>NC_060120.1:655026179-659826179 GCF_021461395.2 Schistocerca americana | reverse complement strand
TCGGGGTACGTCTTAATAGTGTGCAGAACCCTCTGCACATATGTACTGACGAATGCAGACTTTACTGGCACTGTTCGTACTACGTTCGCTAACGTTTGTAAAACATCAAACATAATACATAAAATCATTGCTGAAATAGCTTAGATTTGTATAATTCAAAAGGCAGTCGCATACATATTAGCGGGTCGACCTGCATGGTGGTTGCTGTGTGAACCAAAAGTAGTTTGTACACATTGCTATTTTAAAACGCAAATATATAAGAAAAAATAAACAGTTACTCTTGCTTACAGGAATAAAACTGGACTGGAAACCTGGCTTCATTTCAATGCGTTCCAAAGAAAAGTTTTAAGAACTAACGTACCAGCGACGGTATGTGACAAGAAACAAGAAACATTACACTTTACCATGTATTTATACCCAGACTTCCCACAGGAACGTATAACTATTGTTTCAGTTTGGTGCTAATTTCACTGAGCTTCAGAGTAAGCTGGCTATCGATGTAGAAAGACCTTTATGTCATATAATACCGAACATGTTTTCATATGTGAGCCCCACAACTATTACAGGCCAATGCTAGCGGGCCTATGTGCCTACCGGCAATTGCTGTCACTAGTCAAGCTCAAAATGGTTTTTGAAACGTTCCCATAAACCAGTGCTCTTCATTGCCACGTTGAGTAGCGCACCCTCAGAGCTGTGGCCACATCTTGGACAGACGTCGGATCAACTTCAGAACGAGATGCTTATAATACTTTCCACAACGAAACTTTGTCTCGAAACCTGGGAGAAAATCCAAAGACATTCTGGTTGGGTGTAAAACATGAAACACGTATGTAACGTAGCAGCGATTGTGAGGCACGTTAAAATCTTTGACCAGAGAGCCTATTATTGTAGTTAGTCTGCGCTTGACCGCGCGAGTGTTACGAGCAGTACTCTGTCAGTAGTCGTTGCGAGCAGTAGCTCAGTTCAGTTGCGAGCAGTACGCTAGTAGTCGTCATGTAGAGCAGTTCGCTAGTTGCAGTAGGCCAGTGCACTCTGTCGGTAGTAGCAGCCCAGTGCGGTTGTGTGATGTAGTCTGTCGGCAATACTGGTCAAGATGCTGAATGAGGTATATTGTTAATTAAGGTAATCATCAGATAATGTAAAGTTTATTTATTGTAATTAATTTCCAACAAGTGCCCCAATAATAATTTTTGATTTCAAAAGCAATTTTACAAAAAAAAAAAAAAAAATTATTTAATTGAACTAACGATTTCGTTCCACTTCCCTTAAAAAAAAGTTTCAGTTAAATTACAAAAAAAAAGAATATTATTATTTGCAATGCAGTTCCTCCAAGCCGTGCGCAAGAATAAGAGCAGAAATTTGTCTAGCAGTTACAATGAGGTAAGAAATTAATTCTGATTTTTGCACAAGGGCCAAAGACCGATATTTCGGTTTAATTGAATTTTCATTATCACTGAGATTTTCTTGTCACTGAATGGACTTTCATTTTTTTGTGAGAAACTTATATTTGAGTCAGATTGCGATTCTCATTTTTTATTGTCATTAAATTTAATTGCTAGGGAGGTTACGTTTGGCTCCCATTCATTTATTATTTCTGTCTTTAAAATTTCGGTGGGGAGGTTACACTTAGCGCAATGTCCATTAGCATTCTTAATTAAATAATATTGTCATTTTTAAAATTTTTGTGGGGAGGTTACAAACATCGAGACGACTGCTGGCAGAAAATTTCCAGCTCCTCCCTTTTTCACATGAATGGAACATCCTCATGTGCGAGGACTAACTGTAATTCCATGTTCGCTTTCGACGAGGTGGGCGGCAATAGTTAAACTTAGTCAGGTTGCTCTAAAGCTCAATGAATCTGGCACCAGACTGAAGCAATAACTGTGTGGTCCTGAGGGAAGTGTGGATTTGAATGCACTGTAAAATGTAATGTTTCTCGTTTCTTATAAAGTACGTTCGCTGGGCCTGCCGCTGTGGCCGAACAGTTCTAGGCACTTCAGTCCGGAACCACGCGACTGCTACGGTCGCGGGTTCGAATCCTGCCTCGGGCATGGGTGTGTGTGATGTCCTTAGCTTAGTTAGGTTTAAGTAGTTCTAATTTCTAGGGGCCTGATGATCTCAGAAGTTAAGTTCCATAGTGCTCAGAACCATTTGAACCATTTTTTTATAACAATAATTCTATATCCATAATGTGCAAATCATTGTGAACTACATGGCAGAAGGCACTTCCCATTGTACCTGTAACTAACGTTTCTTAACGTTCGATTCACGTACTGAGTGAGGAAAGAATGATTGCTCAAATGACTCTGTGGGCACTGTAATTAGTACAAACCTATCCTCGCAATTCCTACGTGAGCGACATATAGGGTGTTGTAGTATAGGCCTACATTCAGCATGTAGAGCTGATTCTTGAAACTTACTACCTAGACTTTCTCGGGACAGTTTGTCTTCGTCTTCAAGCGGCTGCCAGTTCGATTCCATCGGCATCTCCGCGACACTTTCCCACTGGTCAAACAGACCTGTGACCATTAGTGCTGCCTTTCTCTTTCTCAATAGGTTTATTTATAAATAAATAAGTCTTCTGCTACCAGCCACGATTTTTCTTTATCTTACTATTCGCACGACGCGTTTCGAGAAATAATTCCCATTTTCAAGTGCGTTTTTTGTGTATATTAAGCCATTTCTTTTGATGTTGTCAGTGTGTGTGAGCCTGCTTTATTTTGTTGACGTTTACTGTAATACATAAAAACACGCAATTTTTTAGTTGGGTATCAATTCTTTTTATGAGGTTAGTGGCTAAAATGTAGAAGAATTTGTACTTACAGTTTTCTAATGGTCCATTTGTGTAGAGTCTCACACACACTTAACATCACACACAAGCAGAAGATTTATTTATTTATAAACAAACCTATTGTTTCTACAGTCGCAGGCTTTCAAAAACCATTTATAATGGATCAAATCAGATTTCTCTTTCTCGTTGAATAGCCCTTGTTACTCCTCTGTGGTACGGGACCCACACACTTGACCAATATTCCAGGATGAGTCGCACGACTATTTTGTAAACAATCTCGTTTGTAGACTGATTGCATCTCCCTCGTATCCGACGAATGAATCGTAGTCTGCCCCCTGCTTTACCTACGACTGAGCCTGTGTGATCGCTCCATTTCACACCTCTACAAACCGATACGCTCAGCTGTTTCTACGGGATGACAGACTCCAACTGTGACTCGTTGATAACGTAGTCATAGGACACCGCGTTGTTTTCGTTTTATGATGTGCACAGTCTTACATTTTTTAACATTTAAAGCAAGTTGTCAATCTTTGCACCACTTTCAAATCTTATAAAGATCTAACTGATCATTTGTACAGTTTGTTCAGACAGTTCTCATTACAGATACCTGCACCATCTGTGAAAAATCTGAGATAACCAAAATATCTTCTGCAAGGTAATTACTATACAACATTACCCACCGGGGTCCTAACACACTTCCCTGGGGCATAGTCGATGTTACTTCTACGTCTGTTGATGGCTCTCCATCCATGATCACTTACTGCCTTCTCCCTAACGAAAAATCCGTATTCCAGTCATAAATTTCGCTTAATACCCCATAGTATATTAAGCGTAGATGTGGTACTGAGGCCGACGCTTTTTGGAAATCGAGGAATAATCCATCTTCTGACTGCGTCCATCCGCGGCTTTCAGGATGTTAAGTGAAAAACTGCGAGGTGGGTTTCACGTGGTCGATGTTTACGGAATCTGTGCTGTTTGGCATGGAAGAGATACCTCATTACGTTTGAACTCAGAATGAGTTATAATATTCCATAACAAATGGATCTCAAGTATATTGGGCGTTAGTTCTGTGGTTCACTTCTGATACGCTTTTTCTAGATGCGTATGGCCTACGCTTCCTTCCAACCACTGGGCACAGTTTTTTGTTTGAGGGATCTATGACAGGATATGAGTAAAAGGGGTGAACTCAGACGGAAATCAGACGGAATATCTAATAGATGTTCCATTGGGTGCTGAAGCTTCACTAAATTTTAGCGACTTCAACTGTTTCTCAACACCACTGACACCAATGTCTACGTCACTTCTTTCTGCAGTGATACGAGAAATTAGTAGGGGCAATACTCCTGGATAGTACTACATAACACTGTCGCTACTGCAAATCGGAAGATACTGGAGCGCTATGAAACTGTATATGAAGTAAGACACACTTTAAAAGAACAGAGTACTCATCACATCGTATGTAACGTCGTGACTTGCATAACAAAAGAACAAAAATGTTTTGAAGGTGACAAACACAATGATTTTTCATATTAGGACAGAGTATGCGTTAAAGGGGAGTTACTAAATACGGATTTCCGAAAGTCCTTCACCAAAGAACACGAAGTACATAGCCCAGAATTAGAATCAAGAACTGCTACTAACATCAGTAACTTAGAAGTAGATACCCTCGCTGTAGCTACACAGCTCAAATCACTTAATAAAGGGCAGTCTTCTGGTCCAAACTGTGTACCAATTAGGCTCCTTTGAGAGTATGCTGATGTAATAGCTCCATTTTTAGCAATCATATATAACTGCTTGCTCGACGAAAAGATCCGTACCTATAGACGAGAAAGTTGCACAGGAAACATAAATACGGAAGAAAGAAAATATGAGTACTCGATTTACACACCTATACCACTAACGTCGATTTGCAGTAGGATTTTGGAACATATACTGCTTTCGAACATCATGAATTACCTCCATGGAAGCGATTCATTGACATATAGCACGGATTCAGTGTAAGCGTTCTTGTGAAACACAACTACCTCTTAATTCTCATATAGTAATGAGAGATATCGACAGGGGATCTAAAGTTGAGCCCATATTTCAAGATTTCCAGAAGGCTTTTGATACCGTTAATCACAATACAATAGAGAACTGAACACCCAGAGAGAGTGGTAATGATTGCAGGAATTCTACCTCAATTACATTAATAGTAAACCACGACAGTTGAGAGGTAAAAGTAGGAGCACAGACAGCAAGATGTGTCTGATTACGTTACTGACTTCGTAGCCGCGAAACTGGACGCGAGCATGGAAACTCGCGTAAGAGCACGTGAAAAACCATCTTAGTCGCTGCAGTACCAGGGTGGTATTCATAGTACGCGACAGCAAACGAGTTACGCGACACTGCTTCCAAGAATCGAAAAGAGTCTGAGATGAGATGGAGGCTACTTCTGCGTTACTTACGAAGCGGCGCGTCTTGCATCTCCGAACAACTGCGTGTAACTGGGGGAGGCAGTTGGTCCCTCCGGAGTTTTGCTGCCTCTAGCATCTCCCCACAATTCACTTCCGTGATACCAACTTGGCTGGGGGGGCGGGGGGCAGGGGGGCGGAGAGGGGTCAACGTTTCTGTGTCCCAGATTGGAGGCGTGGCCCGGCCGTCTGAAGATTATCGGAGAATGGGGAATATTATTTAGTCCCCTCCGCCCGATAGTACACTTTGAAACCATGACATGGCTGTGATTTAATGGTATTAGAAATTTTACTTTCGTGCTCAAATCGCACGTATTAATTAATGAACTTTTAAGTAAATCAACTAACAGGCCTCCGTTCGGGACCAGTCGATTCGTTATCTCGCTAGCGTTGTAAATAAGCAATCAGATTATTCCAATCAGTTTTCTCTCACTCTCCTTATTTGTTTTCTATCCGGGAGAAAGCAGTCTTTGTTGTTATGCCACGTGCTGGATATGCCCGCAATAGGCCTGTGGGTTACAAGTTCGCCTGTAGAAATATTTGCTGGTTCAGAGGACGTTAGCCGGCTAATGGTGTGCAGCGGCCTACATACATAGGTAGTTTAGTTTACACAATTTACTGGTCTTGATCTTACAGTGCTGACTCCCCGGAAAACATCAAACACAATAGATAAAAACATTGCTAAAATGCCTTACATTTGTATTATTCAAAAGTCAGTGGGAAACCCATTTGCGTATCATTACTGTGTGAACTATATAAAAGTAGTTTGTACAAACTACTGTTTAAAAACGGAAATACGTCATAAAAAAATCTACAATAACTCCTGCTTACAGGAATAAAACTTTCTAGAAATGTTTTATTAAAAACAACTGGCTTCATTGTAACTCCAGCTGCAAATAAAAATAAACAACAGTAGCTTTAGGAACTTAACGTACCAGCGAAGCGGTCGCGCGGTTCCAGACTGCAGCGCCTAGAACCGCTCGGAAACACCGGTCGGCTTATTGTTATAGAGAAAATTGTTGCCTAACACTAGGAGTGAGAGAAGAATCTACGTACAACTCATGTCAACTGTACAGGATGAACCAGAACGCCGCCGAAAATATTTCATAGTTTGTTCAGGGAACTTTTTGAGTATTTTGGCATAAAGACGCATGGTCACCAGTGGTTCCTTGGAGAGTAATTAAATTTTGTTTGATTTCTTACCCCTGCATCCATTGCATTTAGTGAACCCATAGACGAGATTCATATCAGCTAAGTTTTCGTCATTAAATCCTTTCCATACTGTTCTATAGCACCGTTAAAGTGAAACCAACACCACCGGAAGAGCCAACCCTAGATTGGACTGAACAGTACTGAATGAAAGCTTGAGTACCTAGAGGAAAGTGGGCCTAACTATTGTCTACATCAAGTACCGTCAGCGAATGCAACAAATTTGTCTTCAAACAAGACACACGCCGCTTACCGTCGACATATTAACCGTTGCGCAGATACTTTCAATGCGATACCGTTACAAGGGGTAAAAAACGAAATGTAATTACTCTGTGACGAGCCTCTCGAGGTCTCTTATACCAACCTGTATGGAGAAATGCTGGCGAGAGAAGCGCTGAAAGGATGCGGAAACTTCAAAGTAGGACGACGTCTCATCAACACCATCAAGTATGCAGACGACCTGGTAGTGCTCGCCAAAAATCAGAGACAGCTGCAACACATGATGAACAATTTGGTGGAAACGGGAAGAAAATAAGGCATGGAGATTATCATCGAAAAATCAAAACTGATGCGCGTATCAAAACGTGAGAAACACTTGAAGATAACTGTTGACAGTCGGGAACTGGAAAATGTGAGTCAGTTCAAGTACCTGGGAAGTTTTATCACAAAGGATGCCCGCTGCAGCAACGAAATCCGAGCAAGAATCGCCATGGCCAAAGCTGCTTTGAACCAGTAGAGGACTCTGCTGACCAGCAAGTTGAGTTTGGCATTGAGGAAAAAACTGATAATGTGCTACAGTTGGAGCTTTGCACTGTATGGAGCAGAGATATGGACCATGAGAAAAAAGGAGAAAAAATACTTAGAGAGCTTTGAAATGTGGTGCTGGAGGAGAATGGAAAAGATCAAGTGGACAGATCGCATAAAAATGATGATGTACTGCGAAGAGTAGGACAGAAGAGAAGTATTCTGCGTCTTCAGAGGAAGGCCAACTGGATTGGACATGTACTTAGACACGAGGGACTCATACACGATGTCATCGAAGGGAAACTCAGAGGAAACGCAGGACGAGGAAGAAGAAGAATTCAACATCTGGACGACATGAAAGATGGAGGGAGATACAGCAGACTGAAGGAAGAAGCTGAAGACAGGGCACAGTGAAATCAGAAATTCTCCGTACGAAGACATGGACCTGCAGACATGCCACTAGGCAGAATACTACATAATAACAATAATTAAGAAAATATTTCTGGACGACCTCTGAAACTTTGTCGGTGCTCTAGTTCATCCTGTGTACATGCAGAAAGGCCTTTTCATTAGAATGGCAGCGCATCTTACGTACATATGCCAACCCATGGGCATAGACCATATTTTATATTAAAGTATGCTTTGTCAAGTAGAAGACATATGGTCTTTAGAACCCCTGTTTGTAATTCGGTTTTAATGTTTCCCATTGTATTTTATGGTGGCAAGTAAAAAAAAAAATTATAATCACTTCAGATTGCAAAAATTTTGGCATTACAATTCTTGTACTGTTACATCTAACAGTCGGCAGATGATGATTGAAGGTATCGCTACTAATATCAGTGTTGCTGGCCCCTATCTTATCACAACCAAGGTGGAATCTTCCTAAGCGTCGATCAGGGGCCTGAAGATGGCGTAGTAAATCACCGAAACTGGTAGCCAAATAAAATAAGTTCGGAAACCAGATGGCTCAAAGGTGCTTAATTTGGCATCCCCAATAAGAAGAGGCCGCCCCTGTTTGTTGTAACAAACGGCAGGCAATCCAAGGCAGAAGCAGAATTTCAGAGGGGTTCAAAATGGAGGTTCTTTTGCAGGCATGGATCCAATGCCCCAAAGCTAAAGGTGCCAGAAATAAGTACGTGCAGCGAAGTTCTGCCGCAACACGACGACGTGCGTGATGTGCTCAGGTGAACACAATTGCTCCACCTATGACAGAAGCAAGGAATAGACACCGAAGTGCGCTTGCTGTGGTGGGGCTCTCACCAAAAAATGGTTCAAATGGCTCTGAGCACTTTGGGACTTAACATCTTAGGTCATCAGTCCCCTAGAACTTAGAACTACTTAAACCTAACTAACCTAAGGACATCACACACATCCATGCCCGAGGCAGGATTCGAACCTGCGACCGTAGCAGTCGGACATCACACACATCCATGCCCGAGGCAGGATTCGAACCTGCGACCGTAGCAGTCGCGCGGTTCCGGACTGAGCGCCTAGAACCGCGAGACCGCCGCGACCGGCGGGCTCTCACCATCCGACGTGGATAGCAGGCAATTTTTGGCCACAGCCAAGCCACAGACACACCGATAAAGGACAAAACTCGTCGACAGCTGGTGGACTCAAGGAAGGCGCAACACGGAGACGATCTTTCAGCATGTTTCGCTGCCCTCGAGTGAGTGGGAAATTCCAACAGTGGCAGAGGTGAGGGGGTTGGGGGATGGGGGCCGACAGCGAGAGGAAAAGTGTCAAGCACTGCCCGCGCCTGGAAAGACGCACTGGAGGAGGATCGGCGACGGTGTGCACCCCACTTTGCGCGCTGCCACCGAAGAGGCTACTGTAGCCTCAAAAGACGACATGGCGGCAGAGCGTGCAGCATTCAGAGCAGCCCTAGCGGCAGACAGATGAGTCCTCCGTCAGCTGCGGCGACTGCGCGCTGCACTCGAGCACGATCTCCGTACGGAAAAAGAAGAGGATCCTGCCACCACAACCATCCTACCCAAATAACAAAGCGTGGGAAGGCACCAGCGACTAGATAACCACTCCCTTAGCCACTGCAGAGATGCACTTTGTCACCGACGTGATCTCAGAGAAGAGTAGCCCGCTGACGTGTCGCCTCACCTGAGACGACAGCAGCACCACCGCTGGCCCCCAAGAAAGCTTCGACGCCCAAGCCAGAGAGCCACCCGAGTCATCGGGGCCGCTCCAAGACTGCCCCCCCCCCTTCCCCCGCCACCAACCCTTTCTCCTCTGTGGACGGTACAAACAGACACCAGGCACGAAAGTCTGCTGTTGCACACAGTCATCTCACTCGGAGCGGAGAGCTGACAGATCGATGCAGAGTGTTCCCTGTTGCTATATGACCCCAGCGTCTCAGAAGCTCTGTTATTCCAACGGCTCGGGTAACGGTGGTAGAAAACTCTTCCAGAGACAGATAACGACGTCCACGCATAGTTTCTTTTTTTAATTCGGGGACATTTCGAAGTCTGGTGGACACATGTCCGGGCTGCAGCAAGGACCCAGCAATACTTCCCATCCGTATTCGCCCAGTTTCTGGGCTACAACACTGCCCATATACGAGCACTGTCGTGGAGAATGAGTGGCCCAGCCTAGAGCAACTGAGGTCGGGTTTTGCGCATTTTTCTGCTAAAGCTTTGATTGAAGTTACGACAATACACTGCTGTGATACTCGTTCCACATGGGATTCTGCCATGAAGACTCCATGGCGGTCATAAGGAAAACTCATCGTTTTCTTGAGCTTTGATTGAACGCGTCGAAATATTTTTGGACGTGGAGAATCTGAAGCTCTCCGCTCATTGGACTGTGATTTCGTCTCTGGTTCAAAGTCTCTACTACGTTTCATCAACGACGAAAATTCGAAACATGCACCGTTGACCTTCACGATCGAATCGTTGTTTGAGCAAGGTTGCAATGTCCAGGCGTTTCTGCTTCTCATCAGCAGTCAAACACTGTAGGACCCACCTCGTAGAAATTTTTGTCTTTGACAGAACACGGAATACTTATGTTCGAGAAATTCAAGTAACTTCGGAGTGTTCCTCACAAGTCTCATAGCGATCATCTTCAAGAGCAACTCCCATAAGTTTTACACTTCGTTCATCTGTTGACGTTTTCGGCCTTCCGGATCACGGATTATCGTCCATGCCCGTACGACCACCACGAAAACCGTTAACCCAACGTGAAACTGTACTACGGTCCACTGCAAACTCACGACATACTTCAGTTAACGCACTGTGATTTCTGTAGAGTTTGCTGCGTAAAGTTTCGATCTTGATGTTTGACCTCTGGTCTTAGGACATAGACTCGATACTCCTACAGGATCCATTTCTACCTCTCGCCAATTTTATGTTAAGGTAGTCAGCAAACAAAAAAAAAAAAAAAAAAAGAAAAAAAAGAGTGCATATTCATTAAATGAAACAACAAGTTTACTGTTACCAGTCACCGTTTTATTTATTTCCAAGACGCGTTTCGAAGGTTTAAACCTCCATCATCGGGTGGATTTACATTAGTTAGTATGACATTTGTGTGTGTGTGTTGTGTTACGATTTCTGGAGGAACTTGTGTCACTGCCTAGTGGAGAAACAAGACACTATTTCAGAATATGGTTTAGGATTATTTTTGACAAAAAATTAAACTGGTATCTAATGGTAAACATTAAAAAAGTAAACTAGAGTGCCTCCAGTGGTCACAGGTCCCTTTTGCTGTCGTAACACATCACATGTATACTGCTACATTTGTAAACAAATATGGCGTCTGGAATCAGCTGGGTGCAAGGTTCGTACAGCAGAAGAGAAGACATAATCGCAAAGTGCAAAGACTATACATCGTAACAACATTATTACAGAATAATTGTTTAAAGCATTTGGAGGTGTTTATTTTGAGGTGTCGAATATATGTGTGGGTACTTCAGGTGGTATATAAATCCAATTTTGACAAGTTAAAACAGCTAAACATTCGTACTCGTTTGTACAATCAGGTGTAATGTTAAAATGGCTTAAACTTCATACTTGTTAATAACAATTAGGTGAAATGTTACAGACTTGAATTACAATGATCATATTGGCTACAGCAGTAAAATCATACGTAGATGACACTCTTTGATTGGGATTAATAAACAGATGTGAGGGGCTGGAGGCAGAAGGAGAGGAAGAGAGAGAGAGAAAGTGTGTGTGTGTGTGTGTGTGGGAGAGAGAGAGAGAGAGAGAGAGAGAGAGAGAGAGAGAGAGAGAGAGCTGGCCGGGGTGGCCGAGCGGTTCTAGGCGCTACAGTCTGGACCCGCGCAGCCGCTACGGTCGCAGGTTCGAATCCTGCCTCGGGCATGGATGTGTGTGATGTCCTTAGGTTAGTTAGGTTTAAGTAGTTCTAAGTTCTAGGGGACTGATGACCGTAGAAGTTAAGTCCCATAGTGCTCAGAGCCATTTGAACCATTTGAGCCAAGAGAGAGAGAGAGAGAGAGAGAGAGAGAGAGAGAGGAAAGAGTGATTATATGAGAGCAAACATTTACATGGCAAGGAGTCTTAAGATTACATGTTACATATATTAGCTGCTTAAAGGTTGAGGTAATACATTGGTTAATGCTATAAAATATGCAGATAGATATATTCGACACCTCAAAACAAACACCTCCAAATGCTTTAAACAATTATTCTGTAATAATGTTGTTACGATGTATAGTCTTTGCACTTTGCGATTATGTCTTCTCTTCTGCTGTACGAACCTTGCACCCAGCTGATTCCAGACGCCATATTTGTTTACAAATGTAGCAGTATACATGTGATGTGTTACGACAGCAAAAGGGACCTGTGACCACTGGAGGTACTCTAGTTTACTTTTTTAATGTTTACCATTAGATACCAGTTTAATTTTTTGTCAAAAGTAATCCTAAACCATATTCTGAAATACTGTCTTGTTTCTCCACTAGGCAGTGCCACAAGTTCCTCTAGAAATCGTAACACAACACACACACACACACACACAAATGTCATACTAACTAATGTAAATCCACCCGATGATGCGGGTTTAAACCTTCGAAACGCATCGTGGAAATAAATAAAACGGTGACTATTAACAGTAAACTTGTTGTTTCCTTTATTGTCAGTAATAGTCACGGTAAAGCTTAACCTAAAAATGTTCGCATTTAAAGTTAATGTGCATATTCCTCAGGCTTCAACCACATCTGACGTAATTTTCATTGTTGTTGCATCAAACAATCCACAGTAACACCAACCTGTGCATTATTTACGATATGTCCATCGTATAAAACCATCACCACATTGTCATGACTGTCATGATTTCACAAACATGCTTGGAAATCATCATGTGAACATATGTATACTGCGGTGATGTTTGTGTTACTGAATATGGTCTTAAAGACCTAAACTGGCCTAAAATAAAAAAAAAAAACACGTAACGATTGCTGGGGAGTTTTACTTTATGACATTCAAGCAATAGTTATGGCTATGGAGAGTCACTTAGCAAAAGTATTTAGTCAAAAGAACTGGTCTGCGCAAACTACTGACATAATGTACGTTTTTAGCGTTTTTGGTGACGTCAGCAAGTCCATCCAGAAAACTGGACTCGCGGGAAGTATGCGAATGTCGCTGTGCTGTTGTGGGCCACGTTAGCACGGAGCCATAGTGCGTCCAGTGTACTTCAGCTTATAACTTCTCAGTTCAGTTGAGCGGTACAAGGTAGGGCAGATTAGGGGGAGGGGAAGACGGGTCACTGACCTGTTGTTTCATTGTCTGGCCTCGCAGGTGTCACTGTATTGTGAGGTACTTCACAATAATCTTATCACATACGTAAATATATTGACAACGACGAGAAAGCGATTGACGAGAAGATAAGGCAATGTGGCAGCGTGTGTTCATTTCGAAGGAAGCATACCGAAATTTTAGTTAGACAAATGAAAATTCTAATTGAGAGAGAGGTTCAGGACATATCAGAAATAAGTTATGGTGTAGCAGATAAAACTGCTTGTATTCAAAAGTTCTCAAACTGCATTGTGTTAGATTGTTCCATGGATATCAATATTTGATTCGATAACTGTGAATAAATTATCAGTGAGTTTTCACATGACTTTGTTAAATAAGTATGAGACTTAGCTCTTCTGGAACTTTTTACTAAAGTTGTAGGAGAGGCCTGCAAAGGAGGTAGTGTACTACTTTCTCTTAATACTTCAATCTTGTCTGAGATTACGCTAAACCTTGGCAGACAGCAGGTTTATGATGAGCGAAACCTCTACGGGGAGAAAGGGAGGAAGATTAGGGCTGAGCATTGGGTACACGATGAGATGGAGCATAAACTCATGTAAGACAAAGAATTATGCTATTGTTCGCCTTAAGGGAATTTTCCGAACTCGGATCCTTATTTTATCGTCACGTTCAACATTTTCGTTCTGCATAAAATTATTTTAGCATACAAATATTTACGAACAAACAAAGGTACATATCTTAAACACTATGAACATAATTTTTGGCAGACTAATTGATAAGCCATACAGCATAAAATGGCGGCCAAAGTTAGCTCTGCGCGAATTGCATAACTAAACGGTTCACTGCAGATCATCTTCAGATCTGCCACCACAAGGTTCAGTTTGTCAACAGTGGTAAGGTGACGCAAAAGTAACATCTACTGTATTTTTACGTTTATTTTATGTTATTCTTACCGCTGTTGACAAACTGAACCTTGTGGTGGCAGATCTGAAGATGATCTGTTGGACAGATCGAAACCGCTAATCATTAATAAAAGAAGTAATGCTCCAGACAGTGTTTGCAAGTACAAAAGCAACATAACTTATTGTGAAACGAAGAGACGTATATACAGGTAAGACGATGAGGGTGATTTACGCCTTAGCGTCGTATATATGCATCCTCGGAAACTGCTGAAGGGTTCCGTTTTTAAATGTATTTTTCTTCCTTAAATTGCTCTCGTACCTACAATGAATTTAAATTTAAGCGGTAGGAGGTCTGAAGATATTTGACTGGAGTGTAGCCTTGTACGGAAGTGAGAAGTGGACGGCAAACAGTTCAGACAAGACCAAAATAGAAGTTTAGAAAAGTTTTGCTAGAGAAGAAGGCTAAAAAACCGGATGGACATCTGATAACCAATGAAGAGCTGCTGAATCGAACTGGAGAAAAAATAAATTTGTGGTGCAAATTCGCTAAAAGATGGAATCACTTCATAGGACGCACCATGAGACAATAAGGGCAGGTTCTGGTCGAGAACGATAAGAAAAAGATTTTTTTTACATAATTTGCATCACTGAAGTATATAAATTATGCTGCAAAGGGTTTCTGATTGTGAAAGTATTTTTGAAGTTACAGAGTGTTGAATGGAACTGTGCGTCGATCGAAATATAGGCACCTGCAGGTGATCGATGAATTAGTTCAAGAAAAGATTCGACCAGTGTAAGAACTTCTTTCCAATGAAGATTTGCTTGAAATATGCGCTTCAAAGTGTGCATTTGGTAAGAGGTACCGAAACACCTTCATTGTAGGGCAAAAACGGAACAGCAGGATGCATAGCTGCAGGTATATTCAGTGAAGGTTATTCATCTGTTCTGAAGGCCATGGAGGTGTTAGGAATCGTCATAGGGAAGAACAGCTAAAACTTTGCGGGGTTATCTGCCAAAAACGCATGGTCGCCGCGGTGCAAGGAATGCGTTTGTTTGCTAAAAGAGCCCGGACTGAACAAATACAGCACCAAATTGAGAACCACAGCACGTTTGAGGAAGAGAAACGATATCTATATGGTCCTGGGATCGTAGATTAACCGTAAGTTTTGAAACAACTTTTTCTGTGTTACTCCAAACTTTAAACACGTTTTCCTCGAAACAACGTTATTCTTCGCGCGAAGTGCTCTGGATCGTCGACAGATTAACCGACTCATTTGATTTTTTTTTTTAGTGAAAGAGAATTAAATTTGGCAAACATTTGCGAGAACTTATTGTGTTCAAATATTAAATATTTTTTAAGCATTTGAGCTTAGAAAAACATACCAAGAAATTGATTAATATGTTACAAATAGCCGTCATTTTTTCGAAATATGTATTTATCAGAACCCCGTCGCGATGGCACCTCGAATTCATTGTAATTTAAGAATTTTCTATTTAGGTGCCTATTTTGGGATGGGCGGCAACCACCGTTTTTAATTTTTTGTGAGATACATTTTTTTCATACGCGAATGTACATACACTCCTGGAAATTGAAATAAGAACACCGTGAATTCATTGTCCCAGGAAGAGGAAACTTTATTGACACATTCCTGGGGTCAGATACATCACATGATCACACTGACAGAACCACAGGCAACAGAGCATGCACAATGTCGGCACTAGTACAGTGTATATCCACCTTTCGCAGCAATGCAGGCTGCTATTCTCCCATGGAGACGATCGTAGAGATGCTGGATGTAGTCCTGTGGAACGGCTTGCCATGCCATTTCCACCTGGCGCCTCAGTTGGACCAGCGTTCGTGCTGGACGTGCAGACCGCGTGAGACGACGCTTCATCCAGTCCCAAACATGCTCAATGGGGGACAGATCCGGAGATCTTGCTGGCCAGGGTAGTTGACTTACACCTTCTAGAGCACGTTGGGTGGCACGGGATACATGCGGACATGCATTGTCCTGTTGGAACAGCAAGTTCCCTTGCCAGTCTAGGAATGGTAGAACGATGGGTTCGATGACGGTTTGGATGTACCGTGCACTATTCAGTGTCCCCTCGACGATCACCAGTGGTGTACGGCCAGTGTAGGAGATCGCTCCCCACACCATGATGCCGGGTGTTGGCCCTGTGTGCCTCGGTCGTATGCAGTCCTGATTGTGGCGCTCACCTGCACGGCGCCAAACACGCATACGACCATCATTGGCACCAAGGCAGAAGCGACTCTCATCGCAGAAGACGACACGTCTCCATTCGTCCCTCCATTCACGCCTGTCGCGACACCACTGGAGGTGGGCTGCACGATGTTGGGGCGTGAGCGGAAGACGGCCTAACGGTGTGCGGGACCGTAGCCCAGCTTCATGGAGACGGTTGCGAATGGTCCTCGCCGATACCCCAGGAGCAACAGTGTCCCTAATTTGCTGGGAAGTGGCGGTGCGGTCCCCTACGGCACTGCGTAGGATCCTACGGTCTTGGCGTGCATCCGTGCGTCGCTGCGGTCCGGTCCCAGGTCGACGGGCACGTGCACCTTCCGCCGACCACTGGCGACAACATCGATGTACTGTGGAGACCTCACGCCCCACGTGTTGAGCAATTCGGCGGTACGTCCACCCGGCCTCCCGCATGCCCACTATACGTCTTCGCTCAAAGTCCGTCAACTGCACATACGGTTCACGTCCACGCTGTCGCGGCATGCTACCAGTGTTAAAGACTGCGATGGAGCTCCGTATGCCACGGCAAACTGGCTGACACTGACGGCGGCGGTGCACAAATGCTGCGCAGCTAGCGCCATTCGACGGCCAACACCACGGTTCCTGGTGTGTCCGCTGTGCCTTGCGTGTGATCATTGCTTGTACAGCCCTCTCGCAGTGTGCGGAGCAAGTATGGTGGGTCTGACACACCGGTGTCAATGTGTTCTTTTTTCCATTTCCAGGAGTGTATAATAAAGTCGTAAAACCCCTGTTCCCACAGAAATAATCGTTGTACGAAAAAGAATTCTAGTCAGTTTCATAATGGAGGGAAGTGTAGTGGTTAAAAATTGTAGAGGGAATCCAAAACTCGACTGCAGTGTAGGTTGCAGTGGTTACGCAGAGCTGAAGAGGCTTGCAATGCGTATACTAGCGTGGATCGGCCTTAAGCACTTTTTTGAACTATTGTACCACATAGAAATGTTGTTTCAAGCCCATGTAAAAACTATGTTTAGGGCTCTAAAACTGAAAAGTCAACAAGCAGCTGATTCAAGATGCTACTTCCCACGTTCGGACTGAAGCTCACAACGACCTACAACACAGTTAAAGCAATCAATTTCTCTAAACATGAACGTTTATTGTGGACGAAAATGCAGCCTACAAGGGCACCGCGCCTACTGCTCATCGCCAATTTGGTCCAGATTTATTATATAAGCGGAGTTTGAACAGAAATGAAAGTGACAGAAGTCGTAGCGCCAGATGGTCGAGAGTTTAGAAAATAAAAAAAAAGTGGCGTTTTTGGCGCGGAGCGGGCGATGCATGAGACATTATTTTATGTTAGAATGGTTTCCAGGCAGCGATTGGGTCAGCGGATAGAGAACTGAACGGTAATCCGTGGGTTATGGGAGCGGGTCCCTATGTGGAAGCACTTTTTATTTTCAGTTTTTACGTTACGTACGCTGCATATAAAACGAAATAATGGTCACTGTATTTCATTTACTGATATTTTAATGAAAGGGATGAAAAGGAAAGAGTAAGGAAAATATGCAATTGCAAATAAATTTCCAGGAAGGTTTTGAACTTACAGCGTCCAGAGAATTCTGCAGATAACTTTCCAAGAAGGGGTTGTAATTCAAGCATATAGGATTTACTTACGCGTGGTTTGCTGACAAACTGTTCGATGAGAGAGAACGTTCTATGGATGTAAACGACGTTTTTTCCTATAGAAACTTTAATACAACGATGTAATTGTAGAAATGCGGCGTTTATAAAGTGTTCATGTTGCAGAGAAAATTATTGATTCCCTGTTTTTACAATGAAAATCACTCCAGCACGCGTAAATCTTCGAATAACGCATTAAAAGTGTTTAATTTTATATACACACATCAAAAAAATGTTTGCATCATCCCGGTTCCCAGAACTGAAGACACGTTGGATGTGGGTATTGTATCACAGACACAGTCCCTTTGGCTGTCCAGAGATGTCACTAAACCCGCCCAAAGTTGTGAACAACCATGCATGAGCAACGCCTATTAGACAGACGGGGTCCGACAGCCGATCAGTTCGAGTCATTCCACCAGGAAGAAGGTACAAGGCTCGTGTTGTCCGTAGTTCAACCATGCCTAGACGGTGAATACCGCGGTTCGATCGCGTCCGCATTGTTTCTTTGTGCCAGGAAGGGCTCTCAGCAAGGGAAGTGTCCAGGCGTCTCGGAGTGAACCAAAGCGATGTTGTTCGGACGTGTAGGAGATACAGAGAGACAGTAACTGCCGAAGATATGCCTCGCTCAGGCCGCCCAAGGGCTACTACTGCAGTAGATGACCGCTACCTACGGATTATGGCTCGGAGTAACCCTGACAGCAACGCCACTATGTTGAATAATGCTTTTCGTGCAGCCACAGGACGTCCCGTTACGACTCAAACTGTGCGCAGTAGGCTGCATGATGCGCAACTTCACTCCCGACGTCCATGACGACTTCCATCTTTGCAACTACGACACCGTGCAGAGCGGTACAGATGGGCCCAACAACATGGCGAATAGACCGCTCAGGATTGCCATCACGTTCTCTTCACCGATGAGTGTCGCATATGTCTTCAACCAGATAATCGTCGGATACGTGTTTGGAGGTAACCCGGTCAGGCTGGACGTCTTAGACACACTGTCCAGCGAGTGCAGCAAGGTGGAGATTCCCTGCTCTTTTGGGGTGGCGTTATGTGGGCCGACGTACGCCGCTAGCGGTCATGGAAGGTGCCGTAATGGCTGTACGATACGTGAATGCCATCCTCCGACCGATAGTGCAACCATGTCAGCAGCATGTTGACGAGGCATTCGTCTTCATGGACGACAAGTCGCGCCCCCATCGTGCACATCTTGTGAATGACTTCCTGCAAGATAAAGACATCGCTCAACTAGAGTGGCCAGCATGTTCTCCAGACATGAACCCTATCGAACATGCCCGGTATAGATTGAAAAGGGCTGTTTATGGACGACGTGACCCACCAACCACTCCGCGGGATCTACGCCGAATCGCCGTTGAGGAGTGGGACAATCTGGACCAACAGTGCCTTGATTATCTTGTGTATAGTATGCTACGACGAATACGGGCATGCATCAATGCGAGATGACGTGCTACTGGGTATTAGAGGTACCGGTGTGTACAGCAATCTGGACCACCACCTCTGAAGGTTTCGCTGTATGGTGGTACTACCTGCAATGTGTGGTTTTCATGAGTAATAAAAAGAGCGGAAGTGATGTTTATTCCAATTTTCTGTACAGGTTCCGGAACTCTCGGAACCGAGGTGATGCAAACTTCTTTTGATGTGTGTATGATGCTCGCATGTACCCCTACGCCTTATAATTGCTTCCTGGATATTTTTTTGCAATTCCAAATTTTCCTTTACCTCTCCTTTCCATGCCTCCTTACGAAAATATTAAGAAATACAGTACATGGAATATCATTTCAGCTTAACTGCAGTGCAGGTACAGTAAGAATTGATAATATAAAAATAAGATAGTTTCTGGACAGAGACGCATTGTTGTTCCGTACTCTTTCTGCTGGGTCACCCGCCAGGCCAACATAAAATAATGGCTCGTAGCTCGTCCGCCCCGCGCCAAAACTGCAATTTTTTCTAAGCGCTAGGCCACCTGGAGCTTTCTCATCTGTCACTTTCATTTCTGGCCAAGACCTGCATATACCATAATCTTCGACGAAATCGGGGATGGCGAGTAGGCGGGGTCACCTCGTTAGCTGCAGCTGGAAAAAAAAAAAAAAAATAAATCGAAGGCTTCATTTATGTGGACCAACTAGGTTACGCAAACACGTCGATCAGTATTTTTTTTTTAAACCAGTTGTGACTATTAGCCTACGCGATAACAGGTTACCAACATATCTAACGTAGTAAAAGGTATTCCTGTTGAAATGGTGGGACACTCCTCCCTGTACACCAGTGACTGAGGCTGCAGAGTCGGCAGTCAGAACAAACAGCGCAGCGCCAGGCAAGCAGAGCTTTCAGTTTGTTGACGCGCTGACCTCGATAATAAGACATCGGCATTTCAGATGAGACCGACGAACTGTAGCTCACCAGTACTGCTCCGAGAACCGCTATACAACGTTATGAACTCCTGCTGGCGGGCTGCTCGACGCCTGTACCATCACAGTGTACAGAGAAAGCAGCTGACAAGTACTGCAAATATGGAGCGCATACCGGAGAATTACACTGTGTTGATGATATCTGCACCAGCGTCCCAGGTTCAGACGCATTCAGAAAGTGAACCCGAATTTCTTTAAAAGGACTCTTTTTGGGGCTGCAGGCTGCTTCCCAACGACTTCGTACCTTTTTCCTTTTGCTCACGTTACACCTCGATCTTACCTGACATCAAGCGCAAACT
This sequence comes from Schistocerca americana, assembly GCF_021461395.2. Classification (NCBI taxonomy): domain Eukaryota; kingdom Metazoa; phylum Arthropoda; class Insecta; order Orthoptera; family Acrididae; genus Schistocerca; species Schistocerca americana. The sequence goes on along the minus strand of NC_060120.1, from coordinate 659,805,730 downwards.
TTGACTACCTGCTCCAGAAATTATGTTGGTCTATACTGAATGAGCAGCGTACCTTCAGGGCAAAGAAATGTTCGCAGCCTTAATCAAGATTTGCAGCACACATGTTGTGTGGTAATTTTGTCAGCGCTAATGAATATAATGGTAATCTCACCGTAAAATGGATGTACAGGGAGACACAGAATAACGGGAATGTTTGAAATGAGTAGTGGCAGCCACGGGCAGGTGACAGCACTGCAGTCTCGACACAATAAGCGAGTAAACAGGCCGGCATTCCAGTAATCATGGATCAGTGGAACGGACAACAGCATGTGTTAGCCATAAAAATGTTTTATAAAAACAGTGATAGTTTGGTTGCGGCGCAGAGGGAGTTTCGACGTTTTTATAATTTAGGACGTCATGATTCCATTGCATCCAAACACGTGATACCATGTTGGATTAATAACTTTGAAGAGACTGGATCTGCCCTCAAGAAGAAACCGACAGGACGACCAAGAAGTGTGCGTTCTCCAGCGAACATTGATGTTGTATGGGAGGGCCGTCTTACAGAGCCCACGGCGCTCAACTCGTAATCAAGCAGCGGTGGTTGGAATGTCCCGGGAGAGTGTTCGCAGAATACTTCATCTTGAAACTTCCTGGCACATTAAAACTGAGACTCGATCTGGGCAAAGGTTCCGAGTCCGGCACACAGCTTTAATCTGCCAGGAAGCTTCTTATCAACGCACACTCCGCTGCAGAGCGAAAATATCATTCTGGATACTTCATCTTGATTTGGAATTTCATCCGTACAAACTACAGTTGGTGCAACAATTGAAGGACATCGATTACCGGTTGCGCTTACGATTCTGTCAACAAATGATTACAAAAATAAACAATGACGATGAATTTCTAAGGAAGTTTTGGATGTCAGATGAGACAAATTTTCATCTCACAGGTTATGTGAATAAACCGAACTACCGCTGCTGGGCAAACAAAAATCCTAATGACTTTCATGAGCGCCCTTTACACGCTAGAAAAGCGATGGTATGGTGTGGTAATTCATCACGTGGTATTATCGGACCGTATTTTTTCGCAAATGAACGGGGAAACACAATAACTGTCAATGCCGATCGTTACGTGGAGATGTTACGAAATTTCGTTACACCTGCACTGAATAACTTCCCAAAGCCCGGTTTCAAAAGGACTGAGCAACATTACACACTGCACGGAAATCAGTGGCATATGTGCGAGAATTGTTTGGCAACCGTGTGATCTCACGATTCGATAACATTCCCTGGCCCCCCAGATCGCCAGATTTATCCATTTGTGAGTTTTTCTTGTGGGGCTACCTCAAGAGCAAAGTCTACACGACTCGACCAAGAACCCTGGATGAGTTAAAACAGAGAATTCGGGGTGCAGTTCACGGTATCCCAGATGAGATGTTGCAGCGGTCAATGAGGAATCTCAACACCAGATTTCACGAATGTATTCGTACAGAAGGACGCCATCTAAAGCACGTATTTAAAAAAAATGATAAATGCCATCAATGTTTCGTAAATGGCAAGATTTCAATTACTATGACTGTAATTTCTTTCCTTCATCACTTCTAGCTTTATTGGATTGTGGAAATGTTCCAGTGTTTCTGTGTCGCCCTGCATTCCCTTGGATTTCTCAATTATTAAACAGGACTGTAATATGCAGAGATAGAAATTTCTGTTTCAGTGAAAACGTGGGTATTCTACCATATTGTTGAGGGACAAATAATTTGTGACCATCCTCATAACACCAGAAACCCTAAGGCCACCACAAATCTCTACAAAAATACGGATGTAGCCATTCGCGCCCGGAAAAGGAAGAGGGGAGAAGACAATGGAATACAAAGTACCCTCTGTCAAACACCAAATGTGTCTTTTGGAGTATGGATGTAAATGAAAAGATGATGAAGTATCCACCTGCTGTAACCAGATAAAATGAAACTGTGGAAGATGCTGGTAGCTTCGATCGTCTACGAGAACGCTGTGCAGTCAGTAAAGCGTTCTCTCAATGGTGCAATCAGATATTTTGCGTTCTATTGTCTTGACCATCGTTGAGGCTTGAATGTTTCGTGGAAGATGAGTAGAGGACATTAGGGTTAGGTAGACCAACTGAGTCTTATGCTGCAACTTGAAATACATTTGATTAAATGCTTCTCATTTCGGAAACAGAAACTGCTAAGCTTTCTGATCAAGACGAGCAAAGTCCTAGAGAATGCACGGTTTGTCAAAGCGTGGGCTCAAATGCCTGTACTGGAACAAACATACAGATGCCACCATTTGGGTTCACTGGCAATGAGAAACGCAGGAACGAGATGTGTTTACGGTTGCTGCAAGTATCATTTAGCGTTGAATGACGACTACACAAGTGTGATGGAAAGTAGTTTTTCCATTGCATCAATTTCATCTTGAAAAAAATGGAAATAAAAATTCTGAATAAATGAACACATTACCCCATTTTGGCTTCATGCAAAAACAGAGGTTCAATGTTCCAAGAATAGAGAATAGACCCCTGTTTCAAGTGTTTTATTAATAGCGACGTGTTTCGTGCTGTTAGTCCGTCCTCAGATTATCTCGGAAGAGCGGATACCGCTTTAGTGGTAATAAAATTTTAAAACCGATGAGGCAAACTTCTGAACACATTACTCCATTCCATTTTGGCTTGTTGCTGCAACAGTGGTTCAATGTGTCAAAAATAGAAAACAGACTCTGTTGCAAGTGTTTTATTAATAATGACACGTTTCACGCTTTAAGAGCATCTTTAGATTATTAATAAAATACTCGCAAAAGAGACTGTTTTCTTTTTTTGGAACTTCGAAGAAATCAATTATCCTTTAATCCCATATTTTTAAAATATTTTTACGTAGCAAGAATAAATTAGTCCGTAAAAGGGCAATCGAATGAAGTTATAAATTCAACACATTTATTAGACAGCGGTGTCTCAAACATGCAGTTATAACTGCTTTGAAACCCAAGGTGTAGATTTAAAAAAAATACAGCACTCTAAACTCTCTTCCACAAAGAAACGTTAATAAGGGATATGATTCCCATAGCTTCCGCATACGCTTGCACAGTGATGTGATATGTTTTGTACGATGTAGTTCAAGAGCTGTATTGACAGCCGGTCCCTTGATACATGCCTGACTTGAGCTATACTATGATTCGGATTCGGATAAATAGCTGGAGACTCCATGTGATTGATATCCAACAGGGCAGCTAGATATTAGCAACAATATTATTCATGAACAGGAAGTCTGGACCAATGGAGCGTCTCAAGAGACCAACATCAGATTGCAGTTCCTGAGTCCTACATCACTGGGAGCTGAAAGGACATCCCTGGCCACCAGCTCGATATGCCTACTCAACATACCCGAGGGATACGCTGCGATTCTGATCGGCTTTGAATATGTTGTAGCCGGCCGCGGTGGTCTAGCGGTTCTAGGCGCTAAGTCCGGAGCCGCGCGACCGCTACGGTCGCAGGTTCGAATCCCGTCTCGGGCATGGATGTGTGTCATGTCCTTAGGTTAGTTAGGTTTATGTAGTTCTAAGTTCTAGGGGACTGATGACCACAGATGTTAAGTCCCATAGTGCTCAGAGCCATTTGAACCATTTGAATATGTTGTAGCGTAGGACAAGTCAAGAGACGCGTATTTTTTGTACGTGACCAAACGGCTCTTGAGGGGGTGAAACATCCCCTTGACAGGAATTGAGTTTAGTATTTATGAATGAATACCGCTGAAACGGATACCGCTGAAACGGTAGCAGATATAAAAAGCAATCTTCAAATAAAAGTTCTATTGTTTTTAATTGGCACACTCAAATTTTTCGAAAAATGTTATTTTTTCGAAATCCCCTCCAATTCAGCATTTTTTTGACCTGACAATTTTGCAGTTCCTTATTATTGTACAGATCTATAATAACTTCAAACAGTAACAACTTCAGAGATATCGCCATTAAATCTGAAACGGTTACAACTTGAAAACAAAAAATATACGAATTTTAAAAAGAATATTCAAATACAACACAAAATATTTTATATTTTATAAAATTAAAAGAAAAAAGTATATATAGAACAATGCAGAATATACATTTATAATATAGTTATTTCGAAAAGACTGGTTAAACAATCCATCATGACAGGTGGCATTGAAGCGGAGACATATTGGGCACGCATACAGTGGCACAGAGATATTTGTAGCTTATTTCTGACATATGCGTCTTTGGGATAACACTTCATCATATATGGCTGAATCTGATATTAGTGATGCTATACGTTTTGCTGTTAGTAAATGTCCAAATGGAAAACAAAATAGTGTGGGGGAAAGGATTTAAAAAAATGACATTTTTGACAAATATTCTTGCACCGTTGTAGCTTACATTACAAACCGTAGAACTTTTATTTGACGTTTCTTTGTATCTGTGACCGTTTCAATGGTATTCATTCAGAAATATTAAACTCAGTTTTTTAAAGGCGCTGTTAACCCTCTTAACGGCCGTATGGGCACGTATAACAATATGCGTGTCTTAGTTTGTTCTACAATCTACATTACAACATATCCAAAGCCGATCAAAATCGATGTTTATCCATTAGGTAGGTTTACTTGTCAGAGTTCACCACCACTGAACTGCTTTCTGCCTTCCTATGACTGTCCAGCTATGACGTTCTCTACTAGCGACGACTAATTCTTCTATGAAAAGCACATTTCCACATTCACCAATTAGTGAAAATCTAATCTCTGCGTTACCGAATCCATGCTGCCATTACCCAGACCTACTGCTCTGGTAAATAGTTTATCGTGAAACTACTACTGCGATAGGAACTGCAAGCTTGGAACTCTACTGCCGTGAGAGAATCGCTGAATTTCGCAGAGCAGTTAAGGGTGAATATCGTTCCTGCTGTGGAGTGGTTTTACTATTGGTGGTCGAGTTTGTGCTGATGTACCACGATCATTATCTGTGCCCCGGAATCGTTGTCAAAACATTGAAAATACCGTTTGTGGCATGTTCATAGCAGCGGCCTGTGACCTCCCAAGGCGTCCAAGGAATCTGACCTTCAAAATTAGGTACCAGTGGCGTCTGATGTGTCCGCGGTCTGATACGGCACACAGCTATATTCACAAAGGGCGCCACACTGCAGGGCAGATCTCCATCGTGGCGCCACACACATTGCCAGACGAAAGAAGTTAAGCACCCAGAAGACATGGCCGGATGTCAGTGTAGCTCCATATACAACATCCACGCTGTAGGAGGTATTTAGAATTGCAGTTCACTGTGACAGGTAGAACGGCCACCAGAATGCGTTAGTGTCGTTTGTGTTTAGTGTTGTTAGTAGGCCTGGTAGCGTGTTATCATCATCATTCGCTTCAACGCGGGGTCGGCCTGATTTGGCGATGTTAATGTCAGAGGGTGGCCGAATGACCTTCCTGTCGCCACCCCATACATCCCAGGGCGCAATTAGTGTACCCCAGCTGTCTGCGTCTAGTGGAAACCATGAAATAGTGCGAACGGTTTTTTTTTTTTCAAATGCCTGCGAGTAGTGTAACTGAGGCGGGACGTGGGGACCAGCCCAGTATTCACCTAGTGGGATGTGGAAAACCGCCTAAAAATCACACCCAAGGCCTGGTAGCGTGTATATGGGATGTGAACTGTGTCGTATGTTGAGTAATTACTGCGAAGGACGCGGAGTGCCGTGTACGTGTGTGAGACAGTGTTATCACAACCTGATAGAATTTGAAAGACGCCTCAGTTGGGTCTCCATTCGGCTGGGCGGTTGAATCGTGCAATATATATGTATATATATATATATATGTGGGGGGGGGGGGGCATTTGGATGTGGCAGTCGCCCGACGGAGGACTGTATGGGAAGGTGAAGTGAGACATACTCGTTCTCAAAGTTCCGGTCGCCCATGTCTGACAATCACAAGGAGGGATCACTGTATTGTGCATCAAGCACATCGGAACCCCTTCACATGTTTATCTGCCATCTGAGAATAAGAAATGGACTAGCTGCTACATCCCATGTCATACCGCACCAGTTATCAGAGACTAGGTGCAGGCGAACTAGGGATTGACCGTCTGATGTGCAGGTTCCCGTTAACACCGCAACACAAAAGGCAGCGTTTGGGGGAACCACGACGGGGAATCATGGACAGAAGGCGAATAGAGTCGCATAGTATGTGCACTATACCGGATGACCATCGACAGCGATCTGGCGAGAGATGCCATTCTTCCAATGTTTTGGAGAGACGCACAGGTGTTACTACTGCTGTCTTGGTGCGGGTGCTCATCGGGTATAACTTGGTCGCGGCTTATGAGATAGAGGGAATTCTGTCAGCACACAGATACGTCACGATCATCCTACTTCCTGATGTGTTACCTCTCAAGTGGCAGTATCATGCCACTATTTTTCAACAGGACAATGTTCGTTGAGCCGGCCGATGTGGCCGAGCGGTTCTAGGCTCTTCAATCCGGAACCGCGCGACTGTTACAGTCGCAGGTTCGAATCCTGCCTCGGGCTTGGATGTGTGATGTCCTTAGGTTAGTTAGGTTTAAGTAGTTCTAAGTCTAGGGGACTGATGACCTAGTCCCATAGTGCTTAGAGCTATTTGAACCATTTAATAATGTTCGTCGACGCATCGCGAGTGTCTTTATCAACTTTCAGAGTGATACTGAGGTACTTGCATGGCCAGTAGGATCCGAGATCTGTCTGTGGTAGGATATGTGTCGCACCAGCTTGGACTTCAGCTCCATCCCAACGCTAGGTCCAGGATATTGAGAAGCAGTTTCAGCAGATGTTGGCCAGCTTGCCTCAGGAGAGGACTGAACGGCTTTATGACACGTTTCGCGTTTGCAACCAGGCTTGAGGCTGTGCCCAACATTATACTGATAAACAGGCTCGTATTGCCGATTTATTTGTCATTTTGACTCTATTTTTTAATCACTTGTGAATTTTTATTTCGTATCCTCCTCTCCTTGTGAGTGGTTCACTTTTTTTGTCAGGCAGTGCAGTTATGGTTAGGTGTCACATGGATGACGTACGTAACAGTGACGACATTATGCTTCTGCCATAAGTCGCCTCTGTCTGCCATAGTTATATTCTGACAATGCAGAGGCAGCTCTGCAGGGGCTACATCCTTTTTCCATCTGACGTCAGCCAAAGAGTTCGCAAATGGACTTTAATCAGCCCACCGTGGATTTAAGCGGACGCACAGCTTCACGCCAGTATTTGTCGTCGAACAGCATTGTCGTACAGGCGCCGCACAGTGTCTCAGTAATCATCGAGTGTCGCCGTGTGCTGTATTAACAGAGACAGGACTTAACAGTCGACGACAAGAGAACCCGACAGGATCTGCTAATAGATTAGTTAGTCATTGTTCTCTCAACTACGTTGATACTAGTGTTCAGATGTTTAACGCCTGTGTCAAGCCCTCTCATCAGCGTCACACAAAAACTGAGTATTTGTGTATGTAGATGCTTTCAAAATGCTTGTTAATTGTTACTCATTGTGTTGCCATTGTTGTTGTAGTTCGCTGTGATAAGACAGTGCAAGCACACCACCTCCTGCAGCAACTCCTTTCTGTGGTGGTGTGATAGCTTCCTGCTACGTTTATGTTGGGCACCGTATTTATGTGGTGAATAATAACAAAATCATTGTGACATTTTACGATAAATCTCACTTACACGTCGGAATGCCGAAGAAAACTGCCGCACCCAAATATTCGGAAAAAGATTCCAGTTGTTTTGCAGAAATGTAGCTTCATTTTATGAAAGGGTTTGTATGGCAGGCAGTCTAGGAATATTCACGCACTGCAGACTTCCAAGGCTGGGGATTGTGGTATTGCTGACATTTGATATATGGGCATATGGCCGTGGTCCAGGGCTCTTCCCCACGTTCCGTCTCCCACTGCTGCAGACTTCATCAGAGGCTTTAACGATTCAGAAAGCTCAAATGGCTCAAATGGCCCTGAGCACTATGGGACTTAACTTCTGAGGTCATCAGTTCCCTAGAACTTAGAACTACTTAAACTTAACTAATCTAAGGACATCACACATCCATGGCCGTGGCAGGATTCGAACCTGTGACCGTAGTGGTCACGCGGTTCCAGACTGTAGCGCCTAGAACCGCTCGGCCACCCCGGCCGACTTCAGAAAGCTATTACAGACTCGAACAAGCTCTACAAGCCGAACTATCTATACGTATATACGCAACGGTCGGTTCGTGACGTTATGAGACCGCTACCTAACGCCACAGATGCTTTGGAGCTTGTAGAGCGGAAGATTTTCGCTGTTTGTTTTAATTAGCACGGCGAAGCACCATTTTTCTAATTTCTATCCTCCTCATTTTCTGTTGAAATTGTGTTTGTGCTTTTGAATTTCCATGGCCTCTCTGTACCTCCTAGCGTAGTAATTATTAGATCTTGTAAAAACTACAGAGGGCGGGCCGGAGTGACCGTGCGGTTCTAGGCGCTACAGTCTGGAACCGAGCGACCGCTACGGTCGCAGGTTTGAATCCTGCCTCGGGCATGGATGTGTGTGATGTCCTTAGGTTAGTTAGGTTTAATTAGCTCTAAGTTCTAGGCGACTGATGACCTCAGAAGTTAAGTCGCATAGTGCTCAGAGCCATATGAGCCAAAAACTACAGAGAAACGAATTTGATTTTTTCCGACACTAGGGCATGATCTGCACAGCTAATTTATCCATCTTGGCACAGGCAACAATTTTCTTGTGTTCTCTGAAGCGGGTGCTGATGCTTATTTTTGTAGTTCCTAACTGCTGCTCCCCACCACAAAACTGCCCAGCATACGACGACTGGACTCAGCGATCTTTGACTGCAGTCTGATGACGTCACGAGCCGACCTTTGCGTGGATATATGTAAACAGTTCGACTCGCCGAGCTTGTTTGAGTCTGTAACACCTTCCTGAGCCGTTAAAGCCTTTGAAGAAGTCTCCAGCAGTGGAAGACGAAACGTTAGGCGGAACATCAGCAATCTAGGTAACCCCTACAGTTCTCTAAGAAATGACTATGGTATTAACTACGGGTCGTTGAGTAGCGCACAAAAAAACATTCCTCTACACTATAAGTGCAAATGTATCACGAAGAAAACTTTATGGAAAATAGCGTCCAGCACGCATTGTCAATGTTATGTTCTAAGCGAATTTTCAGAGCAGCGGCTGCAGTACTTACACGGCACAGGTAAGAGGGCCTCCAGTTTAGATGAGTTGTTGTGCTTTCACTGTCACTTATAACGCACTACCGTGAGTGCAAATAAGTACGCGTTATCTTCACGATGCGACGTCCACGTGAGTTCAGCTTGCAACTAGCGCATGCGCAATCGGTATTCTCCTCCTCTCGCAGCGCGAAGTTGGTGGGGGAGAGTGGAGGGGATACCTCCAGCTGGGGCGTCTGACACACTTTTCGTTGCCTCGTCACTCCGCCGTCCTTGTGTCGAAGAAGTCGAAGACCCCAACACTTTGCTTGTGGGTGTACAAAGGTTATTTACGGCACTGAACGCAACAAAATAAACCTGCAAAAAAATCAAAAGGAACGTCGAATCGGAATACTTGTGGATGAACGACAACTGAGTATACAGATTGTATCTCTCAGACAGTTACAACCATTTTATAAATACATTAAATAAACCTTTATAAGAGTTATAGGAATTAGTTCTCTTCTCTTAGAAAAAAAAGGAAAAAAATGTAGAAGGATCTAAAACTTATACCTTCGCTCAAAATGGAGGTCATTGTCACAAGACAGTGTCAATGCCTGCGCATGAAATATTAGTATATCGGTGTTTAAACTACTTGATGCTTATCATTCAACATAGAGCTGACACTTGGTCAATAAATGGTGCGCTATCACCGCGGCATCACTGGCGTCGCACTTTGGATGCTCGTTATGATATAGGAAACCGTCGGTAAAGGGCAGATCTCATACAAAGATGGCTAGATCTACATCTTACCCTGTGAGTGACTGTACAGAGGGAGGCCACGGTGCTCGATTTTTAGAACAGTGCACTTTACTGACACTGGATATATAAACGTTCTCAAATTGTGTGGAAGCACATACACCTCTTGCGGCTTTTTCGTGGTACATGAAGTGTATGAGCCTCCACAAAACACGAAAACGTATGTATATATTCAGTGTCAGTACAGCGAAAAACTCTGGAAACGGAGCACCTATGTTTGGGAGAACAATAGGAATGCAGTAGGGAACAAAAAATCTGACCACTGAAGATGCTTTGAAATAAAGGGAAACGCTTTAGTTCTAAATAAGACTTATTGCTGCCGCAGAAGAAGGGGTATAGCCTACATTACTTTTATTAATGCCAATGTGGGAAAACAGAGGCCTAAACACAAAAAAGACAACTTGTATTACATTTTACGTATTATTGATGACGAGGTCATTAGACGAGGAGCACAAGCTCGAATTGGGGAAGAAAAAGAAAGAAAACAGGTCGAGAATTTTTCAAAGCAACCGTGTTGGCACTTGCCTTAAGCGAGTTAGGAAAACCACGGAAAACATGAACCTGAACGGCCAACTGAGGATTTAAACGCCAGTCCTTTCGAATGTGGGTCCAGTGTCAGCCCTGCCCAACATCGCCCTGTGCAGTTTGAGGAACTTCAGAGAATCGTCAAGTTTCACCTGTTAGAGTGCCACGAGGACTGAGTAGAAAAAATACAGTGAAATCCCTTGGTAACTTTTCACCGAGAAAACAGAGCAGCTGATTAAGTCCCTTTATTTGGAATCGCCAGTGTCTATCACAGAATAGACAAAGTCAGGTTTTATATACAGCAGGATATATTCTGGCAAATATCATTTATAGTATGCACTTCCTTGTATGCCAGCGACAAAATTTCGAGTGGACTTGTGGATTACCCAACAGGGATATTTAGTCTTTGGGAGAAGCTACAGTATATGCCAGTAAGTTACAATCCCAAACAACTTCCATGATTCCATAGCGATGAATAAATAGTGAGTGCTGGAGGGCGAGTAACGACGGCGAAAGCAGGGTACTCTGTGACTGACCCAATCTCAAAACATCTGTCAGGGTGAGGAACGACAACGGATGTTAAAGGCAGCTCAGCAAACCGCTCACACTAAACGCTAGAATGTGCGGCACTAGTACGGAAGAGACTAGTTCAATAATTTGCAGTTAAAGGTCTAATTCAATTTTTCATTCATCGTAATCGACATTTGTTTATGAAATAGATTTTTGTGCTGCCAGGCACAATTTTATTTTAGTTATTTCTTACATGGCACGTTTCGGGAAGTCATTTCCATTTTAAAGTGTGTTTCTTTGTATAATATTGCATTTATACGTGATGCTTGTGTTCCTTTACTGTAATACATAAACAACCGCAACAAAATAGAAATGATCCTAAGGCGTCAGTGGCCGGGAGTTCCTAGGCGGGAGGTTAGGCCGCCAAGTGCAGGTCTTATTGAGTGCAACGCCACATTGGGTGACTTGCGTGTCGACAGTGGGGATGAAATGATGATGATGACAGCACAACATCCAGTCCCTGAGGGGAGAAAATCTCCCAGCCGGGAATCGATCCCGGGCCCCTGTGCGTGGCAATCCAACGCGCTGACCGTTCACCTAACACGCGCAATTTTGTAGTTAATAATATGTATACAGGGTGGTTAAGAGGAAATATCACATAACTTGTGAGATGATTTTACATCACAAAATAAACCGAAAAATCCTGTGAACGTGTGTCCGTTTTCGATCGATACGGAACTGGAGCGTTTTGAAGACTACACACATCCATGAATGGATATGAAGACAAGAGAGAATATTACTTACCGAAATACTGTGTAGGAACTGTGGTCGACGGAATAATGGTGGGATACATGACTGATTTATCCTGCAAGAGGTGTTCAAAAAGTTCCTAAACCATCTCAGCGCACTTGTCAATGCATCGCAGGGTGTGTTGTGGTGCACATCGAACATCATCTCGGCGGGCTTTAATGCGGCCCACAGTGTTGGTAGTGCGAGCGCCAAGTTCTTCACTCGTCTCCACCTTAGTAGAGCATACATCCCCCTTTAACCAGCCCCCTAAACAGATGTCCAATGGGGTTCGGTCGGGTGACCTGACAGACCAGTTAATGGGTCCGCCACGGCCAATCCACTGTTGAGGAAATGTGTTATTCTTAGTGATGGGCTAAACTGCGATTTTCCGATATCAGTGATTTCTGTGAATGCTACTTTTCAGTATCTGTTATTCTTGACTGATTTGTCGCAGTTAAGAATCGCAGTTAAGGAATCCAGCTCTTGTATGCCTCCGCACTCTACCACTGCGATTTCTGCTACTTCTGCGATTTCTGCGACTTCTGCTACTTCTGCGACTTATCTCCGAATGAAAAAGTTACATGTGTTCACACAGAGAATTGCATCTCAAGAAAACTGACATTAGTAAGTGTGTTTTACAATTGTTCTTCCGTTGGCTTTACTTTTGTATTAAAGAAACAATTGTGAAACTATTAATAATGTAATTAATATGTTAGTAGCCAAACAGTACCGTAATAGTTCGTGTTTAGAAAAAGAACTCTAACGTATTGTTATGTTCACAGGTACCCGAACTACATTCCAGTCACTCAGTAAAGCGATAATTCGAAATATTATCGTCAACAGCCACTGCGTCTTTAGACTGTCTTCGTCAGACGAGAGGTTAGTTTCTAAGATTTCGATGAACTTAATTACTTAAATGAGATCGTTCTTGCAAATGTGAAACGTCCCCCATTGAATGGCTTTCATGACAGCAAATATTAGTAATACTACTCTGTCAATTACATTGCTTGTAATTAGTGACAGCAAAAATGTTTAATAATCCTTTTAATTTTGCAGACGCAGTTCCAACCCCGATTACTGGTTTCTGTACGTATCTATCCACTTCAAGGCTCTTGGGAGAGAATCGTGAATATTCAAGACAGCTCTTGGAGGATTTGCAGTTTAAAAGTGCCATAATTATGAAATAAGTGTGCATAATGAGTGATTGAACTGTGTTTAATTTGAAGTTCTTACGCGATTTTAAAGGAATGATAAATGTTAAATACAGTGAGTGAATAAATAAAATATTTTCCACGTGTTAAGCAGTCCTATACCCAAAAATCTTCCGCCATTTAATTACTGGTAAAGACTTGTTGGAGAGTGTGACATGCCGCCGCCCCCCATCCCCCTTTCCCCAGAAGCTTGGTGTGACACTGACCTGGAATATAACCCAAGGTCTAGAGTATGCATTTTGAGCCCATTATGAAAGTGGGAAGTACAGATCTTAAATCAGGAATCATTTAAGTGTAGTACTTGAAGGTAAACCAGGAAAAGTTTACTTATGAAGGTGCTTGTAGTGTCAGCAAAAAGTTCTTGTGTGCAGTTGCTATGTAGAACGCCAGGTGTAAAATTTTCCTCCGTAGTTTTGAACACTGTCGGAACAAAAGCGAGGCACTCATATGATTCAATACTATTGTCTTTGTTTCATTACACTTATACAGATGTCAGAGTTCTGCTGTGTTAACATTGCAAATTCCTGTAGGCAGGTGGAGTATTTACCATAATTGTCATATTGGAAGCGGAATCTCACACATTTTTTAGGTTACTTGTCTCTAAATGATATTTTCAGGAGAAATGGGCAATGCTGCTTCTTATTGATATAATACATTCGGTTACAGCTGTTTGGCCAACCATTACTGGTGCTGAAAGTGCGTGACATCATGCAGTATGCACACAGTCCCAAGCTGAGGCATATTACAAGCGTTAAAACCACTGAGGCAGATTTTTTTAAATATGTAAAGTAAGTTGCCAATAACTTTGAGTATGAGGTTATTGGACTTGTTTTTAAAAATAAGTAATACTTCAGTAATCCTGCCGAGATAAATTTTAAGGGCGAACACCTAGATCGTGATGCCAGTATGAAGTCTCAGTTGCAATTCCTTTTCCAGTGCCTAAGTTTAAAATGTATAGGTCCTATGTAATAAGTGGCTGGATTGGAGCAAGCAAGTTGAACAATTCACAGCAGTTTGGTTTTAAGATGATGGTGACACTACAGCTACATTTAGGGAATAACATATGCATAAAACAGATATTCAGATTTTTCACATTGAAATGGGACTGTTTACCCATGTCTATTAGAAAGATGAAATGTTAAACTTGCTCTCCAAATTTTAAACTTGTCTGCAGCCCTTGCTCTTAATTTGGTCCAAAGAAAGACACTGGGTGCTGGAAAGGTACATTCCCACCTGGTGAATTTACCTGCAACTGCAGGAACAAACTTCATTAAATTCTTTACATTTTTAGCTTTGTAAGAGACTTAACAGTGCATCAGCAGGTGGTCTCGGGAAATGCTAGTGAGTACAGTGAGCAGTAACCTTGTGACCTTGAGCACATATCTAATGCCATCTGACTGGTTATTGCAAGGGATAAGAGCTACTTCCTACCAGGTAAAATGCACACTTATAATTTACTGAACAGGTTCAGGAAATGTCAAATATGTGGTGGCAGCTACTGTATTTCTGTTTAAATTCAAATAGATTTTATTTATCTATGGTTTTACATATGGTATTGTCAGTAAATATTAAATTATATAATGTTGGTGTAAATACAGTTACATTGTTATGTAGACAAGCTGTTTCTTCTACATAATTCAGTTTTTCAAGTTACACAGACTGCAAATATTTAAAAAAAGTTACAACTTGTGTTATTAGGACACATTTGTAATAAAAGATCTGTGTTACAGGAAGCATTTTTCTTTTGGTATTTATCTACAGCATTTTACTGACAAATTCATAAAAATGAGCATTTTCTGAGCTGGAAACTTATACGTCCTGGCATTTGCCCACGGTCTGAAGGAAAACCAGCTCCTCAAAACCCCAGAAGGACGTTATCAACTGTGTACGGTTGTTGTGCTACATATTAAATATTTTATGTTGCAGTCTTGAGGGATCCTCCTCCTCCTCGAATCTTGGGTTCGCCTCGTCAGGTTACATGAAACATTTGTACAAGTATGAGCAAAACAAACATGTACACACATTTCACACACCCCACATATTAATCTTGTTATCGAATGAATAATAAAATCTCAACAGTTTTAGTCCTCTCAAAGTGCAGGTGGCTCTTAATTAATGCAATTAAAAAAGTTCTAAATAACAAAGTAAAATTTGCTAGTTGGGATGGTTCATTTTAGCAGGAGACAGGAACATATATGTACATCTGCAATCAACAACAACAAAAAGAAAAAAGAAAAAAAATCACTATTAGTGTGCATTTGGAATAAATTTTTCAAACTTGCGTGTGTTCCACAGCTGGTCGTGGCTCTTTCTGGTTTTTGGGTCTTGGTTGGTATTCTTTGCTCATTCCAGTTTTTATCCACATGGTGTCACCAAATTCATTATGTAAAAGATAGCACAAAACAGATTATTGTATGTCTACAACATCACACATTACAATCAACTTTTATTACATATATAGAATTTTTTTCCTTCAGCATAAGCTCATGGATTATCATTGACTGACTGTCCTCACTTTCTAGATGGTATTCCTGTTATTTTTCAAGTCGAGGTGCTCAAGATATTTCTGAAACATAACTTAAAGTAGCAGGTTTTAGTATAAAGAAATAACACTTCCAGTATTTACATTCACTCACCATTTTAATCATTACAAAGCTTTGTGCCTTAATGGCATCAAATCAGTAACTGTGCTCCATCCAAGTCACAGACCTACTGCTCCCAGTATGACCTGTTCCTCTGTCACCTTTCTGTGGACAAACGAATGAACAAATAGTTGACGATCTATAAGATTTAAATGTAGTAGTGCATGATGATGAAATTCTGGTTAAAAATATGTGGTCTCTGCCTCGTTAAATTGTTCATTACCGTGCATATATCAACAAAACTAAATCTGTGTTTTTCAACAAACAGAAACTAATATGACAAAGAAAACACAGTCTTGGAAGTGATATCAGTGGTCTGTGTTACCAATCTTTTGATGCTAGAGATTTAACTCACATGTATGCCAAAGTGAAATACCTGCAGTAAGTGAAAGGTATCTGCAACAAAAGGAAAAAAAATTAAATTTTAGTAAGCCCACAGTGTATGACGAATGACTTGTTTGTGATCCTTTATAGTGAATTATGAAACACCAAAATACTCACATATTTTACATTTTGCTAATCATCATACAGTTGTGTGGTCTTGTTTGCTTGTGCTGAAAGTGCCCAGTTACCTGCATATAATAAAAATACAAATGAGTTCAACATTTTCTACATGACAACATGTGCTCGAGAAGAGTAAAAGGTTTCCTACACCTATTGGACACAAATACTCACATATTTTACATTTTGCTAGGCATCATACAGTTGTGTGGTCTTGTTTGCTTGTGTTGAAAGTGCCCAGTTACCTCCATGGAAGCAAACCTCACACGGGTCCAGAATTTTCTGCAAGACTGTGTATGCATGTAAGAAACATATTGAAGATGATAATTATTCTTGTTTATATACAACAATTCTGATTATGAGTAGTTTAACAATGTACTGTGTTCTAATGATGTATCACTTACCAGCACTAATCACAGGTACCATTGGCATTCAGAAATATTAGTTTTTCTAAATTCGATGGCTTGAGGCGGGTTCTTCTGTCATTTATTAAATGTCCAGTTTTTGAGAAGACCCTCTCACAAGGTACAGAAGTTGCTACAACATTAAACCTCTCTTTCACTACTTTTGCAATGGTTGGGTATGTGTATTGATTTTGCCTCCACCATGCCAGAGGATCCTCAATTTCTACTGATGACTGAGCTGTCAATGTACCTTTGAACCTCTACAATAGCACATGACTGTACTGTGCCCTGTGGCTGTGCATGTTTCACTAACTTATCAAATATGCCCCACACAGAGAAGAACTCAGTTGCCAAATTATTTGGCTCAACAGATTGTGAAGGCTGAATACCTACTGGCCTACATTTTTCCATTTTCTGGGCAACAATATTAATTAATTGTTTCTTCATGTTGTCTGCTGCTGCCTGGTTCTGAAATGCCAGCAATTTGAAACGTGGATCCAGCAGAGTAGCAAGGGCAATGGACTTGCTCTGCTCAATATTCGAAAACCGGTTTGTAAGCCCTTCTTTTAGTGCCTCAACAACTTTCATTGAAACTTCATGTAGCTGCATTTTGGCTATTTCGTCACATACTGCCAGAAGTCCACGTGTCAGGACTATAACCTGAAAATTGAGACAAATATGCTAACAACTACACAACATATAAGGAAAGTATACAATAAAATGACATTGAACTTACATGAGCCAAATAAAGTAAATTATTAACTTACCAAGCTGCCAGTTGGGTACTCCTCTGCACTGAGCTGCCTCGAAACCTGCTCAAACAGTTTCAAAATCAAACAGAGTTCGGAGCAGATTTCCCACTCATCATTTGACAGTGACGGAAGATCTGTGGGTCTGTTACAAAGGGCAACTGTAATTTTCACTGCCTCTGATAATTCGACAATACGTTCCAACATGAACAGGGTTGAATTCCACCTTGTGGGCAAGTCCTGGATCAATTTCTTGACATTTACTTTGCCACTGTTCTGTTGGCATGTTAAGAGCTGCTCTGTTGCACTGCTGCTCCTTCAAAAAAAACCTACAATTGTCTTGACTTTCCAGTGAACTTCCTGAACATTTTTAAGTGCATCCTGCACAACTAAATTAAGAGTGTGAACATAACAACCAAAATGTTTCCACTTGAGAATGGTGGAAATAGCATTTTTTATATTTGGTGCATTGTCCGTGACCATCATTAAAATTTTGCCACCAAGACTAAATTTGTCTAATTTTAATCAAAGCTGTGGACAAATTTGAGCTGGTATGGGCACCACTGAAATGACTGCATTCCAGCAGTACAGACTGTAATCTGAATTGTTAATTTATGAAATGTCCAGTCACAGCCATGTAACTTTCATTAGAAGCTGATGTCCAGCAATCTGTTGTTAGACAGATTGTCTTTATGCCTTGCAGCTTTTGTTGTACTTTCTCATTTGCTTCTGCATATGCTGCTGTCAACATTACATTTGTTGTAGTCCTTCTACTCGGTATTTCATAAGCGGGATTCAGTGCATGTACAAAATTACGGAATCCTGAGTCATTTACAATAGAGAAAGGTTGATAGTCTTTTGTGAACAGACCCATTAATTTGCTATCCACCTTCTTCTTTTGAATCAGTCCCATCTTTTTGGGAATGTATTCTGTGATGGCTGTCTGATGCAGTGATGTGGAGGGAACTGCTTCCCCCTGTGTGCTGCTGGCTGTGGTGCCTTCTTCTGGCAACTCCACTGCAAGAGAGGCTTCACCTATAAAACAATAAGCTGAACATCAGCATACAGATTGTGTCAGCAACAAAGGCAGGATATACATTTAGAGTACAATTTACTTTCCAAGTACTGTATGCTGATGACATGACACTCTTCACTGATGGAGAAAATCAGAAATATATTTTAGAATACTACAAAGTTGTAAGTGAAATGAGCAGTGACTGGTGCAGGGCCAATCAATTATCAATACATAAAATAAAAATGGAGGTAGTTTACTTCACCCTAAAGACATTTAAACAAGACACAAAATGTGTTAAATTACTGGAATTGCATTTACATCAAAAACTCACATGAGATAAGCATATAAATCATCTGTGTGCCAAACTTGCTAGTACTGTCTTCCTACTACACAACATGAGATGCATTATTAGTAAACATTTATTAATTTCTGCATATTTTTCTTTCTTCCATTCACGATTGCAGTATGGAATACTGTTTTGGGGTAACTCAGTGAATTCAAGTACCATCTTGAAGTGGTAGAAGAAAGCAGATGTATATTGCATCCACCACCAAGGCAAAGCTGCAAAAAAAATGCTTTAAAGAATTCAAGATAATGACTCTGCCCCGTATGTGTACTTACATTAAGAATTTTAATTTAAGATCCCAACTCCATGCCCATAACATCCAAAATAACAGTAATCTAGATCTTCATACTCAAGACTGACATTAAATCATAAGAACAGAAAGCAATCTATTAATGAATAGTTTGAAGCATCCCATAGAAGTGTGGTTCGAATGTATGCTATACTTCTCAACTGATGGGTTTCTAAACAGTGATAGACAGGAAATATGCACTAGCAGTAACCAGGTGGTAACTACATAATGAAGTATGACTATAGGTGTGCGACAGTAATGTATAAGCATTCACACTTTTTTCTACAGGATACATAAGATAACACATAATTATGTAGATACTTTTGTATAATATGTGATAAATGTAATTAACTATTACTACTGCTGTTATGTTAACACTGTGTAGTACCACTGTAATTATGATTATTTTATTATTACCATTATTTTAGCATATGTATATTTGTCCTGCACATAAATACTTGCATTATTATATTTTGCTTTTATGTATTCAATTATTGACGACGCCAATTGTATGGATAACATACTGATAGGCAAATAAAGATTCTGTTCTGTTATATTAATTATACGTGCAATGTAAACCTTTCCTCGCGCCACTTCAAGTTTGAAATCTTATACAACAGTAATTAAGAGCCACGTGAAATACAATACACCATTCAGATTTTAAATTACATCGCACTTCACTCGATGTTAATTTGGTACAATCAAAATCAAATCGCAGCCTTAAGTTACACTATACAGCAACAAAAAAAGTGGAAACTTATTTCTAATTACTGTCTGACGTAGAACATAAATTTCATGGAAGTGAACATCCACGTTCTAGTTTAAATAGAGCGGGCTTGCGGGTTGCTTTGCAGCCTGTTACACTACGCTATATATTTTCAACTCGAATTTAATACTTAAAGAAGCTGAAATCTTCACTATAATTCGGACAGTTAATGTCATTTAACTATTCTAGGAGCAACTGCGCAATTTGCACAGGAAATGGTCGTGTTGGAAGAAATTATAAGTGTTTCCCTGTGTGAATGTTGTGCGCGCATGTTGGTAACGGCTGCGTCGGGCGTTTATGTCGAATTCTTATTGGCTATTGCTACCATGTGGCATTGCCAACAGCACAACACAGTGGCGCACATTTCAAGTGCCACGGACGGCGAGAATATCTCGTTCAAATTTCAGTTAAGCTCGATGGGGATTATTACACTTACAAACGCATATACCATAGTTAGAAAATTGAAAGTACAATCCTAGCCCCAAGAGTAAATTTTCTAAATAATCTACTTATAATATCACACAGCCTAGCATGTTTTCTTGGTATTAACAGCGCTGTTTTAAAAAGAGTGCTGACAAAAAAACAATCATCCCGTAAAACAATCAGTTGTTGCAAAATACCTGGCTCTGGCAACACAGGGTCGACGGATCTTGAAGAATTTGTCGCAAAGTTCACCATTACATGCGACCTTTCGATATGTTTCTTCAAGTTCGTCGTGCTGGTTCTGTACGACAACTTTTTGCCGCATAAACTACATTTCGCATACTCTTCATCCAGAATAGTGAAATGATTCCACAATTCGCACCTCCGTGATCGCTTCATCTTGGCAGAAACAAGAAGTAAACCCTTGAACGACCAGAGACGAAATGGAAGAAAATCAGGAAATACTGTCCCCACGCTGGGAATTTTCAACTAGTTGGGGAAATCCCAGTAACGTAGACCTAACGAATGGGATCGAATCAGCCGCCTATAACATAGGCCGTGGTTCAATTCTTCGACCATACATCGATCTCGTCTCATGTCCTTAAAACGAAGTACGAAAGTCAATCAAAAAGTCAATCGACAAAGAATGTTAACTGCGCTTTTTAGTTGCTACTTGCGACTCTTAGTTGGGACTTGTCACGGAAATCGCAGTTGGACTCCATAGCGTACCGCGGAAATGGACGTAGTACGAACTTTGGCCAACAGATGCCACTATTAACCGCGCTTTTTAGTTGCTACTTGCGACTCTTAGTTGCGACTTGTCACTGAAATCGCAGAAAGCAGTGCTAAATTCGACCAACAGATGGCTCACGTCTTTGAATGTGAAATACTACTTGCGACTGCTAACTGTGACTGAAATCGCAGTTAGATTCTGTAAAGTTGCTACTGTGATATCTGTGACTTCTCAGTCACTGTGATTTCTAACATACGCGATTTCCTGCCCACCACTAGTTATTCAGATATTGGGCTGCAGGTAGGTCTTCTATCAGGAAATATGTGTATGCTGTGGCTGTTATGAGATTTGGCAGGACCTATAACCAGGTCATCAATTGGACCACACCAGACGTTCACTGAGAACCTAACTTGGAATCTTGTTTCCAAAGTGTCATGTGGGTTCTCCATCACCCGTCTATGAGAATTGCGGGTGTTCATGATACCACTGCATGTAAATGTAGCCTCATCTGTAAATAAAATGTACTGCACAATGTATCTGTGTACAGCCAACCATTTACAAAATTGTTGTCTGCTCATGAGTCACCTGGATGCAGATGTTGCATGAGCTGCACATGAATGGATACGAGCCCTAGTAGTAAACCATACACCCATTTATGGAATATCCAGTTGACGGGTTAATAATACTCTGTGTAGTGGTGGTGGGACTCTGTTGTACTATTGCAAAAACGTCGTCCCTTTCGTCGGCTGACTGGGCAGTCTCACCTCCTGATGTTACATGTCTACTGGATAGTGATCCAGATTCACGTAACGTTTGAAGAACCCTTGGAAATACTCCATGACAGGGAGCTCGTCGATCAGGGAAACGCCTCTGGTATTCTGCCACAGCCACATGGGCGCTGCCGTTACAGTAGCTGTACGCAAACAACATGTCTGCAAATTCTCCATGGGTGAACGTATGCTTATGTTGGTATTCACGGACACAACGGACTTGCTCAAATAAAAAACTCTCAAGCACGACAAGTACGTGGCTAACGGCTGCTTACTGATCAAACCCACGATTGCACACTGGGTAAACTTGCAGGCAGCTGTTGCCTCGGTGCAACGTCACAGTGCTGCCATCTGTTGGAGAATCCCCGCACCTCTTGTAAGCTGCATTACTCATCTGTCCCACCATTATTCTGTCCACAGCGTCTACACAGCATTTCCATAAGTAATATTCACACTTGCCCTCATATCCCCATTCACGATGTGTGTAGTCTTTAACCTCTCCAGTTCCGTAACAATCGAAAATGGGACACTTCATCGGACTACTTCGGTTTGTTTTCACATGTAGAATCACCTCACAAATTATGTGACATTCCTCCTGAATCAACCTGTATACAAGCGGCAGTCAAATGAAAACGAGACAGATGGAAAAAAGTAAGGAAACTTTATTCTTTGAAAAGTAATCACCATAATTGTTAATACATTTATTCTAGTTTAACAAGACGGTCGTACCCACACGGAAAAGTGCTTGTGGTTGTCTACAGAACCATGATTGCATCCAGGCATGTACCTCTTTGTCCGAAGCTTACCGGTACAATAATGGCTCAGTAGGGAACCGCAAACATTTCTACACGAAAGCGCTGACCATGTCTGGCAGCGGGATAAATCTCTTAACAGTTATGGCTATTATTTATGAAATAATAAACAGTTAACTTTCTATTTTTTCATCTCTCTCGTTTCATTTGACTGCCCACTACAATTAATGGTGGATTTGAAAAAAAAAACTTTTTACTTACAGATTTCTTGTAGTCAACTTATGTAGAAACTACATTCATACAATTTAGGTGAACAGTGTATATTGAAGAAGGCACACGTACAGAAACAGACAGAAAGATAAGGAAGGAGAGGCACACAGCAGTCAGTCACAATGCCAATATCTTTTATTATTCTTGCAGATCTAGATTTCGGCTATAAACAGCCATCTTCAGTACATTTTCGTTACATTTCAACAGAATTGCGGCAGTTCATGTCACCGTCCGTTCTTACTGGTGTATAGGCAGAAGGAAATGCACTGATGATGGCTATTTATAGCCGAAATCTAGCTTTGCGACTGAGTGCTATGTGCCTCTCCTTCCTTATAATCTACAGAGGCTGTGCACAACGGTCCCTGATGGAACCGAAGTTGGTTAAGTTAGAAATATATTTCACGGACAAGCAGCCAACAGAGATAACGCTACAGACTGTCCGCGGAGTACATATACTATAATTCCACACAGAGAGTATTTTCCACATGTAATCTGAAATATTGTTTGCTTATATTTTATTTATTGTAAATATTTTATTCACTTCTTAAAGGATAATGTCGAAGCAACCGATGAAATCCACTGAGCCACTTCCCACTTCCCAGATTTTCATTCTACATATTTTTGGCTTTTCTCAGTCAGTGGAGTGCAATACATACAATTGTAAGTATTAGTACTTGAAAATGGGCATAAATTCAAAAAACGCAACAAGCTATGCATAGAAAAACGTAACTGGTGCAGTTTTACTATTTAAATAATTAAAGTCCTATTGCTTCACGATGCAGTACACCAAGGTTTTTACGTAAGTAGATCGTGCTGGTCCATAGATGCTACACTCATCGTCAGATCGAAACTGAAAGCTCTGCAAAATTCGTAGAGACATTATCTACGGCACTGTAGTTTCTCACCCGTCGCGATTTGGTTACGACATAGACTCGCATAGGCGGCGATCGCTTTTCAAATCCTCGTCCGACTATCCTGATCAAAGTTTCCCAATATATTTTACAGTGAATGCGTGCATGGTTCCTTTGGCAAAGATGCGGCAGATTTCCTCCCTGATCCTTATCCAGTACAAAACTCGCCGTCGACAGGATGTGAACAATAATATTCCTTCCTTCTCGATCAATCCGCTTGAGAGATTTCTGAACATTCATGAGGTTCAATACTTTCACGCTGAATTTTCTCAGCTGTGGCAGCCACATGACCTGTGCATCAAGTGTGAGGCCCGAAACCTTAGACAAACTGGGGATAGCATCTATGAACTACATCTGAAAAGTATTAAAATTTTGTCCAGCATGGCTGAAATTAATGAACGCCGGTAATTCGATGAAAAACGCGTCTCATTCTTGTAGCCCAACCTGGCCGATTTTTGAGCATGAGTTGGTATTGGCTAACTGTTATTAGTTTGGATGAAGACGAACACACAGTAATATCATTGACGAATTGCCAGTGTTTCGCCCGGCTCCACGCAGTGTTGCCTGTTGTAATCGTATATGTTGCTATAATGCGTAGTAACACGTCTCACTTTCCTTTTACTAGATCGACGGAAAATGTGCGTATGAAAAAACGTGACTTTAATTAGTAGTAATCTAAGGAACAGCTATTGTGCCCAGGTTTGTTGAGATTTGTGTGCAAATATGAGGAAGAAAAATGCGTGCACACTGCAGAAAGCGACGACGGGTGTTAACTTGGACTGGCCTGTTGAGTCACTCGCACTTTGCAGTCGTGGGGTGCCGTGGACTCCAAAGAAGAAAGGGGCATGACGATAATGATCGAGCACTAAAGAAAAATGAATGTTGTTATATAGACTCTGTGCCATGATATCTCGAGTTCAGTACGAACTTTCGTCTTTTTTTTATTTTGTTTGGTCAATTAGTGAAGCGTCATGTATGAATCTGTCTGAAAAGCTTTGTTATTTATTTATTTATTGTTTTTTTTGACCTGGAAAGATTAGGGCCATCAGGCTCTCTATTATGTCTAACCAGGCGTTCTACTTATTTTACTTTCATATGTTTTAGTAGGCATGTTAAACTACATCTAGTACAAATAGTGGAATAAACAACTACAAGGGCACACTTGGAAAAATACATACGTATACAGTTTATATTCGTAGATGATAAGTACTGCTATAATTAGACATTATGATGGAGACAGATTCTAGATAGGAGTGCTAGCAGCAGGGGGTATGAGGGAAACTCTAGGTGAAGGGAGGAGAAGAATAGGGACATGATGAAACATAATTAAGAAAATAAGAAGGAAAATAAGATTGCTTGGCTAACGGAGACAGATGAAGAGGAAGAAGAGAAAGGAGCAAGGTAGGAGACACAAGCTTTGCTATTTGACAAAGGGGACGATTGGCCTTGTACATTAATTTTGTGTAAAACGTTATGAGGATGATAGCAGGAAATGCTTCAACTTCTTCTTAAAAGCAGCAGGGGATTGAATTTTGGGCAAGGTAAGGGGCAGTTTGTTCCAGAGGCGGACAGCGGCAACTGAGAACGAGTTTGTAAAAGTTTTTGTTTTGTGAGTGGGCACAGTTAGGATACCAAGTAACAATGACCTGGTGTTTCGCTTATGATGGCATGAAAGGTGTTTAATGTCTGAAGGAAGGTACTGGGGTGCTTGCGCGTCGAGGAACCGGTGAAGTAGACAGTGTGTGGTAGTCACGCAATTTGTCCGGCCGCAGCCACCCTAACTGGGAGTATGAAGCACTAACGTGATCACATCGGCGAATGTTGCAGGCATTCATGGTTAGTTCTAACCGTCTTTTGTTTTCACTGCTCATGCCTTGTTGAATTACATCACAATAGTGGAGGTTCGGTAGAACGAGTGCTTGCACGAGCTGGCGTTTCAAGTCCTGTGGAAGTACGTTCCGAAACTTTTTGAGAGCATAGAGACAAGCGGACGTCTTCCTGCACGCTGCGACTGTATTCTCTGCCCAGCTGAGTGCTCATACAAAGTTACACCAAAGTTCTTAACTCTTTTATGATACGGTATTGGAATACCGTCCACCAGAATAGGAGTCAGCCGTCCGCGGAAATCTGATCTTATTAATTTCTGATGAGTTGTTAAGGTTACTTGTGTCTTTTTTGCATTTAGTTGAAGCCCCCAGGTTTTTCGCCCATGTCACCTCTGAAGACAGATCATTATTCATCTGAGCGATTGCAGGGTTCATATCTTCAGGTCTGACGCTTAGGTAGAGCTGGAGGTCGTCGGCATAGAAATGATACTTACAGGAGAACAGAACCGACGAAATATCATTGACATATAAGGAAAAAGTGGTCCTAAGACTGATTCCTGAGGTACTCCTGAGGAGACATATTTCCAGGAAGATTTTTCATTTACACAGACAACACATTGCTGTCTGTCTTTTAAGTAGCTTTCAAACCATCTCATTGCACTATCTTAGAAATTAAGCTGTTGCATTTTTCTGAGCAATATGTCAAAGTTAACAGTGCTATGCTGAAGTCTAGTAGCGTCAATATTGTTGCCTTGTTAATTATCAATTATTGTGTTGAGAACTTATTTGAAAATGGAGGAATTACGGAAGCCGTGTTTTGCGATTTTGTAGTGAGTTATTTAAACGCAAAAGCTCCCTTATAGCCCTCAGTCCTGTGCAATCGGACAAGAAGTCAGCGGTCAAGTACGTGGCACTGCATAGCAGGACCACAACATGAAGAGACAACAAGACGGCTACCGGGAAATTCGGAAAGACGGCAACTATTATTACAGGGAACGAGTAACGACTTGGCATCTCGCAATGTATCGATGTAAAAACACCTCACTGTGATGTTTATGGCAATAGCTGCATTGCTGTCGCTTAGCGTGCCACCCATTTGGGCAACT
The DNA here is from genome assembly GCF_021461395.2 of Schistocerca americana. Taxonomy (NCBI): domain Eukaryota; kingdom Metazoa; phylum Arthropoda; class Insecta; order Orthoptera; family Acrididae; genus Schistocerca; species Schistocerca americana. The sequence continues at coordinate 659,779,219 of NC_060120.1, read as the reverse complement.
TCTCTTGCGTGAGTCCGCAGTCACAATGTGGTTTACCTGCTTCCGTTTACTGCCGAAGATTACCGACTTGGTTCCAGTTCGCTTCATCCGCCTCCTCGTCAGTTCCAGAAAAGTAGCTCCTTGTGATTCCCTCGGTTCTTTCGCGATTTTCTTCCCTTTATGCAAACGAAACTTACTGGTACACTTCGAACAACTGTTTCAGTTCACAGAGGTCTTGGGACTGAAGGTAGTCTATCATCAGTTGGTGTTCGCGGCTCGATAACCGGACGACTGCTGTGAAAGAGGACAACGGTGGAAGCTGCATGTGACCATAGAAGCACCGCCTGTTAAGTCTTGGACGTTACGCCGAAGGTTTTTCCACTATCGAAAAGAATCCCCTGTAAGTGCGATCAGTGTAGGTAAGCCTCTAGTATAGCAACATTTATTTTACTTCAGTTAATTTTGCCTGTTTTGGTGGGATTTGTTAGTTTTGCTGGGAACTGATTTTCGTATGTTCAGTGGTTAGAGATCTCAAAGAAACTGCTCTGGGGAAATGAGGATGTCCCGCTGAAGTTTTCTATTGGCAGAGTTTGGGTCAAATCACACAATAAGAGTGTATCTGCTGTGAGAAAGAAGCAAGTAACTTTTTCCAGAGTCGTAAAACATAAGTGAAAATAAAAAACTTAAGTCTTCCTTGTAAAGTTCAGCCGTACTCCCGTCTCTTCGCATGGGATCTGTACGCTGTTAACTGCGTTTTGGTGGAGAACCTTGTTTACTGTGAAGTTTGACAAAAATTTAAAAAATGAGAAACTTGCGTTATTCAGTGATTACTTCTATTTTAAATCATAACTAGACCTCGTACTAGGTACTAAAAATCTTAAATTAGGTACCTAAAATAGGTTCTATCACTTACAAAAATAGATTATAAAAATCAGAAAAAGTGACCAAAATCTGACATTTTACTGTCTAGAAAAATAAATAGATTGACAAAAATCCACATTATATTATTGGTAAATAACAGATTTCAGCTATCAGTCGTCCTTCTAAATTTTATTGACAGATCTAGATTTCAGCTAGAAACTAGACATTCTCAATTCACTATCATTTTTGATCAGTGCATGTAATGCCTGTTGGTCGTGCTTTATCCACAGTTCGATGAACATTTTTGACCAACAGGCATTACATGCATTGATCAAAAATGATAGTGAATTGAGAATGAGTTTCTAGCTGAAATCTAGATCTGCTAATAAAATTTAAAAAGTACGACTGAAAGCTGAAATCTATCATTTACAAGTCAATATAACAGTCGCTGTGTACAACAGCCTTCTGAATGGAGGGTGACCTGATGACATTATATTATTGTCCATGTCCATAATTACTGTCACAGTAAATAACTAACACTTTCTCCAGAGTTCCCGTTGAGAAACTGCATCTCTTGTCTGTTAATATCATGTTATATGCCGAGAATGAGCGTTACAAGTCAACAGATGTCACCGTAGCATATTTAAATGACGGTATTAGGCGCAAGGGACCGTACACTAATGTTCTGTTGATTTACCTGATAAGATGTCAGCCACTGTGCAGAAGGTGGTCAGTCTTGGGTCTTTTTGTAGCACTGTCTTTAGCTTCTCACTAACTTTCATACCATTAGAACGTGGGACCAAACTGATTTTTTCTGCCACCTCTTCTATCAATCGCAGTCATTTGTAGCCTGGTTTCCATGCACGCTCTAGAGGTTTAATAATAGGGACCAAAAATGCATTACAAAATTTTATGTATGCAATGTCGTTGGAAATTGTTGGGTGCTTTAGAAGATCTTTAGCTGAAGTAATGCTCACTGACTCCTCGCGCAATTTGGAACAATGTTTATTTATTTATTTACCCCTCAAGCTCCTAGGACCAAACTGAGGAGCGAATCTCCAAGATCATGGAACGTGTCAGTACATGAAATTCCAACATAAAAGTAATAACAGATAAAAAATAAAATTTTTATGAACCCAAAAAAGTCAAGCCATAAGTTTAAGTAAACTCAATCATCAATATAACATAAGAATCAGGTAAAGTTTTCAAGGAAGTCCTCAACATAATAGAGGGAGTGACCTATGAGGAAACTCTACAGTTTCGATTTGAAACCTTATAGAAAATGGATGCAGCAGTATACTGCACACCTTTCTGCACAAGAGTTAAGGAAGTCCGATCCAAATGCACGTTGGATTTCTGCCTAGTATTAAATGATTGAAAGCTGCTTATTCTTGGGAGAAGCTGATATTGTTAACAAGGAACGAAATTAAAGAATAAATATATATATTTATATTGAGAGACCAATGTCAAAATACCCAGACTAGTGAACAGAGGTCGACAAGAGGTCCGTCAACTTACACCACTTACTGCCCGAACCGCCCGTTTGGTTCAAATGGTTCAAATGGCTCTGAGCACTATGGGACTTAACATCTATGGTCATCAGTCCCCTAGAACTTAGAACTACTTAAACCTAACTAACCTAAGGACATCACACAACACCCAGTCATCACGACATAGAGACGTCGGGTTTTGTTTAATTGTGCGTCAGAAACTGTAAACAGTGAGTCTGTGATTTAGCGTTAGTTTATTTTCTAAAGCCAAGAAATTTTGTCATGAACTGCACTATCTGAAACCGAGCTAATGTTGCAGTCAACGTCCTTTACTACCAAGCTAGTGTCATCAGCAAACAGAAATATTTTAGTTACCCATAATTCTAGAGAGCATATCATTTATATAAATAAGGAACAGGAGTGGCCCCAACACTGATCCCTGGGGCACTGCCCATATGACTGTACCCCATTCAGACCCCACATTACAGCCATTGTCAACACTGTGATTAATGACCTTTTGCTGACTGTTGTTGGAGTAAGAGGTGAACCAATTGTGAGCTACTTTCCGTATTCTGTAATGGTCCAAGTTCTGGAGCAATGTGTTCCAAATGCTCGCTCTAATATTCCACGGACTCCAGCCACGTTCCCCACCGAGTTAGTATTGGTTCTGGTGGAAGTGGTACGTTGGGAAGTTCCTCTCAAAATAACAGGATTCTTGTAGGTGCTTTAATAAAAACCTTTTTGATGGTTGAAACTAGCTTCTTTACATGTGGAAATTCGAGACGTATCGACTTAGCTACACGATTCATGGCATGAGCAACACATGTGATATGCATAAAGGCTGGGTAAAATACTTTCAACAATTTAACAGTAGCGGTCATGTATGCGGATGCATAAGTGTAGATTACAAGTACTTTATTTGCATCTAGACTGTTGAGGAAAAGTAATTTGAGGGCTTTATTAAGTGAGCAATTGTTTCGTGGTTAGTCCTTTTCAGCTCCTTGCTGCAGATCAGAAGAACGAGTGTCAGGATCTAACTTTCTAACAATCAAATTAGCCACAGATCGACCTTGTCTGTCAGTTGTCTCACCGACAGAGGTCCACATGTACGAATCGCCTATATCTTCCCTTATCCTGCTCAATGTATTTACATGTATAGCATCTAAATAGTTCTTTCTCAGTGTGGATTCCGATAGAATGCGGCGGTGACGGTATTTCTGTAGAAAAATTTTGAAGTGGCTGTTTTCAACTGTACTGAATGGTATGTTTGCTGCAACAATTGCTCGACGCACGTCAAGATGAAATTCATTTTTGATTGTTGCATTTGGTTTAGTTACAAACATCTGTTTCAAGTTTGATTTATTTTTTTAAATTTGCCTGCAACATGCTGACTTAAATGCGACCTCTGTTCAGAACGTATGTAAAAATAAAAAGGAAATGAGAAATAGAAATTTTATTTGACTGGATTTTTAAAAATTAGATACAGTCGGGCTCTAACATGAAATTTGGTATTTTTAGGATTTTTAAAAATGAGGTACAGTCACGTTCTAACATGAAATTAGGTATTTTAGGTAGCAGAAAATTACAATTTTCGATAAAATATTTGCGTAATTCTTAGCTGGGAAGACCAGGAGAGAATGTTAGCCATAAAAAATTTTGTTTGGTTGGATTTTCAAAATTTAGGCACAATCATATACTAACCTGAAATTAGGTATTTTTAGGTGCTATACAAGTGGCGTTTTCGATCACAAATTCGCGTAATTTGTATATGTACAACTTTTATTGCCTTTATGTAATGAGGAACAAAATAGGTTTTTACCTGAAATCCGAAGTATAATCATAACTAATAACATAGAAATCGTAATAAAATTAAAAAACTAATATCGTCAAAATGTTGAAAAAATGCTATATTAATAACAGTTTTTCGCGCAGCGCTTATTCATTTCCAGCGGAACGCCATGTTTCACGGAACACAGTTTGGGAAGCGTTGCGCTAGACCACGAGATTTGGTCAGCACCTGGTAGCAGTAACGACATCAGAGCCGCGCATCATCTACATCTATATCTACGTCTACATCTATACTCCGCAATCGATGGTGCTTGACTGATGGTACCCTGTACCACTACCAGTCATTTCCTTTCCTCTTCCACTCGCAAACAGAACGAGGTAAAAACAGCAGTCTATATGCCTCCGTCTGAGCCCTACTTTCTTGTATCTTATCTTCGTGGTCCTTCCGCGAATGTATGTTGGAGGCAATAGAGTCGTTCTGCAGTCAGCTCCAAACGTCGGTTCTCTGAATTTTCTCAATAGTGTTCCTCGAACAGAATGTCGCTTCCCACCATGGGGAGTTCCCGAAGCATCTCCGTATCTCTTGTATGTTGCTTCAGCCTACCGGTAACAAATCTAGCAGCTCGCCTCTGAACTGCTACAATGTTTCCCTTTTAATCCGTCCTGGTACGGATCCAAGACGCTACAGCAGTACTCAAGAATAGGTTGCGCTAACGTCTTATACGCGGTCTCCTTTACTGATGAACCACACCTAGCTAGAATTCTCCCAACAAATCGAAGTCGACCATTCGCCTTCCCTACCACAATCTTCACACGCTCGTTCCATTTCATATCGTTCTGCAGCGTATGCCCAGAGATTTAAACGACGTGACCGTGTCAACAAGGGCACTACTAATGCTGTATCCGAATACTACAGATTTGGTTTTCCTGCTCGTCTGCATTAACTTACAATCTTCTACATTTAGAGCTAGCTGCCATTCATTAAACCAACTAGAAATTTTGTCGAAGTCATCTAAGTGACACCAACAACACATCTATCATCAACACAAAAATTGCTCTGAGCACTATGGGACTTAACAACTGTGGTCATCAATCCCCTAGAACTTAGAACTACTTAAACCTAACTAACCTAAGGACCTCACACACATCCATGCCTGAGGCAGGATTCGAACCTGCGACCGTAGCGGTCACGCGGTTCCAGACTGAAGCACCTAGAACCGCACGGTCACATCGGCCGGCCTATCATCAACACAGACGATATAGTTTGTGTACAGTGCTGCATAAGAACCCAAGTACTGCGTTACAGATTGCTTGAGTGCAAAGCTAATTTGATATAAGCCGTTATATTTATGTTCGTATCACACAAAAGAACTTCAAAAACTAGTTCGATTTTTAGCAATAAAAAAGAGAGTTACAGGATATCGGAAGGAAGAAGTTATAGTTTACGGTGTAATGCTTCAGCATACAGTGGTCAGACTTCACAGAAAATGAGTGGATTTCGAAGGGGTCCTACTGTCCATAGTGGTATGGCGAAGTAAATCATACCCTTACGCGTCGCTGGTTCTCTGGAACTTTCGGACTATGAACGCGCCTCTTTTTAGGCAGAGGCATTGTCTTGCTGTTACGTTCAACAGCGCCCAGGCACTACCAGTCACACGACAGAATGCTGGGAAGGAGCCGTCGTTAGGGTGTCTCACGCAACGGTCGCGTGAGGTTGATTCGCACCGAGGGTTGCCGTCCATCTAGGGTTGCAATTCATCCAGACGCTTCGGGACCGACACCGCGATGGATTTTCTTGTCCCGACAACCCGGCAAGACCCAGTTTTGGCCCGATTTTGCAAAATGCTGTTACAAGCTTGGCTCAAATACTGGAGTAACGCCACCTGTTAGCGCAATATGTAAATGCAGCCTCAGTTTTATTTATGTCACCAAGTTTATCTTGACGATGTCGTTTCACAGATGGCGTTGCATGTTGCGTATCCTGTATCTTCTAGATATAGCGATCATCATTCGAGAAAATACCAGACTTCTCCGTAGTACGTAGTAGGAACTATTTAAACAGCGTCACGCGGAAGAATCGGACAGTTCCCATTTGAATGGCGATCTCATAAGACAATTCTTTCTAAACGTAATACGAATAACCGTACAAGTCAGTAATGTTTGAAATGTTTGCTGCGTATAGTACGTGAAGTGTATAGTGACGTGTACTTCGATAGCTAAAGTGTCATTGTCGTCTGTTTACCTTCTAATAAACTTTCGAAAATGCTTAAGGATGGAAAGAGCCAGTGTCATTTTTCGGATGACTACACAAAACAGTGGTCTTTTTTGAAGACAGGAAGTGCCAATTGGGAAGCGTTGTGTGAGATTTGTAACTCAGGGAGATAAGGCAGATGTGAGGAATCACATTTTTATGAAGAATCATACGAACAGAGTCACGGTAGCATCGACATCAAAGCCTATTTCTACATTCATGACTAAGGAACATACTCAGAAAGAATTCGCCGTTGATGTTGCAGAATTAACAACAGTTTATAAATTTTTCAAGCATAATCAATCCTTCACTTCTCTTCCTGTAGCCTACGGTAAAACTGAATGCCGCAATGTGTCCTAACTCAAAAGTCGCCGAAAAGCAGTCTATAGCCAGGACCAAAGCTACAGCGATTGTTAAAAATATTCTCGCGCTACACTCCGTGTCCGAATGCATAAAACAATTGCAAGAAGTTTCATTTTACGTCACAGGCACCGGCGCATCGAACCACAAGGGTGAAAAGATGTATTCTTTGTTCAATACTTTACTGAAAGTGACGGAATCCAGGAGAAGCTGTTGAAGTTTGATTCGATTAATGGGAGACAACTGAAAAAGTTTTCTCTAGACACTCTAAGACAACTGCAAATTCCACTAGATAAGTTAATCGCTTTTTGTGGAGACAACACCAATACCACCTTCGGAGTGCTTCATCGACGCGCTCAGCGGCATGTGTTTCATCAAATTAAAGAAGAATTAGGAAAAACTGTAGAAGGAACTGCATGTCTTGTCCATATTCTTCACAACACTACATCAAGCGCTACTGGAGTCTTAACTATCGACATTGAAATAATGATCATGAAAATATTTAATTATTTTTCAGTGTACACGGTATGGACAGATAATCTGACAGTGTTCTGCGTATGTTGATGTCAATCATCAGACTTTTCTATTTTACTCAAAATCAAAATGTCTGTCGTTAATTCCAGCAGTTAAAGGACTTCTTAAACTCTGGATTCTATTAAAACAATTTTTTGACGACGAAGACAGGTCACCTAAAATAATTTCAGATTTACCGCCGTGTACAAACCCTAGGGATTGATCGATGAGAGGACACGGAATAAAAAAGTTATAATGAAGTTATGTCTGGAAATGTATGGTTTTAATCCTAGAGACCATTTATACAATCATACATTTTTACAGAGACTGCGGTCTAATACGTGCTGTACCACGCAGCCACACTTACAGGACGTGTTGAAAATGGTTTCCCTGTACTTCAACACACGCGTGTACGTGTCGTATCATGTTCTGTCTCACACGTTCACATTGTCCAGGCTGCATCCGAACAGTGTCAAAGGCAATATCAATATGCTGCTCCAGTGTTTCCACATCTGAAATGGGCTCTGCATACACAATACTTCTGAGATGTAACCATAACCAGAAATCGCACTTGTTGAGATCTGGTGAACGAGCAAGCCATACAACTGGACGCCCTCGTCCGGTCCACTGACCAGGCAAAACACGATTGAGATGCGTCCAGACGTTAACGGCGAAATGAGCTGGAACACCATAATGTAGCAGCCACATAACCCTCGAATTATCAATGACACTTCTTCCAGCAGGGGACGCAAAGTCACCCGCAAGAGACGCCGCTAATTCCGGCCTGTTAGGCGACGTGGAAGGAAGACTGGTCATAAAATACTGTCGCCAATTATTCCGGCCACGCATTCCGGCAACACTGATGTTGATGTTTCGCTGTCACCATACCATGGGGGCTCTGCATACTATCCCACAAAAGACTGTTATTGAAGTTGTAGATACCACTCCACGTAAAGGTAGCCTCATCTGCGAATAGGATAGATGACAAATCCCGGGACCGTGGTTGCATGTTGAAGAAGCCAGTGACAAAACAGCTCCCGATGTGGAAAGTCAGTCGCTAATAAGCCATGCACACCCTGTAAGTGATAACGGCAGTAACAATTGTCATGGAAAATGTTCCACTCGGCCGTCTGGCTTACCCTGTACTGGCGGGCCAAATGCCTGGTACCGACGCGGTGGTAGCCTTAGACAGTGTTAATTACATTTTCCTCCACGTCTGGTGTCCGAACATTCTGGGTACGTCCTTCATTACTTCCTGCTACCTGAGACGGTCCTGTCTCAGACCAACGACGAAACACTGTTCAAAAATGGCTCTGAGCACTATGGGACTTAACTGCTGAGGTCATCAGTCCCCTAGAACTACTTAAACCTAACTAACCTAAGGACATCATACACATCCATGCCCGAGGCAGGATTCGAACCTGCGACCGTAGCAGTCGCGCGGTTCCGGACTGAAGCGCCTAGAACCGCTCGGCCACCGCGACCGGCCGAAACACTGTTGGGAACACTGAATGCTGTGGTTGTCGTCGGTGAGGATAGGTCTCGTGATACAACCTTACTGCCCGCCGCCCGTTTACATTAGCCTTTCCGTAAGTAAACACCATGTCGGCAAACACTCGATTCGAATACGGAGCCATTGTGTATAACGCTGTATCACATCGACTGTCAACAAGAGAAGTGAATCGGACACAACAGTAACAATGACTGCGGCAAGAGAGAACGCTAGGCCATGACGTATGAGGAACAGCACCATCCTCTACAGAGCGAATTAGACCGCAGTCTCTTTAACAAAGTATATTTGATAAGTGATCTCTAGCAAGTAAACCATGCATTTCCGAACATAAGTGCATTATAACTTTTTTGTTCCGTATCTTCTCAATCGATCAATCCCCAGAGTTTGTACACGGTGGAAAAAATTCACCCTGTATATACAAATGTGGAGAAGAATAAAGTCTCGATAACTGAAATAAGAAATACACACATTAAAAAAAGTTTAGCATCACCCCAGTTCCCAGAACTCCTGAAGACAGACGACGACTGTGGATATTGTGTCACAGATACAGTCCCTTTGACTGTCCAGAGATGTCATTAAACCCGCCCAAAGATGTAAACAACCATGCATGAGCAGCGCCTATTAGACGGACGGGCTCCGACAGCCGATCAGCTCCAGTCATTCCACCAGGAAAGAGGTACACGGCTCGTGTTGTCTGGGGTCCAACCATCCTAGACGGTCAATACCGTGGTTCGACCGCGTCCGCATTGTTACTCTGTGCCAGAAAGGGCTCTCAACAAGGGAAGTGTCCAGGCGTCTCGGAGTGAACCAAAACGATGTTGTAACTCTTCAGGCTTTCCCGGCGATATCTTGACATGTGGAATAATCGGGTCTACTACCGGATGTTTGTGTCGCTTTGGCACAAGAAGGTACAACAGGATGGGGACACACGGACAGTGGTCAACCTGAGTGACAAGCAGCTCGATGAGGCCGCCTCAAAAGCACTCAGCAAGAGCCTCAATTTTGCAGTGACTCCCAGAACTCCCAGAAGCGTACCTGTTACAGCCTTCATCAGCTCGGTTGAGCAATTCGTCAACACGCTACCTTCCAGCATGTCTGAAGAGATCTGCAGGGAGACCTTCAGGGCACTCACAAGGACGAAGCCCCCAAATCCAGCATCTTGAGCTAGGAGAGGGTGGCACTCAGGCAGCTACGGGAGGATGACAGTGTTTTAGTTCTGCCAGCTGATAAGGGTAACTCCACGGTCATCTTAAACAAGTTGGAGTATGATAGGAAGGTGCAAAACTTCTGGAAGACACTGCTTGCAAACCACTATATGGCAACTCCACTGACAAGGTGGACAAGAAGACCCAAAAGTTGCTGAAGGAGACAGGTCTACCTGAACAGCTCATCAAAAAGCTTCATCCCACAGCACCTGTACTACCCAGACTCTATGGAGTCCCCAAGGTCCACAAGGAGGGGTCCCTCTTCGACCTATTGTCAGTAACATCAGCGCAGCCACATAACTCACTGCACAATACCTGAAGAAGATACTGGCACCATATGTGGGCAAATGTGCACACCACATTTGGAACTCGGAGGACTTCCTACAACGGCCAAGGCAGCTACACACCGTGGACTCTGACATCATAGTCAGTTTCGATGTGGTGTCGCTCTTTACATGAGTGCCACTCACCAATTCACTCAATATCATTGGAGAAGAGTTCGATGGTGCCCTGCTCGACCTGTTCAAGCATGTACCGAACTCAACATATTTTCTTTACGGGAGTCAATTTTATGAGCAAATGGAAGGAGTGGCAATGGGCAGCATCTTATCACCAGTGGTAGCCAACCTTTTCATGGAAAGGTACGAAGAGGAGGCACTTGCATCAGCCACTTACCAACCCAAGTGCTTTCTTAGGTATGTCGATGACATGTTTGTCATTTGGCCCCATGGCAGGGAAAAACTAGATGACTTTTTGGAACATCTAAATTCACGCCACTCAAGTACAAAATTTACTATGGAGCTAGAGAAGGATGGACAGCTCCCATTCTTGGTTGTCCTGGTCAAGAGGAAGGCAGATGGCACTCTGGGGCACAGTGTGTATCGTAAGCCCACCCACACTGACTTATGCCTTCAAGTCAGTAGCTGCCACCACCCGGCACACAAGAGTGGAGTCTTGAAAACGTTAGTTCACAGGGCTTGGGCTCTATCAGACACAGAAAGTCTGGCCACAGAGATAGAACTTCTACAGCTAGTGTTCAGTAGAAATGGATACTCCTCTGCAGACATCCAAAGGGCACTTTTTGCTACCTGCCAAGTACAGGGTACAGAAGAGGAGCCAGAGGAGGCAAAGAAGGTGGCATACCTTCCATATGATGGACCTATTTCTGCAAAGATGAGCAGAATTCTTTCAGAATATGATATAAAGAGTATCTTCTGTCCACCCTCTCCACCCACCAAAATTGGGACAATGCTGGGGAGTGTGAAGGACGACCTGGGGCCGGCCGTAGTGGCCGTGCTGTTCTAGGCGCTCAGTCTGGAACCGCGCGACTGCTATGGTCGCAGGTTCGAATCCTGCCTCGGGCATAGATATGTTGATGCCCTTAGGTTAGTTAGGTTTAAGTAGTTCTACGTTCTAGGGGACTGATGACCTCAGATGTTAAGTCCCATAGTGCTCAGAGCCATTTGAACCATTTTTTTACGACCTGGGGCTACATAAGCCACGGGTTTACAACATCCCGTGCTAGTGTCGAAAGTCATGCATTGACCAGACATCTAGGACAGTGGACGTCAGGTGCAAAGAGCACCAGAGGCACACCAGACTAAGACAGACAACCAAATCTGTCATAGTGGAGCACTGCCTTGGAGCTCGGTCACTCAATGGACTACAACAACACCAAAACTGTGACACAGACGCCAAGATTTTGGGACAGTGTCATAAAGGAGGCGATAGAGATCAAGGTCACAGACAACCTAATAAACCGAGACAGCGGTTACCAGCTCAGCTCGGCGCGGAGTCCGGCTCTGGAGCTTATCAGGGCCCAACGAAAGGAACCAAGAAACTCCTCAAGAAGTTGTGACACCGCAGGAGCAGCGCCAGGCGGCCGCAGACCGCGAATGCTACTCCGGACACGGGCCGGGCCTCTGACAGTCGCCACGACCGCAGATGGACGAACCGAGCGCGGACGACCGTCGGAGCACCAGGGAAGTGCCAACACCTTAGGAGCAGCGCCAGGCCGGCGCGGACCGCGAACGGAACGCCAAACGCGGGTCCGGCCTCAGACAGCTGCCACGACCACAGATGGTGCATGAGCCGGGCGCGGACGTCCGTGGGAGCACCAGGGAAGACCAAAACCTCAGGAGCAGCACCAGACGGGCGCGGACCGCAAATGGAGCGCCCGACACAGGACGGGCCTCAGAGAGCTGCTACAGATAATGACCAAATCGGGCGTGGACGTCCGAGGGAGCACTGAGGAAGAGACAACACCTTAAAGCAGCGCCAACAGGGCGCGGACGGCAAAGAGAGCGCCCAGCACCCTCTGGGCATAAATACTGGACAAGATCCTCCAATATGGCAGTCTCAGGTAGCACCTGAAGAAGGCAACGAGTTACGTGGCCGAAATATTGTGCCAGAGCGACACACACATCTGGCAGTAGACCCGATTATTCCACATGTCAAAACGGTGTTGTTCGGATATGGATGAGATACAGAGAGACAGGAACTGTCGATGACGTGCGTCGCTCAGGCCGCCCAAGGGCTACTACTGCAGTTGATGACCGCTACCTACGGATTATGGCTCGGAGGAACCTTGGCAGCAGGGCCACCATGTTGAATAATCTTTTTGTGCAGCCACAGGACGTCGTGTTACGACTCAAAATGTGCGCAACAGGCTGCTTGATGCACAACTCCACTCCCGACGTCCATGGCGAGATCTATCTTTGCAACCACGACACCGTGCAACGCGGTACAGATGGACCCAACGACATGTCGAATCGACCGCTGAGGATTGGCATCACGTTGTCTTCACCGATGAATGTCGCATACGCCTTCTGTGGTGTCACCGCCAGGCACCACACTTGCTAGGTTGTAGCCTTTAAATCGGCCGCCGTCCGTTAGTATACGTCGGACCCGCGTGTCGCCACTGTCAGTGATTGCAGACCGAGTGCCACCACACGGCAGGTTTAGAGAGACGTCCTAGCACTCGCCCCAGTTGTACAGCCGACTTTGCTAGCGATGGTTCACTGACAAATTACGCTCTCATTTGCCGAGACGATAGTTAGCATAGCCTTCAGCTGCGTCATTTGCTACGACCTAGCAAGGCGCCATTATCATTTGCTATTTATCTTGTGATGCATGTACCTTCAGACCGATGTTCACCAATTATGGATTAAAGTTAAGTATTCCAGAAGCTACGTACTTTTTTTTACTAGACTCAATCCTTTAACTGTTCCAGACCTCACGCCAGCCTGCGTGAGCTTAAACGCGTGCCTTTCGGCTACCTCCTAGTGGCTTGGCTGTCTTGCCAAGTCACAACACCTTCAACCAAGCTATCGACGGATACGTGTTTGGAGGAACCCGGTCAGGCTGAACGCCTTAAACACACTGTCCAGTGAGTGCAGCAAGGTGGGGGCTCCCTGTGTTTTGGGGTGACATTACGTGGGGCCGACGTATGCCGATGGCGGTCATGGAAGGCGCCGTAACGGCTGTACGATATGTGAATTCCATCTCCCGACCAATAGTGCAACCATATCAGCAGCATATTGGCGAGCTATTCTTCGTCATGGACGACAATTCGCGTCCCCATCGTGCACATCGTGAGAACGACTTCCTTCAGAATAACGACATTGCTCGACTAGAGTGGCCAGCACGTTCTCCTGACATGAACCCTATCGAACATGCCTGGGACAGATTGAAAAGGGCTATTTATGGCCAATGTGACTCACCAACCACTCTGAGGGATCTATACCGAATCGCCGTTGAGGACTGGGACAATCTGGACGAACAGTGCCTTGATGATCTTGTGGATAGTATGCCACGAAGAATACAGGCATGCATCAATGCAAGAAGACGTGCTACTGGGTATTAGAGGTACCGGTGTGTACAGCACTCTGGACCACCAACTCTGAAGGTCTCGTTGTATGGTGGTACAGCATGCAATGTGTGGTTTTCACGAGCAACGAAAAGAGCGAAAATGTTTATGTTCATCTCTATTCCAATTTTATGTATAGGTTCCGGAACTCTCGGAACCGTGGTGATGGAAAACTTTTTTTGATGTGTGTATACACTCCTGGAAATAAAAAAAAAGAACACATTGACACCGGTGTGTCAGACCCACCATACTTGCTCCGGACACTGCGAGAGGGCTGTACAAGCAATGATCACACGCAAGGCACAGCGGACACACCAGGAACCGTGGTGTTGGCCGTCGAATGGCGCTAGCTGCGCAGCATTTGTGCACCGCCGCCGTCAGTGTCAGCCAGTTTGCCGTGGCATACGGAGCTCCATCGCAGTCTTTAACACTGGTAGCATGCCGCGACAGCGTGGACGTGAACCGTATGTGCAGTTGACGGACTTTGAGCGAGGGCGTATAGTGGGCATGCGAGAGGCCGGGTGGACGTACCGCCGAATTGCTCAACACGTGGGGCGTGAGGTCTCCACAGTACATCGATGTTGTCGCCAGTGGTCGGCGGAAGGTGCACGTGCCCGTCGACCTGGGACCGGACCGCAGCGACGCACGGATGCACGCCAAGACCGTAGGATCCTACGCAGTGCCGTAGGGGACCGCACCGCCACTTCCCAGCAAATTAGGGACACTGTTGCTCCTGGGATATCGGCGAGGACCATTCGCAACCGTCTCCATGAAGCTGGGCTACGGTCCCGCACACCGTTAGGCCGTCTTCCGCTCACGCCCCAACATCGTGCAGCCCGCCTCCAGTGGTGTCGCCACAGGCGTGAATGGAGGGACGAATGGAGACGTGTCGTCTTCAGCGATGAGAGTCGCTTCTGCCTTGGTGCCAATGATGGTCGTATGCGGTTTGGCGCCGTGCAGGTGAGCGCCACAATCAGGACTGCATACGACCGAGGCACACAGGGCCAACACCCGGCATCATGGTGTTGGGAGCGATCTCCTACACTGGCCGTACACCACTGGTGATCGTCGAGGGGACACTGAATAGTGCACGGTACATCCAAACCGTCATCGAACCCATCGTGCTACCATTCCTAGACCGGCAAGGGAACTTGCTGTTCCAACAGGACAATGCACGTCCGCATGTATCCCGTGCCACCCAACGTGCTCTAGAAGGTGTAAGTCAACTACCCTGGCCAGCAAGAACTCCGGATCTGTCCCCCATTGAGCATGTTTGGGACTGGATGAAGCGTCGTCTCACGCGGTCTGCACGTCCAGCACGAACGCTGGTCCAACTGAGGCGCCAGGTGGAAATGGCATGGCAAGCCGTTCCACAGGACTACATCCAGCATCTCTACGATCGTCTCCATGGGAGAATAGCAGCCTGCATTGCTGCGAAAGGTGGATATACACTGTACTAGTGCCGACATTGTGCATGCTCTGTTGCCTGTGTCTATGTGCCTGTGGTTCTGTCAGTGTGATCATGTGATGTATCTGACCCCAGGAATGTGTCAATAAAGTTTCCCCTTCCTGGGACAATGAATTCACGGTGTTCTTATTTCAATTTCCAGGAGTGTATTAATCGACAGATATGTCTGAATGGAAGGAAGACTGCCAATCTTGTTGCCATGCAAACCGAGAGGAATTTGAACAAATTAAAGAATAAGAACCTAACCGAAAAATAATGAATTTGATTTCGCAATTTGAGAAAGGGACAATGACTATCTATACCATAGCATTTGATTACTTAGAGAAATGGGCTATTTCCTTTAATAAATATCAAGTGTTTGACTGGATGACGCTATCTGAAACCCCAGATTGGGTAATGATTGAAACACCACTACATCCCTGAAGATTTCAGCTGACAATTGTATTCAGGATATCTGAAGAGCTGGTTAGAAACGAAGAGTGATACGGAAGAATGGAAGTCTAAACACTCCGTGGAGGAAAGGTGGATTTACTTTGTTACCAAAAATCCTGACCGCAAATGCCAATTGCTAAAATTATGCGAGTGTTTGTTATTCCTGCACACAACACCATTGTGGAAAGAGTATTTTCTTTGATATTAGCTAGTGCATTTATAATAGAAATCGACTGCTGCCAGGGACGTCGGAATCAATCTTACAATTCCAGCTTAACTACAAGATGACTTGTGTGGAGTTTTATAAAAACGTAAAGAGGAAAAAAAGACTTGCTGAGAAAGGTGAAACCTTCCGAAAATGTGTACCAACTACTTCTGCCGCAACAAGTTCCGTGAAATTGTGTTCTAAATAAAAAGTAATCATATTATATTAATTTTTTGGTTCATTTCTATGGCCCCATCTCAGAGTGTTCCGACGAGGTCCCAGGTAGATATGGCAACCCTAATGAATTATTTGAATGGTTTGCCAAAATGATGAATTATGGATTTACAGGTATTAGGTCGATTGGCTTGGTAACAGCGAGTAATGATTTGGTTTACTACCTACTAAATCAGAGACGAATGAGTATCGTCGTTCTTATTAGACACTAGTGCCGTTCCCGGAACATATGTTTATTTGAAAAGTTATAAAAAACCTAACGTGGACAATAACAACGTGAAAGATTAATTTAAAAGAGGAATGTAGGATTGGCAAACTTCACTGTGAAATTGAAACATATTTAACTTTTGACACGAACATGACTGGGTCTAAGCATTATTAGGATGTGGTTACTTGCAAAAAATCAACCACGAAGTACTTTTATTGATATTTTATCCTTTTAAACAAAATTTTTCCACTTAAATTTTTGAGCAACCTTAAGTTTCACAAAGCAAAGAGAAATATTTTCTTATTAGGAGACATGGTCAAATTTATTTTGCAACGAAGCGTGTTCTCTACATTAAGCATCTGCCACCGATGTTCGATCGCCGCAGATTAATGGACAAGAAGGCAAGAGGAAGTTTACAACAGTGACAGAACAATCACAGCCTTCATCATATGTGCAAAAGCAGAAGTAGTATAAATGAGATGTCGGCGCCTGTAGGGATTAAGTTGTCGTAAGAGAAGGATGAACAGGAAAAAGAAGAACAGTGGAATAAAAATGGAAGTCTCTAGAAAATAAGTGGGGGCAAGACAAAAAGAAGAGATAGAAGATCGATTACAAAGAAGAGGAACGGAAATGTGAGTGAAAAGACGACAGGAAATAAGTAAGATAATTCTTATTTATTGTTCCCTCTCAGTTGCAGATTAATTAGTTACATGTTTCGATCGAAGCATGTAATCTCATTAAAAAGTGTACAACGGAGACCGAACAATAAATGAGAATTATCTTAATTATCTTCAGAATTGTTGAATCTCTCAGGACGATTTTGCCGACTATAGTGAAAATAGGAAATAAGTAGTACGGGAGACAAGGAAGCTAAAGAATTCTAGAGGTAACTGATAAGAACGAGTGGAAGAGTCACGAATTATAAAAGGCGGTAGAAAAACAGAAGAAAACTTTATGGAGTATCATTGGAGAATGTAGTAAGAAACTGGAAGTAGAGCAAAAATTGTAGTGTAAAGAATGCGACGGAAAATACAAGAAGTACATTTTTAGGTCGAAAAAGGCGATGTGAGGAAAGATATGGAAAACTAGAGACGCTCCATAATACTGCGTAGAGTAAATTAGCCCTTGGAACTGCTACACATGTGCTTGTTTCACGCCGTTTTGAGCTCTTGGGTCGTTATTGTCCAATCCGGCTACGTGCGCTAACGTCCTTGCATACGGAGAGCTGCCAGGTGCTTAGTTACAATTTAGCTTTTGTTGAATATGTCTGGAGCCCTGACGGTGACGACTACTGTCATCCGAATTTTGTCACCAGCAAGACAAAATAAATACCGTAGGTACAAAAAGATGCTCTATAGGACCTATGACCGTAGCAGTCTGGTCCCGTTAATCCCACAAAACAACCAAGATTCTCTATAAATAGGACGAATAGTCTCAACGTTTTATGACTCTAAAAAACAAAATTCCGAATTAATATTTTGTTGGCACATGTTTGCAGGCCTGGTACACACTGTAATACCCGCGCCGCAGCACCGTACAGATGTGTCAAAACAAAATGGGGCAGGCCATTGACAAAATGAAGTACAGGGCGATAATTCGTTTTCTGTGTTTGAAAGGATCATGGTTGCGACTAAATTGATGGAAATGTACGGGAGCATTGCACCATCACATGACACAGTAATTACGAGACGCAGACGCTTGCTAGTAGGTCAAACAACTCTGAATGACTGAGAACGAAGTGGACAGACCATCTCTTCGTGAAGGACCAGGAATCGAAAGTTACTCCATTAGAACATTAAAGAGAGGTCGCGAGCTGCCTTTCTGGTTTTTATTCTGAATCCACTATCGACCATCGGAAGATTATTAAATAATTGTTTCATTGACCATCATCACCTAGGGTTGTCTTGCACTCGCTTTGTTATTCTAAAAGGTTTTTGTTAATAAATTTCCACTATATATTACTATTTACAACTTTTATTCTTACTTTTACTTGACACTGTGTTATTTACTTTATTACGCCAGTAGGTTTGTACGTCTGGTATCCGACTCCACGGAAGTTGCATGTCCGCCGGATGTAATGGCCGTTAGAGGGCTCAATCTCGCGCAGCGCTGCGCTCGCAGCGTTAAAGCCGTCGGCACACGGGACGAATTAGCAAACGTTGACGTGGCGCTCTACGATGGTTGTGACGTCACTTCCTGCCACTTCACGTTGAAGAGCCATTTCTTTACGGGAAACACATAGCAGTTCTGCGATATTTCGGAAACATGCCGCGTAAAGTAGAACCAATAGGAAGGAAGAACTCTTTCTACGTCGCATGCTTGTGACGCCCTATTTTCTTTGACGTGTTCTCTAGAAGCCCATATTCGGTGCTTTTTATGTTGTACATTAAACCCTATGAATAAATTCTGTTTACAAGTAGCACCACATAAAATCTCGAGACCGACTCCTTATTGGTACGATTTGTTGTAACAAAATGACAGGAAACGTATTGCTGTTTAAAGAAGTTTCGTATTTAGTTTCTTTCGCGTTATAATCGCTTGTTACGAGAGTAAGCCGTTTTAAGGCAACGACCCATTGAAGTTTTATGAAAACATGGCGTCTTGTTAGGATTTGTTATAATTAAACGTCGTGTAGTAACATTTCGGCGATTAAAGCCTTTAGACTTTTAGATAAAATAGGAGCTTGCTGGACTAAGAGCGTAGCCTAGTTGCTTGAGGTGTCACGTTATGGAACTGAGAGTTAATAGGTAGAGCGTTCTCGATGTGCCATATACTCACTATACAGGTTTCTGATGCCATGATACCCAAATGTAGCCGCGCGGAGTGGTCGCGCAGTTTGAGGCGCCATGTCACGGACTGCGCGGCCCCTCCTGCCGGAGGTTCAAGTCCTCCCTCGGGCATGGGTGTGTGTGTGTGTGTGTGTGTGTGTGTGTTGTCCTTAGCATAAGTTAGTTTAAGTAGTGTGAAAGTCTAGGGCCCGATGACCTCAGCAGTTTGGTCCCTTAGGAATTCACAGACATTTGAACGTTTGATACCCAAATGTAAACCGTTTATCAACGCAAAGCGGCACGCAAAAGCGTGGATCGTGGCCCACAAGATTCATATAATTTTTGGGCTTAAACTAACGGACAACTTATAGTATCTGGCATATTTATGGGATGAGTACGAGAGAGCAGCTAGTCATCCTAAATATAGAATAACTCGCGTGTTTTTTCTCAAGATTTCTATAAGTAAAGTTTACGATAATGTTTTGACATGAAGGCCGGCTGGTGTGGCCGAGCGGTTCTAGGCGCTTCCGACTGGAACTGCGCGACCGCTACTGTCGCATGTTCGAATCCTGCCTCGGGCATGGATGTGTGTGATGCCCTTAGGTTAGTTAGGTTTAAGTAGTTCTAAGTTCTAGGGGACTGATGACCTCAGAAGTTAAGTCCCATAGTGCTCAGAGCCATTTGAACCATTTTTGTATCAGGGCTCCTCTCTCCTTTTCCACGGCCATCCCTTTCCTCTTTCTTTCTGCGTTTCCCACTACCGACCTCAACTACAATCTCTCATCGCTATAGTTTTCCTATTTAACAAACGTCTATCTTTCTAGCCACACCCCTCTCCTGCGGCAATACTCCTCACCCTACTGCAGGTCCTTCGGATTTTAAGTAAAAGTGCACCGGTTTTTATTAGAACTCCACCTTCCTGCGGTGAATTTTTAAAGTGTATTTTCTTTTTTTTAATGATCGTCTTTGGTTTCTAATTTAAAATAGAAATTTCGTTTCTGTCTCTCATTATAATTTTGTTTTTAATTCGCTTGGCTGAAGAGTGGGGAACTGTACCGCTGACAGCCCACCCCCGCCCATACAGGGCAAGGGGGATGAAATAAGAAGAAAGAAAAAAAGAAAGTACCGTCAGTCACTTCTGTACTCGCGTGTCACATTGTCGGCTGATATCATCGCTGTACGACGGACTATTCAATAACAACCTCACTTGGCACTTGATTTTTCTCTCTGATCGGAAATCGAAGTACGTCTCGTTGACATCGTTGTGGCGAAGGTTTCCGCTTTGCAGTTCGTTGTTACATTGTGTGAGGTAACGGGCGAATTGTGGCGCCCTGAAAATACTTTAAGTTGGCACGGCCGCACAGGTCGTGCGTCAAAGCCGCGGCCCGGCAGCAACCAACCACGTGGTGGCAAACGTTAAGCCGGACGAGAGGGGTAGCCCCAGCGCATGGTCCAGCCGCGTGGCTGGGAATTCCGCTGTGACGAGGACGGTGCTTTGTGTCGATGAAGGAGACACACCGGGAGTGCCAAAGATGGCGGACTTTGTGAAACCTTAATGGCAGACATTTCACAGTCTGTATAGAAATTAATAGCAGCCAGATGAATCGTGGTACCTCAAAAAGAAACATGTACATTAATATTATTTGCACAACGATTATGATGGTGTAATCAGAGTTTCAATATCTTTATTAGTTTAAAGTTTAGTATCTGACGGTAACTTATACAAGTAACACCCAGCATCGAATTTCCAAAATATAAACGCTTCATCCGATTTATTCGATCGCCGTGTCTTTAGAAAGCTATTAGCGTAAATCTAAATTGGTATGACTTACAGGCATATAACTCGAGTAGTACATGAGTTATTGGATGTCAAAGTGGCCGATTACTATTGATCATGTCAGGCCATAAGTATTCCACAGTTACACGAAAGACGGTAGCAGCAAGCTTATAAATGTATTTATTCATCTATGTCTTTGTTTATATCCGATATATGCTATTCATAAAGAAATTGGTTAAATATTTACTGTGTTTTATAAATCACAGAGACGTTAGGCTACTGGCCTACCTTTTGTTTCTTTTCTTTTGATATATATTTATATAATTGTTTATGTATTTAATAATGTGTGGCAGAACGTGTTTATGGTCAAGCCGTAGGAATATTTATTTAGTTTCAAGCATTTAAATGTAAATCCAGTATTTCGTATGTGCTTAAATATGTGCGTGGGTGAGTTGGCTTGAAGACGTAGCTCGAGCGCTCTAGCCAGTCACAGCGCTCGTGAATGGGGAGACTGGATGGAAGCGGGTTTCCACTTTCCGGAGAGGACTCGGGGGAGTTCCGGCCGTACGGGGTGCTGACCATGACGCCACGGGACGCAACAGAGTGTGCTGGGAGTGCGGCAGTTCGGAACACTGGGCAGTTCTGGACAGTACGGCACAGTCGCGAGAGGGACTTAGAGTGTGGAGCCGTTTGCGCGTGGTCGCGATAGATAGAAATACTTCGGAGTGCGGACTTGTGAACTTGCGAGATTTCCGAGGTTTCTACAGAGAAATGGTTCAAATGGCTCTGAGCACTATGGGACTTAACAGCTGTGGTCATCAGTCCCCTAGAACTGAGAACTACTTAAACCTAACTAACCTAAGGACATCACACACATCCATGCCCGAGGCAGGATTCGAACCTGCGACCGTAGCAGTCGCGCGGTTCCGGACTTCGCGCCTAGAACCGCGAGACCACCGCGGCCGGCTCTACAGAGAAGACGTAATGGTTCCAGAATGAGATTTTCACTCTGCAGCGGAGTGTGCGCTGATATGAAACTATCTAGCAGGTTAAAACTGTGTGCCGGACCGAGACTCGAACTCGGGACCTTTGCCTTTCGCGGGCAAGCGCTCTACAACTGAGCTACCCAAGCACGACTCACGCCCCGTCCTCACAGCTTTACTTCTGCCAGTACCTCATCTCCTACCTTCCAAACTAGAGCGCTTGCCCGCGAAAGGCAAAGGTCCCGAGTTCGAGTTTCGGTCCGGCACACAGTTTTAATCTGCTAGATAGTTTCATATCAGCGCACACTCCGCTGCAGAGTGAAAATCTCATTCTGGAAACATCCCCCAGGCTGTGGCTAAGCCATGCCTGCGCAATATCCTTTCTTTCAGGAGTGCTAGTTCTGCAAGGTTCGCAGGAGAGCGTCTGTAAAGTTTGGAAGGTAGGAGACGAGGTACTGGCAGAAGTAAACCTGTGAAGACGGTGCGTGAGTCGTGCTTGGGTAGCTCAGTTGTAGAGCGCTTGCCCGCGAAAGGCAAAGGTCCCGAGTTCGAGTCTCGGTCCGGCACACAGTTTTAATCTGCTAGATAGTTTGAAGACGTAATGTGCTTTTAATAGTGAATATCTCGCGAGCTATGGTGTTTGTTGTTGTTCATAACTAATTACGTGCAGTAGGAATCTATTGTTTCCCTGTGATTCAGCTTATATTTTATTTAGTTGCTGGACCATCGACACCAATAAGTGTTTTACAGAAATATACCGCATTCTCAGACGTACTTTTACTATCGCACTCATCATTTAAAGTCGTTAAGATAGTACCTGCAGATTTTATTTAATTGCAATTTTTCATTTATAAATTTCTATATTAATTCGCAATTGCCGAGTGATAAGAACCTTCGTCCATTCGATTCATGTGTGTATCCATATTTTATACCATAGACTCAGCAGTATTTGGCTTGTAATGCGGCAATTACGTATCCCAGCCCCTAGACAACGAAACCAGCCAAAACTTTTAATATTGCAACGTTGAGTCAGAGGGTGCGTAGTTAATATTTGGTAAGCCCGTAATCGGTTGCTTTGGTCTTTTCCTTGCCTGCGTGTAGTCTGAAACCGAAAATAGTGGCTAACGGGCAAAAATTCTAACAATCAAGGAAGTAAGGAGCCACTAGGATCGGGCGAGGAAGCAGGGCCAAGTGCTGGTAGAAGTAACACAACACCTTACCTCTAATGCATTTATTAAAACTAGCTAAAATACAATATACAATCTGCCAAGATAATGAATATAGGGAGAATCAAACATTAAGAAACTAGTTCATCAACAGTTTAACATTGTACCACGCAACATAGCACTGCGCATGCCTTAAGGGCTGCAATCGCAAAGAAAACCTGAAGGGCCAATTTAGCAAGAATACATATAACGTGTTCAGCCTGAAGGGCTAGTAAATTTGCAAACCAAAATTCACTTCACTTCAAAATTTAAGATATAAAAGGCCAATATCACAGTAACGAAAATATTCAAATATAAACGTATGAACCGAAGGTTTGAGCCTGAAGGGCCACCAAAATAGTTAACTAGACTTTAGTTAAAGAGCAGATTTTCCAACAGTTTAGGCAAGGCAGTGTGAAACAATAAAGAGGCCTGAAGGGCCAAATTAACAAGACAAGAAAATCTTAAAAATATCAACTGGAAAATAACAAATGCTTATTAAAAACTCGACCTTAAGGGCCAGGTAATAAATGAAATTAGTCAAACAAAGTCTGCAATAAGTAAGTAATGGCCACGAATTTACCAGTAAGCCGGCCTTAAGGGCTCCAGTACACTAACAAGGGAGGTTAAGTATTAAAACTGGATTTCAAAGTCTTAAGGGATGTAGAGCTTCCAAAGGGGGGGGGGGGGGGCTGAACGGCCAATTCATCAAGGTACTTAATAAACAGCTCAGCCTGAAGGGCTGGCAAATGGTTAAGGTTAGGCAAGTTCTCAAAAACAGAAGGCAAATCAACAAATTTATCAGTAATCGAGTCTTACGGGCCACAGTACATTTAGAATCCACATTAAGCATCAAGAACTATCATAAAGCGAAGCAAGTCCCTAAAACTTAGCAACCTTAAATATATCAATTGATACTATCCAGCTCAAAACCTCGGGACAACAATACATGCATATACTTCTGAAAGGTAAACTTCCATAAAATTTAATATGCAAACAATCGCACACCAACATGGCCAGCAAATTTACAAAAGTTTAACCACAGTTGCTGAGTATGAAATACAAGCAGCTGCAAGGCTACCAATCAGTCATCGTGCCCCAATATCGTGATTTACAATCTTCAGGTAGTACAAAACAGGAAAAATTCAAGGCGAGCCCCAAAGAGGAATTAAATGATGCCCTTCAATTGCACAGCTTAAAGCTGCCACACGAAGTGTAAAAGCCACCAGCTCAATCGACACTTCATATAGGCAAACATACAAACAAAATTCTCTAACCCTTTAAAATTTTCAGTCTAAAAGGGGGCTGATAATAACATACGGTATTAAAACAATCTAAGATAAAGACATGCACCAAGAACTTTTAAGGTGTGCATAGCCACGTACTTCATAAATTTCTTTTCTTTCTCACACATACATAGAACACGTAGGGTTAGAACTGACAACCAAATTGGTCACAAGAATCAATAGATAGCCACCAGTACATCAGTACCTAATCAGACAGTCTCCTAGTGTGACATGACAGAGCAACGGTTCACATTCACAGCCTTTGATTCAAGATGTTCTACTATCCTCGTTGTACAGCATCGACCATGCCCGGAGGGCCTACTGCAAAATTTAACCAAGCAATTCACGCTCACGTCGAAGCCTAACCGAGGAACCAGCCCAGCAGTACAAGAACAACCTACACACTCAAAGTCAAACTACGCAAACGCAACATTCAACCTTTTCCTTCATAGGTTCAGAACCGGCGAGCTAAACCGGTGGACGGAAAATACAATGTCGGCGGCAGCAACATAAAGGAAGTCGCAAACACCACTCTAATACAAGGCAATAGCAAGTCAAAAGCACAACGGCAATAGCGAAATATACTCAACTTCAGTCACGGAGGAAAACCTGTCGCCCTCAGTTCTCAAAACATTCCCGGAGCGACCGTCCTCGGCGACTCCCACTGTTCTCCGGAACAGCAACATCACAGCTCCTTATTTCAATTCTCTTCCGACAAGAACAAGCACAATCGGAGCTAACGGCTTCTCCAAGTCAGACACGCTATGCCGTAGAACCTAACGGTGGAATGAGCCGGCCGACACCACACAAACCACCGCAAGTAAGACAAACAAGCACTTCCGGAGTTGATGGCGTACTGCCACGCTTCACGACTGTCACTCCACCCCCGGGAAGCCAAGGCGTAACTAGGGCGCGTGTTTAAACGAGACGGACAGAAGCACGTCTCATTGTCTTTCGTAAGTCAGCCGTCTTTGCCTCGGCCATCGATTGGTTTCTCTTCTGCAGGCTTCTGCTATGTCCCTCCAAGGTTCTCACGCTTAGACTGATAACCAGCTACTCGCGGGTATAGCACTATTAATAGTCTTTTACCTTTTATGTATGATATTCAGATTGTAAGTAAGGATTTTATTTATACCTTTTGTGTTTCACTGTTAGACACACGGTCTATCATAGGAAATCATTTTAATTACGTACCATGTGTTTTCTATTTTAAAGTACTGAGTTTATAATATTGATCATTCATATATCGCAGCACTAGTACCTTCCCCTTCTTTAACTATGTTTGTATAAGTACAGGACGCCCCCAGACCATTACCAGCATTTTTATGTACCCATGGGTACAGATTATTCGGCGCCGATATTTGTATTCGATGCTTTTAATGCTACATATGACAAGTATATATGCTGCTAACCATGTCCTCTTTCCATGTATTCCTAGGTTTTCTGTATACAGGGTGATCCACTATTATACCCCTATTTTTATTTTACTAGTATTTACTCATTAACAACGTTACATGGTTGCTTTCAACTCTATTATCTACTATGTTCCTTGTCATTACATATTTCCACATAGCCACCAGCGTTAGTAAAACACTGTCGGAGTCTTAGTGCAACGATCCTGACAGACAGCAGCAACGTATAGTTTGGTTCAAATGGTTCTGAGCACTATGGGACTCAACTGCTGAGGTCATTAGTTCCCTATAACTTAGAACTAGTGAAACCTAACTAACCTAAGGACATCACAAACATCCATGCCCGAGGCAGGATTCGAACCTGCGACCGTAGCGGTCTCGCGGTTCCAGACTGCAGCGCCTTTAACCGCACGGCCACTTCGGCCGGCTATAGTTTGGTACCCGCGTACATTCTTCCGTAATAACTGCGTCTAAAGCGTCCGAGTGACGCGGTTTTCTAGCATACACTGTCTCTTTCAAATATGGCCATAGGAAAAAATGCAGTGGGGTCAAGTCAGGACTTCTGAGTGGCCGCTCAAAATTTCCGCGACTTCCAACAACGTGGACTGGAAAAATATTTTCAAGCCATTCTCGCGAAATCAACACAAAGTGGGGAAGTGCCCCATTGTGCGTAAAGAGACCGTTCCAGGTTAAAACGATGGGATGAACAGAAGTTCATATCATATGTACATACATATGCACATGCCTTTGCACATTCATTGTTTCACGAAGAAAGTAAGGACCGATAAGAGTATCACAATGAATACCACATCACAAGTCAACGAAGGACGTGCCTGCATTTTTTCAATGGTAACTCCAATACTGTCGTTACTAGGAGCCCAGTAACGGCAGTTATGGTGGTTTATGAACCCACCCACATGGAACACGGCTTCGTCTGACCACAAAATGTAACTCATGATATCTGGTTCTTCTTTCGACCATTGTAATGTGGATTCAGCAAACTCCTTTCTAATATCACAGTCTTCCGGAGACAATGCTTGGACAGTGTGGGTTTTCCATGGTCTCCAGTCGACCTACTTCATCGTCCGTTGGACCTAAACATATGATAAACCAGTTTCCTTCTGATATTGTATCAGGGACTTCGTGGGATTTTGAGCAAATGCCGCAGCAGCGCTGGCTTTAGCCACTTCACTGACAACTCTCTTTGGGGGCCTAGAAAAACTTTGGTGATTAACTGAATTCGTACGCAACAAATTCGAATGCAGTCTCTTTATTGTTTTCACGTCCAGAATCGCGTGTCTTCCCCTCTCCCGTCTCCACCACCGTTGCACCATTACAGGCGAATACCGTACTTCCATCCTGGCTGCAATCCGAGCACGGCCAGAAAAGTTTAGCCTCAGCGTCATCTTCACTTAATTCGTGGTTAGAGCTGCAACAAACAACAAATGCGTGACAATTATATAACAACATAGAATAGAGCATAATATAATGGTAGAGCGCTTGATGGTACAAAGTTGGTGATAGAGCAGCAGTGAAATATCAGTAGGGATATAATGATGGATCACCCTATATATAGCCTTGTTGAGATATTACCATTTTTTCCACATTTTATATTTTATATTGGGGACAGATCTGATGGTGACAGTAAGACGACACCGATAATATGTGTTGCATAACACAAGAAGGACATTTGTAAATAAAGTGCCAAACGTGATCTTGGACTCATCTACAGACTTCCTGTTTTCAGTGCATAAATCACAAGAGATATGGTATCAGTGATGCTCAAAGACCGTTGTATTACATTCGAGTGAAAAAAACTGAAAATCGGTTACAGATCAGTTTTCAACATCTTGGACGACATCTTGAACATACTAAAGGTCGCCTCGGGCTGGGTGCCGGGACCGCTCACACCGATTTAAAAAGCCCACTTAACCGAGGCAGCAGCGAAAGTGTTTCAACTGTCTCAGGCGATCCCAGATGACTTTTTTAGCCATCTAATCACCATGGACGAGTGCTGGGTTTATTGGTATTTTGAAATTGTGCCCACTGAAATTTGTGCCCTGTGAAATTTGCGCCCAGAAAGAGTCGAGGAAAGATCCACTAATCTCCTTGCCTGGCAGGTGGAAGAGCTGAGGGACGCTATCTAGAGGTCTCCGAGCTCGCATTTTCAATCCATACTACACAGAACGCTGCAACTGAGAAGGTCAATGTTAAGAGTACATCGACAACTTTCTGCAAGAAGTGATAAGCGTTACAAAATCATGGAACGAATATCAGACAGATCCTAGTCATTTGATTAAAACTTCCTACGATTATACAAAATTGACAGTTATCATGTGATTCCTCGCACAGCTATAACGACTAAGAAGTTTTTTTCCGAAACTGTCCCTAACTTTATTTTGGTGCTAAGATTTTTCTTACCTCTCTGTGTTTCGATAGCGTTATGTAAGAGAGTTGTTTTTTTTCAGAAGTCAGATTAATTAAGAATTATCTTGAGTCCACTATGAATCAAGCACGACTGTCTAATATAGCAGTTAGTCAATAAAAATGGACTAGCTAAAGATATCGATACTGATGAGGCAATTTCAAAAGCTGCAGCCGCAAAAGAAGGATGAAATTTTAAGCTACGTGTTAGTCACAATGTTGTATTTTATGATTTTGTGAGATTGGCGATTGCGGGGTGGGAGGGGGTGACACATTAAAACCTGCACCGGGTACTAAATTCCAAGCTACGCCACTGCGCAGATTTCAGTCTGAATCAGAGTAAAATATTGAAGGTGGAGATAGCAAAATAGGGAATCCTTTGTACAGTTCTGTACAAGTTCGAAACTGACCACAGAAAATTTCCCCAAGACATTTAATAACATTTAAACAGCTCGTGAAGCTTATCTTTACATCATTAAAGTATGTGTACGTGTCTTAGAAGTTTTATAAAGTGAATGATAAGTTCACTCACAGAAACAAAGCTTGCATTCCACTAATAAGTTTAATTTTAGCTCAGCATATCTTGATCCATCGTCATAACAATCTAGCGAAAACAAATCTTACGTTTGGTGTTTTACGTCGCGTCGAATGTTATTATCGTTAGAGAATTACCTTTCACCCGGACTTGTGGTTATTGGGAGGGGAGGTAGCAACCAAGGTGTCTAAGGAACCATTCCAGCATTTACCTGTAATGATCTGAGAAACCACGGAAGCCAAATTCAGTATGGCTGGCCGTAGAATTGAGCTTACGTTTCTAAAAATAATCAGATTTCCATCACACTTTATCCAGGCTTTGGATTGGCTAAATGGCAAAAGTAAATTATTGCCATTTAAGCATGTTTAAAATCTGCTTATAAGCATCATCATTATACCTTTAAGGTTTTTTGTTTATAATTGCTATGTTCTATCTATATACATCTTCTGATAAATTTGGTCAAATTTTTTTAAGTAGGAGATAGCTTTCAAGCAAGCTCTGATCTCACTGTCCTCTTCGTAATATTTTGCTATTTTTTGCAACCTTGCATCCCGTTTTATGAAGACTGTTTTCTTCCTTTTACCTTCCTGCTCAGCTCTGCCCTCATTAAAGTGCACACTGAGTTTTCTCCTTTTCTTTCCATACGCCGAATTACGTCATTGATTCTAGGATTTCGTTTAGCTAGCACGTTATTAGTTTTGTGGTGCCAGCCCTCTACAGCGTTGGTCGTTCAATGGCGCTGTTTGTTGCAACTCCAGAGGCTGATAGGGTTTTCTTCATTTTCCAACTACCTACCTACGAAGTAATAACTCAGAAACCCTGGGGATATCCCATGCTTGTGAATGTATCTCAAGCCAGCCATCACATACATCTTCAGGCCGTAGAAACGCCAGTGCAGCACAAATGCGAGTTTTGTGTCTCACTTCTTCATTTTTTTGTATTATTAAGTCCTAGATCTTGCACTTTTCTCCAGAGACACTTTCTCATGAGGAAATAACACCCACGTACTTTGGCTGCTTGTAGTATAAACTTCAATCGCAGAAATTGCTGCTGATTCGAAATCTACGGTCACTTTTGCTTGTCTCGTTATTTGTACATCCAAAGTCGGCGTGAATAGTGTATATTGCGAAAACTATTTATTATAGCACTTGAACGTATCATCCATAAAAAAGTGATGTTTACTTCTTAGGGCTTCTCTACCTGCTCTTCCGCTAAAAACTATTATTCTTTTTCCTAATTTGTCGTCGCTTAACAGAAAACTTCTGCCATCGTTCATAGCTAGTAACTCTTCTATCTTGTCTGCGGATTTCTCTCATTCTCCTGTAATTTTTCCCGCTGGTAGTATAAAGGTCTCTTCGATGCTGGCTATTCGGGCATTTCAGTGACAAAACCATACTCTCGATTATGGAGGCAACCCAGCTCCTCTGACGTGCCCTTTTCTTCGCCCGGTTCAAAGTCTTCTTTACATGCATCCGAGATTAATCTGGATCTCCACCATGATGTTCGAGTGAAAAAAGCACCGTCGAATGCTTGATTTTAAGCATTCTTCAGCAGTGGCTTGCTTTTTGTCTTGGACAGCGCCACATCACAGTCCAGTCTTCTTTCGTTCTCTCCACTTGTAAGAGTAATCTTCATAGTAGTAACATGGCTTGGCGTGAATGGTAGTTGAAACTACTACGTCGGAACTATTGAGACAGAAATACATAAGTCGCAGTGTGTCTGCTCTACGACAGTGTCTGGGGAGTAGGTAGGTTAGGGTAACTACGACGGCCAGGGCGCTGGTAAGCCGTGACACAAATGCAGCAGGTACTGGGCGCAGATTTCACAGATTTCTGATTGGGTGCAAATTTCACTGGGTGCAGATTTCATGGATTCTACACCTACATCTACATCCATACTCCCCAAGCCACCTGATGGTGTGTGGCGGAGGGTACCTTGAGTACCTGTATCGGTTCTCCCTTCTATACCAGTCTCGTATTGTTCGTGCAAAGAAAGATGGTCGGCATGCCTCTGTGTGGGATTTACTCTCTCTGCTTTTATCCTCATGGTCTCTTCGCGAAATGTACGTACGAGGGAGCAATAAACTTGACTCCTCGGTGAAGGTATGTTGTCGAAACTTCAACAAAAGCCCGTACCGAGCTACTGAGCGTCTCTCTTTCAGTGTCTTCCACTGGAGTTTATCTATCACGTCCGTAACGCTTTCGCGATTACTAAATGATCGTGTAATGAAGCGCGCTGCTCTCCGTTGGATCTTCTCTATCTCCTCTATCAACCCCATCTGGTACAGATCCCACACCGGTGAGCAGTATTCAAGCAATGGGCGAACAAGTGTACTGTAACCTACTTCCTTTGTATTCGGATTGCATTTCCTTAGGATTTTTCCAACGAATCTCAGTCTGGCATCTGCTTTACCGGCGATCAACTTTATATGATCATTCCATTTTAAATCACTCCTAATGCGTACTCCCAGATAATTTATGGAATTAACTGCTTCCAGTTGCTGACCTGCTATATTGTACTAAATGATAAAGGATTTTTCTTTCTATGTAATCGCAGCACATTACACTTGTCTACATTGAGATTAAATTGTCATTCCCTGCACCATGCGTCAATTCGTTGCAGATCCTCCTTCATTTCAGTACAATTTTCCATTGTTACAACCTCTCGATATACTACAGCATCATCCGCAAAAAGCCTCAGTGAACTTTCGATGTTATCCACAATGTCATTTATATATATTGTGAATAGCAACGGTCCTAAGACACTCCCCTGCGGCACACCTGAAATCACTCTTACTTCGGAAGACTTCTCTCCATTGAGAATGACAGGCTGCGTTCTGTTATCTAGGAACTCTTCAATCCAATCACACAATTGGTCTAATAGTCCATATGCTCTTTGTTCATTAAACGACTGTGGGAACTGTATCAAACGCCTTGCGGAAGTCAAGAAACACGGCATCTACCCGGGAACCCGTATCTATGGCCCTCTGATTCTCGTGGACGAATAGCGCGAGGTGGGTGTCACACGATCCTCTTTTTCGAAACCCATGCTGATTCCTACAGAGTAGATTTCTAGTCTCCAGAAAAGTCATTATACTCGAACATAATACGTGTTCTAAAATTCTACAACTGATCGACTATAAAGATATAGTTCTGCACATCTGTTCGACGTCCCTTCTTGAAAACGGGGATGACCTGTGCCCTTTTCCAATCCTTTGGAACGCTACGCTCTTCTAGAGGCCTACGGTACACCGCTGCAAGGAGGGGGGCGAGTTCCTTCGCGTACTCTGTGTAAAATCGAACTGGTATCCCATCAGGTCCAGTGTCCTGTAAACTGCACCCAGTGAAATTTGCACCGAGAAATGGTCGAGGAAGACTCCTCTAATTCTCCCACGCGAACTCCGCAACTTACCCAGTAGGCAGAAGAGTTGAGAGCCTGCCCCATCCTTCCCTTGCGTGGTGTGCTGATGAAAGGCACTGGAGATCCTTGAACAAGAACTGTAACACCAAAATTTTTACAGTGTGAAGTCATTATAATTTTCTACTTACGACGAGATCTTCAGAAAGTACATTGGAAAACATTAAAACCAAATTTTAAAAAATAAATTTTAAAAACCGTATCTCGTCTATTCGACAGAGCATACTTTAAAATAAAATGAGGTCTATGCCTGTCACCACATTGTACATGAAACGTAAGCAAGATATGTTGTCATTCTAACGAAAAGGCAATTTTGCATGTACACATAGTGAACCAGAACTTCGCAGACAAAATTTCAGATGTTGTCCAGGGATGTTTTACAAATATTTTGGGCTAAGGGACCGTGGTCTCGAGTGGCTCGTTACAGAGTAATTACATTTCGTTTTATTTTTTACCCCTTGTATTGGTTTGCATTGAAACTATCTGCACTACAATGAAAATGTCAACGGTGTGTGCTGTGTGTCTTGTTTGCAAATACGAGGGTGAGTCAAATGAAAACCTTAAATTTGTAATAACAAATCGAAATTGCGCGCCGTTATCCTTTAAGTTGGTAAGTGTGCTACAAACAGCGTGCAGAATGGCCTGTAGGGGGCTTCATAGTGCAGATGCACACATACCGTGGCAGTATCAGTATAAAGATGGCCGCCCCACTTGCGACTTGCACCAGGGAAGAACAACGTTCTGTTATTCGTTTTTTGGGTAGTGAAGGTGTGGAACCTATTGAAATTCATCGACGAATTAAGGTTCAGTACGATGATGCATGTTTGTCACAGCAGCAAGTCTACGAATGGAGTAGGAGTTCGCAAATGGTGTGACTTCAGTGGAAGATGCTCCTCCTCCACGTCAGGTACAACGAGTTTTGACTCTACAGAACACTGCACCAGTTGAAGTCATAGTGAAGGAAAACCGCCGAGTGACACCGAATGACACTGCAGCACGTTTACAGATTAGTCATGGGTCAGCGCACGACATTGTGCATGATGTGCTCCAGTTTCACAAAGTGTCTGCAAGATGAGTGCCACGGCAGCTGACTCCTGAAGTGAGTTGTGAAGAACTTCTTCGGCGCTTTGAACGAGAAGGTCATGGCTTCCTTGCAAGAATCGTTACTGGGGACAAAACCTTCCACCAACCGGAAACGAAGAGAGCTAGCAAGGATTGGTGCCATTCCTCATCACCAAAACCAAAGAAGTTTTGAACAGAACCGTCAGCAGGGAAGGTTATGCTGACTCTCTTTTGGGACGAAAAAGGCGTCATTTTGGAGCATTACATGCCTAGAGGGACCACTGTCACCAGTGCGTCATACACATATCTCCTAAAAAATCATTTGCAGCCTGCAATCAAATCAAAGCGACGTGGATTGCTGTCAACAGATGTCCTTTCGCAAGATGACAATGCAGGCCCCCACACTGCCCGTATAACAGTTGCAACAGTCACAGACATGCATTTTGAGTATCTTCCTCATCCACCCTACTCACCAGACCTTGTCCCAGGTGATTTCCATACGTTTAGACCACTCAAAGATGCAATGGGTGGAAAGAAGTTCCGTTCTGATGAAGAGGTACGCCACGCGGGGACTACCAAAAGAATTTTTTTCTAAAGAAATTTATGCGCTTTGTAAACGCTGGAGGACTTTTATTGAGCGTGGGGGAGATTATGTTGAAAAGTGATACAGCTTTGTACCACTTCTGCACCACAAATAATATTTAAAAAATATTTAAGGTTTTCATTTGACTCGCATACCCGTTCCGCTCGCTAGCGGTGCTTACTGTCGACAACAGTAAGGCCAACTTTACTCCTGGTCCTCGAACTCCCATTCAGTACTGCTCGGTCCAACCTAGGGTTGGTTTCTCAGGCAGTGTTAGCTGTACGTTAACAGATTACAAAAAAGTATGGAGGGGTTTACTGATGTAGAATCGGCCTATATGCATCTTGTCTGTGGGTTCACTGAATGCAACGGAAGAACGGCACGACAACGATATGCTCAGCTGTTCTCGCAGCGACGGCAACCACACAACAAAAGTTTTGCATCTCTATATAGAAGCCCATGAAAAACTGGGTCCTTTAATATTATTAGGTATTTCTGATTCGATATTACAGGCTTTTTCGCTGTTGTGGAAGTATTTTTACAGAGGCAAAGATAATTCTGGTAACAATGAGAAATAAGTAGTAATTACATTATTACTCTGTGACGAGCCACCAGAGACCATATGTCCCTTGCACCAAAATACTCAGGAAGTATCTCCGAATAACCCACGAAGTTCTGTCAGTGGAGTTCTGTATAGGTGACGTGAACTACACGTAGCTTCTACTCTCACTCCTAGCGCTGTGTGTGCACGTGCTCTTTATTTGACTTACAAAAATGAAAACAATTTCCTTACGTAACAATAATCCTATATATACATCTATACCGCGCAATCCACTGTGAAATGAGTAGCGAGTGTACTTACTACTGTACCTGTTATTAAGGTCTCTTAATGTTTCATTCACATATGGAGAACGGCAAGAGTCATTGCTTCAGCACTTCAGTGGGCGCTTAATTAGATTAAACTTGTGTTCACGATCTCTACGAGACCGATACACAGGGGTTTGATTCATCATTTAAATCTGGTTCTTGTAACTAGACTTCCTCAGGATAGTTTGCGTTGATCTTCAGTCGTCTACCAGTTCAGTTACATCAATGTCTCTGTGACACTCATCCATTGATGAAATAAACCTGTGAGCATTAGTGCTGCCGTTCTCTTTTTCGTCGAATATACCCTGCTAGTCTTATTTGGGACGGGTCCCACACACTTGAGCAATATTCCACAATCAGTGTTCAAAATATGTGAAACCTTATCGGACTTAACTGCTAAGGTCATCAGTCACTAAGCTTACACACTACTTAACCTTAAGTATCCTAAGGACAAACACACACACCCATACTCGAGGGAGGACTCTAACCTCCTCCGGGACCAGCCGTACAGTCCACGATTGCAGCGCCTAAGACCGCTCGGCTAATCCCGCGCCACAATCAGTCACACAACCGTTTTGTATGTAGTCTCCTTTGTAGACTGATTGCATCTCTCTAGTTTTCTACCAATGAACCAAATTCTGGCCCCTGCTTTACCTACGACTGAGCCTGTGTAGTCGTTCCGTTTCATACCCAACAAATTGTTACACCCAAGTGTTTGAGTTGACCACTCCAGTAGTGACTCGTTGATACTGTAGTCGTAGGATACAACATTTGCCGGACGGTGTGGCCGTGCGGTTCTAGGCGCTGCAGTCTGGAACCGCAAAACCGCTACGGTCGCAGGTTCGAATCCTGCCTCG
Organism: Schistocerca americana; assembly: GCF_021461395.2. Classification (NCBI taxonomy): domain Eukaryota; kingdom Metazoa; phylum Arthropoda; class Insecta; order Orthoptera; family Acrididae; genus Schistocerca; species Schistocerca americana. Next base: position 659,743,668 of record NC_060120.1, on the reverse strand, counting down.
GGCATGGATCTTTGTGATGTCCTTAGGTTAGTTAGGTTTAAGTAGTTCTAAGTTCTAGGGGACTGATGACCACAGCAGTTGAGTCCCATAGTGCTCAGAGCCATTTGAACCATTTGATACAACATTGCTTTCGTTTTGTAAAGTGCACTATTTTACATTTTTGAACATTTAAAGCAAGTGGTTCATCTTTACACCACCCAAAATTTTATCTAAATCCAAATGAATATTTTTGTAGTTTTTTTCAGATACTACCTCATTAGAGATTACTACGTCATCTGCGAAAAGTGTGAGCTTGCTAAAATACTGTCTGCAACGTCATTACTATGCAGGATTAACAACAGGGGTCCCGACACACTTTCCTTGGGCACACTCAAAGTTACTTCTACATCTGTTGACAACTCTCCATCTAAGACACGAGGGTTGACTGAAAAGTAATGCCTCCACCTTCGTAACTCTTCAACAGTTGGCAGCATTGGTATGCAGCGGGTATTGGCTTGTTCCGTAGCCTCTGCTCTACAGCTCCTGTTGGCGGGAAGCCTCAGCATTGAACCGTTGTGTTGTTACAGTGTAAAGTATGCAACCCTGAGCAGACGCATGAGAGAAGCTAATTAAGGAATAAAATAAATAAGTTAATTAGCTTAGGAAAAGCATATGTTTCGAAAACATAAAACTAGAAGTTTAACTCTCGATCAATGCGATTTAAGCGATGTACAGTCATTGAATTCTTGGCAGCAGAAGGTGTCACCCCAAAGGAGATTCATCAGAGAATGAAAGCGGTTTATGGTGATTGTGTTGATGTGAGTACTGTGCGTCGTTGCGCGAGTAAGTTTAAAGATGTTGAGGCGGAAACATCTGACCTGCGTGACAAACAAAGAGTTGGACGTCCTGTGACAGAAACCATCGAGTTTCACAAGCAAAATGTTGGCAGATTGATTCAGGACGATCGTCGTATCAGTCAGAGAGAAATGGCAAGCACAATCGGTATTTCACAAGAACGTGTGGGTCACATTATTGCTTTGCTTGGCTATCGGAAGATCTGTGCACGATGGGTATCCCAGATGCTGACTCCTGAAGGTGACGCATTTCTCCGTTCAATTGTGACAGTAGACGAAACGTGGGTGCATCATTACGACCCGGAGACGAAACGTCAGTCTATGGAATATCTACACAAAGACTCGCCCCAGAAAAAAAAAAATCAAGACGCAGCCCTCAGCTGGAATAATTATGGCCACAGCGTTCTGAGACGCAGGTGGCGTTATCCATGGTGATTTTCTTGATCATGGAACAACAATAATTCAGAGCGTTACATCCCGACGCTACGAACTCTCAAACGACGGCTAACAAGAGTCCGAAAGGTTCAAATGGTTCAAATGGCTCTGAGCACTATGGGACTTAACTGCTGAGGTCATCACTCCCCTAGAACTTAGAACTACTTAAACCTAACTGACCTAAGGACATCACACACAAGCATGCCCGAGGCAGGATTCGAACCTGCGACCGTAGCGGTCGCGCGGTTCCAGACTGTAGCGCCTAGAACCACTCGGCCACTCCGGCCGGCCAAAAATGTTCGAATGTGTGTGAAATCTTATGAGGCTTAACTGCTAAGGTCATCAGTCATTAATCTTACACACTACTTAACCTAAATTATCCTAAGGACACACTCACCCATGCCCGAAGGAGGACTCGAACCTCCGCCGGGACCAGCCGGTCCGAAAGTAAAAGAGAAATGTTGTCCTGCAGCATGACAATGTCAAACCACACACTTCACGTGCCACCACAGCATAACGTCAGAGACTGAATCTCACCACCGTGCGGCATCCTCCATACAGTCCAAATTTAGCACTGTCTGACTTCCATCTGCTCCCGATAATGAAAGACTATCTACAGGGACATCATAATGCAACTGATGAAGACGTTGAGAGAACTGTGAGACTGTGGTTGTGGAGACAGAGTGCCCCCTTCTTCCATGACGGCTTCAGAAAACGTGTTCATCGTCGGCGGAAATGTATCCAAATGGTTGGTGATTATGTGGAAAAGTGAATATTGGTAATTAAAGATCACATTCTAAGGATTATTTCTGCGTTTGATTTATTAAAATATTCCCACCCAAACCCAACTAACGAAGGTGGAGGCATTACTTTTCATTTCACCCTCGTAACTTAATGCGCCCTCTCTTCCAAAAAATCCTCAGTCCACTTACAAATTTCCAGTCCACATCTCATGAAGTTTACAACTGCCCATTTTCTATGTGGGAGCTGGATTCTGCACTGTCTGCAGCTCGTGACACATCCCCTGGTCACGACAGGATCCATTACAGTATGCTACGGCACCTCACAAGGCGCAACAAAGAAATCCTCCTCACACTTTTTAATGCCATTTGAGCGTCAGGTCACTTTCCTGTCTCGTGGCGTGAGGCAGTTTTAATTCCTTTTTTAAAACCTGGGAAAGACCGTACGAGCCCGAGTAGCTACGGTAGTGTTGCCCTCACTAGTTGCATGGGAAAGACCTTGGAGCGGATGGTCAACCGCCGCCTTGTCTGGATGTTAGAATCCCGACATCTTCTTAGTCGCTTTCAGTGTGGGTTCGGGAGCTTTCGTTCCACCTTCGATAACCTTGCCCATCCGGAGGCGGCTATACACCTTCTAGGTGTATTTTTTGACATCGAGAAAGCCTAGGATACCACTTGGAGGCGTCTCATCTTGGAGCAGCTTCACGAATGGGGTTTTCGTGGTTGTCTTCCTTTTTTTTATTCAGTCTTTCCTCTCGCCACGATATTTTAGATACCGAATTGGTGACGTCCTGTCTGACCGCTTTGAGCAGGAGAACTGTGTTCCTCAGGGTAGCGTTTTAAACGTGACTGTCTTTGCCATCGCTATTAATAACATTACCTCCATAGTGAAAAGTCCTGTCTAGTGTTCCTTGTTTGTGGATGATTTCTTTGTTTTGCTCTTCTTCAAGCCTTGCAACGACAACACGTCAGTTGCAACTTGCTCTTAGACATTTGGATGACTGGGCGCAGACGAGTGGTTTTAAGTTTTCCACCGAGAAGTCCGTATGTGTTCTTTTTCACCGTTAGCGTTCGATTTTAACTTTTCCTGAGTTGAGGATGAGGGACACTGTCCTTACTTTTAAAAACACGGTGAGATTTCTGGGGCTCATTTTTGACTCGAAGCTTACGTGGTTACCTCATCTTAAAGACCTGAAACGACGGGACTTAAGGCTTTAAGCATTTTAAAATGTCTTAGCCACAGTACATGGGGAGCCGACAGGACTTGTCTTCTCCAGTTTTACAGGGCGTTTGCGCGATCTCGGCTCGATTATGGGTGCACGGTGTATGGGTCTGCGACGTTGGACGTTGTGCACCATGAAGGGCTTCGGTAGGCCACTGGGGCATTCAGAACAAGCCTCATACCAAGCCTCTGTGCAGAGGCTGGTGAACCGCCACTTCATATGCGGCGGCGGCTGCTTACGGTGCGCCAGGCGTATAAAACTTTGTCCACACCATAGACACCTGCATACCATACCGTTGCTCAGTTTCCTCTGGCACGGCTATTTCATAACCGGCAACGAGCGACGAGGCCCTATGGGATTCGCGCACAGGATTGCCTCTCTGCGATGGATGTGGCTGGTCTTCATGTTTTCCGTCGCGGTTGGAGCAGATTTCCACCTTGGCTCCTCCAGACACGCAGACTTATTTTAGATTTTAAGAAAGATAATACACCAGATTTTACATTCCAATCTCTGTTTTTTAGCATTTTAGATGTGCATCACGGTTTTACCGTCGTTTACACTGATGGCTCCAAACAGGAGGCATTGGCTGTTCTGTAGTGTTCCCTGATCATGTTACCCGGATTCGCCTCCGTTTTTGCAGCGGAGCTCCACGCGATCCTGAAGGCACTGGAGCAGATGAATCGTGTTCGGGGCAATCCATTTCTCCTCTGATCCGATTCTCTTAGTGCCTTACAATCATTGCAGAATCTGTACCCAACTGAAGAGATGGTCCAGCTGATATATGACCAAATGTACTTGCTCCAACGGCGGGGTAAGGAGGTGCCTGGTCATGTCGGAATATGGGGCAATGAACAGGCCTATCTGGCTGCCAAGGAGGCCTGCAGAGAGCAGGATGTGGTCCAGTGTCCTATTCCCTTGCAGTATGTCATTTCTGCACTCCACAAGAAGCGCATGGAGTTGTGGGAGGAAGAATGGCTGGCGGTGACGGCCAATAAACTGCGGTTGGTGAAGTCAACAACTCGGCCGTGGCGTTCCTCCTGCTGGTTGCTCAGGCGGGAAGAAGTGGCCCTCACGCGTCTTCGGATTGGGCACTGTCCTCTCACACATAGCTTTCTATTATGGGCGGGAGGATCCCCCGTTTTGTGATGCTTGTGGTGTGCACATCTCTGTCCGCCACATTTTAACAGACTGACAGACTGCATTTTATACCGTGATGCAAGGGCAGAGGCATAAGTTGATGGGGGTGTGCCCTGTGTTTTAGCTGATGATGAGACATGTGTGTCTAGGGTTTTAAAGTTTTGAGATGTGTCTGGACCCTGGCATAAACTTTTAGGCTGGAGGTTTTAGTGTATTGCAAAGTGGCTGGCTCCTCCCTTTTTACCTTGCGGTTAGCCAGCCACTTCCATCTGCTGTATTGTTTTAGCTCCCTCTACTACTTTCTTCCTGTGTTGTCCATGTGTTACTGCTGGCGGCATGCTTCGTCCCACGCTTCGGTGTGGGTAGGCACATATTTTTCCAAGCTTGTTACCTGTATTTTACGTTCTGTTTTATCTTACTGTTCTGAGTCTTTTCTTGACTCCCGTCTCAACCTGTTACTGAGCGGGCGCTGAAGACCTTGCCGTCGTGCGCCCATACAACCGTCTCCATCCACACATCCACATACAAATTTCGCTTGCTACACATACGATCATACTTTTGATTGTAAGCGTAGATGTGGTACTGAGTCAAGTGCTTTTCGAAAATGGAGAAATACTGCATCTACCTGCCTTGGCCCATGGCCTTCACGATGTTATGTGATAAAACTAGGAGTTGGGTTTACACGGTCAATGTTTTCGGAATCCATGCTGTTTACCATTAGCGATACCTCATTAAGTTTGAGCTCAGGATGTGTTCGAGGATTCTACAACAAATGGATCTCACGGATATTGAACGTTAGTTTTACGGTTGACCTCTGATACGCTTCTGCTAGATGTGAGTTTTCTTTCAACCACTGTGCACCGTATTATGTTCGAGTGATCCGTTAAAGATTATGGTTAAAAGAGGGGCTAACTGCGACGGAAATATGGTATAGAATCTCATAGTGATTCCATCGGGTGCTGAAGCTTCGTTAAATTTTAGCGGTTTCAGCTGTTTCTTAACACCACTGACATTAATATCTGTATCACTTCTCTTGCAGTGGTGCGAGAATTCTGAACGACCTATACCCCTGGGTATTTCTGCATATCATTGTCATCATTGCGAAGTGAAAGATACATGAGTATTACAAAACAGTATATCAAGTAATATAAACTTTAAAAGAACAGAGAATTCATCACAAGTTACGTAAAATCGTAACCTAAGTAACAAAAGAAGAAGAAAATAATTTAAGGTGACACAGCAGAATATGCATCGAAGTGTTACCGATGACAGGTTCAAAAATAGTTCTGAGCACTATGGGACTTAACTTCTGAGGTCATCAGTCCCCTAGAACTTAGAACTACTTAAACGTAACTAACCTAAGGACAACACACACATCCATGCCCGAGGCAGGATTCGAACCGATGACAGAGTCAGGGTAGATTGGCAGAATTGTTGGATGTCTTGACAAATCCTGTCCACGTGGCGCGTTAGATCGTCAAAATCCCAAGCTGTCTGGTGTGCCCTGCCCATAATGCTCGAAGCGTTCTCAATTGGGGAGAGATCCGGCAACCCCGTAACTGTAAGGTCGGTGCGGATGACAATCAAAGGGGTCGCGCTATGAAATGAAATGACACCCCAGACCGTCACTTCTGGCTGTCGGCCCTTCTGGTGGGCGCGCCACCTATTATCGGTGCTTGCGGTCACAGAAGTGCCAGTTGGAAATGGGATCGATGACAATGATGAATCCAGGGCTCTGGATGCCTCTCTGACTATTGCCCGGTCTTCACATTCCATCAGTGGCCAAAATTTACAATTTAGCATTGTACATCGATAACTGTATGAACATCAGTTTGTGACCAATTCGCATATCTCCTTAGAATTGCATCGCTTTTTATCTTCAGGTGTATTCCAAAATTGGAATAAGAACTGCTGTCTGCATCAATAGCTTAGAGGTAGATGTCTACAGTGTAGCGAAATAAATCATTTAATAAAGGCAAGTCTCCCTGACCAGACAGTATTCAACTTAGGTTCCTTTCAAAGCATGCTGAGGTATTAGCTCTACGTTTAGCAATCATATGCAACCGCTCTCTCGATGAATATCGGTACCTAAAGAATGGAAAGTTGCACACATCACGTTGAGAGGCACCCACATGCCTTGCTCATACTGTGGCATCAAGCAGTCAGGCCTGCAAGATGAGTGGTGTGCCGAGCGAGTGGATTCATTCTTATTTATCGAGTAACATGAGCTCTAGTACTCACAATTAAGTTACAAGTTATTCTCCTGCTTGAATATTACTCAACGGAAATGGAAACGCACATCTGACTATTAGTAATTTACACAACTCTGACTGTTTACTACGCACTGGCAATACCACATTTTCTTTCTTATTTAACGGCTTTGATCAACACGTGGCCATCGCACTGAATATGAATGGCGCACACATTATAAATTCTGGATATAATGACAACATACTATTCGAAGGAAAAGGCCACCAATCTTTTTCTTTTCACTATCTTTTTTATTCCGATAAATTCTATAACCTAAACACACAAATTCTATAACCTACAACAATAACACATGAGAAATTCCGCTTTACATTGGTGATTCTCTATCTTTGGTCTCGTAATTACAGTGCACTTTCTGGATAGGAAGGTGGATCTTTTGCTATATCTCACACTTCGACTCTCACACCCATCATCACGAAAATTTCCTCCAGACCGAGTGGTACAAAAAGGAACATGCATAACCCACTGCCTATGAAACTGTCTTGTTACTCTCCCATGCCAACCACACATACTTCAATTTCATGAAATACATCACACTGATAACATACAATACAAAGAATAGTCACAACATTATAATCACATCACTTTCAGCTTTCCCACTTCAATTAGTATTTATCCCAGTTTCACACAACACTGCCCCACTTCGTAACTTTTCTTTCCTACTATGAACTCTGGAGGATATGTGCACGTCTTCCTGTGCAATGCAAGCCAAGTGGCGTTGCTGGATAGACGGCTGACTCACCTTGCTTCTCTCTCAGAGTATTATAGTTTGAACCAAGCGTCACACGGAAACATAATACGCAAAGTAATATTAAGAACATATTCATCACACACGCGAGTCCTCAACTGATGCCATGGACGAGTACTTCTCTTTATCCTTTGTCTCATACACAGATTGAGACTCATACAGTACTCACCACGTGGAAGTACTCGTCTCTAATTTCAAGTCCTGCACACGCCATTTCTTAAATATTTCCAACTTATAGTACACACGCTAGTAATTCAGCTTAACTTAAGCACTCGGAAGTATTTCAACTTATTGCTACACGTGGTTTCATTGTGACCGTTGGTTACTTCCGAAGATTACTACGATCCCCTTAATATTACCTTCCTGACATTTAATACTCCCCACAAAAGTTCCTGAAATAGAGAAATTATTATTCCTAACTACTCTTAAGTATTTCACATGCATACCATGTCTCCACTCTTTTGTCTTTACGGAGCACACCTAAGACAGGTCTTACCAACACTAGATCCAGCGGCAGAGTGCTGAAAACGTGGCCGTTCTTCAGGTCCTCTCGCAACTCTGCCGAAGTGGGGGAGCACCTTGCTACCGTATTGGTCAGCCAAATTTCAGGCGCTCAAAGCTCTGGTAAATTTCATCTCTTTGGTTCCACCAAAGATGACCAAAAGACCGTCTCAAAGATGATCATATATTCACATTCACTATCTGCGGTTAGCAGATGACCATACATTCATTCATTTCACAGACCTCACCAAACTGGATGTAAGGATTTATTTTGTGGATAGTGCACATGTGATCAATTAAATAAATAAATTGTCATTCTTTCCCACACTGGTATCAGGCTTCGCTGTATTAATTGAAATTGAGTTATTATTAGAAAAAATATGTTGTACTGACAAGAATAACGAAGAATGTTGTACCTATTTTCAATGTCGGGCGGTACTGTACCCTTTCAACGTCAGTACACGAGATAGGAAATACGAAGAATTCGCTGAATCAAAAACGTAGAAAATGCAATAGATGTACTAAAGAGACTGCCTACGCTACGCTTGGCCGTCCTTTGCTGTGCGGTTTTTGTGTCTAACCAGACGGGACTGACATAGGACATCGAAAAAGTTCAAAAAAGGGTAGGTCGTTTGGTATTATCACGAAATACAGGGTTATTACAAATGATTGAAGCGATTTCACAGCTCTACAATAACTTTATTATTTGAGATATTTTCACAATGCTTTGCACACACATACAAAAACTCAAAAAGTTTTTTTAGGCATTCACAAATGTTCGATATGTGCCCCTTTAGTGATTGGGGAGACATCAAGCCGATAATCAAGTTCCTACCACACTCGGCGCAGCATGTCCCCATCAATGAGTTCCAAAGCATCGTTGATGCGAGCTCGCAGTTCTGGCACGTTTCTTGGTAGAGGAGGTTTAAACACTGAATCTTTCACATAACCCCACAGAAAGAAATCTCATGGGGTTAAGTCGGGAGAGCGTGGAGGCCATGACATGATTTGCTGATCATGATCTCCACCACGATCGATCCATCGGTTTTCCAATCTCCTGTTTAAGAAATGCCGAACATCATGATGGAAGTGCAGTGGAGCACCATCCTGTTGAAAGATGAAGTTGGCGCTGTCGGTCTCCAGTTTTCGCATGAGCCAATGTTCCAGCATGTCCAGATACACGTGTCCTGTAACGTTTTTTTCGCAGAAGAAAAAGGGGCCATAAACTTTAAACCATGAGATTGCACAAAACACGTTAACTTTTGGTGAATTGCGAATTTGCTGCACGAATGCGTGAGGATTCTCTACCGCCCAGATTCGCACATTGTGTCTATTCACTTCACCATTAAGAAAAAATGTTGCTTCATCACTGAAAACAAGTTTCGCACTGAACGCATCCTCTTCCATGAGCTGTTGCAACCGCGCCGAAAATTCAAAGCGTTTGACTTTGTCATCGGGTGTCAGGGCTTGTAGCAATTGTAAACGGTAAGACTTCTGCTTTAGCCTTTTCCGTAAGATTTTCCAAACCGTCGGCTGTGGTACGTTTAGCTCCCTGCTTGCTTTGTTCGTCGACTTCCGCGGGCTACGCGTGAAACTTGCCCGCACGCGTTCAACCGTTTCTTCGCTCATTGCAGGCCGACCCGTTGATTTCCCCTTGCAGAGGCATCCAGAAGCTTTAAAGTGCGCATACCATCGTCGAATGGAGTTAGCAGTTGATGGATCTTTGTTGAACTTCGTCCTGAAGTGTCGTTGCACTGTTATGACTGACTGATGTGAGTGTATTTCAAGCACGACATACGCTTTCTCGGCTCCTGTCGCCATTTTGTCTCACTGCGCTCTCGAGCGCTCTGGCTGCAGAAACCTGAAGTGCGGCTTCAGCCGAACAAAACTTTATGAGTTTTTCTACGTATCTGTAGTGTGTCGTGACCATATGTCAATGAATGGAGCTACAGTGAATTTATGAAATCGCTTCAATCATTTGTAATAGCCCTGTATGTGAATGCTATGTAGACAGTAGGTGACGCAGGATAATTTGTCCACGCTGTTCTTTTGCTAGGGGCGTCGGAGCGGCTAGGACAGGGTCACACAGTATCCCACTGAGGGTGTTGGGAGGGGATGAAGATAGGCTTTGGCGTAGTGAGGAGGTAGTTTCCAGGTAAACTAGGTGCAAACTTCACAGATTTGTGTTTGAGTGCAAATTTCACTAGGTGCACTTTCATGTATCCGCCAGTACGCGTGGCCTTCGCAGACAGCCTGGCGCCGTGGAGCACATTAACGGTGCACTGTCCGAGGTGCGACTGTTACCTGCGACTGCGGCGGGGGCCGACCGTGTTCTGTCGCTAAGGCGCACGGCGGCGCGGCCGAATTTCGTTCCCAGCCGCCGCTGTTTCCCAAGGCGCGGCGCCACGCGCAGCCACAGCACCGGCTGGCAGTCGGCAACGGGAGGCAGAGAAGCGTGGTGAACCGGATTTGACTTTTAACTGTACAACTGTTTTACTATAAGAAGAAGAGGAGAACACGATAATATTGTTTTGCTCATCAACAGGAGAAAGAGAAAATTGATAAATACAGTGTCCAAACACATTAATGAACCACCACCAGTGTCCCACGTCAGCGTGCACTACTCATAGACCACACGTGGCCGCACTCGCAGTGGAAGGTACACTAATGGTCATTACAATTGCTACACCAAGAAGAAATGCAGATGATAAACGGGTATTCATTGGACAAATATATTATACTAGAACTGACATGTGATTACATTTTCACGCAATTTGGGTGCATAGATCCTGAGAAGTCAGTACCCAGAACAACCACCTCCGGCCGTAATAACGGCCTTGATACGCCTGGGCATTGAGTCAAATAGAGCTTGAATGGCATGTACAGGTACAGCTGCCCATGTAGCTTCAACACGATACCACAGTTCATCAAGAGTAGTGACTGGCGTATTGTGACGAGCCAGTTGTTCGGCCACCATTGACCAGACGTTTTCAGTTGGTGAGAGATCTGGAGAATGTGCTGGTCAGGGCCGCAGTGGTACATTTTCTGTATCCAGAAAGGCCCGTACAGGACCTGCAGCATGCGGTCGAGCATTATCCTGCTGAAATGTAGGATTTCGCAGGGATCGTATGAAGGGTAGAGTCACGGGTCGTAACACATCTGAAATGTAACGTCCACTGTTCAAAGTGCCTTAAATGAGAACAAGAGGTGACCGAGACGTGTAACCAATGGCACCCCATACCATCACCCCGGGTGATACGCCAGTGTGGCGATGACGAATACACGCTTCCAATGTGCGTTCACCGCGATGTCGCCAAACACGGATGCGACCATCATGATGCTGTAAACAGAACCTGGATTCATCCGAAAAAATGACGTTTTGCCATTCGTGCTCCCAGGTTCGTCGTAGAGTACACCATCGCAGGCTCTCCTAACAGTCATTGCATCTCGACCAACACGCAGTCGCGATAGGCTACAATCCGACCTTTATCAAAATCGGAAACGTGATGGCACGCATTTCTCCTCCTTACACGATGCATTACAACAAGGTTTCACCAGGCAGCGCCGCTCAACTGCTGTTTGTGTTTGAGAAATCGGTTGGAAACAGTTCTCATGTCAGCACGTTGTAGGTATCGCCACTGGCGCTAACCTTGCGTGAATGCTCTGAAAAGCTAATCATTTGCATATCACAGCATCTGCTTCCTGTCGGTTAAATTTCGCGTCTGTAGCACGTCATCTTCGTGGTGTAGCAATTTTAATGGCCAGTAGTGTATATAAAGCGTGCTGGGAGGACGCGGAAAACGTTGCGGTCGTTGTCGTAAAGCGGAAAAGAAGCGACTTATCTGACGTCTAAAAGGGTTTGCTCATTGAGTTTCGGGCCAAGACTGGAAGCATTTCCAAAACGACTAAGTCTGTAAAGTGGTTAAAGTGCACCGTGCATGACAAAACGACGCTATGCAATGTAGGCGCCGAGCCAAATGTGGTGCCCACGGGGAATGGATGATTGGGACGAACGACGGTTCCGGAGATGTGTACGAGCGAATAGAAGTACAACTCACCGCCCAGATGAATCAGCAGTGGCTCCTCAGCGACAGGTCAGCGACCGTTGCTGCTCAAAGGCCCCCATATGAAGCGCCTCGTTCATGCATCCTTGCTGGCTGCCGTTGATCGACGACAAAGGCCGGAACATGCACGCCAATATCACAAGTGGATGCCCACTAAGTGGCGACTGGTGGCCTTTCTCAGATTCATTTATTTATTTACCGTATGGCAATAGAGACAAACAAAAAGACAAATCACTAATATAAGAAACGTTAATAATTGCAAACCAACATTACTAATATAACAAAGTTTACGGATTACAAACAAACATCAAGTCTATTAATATAATCTATCGACTCTGGAGTTTCGAGCAGGAAGTCGTCGGCGCTCCAACAATGTAGCTGATGGTCTGATTTTCTCCGCAGTCACACTGAGGGGATGGTATTTTACCCCATTTATACAGGGAGTAAGCACATCTGCCATGACGAGTTCGAATCCTATTTAGAGTGGAGCACGTTTTGCGTGGGGTGTAAAGGTAGTTCGCGTCCGTAGTGTAACACTACACGAGCACCCTGGGTAACGCTAAATGAACTAGCGCTTACTGGCAGTCAGATAATCTGAGGATCTCCTTACTATAAGACACTTTCAGTAAGAGTTATGTCACCTTGCTCAGATGAATGGCATTTTATGAACCATCGGACAGACGCCCAGTGGTGTCTAAGGCGTGAAACATTTGAAAGCAAATAGCGGAAGGGTCTCGGCACGATGGCGTCTACCAGGAGGAAAATGCAACGTGACACACAGCTTGCAGTGTACGTGGGTGGTTCGAATTCCACCAAGATGCGTTTATTGTACTTCCCTGGCCACCAGACTCTCCGGAATTACATCAAATTGACAATCTGTGGGACCACCTCCATGGATCCTCCCAACCTAGAAACTTAGTGCACTGGAATCAACATGGCTCCACATTCCCGTCCGTAGCTTCCAGAACCTCACTCATTCTCTTCCTGCATGTCTTGCAGTGCTTCGCGTTGCAAGAGGTGGTTATCCAGGCTTTTGACAGGTGAGCACATAAATGTGATTTTGGCGGCACGTGACGGTGAAGGCTGTTTGATTAACCACCACCTTCTAAATGACGACAAAAATTCAGACTTTAAGTGTGGTGTCACCGCCAGACACCACACTTGCTAGGTGGTAGCCTTTCAACCGGCCGCGGTCCGCTAGTATACGTCGGACCCGCGTATCGCCACTATCAGTGATTGCAGACCGAGCGCCGCCACACGGCAGGTCTACAGAGTCTTCCTAGCACTCGCCCCAATTGTACAGCCGACTTTGCTAGCGATGGTTCACTGACAAAATACGCTCTCATTTGCCGAGACGATAGTTAGCGTAGCCTTCAGCTACGTCATTTGCTACGACCTAGCAAGGCGCCATTACCAGTTACTATTGATGCTGTAAAACATGTACCGTCAAGAGCGATGTTCACCAATTATGGATTAAAGTTAAGTATTCCAGCAGCTTCGTACGTTTTTTGTTAGTCTCATTTCCTTGACCTGTTCCAGACCTCACGCCAGCCTGCGTGAGCTAAAACGCGTGCCTTTCGGCTTCCTCTCATAGTGGGTTGGCTGTCTTGCCAATCCACAAAATTATTTTGGACTATTTTGCACACATTTCGCAACTTACAGGAAAAAATATTCGTGCAGCCTGTTCAAGAAACGCATCAGTGCAACTGTAAAACTCTCAGAAGGTTTTCTTCTCTTAACCACAAATTTTTAGGTAAAATTGTTAAAATAGCGAGTTAAATGGTCAGTTTGGCTCGACAGCACAGAGGCGGGACGGACTGTTGCGGCCTGAGGGGTGCATTTTGCAGTGGGTCTCCAGTGCCAGGGGATATAGCACTTGACATCTTTAAGTGGGAAGCAGTTTTTTGTCGAACCCCCATTAAACACACCGGCTGAGCGCATTTTGAACGGTTCACTAGAATTAAGCTGTAATGTGGTGTCTTTCCCAGTGCTGTTTTCACGTCGTGCAATTCCGCCTGCGCGTCCCTGGCCCAGTGTGTTGGCCTACACCGTCGCTTTCATGTCTACCATTTGAATTTCTCTACTTGCTTGTGACTGCTCGCACGGGAACTGTTTACTGAGAAATTACCAGTAGCCATTACGTGACTCGCTTATGGGAAATGTTCTGTTTGTGACTTATTTAGTATACGTACCAGTTCTCTTTTCTTGAATTATTATTGGGAGAGAGGGACTCCTTTACTTAATCTGCAGGGAACAGGAGTTGGCATATTGCCGCTGCTTGATTATGTGTATTTTGTGTATGTTTTAGAGGCACCTAATCTGAGTTGCTCCGGCCGTCTATTGTTAGGTGTACCGATTCGCGGTGACGTCAGAGCTTGTGTTCTTTAGGCTCGTCCGCTTTGCGGAATTGCTCTGGGAATTTAATGTCTGATTTTACGACGTCTACTGTGCTCGAACTCTGATGCCTTATTTCAAGTATTTACTATTCTCGAGACTTGATGCCTTATTTAAAGTATTTACTGTTCTCATGTGATGATGATTACTCACAACGCGTCATAAATAAATTATTTAGTGATCAAGACGTTTCGAAGGAATTGCTAAATGCCAAGTCCGGCTGGTCGCATGTATACTTTACAAATGGGTGAAGTTCATGTCAAATGGAACAAAGTATTTGCTGTTCTCAAGATCTGATCCCTTATTTAAAGTATTTATTATTAAATCCTGATTGATTGTTTTGCGTCTTCCCGAGATTCACTAGTTTATTGTTGAGGCTTCGGTGCTCTTGAAATTTACTGTTCAGTTTAAATTTAACCAGCTGCTCCTATCATCTCACTCCTATCCTAATCAAAATACACTACTGCCCATTAAAACTGCTACACCAAGAAGAAATGCAGATGATAAACGGGTATTCATTGGACAAATAAATTATACTAGAACTGCATGTGATTACATTTTCACGCAATTTTGTGTGCATAGATCCTGAGAAATCAGTACCCAGTACAACCTCTGGCCGTAATAACGGGATTCATACGCCTGGGCATTGAGTCAAACAGAGCTTATACCGTCACGCCGGGTGATACGCCAGTATGGCGATGACGAATACACGCTTCCAATGTGCGTTCACCGCGATGTCGCCAAACACGGATATGACCATCATGATGCTGTAAACAGAACCTGCATTCATCCGAAAAAATGACGTTTTGCCATTCGTGCACCCAGGTTCGTCGTTGAGTACACCATCGCGAGCGCTCCTGTCTGTGATGCAGCGTCAAGGGTAACCGCAGCCATGGTCTCCGAGCTGATAGTCCATGCTGCGGCAAACGTCGTCGAACTGTTCGTGCAGATGGTTGTTGTCTTTCAAACGTCCCCATCTGTTGACTCAGTGGTCGAGACGTGGCTGCACGATCCGTTACAGCCATGCGGATAAGATGTCTGTCATCTCGACTGATAGTGATACGAGGCCGTTGGGATCTAGCACGGCGTTCCGCATTACACTCCTGAACCCACCGATTCCGTATTCTGTTAACAGTCATTGGATCTCGACCAACGTTAGCAGCATTGTCGCGATACGATAAACCGCAATCGCGATAGGCTACAATCCGACCTTTATCACAGTCGGAAACGTGATGGTACGCATTTCTCCTCTTTACACGAGGCATCACAGCAACGTTTCACCAGGCAACGCCGGTCAACTGCTGTTTTTGTATGAGAAATCGGTTGGAAACAGTCCTCATGTCAGCACGTTGTAGGTGTCGCCACTGGCGCTAACCTTGCGTGAATACTCTGAAAAGGTAATCATTTGCATATCACAGAATCTACTTCCTGTCGGTTAAATTTCGCGTCTGTAGCACGTCATCGTGGTGTAGCAATTTTAATGGCCAGTAGTGTAAATGTTATTCCCTTTAGACAAAAAAATTGACTTGGATGTTATTGATTTCTGTGTTTTAAGTGAACCCGCAGATTTTTTATATAAATGGCATTTAGTGCTGTTCTTGTAACGAATGATGTTCGGTCCCAATTTGCCAAGTCCTTACTTGTCCAGCCGGCCGCGGTGGTCGTGCGGTTCTAGGCGCTGCAGTCCGGAACCGCGGGACTGCTACGGTCGCAGGTTCGAATCCTGCCTCGGGCATGGATGTGTGTGATGTCCTGAGGTTAGTTAGGTTTAAGTAGTTCTAAGTTCTAGGGGACTGATGACCTAAGATGTTAAGTCCCATAGTGCTCAGAGCCATTTGAACCAACCTTACTTGTCCAAACTTACTAAGTGTGCAGCGGCACGCCATTCAGGTCTCTAAGATTTTATGAAATTGTGCAATACTGAACAAAGCCTATTGTGTACGTAGGGGGACAGTATGATGTCGGAAAGGCATGAAGCTTCCAGCGTGGCATGGCCTGGTGTCACGGCGTCATCCGCGTCAGCAGCTTGCGGTTGGCTGAGCTAGGCCTCAATATAAATGGTGACACAAAATTTCGATGGCTGTGATTGGCGAAAACGAGTGACGCAGAAGCTTGTTTATCCTTGCAGGAACTCTAAGGTCAGAGCTGGTGGCTTTAGTCTGGTAGCAGGGCCCACCATGAGCAGTCGTACAGGTGACGGCTCCTGCTGGTTATGTTCATTATTGTATTGTAAAAGCAGTCTGAGAGCGAGAGCCATTGTCGACGGTCGGACCGGTAGTGGTTATCGTCAGTTGTTGACAAATATCATTCAAAATATTGTTTATGGTTGCACAGTCGTGGATCGATGCGTAGTGCGCACAACTGCGAAGCTGTACAGATGTATGTGATGTACTAAGCGTACAGTGCACTATGATTTAATTAACACCACAGGGATGATTAAATGGCATCCATTGGAAAAGTTAAAGTTTGTGCTCTTTACTACAAGCCAAGTACTTAAGGATTTCCCTGAAATATCACCACTGCAGGGTTTTATATGCTAGTACTGTGCGAGCCTAGGACTGAGAGCTCTCAACGCAGTGAAGAGACATCTCTGAGAATGTACAATCAGTGCATTTCAGGAAAACTGCGAGATCTGACAGATTGGCACATCTCCAACGACAGCCTAGCGTGTACGGTCTCTCTATTATAGCTAGACGATGGGACACGTCTTGCCAGTCGAAGGACAATGCTGTAGAAGGAAGACCTGCATGGGATCGAAGCTTGGTGCAGGGAGTGAGTGGCAATTGGCCCTCAACATAAATGAATATAACGTATTGCGAGTACGTAGACGGAAGGATCCTTTATTGTATGATTACAGAATTACATATTCATCACTAGAAGCAGTTACTTTCATAAAATAGGAGTATGTGTATGGAGTGATTTAAATGGAACGACCACGTAAAATTAATCTTGGGTAAGGCAGATGACAGTCAGCTTCTTTGCAAGAATCCTCAGTAAATGTAGTCCATCAACAGGGGAAATAGCTTACAATTCTATCAATTCTTGAGCACTGCTTGTCGGTGTGGTATCCGTACCGGATAGGACTGAGAAAGTACACAGAGAAGATCAAAAGAACAGCACGTTTCGTTACAGATTCATTTAGGCTGCCCGCACACGGGTCGATTCGGACTCGTGGACGCGACTCGTTCTCGACACCACTGCGTCCCCATCAGAGTGGACTGCCCACCAATGTGAATGGTGGTAGTCAACGGGTCGGCTAGCAATCGTCTCGTAATCTTCTAGAACTCGTTGCGATCGACGCTCGTCTCTTGCATCCTGCAGTGCACCGTAAACTTCGAGCGTGACAGGCCGATCTCGCATCAGGAGGTAATTTTCCTTATATTTGCCCATAAATTTTTAGTATTTCGAGTGCATAGACACTTCAGATCCCACGAGATCTAAGTGCAATAACTGAAATGAACTTTTAATTAATTATCATATTTTTTCATTATTATTATCGAGTTGAGCCTCTATGGACTGCATGGTAACAACCAACTTCACTCTAGTGTCCAGGTCTTGTTCTTGTCCCAGCTGTGACTTCCTGCCAGTATCTTCTGAGCCCACCGAGAAGCGCCTGTTTATTCTATTCGGATAATAGTCCTCTCCGTCTTTTGGACGTTGACGCCATTTTAAAACCTTGGTAGTTGTTCACCAGTCTTCTAAATTTGTTCCTGTTAGGAATTTCTCTCTCTGAGATACCAATCTGCCTAAGATCTTTTTCACATTCTTCGAACCGTCTTGGTTCAAAAAAATGGCTCTGAGCACTATGGGACCTAACATCTGAGGTCATCAGTCTCCTAGGACTTAGGACTACTTAAACCTAACTAACCTAAGGACATCACACACATCCATGCCCGAGGCAGGATTCGAACCTGCGACCGTAGCGGTCGCGAACCGTCATGGCCTTGTTTTCTTAGATCGGATGGAACTCCATATTCTTTTTGTTAGTCGATCACCGTCCATCCTCATGAGATGACCGTAAAATGACAATCGTCTCTTCTTAATGGGTGCTGTGATAGGTTCTGCCTTGCTCTACAAGTCCTCATTTTCTCTCATTCGCCATTGTCCATCAATAATTTTGTGTGTGTGTGTGTGTGTGTTATTTTATAGTTCCATTATCATATTATATAATATGTACTTATTAATGGAGTATGTGCCAATGTGGTAACGGCGATTCAAAAATTACGTTTAAGGTTCTCCACAGATCGCTTCAGTAATGCGGAGCAATAAGTTTAGTAAAAATAGAAATGAAGTTCTTCTTCTAGTTTCTTAACATAAGATTTGTGGGAGAAGTGGAGAAACATCCTGAGCTATACGATTACACGCTCCAAGAATATTCAGGGAGGGATTTTAAGAATAAAGCAGAGAATGAGGTTGCCAAAGAAGTAAACATGTCAGGCACTTATATCCAGCTTTATTTTCAGTTTATACTTATTCTGTGGCTCAGTGGATTATTAAATACAAACAAAGCACACACAAATAAAAATATTTCGAGCAAAAAAAAAAAAACACGATCGAGCAACAAATACTTCAACCGATATGTGTCTTTTAAATGCAGCAATTCCACTGCCAAGACATTGATGCCTTTGGAATCAGCAGATAATTTGCTTAATAAGCTCTAATAGTATTAGCAGTAGACAGATTATTTATTTTGGCTCAAGGTGGTAACGAACAGGCTATGGGGTTTTCAGAACCATTGATATTGACATTTTGGTCCATTTGTTGCGCTGTTTGCTGACACCTTTCCCTCTTTCTGAAAGCTATGAGGTGCACAAACATATTTTATGGTGTTATTGATCGTATTCTCATCCCAGCAAAGTATGACAATATGAATGACTTGGAATTTTTCAGTCATCATACCAAACGTGTATTCAACTAATACAGAAAAACACAATATCTGAGGAAAGCTTAGACGGAGGTGGTACGTTAAGTAGTGAATTAGACAGCAAATTTTTAATTGCTGAGGCTCTGAAAATAGTTTCGTCACTGTTTCTAACAGAATACCCAGTTTCAATCATTGTTAAAATACTACTGGCATAACAGCATCTAGTAGAGAGGTATGATTTATAATTAAAATTAATCGAACCATTATTAGGAATTTTCTCTAAACGAACTTGTTTCCCATCTGACGCCCCTATTCAGTTTGGAAGGTTCCATAGCGACTGGAAGCACTCAGCAATTCTTTTCCCATGATTTTGAGTAAGGCACCTTATGTAGGCGTCTTTCAACTCATTTATATGATCTGCGATGTTTCAAATACCATTCGCTCAACTGTAGTCTCTCCTAGACAAAATCAGAACATCGGCGAACGAATGTGACACAGACAAAGCCTGTGAAGAATACTTTTCCGCAAAGTCGGCAAAGATTTCGAACACATTCATTGAAAAGGTTAAGAGAGAGGCCAGTATACACAATTTTGTGGTCAGCCTCGTCCGAGACCTCATGCAGATGAGCGATGTTCAGTTAAGGTGTTATAAAATAAAGGGTTACTGGGACCTCTCGCCAGCAACGAGCGAAGCAATGTCCACAATTCATGAAATGTTTCATGTACTTTTATATTCTTTCACTTTGTAGCAGTGGTTCCGAACCTTTCTTAGATCATTTCCTCTGAGTACACTCAGACATAAGGTAGTATCCTGACCCTAAGGCTTTTCTTGGAACACTTTTATTTTTGAAATGATGAAAGATGATTGAGCTTTAGTTTGTGTGTGTGTGTGTGTGTGTGTGTGTGCGTGTGTGTGTGTGTGTGTGTGTGTGTGTGTGTGTGTGTGTGCGCCCGAACGCGATGTATGTTACAATGGATGACGCAGTTCGTGGTGCACCACAAGTGTTACCTAAGTCTCCTCCTCAGAAAAAAATCTAACTATCTGCAGTGAGGGTAGCCACTTGTTACAAAACATATTTCCCCTGCATTATTCCTCTCCATTACGCCACTTCCTTGATCTGCACATTGCAACCCCATTTAAAATCATACAAGTTCAGATGTGTGCACTTCGTAAATCACTTGATTGCTCCACTCCTTACTTCTGAACTGGCAGAAATTGGACGACTTCAGGCTGTTAATGCTTTGTATCTAATCACACTAATTATAATAATAATAATAATAATAAAACTGTGTACCGCACCGTAGGAACCTTTAAGCCCTTAAGTAATTACTGATGTGTCGTGCTGTAATTCATTTGTCTGGTTTGAAGCGAGTAATTAAACAACTTCTCGACTACTGTAGGTACTTTCTACAACTTGCATAAGACATTTTCTTCCGATTTGTATAATGTCTCATTTTTATCACCAGCGACGAATGGCACAAAAGGACAACATATGTGTGCAGCGGAGGGTCTGTGTGAGGAACCTGTATCGTCCACAGCATTAATGCTACTAATTGAGAAAAAGTAATTATTGATAACTTACATAATCAGTATTAGAATCTTAGAAAATTGTAAAAATAGTTAGATCTTCTGAAAATAATTTAGTTTCGTGACTGAAACAGAAATGAATCATTTAGTTTTTATCCCTCAGAAAATTTCATTTTACCCCTCAGAGGGTAATTACACTTTATAGTGTAATAATTACCTTCACAAGAATTTAATGTTATTATAACATGTACATAAATAAACATAATCTTTTTCTAGCTTTTGTATGTGTGTTACAAATCTTTATTAAAAAAGATTACCTTAATGCCGCAAGTATTCGTTCTTCTGCACTCACACATTCCCTCATAAGTGTATTCATGTGCTGATTAGCTGGAGCTACAATTTTCACTAGGGTGATGTAAGATTCCTTTGACATTTCGTAGAATTCTAAAAATTTTGTATCACAATTCCGTTCTGTGTACGGATGCACGCATAGCTCTTCTGTGTCTTACTTTTCTTCCGCCGAAAACAGGACATCATAGCATCTTCCTCATCACTAGAACTGCTCATTATACGGTTGGTTATTAAAGGAAATAACCAATGAAGTTTTGTAGCTCACTGCTGGAAGCTGAAGGAAAATCGCGCCCACAACGACTGCCAATTGACCCGTGTGCGGACGGCCTTAATGTCCGAACCCCAGAAGAAGTCACTGTGAGAGACATTCTGCATCACAATGTGGTTTACAGTTGAAGTGCGTAGAGTGAACGTTCCTAGAATCGGCAAAAGATATGCCGCTTCTTTGTACGTATATCTCACGGAAAGACCCAAAGATAAAATTAGAGAAAAAAATGTTTCAAATGGCTCTGAGCACTATGGGACTTAACTTCTGAGGTCATCAGTCCGCTAGAAGTTAGAACTACTTAAACCTAACCTAAGGACATCACACACATCCATACCCGACGCAGGATTCGAACCTGCGACCGTAGCGGTCACGCGGTTCCAGACTGTAGCGCCCAGAACCACTCGGCCACCTAGGCCGGCTAAAATTAGAGAGATTGGAGCTGACACGAAAGCTTACCGCTAATCGTTCTTGCCGCAAACCATTCGCAACTGTAACAGGAAAGAGGGGAAGAGACAGTGGTACACAAAGTACCTGTCGCTACACACAGCAAGATGGATGGAGAGTGAAGATGTAGATGTAGATGTAGGTGTAACCGATACGAGTAGTTACCGTGCAGCCTTCATCTGTTGACATGTCCCAGTTACGTAAGGGTTGTCACTCACTGGTATTGAGGTAGCAGGGGCACTTAGACAAAAAAAAAAAAAAAAAAAAAAACAGTACTGAAGAAGTAATAGAATTCCCCAGAAATTTTACGACAGAATCGATAAAACTTTACACTAGAACTCTTAAACGTATCTTTACTGCACAAGGAACTGATTTGATACAATCACAATACTGAATATGATTTTTATGTATATTGAGATCACCCGCAAACAGAGGGGAATGAGACAATTTTCTTCCCAAAAGTGCATTAAGAAAGTGCAGGCTTCGCAGTTTCAGAAGAAGGAGTTCCATAAAATTATCAGGTGGATAATTACGACCTTAGAGAAGTGTGTCAAGAAACGCAGACCTGAGATGCCTCACGCAACATCTTCTAGGTGAAATTATCAAGAACACTAATTGAGCAATGAAGCTGCTTAAGCACAGAATATGAACTCTATCTCTCGTAACTTAACAATTACAATTCGTTGCCTTTGCAAGTCTAACACAGCAGCTGTGAGAACTTTCTCATTACATATGGTAGAGCGTTATGTTTACAGTGAAGTGACAAAAGTCATTGAATACGTTCCAATATCGTGTCGGAACTCCCTACGCCGGGCGTAGTGGAGTAATGCGACGTGGTATGGACTCAATAAGTCGTTGGAAGTCCTCTGCAGAAATACTGAGCCACGCTTTATCTATAGCCGTCCACAACTGCAAAAACGTTGCCGGTGCACGATTGTTTTTGGGAACATGGATGCCGGCCGCGGTGGTCTAGCTGTTCTAGGCGCTCAGTCCGGAGCCGCGCGACTGCTACTGTCGCAGGTTCGAATCCTGCCTCGGGCATGGATGTGTGTGACGTCCTTAGGTTAGTTAGGTTTAAGTAGTTCTAAGTTCTAGGGGACTGATGACCATAGATGTTAAGTCCCATAGTGCTCAGAGCCATTTGAACCATTTTTTGAACATGGATGCCAGTGGTCTCCAAGTGACCGAACATAACCATTTCCAGTCAATGAGCGATTCAGTCAGACCAGAGGACCCAGCCATTCCATGTAAACGCAGCCCTCATCATTATGGACTCACCACCAGCTTGCACAGTGCCTTGTTGACAACCTATGCCCAGTGGGCATAGGGTCGAACCTATACGGCCACGATACCAGGAGTGGCGATGCAAGCGATGTCGCGCTGTTAGCAACGACACTCTGTTGCCGTAGCTCATCAACGCCAAATTTCGCCGCACTCTGCTAAGGTATACACATTCGTCGTACGTCCCATATTGATCTCTGTGGTTATTTCGCGCAATTTTGATTGTCTGTTAGTATTGACAACTCTATGCAAACGCCGCTGGTCTCGGTCGTTAACTGAAGGCGTTCGGTCACTGCGTCGTCTGTGGTGACATGTAATGCCTGAAATTTGGTATTCTCGCCATACTCTTGCACTGTGGATCTTGGAATACTGAATTCCATAACTGTTTCGGAAATGATGTGTTCCATGCGTCCAGCTCCCGCTATCATTTCGCGTCCACAGTCTTGTTAATTCCCGTTGTGTGGCCATAACCACGTCGGAAACCTTCTCATATGAATCACCTGAGAACCAATGACGGCTACGCCAATGCACTGCCCTTTTGTACATTGTGTATGCGATACTACCACGATCTGTACTGTGCGTATCGCTAGCTCATGAATTTTGTCACCTCATTGTGTGTCAGTATCAACCCGCCAGGGTAGCTGAGAGCGCTAACGCGCTGCTTACTGGACTCGCGTAGGCGCGCCGGCCCCAGATCGAATCCGCTCGGCGTATTAACGACAACGGCCGGTGTGACGGCCAGCCTGCATGTGGTTTTTAGGCGGTTTTCCACATCTTACTAGGTGAATACTGGGCTGGTTCTCACGTCCCGCCTCAGTTACACGACTCACAGACATTTGTAACACATTCACACTTTTTCACGATTTACACGAGACGCAGACAGCTGGGGTACACTACTTCCATCCTGAGAGGTATGGGGTGGCGGCAGGAAGGGCATCTGGCCACCCCTTAAACTTAACCATGCCAATTCCGTACTTAACCCTGCTGACCCTGCGCACAATGCGAGATAAAGGCAGTAGTAAAAGAAAGAAAGAAAGTGTGTGTCAGTATCAATTAAAAACTTTTTGATGGAGTTAGTAGTGCGGTAGACTGGTCTGTACAAATTTTTGTGTCTGTCTGTTGTTCAGTTTTATCTGTTATTCAGTTTTGTAACCAGAGATTGTGTAGTTGCATTTGATGCATCCGCCATACCAGTTGCCTATTGGGCTGCGATATACATGCGTAAAGAAGAAAAGGATTATCAACCCTGGTACCACTCATGACACATCCATAGACAGAACCGAAACTGTCTCAGTAGACTCCACGTGCGGGGTCTTGGAGGCTCCCGGTCCGTGGGTGCGCTGTGCAGCCAAAATGGACGCTGCCAGCTCCAGCGTAACTGTTGAACATTATGACTGCTGCAGGCTCAGTGATGAAGGTTTCTCCAGCAGACCAAGCCAGGACACGACCTCAGGTGTGAGGCTGTGCTGTGCCCGCCAGTGACCTCATGGCAGTCAAAGAATGGGGCACGCAGTTCCAAATTGTTTATGGCAGAGCAACAATTTTCCACACATAGGCAGAAGTGAAGGAATTTCCGGCAAGGGATGGAGCAGTGGAAGCTGGGTTATGAGGGATGTGGATAGGAGTCACCTTGAGGAGTTGACGAAGAGGGGTGGCCTTGAGGAGTGGAAGGGGGAGAGGGTGACCTTGAAACCCTCGATACACTGACATACACTACTGGCCATAAAAATTGCTACACTAAGAAGAAATGCAGCTGATAAACGGGGCCGACCGCGGTGGCCGAGCGGTTCTAGGCGCTTCAGTCCCGAACCGCGCGACTGCTACGGTCGCAGGTTCGAATCCTGCCTCAGGCATGGATGTGTGTCGTGTCCTTAGGTTAGTTAGGTTTAAGTAGTTCTAAGTTCTAGGGGACTGATGACCTCAGATGTTAAGTCCCATAGTGCTCAGAGCCATTTGAACCATTTGATAAACGGGCATTCATTGGACAAATATATTATACTGACATGTGATTACATTTTCACGCAATTTGAGTGCATAGATCCTGAGAAATCAATACCCAGAACAACCAACTCTGGCCGTAATAACGGCCTTGATACACCTGGGCTCTGAGTCAAACAGAGTTTGGATGGTGTGTACAGATACAGCTGCCCATGCAGTTTCAACGCGATACCACAGTTCACCAAGAGTAGTGACTGGCGTATTGTGACGAGCCAGTTGCTCGGCCACCATTGACCAGACGTTTTCAATTGGTGAGAGATCTGGGGAGTGTGCTGGCCAGGGCAGCAGCCGAACATTTTCTGTATCCAGAAAGGCCCGTACAGGACCTGCAAATGCGGTCGTGCATTATCCTGCTGAAATGTAGGGTTTCGCAGGGATCGAATGAAGGGTAGAGCCACGGGTCGTAACACATCTGAAATGTAACGTCCACTGTTCAAAGTGCCGTCAGTGGGAACAAGAGGTGACCGAGACGTGTAACCAATGGCACCCCATACCATCACGTCGGGTGATACGCCAGTATGGCGATGACGAAAACACGCTTTCAATATGCGTTCACCGCGATGTCGCCAAACACGGATGCGACCATCATGATGCTGTAAACAGAACCTGGATTCATCCTAAAAAATGACGTTTTGCCATTCGTGCACCCAGGTTCGTCGTTGAGTAAACCATCGCAGTCGCTCCTGTTTGTGATGCAGCGTCAAGGGTAACCGCAGCCATGGTCTCCGGGATGATAGTCCATGCAAACGTCGTCGAACTGTTCGTGCATATGGTTTTGTCTTGCAAACGTCCCCATCTGTTGACTCAGGGATCGAGACGTGGCTGCACGATCCGTTACAGCCATGCGGATAAGATGTCTGTCATCTCGACTGCTAGTGATACGAGGCCGTTGGGATCCAGCACGGCGTTCCGTATTACCCTCCTCATCCACCGATTCCATATTCTGTTAACAGTCATTGGATTTCGACCAACGCGAGCAGCAATGCCGCGATACGATAAACCGCATTCGCGATAGGCTATAATCCGACCTTTATCAAAGTCGGAAACGTGATGGTATGCATTTCTCCTCCTTACACGAGGCATCACAACAACGTTTCACCAGGAAAAACCGGTCAACTGCTGTTTGTGTGTGAGAAATCAGTTGGAAACGTTTCTCATGTCAGCACGTTGTAGGTGTCGCCACCGGCGTCAACCTTGTGTGAATGCTCTGAAAAGCTAATCATTTGCATATCACAGCATCTTCTTCCTGTCGGTTAAATTTCGCGTCTGTAGCACGTCATCTTCATGGTGTAGCAATTTTAATGGCCAGTAGTGTAGAAAGACCCGTAACTGTTCTTGAAATGGCTCAGATAAACTACTGCCAACGTTGGCGAATCGTCCCCAATGATTTTGAACAGTCACTCTATCACTGGCATTCACACCACAGATGGCTCTGAGCACTATGGGACTTAACATCTATGGTCATCAGTCCCCTAGAACTTAGAACTACTTAAACCTAACTAACCTGAGGACATTACACAACACCCAGTCATCACGAGGCAGAGAAAATCCCTGACCCCGCCGGGAATCTAACCCGGAAATCCGGGCGTGGGAAGCGAGAACACTACCGCACGATCACGAGCTGCTGACTTCACACCACAAGTTCAAATGCTGGGCCCATGATGCTTGCAAGTTCAGCTGTTGAAAGTGTTGTATCTGAGTTACGTGGCCAGTATTTTGGGTAAGTAGTACAAATGTAATAAATCATTAACAGGATCATTCGATACAATACCTGCTATAAAGTACTGATATAACTAGAAGTATCAGTTGAAAATTACCTAACAAAAGCTATCAGTGTCAAGATGAAAGTACTCGATACCAAGAAGTATCGGTATTTTTTCGCTGTTCCTACCCATAGCATGTTCTGTGCAAGTAAAATAATGCCATGAAAACATAATTTTGTCCTCAGAATAACAGACCTTCCGGACCGAAACTTGAAACCTGGAAGCAAAATTAAAATTTACAAAAATTTGTCTAACTCAAAAAAGTTATCATCTCTGTGCGTTAGGTTGGGATTAACGGAAGATTTTGCCAAGGTTTTGGCTAGATACTGTGAACGGTTTACATACATTTATTTTAAATATTCCAATAGTGTCAAAAGAAAACTGAAAGTAACCAATTTTCTTGATCCAGACATTTGAAATGTAGAATTTGTAACAAAAATGGAAATGGTAATGAAAAGTTATGGATAATTTTGAAAGAAGTTTACAGCAATTTTTTAAAATTCTTGTGGATCCGAAAAGTAAGTACACCCTGAGGAACATACTGACTAAAAATAAAGGAACGATTGTTCAGTGAGACGAAAGCACATTTTTTCCATTTGCATTTGAACTTCTTTCCCAATAACCATGGTGGTGTCAGCGAGGAGAAGGGAGAGATGTTGCATCAAGATATTAAGGAAGTAGAATGCAGGAACCACGAAAGTTGGACCGTCGTCGTGATTGCTGACTATTACTGGATTAGCGCACATTGTTTATCCTACCAAATATGCTGCATCAGCGAACTCGGCAGCCGAAGCGCTAACGCATCCATGTCAGATGGCACTCGACTCGAAAATAAGCAGGTTCGAATCCTAACGTTGAAAGAAATTTTCACTGCAAGTATTTCGCCGGCGAAGGGAGGAGGCATGTTAGCGTAAAGTTCCTGTTACCAGTCGTTGCATCAGTAGCCTGGATTAAATTCCGACTCTGTACGCAGTGTCTCGTGATGTGGGTGCGTAAGACACCATCTGGAACACTTTTGAGCTGAGATATAAAGATCCAGGCCTGTGAAGTCCTAGAGGGAATAATGTCGTTGCTTCATGAATTAAATGAGAAAGCGGGGCACGATCGATCACAACACCTGCAATTCGGTCACTCCTTCCTGCAATTTTGCAAGTAAATTAGGGATTACCTGCAAGGCTGCCTGTCACCTTGATAGTTGGGCACCGGAGATCGCAGTCTACAGCAGGTGTTTGAATTACGTCGTGTTTCTGAATTATTGAGGGACAGAAGGCGGGGCTGCAGACCAGTTACAAAGGAGCTGCAATCGAGTTAAAGTATAAAGTATATATCTCTTAGTAAACATGGGGGAGGGGGGAGAGAGAGAGAGAGAGAGAGAGAGAGAGAGAGAGAGAGAGAGAGAGAGATAGATAGGCAGTCTTCGCAGTAACTGATAATCCATGAATCCACAGTTCTGAAATACTATTGGCACAAGCAAGCTATCCACGGAAAAAGAATACATAAATGAAAGAAATGGAAATGAAATGAGCGTTTGGCGTCATTGGCCGGGAGGCCCCTCGCGGGGCAGGTCCGGCCGCCATATCGCAGGTCTTATTACATTCGGCGCCACATTGGGCGACCTGCACGCCGGATGGGGATGAAATGATGATGAACACAACACAACACCCAGTCCCTGAGCGGAGAAAATCTCCGACCCAGCCGGGAATCGAACCCGGGCCCAGAGGACGGCAATCCGTCACGCTGACCACTCAGCTACTGGGGCGGACATAAATGAAAGAAGAAAAGAATGGTCAGTGTGTTCCAACCTTTGCAGAAAATTCTCGAGATACTGAAAAAGAACCAATCGGAAGGAAATAGTTAATGAGTCACGAGGAAAATAGTGGGGAAAAACGAAGGTTCAGGAACGTGCATGCCGTGCTTGCTTACTACAGATCCACTGACGTATAGTCGCTGCACTGCTGAATGCGTGGAGATGCAGCGATCATAACGTGCATCTTTTTAAGATGTGACCGTATTCCTGTAAACGCCTGATCTCAAAGCAATGAAGTTCAGAACATGTTGCTACTAACATTGCGGCCGACTTGCACGCCAGTCTTCCCGATTTATGGAACCAACCAACCATGACCAGCTACTGCTTCAGAGTGGAGCTCAGAGTGGGCTCCAGAGCGCGTGTCATTCAGTTTTATCACCTCGGTGGTCACACACCGCCAGCAAAAAGTTAGTTCCGTGTTTCCAGCTCGACAAAGGACGTACCGCTGCCCACTCCAGTGGCATTTGAAATGGATATGTCGGGGAGACCTCTGGAGTTTAGGTTGGTCATTCTGTGATGGTGCCAGATCAGAACCCTTGCGAAAAAGTCTTTCTGTAAGGGTGTAATCTGTGAAACGAGTTTGAAGTCAGTGGGTCATGTCTTCCTTTTCAACGGACGTACCATCTTGGGACTGTTTTACTAAGCTGATTTCCTGTAACCGTTCTTATCCGGTGGTTCTTCCCCTTGACAACACGTCTCTCACTTAGGAGTTTGCTGGGAAAATTACTTTTAGGGACGAAATTTGTCTACCTAATTTACAGCCCATTAATTATGTATGTGCTTACAGTAATTTGGTTGTTTATCTTTTTCACAGTTCATATCTGTGCTTGGATATTAAATTATAAGGGGCGATCAAAACTTACGCTTTCAAAAACCGTACAGTCCAGAAGCGGTATGCCAATCAGACAAAATGGCTGTAAGCAGTGAGACAATCATCGCACCGCCGCAACAGGTGAAGATACTTGTTTGGTAAAACACTGTGTCCTGGTGTACGAAGCCCGTAACTACCTGCTACTCATCCTCGAACAACAGAAACTACCTGCTACTCATCCTCGAACAACAGAAATCGTCGACCCTTCATGGCCTGTTTAAAGAGACCGAAGGTGTGATAATCATATGGGGGGACATTAGGGCTGTAGGGTGAATGCTCGAGTGTCTCCCACTTGAACTGTTGTTAACTTCTGGTGGACTCCCAGATCGACCGGCGTCTTGTGTCAAATCGCGACCAGCTCAGAACTTGGCGCACCACTCCGTAGTGGTGGTTTTCGACAGATATGCTGCCTCACAGACATTCTTCATTCTCAGATGGATGTCTACCGGTGCTTGTTCTTCGGTAGCCAAGAAAATAATAACAGCATGTTGACCTGTTTGGTAATAACGTTTCCATAGTTAATATCTCACATTTACCGCACGCACCTCAGAAAGACACTAATGCTACTAATTTCTTGCCTACATCTCGGTGCCTACATCGCCACATCGGAGTCGTGGTACGATGCATATGCGCTGCAGCATCCTCCTCGAACTGAAGCTTTTTGATCGCCCCTTGTGATTTGAACACATACTGCGAGGAAGTTCAGGACAGGTCTAATCGCCATAAAGTGAAAAGTTTTACATTTTTTATCGTAGTGTTACTATATGTTATATATATACGCGCCAGAAAAGTCTCCTATCTGCATGGTGATGGTGATCCATCCGTCGGATGGGGACCTTAAGCTTTACGGCCCTCTTTGTTCTATTCATGAAGAGCAAGCTATTTGCTGGCACCGGGTTTAATCCTCTCCCTTCTCTAATCATCATCACACAGTAGAAACATAACACTAGACTATACACACATCTATTACTTTCATTTACACTCCACAAATATACATGTGACACAACTCTCACATAGTCGCAAGGAAAGGGACCAGTGTGCGTGAAGGAAGAACATTCTTTCCGACAGGCAGCTGAACCCGCCATTAGGATTTTCAGCCAACAGTTCCATACGTTTTTCTTTATGCTGCATCCAATTAATTATTTTCTAGCTCAAAGAGTAAGCTAAACTCTATGCACCTCTATACTTTATGCTATGTGCTTTCAATCAGTGTTCCCTGTAGGTGGCCCCTGATGGGACAACTGGTGATATGGAGCTCATTTACATTCCGCCAAACATTTACACACAAAGCAACCCGATTTACATCTTCACATTTCAGTGGTATTGTTTCCATAATCTTTAGATGATTAATACAGAGTTTCCTGAGTACTGCACATGTAAGTAGGATTAATCAAAATATCCACGGGTATGCTGCCGGTCTATAGTGTCCAACGGGCACAATATTTCGGCGATCATACATGTCGCCATCATCAGGTGAACTGACGGACTGAGCTCCTGTGAACGTGCCGGCACGGAGATACGTACGCTATGGCTGCTCGGAGGGAACTGGGTTCGGTCGCGGCGGCGGCCGATTTAAATACCCTCCGCCCGCGGCGCGCTCCCTCCGCCGTCCGCGCCCCGCGCCACGGTAGCGAGGTGGAACAGATTGCGACGGTGTCTGAGATGACGTCGGTGTGATGGCTCTGTCCGCCGTGGTCGTCACAACTATACGTTTGCTCGATTTACTCTTGATTAACCCGATCGCTGGTTCCCAAGCCTTGCTAAGATTATAGCCACAGTCACGGTTTATGAGGTCGTCATTGGTGCGAATTTCGATGGCCTCTTTAACAACGCTGTCCCAGTATCTCGACGTCTGTACCAGAATCCTCGTGCGGTCATACTCCATGGCGTGGTTTTCCGACAAACAATGTTCAGCGACCGCCGACTTGCTCGGATACATCAGTCGAGTGTGCCTCTGGTGTTCACGGCATCGATCCTCGACGATACGCATCGTCTGACCAATATACGACTTGCCACACTGACATGGAATCTGGTACACGCCGGCCTTCCTCAAACCCAGGTCATCTTTGGCGCTCCCCACCAGTGCACGAGTTTTATTTGGAGGACAAAACACAGTTCCGACCCGGTGTTTCTTCAGAATGCGGGCGATTTTCCCCGAGAGAGCGCCTGTGTATGGAATAAATGCAGTGCCTACCTCCTCCCTCGTGACGTTATCCATCTCAACAGGTTGTGCTGCAGTGGTTGGGCGGAGAGCACGTTGAATCTGCCACTCTGAGTACCCATTTTTTCCGAAATACAGTTCTCAGATGTTCCAATTCTTGGGGTAGACTCTCTGCGTCAGAGATAGTGCGCGCCCTATGTACTAGAGTTTTAAGTGCCCCATTCCTCTGTGAAGGGTGGTGTCAGCTGTCTGCGTGCAAATACAGATCAGTGTGCGTAGTCTTCCGATACACCCCATGACCTAGGGTGCCGTCAGCCCTTCTCTTGACCAAGACGTCAAGGAAAGGTAATTTACCCTCCGTTTCAGTCTCCATAGTGAATTTGATGTTGGGGTGTATGGAGTTTAGATGTGTAAGGAAGTCAAGGAGTTTATCCATACCATGTGGCCAGATGACGAACGTGTCGTCTACGTAACGGAAAAAACAAGTAGGTTTCCATACGGATGACGACAGGGCTTCCTCCTCGAAGTTCTCCATGTACAAATTCGCTACCACCGGTGAGAGTGGGCTACCCATGGCGACTCCCTCCGTTTGTTCGTAGTATTCTCCATTAAAAAGAAAATACGTGGAAGTCAAGACATGCCTAAAAAGTTCAGTGGTCTTCTCGTCAAACTTCTGACTAATCAATTCTAGTGACTCTCGCAGGGGTACCCTGAGTCAGATATCATGGTGAGTTTTGACGTCGTTTCCTTGTTTACGAGGGATTATCAAATACGCCGGGAGAAACTCAAGAATCACATCATACACGTTTATGGGGAGGAGATGTATCGCAGCATGAAGAAATTTGAAACGTTGCGCCACCGTAGATGTCGTTTACTAAGTACTCTTGCCTTTCTAAAGAGATGTCGTTCCGAGAATGTTGTTCCAAAGTTTGCTAAGGTTATGCATCACATCGATTCTGCAGCAGCTAAGAGAATCAAGAAATGAGCCAGCCTCGCATTGGTACGTGAGAGAGTGCAATTCACCCGCCGGAGCCTTGAGTTTATCTCACAGGAATTACTCAAACTACATTTGCAACTGGCTAGTAAGTTCAGTTCTTGTTTCTGGGATTGGATTGATGGTGTCACCTGGGTGTCCGCTGATTCCGCCCATAAGAAGGCTACGGGACGTGAAACGGCTAAGTTCTCACGTCTCCTTGACAAACCATCTCTGCAGGTTCCGTGCAAGACTGTCATCAATTTGAGTGGCATGGTGTTGAGTGATGATGCGTTCTCGGTTTTGCAGAAAGGTCTCAACTTCGCTCCCACCCCCAAGTTCACTCCGGTTGCAGAAATTGTTAGTGCTGTTGAACAGGTTGCAGCTCGACTTCCGCCAGAATCAGCCGAGGAAATACGTCGTGAAACTTGTCGTGCGTTGACGAAATCCAAGCCGATGAAGTCAAATATCAGCAGTAAAGAGAGGGCGATCTGAGGGAGCGCTCTGAAATTGTTGTCTTACCGGCTGACAAAGGCAATGCTATAGTTGTTGTCTCCTATAAGGACTACACTGATAAGATGCAGAGCCTGCTAAATGACGATTCCTACCGGAAGATCAGCGTTGACCCTACAAAGAAGGTGGACAACAAGACGAGGGCGCTTCTCAAGGACGCAGATTTACCGGAGGGTGACGCTAAGAAATGTTACCCCAAGGTCCGGTACCGCCTAGACTATATGTGCTTCCGAAGGTTCACAAAGAGGGGGTACCATTACGCCCCATTATCAGCAACATCAGGGCACCTACGTATTTGTTGGCCAAATACCTGACGGGAATATTAAGTCCTTATGTGGGTAAATGCCCTCATCACATCCGTAGTTCCGGGGATTTTGTTAAACGCCTTGATAGCTTCAGGTTGGTTGACTCAGATATCATGGTGAGTTTTGACGTCGTTTCCTTGTTTACGAGGGTACCCCTGCGAGAGTCACTAGAATTGATTAGTCAGAAGTTTGACGAGAAGACCACTGAACTTTTTAGGCATGTCTTGACTTCCACGTATTTTCTTTTTAATGGAGAATACTACGAACAAACGGAGGGAGTCGCCATGGGTAGCCCACTCTCACCGGTGGTAGCGAATTTGTACATGGAGAACTTCGAGGAGGAAGCCCTGTCGTCATCCGTATGGAAACCTACTTGCTTTTTCCGTTACGTAGACGACACGTTCGTCATCTAGCCACATGGTATGGATAAACTCCTTGACTTCCTTACACATCTAAACTCCATACACCCCAACATCAAATTCACTATGGAGACTGAAACGGAGGGTAAATTACCTTTCCTTGACGTCTTGGTCAAGAGAAGGGCTGACGGCACCCTAGGTCATGGGGTGTATCGGAAGACTACGCACACTGATCTGTATTTGCACGCAGACAGCTGACACCACCCTTCACAGAGGAATGGGGTACTTAAAACTCTAGTACATAGGGCGCGCACTATCTCTGACGCAGAGAGTCTACCCTAGGAATTGGAACATCTGAGAACTGTATTTCGAAAAAATGGGTACTCAGAGTGGAAGATTCAACGTGCTCTCCGCCCAACCACTGCAGCACAACCTGTTGAGATGGATAACGTCACGAGGGAGGAGGTAGGCACTGCATTTATTCCATACACAGGCGCTCTCTCGGGGAAAATCGCCCGCATTCTGAAGAAACACCGGGTCGGAACTGTGTTTTGTCCTCCAAATAAAACTCGTGCACTGGTGGGGAGCGCCAAAGATGACCTGGGTTTGAGGAAGGCCGACGTGTACCAGATTCCATGTCAATGTCGCAAGTCGTATATTGGTCAGACGATGCGTACCGTCGAGGATCGATGCCGTGAACACCAGAGGCACACTCGACTGATGTATCCGAGCAAGTCGGCGGTCGCTGAACATTGTTTGTCGGAAAACCACGCCATGGAGTATGACCGCACGAGGATTCTGGTACAGACGTCGAGATACTGGGACAGCGTTGTTAGAGAGGCCATCGAAATTCGCACCAATGACGACCTCATAAACCGTGACTGTGGCTATAATCTTAGCAAGGCTTGGGAACCAGCGATCGGGTTAATCAAGAGTAAATCGAGCAAACGTATAGTGCATGGTGGCTTAATTAAATATAATGAAAATACTTTTTAAATTTTTCGTAGCTGTCTGTCCGATTACACTGTGTCTTGTAATCGGTTGGCCCTGACTAGTACTATTACGCACTCTGACTGCATAGAACAACAACAAAGAATGAAATGAAAATTTCAGTTAATACAATTCATTAATTAAGTCCCCAGCAACTATAAAACCTACTAAACCAAAGCACAAATGTAATTGTTCTGTGTGTGGGAGTGTGACTCAACGTACACATCTGGCACGGTTCTTCTTCAACAAGACAAGAAATTTCAAATACCAATTTTACTGACGTGATAAAAGAAAGTTACAAATACTATAATTGCGTAAGGAAAGCAGAATTAAACTCTAATACAAGAACACACGCCAGATGCTTTGTTGACTGAACCTGTAATAACGCATTATTTAGGACACTGAAATAAAAAGAAACGGAGTTAGTTACCTCATTTATATTGATGAAAATCACTCTAATCCTTACAATATATCTCTACACCGATTCTCTATTACCACATCTCAACAAGACTCTTCAGTGTCACATCTCAGCAAGCACTGGCTACTAGCACATCTCAATAAACACTCTCTGCTACGAGTTCTTAACAAGTACTGACTATTACGAGTCCTCGACAGGCACTGACTACTACGAGCTCTCCCCAAGCACTGACTACTACGAGCTCTCGACAGGCACTGTGGAGGCGGCTTAATAATACTCTTTGGCGCAATCTCTGGCGCAGAGGCTCAGTGTAGCCACCTTTCATATGCCCCTCATCCACAGGCCAGAATTTGATGGTATTTTTGCCAGCATTGGTGGTGAAAATACCACCAAATTCGTCCAGAAAAATACAGACAAAAATAAAAGATAATATTAATACCTAAATATCACATAATTAGTTAAAATTTTGGCTTTGCACTGACCTTTCAATAACCTAATATATGAAATACAGTAAGCAATACAAATTCTTTCATACATGTGGCTTTACATAATAGTTTACACAATACACAAAAAATCAGTTTATACAAATGTTCACATAAAATGCTTTCAATGATTAGTTCCAGTAATAGCACCCAGCGATGGTCAACAGGTGCAAACACCAACAAGTGACATCATTTTAGTAAAAGCAGTTTCATCAGTGGCACCCAGTAAAGTTGAGCAGGTACACACAGCAACAAGTCACATTTCTCAGCAGAAGCAGTTCCATTAGTGGCACCCAGCAATGTTGAGGAGGTGCAGACACCAACAAGTGACATCATTTCAGTAGAAGCAGTCCATCAGTGGCACCCAGCAATGTTGAGCAGGTGCAGACACCAACAAGTGACATTATCTCAGTAGAAACAGTTCCATCTGTTGCACCTAGTAGTGTTGAGCAGGTACACACAGCAACAAGTCACATTATTTCAGTAGAAGCAGTTCATCAGTGGCACCCAGTAAAGTTGGGCAGGTGCAGACACCGACAAGTGACATCATTTCCATAGAAGTAGCTCCATCTGTGCACCCAGTAGTGTTGAGCAGGTGCAGACACCAACAAGTGACATCATTTCAGCAGAAGCAGTTCATCAGTGGCACCCAGCAATGTTGAGCAGGTGCAGACACCGACAAGTGACATCATTTCCATAGAAGTAGCTCCATCTG
The DNA here is from genome assembly GCF_021461395.2 of Schistocerca americana. Classification (NCBI taxonomy): domain Eukaryota; kingdom Metazoa; phylum Arthropoda; class Insecta; order Orthoptera; family Acrididae; genus Schistocerca; species Schistocerca americana. Next base: position 659,707,234 of record NC_060120.1, on the reverse strand, counting down.
TGCACCCAGTAATGTTGAGCAGGTGCAGACACCAACAAGTGACATTATCTCAGTAGAAACAGTTCTAACAGTGGCACCCAGCAATGTTGAGTAGGTGCAGACACCGGCAAGTGACATCATTTCCATAGAAGTAGCTTCATCTGTGCACCCAGTAATGTTGAGCAGGTGCAGACAGCAACAAGTGACATTATTTCAGTAGAAGCAGTTCCATCTGTGGCACCCAGCAATGTTGAAGAGGTACACACAGCAACAAGTCACATTAGTTCAGTAGAATCAGTTCATCAGTGGCACCCAGCAATGTTGAGTAGGTGCAGACAGCAAGAAGTGACTTCATTTCCATACAAGTAGTCCATCAGTTGCACCTAGCAATGATGAGCAGGTCCAGAGAGCAGTCCATGATATTCACTATCACTGATCACACTGTTCATCAGAGTATATAAGCACAAATTAAACATGTCCTAGTGGCACCAATCATGTAGAAAAAGTACAAGTAACAGTCCAAAATATTCACTATCACTGATCACACAGTTCATGAACAGAAATTAAACATGTCCTAGTGGCACCAATCATGTAGAAAAAGTACAAGTAACAGTCCATAATATTCACTATCACTGATCACACAGTTCAGGCATGAACAATAGTTTGAATGCACATACAAATGCTTTTACACTAAACATACAAATCATAACAAACACTCAAATGATGTCAGATAATTGTCATATTAACTATTACAAATACTCAAATATCAGTAAACCTATAATATTTATGGGTGTCAGTGCAAGCCACTACAAACAAATAAAATAATATTTAGGAGATAGGTGGGTAGGATTAGGAAAGGAAAACACACAAAACACACTCACTCATCTTTCATCCACATTAAGTACTACTGTGTAATTGAATAGTGTTAACTGTGTAAATGCAATTCTGTCAAAATTTCATGTTCATCATGTGTATCAAGTAGTAGTGGCAGCAATGTATAACAGTCAATAATAGTTAAGTCAACGTCATAGTCATCATGTCAAGACCAATGTTTGCCAAGCCAGATCAAATGTTGAACAACTGTCAGTGAGCCAAGATATGCAAATACTTCCTCTCTTCAAAAAAAAAAAAAAAAAAAAAAAATACTGCTTAGTGATTTAACAAAGTGTGTGTAGACAATCTCCCTTCCACTTTAGTGTTCTAGTCTGCTATCTTCATCCTCCTTGTTCCATATAGACCAACAAAAAAAATATGCTCCTCACTTACTTTACCTCTTATATACCAAAACTCCAATAATCATCAGCATCACATAATCTCAATACTTCAATAATACCTCTTACGTCGATACATATAAACCTTATCATCAATATCATTTACCTTACCTCTTGTCCACAAAAACTCCAATAATCATCACTTCATATAATCTCAATACCTCAATAATATCTCTTCAATACGTCGACACATATAAACCTTATTGCCAATATCATTTCACTTCCATAACAACTCTTTCCTTTAGTCAGTCTCCTCGAACAAGTACAGATAAAATCCTAGTGCAAACTTCAGTTCATCATCCCGTACAATCTGAAGACACATTGTCAACACACAACCTCTGTGTAATCCATCTGACCCAAATCTTCTACTCATTATGAATTATAAACAAAGAAATGCATACATGACCTCTAACAGACTTAGTTCGAATAACTCTCAGTAATTAAGTACGATTACGGAGTGTGAGTGATCATAATATTTCACAATGTGTACACCACTTCAAGAATTATGGCAAACAGAAGCAAACATGTGTGGAGTATTTCTTTGTGTCAAGTGTCACTTCCTATTTCAATTGCTCACGAAAAATGCAGTGTAATAACTGTCAATGGTCTAAACCTAGTAATGGTATGTCATGTCGTTAGCTTCCTTCCTATTAGCATAAATTTATACAGCTTCCATAAAACCTCCAGCTCATGTGACTTCAACGAAGTTCTTTGCACTAATGTCGTTTATGTCGAATTATAGCAGTTCATTTTCTTATCTTAAAAATATAAGGCACTGAGCGTAAGCAAAACATGCAATAGCGAGTAAATATACCAGTAGTGAACAGAATGTCAACAAGTGGATGCAGCACAATTCTTACAACGAGGCTCTGGCAAGCGAACAATCTATAATTAACACCATACTGTAACCTAAACTCTATGTTCGTACACTGTACAACAGCATTGCTATATACCAAATTAAAGAGTAGTTGTGACAACAAACAGAAATGTATAAATACGCAATCCATACGCATAGCAGCAAACAGGTCATTAGCATCATATCAGCATAAGCAAATAAATGTTCATATGTAATCTTAATAAGTAAACATGAACGCGTAAGCAAATAAATCACAAAGTATAACTTACATACCTAACCACATCAGCACAATAAATCAGGTGACAATTATAATTTAAATAAATAAGCACAGCAGGCACATAATAATAAAAAAAAATATGACATCAGTGAAAAAGCATAGCAGCCAAGCGACGCATAATATATACAAGTTACAACCCAGTTCATTAATAATCATTGTCAAAATCAGTTAACGTACGCAAGCACGTCGCTTCACAAGTAAATTCATAGAACATGAAATTAGCACAAAGTATGAGTCACGTAATCGCGAGCAGAAAATTACGTCTAAAGTACGTACCTAAGTGGAAATATGTTACCTGAAAAATGAACTCAATTAACAGTTACCTTTTTTTAGTTTATTAGTTTCTTCTTCGAAATTACATTCTTCCTGAAAATTTCTCGATAGCAAGTCGTCTTAACGTCGGACACGCACAGAATTTACCTGAAGTTCTTAAATATTTTATACAACCGTATCCTGAAAAATACTGAATGTTAATAACATAATTCATCAAGTCACTATAGCTTTATACTGAATTTAATCGGGGAAATTAAACTGTGTGTTTGTTTACGGCTTTCAGTGCATTCGCACTGAGCGCTCGATCAGCTGTAGGCGCGTGACGTAGGAAGCAATTGTTCGCGGTCAACGACTGCCTTGTGCGGCGCGCAGACTTGACTGTTGCTTTGAGTATGTGCCGCCGCCAAAACACAGCGCGGTATCCTTGTACTCTCCGCATGTTTACATGTAGCTGTGAGTTTCTCTAAAGTATGTCATTCCACAAAAGTTTTTACGTTAGATATATGATGTATTCCTTTAGAGCGTCGAGATTTAAGAGTTTCTACTTCGACAGTGTTATCATGAATAATTTTACGAATTCTATATGGACCGTTATAAAGCAGAAAAAATTTGCGACACAAGCCTTTTCCTTTGTGAGACAAACGATGAGACTTAATTAACACCTTCTGACCAATTGACAAAATCTTTAAACGACCAGGACGTTAACTGATCTCTCTCTTCTAGCAGCCGCAGATGCAATATTTCGTAGAGCCAGGTTGACAACTTCAGAATGCCGCAGTTTCCGTGAAGGCGGAAAAGGAACTATTTCAGAAATGGGATTTGTCGGTGCTTTATTTTTTAATGTCAATATAGGCGGTAAAGAAGTTGAATCATTAGGGAGTTCATTCAGAATGTTTTGAAAAATATGAAGATACTGATCCCACGTTCTGTGATTCTGATGACAATAAAGACGACACAATTTATTGATTTCCTTCATCCATCTCTCTGAAGCGTTAGATTGAGAGTGAAAAAGTGAAATGAAAATTGGTTTAATTTTACGACGCTGTAGAGTACGAAGCCAAATTTTAGAACGAAACTGTGATCCATTATCTGATATAACCTTATCAACATGACCAACTTCTTTAAGAAAATGTTTGATGAAAGCGTTAGATACTGAACGAGCTGTTGCTTTGCGTAACGGTGTAAAACACACATATTTTTACGTCAACTCTACTGCTACGAAAATGTACGCAAAACCATTAGTAGAACGAACCACTGGACCGAACAAATCGACTGCAGCCATCTCCTTTAATTTCGCTGGAATGATAGGAAACAACGGTGCTCTATGAGAAACTGTTGGCGGCTTAGCCTCTTGACATAATTTGCATTTGGCCAGAACAGATCGAATACGTTTTTCCATATTACTGAAGTAACAATTTTCTCGTAATTTATGAAAGCATTTTCTGGGACCAAAGTGTGCATAACTGAAATGCTTATACCAAATCAATTTATTGACCCACTCATCAGGAATACAAACTAACCAAACAGAGTTGTCGACCGATTTTCGTTTAAAAAGAATGTCATTGCGAACTAAATAATGCTGTCTAATCGCTACGCTTTCCTTTCTCCTCCACTTCTCCTTAATGTCCTTCCAGATTGGATCCTTATTTTGCTCCTTAGCGATGTCCTGGAGCGAAGACGAAATAAAGTTCTCAAATGCAACACCTTGAATATACATCAAACAATAATTGTTTTCTATGCAGTCCTCTTCAGCACTTTGTTTCAAACCCACAGGTGCACGTGATAAAGCATCAGCAACAATATTTGAAGAACCCTGTATGCAAACAATACTAAAATCAAATTCCTGTAGGTACAACGCCCATCGTGACAATCTTCCATGAGTTAATTTTGTTGACATAAGAAATTTCAGAGCTCGATGATCGGTGTAAACCTTAGTATGTCTGCCAAACAAAAATGTGCGAAATTTTGTGAAAGCCCAAACAACAGCCAAAGCTTCAAGTTCCGTAATCGAATAATTCTTTTCTGATTTAGAAAGAACACGACTTCCAAATGCAATAGTCTTTTGTACTACAACGCCGTTTTCTTCTATCTCTTGAAATAAGTGTGCACCTAGGCCTTTGTACGATGAGTCCGTCGCCAAACAAAAATCTTTAGATAGATCCGGATGTGAAAGAAGTGGAGCTGCAACTAAAGCATCACGAAGTTGTTCAAATTCTGATTGAGCTTCCTCATCCCAACACCAATTAGATTTCTGTCCAGATAGTTCACATAAACGAGGTGTGGCCAAATCGTCCAATCTAACAAAGCGTCGAAGAAAATTACAGACACCAAGGAAACTACGAACATCACGTTTTGTAGTAGGAACAGCATAATTACGAATAGCGTCTAATTTTTCTGGATCAGGAAGAATACCTTCTGTAGAAATAATGTGACCGAGAAATTTCACCTGAGAACGACCAAATTCAGATTTTTCTAAGTTCACTGTAATGCCAACTCTTGCAAAGATACGTAATAATGAGTCCAAAATTTTGTTGTGCTCACTCCAAGAATGTTTAGCAATAGGAATGTCGTCAACATATGAAGTAATATTGTCACGAAGATAAACAGGTAAAATTTCGTTTAGACTACAATTGAATGCTGCAGAAAATATAGTAAGTCCAAACGGTAAATTCCAAAGTCACTTTTAGGTAAATTAGTCATATCCGGTTAATGTTTACTTACTCTCTAGATAGATTGATAGTCGAAGAGTTGTTTTGACAGATGCAAAGAATAGTAAAAGAGTAGGCAGCGGTACAGAAAACTAAAAGAGAAATAGCACCACTACAGCTCGGGGCCCTATGCTCGCTACGGCACATATTCACTTAGAGTAGTGAATCCCCTGAGGACTTTAATAGCTGCACATAATTTCCAGTTTGTGACTTTGTGGCAAATTTGGCGGAAGTGCGTACATAAATTGATCTAGCCATGAACATGGATGTATGTCATTCTTAGAGTTGCGGAAGATCTTAAATTTCCGAACAGTCAGAAAGTGTTTATAGTCAAAGTTTTCGCCTCGTGGCGACAAACACCTACCGCGTCTGTCCCAGTCCCAATGACGATTATTGTCAAGTTCGCGCGCCTGGCGCTCTCTTGTTGCATCCCGTAAATGAAACAAATTATTTTCTTCAAAACCTTCTGCTAAACTAACACTTGTCAATTTACCTGAGATCTCCTCAACTCTTTCCGATGAGTCACTTAATTGTTCTTTCTGTTTATGTACGTCTTCCGTAAGTGTCGCGACTCGGGTTTCAGTATTGACACATTTGGTAGTTAACTGTTCATATTGTTGTGCTAAGTTATTCACTCTGTCATTTGGTACGGATTCCTCGATTCTCTCAAACATCTCCTCCTTATCGTGCGCACGTTGTAAATTCAACTCTGAAAATTTCTGCACTACCACATGATCTCTTTCTTCCTGTTCTCTATCCTGTTCCCTTTGCCTAATCTTTACTGCAACTAATCTATTATTATGAGAATTCAAAATCGGTTGCGCCTCCTCTCTAATTTCTTTATTTGATTCGTCTTTCGTGTATTTGAAACATGTCCCTGTTCGTGAGCCTAACTGTGTTTCCATTGTTCCCATATCAGTTTCTAATTCAGATCGTAACTGTGATCCCACTGCTTTCATCTCGGTTTTAATTGTTCCTATTTCTGGGTGTTGTGTGCTGTCCTTAGGTTAGTTAGGTTTAATTAGTTCTAAATTCTAGGCGACTGATGACCTCAGCAGTTGAGTCGCATAGTGCTCAGAGCCATTTGAACCATTTTTTGTTCCTATTTCTGTTTCAATTGTTCCTATTTTTGAGCATAACCGTGTTGTCATTGCTTTCATTTCTGTTTTTAATTCAGATCCCAAAGTTCCCATCTTTGTTTTAATTGTTCCTATTTGTGATCCCAAATTTAATATTGCACTCATTAACTGCTCCATTTCTTCTGTCGTTAACCTCGTATTCTGTGAATTTTCTGATTGAGAAAAATTTTGAAATGGTTCCGGACTGTCTTCCCGACTTATTAAATTGTTTTCAACTCCATTATTCATCATACTGTTGTCCTGTGTTGGCGAGTTCGCCATGTCAACAATTTCGTCATTCTCACTATTCATCATTTTCGCCTTTTTCATCGACCGCGTAATCATTTACAAAACATAAAAAATTCGTCACTGTACGAAAATTACACACAATGACTCTTTATCTCCAACAATACCATTTGCATGAAATGTTTCCCTCAAACACGATTAATCGAACAATTGAAATAATTGCGCTAAACTGTCAAACACGTATACAAGACAACAAATCAAATCCTGAGAAAAATATCATTAGAAGAATGACAATTACCAAATCTACACATGCAAAATAGACTACAATTACTAAACTCAAATTACTACAACAATACTACGGTTTACTATTTTTACAATCAGAAGAATTCCAAGGGACGATCCGAAGCAGCGGTCGCCACGTGCATGGGGGCTTAATTAAATATAATGAAAATACTTTTCAAATTTTTCGTAGCTGTCTGTCCGATTACACTGTGTCTCGTAATCGGTTGGCCCTGACTAGTACTATTACGCAATCTGACTGCATAGAACAACAACAAAGAATGAAATGAAAATTTCAGTTAATACAATTCATTAATTAAGTCCCCAGCAACTATAAAACCTACTAAACCAAAGCACAAATGTAATTGTTCTGTGTGTGAGAGTGTGACTCAATGTACACATCTGGTACGGTTCTTCTTCAACAAGACAAGAAATTTCAAATACCAATTTTACTGACGTGATAAAAGAAAGTTACAAATACTATAATTGCGTAAGGAAAGCAGAATTAAACTGTAATACAAGAACACACGCCAGATGCTTTGTTGACTGAACCTGTAATAACGCATTATTTAGGACACTGAAATAAAAAGAAACGGAGTTAGTTACCTCATTTATATTGATGAAAATCACTCTAATCCTTACAATATATCTCTACACCGATTCTCTATTACCACATCTCAACAAGACTCTTCAGTATCACATCTCAGCAAGCACTGGCTACTAGCACATCTCAATAAACACTCTCTGCTACGAGTTCTTAACAAGTACTGACTATTACGAGTCCTCGACAGGCACTGACTACTACGAGCTCTCCCCAAGCACTGACTACTACGAGCTCTCGACAAGCACTGTGGAGGCGGCTTAATAATACTCTTTGGCGCAATCTCTGGCGCAGTGGCTCAGTGTAGCCACCTTTCAATAGTTGTGACGACCACGGCGGACAGAGCCATCACACCGACGTCATCTCAGACACCTTCGCAATCTGTTCCACCTCGCTACCGTGGCGCGGGGCGCGGACGGCGGAGGGACCGCGCCGCGTGCGGAGGGTATTTAAATCGGCCGCGGCCGCGACCGAACCCAGAGAGCAGACTGAGCCGCCGTAGCGAGAGGACGCTCTGGCTCACCGCAGCTGCTATTGTCTCGCTCGCGCTATTGTTCTCGCGCGTCTTTGTCTGCGCGCCTTTGTTAAGGGGCGTTGGTCAACGGCGTCCGCGTGGCAAAAGCAAAAGCTTGTCTCTCCTGCTGACTACTCGCACGCGGGTTGGTTAGCGGCAAAATTGTCGTGTTGTCTGCTACTGGCTGTGGCACAAATCGATTCAGGAATCGATTTGCGTCACGCCTAGGGAACGTTAGGGCACGCTGTGATCCAGGACCCCCTTCACGTGGGACCAGTCCGCGATCACTAGATATCTACATCTTTTCTTACTCAATTACAGGTGCCCCATGGACCCAAAAAATAGCTGCCTAACCGCCATAGAGGATGTTGTCCCGACAGATCGCACTCTGTCGGGGGCAACATCCGCCACACCACCCGCCTCCAGCGATACCGCGTCCACGGTCGGTGCTTCTTGCGCCCCCTCAGGCTACCGCCCCATCTCTGCCGTTGAGCTGTTTGTGATTATGAATCGCATAGCAAAGCCAAAAACACCCGCAGAAAAAGAGGCCGCGGAAAAGGCGTACGAACATTTCGTGCGCCACGACTTAGCCGCCGCCCTGGCACAACAGCCGCAAACAGCCTTCCTTTCCGCTGAGTGAACTGCCGCGCTCGGCCATAGAAGAGGTGATTGTTCCGCCGGGAGCCCTGCCGGGTGTAGCAACTCAAGATGTTGCTGCTCCGGCGGAGGCGGCCCCGAATGGTGTTGCGTCACCAGTCTTGGCTACTCGAGAAGCCAGTGCGCTGCTAATCGCCCCAACGGACAATTACAGTGAAGAAGCCGCTAGTGCGCCAGTCCTCGCCGTGCAGGGACTGACTGACAGCGACCACCCAAACCCAACACGGCACCCAACAACGCCAGTGCTACTAGAAATTCCTGAAGCCAACCTGGGGACACTTCTATCGGCAGAAATGTCAATGGAAGTGCAACAGGCATCACGGAAACGACCAGCCACCTCTGACTCTGAGGAACAAACCGCAGCAACCGCGCCTGAAGGGCGCCAAACAAAAAAGAAGGCTGCTGCTGCAGACGCCCCCACAGCGCCCCCTGCAGCCGAGGAAGACGGTTTTACCGTACCAAACCGGCGGCACACTGCCAAGCCCAAAAGGCTTGAGAAGGTGCTCCCCCCACCTCCAGCCACATCAAATCGGTTCGCAGAGGCGACCGAAGATGTCATGGAAGCGGAACCCGCCGCCCCAGCACGTAAACAGGCACGCCCCCCTCCAGTAGTCGTGACGTGGGACGACGAGTTCATGGACCTCCGTCGCATGAGTAAAGAAGTGGTGGAAGTAAAGTCAATCAAAGTCCAACGGAATAACGTCTATAAGGTCCTCCCAACATCCATAGACGAGCACAAAAAGCTCATGGATCTCGTTAGGGATCAGGGACTCCATTGCTATATCCACAACACCGAGTCCCTGAAGCTACTAAAGGTGGTTATACGTCACCTGCCAATCAAGATGGACCCTACCCACCTTAAACACGAACTCGCGGAGTCGGGTTTTTCCGCGCGCACGGTAGAATTAATGACATCGCCGCGTACGCACAAAAAGATGCCGTTGTTCCTTGTCGTCCTAGTGGACAACGAGGACAACAGGAAAATCTTTCAACTCGACAAAATTGCGGACATCGATGTTTCAGTCGAACTACTCAAGGCCAAAGGCAAGAGGCTTCAGTGTTACTCTTGCCAAGGCCTAGACCATGTTGCACACAACTGCACTATGCCCGCGCGTTGCGTGAAGTGTGCAGGTGCACACCAAAGCCGTGATTGCGTAAAAAAGCGCGACGAACAGCCTAAATGCTGCAACTGCAGTGAGCCGCATGTTGCCAGCTACAGGGGCTGTAACGCATTCAAATCCCGCAAGCGTGGCAAGGCTGCCAAAAAAGTGCAGCCAGGAGTCAGTTTTGCGTCTGTTGCCGGGAGACGGGCTGCTGAACAGCAGGCCCCGCCTCGCGGTGAATGCCGCCTACCCGCCCGCAACCTGCAACCACCTACCAACACACTGCCGGAACCCAGTGCTGCTGGGCTACTCCCACCGCCCCCCCCCCCCCCTGACCCACGCCGAAAATGGACAGGCTGCCCCTGCTGCCAGCCTAGTACAGCCCCAGCGCCACCCGCCCCCGCGGCCGCGAGCGCTATCACTGATGATCTGCAGACGCTACTGCAAACATTAAACAGAATCATGACACAACTACCCAGTCTAGTCTCCGCAGCTGCGACGGCCCTCCAGGCCATCGCCCAGCCCCCCAGTCATGGATAACGACCATACCCATGGCCTGACTATTTGCGTTTTTAACGCAAACAGTCTTATACCGCAGCAGGGTGAATTTAGGGAATTTCTACACAGCGAGGCAGTAGACATCTGCCTCGTCTGTGAAACATTCCTAAAACCCGGTGTGCACGTCAGGGTCGCAAACTACAGCTGCTACCGCACTGACCGGCCGACCCACGGCGGCGGAACGGCGGCGTATGTTAGGTCGTCCTTGCGGCACTACCCGGTGCAACTGCCACAACTCGAGCACATTGAAGCCACCGCCGTGACCGTCAACACGTCTGTCGGCAAGATCACCTTCGTGGCGGCATACCGGCCGCCGCGGGGTGTTCTGCAAGAGGCCGATTTCGACACCCTACTGGACATGGAGGGGAGGCTGTTCATCGGGGGGGACTTTAACGCAAAGTCCGCCCACTGGAACTCCCGCCTCACAAATGTCAGCGGGCGCCGACTTGAATGCACCGCCCTCAGACACGGCGCCATCATTCTAGGGCCCTACGACCCAACCCACATCCCAGTGCGCGGACAACCAGACGTTCTCGACGTTGCTGTACTGAGGGGGGTCGATCGGTTTACGACTGCCGAGACGAGGACGGCTTTGTCATCAGATCACTTGCCAGTGATCTTTGACATAGACGTCGTCGGCGCGGCGGTGCGGGCCGGTCGTCCATCCTTCAAAAATATTAACGTCGAGCACTTCCAAACCGAGGTACGGGAGTACCTCACAGATGCCCCTGATCCGGAGGAGGTGGGGGCGGAAGCCGCCATCACCTCCCTAAATCAGGCGCTCCTGCGAGCTGCAGAGACTGCCACACCTGGTCGCACTCGCCAGCCACAAGACAGGTCGCGACGCCTCCCGCAGCAATACGGGAGCTTATAGTGGCGAAAAACCATCTCTTCCGCGAGTGGCAAATAACGCGACAGCCAGAAACGAAACGCCGCATAAACCGCATGCGTCGTGCCATCACTGCGGCCGTCCGCGAACACCGCAACCAAGCATGGGCCGACCTTGTCGAGTCCCTCGACCCAGATGACGGCAGTGCATGGCGAGTCGTGAGAGGTTTTTTGCGCCGCAGGCAGCGCATTCCTCCCCTGCAACTCGGTCAGGACCACTTCTGCGAGCCGGACGCCAAGGCAAGTGTCCTAGCGGACACCTTTGAGGCAAACTTCCGACCCGTGGTAGAAGACATCGACGTGGCCCACGTCCGTCTAGTGGAAGAACGTCTCCCAGTCTTCCTCGAAGCACGAGAGGAGGGTGACAGCATAGACCTCATCACCGCCGAAGAAGTCGCATTGCAACTCCGATCGCTCAACGCCCGGAGGGCAGGTGGCATCGACGGCATCGCGAACTCACTCCTTAGGAATCTTCCTCAGGAGTACGAGCAATACCTGGCCACAGTCTTTAACGAAATCCTGGCCTCGGGTGTCTACCCCTCGGTGTGGAAACATGCCGAGGTGGTGGCCATCCCAAAGCAGGACAAGGACCACCGGTCGCCATCCAGCTACAGGCCCATCAGCCTCCTCCCATGTCTCTTGAAGGTTTTTGAGAGACTTTACGTGCGGCGACTTCTACAACATGTGGACCAGGAACACATACTGCCAGACGAGCAGTTTGGTTTTCGTGGAGGTCACTCCACGACCCACCAGCTGCTCCGCCTCGTGGAACCAGCTATGAGGGCGCTGGAGACCAGGGAATACCTTGGGGCGGTATTCCTGGACGTCTCACGCGCCTTCGACTCCATGTGGCATGACGGCCTCGTCTACAAGTTGTTTGTACTCGGGGTACCGACGTCGCACGGAGTGCTTCTCAGGTCCTACTTATCTGGCAGGACTTTCCACGTCCGGGCAGAACAGGGAAGGTCCACAAACAGACCCATACGTGCCGGCGTACCGCAGGGATCGGTACTCGGCCCCATACTCTACTCGCTCTTCACCGCCGACGCTCCGCGAGTGAACGGAGTAGAGTTGGCCCTCTATGCGGACGACACTGCTCTGTTCACCCGGAGCATGAACGCGCATACCATGGGGCGTCGCCTCCAGCAAGGAGGTGAAGCGCTTGGTGCTTGGGCCACTATCTGGCGCCTTAAATTTAACGCTGGCAAGAGCCAGGCGGTGGCGTTCACGAAGCGCAGAGTGCCGCCAAACCTAGAAGCCCTACACATCGCGGGAGGCCCCATCCCGTGGTCAAAAACAGCTACCTACCTCGGAGTGAGACTAGACCAGCGGCTCACCTGGGCCCCACACATCCAGTGGATCCGAAACAAGGCGATAGGGCGGCTTCGTGCACTCTATCCCTTGTTAAACCCGGAGTCCACATTGCCCTCCCGTCACGGCATCACGCTGTATCTGACACTGGTACGCCCAGTGTTAGAGTACGCGGCCGTGGTGTGGGGCAATGCCGCCGACTCCTCGATACGATCGCTACAACGCGTACAAAACAAGGCGCTGAAGCTTGCGCTGGGCCTTCCCAGGTTCTACCCAACCACCTTTCTCCATGAAGACACGGGTATCCTGACGTTGCGGGACCGATTCCGAGTCCTAGCACGTCAGTTTTACCAAAAAGCGGGACAATCCCGCAATCGGCTCATTCAGGGCTTGGGCCAGCAGCAACACCACCGACCAACTACCCGTTGGCCGGACCTGTTGCGGGAATAACCCTTCCCCCAACAACACCAGGACCCACGAGATAAACACCGAGAGGACCCCAACAACGGTTAGGAAGTCTTTTCTAAAACATCTATTTCAGGTCCTGCAGGAACAGCACACAAGTGCTTACCCTGCTCACACACGTGCCTCAGGTAGGCACATGAGTAACGGAGTCGGAGTCGACCGAACCCAGTTCCCTCTGAGCAGCCATAGCGTACGTATCTCCGTGCCGGCACGTTCACAGGAGCTCAGTCTGTCAGTTCACCTGATGATGGCGACATGTATGATCGCCGAAATATTGTGGCCATTGGACACTATAGACCGGCAGCATACCCGTGGATATTATGATTATCAAATACGCCGGGAGAAACTCAAGAATCACTGTAAGTAGGCTGTTTAGGTTTTTATGTTGGTGACTCCACATAGTACTCTGTATCAGAATCACTGACTGCTCTGTGTGCAGTCTGTGGCTGGTTGGACTCACTATTGGATTATTCGTTAATGTAGTGTTGAGCAGTTGGAAGTGAACAGCGCGTAGCGTTGGGCAGTTGAAGGTGAGCCACCAGCAATGGTGGATGTGGGGAGAGAGATGCCAGAGTTTTGAGATGTTAATATGAGCGGACGTGTCCGTCAGAAAAAGGAAATTTGTCGAACTGGATATCAAGAATTTATCTTTTATTTAGCTGGCAGTGGTGGTGGTGGTGGTTAGAGGTTAACATCCCGTCGACAACGAGGTCATTAGAGACAGAGCTCATGCTCGGGTTAGGGAAGGATTGGGAAGGAAATCGGCCGTGCCCTTTCAAAGGAACCATCCTGGCATTTGCCTGAAGCGATTTAGGGAAATCACGGAAAACTTAAATCAGGATGGCTGGAGACGGGATTGAACCGTCGTCCTCCCGAATGCAAGTCCAGTGTGCTAACCACTGCGCCACTCGCTGTATTCCAGTAGTTCGAGTAACGAAGAGGTCAGTTTGCGTTGCGCTAAAATATTGTGTGTCAGTTTAGAAATGATCAGAATAAGTAAAGAGAAAACTGTCTGAGTACATTCAGTTTCACTCATCTGTTTCAGTATCAAATAACGTAGAAGTTTACCAGCACAGTCCTTCTTTACATTTAAAGGGAAAGTTTCATATGTATATTGTGCATCAGTATTTAAATCATGTGGTGATATTTTTAGTGGTTAATTATAATTTCATGCAAAACTTGCTACTTATATCCTGGCAGGGTCGCCATATAAGACTTCTCCTTATGTCCTATTAGTGCTACCTCTTTTCACAGTCACTGTCTCCCTCGTGTTCTCTCTTACTGCTACTGTCTCATTCATTCCTTCCCAATGCTGCTCTCTCTTCTCACTGTCAACACATCTCTCTTCCTCGTTGTCACTGTCAGTGACTCTATCTCTCACTATCACTGGCTCTCACCCACTTCCACTTTCTCCTTCCCTTTATTCCTCTTCCACTGGGACTGTCTCCTTCACTCGTTTCCTAATACTGTTCTCTTACTGCTGTACTACATTTCACAGCCACTGTGTCCCTCTCTTTCTCTCATACTGCCTTCGCTCTTTGTATACTACCACAGCTACTGTCTACTATCTTTCATTATTTATTACTTCTTCGTTTCTTTCTCGTTGCCACTGTCCCCTTCTCTCACAGCATAAGAAAGCGCGAATATGTTTGCACGCCAATATTTTTGCAGACATTAAATGTTCTGAAGAAGGTAGAATGAGGCAGCTGGTACCGCACTTTTCAGTCAAAGTCTTTTAATAAACAGGAGCATATTCGGCTTTTTTGTTCTCTGATAGGAGAATTTTTTCCGATGGTTCCCTTCTGTTCCCTGTCGCAGCAGGGCAAGTCTCTATGTGAAAAGTATTTGGTGGGTCAGTGAAATTTTGATAGTTTACTTACGTGAAACTGAAATAACGCAAAAGTAATTTTATATCTCTGACCGGAACAAAAATTTAGCTTGTTTTCAGCATTACAACATGGAGTTTTCAGAACCCTTCTAATGATAACGGAGAAACTTTAAATCATATTTCTCCCTGCTACGCAACTTTATAAACTACGTTTTCGTTCACATAGCATTTTATGTGGGCAACTAGTATAACTTTGAACCTCCGTATCCCGAAAACGGATAAAGATATTTAGAAAAATTTCAAGGATGTTCGAGATCGGAATCTTAGGTATATATCGTAAAAATCACATATATTTTCTGTGCATAGCCGTCCTGAAATCCGCGACTGGGGTTTGATCCGTTGCTGAGGACGAAAAAAATGGAGAAAAACGCTTTTTTGAGGGCTTTTTCAGGAACCGCCCACGAATGTACGCATTCATTCACTGGTATACCTGTCAGTTTAATTAAGTCATGGATTTATCAAGGATATACCCTTCATATTTTATTTACGAGTAGGGTAACTTTGAGCCTCTGTATCTGTGAAAGAGTAATGATATCAAGAAAACTTCCAAGGTTGTTTGAGGCCAGGCTACCGGAAACATGTCGTCAAAATTTCAGCCATTTGCTATGAATAGCCATCTCGAAATCCTCGGTTGGTTTTTAGTCCGCTAATGACTGCAAAGATATAATAAAAAGTCCTTTTTGTGGTTTTTCTGAAGAACCGACCATGAACTAACGGTCCCTCCATAAGTTCATCAAGCTCATCGTAGGCCATATCAAACGCAGAAACAAGTAACCTGTTATCTTCATTTGCCTAAGCAGGAGGAAGTTTGTAACACTCATACTTTGAATCTGTACTGAAGAATAGTGGCACTGAGACAGTCCTTCTGTTGGGTATTCAAACAGTCCCTAGCCGAAGGGCGGTCCAAAAACATTTGTCCCTATCTTTTTATCATCAATAAAATCAGCGGTATGAGCACCGGAAAAATCCTGTTTAAAATGCCCGTCGTTTTGGAACATACGCACTGATAAGCATGCTGTCGCAAACATACCGATTAAGTGAGCTCAGCAGCAAACGGGACTGCGTACAAGACTTGCATACTATTTTTGATTGCTGTTCACCATCTGCGATTAAACAAGAAGATCGAAAGAATTTAGTGCCTTATTGATAGATTTATATCCCGATTTCATTTGGCACAATGATGATTAGGACATGTTAATAAAGGTTCCATGAGTATCTTTTGAAGAAAGAGGTCGTGCTATTCGCTATGATGATACATATTTGAGACGTAGTAATAGTACACAGTTTGCGACTAACTATATAGTACGTTTTGCGGAAGCACAATAACAACAAAACCAGTGAGATTAGGTGGTGTACAGTGACCTGTGGACAACCATTTTGTCCATGCTCGATTCGACAATGGAACGGAAAACATCCGCTGTACAATACCGACGCATGTAGGATATTTCTGAAAATTGATTACGCATCTCGTTGTAACACGAACTATTTCTACTTTCCTTGGAATCGAATGACACGAAACAGATTGTGTAAAACCCTGAGCGAGTGACACTTCGGAATTACGAATTGTTGCCAAAATCATTTGCTTTAATATGTCATACTATGGCGGAAGTAGAAATTTCAGTGTCTACATTCCGAAATTTCAGCTAGGTAATTCCATAATAATCACACGATTTACACGTTTGTGAAATGAAGGTTAAATGGCTTCGCACATCCCTGTAAAGATAACGTTGGGAAAAGGAAGCTTCCACAAAGTGAGAAACGCGGAAAGAACGATTTGGGATAGAAACGGGACTGTTAGGATGGAACATTTTATACCAGATAAGATAGTGGAATGAAACAGAAGCTACCGCGTTTGGAAACAACAGGCTCAACCTCTCAATAGCCGTGTCTAATGAGATTTGACAGGAAAGATATAAGGGAGCAGGAGACCTTTGGCGATTTTCAAGTCTGACTTCCTTCCAAAGGTCATCTTTGAAACCTATGATTATTATTTCCTCTCCTTTTTTCTAATATGTTTCGGAGACTTTCTGTCGTAACTGGTATTTATTTATGAATTTTTCTTCGATCAGGTCTATCAGAGTTGTTTCATTGTGTTTTCACATAATATCGTTTTAAAACAAATTAGAATTAGTAGTATGTGTTACGTAAATTCACAGATGATTCTTACGGTGAATAATGTTTCAATAAATATCCAGAAACAATAATTGATTTCTATGACGTACCTGATGATATTTTATCCACGCCAAAGCAGCGCGAACGAAACATCAGTTTACAAGAGTGATAGGGGCAAGTAAATGCAGCCTTAAGGCAGTTAGTTACTCATATCGATTACGTCTGCAAAGAGCCATCAGCTACTCTTTCTTTGATGTTTGAGAAGATACACTACCGGAAAAAAATCGATACACCTGGAAAGACGATGTCGGTTTTGATCCGATGACGCAATCTTGGGGAAAAGTAGACGTACTTACAATGGTTTCATCGTCGTCCGTCCAGATAGCGTAGTGGCGTAGCTACTAGAGCGCCACCTGTGTCTACGCTTTAATAGGGAATGCTCACAACAAGAGAGAGGGCTCAGTGCGGTGCAAACGTGCGAAGCGTGTAGGCAGCCATGTCACAGAGACGCTCTCGTGCTTCCTACACCTGCGCCGGCGAAATATTGCACTTGACAGATCGCATTACGTAAAGCGAGATAAGCCATACTGCATAGCGATGTTGCATCAGCAGCTTCTACATACATAGCAGACGATATAATTTTCTGTTCTATCTAGTAAATGGAAGCTATTGAGCAATAATGGTACATCTAAGAATTCGTTTTTGATTTGCTAACACGACTAAACAATCGGATAAGAATGTGTATATAATCATAATAAACTGCACGCCTTTCGGTAACGGAGCAAAGAAATAAAGAAAATAACCATTTGATGACGATCGATATCTTGAAAAAAACATGGTATCTACTTTAAAAAATAAATTATAGCCGTGATTGTAACTTCTCGCCCAAAGTTTTGTAATGACACTGATGCAATAAATAACTGATATTGATAGCTTTTCACTCACCATTTTACGGCGAAAACGGTGCAGTTCCACTCAGCTCCCCATCGCCTTTGTATTCGGATACAGAGCCAAAATCGTCTTCATGGTCGTCATCGCAAACACAATCGAATGAATGTCTTTCCCCACAATGTTGTGCAAAAATATGCTTCGAGGCATAACAATATGCGCCTTTTCTAACAGGACTACGCGTTCGTCTAGCGCTTTGTAACGGAAATACGTACTTTTCAGCACAATTTTCAGTGACGTTTTCCCACTCCTGAAACGTTCACACAAGTAACTTTGTAGCGTAGGATACTCTTTCCTGCTGTAGTAAGCATAAATCTGGCAGAGAATTGCACCAGTCTTCAAAGAATCTATGTAGGTGACAGGTTGAGGCTGCTTTATCTTCCTTCTAGGAGTCACTAAACATTTATTATATGATCCAGACCGCTCGGAATCGTTATGACTCACGCCTACATCTTTCAACTTTTGCAATAACACTCCCTTGCTTACCACTGTTTTTGCACTAATTCCCAGAGCTTCTGATGTTTGTTGCACAACTTTATCGGCAGGAACTGATGGTTGTTCACGAATACTTGAGTGTTCTTTCTCCTGCTCTTGAAACTCACGAAATGTCTGTAGTAACTTCAGTGATTCAAAAATGTGTGTGAAATCTTATGGGACTTAACTGCTAAGGTCATCATTCCCTAAGTTTACACACTACTTAACCTAAATTATCCTAAGGACAAAGCCACACACCCATGCCCGAGGGAGGACTCGAACCTCCGCCCGGACCAGCCGCAGAGTCCATGACTGCAGCGCCTTAGACTGTTTTCTTTTTTTTTTTTTTTTTTTTTTAGTCTCATTTTGTTCGTTTTAGTCCGTTATATCTGCTCGGAGCGGACGTCGCAAGACATCCGTTTCAGTTTGTCGTTGATCCATTAACTCAGTTTTCTTATTACAGAGTGCAGCTCACCCTCTGACCGAACACGCTGAGCCACCGTGTCGGAGACCGCTCGGCTAAGCCCGCGCGGCTTCAGTGATTCGCTGTCTAGCAGCACACTTTGGCACAAAGGATTGTCAATAGGGGAGCTAAGTTCTTTTCGAGTAGCAGAATATTCTAAACCACAGCGAAACAAAGTACAGTACAGCGCAACTACACGGTAGAAACTAAACACGACGCACATTATGTCCACAGCCGACAACGCGGGAACTTTGACGTCACGACTAGCAGCGATGAATACGCTGGGATCGGTTCACGCCCCACGCCTAACGCCTCTCCTTCTCGTTCTTTACACGTTAACCTGTTACGCTGCCAACTTGAAACGCATGCGCTATGTGCAAAGTTTCAGAGGCCTGTGTATACTGCCAACTGAGCGAGTATGAAATGTGTCAAATTGTACGAGGTGCATTCAAGTTCTAAGGCCTCCGATTTTTTTTCTAATTAATTACTCACCCGAAATCGATGAAACTGGCGTTACTTCTCGATGTAATCGCCCTGCAGACGTACACATTTTTCACAACGCTGACGCCATGATTCCATGGCAGCGGCGAAGGCTTCTTTAGGAGTCTGTTTTGACCACTGGAAAATCGCTGAGGCAATAGCAGCACGGCTGGTGAATGTGCGGCCACGGAGAGTGTCTTTCATTGTTGGAAATAGCCAAAAGTCACTAGGAGCCAGGTCAGGTGAGTAGAGAGCATGAGGAATCACTTCAAAGTTGTTATCACGAAGAAACTGTTGCGTAACGTTAGCTCGATGTGCGGGTGCGTTGTCTTGGTGAAACAGCACACGCGCAGCCCTTCCCGGACGTTTTTGTTGCAGTGCAGGAAGGAATTTGTTCTTCAAAACATTTTCGTAGGATGCACCTGTTACCGTAGTGCCCTTTGGAATGCAATGGGTAAGGATTACGCCCTCGCTGTCCCAGAACATGGACACCATCATTTTTTCAGCACTGGCGGTTACCCGAAATTTTTTTGGTGGCGATGAATCTGTGTGCTTCCATTGCGCTGACTGGCGCTTTGTTTCTGGATTGAAAAATGGCATCCACGTCTCATCCATTGTCACAACCGACGACAAGAAAGTCCCATTCATGCTGTCGTTGCGCGTCAACATTGCTTGGCAACATGCCACATGGGCAGCCATGTGGTCGTCCGTCGGCATTCGTGGCACCCACCTGGATGACACGTTTCGCATTTTCAGGTCGTCATGCAGGATTGTGTGCACAGAACCCACAGAAATGCCAACTCTGGAGGCGATCTGTTCAAAAGTCATTCGGCGATCCCCCAAAACAATTCTCTCCACTTTCTCGATCATGTCGTCAGACCGGCTTGTGCGAGCCCGAGGTTGTTTCGGTTTGTTGTCACACGATGTTCTGCCTTCATTAAACTGTCGCACCCACGAACGCACTTTCGACACATCCATAACTCCATCACCACATGTCTCCTTCAATTGTTGATGAATTTCAGTTGGTTCCACACCACCCAAATTCAGAAAACGAATGATTGCACTCTGTTCAAGTAAGGAAAACGTCGCCATTTTAAGTATTAAAACAATTCTCATTCTCGCCGCTGGTGGTAAAATTCCATCTGCCGTACGGTGCTGCCATCTCTGGGACGTATTGACAATGAACGCGGCCTTATTTTAAAACAATGCGCATGTTTCTATCTCTTTCCAGTCCGGAGAAAAAAAATCGGAGGCCTTAGAACTTGAATGCACCTCGTAGCCTTCCGAGTGCGGGATGTTTCTTACGGAGAATGGTCACACAAGTTGGACGTACTGCGTTAGCTGTGCAACGATGCTGTTATCAGTGGTCACGTGAACATTCTCACAGCCGTAGATGATTTTCTGGACGTCCACGCAGCGCAGACGCCGCCACTATTGTCGTGTTGTAAGGGCAGGAGTGGCAGATCGTTCAGCTAACACAGCACACATAATAGAGCTTGTAAGACCAGTGTCAACACGAACTGTTGCGAACCGATTACTAGCAGTGGGAATGTGGGCACGCACACCTCTAGTCCGTTTCCCACTCAGGCCACACCATCGAATTGCACGGCACGTCTGGTGACATCGGAGGATCACTCGGAAGACGAAATAGCGCGCCGTGGTCTTCAGTTATGAATGCTTGCTCGCAAGCGAAGGTCGTTTGTGCGTACGATGTACACCTATTGAGCGCTGTCTCGTAAAGTGTTCAACTTTGGTGTTTCTGGAAGGGACGCTCGGTACAAGCAGGAAGTTCTTAGACCCATTCCTTTGCCATTCTTGGAGCTAGAAAGATGATGTGTCATTCCAACAGGATGGTGCTCGCCCACACACTGCCTGTGAATCTCGAAGTGCTCTGCAAGACGCACAGCAACCTCCCTGTCCAGCATGAGGGCCGGTCTTATCTCCAATCGAGCACGTGCAGAATATGATAGGCGAGGTGTGACTCGTGCAACTCGTCAACCAGCTTTTACAGAACTACTTGAACAGATCGAGCAGGCGTAGCATCAAGTATCCCAGGGCGGTATTCGCCATCTATACGACAGACTGGATGCCAGAGTCAGAGCCTGCAGTGCTGTCCATGCGCCGCATACCAATATGGGTGTCTCAGCATGGGACGATACCTGTTACCTCACAACCACTTGTGCTATTGATCTGTAAATGTAATCATTTCATGTACTCCATATGCACTGTTGCAAAATTAAATCTTGAGTGAATTGGGAACTTCTAATAGGGTGTAATATTTTTTCTGGTACTGTATTTACATTTTCATAATGTGTGGATGTATCAGCCTATACAAAGAATGTATCTATGTTACTGGTTGTTGAGATACGTCACTGTGGATTAAAATTCCTAGAGAAGTGTAGCATCAGCCACTTTTTATACAACTTTGGTTATACTAAGAAGTGTTTTGTTTTTTCGCCGATATTCATTTGGTGAACAGGTGACCCGCCAGGATAGCCGAGTGCGCTAACGCGCTGCTTCCTGGACTCGGGTAGGCGCGCTGGCCCCCGATCGAATCCGCCCGGCGGATTAACGACGACGGCCGGTGTGGCGGCCAGTCTGGATGTGGTTTTTAGGCGGTTTCCCACATCCTCCTAGGTGAATACCGGGCTGGTCCCCACGTCCCGCCTTAGTTACACGACTCACAGACATCTGAAACACATTCACACTCTATCACGATTTACACGAGACGCAGACAGCTGGGGTACACCATTTGCGTCCCGGGGGGTATGGGGTGGCGGCAGGAAGGGCATCCGGCCGCCCCTAAAAATTAACCATACCAAATCCGTACTTAACCCTGTCGACGATGTGCACATTGCGGGATAAAGGCGGTAGCAAAAGAAAGAAAGAATTCAGTTGGTGAACAGGTACGCATTCGTTATTAAATCGTCTATATTTTGAACCCTGCAGCTGAAACATAATAATGTTACCCTTAGCTGCTACCGACATATACGTCACAGAAACGTTGTAGCTAAAGCAATTGTTATTTTACACAGGTAAGCTGCAGTCGACATAAACTTAATGATGTCGAAGATAAGTTACAACTGTATTACAGCAGTTAAAATGTGTGACAACCATGAAGGCTTCTGGAAAAAATAGGATTATTAAAAAGTGGCTGTGTACTGTATTTCTTCAACTATAGCAAAGAAAGATTGCTTTAAAGCTATTTGATGCGATTCCCATAGGAAACGTCGTTTTCGTTCATATTACAAACTAAATATTGAAAATGGAAACACAGTATTATTTAAGAAGTTATTCAGTCTACCAAGTCGATGAAAGAGCCTCAGATAACTCTGGTGCTATACCCTGTTGTACATTGTGTTGGCAGTAGTGTAAACAACGAAACAGGTTGTGAGGTGTCGGCCTCATCCTGGCCTTTTACTTTTTTTAAAAATCAAGAAAAAGTCCCATCACCTATAAATAATTCAATATTGCATTCCAGTTTTAATGAGACTATGAAACACAGTGGTTATGATATTTGATGGGTGCCGTAGTTAGTCTTATATTGATGACAATCTTCTTTAATCTCACTTCAGTGCTGTATTTTTTTCATCTGACACTCATGTACTTGGCAGCTGTTTCTGGGGCAATATGTGGGGGCCTCTATACTCGTATTTCTCACGGGTCCAGTCCTTTCAGCAGGGGACCTCTGGGCGACACACAAAGAATCTAGCTCTCGCCTGACCGTGGCTAAGCCGCGTGTAGCGGTAACAAAAATGCCCAGTTTCGGCAAAACCAGGTCCGCACAATAGTGTACCTGAGCACGTGGGCAGGCCGAGGCGAGCCATCCCGTTAGCCAGAGAAAGTGGTATGGGTGACTGCTGACCTGAAGGGCAAACACTCTACCGGAAGGCGGCGGGACATCACTCGCTTCTCAAATAATATCGTCTCGAGAATACTACGGAGAAAACCAGAGTCTTCTGTGGGAGTGCAGACCCCTAAAATTTCCCGTTCCTGTTTCCAGAAATCTTACGAGCAGGGCGGACGAACGCCGCACTGTGGGAATCTGGCCGGCCAGTCACTGCTTCGTGCAGAAGTTGCTGAGTGGTTGGTCAATAGTTAAAACTCTGGTGGGAGGCAGAATTTCGTAGTAATTTGCTGCCCTACGGTGGAGAGACGTGAGTGTTGCACCAATGTTAGATGGGAAGCGAGAGAGGCGAGGACAGCAGGCTTATTCCGGAAAGGCAAGTGACTTGGCCGTGCGGGTTTTGAATCTTATTGGAAACAGCTTCTGCTACTATGGAGCGTGGAGTCTACCAACACCGTCGCTGTATGGGCAATCCTACCCACACTTAATGCAACAGCCCGGCTGATCTCAAAGCCGCGCCGTCGAGCGCCACACACTTCCAAGCCAACGATGGTAAGGCGGCGCAGAAGCGTGGAATAGTTTGGAGAGCGCTCTCTTGTTAGAAGGGTCAAATTCAGGGTGATTTGTGTTATCTATGCAGTGTGCAAGTTCAGAGGTGCAGCACAAGCATTCGTTTTCCCTTTCTGTGCTTGTAATGTTGGAATAATCACTCGTGTTATTAATTAAGGGCAGAGATAGCTGCAAAGTTATTGATTCTAAATGTTGGAGTCCTTTTTTTCCGTAAGATTCTAACTGTGGATTTAGTCCTCTGTTTGCCACGCGGGGTTAGCCGAGTGGTTTAAGGCGCTGCAGTCATGGACTGTGCCGCTGGTCCCGGTGGAGGTTCGAGTCCTCCCTCCGGCATGGGTGTGTGTGTTTGTCCTTAGGATAATGTAGGTTAAGTAGTGTGTTAACTTAGGGATTAATGACCTTAGCAGTTAAGTGCCATAAGATTTCACACACATTAAAACATTTTTTTTTAGTCCTGTGTTTATTTTGTGATCAATTGTCAGTTTATAAACTTTAATGTACAGCCATTTTTTTAGTGACCAGCATTTGGATATCAATTGTCCACCGACTTCCACTGGTGGTAATCTGGTGTTATTTTATATTAATTCATTTATTTTGTTTCACTGTCAGATCATTAATTTCACTTATTTTCGTATTGAATAAATTTTGTTTTGCCTGTGGAAGACTCTGCAAGAGAGACGCTCAATAGCTCGGTACGGGCTTTTCTTGAAGTTTCGAGAACATTAGGTACTGGAGAGAGGAAACTTTTTACATCAATTGTAACGGTTTCTTTCACCATAAACTAGCGATTACGGCCATGATCAGATCTAGTAGGGCAGCAAGCGTTCCTTTTCTTTGCACAGTTGGTTCATCAAGATGACTGCTAGTTTCACGGGGCTTCCTGCAGCATTTGATCTGGCGAACCAGGGAAAAGAACAAGTTATCTTGTCATCACAGAAAACACTCAAAGAGCCTATGGTAGTTCGCAAAACACTAGGTTCTTGCAGTGTCAGTATTTCCAGAATACTGTTGTACCACACAGTTCTGTATTCATATTTTTGACTTAAGACAATGTGATGCACTACTCTCACACTTTGCAGTCGTACTAATGTGTCCACCTGTCAAAGTCCTGAGTAACCACCATTTGCAGCACGGATCACTGCGAGACGTGCAGGAAGAGTGACAGCGAGGTTCTGGAAGCTACCGACAGAGATGCGCAGCCTTGCTGACTCCAGCGCTGTGGCCAGCAGCAGATGGTTTCTCGGTTGAGGATCCACGGCGCTAACAGCTCGATCGAGCTGGTCTCACAGATTATCGACTTGCTTTAAATTCGGTGGTTTGGTGACTACAGGGTGTTACCAATTGCTTCTTTCACAATTTACGACGCACATTAGATATCCCGCTGGGACCTATGCAGCAGTACCAGCAGAGCTTGGAAAAACAAATGAGTTACGAAATGACGTGTAATTCACGATACTGTCGCTAGGAGACTAGTAAGCAGCAATGGCTGACAATGGAAAACTGACGACACAGCAACAATCGGCAATTGTGTTACTTTTTCATGAAACGAAAAGCCTTGTTGTGACTCAGAGGCGTTTTCGACAACAGTTTTACACACGATGGGTCCCTTGCAAGAAGACCATCCACAGGTTGTACGATAATTTTGTACAGGAAGGAACAGTATTTGAAGCGAAGCGACCTCGGCCTAAGCCTGTTTGTTCGCCGGAGAATATTGAAGCGGTACGAGTTGCTGTACAGAGAAGTCTCGGGAAATCGTCTAGAAAGGCAGCAGTGCAACTGGATGTATCCAGACGCACGTTCAACGCTTTCTTAAAAGAGACCTCAATATGTACCCATACAAGATGACCTGTGCACAGAAGCTCACTGAAGAACACAAGCAGCAGAGACTACTGTTTACTCAGTGGGCCGAGGATAGGGAAGAAACTCTCAACAAGGTTTGGTTTTCAGACGAGGCGCATTTTCATTTAGACGGTGTGGTTAACAAACAAAATGTACGGTTTTGGGCCACTGAAAACCCACAAGAGCTTCATGAACGACAACATTATGCTCCGAGGATTACAGCGTGGGCAGCAATTTCCAGTCACGGACTTATTGGACGCTTTTTCTTTGAAGAAACTGTGAACAGTGAGCGTTATTTCAGCGTGCTTCGTCCGGAACCGCGCGACTGCTACGGTCCGGAAATACATGGTTTCCATGCTAGAGACCCTTTGTTACAGAGACTGCTGTACAATTCGCGCTGTACCATGCAGCCACAGCCACAGTTATAGTATGCATGGTTTCCTCGAAGAGGGTGATACTGTTCCTCATACGTCATGTCCTAGCGCCCTCTCCTGCCGTACTGCCGGCCTGTGTGGTCGAGCGGTTCTAGGCGCTTCAGTTCTGGAACCGTGCGACCGCTACAGCCGCAGGTTCGAATTCTCCCTCGGGCATGGATGTGTATGATGTCCTTAGGTTAGTTAGGTTTAAGAAGTTCTAAGTTCTAGGGGACTGATGACCACAGATGTTAAGTCCCATAGTGCTCAGAGCCATTTGAACTCCTCACAGTTTGTCATGCCGTGAGTGCAGACCGTCAAACACAAAGTTATTTTATTCGAAGTATGGCCACGGCACAGGGCATCGAGGGAGGCTGGACTAAGTATACAGTGCACGTACATCTACATCTACATCTACATACATACTCCGCAGTCCACCACACGGTGCGTGGCTTAGGGTACTATGATGTATCATGCAGCGTAACTTGCTGTGACAGTGCGAGAGAGAGACAAAGATATTGTTTATTACTCTGTGGCGGACAGCGCTCACATAATTATTCTTAGGATATAGTTTTTGTTTGTTCTGGTTAAGAGTAATTTTTGAGTAGAGGAGAGCCATTCTTGTGATGTAAAAAATCGACGCCATTGCGAGATTTTGTTTCACATTGTAAAATATAAGTGCATATTGAAGGAAATCAGTTAATACAACAATAAAATATTGTTCATTTCAAGAAGGTACGTCTTATTATACACCCAGCGATGTACTGCTATTGTGATTTACTAATAAACACCAGTTGAGAACAGTTCCGACGGGAGCGTTCAGTTCTAGTGAAATAGTTCGATGTTTTCTTCGGAAAAGAAGTCACTTCATGGATCATTCAAATCCACAATAGTAACGGGACATTTCTCAGAACTGAAAGCAATCTGATTGCTATGCAACAGACCCCCGAAGAATATTTCTCCGTATTTTGGTTACCACTTTCAGCTCAACACGGTATCTGCAGCATCTGGAGCAGATTTCTACAACAGCGGAAGCGTGTAATCGCCATCAGTTTCACACACCGCCCTGTGTACGCTGTATGTATTTACCCACAACAGTGAACATACAGTTACTCACACAAATAGAAAGACAATACTAGGTGGTGTGGGGAAACATTTCAGTATAATGGCCCTGTAGAGCTAAACAGTAATTAGCCTAGTAATAAGAGGAGTCGTTATAAAATGTCTACCGTTAGACAGGACACGATCCTGATACAACACTCATAGTGAACCTGCAATATAAATATGTTAGTAATTTAGTAAGTAATGTTTCATTGTGTGTATATATGTCTAGTCTTATAGAGTAACTACATTATGGTCCTTTGTATGTTTCATGCTAACGCTAACGTGCGGGAGTATCTTGTGAAGAGAACGAGTGCGCCGTCCCAGCAGCCGAGCAGAAACTTCAAAAAGGCCAGAACATTTGAATTACTAGCTTTCTTGAGCATTTATGCATTGTAGTGACCCCTCATGTAGAAATTTTCTAAGTATAAATAGAGTTGCTATATTACTTTTACTAGAATTCCAGTATTTCAGTAGATATAGTAAGACAACATTTTATGTGTTATCTATGCACTGTTTTTGTGTCACATTGTAAAGTGTACATTAACAGCATTAGGACATTAACGTTTTTGCGTGTGTAAAAGTTTAATAGTCACTTTTGTAGGACTTATTTAGAGGAGAAACTGTCAATTGCTCATTTACATGGTGATAACGAGATCTATGTTCAAAGCCAATAAGCAAGCACGCATCACAATGCCACAAAAATGAATTAAATAGTGTGAATGCATCGTCAACTAGTGCCACAGAATTTAATACCGCCGTAGTTAGCGATATGTCGATTACGCCTGAGCAACCAGCAATAATTAATGCGCTCACGACGTCGACACAAACGGTTGCTAGTTCCGACATTCATATGTCGAAAGAAGTCCAGAGAAATATGCAGCAACCAACAAACAACATGAATTTCATCTCTGACACAGACGCGTGCGAAAACGAAATGACTGTACCGAAAATTGTGTCGGTACAATCCTCATTAAGCCCAGTACAGTCGCCAATTGCTGAGAATACCGATTTGTTATCCCAGCTGATGTCAAGTTTGACTGTCATAACACAAGGGATTAAAGCATTGGAAACATCGCAATCTAATCTTGCAACGGCACAATCCACGTTTGCAAACGACATGAATCGTAGATTCCAGGCATTGGAGAGTGCGCAATTTAATTTGGCTCAGGAGCAATCTAATAAACTAAAAGAAATAAATGATAAGATTACTGAAAAATTCCAGAGTTTGGAAACAAAGCAGAGTCACTTGATTACCAGTCAGGCACAACTCATAGTTACACAAGAACAACAGTATCAGGAGTTAACAAACAAATACAAAGACATCTTATGTCGTCAAGATACACTAAATCATCAAGTGCAAGAAGTTATTCATGTACAGAACACTATTGCGCAAGACGTGAATACAATTAAGCACGATAACGAGCAAGCTGTCATTGAGCTTACTCGGAGGATAGACACTCTCAGTCTCGAAGGCGAGAAACACATAGAGAATCTTTTCAATGAACATAAGATCGCATTTTCTAAGGACATTGAAGATTGGGCGAAAGAGCAAACCGAGACAGTGCGAAATTATGTTGACAAAACCTTGAAAGAAACAGTTTCTAACGTGCAAGTTAACAACGAAGCTGCACAAGAACAACTTAAAGCAGAAGTTAAAGAGATTAAGGAGAATATAGGAGATGAATTTCCTGCTTGGAAAGCAAAGATAGAAAATACATTAAAAGCATGCCAGCAGGGTCTAGTTAATACTAGAGGGGCACATACTACTTGCAGTTTATCAAAAGCAGACATTATTCCTCATGAAACCAGTGAAACCGAATCCATGCAACAATATCCATGTATTGGTGCATATTTACGTAATCAACCAGAAACAAATTATCGAGATTATCATTCACAGCGTAGTAGCCACCAGAATACACCTGTGACTATGAATGAAGAAAAAATGCTTAAATATCGACAATTCCAGATATTTATTCCCGAAAGGAAGTCGATCAATCCCGTGGTATTTATCAAGCAATTTAAAGGGATATTGCCGCGAATGTGGACTGAGCAACAAAAAATTATGTACGTTGCAGGATTCATACATGGAGATGGATCGATGTGGGCGTCAGAAGCATCCGATTGGTGTCAAGATTATGACCAATTTGAACGCGCTTTCTTGCACAAATACTGGAATAAAGGTGTACAAGAAAGACTACGTAAGGAAGTTTTTGACCCACAACCTTTTTCTTTCAAAAATGGATCTTTAAGAAAGTATTTCGAGAAGTATATAAATAAAAGTAAATACTGGAATGAACCAATCCCGACGCAGGATATCATTCGAATATTAAAGGGCAAACTTCCACTTGAAGTTAAGGAAAAATTCTACATGTGCCTGAACAACATGTGGAAGATTTTCTTGCCACATTGGATTCAATAGACATTCTGTTCGAAGAATCTCGTGTGCGCTATAACCAACCAAGTTACCAACCTAACAAATACAATAGTAACAACAAACAGTATGGAAACAAACCTTTTGCACACAATTCACCAAACCCACAGGTGAATTATTTCCAGAAAAACGTGAAATTTGGTAACGAAAATCCCGACCAGTGTAATCATGACCAACAATGTGAACAAACATATAAACGGAAATGGAGGAAGAATAATAAGAAGAGGAATGGATACTATCAAGAAGGGAATTATCAGCAAAAACGCCGATATCAGCAACCAACCCATGAATATCACAACCAACCACAAACTTCAGGTTGGGTACCAAATGAAAATGCAAATGAATGGAGAAATCAACCACCAATAATAACCGACGTAACGGAGCAGACATCTACTAATAATGGACAATCGTCAAACTAAACTCGACTGTCAGAAGCCCCGACGGTGCAGTCGAGGAAGTTTTCAGGGGCGAAAATTCGAGCGTCAAATTTTTCCGGTACAATGAAGGCAGATTATTAATAGAAGAACTTCAGCAGGATATGATGCCTTGTCAAGAGGAACATATCACTGTACCTGTTGCGAAAATTCTGGCGGCGATTGAAGGCATTACTGTGCAAGTTACTTTAGATACAGGAGCAGCAGTAAATGTCATTTCTGAGAAGTTATTTCAAAGAATACTTCAGAAAGCAGATCCACCGATTTTTCCTGTTCAATGTTGTAGAATTGTAGGTCCTACTGGTCATAAGTCTTCTCAGGTTAAAGTGCAGACTCAACTTCAGTTAGATATAGGAAATGTAGCTATAAATCGCACGTTCCTTGTAATAAAAAAATTGGTTGAGGACTGTATCCTGGGTATAGATGAATTTAGAGAGAGAAATTGGCATATCGATTTTTCTCTAGGCCGTGCCAGTTTTACAACAATGGATCAGAAACATCAAGTGAATCTTCTCAGGGAATATAGTACCCATGGAAAGTATTGTCATGGACGAAAGCTGCAAATAAAGTGGATACATAGCAAACCTGTAAGGTATTACAAAATTAATTACTTGCAACCAGTTTTAAACCCTGAAGATATGGTATATGAAAAGGTACAAGAACCTGAATATTTGCAACAACATCAAAGAAAGCAATTATATGATCTTCTACAGGAATATCATGAAGTCTTTCAAGAAAGACCTGGTGTAATCAAGGGATACACATGCCATTTAGATGTGATACCACACCAAGTTTTCTGCCGTATTTTTCATCCAGTACCGTGGCGCCAACGAAAGGCAGTTGATGCGGAAATCCACCAGATGCTTGAATGGGATCTGATCGAACCTTCGACGAGTCCATACTGTAGTCCGCTTCATGTTGTCTCGAAAAAGGGAGGAAAAGTTCGTCTCGTGCTAGACGCACGGCAGATAAATAAGATTATCATGCCCGTGCGAACTCACCCGGAAAACATCGATGAGCTAATTCAAAGGTTCGAGGGGATGAAATACTTAACAAATATTGATTTGAGAAGTTCATTTTGGCAGGTGGCTCTAGACGAACCATCAAAAAAGTACACCGCATTTGTACATGCAGGTAGAAGCTATCAATTTAAGGTTTTACCTTTTGGGCTAAACGTGAGCTCAGGAGTTTTTATAAATGCTCTAGATCATGCATTGGGACCTGCACTTCGAAGCAATTTAACTTTATTTGTGGACGACATGCTCATAGCTACGAGCACATGGGAGGAGCACGTTGATTTATTGAGAAGAGTGTTAGAACGTTTCAAGGAAGCAGGCATAACCGCAAATCTGCAAAAGTCCCATTTTGCTCGAGATAAAATCAAATTTTTGGGTCATCTTATAAATGAAAAAGGCATCTTACCGGACTCCGAGAAACTAAAGGCAATCAAAAACTTTGCAGTTCCAACAACAAAAAGACAGTTAAAGGGCTTCCTCGGAGTTGTCTCTTTTTTCAGGCGTTTCATTCACGACCACTCTATTAATGCAGAACCGTTGTACAGCTTGTTGCGCAAAAATACTCCGTGGGTGTGGACGCAACAATGTCAGAATGCATTTGAAGCAATAAAACATGCCTTAGTCAATTCACAAATATTATATCATCCGGATATGAGCCAAGAATTCGGTTTAATGGCAGATGCTTCGGAAATTGGAATAGGTTCATGCCTCTTCCAAGTAAAGATGATAGATAGGAAATCAACTTTCTGTCCAATAGCTTTTGCTAGCCGACTCTTAACTGCTTGTGAAAGAACATATACGACTACCGAAAGGGAAGCATTGGCCGTAGTCTGGTCATTTAAGAAATTTTACTATTACTTATATGGAGCGAAGACAACAGTATACTGTGACCACAAAGCGTTAAGTTTTTTGCAAACATGTAAATTATTACATCCAAGATTAGCAAGATGGACGTTCTCACTCCAAGAGTTTCAATTTGAAATTAAATACCTAAGCGGACAGGATAATTTCATTGCTGATGCACTGTCTAGAATGCCAGATGGAGATTTGTCAACTATCAACATCACCGGCAATCCGTCCGAATTTAATGTTCTTATAATGACTGATAGAATATATAGGAAACATTTTCTTGACATGTGTAAGAACATGGAAAAACTACAGAATGAAGATCCTCGTTGGCATTCAATAAAGGAAACTTTAGCAAAGCCTGGAAACGATGATCTGAAGAGACTGTACAAAGTTGAGGACGATGTCTTATTTTTCAAAGGGCATCTTGATTCAGATAATTGGAAGGTGTGTATTCCCGAGAAGAATGAGAATGACTTAATTTTGCACACGCACATCACTTGGGGACATTTTGGAGTATTAAAGTGTGCTCGGAAGATTCAAGTATATTGCTACTTCCCAAACATTCGCAGGAAAGTGCACAGACAGTTAAGGAAATGTAAAATTTGTCAGCTAGCCAAACCAGGAAATTTTTGTGTGAAAGATTTCCTACATCCTATTATACCCACTAAACCGCTGTAAATCGTTTCGGTCGACGTCTGTGGTCCTCTACCATCATCAAGGGGAGGATGCAAATATATTGTAGTTTTTCTTGATATATTCACTAAGTATGTCAAACTTTATCCATTAAAATCAGCTACTGCTGCATCCATAGCCAAGAAGCTGGTCAAAGATTATGCAGTCAAAGTAGGCAAACCAGAGGCTATTCTTTCTGACAATGGGTCAATGTTCACTGGATTTCGTTGGAGGCAAACATTAGCCAGTTGTGGTATAAAACAAATTCTAACATCAGTATACCACCCTTCGGCGAATCCCGTGGAACGAATTTTTCGTGAATTAAACCGGTTCATGAGAACATATTGCCACAACCAGCAACCCAAATGGATCGATTATCTTCACGATTTTCAGGAAATTGTAAACAATATGCCACATACTACGACAGAATACACCCCATACGAACTGATGTTTGGAAAACAGGAACAGAATGACTGGATTCGACCAATTCCTAAAGTAGCTATTAACAAAATAGACCTACAAAATAAAGTACGACAATCCTTACTCAATATAATGGACAAGGCAAGAAAAAGGAAAATATATTTTGACAATCGACTTGGAAAAATAAAAACATATAAAGTGAAAGACCAAGTTTTAGTAAAAACTCATCCTAAGGCTTCACTTATACAGAGGAAGAACACAAAATGGCAATTATTGTATCAAGGACCATTTGTGATTACCAAAATACCCCATCTAGGAACTTATGTTTTGAAGGATGTGAAGAATGGAAAGGTGAAAGGAATGTATCCTCATCACTTGTTAAAGCAATTTCATGATGACTGAAGATTCTGAATATTGAAAATACTATTCTTATCAAATAATATTGATTAGAGAATTTTCATTAAACCTATGAATCATACTTAGGATAGTTTCTTTTTTTTGCAATTTAGTAGTTAGTTTTCTTTTCAGGCATACTGTACGAGAGATATGCAGACACTATGTATAGGTTTTCCACTGTAAGGATAAGTTTTCTTTTCAGTATGCAGAGAATTTAGCTATAGTATGAATGATTTCTTTTAAAAAAATTTTACTTAGTAGATAGTAATTTCAATCAGGTTTCACAATGCATAACGACCATGGGTTAGTGACTCAAATGAATCTGGTCTATGGCAAGATATTTTTTCTTATGTCGACTTAACAATCTCAATGTATGTTTGTATTTGCTTTTTTACTCGCTGAGCTGAAGTCATGCTGTTCGGAAGGGGTAACCCGTTCTCAGTTTTAAAAGGACGCCTATTACTTTGTTTCAATCTTTTGTGATGAACATTGTCTTTAGAATTGTACTATTGTTGTAACATACCTGTGTGTGTAAATTATGTTATATCAATTGTTGCTCGCGAAGTTACCAACTGAGCGAATGCCTTTCAGTTATAAGCCCATCAACAAGTGTTAAAGTCCATGTGAAAGATGACGAGCATAAGTTGACACGGCATCTCCAGTTGGATTTGTGTATAGTGCATTCTAGGGTTGTTGATAGAAATGACGAACACCTTACGACTTCCGAATATTTCGAATTCAGGACAGAGAATTAGAAAGAACTTTAGATTAGATTCTATTTCAGCTCAGCATAGATCAAACACCTTTTCCACGGAACTTACACTGACTCTTATTTTCATGTTAACCATATGCGGAAAACCATAATACCCACGAGGAGACGGTGAAATGGGAATAGAATTCAATCAGTTACCCGGAGATGACTGATAGAAGGGAATCGTAGATGGACGTAAACCAACGCGTCGACGGTTCACCTCAAGACACAGAAGATTAACAGTGTTGTGTTTCTTTTGTGAACAGTGTTTAAATTCATTTAAAAAAAAATCCATATTGTAAATATTTTTTTTATTTTCCATTGTAATTCAATTAATTATCCTTGCAAATGAGAAATACGAGGATGATAAATCTACCCCGAGGTTTTCCTTGGTTTTCCTTTGTGGGGCTTGGCCGAATGGCTAGATTATCCGTTTGAGACATCCCAAGGCGAGTGACAGAAGCTTTGAATGATGATAAAAAAGGTTTCTGATCACATCTCATGCCATCCTCGACAAATGAATAAAAGCAAGCATGTAAGCTATGCATATATGCTGCATCAGGAATTCAGCACAGGCTTTGTCAGCAGTATATGCACCCAAATCAATAACTTACATTTAGATAGTCATTCACTAATACCAAAATATCATAAGAAATACAGTGAACATTAATACTCTAGTGGACATTAATACAGCGTCATAAACAATCACCGATATAGTGTTGTGTGAACGCTCGTGTTTGTTTTTGCCCAAAAACGTTCGTCCACAAGAGGGGCATATATGATGTATCATGCAGCGTAACTTGCTGTGACAGTGCGAGAGAGAGACAAAGATATTGTTTATTACTCTGTGGCGGACAGCGCTCACATAATTATTCTTAGGATATAGTTTTTGTTTGTTCTGGTTAAGAGTAATTTTTGAGTAGAGGAGAGCCATTCTTGTGATGTAAAAAATCGACGCCATTGCGAGATTTTGTTTCACATTGTAAAATATAAGTGCATATTGAAGGAAATCAGTTAATACAACAATAAAATATTGTTCATTTCAAGAAGGTACGTCTTATTATACACCCAGCGATGTACTGCTATTGTGATTTACTAATAAACACCAGTTGAGAACAGTTCCGACGGGAGCGTTCAGTTCTAGTGAAATAGTTCGATGTTTTCTTCGGAAAAGAAGTCACTTCATGGATCATTCAAATCCACAATAGTAACGGGACATTTCTCAGAACTGAAAGCAATCTGATTGCTATGCAACAGACCCCCGAAGAATATTTCTCCGTATTTTGGTTACCACTTTCAGCTCAACACGGTATCTGCAGCATCTGGAGCAGATTTCTACAACAGCGGAAGCGTGTAATCGCCATCAGTTTCACACACCGCCCTGTGTACGCTGTATGTATTTACCCACAACAGTGAACATACAGTTACTCACACAAATAGAAAGACAATACTAGGTGGTGTGGGGAAACATTTCAGTATAATGGCCCTGTAGAGCTAAACAGTAATTAGCCTAGTAATAAGAGGAGTCGTTATAAAATGTCTACCGTTAGACAGGACACGATCCTGATACAACACTCATAGTGAACCTGCAATATAAATATGTTAGTAATTTAGTAAGTAATGTTTCATTGTGTGTATATATGTCTAGTCTTATAGAGTAACTACATTATGGTCCTTTGTATGTTTCATGCTAACGCTAACGTGCGGGAGTATCTTGTGAAGAGAACGAGTGCGCCGTCCCAGCAGCCGAGCAGAAACTTCAAAAAGGCCAGAACATTTGAATTACTAGCTTTCTTGAGCATTTATGCATTGTAGTGACCCCTCATGTAGAAATTTTCTAAGTATAAATAGAGTTGCTATATTACTTTTACTAGAATTCCAGTATTTCAGTAGATATAGTAAGACAACATTTTATGTGTTATCTATGCACTGTTTTTGTGTCACATTGTAAAGTGTACATTAACAGCATTAGGACATTAACGTTTTTGCGTGTGTAAAAGTTTAATAGTCACTTTTGTAGGACTTATTTAGAGGAGAAACTGTCAATTGCTCATTTACATGGTGATAACGAGATCTATGTTCAAAGCCAATAAGCAAGCACGCATCACAATGCCACAAAAATGAATTAAATAGTGTGAATGCATCGTCAACTAGTGCCACAGAATTTAATACCGCCGTAGTTAGCGATATGTCGATTACGCCTGAGCAACCAGCAATAATTAATGCGCTCACGACGTCGACACAAACGGTTGCTAGTTCCGACATTCATATGTCGAAAGAAGTCCAGAGAAATATGCAGCAACCAACAAACAACATGAATTTCATCTCTGACACAGACGCGTGCGAAAACGAAATGACTGTACCGAAAATTGTGTCGGTACAATCCTCATTAAGCCCAGTACAGTCGCCAATTGCTGAGAATACCGATTTGTTATCCCAGCTGATGTCAAGTTTGACTGTCATAACACAAGGGATTAAAGCATTGGAAACATCGCAATCTAATCTTGCAACGGCACAATCCACGTTTGCAAACGACATGAATCGTAGATTCCAGGCATTGGAGAGTGCGCAATTTAATTTGGCTCAGGAGCAATCTAATAAACTAAAAGAAATAAATGATAAGATTACTGAAAAATTCCAGAGTTTGGAAACAAAGCAGAGTCACTTGATTACCAGTCAGGCACAACTCATAGTTACACAAGAACAACAGTATCAGGAGTTAACAAACAAATACAAAGACATCTTATGTCGTCAAGATACACTAAATCATCAAGTGCAAGAAGTTATTCATGTACAGAACACTATTGCGCAAGACGTGAATACAATTAAGCACGATAACGAGCAAGCTGTCATTGAGCTTACTCGGAGGATAGACACTCTCAGTCTCGAAGGCGAGAAACACATAGAGAATCTTTTCAATGAACATAAGATCGCATTTTCTAAGGACATTGAAGATTGGGCGAAAGAGCAAACCGAGACAGTGCGAAATTATGTTGACAAAACCTTGAAAGAAACAGTTTCTAACGTGCAAGTTAACAACGAAGCTGCACAAGAACAACTTAAAGCAGAAGTTAAAGAGATTAAGGAGAATATAGGAGATGAATTTCCTGCTTGGAAAGCAAAGATAGAAAATACATTAAAAGCATGCCAGCAGGGTCTAGTTAATACTAGAGGGGCACATACTACTTGCAGTTTATCAAAAGCAGACATTATTCCTCATGAAACCAGTGAAACCGAATCCATGCAACAATATCCATGTATTGGTGCATATTTACGTAATCAACCAGAAACAAATTATCGAGATTATCATTCACAGCGTAGTAGCCACCAGAATACACCTGTGACTATGAATGAAGAAAAAATGCTTAAATATCGACAATTCCAGATATTTATTCCCGAAAGGAAGTCGATCAATCCCGTGGTATTTATCAAGCAATTTAAAGGGATATTGCCGCGAATGTGGACTGAGCAACAAAAAATTATGTACGTTGCAGGATTCATACATGGAGATGGATCGATGTGGGCGTCAGAAGCATCCGATTGGTGTCAAGATTATGACCAATTTGAACGCGCTTTCTTGCACAAATACTGGAATAAAGGTGTACAAGAAAGACTACGTAAGGAAGTTTTTGACCCACAACCTTTTTCTTTCAAAAATGGATCTTTAAGAAAGTATTTCGAGAAGTATATAAATAAAAGTAAATACTGGAATGAACCAATCCCGACGCAGGATATCATTCGAATATTAAAGGGCAAACTTCCACTTGAAGTTAAGGAAAAATTCTACATGTGCCTGAACAACATGTGGAAGATTTTCTTGCCACATTGGATTCAATAGACATTCTGTTCGAAGAATCTCGTGTGCGCTATAACCAACCAAGTTACCAACCTAACAAATACAATAGTAACAACAAACAGTATGGAAACAAACCTTTTGCACACAATTCACCAAACCCACAGGTGAATTATTTCCAGAAAAACGTGAAATTTGGTAACGAAAATCCCGACCAGTGTAATCATGACCAACAATGTGAACAAACATATAAACGGAAATGGAGGAAGAATAATAAGAAGAGGAATGGATACTATCAAGAAGGGAATTATCAGCAAAAACGCCGATATCAGCAACCAACCCATGAATATCACAACCAACCACAAACTTCAGGTTGGGTACCAAATGAAAATGCAAATGAATGGAGAAATCAACCACCAATAATAACCGACGTAACGGAGCAGACATCTACTAATAATGGACAATCGTCAAACTAAACTCGACTGTCAGAAGCCCCGACGGTGCAGTCGAGGAAGTTTTCAGGGGCGAAAATTCGAGCGTCAAATTTTTCCGGTACAATGAAGGCAGATTATTAATAGAAGAACTTCAGCAGGATATGATGCCTTGTCAAGAGGAACATATCACTGTACCTGTTGCGAAAATTCTGGCGGCGATTGAAGGCATTACTGTGCAAGTTACTTTAGATACAGGAGCAGCAGTAAATGTCATTTCTGAGAAGTTATTTCAAAGAATACTTCAGAAAGCAGATCCACCGATTTTTCCTGTTCAATGTTGTAGAATTGTAGGTCCTACTGGTCATAAGTCTTCTCAGGTTAAAGTGCAGACTCAACTTCAGTTAGATATAGGAAATGTAGCTATAAATCGCACGTTCCTTGTAATAAAAAAATTGGTTGAGGACTGTATCCTGGGTATAGATGAATTTAGAGAGAGAAATTGGCATATCGATTTTTCTCTAGGCCGTGCCAGTTTTACAACAATGGATCAGAAACATCAAGTGAATCTTCTCAGGGAATATAGTACCCATGGAAAGTATTGTCATGGACGAAAGCTGCAAATAAAGTGGATACATAGCAAACCTGTAAGGTATTACAAAATTAATTACTTGCAACCAGTTTTAAACCCTGAAGATATGGTATATGAAAAGGTACAAGAACCTGAATATTTGCAACAACATCAAAGAAAGCAATTATATGATCTTCTACAGGAATATCATGAAGTCTTTCAAGAAAGACCTGGTGTAATCAAGGGATACACATGCCATTTAGATGTGATACCACACCAAGTTTTCTGCCGTATTTTTCATCCAGTACCGTGGCACCAACGAAAGGCAGTTGATGCGGAAATCCACCAGATGCTTGAATGGGATCTGATCGAACCTTCGACGAGTCCATACTGTAGTCCGCTTCATGTTGTCTCGAAAAAGGGAGGAAAAGTTCGTCTCGTGCTAGACGCACGGCAGATAAATAAGATTATCATGCCCGTGCGAACTCACCCGGAAAACATCGATGAGCTAATTCAAAGGTTCGAGGGGATGAAATACTTAACAAATATTGATTTGAGAAGTTCATTTTGGCAGGTGGCTCTAGACGAACCATCAAAAAAGTACACCGCATTTGTACATGCAGGTAGAAGCTATCAATTTAAGGTTTTACCTTTTGGGCTAAACGTGAGCTCAGGAGTTTTTATAAATGCTCTAGATCATGCATTGGGACCTGCACTTCGAAGCAATTTAACTTTATTTGTGGACGACATGCTCATAGCTACGAGCACATGGGAGGAGCACGTTGATTTATTGAGAAGAGTGTTAGAACGTTTCAAGGAAGCAGGCATAACCGCAAATCTGCAAAAGTCCCATTTTGCTCGAGATAAAATCAAATTTTTGGGTCATCTTATAAATGAAAAAGGCATCTTACCGGACTCCGTGAAACTAAAGGCAATCAAAAACTTTGCAGTTCCAACAACAAAAAGACAGTTAAAGGGCTTCCTCGGAGTTGTCTCTTTTTTCAGGCGTTTCATTCACGACCACTCTATTAATGCAGAACCGTTGTACAGCTTGTTGCGCAAAAATACTCCGTGGGTGTGGACGCAACAATGTCAGAATGCATTTGAAGCAATAAAACATGCCTTAGTCAATTCACAAATATTATATCATCCGGATATGAGCCAAGAATTCGGTTTAATGGCAGATGCTTCGGAAATTGGAATAGGTTCATGCCTCTTCCAAGTAAAGATGATAGATAGGAAATCAACTTTCTGTCCAATAGCTTTTGCTAGCCGACTCTTAACTGCTTGTGAAAGAACATATACGACTACCGAAAGGGAAGCATTGGCCGTAGTCTGGTCATTTAAGAAATTTTACTATTACTTATATGGAGCGAAGACAACAGTATACTGTGACCACAAAGCGTTAAGTTTTTTGCAAACATGTAAATTATTACATCCAAGATTAGCAAGATGGACGTTCTCACTCCAAGAGTTTCAATTTGAAATTAAATACCTAAGCGGACAGGATAATTTCATTGCTGATGCACTGTCTAGAATGCCAGATGGAGATTTGTCAACTATCAACATCACCGGCAATCCGTCCGAATTTAATGTTCTTATAATGACTGATAGAATATATAGGAAACATTTTCTTGACATGTGTAAGAACATGGAAAAACTACAGAATGAAGATCCTCGTTGGCATTCAATAAAGGAAACTTTAGCAAAGCCTGGAAACGATGATCTGAAGAGACTGTACAAAGTTGAGGACGATGTCTTATTTTTCAAAGGGCATCTTGATTCAGATAATTGGAAGGTGTGTATTCCCGAGAAGAATGAGAATGACTTAATTTTGCACACGCACATCACTTGGGGACATTTTGGAGTATTAAAGTGTGCTCGGAAGATTCAAGTATATTGCTACTTCCCAAACATTCGCAGGAAAGTGCACAGACAGTTAAGGAAATGTAAAATTTGTCAGCTAGCCAAACCAGGAAATTTTTGTGTGAAAGATTTCCTACATCCTATTATACCCACTAAACCGCTGTAAATCGTTTCGGTCGACGTCTGTGGTCCTCTACCATCATCAAGGGGAGGATGCAAATATATTGTAGTTTTTCTTGATATATTCACTAAGTATGTCAAACTTTATCCATTAAAATCAGCTACTGCTGCATCCATAGCCAAGAAGCTGGTCAAAGATTATGCAGTCAAAGTAGGCAAACCAGAGGCTATTCTTTCTGACAATGGGTCAATGTTCACTGGATTTCGTTGGAGGCAAACATTAGCCAGTTGTGGTATAAAACAAATTCTAACATCAGTATACCACCCTTCGGCGAATCCCGTGGAACGAATTTTTCGTGAATTAAACCGGTTCATGAGAACATATTGCCACAACCAGCAACCCAAATGGATCGATTATCTTCACGATTTTCAGGAAATTGTAAACAATATGCCACATACTACGACAGAATACACCCCATACGAACTGATGTTTGGAAAACAGGAACAGAATGACTGGATTCGACCAATTCCTAAAGTAGCTATTAACAAAATAGACCTACAAAATAAAGTACGACAATCCTTACTCAATATAATGGACAAGGCAAGAAAAAGGAAAATATATTTTGACAATCGACTTGGAAAAATAAAAACATATAAAGTGAAAGACCAAGTTTTAGTAAAAACTCATCCTAAGGCTTCACTTATACAGAGGAAGAACACAAAATGGCAATTATTGTATCAAGGACCATTTGTGATTACCAAAATACCCCATCTAGGAACTTATGTTTTGAAGGATGTGAAGAATGGAAAGGTGAAAGGAATGTATCCTCATCACTTGTTAAAGCAATTTCATGATGACTGAAGATTCTGAATATTGAAAATACTATTCTTATCAAATAATATTGATTAGAGAATTTTCATTAAACCTATGAATCATACTTAGGATAGTTTCTTTTTTTTGCAATTTAGTAGTTAGTTTTCTTTTCAGGCATACTGTACGAGAGATATGCAGACACTATGTATAGGTTTTCCACTGTAAGGATAAGTTTTCTTTTCAGTATGCAGAGAATTTAGCTATAGTATGAATGATTTCTTTTAAAAAAATTTTACTTAGTAGATAGTAATTTCAATCAGGTTTCACAATGCATAACGACCATGGGTTAGTGACTCAAATGAATCTGGTCTATGGCAAGATATTTTTTCTTATGTCGACTTAACAATCTCAATGTATGTTTGTATTTGCTTTTTTACTCGCTGAGCTGAAGTCATGCTGTTCGGAAGGGGTAACCCGTTCTCAGTTTTAAAAGGACGCCTATTACTTTGTTTCAATCTTTTGTGATGAACATTGTCTTTAGAATTGTACTATTGTTGTAACATACCTGTGTGTGTAAATTATGTTATATCAATTGTTGCTCGCGAAGTTACCAACTGAGCGAATGCCTTTCAGTTATAAGCCCATCAACAAGTGTTAAAGTCCATGTGAAAGATGACGAGCATAAGTTGACACGGCAGCTCCAGTTGGATTTGTGTATAGTGCATTCTAGGGTTGTTGATAGAAATGACGAACACCTTACGACTTCCGAATATTTCGAATTCAGGACAGAGAATTAGAAAGAACTTTAGATTAGATTCTATTTCAGCTCAGCATAGATCAAACACCTTTTCCACGGAACTTACACTGACTCTTATTTTCATGTTAACCATATGCGGAAAACCATAATACCCACGAGGAGACGGTGAAATGGGAATAGAATTCAATCAGTTACCCGGAGATGACTGATAGAAGGGAATCGTAGATGGACGTAAACCAACGCGTCGACGGTTCACCTCAAGACACAGAAGATTAACAGTGTTGTGTTTCTTTTGTGAACAGTGTTTAAATTCATTTAAAAAAAAATCCATATTGTAAATATTTTTTTTATTTTCCATTGTAATTCAATTAATTATCCTTGCAAATGAGAAATACGAGGATGATAAATCTACCCCGAGGTTTTCCTTGGTTTTCCTTTGTGGGGCTTGGCCGAATGGCTAGATTATCCGTTTGAGACATCCCAAGGCGAGTGACAGAAGCTTTGAATGATGATAAAAAAGGTTTCTGATCACATCTCATGCCATCCTCGACAAATGAATAAAAGCAAGCATGTAAGCTATGCATATATGCTGCATCAGGAATTCAGCACAGGCTTTGTCAGCAGTATATGCACCCAAATCAATAACTTACATTTAGATAGTCATTCACTAATACCAAAATATCATAAGAAATACAGTGAACATTAATACTCTAGTGGACATTAATACAGCGTCATAAACAATCACCGATATAGTGTTGTGTGAACGCTCGTGTTTGTTTTTGCCCAAAAACGTTCGTCCACAAGAGGGGCATATATGATGTATCATGCAGCGTAACTTGCTGTGACAGTGCGAGAGAGAGACAAAGATATTGTTTATTACTCTGTGGCGGACAGCGCTCACATAATTATTCTTAGGATATAGTTTTTGTTTGTTCTGGTTAAGAGTAATTTTTGAGTAGAGGAGAGCCATTCTTGTGATGTAAAAAATCGACGCCATTGCGAGATTTTGTTTCACATTGTAAAATATAAGTGCATATTGAAGGAAATCAGTTAATACAACAATAAAATATTGTTCATTTCAAGAAGGTACGTCTTATTATACACCCAGCGATGTACTGCTATTGTGATTTACTAATAAACACCAGTTGAGAACAGTTCCGACGGGAGCGTTCAGTTCTAGTGAAATAGTTCGATGTTTTCTTCGGAAAAGAAGTCACTTCATGGATCATTCAAATCCACAATAGTAACGGGACATTTCTCAGAACTGAAAGCAATCTGATTGCTATGCAACAGACCCCCGAAGAATATTTCTCCGTATTTTGGTTACCACTTTCAGCTCAACACGGTATCTGCAGCATCTGGAGCAGATTTCTACAACAGTGGAAGCGTGTAATCGCCATCAGTTTCACACACCGCCCTGTGTACGCTGTATGTATTTACCCACAACAGTGAACATACAGTTACTCACACAAATAGAAAGACAATACTAGGTGGTGTGGGGAAACATTTCAGTATAATGGCCCTGTAGAGCTAAACAGTAATTAGCCTAGTAAGAAATGGAGTCGTTATAGTACCTCGTACCATAACTAGCATCTTCTCTCCCTGTTCCACTCCCAAACAGAACGAGGGAAAAAAGACTGCCTATATGCCTCTATATAGCCCTAATCTCTCTTATCTTTGTGGTCTTTCCGCGAAATGTAAGTTGGCGGCAGTAAAATTGTACTGCAGTCAGCCCCAAATGCTGGTTCTCTAAATTTCCTCAATAGCGATTCACGAAAAGAACGCCTTCTTTCCTTTAGAGACTCCCAATCGAGTTCTTGAAGCATTTCCGTAACACTCTCGTGATGATCAAACCTACCAGTAACAAATCTAGCAGCCCGCCTCTGAATTGCTTCTATGTCCTCCCTCAGTCCGACCTGATAGGGATCCAAAACGCTCGAGCAGTACTCAAGAATAGGTCGTATTAGTGTATTATAAACGGTCTCCTTTACAGATGAACCACATCTTCCCAAAATTCTACCAATGAACCGAAAACGACTATCCGCCTTTCCCAGAACTGCCATTACATGCTTGTCCCACTTCATATCGCTCTGCAATGTTACGCCCAAATATGTAATCGACGTGACTGTGTCAAGCGCTACACTACTAATGGATTATTCAAACATTATGGGATTCTTTTTCCTATTCATCGCCATTAATTTACATTTATCTATATTTAGAGTTAGCTGCCATTCTTTACACGAATCACAAATCCTGTCCATGTCATCTTGTATCCTCCTACAGTCACTCAACGACGACACCTTCCCGTACACCACAGCATCATCAGCAAA
This sequence comes from Schistocerca americana, assembly GCF_021461395.2. Classification (NCBI taxonomy): domain Eukaryota; kingdom Metazoa; phylum Arthropoda; class Insecta; order Orthoptera; family Acrididae; genus Schistocerca; species Schistocerca americana. The sequence continues at coordinate 659,662,341 of NC_060120.1, read as the reverse complement.
CAGCCGCACATTGCTATCTACCCTATTCAAAAGATCATTTATGTTGATAGAAAACAGCAGCGGACCTACCACACTTCCCTAGGGCACTCCAGATGATACCCTCACCTTCGATGAACACTCACCATCGAGGACAACGTACTGGGTTCTATTACTTAAGAAGTCTTCGAGCCACTCACATACTTGGGAACCAATCCCATATGCTCGTCCCTTAGTTAGGAGTCTGCAGTGGGGCACCGAGTCCAACGCTTTCCGGAAGTCAAGGAATATGGAATCCGTCTGATACCCTTCATCCATGGTTCGCAAGATATCATGTGAAAAAAGGGCGAGTTGCGTTTCGCAGGAGCGATGCTTTCTAAAGCCGCGCTGATGCATGGACAGCAACTTCTCTGTCTCAACAAAATTCATTGTATTCGAACTGAGAACCGGACAAGAGATTCGCGATAAATGCAAGCTAAGTAAGGAGCCAATGCAGTAGAGTACTCTCTGTAAAACTGAATTGGAATCCCATCAGGACCTGGTGATTTATTTATTTTCAACCCATTCAGCTGCTTCACAATCCCAGGGATGTCTATCACTATGTCCTCCATACGGGAATCTGTACGAGACTCAAACGGCGGTATGTTTGTACGATCCTCCTGCGTGAAAGATTTCTCAAATGCTAAATTTAAAATTTACTAATGATGTGCCCAATCACTCAGCAACGCTGCTCATTGCACATGTTACTGCTGGCATCAGACCTGTACTGACACCTTCCGACTGACCTTTCGCATTTGTGAAGTTGATGTTCCACGGCAAGACTGAAATGCTTCGCCATCCACAAACAACATTCGCAAAAATCTGCTACCATCAGCTGCAACTGATTACGAACACAGACTGTCTCTACCCCTGAGTTAGGACGGATTTACGCGGGGTGTCCCAACTACCTCTGAGATTTGCAAGAACTATTATAATTTGATGTGGAATTGGATTGAATCAAAGGTCTTATCGTTCCAAAGCCTCTGTTCTCTTACGCTACCAAAAGTCACTTCAATTATATATTCTAAGAAATATAACACCCACTACCAATTTTTAAAGGACTATGGCATCTTTTGCGCTGGAACGGCAGGTCTGTGTGAGAGAAAATCAGTGATACAACTCTTTTGTAGATCTAACAAGCAATGATGGAGCAAAAACACACTGAATTGTGATTTTTCGTACTGTTATTGCGGCCATCCGAGTGGTACGCGGTCTGACAGTTCAATCTCCATGGAAACTGGCGCCATTGTGCCCAGTGGTACGTGATGTCTACGTCACTGTTGACGAAGAATGGAGACTGGAATAAACTTTCGGGCTATCACCATTCAAATGGCCTCAATAAAAGCACGAAAATTTTAATTACCAGCTCAACAAAATAAAATTACGAAATATTTTGTTTGTTTGCAGTCCTGGTGCACACAGAAATCTCCGTGCCACCATACTGCAGCACGCCGCCAGAGGAGCGGCAACAAAATGGTGCAACCTATTGATAATGTGAAGTACCGAGCGATCATTCGTTTCGTGCAGCGGCTGAGATATTTCAGTTCTGTCTGGGTCATCCAGAAGACTTCTCTAGCCTTCTAAATTGTACTGACACAACTGTAACACGATTGGTGTAACCCCGCACAAATAGCTGTGTCACGGGATTTTAGTGTATGGCGCAGACCTATAAGAATGTTCCGATACTTTAATATGAGTTACAAACTTCATGAATTCATAATAAGGCGCATATTATTCGTTAACGTGACCTGCAATATGAAAAAAATCAATTTCGAAAACATCTGTGGAAGCAAATGATACACTACTGGCCATTAAAATTGCTACACCACGAAGATGACGTGCTACAGACGCGAAATTTAACCGACAGGAAGAAGATGCTGTGATATGAAAACGATTAGTTTTTCAGAGCATTCCCACAAGGTTGGCTCCGGAGGCGACACCTACAACGTCCTGACATGAGGAAAGTTTCCAACCGATTTCTCATACGCAAACAGCAGTTGACCGGCGTTGCATGGTGAAACGTTGTTGTGATGCCTCGTGTAAGGAGGAGAAATGCGTACCATCACGTTTCCGACTTTGATAAAGGTCGGATTGTAGCCTATCGCGATTGCGGTTTATCGTATCGCGACATTGCTGCTCGCGTTGGTCGAGATCCAATGACTGTTAGCAGAGTATGGGATCGGTGGGTTCAGGAGGGTAATACGGAACGCCGTCCTGGATCCCAACGGCCCCGTGTCACTAGCAGTCGAGATGACAGACATCTTATCTGCATGGCTGTAACGGATCGTGCAGCCACGTCTCGATCCCTGAGTCACAAGATGGGGACGTTTGCAAGACAACAACCATCTGCACGAACAGTTCGACGACGTTTGCAGCAGCATGGACTATCAGCTCGGAGACCATGGCTGCTATTACCCTTGACGCTGCATCACAGACGGGAGCGCCTGCGATGGTGTACTCAACGACGAACCTGGATGCACGAATGGCAAAACGTCATTTTTTAGGATGAATCCAGGTTCTGTTTACAGCATCATGATGGTCGCATCCGTGTTTGGCGACATCGCAGTGAACGCACATTGGAAGCGTGTATTCGTCATCGCCATACTGGCGTATCACCCGGGGTGATGGTATGGGGTGCCATTGGTTACACGTCTCGGTCACCTCTCGTTCTCATTTAAGGCACTTTGAACAGTGGACGTTACATTTCAGATGTGTTACGACCCGTGGCTCTACCCTTCATACGATCCCTGCGAAATCCTACATTTCAGCAGGATAATGCTCGACCGCATGTTGCAGGTCCTGTACGGGCCTTTATGGATACAAAAAATGTACCACTGCGGCCCTGAACAGCACATTCTCCAGATCTCTCACCAACTGCAAACGTCTGGTCAATGGTGGCCGAGCAACTGGCTCGTCACAATACGCCAGTCACTACTCTTGATGAACTGTGGTATCGTGTTGTAGCTACATGGGCAGCTGTACCTGTACATGCCATTCAAGCTCTATTTGACTCAATGCCCAGGCGTATCAAGGCCGTTATTACGGCCGGAGGTGGTTGTTCTGGGTACTGACTTCTCAGGATCTATGCACCCAAATTGCGTGATAATGTAATCACATGTCAGTTCTAGCAATTTTAATGGCCAGTAGTGTAGTTCTACTTTATTGTAACTCGAAGGAAAGAGAAAAATGAGGGAACAGTACCTGTTTTACTTTTCCTATTTCATGAAGACAAACATTTACATCTACATCATACACCGCAAGCCATCGGATTGTGTGTGGTGAAGAATATGCCTGGTACCAGTACCACTAATTGATTTCCCCCTCCCCCCCCCCCTACCCTATTCCACTTGCCAAAAGACGCTTTTGAAGAATAATTGTCGGTAAGCTTCTGTATTGACTCTAATTTTTGGAATTTCTCGTCGTAGCCATTACTTGAGATGTATGTGGGAGAAAGTAATATGTTTTCCGACTCTTCCCGGAATTTGTTCACTCGAAATTTCAATAGAAAATATGTCCGTGATTCAGAACGCCTCTCTTGTAACGTTTGCCAATGGAGTTTGTTGGCCGTCCGGCGTGGCCGAGCGGTTCTAAACGCTTCAGTCTGGACCGCGCGACCGCTACGGCCGCAGGTTCGCATCCTTCCTCGGGCATGGATGTGTGTGATGTCCTTAGGTTAGTTAGGTTTAAGTAGTTCTAAGTTCTAGGGGACTCATGACCTTAGAAGTTAAGTCCAATAGTGCTCAGAGGCATTTGAACCATTTGAGACGAAGGCCCACTTGTGTACCCTAGATGACTGCACAACACAAAGCTTTCGGGCCCGTCAACACCTACATTGCATTATTGATGACTGAAAACATGTTGCCTGGTCGGACACGTCTCGTTTAGAATTGTATCGAGTGGATGGACGGGTACGTGTATGGAGACAACCTCACGAATCCAAACCGCTTCAGTTATAAGGTTTTTCTTTTTAAATTCACGACCGATTTCGGGCTATCAAATGCCCATCATCAGGGGCAATTACCGAAAACAAACTAGATAAGTGCGGTAAAAAAATCCTTACATACACTTGTATGCATAAAATAGAACGACTGAGGACTATCATTCACAAAATTCTAACCGTGGTATGTCACTAAATGGCATATGTTTATCACTTATGGCAACAACGTTACGGTTCAATTAGCTTTTTCTGCACCTTTTTGGGAATTACTTCCAACAGAATTATGCACACTTTTAACTGTTTTATTAAATTCTGATTACGGCATACTAATGGAACCCTGCTAAAAGTATAGCCACTAAATAGCATGCTTGTGCCATTCATTTATAGCGAGAACTCTATTGTTCATTTAGGGTTTATTCTGCACAGGTCACTTTAAGCTAACAGTTTTTTCTGTAGTGGTTTTTGTTACCAATTTTTTTTGTTTACTCGCTTCAATGCGTTCAATAATCTTTAAAAAAATTTCTTATTATTCTTTTCTACACAACTTTTGCATCGTTTACGTCCCTTTATAATATTTTCCCTCGTATTCTACATTCCCAATCACTGTTTGATCTTTATAAACGATAGTTCAGGTTCGTTTTATGTTATGCATACAAGCATATGTAAAGATTATTTTTGTTTTAGAGCACTTACCTTATTTGTGTCAGTGTGCAGATGGACAAAACATCTGAACTGTCTTCTCAAGCCCAGGGTGTTAAACGGACATTCTAAAGAAATATGAACTTGGCCCTGTAAGGCAGCTAATATCAGGTGCGGATCGTAACAAAAATCATTAGAAATGCTGCTGTCACGTAACTAGAATGCATGAATTAATAAAAGTGAAAGTTTGAGGTCCATTCTAGAAAGATAAAACAGCTATTCCCTTTTGTATTCTATGTATAATTTATCAACTGTGCTTTCAGGGATCAAGTGATACTCATCATTCATGTTTAATTACTTTTGACACTCAATAACAAAATATTGAACTATTGAACATATGAAATTGACTATTATTAAAATCGTTATCTCTACACATAAAATTTGTTGTCACAGGAAAGAATGATCAAAAATCTTCATTAACTCATTTACATCTACGTTGTTGTAGCTGGTCAATGCACTGAGTTGGTGGAGAATAAATTTACTTTTTGTACCAATGAAAAAACTCATGTACTCAATGTGAGGGCAGGATAGTATCCAAGCTTTTGATATTCAATGGTCAAAGCGTACGCAAGATGGAGCGAGCAAAATCTAGACTCAACATTTACTGTGGCCTAATGCATGATGGTACTTTACCAAGCGGCATCTGCAACGGTGTTGTCTCCGTGCTGGATCTGAAACGCTAATTCCCTACTCTGGCCTTCGCTGAAATCACTCAGTCTCAACTTTCCTGCATTCTGTGGAACGTTAATCTTTCCCTAGTCGAAATAATGGCTATTGCACACTCGCTATGGGTTGGAGGGACTTGCACAATTTCATTGCCCGCAAAAATTCCCGGAGGAATAATTATCTACCTCTTTGCTATCTGTCGCCACAATACGTGAAGCGTATCGTCCTCGCTTCGCAGAAAGCAAAACTCTCAATGCTCTCGCCTATTTCCTCACACTTGTGCAGTCCCCCGTGAGATATATAGCCATTTTAGGTCTCAAAATGCTTTTATATAATGAGGATGTCCACACCGTGTCACGTCTGCATCGCCTTGTATGGCTTCAGCCGATCACCGTCTCGCTAGATGTGAATTTTTTTTCTTCCTGGGTCGCAGCCAAGCCCTCTTAATGCCATGCAGCCATTGACCCTCAGTCCCAGCAGTATTTACGTTAAAAGGAATAATGTATTGTTCTGGCCTTATCCCTTTCTGCACTGAAGTTCGCTATTCTCTTGTTAAATGAGGTTTGTCGATATTAACCACCTGCTCGGTTAGTCTCCAAAATGCATTTCACTTGTTTATTCACTCCTCTGTCCATATATATTGGTAGATATTGTTTTGTTAGTTTTCGGTACATGAGATTAAGTGCAATTGCCTTTTGTTGATGTAATTATTATTTTCTGAGGGTCTCATACTGTATCGTACTGTCGTTAGGAGTCAAGCTCATGTAAGGTCCGTAAAATCCGGACGCCTTACATTTGTTTTCAGTAATTGCGCTTGACAATGGGAGTTTGTTAGCCTGGAACCGGTCCTGAGATTTAAAAAAAAACCTTACTGAAGTGGTGATCTCTATATCTTGACCACAATACTGCCGACAGGGATTATTCACATTACAATTTTAATATAACTGGTCCAAAATCGTTTGTTGGCATTTCCGATAAAGCCACGAGTTTCTCCAAGGTCCTTCAAAATAGAAGCAACTCATGGAGCACAGCCTTTGTTTGCGGATATGAGCTTGGAGAAGTAGGTATTGCGCGCTGGGGACTGGGCGGCGGCGCCAGCCCTCTTACTCACACGGAGTAAGATCCGCTGCAGTCTTACTTGCCGGCTCATGCGACTGCTCCCTTGAGGGCTCTTTCGTCTCCTAGATGGCTGCCCTGGAGGGAGTTGCGCGCGTTTCCCGTGATAGGTCCGGAACCATTTTTCTTGTGAAGACTAGTTGGTCTCACTGCATGCAACCTGCGCTTGCCAGCCAGGAGTCCTGTTTGGAGACTGACGTCACAGCCTACAGGGTAGGAGCTCTGAGGCAACGCCAGTTAACTCTAGAGACCAAACAGAACATTACACGCCCTCCGGCCGACCTGCGATCTTTCTCAAGCGATTGTAAAGAAATAATTTCGTACAAAATATGATTTTCAGACATCTTATAACTTCATTCGCCAGGTTCATGAAGAACTGCCTATCAAAAAAAATGGCTCTGAGCACTATGGGACTCAACTGCTGTGGTCATTAGTCCCCTAGAACTTAGAACTACTTAAACCTAACTAACCTAAGGACGTCACACACATCCATGCCCGAGGCAGGATTCGAACCTGCGACCGTAGCAGTCGCACGGTTCCGGACTGCGCGCCTAGAACCGCGAGACCACCGCGGCCGGCTAACTGCCTATCATTTCGTGGATGATCATATTGATGTGATGTCTTAGGATGAAGTAAAGTACTGAAAAATTTCGGAAAGTTTTCAGTGAAAAATAGAGGTCGCTATGAATTTGCGTTCGGCGCATGTTGTATTCAAATGGCTCTGAGCACTATGGGACTCAACTGCTGAGGTCATTAGTCCCCTAGAACTTAGAACTAGTTAAACCTAGCTAACCTAAGGACATCACAAACATCCATGCCCGAGGCAGGATTCGAACCTGCGACTGTAGCGTTCTTGCGGTTCCAGACTGCAGCGCCTTTAACCGCACGGCCACTTCGGTCGGCTGCATGTTGTGTCATATGTTGTTGTGTATGAAATGTAACTAACATACTGAATTTTTCTTTAACCTTTGAAGGATATTGCTATCTATCACCAATCTTGAGAAAACTAATCGGATGTAAAACGCTTCGTCCTGAACTCGCACACCTGCGATAAAGCCAGAATGAAACGTTCACAAAACTCCTGTATCTCGTAAATGGTTTCAGATATCGAAACAAGGTTTTGGGAAATAATAGTACACAAAGAGAAGAGTATTTAGCCATATGATTAATACGTGAAACTCCCACATCTACTGCATGTTCAAGTGGCTACAGACTTTTTTCGGTGAAATGATGTAACATTTACAGTGCGTTTAAAATTAGTTGCGACTTTTGACGTTTGGCTCAGCGGAGGGGGTCTTGACGCCGTCGCCCAGGTAACACCAATGCCGAGTCTGCTTTCTCTACCGAGCGAGGTGGCGCAGTGGTTACACACTGGACTCGCATTCGGAAGGACGACGGTTCAATCCCGCGTCCGGCCATCCTGATTTAGGTTTTCCGTGATTTCCCTAAATCGCTCCAGGCAAATGCCGGGATGGTTCCTCTGTAAGGGCACGGCCGACTTCCTTCCCCATCCTTCCCTAATCCGATGAGACCGATGACCACGCTGTCTGGTCTCCTTCCCCAAACCAACCAACCAACCAACCAATCTGCTTTCTCTCCCACGCCGCCAGCGTTGGTAAAGCACCTCTGTTGCCATATCGTGGATAAACATTACCACGTGGTGTCGCGCAATACATGCATCTACGTTCGTCGTCTCTCGTTGGAGAGTGGTATTTTCTGGCGCTGAAGTGTTCTGCAGTGGTCATGTGTTGTGAACGAGTATTTCTATGTTGGCGTTGCGTTGATAATTGCAGTGCAGCATGTCTGAACACAAGATTCACAGTAAAAGAGGTCATCCAAGAACACGTTTACAGGTTGCGAAGGTAATGCTCTGGTACAAAGTATTTCTCCATATTCGACAATAGTAATGGACAATGCACATACCAATCTGTTGTGATAGATGAAGCTGCAACAGTGCTGTGGAGGAAAGCAGATATTTTATTCTGAGGAGAAAGGAATGGCCCACATGATAAAGTTGAATGTGGTATGTATAAGGTAGAGTTAATAGAACTTGTAGAGCTGTACAAGCCTAATACACCACGTTACCAGGTCGACGAACTGTCTAATGCTAAAAGGCATAGTTTAATCAGGCTTTCTCCGTGTCATGTTCGTTTAAATCCGAATTAGAATAAATTGTCCTAGATGAGAAGGAATGTGGCAAAAAACAACAAGAAATTTAAGGACAGTGACCTTGAAATGCTGACGAAAGAAGTCATTGTAAATATTATCACAGGACTGATCTCGAGTTGTCAGCCATACGAAGAAGGTAGTTGAGAAGACGTGGATTCATAAGGGACTCTGATGAGTTTTGAGTAATACATAACTTCTCTTGTGCCATGTTAAAAGCTGCTTATTTTGCCTAAACACAGCAGAGTTTACAAATATTCATGTCACTAACATTCCAATGCTGTTGAAATTGACAGAATCCTAAAACAGTGTGTTGTTAAACTAGCAACTGTGGACAAGTCAGGTTAATAGTTACGAGAAAGCCTATTCTCAGTATAAAAATAAACGTTTAACTTCTTCACTTATACTGCTGCAAAACACGCTGCAATTTTCGTTTCACCAGATATTTGTGGACCTTAAAAGTTACAATATTCCATCTAAACAACTGTAGTTTCTTGAATATAGTGGTAGATATGGAAGTTTCGCGTATCACTTATACAGAAAAATACTCTCTTCTTTGCGTGCTGTCATTTGCCAAAATCTTGTTTTGATATCTCATATAGTTTGTGAGATACAAGGAATTTGTGAATGTTTAATTCTGGCTTGGCTACTGGCGCGTGCTTTCTTGATCGAGCCCTTTACATAGATTCCATTTTCTCGACGTTGGAGACAGACAGCGATATCCTTCAAAGTTTAAAGATTAATTCAATGTGTTATCTAAATTTCATACGGCACAACATATGAACTAATACGCACCAAACGCGTATTCATAGCGACCCATTTCTTTTGCTGCAAACTTTAAGAATTTCGTGCAGTAGTTTACCTAACATTGAAGTATCACAATAATTATGACCATTAACGAAATGATAGGCAGTTCATCATGAAGCTGACGAATGAAGCTATAAGATGTGTGAGAATCAGACTTTATTTCGGAATAATTTCTTTGGAATCGTTTGAGGAAGATCGCAGATCGGCCGGCTTGCGCGGCTTGCGGTTCACGCAGTGGGGCGGGGTACCGCATTCAGCACGCGCTGGTAACTACGCTACCGACCACGTGCTCCGTACTGAACTGTCAAAAGTCACAAGTACTTTTAAACACACTATACGTGCCAATGGTAGCAGGTGAAACGAGAATCACTGTGGCTCTGAAACAACATACCTGAAGAAATTAGTTAATTTTAATACTGTGAATGGGCATTTTCATAAACTACTGACCTGTCTTTGCAGCAGTTGCTTTTTTATAATTCTGTCGCAATTTCATCTGCATTAGAATATTAGTGAGATAAAATACTTATAGCTCGGTTGTATTTTGGCGAAACAAACCTATTAATGAGGCCGACTCACGTGCCGTGCCGTTCATGTAGTGAAGCCAGCCAGCCAGCTCCCGTGCTGAGTCATACACTGTGGGAGAGGTTCAGCATGCGAGGCACAGGTCACCCCCACCTGCTTTTTTTTTGGTCATCAGTCTACTGACTGGTTTGATGCGGCCCGCCACGAATTCCTTTCCTGTGCTAACCTCTTCATCTCAGAGTAGCACTTGCAACCTACGTCCTCAATTATTTGCTTGACGTATTCCAATCTCTGTCTTCCTCTACAGTTTTTGTCCTCTACAGCTCCCTCTAGTACCATGGAAGTCATTCCCTCATGTCTAGCAGATGTCCTATCATCCTGTTCCGTCTCCTTATCAGTGTTTTCCACATACTCCTTTCGTCTCCGATTCTGCGTAGAACCTCCTCATTCCTTACCTTATCAGTCCACCTAATTTTCAATATTCGTCTGTAGCACCACATCTCAAATGCTTCGATTCTCTTCTGTTCCGGTTTTCCCACAGTCCATGTTTCACTACCATACAATGCTGCACTCCAGACGTACATCCTCAGAAATTTCTTCCTCGAATTAAGGCCGGTATTTGATATTAGTAGACTTCTCTTGGCCAGAAATGCCTCTTTTGCCATAGCGAGACTGCTTTTGATGTCCTCCTTGCTCCGTCCGTCATTGGTTATTTTACTGCCTAGGTAGCAAAATTCCTTAACTTCATTGACTTCGTGACCATCAATCCTGATGTTAAGTTTCTCGCTGTTCTCATTTCTACTACTTCTCATTACCTTCGTCTTTCACCGATTTACTCTCAAACCATACTGTGTACTCATTAGACTGTTCATTCCGTTCAGCAAATCATTTAATTCTTCTTCACTTTCACTCAGGATAGCAATGCCATCAGCGAATCGTATCATTGATATCCTTTCACCTTGTATTTTAATTCCACTCCTGAACCTTTCTTTTATTTCCATCACTGCTTCCTCGATGTACAGATTGAAGAGTAGGGGCGAAAGGCTACAGCCTTGTCTTACACCCTTCTTAATACGAGCACTTCGTTCTTGATCGTCCACTCTTATTATTCCCTCTTGGTTGTTGTACATATTGTATATGACCCGTCTCTCCCTATAGCTTACCCCTACTTTTTTCAGAATCTCGAACAGCTTGCACCATTTTATATTGTCGAACGCTTTTTCCAGGTCGGCAAATCCTATGAAAGTGTCTTGATTTTTCTTTAGCCTTGCTTCCATTATTAGCCGTAACGTCAGAATTGCCTCTCTCGTCCCTTTACTTTTCCTAAAGCCAAACTGATCGTCACCTAGCGCATTCTCAATTTTCTTTTCCATTCTTCTGTATATTATTCTTGTAAGCAGCTTCGATGCATGAGCTGTTAAGCTGATTGTGCGATAATTCTCGCACTTGTCAGCTCTTGCCGTCTTCGGAATTGTGTGGATGATGCTTTTCCGAAAGTCAGATGGTATATCGCCAGACTCATATATTCTACACACCAGCGTGAATAGTCCTTTTGTTGCCTCTTCCCCCAATGATTTTAGAAATTCTGATGGAATGTTATCTGTCCCTTCTGCCTTATTTGACCGTAAGTCCTCCAAAGCTCTTTTAAATTCCGATTCTAATACTGGATCCCCTATCTCTTCTAAATCGACTCCTGTTTCTTTTTCTGTCACATCAGACAAATCTTCACCCTCATAGAGGTATGCACCACCTGGTAGTTATGCACGCCATCTAGCAGACTTGCAGAGAACCTTACTCCATGTGAGATGGAGTTAACCGTATGCTACGGGCATGCTGGAGCGACCACGTGGTGGAGGAACGTTGCGTGTCACATGGAAGGGGATCTTGACTCATCTGCCTGGACCGAGGGAGGTGGCTCATTGATTAGCACACTGAACTCACGTTCAAGAGGTCGATGGCTCAAATCCACTTCGGCCCATCCAAATTTACGTCTTCCTTGATTTCCCTAAATTGCCTTTGAAAAGGCACGGCCCATTTCCTACCTCACCCTTGAAAAGTTCCGACCTTGCACCACGTCTCTAATGACCTCTGTGTCGACGAGACCTTAAATCCTAATCTTGCTTCCTTTCTTTAACTGCCCGTATCGCAAGAATGGTATCAACCCTCAACCTCGAGGTGTGCTGTCCACCGATGAGACGCGTTATTATTGAAGCACTCGTTAGCGGGCAACCTTTGAGGTACCCGCCGCACCTCAGTTGTATAAGGCTTACTCCAGTAAGAGCGGTTCTGTCTGGGTGGACCCGTACTTTCCTAATTCATGGGACCGAGATGGAACCATCGAGCTTTACCATATCACCTCCCAATGGAACGGGTGTACCGCTGGTGAGTATCAACACCCACCCCAACAAGACGATTCGAGCAATCTGCCCTGACACAGGAATTATTCCAAATACTTCAGTTCATATAACTCTGCTGCTACACAGAACGTGCTTTTAATAGCTACAAGAAGAGAGTGCAGCTTTGAGACACTTCCCCTTCCTAGATTTAAAATGGTTTAGAAGGCACTGCAGGCACCTAAAATCTATAAAGCGATTAAGGAATGAGACGCTTTTGTTTGAAATGTCTAGTTGTCCGCATGCTACAAACGTGTAAGCAGCTAAATGCTTCCGGGAATATGTAATTGAAACAGAGCTACACAACGCCTTGAACTGTGGCAGAGGTGTTGTGTCATGCGGGGGTATTATAGATATTCCTGAACAAGAACTGAAATATACGTGGGATCAAGAAGGTGAGATCGATGTGAAAACGTAATGAAAAGTGTAGGGAGCGGCCTGATGAAATCAGATTCCTTTATTCTTTTGTTCATACGTTCAGCAGCACAACGCTTCCTCAGCACATCAACGATAGTTTCATTCGCTTAAACATGAGGTCCAGCATACCAAACACAATGTGATGTTTCACCTGCCAGCACTTTGGGTATACTACTCAAGCATATAGGGGAGAAGCCACGTACGGCATATGTGGTAAGGCCGCTCATGAAGGAGTCATTTGTTCCTCTCGTCTGAAGTGTGTTAATTGCTCAGGTATCACGCTGTCTGGAATAGGGACTGCAATGTCCTGAAGACAGGAGGTTGCAGGAACTAAAAACAACGAAGCGTGGTAGCCGACAGAGACACAAGCAGCAACAGGGAAGTAACCGCTTTTGTGACACGAGTTCCTAACCAGGAGCGAATTTTATTATATTATCTGTGTGTTCTAATAGTTTAGTTTCTTGAGTTTCAGCGTGTAAATTTAATATCTAATCGCCACTGTTCTCGCGTTTTCGTTTGAGTCGGAAAGTAAACCGATTTTGTGTCATATTACAAGTATTTAATCAGGAGCGTATTATTTAGTTTCACCTTAGTGCTTCGGTAGTTAGGATTTTGAATATCTGCGTATTATTAGACACAGTTCGTGCGTTTTCGTCAGGGTCTACAGTAGATTTCCGTACCGCGAGTAGACAGTCCGTTTATCTGCATAGTTTAGTTTTACAGGATCTTTAGTATGAACAGGGACTGGGACTGTTGTGCGGGGATTCAAGCCGAGCTGGTCACACTTCTCTCTCAGCTTCAGACTGCGATGGCTTCAGTTACACAGCTTGAGGCTGCAGTGGATGGGCACCACTGTCGTGGGCCCGCCGTGGGAATCCAACAGACGTACAGCACGTCAGAGTCCTCCGATCGGTCCTCACCGGTGGCCAACACGGTTACTGCTCGTACTGAGGCTGACCCCTCACCTGTGGTCGAGTGGGGAGGTCGCCCCGAGGAGAAGCAGGCGGCGAAAGACTTCCCAGGCGGCCGCACGTAAAGCCTACCCGGTTTGTGTAACAAACAGGTTCCAGGTGCTGTCTGTGGCTGACACTGTCGCTGAGCCAGATGCTGTCGCCTGTCCTGTCTCAAAGGAAACCACTCAGCCTGCAGGATCCAGGCAGTCACTGAGGGTGGGATTATTGGTAGTTGGGAGCTCCAACGTTAGGCGCGTTATGGGGTCGCCTAGGGACTTGGCTGATAAGAAGGGAAAGAAAACTAATGTGCACTCCGTGTGCATACCAGGTGGAATCATTCCAGATGTGGAAAGTGTCCTCCCAGATGCCATGAAGAACACAGGGTGCAGCCAACTGCAGGTGGTTGCTCACGTTGGGACCAATGATGTGTATCACTTCGGACCAGAAGAGATTCTCCCTGGTTTCGAGCGGCTAACGGAAGTGGTAAAGGCTGCTAGTCTTGCTCGCAAGATGAAAGCGGAACTGACCATTTGCAGTATAGTCGACAGGACTGACTGCGGACCTTTGGTACAGAACCGAGTGGAGGGTCCGAATCAGAGGATCGACGGTTCTGCGATCGTGTAGGCTGCAGATTCCTCGACTTGCGCCAAAGGGTGGTTGGGTTTCGGGTTCTGCTGAATAGGCCAGGTGTCCGCTACAAGCAGGAGGCGGCTACACAGGTAGCAGGGGCTGTGTGGCGTGGACTGGGCGGTTTTTTTAGGTTAGAGGGTCTCGGGAAAACACAAGAAGGGCTTCAATCACAAAGGGTGCAGGCTGAACAAAGGAAGAAAGTAGATACAGGAACCATTGGTATAACTGTTGTAAATTGTCGTAGCTGTGTTGGAAAGTACCAGATCTTCAAGCGCTAATAGAAAGCACTGATGCTCAAATCGTTACAGGCACTGAAAGCTGGCTAAAGCCGGATATAAGCTCAGCCGAAATTTTTGCGAAGAACCTAACGGTGTTCCGAAAGGATAGGTTAAACACGGTTGGCGGTGGCGTGTTTGTTACCGTTAGTAGTTAAACTTGTCGCGAAATTGAAGTAGATACTTCCTATGAGTTAGTATCGGCAGAGGCCATTGTAAGCAACCGGAATAAAATAATAATTGGATCCTTTTACCGACATCACAATTCAGATCATACAGTTGCTGAAAGGTTCAAAGAAAACTTGAGTTTGATTTCAAAGATGTACCCGACTCATACACTAATAATTGGTGGTGACTTTAATTTAGCCTCGATATGTTGGCGAAAATACATGTTTAATTCCGGAGGTACGCATAAAATATCATCCGAAATCGTGCTAAACGCATTCTCTGAAAATTATTTCGAGCAGTTAGTTCATGAGCCTACGCGAATAGCAAACGGTTGTGAAAACACAGTTCACCTCTTAGCAGCAAATAATCCTGAGTTAATAACGAGCGTCAGAACCGATTCAGGGATTAGTGAACACAGGGTTGTCGTAGCGAGACTGAATATTGTAATCCCCAAATCCTCGAAAAATGAATGAAAAATTCCAAATTAATAATACAAGTGAAGACCAGATGTGGCTTAAATTCAAAGAAATAGTATCGGCAGCAATTGAGAGATTTATACCAAATAAGTTAACAAACGACGGAGCTGATCCTCCTTGGTACACAAAACGGGTTAGAACATTGTTGCAGAAACAACGAAACAAACATGCCAAATTTAAACAGACGCAAAATCCCCAAGATTGGCGATCTTCTACAGAAGCTCGAAAGTTAGTGCGGACTTCAATGCGAGATGCTTATAACAGTTTCCATAACGAAACTTTGTTTTGAAATGTGGCACAAAATCCAAAGAGGTTCTGGTCGTATGTGAGTATGTTAGCTGCAAGAAACAATCATTGCCTTCTCTGCGAGATGGCAATGGAGATACTATCGAAGACAGTGCTGTCAAAGCAATTACTAAACACAGCCTTCCGAAACGCCTTCACAAAAGACGACGAAGTAAATATTCCAGAACTCGAATCGGGAACAGCTGCCAACATGAGTAACGTAGAAGTAGCGCGCCCCGTTAGCCGAGCAGTCAAACGCACGGCTTTCCGAAGCGGGAAAGAGCGCCTGGTCCTCGGCACGAATCCGCCCTGCGGACTTGTCGTGGTCCGGTGAGCCGGTTAGTCTGTGGATGATTTGTAGGCGGTTTTCCATCTGCCTCGGCGAATGCGGGCTGGTTCCCCTTAGTCCGCCTTAGCTACACTATGTCGGCGATTACTGCGCAAACAAGTTCTCCACGTACGCGTACACCACCATTACTTTATCATGCAAACATTGAGGTACAGCCGGCCGAAGTGGCCGTGCGGTTAAAGGCGCTGCAGTCTGGAACCGCAAGACCGCTACGGTCGCAGGTTCGAATCCTGCCTCGGGCATGGATGTTTGTGATGTCCTTAGGTTAGTTAGGTTTAACTAGTTCTAAGTTCTAGGGGACTAATGACCTCAGCAGTTGAGTCCCATAGTGCTCAGAGCCATTTGAACCATGGAGGTTACATTTGTCTGGTGTGAGACGTTCCCTTGTGAGGGAGGGAGGGGGGGGGGGGGCGAATCGCACAATAACCCTGGGTTCGGTGTGGGGTGGCGGAGGGGTGAAGTGGACTGTTGTAGCCAGTTGTGGCTTTGTGGACCACTGTGGCTGCGGTGGGGACGGAGTCTGTCCGTCGTTTCTAGGTCCCCGGTTAACAAACAACATACATACAAAGTAGAAGTAAATATCCTTGGAGTAGTGAAGCAACTTAAATCACTTAATAAAATAAAATCTTCTGGTCCAGACTGTGTACCAATTAGGCTCTTTTCGGAATATGCTGATGCATTAGCTCCATTCTTAACAATCATATACAACAGTTCGCTCGACGAAAGATCCATACCCGAAGACTGGAAAGTTGCACAGGTCACACCAATATTCAAGAAAGGTAGTAGGAGTAATCCACTAAATTACAGGCCCATATCGTTAACGTTGATATGCAGCAGGATTTTGGAACATATACTGTGTTCGAACATTATGAATTACATCGAAGAACATGGTCTATTGACACACAGTCGACATGGGTTTAGAAAACGTCGTTCCTGTGAAACACAACTAGCTCTTTATTCACATGAAGTGTTGAGTGCTACTAACAAGGGATTTCAGATCGATTCCGTATTTCTGGATTTCCGGAAGGCTTTTGTCACTGTACCACACAAGTGGCTCGTAGTGAAACTGCGTGCTTACGGAATATCGTCTCAATTATGTGACTGGATTTGTGATTTGCTGTCAGAGGGGTCACAGTTCATAGTAATTGACGTAAAGTCAACGAGTAAAACAGAAGTAAATGATAATTAATTGAAACCCTTAGCTGCCGACAGGTGTTGATACACCTCTCTGGGCCGGCCAGGGTAGCCGAGCGGTTCTAGGCGCTTCAGTCTGGAACCGTGCGACCTCTACGGTCGTAGGTTCGAATCCTGCCTCGGGCATGGATGTGTGTGATGTCCTTAGGTTAGTTAGATTTAAGTAGTTCTAAGTTCTAAGGGACTGATGACCTGAGATGTTGAGTCCCATAGTTCTTAGAGACATTTGAACCATTTGAACACCTCTCTGGGGGCCGCTGAAAATGTGTGCCCCGACCGTGACTCGAACCCGGGATCACCTGCTTGCATGGCAGACGCTCTATCCATCTGAGCCACCGAGGACACGGATGAATAGCACCACTGCAGGGACTTATCCCTTGCACGCTTCCCGTGAGACCCACATTCCCAACTGTCCACAGTCTACATACGTAATGCATCTAAAGATATTTGCCCATCCACTCATTACTCGCACACACTAAGGTGACGATTCCCGTAAGAGTTCGGGCAACCTGTGCGCATTCGCACAGACGAAGGTCAGTGGCTGGGTAGCCTTTAACTATATATATATATATATATATATATATATATATATATATATATATATATATATATGAAGACAGTTGTTCTCGAAAGAACAGATACCATTGTTGACCGTGCAGCTTCTCTAGAATAAATGATGATTAATTGAAACTCTCAGCTGCCGACAGGTGGCATTGATACACCTCAGATGGATAGAGCGTCTGCCATGTAAGCAAGATATCCCGGGTTCGAGTCCCGGCACTCGGGGCACACATTTTCAGCTATCACCATAGAGGTATACCAACAACACCTGTCGGCAGCTGAGGGTTTCAATTAATTATCATTTATTCTAGAGAAGCTGCACGGTCATCAATGGTATCTGTTCTTTCTAGAACAGTTACTATCTTCATATATATAAAACAGAACTGATTTCTTGCGTTCCCCAAAGTAGTGTTATAGGCCCTTTGCTGTTCCTTATCTATATAAATGATTTGGGAGACAATCTGAGCAACCATCTTCGGTTGTTTGCAGATGACGCTGTCGTTTATCGACTAATAAAGTCATCACCCGGTTCACCCTTTCGTACACCGGATCCAACGCTCTCTTCAGCAGCTGGTGGACGTCGGTTCTCCAGTTAGCTTTATGTGGGTTCCTGGCCATGTCGGTATCCCTGGGAACGAAGCTGCAGATGCCGCGGCCAAGGCTGCGGTCCTCCAGCCTCGGACAGCTTCTTGTTGTGTCCCTTCGTCCGATTTTAGCAGGGTGCTTTGTCGGCGCATCTTATCTCTGTGGCATGCCGATTGGGCTGCACTTACCGACAACAAGCTTCGGGCCTTAAAACCTCTTCCCGTGGCTTGGACGTCCTCCTCACGCCCTTCTCGGCGGGAGGAGGTCGTTTTAGCCCGGTTAAGAATTGGACACTGCCGGTTCAGCCATCGCCATCAGCTGACGGCTGCGCCGGCGCCGTTCTGCCCATGTGGGCACTTGCTGACGGTTAGACACATTTTAATGTCCTGTCCAGATCTTAACACACTGCGCCTCGATCTTAACCTGCCAAATACTTTCGATGCCATTTTAGCGGATGACCCACGAGCAGCTGCTCGTGTTCTTCGTTTTATCAATTTGACAAACCTCGCTAAGGACATTTGATGATGCTGTTTTTTAATCCTATGCCTGTCAGTCTGTCTTTTATCATGTTTTCCCTTTTAGTTGTTGTGGTCAACTTGTGCCTCGCGGTGCATTCTTAGAGTAGTCAGGGCGCTAATGACCATAGAAGTTGTGCGCCCTAAAACCACAAAAAAAAAAAAAAAAAAAATAAAATAAAATAAAATAAAGTCATCAGAAGGTCAAAAAAACTGCAAAACGATTTAGAAAAGATATCTGAATAGTGCGAAAAGTGACAGTTGACCCTAAATAACGAAAAGTGTGAGGTCATCCACATGAGTGCTAATAGGAACTCGTTAAACTTCGGTTACACGATAAATCAGTCTAATCTAAAAGCCGTGAATTCAACTAAATACCTTGACATTACAATTACGAACAACTTAAATTGGAAAGAAAACATAGATAATGTTGTGGGGAACGCTAACCAAAGACTGCGTTTTATTGGCAGGACACTTAGAAAATGTAACAGACCTACTAAGGAGACCGCCTACACTACGCTTGTCCGTCCTCTTTTAGAATATTGCTGCGCCGTATGGGATCCTTACAAGATAGGACTGACTGAGTACATTGAAAAAGTTCAACGAAAGACAGCACGTTTTGCATTATCGTGAAATATGGGAGAGGGTATCACAGAAATAATACAGGATTTGGCTGGACATCATTAAAAGAAAGGCGTTTTTCGTTGCGACGGAATCTTCTCACGAAATTCCAATCAACTTTCTGCTTCGAATGCGAAAATATTTTGTTGACACCGACCTACATAGGGAGGAACGATCACCACGATAGAATAAGGGAAATCAGAGCTCGTACGGAAAGATATAGGTGTTCATTCTTTCGGCGCGCTATACGAGATTGGAATAATAGAGAATTGTGAAGATGGTTCGATGAACCCTCTGCCAGGCACTTAAATGTGATTTGTAGAGTATCCATGTGGATGTAGCTGTAGATGTATTCCGTATGGTAAGTCAAAAAAGACCTATAAGGGAGTGAAACCTCCCACTTTCACTACTTCGTTTACTTCAGTTCTCAAAAAGCCTATTCAGAAAGCCGATGCCCCTACACGAACGTATGTTGATAGCAATAGTATTAATACCTGCATTTATAAGAGCAGTTACAACAGTGCTGTTACTACTTAACCTATAGCACCCCTTAGAACATTAGAAAAGGCCATGGTTGCTGACACTGTATAGCACCCCTCAGAACATTAGAAAAGGCCATGGTTGCTGACACTGTAGAGCTTCCTGTACCTCAACAGGCAGACTCTGGTAGACAGGCCAGCACGGCGTTGACACTGCCACAAACATTCCTCTGAAGTCTTCTCTGACAAACAAACCTAAACGGAAGCATTATCATCAGAAGAAGACTGGCAATAAACTATTAGGCCATGTACATAACATTCTACCTGACGGTTCTAGTGGTTGCGTTTTGGATGAAATGGAACACGAAGTCTATTTGAAGCAACTAACTGGCCTGACGACTAAGCCTCCAACAATCACTGGATCCCCACCTCGGCAGAGAGACAGCGTGCACGAAATACTCACTCGTAGAATGGCTCCCATAGTACAGTGGAACATCAGTGAGTCCAGGATGCATGTATAGGAACTGAAATTCCTAGCCAAGGAACGTCCTGTGCTTGTGTTTACAAGAAACACACTTTAAACTTACTGGTGTCCCTGTGTTTCAAGGCTATAACCTCAACCATAAGGGTAACCTGACTGGCTAAAGGGTCAAGAGCGGGTTATATTTGTTTGTAAATAACACACATCAGTCCCCTGATCTATCAGTTGTTACTGACCTGCAAGCAGTTACAGCTAACATTCATAATTTTTTGGTCAAAGGATCACTATCGTCCACGCTTTTTTTGGGTATCACGCCAATTCAAGTAAATAAATAAATGTCGTGTGACTAGGGCCATCCGTCGGGTACACGTTCGCTGGCTGCAAGTCTTTCGATTTGACGCCAATTTGGCGACTTGTGCGTCGATGGCGATGGAATGATGATGATTAGGACAACCCAACACCCAGTCCCTGAGTGGAGAAAATCTCCGACCCAGCCGGGAATCGAACCCGGGCTCTTAGGATTGACATTCTGTCGCACTGACCACTCAGCTACTGGGGGCGGACACGCCAATTCAAGTGAAGGTTGCTTATTTTTCGACGTGAAATTATGTTATAATTGGCAGTTTCATTAAATGTGGTACCATTTCACGCTGTTCCGGTGAAAGTTACGTATTTTTTAAGTAAAAAATGCAAAGCAATGCGATAGTTTCTGAGGCTGTCACAGATGTTGTACACTAACTCCCCCGACCTTTTCTCCTATGGGAGACTTGAAAGTCTTTGAAGCCACTCATTTCAGCGAAGCTGCTAGGATATCCTTGGCCATAGAGTTCTTTTCATGTTCTCCGGCCCTCTTACATCCTGCTCAGAGGGAAGTTACTGAAGAACGTTATTCCAGTGACCCCATTCAAGATCCACCTACCAGATGGAGTAATCCTTGACAGAAAGCCGACAAGACGGATAATCAGCAGAGCACACAGGACACCGCTCAGCAAGCTGGCTGTATTTGCACACCGAGGCAGCTTCCAGTATGGGGGACAACATCTCAGGTGCGACCCACAATGCCACTGGCTTATCCATCGCAAAGTCGTCAGATCTTCGTAGAGGAGGGCCTGTAGCTGATGAGTGCCGCTCAGCAATCCTGGTCAAGCGTGACAGTTTAAGTTCTGTTCAACACTAGAAAGCCTCACTGCCATTCGAGTAGCTCGATACGTAGTTGAGGAGAGAAAGACAATGCCATGGCGCCGGCCGCTGTGGCTGTGCGGTTCTAGGCACTTCAGTTTGGAACCGCTACGGCCGCAGGTTCGAATCCTGCCTCGGGCATGGATGTGTGTGATGTCCTTAGGTTACTTAGGTTTAAGTAGTTCTAAGTTCTAGGGGACTGATGACCTCAGATGTTAAGTCCCATAGTGCTCAGAGCCATTTGAACCATTTTTGAAAAATGCCATGGCAAATGTTCCTGGAGTCTATCAACTGCTTCACTTGTACTACAAAAGTATGGAAAGTCATCAGGAGGATTTCTGGTAAATGCGGTCGGTTACCTATAGCTGCGTGTTGAAGCAGGCATGTCTCCAAACAACGCCTGGAGACAGCGTCCAGACAATGGCAGAGTGTATTGGGACGACTACTGCCACTGCCACTGCCAGCCAGGATCCAGCGTTCTGCTGCTACTGTGCAACTGTGGAAAGGGATGAGTTGGACTTCAGACCCAACAATTTCGAGTCATACAATTGTCGTCTCTCCACGTGGGAGCTGGATTCGGCACCGAGGCTCGTGATACGCGTCCGGCATCGACTAAATCCAATATAGCATTCTGCGAAACCTGCAAAAAATGTCAAAGGAAATCCTCCTCGAAGGTTTTAATTCAATATGGAGAGGATAATTTTCCACCTCGTGGAGAGAGGCAACAACTCGATATCTCTCCTAGGATCAGAAATGGACCGAAAGTTTGCAAATAGTTACAGGAGGGTTGCGTTAACGAGTTGTGTTGGAAAGACTTTGGAACGAATGGTCAACCGTGCTCTGGTCTGCATATTAGAGACCAGCAACTTCTTAGACCCTCAGTGTTGACTCAGGAGATGTCGATCCACTGTTGATATCCTGAACTTTCTAGAGGTAGCTATTCAGCAGGCTTTCCTAAATGGAGAGCGTTTTGTAGGAATATTTTATGGCATCAATAAGGCGTGCGGCACTCCTTGGAGCAATGGGACTTTCGTGACCATCTACCCATAATTACTCGGTCCTTTTTATAAAAATTTTATTTTAGATACAAAGTTCGTGACGCACTGTCAGATATTTTTCATCAGGAGATGTTGTTTCCCAGGAAAATGTTTTAATTATTACCCTCTTTAACACGACCATAACCAGCATAACGTCTACGGTAAGGAGTCCTGTGAAATGTTCCTTATCTGTGGACAGTTTTGCAATTTTCAATAGTAACTAGTCAATTAAAACTTAGAATGAAGATGTCGGAGGAATGGACTGCAAAGAGAGGTTTTATATTTTCTGCAATTAAGGGTGTGTGTTGATTTTAATCATTGTCGTCGTATTTGTAATTTATCTGACTTGCATATGAAGGACACTCTTCTACATTTTAATGAACGGGTGATGTTTCCAGGCTTAATTTTTAATTCAAAATTGCCGTGGTTACGACATCTACAGGACCTGACGGCAAAGACCCAGAAAGCGCTTAATATCTTAAGATGCCTTACACACAAGTCTTGGGAAGCGGATAAGATGCGTCCGCTCCAGTTTTTAGGTCTGTTGTGAAATCGCGGCTAAATTATGGGTACACAGTGTGTACGTTAGCGAGACCTTGTTACTTGAAGTTCGTTGACACAATCCACAATGAGGGTATTAGGCTGGCCACGGCGCTTACAGGTTCAAATGACTCTGAACACTATGGGACTTAACTTCTGAGGTCATCAGTCCCCTAGAACTTAGAACCAGTTAAACCTAACCAACCTAAGGACATCAGACACATCCATGCCCGAGGCAGGATTCGAACCTGCGACCGTAGTGGTCGCGCGGATCCAGACTGCAGCGCCTAGAACCGCTCGCCCACTCCGGCCGGCGCGCTTACAGGATCAGTCCCTCACTGGTCTCTGTCCTGAGGCTGGGGAACCGCCGAGCCTCAATTCACTGGCTTAGCATACTCATGCTCGTCCAGCTAAGGAACTCCTATTCTCAAATCGTCGATGAACAACGAGGCCCTTTGGAATCCGCATGAAGCATGTGTTGCAGTCAGTTGCTGTGGGGCAAGTACGCACCCATATCCGGGCTGAATGCAAAAGCTCAGAGTAACTTTAGATTTAGCGCAGTAAAAGACGAGCTGCACTCCTGTATCTATTAACACAATGTTTTACAAAATTTCCATCAGCACCCCAACTATGTAGCTGTATTCATAGATGGGTCTAACAGGATAGAGTCGTTGGATGCTGCGTTTTTCACCCTGATGGTGTCCTCAAGATCCATTTACTCGAGAATTCAGTGTGTTCTATGCATGACTATACACGATATTGAGCGCACTGGAGCAGATGACTTGTGACTGCTGTATTCATCCTCTATTTCGACCCGCTGAGTGCCCTTAACACTTTAAAGTCTTGCAACCAGCAGGATAAAGTAGACTAGAACACCCAGGAGGTCCTTCACCCCCTAAAAAGGTTAGGGAAGGATTTGTCTTTCTGCTGGGTATCAGGGTACATGGGTATTAAAGTAAACGGAATGGCAGATGTAGCAGCCAAGGGGACTTTTTGCGATAGCCAGATTGTTCAGTGTGCCATCCCTCTATATGCTGCCACCTCATATTGAGGTACAAAGTTTGGTGTAGATGGAAGAAGTGTTGCTGGCAGTAATGGCAGTAACAGACAATAAACAGCGCCTAGTGAAGTCGACAGCTCGGCCGTGGCATACCTCCTTCCAGACGCACAGACGGGATGAGGGCCATCTCATTCATCTTCGCATAGGATACAGTCCTATGAGCACGGCTTCTTACTCTAGCGAGAAGACCCTCCAATGTGGTGTGGTGGTGGTGGTGGTGTACAGATCTCAGCGCGTCATATTTTAGTAGACTACGTTTTATATTCAAACAAGAGGGCAGCATCCAAAGTACCATCATATTTGTCCTGTATTTTATCTGGCAATGGCATGAATGTTGTACTGCTTTTAAGATTCTCTGCAATATCCATTTTGTTTCCTAAAATTGTATGGAGAATTTTTGATGTTTTCTTAGGGTGTCAGGTTCACCCATGACTTTCGTAAGTGATCAGCCAGTCACATATTCCTTTATAGTTGTTGTAGCTTTCCTCTTCAAGGGGTTAGCCGCAATTATCCAAGGAAGCTGGCAGAGGCGTAGTGGAGCAACAGTTAGTTGATGGCCAGCAGGTGAGAGAGAGAGAGACTGGAATGTTGAGCACCGTGGATCCTGGCAGTGTAGCTGCAGCATCGCAGTGGTCAACACGCGGCTTGGCCAAGTTGTACATGGACATCACCTATTTGGGGACTGGATGGTGTCAAGCAGAAGATGGTAGCCAACAGCCAGAGACGAGAAACGGTGGTGAGTTTAGTTACCGCCTTATTCTGCGGTGCATGAAGAATTCAAGTGCTGTGCTTTTGTGGTCCATATCTGTCAATCAACCAACTGTTGCTCCACTACGTCTGTGCCAGCTTCCGTGGATAATTGCGGCCAACCCCTTGAAGAGGAAAGCTTTTGAAAATGTTGATTGGAATACTCTAATTCATATTCTTAAGGTGGCAGGGGTAAAATACAGGGAGCGAAAGGCTATTTACAATTTGTACAGAAACCAGATGGAAGTCGAGGGGCATGAAAGGGAAGCAGTGGTAGGGAAGGGAGTGAGACAAGGTTGTAGCCTATCCCCGATGTTATTCAATCTGTATATTGAGCAGGCAGTAAAAAAAAGAAAAATTCGGATTAGAAATTAAAATCCATGGAGAAGAAATAAAAACTTTGAGGTTCGCCGATGACAATGTAATTCTGTCAGAGACAGAAAAGGACCTGGAAGAGCAGCTGAACGGAATGGACAGTGTCTTGAAAGGAGGATATAAGACGAACATCAACAAAAGCAAAACGAGGATAATGGAATGTAGCCGAATTAAGTCGGGTGATGCTGAGGGAATTAGATTAGGAAATTAGACACTTTAAGTAGTAAATGAGTTTCGCTGTTTGGGGAGTAAAATAACTGATAATGGTCGAAATAGAGAGGATATAAAATGTAGACTGGGAATGGCAAGGAAAGCATTTCTGAAGAAGAGGAATTTGTTAACATCGAGTATAGATTTAAGTGTCAGGAAGTCGTTTCTGAAAATATTTGTGTGAGGTGTAGCCATGTATGGAAGTGGAACGTGGACGATAAATTGTTTAGACAAGAAGAGAATAGAAGCTTTCGAAAAGTGGTGCTACAGAAGAATGCTGAAGTTTAGATAGGTAGATCACATAACTAATGAGGGGGTATTGAACAGAATTGGGGAGAAGAGAAATTTGTGGCACAACTTGACTAGTAGAAAGGATCGGTTGGTACGACATATTCTAAGACATCAAGGGATCACCAATTTAGTATTGGAGGGCAGCGTGGAGGGTAAAAACCGTAGAGGAAGACCAAGAGATGAATACACGAAGCAGATTCAGAAGGATGTAGATTGCAGTAGGTACTGGGAGATGATGAAGCTTGCACAGGATAGAGTTGCATGGAGAGCTGCATCAAACGAGTCTCAGGACTGAAGACCACAACAACAACAACATCTGTCAAAGAGCAGCTCATAGATTTTGTCAGAGTAAATTATCATGCGTGATGAAGTCTGGTGGTGCCGTTTAAAGCGTTTTCAAATACGGCAAAGCAGTTAAAGAGGCATGGAGTGAAATTCCATATTGCACGTCTGGGCCTTGGTGCATTTAAGAGTGATATTTTATAGCATTGTAGTTATTGTACTCATGTGGAGGGTGTGATCCAGTCGTTGTATATAGCCACAAAATTTTTAATGCCGATGCCGTAACTTCAACTAAAGCCTGAGATACATGTTTTAATTGACAATTTTAGAACATCTGACCATTTTTATGCTACTTCATATTTTTTGAGAGAGTTACTGCGTGGATGACCGTGAGTGAGTTAGGGAGAGATTGAATGTATTTTTGTTGAGACTTTTACAACATTTTAGAGATTTTCTCCACATTCATTTTTACCAATTTTTTGTAAGGGAGCCAATAACCCCACCGTTGAGCACCCATAATCCCCCTCCCTGCCCCTCCCATACAAAAATGTTGTTTTATTTTAAACCCTCACATTAAATGATGTAGACCACTCGCCGAAACAGCGGGACAACCTGAATAGTGCCACACACTGTCATATATTCGTTTGAATCAAGTTTAGTGATAATCTAATTCACTTAGTGGTGCCCTTTCGATCCTGTTTTACTTTCCTTTCTCTAATTGTTATTTCAACAGCAGTGTGTCTTTGGAGTATATTTGCCATCATATTACCAGGCGCTCAAAGTTCAGTGTTTAACCCTTCCAGATACGCCAGAGAGCATATTTTCTCCAGCCGAATGTCGCAGTGTTAGGCTGCCAATTTCCATCGGCATTTACAAAGCAGTTCTATAACTGGTGTGTCGTAACATTTTGCTATATAGTCCTTTGGAGTGTATGCGACATCGTAGTTGAACTGCTTTAACGAGTAACTCACAACAGTGCTACATTCCTAGTGGTACTGATAACAAAGCAGAGCAATGACAACGATAAACAAAGCAAACATTGCATTATGTCTACAACAGCAGTTGCCGGAGATGACATTTCGTCAGATAGGATCCCAAGGAATTTCACTGAGAGAGAAAGAAGTGACAGATGAAACATTAGCGTTTCTGCAAGATGAGTCAGTGGAATGTGTGGCGTCATATACGCTCGACTGTGGGGACAATGTGCATCAGAAGTACAATGGTGACGATACGTTCTGAAAAAGTAAAAATAATCTTGAAACAGGTGTCAAGCCATGTAGCTCATTGCCCTTGTCGAACAGGGAGTCACAAATCCCATCTCCATTGAAACGTAGTAAAGGACAATCGTTGTCCACCGAGCGGGTACTAAACATAATTGCATAGATGGAAGATCATCTGCAGCATAGTAAAAACAATTACGAACAGATTTCGAGTAACTCCGTAGCAAGATGACCTTGCATTGCATAAGAAGAACTATGGTAATTTAAAGAAGGACAAGACGTGCTTATTACAAAAAGCTGGTGGTTGCGCGTTTCAATGATGCTCGAAACAATTTATAGTAAGTGTATGGTAGTGACCTACCACGATATGCACATCAAACTGCGCACGATGTACAGGGTGGTCCACTGATCGTGACCACGCCAAATATCTCAATAAATAAGCATCAAACGAAAAAACTACAAGGAACGAAACTTGTCTAGCTTGAAGGGGGAAACCAGAGGGCGCTATGGTTGGCCCGTTAGATGGCGCTGCCATAGATCAAACAGATATCAACTGCGTTTTTTAAAATAGGAACCCCTATTTTTTATTACATATTCGTGTAGTACGTAAAGAAATATGAATGTTTTAGTTGGCTGTAATAGTCACAATCATATGGCTCAAAATTTTAGACGAACAGTTGGTAACAGGTAGTTTTTTGAATTAAAATACAGAACTTAAGTACTTTTGAACGTTTTATTTCGGTTGTTCCAATGTGATACATGTGCCCTTGTGAACTTATCATTTCTGAGAACGCATGCTGTTACAGCATGATTACCTGTAAATACCACATTAATGCAAGAAATGCTCAAAATGATGTCCGTCAACCTCATTTCATTTGGCAATACGTGTATTGAAATTCCTCTCAACAGTGAGTAGTTCGCCTTCCGTAATGTTTGTACATGCATTGACAATGCGCTGACGCATATTGTCAGGCGTTGTCGGTGGATCACGATAGCAAATATCCTTCAAATTTCCTCACAGAACGAAATCCGGGGACGTTAGATCCAGTGAATGTGCGGGCCATGGTATGGTGCTTCGACAACCATTCCACCTGCCATGGAATATGCTATTCAATACCGCTTCAACCGCACGCGAGCTATGTGCCGGACATCCATCATGTTGGAGGTACATCGCCATTCTATCATGCAGTGAAACATCTTGTAGTAACATCCGTAGAACATTACGTAGGAAATTAGCATACATTTCACCATTTGGATTGCCATCGATAAAGTGGGGGCCAGTTATCCTTCCTCCCATAATGCCGCACCATACATTAACCTGCCAAGGTTGCTGATGTTCCACTTGTCGCAGCCATCGTGGATTTTCCGTTGCCCAGTAGTGCATATTATGCCGGTTTACGTTACCGGTGTTGGTGAATGACGCTTCATCGCTAAATAGAACGCGCCCAAAAAAATCTGTCATCGTCCCGTAATTTCTCTTGTGCCCAGTGGCAGAACTGTACACGATGTTCAAAGTGGTCGCCATGCAATTCCTGGTGCATAGAAATATGGTACCGGTGCAATCGATGTTGATGTAGCATTCTCAACACCGACGTTTTTGAGATTCCCGATTCTCGCGCAATTTGCCGCTACTGATGTGCGGATTAGCCGCGAAAGCAGCTAAAACACCTACTTGGGCATCATCATTTGTTGCAGGTCGTGGTTGACGTTTCACATGTCACTGAACACTTCCTGTTTTCTTGAATAACGTAACTATCCAGCGAACGGTCCGGACACTTTGATGATGTCGTCCAGGGTACCGAGCAGCATACATAGCACACGCCCGTTGGGCATTTTGATCACAACAGCAATACATCAACACGATATCGGCCTTTTCCGCAATTGGTAAACGGTCCATTTTAACACGGGTAATGTATCACGGAGCAAATACCGTCCACACTGACGGAATGTTACGTGATACCACGTACTTATACGTTTGTGACTATTACAGCGCCATCTATCAGAATGCGAAAGAAGTGGTCCAACTAAAACATTAATTTTTCTTTACGTACTACACGAATATGTAATAAAAAATGAGGGTTCCTATTTTAAAAAACGCAGTTGATATCCGTTTGACCTATGGCAGCGCCATTTAGTGGCCCAACCATAGCGCCATCTGGTTTCCCCCTTCAAGCTAGACGAGTTTCGTTCTTTGTAGTTTTTTCGTTTGATGCTTATTTCGTGAGATATTTGGCTTGGTCACTATCAATGGACCACCCTGTAGATTAGTGATTTCAAGGGAAACTACGGATGGTTGGATAACTTGAAACAGTGCTACAGAATCGAAGACGTAAGGTAACGAAATTTCAAACAAAGCGTAAATTTGACGATGCAGAAAAACTACGGAATGGACCGAATTTTTTTTAGATGAGCTGAACAAACTTATTCCAAGGTTCAGTAAGGAGTTTGTTTTCAACTCCCACTATTCGGGATTCGAAGAGAAGTGCGTATGAAAGCAACCCAGGAAATGAGAGGTATCAAGAGAGAGCTATACCAGTATCAATTAACATCAATGCCTTAAAGCATTCGATACAATTATCTGACTGTTAATCTGGATGGTAAATTAGCTGGAAAGTTATTTATTGTGCTGCGAGAAGTTGGAGGTGCTCCGCCCCCTACGATTCTTTCTCCTGTGCGTGATCTTGTACAGCTGTGGTATGAGTACTGCTTTTAGCCAATAGCACGTCAAAATTTGTAGCGTGCCATCACAAAAAATGGTTCAAATGGCTCTGAGCACTATGGGACTCAACTGCTGTGGTCATAAGTCCCCTAGAACTTAGAACTACTTAAACCTAACTAACCTAAGGACATCACACACATCCATGCCCGAGGCAGGATTCGAACCTGCGACCGTAGTGGTCGTGCGGTTCCAGACTGTAGCGCCTTTAACTGCTCGGCCACTTCGGCCGGCCGTGCCATCACATTCCATTAGTTCTCACCGCCCCGTAAGACCAATACTATTGCACATGCATTCTTTAAGAGTGGATACTTTGCTGAACGTCCTGTATGTTTTTTAACTCCCAAGGAGCTTGCCTTCGATCTTTATGGTACAAACTTTGTGATCCCTGTGGCACACATTTTTCATTCGTTGTTCATGGTGCAAGTTACTGGTTTGTCTGAAACATTTCTTGAATGTCGACGATGTCCATTATGTGAAGTGTAATACATACATCCCATACAAGGTTGATCTCTGCTCCTCCCGGACAATCCTTTTCTGTCGCTCTCTTGATGCGCACGGTGAGTCATTATTTTTCCTCCCATAGCTGTTCACACAACACATTCAAATGAACGTTACTAAAGACTGAACTTGCGATATCGCATTAGAGGTGTTCCTTGCAAATATGTAAATGATAGTTAAATCTACAGATTGTTACAGCAGTCTTAAAATCAGTCTGCGTATTAGTGCTGTAGTGTAGATTTGTCTTTTGTGTTCTTTCTCTTTGTGTAAAGCCTAAACGAGGTCGAAACGAGTATTAGCGGATCAGTGTCTAGATAACTGAGTAATAGCATGAAAACCGCATGAGCCTGACGAGCAGAACAAACGTGGAACGGCATGGTGTCAAATCGAGACAGAATTTTCCTGCACGATCAAACAGACGTCACGCGTTACTGCATACTCAGCGGGTTAACAATTTTATTATTGCGAAGGGACACAAAACATGCCGTGACATTTATTTACTGCCAGCCGGGGTGGCCGGCGGTTCTAGGCGCTACAGTCTGCATCCACGCGACCGCTAAGGTATCAGGTTCGAATCCTGCCGCGGGCATGGATGTGTGTGCTGTCCTTAGGTTAGTCAGGTTTAAGTAGTTCTAATTTCTAAGGGACTGGTGACCTCAGAAGTTAAGTCCCATAGTGCTCAGAGCCATTTGAACCATTTATTTACTCATCTAAATAGCGATTTTAACCTAGCTGTGTTATGGATTTTATACGAGGTTTCAGGAACAGTCTGAAAAGCTTGTATGGGTGTTGCAGGATATGTTATGCAGATAAAAAAATAGTTAAGAAAAAAATCGATACGTTGTGCCGTTAATTACCACTGAAGTTAGCCAATCATGCCATTGCGCACGCAGGTTCAAGTCGCCCGCCAGAGACGGTGTCTCCAAAACGTCTTCACTGTTTAGTGTGTTAAAACCGAACAAGAGCGCGATACGAAAACTGGGCATTGGTCGGTAATGAGGATCGAACCTGAGCCGAAGGCTGAGCAATCTCGTGTGGTATCTTCAGTATCATGTACGCTACGAGCCGAGTCTGGAACCGGGCGACCGCTACGGTCGCAGGTTCGAATCCTGCCTTGGGCATGGATGTGTGTGATGTCCTTAGGTTAGTTAGGTTTAAGTAGTTCTAAGTTCTACGGGACTGATGACCTCGGATTTTAAGGCCCATAGTGCTCAGGGACCATTTGAACCATGTACGCTATTAGAACAACTGGCACTAATTATATCGCGCGGACCGATTGAATCTACGCTCGCAACGGCGTGATTGGTTAACTTCAATACTAATCAACCCGGAAACAGAGCAACGTTTCGAATTTTTCTTAACAATTACATCTGAGCCAATCCACCCTGCAACACCCTTACAAGCTTTTCTTGTCTAGTGTTTAGTAAAAAAAAAATGTTCAAATGTGTGTGAAATCTTGTGGGATTTAACTGCTAAGGTCATCAGTCCCTAAGCTTACACACTACTTAACCTAAATTATCCTAACACGCACACCCATGCCCGAGGGAGGACTCGAATCTCCGCCGGGACCAGCCGCACAGTCCATCACTGCAGCGCCTAGTATTGTTTATTATGTTGGGCAAAAAATGGCCTAAAATAAAGGCGTTTAGCATCTGTTAGTGCTTAAATTAGAGAAATAAAACTTTACCAGACGTTATCTTTACGTATTATGCGGAAGTATACGTTTACATATTGCTTAATAGCGCCCCGTGTTGTACGCAACTGATCACGCGTTTCGGGGATGCGGGGAACTTGCCGCTTGCTTTCCCTACAAACACAAACAGGGGATCCCCATTCCCTGCAGGCGGCGGAACCTGCCGTGCAGATGGCGCCGCCGGCTGCGCGCAGCAGACGTGGGCTGACCCACATCTCAGCGCGGCCTCGTATCAGCAAGATAAGGCGGCGGCGCGGCGCGGCGCGGCGCGGCGCGAGGCAACAGTGTTTATAACGGCATCTTCCACCCGCCCGGCCCATAAATACCAACACAGATACCGCCGAGCTAGTTTCTCGAAGGGAAACGTTTAAGAATACCTTTCTGCGTTCTTCTGTTTCAGCCACTTAGCTGTCAGTATTCACTGTCGTGGAGGAGGCGATGTGTGGGAGAGAGTAAAGGGGCATCTTGTCTTACTGTGGGGAAGAGATTCAAATCCACGTCCAACCATCCAGATTAAGGCGTTCTATGTTTTTCCTAAAATAAGACTTACAGCATATGGTTCCTTTGAAAAACCTCGGCCGATTTATTTCCACAGCCTCCTCCAGTTCCTCCCCCCCCCTCCCCCCCTCCCTCTTATCGCCACCTATGACATCCTCGTCGACGGGGTATATCTAGTGTTACCAGATTAAACTGACAAAATAGCCGAACATTGCCTGGCGGAAGGAACTACTGAACTAAGAATGAACACAACAAAAAAACTTAGTAAACATTAAAAATTACACTGAAGAGTCAAAGAAACTGGTACTCCAGTCTAATAATGTACAGGGCCCCCGTGAGCACGTATAAGTGCCGCAATACGACTTGGCATGGATTCGACTAATGTCTGAAGTAGTGCTGGAGGGAACTGACACCATGAATCCTCCAGGGCTGTCCATAAATCCGTAAGAGTATAAGAGGGTGGAGATCTCTTCTGAACAGCTCGTTGCAAGGCATCCCAGATATGCTCAATGATGTCCATGTCTGGAGAGTTTCGTGGCCAGCGGAAGTATTAAAAATTCAGAAGAGTGTCATACAATGAAGGCTTTCACGACCGGATGGTACTGTTGTTGATAATTCTTCCGGGTTATATGGCCTTGGTCCATGGAATTCTTCTATTCCTAACGTTTCGTCCAATATTATGTTGGACATCTTCAGAGGTATGGCTGCTCCTGCTGAGTCCTGCCGAGTCGGGCGTCGGAGAGCGGCCTAAATACCGAGGAAAGTGGGCGTGGTCTAGCTTGCACATAGTAGCAGAGAGAAAACTAGTCAAAGATAAAATGTAACTATCGATAATAGTCCGTCATAGATAAAAATCACTTATCGATTCTGTAACGCCACTGTCCATATCTCGCTTAATTTCGTTTCTCGATGTGTTAGTCATGAGACAGACCGATGGCAGTCTAAAACAAAGTGTTTCGGAAGAGCAGACATACTGATATATACTTACATAAGAACTCCAATCATCACCCACAACAAAAAAGAGGTATAATCAAAAGTTTAGTGGACAGGGCAAACTGGATTTGTACGCCGGAACATCTGGATATGGAACTGAATCATCTGAAACAGGCCTTCGAAAAGAATGGGTACTCAAACAACAGGCCAAAGGACAAGGATGGTACACAGCAATGGAAGAACACGGTGTCTTTACCTTTCATTAGTAAGGTTACAGATCGAATCGGCAAAATTTTGTTGAAACATAAAGTGAAACTGGTATTCAAACCTACCAGAAAAATAGGACAAGTACTTCGTTCTGTTAAAGATAGAAGGCCACCATTATTATCTAGCGGTGTGTATAAAATTCCGTGTACTTGTGGCAAGGTCTATATTGGTACTACGAAAAGAAGTGTAAATACGAGGGTAAAGGAGCATAAAAGTCTTTGCCGACTGGGAAAAATAGATAAATCGGCCGTTGCGGGACATGCACTTCAGTCAGGTGACCATGTAGTTAAGTTCTCAGAAACTACAGTTTTAAGTGCTACCACGAACTTTTATCCATGACTGTATAGGGAGGCTATTGAAATTTATAAACATGAAGATAATTTTAATAGAAAAGAAGAGGCTTTGAAATTAAGCGAGATATGGACAGTGGCGTTACAGAATCGATGTGATTTTTATCTATGACGGACTATTATCGATAGTTACATTTTATCTTTGACTAGTTTTCTCTCTGCTAGTATGTGCAAGCTAGACTTTCCTCGGTATTTAGGTCGCTCTCCGACGCCCGACTCGTCAGTCGGCAGGACTCAGCAGGACCAGCCATACCTCTGAAGATGTCCAACGTAGTATCGGACGAAACGTTAGGAATAGAATAATTCCATGGGCCACGGCCATATAACCCGGAAGAATGATCAACATGAGAAGAATGTTCCTGGAGCCACTCCATAGCAATTCTGGACGTGTGGGGTGTTGCAATTTCATGCTACAATTGCCCAAGTCTGTCGGAATGCACAATGGACAAGAATGGATAGAGGTGATCAGACAGGATGCTTACGTACGTGTCACCTGTCAGAGTCGTATCTAGACGTATCAGGTGTCCCATATCACTCCAACTGCGCACGCCCCACACCGTTACAGAGCCTCCATACCATTACAGAGCCTTCACCAATTTGGTTCAAATGGTTCTGAGCACTATGCGAGTTAGCTTCTGAGGTCATCAGTTGCCTAGAACTTAGAACTAATTAAACCTAACTAACCTAAGGACATCACAAACATTTATGCCCGAGGCAGGATTCGAACCTGCGACCGTAGCGGTCGCTCAGTTCCAGACTGTAGCGCCTAGAACCGCACGGCCACTCCGGCCGGCTTCACCAGTTTGAACAGTCCCCTGCTGACGTCCAAGGTCCATGGATTTATGGGGTGTTTCCATACCAGTACACGTCCAACCGCTCTATACAACTTGAAACGAGGCTCGTCCGACCAGGCAACATGTTTCCGGTCATCAACATCCAATGCCGGTGTTGACGGGCCCAGGCAAAGCGTAAAGCTTTGTGTCTTGCTGTCATGAAGGGTACACGAGTGGACCTTCGGCTCAGAAAGCCCATATCGATGATGTTTCGTTGAATGGTTCGCACGCTAACACTTGTTGGTTGCCCATCATTGAAACTTGCAGCAATTTACGGAAGGGTTGCTCTTCTCTCACGCTGACCGATTCTCTTCAGTCGTCGTCGGCCCCGTTCTTGCAGTAATTTTTTCCGGCCTCAGCGATGTCGGAGATCTTATGTTTTACCAAACTGCTGATATTCAAGATACTCTAGTGAAACGGTCGAACGGAAAAATTCCCACTTCATCGCTACCTCGGAGATGTTGTGTCCCATCCCTCGTGCGCCGAATATTACACCATATTCTAGCTCACTTAAATCCCGGTAACCTGCTATTGTAGCAGCAGTAACCTATCTAACAACTGCGCCAGACACTTTTAGTCTTATATAGGCGTTTCCGACCGCAGCGCCGTCTTCTGCCTGTTTACGTATCTCTGTATTTGAAAACGCATGCTTATGCCAGTATCTTTGGCGCTTCATTATTTATTTACTTCTATTTTTGCAGGTAACAGCTTTCAACAAATTTTTGTTACCTTTAAGGTTTCGGTAAAGGTCGTTGTACGTTGCAAATACAACGAGTGCATAATTCAACTTTTACATATCGACACTCAAATTGTTTCTAGCGTCAGACCATAAATGATTCATGTGACTGAAGACTCTTTACACAGAAGGCTTTCCTGCATGGATCCGCCATTATCCTTTGGATAATTTTTTATGTCAGGCTTTTTTTCTCTATTTAAAAAAGTTTTTCATCTAAACGAATTTGTGGTCGTAGAAGCCTGACTTTGTAATTGTTCCAAAGTTTTATTCAGCAAACAGATCTCTTCGTATAAAGTATTTTCATCAATGTCTTGATCAGTACTCCCCACCTTTGATATTTGTACACGTTTTCGGGTTAGATATGAATATGAAACACTGCACTCAATAAAGTCAAAACGCAACTGTATTCAACACTGGGTGGTGCGTGGCGTAGGATGACGATTACGGTCGGCAGCAACCGAATCCAGAGAAAGAGGCAGATAACGACCAAGCAAGGTCACAAATGCAGGTCGTGATGACTGGCATGAGCACATCAAATGTACATTGACTTGATTTTGCAAATCAACATATAAATTTGTGATATGAATGGGAATTCTAAAAATACCGAACCGCTCATACTTCGGTACCGAACACCGAACACGGGACTGAAATACCTGAACAGTTCGGTAAGAAACTGCAAACCTGGCAACTCAGCACATCACACGCCAATCTTCCTTCTTATTGCTATGTACGGTAGCTACTCTTTGCGAATTTGATAGTGGATCGGCTGCCTCTGACAGACTCGCACTCGCTCACTACCCAATAACGCCGGTTGACCAGCTACCAGCGTATAGCGAGCGAAAATAAAACGACAAGTTTTACTTTTTCCCGCCAAATGCTGGTGACTGGACAGCTCTCTGGCCCGTACTCGTGCCCTCCAGCTACCACTTGAAAACGATGTCATATCCGAAATCGGCCAACAGTGAACAATAATTTATTGTAGTCGAAAGCGAAATGTTGATATTTCAGAAATGTTGTGAAATTGTTGTAGCTGCCCTCCGCTAAGTAAATGCTGTAGGTGTTTGTTGGAAATATCCCATGACTCTGGAATTCCTACATTAGCTTTAATAGCAAATTCATTGTCTAATTTGCCTATCCACAGTTAGTCATCTGTGCAGCTCAAAACCCTATAACCTGGCTTGTAAATTTTTGTGTTTTCTCGTGTTAATACATAAAAAGTGTCAGTGGGCTGTTAACTTAAAATATTTTCAAAATCATTGATGAAATGGAATGATCGTTTGGCACTGATGGCCGGGAATACCCACCTGGGGAAGTTAGGCCACAGAGTTGGAAGTCTTTTTTTTTTCAGTTGACGCCACACTGGGGGACTTTCCTCTCGATGATGATGAAATGATGATGAGGACAACACAACACCCAGTACCCGAGATAAGAAAAATCTCCGACCCGCCAAGGAATCGAACCCAGGTTTGCTGCATAGCCATCACACACGTTGTCTTCTCAGCTAAGGGAGCGGATATAGTTGACGATATGTAAGCAAGGCGTTTGCCAAGCGAAAGTAGGGAAAGTGCTTCATATTTTGCTGTGTGGTGAACTCCTCGTAACTTGTTTATTTAGCAGGATGGTGTTCTTAAAGTCATCAGACAGAACGAAGCCCGACCACAGACTAAGGCTGCGGAATTTCCAAAAAGATGAAAAATGAAAGGGATTGAACCTGGGCGATCTAAAATAACCAGAGATTGTTGATTTTTCGAAAAAAGCATGAGGCAAGGTGTAACTGAAACTGGGGAGAGGAATATGACAGAAGAGGAAAGAGGAACTTTGAGATATGAGATAGTTAATGCAACAGAGAAAAAACAGACAAGAAGATAAGGCCCAGAAGAAATCCTTGGATGATACAGAAGATCTTAAATTTGATTAATCGATAAATTGAAACACCTGTTGCGAAGCACCTTTCGTAAGAGGATAGTTCCCACGCATAGTCGTTCATCCACTATCGGAACAAAAGTATCTAGGCACCAGTATGTAACGCGGAACTGAACACTGTATTTCAAGACGGACGGACCAGCCAGTATAAAAGGAGGCGGGTAGTATTAAATAATAATCAGTAAGCCATGCTAAAAGTGTGACAGGCAGATTTCTGTGGTGCTGCTATAAATAAAACCGGACACTGTGTGGCGTATGTGACTCAGTCCTGTCATTAAATTTAGCCATAACGACCATAACATGCTTTGATATTCACGAACTGTCAAGAACTAAACTATATGTGAAGAAAACGGTTCTAAAGAGGCCTTCTCTGCGAGATTTAGACCTTGGCTTGGCGTAGAAAAGCATGATAAAGTAAATTTTGAATATTTAGACTCTAAAGAACCCGTTTTACTTCCAAAGTTAAAGAAAGAATCCATGTCAGAATTTGGTAACTACCTGTTACCTATTATTATTACTATTATTGATATTGTTTTCTTTGTTGTTGTTGTTGTTGTTGTAGTCTTCAGTTCGAAGACTAGCTTGATTCAACTCTGCGAGATAACTTGTCATGTGCAGGTCTCTCCATCTCTATAACTATTGCAATCTAGAAACGGTGGACAAAAAAGTGGAAACATCAAACACACCAGACATTACTGCGCCTAATAGAGTGTAGGAAAACGTTGGCATACGAAACAGCTTCTAGTCGTCTCGGAATGGATAATTATAGGTACTATATGGTTTTCGAGGGAATCTTATACAATTCGTCCTGCAAAATTGTGGTAAGTTGAAGTAACGATGATAAGGGTAGATAGTGATGACACCTCCTTCTCTCCAGAGTTGAAACGAAGCGTCATAATATGGAGATCTGGTTACCGTGGTGGACAAGGGAGGTGCGACAATTCGTTCTCGTCACAAAACCAGTCCTGAACGATGCGAGCCATGTGAACAAGGAGCCCTGTCGTCTTGGAACACAGCACCACCACTGGGTAGCAAACATTGTACCATGAGATTTACCTGATCAGCCAAAATGGTTACGTAAGCCTTGACAGTAATGCGAAAATGGTTCAAAATGGCTCTGAGCATTATGGGACTTAACTTCTGAGGTCATCAGTCCCCTAGAACTTAGAACTACTTAAACCTAACTAACCTAAGGACATCACACACATCCATGCCCGAGGCAGGATTCGAACCTGCGATCGTAGCGGTCGCGCGGTTCCAGACTGTAGCGCCTAGAACCGCTCGGCCACTCCGGCCGGCACAGTAATGCGACGTTGCAGACTACGCTTGTGGCCCATGGAATACAACGAACTGGCTGCCCATACACTATGTGATCGAAAGTATCCGGACACCAGGCTGAAAATGACTTACAAGTTCGTGGTGCTCTCCATCGGCAATGCTGGAATTCAATATAGTGTTGGCCCACCCTCAGCCTTGACGACAGCTTCCACTCTCGCAAACATACGTTTAATCAGGTGCTGGAAGGTTTCTCGGGGAATGGCAGCCCTTTCTTCACGGAGAACCGCACTGAGGAGAGGTATCGATGTCGGTCGGTGAGGCCTGGTACGAAGTCGGCGTTCCAAAACATCCCAAAGGTGTTCTGTAGGGTTCAGGTCAGGACTCTGTGCTGGCCAGTCCATTACAGGGATGTTACCGTCGTACAACCAATCCGCCACAGGCCGTGCATTATGAACAGGTGCTCGGTCGTGTTGAAAGATGCAATCGCCATCCCCGGTTATGCTCTTCAACGATGGGAAGCAAGAAGTTGCTTAAAACATCAATGTAAGCTTATGCTGTGATAGTGTCACGCAAAACAACAAGGGGTGCAAGCCCCCTCCATGAAAAACATGATCACACCATACCACCACCACCTCCGAATTTTACTGTTGGCACTTCACGTTCTGGCAGATGACGTTTACCGGACATTCGCCATACCCACACCCTGCTACCGGTCGCCACATTATGTACCGTGATACTTCACTCTACACAACGTTTTTCCACTGTTCAGTCGGCCAATGTTTACGCTCCTTACACTAAGTGAGGCGTCGTTTGGCATTTACCGGCGTGATGTGTGGCTTCTGAGCAGCCGCTCGACCATGAAATCCAAGTTTTCTCACCTCCTGCCTAACTGTTATAGTGCTTGCAGTGGATCCTGATGCAGTTTGGGATTCCTGTGTGATGGTCTGGATAAATGTCCGCCTATTACACGTTATGACCCTCTTCAACTGTCGGCGGTCACTGTCAGTCAACAGTTGAGGTCGGCCTGTGCGCTTTTGTGCTGTACGTGTCCCTTCACGTTTCCACTTCACTATCACGTCGGAAACAGTGGACGTAGGGATGTTTAGGAGTGAGGAAGTCTCGCGTACAGACGTATGACACAAGTGGCATCCAATCCGTGAATTCCGCGGATCGCCCCATTCTGCTCTTTCACGATGTCTGATGACTACTGAGGTTTCTGATATGGTGTACCTGGCAGTAGGTGGCAGCACAATGCACCTAACATGAAAACTTATGTATTTTGGGGGTGTTGGGTTGGGTTGGGTTGTTTGGGGGAAGAGACCAAACAGCGAGGTCATCGGTCTCATCGGATTAGGGGAGGATGGGGAAGGAAGTCAGCCGTGCCCTTTCAAAAGAACCATCCCGGAATTTGCCTGGAGCGATTTAGGGAAATCACGGAAAACCGAAATCAGAATGGCTGGGCGCGGGATTGAACCGTCGTCTTCCCGAATGCGAGTCCAGTGTGCTAACCACTGCGCCACCTCGTTCGGTTTTTGGGGGTGTCCGGGTACTTTTGATCACATAGTGTATCGTCATAGAACCCCGCTATGGTTCACTCTTGGGACGTCAACTCGGCCAGAAGTACGAAAAAGTGTGAAACAAAACTTTCATCCAACCAAATGACGTTTCTCCGTTGCCCCACAATCCAGGTTTTATGGCTTTTTATGGCTTTGACACCACATTTCCCTGTCACGAGTATTTACATCACTGTTGTGTGGTTTTGGAAATCCACCTCACATTGCTGTTCCTAATAATTGGGCTCTTTTCGCGTAGTTTTGGTGCTCACAGGATTCGGGAGTGCGACATTCAGTTCTGCAGTGGCTTTTGCAGCTGTCGTCCTCTTACTTCTTTGTCACAATTCTCTTCAATGACCGTCCGTGGTACTCACTCAACACATACTTTCGTCCGAGTTGTGACTTAGCGGGTGATGTTTCTCCTCTTTCCCTGTACGCCATACAAATCTTTGATAGGTTGCTTCTTGAAGCACCAGACATATCAGCTTCCTTGGTTATAGAAACACCTGCCATACGAGCACCCATCAATTTGTCCTCGTTGTAATGCACTTGGCTCCATCTTAATGCATTCACCGTTATGCAGAACACTGATCCGACCACGACGGACGCTACAATGTATTCATCACACTGCACAGGTGCCGTTCGTAGTCAAATACAACGGCGAAACCTGCAGCCTTGGCTAGCGTCTGCATTTATATTTATGTATGCATTTCTCTCTAAATCCATTTGCGCATGCTTACTGTAATCAAGCTTTGATATTCGTCTAAGTAATTTTACCGTACACACATCCCTCCATTGTTAAACCGCACCAGGAGGTCTCATATCAACCGATTTCATTTTTTACTCAAAACTAATTTTCTTTTCAACCCCAATTTTATTCTGCAGCTCCTCATTATTTATACGATCTACCCATCTAGTCTCCAGCATTTTTATGTAGCGTCACATTTCTAAAGCCTGTATTCTCTTCTTGTCTGAACTATTACCGTTTTCTTTTTACTTCGGTATCACTTCCTTATCTGATTAGATTACAATTCCTTTTTAGATACTGAGCTCATAATCTGTTTCCACGACCCTATCGATCCCGTTCAACTGTTCTTCCAAATCATTTGCCGTCTGTGACAGATTTACGGTTCCTTCAACAAATCTCAAAGTTCTTATTTCTCTCCTCTGAATTTTAATTATGTTTCCACATTTCTCCTTGGTGTCCTATTCAACTTGCTCATTGTACACGTTACATAGCATCGAGGATGTGCTACATCTCTGTCTCACTCCCTTCTCCACTGCTGATTTTCTTTAATGATCTCATACTCATGACTCCAGCTTGGTTTCCGTACACGCTGTAGGTAATGTCTCGCTTCCTATTTTTTATCCCCGCTACCTTCAGAATTCAAAGACTGTATTCTAGTCAACAATGTCAAATCTGCAGATGCTATAAACGTAGATTAGCGTTTCTTCAGTTTATCATCAAATCCAAGTCTTAGATTCAGTTTTGTCTCACATGTTCCTGCTACGGAACCCAGAATCAACTCCCCAAGAAACAGCTACTATTAATCTTTCAATTCTTATGTAAATAATTGCTGTCAGTATCTTAGAACCGTGACGTTAAACTGATGGTTCTGCTATATTCACATCTGCCGCCACCTGCCATTTTTTTTGTACTGGAATTATATATTACATTGTTTCTAAAGTTTCCAGATCGCTCGCGTCACGTATCTTCAGACCAAGTTGCAGTAGTTTTGCCCTGGTATGCTCTCCGAAAGGACTCAGTAGTTTTGAGAAAATTTCTTCCGCTCCAGGTACCTTTTTCGATTTATGTCTCTCAATCCTCTGTAAAATGTTTCTCGCAGTACCGTATCTCCTAACGCCGCTTCATCTACTCCCTCTTCCATTTCCGTAATACGATCAACTTCTTCTCGTTAGTATAGCTATATCTTTCTTCCACGTTTCAGCTTCTCCTTATTTAGTTAATATTGGTCTTGTTAATATAGTTGTTCCTCTTTACCTCAAAATTCTCTAAATTTCCCGCTTTTTTTTTGGGGGGGGGGGGGGTCATCAGACTTTTGATTGGTTTGATGCGGCCCGCCACGAATTCCTCTCCTGTGCTAACCTCTTCATTTCAGAGTAGCACTTACAACCTACGTCCTCAATTATTTGCTGGGTGTACTCCAATCTCTGCCCTCCTCTACAGTTTTTGCCCACTGTAGCTCCCTCTAGTACCATGGAAGTCATTACCACATGTCGTAACAGATATCCTGTCATCCTGTC
Source organism: Schistocerca americana (assembly GCF_021461395.2). Taxonomy (NCBI): domain Eukaryota; kingdom Metazoa; phylum Arthropoda; class Insecta; order Orthoptera; family Acrididae; genus Schistocerca; species Schistocerca americana. Next base: position 659,619,544 of record NC_060120.1, on the reverse strand, counting down.
CCTTCTCCTTATCAGTGTTTTCCACATATTCCTTTCCTCTCCGATTCTGCGTAGAACCTCCTCATTCATTACCTTATCAGTCCACCTAATTTTCAACAATTGTCTGTAGCACCACATCTCAAATGGTTCGATTCTCTTCTGTTCCGGTTTTCCCATAGTCCACGTTTCACTACCATACAATACTGTACTCCAAATGTACAGTGTCAGACATTTCTTCCTCAAATCAAGGCCGATACTTGATATCAGTAGACTTCTCTTGGGCAGGAATGCATTTTTTGCCATAGCTAGTCTGCTTTTGATGTCCTTCTTGCTCCGTCCGTCATAGATTATTTTACTGCCTAGGTAGCAGAATTCCTTAACTTCTTCATCTACTTCGTGACCATCAATCCTGATGTTAAGTTTGTCGCTGTTCTCATTTCTACTACTTCTCATTACCTTCATCTTTCTTCGAGTTACTCTCAATCCATATTGTGTGCTCATTAGACTGTGCAATCAGTTTAGCACATCATGTAATTCTTCTTCACTTTCACTCAGTATAGCAATGTCATCAGCGAATCATATCATTGATATCCTTTCACCTTGAATTTTAATTCAACTCCTGAACCTTTCTTTTGCCCGATATACAGATTGAACCGAAGGGAGAAAGGCTACATCCTTGTATTACATCCTTTTTAATACGAGAACTTCGTTCTTGGGCGTCAACTCTTACTATTCCCTCTTGTCTGTTGTACAAATTGTATATGACCCGTCACTCCCTATAGTTTACCCCTATTGCTTTCAGAATTTCGAACATCTTGCACCGTTTTACATTTTCGAACGCTTTTTCCAGGTCGACAGATCCTATGAATGCGTCTTGATTTTTCTTTAGTCTTGCTTCCATTATTAACCGCAACGTCAGAATTGACTCTCTCGTGCCTTTACTTTTCCTAAAGCCAAACTGATCGTCATCTAGCGCATCCTCAATTTTCTTTTCCATTCTTCTGTATATTATTCTTGTAAGCAACTTGGATGCATGAGTTGTTAAGGTGATTGTGCGATAATTCTCGCACTTGTCAGCTCTTGCCGTCTTCGGAATTGTGTGGATGATGCTTTTCCGAAAGTCAGATGGTATATCGCCAGACTCATATATTCTACACACCAACGTGTTGCCACTTCCCCCAATGATTTTAGAAATTCTGATGGAATGTTATCTATCCCTTCTGCCTTATTGGACCGTAAGTCCTCCAAAGCTCTTTTAAATTCCGATTCTAATACTGGATCCCCTATCTCTTCTAAATCGACTTCTGTTTCTTCTTCCATCAGATCAGACAAATCCTCATCCTCATAGAGGCTTTCAATGTATTCTTTCCACCTATCTGCTCTCTCCTCTGCATTTAACAGTGGAATTCCCGTTGCACTCTTAAAGTTACCACCCTCGCATTTTATTTCACCGAGGGTTGTTTTGACTTTCCCGTATGCTGAGTCTGTCCTTCCGACAATCATTTCTTTTTCGATGTCTTCACATTTTTCCTGCAGCCATTTCGTCTTGGCTTCCCTGCACTTACTATTTATTTCATTCCTCAGAGACTTGTATTTCCGTGTTCCTGAGTTTCCCGGAACATTTTTGTATTCCCTCCTTTCATCGATCAATTGAAGTCTTTCTTCTGTTATGCATGGTTTCTTCGCAGTTACTTTCTTTGTACCTATGTTTTCCTTCCCAAATTCTGTGATGGCCCATTTTAGGGATGTCCATTCCTCTTCAACTGTACTGCCTACTGAGCTATTCCTTATTGCTGTATCTATAGCGTTAGAGAACTTCAAACGTATCTCATCATTCCTTAGTACTTCCGGATCCCACTTCTTTGCGTATTGATTCTTCCTGACTAATGTCTTGAACTTCAGCTTACTCTTCATCACTACTATATTGTGATCTGAGTCTATATCTTCTCCTGGGTACGCCTTACAATCCAGTATCTGATTTCGGAATCTCTGTCTGACCATGATGTAATTTAAATGAAATCTTTCCGTATCACCCGGCCTTTTCCAAGTATACCTCCTTCTCTTGTGATTCTTGAACAGAGTATTCGGTAATACTGGCTGAAACTCAATTAGTCTTTCTTCTCTCTCATTCCTTGTCCCAAGCCCATATTCTCCTGTAAACTTTTCTTCTACTCCTTCCCCTACAACTGTATTCCAGATCCCCATAGCTATTAGATTTTCATCCCCTTTTACATACTGTATTACCCTTTCAATATCCTTATACACTTTCTCTATCTCTTCATCTCTAGCTTGCGATGTCTGTATACCTGAACTATCGTTGTCGGTGTTGGTCTGCTGTCGATTCTGATTAGAACAACCCGGTCACTGAACTGTTCACAGAAACACACTCTCTGACCTTACTTCCTATTCGTAACGAATCCTAATCCTGTTATACCATTTTCTGCTGGTGTTGATATTATCCTATACTCATCTGACCAGAAATCCTTGTTTTCTTTCCACTTCACTTCACTGACCCTACTATATCTAGATTGAGCCTTTGCATTTCCGTTTTCAGATCTTCTAGTTTCCCTACCATCTTCAAGCTTCTGGCATTCCACGCCCCGACTCGTAGAACGTTATCCTTCCGTTGATTGTTCAATGTTTTTCTCATGGTAACCTCCCCCTTGGCAGTCTCCTCCGGGAAATCCGAATGGGGGCTATTCCGGAATCTTTTGCTGATGGAGAGATCATCGTGACACTTCTTCAATTACACCCTGTGGATACACGTTAAATGTCTTTAATGCAGTGGTTTCCATTGCCTTCTGCATCCTCATGCCGTTGATCATTGCTGATTCTCCACCTTAAGGGGCAGGAGGACAAGAGAGTGCCCTGAATCTCTTTCCTCTTCTTCTCCCTCTTTGACAAGGCCGTTGGCAGATTGAGGGTGCCGGAAATTTTCGGCCGCCAATGCTGATTATTAATCAAAATTTAAGCAGCGGCGGGATGCGAACCTGGGACCGAAGACGTTTCGATTATGAATCAAAGACGCGATAGGCAAGAATTATCTTTCCCGTAGCTATCTAAGCTTCCACAGCTTTATATTTCTCCTTAATTCATTATTGCTTTCTCATTTTGAGTTTTCTGTCAGTCTCAGTTTTTATGCGTCTGTATTTCTTGTTCCCACTGTATTTGCAGCATTTTTAAATTTTCTCGTTTTGTCAGTGAAATTCAATATATTATCTGTGGATTTATGTTGAGCCATGTATTTTGGCCCATTCAATAGTTTTAAAGTATCACTACATCATCTTTCAGAGATACCTATACTCCTTCTATTGTATTCCTTCGTTTCAATTTTTTGCGGCTAATCCAACGTATCTGATATAAGAGCACAATGAACAATTTACTAAAAATCTCATTCTTTAATAGAAGTAACGGTATTAACAAATAACTTGTTGTTGAGAATTGAAACTGCAAGAAGAAACTCATTTTATAGCCTGTTGCGTTACATAATTCTTCACTTCGTGTCATCGCACCTCTCAGGGACTAGGAAAATGGTAACTGAATATTCTTTGTTTATTTTTGTTCAGTGACTTCCTACGGCATTATATTCCGGGGTGATTCATCTTTAATGTAGAAAGTTTTCATTCCACAAAAAGTACCATAAGAGTAACATCCAGAACTCACCGACAATCACGTTGTTGACAATAGTTTAAGAAATTGGAAATTTAAAACACAACATCGCCGTACGTATATTTCTTTTGGAAATGTAATGTACATAATTAAATTCCAAATGAAAGTGTCTGGAGGTACTGAATAGCAGCGGTACACCAATACGCAACACTCCCAGTGCTGAGAGCAAGTACTCTGTGTTACACTCAATGATTTGTTATTGTACAAAGTTACTGAAGTTGCTCGACGAATTTGTTATAGCCCACTGTTTGAGTTTCATATAAACCCGAACTCATTAGAAGCTAAGCGTTAGGGGCTTACACTGATATACATTGTAGAGCAAAACATTGCTGCTAAAACACATCTTAAACACCAGTACCCTAAAACCTCCACTTCTGAAAGGAATGTTTGGTTTACGGCTTGTGCATGGACAATGAAACCGCTTTTCAGTATACTGCGGGCAATGAAATTATCAAGTACCGTATGTCATCAGTCTTATGGAAGATGCTCGACGAATACAAAAAACGTTCGTACTGCGTATGACATGTCCTAAAAACTACCCTTAACTGAATTGTTACGCAGCCCCTATAGACGTTTACTCTTTCATTCTGTTTCTAGGCTATATGGTGTGATATAACTGCTGAAAGGGGCTATAACTAAATACCACGATTGCCGATCAGTAAAGCGCTCGATATCGAGAGTATTTTTTCGCACTTACGTCATTTTACACACAAAAAAACGTTTAATGCAACCGCGATGAGTTGTACTTAATTGGTTTCCGTATGTTTTTCACCTATATTGTGTTAATTTTAGTTTTTATAACATGTTAGAACTGATTAAAAGTCACTCCTAAATAGAAGGTACTCAGTGTTTAAATCGCTCTTGAATAACTTTTCAGTAATCATCTTGTGGTGGAAGCTCTTTCCTTGGCTAAGTTTGCTTAGTAATATGTAATAAGGAAACCTGGTTCTGCCTTGAGCAAACACAATTTTTCTACCCATTTTGATTCTCGATGTGCACACTGAAAACCAAACTGCGAGCTGTCTACGGGACAGAAACAATAATATGACGAAGAAAGGCACACACATGGACAACGGTGACGCTCAAATGAAAACCCGTTTCCAGGCACACATATGCACAGCAGTGATGCTCAAGATGTTGGAAGAGTGTAAACCTTTCAGTTTCTATACTTCCGAGAATGTGATACGAAGAGGCAGAGTCAGCAGAGACCAAAGGAATGTCTGGAAAACAGAGCTATTTGTTGTATCTTCAGGCAGACAGCAAGTTACGAGGGCTATTCGGAAAGTAAGGAACGACAGGTCGCGGAATGGAAACCACAGTGAAAATCAAAACTTCAGGCGAAATTTCTCACCAGGCCCTCGTACTTGGGGGGAGACACTATTGTTCTAGGTATCTTTATGTGCTCCCTGTGTGCTCAGAACTAAAAAGAACGACGTAACGCGATCGACGGGCATACTAGAGACACTATCAAACGTACCTGTGGAAAACTTCATCGGAGTTTCACTGTGGTTTCCATTTCGCGACCGATCGTTCCTTACTTTCTGAATAACCCTCGTATTTAGCAGATATGACCCAACAAAATCCAAATAACATAGTGAAAGGCAATAATCGTAGTTTTGCTGCAAATAACAGATTTATGAACACCAATATGTAATAATAAGGCAGTGAAGAAAGCCCACTGTAGATGGACAAAATTCTCCGAAACATGTGTGGGTAGTAGATCAAAAGAATTGTGTTTGCTCAATCCACAACCGCATCTCCTTATTATATACTTTTAGGAACAGTAAAAATATTGAAGGAATCGTAGGTGCAGAAAAGTTAAAACTAATGTTTGAAAATGTTGGTACTAAATTTCAAATGAGTAAATTATCAGTATGAAAACATATTTGTAAATTCACAGACATTTATGTAAGTCATTAGTAACTTTTGATATTAACATATAGTTGTAGTTTCTAACATTAAAACTGAAATTAAGTCACCCAAAAACGCAGCGAAATGTTTTCAACGCTTCATAAGTTAACTGTTTTAATTGTAAATGTACAACGTAACAATGATACAGAAAAATCGGTCATGATTGCACAAGTGCAGCAGTGCTACGAAGACTGTTTTATTTTCTGTATCTAAGATCTATTACGGTTACAGTGCCAGTGCCACCGCAGAAGTTATGGAGTGGAGTAATTTTAACTTAACAATGACGTATGCTTCCGTATTGTCCAAAATTTTATAAATAGCCCACATACTTGTACTGTTGTCTCAGTATTTGTTTGTTTCAGACACCACGTCTTTCTCTGTAGCTCAGCTGTTCTTTGAAATTTTTATGAATTCATTCTCGTGACGGGCTGTTGTGAATTTGTCGACTGATGTAATAAAAGTTTGCAGTAAGACGAAATTGAAATGCTTTTATTTGCGTCTTTAGCTGGGAACCAAGCTTTCGGGGTCGAAAAATCATCCCCTGACTGAGCTAAGATAAAGACGCAGTATCTGTTTTGTGTCTGTAATGCGCCACGCTACAAACAATTCCAATGCACTGCATTAACAGTTGTATTGATACACCTAAAAGCGCTCAGATTTGAAAGTTATTATTCTCCAAATGAGCTTAAGGCAGAAGTTGAGACGTTTAATGTATGCCATAGTTAATCAATAAAACATCTTCTTAGATTCTTTAATATGGGAATTCCTCTGTGTATGTGAACTTTCTCGCAGTATTATTGCAGCATTTACGATGTCTACTGGACTTCATACTGAACGTAATAATAACCGTTTCTATTGTGGGTTAGCAAGATCATAGACAGTATTAGGCCCAGCAGCCAACTGACAAGTGGCTCCCGAAGTTTCGGACACGGGGAAAATAACTTGGTTCGGCTTGCGCCACTGCTAAACGCTGACTGGCCGTAGGATGTTGTCGATTTTTGGAGGTCGCCCATTAAGACGTATCAGCTCCCAAATAATGGAACGGTGGACAACCAGAAATATAAAACTACTGTCTCGTAATGGATCTCATCCACAACTGTTTCTGAATCGTCGTAAGCGGTGACAGATGTTACATCGTCCTTCCAGTCAGACAGCATTCTGTAGCAACTGGAGAGGGTGTGGTGTCCTTCATTAGCAATTAGCAATTTCGCAGGTATGTATATCATCAACGTAGCTATTTATCTCTTTAATGATAGGTACAGCTATAAATAATGGATGACATATCATCACAAGAGATGACACAACTGTATCATTTTTTTTAATTGTTCATCGTAACAGTTGCAATTATTCACACTTGATAACTAGTTTCGATCACATTAAATGATCATCTTCAGATCTGATTAATCACGAGTTACGAAACGTCAAAATTATCTAAAAGGAGCGTCGACATAAGCTGTGAAATAAAAAGAACAGTGCTATGGCACCCTTGTGACAGCATTATGTGGCATCTAGCATTTTACTCAGTATTGTCACAAGTGTGCTATCTATAGTGCTGTTCTTTTTATTTTTCAGGTTATGACTATGCTAATTTTAAAGAATTTTGATTCTTCACAACTTGTGATTAATCAGGTCTGAACATGGTCATTGAATATCATCGAAACTACGTCTCAAGTGTGACTAATTGCATCTGAGGCTGTTATAATAATTTCTGTCGCGAAAATTAACACGTCTGTTATTGTGTGTCTTCCTTTTTACATTTACGTAAGTCTTGGTGGAATGTACGCTACGTTATCTTTGATTCTTGTCATCTGTGAAATACAGAAGCGCTATGTGCAAACAATCCATTAAGCACATTTTCACATCACATTAGGTACAAAAAGAAATCATAGCATCATTCAGTGATAATCGGAAGCGCGTAGAACTGAACCTTTATTTGACGAATAGTAAAAGTTTAAAGTTTTTCTGGTAGTTATCGTGACTGTAGGCAATGGACTCAGGCAACACCCTATGTAATGATGAAAATCGGGTTGCGTTGTGGTTCGTATGCCACGTTAAGCTGTAAGTCTCCCAGTAATGGCCTAGGTGAGTTGTTTCTAACATCTGAAGTTGACAGGAGCATGCCTCATGAAATACGACCACGCCTAGCAGTTCACTGTGCTACAAGAACAAATCCTATCTTGGCACTGACCACATGTGGTCGGTAACTCCACTGCAAACAATAAGCCTAGCAATGATTATCAGGCATTCAAATTATAATGCGCAGCTGAGATGCTGGAACATTCAGTGCAGCGTCTATATGTCGATTAAACGTTTTATGGAACTTGTCTCATTTTCATTTGAGCGGAATGTAACTGAACCAGACAACAAGTTTTCGAGAGTGGTTGGCGGGTACATTGTGCTAAACGAAGCGGCGCGATCACGCCCAGCACCCACGAAATGTCGAGAGCACGGCGTATGCTCTGCTGTTATGTCTACAGCGTCACCGTTCGACAGTGTGGAGGACCACCTGGCCACACACAGGCGCTGCTCTTGTGATAACCCATTTTAACTTTTCTAATCCAGAGTCGCTGTTTATCCTTCAAGTAGCTCTTCAAGTGTCCTCAAGATTCTAAGAGATCTTGAGCTGAAGCTTTATTTGGGTCCAGTCAGGAGTAGGGTAATGTATGTCGCTCTCTGTTGACTGCTGTCTCCGTAATAGAATCAACAGCCTGTTAACAGCAGTATCGTAGGTAGTATCGGGAACTGAACATCAGTCATTCACATGGATGTTAGACACGCTGATCGCTCAGAAACGGAGATGTACAAATCTCATCACAGTAAAGTAGTAAATTACTTTGAAATGTATGTATTCAGGGAGATTTTTTTCGACTGTGTACAAACTCTAGGGACTGATCGATTGAGAGGATACGGAACAAAAAAGTTATAATGAATGCATGTCCGGAAACGCATGGTTTCCATGCTAGAGACCCTTTGTTACAGAGACTGCTGTACAATTCGCCCTGTACTATGCAGCCACAGCCACAGTTACAGTATGCATGGTTTCCTCCAAGAGGGTGATACTGTTCCTCATACGTCGTGTCCTAGCGCCCTCTCCTGCCGTACTGCCGGCCGATGTGGCCGAGCGGTTCTAGGCCCTTCAGTTCTGGAACCGCGCGACCGATACGGTCTCAGGTTCGAATCCTACCTCGCGCATGGATGTGTGTGATGTCCTTAGGTTAGTTAGGTTTGAGTAGTTCTAAGTTCTAGGGGACTGATGACCTCAGATGTTAAGTCCCATAGTGCTCAGAGCCATTTGAACCATTTGAATTTGCCGTAGTAATTGGTAAAGTCGTGTCTGATTCGATTCTCTGCTAACTCAACCTGTAGTGGATGTGATACAGCATTGTACACAATGGTTCCGTATTCGAATCGAGAGCTTGTCAACATAGTGTTTACGTACGGAAAGGCAAGTGGCAGCTGGCGACGGGCAGCAGGGTTGTATCAGGGGATCTATTCCCGCCGACAACAGCTATAGCATACAACGTTTGCAACAGTGTTTCGCCGTTTGTCTCAGACAGGGTCGCTTCAGGAAGCAGAAAATCATGAAGGACGTACCCAAAATGTCGGACATCAAACTTGGAGGAAAATGAGACTAATACTGTGGAAGGTGACCGCCATATCAGTACCAGGCAGCTGGCCCGCCGGTATAGGGTAAGCGAGACGACGGTGTGGAACATTCTCCATGACAATTGTTACTACCCTTATCAGTTACAGCTTGTGCAGGGTCACTGGCGCCAGACTTTCCACCTCGGGAGCAGTTTCGTCACTGGTTTCTTAACCAGGCAGCCAAGATTCCGGGATCTGTGTCATCCATCCTATTCACAGGCTCCAGCTGGATGGCCTTCTCGTTCAGCATAGGTTAAGGGGCCATCTCAGAAGTATTGTGTATGCAAAGCCCATTCCAGATGTGGAGACATTGGAGCAGCGTATTGATCTTGCCTTTGACACTGTCCGGGTGCAGCCTGGACGATGTGAATGTGTGAGGCAGAATATGCTACGGGGCGGAACCGCATGCGTTGAGGCACTTGGAAACCATTTTCAGCACATACTGTAACCAATGTTCCGAGGACACAGTTGTAGAATTAGAACACCATTGGGGAACTCTGAATACTTCGAAATAAGACAAGTATTCTATCTCCTGCACTTTTTAATGTTGTGATGGAGGGAATGAATAGGGCAGTTAAAGAAATAGTAAAAGAAAAAGACAAAAGATGATTTTTGCAGATGATATGGTAATATGGGGTGATTAAGAGGTAGATGTACAGTTACAACTTGATGCGTGGAAGGAAAGAATGAAAAAGTATGGGTTACAAATAAATAAAGATAAGGAGGAGGAGGAGGAGATTAGTGTTTAACGTCCCGTCGACAACGAGGTCATTAGAGACGGAGCGCAAGCTCGGGTGAGGGAAGGATGGGGAAGGAAATCGGCCGTGCCCTTTCAAAGGAACCATCCCGGCATTTGCCTGAAACGATTTAGGGAAATCACGGAAAACCTAAATCAGGATGGCCGGAGACGGGATTGAACCGTCGTCCTCCTGAATGCGAGTCCAGTGTGCTAACCACTGCGCCACCTCGCTCGGTAAATAAAGATAAGAGTGAAGTAATGTAACTGGAAGAGAGAAAGGGATCAACGGAAATATTACCTTGAATGGAGAACCCCCTCAAAGTGGTAGAAAGTTTCACCTATTTGGTGAGTGAAATATCTAGGGATGGAAGAATAACTAACGAAATTAATTGGAGGTTACAGAAGGGAGGCAATTTCTACTAAACAATAAAACACCTGATTTGGAATAAGGAAGTTTCAGAAAAAGCAAAACTCCTTATGTATAAGAATTATTACTTCCCCATTGTCACCTGTGGTAGAGAAACATGGGCAGTGACAGAAAGGGACTGGAGCAGACTTCAAGCAGGGGAAATGAAATATCTCAGAGTAGTTAAGGGAAAAAACAATAATGGACAGAGTAAGGAATGCAGAGATTAGAAAGGACCTTAAACAAGATTGTATGAGAGAAGAAATTGAAAAACAGAGATTAAGATGGTGTGGGCACGTTAAGAGGATGCATGGGCAGAGACTCCTCAAAATTATAGAAGAACTAAAGATGGATGGGAAAAGACCTAGAGGGCGCCCAAGAACACGGTGGAAAATGGGAGTGAGAATATCTGTGGAAAGGAGAGGTGTGACCTGGCAGCAAGTGGAGGAAGAAAAGTAACTGAAACTGTGGCTGCACGGTACAGCGCCTATTAGACTGCAGTCTCCGTAACAAAGTGTGGTTGAATAAATGGTCTCTAGCATGGAAACCATGCATTTCCGCATTTACGAACATAAGTCCATTAGATCTTTTTAGTTCCGTGTCCTCAAATCGACCAGTCCCTAGAGTTTGTACACAGTGGAAAAAAATCATCCTGTATGTAGACTTTTTTTAAAGCCAGAACTGAGATACACAAGCACCATGATCGACTTGTGGTGACGCATTATTAATGAAATCTTATAAGAATTCAATTTTAAACTGGTGAATCACTAAGATGTGGTAATATGGAGGCTATGCTGCCAAAGCTTTTATCCTTGTCACCTCAAATGAACCAATGGCGAAAGCCTTGATTAACATTCCTAACTAATAGAGGGTGCTCCAGAAGAGATGGTCGCGTGCAGGGATATGACAGGAACGATCATTCGAAAAAAAAAGACTTCTAAACATACTCTCTAAAGTGAACACCTGAAGAACTATGTGAACTACTTCATCTTACATACTGCGAAACAAATCACTTCTACTGCAAGCTCTTTGCTACCTGTATTTTCATAGGTGTTAGTATGGGCCAAACAAGAAGAACATGTAGGGTAAACATGGGCTCTAAAGCACATACATTAAGATTACTGGCACTTGTTGATCTTCACTATTGTGAAACACGTCTTTTCTACTGAACAAATGGTCATAGCTCTTAAGATACGCAATTTCGTCGTTTTTGTTTCGAATGATCGTTCCTATTCTATTCCTGAATGACCATTCCTCCTGGGAAACCCCATATATGTTACCCAGAGTGCAATGTACGAGTAATCGGTCAAGATGAGATCGCTGGGGAACCAAGAAATTAATGGCATTTTTATGAATAGCACCCAAAGTTGCTGCCACTAGTTTCAACAATTTACGTCGTATTCCGGCAGACTTTAATGTATAACATGGTGTATACGTTGCTGTACAGTCATTGTGTATTATATCTGTTATGGACATGTGGTATACACCAAAAGCCAGATGATGACGTATACCGTCGAAACTATGTGCACCATAATAAAGTTTTTGGCAACTTTTTGTGGTATACACAAAAATGTTTCTTATCGAAGCTGTGACACTCAAAAGAACATTTCACGAAAGGGTAATTGTTTTAGACCGGTTTGTAGATACCCTTTGTTGAATTAAGAGTTTGCACATTGTATTCACTCAGAGAGTCGTTCTAAGTGTTTACGGTGTATAACCAGCCAAAATATGATCTGAAACTCGTTGAAACGATGCAATATCTCTGCACTGACACCGAACTGGAAACCTGGAAGCTTTTCACGATTGATGTTCGTCCCGCGTGATGCTCCAAAGAGCATAATAACGCTTTACCCAGAATGGTTATAGCTATGACGGAAACATGTTTACAGGTAAAAATTTCCAAGCTGATGACCGGACAAAATATGACAGTTTTGTGGCTAATAAATGGTCAAAATGAGTCGGCAATATGCAGTAGGTGAACCTTTTGCTTGGATTTTAACATTTAGAGCGTCATTTTTGACGAATATGACTTGTAATCATGCAGACTATTTCATATCTAATTGATGATTTAATTTGTAACTAGGAATCTTCCAATAGAATTTCCTCTGAACGTCGCGTAATTACCACAGAGCAAGAAAAATATACAAACTATTATTATTTATTTCTTCTAGACAATAAGGAAAGGAATGGAAAGGATATGGTAACAGAAAACGATTAACAACGCATTATGTATGTTTCATACTAAAGATCCGTTTGAGTAGATTTGTCCTCTTCAATTTTTCTAGCACTTTCTTCCGTTTTCTACTTGAAGGTTCTGTAATTCCAATTGTTTCAGCTATACAAATCTCGGAAGCTGCGCAAAAGGCAAGTCTTTTGTTTCTTCTGTTTCATATGCTGCAAGGGTTTCCACTCCAAGTCGAATGTATTTTGAGGTTGTCGGTTTTATTGCCTCAGTGTAACCTCCCCCTTCCTAATCGGCCTACTGGACTACGATATAATTGACCGTGATCGCGTATGCCTAATGAAATTTTACAGTGAGTAGAGCTATCGTTACCATGCAGACTTGTTAGTAGTAGGAAGCTGTGAAACACACCCTTCTGAAAGAAGACTATTCTAAACCTAATCTAAATACCGCTAATAATTTTGAAAGGGTGGAATGTAGTGGAATCGCACACGAATCACATAGGGGGGCGGGGGGTACCACGTAAAAATATATTAATACAGAAAGTATACTGATTAGCCAAAAACAGGGTAATTAAACGGTCGCCAGCCTACTAGGGCAATGAATATCCAAAATCCAAAGAAAAGTAATTGTAAAGTAAATTAATCAAGCAATCACTGGCATGGCAACAGAACGTTGTCACGCTTTTCCGCAACGCAACATTTCACGAGAAAATAAATGAATCAGAAATCACTGAGTTTGCAATTACTTAGTTTGAAATACTAAATTTTGAAAATAAATTTCAATGAAGTTGCTGGTTAAATAAATGACTGACTGTAACTGAAACTTTGTTTCGCAAAAAAAGTCATTCACTAACCTTAATATAACGTAATGCAAAATTTGGAAAAAAGGCAATCAATCTACTTTTAATTATTGAAATATTAAATTGAATTTACTTTAAGCAAATGAGCAACCGATTACTTTTAATATAACAGTAAGGTACGTACCAAGCCAACAGAAGTCACTCGCTAAGCTAAATACAGAATAAATGAAATTGCACACTCTTAATTTGTGCTGTATCCTCAGTTATTAGTTTTGTCAGCGAGATTTTACGTTACCTTAAGTGAGTGAAGTTAATACTCAACATTGCAGCTACACAATACAAGAATCAACAATTATTGAGGCAGCAAAATTTAGACTGAAACTGGTCATTAGCAAATAAACGAAACTAGCAGTAAATAGTTAGTCAATATTCATATTTTTACGACACTCGGTGATGGCATAGAAAGGAAAGGGACTCTGCTTGGTAATAAAGTCTAAGGACAATGACAACACAAGTGCCCCACAAGTTTTAACTATTGCAGTTTATTATTAAGGAAAATTATTAAATTTTGTGAAAGAAATGTCACTAGGTAATGCCTGTACAGTATTAGTTAACAGTCTTACGGTGTTGTATCTGTGCAGACGACGGAGAATGTAGCTGCTGCTACTGGTTGAGAGCCATCAGTCGTTTTCGGAGCCACGGATAATTACGGGACAGGCAATAGTTAGAACTGCAGCTTCCTCCGCCTGTCCACTCCTGCCGTACTCTCAATACTACACTGGCTGGATGATAGCTGCACACCATGTCTGCGGGAGCGCTCAACAAACTCTTCCGCACTCCTTCATGACTCGAACTGCTCTGCTTCCTCTCTTCTCGCAACGCGACAGAGACTCTCCATATGCAAATACAAACAACGGCACAGCTACTGCCATTTCGTCGTTGCTATCGATACATTTAAATAAATTTCTCTTGACTATTACCTAACAATTTACAATATTTACAATCAATTACATACATTCACAAATAAATACACTATTACATCCATTACACATTAAATAGAATTTCTGCAATAAAGGTTACAGATTCACGATTAGAAGCAGGGTACAATTTATCATTGGATATTAAACGGCGAATTTTTTTTATGCAGGAGGTATTTTATCTGCATTTCTGGTGTTCCAGTAGGAGCAACAACTAGCCACGTACCTGATTATGACATTTCCTTTTGATTTTCATTTCTATCGCAGTCCTTAGCAGCGTTTGATACGTGCTTGACACCAACCAAAATGGCTCCTGGAACTTTCTAAAAATAGGATTATCTCCCTGGGACAGCGATACCAATAATTCCTTTTCCCAATCATTAAGTTTCATTGGTTTTTATTTGACTCTTCATATTGGTGAGCAGTTTATTAAGCTGTGCAGTACTGTATGCGTGCCATCTCCGTGGGTGTATTCCTGGGCAGTAGTATCCCATACACTCCTCTTTTTGGCCACTACCTGCGGTATTCTAGATTTTTATCCACAATTATGTGCTCAGATACCAAATTCACGAACAGTACTTTGTTAGATGTGATCTTGTCTTTCACTGGAAGGCATGCCGACAATTGTCTCTTAAACAAGCACGACCTGCGCGCCACGATCCTCTACACGCAACTAGCGTGTCGTATGAGTGCAGTGGGTCGAGCGAGTAAGGGTGAGCGTGAGTGGAGGGGCAGACACGAAATTGCTGCGATTTGTCGCGAACATGTGAACCCTGCCTCACAGTCGGACCCAAGATGCCTGAACAGGATACATCTACCTAGACTTAGATTCTAGTTTAGTAGTTTAGGGCGCTTATAGTGACTACAGACCGTCAGTTTCCTATCGATCAATACGAATACAAGATAGGACAGAAAATTTCCAATTTTGGCGGGAAATATCCTCCGCCACCACATTACAGGGTTTTGTGGAGTATGTATGTTGACGTAAATATAGATGACAAATAATACGTCATACGTCAACCATCTCTGAACTGATCCAGAATGCAGGTAGTGTGCGTGTGGATCACTTCTGGTGTGCACGTTTTCGCTTTCTGTTTCAAACAGAGAGTTAAAGTGGTAAATTATTTGTGTGCAAACAACTTACGGGAATGCAAGCGCGTGACGGTTTCGAAACCGCCGACATTTCTACAGGTGAACATACCGTCATTTTCAAGGCAGAAACGTAAAGAGAGACACTGTGCAAGAGAATTTAAACCCGTAAAGTGGGGCTACGCTGACCAAGAACCATAGTACAACATGTGCAAGAAGATAACACACACACACACACACACACACACACACACACACACTGGAAACAATAGCGTCCTCACACAACCAAAGATGGCCAGCATCAAATATTACCTTCTTTTTAAGGTTCCGTGTCACTTCGGAGGTTGGTTTTCATCATTACAGCTAATCTTGTTTTTGATTTTGCGGACGTAATACTTCGGAAGTGCATCCGAAACACTCTCTCATATTCTCTAGCCACAATGTCCTTCTTCTTCCTACTTATCTTTCCTCCATAAGTTTTTGTTCCATCATCAATATTAGAATATTGTACCTTTCTTCTCAGGTGATATGACCAAAACAATTCCGGTTTTCTGGATTTCATTATGCGTCCCAAATCCTTATCTTTACGAGTTTGCCTTAGAACGTCTTTATTGGTAGTTCTTTGTCTCCGGGGCATTTTTAACACTCGTCGACACACACGCTTCGAATGCGCCGAGCTTCTTCATTATTGCCTAGTTAATTGCTCATACCTAGATCCAGTTCAAGAATACTAGGTTTATATAACATTTACTTATTCGGAGTCTTAGTAGCAAGTTTAAATTGCAGGTGGCAATAGTCGATCTCATCTTAAAAACGGCAGTTCTAGCTTGTTGAATTCTCCTATTGATTTAGTAGGTCCGATTGAGTTAATCATTAATAGAAAATACATATATTATGTATTATATATATATATATATATATATATATAATATAACACTACATTATTTTATGAGAAACTTCCAATGGGTATGGCGTTATACTAGTACCTGCTGAGACCTTTCGAATTTTGTTAGTAATAATGGTTTTGGTTTTCTAATAATATTCATTTTAGGCCAAAATCGTTGTTGACTCAATAATTTTCTTCAAATAGTGTATGTACGTGTATTACATTTTCTGCCAACACAAGGTTATTACAAATGATTGAAACAGTTTTATAAATTCACCGTAGCTACATTAACTGACATATTGTCACAAAACTCTCCATTCATATAGAAAAACTGTATTTGGTACGGTTGCAGTCCCATTTCAGATTGCTGCCACGAGAGTCCAGCAGTGAGAAGTTAGGAAAGATGGCGACAGGCGCCGAGAAAGCGTGTTTTGTGCTTGAAGTGCATCACTCTGCCGTAATGTGCAACGGTACTTCAGAGAGGAGTTCATCAGAGATCCACCAACTCCATTCGGCGATGACCAACGCAGTTTAAAGCTTCAGGATGCCCCTGCAAGGGAAAATCAAATGTTCGGTTCGCAGTGAGTGAAGAAATAGCTGACCGCATGCGGGCGAGTTTCGCATTTAGCCCACAAAGTCGACGAGCAGAGCAAGCACATAGGTGAATGTAACCCAATGAACCGTTTGGAAAATGCTAAAAGAAACGACTGAAGGTGAAGCCTTACCGCAAGCAACTGTTACAAGCCCTCAGTCCCAATGACAAAGTCGGACGCTTTGAATTTTCAGTTCAGTTGCACAAAAAGTTAATGTATTCTGTACAGTCTGACGGTTTAAAGTTTACAGTCCCTTTTTCTTCTGCAAATCTACGGTTACCAGACTCGTGTATTTGGACATGCTCGAAAGTTGGCTCATGCCACAACTGGAGTCAGTGTGTGTGTCATCTACCAACGGAATGGTGCTCCATTCCATTTCCATCATAATGTCAGTGGCTTTTTAAGCAGGAAATTGAGATGCCGATGGTTTGGTCATGGCGAGGTTGATGATCAACAATTCATGTCGTAGCCATGTCGCTCTCTCGGCCTAACTCCATGCAATTATTTTGTCTGGGGTCATATGAGAGTTATTACGCCTCCTCTATCAGCAAATCTGACAGACATGCGACCTCGCATCAGCAGTAGTTTTGAACAGTTTCATAGGGACATGCTGCGCCGAACGTGAGGCGAAGTCGATTATCGACTAGATATCCGCAGAATCAGTATAGTCGGCACATATGGAGCAGTTGTATTACGTCAAAAAACCTTTTTGAGTTTTTCTATGTGTGTGTGTGTGTGTGTGTGTGTGTGTGCAAAGCCCTGTGACAATATGTAAAATAATGTAGCTACAGCAAATCTGTGAAATCGCTTCAGTAATTTATGGTAGCCTCATACTAGTGTATCGTTAGTATAGCGTTTATTATTAATCTTTATTTGTTTACTTTTACGTCCCCGAAAATTGCCTCCGAGTAACAGATAATGAGTGGGTTCAAATCAAAAGGCTCTGAGCACTGTGGGACTTAACTTCTGAGGTCATCAGTCCCCTAGAACATAGAACTACTTAAACCTAACTAACCTAAGGACATCATACACATCCATGCCCGAGGCAAGATTCGAACCTGCGACCGTAGCGGTCGCACGGCTCCAGACTGTACCGCCTAGAACCACTCGGCCACTCAGGCCGGCAATAAGGAGTGGGGATAGAACACAATCTTGACTCACTCCTTGCATTATCTTAATATCTTCTGATGTCTTTTTGTAGCAGCTGATAATAGCATACTGTTACCAATATTAGTTTTTAATTGTTCTAATATCCTGCGAGTCGATTTCGGTTTCTTCCACTACGCCACTAACTTATCATGTCGCACTTTGACACCAGCCTTTTTGTAATCAATGAAACCTAGAAGCAATAACGTTATTTTGGAACTCTTCCACTGGTTCGTGCTTGCAGGAAAAAAAAGAGCAATATGGGAATTGTGGGTCAGCCGTGGTGAAAAACACTTTTTTGTTATTTATTTACTTATTTATTTCCCAAAATAGTTTCAGCGACAAATATCGCCGTCATTAGCGGGTTCTTTAAATCTTATTTATTGAACGTTATAGTATGTTTTTAAGAATTGTCGCTGTTGGCGGCATGTTTTCTGTGCTTTTTCTGTTGCCGATTTTCACGACATACATCATGTCCTCTGCAAGTTCGTTGGACGGCATGCACTTTCCAGAAAGCGGAGTTTGAAAGTCAGAAGACGAGATACTGGCGGAAGTAAAGCTGTAAGGAGCTCTCGTGAGTCGTGTGTGGGTAACGCAGTTGGTAGAGCACTTGCCCGTGAAAGGCAAAAGTCTCGAGTTGGAGTCACGGTCCGGCACACAGTTTTAATCTGCCTGGAGGTTCATACACAAAGTGAGAAAGGTTTCCTTTTCTGTGCATAAAATCAGCTGCAAGCCGTCCAATGAACTTTCAGATGACATGATGTACACCGAGATAAACGGCAATAGAAAAAGCACAGAAAATATGCCGCAAACATCGACAACAATTCTTAAAAACATGCTATAAATTACAATAAATAAGATTTAAAGAACCCACTAATGATGGTGATATTTCTCATTGAAACTAGTTTGGGGAATAAATAAATAACAAAAAAGTGTAATGCATGTAGGCGGACTCACAATCCCATATTGTTGAACCCTAGAACGAAATGAAACGATCGTAAGGCGTTACTGGCCGGGAGACATATGGAGTAATACATAGTGAATATTAATTACGAATGGCTCAGCAAGTATCTTGAACTACATCGCTCTGTTGTTTGACCGGGGAGACAATAGGATTCCAAACACAATTTAATCAAAAAGACATCCGTTTCTACACTCCTGGAAATTGAAATAAGAACACCGTGAATTCATTGTCCCAGGAAGGGGAAACTTTATTGACACATTCCTGGGGTCAGATACATCACATGATCACACTGACAGAACCACAGGCACATAGACACAGGCAACAGAGCATGCACAATGTCGGCACTAGTACAGTGTATATCCACCTTTCGCAGCAATGCAGGCTGCTATTCTCCCATGGAGACGATCGTAGAGATGCTGGATGTAGTCCTGTGGAACGGCGTGCCATGCCATTTCCACCTGGCGCCTCAGTTGGACCAGCGTTCGTGCTGGACGTGCAGACCGCGTGAGACGACGCTTCATCCAGTCCCAAACATGCTCAATGGGGGACAGATCCGGAGATCTTGCTGGCCAGGGTAGTTGACTTACACCTTCTAGAGCACGTTGGGTGGCACGGGATACATGCGGACGTGCATTGTCCTGTTGGAACAGCAAGTTCCCTTGCCGGTCTAGGAATGGTAGAACGATGGGTTCGATGACGGTTTGGATGTACCGTGCACTATTCAGTGTCCCCTCGACGATCACCAGTGGTGTACGGCCAGTGTAGGAGATCGCTCCCCACACCATGATGCCGGGTGTTGGACCTGTGTGCCTCGGTCGTATGCAGTCCTGATTGTGGCGCTCACCTGCACGGCGCCAAACACGCATACGCCATCATTGGCACCAAGGCAGAAGCGACTCTCATCGCTGAAGACGACACGTCTCCATTCGTCCCTCCATTCACGCCTGTCACGACACCACTGGAGGCGGGCTGCACGATGTTGGGGCGTGAGCGGAAGACGGCCTAACGGTGTGCGGGACCGTAGCCCAGCTTCATGGAGACGGTTGCGAATGGTCCTCGCCGATACCCCAGGAGCAACAGTGTCCCTAATTTGCTGGGAAGTGGCGGTGCGGTCCCCTACGGCACTGCGTAGGATCCTACGGTCTTGGCGTGCATCCGTGCGTCGCTGCGGTCCGGTCCCAGGTCGACGGGCACGTGCACCTTCCGCCGACCACTGGCGACAACATCGATGCACTGTGGAGACCTCACGCCCCACGTGTTGAGCAATTCGGCGGTACGT
The DNA here is from genome assembly GCF_021461395.2 of Schistocerca americana. NCBI lineage: Eukaryota > Metazoa > Arthropoda > Insecta > Orthoptera > Acrididae > Schistocerca > Schistocerca americana. The sequence goes on along the minus strand of NC_060120.1, from coordinate 659,599,277 downwards.
CCACCCGGCCTCCCGCATGCCCACTATACGCCCTCGCTCAAAGTCCGTCAACTGCACATACGGTTCACGTCCACGCTGTCGCGGCATGCTACCAGTGTTAAAGACTGCGATGGAGCTCCGTATGCCACGGCAAACTGGCTGACACTGACGGCGGCGGTGCACAAATGCTGCGCAGCTAGCGCCATTCGACGGCCAACACCGCGGTTCCTGGTGTGTCCGCTGTGCCGTGCGTGTGATCATTGCTTGTACAGCCCTCTCGCAGTGTCCGGAGCAAGTATGGTGGGTCTGACACACCGGTGTCAATATGTTCTTTTTTCCATTTCCAGGAGTGTATTTGTGAGGTCACTCGCTAATTTAATACCAGCTCCTTCCTCGATAACACCATCCCCTAGCTGGAAGAAATCTGACTTTTGTTTCTTGACTTTGCTTTTCTTTTTCTTCCTCAGTAGAATACGTTTTCAAAAATTCGTTACCGTGTGTTTTGTGTTTTATTTTCTCAGTGCCTTTTTCTCGTTCGACATACATTTCCAAAATGCGATGAATTTTTTTCAAAATGTGTGTTCTTCGTATACTTATTTGTATATACTTTAATGTGTATTCAGTTCTCATTTTGCCATATAATTGATGTGGCAGCCTCAGTATGTAACGACTTGAGAAAGTAAGTTACGCATATCATCACATACTATGACCACTGCACAACAAGCGTGGTGCAAGGACACAAGAGAATTTCAGTGGTGTTGTAGTCTGTAGGAGAACTGGTACCAAGACGCTGTTTTGTAACAGTGTGACGTCCCCTTAGAAAAATTATGAATTACTGTGCTGGGAAACCTCTTAAGTTATTTGTTTTTCAAACAGCTGAGCAAAACTGAACGTACTCAGACATTTCTCTCTTTACTTATTCTCATCATCACTAAACTGACGCATAATATTTTTAGCGCAACACAATCTGACTTTCAATAATCCCCACAAATCAATGGCCCTGACTGTAACAATAACCTACACCTTTCATGAATCACTTACCTCACAAAAATCTTCGTTACTCGAACTACTGCAATACAGCGAGCGCCAATACTGCCAGCTAAATAAAAGATTCTGACTACTGAAGGCACTAACTGCTAATAGGCATAGTTAGCAAATGAAAGATTTTGCTAGAGAACAATGTATTTACCTTAATAGTATTCAAAAGTCATCAGAAATACATTTATCAATTCATGACATCCATCTTAAAAAAAAATTCCTTTTTTTGGCGGACACACGTCCGGATCGTCTGTTCTCAAAACTTCGGCATCTCTCTCCACATCTACCACTGCTGGCCGCTCACCTGCAACTGCACAACGCTACGCGCTGTTCACATCCAACTGTCCAACACTACTAGAGATATCCATAGAGAGCACTACGTGGCGTTACCAACATAAAAACCTAAACAGCTTACTTAGAACAGCAGATTTGTTCAGTTGTAAGCATGTGTGGTTTTTACGCCGGTCTAAGGCGCTGCAGTCATGGACTGTGCGGCTGGTCCCGGCGGAGGTTCGAGTCCTCCCTCGGGCATGGCTGTGTGTGTGTTTGTCCTTAGGATAATTAAGTTTAAGTAGTGTGTAAGCTTGGGGACTGCTGACCTTAGCAGATAAGTCCTATAGGATTTCACACACATTTGAACATTTTTGGTATTTAGGCTCTATAACCTTACGACTCATCTTAGAAGAAACAGGAAAGGCAAACCTACGTTTCTAGCATTTGTAGACTTAGACAAAGCTTTTGACAATGTTGACTGGAATACTCTCTTCCAAATTCTAAAGGTGGCAGGGGTAAAATGCAGGGAGCGAAAGGCTATTTACAATTTGTACAGAAACCAGATGGCAGTTATAAGAGTCGAGGGACATGAAAGGGAAGCAGTGCTTGGGAAGGGAGTGAGACAGGGTTGTAGCCTCTCCCCAATGTTATTCAATCTGTATATTGAGCAAGCAGTAAAGGAAACAAAAGAAAAATTCGGAGTGGGTATTAAAATCCACGGAGAAGAAATAAAAACTTTGAGGTTCGCCGATGACATTGTAGTTCTATCAGAGACAGCAAAGGACTTGGAAGAGCAGTTGAACGGATTGGACATTGTCTTGATAGGAGGATATAAGATGAACATCAACAAAAGCAAAACGAGGATAATGGAATGTAGTCGAATTAAGTCGGGTGATGCTGAGGGAATTAGATTAGGAAGTGAGACACTTAAAGTAGTAAAGGAGTTTTGCTATTTGGGGAGCAAAATAAGTGATGATGTTCGAAGTAGAGAAGATATAAAATGTAGACTGGCAATGGCAAGGAAAGCGTTTCTGAAGAAGAGAAATTTGTTAACATCGAGCATAGATTTAAGTGTCAGGAAGTCATTTCGGAAAGTATTCGTATGGAGTGTACCCACGTATGGAAGTGAAACATGGACGATAAATAGTTTGGACAGGAAGAGAATAGAAGCTTTCGAAATGTGGTGCTACAGGAGAATGCTGAAGATTAGATGGGTCGATCACATAACTAATCAGGAGGTATTGAATAGAATTGGGGAGAAGAGGAGTTTGCGGTACAACTTGACTAGAAGAAGGGATCGGTTGGTAGGACATGTTCTGAGGCATCAAGGGATCACAAATTTAGCATTGGAGGGCAGTGTGGAGGGTAAAAATCGTAGAGGGAGACCAAGAGATGAATACACTAAGCAGATTCAGAAGGATGTAGGTTGCAGTATGTACTGGGAGATGAAGAAGCTTGCACAGGACGGGGTAGCATGGAGAGCTGCATCAAACCAGTCTCAGAACTGAAGACCACAACAACAACAACATCATATCCGATGCAGCTGGGGCATGTTGTACATTGGTGGCCATTAGTACGGTTGAGGAGTGACGTATAGGGCATTAGCGTCATAGAAATCTGGGTGTGAACCTTCTCAGTATCAGAGATTGTAAAAACCGTCACACAACTGCATTCCTATAATCTGTGTGGACATTTTATGTACTAGGAGAAACTCAATTTTCATATTCGTCTGCAGGTTGCTGAATGAATCACTCCCAAAATGGTTCAAGAAAACGAGTCACAGTTGCCGAATGGGGTGAAGTGCGAAGTTCTTGTCACCGTCTTCAGGCGGTACGGCTTCGAGATCGCTGTGGGTAGCCTCAGGGTAGAAGACATTTGCCGAGGCGGAGGCGGTTTCATGAGCGAGACACTCCGAGTGCGGGGACGCACACGAGGCGGCGACGAGGTCAGACTCGTAGTGAAGGCGCCGCTGCGCAAGACTGGGGGCGGAAGGCTCAGCTCCGCCGGACTGTTCCGGCGCGAGCGGGCGCTGTACTCGCGGACGCTGCCTGCTGTGGAGGCGGCGCTCAAGTCGGTCGAGGGAGGGGCGTGGCGGCCGTTGAAGCCCGCTTGCCTGGCCGTCTGCGGGGGCGGCTGTCTGCTGCTGCAGGACTTGACGATCACGGGCTTCCGCAGGGCCGCCAGTACTGCTTCCGCTCGCGGGCTGGACGTGGCTCACTGTGTGGTCGCGCTGCGCGGGCTGGCGCGCCTCCACGCCGCCTCCACGCCGACTGCGCGCCGCGACGCCCAGGTGGAGCCGCTGCTGCGAGAGTCCGTCGCCTTCGGCGCCAGCCGGGCCCCGCTGTTGCAGTCGCAGGCTAAGGCCACGGTCCTCAAGATGGCCAACGTACTTGGCCGCTACCCCTGGTTTCGGAGGTACCGGGACAAGTTCCTCCAGCTGGCAGACACTTTGCTGCCGCGGGCTGTAGATGCTGTCTCTACCTGCAACGGAAGGCTGACTGTCATGCTGCATGGGGATTTCCAGAAGAACAACATGATGTTCCGGTACTGCAAATCGAAACTTCAAGTCGTGTTTTATGACTTCCAGGTAAAACTATGGGATTATAATTCAGTTTCAGCTTCTGTGTTAACGAATGGACAATTCAATAAAATAAATGGAAAAAACAGCAGTTATCGACCTGATGGTCGAATTAAGCACCATAGGTCTTTACCAGGTACTGTCCAATATGAGATTATCTCTTATATGATCTTAACACACTGAAGAACCAAAGAAACTGGTATACCTACTGACACACACATTGGTTACGGTCACTACAAGCCACACCACAAGTTGGGAAACGGGGCCAAATTTCTAGTAGTTTACTGTCGAGTTGAGATTTTTACACACAAATGTTTTATTCATATCTTACAGGAAGTAGCAGTACGGCAATAAACGCCGCTAACGGCAATCAAATCATTTATAGCAATACATCAATTTAAAAAAAAAAAATCTTTTTTTAAAGAAATAGAAGTAACAGTACGGCAATCAACAACCTCTCAAAACAGGCCGCTAACGGCAATCAAGTAATTTACAGCAATGCAACAGTTGAAAAATTTCTTTTAAAAAAACGGCAATCAAGTCATTTATAGCAATACAACAGTTTAAATTAAAAAAAACACAGAAGCTAACAGTATGGCAATAACAGCCTTTCAAAACACGCCGCTAACGGCAATCAAGTAATTTATAGCAATACCACAATATAAAAAAATTTTTTTTTTAAAAACACAGAAACCAGCAGTACGGCAATAGCAGCCTTTCAAAATAAGCCGCTAACGGCAATCAAGTAATTTATAGCAATACAACAGTTTAAAAAATTTAAAGAACATTAGTAAAGAGGATACTAAAGTAAATACAGAACCTTGTTAATAAAGTACGGTGAGGTAGTGAAGATACCAACACCGCCATTTAAAAAAAATCAAAGGTCTCAGCAAACTCACGATTAATGGCAATAAAGGAATGGAGGAATTTAAAAAAGTTTTTAAACAAAAGTGTCCTGGAATATCATTAGAACATAACAGATATGATGGACCGGTGTAAGGTGGCCACAAACACTCACTCACTCAGGTATGCCCAGGTTAGGAAGAATATTGACCAATTTAAAGATGCTCGTAAACACAATTGTCACTCTCAGGCTGGTCACTCTCAGGCTGGTCACTGCACCGACTTTTAGCCAGCGAAAACTTGTAATAAGATGGCTTAACTTGCTGACAGAATTAGAGCTAACCTCGTGCGAGGAACCATTACACCCCACAGTCCTGAATGAGCAACTACATGATCAACCAACAACAAGCATGAAGTTACTCATAACACACGACAGAATAGCGGAACAATTAAACTGCCAAAACTACACTTCCCATCGGGCAGTAACGAGAGGAGGAGGAAAGATCACTGTCTTCAATTACACCGGTGCCGGGGACAGGAAACCCGATCGCCGGAGGCCACAAGGCAGAAGAGACACTGGTTACGCAAACTTATTACTTAATGATTAAACCTTCCACTAACTTAACTTGCAATTATGCTCGAACAGGCAGTACACGACCTCAGATGGCAAGGACCCACACATCCGACCGCGCACGCGTCACCAGTGTACCCAACACGCCACGGTCACGCGACAACACGCTCCGTCACCGGAGTTCACGTCTTCTCTGCAACGTTGACGGGTAGTGACCGCTTATTCATGTTAGGTGTCTCCTTTTTAAACTCCAGTGTTGAAACGGAGGACTTAAAGAAACTTGTTAACGTCCCACGAAGGTGAAATGAACAGCAACTGCTCGTGGGGCGATTCAGTACACAACCAACACGCGGGGAGCTCTTCCGTCCACTCCACCCGCTCGTTACACACAACCGACATACATCACGTGGCGACTCGGTACAACCGACCACGCCTGGTCCGCGCTGCCGAGCCACACTGCCCTCCCGTGTCCACCAGACTCTCTGAGCGCACGCCCCTACTTCTGCGCCACCACACGAAGTTACCACCGGTCAAAGATCTCACTTCCTCCATAGCAGTTTCCCGGAAGCAAAAACGGAGACATCGATAGCAGAGAGAAAAAACAACCAAGCAGCCACTTAATGACAGACAACATATCAAACAAACATGTCAGGGGAAGAAAAGGAAAACCAATGCAATCCAAACACAAGGTGTACCACGAGTCGATACACGGCTCACCTACATAATATCGTGTAGGACCCCCGTGAGAACGCAGAATTGCCGCAACACGACATGGCATGGACTCGACTAACGTCTGAAGTAGCGCAGGAGGGAACTGACACCATGTATCCTGCAGCGCTGTACATAAATCCGTAAGAGTACAGTACGTTGCAAAGCATCCGAGATATGCTTAATAATGTTCACGTCTGGCGCGTTTCGTGGCCAGCGGAACCGTTTAAATGCAGAAGAGTGTCCATGGAACAATTCTGTAGCATTTCTGGACGTACTGGGTGTCGCAATTTCCTGATGGAACTGCCAAAGGCCGTCGGAATGCACAATGGATATGAATTGCAACAGGTGACCAGACAGGATGGTTACGTACGTGTCACATGCCAGAGTCGTTTCTAGACTACAAGGTTTTCCATATCACTCCAACTGCACGCGCCCCACACCATTACAGAGCCTCCACAAGTTTGAACAGTCCCCTGCTGACATGCAGGGTTCATGGATTCATGAGGTTGTCTCCATACCCGTACACGTCCATCTGCTTTACACAGTTTGAAACGAGACTCGTCCGACCAGCTGGTCCAATCGGAGGTTCGAGTCCTCCCTCGGGCATGGGTGTGTGTGTTTGTCCTTAGGATAATTTAGGTTAAGTAGTGTGTAAGCTTAGGGATTGATGACCTTAGCAGTTAAGTCCCATAAGATTTCACACACATTTGAACATTTGATTTTCGTCCGACCACGCAACATGTTTCCAGTCATTAACAGTCCAATGCCGGTGTTGACGGGCCCAGGCGAGGCGTAAAGCTTTGTGTCGTGCAGTTATCGAGGGTACATTGGCTCCGAAAAACCATGTCGATAATGTTTCGTTGAATGGTTCGCACACTGACACTTGTTGACGGCCCAGAATTGAAATCTCCTGCAATTTGCGGAAGGGTAGCACTTCCGTCACACTGAGCGATTCTCCTGAGTCGTTGTTCCCGTTCTTGCAGGATCTTTTTCCGGCCGCAGCGATGTCGGAGATTTGATGTTCCTGATATCCACGGCACACTAATGAAATCGTCGTACGGTAAGCTCCCCACTTCATCGCTCGTGCACAGACTATAACACCTAGTTCAAGCTCACTTAAATCTGGATAACCTTCCATTGTAGCAGCAGTACTCGATCTGACAACTTCGCCAGACACTTGTTGTCTTATATGGCGTTGCCGACCGCAACGCCTTTTTCTGCCTATTTACATATCCCTGTATTTGGATACCCATGTCTATACCAGTTTCTTTGGCGCTTCAGTGTATTATTTCCTTTCGCAGCTCCTCCTCATGTATTTAACATTCACAAAGCATTGTCAGAAGGCAAATGCAGTTATGTGCAAGACAATACTTTAATCTGAAAACGTACTGAAAAACTTTTGAATTTTTTTTCCACAATATTGGTATCTGGGATGAGCTGGATTCAAATACTTACACAAACATGTTTTCTGTGTTTTCCCTGTTGCCGGCCGCGGTGGTCTAGCGGTTCTAGGCGCGCAGTCCGGAACCGCGCGACTGCTACGGTCGAAGGTTCGAATCCTGCCTCTGGCATGGATGTGTGTGATGTCCTTAGGTTAGTTAGGTTTAAGTAGTTCTAAGTTCTAGGGGACTGATGACCGCAGTAGTTAAGTCCCATAGTGCTCAGAGCCATGTGAACCATTTTTTTTCCTTGTTTCATTTCAGCTTAAGACTAGTAAAAATGTTCAGATGTGTGTGAAATCTTACGGGACTTAACTGCTAAGGTCATCAGTCCCTAAGCTTACACACTACTTAACGTAAATCATCCTAAGGACAAACACACTCACCCATGCCCGAGGGAGGACTCGAACCTCCGCCGGGACCAGCCGCACAGTCCATGACTGCAGCGCCTTAGACCGTAATACTAGTAGAATTCTATTAATAGTCGAAGAGTGTTCTGGCATTCTACCAATTCTCAAATGAGAAACAAACAGCCTTGTCGCAGTGGTAACACTGCTTCCCGTCAGATAAACGAAGATTAGCGCTGTCGGGCCTTGCTAGCCATCCGAGTCTGCTAAGCGCTGCTCGCAAGCGGGGTGCACTCAGCCCTGTTAGGCCAATTGAGGAGCTACTTGACTGAGAAGTAGCGTCTCTCGTTACGAAAGCTGACAACGGCCAGGAGAGCGGAGTGCTGTCCACATACCTTTCCATTTCCGCATCCATTGACACCTATTGGCTCAGGATGACACGGCGGTCGGCCAGTACCTTTGGACCTTTCGAGGCCTGTTTGGACGGATTTAGTCACTCTCTCTTTCTTTTTTATTTATTTATTTATATGAGGAGCTGATAAGCTATGCACGATAAATACTTCAGTTACGAGGGGGCTTCAAAAAGTAAGTTAGACATTATTACAGCAGGCCAAGTAACTTTTATTGACAGCTGCACTACATATCAAAGTGACACAGATAGGTGACACTACTTTTCAACATAGTCACAAAGACTATCTAAACTACAAACAGTCTACCAATCGTTCAGTTCTTCGACGACAGAAATCCGATTTGTTGTCACGGAAACATTCGACAACCACTGTTTGAACATCATAGTTGGAAGATCTCTTTTACCGGCAGAAATTCTTTCAGCTTTTCGAAAAGGTAGAAATCACATGATGCAAGAAACAGACTGAATGGCGGGTCAACATCAACCACGTCTGTGCGGGTTTGATCACATTCTTGCATCAGTTTCAGTACAAGTTGACGTGACATTACCTTCAATTCATAATACGACAGAATGTTTTACCATCAGAATCATACTGTCCCACATACTTTAAGTTCGCAGACGGCCGCGCCGAGTAGCCCCGCAGTTTGAGGCGCCATGTCACGGATTGCGCCGCCTCTTCCACCGGAGGTTCGAGTCCTCCCTCGGGCATTGTGTATGTGTGTGTGTGTGTGTGTGTGTGTGTGTGTGTGTGTGTGTGTTGTTCTGAGCATAAGTTAAAGTAACGTGTAAGTCTAGGAACCGATGACCCCAGCAGTTTGGTCCCTTAGAAATTCGCACACATTTGAACATTTTTTTCGCAGTACGTTTCCTGTTGCGACGCCATTTCAATTGCACACTGTGATGCACCTGGCAAGCGTACTGCGGCAGAATTGTCTCTGCAGAAAACCTGGAAGATGTACTTTTTTCTGACAATTCGCTACTCTTCTTGCGCAATGGTCTTAGTGTGGAATGGCATGCGTAACTACTTTGTGAAGTCCTTACATATTTAGGCTGTAACATTAATTACAAGGCAAAATAGGAAAAGCATACACATAAAAGTACACACAAATAAATATATAAAGAACACAAATATTAAAAGAATCATCACAGTTTGGAAGTATTCGTCAAATGAGAAAAGTGAAATGAAAAAAAAGCCGGCCGCTGGTGGTCGAGCGGTTCTGGCGCTACAGTCTGGAACCGCGCGACCGCTACGGTCGCAGGTTCGAATCCTGCCTCGGGCATGGATGTGTGTTTTGTCCTTAGGATAGTTAGGTTTAAGTAGTTCTAAGTTCTAGGGGACTTATGACCTCAACAGTTGAGTCCCATAGTGCTCAGAGCCATTTGAACCATTTTTTTGAAATGAAAAAATAAAACACAAAACAAACCATAACGAATTTTTAAAAACCTGTTTTACTGAGAAAGACACAGGAAGCCAGAGTCAAGAAACAAAAATCAGATTTCTTGGAATAATGAAAGGATTTAAGAGATCAATCAGATTAGCATTATTAGCAAAGACGTTTTCATTATAGCCTAAGAAAAAAATTCGGAATAATAGAAACATTTAGTATGAGTACGTTATGTGAATGAGCAGTGACATGCCAGCTTCAAAAGTTAAATGATGCAAAGCAAGATGGACGAAACCTCTGGATTGAGTAAGAACTCAATAGGTATCAGAAAAATGTCTTTAATTTGAAATAAATGGCTACAGTGATCTGTAAAAACCAGTTGTACACGGGAGTAAAAGAATAGAGCTGGTCCCCACTAATCTCATAGAACTCAGTTATTGTTACTAAGACACGTTGTCGTGAATACAATACTATCCAGCAACTGAAAAAAATATCGATCTAATGCTGTACATTTTGTTTTACCATCCCAACTTATTTAAGCTGATTAACGTTCTTCCTCTCCCCAATGACTTACACTACTAAGAAAGTGCTAAAGAATGCACTCAAAACTGGCTATGGAAGAAGACAAAAAATCTGTATTTTTTAAGAAGCTGTTGCGATTATTGGCAAAGGTTAAACAGACGATTTTCTTGTGTCTTTTCTGTTGTGTTACGCCCACTCGTCTAGCATAGGTGCCCAAGGAAACTGCTTTCTTGGATCGCTTGACAATTCAAGCAAATCGTATTAATGGAGTTTATTACAAAAGATAAATTACAGTGCTTAACTTTTGTATTCACAAAGGTGTGTCGTAAGCAAAAGTCGACATTCAAATAATCAGTGGCCTTCGGTATATACAATTCCAACGCAAGAAAAACAATACAGTTCGTAAGTCACTGCTGTAGCATTCGGAGGACGGCTCGTCTTCAACTCGGGCCGTGGCTAGGCAGCGCAGCGCTTGTATTCTCTTCGTGTAGATGCCTCTCCTGTCTCGGTGTCGTCCTAGAGAGGGGTCCGTCAGCGTACAATTGGCTGAAGTCGTCTCAAAGCCCTCTCTGTTCCGTTCTTGATCGTCGTGCGGGCGCTTGACTTTACGCCGAAATATTTTCTGCCAATATCAAGGAGATCTCATAGCTGGTTAACGAATGGGGCTAGAGGGTTTACGTAACGCCCACCAAAATGCTAAGTGACAGTCTCTGGTCGATCGAGAATAAAGAGAATGCACTCAAAGTGTCTGGCTATATCCATTAATACGCAGGAAATCTTGAGTGTAGTGACAAAATTCATTAAAATCATATTCAGGAAATATAATCAGCGCATCATGATCGCGTAATAAAATACGGTGACATCTAAATTATCCTCTTGGCAAAATACTTCGACTCCACTGTATTAAGAGGAGCGTTGCAAATGGAGAAGCATTATAACTATTTCAGTTGGAAATGTGAAGAGCGACAAGGTAAGCAGCCCCATCGCTTCCTAAGTAGTTTTGCATAAGGAACTTGAAGGATTGTGGCAATGGTGGCTACGAGCAGAGGTAGAGAATCGAACGTTTGAGGGCTGTCATAAAGTTTTATGGTATCGGTAACTTCTTACAGTATAAATACGGTCTCCGTGACTAAGTAGAAGGCTGTTTGATTGTTTGTCAGGCATGTTTCGCTTCTCTTAATTTCGAAGCATCTTTGATGTTGATTTAAAGTGGTCTTTTTCATATATATGCAGCAATAGAACTTTTTTTGCCCTGTACAGTCCAGGAAGTCCTTTTCTTCTCATCTGCGAGAATATTTTAAGATACACTTCACAATTTTTACCAATATATTCTTTTATCTTGATTACACGTATCAGTGACTTCAAGCAGTCAGTCACAAAAACTTTTAGAGTTTATATTTTAATTAATGTCTCATTGTATGCTTTCAGTCATTTAATCCCTTACATGCTCTTTTGTAATAGTACCTACCAAAATTGTTAATATCAATCAAAATCATTGTGGCTATTTTTAACAAATAGCTGGGTAAAAATACTTAACGACTTGCTCTGAATAGCTAATCGTTTGCATATCACAGCATCTTCTTCCTACGGTTAAATTTCGCGTCTGTAGCACGTCATCTTCGTGGTGTAGCAATTTTAATGGCCAGTAGTGTAATTCGAAACAATATAGGCACTGCAATATCGTATTTATCCCCCGACACCTGGCAAACAGCTTTCAAGTGAAATGTCTCCCCTGTACGGTAATATACATAATGCATGTACGATTACGGGTTCTAGTAGATATGAAAGTCTGTGTCTGGTCGTGGGTCGTGCTCGGATAGCAAACAATAAGGCGACCGCGCGCGACAAGCGGCAAATCCGTGTTCGAGTCCCGGTCTGGCACAAATTTTCATTGCCGTAAATCCCTTATACGACTGATGGTTGTCCGTATTCGCAACTGCGAATACACTTTATGTATTTGAAATTAAATCCAGGACACTGGCGCCAGATCTGGTTATCAGAAACTTAACGCCGCCACCTGTCCTCTTCTCCCCTGGTGCTACTGGTGATGGTAATTTATTCCATCATCAGGACTCGAAACGGCACACGCATGCGTTTGCAAAGGCGAGTTCATTATATATCGCGTAGTAGTTCAGAATGAGGGAACCATCTTCGCGTTTTCTTTAAGGCAGTTAAGAAAAACACCGGTTTTGAACTGGCGTTCTCTCGAATGCAATGTTTTGCAACTAACGGTTTCGCTCCATTTAGAAGAAGAGAAGTGTATACCTTCTTAATAAGCCAAGTAATGCACTTTGATGTCGGATACAGATTCTGGTGGTATGACAGTTATACAGCAACTGAAAAGATCCAACACCAAGAAGGAATCGTGTGAGATAAACGAAAGTTGGCAGGCATGTTTCACCATCTGAATGATGACGCCTATTCAAATTTAGCGCCAGCCGCGTGGGAGTGGCGCTCGTAGCACTACAATCGGCATGCAAATCAGGTTTGCTTTGTAAACGCGCTGAACGGTCGTGAGCATTAGCTAACTTTGAGATTGGATTTGGTGAGTTGATGTTAAGTCAAGAATGTCTTTAAGGCGACACAGACGCCATTATCAACAATTCACTGAGTTAAAAGGAGATCGTGTAACAGTCCAACGAGAAGCTGGATGTTCCTTCCGCGATATTACAGAAAGACTTCGTAGGAATCTAGTCGCTGTACATGATTGCTGGCAGCGGTCTTCATGGAGAGGTACGGTCACAAGAACACCCGACTCCAGACGGTCACGTGGTGCATAGTACTGCGCCTACAGCAGCAATTCGAGCATCAATTGACAGCACAGTGACACAACGACCTGTTTTAAATTGGTTACTTCAGGGACAGCTCCGAGCCAGACGTCTTGTAAAGGGCATACCATTGATCCCAAACCATCGCCATTTGCGATTTTCGAGGTGTCAAGCGAGAGCTCATTGGAGAGCGCAGTGGAGCTCAGTTGTGTTTTCTGATGGAAGCCGTTTCTGTTTTGGTGTCAGTGATGGCCTTGTATTGGTTACAAGAAGGACAGATGGAAACATGCAACCAGCTTGTCTGGGCCTGAACACACTGGACTTACGCCTGGAGCTATAGTCTGGGGTTCTATTTCGTATGCTCAACAGGAGCAATGTGGTTATCGCAAGCACCCTGACTGCAACTGTGTACGTCAGTCTGGCGATTAGACCTGCCATTCGGGAACAGTTTACCAGGGGGTGCTTTCCAACAGGATAGCGCTCATCCACACACTGTTGTTGTAATCCAGCGTGCTCTACAGTGTGTCGACATGCTGCCTTGGCCTCCACGATCACCAGGTATGTCTCCAATCGAGCAAGTGTGGGACAACATCGGAGGATAACTCCAGCGTCATCCCTCTATTGACTGTCCAAGTGCAACAAGCATGGAACTCTATCCCACAATGTGATATTCGGCACCGTACGACGCAATGAATGTATGTTTATATGCTTGCGTTCAACATTCTAATGGCTACACCGGTTATTAAAGTACCAGCATTTCACATTTGCGACATATGCCCGAAATTTCATTACCCTAATTAATTATTTCTTGATGTACAGATCTTTTTCCGTCAGTGTATAACACCTCTTCTTCTTGATGATTTGGTTTGATTTGTACTTGGCCCCGGCTAAAACTCGGCGACAGTCGGTAGACGTGCGTGAGATATTTACTTCACCAAGAACCGTAATTAATAGTTCGTAATCGATGTTTAACTGATTAATGATGAAATATTAATGATAAAACCAATACAGTCACATCCACAACAAATTCCCTACAAGCTGGTCGTAATTTCAAGTATCTAAGAAACCGTAACAGTGGGCTTGTTATTTGAGTCAAAGATCCTACACGAGCGCCGAGCGCTACAGTCAAATATTATCGCTGCGCGTAATTTTTACTCGGGAGTTTCATGTCAATAATTTGATAGAATTTTAAATCACAAATGCACGACTTGGCACGAGAGGGTCTTTTATTGCACAATATCAGTCACTTCCTAACCGAGCCTTGAGGAGAAAACTTTCCCAGGTGTAGGGGGGATTTAAATTATATGCTTCGGACCTATCACTGAGGTTCCATAAAGCACTGGCTATTATGAATGAAAATTGTCTGTCAGTGTTCGTTGCCTAAATCACTGTCGAAGTAATGTTTAGTTCAATTATCAAGTTAAAAGTTCACTTTATTCTAGTAGATAACAGTCCTCCGTTCGAATTCTAATGCCGTGGTATTTGATGTCAGAAGATCGCATTACTGCGTCATAATTGATTGCAATTATTCAATCTCAAAAACAATCTAAGAGCGCCTACATGTACGAGCATTCAAATATATGACCTGCTTCGGCTAACTCTCGTAACGTAGTGACAATGCATTGAATTATACTTTGTCATTACTCACGATTCCCAAAGAGTATTCACACGGAGTATTCTTTGGGATCGTTGGTTCTACTTTGCGAATGCTAATTTATGCTAATTTTGCAATTTATTATGATTTTGATTCTAATTTTACTGAAATTTAATCTTTCCTTCGTAGATTGCTAAATTGTCAAGTCTTAGATTCATGATTTAATTTAATTACTTGTTATTGTGCTAATAACAGTGATAAACGGAACTTCGTTCGCTTATTCACTTTTCTGAGAATTTTGGACTTGGGGAGAAATCTTTGGGGTATTGGGAGCTAATTTTTGATTTTTATTTCTCGTACGAGGAAGTAGCATTACAGGTGTAATTAAAAAACATGCAGTCGATTCACTAAAACTTTTCTGAGTATATTACCATATTGTCATGTTGTGCTTGTTTGTTGTTGTGGTCCTCAGTCCTGAGACTGGTTTGATGCAGCTCTCCATGCTACTCTATCCTGTGCAAGCTTTTTCATCTCCCAGTACCTACTGCAACCTACATCCTTCTGAATCTGCTTAGTATATTCATCCCTTGTTCTCCCTCTACGATTTTTACCCTCCACGCTGCCCTCCAATACTCAATTGGTGATCCCTTGATGCCTCAGAACATGTCCTACCAACCGATCACTTCTTCTGGTCAAGTTGTGCCACAAACTTCTCTTCTCCCCAATCCTATTCAATACTTCCTCATTAGTTATGTGATCTACCCATCTAATCTTCAGCATTCTTCTGTAGCACCACATTTCGAAAGCTTCTATTCTCTTCTTGTCCAAACTATTTATCGTCCATGTTTCACTTCCATACATGGCTACACTCCATACGAATTGTTGTGCTTATGGACCAACATTTGGGCCTCTGTTGTAAAGAGTCTTCATCAGGATGTGTAAATATGCCACACTGATTTAGGCCACTTGAAACCACACGACAGTTGGGACATACATCCCGACACTCAAGCCCATGTTCAAAAACATACGATCAATTTAAGAAAAACTGTGCTTTTTCAGGGAGCCCACATCGGATCTCCAGCGGAGGACCTGCAGTACTTCCTGCACACGAGCGCCAGCCTCGAGGTGCTGCAGCACCACACGGACCTGCTGCTGTCCGAGTACCACAGCACCCTGCAGCGGACACTGCGCGCCCTGGGGCTGCAGCAACAGGCGGATGCCTACCCACTGGAGCAGCTGAGGAGAGAGATGAAGCAGCTGGCACCGGTAGGGGTCTTCTGCACCTACAACCTGCTGCCTGCCATGCTGAACCTAGAGGCAGTCTACTTGGAGCTTAGTAAATCCTGCAACATTGACAGGCTGTTACGCAAGTGTTTCACGAATCCAAAGTATCTGGCATTTGCTGAGTACCTGACGCCTCTATTTGAGAAGCGGGGACTTCTTTGATGGAAGTATTACAAACACTTTTGGCTCAACATTCATGTTGACAGATTCAGTTTGAATAGCCCAAAGTATGAAAGACTTCGAAGATCTACATCTACGACAGCTATGCTCGACAAGCATCTTATGGTGTCTGACAGACGGACTTTGCACACATATTGAGGAACTGCAAAGCAGATGAATATTGAATCCCTGTGGCTTCATTGTGCTTCCGTAGTGTGTTTCTATTGTCAGTACAATGTTATGGTAATGTGAAGATTTGTGTCATTTGCAGTTCATAATCAAGTGCACAAGTGAAGTTGAGATGAAAGATCATTTACGACTGAGGACACTATCAGCTTAGGCGGCTGACTGTTATGGTAATCTATATATCATTATTTATCACAGGAAATATATTTTTCCCTCTTGTCCTTATTTTTCGAATTGCCAATGTGCAATCTAGAGCTCATATTACTGTTTTTCATTAGGTTAATCGAAAAATGATTAGACGCAGTCTGTTATGAAATATTTTCTTAAGTTACGGTACAGTAATTAATTACCTACTTGCTGTCGAGTTCATCTGCTGATAGGACATGGCATCCACGACGCTCAGGATATGAATCGCTAATGTAGGGAATGTTGAGGATGCTGTGACTCGCGTTTCTTTCTTTTCCATCATTGTGTTTGTTCTTGTTTCGTTAACGTCTCTTTGTGTTTTCATATAATCCCGAAATAACTGATAACAGTAAAAAAGTTAATCTCTGTACTCTTTAAGTAACTCTTGAATTTCTTTCACTGTTTTACAAAGGCGTTGTTATTACCTCGGTCATGTCATAATGACACATGCATTTTTTCATTTAGAACATCGCTATCTGAAAATACATTGTTTGAAAATTACTAGGAACAACTGACATTTGCTAAGGAGGTATTACCAGTTGTTACTTAACAGCTATGCTCGACAAGCATCTTATGGTGTCTGACAGACGGACTTTGCACATATATTGAGGAACTGCAAAGCAGATGAATATTGAATCCCTGTGGCTTCATTGTGTTTTCGTAGTGTGTTTCTATTGTCAGTGCAATGTTATGGTAATATGAAGATTTGTGTCATTTGCAGTTCCTAATCAAGTGCACAAGTGTACCTGAGATGAAAGATCATTTACGACTGAGGACACTATCAGTTTAGGCTGCTGACTGTTATGGTAATTTATATTGCTACGGGAAGCCCAATCAGTGTTAGTAAAAGGAAATGTAGAAGGCAGAACGCATTAATTCTTGCGAAGCTCATACACGAACGCTCTTTGTGCATTCAGTCCTTCATGCAGTACAGGGTTTGACGAAGGTTGTTGTGGAATCGATTAGTGCGTCATTCCGTGTCATACTGCAACATGTATCCAAGACATCATTGCAGTGTTTACGCTCATCTACATCTACATCTACATCTACATTGATACTCCGCAAGCCACCCAACGGTGTGTGGCGGAGGGCACTTTACGTGCCACTGTCATTACCTCCCTTTCCTGTTCCAGTCGCGTATGGTTCGCGGGAAGAACGACTGTCTGAAAGCCTCGGTGCGCGCTCTAATCTCTCTAATTTTACATTCGTGATCTCCTCGGGAAGTATAAGTAGGGGGAAGCAATATATTCGATACCTCATCCAGAAACGCACCCTCTCGAAACCTGGCGAGCAAGCTACACCGCGATGCAGAGCGCCTCTCTTGCAGAGTCTGCCACTTGAGTTTATTAAACATCTCCGTAACGCTATCACGGTTACCAAATAACCCAGTGACGAAACGCGCCGCTCTTCTTTGGATCTTCTCTATCTCCTCCGTCAACCCGACCTGGTACGGATCCCACACTGATGAGCAATACTCAAGTATAGGTCGAACGAGTGTTTTGTAAGCCACCTCCTTTGTTGATGGACTACATTTTCTAAGCACTCTCCCAATGAATCTCAACCTGGTACCCGCCTTACCAACAATTAGTTTTATATGATCATTCCACTTCAAATCGTTCCGTACGCATACTCCCAGATATTTTACAGAAGTAACTGCTACCAGTGTTTGTTCCGCTATCATATAATCATACAATAAAGGATCCTTCTTTCTATGTATTCGCAATACATTACATTTGTCTATGTTAAGGGTCAGTTGCCACTCCCTGCACCAAGTGCCTATCCGCTGCAGATCTTCCTGTATTTCGCTACAATTTTCTAATGCAGCAACTTCTCTGTATACTACAGCATCATCCGCGAAAAGCCGCATGGAACTTCCGACACTATCTACTAAGTCATTTATATATATTGTGAAAAGCAATGGTCCCATAACACTCCCCTGTGGCACGCCAGAGGTTACTGCTCGTGGAGGAGCAGTTGGACGATTCAAAGCCGCTCAAAGTATCACTACTGTAGCCAAAGTGATGTGTGTGTCCAAAATTGGACTGTTGATATTTTTAAAAATATCGGGAATCCAATATATCGATATTTAAAAAGGTATCATTAGGACCATCGATATATTGAAAAACTTGTCGACATAGCGACGGATATATATCGACGTGCGAGCCAAAAAAATATCGGCTGCACATTGTAAATACACAATCAGTTTTAGAGCTGTATATTTACGTATTTGTTTATTATTATATATTCTGTACACCAACAAGCGAGCAGCCTGCTTATTCCCCGAGAGCAACAACTGAGGAAAACGATGCACGTTCACGCTGGGCGATAACCACTTTGCTAGCAACGGTAACTGTAGGTAGGTGGCACAGTAAAGTATGTCCGACAGGTCTGTCGTTCGCTTTCGTCACATAACGGATTTACCTGAAACACTTTATGTCGACTTCCCTGCTTTTTTTTTCATTTCTGCAAACGTCAGTTACCTAGCAGCTGTAGTGTCAAAATTGCGTGGTGGAGCTAAACGCTGCAGTTTCTGTTGGTGGCGCCCAGCACCGGTTGCGTCAACATTTCCCCTCGCACGTCTCCGCCCACAATATTGTCATTTAGATTTTTGTTCATCAATTTCAGCAGAGGTGTTTGAAGAATTCCGATGTGATGAAATAGCACACTAGTTGCATTAAAAATTGTTAAAGTAACTGTAATGCTACTTCTTCACATCGAATATCTCGTCATTGCATTCACACCGCCAACCCCCCCCCCCCCCCCCCCATCGCAATCGAGTTTCTTCTTTATGCCATTTATGCTTGCTTCACACAGTCAAAGAGAAAGACTGGACGTGATAAAAGCTCATAAAGCAGGAAGGCTCCATCACACAGTGAAAGTAAAATTATGTTTTACTACAATTTCACAATAACAACTTCTAAAATTTATCGACAACTGCAAAAAAAAAAAAAATAAAAAAAAAAAGAATGAAATGGAACTACGGCAATCGATATATTGATATACGAGGCGAGAAGATATCGCCGACATATATCGATATTTTAGGGGAAGGTAAGTAGATACATCAATAACAAGTTTGTTTGTGTGGCCATCCTCCACAGCAAGCATATAAATACTTGTTTTGCAAATCAAACTGCCTTTCCCTGCTGCTATTTATTTTATTTAATCCATACGCGTTTCGTCTTCTACTGTTTTAAGGCATCATCAGTGGGATCTATAATGATACAGTTTTGTTAGTTATAGATTTTTACAAAAAATCACGAAGTGAACTGTTTGATAACTATAACTAACAAAACTGTATCATTATAGCTCCCACTGATGATGCCTTAAAATAATAGAAGGCGAAACGCGTATGGATTAAATAAAATAAATAGCAGCAGGAAAAGGCAGTTTGATTTGCAAAATGAGTAGATATATCGATATTTTATCAGCAGCCACTGTCCAAAACTGTTGCCTCGGTATTAAAAAAATGCTGCTGAAGGCGGAAATGCTATGCGAAAGCATGGTGGTGATGTAGGCGGACCACCACATCGCAAGATAATCGATACGTAGTCCTAGTGGCGTAAGGTAAGACATCTCAGTCCTGGGCGGATCGCTGGAAATTTTACAACCGCTATCGGTATAAGTTTCTCTAGCAGGATCATTGTTAGGGGTTAGGTCAGACTGATTTTATGTTCGGAAGCCCGTTAAATGCGTCCCACGTCAACCATAGCTTTGTCGCAAAGAGCTCGTTGGTGTACGGAGCGTGTTGGTTGTCTTTAGATACATCGCTCCATAGTGATGTACTCCGACGATTCTCGCTTCACTGTGACAAGTTATTCTGGCCTCAAGTTAGTGTGGAATGAAAGGGGAACACAATACGCACCTCAGAATGTTCATGAGCCACCGTAGATATTGTCTAAGCGTTCTGGTATGAACACGCATTATGTACAATGGCCGAACGTCACAGTGTATCTTTGCGCTAGGAACCATTAAAGCACAACGCTATTGCACGCAGATTATTGTGGATCGTGTCAGTCTTTTTAGGGGAGCAGTAGGTCTCGACTTTCTGTTACGGACGACAATGTGGGCCCAGACATGATCGCTGAGGTGTCGGACACACTGGAAAGTAAAGATGCTGAACGTATGGAATGGCCTGCGTACTTCCCGGACCAAAACCTTATAGAGAATGCCAGGTATGCTCTTGGCAGGCGATTTTCTCAACAAACACCCACCCTCTCCTCGAACGAGAGGAATGGGACAATATCCTTGTGGCAGTTAACGGAGTTCCGTAGCAGTTTTATAACCAGCATAAATAACAGATGCCAAATGATCATTACTGCCCGAAGAGGGCATATTCCCTAATGAGAGTATGATATCGACTTTTATGTTGGGAGTCTGACCTGCGTTAAACATCAGCGTTATTTATTTCTATTATCCTACTTTCCCATGTGGTGAAACCAGTACCAGTTTTCGTTATAAATATACCACTCCATCTTCATTGCATGTGTACTGCGTTTAATGTCGTCTATCGTCGTTTGTGATTAGCCTGTCCGACAATGTCTCTGTTTCCAAGTAACTGTGAAGTAGTGTAATATTACCGATGACCTGGGCTTCACTGAAATGTGAAACGCGGAGCGTGAGAGACAATAAACCACCGGTAACAGGATACGGTCAACGACCGTTCTGCTAAGTCTGCCAAGTCCGAGCGGTCATTACTTAGCAGATAACGCCAGGCTGACTGATAAGTTGGCACCTTGCTAACCCACATTAACAGTGGCCAAGGCCACTCGCATCAGAGATTACTCGCAGTATGAGATACCGCGACTTTCCTTATACTAGCGGTTCTTCCGCTGTACTGTGAGAACAATGTTTCAGAGGAGGCAGCGAGCGTCCCCTGCAGTAGCGAAGTACTCACCAGGAGCTCGAATACCGCTGACTGCCGTGTCCTACTGAACATGTACCATTATTTTTTACTTATCTGCTTTTGCTGTAGAAGGAAGGAAGATTATGGTTTAATCATCGAGCTCATCAGAGACGGATTTTGCTACAGATCTAGTAGGTACTTGCTGACCTGTTAGCAAACTACTGGCCTCACTGTAGAAGACATGTTCAGGCGCTAACGTGGATGTTGATGGAAATATTCATGAAGTACTCAGGAAAGACTTCTACTTTTTTTATTTAGGTACCGGGTGGTTATGAATAAAGTGCAACTTACCACAGAGGACCAGTGTGGCTTGTAATTCTCGTATGGCAGCTGAACTTGGTAGATATTCTAATGCGTTAATGCGGAACCGATTTACGCAGGAAAAAATTAATTCCAATTTTGACCATTAGGTACAAATCTGGCGCTGTACAGCATGTCGTCGACGTCTGCGGTGCTCACACTGAACAAACTGTGTAAGCGGCGGTTTCTAATAACGTCAACATTATGCTTTTTTCACTTGTGTGACCTGTTGTGCCTATGTCCAGTTCCCAATCCGTTTCATATGGAAACATTTCTACACGTCTGTCTTGCATTCACGGCGCCAGATTAGGACCTGGCGACGGAAACTGGAACTAATTTTTTTCCAGCGTAAATTGGTTCCGCATTAACGCGTTAGAATGTCTACCACATTTCGCTGCCATACGATAATTACAGCCCACACTGGACCTCTACGAATAGTTGGTGTTTATTCATAACCATCCGCTATGGATAAGCGTTATGTACAGTTGTAGCTACTCACATATAATAACAATTATTACTCACACCCGGTCATTAGGCACAGGCCACAGCTACATCGCTAGTCTGAAAGCAGTCCATCACGCTGTCGTGAGACAGAAAACACAGTAGTTCAAAAATGTCTCTGAGCCCTATGGGACTTAACTACTGAGGCCATCAGTCCCCTAGAACTTAGAACTACTTAAACCTAACTAAGCTAAGGACATCTCACACATCCATGCCCGGGGCAGGATTCGAACCTGCGACCGTAGCGCCGCGTGGGATTAGCCGAGCGGTCTAAAGGCGCTCCAGTCATGGACTGTGCGGCTTGTCCCGGCGGAGGTTCGAGTCCTCCCTCGGGCATGGGTGTGTGTGTTTCTCCTTAGGATAATTTAGGTTAAGTAGTGTGCAAGCTTAGGGACTGATGACCTTAGCAGTTAAGTCCTATAAGATTTCACATACTTTTTTTTACGACCGTAGCGGTCGTGCGGTTCTAGACTGTAGCGCCTAGAACCGCTCGGCCACTCTGGCCGGCAAAACACAGTAGTGACCGGGTACAGTGAGCATCACTAGCGAGCTCATACCGTACCTTAAAACACAACCAAAGAGTACCCAGACATTACCCTCACCATGGAACCTCTAACAATGGACAGGGTACAGCGAGCATCACTAGCCAGCTCATACCGTACCTTAAAACACAACCAAAGAGTACCCAGACATTACCCTCACCATGGAACCTCTAACAATGGACAGGGTACAGCGAGCATCACTAGCCAGCTCATACCGTACCTTAAAACACAACCAAAGAGTACCCAGACATTACCCTCACCATGGAACCTCTAACAATGGACAGGGTACAGCGAGCATCACTAGCCAGCTCATACCGTACCTTAAAACACAACCAAAGAGTACCCAGACATTACCCTCACCATGGAACCTCTAACAATGGATGGAACAATGCCCCTCACTTTGGCCAAAGACAGGGACAGAACAACATCTAAAGGCGCGTTCGCGCACACACATGCAAACACACACACACACACACACACACACACACACACACACACACACACACATGGAATTAAACCAGCTATACAGCACAGAACAAGTAATCACACGATGATGGCTAGCTGAAGGACACAGCTGCTTTGCATGACATTATTTTTACCCCATTTTAAATCCTAATAACTTCTCACCTAATCGCATCATTACGTACTTGTTGTGTAATAGTAACCACTGTAACGGCAACTTAAATTGTACCCACCAATAACACAGTTGACAATCAGAACTCTCAACTATCTACACTACCTTTAACAGTAGTAATACTTCAAATTCTATACGTATCTGCTCTTCGTTTCTTTACGCCGCAATTACCTCTACATTTCATCACCTTTCGACAGTGATGCACGTATCCTAATATGGCGACAGGTCGGAACACTTAATGCATCCAGGAACATTGTCGTGATCGTTTTGGCTGACCAGGCGAAATGGTGTGGGCAGGCACAGTTTTGCATGGGCTACTGACCTTCAGATCTTTGAACCAGGTGCATTCACCGGTCAACATAATTTAACACTGTACACCTTCCCCCTGTGCGACTTTTCGGGGGTGCAGTCGGCCCTGATTTAATTTTTATCGTTGGCAGTGCGAGGCTGCGTAGGTGATGGAGCGCTTGGAACGAGAGTGATATTCGGCGAGTGGAGCAGCCTGCCCGTGCCTCCGACCTAAATCTCATCCAGCACGTGTGGTATTTGTCGGGGAGACGTATTGCTGCTGCACGTCCGCGCGCGTCAGCGGTCATCCGACAGTTGTCAACCGCGCTTCTGGAGGAGAGGAACGCCCTACCACGAGGACACCACACCAACCTCGTGGTCAGCATGGGAGAACGTTCCAGAGCACGCACTGTCGTCGATGCTGATCACTCTATTAAGAACTGTGTACCACCTTTTGCACGTCCAGTGGCCCATCGTAAATCATATATCGAAGTGTATTCAATATAATTATTGTCTTTGAATACAACTTTCATTTCTGTTCGCCAACGGCCTTGCCGTAGTGGTAACACCGGTTCCCGTCGGATCACTGAAGTTAAGCGCTGTCGGGCTGGGCTTGCACTTGGATGGGTAACCATCCGGTCTGCCGAGCGCTGTTAGCAAGCGGGGTGCACTTAGCCATTGTGAGGCAAACTGAGGAATTGCTGGCTGAGAAGTAGCGACTCCGACCTCGGAATCTGACATACGGCCGGGAGAGCGATGTGTTGACCACATGCCCCTCCATATCCGCAAGCACTGACGCCTATTTTTTTATTTTTTATTTAAGAGGAATCTGTATTGTATCCTCTGGAAGCCTGTAGTTACTATTACAGCAGTATCATCTTGGGGAAGAAATCAGAGTAACTCTTCTAGAAGTAAAAAAGAACGATCTTCAAGCAGTGGAATTGGAATCGGAAAATAATTGAATTAAAATGAAAATTAAAACGAAAGTAAATAACTCTTCCGCTAAACAAGTTAAAGTAGAAGAACGTTCTTGCCACTGCCAAAAAGAATAAAGACTCTTCGTTTGTCCGTGCGTTCGGAGCTTACTGGAATTCGTTGATTTGTTATATACTGTTCAGTACTTTGCAATCATAATGTCCAACATGTTTCCAAATGAAGAGGTGTAAGTCTTGTTGTTTTTCATTTCATAATTTTCATACTCTATGTAAGAACAGTAGTCCTCATAAGTGGCCGTACGATGTTGGGTGACGTAGGCGAGTGTATGTCCTATCATCCAGAGAGCTGCGTTATTCTTTGATCGGGGGTAGCGTAGCTTCTGTGGCCACAAAGGTTCAGTCTTGTCGATGTGTCTTGCAGTTGTTCGGTCAATAATAGCCACCCTCTTACATAGGAGGTCGGTAATCACTTAAGCCGTTCCACAATTCAGTCGATGAATCAGTGTAAACACTAGTCCACAAATAGTACAGGCTGGGGAATCTGCAAGATGGATTCTGTGCAGCTTGTCGTTGGTGGGAATCTTATCATTGACTACCATGTACCATGTGGATTTGACGGCACTAGGGAGGTCGTCACTGAATACATTTCGCCAAATAATGTTCCAGCTGTAATTTGGCCATTTCTGTTCCACTGAATTTCGTTTGGTCGAATTCATTAGGAAAGTATAAACTGCCTTGTTCGTTATGCTAGAAGATCTGGAGTGCGATGGACGATCCTTATAAAAGTAGCTGAAATCCAGGCAGTACTGTCGCACGTAGGTATGGGCTGAGGATGACACGGCGGCCGGTCGGCTCCGTTGGGCCTTCCTGGCCTGTTAGGGAGGAGTTAAGTTTTTAGTTCATTTCTGTTCGTCCCATTGCGTTGTTCCAATGGTTCAAATGGCTCTGAGCACTATGGGACTCAACTGCTGTGGTCATAAGTCCCCTAGAACTACTTAAACCTAACTAACCTAAGGACATCACACACATGCATGCCCGAGGCAGGATTCGAACCTGCGACCGTAGCGGTCGTGCGGTTCCAGACTGTAGCGCCTTTAACCGCTCGGCCACTCCGGCCGGCGCGTTGTTCAAAGTTACATTCTGCACTATACTGCAGCATTTCTTTCTTTGTACTGTCCAATGTTCATCTATCTATATTACTTTGCAGAGAAACTTCATGCGAAAGTTACTTTCTTCCTTAACTTCTGCACGCCAGTGTTTTTCAAATGGTTCAAATGGCTCTGAGCACTATGGGACTTAACATCTGTGGTCATGAGTCCCCTAGAACTTAGAACTACTTAAACCTGACTAACCTAAGGACATCACACACATCCATGCCCGAGGCAGGATTCGAACCTGCGACCGTAGCAGTCGCGCGGTTCCGGACTGAGCGCCTAGAGCCGCTAGACCACCGCGGCCGGCGCCAGTGTTTTTCCAATCATTGCTTTACGCGTAATAATTTCTTTCATATCTGGAAAAATGTGATTTCGTTTTGTAGGACCCACAATAATAGCACGTCTAGCGAAATTCCAAAAATTGAAGCTGATGGATTTAGTGACTCTCACATCCAGAAGGTGGATGTCACGCGCTCCACATAGGTTCGATGACCGAAGTACAAAGATTCTGGCTTAACACTCAGCAGCTGCAGTTAAATGATGCCCGATAAGCTGGCGGGTTGGTGACCCACATTCAGTGAGCCAAGGCCGCGTACAGCAGGGCCTAATCTGGCGTCAGACAGCAGATAGCGCTCCTTTCCTTTGCTATCAAAGCTTCTGCTTGGATGACGTGTCTGCTGGCGAATAGAAGTGCCACAAACGTTTATACCTTTCTATCACACATTATATGAATACAGTAAATTAACCTGGTCTGAAAGCAACAGCAATTCACCTCTGATTTTTTGGTATGCTAATCACAGGTTTAGTGACATAAGATGATTGCTGTGCGGCGGAAATACCACCAGAGATAGAGTGTAATTCAACTAGTAATTAATTAACGAAGCGCATTCCCTTGTTGAACGATCCCTTAGCTATGAGAAGAGAGTTACCATTTTGTGCTGAGCGTGATCTCGGAAACTGGTCAAGACTGACATCCGAAGCCATTAATTGTTTTACACAATAACATGAAAACATGCACCACAATCCTCATCAGCGACAGTTAAAATGTACATGTTCTTCGAAGGTGACCGACAGATACGTAGACTTCATCCATCCTAAGTCCATGGTTCAAGGACAAGCACTTAGCGTCGCTGCCCTTTGAACGAGGGGTGGAGATTGGAGATTTCCTTCACTCGTGGACTGCGTGTATATGGTGCCCTAATCATTTCATCTCATTTTATCACAAAGAAGTACAATTTACCGAAGTGATGGCAAATTGAAAGACTTGCACGAGCCGGCCGAACAACGCTAGAGAATACCGTGCGATAATTTCGTTTCACACATCCTGCGAAGCAGAAAATGCGACTCACCAGAAGAAGGTTGCTCCTTGTCAGTCAGGAGCAGTTTCGAGATCGAGACGCACGGCCGTTAACGTGGATGCAGACATCATCAGCCAGCATCAAAGGGGATCACGTGTGCAGCAACGTTGGCCGAACTGCTGTGATAAACGCGGTTCTGAACTGTCCCTTAGTTCTTTCTACGTTTTGTTGTTCCACTGTGGCTTCTCCGGTGGCTAATACGCACCGTCATAGGTGACATCCATTAATTGCATATACAAAGGCGCAGTTCTCGCGACGGTTAATCGCACTGCTGCAATTAATTGGCGCACATCTAGCAGGCGGAATTAGTGCTGTGACTTGACACGCATTTTTGTGACTGCAAGCGTTTAATAAAATATGAGTTTTTTTGTAGTACGAATGGTACTCAAATGAAGTGTTGCGTTGAACACAGGTCAGCCGAGCGGCAAAATAAAGACAACCAACGTCGTGGAAAAATTTCACTCATTTCTTGAACAAAACTTCGTAGTATGTCTTATGTTGAATTTGGCATGGTCGACACGTACCACAGAATTTCCAAGACACGTTTACCTGGAAAGATATTTCACAAGATATCTGAGTGCAGTTTCTCCTAAAATACGTGACGACAAATATGATCCTGATGTATGGTTTGGCAAGAGATTAGCACATCTATCTGGGCATGTAATGACAAACAGAGCTCACAGACTTTCCTGATTGAGAAGAAAAAAGAAGTCCGTAGCACTGATATGCAGTATCCGCACTAACAAACCATCTATAGCCTGTCCTTCGTTTCATTCCATCCGACTATGTATATCGAAATCGGTAAAAAAAAAAAATTCCTTTTGTTGTCAGGCTGCACAAACCGAGAATTTATGAAATGCATAACCGCTGTTAATAGAGCCTTAACTGATAGAAGCCAATTTCAAAATTTAGCTTTAAATTATAGTTACAGCTATCTATAGATTTGGTAGGTTTTACAGACACTGAAGTCAGTGAACCAGACATATTCTATAACTGACACGTTCATACGATTTGTCAACCTGGAGAAAATCTTCGACAAAGTCAAATGGTGCAAGATGGTCGAAATTCTGAGAAAAATAGGGGTAAGCTGTAGGGGGAGACAGGTAGTATACAATTTGTACAAGAATCAAGAGGGGAAAATGAGAATGGAAGACCAAGAACGAAGAGCTAGGATTGAAAAGGTATGAAGACAGGGATGTAGTCTTTCGCTCCTGATGTTCAGTTTGTACATAGAAGAAGCAATGACTGAAATAAATGAAAGGTTCAAGAGTGGAATTAAGATGCAAACTGAAAGGATATCAGTGATAAGATTCGCTGATGAGTTTGTTATCTTGCGTAAGAGTGACAAAGAATTATAGAATCTGTTGAATGGATCGAACAGTCGAATGAGTATAGAATTTGGATTAAGAGTAAATCGAAGAAAGACGAAAGTAATGAGAAGTAGTAGAAACTTAGCATCAGATTTGGTGATTACGAAGTAGATGATGTTAAGGAATTCTCCTGCCTAGGCAGCAAAAAACCCATGATGGACAGAGCAAGGAGGACATAAAAAGCAGACTAGCACAGACAAAATGGAAATTTCTAGCCAAAAAAAATCTACTAGTATCAAACATATGCCATAATTTGAGGAAAAAATTTTGGAAAATGTACATTTGGAAAACAGCACTACATGGTAGTGTAACATGGACAGTGGGAAAACTGGAAGAGAAGAGAATGTAAGCATTTGAGATGTGGTGATACAGAAGAATGTTGAAAATTAGGTGGATTGATAAGGTAAAAAAATGGTTCAAATGGCTCTGAACACTATGGGACTTAACATATGAGGTCATCAGTCCCCTAGAACTTAGAACTACTTAAACCTAACTAACCTAAGGACATGCCCGAGGCAGGATTCGAACCAGACTGGAGCGCCTAGAACCGCTCGGCCACTCCGGCCATAAGGTAAGGAAGGAAGAGTTTCTCCATGGAATTGGCGAGGAAAGGAAAATACGGAAAACACGAAGGGACGCGTTGGTATGGCACCTGTTAAGACATCAGAGAATTAATTCCATGGTACTAGAGGAAGCTGTAGAGGGTAAAAACTGTAGAAGAAGACAGTGATTGGTATACATCCAGAAAATAATTGAGGAAAAAAACTGAAATTAAATATTGTTTGGCGAATACAACCTTTGGTTCAGTTATATACATTTTATATATTGTTTTCATTTTATTGTGTTCTTGGTCGCCTGAAGAGTAATGTACAGACGGTTGTAAGTCGTCCACACGAGGCTGATTTTCTTATCATCTGTGACGTACGTGACGCTTCGTTAATGCGCTCGACGGTGAGGGTGTAGAATACAGGCATAGTTGTGGCACAAGTGGGGCTTTCCAAATGTCTCTTTCCACTCGCCCCCCTGCCCCCCTCACCCCCACCCCGTCTACCATCGCTATGATGCAAGTCAATAATTCATACAACGCTGTGCAAACCAGTTTGTTTAATCATTTCGTATTGCCCTTGCGACACAAACACAGAAAGCGCTCCCATTTAATTTTCATCACGAATGAATAACGTGTTTTTTGTCGCTAGGTGTTAGTCTCACAGCAAAATTGAAGCATGGAACATATGAGCAAGTGTTTCCATACAGATTCACGAAGAATTACAGAGAGCTCTTGGAGAGCTGAAAATGTTATATACTGTGAAACAGAAAGGTTCACATGAGATCACCTAATAAACAATGTCCCGAATGCTAGGAGCGGCACTCTCTTTACGTGTAATGTAGTCTTCAACATTATTTTCAGAATGTAAAGCAACTGTCCTTCATGTACATATATGCTCTGCAAACAGCCTTACTTGTTGTTGTGTGCGAATTTCTTTTACCTTCATATTATGTGATTAATATACTTAGTTGTTTCCTTTCAGATTCCTGTATTAACATGTGTTCGTGTTACATCTTTTGCACATGAGATGATTTCAGCTAGTCTTTACAAGTCCTTCACCCACAGGGTTTCCATCCTATACGACAAGAGCGTGATGTCCTTTTGACCCTTCAGAAATAAAACACGAGTGCTGAGCGCCGAGTTTCGAAGTGCATCCAGCTTTACAGCAAATGCAGGGTCGCCACATAAGCTCTCACCGTACCAACCCACGCTCCGTGAGCGCCAGGCCAGTGTCGCTTGAGGTTACTCCTGGTATCACTCGTTACGATGGACTGTCTCATAGCCTAAAGGACTCCTTAACTCCTGACGCTTACTGAAGCCCATCACATCGGCTTGGAAGGACAGAACACAAGCTGAGTAGTAGCAACGCTGAGCATAGTCACATTGAGAATCTTTGGGTAGCTGAACGCAAAATATTCTAGAAAAAATTAATAATGTGGTTTTTTGTCACAATGAGTTATTCCCACAGAAAAAAATGAAATATAGAATCTGTGAGAAAGTGAAATGGAAAAAAATATGGTAGTCAATGCATCAGCAAATGAAAAAGAAACATTCCAGAAACAAGTGATTCACGTACTGAGAGATGATATAAAGTGGAAGTTTCCAGATAAGTTGTCCGCTGTTCTAGTTAAAGGAATTGATACTAAGTTGTGCATAATTATAATTTACTGAATAAGTAATTCATTGAGGCCTCGGTGGCCACCGTAAATAAAAAGGTTGAGATGAATTAGCCCTCGTTAATCAATAAAACGATCCATAAGAACGACGAAAGGAAGATATAGCTGATTTTGTTGCGTAAAGTGCGTTGTGTTCAAAGATAACTTTCGCAGAAAACTAATCTCAAAACTTTGAAGTAACGTGGTAAAATATTATTAAAATAAAACAATACAGCAATCTATTTAATGCTTCATACAATCCCTTACAATGTTGCTCAGTTTCAACACAATGCGAAGGATGTCGTGAGATTGAGGAAACAAGCATAATGACATTTAAAAATGGAGACCTACGACAAAATTATCCAAAAAAATTATTGGAGGAAAGTTTGATTCCACATATAAGAAGATTAATCACAGTTTCATGTCAAAGTGAACTAAAGATATAACCTGAAACGTACTGCTGCGAAGCGTCTATTCAGCTCAAAGCATAGGGTAGCCAAGGTAAGTGGAAGAAATGATTAATCGAAATCTGACGTACGAGCTTGAGATAGTATTGAATGATCTGACGTCATACAAGTAATCTAGGATGAACGGTCAAACAACTGGATATAAAATCTAGAAGTGTATGTGATCTGGGGTCAAAAACATTTTAAACAGTCAGGAAACAGTTAGATTCCTTATAACGCCGAATAAGAGTGAAACATCTAAAGGCATGTTGTGGGGTTCGACGAATATATGGAATTATCAAGAAGTCAACATGTTACCATACCTAATACTGTGTAAGAAAACGCCATGCAAAACACCTTCCACTCGTTTCGGAATGGGTAAATGCACATCATGTGTGGTTTTCAAGCAGTCTTATACCATAATTCCTGCAAATTAGTGACAAGTTCAAGTAACGATGATGGAGCTGTATAGCTATCACGTACTCTTCTCCCTAAAGTTGGCCACAAAGACTCGATAATACTGAGATCTGGTATATATGGTGGTCAGCGTAGCTGCAACAATTCATACCCCTGCTTACAAACCCAGTTGTGGACGATGCGAGCTGTGTGAACAGGGCCCCTGCCGCTTTAGCACATAGCTTCACCGTTGGGGAACAAGTATTGTACCATGGGATGGACCTGATAGCTAGAATGGTCATATAATTCTTGATAGTAATGTGACCTTTCAGAGTAACCGTAGGGTCCATGGAATACCACGATATGCCTGCAAAATCATCACAGAACGCCCGCCGTCTTTCACTCGGCTAGAAGTGGGAAACAGTTTGCAACAAGACTCATCCGACCAAATGAATTCCTCCCACCTCCCATTGCACCATAGCCCAGTTTTCATCACTTTGGCACCAAGTGTTTTTTATTACTGGCATTTCCATAACTGGCGCGTGGTTTTGGAATTCCACCTCGCCTTGTAAATTCTCCGCTTCCGGGGCTCCCCTCTACATCTACATCCATACTCCGCAAGCCACCTGACGGTGTGTGGCGGAGGTTACCTTGAGTACCTCTATCGGTTCTCCCTTCTATTCCAGTCTCGTATTGTTCGTGGAAAGAAGGATTGTCGGTATGCCTCTGTGTGGGCTCTAATCTCTCTGATTTTATCCTCATGGTCTCTTCGCGAGATATACGTAGAAGGGAGCAATATACTGCTTGACTCCTCGGTGAAGGTACGTTCTCGAAACTTCAACAAAAGCCCGTACCGAGCTACTGAGCGTCTCTCCTGCAGAGTCTTCCAATGGAGTTTATCTATCATCTCCGTAACGCTTTCGCGATTACTAAATGATCCTGTAACGAAGCGCGCTGCTCTCCGTCGGATCTTCTCTATCTCTTCTATCAATCTGGTACGGATCACACACTGCTGAGCATTATTCAAGCAGTGGGCGAACAAGCGTACTGTAACCTACTTCCTTCGTTTTCGGATTGCATTTCCTTAGGATTCTTCCAGTGAATCTTAGTCTGGCATCTACTTTACCGAAGATCAACTTTATATGATCATTCCATTTTAAATCACTCCTAATGCATACTCCCAGATAATTTATGGAATTAACTGCTTCCAGTTGCTGACCTGCTATATTGTAGACTATGTTGTAGCTAAATAATAAAGGATCTTTCTTTCTATGTAATCGCAGCACATTACACTTGTCTACATTGAGATTCAATTGCCATTCCCTGCACCGTGCGTCAATTCGCTGCAGATCCTCCTATATTTCAGTACAATTTTCCGTTGTTAGAATCTCTCGATATACCACAGCATCATCCGCAAAAAGCCTCAGCGAACTTCCGATGTCATCCACAAGGTCATTTATGTATATGGTGAATAGCAACGGTCCTATGACACTCCCCTGCGGTACACCTGAAATCACTCTTACTTCGGAAGACTTCTCTCCATTGAGAATGACATGCTGCGTTCTGTTACGTAGGAACTCTTCAATCCAATCACACAATTGGTCTGATAGTCCATATGCTCTTACTTTGTTCATTAAACGACTGTTGGGAACTGTATCGAACGCCTTGCGGAAGTCAAGAAACACGGCATCTACCTGGGAACCCGTGTCGATGGCCCTCTGAGTCTCGTGGACGAATAGCGCGAGCTGGGTTTCACACGATCGTCTTTTTCGAAACCCATGCTGATTCCTACAGAGTAGATTTCTAGTCTCCAGAAAAGTCATTATACTCGAACATAATACGTGTTCCAAAATTCTACAACTCATAGACGTTAGAGATATAGGTCTACAGTTCTACACATCTGTTCGACGTCCCTTCTTGAAAACGGGGATGACCTGTGCCCCTTTCCAATCCTTTGGAACACTACGCTCTTCTAGAGACCTACGGTACACCGCTGCAAGAAGGGGGCAAGTTCTTCTCGTACTCTGTGTAAAATCGAACTTGTATCCCATCAGGTCCAGCGGCCTTTCCTCTTTTGAGCGATTTTAATTGTTTCTCCAGCCCTCTGTCGTCTATTTCGATACCTACCATTTTGTCATCGGTGCGACAATCTAGAGAAGGAACTACAGTGCAGTCTTCCTCTGTGAAACAGCTTTGGAAAAAGACATTTAGTATTTCGGCCTTTAGTCGGTCATCCTCTGTTTCAGTACTATTTTCGTCACAGAGTGTCTGGACATTTTGTTTTGATCCACCTACCGCTTTGACATAAGACCAAAATTTCTTAGGATTTTCTGCCAAGTCAGTACGTAGAACTTTACTTTCGAATTCATTGAATGCCTCTCGCATAGCCCTCCTCACACGACATTTCGCTTCGCGTAATTTTTGTTTGTCTGCAAGGCTTTGGCTACGTTTATGTTTGCTGTGAAGTTCCCTCTGCTTCCGCAGCAGTTTTCTAACTCGGTTGTTGTACCACGGTGGCTCTTTTCCATCTCTTACGATCTTGCTTGGCACATACTCATCTAACACATATTGTACGATAGTTTTGAACTTTGTCCACTGATCCTCAACACTATCTGTACTTGAGACAAAACTTGTGTTGAGCCATCAGGTACTCTTAAATCTGCTTTTCGTCACTTTTACTAAACAGAAAAATCTTCCTACCTTTTTTAATATTTCTATTTACGGCTGAAATCATCGATGCAGTAACCGCTTTATGATCGCTGATTCCCTGTTCTGCGTTAACTGTTACAAATAGTTCGGGTCTGTTTGTCACCAGAAGGTCTAATATGTTATCGCCACGAGTCTGTTTAATTGCTCAAAGTAGTTTTCAGATAAAGTACTTAAAAAAATTTCACTGGATTCTTTGTCCCTGCCACCCGTTATGAACGTTTGAGTCTCTCAGTCTATATCCGGCAAATTAAAATTTCGACCCAGAACTATAACATGGTGGGTAAATCTACTCGAAATATTTTCCAAATTATCCTTCAGGTGCTTAGCCACTACAGCTGCTGAGCCAGGGGGCGTATAGAGACATCCAATTACCATGTCTGAGCCTGCTTTAACCGTGACCTTCACCCAAATTATTTTACATTTCGGATCTCCGTCAATTTCCTTCGATACTATTTCACTTCTTATCGCTATAAACACGCCTCCCCCTTCATTGTCCAGCCTGTCTCTGCGGCATACATTCTTATCTGAGTTTAGAATTTAATTACTGTTTACATCTGGTTTCGGCCAACTTTCTGTCCCTAGTAGTATGTGGGCATTGTGACCGTTTATTAATGAGAGCAGTTCTGGGACCTTTCTATAGACGCTCCTGCAGTTTACTATTAGCAGATTAATTTTGTTATTCCCTGTTGCATTTTGCCGCGTCTCAGGAGGCGTCTTGTCGGGCCTATTCTCTAACCTAAAAAACCCACATGTGCACTCCACACGTACTGCGCCACCCTTGTAGCCGCTTCCTGCGTGTAGTGCACGCCTGACCTATTCAGGGGGACCCTACATTTCTCTACCCGATAGCGGAGGTCGAGTAATTTGCACCCCAGATCTCCGCAGAATCGTCTGAGCCTCTGGTTTAAGCCTTCCACTCGGCCCCAAACCAGAGGACCGTGATCGGTTCTGGGAACGATACTACAAATAGTTAGCTCGGATTCCACCCCGTGAGCGAGGCTTTCCGCCTTCACCAACTCCGCCAACCGCCTGTATCAACTGAGGATGACCTCTGAACCCAGACGGCAGGAGTCATTGGTGCCGACATAAGCAACAATTTGCAGTCGGGTGCACCCAGTGCTCTCTATCGCCGCCGGCAGGGCCTCCTCCACATCTCGGATGAGACCCCCCGGCAAGCAGACAGAGTGAACACTGGCCTTCTTCCCCGACCTTTCCGCTATTTCCCTAAGGGCTCCATCACCCGCCTATCGTTGGAGCTCCCAATCACTAATAAACCCCTCCCGCCGTGTGCCTGTTCGGAACTTGCTGAAGGAGCGGCCACATGTCCACTCACAGGTAGAGCGGGCAATGCCACACGGCCAGCCTCCACATTGACCCTCCGCCTCGTGCGCCGCGAACGCCGCTGAGCCCGCCACTCCCCTTGGGGAGAGGGTGGCCCAACCGCACCCGGTACCCGCGAAGATATCTCGACAGCAGGGACAGTGGGTGAAGTATGTAACACCTGGGGTGTACCATGCGACGCACCAGACTCCCCACTGCCGCTACACTCCGAGGCAGCAGCCTGAAGACAGTTGACCGCGGCCATCAACATGTTCAGCTGTTCGCGCAAGTGGCCAGCTCCTCCTGCGTCCTTACACAGCAGTCACACATCGTATCCATCCTAAGAAATCAATTTACTGTAGAGAGTTAATCAACTTTTAACTAGATTGCTAATTCACTAAAGGTGGCAGATAGTTGACTAAACTGTGGTTACTAGACACTTCTTGTAGAAAACAATGAAAATAGCACTACCTGTCACTGGACTGTATTGAAAACAAACACTAACACTACTGGCACTGTGGCTGACTAAAGGGACTCTCTCTGACTGTATTCAAAAGAAACACGAAATCTATGGAACACTATTACTAGCACTCGACAATTACAGCGTCCTAAAAGCAAAAACACACGGAAGAAGAAGTGAGAAGTAAGAAAAATACAGTTAATACTCGGTGCTGACAGGGTTCTCGAGTGAGACACTCACATCTGCAATGACGCAGTCCAGGTTCGTCCTCTTATTTTTGTCATAATCCTCTTGAATAATTATCTGTCACGATTACTCAACACACGGTCTTGGCCGCGTTGTGACTTAGTGGATGATATTTTTTAGCTTTCCCTTTGTACGGTATAAATCTTCGATACAGTGCCTCTTGATGCGCCAAACACTATGGCTACTTTGGTTAAGGTTGTGCGCACTATACGACCACCAACAATTAGTCCACGTCCTGAATCACTCAGCTCCGACATAACGCACTCACAACTACAGAGCACTCTGTACTGACCGCGACTGACACTTGCAACGTCTTGAGGACATTTCACAGGAGCCGGTTGTCGTCAAAAACAACAGCGCAATTTGCAGCCTTCGCGAGCATCTGCATTTATGTTCCAGCATGCATTTCTCACGGTATTTCTCTATTTTTGTTCAACCCTTGTACATGAAAAATTTGAAACGATCCTCTTAACATTGCAAACTTTCGCTTCACAACATATAAATGTAACGTAGAAGCAATAGAGATCACACCTTCACGGGTTAAGAGAAAAATAAAGAGCAAAATAGCATATTTGCGACATTTTTAGATCTGGAAGCAGCTTGTATAATTAGAGCCAATAAAAGAACGTCTAAACTAGGGATGCAACGGAGCTTCGCCTCCGATTTCGTACGGTCGGCATTTCCGAGTGCAATTACGCCTCCACCACCTGTTGCGATAGTTTTGAAATGGAGGTTTTACCGAATGTGAAGTTCCAAAGTTTCAAATTGAATTGGTAAATGTTAAGGTCAATAGACTACAGTGTAATAAAGCGGCTCGGGTGGATGAAATTAAGTCGGAACTCATCAAATACAGTGGAATGGCTACACCGGATAATCGAAATGGCGTGGGAGTCGGGACAGGTTCCATCAGACTGGACGAAAGCAGTAATCACACCAATCTTTAAACATGGAAACAGAAAAGATTGTAACAACTACAGAGGTATGTCTTTAATCAGCGTTGAGGGTAAAATCTTCTCAGGTATTGTTGAAAGGAAAGTGCGAGTATTAGTTGAGGACAAATTGGATGAAAATCAGTGCGAGTTTAGGCCTCTTAGAGGTTGTCAGGACCAGATCTTTAGCTTACGGCAAATAATGGAGAAGTGTTACGAGTGGAACAGGGAATTGTATCTATGCTTTATAGATCTAGAAAAGGCATATGACCATGTTCCTAGGAGGAATTTATTGTCTGTTCTACGAGACTATGGAATAGGAGGCAAACTTTTGCTAGCAATTAAAGGTCTTTACATAGATAGTCAGGCAGCAATTAGAGTTGATGGTAAATTGAGTTCATGGTTCACAGTAGTTTCAGGGGTAAGACAAGGCTGCAACCTGTCTCCACTGTTGTTCATATTATTTATGGATCATATGTTGAAAACAATAGGTTGGCTGGGTGAGATTAAGATATGTGAACACAAAATAAGCAGTCTCTCATATGAGGATGACTTAGTTATGATGGCAGATTCGATTGAAAGTTTGCAAAGTAATATTTCAGAGCTAGATCAGAAATGTAAGGACTATGGTATGAAGGTTAATATCTCCAAAACGAGAGTAATGTCAGTGGGAAAGAGATATAAACGGATTGAGTGCCAAATAGGAGGAACAAAGTTAGAACAGGTGGACGGTTTCAAGTACTTAGGATGCATATTCTCACAGGATGGCAACATAGTGAAAGAACTGGAAGCGAGGTGTAGCAAAGCTAATGCAGTGAGCGCTCAGCTACGATCTACTCTCTTCTGCAAGAAGGAAGTCAATACCAAGACCAAGTTATCTGTGCACCGTTCAATCTTTCGACCAACTTTGTTGTATAGGAACGAAAGCTGGGTGGATTCAGGTTACCTTATCAATAAGCTTGAGGTTACGGATATGAAAGTAGCAGGTACTAGTAGATGGGAACAATGGCAGGAGTGTGTCCACAATGAGGAAATCAAAGAAAAAACTGGGAAGTACTCTGTAGATGTAACAGTCAGGGCGAACAGGCTTAGATGGTGGGGTCATGTTACGCACATGGGAGAAACAAGGTTACCCAAGAGACTCATGGGTTCAGCAGTAAAGGGTAGGAGGAGTCGGGTTAGACCAAGGAGAAGGTACCTGGATTCGGTTAAGAATGATTTTGAAGTAATAGGCTTAACATCAGAAGAGGCACCAATGTTAGCACCGAATAGGGGATCATGGAGGAACTGTATAAGGGGGACTATGCTCCAGACTGAACGCTGAAAGGCATAATCAGTCTTAAATGATGATGATGAATGTTAAGGTAACTATAATTGCTATTTGATATATTTCACTCTACCATCTGTGCTCGCGCACTGACACAAACACCAAGCGATCACGTCTTGAAGGCGAAACGTGTGTTCGCCTGCATGGTCCATCGTTGCTAAAAAGAGATCAGTATACTCAGAATCGTCTGTCGGAGTCGTTATGTGTATGCAGCCCTTGGGTGAACAGTAAGTCGTGAAACGCGTGATCGAAACGGTGCCGCAAAATTGATTAACTTACGCTGTTAATGACAGATAACAGCACAATAGGGGGTCACTGATTCTTAGCCGACTCGGTATCGGTCGATGTTCGAGGTCTCTGGTTGTCAGAAGTCTGCACTGCAGGCTGGAAGTGAGAAACCGCGCGCTATGCGGTGTATGGGCGACCTCTGGCAGTGTTCAGCTGCATTCCACTGTCCAGTTGAGAAATCTAAGGAGACAACGGGGCAAATGTGACGGTTTCTCGAGAAAAACTATTAAGTAAAGACAGACAACTGTAATTCTTGGAAGATTCTTAAATAATTCCATCGTGTATCTTGCATCGGCTCTGGGGGAATGAGATAGTTTTTGGCGCGCATCGAATGTGTACACCCAGAAAGCATGGGGCGATATCAATGTAATTTCATACAAGTACACACCAGTTTTTGGCGCGCATCGAATGTGTACACCCAGAAAGCATGGGGCGATATCAATGTAATTTCATACAAGTACACACCAGTTTTTGGCGCGCATCGAATGTGTACACCCAGAAAGCATGGGGCGATATCAATGTAATTTCATACAAGTACACACCAGTATTTGGCGCGCATCGAATGTGTACACCCAGAAAGCATGGGGCGATATCAATGTAATTTCATACAAGTACACACCAGTTTTTGGCGCGCATCGAATGTGTACACCCAGAAAGCATGGGGCGATGTCAATGTAATTTCATACAAGTACACACCAGTTTTTGGCGCGCATCGAATGTGTACACCCAGAAAGCATTGGTGTGTGTGTGTGTGTGTGTGGTTTGAGGTTTTCGGGCGCTAAACAGCGTGGTCATCAGCGCCCAAACGCATAGAAACAGGAACACATGCAGTGAAGGGACGAAGACGGACAGCGAACAAGGAGAACGGCTAAAAGACACAGACCTGACGCAGTTACAAATCCTCACATACAGAGGCAAAACAAGAGGAGAAGAAACGCACTGAAAAAGGAAAGGAAACACAAGGAAAAGAGAACAGAAATCGAAGTGAAACAAGTAGGTAATCGTGACTGGCGGACCTCTTACCTAAAGCCTGGGTGAGCCACGTCTTGCAAAATAGAGGTCAGCGATATCAATGTAATTTCATACAAGTACACACCAGTTTTTGGCGCGCATCGAATGTGTACACCCAGAAAGCATGGGGCGATGTCAATGTAATTTCATACAAGTACACACCAGTTTTTGGCGCGCATCGAATGTGTACACCCAGAAAGCATTGGTGTGTGTGTGTGTGTGTGTGTGTGGTTTGAGGTTTTCGGGCGCTAAACAGCGTGGTCATCAGCGCCCAAACGCATAGAAACAGGAACACATGCAGTGAAGGGACGAAGACGGACAGCGAACAAGGAGAACGGCTAAAAGACACAGACCTGACGCAGTTACAAATCCTCACATACAGAGGCAAAACAAGAGGAGAAGAAACGCACTGAAAAAGGAAAGGAAACACAAGGAAAAGAGAACAGAAATCGAAGTGAAACAAGTAGGTAATCGTGACTGGCGGACCTCTTACCTAAAGCCTGGGTGAGCCACGTCTTGCAAAATAGAGGTTAGCGATATCAATGTAATTTCATACAAGTACACACCAGTTTTTGGCGCGCATCGAATGTGTACACCCAGAAAGCATGGGGCGATATTAACGTAATTTCATACAAGTACACACCAGTTTTTGGCGCGCATCGAATGTGTACACCCAGAAAGCATGGGGCGATATCAATGTAATTTCATACAAGTACACACCAGTATTTGGCGCGCATCGAATGTGTACACCCAGAAAGCATGGGGCGATATCAATGTAATTTCATACAAGTACACACCAGTTTTTGGCGCGCATCGAATGTGTACACCCAGAAAGCATGGGGCGATATCAATGTAATTTCATACAAGTACACACCAGTTTTTGGCGCGCATCGAATGTGTACACCCAGAAAGCATGGGGTGATATCAATGTAATTTCATACAAGTACACACCAGTTTTTGGCGCGCATCGAATGTGTACACCCAGAAAGCATGGGGCGATATCAATGTAATTTCATACAAGTACACACCAGTTTTTGGCGCGCATCGAATGTGTACACCCAGAAAGCATGGGGCGATATCAATGTAATTTCATACAAGTACACACCAGTTTTTGGCGCGTATCGAATGTGTACACCCAGAAAGCATTGGTGTGTGTGTGTGTGTGTGGTTTGAGGTTTTCGGGCGCTAAACAGCGTGGTCATCAGCGCCCAAACGCATAGGAACAGGAACACATGCAGTGAAGGGACGAAGACGGACAGCGAACAAGGAGAACGGCTAAAAGACACAGACCTGACGCAGTTACAAATCCTCACATACAGAGGCAAAACAAGAGGAGAAGAAACGCACTGAAAAAGGAAAGGAAACACAAGGAAAAGAGAACAGAAATCGAAGTGAAACAAGTAGGTAATCGTGACTGGCGGACCTCTTACCTAAAGCCTGGGTGAGCCACGTCTTGCAAAATAGAGGTCAGCGATATCAATGTAATTTCATACAAGTACACACCAATTTTTGGCGCGCATCGAATGTGTACACCCAGAAAGCATGGGGCGATATCAATGTAATTTCATACAAGTACACACCAGTTTTTGGCGCGCATCGAATGTGTACACCCAGAAAGCATGGGGCGATATCAATGTAATTTCATACAAGTACACACCAGTTTTTGGCGCGCATCGAATGTGTACACCCAGAAAGCATGGGGCGATATCAATGTAATTTCATACAAGTACACACCAGTATTTGGCGCGCATCGAATGTGTACACCCAGAAAGCATGGGGCGACATCAATGTAATTTCATACAAGTACACACCAGTTTTTGGCGCGCATCGAATGTGTACACCCAGAAAGCATGGGGCGATGTCAATGTAATTTCATACAAGTACACACCAGTTTTTGGCGCGCATCGAATGTGTACACCCAGAAAGCATTGGTGTGTGTGTGTGTGTGTGTGGTTTGAGGTTTTCGGGCGCTAAACAGCGTGGTCATCAGCGCCCAAACGCATAGAAACAGGAACACATGCAGTGAAGGGACGAAGAAGGACAGCGAACAAGGAGAACGGCTAAAAGACACAGACCTGACGCAGTTACAAATCCTCACATACAGAGGCAAAACAAGAGGAGAAGAAACGCACTGAAAAAGGAAAGGAAACACAAGGAAAAGAGAACAGAAATCGAAGTGAAACAAGTAGGTAATCGTGACTGGCGGACCTCTTACCTAACGCCTGGGTGAGCCACGTCTTGCAAAATAGAGGTCAGCGATATCAATGTAATTTCATACAAGTACACACCAGTTTTTGGCGCGCATCGAATGTGTACACCCAGAAAGCATGGGGCGATATCAATGTAATTTCATACAAGTACACACCAGTTTTTGGCGCGCATCGAATGTGTACACCCAGAAAGCATGGGGCGATATCAATGTAATTTCATACAAGTACACACCAGTATTTGGCGCGCATCGAATGTGTACACCCAGAAAGCATGGGGCGATATCAATGTAATTTCATACAAGTACACACCAGTTTTTGGCGCGCATCGAATGTGTACACCCAGAAAGCATGGGGCGATGTCAATGTAATTTCATACAAGTACACACCAGTTTTTGGCGCGCATCGAATGTGTACACCCAGAAAGCATTGGTGTGTGTGTGTGTGTGTGGTTTGAGGTTTTCGGGCGCTAAACAGCGTGGTCATCAGCGCCCAAACGCATAGAAACAGGAACACATGCAGTGAAGGGACGAAGACGGACAGCGAACAAGGAGAACGGCTAAAAGATACAGACCTGACGCAGTTACAAATCGTCACATACAGAGGCAAAACAAGAGGAGAAGAAACGCACTGAAAAAGGAAAGGAAACACAAGGAAAAGAGAACAGAAATCGAAGTGAAACAAGTAGGTAATCGTGACTGGCGGACCTCTTACCTAAAGCCTGGGTGAGCCACGTCTTGCAAAATAGAGGTCAGCGATATCAATGTAATTTCATACAAGTACACACCAGATTTTGGCGCGCATCGAATGTGTACACCCAGAAAGCATGGGGCGATATCAATGTAATTTCATACAAGTACACACCAGTTTTTGGCGCGCATCGAATGTGTACACCCAGAAAGCATGGGGCGATATCAATGTAATTTCATACAAGTACACACCAGTATTTGGCGCGCATCGAATGTGTACACCCAGAAAGCATGGGGCGATATCAATGTAATTTCATACAAGTACACACCAGTTTTTGGCGCGCATCGAATGTGTACACCCAGAAAGCATGGGGCGATATCAATGTAATTTCATACAAGTACACACCAGTTTTTGGCGCGCATCGAATGTGTACACCCAGAAAGCATGGGGTGATATCAATGTAATTTCATACAAGTACACACCAGTTTTTGGCGCGCATCGAATGTGTACACCCAGAAAGCATGGGGCGATATCAATGTAATTTCATACAAGTACACACCAGTTTTTGGCGCGCATCGAATGTGTACACCCAGAAAGCATGGGGCGATATCAATGTAATTTCATACAAGTACACACCAGTTTTTGGCGCGCATCGAATGTGTACACCCAGAAAGCATGGGGCGATATCAATGTAATTTCATACAAGTACACACCAGTATTTGGCGCGCATCGAATGTGTACACCCAGAAAGCATGGGGCGATATCAATGTAATTTCATACAAGTACACACCAGTTTTTGGCGCGCATCGAATGTGTACACCCAGAAAGCATGGGGCGATATCAATGTAATTTCATACAAGTACACACCAGTTTTTGGCGCGC
Organism: Schistocerca americana; assembly: GCF_021461395.2. Lineage (NCBI taxonomy): Eukaryota > Metazoa > Arthropoda > Insecta > Orthoptera > Acrididae > Schistocerca > Schistocerca americana. The sequence goes on along the minus strand of NC_060120.1, from coordinate 659,555,907 downwards.
ATCGAATGTGTAGACCCAGAAAGCATGGGGTGATATCAATGTAATTTCATACAAGTACACACCAGTTTTTGGCGCGCATCGAATGTGTACACCCAGAAAGCATGGGGCGATATCAATGTAATTTCATACAAGTACACACCAGTTTTTGGCGCGCATCGAATGTGTACACCCAGAAAGCATGGGGCGATGTCAATGTAATTTCATACAAGTACACACCAGTTTTTGGCGCGCATCGAGTGTGTACACCCAGAAAGCATTGGTGTGTGTGTGTGTGTGTGGTTTGAGGTTTTGGGGCGCTAAACAGCGTGGTCATCAGCGCCCAAACGCATAGAAACAGGAACACATGCAGTGAAGGGACGAAGACGGACAGCGAACAAGGAGAACGGCTAAAAGACACAGACCTGACGCAGTTACAAATCCTCACATACAGAGGCAAAACAAGAGGAGAAGAAACGCACTGAAAAAGGAAAGGAAACACAAGGAAAAGAGAACAGAAATCGAAGTGAAACAAGTAGGTAATCGTGACTGGCGGACCTCTTACCTAAAGCCTGGGTGAGCCACGTCTTGCAAAATAGAGGTTAGCGATATCAATGTAATTTCATACAAGTACACACCAGTTTTTGGCGCGCATCGAATGTGTACACCCAGAAAGCATGGGGCGATATTAACGTAATTTCATACAAGTACACACCAGTTTTTGGCGCGCATCGAATGTGTACACCCAGAAAGCATGGGGCGATATCAATGTAATTTCATACAAGTACACACCAGTATTTGGCGCGCATCGAATGTGTACACCCAGAAAGCATGGGGCGATATCAATGTAATTTCATACAAGTACACACCAGTTTTTGGCGCGCATCGAATGTGTACACCCAGAAAGCATGGGGCGATATCAATGTAATTTCATACAAGTACACACCAGTTTTTGGCGCGCATCGAATGTGTACACCCAGAAAGCATGGGGCGATGTCAATGTAATTTCATACAAGTACACACCAGTTTTTGGCGCGCATCGAATGTGTACACCCAGAAAGCATTGGTGTGTGTGTGTGTGTGTGTGGTTTGAGGTTTTCGGGCGCTAAACAGCGTGGTCATCAGCGCCCAAACGCATAGAAACAGGAACACATGCAGTGAAGGGACGAAGACGGACAGCGAACAAGGAGAACGGCTAAAAGACACAGACCTGACGCAGTTACAAATCCTCACATACAGAGGCAAAACAAGAGGAGAAGAAACGCACTGAAAAAGGAAAGGAAACACAAGGAAAAGAGAACAGAAATCGAAGTGAAACAAGTAGGTAATCGTGACTGGCGGACCTCTTACCTAACGCCTGGGTGAGCCACGTCTTGCAAAATAGAGGTCAGCGATATCAATGTAATTTCATACAAGTACACACCAGTTTTTGGCGCGCATCGAATGTGTACACCCAGAAAGCATGGGGCGATATCAATGTAATTTCATACAAGTACACACCAGTTTTTGGCGCGCATCGAATGTGTACACCCAGAAAGCATGGGGCGATATCAATGTAATTTCATACAAGTACACACCAGTTTTTGGCGCGCATCGAATGTGTACACCCAGAAAGCATGGGGTGATATCAATGTAATTTCATACAAGTACACACCAGTATTTGGCGCGCATCGAATGTGTACACCCAGAAAGCATGGGGCGATATCAATGTAATTTCATACAAGTACACACCAGTTTTTGGCGCGCATCGAATGTGTACACCCAGAAAGCATGGGGCGATGTCAATGTAATTTCATACAAGTACACACCAGTTTTTGGCGCGCATCGAATGTGTACACCCAGAAAGCATTGGTGTGTGTGTGTGTGTGTGGTTTGAGGTTTTCGGGCGCTAAACAGCGTGGTCATCAGCGCCCAAACGCATAGAAACAGGAACACATGCAGTGAAGGGACGAAGACGGACAGCGAACAAGGAGAACGGCTAAAAGACACAGACCTGACGCAGTTACAAATCCTCACATACAGAGGCAAAACAAGAGGAGAAGAAACGCACTGAAAAAGGAAAGGAAACACAAGGAAAAGAGAACAGAAATCGAAGTGAAACAAGTAGGTAATCGTGACTGGCGGACCTCTTACCTAAAGCCTGGGTGAGCCACGTCTTGCAAAATAGAGGTCAGCGATATCAATGTAATTTCATACAAGTACACACCAGTTTTTGGCGCGCATCGAATGTGTACACCCAGAAAGCATGGGGCGATATCAATGTAATTTCATACAAGTACACACCAGTATTTGGCGCGCATCGAATGTGTACACCCAGAAAGCATGGGGCGATATCAATGTAATTTCATACAAGTACACACCAGTTTTTGGCGCGCATCGAATGTGTACACCCAGAAAGCATGGGGCGATGTCAATGTAATTTCATACAAGTACACACCAGTTTTTGGCGCGCATCGAATGTGTACACCCAGAAAGCATTGGTGTGTGTGTGTGTGTGTGTGGTTTGAGGTTTTCGGGCGCTAAACAGCGTGGTCATCAGCGCCCAAACGCATAGAAACAGGAACACATGCAGTGAAGGGACGAAGACGGACAGCGAACAAGGAGAACGGCTAAAAGACACAGACCTGACGCAGTTACAAATCCTCACATACAGAGGCAAAACAAGAGGAGAAGAAACGCACTGAAAAAGGAAAGGAAACACAAGGAAAAGAGAACAGAAATCGAAGTGAAACAAGTAGGTAATCGTGACTGGCGGACCTCTTACCTAAAGCCTGGGTGAGCCACGTCTTGCAAAATAGAGGTCAGCGATATCAATGTAATTTCATACAAGTACACACCAGTTTTTGGCGCGCATCGAATGTGTACACCCAGAAAGCATGGGGCGATGTCAATGTAATTTCATACAAGTACACACCAGTTTTTGGCGCGCATCGAATGTGTACACCCAGAAAGCATTGGTGTGTGTGTGTGTGTGTGTGTGTGGTTTGAGGTTTTCGGGCGCTAAACAGCGTGGTCATCAGCGCCCAAACGCATAGAAACAGGAACACATGCAGTGAAGGGACGAAGACGGACAGCGAACAAGGAGAACGGCTAAAAGACACAGACCTGACGCAGTTACAAATCCTCACATACAGAGGCAAAACAAGAGGAGAAGAAACGCACTGAAAAAGGAAAGGAAACACAAGGAAAAGAGAACAGAAATCGAAGTGAAACAAGTAGGTAATCGTGACTGGCGGACCTCTTACCTAAAGCCTGGGTGAGCCACGTCTTGCAAAATAGAGGTTAGCGATATCAATGTAATTTCATACAAGTACACACCAGTTTTTGGCGCGCATCGAATGTGTACACCCAGAAAGCATGGGGCGATATTAACGTAATTTCATACAAGTACACACCAGTTTTTGGCGCGCATCGAATGTGTACACCCAGAAAGCATGGGGCGATATCAATGTAATTTCATACAAGTACACACCAGTATTTGGCGCGCATCGAATGTGTACACCCAGAAAGCATGGGGCGATATCAATGTAATTTCATACAAGTACACACCAGTTTTTGGCGCGCATCGAATGTGTACACCCAGAAAGCATGGGGCGATATCAATGTAATTTCATACAAGTACACACCAGTTTTTGGCGCGCATCGAATGTGTACACCCAGAAAGCATGGGGTGATATCAATGTAATTTCATACAAGTACACACCAGTTTTTGGCGCGCATCGAATGTGTACACCCAGAAAGCATGGGGCGATATCAATGTAATTTCATACAAGTACACACCAGTTTTTGGCGCGCATCGAATGTGTACACCCAGAAAGCATGGGGCGATATCAATGTAATTTCATACAAGTACACACCAGTTTTTGGCGCGTATCGAATGTGTACACCCAGAAAGCATTGGTGTGTGTGTGTGTGTGTGGTTTGAGGTTTTCGGGCGCTAAACAGCGTGGTCATCAGCGCCCAAACGCATAGGAACAGGAACACATGCAGTGAAGGGACGAAGACGGACAGCGAACAAGGAGAACGGCTAAAAGACACAGACCTGACGCAGTTACAAATCCTCACATACAGAGGCAAAACAAGAGGAGAAGAAACGCACTGAAAAAGGAAAGGAAACACAAGGAAAAGAGAACAGAAATCGAAGTGAAACAAGTAGGTAATCGTGACTGGCGGACCTCTTACCTAAAGCCTGGGTGAGCCACGTCTTGCAAAATAGAGGTCAGCGATATCAATGTAATTTCATACAAGTACACACCAATTTTTGGCGCGCATCGAATGTGTACACCCAGAAAGCATGGGGCGATATCAATGTAATTTCATACAAGTACACACCAGTTTTTGGCGCGCATCGAATGTGTACACCCAGAAAGCATGGGGCGATATCAATGTAATTTCATACAAGTACACACCAGTTTTTGGCGCGCATCGAATGTGTACACCCAGAAAGCATGGGGCGATATCAATGTAATTTCATACAAGTACACACCAGTATTTGGCGCGCATCGAATGTGTACACCCAGAAAGCATGGGGCGACATCAATGTAATTTCATACAAGTACACACCAGTTTTTGGCGCGCATCGAATGTGTACACCCAGAAAGCATGGGGCGATGTCAATGTAATTTCATACAAGTACACACCAGTTTTTGGCGCGCATCGAATGTGTACACCCAGAAAGCATTGGTGTGTGTGTGTGTGTGTGTGGTTTGAGGTTTTCGGGCGCTAAACAGCGTGGTCATCAGCGCCCAAACGCATAGAAACAGGAACACATGCAGTGAAGGGACGAAGAAGGACAGCGAACAAGGAGAACGGCTAAAAGACACAGACCTGACGCAGTTACAAATCCTCACATACAGAGGCAAAACAAGAGGAGAAGAAACGCACTGAAAAAGGAAAGGAAACACAAGGAAAAGAGAACAGAAATCGAAGTGAAACAAGTAGGTAATCGTGACTGGCGGACCTCTTACCTAACGCCTGGGTGAGCCACGTCTTGCAAAATAGAGGTCAGCGATATCAATGTAATTTCATACAAGTACACACCAGTTTTTGGCGCGCATCGAATGTGTACACCCAGAAAGCATGGGGCGATATCAATGTAATTTCATACAAGTACACACCAGTTTTTGGCGCGCATCGAATGTGTACACCCAGAAAGCATGGGGCGATATCAATGTAATTTCATACAAGTACACACCAGTATTTGGCGCGCATCGAATGTGTACACCCAGAAAGCATGGGGCGATATCAATGTAATTTCATACAAGTACACACCAGTTTTTGGCGCGCATCGAATGTGTACACCCAGAAAGCATGGGGCGATGTCAATGTAATTTCATACAAGTACACACCAGTTTTTGGCGCGCATCGAATGTGTACACCCAGAAAGCATTGGTGTGTGTGTGTGTGTGTGGTTTGAGGTTTTCGGGCGCTAAACAGCGTGGTCATCAGCGCCCAAACGCATAGAAACAGGAACACATGCAGTGAAGGGACGAAGACGGACAGCGAACAAGGAGAACGGCTAAAAGATACAGACCTGACGCAGTTACAAATCGTCACATACAGAGGCAAAACAAGAGGAGAAGAAACGCACTGAAAAAGGAAAGGAAACACAAGGAAAAGAGAACAGAAATCGAAGTGAAACAAGTAGGTAATCGTGACTGGCGGACCTCTTACCTAAAGCCTGGGTGAGCCACGTCTTGCAAAATAGAGGTCAGCGATATCAATGTAATTTCATACAAGTACACACCAGATTTTGGCGCGCATCGAATGTGTACACCCAGAAAGCATGGGGCGATATCAATGTAATTTCATACAAGTACACACCAGTTTTTGGCGCGCATCGAATGTGTACACCCAGAAAGCATGGGGCGATATCAATGTAATTTCATACAAGTACACACCAGTATTTGGCGCGCATCGAATGTGTACACCCAGAAAGCATGGGGCGATATCAATGTAATTTCATACAAGTACACACCAGTTTTTGGCGCGCATCGAATGTGTACACCCAGAAAGCATGGGGCGATATCAATGTAATTTCATACAAGTACACACCAGTTTTTGGCGCGCATCGAATGTGTACACCCAGAAAGCATGGGGTGATATCAATGTAATTTCATACAAGTACACACCAGTTTTTGGCGCGCATCGAATGTGTACACCCAGAAAGCATGGGGCGATATCAATGTAATTTCATACAAGTACACACCAGTTTTTGGCGCGCATCGAATGTGTACACCCAGAAAGCATGGGGCGATATCAATGTAATTTCATACAAGTACACACCAGTTTTTGGCGCGCATCGAATGTGTACACCCAGAAAGCATGGGGCGATATCAATGTAATTTCATACAAGTACACACCAGTATTTGGCGCGCATCGAATGTGTACACCCAGAAAGCATGGGGCGATATCAATGTAATTTCATACAAGTACACACCAGTTTTTGGCGCGCATCGAATGTGTACACCCAGAAAGCATGGGGCGATATCAATGTAATTTCATACAAGTACACACCAGTTTTTGGCGCGCATCGAATGTGTAGACCCAGAAAGCATGGGGTGATATCAATGTAATTTCATACAAGTACACACCAGTTTTTGGCGCGCATCGAATGTGTACACCCAGAAAGCATGGGGCGATATCAATGTAATTTCATACAAGTACACACCAGTTTTTGGCGCGCATCGAATGTGTACACCCAGAAAGCATGGGGCGATGTCAATGTAATTTCATACAAGTACACACCAGTTTTTGGCGCGCATCGAGTGTGTACACCCAGAAAGCATTGGTGTGTGTGTGTGTGTGTGGTTTGAGGTTTTGGGGCGCTAAACAGCGTGGTCATCAGCGCCCAAACGCATAGAAACAGGAACACATGCAGTGAAGGGACGAAGACGGACAGCGAACAAGGAGAACGGCTAAAAGACACAGACCTGACGCAGTTACAAATCCTCACATACAGAGGCAAAACAAGAGGAGAAGAAACGCACTGAAAAAGGAAAGGAAACACAAGGAAAAGAGAACAGAAATCGAAGTGAAACAAGTAGGTAATCGTGACTGGCGGACCTCTTACCTAAAGCCTGGGTGAGCCACGTCTTGCAAAATAGAGGTTAGCGATATCAATGTAATTTCATACAAGTACACACCAGTTTTTGGCGCGCATCGAATGTGTACACCCAGAAAGCATGGGGCGATATTAACGTAATTTCATACAAGTACACACCAGTTTTTGGCGCGCATCGAATGTGTACACCCAGAAAGCATGGGGCGATATCAATGTAATTTCATACAAGTACACACCAGTATTTGGCGCGCATCGAATGTGTACACCCAGAAAGCATGGGGCGATATCAATGTAATTTCATACAAGTACACACCAGTTTTTGGCGCGCATCGAATGTGTACACCCAGAAAGCATGGGGCGATATCAATGTAATTTCATACAAGTACACACCAGTTTTTGGCGCGCATCGAATGTGTACACCCAGAAAGCATGGGGCGATGTCAATGTAATTTCATACAAGTACACACCAGTTTTTGGCGCGCATCGAATGTGTACACCCAGAAAGCATTGGTGTGTGTGTGTGTGTGTGTGGTTTGAGGTTTTCGGGCGCTAAACAGCGTGGTCATCAGCGCCCAAACGCATAGAAACAGGAACACATGCAGTGAAGGGACGAAGACGGACAGCGAACAAGGAGAACGGCTAAAAGACACAGACCTGACGCAGTTACAAATCCTCACATACAGAGGCAAAACAAGAGGAGAAGAAACGCACTGAAAAAGGAAAGGAAACACAAGGAAAAGAGAACAGAAATCGAAGTGAAACAAGTAGGTAATCGTGACTGGCGGACCTCTTACCTAACGCCTGGGTGAGCCACGTCTTGCAAAATAGAGGTCAGCGATATCAATGTAATTTCATACAAGTACACACCAGTTTTTGGCGCGCATCGAATGTGTACACCCAGAAAGCATGGGGCGATATCAATGTAATTTCATACAAGTACACACCAGTTTTTGGCGCGCATCGAATGTGTACACCCAGAAAGCATGGGGCGATATCAATGTAATTTCATACAAGTACACACCAGTTTTTGGCGCGCATCGAATGTGTACACCCAGAAAGCATGGGGTGATATCAATGTAATTTCATACAAGTACACACCAGTATTTGGCGCGCATCGAATGTGTACACCCAGAAAGCATGGGGCGATATCAATGTAATTTCATACAAGTACACACCAGTTTTTGGCGCGCATCGAATGTGTACACCCAGAAAGCATGGGGCGATGTCAATGTAATTTCATACAAGTACACACCAGTTTTTGGCGCGCATCGAATGTGTACACCCAGAAAGCATTGGTGTGTGTGTGTGTGTGTGGTTTGAGGTTTTCGGGCGCTAAACAGCGTGGTCATCAGCGCCCAAACGCATAGAAACAGGAACACATGCAGTGAAGGGACGAAGACGGACAGCGAACAAGGAGAACGGCTAAAAGACACAGACCTGACGCAGTTACAAATCCTCACATACAGAGGCAAAACAAGAGGAGAAGAAACGCACTGAAAAAGGAAAGGAAACACAAGGAAAAGAGAACAGAAATCGAAGTGAAACAAGTAGGTAATCGTGACTGGCGGACCTCTTACCTAAAGCCTGGGTGAGCCACGTCTTGCAAAATAGAGGTCAGCGATATCAATGTAATTTCATACAAGTACACACCAGTTTTTGGCGCGCATCGAATGTGTACACCCAGAAAGCATGGGGCGATATCAATGTAATTTCATACAAGTACACACCAGTTTTTGGCGCGCATCGAATGTGTACACCCAGAAAGCATGGGGCGATATCAATGTAATTTCATACAAGTACACACCAGTATTTGGCGCGCATCGAATGTGTACACCCAGAAAGCATGGGGCGATATCAATGTAATTTCATACAAGTACACACCAGTTTTTGGCGCGCATCGAATGTGTACACCCAGAAAGCATGGGGCGATATCAATGTAATTTCATACAAGTACACACCAGTTTTTGGCGCGCATCGAATGTGTACACCCAGAAAGCATGGGGTGATATCAATGTAATTTCATACAAGTACACACCAGTTTTTGGCGCGCATCGAATGTGTACACCCAGAAAGCATGGGGCGATATCAATGTAATTTCATACAAGTACACACCAGTTTTTGGCGCGCATCGAATGTGTACACCCAGAAAGCATGGGGCGATATCAATGTAATTTCATACAAGTACACACCAGTTTTTGGCGCGCATCGAATGTGTACACCCAGAAAGCATGGGGCGATATCAATGTAATTTCATACAAGTACACACCAGTATTTGGCGCGCATCGAATGTGTACACCCAGAAAGCATGGGGCGATATCAATGTAATTTCATACAAGTACACACCAGTTTTTGGCGCGCATCGAATGTGTACACCCAGAAAGCATGAGTGGATATCAATGTAATTTCATACCCGTACACGCCACAGACGGATGTGTAAATGATTAAAGCTGCAATTCTCTGTGTCATGTAGAACGCACATCAGAGGGTATTATGTTCTTCGTGTTTAGTGGTGTCACCACGCCTAAAAGATTTGTAATGGATTGTGAACAACGTCAGAAGTTGAGTGATCAGTGTGAAGGAGACGGAGATGCCGCGTACTCGTGTGAGACAGAGTTTACAGAACCTGACAGAATTTGAAAGGAGTTTCATTGTGGGTCTTCTTATGTCCGGCTGGTCGAACCGTGGAATATCCAGATTTGCAGGTGATTCGAATCTAACAGTGGCACGATGTTACACTGCGCGGCAACGTGATACTCGTCGTCAAGGTTTGGGTCGGCCACGTCTGACCACCACAAGGCAGGATCTTCGCATTGTGCACCAAGCAGGTCATTACGTCAGTACATGTGCACCTGCCATCCCCGAACAAGAAGCCTCAAACACAAACGGCTCGCTTTAGAGTGGTGCCGTGACCAGGAAGAACGGGTTGATGACGCATGATGTCGCATTGTGTTCTGTGATGTCGTCAGTCATACGAACACACCGCTGCCTGAGAGATCGATCCGCTGGATGCGATTCTCTCGATAAACGGAGCAGTAGAACGGCTGTGTTAGCCAAAGAGTACGCAGCCGGCCGCAGTACTTAGGCTCACATCGAGGCGCCGCTAGGGCACTTCATGTGCAGCAGGAGAGTAGTGCAGTTGTGCCAGTCTACAGTTCGTAGCCGCGCTCAGTGGTCAGCCAGCGCCGATGTTAGTCATCCTCTGCAGCTCAGTCATTGCTGCCATCAAGTCTTTGTAGCTCCGTTCCAAGTTAGTCTTCAAATTCACCGGATTCGACAGTCAAGACTACAAGAGATTAATTCGTCACTGCAAAATTTGTGACTTGTAAATTATGTCGTTCTGCAGATGCTTAGTCTAGTCACGTCTTCTATAATTGTCAACCAACTGATCATGGACTACAGCAAAGTTAAGTAATAAATACTTCCTTATTTTGTACTCCTATTAATTAATTGTGTTTTCCTGTTGTAGCTACCAAGCAGTTCAAAAATGGTTCAAATGGCTCTGAGCACTATGGACTTACCATGTGGTCATCAGTCCCCTAGAACTTAGAACTACTTAAACCTAACCAACCTAAGGACATCACACACATCCATGCCCAAGGCAGGATTCGAACCTGCGACCGTAGCGGTCGCGCGGCTCCAGACTGTAGCGCCTAGAGCCGCTCGGCCACTTCGGCCGGCTACAAAGCACATTATAGAATCATGTTGCTTGCTATCGCTTGCGGTGCTAGAACAGAATTCCGGATCGTATTTTTGTGGAATCAACCGAAGCACAAATTCGTAGAAAATTACGCACATTTAATGAATGATACTACCTTGCAGGGACATTAATTTTTAAATGCGATACTGGAAAACACAGTTCATTTAAAATCAAAAAGATTGTTATTCCTTTGATGGGAACCACGCGCATTGTATCATTCGCGCGAAAGTAGGTGCGCTAAATTGGTGGAGAATTAAAGAGTGTTTTTTATAGGTTCTTTCCTTGAAGTGTTGCAATTTACAAAAAGAAATAAAAGTACACTAGCTCTATTTGTACCCTTACCGCCACCGTGGTAGTCACGAACATAACCGCTGCACAACACTCGCTTTGTCTTAACGTTACTAACTCTACGGGTACAAGAGTACACGCAAAACTTCAGCTTCTGGCCGTTGCATGGAAAGCAGTTAGCCAGATACTGAGGACAGGGGCCTCTCCAACATACCGAAGACTCATCAATACCCGTTATTAAAAGGCTTGATGATGCCCTTGTAAGAGCGGAGTGACTTGCGCATTACAAGAGAAAGCTTTGTCCAGCACGAGTACTTATGCATTCGTTAAATACAACCCAAATCACATGCTGAAACGAGATTATTAGACATGTTTGGACCGTTTCAAAAAGAATCCAGTTTTTGTTGGCGGATTTACTACTGTGAATGAAGCGTTGGCCTACTGCTTCACACGACGAATGAAGCAGCAATGAAAGCAATGGGTAGATCCGGTGGTACTGTACCGAAACGGACGAAGCCCGTATCATCTGAGAGAAGGATTTTGGGCAGCGTTTTCTAGGATGCATAACTAATATTTCTTATTGACTGCCCTACAAACACGAGAAAAAATTGGTGAATACTGCACGGGACTATTCACCAACTGGACGACGAGGGAACAAGAGAAGAGCCCCACATGACAACAGATGAAGAGTGTCTCAGCCCACTTGTCCACAAGGGGCGTCGACAAAAGCAAAACCAAAGGATGTCAGTTATGAACTGTTGGAATTCCGACTTAACTTGCTTAGAGCTCCTCTGTCTTTCCGCTGTTGCTACATGGAAAGAAATTTAAGGGTGAAGAAAGGTTTGAGTACAATGTATAGACTGTTTTGCAGAACTTAGGACTCACTTTTGAGGGATGGCTGTTCCTCACTATAAAGAAGCTAGGCCTAGTGCACTGACTTAAACGGAAGTAAAAACTGTCGAGGACTTTTCGCCTTCCCGTTGTACTTTCGAATACCAGAGAAAAACAGCACAAAATTAGGAATGTCCTCATCTCTGAATGGTATATATGAATCAACATAACTTACATCTTACCTATATTGTCATTGCTTCAACAAATGATATTCTTATCCTAAAAAAGAGTTGTGCGTCTGAGGAACTCCAACAGCCGAAGTGACGTAACGTTGAAAGAAACAAAGCTGACGAGGTCGATGGCATTCTCTTGATGACTTGAAGGATGCAAACAAAACAGTCGGATCAGAGTACAGGTCAATGACCCCACTACAGAACATTCGAAATCGAGTCGCTCTTGTCCGATAAGGCGCAGTCCATTGACACGGTCGGTAAGTACGACTGCAGGCGCCGCTGACTTAAGTCCTGTTAGGAGACATGGCTATTGGAAACATTCCCCGCACAACACGTCAGTAGCAGGCAAAGGAAAACCAACAGTCTGATCGAAGTGCTTCATTTTACTGTTCTTTGTACCAATTACCAAAAAAGAATAACAAGAATATTAATCTCATGGAATAAAATTTTTCTTTTCGAAAATATATTTACAATCCTCAGGGGTCCGTAAAACTTACTTACCTCTTTTGATAACGTCGTACGACGTAACTTAAAAAGAAAATAAGTCTCTACATCATTAAAAAATAGCATAACGAATAGCTTTTGATTCCAATTACTAATTTGAATAGTCGGTAGGAATGTGGCACCGATAGTGGCTGTGGCTGTGTCAGGGACCGGTAGACAGCTGTCCAGACGGCAAACTCAGCAGTGAGGGAACATCTCCACAAAACGTGATGGCACGAGTAGTAGGCCAATCAAACCACCTCCGTCTTCCATCTCTAAGTACACATGTGTCCACATTACTCCGTGATACAGAAGGTGACCAAAAATATAGAGAGACCAAAAACACAGCACATTACTATGTCTAATATAGTGTACGAAAACCACTGCCATTTAAAAGTTCAAAAGAACTTCCAGTCGTATCGGAATCAATAAATACGGATTCTTTATGGTTTTCAGGGGAATCCTGCAAAATAGTAGCAAGTCCAGGTAACGATGATGGAGGTTGACAGTGACCGAGCACCCTTCTCTCCAAAGTATGCCACAAAAGCTCAAAAACTCAACGGTATCAAGATGTGGGGATTATGGTGGTCTGGAGAGATCCTAAAAGTCACCCCCGTGCTCACAAAATCAGTCCTGGACGATGCAAGCTGTGGGAACAGGAGCTCTGTCTTCTTGTAACACAGCATCACCATTGACGAACAAACACTGTACCGGATCAACCAAAGTGGTCGCAACATCGTCGACAGTTATGCGACTTTGTTGCAATAATCATCACCGAACGCCCACGAAGCTTCATTCAAAAGTGGTTCAAATGGCTCTAAGCCATCTGAGGTCATCAGTCCCCTAGACTTAGAACTGTTTAAACGTAACTAACCTAAGGGCATCACACACATCCATGCTCGATGCAGGATTCGAACCTGCGACCGTAGCAGCAGCGCGGTTCCAGACTGAAGCGCCTAGAACCGCTAGGCCACAGCGGCTGGCGAAGCTTCATTCTTGGGATCTAAACTCGGTCATATGTTGGAAATATTGTGAACCAATACTCATCCGACCAAATGACCTCTCCCTCATTGTTCCATAGTCCAGCTATTATGACTTCAGAATCACGTTTTCCTGTTAGGGGTATTTGCATCACTGATGAGTGGTTTTGGAATTCCAGCTCACCTTAGAATTCCAAGCTTATGGAGCTTCCTTAGGTGCTGACAGGATTTGCCGGACATTCAGTCCTGCAGCGAATTTTTCAGCTGTCGGTCTCTTATTTTCCGTCACAATCCTCTTCAATGACCGTTCATCACGATCACTCGAAATACAGTTTTGGCGACGTTGTGACTTGCTGGATAATGTTTCTCCGCAAACTCTTCGTCTACCTTGGTTACGGAAGCAAACTATACGAGCACCAACAATTTGCCCACATTCGATTGCACTTAGCTCCAACATAATGCACTCACAACACTGGTCTGACCACGACCGACACTTGCAACGTGTTGTGGACATTTCGCAGGTGCCGCTCGTGATCAAAAACAACAGCGTAACTTGCAGCCGTTGAAAGCATCTGCATTTACGTTCCAGTATGTATTTCTCACAATATTTTCATATTTTTGTCCAATACTTCCACGTACGAGTTACATAAATCTACGATATACATAAATCTACTGTTTTATACCTACCTCGATAGTCTTTTAAGAGACGGATCACTTTCTACTCAAGTTTGTAATTTTTGTTGTAAACAACAGGCTTACTGCGAACGGCCTTTACGCAGTGGTAACACCGGTTCCCGTCAGATCACCGAAGTTAAGCGCTGTCGGGCTGGGGTTGCACTTGGATGGGTGACCATCCGATCTGTCCAGCACTGTTGGCAAGCGGGGTGCACTCAGCCCTTGTGAGGCAAACTGAGGAGCTACTTGATTGAGAAGTAGCGACTCCGGTCTCGAAAACTGATAACGGCCGGGAGAGCGGTGTGCTGACCACATGCCCCTCCATATCCACATTCAGTGATGCCGATGGGCTGAGGATGACACGGCGGCCGATCGGTAGCGTTGGGCATTCTTGGCCTGTTCGGATGGAGTTTTAGTTTTAATAGGTTTACAGACGTTTGGGCGACGAAGTTGGGCAGGGAAAAGGTTTCCGCTCATCGATGAGATTGAGTAACACTCGTTTAGATAATCATATAATACACTGCCTGATCAAAAATCTCCGGAGACCCTACGAAATGCGGAATTAACCACTAGATTTCACTAGAGGCTGACCCCCTAGTGTAAAAGGAGGCGGGGAGAATTGTGTCGTCAGTAGAGAAGCAGTGATAGCAGAAAGGGTCGATTAGGATAGCTCAGTGATTTGAACATGGACTAGTCACTGGATGTCACCTGAATAACGAATCCATCTGCGACAATTCGACCACCCTAAAGCAGCCCAATTCGACTGTTGGTGATGTCACTGTGAAGTGAAAACGTGAAGAATCAATCACAGCTAAAGCACGACCAGGCAGTCCTCACGTACTGACGGACGGGGGCAGTGGGGCATTGCAGAAGACGGTTCGAAGATATCGCATGAAATTAGCAGTGGGAATCACTCGTGAATTCCGAAGTGCAACAGTCGAACTAGCACAATGACTGTGCGTGGGGAGATAAAAAGAATGCTGTACAGTGGTCGAGAAGCTTCTCGTAAGCAAAACGTTTCTGTAGTCAGTGCTAAGCGACGGTTGGGATGTTGTAAAGAGCGACATCACTGGACAATGGATGATTGGAAACGAGTGATTTGGAGTGGACAACTACGCTGTAGACTGCGGCAATGTAATGGAAGGGTTTCGGTGTGGCTAATTCCTGGAGAATGTTATTGCTATCATGAATAGTGCCAACCGTGAAATATGGAGAAGTTGGTGTGATGGTATGGGAGTTGGTTTTCGTGGTTATGGAGTGGTCACCTCACTGTACTTAACAAAACGCTAAATGCGGAATGGTATGAATGCATTTTACAACTTTGAGCACTGTGGAGAGTAGAGAAACAGTTCTGAGGTCATGACTTTATATCAGCATGACATTACACCCTGTCAAAAAGCAGCTCACAGGCAAAAGTTTGTGTACAATAACATTTCTGAAATGGACTAGCCCGCCCAGTTCCGACTTGAACTCAATGGAACATCTTGGGAAACAGTTAGGATGGACACTTCGCTCTCCATCCTAGCGTCCAATACCCCACTACCTTCTTTGGTTTCGGCTCTTGAGGAACAATGGGCTCACTGAATACATCCCCAGCGGAGTTCGAACCGTCAGAAAGGTGACGGATGGAAACAGCCAACATTAACGCCCACTAACAGGTGTCCGGATACTTTTGATCACATAGTGTACCTACTTTATGCACTGATTAATACCTTTATTATACGTAGTAAACATTACAAGTGTCGGCAGGAATTTTTGTTAGTAACGGGAACAAACAGCTCAAGTGATGCCTGTATCAACAAGCACTCAAGTCCGAAATACAGCATATTTAAATCGAGTAGCACTGTTTGTCACTGTTCACTTGAAGTTTTATTTTTCAAAATGGCGCATGTCGGCTTCGATACTAGAGCTCATTGATTCTACTGATACAATAATTCTGTCAGCCGTATGACCTGGTGTAGGACGACATTGAAATTAAGGCTCTGGTTGAACTCATACGGGATGGTAAATCGATTGGCTTCCTCAAAGAAATGAGCCCTGCAACCGCTAGACTTACGAAATCCTGGCCGTTCCGGATTATTGTTACAAGAAGGGGACTGTGTGTCCTTCCCAATATGAAACCATTTTGTTAATTACAGAGCACGTCTGCACGGCAATCCATTCTGGAGTATCTCGCTCAGTCAGTTGCTTTGTAAGTTGCGCAGCCACAGTCGCCAGCTCACGCTTCTGCTGTGGTTCTTGATTAAGAGGCAGCCAGCTGAAAATCCGTTGTGAAAAACAAAAAATCAACTAAAAAATCAGCTCCTGTATTTGGGCGGTAAGACGCGGAGAGGTGGTGGCGCGTTGTTACTAGTCATCAGACTCTTCACCAAAGTCACAGATTACCCTCTTAACCTCCCTGAAGCGTCTGATGGAATAAGGCCCATCACACTGTTGATCGGTCCTTCTGAAATAGACATTAAGTTCGGCGACCCACCTTGGTACCCTCTGACAGGGGTACATTATTCGGCGCTACTGATTTTCGCTTCCTCTCCCTTCCAACATCATTAGCATCAACAATAGTGATGGCACGTCGCTACATTATAAGAGTACACAGCCAACTGCACGAGATGGTGTATTGTCATGTTTGTGTTAGATGTTGAGGAAAGAAGAGAGAGGGTGAAATACCGTGCCGGCGAGTAGGTTACCCGTACCAAATACGCCAAGGGGACCGCGTGACTTAACGTCCACATCTCGCAGACGAGCCACCGTCAGCGTCGCGTGTCGTCGCTCCATGCGACACCGCAGAGATGTTTGTAATTTCGTCCAGGTGGCCACCAGTCTTCCACCGCTTGGCGACCAAATGGAGTAGGTGAAATGTTCTTGCACCACCAGAATTGAAAGCCGATACCTTCCGGCTGAGCGTCCCGCACAGGCGTGCTCTTGCGTACTCGGATACAGAGGCCGTTGCGTCTATGGACATAAGTGCGTCTGAGTATGTAGACATAATGAGCTCCATGTCTCTCGTCGTTGATACCACTACAGTGTAAGTATATTCTTGATTCTACCGTACACCCTTATGGCGATGCAGTATTTCTTATGTCCGAAGAGGACTACAGGGTTCAGCAATAGTGCAACCCAAGGAGAAACCATATCGACATGAGCCCCATTTATCATGTTTTGAATATACTCGGCAAGAGAGATATTCCTCCCCTCCCTCTTGCCAAGCTGAGAGGAGCTCTTCCAGATGGTTAGTATTCATTCACTCTGGTGCCCACCATCATTACAATCATCGCACATTGCTCCATGTGATGCGTTCCTGATCAGGACAATCACATGCATTATTGGTCTTACTTGTGCTCAATGATGCTGAGAAATCTGCATTCTACTTATCGTGCATATACTAGGTCCCAAAATTAATTATCGGTAGAATTAATGACATTGACATGTAAGGAATGGAAGTCATGAGGATACAGAAATAAGATGTATGACATGAGTTTATATAAATGAAGTAATCCTCAGAAATGCTGAACTCCGTTGTAACGAATATGTCGTGACTAACGAATACTAGTGATAAGACTGGGAACGTGCTTTTCACGAACAGGTGCTTTAATCAATAGACTATCGGAGCACGCTTCCAACCTGACTAAAACTTTCGTTGACACTGATTTTCCACTCATTATTTCCCAGCAAATAAACGTAGTTCCTCAAGATACCTAATAATATCAACCACAGCTGATTCCCACAGTCAGCTAACCAACGTAAGGGGGCGATCGAAAAGTTCCCGTTCGGAGGCCGTACCACCGAGAATCGGTATGCGAATCAAACAAAATCGCCGTGAACATTGAGACAGCCACCACACTGACGCTCCAAGTTGAAGACACTTCTTTGGTAAAACACAGAGCTCCGGTGTGTGAAGTAGTTTGTAACCGCCTGCTGCACATCCGCGTCTGACAAGAGTCGTTGACCCTTCAAGGCCTGTTTTTAAGCGGCCGAAGGAGTGGTAATCACACGGGAGAGATCAGGACTAAGGGTGGGACTCGAGTCTCTCTCACTCGAATTGACGTAACTTTTACGACATTTTCGATATGGGGGTATGCGTTATCAAGAAGCAGCAGCACCGCTTGAACAGGAATACTGCGCCATACGTATTTTTCATCCTCTGGTGGATGTCTACTGGTGTTTATCTTTCAGTATTCAAGAAAAGAACAACAGTACGTTGGTCATGTTTGGACGCAATTGGTAATAACGTCCCCATAATTCACGTTTCCGCATTTGCGTCACTCACGCCAAAAAACACAAGTGCCACACTTATCCCTCACCTGCATGTCGGTGTTGATATACCTGCATCGGAGTCGCACATACGCTGCAGCAACGCCCCCAGACGAAATCTTTTTTATCACCCCTTGCAACGGGAAAACAAACGACAGTGAAATCTGAGCCTGGCCCGGAGACATGTTCAGATATTTTAATGGTTGCCAAAGAGACCACAAGCAGATACTCTCTTTCTGTATTTCAGTAAGCATAGTTACTGTGAGGAAATATGAGTAGAAGTTTGCTTCAAAGATATTTATGTTGGCGAGCCAAATCATTATGACCACCTGTTTAACCCTAGATCACTAAGGGGGAGAAAATGTTATGTTGTTACTAAACCAATGTCAGCAAATCGCTGGAGTCGTGGAACAAATAACGCAGTCATTGTTAACAATAGTTTTTACCGTGGAGGTACTCGAGAGGACATGTCGTTCATGTGTCAGATACCAACTGAAATCGTAAAATTTTACGAGGGTTTCATAATGTATGGTTGAAACATCCCCTTAGAAAAATTTGTAAATGACTGTGCTGGTAAGCCTCATACGTTATTTGATTTTCAAACAGCTGAGCAAAACTGAACGTACGAAGACATTTCTCTCTTTACTTATTCTGATCAACACTAAACTGACACACAATATTTTTAGCGCAAAGCGTTCTGACTTTCAATAATCCCTACAAAAGAATGGCCCTGACTAACAATAATATATACCTTTCATGAATCATTTACGTCACAAAAATCTTCATTACTCGAACTACTGCAATACAGCGAGCGCCAATAGTACCAGCTAAATAAAAGATTCTAACTACGGAAAGCACTAACTACTGATGGGGATAGTTAGCAAATGAAAGATTTTGATAGAGAATAAACAATGTATTCACCTTAATAGTGTTCAAAAGTCATATATATATATATATATATATATATATATATATATATATATATATAAAATCAGTTCATGACATCCAGTCTTACAAATTTCGTTTTTCTGACGGACACACTTCCAGATCGTCCGCTCTCAAAATTATGCCATCTCTCCCCACATCCACCAACGTTGCCGGCTCACCTCCAACTGCGCAGCGCTACGCGCTGTTCACGTCGAACTGCCCAACGCTGCAATAGCAAATATTCTAACAATGCAAACCAGCCACAGACTGCACACAGCACAATCAGTGATTTTCATACAGAGCGGTACGTGGCGTTACCAACATAAAAACCTAAACAAGCTTACTTACATGGTTAATATCGTGTTGGTCCAGCTTTGAAACTCAAACAACAGTGATTCTGTGTAACATCCTTGATATTTCCGGAGATATCTGCGTACCAGATGTCTACGCATAGATTACGCAATTTCCGTAAGTTATAGACCTGTTGGCTTGTGACCGAGTCCCAGGTTGTTGACTGTCGCTGTGTGATGCTGAGAAATCTGTGCCAGCGCACTAAACAGGTTTCAGACCAGGCGGTTTCAGTGGCCAAGACATCCGCATGAACTCAATATCGTACTGCTCAAAATACTGAAGCACTATTCTGTCACAGTCAAACGGACCATTATCCTGCTGTGGATGTCGCTATCGTCGTTGAGGAAGATCGCAGCTGTCCTTGTGCCTTCGATTACTATCACAGGTCCCATGCAAGCCCAGGTGAATGTCCCCCATAGAGTAATACTGACCCGTCTCACCTGTCAGTGGCGCAGTGCACGTTTCGAGCAGGCAAACGCTTGGATGAAGGCGTATCCAGACACGATCATCGAGTTGGTGTAACAGGACACGTTACTTATCCGACCAGGCAACACGTTTTCATTGATCCAAAGTCTAATCTCCATTATTCCGTGCCCACTGTTAATACTAACAGACGACGGTACTGGGCCGGTATGGGAACAC
This sequence comes from Schistocerca americana, assembly GCF_021461395.2. Lineage (NCBI taxonomy): Eukaryota > Metazoa > Arthropoda > Insecta > Orthoptera > Acrididae > Schistocerca > Schistocerca americana. The sequence continues at coordinate 659,535,510 of NC_060120.1, read as the reverse complement.
GTATGAGTTGTTTGCTGCGGAGCCCCAAGTTCGACAGTATCAGCTGAACAGTGTACTCCAACTACTTGCGCCTGCACAAGCGTTGTACTGTCCTCAGATCGCGGCTTATCTTACTTTACGGAGCGGGCAAGGTTCCGAGCTCGACGTTCTGTGATGATGTTGTGGGTTGGCAGGAGAGCCAAGGCCGTATTATTAGAGGAAGCCGAAAGGCACACGTTTTAGCGCACGCAGGCTGGCGTGAGGTCTGGAACAGGACAAGGAAATTAGACTTTAGAAAAACGGACGTTGCTGGTGGAATACTTAACTTTAATCCATTAATGATGAGCGTCGCTCTTGACTGTACGTGACTCCAGTATCAATAGTAACTAGTACTGGCGCCTTGCTAGGTCGTAGCAAATGACGTAGCTGAAGGCTATGCTAACTATCGTCTCGGCAAATGACAGCGTATTTTGTCAGTGAACCATAGCTAGCAAAGTCGGCTGTACAACTGGGGCGAGTGCTAGGAAGACTCTCTAGACCTGCCGTGTGGCGGCGCTCGGTCTGCACTCAACGATAGTGGCGACACGCGGGTCCGACGTATACTAACGGACCGCGGCCGATTTAAAGGCTACCACCTAGCAAGTGTGGTGTCTGGCGGTGACACCACAGATGAGGCGCGTACACCCTACGTCTTGTAGCCTGTTTGTGGTTTACCGTCCTTCGGTCACTTTCCATAGAAACTCACCACAGCAGCATGCGAGCAGCTGTTTCCGAGTTGCTCGTTCCCAAGTGCCGAGCCATAACAACCGTCCCTTTGTGAAAGACGCATATGCCATTGGATTCCGCCATTGATGGCCGTTATCGTGGCTAGAATGGTTCCTCATTCGTCTCTGTTCCGATTGTGTACTTCCCTTGCCGCACGAATTGCATTCAGACTCGCTGTGGGCAGTGATCATAACGCTTTGGCTTGTCGCTTTGTGTATGCTTAAGAGAAGTGCCCGTGAAAAGTACATAATCCACGTTCGAGGCTTGGTCCGGCAGAAACTGTGTTCAGTCACGGCGTAATCAGTAGAAATTTAATTGCTTATCTACAACTTTGTTCAAATAGTTCAAATGGCTCTGAGCACTATGGGACTTAACATCTGTGGTCATCAGTCCCCTAGAACTTAGAACTACTTAAACCTAACTAACCTAAGGACATCACACACACATCCATGCCCGAGGCAGGATTCGAACCTGCGACCGTAGCGGTCACGCGGTTCCAGACTGAAGTGCCTAGAACCGCACGGTCACACCGGCCGGCTACAACCTTGTTCTCATGTGTCACGCATTTTATGCGTTTGCTCAGTTTCGTCACATTCAATCTTCAGAGCTCTCGGTCTTTGTGCTTTACTTGAGAAAGCGGTTTTTAAAAATATTTTGTGAGACAGTTAGCGTAGTAATTTAGAAATTTACTTAACTGCAGTAATGACATACTGTATAAGAACATTTTTAATTCTTTCCGTCTGCTTACTAAGTTGTCTGTGGAAATAATTGTAGCCTTGGCTATCAATGTTTTAGATATCCTAAGGAACTACGTTATCCTAAGGAACTACGTAACTGGTTTCAAGCTCACCACTGTGTTACGCTGAATTACTTTGCTGTAATAGTTCACACCATGGAAATTCTCGTTATTGCAACTTTTTTATCAGTACTTACGTACTATGTTGTTAAAACAGTGAGTACAGAGCGCATTATGAAGCTAAATATTTGAAATGCACTAATGTGAATTGCACGTAACAATCTCTCAACTTTTTAAAGACTCAGATGACGGTTTGAAAAAGGAAGTTGTGTTTCAAAGTAGAAAAAAGCGAAAGGAAAGGAAACTCCTCTTTCCGATACTCGACCGACTGCCGCGTCATCCTTAGGCAATCACCATCGGTTGTGGTAAGGAAGTGAGTGTTGTAAGCACACACCACTCCCGACCGTTGTCGACGTTGCAAGAGCGGAGCCGCTCAAACAGTGACAGTCCTTCACGAATGAAACATTGTAATTTGACAAACTATTTTCATGTTTGTTCGTCTTACAGACAGCACATTGTACATGTTCGTTGTGATAGCCGGAGATAGTTGATAGCTACAAGATTACACTCCGCGCACAATAAAATATCCTCGTCGTACGTACCTTTCAGAAGCAAAGCTGCTGGGGTCAACGACTTCTGTTTCCCATCAGTATCAGAAATAAACGCTTACGCCACCCAGGGTCGATGGCCGCGTTGCAGAGACGTGCTTTGGAACAGTGAATATTTGCAAGTAAACGTTCTGAGAGTACTTGACGGACCGATGACTCATTTTCGACAAACCAAGGCCGCATTCGGCAGAAATACAGTTGATACTAGCTAAATAGCAGATACGAACGCTGACATGTTTCCTGTACCTGTTAGTCATCAGTTTGGAAGACATAAAATCCAAAACCGAACCTCAGTGACACATGTGTACAATCCTCGTCTTATGGAGAATGAAATTAATCTGTACCAACAAGAAAGGAACTGAATTTTAAGCGACTGCCTTTAGAGACAATTTTTTAAGTATCAGGGATTTAGGATGTTTCAGTCATTGGTTTAGTGGCTTCAGTTAAAGCCTACTATCAAGTAACTTTTCCACAATGCAGTGCAATGCGATATTGCAATTCATTAGGCTAAAAGGCGGGATCGGAACACGTTTGTTCCGGAACATAGCAGCCTTGAGAAGGGGTAACATATATCACCTGTGTGTTGCGTCCGTCGTTTGTGGTGGGACTGAAGGTTGTTACCGTGCCTTTCCCTCGGCAAAGTGCTGTTCCGTCCTTGTAATTGATCACGCATCTGTGTGGTGAAATAAGACAACCTCATTAGTTTTGTAGTGAGGACTGGAACTCAGTTATTTGGAACAAGAGTACAGAAGACTGACATTTGTTGTGTGATGGGTGTCGCAGCAGCAGTTATAACAATATGTTTACTTTTGTGCGTCAACATACAGCTATAATCGGCGGTGGAAATATCTTTGCAGAGAGAAGCACATAATGATATATATTGTATTTTAGGCCCATAGACATAACTAGTTATTGTAGTGGTTCTGAACACTTTTACTGTTCGGGGCTAAATGACTATTGAAAATATAATTGTTTTTGGATAGCTCAACATGAATTTCCTAAGGGGCCGAAGTTTATCATGCATTTACCAGTAGAATAAGGTGCGGAGAAAATATTTCGCCGTATGGAACTTCCGTCCGATTTCGACGAAACAATTTGTGACTGAACCATCAAAATTTACAGAAACATAAAAGAAAATTAAATACGTATGGTCATGAAGTAGTGATACATAGGTTCTATACTAAATAATTAGTCCATACACAAGTTCCATTTAACTTTGAATTTGTGACAGTCGACGTATAACGAACTTAGATCTTTTAACACTTCCAGATACACGTCGCACACTATAGCTTCTCACATGAATCTACTGCCATGCAGTATGGCACTTTCACATTACACTAAAATAATATTTTTTAAACAATAACAATACGGTGGCAGGACATGCGTGTCCGACACAAATTACGAGAGACAGAAGAGTGAGTAACTGTTCATCGAGAATATCTCGTACATCAAAGGAATGTGTAAAAAAGGTTCTTCTTTTGTCCGCCTTTCGCGCAGCGGCTTTCAAAGTCAATAGCTCACAGCATTTCTGACGGCGCTCCACAATAAACACGTCACGTCACAGGACGTTAGTTTTTTTTTACATTCTCGCAACGTTATTTGCTAACTGTAGCTACTACCGAGCGACTGCTCGGTTAGTAAATGAGTTAAAATGGTAGGGCAATCACATAAGTGATAGGTGATGATGGCGTTCACTTCTCGTGGCAAGCATCAGGAGAGAAAATAAAACTATATCTACATCTACATCGCCATTGAACCGCCTTCAGATTATTTCTCTAACGTTCTACTCCCGAACAACGTGCGCGAAGAACGAAATATTAAAACTTTTCTTGAGAGCTCTGATTTATTTAACGAGAGCGTGATGAAAAGTAATGCCTCCGAACTTTTTCTGTGGAAGCTCTTAAAGTTTTTTTCAAATGACACTAACGTTATTAACATTCTACGTGTTTATTCTTCACGTTTACGTACTTGCAGCCCTTTGGCTTTAGAGGGCTCCGAGTTGTAGCAAGTAACATGACGGTGTGTAACATTGATTATGTCGGTGCGCAAGAAATAGCGTGCTGTAATCGAATATCGACTTCGAAGGGTTCGTCCACACATGGAGCACCCTCTTATTCAGTGTGGCAACACAAGTCCACATACGAGCGCAATCCGACTCCTTTGGTTCACTGTCTTCGATCATCCTCTATACAGTCCCGACTTGGCCCCATCCGATTTCCATCTGTTTCCAAAATCTAAAGAACACCATCGATGATTTAATTTTGATAGTCATGAGGGGGTGCAAGCAGAGATGAGCTTATGGCTCGGCCAACAGACAGACATTCGACAGTGATGGTATCAACAACTGGTCTCTCGTTGGGAGAAATGTGTTCGTCGCCAGGATGACTATGTTGCGAAGCAAATATGTAGACATCAGTAAAAAGGGCAGAGAATGTTAATATCGTTTGTGTTATTTAAAAATCTTTAAGACTTTTCTCATAAACAATTCACGGGTATTACTTTTCATCACGCACTCATATACGATAATTATTTTTCCCCATGTGGAGAGTGGTCGGGAAGTCCCATTTCTCCCTATGTATTACATAGATGTTAATGAATCGTTGTTTGTTACTGTTGCAGATGCTGATACACATCGAAATCAGGTCTAATGAGTCCACTTACAACATGGAGGAGAGGATCGTAATGAGCATATGGGTTCACGAACGATCCCATGTAGGAAAATCAATAAGAGATACTCAGCATGATTTCACTGTAAGGTTTAAGAAATCAGCCCCACCACAACCAACAGTTTTACGGTGGGAGAAAAAGCTCATTGCAGTTGGAAGCATAAAATTCAAGCCTCGCCCAGGGCTGAGACCAACATGACTGAAAGTGTATGTGGAGACTGCAGTGGCTGTCGAACGTTCGCCGTAAACGTCCTTTCGCAAGTGGTCACAGGAATTGGGAGGGCCATACTCGACATTAAAAAACATATAAAGAACGATTTAAATTGAGGACATTTAAACCATCGTTTGTAAACGAACTGAGTGACAATGACATACGAAAACGTCATCATGCTTGTGGACGAATGCTCGACGTCTTTGTAATTCTTCCTTCAAGGGGGAAAGTGTTTTTCTCGGACGACAGTGCAATATAATGGAGTGCAAAAGCGACCAACATTCATTTCCGGAGTAAACAAAACCCACATGTTTATGGAGAACTTGAACATAACTCACTTCATGTCTACATTGCGCTGTAATGTCTGCAACCCACTTGGTAGGTCCATATTGCTTTGATGGTGGTTTGAATCACTTTGCTTATCTCACCATGTTACTTGATCGGTTTATTTCACATCTGCAAGATAGGGGACTCAACAATCGTTTATGACTTTAGCAGAATAGAGCACCAGCCCATTATACTGTTTCCGTTAGAGAATATATGAACGAGGTACTTCCTGAAAAGTAGATTGGACGGGGTTCAGTCCGTTTTTCTGCACCTTTGGAGCGGCCACCTGGAAATCCTAATCTGTCATCTTGCGACAATGCAGTGTGGGAGTTCACTGAGAAGATGATCGCTGCCACATGCTACTAGACAGATGACGCACTTTAGGATGCTGTTCGTCGTGCTTTATTGCCATTTCACCGGCATTGGTAAGGAGTATTTCTCGTCGTACGTGGAGGAGTATTGTACTCTGTCACGAAAACGGTGGTATAAACACAGGCAGTTTGCAATAAATAACAAAAAATACATTACATGAAAGTCCTCTGCCGTAATCCCACTTTAATACGAGTACAATGCGACCGTCTATGAATATGTTGACTTGCGATAGGGGTAATGGGACTTTGTCTTCACTCTGTAGATGGGCCTCAATAAAATATTTTCGCATTCGGAGGAGAAACTCAATGACTGAAATTTCCTGAAAAGATATCGACGCAACTAAAAACGCCTTTGCTTAATCATTGCATCGCAACTAGCGTGTCATATCAGTGACACTCTCTCCCATGCTTCGCAGTAATTCAAAACGAGCTGCTTTGGATTGAACTTTTTTATCGTCCTTCGTCTATTCTATCTGGTAAGGATCCCTTACCGCCCAACAGTACTCCAAACGAGGAAGGACAACGTAGTATTGGCATCGTTTTTAGAAGATCTGTTGCATCTTCTTTAGTATTCTGTCCGTAAAACGCAGTCTTGGGTTCGCCATCCTCAGAACATTTTCTATTTGGACGTTCCAATTTAAGTTGTGCGTAACTGTAATTCTCAAGTATTTAGTTGAATTGTCAACCTTTACGTCTGTGCGATTTATGGTGCAGAAATTTAATCTATTCGTTTTAGTACTCATGTGGATGATTTCACACTTTTTATTATTTAGAGTCAGTTGCCAATTTTCGCACCATACAGATTTCTGATCTCAATCATCTAGCAATTGTATTTGATCTTCTGATGACTGTAATAGACAGTAAGCGAGAGCATCATCTCCTTTATAGCAGCAGAGGACCTGTAACATTTCTTTAGGAAACGTCAAATGTCACTTCTGTTTCACTCGATTACTTTTTGCCAGTTACTGAGAACTGTGACCCTTCTGACAGAAAATCACGAATCCAGGCGCACAGCTGAGATAATACTCCATAGGCACACAGTCTGATTAGAAGCCGCTGGTGTCAGAAACCTTTTGCACATCTAGGAATTTGGAATATGTGTCAATAGATTGTTTTCTTCGAAACAATTCATATTGTTCGAGCACAGTATATTTTATAAAATCCTACTGGAAATCGAAGTCACTAATATTGGTGTGTAATTCAGTGGGTTACTCACATTTCATTTTCTCAGAACGGGTGCGACCTGTACAACTTTTCAGTCTGTAGTTCCCGATCTTCCGTCGAGCGAATGGGTGTGTATCACTGCTATGTAAGGAGCTGTTATATGAACATACTCTGACTTGAACCTAACTGGTACACAGTCTGGGCCGGAAGACTTCCCTTTGTCAAGTGATTTAGTAAAAACCGCCAGAAAAACAACTGTCAGTGAACGAGATCACAGCCTCATACAATATGAACGGGGCTGTTACAAGGAACTGCGGTGCTGATACAACACAAATCACGCTGTAACTTAATACGTAGAAAAGACTTTATCATTATTCGAGTCTGCAGAAAATGTTTACGGCGATATGTTAGTATGCGAATCTGCGATTAGCAGTAAGGGCACATTTGTACGATGAAAATGATACTGAGATGCTACAATGTGAACCAGTAAAGACTCAAACAAGACCGTGTCAGTCACTCTTAATTTTGTTTCTGCAACAGGTCAGGTTATGCCACGTATAGGCGACAAACTCTGGAAACATTCACATCTATTAAATATCTGGGAGTATGCAAACGAACCGTTTTAAAGTGGAACTACTACTGAAGGTTCCAGATGAGATCCATTGGTACAACTTCCGAAAAGAGTAGTCCATTTACGGATAAGACAGCTTAAAAAAAACCATGTGTCTACTCCTTATCGAAGAATATCGTATCGTTCGGTACTTTGCTCTTTCGGCAATTGGAATACGTGGCCTATCCTCGGTCAATGGCCTGACTGCTGCGTTGCCGACTGTCGAAAGATCTGCAGATAACTACCCGCAGATAGCGCTGAGCACGCGATAAGCTTCCACACCTTACTGACCCACATCCGCTGCGGCCAAGGGCGTCGCAACGACTAGCTGTTATATCCCTCAATCACTTACTGTAAACCTTTCCCCAGATTCTTACCCTGCAACATTTTCTGTGGGCGCTCTAGGGTCTAGAAGTGTAGTACGGAACTAGAGGCAAAATTTGATAACGGGTCACAGAAAGCCCTCGGATAACTGTCCCGAAATATGGGGGTACAGGTTAGTGCTTCAATGTCACTTACTATTTTATCCCTTCAGTTTTCAGAAAACTACCTATAAGAAAAGAACTTTGTTGAACGCTAGGTACTAGGGGCGTTCAGTAAGTAATGCAACATGTTTTTTTTTCTCGGCCTATTTCAGTTGAAAAAATGCAGAATTTGTTGTGGGACATCGTGGAATATTCCCGCTTCAGGCCCTGTAGCTTCATGAAGTTCCGATGGGTGGCGCCACTATACGTAGCATCCAAAATGGCGTCTGTAGCGAAGCAGCGTTCCAAGCAGAGAGCTGTCATTGAGTTTCTTTTGGCTAAAAACTAGAGCATCGCAGATATTCAAAGGCGCCTGGGCAATATTTACGGAGAGCTGGCAGTGTACAAAAGCACGGTGAGTCGTTGACTGGGGGCTCTGTCATCGCCGCAACAACATCGCGCAAACCATGTCAATCTCCCACGTACTGGCCGTCCGCACAGAGCTGTGACTCCTGCAATGTGACATTCTCATTCGAGGTGGTAAGTGGATCACAATCAAGCACCTCGCTGCTCAACTGGACGTCTCTGTTGGTAGTGCTGGTACTCTCGTCCACCAGCTGGGGTACTCAAAGGTGTGTGCCCGTTGGATTCTTCGCCGCCAAACAGAAGACTATAAAGAGCAACGGAGGACCGTCTGCTCGAAACTGCTTGCGCTTTACAAGGGCGATCGTGACAATTTTTGTCGAACATCGTCACAAGCGATGAAACATGGGTTCACATTTTAACGAAATCGGTCGTAATGAATGGGATTGATTTGAAATTTCGTTAAAGAAGAATAATAAAATTTATCTGTTGTTTTTAAGTTAATTTTCTTTCGTGCGAACTTTGTTGTAGAACCACTCTCTTATTTTCGTGTGGTAATAAAAAATTTTTACTTACTTAATTATTACGTACATTTAAAGAAAAAATAATATTTACGTGAACTCATATGAACTGGTTAAGAATATTAGGTTGAGAATTGGGTCCTTTAAATCATTCGGCCTTGGCATACACTTTCCTGATGCAGTGGATTTTTTGTTAAATATTTTTACTGAATTTTATCCCGGCACTAGCCATAGAACACAAGATTACCTCTATTAGCAGAAAATGTTTTAATTATTGCCAAGCCGACATTTATCACTGATCAAACCTACTTCATTACACATTTAAGATATTTTGAAAGAACCAAACTGTTTAAATTTCAATGTTAACTAACATTAGCTATCCGCCTACGAATGCACAAACGTATAATTAATTCAAATTTTATCAGCCACAGGATCACTGAAAAAGAAGAACAATTTCTTAATTCACCATTGATTTTTATGCATCTGTTCCCGATTTACGGGTTTGCTATTGTTGGTCGCGGCACAGCCCAGCAACACCGCTAAAAAATGCTGAAAAATTCTTAAAGAAATTTTATAGATGACGTGGGCAAGCTAATTTACATAAATAATTCACACTTTTGATAAACTCTAATATATTTAGATCAAACAACAATACAACTCACATTAATTCGTAACGCATCGTCTAATGGCGGCTAAGTCCAGACAGAGACAAAAGAAGTCTACCCATTCGTAAAAAACTCTTTCACAGTGTCCTACCGCAATGACTTCTGAACAGAGAAGACCAAAGAATACATAATGCATTGTGCTTAAATAGTATTGCTGACTACTAACATTTCTTTGCAAATTGACGATATTATTCTCTTCTGGCAACATATCTCTGCTATCGCAAATACTGACACATTTTACAATCACACAATTTGCAAAGAAAAAATTCCTATCCTAAATACAGACAAATATTACAACAAAAAATATAAGGAGAATAACAAATGTCTTTTACACCACATTCAGTAATATTTTTGTTCAATAATTACGATATATACAACTTGCCCAGAGCGGCGTATATGGTACAAATAAACTCCTTTTTTTTTTTTTTTTAATAACGTGAGTTTGCCAGGGAACGTTACATTGCCCCCTGGCAGCATTTGGCAAAGAGTTTTTACACTTTGACACAATGGTGCCAGTAACGTTCTTTACACTTGTATATTTTACGGAATGGCTCTTTTATTTAGTCCCAGGATTATATAAGTTCATGGCTCCCCCATTTGGGCGTAGGCAAACAGGAAACCTGGGCAAAACTGTGCCGGAGCCCAGCCATCCCAGTTGGTTCATGGTCATTTGAATTAAATGCAGTTATTCATTTGAATTAAATTCAGTTCGTCACAAACGGTTACACAATTACACAATATCACAGTCACATACAGTTCGACTGAAGTTTTTTTGTGTGTGATACTATTATTCGTGTGATACACTACAAGGTCACTTGTCCTACGTAGTAAATGTTCAATGTTTATCGAAATGAAGTCATTGACATGTTATTCAGTTTATGTGAACATAAAAAAAAATCAATAATGCTGTATTTGGTGAGCGGTGCGGAGTGATTGTTGAGCGGCGCTCGGCGCGGCGCGCTGACTCCGTGTAGGTCACCGCCCCCGGCGTTGACAGCTACGGCGCGGAGGGGCGTGGCTGTCTGTCTGGTCTGCTACGGGCTGCTGCGGCCGCTGCATAGCTGATGTAGCCGGATGCGCGTTGGATATCCGCTCGCCCGTGCGACGTTTTCTTGCAGTGCTCCAGGAAACATGCAACAAGTTCAGAAACAGTGTACTATCCTTATAGGCATTTTTCCTGCTGTGGGAAAGAACGCACACAGTTAGTGGCAGTTATTACTCAGTAGGCCTTCACTAGTCTGGTTTGCACAATGTTTCGTTGTCACAGTAACACGTTTTATGGGCATACAATATTTTTCATCATGTCATGACTTGTCATTAGCCACACGCAAGTTTTCACCTTAGGACAAAATGTATCTTCGTAGTCAATGCGCTTTCCTAGCGTCCCTTGACACACAAAGAGTTAAAGTTTGACACTAGCTTGATCCACCGTCCGTTATCGGTTCACTGTTCGTGTCGTGCTAGTTCCTTGTCCACTTGCACACACGGCGATGATACAGTTTTTTATCACTTATACACAACTATTCCGTGACGTATTGCTGCAGGTTTAACAGTCACTGTCTGTCTCTGCCGCACAATACTGCACTTTTGTTTAAGTTCCTTTATTTTTATTTACAATGTCCGCTGTGCAATTTTTTTTTTTTTTTTTTTTTTTTTTTTTTTTGTAATAGCACATTCGTAACTCTTTACCAAGGTGTGATATTTGCGCACATGGTAACAAAATATTAAAATTTGGTATTAGTTTGCCCAAAAGTCATCTATATTCGTGTTCGAGTAGATTTTATTTGTGCATTCCAGCCGGATTCAGGCATATTGTTCAATAACTCCTTTGAACTCATGTCACACTTTACTATCAACGTCCTACGTAACTACAGTGTAGTCTCTGTAGGCAAAAATTGACTTGGACTGTATCTGGCTAACTCTTTTTTACTGTTTGAATCTGCACATGCTTCAATTGAAGCTTCTTTGTGCGTAACTTTGCATTACATAAATTTGCAACAAGTTCGCCTCCCGTGGTGCCCTCGGGTCACTACTGGGTGCATTATTTTCTCTAATAACATTGGTTAGATAATAAAGTTCTCAGGGCCTCATATTATTGATATTATTCTGGGTTCGAATCTGTCAATCTGACAGCTACACATATATACATACATACACATAATAGAGAAGATTGTGCCAAGAAATATTTCAAATTTGGGCACATAGAAAATTATGTAGTACACTAACTAATCATTACTAAAATGTTCTTTTTGATTGAACTCTGTCACAGCTTAACACTACAAATAATTGCACTAATCAGATTATCTGTGCAAACATTTAGAGCATGTTCTAGATAACACAAATTAAAAGAGTACATAACACAAATATCCATACACATGAGAAAGTCAATCATATTCTTATAACTAAACACTTCTACACTAGTACATTATCTCTAAAGATCACACATCATTAATGTTCATTATTTACAAAAGAATGGTGTCCACATAGGACTATTAGTCTTTTACTGTAGGAATGCTTTTACATCCTTACGCGGATACAGTCCCCGTACTCTCCCTGAGTGGGGATCTGCTAAGAGATAGCTACACTCATGTGGCACACTTACTACTCTAAAAGGTCCATTGTACACCAATTGCCACTTGCTATTCTGTTTCAAGGATGCCGAGGACTTAGGATGATTGCGTAAGAGTACCAAGTCCCCAACACTAAATTTTTGGTTATTCGTCACATGTCGATTATATTTTTCTTCCCTTTTTTAGCGCACCTGGTAAGGTTGCACCCTGCTTTTCTTATCTTGTGTGCTTATATGCAATGTATAACCTGAACAATTTATTTAACTCTCCAAATGTTCGTAAAAAAACTGTTTCCTTCTTGGGCCAAGGAATGGAGTATGAGGCTCGACAGTAAGTTTTGTGAGGCTTTACCTCGATATTGTACTGATATCCCTTAACAATTCCTGGTCGTTCTGAAAATACATCTGCATAATTAGATAATAACTGTACCAAATCCTGCTGTTGCATAGAGTTCAAATTTTCGGACTGTGATACTTTGTTCACAAGTGCGTCCACATTTGCTTTTAATTGATCATCTTGTACGTCAGGATAATAGAGATTCTGACCTAGACAACGATTGTCTAAATGTAGTATCCACTGATTCCTACACCTTATGTTAATAGCGTTACAATTAGGTACAGGTACCTCTTCAGATCTGAGCATGGACAATTCTATTCTCCTACCAGCATTCATCAAGCTTAATTTTCCCCGAGAAAGGTCGATTATTGCGTCCCTTTCTCTTAAAAAATCTACCCCCAAAATGCAGGCTACTTTTAAACCCTTTACTACCAGGAATGAGCACGCTATGGCTTCATCCCCTACATACATCTCTACCCGCACTTGGAGTTTAATTATTTGTCGCTGTGCACTTATGGCTCCAGTGACTTTACAATTATTCACGGGAAAAGTCAGCATACGCCTTTCCTTCCCCAGTACTTTGAATAAGTCCATACTCATAACACTGACAGTAGCACCTGTATCTACGACCGCTTGCACATCAATATTGTTAATTTTGATCTCTATTATCGCTTGTACTTTGTCTTTGTGCTCCTTTATGCACGTGGATGGTTCAGTTATTAATTCATCTCCCATCTGTACCCCGTCATTATACCTCATTCATTTTGTTCGGTGTTTTGTTCGGTGTTTTGTTCTGTGTCGGGCTGCTCTCTCTCCAAACCTCAGCCGACGATGGAGAGCGTATCTCGGCTGCATCTAGTTTGTTGAATTATTGCTAGTGGATGGGCGTGGCTGCTCTGTGTCACTGACCTCCACTATGTACACGTTGTGTTGCGTCGGCCGCCACGGTTGCGCAATTGGCGCATTTTGTGGTGGCGGTCGGTTATTGTCATATCTATCACTGTTTTGCCGGTCCGGACTGGGCCTCTGGTTCTGCGGCCAAGTTCGGTTTGCATCATTATAAGTATTAGTGTTGCTCGGCCCCCTGGCATTTTTCCATCTATTATTGCTTGGTGGGCCTGTCTCATACCGGTCATCGAACCTCCTTTTCCGGTCATTATTCACCGGCGGACTATTGCCGTTCCGGTCTCTACCTCTATTTCCGTTTTGTGCATACTCCTGTCTCCTATTATTACCTCCGCCGTTTCCATTACTTGGTGGAGGCGTGTTATTTCTACCATTTCTATAACCATTTCCGTTACTTCTAGCCTGTTCAGAGGCTGCCTTAACGTCCTCCTGAATCAGGTCAATTGAGTCCAGAACAGACAAGAAATGTTCCATATCATTTTCAGGCACGTGTATAAGTTTTTCCTTTACATGTATCGGCAAGTGTGATTTCAAAAGCCTGATCAAATCCCGGGATGAAATCTGTTCGTCCCAGTAACGGGTCTTATTAATGTACTTCTCGAAATATTTTCGCAAATTGCCTAGTCGTGGAGAATACGGCTCTGGATTATATACCTCCTTCCGTAATCTCTCCTGGATACATGTTGACCAATATTTGGCCAAGAATGCTTTTTCAAATTGCTCATATGTATCACAACTGTCAGCTGCTTCGGTTGCCCATAATACAGCATCTCCTTGTATGTAAGACATAACGAACTGTATTTTCTGGGTATGACTCTAAACGCTAGGCAAAATGTTTCTAAATCCCTTGATAAACACTACAGGGTGAACAGATTTCTTCTCCGTTGTAAAGATCTGAAACTGTCGGTTCCTAATCAAGCTTTCTTCAATCACTACTTTGGAATGACATTTATTTGTTTCGCTTACATTGGTTGCATGTTCTGTCTCGCAGTCGCAATTTTTTACTGCAGTATTTATATGCCTATTATTGTTGGACCTGGCTGGCGTGACATACGCCCGTGCCTCGTCATGCCGCAAGCTAAGCTCCATCTCGGCAAGACGACGGTCCACACTCCGCTGCCACAGCGGAATGTCTTTATGCACTATCCTTTTTAGATCTTGCACATCCGCACTTGAGCCCACATCTCTGGCCTCAATTTCGACGTGCACTTTCTGATCTATTTCTTTTATGACTTCATTTTCTACTTTGTGCACTTGTTCGATCACTTTGTTCTCAACTACTTGAGTTGTGTCAATTTCTAGTTGTTCGACCCTATTAGTCAGGACACTGATTTCCTCTACTATATTGGCGTTAGCCACTTGAACACTATCTACTCTTTCGCTTAATTCTTGCACCGTTTTGGGTATGGTTTCATATTTTTGTTTCAAACTAACAATCTCACTTTGCATAACTTCTAAAGTTTGCATCAACTGCAAGTCCCTCTCATGCAGGCGTCGGTGACGCTCTGCTTGTTTAGCATCACGTTCTCTATCGCGCTCTGCTTGTTTGGCAAATTCAGCTACCAATCTCTGGTCACGCTCTGCTTGTTCAGCATCACGTTCTCTATCGCGTTCTGCTTGCATACATGCAAATTCAGCTACCAATCTCTGGTCACGCTCTGCTTGTTCAGCATCACGTTCTCTATCGCGTTCTGCTTGTTTAGCATCACGTTCTCTATTGCGTTCTGCTTGTTTAGCATCACGTTCTCTATCACGCTCTGCTTGCACACGTACAAATTCAGCTTGGAAATTGAGCATGCGCTCGAACATAACTCTTAATGATTGCACTTCTGACACCTCACCACTCTCTGGTCCGTGTCCAGTGCTTGCGGATGGCACAGTATTTCCGCTATCAACTGAATCACTGGGTGGCAATGGCAACATTTCTTGTCCTTCTACCCCCAGATTCTCACATTGTACTTCCTGAACTACGTCACTAACATTACTTTGTGTCCCACTTTCCAACTCGGTATCACTACTTACTGACTGTTGCTCATTATCCATGTTGATATCTTTCTGACTACGCAATCTAACCATAGTAAACAAAAGAAATAAAATCTGAACTAAATATCCTAACACTCAGGTTTCACTGACATAATCATACAAGAAATGGACATTAACTAATACACACTTACTATATACTACAATGACTAACTACCTAAATGTCCTGTTATTTTAAAACAATTTACTAACAACAAGCACACCACTAATGATCCGAGAACACTGCACTGAGGCTACTTTACTACCCACAGGACAACTGCACTGTAGCTTTACCTTTTGGTGATCTATCTTGGGTGCAGCTGCCCCCTGATATTGTGGTAGGTAATTAATTTTTCGAAATATTAAGCTCTCTTCTTCAGCTTGCCTCTGGGTACATAGTGTTCTCATGCAAAAAATCATACACAGGTATTACCACACAATATTGGTTATGCAATACATACAATACATAGAAAAATTATTGAATGTTCTGCAACAAAGTTCGACTATATTAATTCCCTAGTTATCTCACGGGTATTTAGTGGCCACTGCATATTCGAGCCCCACGTTGTGCGCCAATTTAACGAAATCGGTCGTAATGAATGGGATTGATTTGAAATTTCGTTAAAGAAGAATAATAAAATTTATCTGTTGTTTTTAAGTTAATTTTCTTTCGTGCGAACTTTGTTGTAGAACCACTCTCTTATTTTCGTGTGGTAATAAAAAATTTTTACTTACGTAATTATTACGTACATTTAAAGAAAAAATAATATTTACGTGAACTCATATGAACTGGTTAAGAATATTAGGTTGAGAATTGGGTCCTTTAAATCATTCGGCCTTGGCATACACTTTCTTGATGCAGTGGATTTTTTGTTAAATATTTTTACTGAATTTTATCCCGGCACTAGCCATAGAACACAAGATTACCTCTATTAGCAGAAAATGTTTTAATTATTGCCAAGCCGACATTTATCACTGATCAAACCTACTTCATTACACATTTAAGATATTTTGAAAGAACCAAACTGTTTAAATTTCAATGTTAACTAACATTAGCTATCCGCCTACGAATGCACAAACGTATAATTAATTCAAATTTTATCAGCCACAGGATCACTGAAAAAGAAGAACAATTTCTTAATTCACCATTGATTTTTATGCATCTGTTCCCGATTTACGGGTTTGCTATTGTTGGTCGCGGCACAGCCCAGCAACACCGCTAAAAAATGCTGAAAAATTCTTAAAGAAATTTTATAGATGACGTGGGCAAGCTAATTTACATAAATAATTCACACTTTTGATAAACTCTAATATATTTAGATCAAACAACAATACAACTCACATTAATTCGTAACGCATCGTCTAATGGCGGCTAAGTCCAGACAGAGACAAAAGAAGTCTACCCATTCGTAAAAAACTCTTTCACAGTGTCCTACCGCAATGACTTCTGAACAGAGAAGACCAAAGAATACATAATGCATTGTGCTTAAATAGTATTGCTGACTACTAACATTTCTTTGCAAATTGACGATATTATTCTCTTCTGGCAACATATCTCTGCTATCGCAAATACTGACACATTTTACAATCACACAATTTGCAAAGAAAAAATTCCTATCCTAAATACAGACAAATATTACAACAAAAAATATAAGGAGAATAACAAATGTCTTTTACACCACATTCAGTAATATTTTTGTTCAATAATTACGATATATACAACTTGCCCAGAGCGGCGTATATGGTACAAATAAACTCCTTTTTTTTTTTTTTAATAACGTGAGTTTGCCAGGGAACGTTACAACATCTTCGAACCGGAAACAAATGGGAAATCTATGGAGTGGCGCCACATCACCTCTCCTCGGAAGAAAAAGTTCAAAGCCGCACCCTCACCAGTAAAGTCACGGCGACGTTCTACTGGGACCCTAAAGGGATTATTCAGTTTGATTTTCTCCCTCACTATGCAACGATCACCTGTGAAATGTATTGTGCTACCCCCATGGGACGAAAGAAACAGCTTCAGCGTGCTCTTCGCCACAAAAAAAAGCGAACTTCGCCTACTCTATGGCAACGCGAAGCATCACAGAAGCCTGCACAACCGAGAAGAGCTCACAGAACTTCAGTGAATTGTTCTTTCTCGTCCACCCTACATCTCGGATCTCGCATCTTTTTGGCCCAATGAAGGCTGCACTCCGTGGGAAGCAGTACGTGGCTGATGGGGGGTTATTCATGCAGCAAGACGTTGGCTCCGAGGTCGACCATTGGAGTGGTACCGTGCGGGTATGCAGGCCCTCTCAGTAATATGGCGTCAGGTCGTCGCATTGAACGGAGATTATATTGAAGAACAGGGATTTGTAGCCAAAAGACTGTGGAATCCTGAACAAAACCAACCAGCTTTCAGAAAAAAGTGTGTTGCATTACTTACTGAACGCCCCTCGTATTACGTGACCAACCAGAGCACAAGGTATTCCCTTAGATGCAAGAAGTGTATATAATTGGATTCTAAGCGTAGACCTCCTTTTCCAGCAGCTGAGTCTGTTGTACCTGCAAGATAGTGTAGTTAGGAAAATAAGATTTTTTTTGGTCGGCACTTCAGTGTAGAGACTGATTTTAGAATCGGATGAAGGAAGTCGCACTAGAGACCTCCATAAGCAGTTTTCGCTAGTTTCTACAGCTTTTATTGTTGTTAGGTATGAGGTTGGCTTAATACTCTCTTTGAAATTCTGAAGATAGTGGGGATGAAATACTGGGAGCGAAAGTCTAGTTACAACTTTTACAGAAACCAGCCAGCAATTATAAGAGTCGAGGGTGTAACGTCCCCTCTCTGTTTTTGTTTTTTTGTTATTGTTTTCTGTTATTGTAGTTGTAGAGATATGAAATTATTGTAGTGGTTTGCTTAGTCAGCCGTACTTCGGAATTATTTGACATTAAATGGAGCCTGAAACTTGCATAATAAATACATCGCGTGAAGTGCGATTTGCGGCATAAACAAAAATTAATTGCAGAGATACAATCCACAGAATATTAACAGAAAAACTTTAGAACAATGCGCACGACTGACTAGACACATTCAGAGGGTACGTACATTCGCGTACGAGTTGTTGCGATCTGATGAGAAAGATCTTTCTTAATTTTTTTGTGTAAAATAATTACGCCGTAACACACTCGGAGATTGCGAACGTACAATCAGGGTAGAGGCACGTACTTTCTATCATTCCCCGTAGCCTGGGTAAGAGAATTGCAACCATTTAAATTTAAGGATATTTCTTTTTCATTCGGGCTCCTATTTTTATACGAAAAGGAACATTGCAGGTTCTGAATGTCTCGGCAAAAACACATCGAAATTAATCTTAGCGGCCACCAAAGGGAAGTAGTGAGCACAGTCACGTACCTCTATTGTTGAACAGCGCCGTCGTAAAGATCGTCGCCTCCATCTAAAATTCGCATTCTCGAATTAACAGAATAATTTGTACTCCATTGGTATGGGATTTAGACTTGATCTTGACAGAAATTATAAACACATTTTTCATCATTTAACACCTTCATTTAACACACACATAGACATGAAACTATACAGTACGTCTTTACGCCAGCACATCAGAACAAAAGGTAGTTAATACTAGAAGTAATAAAAGAATCTCGAAATTAGTCCTTTGTCTCTCAATGATAAAAAAGTTTTTTAGAGTATTCCTCTGGTATGACAGTCGAACAAATTTTCTTCTTGTATCTTTGAGATTAAATTACATTTTTTAGTTCCTTTTCAAGGGGCATGAAAGGGCAGTAGTGTTTGACAAGGGTTGTAACCTATCCCCGATGATATTAAATCTGTACGTTGAAGAAGAAGTAAATAAAATCAAAGAAAATTCGGAGTAGACAGTAAAGTTCAGGAGAAAGAAATAAAAACTTTGGAGTTTATCTGTTTGCCAATGACACTGTAATTGTGTCAGCGACAGCAATGGACTTGGAAGAGCAGTTGAACGGAATGGACGTTGCCTTGAAAAGAAGATATAAAATGGACATAAAGAAAAGCAAAACAGTAAAGGAATGTAATCGAACTAAACCAGGTAGTGCTGATGGAATCAATGGAAACGAGACACTTTAATGTAGTAGATGAGTTCTATTATTTGGGCAGCAAAATAAATGATGATGACAGAAGCAGAGAGGATATCAAATGTAGACTGGCAACGGTAAGAAAAACATTTCTGAAGAAGGGAAGTTTGTTAACTTTGAATACAGATTTATGTGTTAGGAAGTCTTTTGTGAAAGTACTTGTGTACCAATGAGTGGAAGTGAAACATGTACGATAAACAGTTTAGACAAAAAGAAATAGAAGTTATCGAAAAGCGGCGCTAGAGAAGAATGTTGAGGATTAGATGGATAGATCACGTAACTAATGAGCAGATACTAAATAGAATTGGGGAAACAAGAAATCTGTGCCACAACTTGGTTAAAAGAAGGGATCGGTTGATAGGACACATTCTGAAACATCAGAGGATCACCAGATTAGTATTAGAGGAAAGTGTGGGGGAGGGAAGGTGAGGGGGGGGGGGGGTTAAAAATCGTAGGGGGAGACCAAGAGATGAATACAGTAAACAGATTCACAAAGATGTAAGTTTCAGTGGTTATTCGGTGATGAGGAGGATCGCACACGATAGAAAAGCATGGAGAGTTACATTAAAAACGTCTTCGGACCGAAGACCGCAACAACATGTATGAAGTTGTGTTTTGCACAGTATTTCTAAATATTACAAGTTGTGAACTTTTAATGTATTAAAGCTTTGTTTTGTATATTCTTAATTCTTCACGCACATAATTTTATGGTCAGTAAAATGCGATATATTTTCAGAACAATTTATGTAATACGTGGACAGTTAAGCCATACTTCGTCAATTCTGCACCATCTTTTACCTAGAAAGAGAAGGAGGAGTATGTGATACTGGTAAATGAACTGAGTTTCTTAAATGTCTTAACAATTTTTATCTGTCTTGAAAATGAAAATTTGTGTTGATTTTCAATAGCATCTACTGCAAAATGTATTTAACTTGGAACTGGTTTTTGATAATGCTTCTGCTTAATTTGATTTCAGTTACTGATTATTGGTGTATAGTAGAGTAATAATGTAACAGATAAACTATTAAATAAAGTATTTACAAGATTTTCTCGATTGCAATGCGTTTAAATCTCAGTCACATATTTGTTTCTAGTCACCGTGCTGTACCTTGGACCATAATTTCATATTTAGGAAAACCTTAATTTTCCGGAATCAATTTTGTAATTTTGGATAAAGTCTAAAGCACATAAAAAGTGAATGCCATTATTTAAAAATGGAATAAGAAAATATATTAAATTTCTATTACAGGACTGACCTGAGGCGAAAGTCTGGGATGTCTACCAAACAGCGATACTCACCCCTACAGATATTTGTGGAAATATTTTTTGCAGATGGTGCTCCACAGCTCTTATGTTAATGGGGAAGGACGTCGTCAAATTGTCAAGGCTGGTACACAGCAAATTTTTTCCCATTTACGTCTTGTTTCAGTCACAGATAATCACCACGCCAATGCAGTATTGTAAATATGGCATGGATCAGTTTGTCGGCATCAGACTTGCAATCGAGACACAAGAACCCATTACTTTGAGGACTATGACTCTATAAATACTTCCGTTTGCTGATAGGAAATGTGCGAATAAATTATGAGCACCCACTGTACAGCGCATTATGGCTCTAGCTACTGTTTTTATTCGACTGTTAACAGGGAAGCCAACAGTCGAGTGTCGATGCCTTACGCTCACCTGACTGAAGGTTTGACTCCATGAAAACTTGCTTGGCCTGTAGTATGCGAAAGTGACTGTTGTCCGAAATTCATCAAGAGCCGTCTTGAGCAACACGTTGGGCACACACAACTTATTCTCACGTCTGATATTACGTATCGACCTATTTGTTGAGACTCCACGCTCAATACAAAGGGCTGCTGTATCTGGCCTGTGTGACTCATATCAACGAACTGCGTTTCCACGCTACGTCTCATTGATGATGATCTATGATTCCTAGCAGTAAATAAAAAAAAACTACTGCTATAGCATCTTTTGCCTTCTGGATGACGCCAACCGGGTGAGTACCCGAGAAATGTTCAAGATTTTCCTACAGTGGTAAGATCTAAAATCACACGACGTTGTCTGTTACTAGCGTGTACCAAGACTGCCTCAACTTCAGCAATCTCTCTAGCAAAGGTGGATGCGGATTCGGCTTAGCCGTGGTTCCTGTTTACATACACTACGATTTTGAGCCAGGATAAGTCAAAAATCGAACAAAAGGACCATTACAGCGATCACGCGAATAAAGAAAACACCCTCGTGCTGTTCGTAGACTTACGCCGCAATCACCAAGGAGATTTTTTCAGTCAATGCGCACGAAGTTACTTAGTGGCCATACCCATCTCGACTGTACAGTTATTGTCAGTGGCCACAGAAAAATAAGATAATATAGGAAAGTAGGGGGAGGGAAATATGAAGATTGGACTCGATTGTCTAGCTGCATCTACATCTACATGGATACTCTGGAAATCATATTTAAGTGCCTGGCAATTCTCTACTTTTCCAGTCTCGTATAGCGCGTGGAAAGAATGAACACATATATTTCCGTACGAGCTCTAATTTCCTTATTTTATCGTGGTGATCGTTCCTCCCTATGTAGGTCGGTGTCAACAAAATATTTTCGCAGTAGGAGGAGAAAGTTGGTGATTGGAATTTCGTGAGAAGATTCCATCGCAACGAAAAACGCCTTTCTTTTAATGATTTCCAGCCCAAACCCTGTAGCATTTCTGTGACACTTTCTCTCATATTTCGCGATAATACAAAACGTGCTGCCTTCCTTTGAACTTTTTCGATGTACTCTGTCACTTCTATCTGATAAGCATCCCACATGGCGCAGCAGTATTCTAAAAGTGGACGGAGAAGCATAGATACGCAGTCTTCTTAGTAGGTCTGTTACATTTTCTAAGTGTCCTGCCAATAATACGCAGTCTTTGGTTAGCCTTCCCCACAACATTTTCTATGCGTTCCTTCCAATTTAAGTTGTTCGTAATTGTAATACGTAGGTATTTAGTTGAATTTAGGGCTTTTAGATTAGACTGATTTATCGTGTAACCGAAGTTGAACGAGTTCCTTTTAGCACTCATGTGGATGTCCTCACACTTTTCGTTATTTAGGGTCAACTGCCACTTTTCGTACCATTCAGATGTCTTTTCTAAATCGTTTTGCAGTTTGTTCTGATCTTCTGATGACATTATTAGTCGATAAACGACAGCGTCATCTACAAACAATCGAAGACGTCTGCTCAGATTGTCTTCCAAAACGTTTATATAGATAAGGAACAGCAAAGGGCCTATAACAATACCATGGGGAACGACAGAAATCACTTCTGTTTTAATCGATGACTTTCTGTCAGTTACTACGAACTGTGACCTCTTTGACAGGAAATCACAAATCCAGTCACATAACTGAAGTTACTTGTTCCTTTTTGATTGTTATCTTGTAACCTAACAATAGCTGTGTATTTCGTGTCACAGCATAAATTTAAAAGATACTAAATGTGCAATCTCAATGCTGTTTTTCATTATTTGTTTTGCGGATCTTCTTCACCCATGCATCACGTTACAGCCCGATGGCTGCAGTAACATGTTCACATGGTATTTATCACTTTTCTTTCATCCAGTCTGATTCCTTATCCAAGTGGGCAGAATACACAGTCACTGAACGCCGTTTATTTCAGCTGTGGTGAGCTAGCCATGTACATGTCCTTCATACTTTATCATATATATGGCAGTAAACGTCTACCATAACTGTTCATATTTGCCATATTATTAGCTCTCGAGACTGGCATAAGATTAACAATCCGATTCCAAGAACATACTAAAGGCACGAAAGCTACAAAGTTAACCTTCTGCTAAAGTACAAACATCATCAATAATAATATGAATCTCCTCCACCGTGCTCAAAAAGGCAAGCTAAAGAATGTTCTTGAGGAGATTTAAATTTACGGTTACCTCCGAAAAAAGAGCCCGACAGTTTACTCAAAGAGCAATCGGGTTTGACGGGAAAGCTTGTTACTACTTGTTTAATCACTTTCTCTCGAAGTACTCGATTTTGTTACATGTTTTTGTAAATGATTGATTTTTTTATCTTTCTCTTTATCTATTGTTCTATTCATTGTATTGCGTCATCCTGGATTATTACATCCATAGAATGTATTCAGTCATTTACTATTTTGACTTTCCTGGCATGTGCAACATCTAACATACCATCGTCGCGCAGCAGCACTACTGCCCAATGTAACTTTGGTCGCTTAGCGTCGGACGCCAGCCTCGTCCACGAGCCACGAGGAACTTCGCTGGCTTTTTCACAGTACCGAAACGCATTCTGCATCTACATCTACATTTATACTACGTAAGCCACCCAACGGTGTGTGGCGGAGGGAACTTTACGTGCCACTGTCATTACCTCCCTTTCCTGTTTCAGTCGCGTATGGTTCGCGGGAAGATCGACTGCCGGAAAGCCTCCTTGCGCGCTCGAATCTCTCTAATTTTACATTCGTGATCTCCTCGGGAGGTATAAGCAGGGGGAAGCAATATATTCGATACCTCATCCAGAAACGCACCCTCTCGAAACCTGGACAGCAAGTTACACCGTGATGGAGAGTCTGCCACTTGAGTTTGCTAAACATCTCAGTAACGCTATCACGCTTACCAAATAACCCTGTGACGAAACGCGGCGCTCTTCTTTAGATCTTCTCTATCTTCTCTGTCAACCCGACCTGGTACGGATCCCACACTGATGAGCACTGCTCAAGTATAGGTCAAACGAGTGTTTTGTAAGCCAACTCTTTTGTTGATGGGCTACATTTTCTAAGGACTCTCCCAATGAATCTCAACCTGGCACCCGCCTTACCAACAATTAATTTTATATGATCATTCCACTTCAAATTGTTCCGCACGCATACTACCATATATATTACAGAAGTAAGTGCTACCAATGTTTGATCCGCTATCATATAATCATACAATAAAGGATCCTTCTTTCTACGTATTCGCAATACATTACATTTGTCTATGTTAAGGGTCAGTTGCCACTCCCTGCACCAAGTGCCTATCCGCTGCAGATCTTCCTGCATTTCGTTGCAATTTTCTAATGCCGCAACGTCTCTGTATATTACAGCATCATCCGCGAAAAGACGCATGGAACTTCCGACACTATCTACTAGGTCATTTATATATATTGTGAAAAGCAATGGTCCCGAACACTCCCCTGTGGCACGCCAGAGTACTTTAACGTCTGTAGACGTCTCTCCATTGAGAGCAACATGCTGTGTTCTGTTTGCTAAAAACTCTTCAATCCAGCCACACAGCTGGTCTGATATTCCGTAGGCTCTTACTTTATCAGGCGACAGTGCAGAACTGTATCGAACGCCTTCCGGAAGTCAAGGAAAATGGCATCTACCTGGGAGCCTGTGTCTAATATTTTCTGGGTCCCATGAACAAATAAAGCGAGTTGGGTCTCACACGATCTCTGTTTCCGGAATCCAGTTGATTCCTACAGAGTAGATTCTGCGTTTCCAGAAATGACATGATACGCGAGCGAAAAACATGTTCTAAAATTCTACAACAGATCGACGCTGAAAATGCTCTTAATGAATGTCATTCTTATGATATTGAAAGTGATGTTCCCATAGAGGAACTGAAGGCAGCAAGAAACATTACTCGACATTCTGGTTGTTAATAAATACCCGTCAGAGAATCCTGAGCTGATCTGCAGTGGCCACAGCTTCTCTATTCACCGTTACTAAAGTAACAGAAGCCAGTTAATATTTTTCTCACCATTACATGGTACGCTTGTTGTAGTTGTTTAGCGCGCACATTCCGTATCTGTCTCCATTCTGCCCCGCTCCGCCGACCCCCCCCCCCCCCCCCCCCCGCCTCTTTTTTTCTGCCTGTTCATCACATTCATCAGTTATTTAGTCCCTATAGCATACTACTCTGTGGCAATATCCATTTGTACTACATTTCGGCCTATATATTCTTATACTTTTAATCTTCGAGTATAAAGTAATATAAGATTTATTTGTTCAAAGTATCTTTGTGTATTTTATTATGCTTGTATTTTTGTGCAGATATGCAGCTGTAGAAGGTCACATTCTTTGGAAAAACAGTCTATAAGCTCTCCCAGTTATTGTTGTGTGGATCATCTATGTAACCCTATCTGAGAATGGCATAGAAAGCCGATTAATAAAGAAATATAAAATAAATATTGTTGTGGAATATCAATACTGCGTATTTAAGTTTTTACCAAATATTCTTATGTATTATTTTACGTTAAATAAATGACAAATCACGTATTCAAACCGAACTGTAAGAGCTTCCGTTGCCACATATGAATATACAGGCAGCTCAGAAGAGCTTGCAACTATGTTGCAGGTTAGGTTGTGCTGACAAATAACTATTAAGAAAATGAAATTCCATATGATGCGCCGTTTCCGAGTTAATTAGTGTTGAATTTAGCCAGCTGAGTGCGAAAATTCAAGCGTCCCGCCGGAGACGGTGTTCTCAAACGTGTTCTCCATTTGGTTTCCTAAAACCGAACAAGAGAGCGATACAACAATTCAACATGGAACGGTAAACAGGATCGAACCCGAGCTAAACGCTAATCAGTATCGTGCGCTATGCTATCAACTGACACTAACTGTACCTGGCACGCTCCTTGAATTTGCACGCAGCAACCTGATTGGCTAGCTTCAATGCTAATCAAATTGGCAACAGAGCAACGTATCGAATTTTTTCTGAACAATTATTTCTCTACATATCCTACCATGGAACACCCTTAAAAAATTTTCAAATGCTTGGACCGCCCTGTAGAACGACAAACTACAGTGGTTAGTCTTCCGATAAGAGACTCAATGAAACGCTGAGTCCCAGCATATTTTGACACAATTATCAGCCAAATAATTGACAGCACTTTTAAATTTCATGCAGTGTATTTAGATTTTGTTTGTTTGTTAATGTAATTTTGTGGTGTCACCGCCAGACACCACACTTGCTAGGTGGTAGCTTTAAATTGGCCGCGGTCCATTAGTACATGTCGGACCCGCGTGTCGCCATTGTCAGTGATCGCAGACCGAGCGCCACCACACGGCAGGTCTCGAGAGACGTACTAGCACTCGCCCCAGTTGTACAGCCGACTTTGCTAGGAAAGGTTCACTGCGAATTACGCTCTCATTTGCCGAGACGATAGTTAGCGTAGCCTTCAACAAGTCAATTGCTACGACCTAGCAAGGCGCCATTTATCCTTTGCTATGTATCAAAATGAAGCATGTACAGTAACAAGACCAATGTTCACCAATTGTGGATTAAAGTTAAGTATTCCAGCAGCTACGTACTTTTCTTTATAGCATTCATTACGTATCCTGTTTCAGACCTCACGCCAGCCTGCGTGAGTTTAAGTGCGTGCCTTTCGGTTACCCGTCACTGTGGATTGGCTGTCTTGCCAGTCCACAACAAATTTAATCATATATATCCCTGTATAGCAGATCTTACTTCTAGGGCTACTGACAATGGCTTAACAGTCGAAATGTGTATAGCCACTAAATAATTTTGTGCGCATTGAGAATAAACTTTTTAGGGATTATGGCACAAGTCTCCGAGCTATTCCTTCTGGACAACGAAACCAGGCTAAATACCCGAAAAATATTAAAGATAAAACTGTCGTCATACCGAGTCCATGTTGAGGTATGTTATGAGATGAGGAAGCTTTCAGATTTAGTCAATGACGAGAAGTTAGCGATAAGGAAACTATCGTATTTCGTGAAATTTCAGTTACTGGTCTACACTATATTTCCAGAACTAGTCAGTGAAACTACCTGAATCGCGAGCATTGTTTCCTGACTTGTTTTTCCTTCGGGTATGGGTGTGTGTGCTGTCTTTAGCGTAAGTTAGATTAAGTAGTGTGTCAGCTTATGGACCTATGACCTCATCAATTTTGGTCCCATAAGACCTTACTACAACTTTCCAAAAAAATTTTCCTGCCTTGTTTATTTTTCTCGTTGAAAGCTTCACATCTTTTCTTAGTACTTAACACGGTTGTTACACATCGCTCGAGGAGACCGAGGTAACACCGTAAGGTCTACAGAAATGTGTTTCATATTGTTTGGTTGGCTGCTCTCAGTGAAGATCGCATAAATTCACTGAGAAACTGTGGGGAAAGTTCCACGCAGACAAGGTAGTGGTTTCCAAACGTATTGTATGAATATATAAAAAAGCCACCGAAAATGTTTCTCTCTTAAATATAAACGGGACCTAAATAGGACGAACAGATATTATTTAAAGCAGAAACAGAACTCAGAAGCAGATCCTTGACATTAACGTGAACGTGATGGCTCTGAGCACTGTGAGACTTAACTTCTGAGGTCATAAGTCCCCTAGAACTTAGAACTACTTAAACCTAACTAAGCTAAGGACATCACACACATCCATGTCCGAAGCTGGATTGGAACCTGCGACCGTTGCGGTCGCCCGGTTCCAGACTGAAGCGCCTTGAACCGCTCGGCCACCCCGGCCGGCGTGAACGTGATGTATAAGAGAAGAATATATAATGGCCTGTGTATATTTTTGTTGCCTTGGTGCGAAAAATGTACTCAAATAATCATGTAAGTACGGAATGAATTGTCATTTAAATTACTTTTCTCAGAATTTGATTTTTAATTCCTCCCTATGTGTTGAAATTAAATCTTCACGAAGATTAACACTTAGTATGTGTTCCTACAACATTGTATTTGCCTACTTTATTGAGTATGATATTGCATTATTTATCTAAGTAATTTTCAGTATTCGTTAATTAACATCGTTATACTTTCCCTTACGCTATATGGTCACAAAAAAATGTAAAAGAAGAAAGTTGCACATACAGGGCCTATAATATCTGAAGTAGCTTGACATTGAAGCAGCGCTAAAGGGTTCAATGACTTTTCACTCTGAGTAATTACCCTCCACCCACGCTAGAAATAAACAGACAGGCCAACGACCGTACTGCAGCCCATCTGATTACCTATAGTGGTCGCGAGCTGGAGATAAATGTTGTCCGATAAGGTGCAGTCGACTGACCCACATCGGGCCGGGCCGAGGCCACACTTAATCTGACGTAGGCGTGAGACTGATACGCTGAAGTCAGTTCCTGAACTCGAATATCGCCGGTCACATTCCCAGAATTTATTTTATTGTTGCGTATAATATTTTACGAAAAGCATAAAATAACTTACGCTCTCCACAAGACACAATTTCTTATCCAAAATCACAATTCGGGAAGATTAGAGAATTTGTATTCCCTTTCGACCTGATCAAGCGGGTGGCACGTATTAACGAGAACGAGAAGTGCCAGGAAGCAGATTGCGGAGGAAAATGTTGAAAGGAAAACAGCTCACTGCAGCACATACTGGGGATCACTGAAAGTGTATTTCATCGCGTTAGTTCTGTCAACTTAAAGGATGGCTATTCCAAGTGACTCCTATGAGCATCAATAGCGTCAAGATGTTTTAAAATCCATCTTCGTATCCAGCGCTGTATTTAGAATGTATAGGTCCCTAGGCTGGATCTGTGGTGCAGCCCGTTACAGGGGAAAAATAGCATTTTAGAACTTCAGTAAATGCCTGTAACGCAGATTTTAAGGTTCATCATGTTATTGTATAAAATTTTGCTATAAAATCTGTGATTTAATCGACTGACGCTGCTAGCTGGGGCATAGCCACCTACGGTAAACTAACATACGCAAACAAGCGACAAACGTCGGCAAGCCCCTGCATATCAGCAACACTGACTGGTAATTACCAGCTGCTATTAGGGCCGACCAACAGGCCACAGCAAGGGACACCGACGAGCTCGCCCACTGACGCACAAACAAACCGCCAACATTACCTCACACTGTGCATCCGATATATGACCTATCGGACACAAAAACGATACTAAACCTAACTGTTGTAGGTTGCTGACGCCGAACGAGGACTCTACACCAGCACCCAGCGCCAGCCTCCGAGCAACTCAACCGCACAACGACAAGGTATCGACATGCATGATACCCAGTACTAACAAAGCCTACCCTTGCACGACCTATCGCAGGCAGCAAGACATCCTTTACTGTTCGTACCACCCGACCTAACTATCTCAGAGATTTTTTTCCCTTGGCTCTTTCCTTGGCACTTTTTTCCCTCTGCCCTTCAAACCGCTACCTTGCATTCGATTTCGACCCAATCTATCTCCAGATGAGCGCGTATTAATGGTTATACTTAACCAGACGTACGCAAACATCGCCGTATGCGGAGATGGCAGTAAACCTATTGTGTTGGCCATCATGCCGGTGTGGGCGTGGAGGGGCTCCACCTCTTGTGTAAAAAATTGTGTCAAACTAACAAGATGAAAAAAATGAAATAAATAAAATTATTAAGGCAATCGACACCACTGCTATCAATTAGTAACAGGAAACACTGTCTACCAAGAGTATGTCCCTACGAGGTAGCAAGATTTAACGACTTCATAATATGAGGAAGCCGATGCTTGTAAAAGCACAAACGGCATTGCCATTCTAATGTTTTATGTCTAATATGGAGGTGTTGATTAGAAATTGATGCTTACAAGCATCTATGTTATGTCTTTGTTGTTGCGTGACGAGTAGGGAATGAAAGGAAAAGAGACGGTGGAATTTCATGTCATAATGTACTTTATATCCCTAGAATAACAGCTGGTGAATCATGTCTTGTACGGATCTAGATTAAATAGGTGTCTAGATCAATTATTATTGCTTTCTCTGACTTAAGCTTACTGCAACACCTCTCATGGGTGCATAAACACCCCGTGCGGATTAAATTCCAAGTCTATACAGAAGAGTTGATCACAACTTTCAAACGACATCGGCAGCTGTTCAGTTTCGCTTCGGAGTACACTTTCAAGATGGAGGCGCTGCAGCACTGCAGCAACGCCCATATGGTGAGGTGACCACCAGGCTATATAGATGGCTACTGGACTGCCTCTCTGCGGTGCCTCTTTAGACAGCACATGTGACAGTGTTTCATGATTCTAGAGTCCCCCATTGAGTTTTACACATCTCAACAAAAAAAATGGCTCTGAGCTCTATGGGACTTAACATCTATGGTCATCAGTCCCCTAGAACTTAGAACTACTTAAACCTAACTAACCTAAGAACATCACACTCACACACATCTCAACAGTCAGACAAGCATTAATTTTGTCACCCTTGATTTACGTCCGCGGAAGGCACTGGCAGTTTTTATCTGTGTCTGATGAGTTCATAAGACAGTTATGTTCTACTGTTGCTGTTGAATGTGTTACCAGAAATTTTGCATTATTTTATTTATGTTCCTAATTTCTAACACTCTGACCAGAATCTTCCAGGTATACTTATCGAATCAGATTCTTGTCACCGCCGCCTTCCATTACCACTCATGGTACGTACTATGTATAATTAGGAAGTAGTACAGTACTCTTTTCAACTGATGGAATTCCTTTGGAATTCCTTTTGTGTGGCGCTGCGATGAGATTGAGTGGTGTATGATGTCTGTGTACTTTATTTAACCGCAGTGACGAGCATTACTCGAAAGTTATTGAATAAGTTATCGGTAGGGTAGACACAAAATAAAGTCCGTAAACGAGTAGTCACAGTTAACCTGCTTAGTTGACGCAAAGTAATGAAGACAAGCTACCTTGTACGATCTCTGCCTTGCAGCGATCACGAACTTATTAAACAGCGTAATCTTTAGCACCCTTCAAGTATTTCACGTAGCGGTATCACACGAGTTTCACATTTTACACTCATTATCATTTCTATATATGTTAAGTATGAAACATCTCTGATAAATGAAATAAACATATAAAATGTAACCAAGACTTTGAACATGGTGTTGTTCAATAAGAAAAGAAGAATAACCCGTTCGTATTTAGAGCTTGCGCACGTGTGTTACAATGTTTTTCATGGATCTGCACTATGCCGGTTAAAAAAGAGCACAATTTCATTTCACTACTCGTCTACAACAACGAAAAATAAAAGCTTGAAACTGCAACCTTTTACGAAGGGGGCTGACGGTAACGCCACTGAAAGCCATAAAAAATAAAAACAAATTTCATTTTTAACTCTATCTTTTTTAGTACTCTTGCACAAATAGAAAGTCTAAAATTGAGGTAATTCCATTTACGTCTCCATATTAGATACAGTAATACTCGCTCGAAAAGTGCTTTCATCATTTCATTATGTGATGTATCTTTGAAGTCACTTCTGGAGCAAATAATAGAAAATAGGCGATTCTACCGATATAGCACCTATCACACAGGCAAACGAGTTCATGTTGGGTGAGCAGCGGATGGGTGAGCAGCGGATAATCAGCAAGCCGCGTCGTCCTTCCTACGATTTTAACCTGTGGAGTGATTTCAAGGTTCAAGTTTAACTACATAATTCTCACTCACTGGAAGGTCTAAAGCATAACAATGGAAACGATGCTGCTGTCAACCTTCAGAGAGAACTTCTGTTCGTGTCTCACAGTTCGATGTATCATTCACAGCGCTGCAGCAATGTCAACAGTGCCTACTTCCAATATCTACGTACTTACAAGAGAAGTTCTCTTTTTTATTGACGAGTACAACTTGTATCGTATAACACATCTAAACATTATCCAAATCTGGCATATTTCGACCACACTGTGCAACAAGAAATTTGTGAATAGTGTAGGCCCTACTGTCAGAGGTACCGCAAACGTAATATATGAAATGATCACATGTCAAATTTTCATGTTAGCTATACAACAGAAATACATCACCACTAAGGAAACAATCATGGTCACAAGGGTGTGAACTTCAGAGCTGACCGTTTGAAGGATGGCGCGTTGGTGTAAGTCGAAAGGCTGTAGTGTCCTCTAAACATTACATCTCACTTGTTATCTGGCATAACACGGAGAGATCTGTATGTGTGTAACACTCGTGAGTTGCAGTTTACTTCAGTGGACAGCAGCGTAGCGTCAGTCAAATAATGTATCGTTCCAGAAGTAGTGCTACAGAAGAACACGCTTTTTAGTGATCGTGGCTGCTCTGCACAGTTTGTTTTCATGTTTACATGAGCCTGAAAGGCAAGTGACAGCCGACGGAATCCTGGGAACGCCAGAGAGATAGTATATCACTCTGGGCGCGCAGTCAGCGCGTAGCTCCAGTGGCGCAATCGGTTAGCGCACGGTACTTATAAGGCAGTAGCCGTGAGCAATGCCGGGGTTGTGAGTTCGAGCCTCACCTGGAGCATCGTTTTATTCTTCTCTGTACTGCTACGGGTTCTTGGTTGATACGGAATATGACAGCCGCGTCGCGATATCTGTGGAAATGAGCAAGGTGGAAACAACGACGCGTAGGTATGGACAACAAATCTGCTGAACTGTCATAGTGAAAAAATTATAATACAAATTTTCAACAGTGACATCACCATAAAGTGAAGATTTTACACGTCTTATATCGTCAAATCTTGTAATTCAATAAATTTTATTAGTTGTCTCATACATTTGAAACATGGAACAAAAAATTAAGTGAAAAATACGTAATTTAAAAGAAAATTAATCCACAAAAGTAGGAAACTAAATTTAGCACACATTTCAAATGTTCGAGTTAAAAATTTGCTTTATTGGAAATTTGCAATTTTATGTCATTACATGAGTTGTTGGAAACAATGTTGTTGAATATTTCTTGACAAAGTATCTTTGTGGCACAATAAACGCTTTAATCTAAATTCTTTATTAGTTAGCAGTAACTATTCACTTGTTACTAAATTCTGTATTTGTACAACAAAGTTATCATACATTTTTCATCAATTTTTACTGATTTCAAAAAAGTGCGATTCAAGACAAAACTTTTTACATATATATTCAATTTTCTGAAAACAAACAACACAAAAAATATTATTTTATTGCTAGATATTAGTGCAAATCATTTGGACAGTAACGAGACAACAACTCCGTTAGCGTCATTGGTAATAGCACTATGAAAACTTCTTTGCAAGAAATACATACAAAAATCACAATTTTATGTGTCAAATATACTATTTTAAGTGTTAATGATTAATAACCATTAGTTTAGTCTTCTTCATTTTACCTACACACGGTAAATCCTGAATGTCTTACCACACTTCATATCTTATTGTTTGTTGTTTCACTACTGCTATGTTCGCAATTGTGGTATCAACGTTCGATACCACACTTGTTAGGGGTTGCAGTTATCGACCGCGGTCCGTACTAGTATCACTGGACCCGCGAGTCGATACTAGCGCCGCTAGCGCCGCTCTGCGGCTTACAACACATCTCCAATGTGCGCTCGTCCTTTCTTGCATAGAACAAGAAAAAAGAGAAACGCAACTCCCGTGTTAAAAGTGTGAAACACAGACCGACAACAGCACCTCCAGTGGTATGGAGATGAACTAAAATATGAAAACATTGCAGGTTGCATCCCCCGCCCCACCCCCTAGTTTACTTACGTTGTAGGTTTTTCTTTTTCTTTTAATTCTATTACCTTATTTTTCTGGGCGTGCACTGTAATTATTTTGGCTGGCATCATAATAAAATAATTGAAAGACAGCTATAGCACACTGTAATACAGCATAGAGAAACCTGTTCGGTAATATTTTCAGTCTATTTTTGACGTTTGTGTCTGATAGACAAGAAAACGTGATAGGAACAGCGACTGTCAGGCGCAAACGTCAAAAATAGACTTTTAAATTGACATTCTTATACTGTTATCTATCAACATGTAAAAGCTCCAGCATGTTTTATGGCTCATAAGAACTAGATGCAACACCTGAAACTGAGAGTAAGACGAAACAAGCTTGTGGTGTAAATAATTGAAGCAAAAGGAAAATAACATTGTAGCAGCTAAACTGGACTACAAATATTGCTGAATAATGTCATAATTTTTACGTCATACAAGCTGCTACATCAATGGAGAAAAAAAAGCCTATTATTAAGAGAATAAGCAGCAGTTAAAGAGGTTCAATTAAGAATTATTTATCACAGTATTAATTGATGAAGAATTCTAAAATTTGTTTCAACTATGTTTCAGGACTATAAGTTCTGGGTAACCGCCCAGCACATTTGCACTACTGACCATTAATTTCTTAAAAAGATTCCTACATCTTACTACTGTAAATGCTTCAACACAAAAAAACATCAATACCAAGTACCAAAAGCAGGAAAGGTGGATAAAAACAGTGAAATGGAAACAAAACTTACTTTTTATTTCTGAAGCACACAAGAAAAATTTTCTTTTAACCGTTATAAAGCTTTAAACCGTTTACTGAATTTGTCTTTAACAATATCAAGTCTTTATTTACTGATGATTTATTTCCAATGTTTCACATACTTGTAAATCAATAGAGGTACACATTGTCTTAAAATTTACTGTTCAGAGAAATGGGCTTTGCAAAATGTTATTTCCTCTGGAAACTTAAACAGTGAATAGAATGTATTCTCCAATTGTCCCTGGTGTCCACATTTATCTAAGAATGCATACAACTGACTACGAACATTTGCTACAAAGGACATTAAGTTGTCGCTAGCATACAATAATTTTGGGTTTAAAGCATCATATTCTTTGAAACTTGTAAATAAATGATGCTCTGTGAGTGTTGGTGAGAGCAGAGTTGTTTTACAGTCACTACAGTTGGTTTCAGGTGTTACACCCATCGTTCGTAGAATGTAACCAGCTACATATGCTAGTGCTTGTCTGTCATATCTTACATCAGCCCCACCACTACCAGCAGCAGCTTCATTATCAGCAAGAGCACAATATAAAGCACTTTGATCCATAATGGAATGGTCTGTTGTGGAGTCAAGAAAGTTGTCATCACTAGCTTCCAAAAATTGCCTTAAATTGCTTAATGGCATGCATCTATCATCCTCACAATCACCTAGTGACTTTGTAGGAAAGGACATGTTATTGACCATAACTGTTTTCAATGCTGCTTTGAACTGAAAGCAAGTTGGGTTGGTGTTTGCAACACCATGCTGCCTCACACAACAAAATACATTCTCCACTGGGTCTTGATTGAAAGCCCTCATGCTTAAAAAATTAAAGCCATTTTTAAAAAAAATCTGTTCCAAATGAACGTCAATGATTTTATTGTAGTTTGCCACCCACTTATGAAACTGAACATATTTGTCTTATCTCCCCCTGTGCCTAGCTCCAACACTTTCCAATTTTCCATTTCCTTTAACAGACTGTACTGCATTTCAATACGTGGGGACTCTGCAGAGAGGGCATAATTATAAGACTTGTCATCTTGTGGATAACAATATGAACTGTTCAGTGAATCAAATAAACAATCCATCTTTTCAACAAATTCTGCAGTCTATATTGCCTCAGCAGGTAAGCTATTAAATGCCACATAAGTGTCAGTAACTGCAGCAACTGTATTACTAAGCTGGGCTACAGCTACCTTGACTTTCATTTTAGTAAAAGAATCCTTTAATTCAAAATGATTCCTATGTAGTTTTGGCAACGTCTTAAACATCTTCTGCTGATCCAGAAGAAAAGCCCTGTGAATATATTCAAAAGTGGCCTCTTTTTTTAAACCCAAACTGTATTTTATTTCCTAGCAGAGCATTTCTAGTATTTTTAATAGATGTGGGACATCATAAATGACTGCAATAGGTTCATCTCTGACTACAAAATGAAATGGACTGGACTCAGCAGATTTCTCACAGCAGAGTTCCTTCAGTGCTCTCTGGCTGATTGCACCCTGGTCACAAACTGTACAAACTTCCTTTAGCCCTATTTCTTGCAATTGCCTTATGACATAGGTAATAAGACTTTTTAAAGCAATACTTGAAACTGAGTTGTGAGTGAAAAAATAAGCAACAACCTGCTTCTAGCTTTTATGGGTGCCTCTAACCATGAAAACTAATGCATGATTTGCATGAACATTTGATCTCCTTAAATGTCCTAAATCCAGAAACCCTGAAATTTATTGTTTGCTTGCATTATAATACAACCCTCTTTCTAAAGACATTTCATCAAACAACAAAGCACAATATTTGTCACTGTTGTTCATTACTTCAACTTCTGCTTTCATTATATTCATGACCAAAGTATTCAATCCTGGTTCAAAAGGTATAGAAGACAACAGACATTTCAGATACCTCACAGAAGGAAGATAAAAATGAACTGACAAATATTTGTATAGGAGGGGACTTCATTTGTACAAGGATAAAGCAAATACTTTGTCCTCAGTTGTCCATCGCCTTGCATTTGCTTATTGATGAGCATTTCGTAATTGGCTGTTTATGAAATCTTTGGGAACAGAGTTTAAATTAGATTCTATGACAGAGAAAGTATTGCTGTCATATAAATCTTTAAGTGCTTGCAGTTCTGATTTTTCATGATGTAGCTTTGCTTTCAGTTTTGATAGCCTTGTTAGAGTATTCCTAAGAATCCTGTACATTTTTGATTTTGTTGGAGTTAAGTCTGCTTTTGAAATCCCCGTACCTAAAACCACACTTTCCTCATTACAAAATGTTTCAGATAAGAATGTGTGCTCACTATCTGCAGATTCATTTTGAGGGGAGACAAAAAATTTAAGAGGTATACCAGTCAATGAATTACTCTGCTCAGCACAACTAGTGCTAGGTAATTCTCTAACACCAGTTTCACCTCTGATATTGGCACCTGTATAATAAAGATTTTCCATGGTACCACTAGTGCTTGGTAAGTCTAATTCATTATTAACACCAGTTTCGCCTGATCCACTTCTGGTACAAACACTTACATGAGAACTACTTGCCACAGCACAACTAAGGCTTTATAGTTCATTAACACCAGTTTCACTTCTGGTATTAGCAGTTGTAAAATGAACAGTTGCCATAGCACCACTAGTGCATGGTAGGCCCAATTCACAATTAACAACAGTGTCACCTGATTCATTACCTATTTTGGCAATTTCACAAGGAACACCTGTCACATGTTTTGGAAACACACCCCTGTTTAGCCTATGCCTAATTTTACTCATAAAATCGTCTTCGAAAAAATGATCTTCACAAACAAAATAAGAAGTACAGTTCACATCTGGTGACAGTTTACTACCACTCTTCCACTTTAGAAGCAACTCTTGAGGTTGTTTTGGAAACCTGTAGAAATGCTTGTTGCAAATTTCCTCCGTTGAACCCACGTAATAGTCAGATGAACAGCCGGGGAACTTGCAGGAGTATTTCAATGTCAATCTTTTGTGTTGAATATTCTGAAGAAAACATAAACGTCTTCATTAAATAAAACTACTACAGACATATCAAAGTTATTTAAATAAACAAACGGAACCCACACTGCTTAATTCATGATAGAAGAGAATACATTTCATTTATAAGCTATGAGATATATTTAATGAAAAATTAAATTTCTTACCTTACAATTAATTGGGGACATTTTTCAGCAGGCAATTTCTTCAATTCCATGGTGAGCTTTATGAATTTAAAGTACAAAATCTGTTTATAATGAAAATGAGTAGTATGTAAATATGAAACAAATACAAAGACGACTGTAACCGAGGACCACAGACTTCAGTGCAGAGCAAGACGATAGAGTATTTCAAAACAACCACCATTGGAGTTTAGACAGCTCTCATTGGTCAATTCCACCTTCGTTTGACCCTTAGCGCCTCTAGTGGTCTGGAATGGAACTACGTGGCTTGTTGCCTCTTCGCCCATATAGCTTTCACCCCCGTGCTTTCTTGCTTGGGACGTCAAACAGGAAGGTAGTATAGCCTTCAGCTGATAGGAAGCAACCTCTAACAAGGCGCTTAGTTAAAGTATGGCCTATGTGATGCCTCTATAGCTCTCTGTTTGTAATTATATTCCTCCTGACTATGAAGACTCCTGTACCACCAGTTAAGTACTATATATTACTTTTCACCAACGACTTCTAGTTATTTTAGTCGTTGTAGACCCAGACCATGCAGCCAGCTCCTTATCGACTTCACTGACAAACCTGCTGTATATGAAAAGAAGAGATTTGTATGTTTCTGTTTAGCATTGGGCACCAGTCACTCACATTAGGTACGATTCGTTCGTCGTCATCATAACAGCAGCAATTTACTTTTCAGCATCAAAACTGCGACACTGTACGATTAACGTAATTAGATTCAGTCGTCATCATCGTTAGTCGGTATACTCATTGCTGAGTGTCGAGACCTCCTTTCTTCATTCATTTCGTAAGTAACTGAATCTTCGCTTATACATCTGCATCCGGAGCGATCTTCAGCTCTTTTTAATACACTGTGAAGAGAGAGGCCGGTAATCTTCTTCTCTTGATCCAACTGTCTACTTTCTATCCTTCCTCTTGGTCTTCTACTTACGATTTTGCCTTGGAAAATGGTCTCTTCCAAGTAATGTTATCCCCTTCTCTTCTCAAAATGTGTTCCAGGATCTGGAAGTATCTTTGGTTGTCACGAAAAGATAAATTTCTTGTAACGCAGAATTCTTTTCTAATGGAAGCATTGGTTCTTATTTCTGTCCATGGTACGCATAACATCATCCACCAACACCACATGTTGAAGGCTTCGACTCGTAACTTGTTTGTAGTTTTCACGGTTCAGATTTTGTAGCCATACAAGAAAATAGGAAACACCTATGTTTCCACCAAGTTCATCTACTTTCTTTAGGATGTTGCCAGGTTCTGCCAGATATTATTGAGTTTCAGCACTGTGGCTTGGCCGAAAACGAATCGTTGTTTTATTTCTTTGTTACACTTCCCTGTCTGACTAATCAATGATCCTAGATCAGTAGTTAACCTGGGGTAACTACCCCAGGGGGGTGGCGATAAAATGTAATTTTCTGAAGGGTGAAAACAACTGATTTCAGTCGTGTTTTGATTACGAGACTGAATTACTTCTGAGAGATCATGACTGTCATCACTATTTCGTAACGCCGTAATACTGCTTACAAAAGTTACCAATAATTAAATTTATTTTCAAATAGGAGTACTAATTCACAACTCAGTATTGTAGGGCTACAGTTTGTGAAAATGATGT
This sequence comes from Schistocerca americana, assembly GCF_021461395.2. Classification (NCBI taxonomy): domain Eukaryota; kingdom Metazoa; phylum Arthropoda; class Insecta; order Orthoptera; family Acrididae; genus Schistocerca; species Schistocerca americana. Next base: position 659,496,079 of record NC_060120.1, on the reverse strand, counting down.
ATAAATAACATGTTCGTCACATAGTCCACACACTACACACATACATTTTGCGATGTGTATATGACAATAAAATTGAAACCTATACATCAAATATGCATAAATATCTCATGAAAATGCCATCTCTGAGATGATGTAGTCCCCACAACGGACCAGAAATTGCTTCATTATTCACTTCACAGCAATGAGTGAACCAACTGACATTACAACAGTAACTACAAAATGACTGCTAGATACTAATCATTGGCAGCCTGAAGCCCTCCAATTTTTGCGGTTCAGAAGTAAGGAGTACAGCTGTCAAGTGTCTTAGAAACACTAGGACTAAGAATAGCGCACACGTTTTAATTTGGTTGATTTTAAATGGGACTGCAGTGTGCCTGTGTGGAGTTAGCGTTGCTAGCGAGAGGAAGGTTGCAGAGGAAGCATATTTTGTTACAAGTGTTTACCTGAAATGTGCGTGGTTAGCTTGCTTTTCTGAGAAGGACTTTTAAGCTGTGGACTGAGAACTACTTCATAATTCTATGAAAAGGTTGTTAGAAATAAGCCATACCAATTGTAACATTAGGTCATTCGTTTGTGGTTTAATAAAACACATAAAAAACTAAATATTATTATCTTTTTGAAAAAGAAAGTCTTTGAAGAAAATTTTTTTTCATCATAATGTTTATTTCGGTGATGAAGTTGTTGACGATAGGTGGAGGAGGGGATGTGGGAAAGTAACAGCTAACATCTGGCTGCGCTCAGGGGTAATGGTGCCAGGAAGGCTATGAAGCACTGTACGAGGCGTACACAACCATTCACCAACTCCAGATCCTTTAAGCAAACTGTAAGTTAGATTTCATTTAAACTTTGTTGATTGATAAACATTATTTTCGCCTATTTTTATTTAGAGAACGAAACTTAAATAACAGCCTTCACTCTGGAAAACAGATTACGAAGTTCTTCCTCAGCTTCTAACTGGATATAACATACAAATCGCGTATCATTAGAAAATATCCTGTCCATCAATAAGAGATGCAATACAGAAAATACTAAAAAGCTAGGAAATGTTTGCAATGAAGGGCTTTCAGAGTTTATACTTCTATAGTTAGCCTTTTTTGTTACCATTGTTATTGTTATTATTATTATTAAATTCTTTCTTAATACAAACAAATTGAAGTATTTGTTGATAGCGATTAAGCTATTCATCAACATTTGTAAATCGTAATTTATTGTAACTCAAATCAATAAAAGATTTATTAAAAAAAGAAATAAAAAAGTAGCACAATTGCTTAGCTCAGGATTACCTAGAGGGCAGTTGGAGTGAGCAATGTCTGAGTTGTGACTTCAAGTCATTATTCAACTATGTAGTGCTTGGGTACCAGTGTAATGTGGAATCTAATGGTTGGATCTACATGTATGTGGACATGAGCAGTCTGAATAGTTTGATGTGTTGACAACACATTGTCTGAAATGTCATAGTGAAAAACTAATACAAATTTTATATAGTGGCATGGCCGCAGACTGGAAATTTTACATGCCTTATATCATTACATGTCTCCTGTTTTATCTAGTAATTGTAAAACTTTGTAGGAGAAAATGCTATCAAAACCTATTAAGTATTTTGGTCATCATACACTCTTGAAATTCAGAACAAAAGATTCTTTGAAGAAATAATAATTGAAAAGAAAACATTTCCACAGAAGTACAAAACAGAATTTAGTACATATTTCAAATGTTTTCCACAAAAAATTATTTGCTGTGTTGCAGATTTGCGGTTCCGTGTTACCATATTAGCTATTGGTAACATTATGGAGGAATTGCATTTGTGGCACAGTAAATGTAATCTAAATTATTTAACGGTGATGAGCAAGTTTTCATTTGTTATTAAAGTCTATATTCTTCAACGAAATTGATGTACATTTTTTACCAACATTTATCAATTTCTCAAATAAATATAATTCAGGACAAGCCCTCTTACATGGCTATTCAGTTTTCTGAAAAAACGATACGAATCATATAACTTTACTCCTAGATATTAGTGAAAATCATTTGGACAGTGATTAGACCACAATAATTTTGTTAGCTACCTACATAATAGGATTGTGATTCTTTGCAAGATAAATCTACAAAAAACTTTGTCTCAAATAAACTACCTTTTTTTACAGGGGAAATTCTGATATGTCTTATTAATTGTTTCTTCAGTACTGTTATGTTTGCAACAGTCTACTCCCAAGTGTCAACAAGGAGAAACTGTACGAATAACACAATTGGCTTTAGCGCTATCATTGATAACATTTTGCAATTTTTTTTGTACATAACACTGTGCAAACATTTTCATTGGATATAAATAAAAATTTCTTATCACTGTGAAGTATACTGTTCATTAATCATACGTGAAGTATGGAGAACTGTAAAAAACTAGGAAATGTTTACAATGCCAGGCTCCAAATCAAATAGACGTTACTTACGCGTAATGTTAGCGCGATCTCACACTCAGTCTGTTTGTTTTGCTGTAGCTGTCGTGGAGGTAGCATCAAGAATGGGCGAATGGAATGCCGATCAGATGCAGGCTAGTTTTCCTCGAAGGTTGTTGGTGTGGATCTGTGGTGCAAGCAAATGTCTTCAGTGCTTGGAAAAAACTGTCCACATCGCACTAATACTCTTAGATCAGATAATTTGAAATGAATAGTTTCAGAATTGATGATACTAAAGCCCTCAAGTAGATGTTGTAGTGGTACAATGAAACAGTAATATATAGTCTAGAATTTCATAGATAAATGCAGTACTACGAAACATCGAAATTCTTTCACTTCTAGGAACCAGCAGTGAACATGACTCTGTAACACCACATTACTATGAAGAAGGTATCTCTGTGCTACACTACTTCCCTAGCGTTGCGAAGAAATGGAGAAAAGTAGTTAGAAGTAATTTATATTGCTTTGAAAATCTAAGTTCAGTTCCAGTAGCAACTACATTTTTGAAGTGTAGCTCTAGCATTTCGAAAACACCAGTCTATAGAGAGAAAAATGGTGGTAGTCTTATTCATTAATAAAAGAAGGAGTGACATATTAAAGCATAACAACGACTTTATCAATTGTCAAAAAACTTTAAAATTATTCGCTCATTATTCAGGACTATCAGTGATAATGCCCAGGAATACCGATCAAAAATTTGTACCGCCCATTTAACTGCAGTCAACTTCAGCGTTTTCGATCACTGAGTTCAGCTGCCTCCTCTATAATAAGTGAAGGCTCAGCTGGAATGTGTGTCAATTCCTGTGTATGAGGCGTTTTTTCAGGTATAGGACGATGAATGTGCATAGTTGGCCTCAAAAACTGGATAAAAACTCATGCTCAGTTTCGTAGGCTGAAGATAATAAATTGTTGAGTGCATCGTTCATTAAATGTCGAGAAATGTGGAGTGAACGCTCTGAATTGTTGGATTCTGTTTCTAAGGCATTGTATAGCATTAATATGTTGAAGATGTCGCAGTCAGGGCTCTTGAGATAGATAGTTTTGATTTTTAAGGAGTATAATTTCTTTATAGACGATCAGAATGAATAAGTTAAAATCGTTCTTGGGACTCTCTGGATTCTGTTGCAATTTTGTGAGAGCGTGTCAATTACCGGTGTTCTTCGAAGCTTGGTAAGTTGGATGCCAAATAACATTCAAATGTTCGAAGGACGTGTTAGCTAAAAGATATTTTTTGCCCCAGAAACTCAGAAGATTTTTTTGTAAAAGTACTAAAAGCAGAGAACGTGTTATAAAAGTAGATGTGCTGAAGGTGATAGAGAAAGACGGCAAGGAGACGAAAAGTTAACAGCATCTCGAAATGCTGAATTGTCTCGCAATGAACTACATGCATGCTTCGTTGGAACGAAAAGCTAATCGACAAGTATAGCAAGCAAACTGAAATCACTGCATCCTATCCTCGATGACGGGAAAGTACCACTCTTTGGTGGCAGGCCACAAAATGCTGGTCTGTTATATAGGGAGAAGCATCAGTCACCTCAGCATCATCTGACAGGGCAAACCTTGCAAAGTGAACGTCGGCTTTCCCGACACCGGGTGTCAACTGTTGCTATGATTTTTTAGGAACCAATACTGGGTACTAAATGGATGAGAAATCGTCTGGCGTGTTCTGCATCAGTGTTTTACATGTCAGCGTCTGAATTAAAAGCCTGCTCGACAGCTCATGAGAGACTTGCCTCGCACATATGCACAAGCTATGATGCTTGCCTTCAACTGCGGAACTGATTAAATACACTACTGGTCATTAAAATTGCTACACCACGTAGATGACGTGCTACAGAAGCGATATTTAACCGACAGGAAGAAGATCCTGTGATATGCAATGATTAGCTTTTCGGAACATTCACACAAGGTTGGTGCCGGTGGCGACACCTACAACGTGCTGACGCGAGGAAAGTTTCCAACCGATTTCTCATATACAAACAGCAGTTGACCGGCGTTGCCTGCTGAAACGTTGTTGTGATGCCTCGTGTAAGGAGGAGAAATGCGTACCATCACTTTTCCGACTTTGATAAAGGTCGGATTGTAGCCTATCGCGACTGCGGTTTATCGTATCGCGACATTGCTGCTCGCGTTGGTCGAGATCCAATAACTGTTAGCAGAATATGGAATCGGTGGGTTCAGGAGGGTAATACCGAACGCCGTCCTGGATCACAACGGCCTCGTATCACTAGCAGTCGAGATGACAGGCATCTTATCCGCATGGCTGTAACGGGTCGTGCAGCCACGTCTCGATCCCTGAGTCAACAGATGGGGACGTTCGCAAGACAACAACCATCTGCACGAACAGTTCGACGACGTTTGCAGCAGCATGGACTATCAGCTCGGAGATCATGGTTGCGGTTACCCTTGACGCTGCATTACAGACAGGAGCGGCTGGTCCCGGCGGAGGTTCGAGTCCTCCCTTGGGCATGGGTGTGTGTGTGTTTGTCCTTAGGATAATTTATGTTAAGTAGTGTGTAAGCTTAGGGACTGATGACCCTAGCAATTAAGCCCCATAAGATTTCACACACATTTGAACATTTTTTGAACAGACAGGAGAACCTGCGATGGTGTACTCAACGACGAATCTGGGTGCACGAATGGCAAAACGTCATTTTTCCGGATGAATCCAGGTTCTGTTTACAGCATCATGGTGGTCGCATCCGTGTTTGGCGACATCGCGGTGAACGCACATTGGAAGTGTGTATTCGTCATCGCCATACTGGCGTATCGCCCGGCGTGATGGTATGAGGTGCCATTGGTTACACGTTTCGGTCACCTCTTGTTCGCATTGACGGCACTTTGAACAGTGGACGTTACATTTCAGATGTGTTACGACCCGTGGCTCTACCCTTCATTCGATCCCTGCGAAACCCTACATTTCAGCAGGATAATGGACGACCGCATGTTGCAGGTCCTGTACGGGCCTTTCTGGATACAGAAAATGTTCGACGTCTGCACTGGCCAGCACATTCACCAGATCTCTCACCAATTGAAAACGTCTGGTCAATGGTGGCCGAGCAACTGGCTCGTCACAATACGCCAGTCACTACTCTTGATGATCGGTGGTATCGTGTTGAAGCTGCATGGGCAGCTGTACCTGTACACGCCATCCAAGCTCTGTTTGGCTCAATGCCCAGGCGTATCAAGGCCGTCATCATGGCCAGAGGTGGTTGTTCTGGGTACTGATTTCTCAGGATCTATGCACCCAAATTGCGTGAAAATGTAATCACATGTCAGTTCTACTATAATATATTTGTCCCGTTTATCGTCTGCATTTCTTCTTGTTGTAGCAAATGGTCAGTAGTGTAGAAGATCTTCGTATTAGGGATAGCAATGATCGCTTAATCTTAGGTTTAAAGCTGCTCCAAGTAACAGGTTTATGAAATAAGCGATTTTTGGTGTTTTATTCCCATCACTTCCTGTGATAAACGTAGAAATCGAACCAATATTGAAAAATTTTGCCTCCCTCAGTTTCAAGCTACATAGAATCGAAATACTTATACTTATTCTGTTCTCGGCTCGCTGCTTTTCTCGAAAAGTGATAAGTGGCTGAATACTACAGAAAGTCAACAATATTCTCCTATTGATTCTACATTTTTGAAACTCTGCAGAAAAATCATGATTTAATCGAGGATCATATCACTATTTGGGCATTAGAAATAGTCACTGCTGTGGAAATTTGAGGCTGAATAACTCTACTTTTCGTGTTAATCTCACCCTTTTTCAAAGGCTGCATGTGGATAAAGGCAACAGATGAGTTACTTACAGTTTTTATTGTAAACTGTGACTGAGTTGTTGTTTTCTCCTTTTACAATGCCTAAGTTTGTTGTGACTCCTCCCGTTCTTAATCTTTCAAATGAAATGGAGTATTGTACTTTATCGGTACTGTACTTAGTAAAATACTTTCAGATTAGGGATGTTGCCGTTCTGTAATACAACTAATGTCCGATGACGACAGCGTGAAACTGTCATGTAGACCAGATAGGACAAGCTTAGGATATTGCATGTACACTCATTACCATCCAATAGGCAGCGCCACAAGGTAACAGGAACATTATTTTCTCAGTAATGCTGTACCAATTCTTATGCCACGTTTTCGTTCCCAGTTTCCGTCAGCATTGTTATTAAAAAAGCGCTGATCGCTTTTCCCATTTTCTACAATAACGTAATTTTTCAACGCAATAGAAATTTTTGCGAATAAAAATTAGTTTTTCTAACGTTTATTTAAAAAACTAAAATTTTAGCACTGGTGCTATGACTAATTGATATTTCGGTTTTTTACCTGGTTATCAGTTACAAATAGAAAAAAAACACCTGTTATAACAGAGACCAAACAAATACCGAAAAATACACGTTATTCAGAACTAAAATAACAGTATCGGTTTTAACTGGTCGGTTTTCCCATCCCCACTTTCTATTGTAAACCGGCTCTCAGCGACCCAAATTAAGTACTATGTAACCCTATCCGCGTGCCTGGCAACACGAGCAGTGATTCTGCTGGTAGTTAGCAACGTGAAAACTGGCGCGTTCCTGTCTCACCTAAGATTTGTATTACTACGAGATAAATTTCGAAAACACTGCAGCGACGAGGGGGACGAGTTGTAATCTGCTGTGAGGACTCATTATCAGAAGACACATGTGAAAACCTTTAGGAACGAAGAAGGCATCGATTGAACTTAATTCCGTCGGCATCACCACACTTTGGAGGGAAGCAGGAATGAAGTTCTATAAGTACCACTTGCGGCGAATGGTGGTAAATGTAAGTCCAACGTTAAGAGAGTTGACAACAGTGACTTGTCAAATTGAAGATAGTTTGAATTCCTCTCCTCCCACACCAGTATCTTGCGATCCTACTAAAGTCTTCCCCAAGGTCATTTTCTGATTGGAACCAGTCATCATCCCTCCGTCAGATACAGGTGCAACCAGACTCAGATTGGGCTCAAGGTGAGGAACTGCTGAAACAACAGCTCCAGATCTTTTGACGACGCTCTTCACCTGGCTATCTACATCACCTGCAACAGTGGGCCAAGAGAACGGTCCCCAATCTGAATGTGAAACCTGGCGCATTGGTCGTAATAAGGGATGACAAACTGGCACCCTTGTGCTGGAAGCTCACCATCGTTGGGGGAGTCCACCCTGGGCGCTACGAACGGGTGAAGTAGTTTTCAAGTGATCCATCTGAAAACTGAATATTTTATTGAATAAAGCGATTTTATCTTGTATGTTTTCTTCCATTTGTTGTATACAGGTTTTGCATCAGGTAACTCAGTGTATTGCCTGTTTATGTGGTGATGCTTTTCCTGACCAGTAGCAAAACACAAGAAGCTGTTTCTAAGAAAAATGTGCGGAGGAAGTGACAGAACAGCTGACTGAAAGACGTAAGGATTTGTGTGATTTTCTGAATTCTCATTCACGTTTCACCAGGTCATTAGGACTTTAATATTTTATGATGAGTTCTATGCATTTTTACGATTGCCATTATTAGTCTAAAATGTTGCAATATTTTGGAAGGAAATTAGCATTTCTGTGTCGGCTGGCATGTTTAGTCCCTTCAGACTTCTGTGTTCAGACGACGCTGCTCTCTCCGGATGGGCGAGCAAAGCGGTCATCTCGGCCGAAGGCCATTTAACGGTGCATTTCTGAGGACAATTGGGGTAGGTTTCCGCTCTCTCCGGCTGTGACGAGGAGCTTGGTTGTCGTGTCGCTGGGCAGTACCTTCTAGGCACGTCAGTCTTCCTGCTTCGGATTGTAATACCGTGCATACAACTGTAGCAACAATGTGCGAATTATTATCAACAAGAATAGCACTGATTTTATAACTATTTAACTCATTGAAACCCCAGTGATACGTCTCTTACAGTTCAAATAACATTGACTTCTCCAATGGCAGTTCATCATAAAAGTATGTAAATGATCTCATGTACATATTTTATATAAGCTAGAGACAATTAAGTTGCTAGAACTGTATGGAAGAAACTGATGAAACATTTATTCTGATATTGCGGTGCATTAGGGAGGACGAGAGCATTACTAGCGTCGCAAAAGTCAGAAACTAATAGTCAACAACCGGAACAGTCTACAATTATTTCAATAACTAAACCAGATGACGCAATGCACTTCGTTGTAGTGGAATAGTATGGACAATACCGTAAATATTGAATGGATGCTACTACATTTTTCTGAAATTAATTATCAAAAAAATGGCTCTGAGCACTATGGGACTCAACTGCTGTGGTCATAAGTCCCCTAGAACTTAGAACTACTTAAACCTAACTAACCTAAGGACAGCACACAACACCCAGCCATCACGAGGCAGAGAAAATCCCTGACCCCGCCGGGAATCGAACCCGGGAACCCGGGCGTGGGAAGCGAGAACGCCACCGCACGACCACGAGATGCGGGCAAATTAATTATCAATCTTATCATATTTTCCCAGATGTGGGACCGAAGGCAGACAACGATAAAGTGGTTCATAGAAAAATCGAAAAAAGAAATGTTTCACGAGATTTGAAAAACTGAAAATCATACTGCCTAACAATGAGTTCCAATTTGTGAAGAAACTGTGGAGGACCAAGGAATTCATTTCATATAATATATCGCCATAGCATCTACCCTGTACTTCAGAAGAATGAAGTATTCTTGAGATAGGTTTATGTAGACGAAACCTAGGTCGCTGGGAAATTTCATGCGCAGGATGGCTAAAATTATGAATGAAACAACTCAGAAATTTCGAGGTCAGTCATAGGAATATCTACAAAATATAGAGACTCAATATTAACACTCTGCAAGAAGCTGAGAACTCTGTTCCTATTTATTTATTTTTTATTATTATTTGCTTCTAAGACTTTTTGAAACGTAGATTGCTTAAGGTAGATGCTTTACTTCTAATGTGGAACTGAAATAACGTTAGCACGACAGTTACATATTGGTGTGGTAAATTAAGAGATACGGATTTCTCATTGCACCAAGATATTATTCAACGACATGGAGGGGAAAGCGTTCTGGGAACATTGCTGCCTACTACAGTACACTTTAATAAGTCATGATGGACTCTTGTATTTACCAGACAGTTCTTTTGACGCTTATAATGTGTGACGACGTGAGAAAGATGGTTTTATTGTTATGAACTTCTTAAAAAATATTTCGCACCGCCCTTACCTTCAGGTGAAGAGAAGACGCGGGATGGGAATGTGACCGCATTCACCAACAAGCTTACGTACGAGCGATATAAATATACTAAATCATTAAACTTTTTAAATGTCCTGATTTCCGAATAATATCGATCAAATTCTTCATTTATGTTGCCACGGTGTCGATATCTGCTACGTAAGTTGTTTATTAAGTTGGTGGCGTGCACGGTACCCATGAATCGTATTTTCTTTGTCACAACACACGCTTTGTCTTATTCAGTGAAAGCATTGTGAATGGTGGACGTTTCTTGTTTTTTCCTGTTCACAATGAGTATTTGATGTCTGTAAATCGATTCACAAAAATTTTCCTCTTTGGCACTGATGCAGCAAATGAAAAATGGACAAGAGACTTGCCTGTCCATCCCATCATAACCTAGAAACGGAAGTTAGAGCGCCCACGCTGTTGAGTTTTAAAAGAATAAGATTCAACATGAACCGTGTAAAAACATCGCACTTTTATTAACTGCATACACTGTATTACTACGAAATCCATCAGCGTGCACTATGCACTATTCTGTTATACACATGCAAGCTGAATGCCCGAGAACACATCGTTAATTATTATTGTGCACGTACCCACATCAGAACATCGTCCAGTAATTCGTATAGGTTTCAATTGCTGTATTTTAAAGAAGCTATCAGCTGATTTCTTGAGTCGCTGTCACAGCAGTCTGATGCTTGAGACAGGTCATAATTACTGCTGTCATTCGTCTTTGGGAAGAATGGGGTGCAAATACTATTTCTACTGTCCAAATTTAGTTTTGTGTGGTTTATCTAATTGCTGAATCTGAATATTCAAGATGGTTCTATCGGGAAGCAACCGCCCGTTCGCTACATCTAGAGCACCTTCTCTAGTGACCTCACTGATGAGACGTTAAACCCTTTTTTTTTTTACCTTCAATTTTTGAATGAGAAATTTCAGCCTGGAGGAAAGCGGTAATTGACCATAACTGAAGTGAGAATTGGTGTAAGACAGAAAAGGCGTAATAAAACAGTTAACCCTATAAGCATTCGAATAGGCAACTAGGTGTTCGTAGAGACTTGCCACAATTATTGTCGGAAATTTTGGTCAGAAAATTTTCTGAGTGGATCCTGAATCGTGCAGGTCGTTAAGGTGATGCTGCTTGGAAAAAATTAGCTCCCTGTGGCGTAAATGATACATTCTGTAAGAGCCATTGGCGCATTCGGTACACTACTTTGTGCTATTTTATAAACGGAAAGATTAGGATCTCGCAGTCAACAAACTGTGGAGAGGGTATGACTCTCACAGATCCCCAGACGATGATAATGCATACTTTACTGATATGCTGGAAGGTTTCTGACCCACATTCGAGACATCTGAGGCCGCGGTTGCCAGAGATAAGCATGGCGCCAGATATCGCCTCTTGTCGCTTGCGTCACTTCCTGTCTTAACACTGACTCAAATGGTTTTTCCCGATACGTTGTACTCAGAAACATCAGGAAAGAGAAGATGATTTTTGATGAGATAAAGAAATTTCAACAGATTTTCTTTAAAAATCATGTGTTGAATTAAAGTACCAGTACGTAAATAAATAAATGCCATTAGGTGAGGGTTGGATTGTTTTGGGAGAGGGCTACGGTCGCAGGTTCGAATCCTGCCTCGGGCATGGATGTGTGTGATGTCCTTAGGTTAGTTAGGTTTAAGTAGTTCTAAGTTCTAGGGGACTGATGACCTCAGATGTTAAGTCCCATAGTGCTCAGAGCCATTTGAACCATTTTTTTCGAGGGGGGAGGGGGGGGGGCGGGGGAAACCAGACAGCGAGGTTATCGGCCTCTTGGGGTTACAGAAGGACGGGGAAGGAAGTCGGCCGTGCCCTTTCAAAGGAACCATGCCGGCATTTGCCTGGAGCGATTGAGGGAAATTACGGAAAACCTAAATCAAGATTGCTGGACGCAGGATTGAACCGTCGTCCTCCCGAACGCGAGTCCAGTGTGCTAACCACTGCGCCACCTCGCTCGGTGATTAGGTGTGTATAGGAGTATCTGAAACGAAGAGCTGAAACAGAAAGATATGTTTACTCCGAGATTTTGTGCATGCATAAGATGAAGATGCATAGCACCGTGCTAGCGCAGAAGGTTAATGTACTGCAAACAATTGTGCCTTGTGAACCTAAGAGTGCCGCTGCTGTTTTGATACATGAGGGCGGTAATTTGTTCGTCTCATTATTTTTTATTGATTTTTTGATGCCTTCAGCAGACTTTCTCTTTATTTGATGGACGATTGTAAAATTTCGGCATTTTCAGGTATCTAAAACAGAAGCATTACACATTGGATGCGTTAGTATACTTATGAAATTTACATAGCAGCAGGTCATGGCCTCTGTATGTCACCTATGTAATGTTATGCTTTCGGACGACGTAACAAACTGCTCAATAATTTTTTTCTTCCCTCACCGAACACATAGACCTTTTTATTTTATTTCGTTTATTGGAAACCTCTCTGTCAATATATTTTTTGTCTCTGGAGATACCGATTTACGGTCACCTGTCTTATGGCAGTGAATGGACAGTTCAGTAGAACGTGCTTTGTATTCAGCTGAGAAAGGGACAATATGGCGTGAGTAAGCTGTTCGTCATGCCTTTAAAGGTAGCTTGGACCAAAGATTATGCACGCAATGTCACTTCGCGGTGAGGAGGTTCGCTAGCAGGGGCAACTACCGGCTTAATTAGCATTGTCAACAGCGTCGTCGAATCGAACAATAACCGGTATAACGTGGCGAAGACCACTGAACATTTGGCTCATGTTGCTCGTCCACAGTCGAGAGCAACGGCTGATGGCTGCCACCTACCAACTGTGGCTAGCCGGTACAGAACTGACGTTGCCGTTTTTGGAGGTTAAGTTGTCGTCAACGTTGTTTTCGGTTGATGCTGTATCTGCGTTGATCCTATCTGACATATTTGTCCCAGTTTTAACATGTTTAACACACAGGTACACATTGTCTTCCGCACTTGCATATCTACGAACGCAATCGATTTACACGATCAAAATGGCTCTGAGCACTATGGGACTTAACTGCTGTGGTCATCAGTCCCCTAGAACTTAGAACTACTTAAACCTAACTAACCTAAGGACGTCACACACATCCATGCCCGAGGCAGGATTCGAACCTGCGACCGTAGCGGTCGCGCGGTTCCAGACCACAGCGCCTAGAACCGCTGGACCACTCCGGCCGGCTTTACACGATCAATTTGGCCTCAAGGCGCCCATTACGAAGAACATTAAACTCACTTACTCCCTTGTCCGCTTCCCGTTCCACCCTGAGCAACGTGGTGTACAAAGAAGGTGAGGATGGGAACGCCTGGAGTGGAACCTCGCTCAGAGGTGTAGGATTTTCGTCACCAACGGATGCAGGATTTGTCTGAGGCCTGTTGATCGTCAAAGATGTGTGCGGAGGAGGCTAGGTACCAACGAACGTGTTAGGCATGCTCTCCTTGTTTTTCAGCTGGGAGGTTAGCAGTTATGTTCTGGCCCGACATCACGTACCGATGTCGGACGTCTCTCATTACTTTCAGATGTACCTTAAATATTATGCAGTGCCAGGGACGGGTCCTCCAAACACTTGACCAGCCCGAAAATCAACATTAGCGGCGCATTTATCGTTCAGAATAATAATGCCCGAGCACACCACGCCCAATTCGTGAACACGTCCCTCCAGGAAGCAGGAAACAATCGAATCGAATAGTCTGCGTCGTCTGCTGACACGAACCCGACCTGTTAAACATGTTAAAACTGAGACAAATATTTCGGACAGGAGTAACGCAAATATAACGTCCACCTGAAGCAATGTTGGGCGCGACGTAGTGGGTCACTCTTTTGTGTTCAGAGAGAAGAGCTGATGGCGTCTTGGGAAGCAAGCAGGTTTTGTTCCTCGTGAGTTCCAGCAATGGCCTGATACACGACAGTCGAAATTAGTTTCTTAAAGAGAACTGTTTTAAAGAGTGTTTGAGGATTGAAGAACTTTCCGAGTTTATCAAAGGCAGTGCTTTGTCGATGAAGCGTCTTCGTAGTCTATGAGGAAATCAAATGAAAACGAGACACATGGAAGAAAGTAAGTAATCTATTGCCCGCTAGGTTAGCCATTCGGTCTAACACACTGCTTTCCGGGCGGGAAGGCGTGCCGCTCCCCGGCAAGAACCCGCCCGGCGGATTAATGTCGAGGTTCGGTGTGCCGGCCAGTCTGTGGATGGTTTTCAAAGCGGTTTTCCATCTGCCTGGGCGAATGCGGGCTGGTTCCCCCAACAGTTACACTATGTCGGCGATTGCTGCGCAAACACTTTCTCTACGTACGCGTAGACCATAATTACTCTACCACGCAAACATTGGGGGTACACTCGTCCAGTGTGAGACGTTCCTTGGGGGTGGGGTGTCTATTGAGGGGGGGGGGGGGGGGTTGAACCGCCCAATAACCCTGGTTTCGTTGTGGGGCGGCGGTGGGGTGAGTGGACTGCTGTAGCCTGTTGAGCTTGGGTAACACCGAGGGCTACGGAAGGGACGAAGCCTCTCCGTCGTTTCTAGGTTCCCAGCTCCATACAGTACAATACAAGTAATCCATTTATTATTTCAAAAGTAGTCATGATTGCACCCAGCCGTGGACCTCTTCGAAGCAATACTGCGGCCACGAATGCGTTTCTTCAGGAGTCTAAAAGTATGGAAATCACATGTAGAGAAATCGGGATTGTAAGGATGTGTATCGTAGTCGAAACAGCCTTGACAACATGTGGGCGGACATTATCCTACGAAAAATGATGTCATCTACTCGGTCAACAGTGCTGGGAGTTTGCACTTGTTGATGCGCTTAAATTTTTGCAAAGTGTCCACGTACCACTGTGCGTTTATTGTGGCGCCGTGTTCCAGAATGTCATTGAGCAGCAGGCCCTTGCAGTCATCATCATTTTCCGGAGCTGGAGTGACTGTTGTTTAGAGTACGTTGCAGGAGTTTCGCTGGTAAGCTCTTTAACATCCTCTGTACAGTCCTGTTCTCTCCCCATGCGATTTCCATACTTTTGGAGCTATGAAGAAAAACATTCGTGGCCGTCGATTTGGTTCGGAACAACTTGTGCACGCCTGCGCACAATCATGTTTCCATGGGCAATCTCAAATGTTTTTCCATCAAGGTATTGGTTGTCTTAACAGCTATAGCGATTACTTTTGAAAGAATAAACAGTTTACTCAAGTGTTTTTTCTTCTGTCTCGTTTTAATTTGTGGGTAACTTATATAGTGCCGAATATTGCAATAAGCTAACACTCTTTCGTGAAATAAACTTGTCTGCAGAGCAGTGTGGCCTTTTAGCGCTACACACACCCTTTCCTGCCTGTCTCTCACCATCAAATACGTTGTAAGTTCGGATACGAAGAAACAGTCAACGTATAATCTGGTTGATGAGAAATATCAGTCCTAGAACAAACATGTGGCGCAAGTATAAACCTAAGTACTAAACAAAAGGAAGTGTAATTCTGTATCAGTCTGATGAGACGACTGGATATTGATGGTTGTGCGGATCGATTCTTGGTTGCTGGCAAAGCGAAAAGGTACAACTCGTAACAGAACATGCACGTGTCACGCTAGCACTTCGAGTACAGTAGTTTTGTATGCTGTAAGAAAGCACAGAATTAATGACCGTTTCCTCTTCAAGATCATCAAAATTCTGAAGACTTTCTTTGACGGTCCAGCTGGCAGCAGAGGTGAAATATTTACGCTGCAAAATGAACTGGCACCACATAGGCGGAGACGTGGAGGTGATCGCATCAAACTCCGCCTTGGAGACCATTGAACTGTACGTTCTTCTTGGAAAAGATTTATAACTGACGGTCTGCTTCCTCAGGCTCACAACCCAATCGGCTTAAAGGCTGCTCCCTCGGGATATACACTCCTGGAAATTGAAATAAGAACACCGTGAATTCATTGTCCCAGGAAGGGGAAACTTTATTGACACTTTCCTGGGGTCAGATACATCACATGATCACACTGACAGAACCACAGGCACATAGACACAGGCAACAGAGCATGCACAATGTCGGCACTAGTACAGTGTATATCCACCTTTCGCAGCAATGCAGGCTGCTATTCTCCCATGGAGACGATCGTAGAGATGCTGGATGTAGTCCTGTGGAACGGCTTGCCATGCCATTTCCACCTGGCGCCTCAGTTGGACCAGCGTTCGTGCTGGACGTGCAGACCGCGTGAGACGACGCTTCATCCAGTCCCAAACATGCTCAATGGGGGACAGATCCGGAGATCTTGCTGGCCAGGGTAGTTGACTTACACCTTCTAGAGCACGTTGGGTGGCACGGGATACATGCGGACGTGCATTGTCCTGTTGGAACAGCAAGTTCCCTTGCCGGGCTAGGAATGGTAGAACGATGGGTTCGATGACGGTTTGGATGTACCGTGCACTATTCAGTGTCCCCTCGACGATCACCAGTGGTGTACGGCCAGTGTAGGAGATCGCTCCCCACACCATGATGCCGGGTGTTGGCCCTGCGTGCCTCGGTCGTATGCAGTCCTGAATACGGCGCTCACCTGCACGGCGCCAAACACGCATACGACCATCATTGGCACCAAGGCAGAAGCGACTCTCATCGCTGAAGACGACACGTCTCCATTCGTCCCTCCATTCACGCCTGTCGCGACACCACTGGAGGCGGGCTGCACGATGTTGGGGCGTGAGCGGAAGACGGCCTAACGGTGTGCGGGACCGTAGCCCAGCTTCATGGAGACGGTTGCGAATGGTCCTCGCCGATACCCCAGGAGCAACAGTGTCCCTAATTTCCTGGGAAGTGGCGGTGCGGTCCCCTACGGCACTGCGTAGGATCCTACGGTCTTGGCGTGCATCCGTGCGTCGCTACGGTCCGGTCCCAGGTCGACGGGCACGTGCACCTTCCGCCGACCACTGGCGACAACATCGATGTACTGTGGAGACCTCACGCCCCACGTGTTGAGCAATTCGGCGGTACGTCCACCCGGCCTCCCGCATGCCCACTATACGCCCTCGCTCAAAGTCCGTCAACTGCACATACGGTTCACGTCCACGCTGTCGCGGCATGCTACCAGTGTTAAAGACTGCGATGGAGCTCCGTATGCCACGGCAAACTGGCTGACACTGACGGCGGCGGTGCACAAATGCTGCGCAGCTAGCGCCATTCGACGGCCAACACCGCGGTTCCTGGTGTGTCCGCTGTGCCGTGCGTGTGATCATTGCTTGTACAGCCCTCTCGCAGTGTCCGGAGCAAGTATGGTGGGTCTGACACACCGGTGTCAATTTGTTCTTTTTTCCATTTCCAGGAGTGTACCTAAAAGAGAAGGTGCTTACACTAGATTCCACAGTGCGTACAGGAAATAAAGTAATGGTAACGTAAAACAGTGGGATGTAACGATTAGGCAGCTCTCTCACCGGTTTGTCGCGCAGGCGTATCGTGAGCGGCCGTAGTGAACACTTGAGAATGTCAGCATGGGCTACAGAAGCAATATTATCATGGTGCTCACGAATTAGTCATTATATCACTCGAGTGTGTATTCTTTTTGTGGCACTCGTGTACAATTACCTTGTGTTGGGTGTAAGGAGCTCAGAGTTCGTTTATGAAGTATTACGAAAATTAAGAAATGCAGCAACCAAGCTATCATTTCATCTGAGAATTGTAAAGGAACGTTCAGCCTATAAATGCATATCACTATGTACCTCCTACATGTATGTGTCGAAATACTGGTGTATCTATACGTATGGCTGTAATACCTAAGTCTGGTTCTTCAATGCGTTCTCATATTCTGTCTACATGGTATTTCTAGACTTTATCTATCCGCAGCTTCTTACAGGACGTACAAAAGAGCATTTTGTTGCTAAATTGGATACATAGCCATTAACATGGATTGAAATGGGAACATACTAAGTGTGTACCATCGGCGATTTATCATTTCTTATGGTGTTATCAGTAGGATTTCTGCATATCCTGTGTTACATTTCGGTTTTTTAAATCGTTTCAGGACACTGTGGATGAAAAATCTGTTTCATGTTGAAATCTGTTTTTGTTAAGCCTATGTAACTTTAGTACCAGAATAAAACTTACACTAATGTATACTCTGAATTGCCAAGGCGAACTACAGTATAACATTTCCCGTCCTGATATGGTGTTCGGGCATTTTATGGAAGCCAACCAATTAAAATAAAAAAATAAACTGTAAAGACGTAAAAATGTGAAAAAATCGACCTTTTTCAAATTGGAAGATGGGTGTAAGGTGGGCGATATCATTCTTCCACCCAACCTTCTCCATTGGAAACTAGGGTTGGCTTTATGGTTTCACATTAATCACTTGTTTTGACGCAGTTCGTCTTCTAATAGTTAGTCAGCAATACGGATATCTTCAACGAATTTATCTGTTCACCGCTACTTTGGTCTACTCTGCGGTCTTAGCCCACTCTCACTGAGACTGTACGCAAACTCTATAACTCTTCCCTGAATAGCTCTCTGTACATCGATAACGACCCTCTCGTATTTTTTTGGTGATTGGCTTCAGACGAAATGCTGTCTGACTGTGTCCTTTCTTATGCAGTCAACAACACTCCTGTAGCCCTACACAACACGGAGGGATAGCTGAGCGGTTTTTGGCACTGGGCAACACTCAGAGACGAGCGACAGTCTTTTCCTTTTAAAGAGATACAAGTACAAAATTTGCGTGGGACTTTATAGAAGTCGATGCAGTATCTTACTGGGGGTCGAAGAACTGTTGGAAAAAGTGATTTAACCGGTAACAGTACTCACTGATAACAACTTGTCGATTAGATCTGTAGTTTACCCCGTCGTTCATAAACAATTTTCTTTGGTTGCTTGATCTTGAAAAAGCCCGTAATCAGAAGTAAGCTATCTAGCTTCCAAGGACAGAAATTAATCGAACTATCAGGGAGCAGATAAACGCTCAAAAGATTCGTTATATAAAGGTGCATCTAAGCAACAGCAGTCATAGGCAGAGAATCTCCAGCGTTCTACTGGTTTACCAGGTGAGTAAACGTGCATTCTCCCAGATTCAGGCTGATTTTACTGGCTACTTAAGAGAATATTTCATCGGAGAATGTCGTTTTAGGATTGCTTCTGGCTGATGGGTAGACAGTGAACCCCTTTTAGGAGTGTCGTCTAAATTCATTATGTCCCATTCTTGTGTGGTAGTAGACAGTCTTCAGAAACGTACAAAATATTCACGCAATTAATCAGATCCTCCGCGTTTGGGAAAATTTGGTATAAACTATTCTGCTCTTTGACGTCAGCAGACATATGTAAAGCATTCGGAATGAGTTTATGAAGTTTGGTGTATCAGAGCCCAATCGAAAGTTGCTGAAAACGAAGAGCAGGTTTTGACAATACTTCGGAGGCGTGGCTGGCAGGCACCGTCCACACGCTTGTCTAACTGAGCACATACCCTGAATATCATGAAGGGAATGTGAAATGCTCAGCTGCTACTTTTCTTTTCAAACCTCATTCTCGCCTTTGCAGAAACCTGATATCTTGAACTTTCCACTTAAGTCAACATAATCTCTATTTCCTTGAGCTACACGTAAAAATGTAAACAACATCCACATGTCATGATACCGACCGACCGTCATTTCATCCTCTGGCATTGTTTGTCCCTGCATAGAAGTAAATGTCAACGGTAAACTCTATGGACAAGAATAGACTAGAAAATTTCAAAATATGGTGGAAGAACACTGAAGACCAGTTTGATACACCACATAAACAGAGACACTGACCTGAGTACTTTGTGGTGAAACTTGACAGGAATATGGAATACACAGATAGAACACATCCTACAAGAACAAGGGATCGTCAGTTTGGTAATGGTGGGTTGTGTGGGGACCAAAATTCACAGAGGTAAACCAAGTCTTTGCTGTAGCAAATAGGTTCAAATAGATGTTCAAATGTGTGTGAAATCTTAAGGGACCAAACTGCTGAGGCCATCGGTCCCTAAGCCTACACACTACTTAACTTAACTTAAACTAACTTACGCTAAGGACAACACACACACCCATGTCCGAGGGAGGACTCGAACCTCCGACGACGTCAAATAGATGTACTGTAGGTCACAGTATTTATACAGAGATGAAGAGACTTTCACCGATTAGACTAGAGTGGGGAACTTCATTAAGTATTCTTTGGATTGACTGCCACATCAAGAGCAATATGAATTTGTAGTGAAAATTATGTTTTACTTGCAGGTACCTGAGCGAAACATTGCTAGAAATGGTGCTAGAAACAGTGAAGAAGGAATCCCACCCTGACTGGGCGTGCAGCAAGTTCCTGGTCAGAGCCTTCAAACAGGCAGGCTTCGATGTGGTGGAGGACAGCATCCAGGTGAAGAACGCCTGCAGCGGCGGGGGCGGCTTTATGAGCGAGACACTGCTTTTGCGGGGGCGGACACTCGGCGGAGACGTGGCCAGCCTTGTGGTGAAGGCGTCTCTGTCCGGAGCCGGGGACGGCGCGCTCATCTCCGACATGCTGTTCCGGCGGGAGAGCGCGCTGTACACGAGGACTCTGCCCGCTGCGGAGGCGGCGCTGAAGGCTGCTGAGGGTGGCGCGTGGCGGCCGCTGTGGCCCGCCTGCCCGGGTTTGTTCGGCGGCGGGGGCGGCTGCCTGCTGCTGGAGGACGTGGTGGCTGCGGGCTTCCGCAAGGCCTCCAGTGCCGCCTCGGCTCGCGGGCTGGATCTGGAGCACTGTCTGGTCGCGATGCGTGGGCTGGCGCGCTTCCACGCTGCCACCACGAGAAATGCTTGCCAGGATGCCCAGGCTGAGCCCCTGCTAAGAGAGTCCGTCTTCTTTGGCTCCAGCCAAGGTCCACTGCGCCACTTGCAGACCAAGACCACCATCCTCAAGATGGCTGAAATACTCAGCCGCTATCCGTGGTTCCGCACGTATAAGGACAAGTTCCTGCAATTCGCGGACAAATTGTTATTGCGAGCTGTTGACGCCGTCAGTAGGTGCAACAACAAACTCACTGTTATGCTGCATGGGGACTTCCAGAAGAACAATATGATGTTCCGGTACTCAGACGAGGAGCTTGAAGTCATTTTTTACGATTATCAGGTAATAACCACAGTAATATTATCAAACTGACTTATACCTCCAAACAGTTTTTATGGCTGTCACATAAATCATATTCCGATGATGCTACCATCGCTTTAGGAAATTAGCATGCAGTTGTATTTCCTATAAATTTTGTTGCTATTTCAGATAACGTTCCATAATTATCTTGAAAGTTCAGAATTAATCATGCAGAAGTTAGAAGTGATGTACAGTGTATGACATGCATGAAAACATACTATTAGCGTACTATATAGACGGAAGTAGTCTGGAATATATTTCATTCACCTTAACATAGGCAGCCTTACTTGCATCATCTGCTTTGGACGTGGATGACGTATATTGGGGTAGCTATCTTAAGGAGCCCATTTTATTTTGCGCACTCTGTACAGTGTATTTTTTTTAGCGTTCACACAGTTCACAGTACTCATCACATGGTGTTTATTGCCTGGTGTATAGGGTAACTAAATCTCCATATAATCAAGCAACCTTTCTTTACTTTACTGCTCCAGCCTAACACATCTTTGAATTTTTGGCATAATGCTCGAAGTTCAGCGAATTTTAGACCACGTACAGCCCCTGGTCCTTGTGACCTTATGGCAGCTCCAGGCACTGGCTTCTGTTGTGGTCTGGAAATTTGGTGTGTTTATGATTATTATAAATGAAACCAGTTAACACCACAACATCGCAAATGAAATGAATTTGACTGCTGCTTTTTTAAAATGCCTTCTTGATGACCTCAAATAATTTCGTGAATATACATCCAACCCAAAGGCATTAGCGTATTTTCAATGTAATGAAGATATCCTCACTTTGAGAGAGTTTCTAGAGCACTTGATTTGATGTGATGCACATACATTACACCAACAAAGGAATGGAGAAAATCATTAAATCAGGGTAAATTCCTTTCTGGAACTGTTTAATTACCTCAAATGTTCTGTAGGTATGGACAAAGATCTATCGCATTGCCTTCTCTCTTTCCTTGGCTTTTTGTAGTTCTGTAGAGACTGCTTGCACTCTGCCATGAAGTCCTCTTTGAAATAGGCTGAAAACTCCCATCTTAACTTACGATTTTTGTAGTTTTCCTCACATTACTTGAGTTTGATGCCGTGATGGTTCCCTACAAAGCCAAAACTCATTTCCATTGAGCTTCATCAAGCATTGGAACTGATGCTTAGTCTGTAACGACATTAAATCGTGTCCCATCATACTTTGAACTGTGGATGTGAATAGGTTGGAGCAGGAAAATAAGGTGGTGCTGATAATGCAGACACAGCATGGCGAGTGCAGTGACCCATATTTAGTTGTGGAGAGGTGCAATTCATGATATCAAAGTTCCTCAAGTTGTTATGCCACCTTATTTCACTCTTGAACTGCCTCACTAGGAAACAAACGCTTGTATCTTGTGTTGGTGAGTGATTAATTGATTACTGTTGGATTTTTCAGGGAGCCCATGTCGGATCTCCAGCAGAGGACCTGCAATACTTCTTGCATACTAGCGCCAGCCTGGAGGTTCTGCAACAGCACACGGACCTGTTGCTGTCTGAGTACCACCGCACCCTGCACCACACACTGCGGGCCCTGGGGCTACAGGAACAGGCGGTCGCCTACCCACTGAACCAGCTAAGGAGAGAGATGGAGCAGCTAGCGCTAGTAGGGGTCTTCTGCACCTACGTTGTGCTGCCTGTTATGCTGAACCTAGCAGCTGTCGATTTTGATCAAGATACATCGTCACCCAGCTTTGCAGCCAATGTGGACAAGTTATTACAGAAATGCTATACAAACCCTGAGTATTTGTCCTTTGCCGAGTATTTGACGCCAATTTTTGAGAAGAACTGTCTTCTAGGAAGCTGAGTCTGATCATTAGTATTTCCAGGTCTATAAGAGCTAAAATAAAATATCAACATGCTACAAGCTCACATAAAGTTCTGCAATCAATAAAGAAATTTGTGAAACCTAGGAATGTGTAATTGCTTTCTTCACTGCTTGACGATGTTATTTGAGAGTAATCTCTTAGGTAGTGTGGCTATGGAGCCTTTGCATCAGCCTGACCAACACAGATCCTTTCGCCAGTACATATACAACTCAGTACGGTATATATAACGTCAAATGTATGGGTCGAGTAGGTGCAGGGGCGAGATGCTGTGTCGGCAGAAACTTGGTACACAGTTACATCAGCAAAAATTCTACCTTGCCAGTAAACATCACCTCTATCACACATATACACACATACTTTGCACCCCCACAGTCTAGCATTTTATCTGCCATTACATGTGATATACAGCTGGGTTCCTTGAGGAGTATGAGTAAATTAAAGTCCAAGGTATGGGATGCCACCCTGTAGCCAGGATAGACACTTGGTGGCGCTGCCACCGTTTGGTCTCATGACGTGATAGCAATTTTTGATCGAGGTTTACTTCCCCTAGCTTTTGGTAAGCCAATCAACTAGCTGTAAGACAGCAGCTGATCAATTTTTCTTTGAGGTTATTTTCTCCAGGAAGGTTGACTTCATCAAGTCCAAGAACCCTTTCTGTCCTGTGTCTGAGACCTCCTGAAAGCAGTCCACAATGAGAGGTCAGACCTTCGTCTGGTCCCAACCCTTTGACCTATCTGGCATGGATGACCAAGCCAGGAGCTTACGCTCCCTCCAGCGTAGCTTCCAGGGTATAACAGTACATAAAACTCTCCTCACCATGGTAAGGAGGCAATCCTTGAGGAGGAATCTAAACATTTATCCAGACAAATGATAGTTTAGAAATCGAATGCCAGAATATAATGCTATGTATTGAACGGGGGTGCAAATGAACATTTGGAAAAAAAGAATAATGGAGGACATACGAAGGATAAGAAAATGGAGCGAAGAAAACTCCATACATTTACAAGCGAAAACAGAATTTGGGAAACAAAAATATAGAAAGAAAAGAAGTACAGTATAAATCACTGTCAGGAAAACAACTGAAGAGTCGTGGAATAATTTCGTGATCAGAACTGAACACGATTTAGAAATAAAACAAGCTATAGCTGGCAAAATGATAAAGAATTTGAATAAAACACTGAAAAAGAGACAATAAACATAAATATGACACAAGAAAATAAAAGGCTAGCACATTATAAACAGCTCTGGTGTAATGACAACCAAAAATTAGAGTACGACCCCCCTGAAATAGATAAATGACATGACGGCGATCTCATAACCATCCAAGAACTAACCGAGGCCCGGAATATAACTTGGAACCCAAACACAACAGGGTCTGACAGTATAAATGCAGAGTTGTATAAATATGGGGGACTATTTTTTAAGCTAACACTTCTTCATTTATATATTATGTTTTGGAAAAAACGGCAAATCCAAAAACTGTGGGCAGTTGCATATGTCATATCAGTCTTCAAAAAGCTAAATGAAATGAATCCAATAATTAGAGTGATACAACAATAGCGGACACAGCATATAAAACGTGTGCCTTGATACTAAAACAATGTCTAGAAATTTTTGCTGAAAATCTATTATCTGAACAACAAAACGGTTTCAGAAAACCGAGATTTGCACTAATTATGTTTTTATGGTACACTTAAGCAGGCTATACTGAAAAAACAAAGACAGTTTAATATAGATAGACACATCACCTCTAAAGACTTAGAGAAAACCTTCGAACTTGTAGGTAGATAAATTTCATGAGACAAGTTAGACAAGAAATGATATTTTTAACAAATAATGAAGGTGATAGAAAGCCGCCTATATAGAGGTGCAAAAATAAGAATATAGCTTAAGCATGCTACATCAGAAGATATGAAGACATAGCTATAAATCAATGTGTCCAGAAAGGGTACAGTTTTTTAATATATATACTGATTATATGATTTAGACCTGGAGATAACAAATTCATCCACGCTTGAAATGATCACTTTTTAATATGTTGCTTTTAGCTGACAATGTCGCATTCATACAAGATAGCAAAACTATGCTATAAAGATCGATCTAGAGATTTAAAAAAATTTCTAAAAAATGAAAATATCCATTCCAAAACCTGAGGCGATGACTTTCAAAGAGGCAAAATATCTGAGGACCATTATCTTAGGAGGAAAAAAAAACGAGTTAATCACTTCAGTTACCAGTAAAATATTATGAACTACCAGAACGAATTTGTCATTCGAGATAAACTGCTGAAATATGAAATCATATGCAGAACAATCAGTACAACATTGAGAAATACAGTTGGAAAGACGCAAAAACTAAGTTTTGTAAGGTAATGGCCGCCCCTGCGTTGCTGTTTGGCAGTGAAATTTGGACAATTAGTAAAAAGCAGGAAAGTAAAATCTAAATTTCTATGGGGTAAGAAGGACGGTACAAGATCAGATAGATTAAGAAACGAATACATAAGTGCAGAGTTTTGGATACATGCGATAAATGAGAACATCAAGTCTAGTCGACTAAGATGGCTAGAACATCTACCTAGAATAACAAATTCGAGATCACCAAAACAAGCATTAAATTTCAGACCTCTTGGTACAAGATCCGTAGGAAGCCCAAGAAAAAGATGGCTGTATACCTGGAAAACGGAAGAGACCTATGGCCTAGACCATGATGAAAGAAGAAAGTTAAACGCAGCAGCCAGTCACAGTTTACCCCTACAGACGCCATCTTGGCCGTGTTCAGAGCGATCTGAACTTTGCATCACATTCAGAAGTACGCGAACGACAGCAAATGTTTTTCAGAAATGTGCAATAGCGTGCATGCGCTTACAGCACACACACACACACACACACACACACACACACACACACACACTCTGCATGAAGTTCCACATCTGCATTATTTATCAAGAAGTTTATGTCTAATACTGTACTGTCTCGTATGCAAATTGCATTACTCTCTCTGTTTTCTTCTTCTGTAAAAAGGTTTTTATGTCATATACTGTAGTGTCTCATCAGTAAATTTCATCTCTGTCTCTACTCCTACATGTAGCTAAAAATAACATTCTGAACAGACAGTTGACACTTCATTTTAGCCCTAAATGAGGTTACATCCTAAAACGAACATGAACTAGCATTTACCAGTAAAAAACACATGCTGGTTAAATACTTTGCTACAGTGGTAGTTGACACAAAGAAATAGGCGGTCTGAGTTACTATTCTGTAATTGTCAGCTACTGGAAAAATGCAATTAATGTGTAACTTACACTTGACGCCTAAAGTAGGACCGTCGACTTTCAAATGAAGTTTCGCTATCTCATTTTCGATCGAATTTGTCTTTAATGTGTATCAAAACACGTAAAGATTTTAACATTTCGATCTCAGGCTTACTTGAGGAAATTTAGTCATGGTACAAAGAACGATCTTCTATCATTTGACGTTTTTAGAAATTTTTCAGTACTAGAAATGCTTCTCCAAACACACGCGAGTTGCTTGTTGTAGCTAATACGCTTGTATCTCTGATTTCAAACGAAAATTTGATCTTTGGAGCAAATCAGAAATATTTATAAAAATGTATAAGGATTTTGAGTACAAAACACGTGTGGCGCTACTGTTATAACCTAACCATACTCTTTGGTTTATTAATAACCAATGTCAGTTAACGTTCTGTGCTTCACAGAAAAGGCATTAATTCAGAAGTTCAAATGCTACACGATAGAATGTCAGCAAGATTTTAACTTGACCATTGTCGAATAAATACCTACCTGAACAACAATGATTGGGAACAGATTTTGTGCCCCAGCTGAATAATTTAGCGTAGTTAGCTAATTTTGTGATTAAATAAGTAACTGAGATTGGTTGAAATGTTAGTTACTGAAGGATTATTTATGGTCGCCGGCTCGTGCTTGAGCAGAAGTTATGAAATTATGTATGTCTGTGTGGAAGAAATATTATGTAACAAATACTGAAACGAGTTTAGGCGGAAACAGTAGCTACACACATGGAAGCTCAAAAGGAAATATCACTATAAAAACACAGATGACAGTTAATTACTACGTAACAGTATTGATTAGCCACTAGCAACACGTAATGCGGTGTGGTCTGAGCGTGTGTGGGGTTCGTGTCCCGGCTTCCGTCTCTGTCTGCTCCGTCCGTGGCCCTTGGTGGAACGGTGGAACGGAACATTCTTCTCTGATTTTCCTGATTGCAAGCTCCCAGGCTGTGCTGAGATGGTAGCCACTGTCGCGGTGGATTAGGTTGTCGTGTAACCGTATTTCTATGGACTCTTTGATTACTGAGTCCCAAAATCCGTTTGTACTGCATATTTTCTTTGTGTCCTCGAAATCGAAGGTGCGCTTCTCGTCAGTACTATGTTCCGCCATAGCAGATTTGTTGGTCTGACCCAAGCTTACATGCCTGATGTGTTCACTGCGGCACTGTGGGATGCAGCGCTGCGTCTGTCCTATATATTGCATCCCACAATCGCATCCGATCTTGTACATACCAGGTGCCGTCAGACCTAGTGGATCCTTGGTTGAAATGAGAAGGTCTTTGATTTTTCCGCTGCGCGGAAAACGGTCTTCACTTTATGTTTCTTGAGAATTCTCGCGATCTTGGCCGCTGGATGACGCGCGTATAGCAAGAACGCACAGCCCATTGCTTCGTCTTTATCCAGTTTCTCTTCTTGTGGTCGGTCTTCAGAGCTCTTCTTATTTGTGTCTCACTGTATCCATTTTTCTTGAAGGTGTCCTTGAGGTGTTGTAATTCTCCTGGCAAACTTGCCTTATCGCAGATGGACCTGGCCCTGTGCACTAAGGTGTTGAGTACAGAATTGCGTTGCGCAGGGTGGTGGCAGTTGTCGGCATTAAGATAGAGGTCCGTGTGTGTTTTCTTTCTGAACACGGTGTGTCCCATGTTTCTTGTGATCAGGGTATCCACGAAGGGTAAGCTTCTGTTCTATCGCCATGGTAAATAATAAGCTTCTGTTCTATCGCCATGGTAAATTTGATATTTCCATGTATACCACTGAGGTGTTGATGGAACTCTAGCAGTTTGTCCCTGCCATGCGGCCACTACTACAAAAGTATCGTCAACGTACCTTCAGAAGGCTTTTGGCTTGTGTTTAGCACTGTCCAGTGCTAGCTTTCCGAAGTGCTCCATGTATAGGTCGGCTAGCCCTGATGCGGGGCGGGGAGCCCATACCTACACCATCTATTCATCTATTTGTTCGTAGAACTTCCCACCACATTTGAAATAGGTGGTGGTTAGCATATGGCGAAAGAGCTTGATGATATCCTCAAAGTGTTCTTCGAATAAAGCTAGGGAGTCTTCTATTGGTACTTGTGTGAATAAGGATGTCACATCGAAGCTGACTATTAGGTCTTCATTTACTAGCCGCAAGCCGGCCGAAGTGGCCGCGCGGTTCTGGCGCTGCAGTCTGGAACCGCGAGACCGCTACGGTCGCAGGTTCGAATCCTGCCTCGGGCATGGATGTGTGTGATGTCCTTAGGTTAGTTAGGTTTAACTAGTTCTAAGTTCTAGGGGACTAATGACCTCAGCAGTTGAGTCCCATAGTGCTCAGAGCCATTTGAACCATTTTACCAGCCGCATGCCCTGTAGTACCTTCATAAACTCAGCCGAGTTTTTCACATGGTGTGGGCCGTAACCCACCAAGGGTTTTAGCATCTGTGACCAGTGCTTAGCAGTACCATATGTCGGCGAGTTAACAGTGTTTTGAACACTATCAACTCACCGACATAAGGTGTTGCGATCACTTCCACATCAGTTGGAAGACCTTGAAAAGTAGTTGATACTAGGTAGTTGAAAGCGTAGTGAACCCCTTTTCGTACCTATATGAAATCTGTTACTATTGTAATATTAGTATCTGTTTCGGTAGCTTAAATAAACTTACATTCGATAATCTAACCATGCACGTTCATAAAACCAATCTGCCTAAAAATTTCTTAGATCGTCGCTGAGCAGCGACCACCTGATATTTCAAAGAATACCTTATGCCACGGCGCGGAATAAGAATTCCTCATAAACTGTATCGATAGAGATATTTTGTGTTTCTTATTTTTTGACAGCTGAAGAATTGTAATCCTCTTCCGCTAACACAGTCGTGATATTTTTTAAAGACGGTGGACGCGTATATGGCGTGGTCCGCAATCACTAATTAGTTATTATAAAATATTACTATTGTTCAGTGATCTGTAAGAATTTATGTGTGCATCTAAGATGAAATATCGAAGATGTTAAAGCACTTTATTTAAGGAAACAGCCAGAAAGACAGAAAATTGAAACTGTACGGAACGTATTGTTAGTGATACTGACTAAGGTAATTAAATAAGTTGTTGTGCTCTCAAATTCAGTAGTGCCTGCTTATTACTTAAAGTATTTCTAAGCTATCCATCTCCTACTGACAGCAACAGAAATAATGGTGTTTTTATAGTTTTCATACAGCTACCAGGAACCGACTGCATGTGTTAATGCAGAAGGCGC
This sequence comes from Schistocerca americana, assembly GCF_021461395.2. NCBI lineage: Eukaryota > Metazoa > Arthropoda > Insecta > Orthoptera > Acrididae > Schistocerca > Schistocerca americana. The sequence continues at coordinate 659,466,899 of NC_060120.1, read as the reverse complement.
ATTGCTATTTACCTTGTTTGTGATTTAAATCTAATTTCTTTTAATGTGTAGTGTAGTAGAGCAAAGAAAATTTCCAGCTCGGTCTGGTCCCTTAGGTTTCTCTGTTCGTAGTTGCTATGACGTGATCGAACATGATCACGACACAAATAAATTAAGTGGCAATGCGAACTCTGTTCTTGATCTTGAGAACGCTACGCCTTCTGCAAAAGATTTCAGGCGACATATAAGATATGACAGACAGTACTTAAGGTTTTTGAAAAGTCTTTGCTCTTCCCGCCAAGGAGTGGTGCAAAACTCACAACAGATTTCTGAATCTTCACAAGAGAATAATAATCTAATCAAAATATAATTAAAAAACAAAAACACCACACTTGGCGCCCGAAAAGGGACTTGACTGAAATCATGAAAATCAGTCCTCTTGTGTTTGCTGCTAATATAGATGTATCTAACAATACATTTATTTTTCATGTGCACGCTACGCGCTTAAAAAATTGAGGATGAAAATTTCAAAGAGGAAAGACTAGTCGACGGCAGAAAACGGAGAAATTTTATATCCAGTTTCCGACTTTCAAGACATCAAACGTAAATTACGAAAAAATTTTCATATGCAGTTGTGACGCTTCAGTAGTACAGTTGTCTTTCGAGCTACATTACCATTCTTCCTTTTATTTTAATCTCCACATTTAAAAAATCAATTTAAAATTATTTTTTTACTCAAAATTTAGTAGGGTTTGCAACGTAGTGTCTAAATCCCTTTGTTGAGTTTTGATTTCAATGTGTAAATATGGCGTCGTGTTACATGTGTGCTAATTCAGTTGTTTAGTGTGCCCGTCTTCCGTCTTGTCTTCTCCGTTTCAGTTCACAGTCGTTCGTTAGGTGAGTACAGCTCCCATACTTGACAGACAGCACGTGACCTGACGTCACAAGCAAAAGACAGTCGAACCGCTTTGCAGATCGCGTGTAGCTGACGTAATACTGTTGACAAACAGACACCGCGGAGATGGCGGAGGGTAAACAGAAATTACTCCCGACAGCAGGTGACAGTGACGATATAAACAGCACTCAATATTCGTTGCGCTCACGTGCAATTAGCATGCGAATGGAGGCGTAGGATAACGTCGGTGATGTGATTGACACAGACCAAACAATTCCCGCGGGTACCAACCCAACTGTAGACACAAATGCAATCATCCTTCAAATCCAAATTTGGATGGCAAATAATGATAGGGAAAAGGAACAATTACGGTTAGAAAAGGAACGAAAAGCAAGAGAGAGAGAGAGCTGAACGAGAGGAGGAAAACAAAAAGAGCTAATGCGAGCTTTTACCGATTTAAATAAACAATTTGATGCGGTAAATGAAAAATTTGAAGTGGTAAATGGAAAATTTGACACAGTAAAAACTGAAATAACTACCGTCTTGAAAACTGATCTGAATACCCAGTTGGGCGTGGTCAAGTCGGAAATAAGTGGGCAGATCGAAGTAGTGAAAACTGAGATCCGTAACAGGTTGAGGTTGAGATCAAGCAGGTATCTAGCAAATTTGATGCAGCACTAGGAGCTGCCAAGGGTGAAATTAATGTCACAGTAGAAGCATACCATAACGAAACTGTTGCATTAAAGGGTAATTGTGATACCATGTCAAAGGAGGTCAGCGCCGTGAAACTGGTTGTCACTAAAATGGGAAAGGAGATAAATTATTTGACGAAACAAGTAGCATCACTTGACGTAGAGGAGCTGGTAAAAATTGCGGTAAAGCCTCACGCCGAAGCGTTATCCGACCAATACACAGAGTGGATAAAAACCAAAGACTATCTGACAGAAAAAAAAGTAAAGACAGAACTGAAGGAAGTAGTAAGGGAAGTTACTTATGATATTTTGGCGGAACCAGGAAAATCGGGAGACACCGTGTTATCTGAGCTAGGACAGATAAGGCGAACTTTGGCACAGGACCTTCCTCAATGGAAGCAGCAGGACATTGAAGAGGTGCAGACACTAAAGAACAAAGTGGGAAGTCCCTCACATCCGCTGGGTAGCGAATGGAATCACTCCCCATACCGAAATGACAATAGGCAAATTCATTACAGCCCTCCACTTGATCACACGTCATACCAGAGTCCGACAGACACAGTGCATAACCCAAATGCAGGAAGAAAGCGTATTGAAACACAAAACATTTCCAACCTTTCACGCGCAAAAACGTGACATACACTCGATCGTATTTTTGCGAAACTTCTCTGGAGTATTTCCGAACAGATGGACAGACAAGCAAAGAATACAGTTTGTAACGGGGTATATAACAGGAGATGCTGCCTTATGGGGAATAGAAATGATAGACAAGTGCAGGAGCTATACTGAATTCGAGAGGATGTTTCTGAACAAATTTTGGAGTGACGATGTTCAGCAGCGCTTAAGAAAAGAAGTGTTCAGTGCTGAAATGGTCAATTCGAAACACGGCAGTCTCAGAAGGTATTTCGAAAAATATTTAGCAAAAATTAAATTCCGCGACTCGCCAATTACAAATAAAGATGCGATCATGATTTTGAAACCTAAATTGCCAATCTCTATAAGGGAGAAATTAGGTAATGTTTCCGAGGACGATACCTAAGCATTTTGTTTCATTTTAGACTAATTGGATTTGATTCGCGAAGACGCGGTAGCAAATGCTGGTAGCGCTCCGAATGAAGTGAGCAGGCGAAACAGTGGAGGTTACGCGGTCAACAATGGCAATGGGGGAAGAGCGCGCCGTAGCGACGCTTACTACCAACCGTCCGGCGGCTACAAAAATCAACAGATGTCTAACGGAAATGGACAGTTTCGACCGAAGGATAATAATAAACAACGGTACAATCCAATGGATAGTACACAACGGCCACTGTACGGTAGCTCAACGTATGCAAACCTCCGTAAGAAAGCATTTTACAAAAAGGTAAGTAAGGTTATTGAATATAGAGAAGGTGAGAGAACCTTACTAAGGACTCATTTTAAACAATCGAAGCTACGAAAGCAAAATCGTAAGTGGCAATTAAGTGGCAATGCGAACTCTGTTCTTGATCTTAAGTATTTTGAAAAGTCTTTGCTCTTCTCGCCAGGAAGTGGTGCAAAACTCACAACAGATTTCTGAATCTTCACAAGAGAATAATAATCTAATCAAAATATATCGATAAGGAGTGCTAAGCTCCTCGACATGCTCACATCTCGAGAAATCTCGTGCACTTAGAAGGGTTAGGACTCGGAAAGCTCTATCCATTCACGTGATGTGGAGTGTAGCGGTCTTCTTCTGTTCGGCTGGAGGTTACTTCTCTAACGGTGCTTCAGGGCGGGTTGGTCGATGACTATGTGAGGATGGTCTTTTACCCTAAGACGGGGAGAATGCTCTGTGAGTCCCATACGCAGAGAGATGGATCGTAAATTAAGTACTATGCTCGAGGTCTTAGAAATATGTAGAGCGCTGTCTGGTATACTTTGATGATTTATATGTTCTAGAATTAACTGTGAATGGGCGTACTGAGTAGTCATCTATCCATGTTCGCAATGAAACTCGCAAAGTAGAGAAGGGATGGTTTAGCTATGACAGTGAAATTGGGGGAAGATGCTGTGCTGGAGTTACTGTAAAATTCTTCGCGCTATCAAGTGTGTTGCTTAATATTAGAGTACATGGGCGGTGTCTTTTCCATCCCATCCGTGCATTGGTGCGCTGTAGGTTACCACATAATGACTGACTGAGCCGCGCGGGATTAGCCGAGCGGTCTAAGGCACTGCAGTCATGGACTGTGCGGCTGGTCCCGGCGGAGGTTCGAGTCCTCCCTCGGGCATGGGTGTGTGTGTTTGTCCTTAGGATAATTTAGGTTAAGTAATGTGTAAGCTTAGGGACTGATGACCTTAGCAGTTAAGTCCCATAAGATTTCACACACATTTGAACATTTTTTGACTGACTGACAACGCTTGTTTGAGTTGGGGAAAATGTTTTGTGGATGGGTGACAACTTCTGGGGGTTGCTAGCAGTGAAACATTGATTGTGTACGTGAGTGCAAAATGAGGAATCACTTGAAATGGAACGTGGAGCCATCATATTTTCCGGCACTGTGACATATGAGTTTAAATGTAGAGGTCGTGAATCCCTTTTGGACGGTAGTTTGGCAGTTCTCCACAACGCAGCCAAACTCTTCTACTTTCCTTATCCTATAATTGTCTTTTATTTAAAATCATCCAGTGTTATGCTATCCGCCGTAAGAATATGATTCACACCGTGCGATGTCTAGTTTTCTGTGAGAGGCCGTGTATCAGGGCGTCTTAATGTTAGTTTAGAACATGAGACAGGCATCGAAGTCGTGGCAGAATAAGGAAATGTTTGGCGTTGTACAAAAGCGTATTAGAAAACAGTGTTTGAGACAACCAAACAGGACCAGAGGGGGCGTGTCATACGATAATTCGCCTAGAGTATAGGTTCAAAATGGTTCAAATGGCTCTGAGCACTATGGGACTCAACTGCTGAGGTCATTAGTCCCCTAGAACTTAGAACTAGTTAAACTTAACTAACCTAAGGACATCACAAACATCCATGCCCGAGGCAGGATTCGAACCTGCGACCGTAGCGGTCTTGCGGTTCCAGACTGCAGCGCCTTTAACCGCACGGCCACTTCGGCCGGCTGAGTATAGGTGATCCAACTTTAAAGTGGCCTCGGCGGTGTCTGTATATTTAATAGAATTTTGTCATACATACGGAAGCAGCAGTAGTAGCAGTAGAATTTTGTCATACATACGGAAGCAGCAGTAGTAGCAGTTTGAGGTGAGAGCCTCTGAGGAAGGGGTTATACGGCTAGGAATGCTTGGATGGCTGCACGCTACGCTATTGTGGGAAGTATTGTGAAATGTGATCCCCCGCACTGGAGGCCGACTGCAGCTATGCGTCATTGCGCCCTCATTGGTACCTTGGTGACTTCTAAATCGTATGAGCTTTTATAGTTCGTAATTTTTATCTGTTGGGCTGACTGATTTGAATGGATGTGGATCTGTAGTACTTGTATCTAGTTTGGGGACGTACCACATTGCGTGCATTTCCACCGAATGGTCAAAACACAGTCCTGTTGCAGTAACTCAGGTCGTTCTGTTTCTACAGAGGTTGCTGAAGGTGGTGGATATGTCTTTCTCCGACTTGTGTTCAGTTCAGATTTAAAATTAACTGATCACATGCGCGAAGCTGTAGAAATGGGAGCAGTTGCACGATGTGTAGTGGGTGACTAAAACCATGTTGGAATTTTACTGTAGAAGCTAGGGTCAGGAAAGGTGACTCGTTTCGAGACATGAAAGTGCCAGAAATATGATTGAGTAGTGGCTGTACTCCGATGCAGGTATGTGCTTGAGAGGTGATTCCAAATGACTGACATCATTTCGAACATATAGTGTAACACTAGAGATCTGAGAAGCTTGTGTACATTTTTCTTCTTACGACCTCAGTCAGCACATCATTTACTACTACTGTTTGTGTTCCTTCTCAATCAGTACGATATATCCACCTATAACTAGGTGGATATATCGTGGAACCGCTGATATGATGTCGAGAAAGAGTGCGTTACTAAACAATTATCTAGTTGGGGCGGTGTGAGGGAGTCACAAATACCGCGTACATACCACGTTCCTTAGCCGAATCACTTTCAAAGTTCAGTGACTTTATCCCGAAGTTGCATAGTTGGCTGATAATACGTATTCCTACCATAACCGTTACGGTATTTGTCCAGAAAAAACCACCTCACTGAGAGGTAATTTCGTACTTCAATTCGTGAAGGGGGTATAGGTTTTAACATGGATATTTGTGTGCACCTGTAGAAGCAAGACTGATTGTGACAGTAACATGCAGTTGTTGCTGGGATCAGCTTCTTCTTTAACATCTCACCGATTACGTGTCTCTTTCTAGGACGCAGTGGTAGACCTCGAAAGAAGAACTTAAGAGACATGCATGCCCATCGCTGATTTTCGATCAGTATTATTTGGTATCGTAGGCAATCAGTTATTGACGAAGTAATATACATAGTAGTATTGGAGGGTGCGTGATATGTTCACATTTGAGCATCACGTTTACAAAGTATGTGTATTTGTGGAAGGGAGATTACTATGCCCTGTTGTAGGGAAGGTAAGGATTTGACTTGGAGTACTGTGATAGCAAAGGGGGGCGTATGTCCAGTTGTAAGGAAGGTACAGCTATTTCCAGAGCCACTGCCGACAAGAGGGTGTATTTCCGATACTTCGCTCATTCTCGAATGCTGTTCAATTGAGAGTGCGATCGTAACATCTAATTATTTGTATGATGATAAACATATGTTGTTGTTGTGGTCTTCAGTCCTGAGACTGGTTTGATGCAGCTCTCCATGCTACTCTATCCTGTGCAAGCTTCTTCATCTCCCAGTACCTACTGCACCCTACATCCTTCTGAACCTGCTTAGTGTATTCACCTCTTGGTCTCCTTCTACGATTTTTACCCTCCACGCTGCCCTCCAATACTATATTGGTGATCCCTTGATGCCTCAGAACATGTCCTACTAACCGATCCCTTCTTCTGGTCAAGTTGTGCCACAAACTTCTCTTCTCCCCAATCCTATTGAATACTTCCTCATTAGTTATGTGATCTACCCATCTAATCTTCAGCATTCTTCTGTAGCACCACTTTTCGAAAGCTTCTATTCTCTTCTTGTCCAAACTATTTACCGTCCATGTTCCACTTCCATACATGGCTACACTCCATACAAATACTTTCAGAAATGACTTCCTGACACTTAAATTTATACTCGATGTTAACAAATTTCTCTTCTTCAGAAACGCTTTCCTTGCCATTGACAGTCTACATTTTATATCCTCTCTACTTCGACCATCATCACTTATTTTGCTCCCCAAATAGCAAAACTCCTTTACTGCTTTAAGTGTCTCATTTCCTAATCTAATTCCCTCAGCATCACCCGACTTAATTCGACTACATTCCATTATCCTCGTTTTGCTTTTGTTGATGTTCATCTTATATCCTCCTTTCAAGACACTATCCATTCTGTTCAACTGCTATTCCAAGTCCTTTGCTGTCTCTGACAGAATTACAATGTCATCGGCGAACCTCAAAGTTTTTATTTCTTCTCCATGGATTTTAATACCTGCTCCGAATTTTTCTTTTGTTTCCTTGACTGCTTGCTCAATATACAGATTGAATAACATCGGGGAGAGACTACAACCGTGTCTCACTCCCTTCCCAACCACTGCTTCGCTTTCATGTCCCTCGACTCTTATAACTGCCATCTGGTTTCTGTACAAATTGTAAATAGCCTTTCGCTCCCTGTATTTTACCCCTGCCACCTTCAGAATTTTAAAGAGAGTATTCCAGACAACATTGTCAAAAGCTTTCTCTAAGTCTACAAATGCTAGAAACGTAGGTTTGCCCTTCCTTAATCTAGCTTCTAAGATAAGTCGTAGAGTCAGTATTGCCTCACGTGTTCCAACATTTCTACGGAATCCAAACTGATCTTCCCCGAGGTCGGCTTCTACTAGTTTTTCCATTCGTCTGTAAAGAATTCGCGTTAGTAGTTTGCAGCTGTGACTTATTAAACTGATAGTTCGGTAATTTTCACATCTGTCAACACCTGCTTTCTTTGGGATTGGAATTATTATATTCTTCTTGAAGTCTGAGGGTATTTCGCCTGTTTCATACATCTTGCTCACCAGATGGTAGAGTTTTGTCAGGACTGGCTCTCCCAAGGCCGTCAGTAGTTCCAATGGAATGTTGTCTACTCCGGGGACCTTGTTTCGACTCAGGTCTTTCAGTGCTCTGTCAAACTCTTTACGCGGTATCGTATCTCCCATTTCATCTTCATCTACATCCTCTTCCATTTCCATAATATTGTCCTCAAGTACATCGCCCTTGTATAGACCCTCTCTATGCTCCTTCCACCTTTCTGCTTTCCCTTCTTTGCTTAGAACTGGTTTCCATCTGAGCTCTTGATGTTCATACAAGTGATTCTCTTTTCTCCAAAGGTCTCTTTAATTTTCCTGCAGGCTGTATCTATCTTACCCCTAGTGAGATAAGCCTCTACATCCTTACATTTGTCCTCTAGCCATCCCTGCTTAACCATTTTGAACTTCCTGTCGACCTCATTTTTGAGACGTTTGTATTCCTTTTTGCCTGCTTCATTTACTGCATTTTTGTATTTTCTCCTCTCATCAATTAAATTCAATATTTCTTCTGTTACCCAAGGATTTCTACTAGCCCTCGTCTTTTACCTACTTGATCCTCTGCTGCCTTCACTACCTCATCCCTCAGAGCTACCCGTTCTTCTTCTACTGTATTTCTTTCCCCCATTCCTGTCAAGTGTTCCCTTATGCTCTCCCTGAAACTCTGTACAACCTTTGGTTTAGTCAATTTATCCAGGTCCCATCTCCTTAAATTCCCACTTATATATGCGACCGTTTTTCCAGAATGATTCTGTCTGCAAAGTCCGTGGTGGTAATGATTCACATTTCCTGTTAATGGCAGCATCCATTCAAATTCAGAGGCCTGTTGGATTGTATGGATGTATATGAGTTAACTTTGCCCTTGTCTAGACGACCAGATAGCTAACTAATACTTAGTATGTGTTGGGGGGCTTTCGTGATCAAGTGGAGCTTTGAGAAGATGGTATGATTGCGATGGAGTGTTATTCCCTCCCATGTAAATTGTTTGGTTGACTGTGCACGTTTCGCGCGTTTATTTATTTGAGGGAAGATCGAATGTGGTGTGTGGGAGACACGTTTGCCTGTTATCTAGACATGGGAGAAACCTCAGTTGATTTGTAAAGTTTATGGATGATATGGGATCTGTTAGATGGCAGACATCGGTATTCGAGAGTGAAAATATGAGTTTCATTTATTTGTTTCTAGTTAGGCAGTGGTTTACAGCATGCTGCACCTCGCTAAAGTTTGAGGTTTGTAGAGAAATAATTTCCAGTCTATATCTCGGGAATTATGTTGCGGTAACGCTCGGTAGGACGCTGCCTAGTAATTGATATCGGGAAGTATCGCGAAAATGGTATAATATTATGGTGAAAATATGTATGTTCTTGCAATCCACGAGTCTAGAGATGTGTGTAGAAAAGCGAGCAGGCAAGGGAGCAGAGACAGTAACGAGTTTGAATCGAGGGACACGATCTCGAATTTGTAGAAGAGTTCCGAGAGCGGCTTTGGTTCGCTGATGTAAAAGGGTTGATTTTGTATGGTGGGGGATATGAATTGCATGTCTACTAGATCGAGACGGCACTCGGTGATATATTGCCGGGATGGAGATCGGTTTCACGGTCCAATGTTCTTGCGAGTCTCGTATGTATTTGATGATCTGTAGACAAGATTGCGAGGTTTGGTTGTGAGTGCAACATGGTGATCAGTATAAAACAGTTTATTACGGCTGAATGTCGTGTCTGTAGAATGACAGTGCTTCCGTAGGACTGGGGGAGGGGGGGAGATAGTGACATATAGATGGTGTGAGTGTAGGCACAGGATAATTTTTGTGTGTGCTGTACAGATATAAAAGATAAATGCACTGTTTGTGTAAAACGTGTAAATATTGTATTGTAAAGTTACTGTGGCTTACACTGTGTAAACTGTGCATACATTGCATTGTAAAGTTAGTATGGTTTATGTTATGAGATGACTAGAGACGATGACTGTGTGTCTTATCGTGAGGGATGTATAGATTCAGTACATGGATAACCGTGTGAGATTTTTTACGTGGGAAATTATATGCACTATAGATATTGAAGCACAATCGTCAAGAGGAGACATTACTCGCACATTGATTGGTGTCGGACTGTAGCAGCACTGTAATATTTTATCACAGTTACACTAGTAAAAATCTTCCTGGCTTCCTATATTCTTGAGAGTAGTATGTTTTTGATAATGTGTAGACAACTTTGCAAGGTTTAACTGTCAATGCTGATTAGCAATCTGTGCAAAATAATTTTACTTCTGAAAGCCCCAGAAAGAAAAGGTGGATCGTGCTTCCATACCGATGGTATCAGTAATTCGGTAGGTAAATTCGATAAGAGCTAATCATAATGCTCCATAATTTGTGCTGGGATATAGGAGACTCTACATAGCAGAGGGAACGTTTGCATATGTTGAGAGCAGGAAGAGTGCAATGGATGTCATTTTCATAAACAGGTTCTGTTAGGGTAAGAATTTTCGTACATACAAGCTGAGGCATCAAGAATGCGAAAGTTAACTATTTCTGGGGCGCTATACAATTCCTGAGAGGTCGACTTGGTTGTTATTTTTCTTACAATCCATGTGACATAAGAATAACATTGAGAACATTTTAGATGCTGATTTGCCACGAGGCGAGGCGGGAGCCACGTTGGAGAGGGGCCGCATGGCTGAACATGTGTGTCAATGTGCCCTATGCTATTTTGCCTTCAATGATACAGACAAGTGAGGCCTGGAGATGTCTCGCATATGCGAATGGCGTGAGCACGCCTTGGATGCTATGGCCTCAGTATAAGCGTGATTGTAAAGAGGCATGCAACTTTTACATGCATTCGACAACTGCAGCTAGCTGTGGCTGTGACGGAGTGCACTGGAGCCAAGCGGGGGCCTGTGTGTGCTTTGACAGCCGACGGCCGCCTCACTTCGCAGGGTTTGTGGTGTGCGCGGACCAGCTCCGATCGTATGTGCACTCAGTAAATATGCTTTCACTCTGATGCGATTGCATCATCATCTGCACCTAGGAGATAGGAATTTCTCAGGTGTGAAATATGAATGGGGATGCCATAATCTCATGCTTGCGGGCAGCTGTGCACGGTTTGACATCTGACAGATGCGTCACTTATCGCTACCTCCTGTGTACTCTACTGGACAGGGGGCAGCGGAATGTGCTTGCATGCGTTGATTACATTATTTCGCGAGCAGGTCTGCAGGCCGTGCTATGAGGTATTTGATCAGTTTACAAGTACTGAGCGTCTCTACACATCAGTGTGAATCATTATTTAGGAGCAGTTTTCTATTGTGCACTGAAATTGGGAGTTGGCTGCATGTCTGTGGGCTGTGCAACATGACTCCAGACACATCAGGGTGGGTGTTTTGTATCAGTGCGATAGATATACTCCATCCCCAAATAAGTTGTTTCGAAATAAATAGAGTGCAATCCTTCCTTACTCTCCCCAGCAGCCCAGAGAAGGCTGTCATTTTCGCGCCATTTCGCCCCTACCATCTTGGATTAGATCACAGGAGGGAAGACAGCATCATATGGTGACAGTACTGTGTACTAGGTCAGTTGGACTCTAAATCTCATGTCTGCAAAACAAAGACTTCTGTCCGGAGTCGTTTTCCCGCCTTTTACCCCAACTATCATGGGTTACGTCACGAAATGGACGATAGCGTCCTCTGCCGGTGGTACTTAGTGCTAGACCTCGTGGAGAACACATTGTTTGACGCCATCATAGATAACTGTACTTGGATCATCACCTGACGTCACGGTAGCGTAGCTGGTGGCTACAATATGAACTAAGCCATTTGGGCTCTGGAGCTCGTGGTGAACACACTAGGCGACCCCATCTTAGATTTTGGTACTTGCATCATCACCTGACTTCACTACAGCGTCCTCTAGTGGCATCGATATGAACTAAGCCAGTTGGGCTCTGGACTCAGTGGCGAATACACTCGGTGGTGGTGCTGCCTCTAATTGTTTAAATAAAAACTGGTGTATGATTTCGACAGTTGACGATTAGCAAGCATGTTCGCAGGGTCTTTTAGATGGATTATAATGTGGACAATTTAAGAGTTGTTTGGCTCTCCGGACGTAAATGTATTGCATTATTTACGAGTGATTTGCATGTCTGTACATCTTGCAATGCGTTATTTTTGACTGTTTACAATTAGCAAGCGAGTGTGTAGAGCCTTATACAAGAGTTATGTAGGAGTAGTTTGCACGTCCATATGTTGTGGGGCATGTGAGAACGTGTGTTCTGTGATAAATATGCTCCATCCCTAAATAAATTGCTCCAAAATAAATAAAGTACACACCTTCCTCTCTCCATCAGCCTAGTGCAGGCTGAGTCCTTTTACCACCAACCCCTAGGAAGAGGTGGCGGTTTGGTGGCTTAGGTTAGTGGAGGTGAGCTTCGTTTGGAGTAATTTTCTTAGGTTGTTAGCGAATGGCGGTTGGGTGACTTAGGTTACTGGAGGTGAGCTTCGTTTGCAACAATTTTCTTAGGTTGGTAGTGAAAGCCCAAGTGACCTTTCCTTACTGCCAGAATTCAAACTTGGCGCCAGTTCCTAGGAGGAGGTGGTGCTCAGGTGTCCTTTCTTTCCCACAATTTTCTTAGTGAGCTTTGTTTCCTACCAATTGAAACTTAGCGCCAGGTCTTAAGAGGAAGTGGCGGTCGGGTGTCTTAGGTTAGTGGAGGTAGGCCAAGTGGGCTATCTTCCCGCCACTTTGTTTGCTTAGTAGAGATAAGCATGGTGTGATACATTATCATGTTGGAATTTGAACTTCACGCCATTTTTCTGGGGAAGGGGGCCGTGGCACTTTCCTGCCAAAATTCAAACTTCCCTCCAAAATCCGCCATCTAGATTGACGTCACAGCCGCAATCTTGGACGACGTCATCGCCGCCATGTTGGATGGCGTCATCGCAGCCATCTCAGATAACAGTACTTTGTTCTTGTGCCACCCTTGTTCCAATACTGATAAGTGTGGGGTGGAAGACAGTTTTCTAAGCTTTCTCACTCCACAGCAGCAATGTTTAATAATAAGAATTTTTTGTGTTGATCCCATGCCTGTTACTGGTATCTATTGTGGCTAATGGAGCGAAAGGCAGTATTTAAATTGCAGTTAATGTACATACCTCCATCCTAAGTATAGTTTGGGGTGCAGGATAGCTAAGACCATAATGGAAGGGGACTCGTTGATAGGATTTCATCAGTTGTTATGTAAAAGTGTAATGCTTGTAAGTTCAATGAAGGTTTTAAATGAGTAATTTTATTGTCGCAAAAAAGCAGTAAATGGAAATTTTGGCGAATATGTTAGTGGGATTCACATCACTGTGTGCATATTTTGTGTCCAAGCCACAGAAAGTGAGGCGGTTGAAAATATTACAGAAGGAATTAAACTAGATAATGGGACGCTGTTGATGTTCGTGCAATCACCATCCACCTTCAGCAATTTAGAAGAGTTACTGCACCAGTCTGAGGGATTTCCATATGTTGATCAGAGAAGAAAACATGTTTCTGAAGTGAATACAGTGGATAACAAAGGGAGATACTTGAATCTGAAGCTAGATGTAGTGCGGCTACTGACACAGCAAGTAGCAGTGTGCTGTAAGAGATGGAGGCTTCGTGATTGGTGCTAGTCCATGGGATGTGTGCCCCTGGTCTTCTTTATGTCCTTGCGTGCTTCTTTCATGGAGTTAGTTGGAGAGAGCGGGTAGTTATTCTATTCGTGGGGTGGGATGACTGCAGTTGTCACCAGAGAGAAGCTGTAACAGAGTAGGAATATGGAGATGGCCAGCAAGAAGACACAATAGTTATCGATCATCAGAGAGGGCAGCCAGCTAGACGAGGCGGAGTAGAAGTTCGTGCAACAAAGCAACGGAGGCATCCTGGTGGTGGGATGCTGGGTTTGGAGTAGTGATGACGTGCTGTCAACACGGGCGTTGGTTCTGGACTGGGCGAGCGGACGTTGCTTTGCTTTGTGGTTCCAAGGAACAGAGTGCTTCCAGGATAGAAGTTGCTATTAGCTGCTGAATATGTTGAGCTATGATGTTTAAAGGAGGTTGTGCCGGTTGCGGTCAGTGAAAACCTCTGTCGTGCAGATTACTGTGTGTGGCTTGATAAATTTAAATTGTGCCAGAAGGCATATTGCCGTTTTAAACTCTGAGAAGCTGCGTTTCATTCCTTACTGTATTCTATAAAATTTTGACCCCCTTTCACTGTTAGCACTGAGTAAATAGTTCTCTTTTGTGTTTTTGTATTAACTCTACTGCCCAGTTTTAATCGGTGTATGCCTTACTATTCTCATTTTCCATCCCTAGGCCAATCTGAAGATACCCCAAAACGGCGAAAAGCGTCATTTGCTCTAAATAAATAAGATTTTTCAACCGATACTGCCTTACTTCAAGAGATAAAAGCTTTTCCACTGAGCTATAACTTAGTTATTAACTTATTCTATTCTCTTTCAGTACGTTGAGAACATGTTATTTTAATCGTGTTGTAATTGATTTTCAAGTTACTTTTTAACTTTCTGCACCCAATTTGTTGATGAAGTTTAGCTGCACCTGGGACTATCGGTACAATGTTATCAGCAAAACAAACGTCGTTCTGAGATTTTCCATTAACAGATGCTGGTTCACTTTCAAAATGACATGAAGAGCAGCGGTAACGCTTGCACCTATACAAAACAATTATTTTATCTTACCAAGAAATATATTTTGTTGAATCACTTCTCTTACGCATATCACCCACTGGCTATCCTCGAAGGAGTCTACAGTAGCCAGAATAAACAATCAGAAAATGTCTATACATGAGAACGACACTAATACACACACGCTCAAATATACCATGAGCCCATTACGATACAAAGTACGACGCCAGAGTTACTGATGACTCGAAAATGCGCAGACCCAAAGAATGGGGCAAGTCGTGTCCAACATCGAATGAATTTCACACTCAAGTAGAAAACTCGATCAGAAAAATGAATATGATATCAAGATGAAGACATAACAATGTGTAATGAAGAATAACAAAGAAAATAATTGAAGATGGCACATGAAATACCGAAACAATATGAGCGAATGAGGCATTAATCGTGGCTTGCATATGGCGGAAAATTTCCACAGTTCTTCTTTGAAAGCATGTGATAAGCTATATCCAAAAGTTAACTAATAATAATACTTTTTTCTTTCAAAGTACAGTTCGGAGTCATACACAGATTGATCGAGTACAAGCATGTCAATGGCGACTAACGTTTGATGAGTGCAGTAGGTGGCGATAGTAAGGTCTATGGACACTGAGGTTTAATAAAGGTGATTTTCAGACCTGGGAACCCTTTTTAAAAAGCACGGAACTGAAACAGGTCACAAGAAGTTGTTTTAAAGTAGCTTGCGTCGTTATTTAAGAACAGTCCTTGGTGTGAAAATACTTAGCCCTCCTACTTAGCCCTGTATGTTTCTTTCCCAAGAAGTATGAGTCTCTGCCACAAAGTATTGCTGTCTGGATATGGACCAGACAAGGGATAGTTTCCGCACGTAGATTCACTAAGTTTTACAAGGACTTTTTAATACCGTATTATCAAGTAAAAGTTCAGCCAAGTGACTGGTTTGTTTACATTTGGGTCATAAATTAGACTTGCATGAACATGACTTAGGAAAGAGACAGAATATTCTCACTACGCCACTACACAACGAAATCGAAACTGCTACCGGACTCTTTCATTTAATGCTAAGCGTTTTGTTGATCATTTAAGTGAAATCATGATTTAATGCTATTTGTGCTCTTTACGTAAGAAGTTATTCTAACTGCGCGTCATATACTTCATTAGTACGCTTACCCTCGTAATGATATCTGCTTATCACAGATTGTTGTTATCTCAAAGGCCTTCATTTTCTCACGAGCTACTCAGAAACACTTGTATGCAAGATTGTGATAAAGTAAGGTGCTCTGCCCCTTGCTCGGAATGAATCCAACTTCGGATTGGGTCAGCGACCTCACCGCTGAGTTGTGGGCGTTTAGCGACCTACTGTCGTCCTGATAGTGACGAACTGTGTGATAAGTTCGCACCCTACTAACCTACATTCGGTACAGCAACGCTGCTCCCACAGGAGGATTACTTTGTTCATATTTCTCTGTGGATTACCATAGCATGTTTTAATTCTTATCATTACTCACTGGTTCCTTACGTATTGAAGGTAGTATCTAAGTGGAGAGAGACCAAGGATTAGTCGATTTGTAGCCTACTCACACAAACGTTTCCAGTATAAGGTAGAAATCTAGGTCAGAGGTCCGATTTGATATGCAATTTTAATCCACCATCGATTTTTCTCTCTTGACTCGGTGGCTCTGTGGTTAATTGCCAAACTATGGATCCAAAGTTTGCAGTCGATCAGTGGTCAGCGCTGTACGTTTTATTCGACTAATTGTTTGATAAGTTCGCACATTACTTACCATATTCAATGTGGCAACACTACTCCCACCAGAAGCATTACTTTTGGCTTCAGGTTTTCTCCCTCGATAATTTAGTGTGACAAATTCCTAGTGGTTCATGCTAACACCACAAGTTAAGGTAATTGTGTAAGCGCGATATATTAGAGTCAGTTAGTGGGGTCTTCTGCGTGATCTACAGTGCGTGTACTTACATATCTGTAGAAACGTTTCAACTTCAATTATTTTAATTTCTTGTCGTTTTTACAAGCCCTGTTGTAGGACTGACAGTGTGATAGTGATGTCATAATGTGTAGACTATTTTCGGTGGGTGATAAATTAGGCTAGCTAAGCACATGCAGTGATCAATTTTTGGTTCATAAATTGGGGTAATTTGGATAAAACTAAAAGCATATGGTGGCCTTTTGTTTACATAAGGGATTCAGCCAAGTGACTGGTTGATTTACATTTTGGTCATAAATTAGACTTACATGAACATAACTTAAGAGCACTATGAGCAGTTTGTTGACATAAGGAGGCTATAACATGTGGACAGTTTGTTTACATAAGGGGAGCACTGGGTCTATTGACCCAGAAACTGCTCTGCCCTACCCCTTTCATTAATGAAGTTAATTGTTTGTGCAGTATCAGCATAGAGTGTCCAAAATGTATACAAGGAAAGGTGCGCCACTGGTAGCCCCGTAAATGACGTAGGAACCATGGTGATAGATAGATCATAACGTACAGGGACTGAACGGTGTAGTTCGCATCAGAAGTGTTATTAAGATGTTTTGGTGGTGCTTTTTATTAAAAAAAAGTGTGTGAAATCTTATGGGACTTGACTGTTAAGGTCATCAGTCCCTAGCTTACACACTACTTAACCTAAATTATCCTAAGGACAAACACACCCACCCATGCCCGAGGGAGGACTCGAACCTCCGCCGGGACCAGCCACAGGTGCGTTTTGTATTATGCTTTTACCCACCCATTGAAGCCATCATGAAGAACGAGGAAGTATATTTTTAAAAATTATCTGTCGCCAAGTTTTGTGAGATGACAAGAGCAGTGTTCGCAGGGCTGCATGCACACTCTCGATATGTGTGCTGAATCACCCAATCTTAATTCCATAGTCAATGTTTGGGACAGTGTAGAACAACATCCTTACAATATCCTAGCTCTGTCGGATATAATCATCAATGATTCAGCTGAGTTCAGCAGTCCTGAAGCAGCCTATGGACGATCTTCTTTGGCCTGTTGCACCATTAGCGAGGCTAGAGGTGGTGTTAGACCGAATTAGCATGATGTCTCCTCGAGTTGTTTAATTTTTTGTCCTGTGTCCTTACTTCTACATGACTTCATTGATACTAAAGATTTACTTTTTAAAATAAATTATATGCTTCTCATATCTTCTCACTGTACTGAATACCTGAGCGCTTTATGTATTACTTTTATTCTGAATCTTAAACAAGACTGCCATAAACCCAAAGGCTGATTTGAACAGAAGTAGTTCTTCTTCCACCTGAAACTCAATAACCTAGACAGTTATAAGGGAACCTTGGCATAAAGAGCGAAATTTTGTAAAATTACATACTTTTCGAAGTTTTTTATGATATATGTACATAACCACATCTAAACACTTGGAGAATTGCCCATTATGTATTATACTTTTTTCTGAATTTATCCTGCAGTTTTAGTTTTCTTACGACGAAAAGTGCGCTAAAGTTGATAAAGTGTGGTTAAATAACGAGCTAACATAAACATTAGGCTTTGCTAGAGGTCAGTCTCAAGGTTTCAGAGGGTGGGGGGGGGGGGGGGTGCGGGGGAGGGGCAATATGAAACATTAGCCTCATGACTACTCTTCTACACTTCAATTTCTAAGAGTCAGTATCAGATTAATTTACACTATGCACTACTTTATCCATGCATTATTGGATATTATAATTTGTATTATAATTTAAAATACGTCACTATCCATTGTACATCCAAACTTTGGAAAATGACTATCCACATATAAAATCGTACTTCATTTAGTTTGCAGGCAGCAACAAAAACAGTTATTGGACAAATGCCCATTGACCTATCAAAAACTGAATCGTACAAAAAAAAAAAAAAAAAAAAATATGTAATCGACCATACCTTCCAACCAGTAAGTAAGTTTTCAGTCACAAAAAGTGGTTACGATCTTATGCCCTAACGTTTCGGAAATGTTACAAACGATGATGTAGGCCTCTGTTAGCTTCCTCATCGTCACATATGTATCGAAGAACTAGGATCAAACAGGCTTAATTTCACAAGTGAACGAAGACATTACTGAAGACAAAACACAGAACAGTTACAGAACACAATGTGTGAGAATATTAACACTACTTTTCAATCTTCTTTCTAGATATGAGCGTACGTTTATTCTCTGAGCACATGGCAGGCACTATTCCGAAGAGAATCTCAGCAACTGTTCAGTTTAAGAAACCATGCGCGAACGCTCTTCCAAAACACCTGCAGGTTGACTTCCGAAACATGGCAACTACTAGTACGGCGAGTCACCGCAGGCAGCGCCGAAGAACATGCCACAAACTTTCTATACATTCTTTATCTCTTTGCCCCATTTCTCAAATCAAGCTCGCCCTATCCGTTAATAATTATGTCAACCCTGCCCCGATGCGGCACTAAGTCCCACAGAGAAGAAGGAGAAGATAAGCATGTTCTTTCTATTCTAGATTTCCATCATCTGTCCACTCCGATAGCTGAGTGGGACTTCTGAATCCCGTCAGAAGATATTCATCGTTTCTGATCTTATTTACTTACTGAATCAGTAATATCAGTTTACATTAATTAAAGGAATACGAAACCAGATTATAAACATCAAATCATCTACAATAGTGTACTTTCATGTCAGAAGAGCTCAAACTCTTTTGAAGACAGTTCGACATTCCATCGTTGTCTTCGGTCCTCTGTTTTATGACTATGGAAAGTGAATGGGTGTTTTAAGTACCGTCGGGCAGGGAAGGGTTAAGCGTACTTATCTTTCTTTTTAGAGTGGTGTGTGGTGTGCGGTATCGCAACCCCCCCCCCCCTTCGCTTTTCACTCCCTCCCCTCCCCTCCCCCCACACCACCACACACTACTGTCTAGTGTACAGAGCCTATGTATGCAGCCACCAGTAAACACTTTCGCCTTGAGAAGTGCAGCCGTGGTTTTCTGTGAGATGAGGTGTTGGTGTTGGAGGGCTATCCGCTGTTAAAAACAGATACCACTACTGCAGAGGCATCTTGGTCCTTGGCTGACGTCGTACAGATCGTGGAGCGAGGTTGTGCTGTGGCTATTGGACTGGAGTCGCATTCTGGAGGAGAGAGATTTAAATTCTGTGTTCGGACTTCCAGTATCAAGTATTCCGTTATTTTCCTAAATTGGTTGAGCAGAATTTCTTGTCCAGCCAGGGATTGTGTTGTGAATTCAACTACCTAATTGCTGACGTCTAAGACGCTCATCTTCCTCGTTTCGGTACAGATCGTCGGCAGACATTTTAAATAAGTGGCTTAGGCAGAGCTTAGGCGAACTCAGCCTACTCTCAGTGGTTAAATGTTCTATCTTTTAGTACAGAGACAAACTGCATGTTAATGGCGTGTTCTACTTGTAATGAAATGATCGTTGCCCGTTAGTTATTTGAGTCAAATACCGAAGCCGTATGTCTGCTATTTGCAACTGCTGTGACATTTATTGTTTGTATATCCCTTCTGTCGCTCTCATTCATTCACAGATAAAATGTTTATGTGACAATAATATTATGCAAAAAAGCTATTTGAGCATAATAATGGTAATCAGAATAAAATAACTAGATCACAATTGTTTTTATTTGTGCTAACTGGTATTATGACCGATTATGACCTGTAGAAAAAATTAAAACTCACGTAGTTAAGAAAATGTATCGGAGAAATGTTAGAGTCGGTGATACAAAAGTCAAAATAATAGCATATAAATGTTGCTTGTGAAAACAATGCTAATCACTGTAAAATTTTACATCAACATATTGTAATGTTATTAAGTCTGCCAGTGTTTTGCTGTGTGGCTTTACAACGAGTAGTTGCAGTATAATGAAGACGTACGTGCATTTTACTACTAAGATAGGTGATTTCTGCGTACTTGATGTGGTTGCCAATATGGTAATATATAAATGACACCTCATGACGAAATTATCTCTGTTGTCAGATGACTGTGACAAAGGTGATGATGGATTAAGTTGGCGCTGAGCCTGAAGACATCATGACTCATATAAAGGCATGAACGCGGCTGAACGAATGATGGTCTGCTTTGAACGCAAGTTGTACACAACTTCGATTGGACTAACGCTAGTAAAACATCTGTGTGACTCTTTTGCACATAAACGACTTACGATTCTTGCTCGAAATAAAGTTGTTGTTTCAGTGAATAATAATTCATAGCTTTACGTAACAAAAAAAAATTGTTTATGGCCTTGACTTACTTCATACAATTTTTTTCTGATTTTTCCGGATTTTTGATATTCCAGATGGGCTACAGGCCCCACCTGTTCCTGATGAAAGAGGTTCCAGTGATGTAAGAATCAACGGCCTTACCGTTATGTGACTGCTTTGAAAAGTGAAACCCTCTCATACAAGGTTTCACTCCCGTTGTTCTAGAACAGTGGGAGTGACGTAACTTTGAAAGAAAAACGTCTGAGGAGTTCAGTTACATTTACTTGCTTTGTAGGCGTTCCCTATCTCAGCAGATACGAAGAGACAAGCAGCCAGATCAATGTCCACTCGGCAGTACGGAGCGCTTTCGAGATGCAGACATGCACTGCCTGATAAGATGCAGTCCACTGACCCACATGTGACCAGGCCACAGCCGCGGCGCCTGAGCGTAACGTGACGGCCGACGGGAGTGGAAGTGTCCACATTGGGACGAATCATTTAACCTCAGTCTACAATAGAAAGCTATAAGCATTAAGATTAGTAGTAGGGAACGTCTGTGCACTGCAGGTATTTACGACACATGTGCACTGGTAACGACGGCACTTCAAAAATAGTTCAAATGGTTCTGAGCACTATGGGACCTAACTTCTGAGGTCTTAAGTTCCTTAGGATTTAGAACCACTTAAACCTAAGTAACCTAAGGACATCACACACACCCATGCCCGAGGCAGGATTCGAACCTGCGACCGTAACAGTCGCACGGTTCCAGACTGTAGCGCCTAGAACCGCTCGGCCACTCCAGCCAACGACGGCACTTCACCATAGGGCGATTTTATTGTTGGTACGCTCAGCAAAAAGTTGGTCGGAATTTAAGCTGCAGACAATATTAGTATATGTGATTCATAATAAACAATATCCTTTCCATAAGAATAGTCGCATTACAGTTACAAGTTCACACGAAATTTAGTTGTATAATATCCCTTTAAGGGGAGTTATACGGAAACTTCGTGGAAGAATGAAGGCAAAAGTATGTGTAAGCAGCCACATACATATGTTGTTGTTGTGGTTGTTGTGGTCTTCAGTCCTGAGACTGGTTTGATGCAGCTCTCCATGCTACTCTATCCTGTGCAAGCTTCTTCATCTCCCAGTACCTACTGCAACCTACATCCTTCTGAATCTGCTTAGTGTATTGATCTCTTGGTCTCCCTCTACGATTTTTATCCTCCACGCTGCCCTCCAATGCTAAATTTGTGATCCCTTGATGCCTCAAAACATGTCCTACCAACCGATCCCTTCTTCTAGTCAAGTTGTGCCACAAACTTCTCTTCTCCCCAATCCTATTCAATACCTCCTCATTAGTTACGTGATCTACCCACCTTATCTTCAGCATTCTTCTGTAGCACCACATTTCGAAAGCTTCTATTCTCTTCTTGTCCAAACTGGTTATCGTCCATGTTTCACTTCCATACATGGCTACACTCCATACAAATACTTTCAGAAACGACTTCCTGACACTTAAATCTATACTCGATGTTAACAAATTTCTCTTCTTCAGAAACGATTTCCTTGCCGTTGCCAGTCTACATTTTATATCCTCTCTACTTCGACCATCTTCAGTTATTTTACTCCCTAAATAGCAAAACTCCTTTACTACTTTAAGTGTCTCATTTCCTAATCTAATCCCCTCAGCATCACCCGATTTAATTTGACTACATTCCATTATCCTCGTTTTGCTTTTGTTGATGTTCATCTTATATCCTCCTTTCAGGACACTGTCCATTCCGTTCAACTGCTCTTCCAAGTCCTTTGCTGTCTCTGACAGAATTACAATGTCATCGGCGAACCTCAAAGTTTTTACTTCTTCTCCATGAATTTTAATACCTACTCCGAATTTTTCTTTTGTTTCCTTTACTGCTTGCTCAATATACAGATTGAATAACATCGGGGAGAGACTACAACCCTGTCTCACTCCTTTCCCAACCACTGCTTCCCTTTCATGCCCCTCGACTCTTATAACTGCCATCTGGTTTCTGTACAAATTGTAAATAGCCTTTCGCTCCCTGTATTTTACCCCTGCCACCTTCAGAATTTGAATGAGAGTATTCTAGTTAACGTTGTCAAAAGCTTTCTCTAAGTCTACAAATGCTAGAAACGTAGGTTTGCCTTTTCTTAATCTTTCTTGTAAGATAAGTCTTAAGGTTAGTATTGCCTCACGTGTTCCAACATTTCTACGGAATCCAAACTGATCTTCCCCGAGGTCCGCTTCTACCAGTTTTTCCATTCGTCTATAAATAATTCGCGTTAGTATTTTGCAGCTGTGACTTATTAAACTGATAGTTCGGTAATTTTCACATCTGTCAACACCTGCTTTCTTTGGTATTGGAATTATTATATTCTTCTTGAAGTCTGTGGGTATTTCGCCTGTCTCATACATCTTGCTCACCAGATGGTAGAGTTTTGTCATGACTGGCTCTCCAAAGGCCATTAGTAGTTCTAATGGAATGTTGTCTACTCCCGGGGCCTTGTTTCGACTCAGGTCTTTCAGTGCTCTGTCAAACTCTTCACGCAGTATCTTATCTCCCATTTCATCTTCATCTACATCCTCTTCCATTTCCATAATATTGTCCTCAAGTACATCACCCTTGTATAAACCCTCTATATACTCCTTCCACCTTTCTGCCTTCCCTTCTTTGCTTAGAACTGGGTTGCCATCTGAGCTCTTGATATTCATACAAGTGGTTGTCTTCTCTCCAAAGGTCTCTTTAATTTTCCTGTAGGCAGTATCTATCTTACCCCTAGTGAGACAAGCCTCTACATCCTTACATTTGTCCTCTAGCCATCCCTGCTTAGCCATTTTGCACTTTCTGTCGATCTCATTTTTGAGACGTTTGTATTCCCTTTTGCCTGCTTCATTTACTGCATTTTTATATTTTCTCCTTTCATCAATTAAATTCAATATTTCTTCTGTTACCCAAGGATTTCTATTAGCCCTCGTCTTTTTACCTACTTGATCCTCTGCTGCCTTCACTACTTCATCCCTCAGAGCTACCCATTCTTCTTCTACTGTATTTCTTTCCCCCATTCCTGTCAATTGTTCCCTTATGCTCTCCCTGAAACTCTCTACAACCTCTGGTCCTTTCAGTTTATCCAGGTCCCATCTCCTTAAATTCCCACCTTTTTGCAGTTTCTTCAGTTTCAATCTGCAGTTCATAACCAATAGATTGTGGTCAGAATCCACATCTGCCCCTGGAAATGTCTTACAATTTAAAACCTGGTTCCTAAATCTCTGTCTTACCATTATATAATCTATCTGATACCTATTAGTATCTCCAGGATTCTTCCAGGTATACAACCTTCTTTTATGATTCTTGAACCAAGTGTTGGCTATGATTGAGTTATGCTCTGTGCAAAATTCTACAAGGCGGCTTCCTCTTTCATTTCTTCCCCCCAATCCATATTCACCTACTATGTTTCCTTCTCTCCCTTCTCCTACTGACGAATTCCAGTCACCCATGACTATTAAATTTTCGTCTCCCTTCACTACCTGAATAATTTCTTTTATCTCGTCATATATTTCATCAATTTCTTCATCATCTGCAGAGCTAGTTGGCATATAAACTTGTACTACTGTAGTAGGCATGGGCTTACTACATACATATGTGATTCCATAATTCTACTTCTGCCTCAGTTATAAGCAATTTGATCAGTGGTTAGTGTTTATTTCCAAGAAGGAGTGATAGGAACTGGGTAGCAAGTGAAACATTGGAAATTATAATATCTATTGAATGTAAATGGAATATTCGATATCCTTCCAGAATGTACAAAAGAACAGAAAAACATATGAAATCAACGAAAGCGCTCTGATCTAAAGAGACATGTCATAAAATACTTAAGAAATACGCAACACACGGTAAAACCACACGCTCCAGATGCTCAAGGAAAACTTGAGGTACAAGAATGTGATTAAATCGCCTATTATGCTAGGTCGGTCGGCAAATTACTCACTACGTAACTCAGTGACATGCAAAATGTCAGAGCCACTATATGCAAAACAGCTTCACTGATTAGACATTTGAAGGGGCAGCCCATAGGTAAATTCGAAAGTAAACTTCTACATGTCATAAATTCGTAACTGGACTCTCATAAGATACAATCCATGTAGTTTTCAGACGAAGAAGCACCACGAAATAGTTCATTCCAACCCAAACTTTGTAGAAGAATGGCTAGCAAAACATACTGTTAAGTATCGTCTAGAGAGAGAGATCAGAAATTTGTATAAGAACTGCAAACAGCGTCCCTTCTATAGCGTAGAGAGACAAAGGGACAGTATAATAGCAGTTATTCACTCTGTAGAGTATGCAACTGAGACTACCACTACGTGACTCATCACACACACAAACACACACACACACACACACACACACACACACACAAAACACAATTTACTGCACCCTAGTGGTCAGTGAAACGAAATCATCTACCAGAGCCTCTTAACTTTCAACGGTAAATTTTGTATAATACTGAATGAATATCAAAACAGTGTAATTGAGCCACACATTGCTACAATTTAACTAGTAATAACCTACACATACAATCAACACTTTGTCCGGAAGTTTCTTTTACGATCGGCGATCAAAACCATTCCAAAGAGCCCTTTATCCACTGTGGTCGCAAGTCAAGGGATACCTCGTAACAGCGTGTCGGATTTCGTTTTGCCCAGCGTTCTGCAGCAACTCGACGTGATACGCACTCAGCAAGTCGTTGGAGGACCCATGCAGAAATAGTGAGCCGTGCTGCCTCTATAGCCGTCCATATATGCGAGAGATTGCCGCTGCAGTATTTTGTGCACCAAGTGACCACTCACTTTTGTTCATTAAATACTCGACTGGATACATGTCAGGTATTCTGGGTGCCAAATCATTCGCTCGAACCATCCAGAACGTTCTTCAAAGCAATCGCTAACAAATGTGGGTCGGTGATATGTCATATGGTCATCAATAAAAATTCCATTGTGGTTTGGGAACATGAAATGGTCTCCAGATGGTCGAACATAATCATTTCCAGTAAATAATCGGCTCAGTTCGACCAGTGGACCCATTCTATTCCGTGTAAATGCCACTAGCTTGAACAGTGCCTTGTTGACAACTTGGGTCCGTTGGTTCTGCGCCACAGCTCTTAACAACTGAAATCGGGACTCATCTGAGTAGACCACGGTGTTCCAGTCGTCTAGGGTCCAACCGACACGGCCACGAGACCAGGAGAGGCGCTGGAGGTGACGTCCTGCTGTTAGCAAAGGCAGTTGCGTCGGTCATTTTCTGCCATATCCCACTATCGTTAAATTTCGCCACACTGTACTAACGTATACGTCCGTGGTACGTCTCTCATTGATTTCTGCTGTTACTTCATGCAGTGTTGCTTCTCTGTTATCACTGACAGGTCCAAGCAAACGGCGCTGTTCTCGGTCATCAAGTGAAGGCCGTCGGCTACTGAGGTGTCTGTGGTGAGAGGTAATGCTGAAATGTGGTATTCTCGGTGCACTCTTGACACTCTGGGTCTTGGAATATTGAATTCGCTAACGATTTGCGAAATGGGATTGTCCCATGTGTCTAGCTTCAACTACAATTCCGCGTTCAAAGCCTGTTAATTTCCGTCGTGCGGTCATAATCACGTCGGACAGCTTTTCACATGAATCATGTAAGTGCAAATGACAGCTCCGCCAATGCACTGCCTCTTTATACCTTACGTATGTCATCTATATATGTACATATTGCTATCCAGTTATCCAAAGCATTCGAAGCAGTCCTTGATAAACGACTTTATATAGGAATCATACATGATTTCGCTTTATGACACCACCTTTAGACAGCCTCTGAAGATGTTACCAGC
This sequence comes from Schistocerca americana, assembly GCF_021461395.2. Lineage (NCBI taxonomy): Eukaryota > Metazoa > Arthropoda > Insecta > Orthoptera > Acrididae > Schistocerca > Schistocerca americana. The sequence goes on along the minus strand of NC_060120.1, from coordinate 659,440,455 downwards.
TTTTACAGGATTGTCACCGAATCTGCGTACCTTCACTCGAGTTGAGTGTCCAGGTGTCCTGATACCCTGGCGTCCTTCGCTACATAGTCACGCTGATAGACCGCTAGGCCTTTGTCCTCAACGGTTCCTTTTTCCCCAGCGAGAGGCACCCAAATCACAGTTACTGCCAGCCTCCGGTCAATGATCTGTCGCAAGTTTTCTCCCCGGCTATCGTGCGAACAAACACAGAAACGGAGACACACTAGTCAGTTAATTTGAAACCACTGACAGGGTTGTTAAAAATGGCAAGATTGGAAAGAGGATCACTGAAACTATTGCTATGCTGATAAAGGAAAGAATTGGAAGAAAGTGCATTCGAGTCTGCAAAATAGCAGTTATTTCTCCGATCGAATTGACCTATCACGTCTAACAATTCGTTCCACATTAAGTCATGAAAATTCGGCTGACGGACTTGTCAAAAGCAGTAGACTCAGGAATAATAGAAAATGAGTTGATAGGTGTGAACGGCAAATATACGGGGTGGTCAGGAACAATCTGAAAAGCCTGACAGGTTAGGTTGTGCTAAGAAATAACTGTTATAAAAAATTCGATACTTTGCGCCGTTTCCGATTTAATTAGCCAGTCAGATCGTTTGGGTGCAAATCGGAAGCACTTACACTCGCTGCAATGCAGTAATGCACAGACGTCTGTGATTCCGTGAGTTACAACTTGTCGAAATGCTCATTACCAGTTAAAACGCGCCTTTTACGGATGGTAGATGATCAAAAGCTGAGTTTGTTGTGTCCGAGGAAACCAAAGAAAGACTACGTTTGGCTACACTGTCAGTAGGAGGATGCTTGACGTTGCACGCACAATTACTTGATTGGCTAATTTCAAAGGCAATTAACGAAACAAATTTTTTTCTTTCAATTATTTCTCAACACAGTCTACCCTGTAATACCTTTACAGACTTTTCAGACTGTTTCTAATCACCCTGTATATGAGTGGCCAGTCTTCTGACTGATTTGTTGGTATCCTCCAAGACGTCCTTTGCTATGCCAACCTCCACATCTCGGAGTAGCACTTACACTCAACGTCCTTCACTACTTGTTTGACATAGTCCAGTCTGTCTTGCTCTGCAGTCTTTTCTTTCTACAGTTTCCATTGCTACCATGGAAGTTATTCCCTGATGCCTCAACACGTGCCCTATCATCCTGGCCCCTCGTCTTTTCAGCGTTTTCCACATATTCGTTTCCTCGCCCTTTCGGTGGAACACCTATCATTTCTTACTGTTAACTAAATTTTCAACGTGGTTCTCTAGCTTCTTATCTCGAACGCTTCGATTCGCCTCATCTCCGGTTTCTCCCCACTATACAATTAATTTCGAAACGAATCTGAGTTTCCTAAATTTCACTTTCCTTATTTTGGAAGCTAGAAGACGTCTCTTTGTGAGGAATGCCCTCTTTGCTTGTACCAGAAAGGTTCTTCTACCCTCTTTGTTTCGTCCGTCATACGTAATTTTGCATCGAAGAAGGTAGAAGTCCTTCACGTCGTCTACTTCGTACTCCCCAGTTTAGACGTTGAGTTTATCACTATTAATAGTCCTACAACTCATAAGCATATTCTTTGAGTGGTATATCCTGATTCCACATTCCGTGTACATTTGTGAGTTAATTTCATCAACAGGTCCTGAAATTCTTCCTCAGTTTCAATGATGATAGTAATGTTGTCAGCGAATCTTATCACAGAACAAAGGGTATCGCATACACTTTTCAGACGTAGGGAGAGGTCAGTGGGGCATCTAATAGGATATCGATCAGAAGGTAAATTGAGAATGGAAGGAGGAGGCAGTGGGATGACCAGGTGAAAGTTTCCATGTGAAAATCGCATCTAGCATGTTGTGTTCGTTAGGTGTGAAGTGACAAGTATTAGCACAACTCATGCGGCGACGCGGGACGCCAAAAGACTGTCGCATGGCAGAGGGCCCACTGATCGTTATTCTTCGCCGCGCTGTCAGCGAATAAGTCGAGAAACGGAGAAATGACACTGCACGAACTGCAGGCTCTGTTTACACCGAGTAGCACCGACGGAGAGATGATTAAGAAGTAGAACAGGAAGTGTTTAAGACGCGTAGTTCCCAACTTCACCGAGTAGCCACATTGTGCACAACGTTTAGGTATCCTGTACTTCTACAAGACGCTGGTTACAGCACTACATACTGTGTTTTGCAGAACTATTCGTATACGTTGGTGACGATGAAAGAAAAATGTCTTCGCCAGTCTCAGAACCTCGGTTTTTTCACATCTAAACCAAGCTGGATCATTACTGTCTTTTATCACCTTACTTAACATATGTGGATTTAGATTTCATGTTAATACTGAACTTGCGTCATGTCAACTGAAATAGATTTTTCTGCTCCAAATTTTGTACAATCGTATATTGTGAAGAGAAGTTGACTGATAGATCTTTACAGTAGCTGGTGTATCCATAAGTAGAGCTAACCGTGAAGTCTGTAATAATCTCCAATGTCAGACCGTTGGTGAAAGACCAACAAGAAAATCTTAGAAATTACTTCGCCTATCAAAAATCAATGAACGGATCGAGACCTTCTATCAAACCTCTCATTTTTATGTTGAAAGGGAAAGATAGAACGTTGAAATACTCTTAAATGTCTATTTAGACGTAATGTTTCTACTACCGTGTGATAGGTTTAGTGCTGCAGAAACTCACAAATGAGGAATATTGAATACCGTCGATTTTGAAAAACGAAAATGAAATGTGAGGATCGTATGGCATTGATGCTCAGGGATCCCCGTCTGGGAACGTTAGACCCCCAGTTGGAAGTCTCTTCAGTTGACGCTACAATGGGTGACTTGGCGCGTCGATGACGCAGAAATGATGAGGAGGACAACACAACACAACACCGAGTCCCCCAGCAGAGAAAGTCTCCGACTCAGCTGGGAATCGAATCCGGCCCTGCTGCGTGTCACTCAGACGTGCAGACTGCTCAAATAAGGTGGCGGACATTGAAAAACACTTAAAAATATTCAGTGTGAACAGCACTCCTTCTACGTGTGACATTGAGTAAGCTGCGATATTACCCTATCACTCTCACAATTATCGACAATCTATCCACGTATCCACAACATGGAAGAATTCCTGAGCCGTTTTCTTGGCACTGGCTAACTTTCTAAGACGAGTGACTGTTTCTCTTGAAGTGATACAAGTGGGATATTTGCACAGGATGTCTTAGATATCAGTGGGGTATGTTACTGGAGGTCAAGGAACTCGTGGGATATAGCAGCTTCACTCAGGGGTATCATTCGGACAACAAAAGGCAGATAACATCTTTTAGATTAGATCTGCGAATTACAGCATCGTCCGTATAGACAATTTTCGCGGTTGCATGAACTTGAAGAGCCTGTAATCAGAAGAAGTCAATGTATCTTCCAAGGACAGAAATTATCAACCTATCGCCCAACAGATAAACCCCCAGTACGTTTATTATATATACGAGCAAGCGCATACTGGAAGCATCAGTCACAGGCAGAGAATCTCGAGCGCGCTACTTGCTTACCAGGTGAGTGAACGTACTTTGTCATAGAACCAATATGTCTTTATTCGCTGCTTAGGCGTGGCTTGTTATGATGACTTCAGAGTGACAGACAGACAGTGAGTCTCTTTTAGGATGGTCGTGTAAATTCATTACGTGTTATTCTTGTGTGATCTCAGATTGTCTATAGACACTCACACAGCATTACTAACCATTAATCAGGTCCTCAGCGTTTAGGAAAATTTAGTATAAAGCACTCTGCTCTTTGACATTAGCAGTCACATGCAGTACCTCGCTCTGAACAAGTGTGGGGGACGAAGCCGACCGTGGTGTTTTCAAAGGCTCCTTTCACCTGCAATACGCAGTTTTTACTGTGTATGTCCCAATTTCGATCTCGTAATAAAAAAAAATGCGTTCATATCCGAATCCAGTTAACCTGATTTAAGTTCTTCGATACGCTAAATCGTTAGAGGCAAATGATGGCAAAGTTCATACAAATCGGTTACGCCCAGTTTCTTACCCCACTCTTTAGCGACTACGCTATTGTGACATTTCTAGTGACGTCTTCGTCCATGAGATAACAAGTTCTAATCTTTCTTCTTCTTGCAACAATACATTTCAGATGGTTCCAGATTCTGCCTTTGTAATTTATCAGTGAAACACTTTTCAATTCAACATGATGTTGTGTTTATAGCCTCCTTAGTTCAGAAATATGTTCCTCAAATCAGTGACACTATTTGACACCAGAAAATGCCTTTCGTTGAAGTGAGTGTAGTTCCCCTGCAATAATCAGCTGTCGATGTCCCCTTTTTTCATTTTTTTTCATTGCATCTTAAAGACGATATTTGTGTGAGTTCTTCTAGGAGTCATTGGAGTGACTTACACGTGGAGGGGGGGGGGGGGTCAGTGTCCATGTTAATAAGTCGTTACTCTGCTGTTTGCAATTATGTTCATAATTCTACTTAGTCTACGCCGAAATTATATGATAAGTAGGCAGTTTACATTGAATACCAGTTATTCAAAATCTGTTTCATTTTCGATATGAAAGATGATGTTGTTTGCAGAGCTGTGTTACCTATTTGCCTCCAGACTTTTTTTGTAGTGGAAGTTTGCTTAACTTACTTCATTGTGTTACCAGCACACATGTCAAACAGCAGTGCCGATGAGCTATGCCCCCGCTTACAACCAGTCAGGCCACAAGGGGTTAAAACATAAAACTTGTTCTGAGGAGGAGTAGCATCTAAATCACTTGAGACTTATCCTCATACAGAATTTAACGCAAAAGCAAGTAAAGTTTCTATGGATGCTCATTTTGTCCTCATCCTTGTCCAGCTGCACACGTGATCTGACTCGGCTAGTTATGAAGTCAGTGAAATATGAGATAGTAATTTTTCCTTTCAGTCATATTCTCTTCTTTGGCCAATACAACGTCTATTTGAATTTTCTATTCTTTTATCAAAATATTTGTCTGTCGAATCGCAATACATGGAAGTGAAATAATAATGATAAGCAGTAGGCTAGTATGTGATGTTTAAAGCTTTCCCGGCGCACTGATTGTTCCATAAAAACACGGGAGAACTGCCGGATATCAGTAACGTTCTGCCACGATATTTCGTCGTAATTCATGGAATGGTCTGTGGAAATACGACGACACAAAAATTTTGGCCCAGACATCAAACTTTTGGAGCTCGATTATCAATGAATCTGTGGAAATAAGATTGCCTGACAACGAGACTCTCATCAATCGAGATAGCGGTTATCAGCTAAACTCTGCTTGGAATCCTGTTATAGAGAAACTTCGTAGTCGTCGTAGTTATCTGCATAAAGATGGAAATCGACCTGACACCGATACGCCAGGCTTTCACAGTGGAGTGCGCGAGGCGCAGCGCACGGAGTCGTTATGAACGCGCACGCTGAGCAGCGCATGCGCAATGTCACCTCAGAAGGCTTTAAATAGCGGAGCTCAGCGCGTACTCGCCAGTACTACTACAGTGGCATTCACCTGAAGATGGCCAGAAGACTCTGCGCCGAAATATCGTGGCAGAACGTTACTGATATCCGGCAGTTCTCCCGTGTTTTTATGGAACAAGTAGGCTAGTAGATGCTAGATTTTGAAATATAATACCTTTGCAGAATGCTGTAGATTAGATTGACATGTCTTATAACTAGTTAAGAGTATTGATTTGAAACAAGATACAAAGAACGTCGTGGTACAATTTGACTGAAAAAGAGTTTGGCAGATAGGACACATCTTGCAGCATTATAGAATAGTCGATTTGGTAATGGGTGGAAGTCTGTAGCCCAAAAATTGTAGAGAGAGAGCAAGTCTTTGCTGTAGCAAGTGGGTTCAAATGGTTGTAATGTAGTTTACGTTAGTTATTCAGAGATGAAGAGATTTTTTCTGACTAGGCTGACACGAAGAAGTACATCAAAGTGTTCTTTGGATTGACTGTCACATCATGAGCAATACGGATTAGTAGTGAAGATTATGTTTTACTTCCAGGTACCTGAGCGAAACACCAGCAGACATGGTGCTAGAAATAGTGAAGAACGAATCCCATCCTGACTGGGCCAGCAGCAATTTCCTGGTCAGAGCCTTCAAACAGGCAGGCTTCGATGTGGTAGAGGACAGCATCCAGGTGAAGAACGCCTGCAGCGGCGGGGGTGGCTTCATGAGCGAGACACTGCTGCTGCGGGGGCGGACACTCGACGGAGACGTGGCCAGCCTTGTGGTGAAGGTGTCTCTGCAAAGAGGCGGGGACGGCGCGCTCAGCTCCGACGGGCTGTTCCGGAGGGAGAGCGCGCTGTACACGAGGACTCTGCCCGCTGCAGAGGCGGCGCTGAAGGCTGCTGAAGGTGGCGCGTGGCGGCCGTTGTGGCCCGCCTGCCTTGGCGTGTTCGGCGATGGAGGCGGCTGCCTGCTGCTGGAGGACGTGGTGGCCGCGGGCTTCCGCAAGGCCCCCAGTGCCGCCTCGGCTCGCGGGCTGGATCTGGAGCACTGTCTGGTCGCCATGCGTGGGCTGGCACGCTTTCACGCTGCCACCACGAGAAATGCGCTCCAGGACGCCCTAGTCGAAACCCTGCTGCGAGAGTCCATCTCTTTTGGCTCCAGCCAGATCCCACTGCTTCAGTCGCAGACCAAGACAACCGTCCTAAAGATGGCTCAAATACTCAACCGCTATCCGTGGTTCCGGCGGTATAAGGACAAGTTCTTACAATTTGCGGACACGTTGCTGCTGCGAGCTGTTGACGCCGTTAGCAGCTGCGACAACAAACTCACTGTCATGCTGCATGGGGACTTTCAGAAGAACAATATGATGTTCCAGTACTCGAAAGAAGAGCTTGAAGTCATATTCTACGATTATCAGGTAATAATCAAATTTACTTAAGCTCCAAACCATCTCATAATTCTGATAATGTACTATGCTTATCCCAAAAGTTCTGACTTAATTATGCAAATGTCAGCTTCCCTGTGGTGTCTAATACATCCAAGGAAACATGCTGTTTACTATGGCTGATGTAATACTAAATTAGTAGGACTGAATATACAGTTCCCAACATTTATTTACTTTCTTTCTCTTATTTCTTTACTGGGCTGTATGATAACTAGAAATCTTCTCTGTCTTGCTTGGTACTGAGCAAGAGACATGTATTGCTGATAATCTTCACTTTCTCAATTTTTTCCTCCATATAGGCAATAAATCTTTTTGTCTTTCATTCTGGGCACCAGTCTAACACATTTTGAGTTCTTGAAATCACACTGAACTTCAGCGACTGCACTAGTGCAAAGTAATAAATAAGAATCCAAATCGCAATTCATTTACATAACAAAAACTCATTACTTCAGTCGATCATAAATGGAATAAGCTGTACTGCTGCTTTCTATTTTTGATATAATATTGACGACATCATTTAATGCTCTCTATACCAATGGAGGACTTTTCCACTGTGGAAGAGATGTCCATTCTTTGGGGGATTTTCTAGAGAGCTTCATTTCGTATGCCTTACACCAACGACTGACTGGGGAAAATTGCTTAAAAAGAATCTACACTCTTCTCTGGAACTGCTTGATTATCTCCATGTTCCTGCAGCCATAAGAGAGGTTATCGTTCTGGGGCCTGTCTCACTTCTCATGTTTTTTTTTTTTTTATTTCTATGAAGACTGCTTGTGCCTGTGTGACTTCTTCACTGGAATTCATATTCGAGGGAAACAGACTACCAATCCTTCTTCTGGCCATCCTGATTTGGATTTCCTGAAGTTTCCTCCTATTGTTTCAGGCTCATGCTGGGATAGATCCTTAAACATGCATAGCTTTCTTCCCTTGAGCTTCATCAAACATCGGAACTGACAGTTAGGTCATAATGACACTGTTGATGTGATATTAAATTGTGTCCCTTCATACATTCAATTGCGGATGTGAACAGACCATAGGAGGAAAAATAAAGTGGTGGTCACGGTGCAGACTCTAGGTGCGAGTGCAGCGACCCATATTTATTTTTCGAGAGTTGGAATGCAAAAGATACTGGAGAGTGTATACTGGGAAATGTTCCTCATGTTATTATGTTATTCTTATTTCCGTATTTGAAACGCCTCGCTGCCATACAGATGCTTGTATCTTGTGGCGGTCAGTGATTAATTCATTACTGTTGGATTTTTCAGGGAGCCCATATCGGATCTCCAGCGGAGGACCTGCAGTACTTCCTGCACACGAGCACCAGCCTGGAGGTGCTGCAGCGGCACACGGACCTGCTGCTGTCCGAGTACCACAGCACCCTGCAGCACACGTTGCGAGCCCTGGGGCTGCAGCAACAGGCGGATGCCTACCCGCTGGAGCAGCTGAGGAGAGAGATGCAGCAGCTGGCACCAGTAGGGGTCTTCTGCACCTACAACCTGCTGCCTGTCATGCTCAACCTAGAGGCAGTCGATTTCGACCTCGATACATCGTCACCCAGCTATGCAGCCAATGTGGACAAGTTACTACAGAAATGCTACACAAATCCTGAGTATTTGTCCTTTGCCGAGTACTTGACGCCATTTTTTGAGAAGAACTGTCTTCTAGAAAGTTGAGTCTCATCATTAGTATCTCCAGGTCTAACAAAGCTGAAACAAAATGTCAGCGTATTGTAATTATTCTCAAAGTTCTGAATTTAATACAGAAATTTATGAGAATTTTGAGGGTATGACTGGTTTCTTTATTTCTTGGCGGAATTATTTCTAAAACAATCCCATGTCATCAATGGTTTCTGTATTATTTGAAGACTTCATTGCACCAGAAGGAAAATTTACCTGTCAACTAATAAAGAAATGCTCTGTAATGCAATATACTATAGTACCATTAAAATTCAATGCAAGAAATTTTCACAGCTGTTTTCAGTTGTATTTACTACTTGCATTTCTTGTGGTGGCTTGTGTGTTCTATTATAGTTTTAGCTGGAGCCATGCCAACATTAATAAAAATTTTAGATTTTCCACATTATTTGGATTCTTATTAACTGTCACAAGAAATGCATAGATGATGTGACACCTGCTGGCTACTCATGCTGTGGTTTTATTATGAAACAGTTACAATTTTCACGATATCGTGGATTATTCTGCCATGAAAAATAACGTCAAACCACACTAATTTCTCCAACGGTCTCAAAATGGTTCAAATGGCTCTGAGCACCGTGGGGCTCAACTTTTGAGGTCAGTAGTCCCCTAGAACTTAGAACTAGTTAAACCTAACTAATCTAAGGACATCACACACATCCATTCCCGAGACTGGATTCGAACCTGAGACCGTAGCGGTCTCGCGGTTCCAGACTGCAGCACCTAGAACCGCACGGCCACTTCAGCCGGCTCCAACAGTCTCCGTAGGACTACTACAGTCAGTGCATCCAGCTGAAGCGCATTCTTTTTATCCTCAAACAGGATGATTAAGACAGTACTTCCACCAATATGGCGCACAAAAAGGGTAGACACACTGCCTAACAAGAAAAATGAATCTTATAGTGGATGAAGAGGAAACGAAATGCAACTTCTTGGGTTGAGAGGGTATTTGATGTTATTTCAGTGCTTGTAAAATTGAATCTAATTTGTAAAGAACTTGGCAGCATGAATTCATTTATCAGGATGAAATTGCAACCCCCCCCCCCTCTCCCTCTGGACCAGGATGCATGCGCCTATTTTGTTTGGACGAGTACTGTAAAGCCATTGTACATTCTCTTCAAGCAAACGGGGCCACATCTGTTGTACCCACTCCGTGATACCCAGCACACTAGTATTACGATTTATTAGGATGGAGTTGATATTCAAGCTGGTCGCAAACATGTCGTTTCGTGGCCAGATCTGTGGTTTCTGCTGATCATGAGGAACCTCAAGATCAGGCAGACAGTTCACAGAGTCATTTTCCATGTGTGGACGAACATCATCATCTTGGAAAACAAGAGCGTGGTACTGCTACATGAGAGGCAACACATCAGAACGGAGTTCTTGTTGTACTGTTAGGCCATCAGATTTGCCTGAATCACTGTCAGCCATGAACTGAAGTCATACTCGATGGCTCCCCACATCATGATCTCAGAGTCAAATCTTTTGTGCCTCTCCAAAACATTGGAATAGTGGAACCTTACACCATGTCCATCAGATCGTGCAGAACTAAGATTCATCGCTGAACCCATTTATCAGGAGACCATGCTGTCCAGACACCGTGCTACTCCAAATGTAGCCACATTTGGGGCTGTGTTAATGCCAGCCTACGCTTGGGTTGGTAATTCTCTAGTCCAGCTGCTGCTAATGTGCAGTGAGTGGTGAAGGACGATAGAGAATGTAGCAGGGAGTCTATCAGTTGTTCTTTTATGACAGACGTGAAGTGGTTGCAAAGAGCCTTGTAAGACAGGAACACTGATGACGAATATGCGTTGCCCTCACATGCTAATGCAGTTCGACATTGGGCCATTGTCACATATGAATGCCCGATGAATCTGGATACTGCGTGATTCGACCAGCCAGACAAATGGAGTTTCACAATCTCTGTCAGGTGCTGATGCTGTCTTATACGAGTATACGGGATCTCCGTGTCCTTTACAGTGATAACTCATCAAATGGTTCAAATGGCTCTGAGCACTACGCGACTTAACTTCTGAGGTCATCAGTCGCCTAGAACTTAGAACTAATTAAACTTAACTAACCTAAGGACATCACACACATCCATACCAGAGGCAGGATTCGAACCTGCGACCGTAGCCTTCACTCGGTTCCAGCCTGTAGCGCCTAGAACCGCACGGCCACGCCGTCCGGCGATAACTCATCATTGAACACTGTTAACACCGTTTATATAGCCCACTGGGACTGGTTACAACAATAAACGTTGTACCTGCCGCAGAGTATTACAACTCAGTAATCATGTACATACCCGCCGACAGAGTGTAAGTGAACAAAGTTACATTAGCATCTGACTATTTCTTCAGGTTGGTTCGCTTTTCTTGTCACACAGTGTAGAACTGGTAGTGACAGTTAAACATGAACGTGGAAAGAGATCAGTCATTTCCAGGGCAGCGCGGGGCAGCCTTGCGGTCTCAGGGCGTCTTGTCATGGTTCGCGCTGCTCCCCCCATCGGAGGTTCGTGTCCTCCCACGGGCATGGGTGTGTGTGTTGTCCTTAGCGTAAGTTAGTTTAAGTTAGATTAAGTAGTGCATAAGCCTAGGGACCAAAGACCTCAGCAGTTTGATCCCATGGTCCTTATCACAAATTTCCAATTTCATTTGTGGGACTGATCATCAACAGTGCTTCTAGGAGTCGCTGTTGCACTAACGTACTTGAAAACTGAAACGTCTAATGGAAGGTTTCTCGTCAATATCATTCCCCACTTGACAACCACTGGGTGAGAATAGCTTCTACCATACTTTTCCACCCATTGCGATGTTCAGCCGTACAAATCCAATTTGATCTTAAACGATCATCTCAAATTTTTCTTATCACTTACAATTGAGAAATATCTTCATTGTTCCCTAATCATCGATTTGTTTGGTTACATATCGCGCCTACGTTCAATTTATTTTTATTATGGTCAGAATAAAGTCTTTCATTACTCTCTATTCAATAATCTACTTGCTTGTTTTTCCAACGCTTGTTGATTCCCAGAGTACACCTCTCCTGCGTTTGCTGAACAACCCTGATATTGAATTGTCTCTGCATAAAGGCAATACATATTTTTTATAAATTCTATGAAAAGCAGAGAGAAAACTTCGTTTTGAAAACTCTAATGTACTAAAGCACTCCAAGCTGTTTTTACTCATTTGTTTATTTATTAGTCTGCTTATGTGGTAGCCGTGTGCAAGCTGCCCTAAAAATAGGATCTCATCCACTGGTTTTATGACTTCATTATTAATTTCTACAATCCTCTTCCAGTTGTTGTTTACACTTTACTTTATACTTGTTGTGGTCTGTTTTTAAGTATGTATTCAGAGTTTTCTTATTATATTGTCATATTTGTTGTTCAGTATTATGCACACTAGGTGATGATGGTGATGTTTGGTTTGTGGGGCGCTCAACCGCGCGGTTATCAGCGACCGCACAAATTCCCAAGCGTTGTTCAGTCCAATCTCGCCACTTTCATGAATGGTGACGAAATGATGAGGACAACACAAACACCGCGCCATCTCAAGACAGGTGAAAATCGCTGATCGCGCAGGCTTCGAACCCGAGACCCTGTCCTCGGGAAGCGAGATGGCGACCACGAGACCACAAGCTGCGGGCTATGTACACTAGTGGGTTTCAGTACGTCATCAGAAAACTGAAGACGGTTCAGATATTTCCTGGTAAAAATACTTGACTTAAACTAACTGAAACTAACTTACACTAAGGACAACCCACACACACATGCCCGAGGGAGGATTTGAACCTCCGTTGGGGAGAGCTGTGAGAACCATGGCAAGGCGCACCAGACGGCACGTTTACCTCGCTCGACAACATGGATCTAGAATAAAACCATTATTTTGACTGAATCCCAAAAATGGTTCAAATGGCTCTGAGCACTATGGGACTTAACATCTTAGGTCATCAGTCCCCTAGAACTTAGAACTACTTAAACCTAACTAACCTAAGGACATCACACACAACCATGCCCGAAGCATGATTCGAACCTGCGACCGTAGCAGTCTCGTGGTTCCGGACTGCAGCGCCTAGAACTGCACGGCCAAATATATTTAATTTAATCACATGTCCTTTGGTCTTTCACCCACTGACTATCTTCCATGGAGTGTACTCCTGTGCAATAAATAAATACAGGTGTGCATTTGGCGAATTTTTGTAAAGTTCGGGCAGCTATGGCTGGAATTTAGTAGTTAAGGTACCGATTATCACATCGGACGGCAGGCGCCAGCAATGTTGATATTTAGCAAACGATTCTGCGAGGCAGGTTTACGACACCGCTCGCAGGCGGGAAAGCACGGCCCAGCGGGCACTGTATACAAGTGTGAAGTAATGAGGGCAGGACCCATGCGTTGGAGTTAAATAGCGCCTACTGACCTGTGTGTAGGGACCAAAGCGGACTGTGGAAAGGTGACGTAATTATTGAAGAGCACTTCACTTGTCCTGTTCAGAGGCTATACGTCAGTGCCATAGAGAAAAGACGTATAAATAAACGAGCCCGGTGACTTGTGGAGAGAGGGGGGAGGTAGTCGTGTCGCCATTCTGTCCGCATCTAGAGCCAGAGAGAAAGACGATCGTTTAAGTTGTGGTCATACGGAGTAGAAGGAGGCACTCTCAATCCAGACTTACTTTCCCGTAACTCTGATTGCGACTGACCGTGACTTCGTCTACGAGCCTGTAACTAAATTCGAAATTTCTATGTGTCACGCCCTCAAACGCCTGTGTAAACGCTCGCACATATTGAGTTAAGGCAGAAACTGTATCTAAGGTAACAGCACGTGTTTCCACCATTTTTGGTACCCTACTTCCACTTTAATCAACTGATTTTTTTAAAATAGCAATACATTTATCCCAACACAAAAAACGTACTCTCAAATTAATTCTACTGGCGGATCAGTGCCCATCTACACTCAGTTCTACTACACAGAAGACTAGTACGCCTAAATACAGAAGAAACAGCTGCTACAGCTCGGCTACATGTCGATTGGTGCCCAGCAAATTTCAAAATGGACACCTCACTGTCACTAAATTATCACGAACGCCATGACATCTAAACAAAGATAAGTCCGCCGGCCTCTGTGGCCGAGCGGTTCAAGGCACTTCAGTCCCGCACCGCGCTGCTGCTGGGGTCACAGGTTCGAATCCTGCCTAGGGCATGAATGTGTGTGACTCCCATAGTGCTCAGAGCCAAAGATAAGTCCACAGATTCCTGTGGCTACACAAACGTAGCTCTAAACATCGTGTACCCTAGCTCGCACAACTAACTCTGACAACGAGAGTAGACAGGAAAAACAATATAAATAAAACTTAGAGATACCGCATCACATTGTGCTGAGCGGTACCACGCAACCTATGTCAAGTGCCACAGACTGACTCACCGAAACCAACTCACTCACCAAAATGTAGCATTGAACATGGGCAAACACTTTCCGACACAACGTATTGTGATGAAAAGTGCTCCGGCCGTGGTGGACAAGCGGTTAAAGGCGCTACAGTCTGGAACCGCGCGGCCGCTACGGTGGAAGGTTCGAATCCTTCCTCGGGCATGGATGTGTGTGATGTCCTTAGGTTAGTTAGGTTTAAGTAGTTCTAAGTTCTAGGGGACTGATGACCTTAGAAGTTAAGTCCCATAGTGCTCAGAGCCATTTGAACCATTTTGAAAAGTGAAACGACCACTTCTCGACAGCAAATTGTTACAAACCCCTGAGCTCAGGGGCTGTAATATGTGAAAACGACCGGGAGACAAGGTTTGAGAGAGAGGGTTGACTGACGTGAAAGCGTGGAGAGAGACACCGGCAAGTGTGTCATTGACTTTAGTGCATCGAAGGTGGCGTGCGTGCATCGGCCAGTGCCAATGTCAATGGAAATCCGCTGCATTGGCGTCCGACCGCCCAGACTTGCAGACATAGCGCTAAGGGGCCACCGCGCCTGTTGGCTGCGCCGGTAGCCCAGGAAACGGCTGACTGCTCCCTCAAGTGCAGCTCGAGGACCTCACGTAGAGAGGCGAAGAGAAACAGCCGACCGCCTTCGTTTGTAGTGAGCCTTAACACCTACAGCCGTCCGCCCAGGGCATCTCAGTCAGTGACCGCAGACAACTCTGCACCCACGAAGCCGCGAGTGGTGGCACTGATTAATACTTAATCAGTCAAGGCAACAGAGGACGTCACAATTTTCGTTAAGGATTTAGTGACGCTGCTGGGGCGTATGGGTGGTCAGATGATGTAACACTGTGTGGTCCTAGATTGCGTTTGTTGATGGACACCAAAGCACGCATATGGTGCCTACCACGAGACAGTGAGAAAAGCACATACTTTCCAGGAGTGGGTTGTGCCAGCGGCATCAAAATCAGAACAGGAGGGTACGGATGGAAAACACAGAGGACTTAGAGTCAGCTCTTAGGTTTCCAACACTTGTAGAGGATGTGGATATGGGCAGAACGCAGAGAGTGGTCCACCACATATTTGCCTCTGAAGTCAAGTGTTACAGAAGTGGTCGGGAGGGACATGTTACGGAAGCCGTGTAAGCAACCAGAGTTCTATGCATATGGCATAGTGGGCCACCGGACATTTGAGTGTGGAGGTAGGAAGGGTGGGAAGGTCGGGCAAGGGAAGCAGCCGTTAAATGCAAACGGCAGTACTCCAACTTTCGGAAGGCAGTCCCGATAGACCGTAATACCGCACAAGTTTGTGCACAGACGGAATCCAGCTCAGAGCGGTTAGTAGGCGGCAGGGATCAGAGACTTTTGGTGGACACTGGTGCGAATGTGTCCGTTATCAGTCTGGACCTCACTGGAAAGAGAGCACTAGGGCCACCACGGTATAGCTTAAGTGATGTTGGCGATAAGATGGTGGTATTATTGCGTACGGCAGTACTGTAGTTTTCGATTGGGAACGCATGTAGATGTTGTCATGCGTAGGCGAAAGTTATACAGTGATTACCTGACTACATTTTCTCCTCAAACATCATGCTAAAATTGATCTTTTGTAAAGCACAGTGGAACTCAGTGAGACTTTGTTTCGACTGGCGAACACTGGCAACCGAGGCAATATCGCAAGGTTCACCTGTCATGGGGGTGAGACTAACTAAACCGAGTACGTTTTCAGTAAAGATCGTTCAATAAGATGAAATGCCAGCAGGTACGGGAAAGATTGTGTAAGTTTCAGGGGATTCCGATTTGCAGAGGGAAACATTATATGTGGTTCAACCCCTCTTAAGCAATGAAGAGTTGGACAGCTCGTATTGTTTTATCCGCAGGATTTTGGCGTATGAGAAGGAAATTAATGGAGAACGGATGATTTACATTAGTGTAGATAACTCTGCCGGATGGTAGGTGTCTGTGTCAAAGGATGCAATAATAGCCACTCAGGAAGATGAGGACTTCGGAAGGTTGAGCCTAGGGGAATGTCTCAAGCAAACCCTCGATACGGAAGTGTTACGAGGGAACGTTTGAAGGGCAGTGATCACATGGGTAAGGAGAAATTGATGAGGTGTAATGATTTATTATGTCCAAACGAAGGGTTGGAGTCAGTCCCACTGACGCAATATCACGTACCGACAAGGGATAGCGCTTTAAATAAATAAGATTTTGCAACCGATACTGCCTTACTTGAAGAGACAAAAGCTTATATACTGAGCTATAAGTTCGTTATTAATTTATTCTATTCTCTTTCAGCACGTTGATTACATGTTTTTGAATCGTGTTGTAACTGATTTTCAAGTTACTTTTTAACTTTCTGTACCCAAGTTGTTGATGAAGTTTAGCTGCACATTAGACTATCGATACAATGTTATCAGCAAAACAAACATGCTGGTTCATTTTCAAAATGACATGAGGTGCAGGGGTAACGGTTGCACCTATATAAAACAATTATTTTATCTTACAAAGAAATATATTTTATTGAATCACTTCTCTTACGCATATCACACACTGGCCATCCTCGAAGGAGTCTACATTAACAAGAATAAACAATCAGAAAATGTCTATACAGGAAAACGATACTAACACACACACGTTCAAATATACCATGAACCCATTACGATACAAAGTACGTCATAGTTACTGATGAAACTAGTGCAAACCCAAAGAATGGGGCAAACCGTGAGCAACATTGAAAGAATTTCACACTCAAGTTGGCATCACTGTAGAAAACTCGATCAGAAAAATGAATATGATCTCAAGATGAAGACATAACAATGTGTAAAGCAGAATAATAAAGAAAATAATTGAAGATGGCACACGAAATACCGAAACAATATGTGCGAATGAGACATTAATCGTGGCTTGCATATGGCGGAAAATTTCTTCTTTGAAAGAACCGAAATTATTATGGGCTATATCCAAAAGTTTTCTTGCAAAGGACTGTTAAGTCATACACAGACTGATCAAGGACAATCACGTCAATGGCGAGTAACGTTTGATGAGTGCGGTCGGTGGCGACACTGAGGTTTAATAAAGGTGATTTTCAGACCTGAGAACCATTTTTAAAAAGCAAGTAACTGAAGCTGGTCACAAGAAGTTGTTATAAAGTAGCTTGCGTCGTTATTTAACAACAGTCCTTAATGCGAAAATACTTAGCCCTCCTGAGTAATCCTCGACATTAACACTGTATGTTTCTTTGCCAAGAAGTATGAGTCTCTGTCAGAAAGTATTGCTGTCCGGATATGGACCAGACAAGGGATAGTTTCCGCACGTAGATCCACTAAGTTTTACAAGGACTTTTTGATACCTTATGACCAACTAAAATTTCAGCCAAAAGTGACTGGTTTGTTCACATTTGGGTCATAAATTAGACTTGCATGAACATGACTTCGGAAAGCGACAGAATATTCTCACTACGTCACTATACAACGAAATCGAAACTGCTACCGGACTCTTTCATTTAATGCTCAGCGTTTCGTTGATCATTTAAGTGAAATCACGATTTAATGCTATTTGTGCTCTTTACGTAAGAAGTTATTCTATCTGCAAGTCATATAATTCATTAGTACCCTTACCCTCGCAATAATATCTGCTTATCACAGATTGTTGTTATCTCAACGGCCTTCATTTGCTCATAAGCTACTCAGAAACACTTGTATGGAAGATTATGATAAAGTAAGGTGCTCTGCCCCTTACTCGGAATGAATCCAACTTCAGGTTGGGTCAGCGACCTCACTGCTGAGTTGTGGGCGTTTAACGACCTACTGTCATCCAGATAGTGACGAACTGTGTGATAAGTTCGCACCCTACTAACCTACATTCGGTACAGCAACGCTGCTCCCACAGGAGGATTACTTTCTTCATATTTCTCTGTGGATTACCATAGCATGTTTTAATTCTAATCATTACTCACTGGTTCCTTACGTGTTGAAGGTAGCATCTAAGTGGAGAGAGACCAAGGATTAGTCGATTTGTAGCCTACTCACACAAACGTTTCCAGTATAAGGTAGAAATCTAGGTCAGAGGTCCGACGTGCAATTTTAATCCACCATAGATTTTCCTGGCTTAACTCGGTGGCTGAGTGGTTAATTGCCAAACTATGGATCCAAAGTTTGCAGTCGATCAGTGGTCAGCGCTGTACGTTTCATTCGACTAATTGTTTGAAAAGTTCGCACATTACTAACCATTTTCAGTGTGGCAACACTGCTCCCACCAGAAGCATTACTTTTGGCTTCAGATTTTCTCTCTGGATAATTTAATGTGACAAATTCCTAGTGGTTCATGCTAACACCACAAGTTAAGGTAATTGTGTAAACGTGGGATATTAGAGTCAGTTAGTGATGTCTTGTGCGTGATCTACAGTGCGTGTACTTACATATCTGTGTACTTACATATCTGTGTACTTACATATCTTTCTACTTCAATTATTTTAATTTCTTGTCGTTTTTACAAGCCCTGTTGTAGGACTGAACTTGAGCAATGTAATAGTGATGCCATAATGTGTCGACTATTTTTGGTAGGTGATAAATTAGGTTAGCTAAGCAAATGCAGTGATCAATTTTTGGGCCATAAATTGTAGTAATTTGGATAAAGCTAACAGCATATGGTGGCCTTTTGTTTACTTAAGGGATCCAGCCAAGTTACTGGTTTGTTTACATTTTGGTCATAAATTAGACTTACATGAACGTAACGTACGAGCACTATGAGTGGTTTGTTTACATAAGGAGAACAATGGGTCCATTGACACAGAAACTGCTCAACCCTACCCCTCTCGTTAATGAAGTTGATTGTTTGTGCAGAACAAGCGTAGTGTGTCCTAAATGTCTACAAGGAAAGGTGTGTCACTGGCACCCGTGTAACTGATGTAGGAAACATGGTAATAGAAAGATCACAACGTACAGGGGCTGAACGGTGTAATTCACGTCACAAGTGTTCTTGTGATGTTTTGGTGTTGCCTTTTGTACCATGTTTTCACCCAGCCATTGAAGCCATCATGAAGAACGAGGAAGTATATTTTTAAAAATTGTCTGTCACCAAGTGTTGTGAGATGACAAGATCAGTGTTCGCAGGGCTGCATGCACACTCTCGATAGGTGTGTTAAATCGCCCAATCTTAATGCCATAGTCAATGTTTGGGACTGTGTAGAACAACATCCTTACAATAACCTAGCTCTGTCGGATATAATCATCAATGATTCAGCTGAGTTCAGCAGTCCTGAAGCAGCTTAGGCACGATCTTGGCCTGTTGCACCATTAGCGAGGCTAGAGGTGGTGTTAGACAGAATTAGTATGATGTCTGCTCGAGTTGTTTGATTTTTTGTCCCGTATCCTTACTTCTGCATGACTTCACTGATACTAAAGATTTACTTTTCAAGTTAAATTATGTGCTTCTCATAGCTCTTCACTGTATTGAATACCAGAGCGCGTTATGTATTACTTTTATTCTGAATCTTAAACAAGGCTACCATAAACCCAAAGGCTGATTTGAACAGCACAGTGATTTACTAGGAGTAGTTCTACTTCCATCTAAAACTAAATTACCTAGACAGTTATAAGGGAACCTTTAACTAAGACCATCACCACCAGGACAGAACAGGAACGATAAAGATGTCGTTATTTAAAACAAGCAAAGAATGTGTGTTGTCGACCCAAAGCCTGCCCCAGTGCCGCTCCCATCATTGTGCCAGACTGGTGAGGGCCGCCGTTTCTTTGCACGGTTCAGCACTGCAGGTATCATTGGCCGCTGCCTTTGCCAACAGTGCCCCTCCCAGGCCGCTGTAGCTGCCGGACTTGAAGGCTGAGTCACGAATGGCTCTGACCACTGGTGTGCTACTATCATCATGTCTCAAGCATATTCTCATCTAACATACCTTCAACAATGGGCCTTCGTGGTTGGGTCACCATGCAGGGATGTTGCAGTTAGCAGTGTTAAACAAACTCTAATAGTTTTATTATAACTTGTCTATTAGTCACTGAGTTTATTCCCAGAAAGAGGCATATTCAACATTTCATCATCCTGGCATATTTTTCCGTAGTGAGAACTGTAAGGTAACCGATTTCATTATGGCTGTACTATGTACTAAAATTCGTCATTCTCTCATGGCAGACTGATCGTGGGCAGCTGGATGTCACACCACATACGCCATCATATTCTCTTGTTACAGTGTGGGTGTGGTGGGTGTATATAAAGAGGCTATCTACACATTGTGTAAACACAGTAGGGTCTATAATACTTGACATACAAGCTTAGATACTACAAATAACGCTCCCACCTCGTTTTACAATGCACAGAAGCATACATTTTTTTCCTCAGTTGCAATAGGGCTTTTATATCTCCTCAGATTGCTTTCCAGGATTTCTCTCACTGTAACATTGTCCTTCTCATGGAAGAGAAAAGTCAACAATTGTACTTATCTCTAGTAATTTGCTCGTTTGTGTGGCGGTCAGAGATACAGACTACCCCTACTCAGAGCCGTTGGGTTCATTTTCTGTAGTGTTTCGGTAGGTATTTGCAACTTCGTTTTTACAATTTGTTGCTGGTGTCATCCCAAAGAAAAACTGATAATCACATCTTTCATGCAACTCCTAGTGTCGTTTAAGGTTCCTGTTACGAACAAAATGATTTTACAGACCTATATGACAAAGTAGTCCCAAATTAGACTTATGCGATATTTGTGGAATGATTATGTTTTAATGTAATACTAAAAGGCGAAGTATAGCCGCAGAGGAAAATGCAACACATGATCTTAGACAATAACACTGAACTATCCATGTCAGTTAAGTACCAAATCAGACTGGACGTGTAATAGAAACGTTATCCAGTCCAATAAGAGTATATGCTCTAGTCATTTGTGCATTATATAGGAACTTAGAACACTGCCATATGGTACTGCATTTCCCTACATTCTTCTCATTAATAAATGTCCTATAAATGTTAGAGTCTTCATAACATACAACAAATGGATCTTCATGATTTTGAAATGCAAATTGTTTGCTGTCATCAGCAGTTATGTATCTGTAATTGTTACTTTACAATTTGGCAATTTTTCCAACTTGTGCCTATCCGTCACTATTCTTCTTTAGTGGAAACCTTTTCCCACAACTAAAAAATTGGCATGTTCCTACGACTTCTGCATGACATGACTATTAAGAATTGCATTTGCATGTGATAATAACCACCCCACTAGATATGCTTTCCCTCATTTATGTTTCAAAATGCTAACACTGCTGTAATGACCAGAGATTTAAAATCTCACTGGTGTACTATGATAAGTAGCCTGTATTGTTTTTGTAGGACCTTAAATAGGATTCTATGGAAGAAAGGTAATTCCGAGACGATTCAGTCCCTATATCGTAAATCAGATGTGCAATACCTGTATAACGAATTCAAATAACTTACAGCAGTGCACCAATGGAGGGAACACAAATTGAACCTTGAGATGGAGCTGGTCAGCCAAAATGGTCACGTAATCCTTGCTAGTTATTCGACATATCACGATATGGCTGCCCAAATCATCACTGAGCCCCCATCATGTTTCACCTTTGGCAGCAAGCATATGCTAGATGTAAACTTCCATTGTCCCATAGTCAAAAATTTTGGCTTAGGCACCATGTTTTCCTGTTACATGCATTTGCATCACTTATGTGTAGTTTTGGAATTCCAGTTCGTCCTGCAGTTTTGCAGCTGTCATCCTCTTACTTTTTGTTACAATCCTCTTCAATGATCATCTGTCACAATCACTCAACACACACTTCCATCCACATTGTCACTTAAAAGATGATGGATTTCCGAATTATCTATATGCAGTATAAATATTCGGTATTCGGTACAGAGCCTCTTGGAACCTTTATGGTATCTTTGTTATGGAAACACCCACCATATAAGCACCAACAACTTGCCCATCCTCAAAAGCTCTATAGTCTGATATACTGCACTCACCACCACACAGAACACTGTTCTGACCATGACTGACAGTGCCGTTTGGTTGGTCGGATATAAAAGTGGCATCTGTGGTCTTGGCAGGCATCTAACATTCAAACAAGCATTTTTTGCGGTGTTTCCATATTTCCATACTTTTGTCCAACCCCTGTAACTTAAGAGGGATATCTCTGTTTCTCCCCCCCCCCCCTCTCTCGTTGTTTTTTTATTTTTATTTTTATATTTTTTATGGAGGCTATTATGACCAAGTGACTGGCTTGTCTCAGAAATCGTTCCATATCGCTCCATCCTACTACTCACAAGATGGTCACGGGTTCACAATTGCAGTAGGCCCTTTCTGTCACATTGACACATCGACCCACAGTACTGCACACTTCCATACAACTGATTGGCACACAAACTCCACTTCATTACCATGACTTAACTAAGAGATGGAGGGTAGCACTTATTGTCTGCCCCGATAGCTGAGTGGTCAGCGAGGCGGTCTGTCACGCGAAGGGGCCTGGGTTGGATTTCCGGCTGCTTCGCAGATTTTTCTCTGTTCAGGGACTGGGTGTTGTCCTCATTATCATTTCATCATCAACAGTGGAAGGCAAAGGGAAACCACCACTGGAATCACTTCCCTAGACGCTCATGCGGTGGATCTCTCTGACGAGGCTTCCCCCATGACAAGACCTGCCGTAAAGCAGAACACAAAGCTTTTGTTATCATTTAGACGTTGTGATACTCACAACTCTCAGGTTCTAAGTCAATGCCTTAAATGGTGCAGGCTGTTATACCACATACATTAGTATATGCTCAAAGTAATTATTTCTAGTGTGATCATTCGCCGATATGCAACATTTTGACTCTAGTTAAATGTCATCGTCGCTATGTTTCTTCAGTGATGACTAGCCTGCCTACAATGTCACAGAGAAAATAAGATACCTCCAATTTAGACAGAAGTGAAGACCCCACTCATGTTTGTGTATTTCAGGTCAACAAAGTGAGCATTGCGAAGGATGGAAGACTGAAGTTTCTTGAGCCTAAAAATAATGGGAAACGTGAAACAACAGGTAGGTACCTAATAGTAATACCTAAAGGTAAGATATATATTTCTTTGAGAAAACAGTTACCGTTGACTTGATTCACATCTATTTCCATCTTTTCAATGGTCTTGCAATTTTATTGCGTCACGGGAACCACAATGTGGACCAGGAATGCTAACATGCACAGCAAAAACACAAAAATTAATTTTTAAACTTTTTTTAGGTCATGATTAAAACTTTATGATGAGACCTATTGTAGAAGAATCAAACTGAGTTTAATTGGAACAGAAAGTAAAAGTGGTAATTTGTACAAATGCGGGATACTGAGGAAAGGATAAAAAAATATTGGTGAGATTCATCTTTATGGATGTTTTTCATTAATACGCTGTTATTGGGTAATCCTGTCAGTTGTTTATTATTGATATTTAATACACATGGTCGATTTGGAATTTATAAACTTGATCTTGAGAGGTGCTTTTGGCAGCTCAGTAATATTAACGGTGAAATAGAGGGTGATCCAAAAAGCAATTACATCTAAAATCTGTAGTGCTACTGTAGCCGTAAAATATGGTGCACTGAAGAAATGGCCTATTCTCTGCTTGCAGTAGGCTACTCATTTTCGGATTGGTTACGCTTTGGATCACTTTATGTACTTTCATGTTTCTGTTGAGTTGCACTGCCACAAGCACTTCAGTAGAAGAAGGTCTATAATTTCGAAATGGTTAATAAAATAGAATCAACGAAATATCTGAAGGTGTTATCCAATAAGAGGTGAAATAAATCATTATAACACATCGAAAGTGGAATTATCCAAGCAAACAGATTTTAATAGGAGCAGTAAATGGCTATGTGTAGGAGATTTGCTTATTTTGATCTAATTGCACTTCATTTTTTCGTGACTAATTTTTGGTTCGCAGCCCCACCCTCAAGCGCTTCTTGATGTACACTATCAAGTTGTCGGGAAAAGAAATGAAAATGCAAAGAAACGAAATGAAAACAAAATGCAGCTATACAACTGCTGTTTCAAAAAGAAATAATTTATCGAAAATGAACACAGAAATAGAATTCTGCATCCAAAACAGTGAAGCACGCGGAAATAGGTAGCTCAGAATAAGAACACTAAACCCTAAGTGTTGTATGTGCTCACACTTGATGCCACATAGACAGCACATTGATGTGACGTATGTCAGAAAGCGTGTTGTTGGTTACTATGGCTCATTTGAGATAAGGACGATTCATAGTTCAATGACGTTGTTCCTTAACCAAATTCAAGCCTCTCCTGCCCCAACTATGAAAACAGTGGCATAGGATTTATTATTTGAGAAGAATTTTACGAAAGCAACTAAAAACTGAGTAGTGCATTGTAAAAGATATATTTTTTTACTTCATTTGTAAATCGCAAGTGGGACTTCTGAATCCTGTCAGAAGATATTCATCGTTTCTGATCGGGTTATTTACTTACTGAATCAGTAATATCTGTTTACATTAATTAAAGGAATACGAAACCACAGTGTAAACATCAAATCATTTACAATAATGTACTTTTATGTCATCAGAGCTCAAGCTCTTATGACTACGGTTCGACAGTCCGTCGATGTCTTCTGTCCTCTGTTTTATGTCTATAGAAAGTGAATGGGAGTTTTAAGTACTGTCGGGCAGGGAAGGGTTAAGCGTACTTATCTTTCTTTTTAGAGTGGTGATCGGTGTCGCAATCCCCCACCCCCTCGCCTTTCCCTCACTCTCCCCCCCCTCCCCCTCCTCACACTACTGTCTAGTGTACAGAGCCTATGTACGCAACCAACAGTAAACACATTCGCCTCGAGACGAGCAACCGTGGTTTTCTGTGATTATGTGGTGTTGGTGCTGAAGGGATATCCGCTGCTAAAGACAGATACCACTATTGCAGAGGCATCTTGGTCCTCTGCTAAAGTCGTACAGATTGTGGAGCGCGGTTGTGCTGTGGATAATGGACTGGAGTTGCATTCCGGAGGAGAGAGATTTAAATTCTGTGTTCGGGCTTCCAGGGTCAAGTATTCCGTTATTTTCCTAAATTGGCTGAGCAGAATTTCTTGTCCAGTCAGAGACTGTGTTATGAATTCAACTACCTAATTGCTGACGTTGTGTAAGACGCTCATGTTCCTCGTTTCGGTATAGGTCGACGGCAGAGATTTTAAATAACAGGCTTACGCAGAGCTTAGGCGAACTCAGCGAATGTTGAGCCTATTCTCAGTGGTTAAATATTCTATCTTTTGGTACAGAGACAAACTGCATGTTAATGGCCTGTTTGACTTGTAATGAAGTGGTTATTTGAATGAAATATCGAAGCCGTATGTCTGCTATTTGCAACTGCTGTGGCATTTATTGTTTGTATATCCTTCCTGTCGCTGTCAAAAGGTTCAAATGGCTCTGAGCACTATGGGACTTAACATCTGAGGTCATCAGTCCCCTAGAACTTAGAACTACTTAAACCTAATTAACCTAAGGACATCACACACATCCATATCCGAGGCAGGATTCGAACCTGCGATCGTAGCGGTCGCGCGGTTCCAAACTGAAGCGTCTATAACCGCTCGGCCACTCCGGCCGGTCGCTCACTGTCATTCATTCACAGATGAAGTGTATATCTGAGACTAATATTATACAAAAAAGCTATTTGAATATAATAAGGATAATCAGAATAAAAGAACCAGATCACAATTGTTCGTACTAATTGCTATTATAACCGATTTTGATCTGTAAAAAAAAAAAAAAAAAAAAAAAAAAAAAAAAAAAAAAAAAAAAAAAACCGTAAAATTAAGAAAATGTATCGGAAAGATATTAGAGTCGGTGCACCAAAATTCAAAATTATAGAATTTAGTGGCGTTATAATCACCTCAGTAAGAGCATATCAATGTTGCTTGTGAAAACAATGCTAATCACTGTAAAATTTTGCATCAGAATATTGTAATGTTATTAAGTCTGCCAGTGTTATGCTGTCTGACTTTACAACGAGTAGTTGCAGAATAATGAAGACTTACGTATATTTTACTAATAAGGTAGGTGACTTCTGGGTACTTGCTGTGGTTGGCAATATGTAATATATAAATGATATCTGAAGACGAAATTATCTCTGTTGGTCGGGTGACAGTGACAAAGGTGATGATGGATTAAGTTGGCACTGAGCCTGAAGACATCATGACACACATAAAGGCGCCAACGCGGCTGAAAGATTGATGATTTGCTTTGAACGCAAGTTGTACACAACTTCGACTGAATTACGCTAGTAAAACATCTGTGTGACGCTTTTGGACATAAACGATTTACGATTGTTGCTCGAAACAAAGTTAGTTGTTGTTTCGGTGAATAATAATTCGTATCTTTACGTAACAAAAAAAGATTGTTAATGGCCTTTGACTTACTTCATACAATATTTTTCTGAATTTCCGGTTTTTTGATATTCCAGGTGGCCTATTGGCCCCACCTGTTCCTGATGATGTAAGAATCGAGAGCCTTACCGTTATTTCCATGTCACTGTTTTGACAAGTTAAATCCTCCCATACAAGATTTCACTCCCGTTGTTCTAGAACACTAGGAGTGACGTAACTTTGAAAGAAAAACGTCTGAGGAGTTCAGTGACATTTACTTGCTTTGTAGGCGTTCCCTATCTCAGCAGATACGAAGAGACAAGCAGCCAGATCAATGTCCACTCGACAGTACGGAGCGCTTGCGAGATGCAGACATGCACTGCCTGATAAGATGCAGTCCACTGACCCACATGTGACCAGGCCACAGCCGCAGCGCCTGAGCGTAATGTGACGGCCGACGGGAGTGGAAGTACCGACGTAAATGTCCACATTGGGACGAGTCATTTAACCTCAGTCTACAATAGAAAGCTATAAGCATTAAGATTAGTAGTAGGGAACGTCTGTGCACTGCAGGTATTTACGACACATGTGCACTGGTAACGACGGCACTTCAAAAATAGTTCAAATGGTTCTGAGCACTATGGGACCTAGCTTCTGAGGTCTTAAGTTCCTTAGGATTTAGAACCACTTAAACCTAAGTAACCTAAGGACATCACACACACCCATGCCCGAGGCAGGATTCGAACCTGCGACCGTAACAGTCGCACGGTTCCAGACTGTAGCGCCTAGAACCGCTCGGCCACTCCAGCCAACGACGGCACTTCACCATAGGCCGATTTTATTGTTGGTACGCTTAGCAAAAAGTTGGTCGGAATTTAAGCTGCAGACAATATTAGTATATGTGATTCATAATAATCAATATCCTTTCCATAAGAATAGTCGCATTACAGGTACAAAATGGTTCAAATGCCTCTGAGCACTATGGGTCGTAACTCCTGAGGTCATCAGTCCCCTAGAACTTAGAACTACTTAAACCTAACTAACCTAAGGACATCACACGCATCCATGCGCAATGCAGGATACGAACCTGCGACCGTAGGGGCCGTGCGGTTCCAGACTGTAGCGCCTAGAACCGCTCGGTCACTCCGGCCGGCACAGATACAAGTTCAAACGAAATTTAGTTGTAAGATCTCTTTAAGGGGTGTTATATGCAAGCTTCATGGGAGAATGAAAGTTAAAGTATATGTAAGCAGCCACATACGTGTGCGATTCCATAATTCTACTTCTGTTTCAGCTATAAGCAATTTGATCAGAGTTCAGCCGGCCGAGGTGGCCGAGCGGTTATAGGCGCTACATTCTGGAACCGCGCGACCGCTACGGTAGCAGGTTCGAATCCTGCCTCGGGCATGGATGTGTGTGATGTCCTTAGGTTAGTTAAGTTTAAGTAGTTCTAAGTTCTATGGGACTGATGACCTCAGAAGTTACGACCCACAGTGCTCAGAGCCATTTGAACCATTTTCAAACGGAGTTTGTAATATGACTGTTTCTGTCTTAAGCAATACAAACAGTGGTTACCGTTTATTTCCAAGAAGGAGTGATAGGAACTGGGTAGCAAGAAGAACGTTGGAAATTATAATGACATCTATTGAATGTAAATGTAATATTCCGTATCCTTCCAGAATGTACAAAAGAAGAGAAAAACATATTAAATCAACGAAAGCACTCTCATCTAAAGAGACATGCTATAAAATTCTTAAGCAATATGCAACACACGGTAAAACTACTCGCTCCAGATGCTCAAGGAAAACTTGAAGTACAAGAATGTGATTAAGTGGCCTATTATGCTACGTCGGTCGGAAAAATACTCACTATGTATCTCAGGGACATGGAAAATGTCCGAGCCGCTATATGCAAAACAGCTTCAGTGATTCGACGTTTGAAGGGGAAACCCATCGGTAAATTTGAAAGTAAACTTCTACATGTCATAAAATCATAACTGGACTCTCATAAGATACAGTCCGTGTAGTTTTCAGACAGAGAAGCACCACAAAATCGATCAGTTCAACCCACAGTTTATAGAAGAATGGCTAGCAAAACATACTCTACGTATCGTCTAGAGGTCAGAAATTTGTTTAAGAACTGCAAGCAGTATCCCTTCTATAGCGTACAGAGAGAAAGGGACAGTATAATAGCATTTATTCACTTTGACGAGTATGCAACTGAACCTACAACCATGTGACTCATCACACACACAAAAAAAACAACCACAATTTACTGCTTATTCCCAAGAAGCATGCTTCATTGCATCGCTGATTACACCCTAGTAGTCAGTGAAACCATGTATCAGAGTCTCTCAACTTTCAAGGGTAAACTGAACATCAAAACAGTATAATTGAGCCACACATTCCTACAATTTATGCAGTAATACCCAAGATATTCGATCAACACTTTATCTGGAGGTTTCTTTTACCATCGGCGACCAAAACCATTCTAAAGAGCCCTTTATCCACTGTGAACGCAAGTGATGGAATACCTCCGAACAGCGCGTCGAATTTCGTTTTGCCCAGCGTTCTGCAGCAACTCGATGTGATACGCACTCGGCAAGTCATTGGAAGATCCATGCATAAATACTGAGCCATGCTGCCTCTATAGCCGTCCATACATGCGAGAGATTGCCGCTGCAGGATTTTGTACACCAAGTGACCACTCAATTTTGTTCGTTAAATATTCAGTTGCATTCAAGTCAGGTAATCTGGGTGTCAAATCATTCGCTCGAACCATCCAGAACGTTCTTCAAAGCAATCGCGAACAATTGTGGGCCAGTGATATGTCGTATGGTCATCAATAAAAATTCCATTGTTGTTTGGGAACATGAAATGGTCTCCAGGTGGTCGAACATAATCATTTCCAGCAAATGGTCGGCTCAGCTCGACCAGTGGACCCATTCTGTTCCATGTAAATGCCACCACCTTGAACAGTGCCTTGTTGGCAACTTGGGTCTGTAGTTTCCTGGGGTCTGCGCCACAGTCGAACCCTACCATCAGCTTTTAACAACTGAACTCGGGACTCATCTGACTAGGCCACGGTTTTCCAGTCGTCTAGGGTCCAACTGACAAGTCCACGAGTCCAGGAGAGGTGCTGGAGGTGATGTCGTGCTGTTAGCAAAGGCACTTGCGTCAGTCATTTTCTGCCATAGCCCACTAACGCCAAATTTCGCCACACTGTATTAACGTATACGTCCGTCGTACGTCTCACATTGATTCCTCCTGTTACTTCATGCAGTGTTGCTTGCCTGTTATCACTGGCAGCTCTAAGCAAACGCCGCTGTTCTCGGTCATCAAGAGAATGCCGTCGGCTACTGAGTTGTCTGTGGTGAGAGAAAATGCTGAAATGTGGTATTCTCGGTGCACTCTTGACACTCTGGGTCTTGGATATTGAATATGCTAACAATTTGCGAAATGCGATTGTCCCATGTGTCTAGCTTCAACTACAATTCCGCGTTCAAAGCCTGTTAATTTCCGTCGTGCGGTCATAATCACGTCGGACAGCTTTTCACATGAATCATGTAAGTGCAAATGACAGCTCCGCCAATGCACTGCCTCTTTATACCTTACGTATGCCACCTATATATGTACATATTGCTATCCAGTTATCCAAAGCATTCGAAGCAGTCCTTGATAAACGACTTTAGACACCCTCTGAAGATGTTACCAGCTTTTACAGGATTGTCACCGAATCTGCGTACCTTCACTCGAGTTGAGTGTCCAGGTGTCCTGATACCCTGGCGTCCTTCGCTAGATAGTCACGCTAATAGACCGCTAGGTCTTTGTCCCCAACGGTTCCTTTTCTGCAAGTTACAACTTGTTGAAATGCTCATTACCAGTTAAAACGCGCCTTTTTCGGAAGGCAGATGGGCAAAAGCTGAGTTTGTTGTGTCCGAGGAAACCAAAGAAAGGCCACGTTTGGCGACACTGTCAGTGGGAGGATGCTTGATGTTGCACATGCAATTACTTGATTGGCTAATTTGAAAGGCAATTAACGTATCAAATTTTTTCCTTACAATTATTTCTCAACACAGTCTACCCTGCAGTACACTTACAAACTTTTCAGACTGTTTCTAATCACCCTGTATATGAGTGGCCAGTCTTATGACTGGTTTGTTGGTATCCTCCAAGACGTCCATTCCTATGCCAAACTCTAAATCTTGAAGTAGCACTTACACTCAACGCCCTTCTCTACTTGTTTGACATAGTCCAGTCTGTCTTTCCCTACAGTCGTTTCTTTCTACATTTTCCACTGCTACCATGGAAGTTATTCCCTGATGCCTCAACACGTGCCCTATCATCCTGGCCCCTCGTCTTTTCAGCGTTTTCCACATATTCGTTTCCTCGCCCTTTCGGTGGAACACCTATCATTTCTTACTGTTAACTAAATTTTCAACGTGGTTCTCTAGCTTCTTATCTCGAACGCTTCGATTCGCCTCATCTCCGGTTTCTCCCCACTATACAATTAATTTCGAAACGAATCTGAGTTTCCTAAATTTCACTTTCCTTATTTTGGAAGCTAGAAGACGTCTCTTTGTGAGGAATGCCCTCTTTGCTTGTACCAGAAAGGTTCTTCTACCCTCTTTGTTTCGTCCGTCATACGTAATTTTGCATCGAAGAAGGTAGAAGTCCTTCACGTCGTCTACTTCGTACTCCCCAGTTTAGACGTTGAGTTTATCACTATTAATAGTCCTACAACTCATAAGCATATTCTTTGAGTGGTATATCCTGATTCCACATTCCGTGTACATTTGTGAGTTAATTTCATCAACAGGTCCTGAAATTCTTCCTCAGTTTCAATGATGATAGTAATGTTGTCAGCGAATCTTATCACAGAACAAAGGGTATCGCATACACTTTTCAGACGTAGGGAGAGGTCAGTGGGGCATCTAATAGGATATCGATCAGAAGGTAAATTGAGAATGGAAGGAGGAGGCAGTGGGATGACCAGGTGAAAGTTTCCATGTGAAAATCGCATCTAGCATGTTGTGTTCGTTAGGTGTGAAGTGACTGAAGTATTAGGACAACTCATGCGACGACGCGGGACGCCAAAAGACTGTCGCATGGCAGAGGGCCCACTGATCGTTATTCTTCGCCGCGCTGTCAGCGAATAAGTCGAGAAACTGAGAAATGACACTGTACGAACTGCACGCTCTGTTTACACCGAGTAGCACCGACGGAGAGATGATTAAGAAGTAGAACAGGAAGTGTTTAAGACGCATAGTTCCTGACTTCACCGAGTAGACACGTTGTGCACAACGCTTAGGTATCCTGTACTTCTACAAGACGCTGGTTACAGCACTAGATACTGTGTTTTGCAGAACTATTCGTATACGTTAGTGACGATGAAAGTAAAATGTCTTCGCCAGTCTCAGAACCTCGGTTTTTTTCACATCTAAACCAAGCTGGATCATTACTGTCTTTTGTCACCTTATATAAGATATGTGGATTTAGATTTCACGTTAATACTGTACTGTACCGAAATAGATTTTTCTGCTCGGCTTCCTCCAAATTTTGTACAATCGTATATTGTGAAGAGAAGCTGACTAATAGATCTTTACAGTAGCTGGTGTATCCATAACTAGAGCTAAGCCTGAAGTCTATAATAGTCTCCAATGTCAGACCATTGGTGGAAGACCAACAAGAAAATCTTAGAAGTACTTTGCTTATGAAAAGTCAATGAACGGATCGAGACCTTCTATTAAACCTCTCATTTTGATGTATTTAGACGTAATGTTTCTACCACTGTGTGATAGGTTTAGTGCCTCAGAAACTCACAAATGAGGAATATTGAATTAACTACCGTCGATTTTGAAAAACAAAAATGAAATGTAAGGATCGTATGACATTGATGGCCAGGAATCCCCGTCTGGGACCGTTCGGCCCCCATATGGAAGTCTCTTCAGTTGACGCTCCAATGGGCGACTTGGAGCGTCGATGACGCTGAAATGATGAGGAGAACAATATAACACGCAGTCCCCGAACGGAGAAAGTCTCCGACCCAGCTGGGAATCGAATCCGGCCCTGCTGCGTGTCACTCAGACGTGCAGACTGCTCAGATAAGGTGGCGGACATTGGAAAACACTTAAAAATATTCAGTGCTCACTCCTTCTACATTTCACATGCAATAAGCTGCGATATTACCCTGTCAACTCTCACAATTATCAGAATCTATCCACCTATCCACTACATGGCAGAGTTACTGAGCAGTTTTCTTGGCACTGGCAAACTTTCTAAGACGAGTGACTTTCTCTTGAAGTGATACAGGTGAGATATTTGCACAGGATGTCTTAGAAATCAGTGTGGTATGTTACTAAAGGTCAAGGAACTCCTGGGATAAAGCAGTTTCACTGACAGCAGTACTCAGTGGACTCATTCGGACTACGAATAGGCAGATAACATCTTTTAGATTAGATCTGCGAATTACACCATCGTCTTATACACTATTTTCGCTGTTGCATGAACTTGAAGAGCCTGTAATCGGAAGAAGTCAATGTATCTTCCAAGGACAGAAATTATCAACCTATTACCCAACAGATAAACCTACAGTACGATTATTATATATACGAGCAAGCGCATACTGGAAGCATCAGTCACAGGCAGAGAATCTCCAGCGCGCTACTTGCTTACCAGGTGAGTGAACGTACTTCGTCATCGAACCAATATGTCTTTATTGGTTGCTTAAGCATGGCATATTATGATGACTTCAGGGTGACAGACAGACACTGAGTCTCTTTTAGGGAACTCGTGTAAATTCATTATGTGTTACTCTTGTGTGGTCTCAGATTGTCTATAGAAACTGACACAGCATTACCAACCATTAATCATATACTCAGCGTTTAGGAAAATTTAGTATAATGCACTCTGCTCTTTACGTTAGCAGTCACATGAAAAGTATCAGGAATGGTTCCACAAACTATGGTGTAACACAGCCCAATCAAAAGTAGCTGAAAAAGCAAAATAGCTCTTCATACTACGTCTGAGACATGGTCGGCGAGCATTCACTAACTCGCTCTGAACAAGAATTGGGGAAGAAGCCGACCGTGGTGTTTTCAAAGCATCCTTTCACCTGCAATACGCAGTTTTTCTGTGTATGTCCCAATTTCGATCTCGTAATAAAAAAAATGCGTTCTTCTTGGATACGCTAAATCGTTAGAGGCAAATGATGACAAGGTTCATACAACTCCGTTACGCCCAGTTTCTTACCCCACTCTTTGGCAACTACGCTACTGTGACATTTTTAATGACGTCTTCGTCCATGAGATATCAAATCCTGATCTGTCTTCTTCTTGCAACAATACATTTTAAATGGTTCCAGATTCTGCCTTTGTAATTTATCAATGAAACACTTTTCAATTCAACATGATGTTGTGCTTGTAGCCTTCTTAGTTGAGAAATTTGTTCCTCAAATGAATGGCACTATTTGACACCAGAAAATACCTTTCGTTGAAGTGAGTGTAGTTCCACTGCAATAATCTACTATCGATGGCCCCTTTCTTTCATTGCATCTTAAAGTACGATATTTGAGTGAGTTCTTCTGGGAGTCAATGGAGTGTTAGTAAGTCGTTACTCTGCTGTTTGCAATTATCTTCATAATTCTGCATAGTCTAAATCAAAATGATATGATAAGTAGGTAGTTTACATTGAATACCAGTTATTCTAAATCTATTTCATTTTCGATATGAGAGATTCTGTTGTCTGCAGAGCTGAGTTACCTATTTGCCTCCAGACTTTTCTTGTAGTGGAAGTTTGCTTAACTTACTTCATTGTGTTACCAGCACACATGTCAAACAGCAGTGCCAGTGAGCTATGCCCCTGCTTACAACCAGTGAAGCCACAAGGGGTTAAAACATAAAAATTGTTCTGAGGAGGAGTAGCGTCTAAATCACTTGAGACTTATCCTCATATAGCATTTAACGCAAAACAAGTATAGTTTCTATGAATGCTCTTTTAGTCCACATCCTTGTCCAACTGTGCACATGATCTGACTCTGCTAGCCAAGACGTCAGTGAAATATGAGATAGTAAATTTTCCTTTCAACCATACTCTCTTCTTTGCAGAAACTTGATGTCTTGTGTTTCCACTTTGGCCACGTCTATTTGAATTTTTTATTGTTTTATGAAAATATTTGTCTGTTGTATCACAATATATGGAAGTGAAATATTAATGATAAACAGTAGCCTAGTGGATGCTAGAAGATTTTGAAATATAGTACCTTGGCAGAATTCTGTAGATTACATTGACATGCCTTACAACTAGTAAAGAGTACGAAGACAAGATACAAAGAACTTCGTGGTACAATTTGACGGAAAGAGAGTTTGTCAGATAGGACACATCCTGTAGCATCTTGGAATAGTCGATTTGGCAATGGGTGGAAGTCTGTAGCCCAAAACTTGGAGAGCACGTCTTTGTTGTAGCAAGTGGGTTCAAATGGGTGTACTGTAGTTTACAGAAGTTATTCAGAGATGAAGATTTTTTACCGACTTGGCTAACACCTAAGTGTCCTTTGGGTTGACTGTCACATCAAGAGCAATGTGGATTAGTAGTGAAGATTATGTTTTACTTCCAGGTACCTGAGCGAAACACCAGCAGACATGGTGCTAGAAATAGTGGAGAACGAACCCCATCCTGACTGGGCCTGCAGCAATTTCCTGGTCAGAGCCTTCAAACAGGCAGGCTTCGATGTGGTAGAGGACAGCATCCAGGTGAAGAACGCCTGCAGCGGCGGGGGTGGCTTCATGAGCGAGACACTGGTGCTGCGGGGGCGGACACTCGACGGAGACGTGGCCAGCCTGGTGCTGAAAGTGTCTCTGCAAAGAGGCGGGGACGGCGCGCTCAGCTCCGACGGGCTGTTCCGGAGGGAGAGCGCGCTGTACACGAGGACTCTGCCCGCTGCGGAGGCGGCGCTGAAGACTGCTGAAGGTGGCGCGTGGCGGCCGCTGTGGCCTGCCTGCCCGGGCGTGTTCGGCGGCGGGGGCGGCTGCCTGCTGCTGGAGGACGTGGTGGCCGCGGGCTTCCGCAAGGCCCCCAGTGCCGCCTCGGCCCGCGGGCTGGATCTGGAGCACTGTGTGGTCGCCATGCGTGGGCTGGCACGCTTTCACGCTGCCACCACGAGAAATGCGCTCCAGGACGCCCTAGTCGAACCCCTGCTGCGAGAGTCCGTCTCTTTTGGCTCCAGCCAGATCCCACTGCTTCAGTCGCAGACCAAGACAACCGTCCTCAAGATGGCTCAAATACTCAACCGCTATCCGTGGTTCCGGCAGTATAAGGACAAGTTCTTACAATTTGCGGACACTTTGCTGCTGCGAGCTGTTGACGCCGTTAGCAGCTGCGACAACAAACTCACTGTCATGCTGCATGGGGACTTTCAGAAGAACAATATGATGTTCCAGTACTCGAAAGAAGAGCTTGAAGTCATATTCTACGATTATCAGGTAATAATCAAATTTACTTAAGCTGCAACCCATCTGATAATTCTGATAATGTACTACGCTTATCCTAAAAGTTCTAAGTTAATTATGCAAATGTCAGCTTCCCTGTGGTGTCTAGTAGATCCAAGGGAACATGCTGTTTAGTAGGGCTTTTGTAATACTAAATTAGTAGGTCTGAATGTACAGTTCTCAACACTTCTTTACTTTCCTTCTCATATTTCTTTACTGGGCTGTATGATAACTAGAAATCTTCTCTGTCTTACTTGGTACTGAGCAAGAGACATGAATTGCTGATGATCTTTACTTTCTCAATTTTGTTATCCATATATGCAATAATTGATTTTGCCTCTCATTTGGGGCACCAGTCTAACACATTTTGAGTTCTTGTCATCTCTCAGAACTTCAGAGACTGCACTAGTGTAAAAATATTAAGTAAGATTCCCAATCGCAATTCATTTACGTTCTGATGTAGTTACCAGAAGTCAGCTGTTATGACCGGGGTCTTGTAGTGTTACATAGCAACATTGGGCAATGGCTGTGCATCTGATCTGGTATCTTAGTGTGATCGTGATCACAATAACAAAAACTCATTTTTTCAGTCGATCGTAAATGGAATAAACTGTACTGCTGCTTTTTATTTTTGATAAAATATTGCTGACATCATTTAATGCTCTCTGTACTAATCCAACCCAACGGTTTCTTGACTTTTCCACTGTGATGGAGATGTCCATTCTTTGGGGGAGTTTCTAGAGAACTCCATTTCGTATGCCTCACACCAACGACAGAATGCGGAAAACCGTTTTAAAAAAATCTACACTCTTCTCTGGAACTGTTTAATTCCCTCCCATGTTTCTGCACCCAAAAGAGAGATTATTGTTCTGGGGACTGTCTCACTTCAGATGTTTTTTGTAATTCTGTGAAGACTGGCCGGCCGGAGTGGCCGTGCGGTTAAAGGCGCTGCAGTCTGGAACCGCAAGCCCGCTATGGTCGCAGGTTCGAATCCTGCCTCGGGCATGGATGTTTGTGATGTCCTTAGGTTAGTTAGGTTTAACTAGTTCTAAATTCTAGGGGACTAATGACCTCAGCAGTTGTGTCCCATAGTGCTCAGAGCCATTTGAACCATTTGTGAAGACTGCTTGTACCTGTGTGACTTCTTCAGTGGAATTCATATTCGAGCCAAACAGACTACAAATCCCTCTTCAGGCCATCCTGATTTGCATTTCCTGAGGTTTCCCCATATTATTTCAGGTCTATGTTGGGACAGATCCCAAAACAGGCAAGGCTTACTTCCCTTGAGCTTCATCAAACATCGGAACTGACAGTTAGGTCATAATGACACTGTTGTTGTGATATTAAATTGTGTCCCTTCATACATTCAATTGCGGATGTGAACAGACCATAGCAGAAAAATATAGTGGTGGTCACGTTCCAGACTCTATGTGCGAGTGCAGCGACCCATGTCTATTTGTCGAGAGGTGGAATCCAAAAGATCCTTGAGAGTGTACACTGGCCAATGTTCCTAATGATGTTCTGTTCTTCTTATTTGCGTTCTTGAAACGCCTCACTGCCGTACAGGTGCTTGTAACTTGTGACAATCAATAATTAATTCATTAATGTTGGATTTTTCAGGGAGCCCATATCGGATCTCCAGCGGAGGACCTGCAGTACTTCCTGCACACGAGCACCAGCCTGGAGGTGCTGCAGCGGCACACGGACCTGCTGCTGTCCGAGTACCACAGCACCCTGCAGCACACGTTGCGAGCCCTGGGGCTGCAGCAACAGGCAGACGCCTACCCGCTAGAGCAGCTGAGGAGAGAGATGGAGCAGCTGGCACCAGTAGGGGTCTTCTGCACCTACAACCTGCTGCCTGTCATGCTCAACCTAGAGGCAGTCGATTTCGACCTCGATACATCGTCACCCAACTATGCAGCCAATGTGGACAAGTTGTTACAGAAATGCTACACAAATCCTGAGTATTTGTCCTTTGCCGAGTACTTGACGCCATTTTTTGAGAAGAACTGTCTTCTAGAAAGTTGAGGCTCATCATTAATATCCCCAGG
This sequence comes from Schistocerca americana, assembly GCF_021461395.2. Lineage (NCBI taxonomy): Eukaryota > Metazoa > Arthropoda > Insecta > Orthoptera > Acrididae > Schistocerca > Schistocerca americana. The sequence continues at coordinate 659,402,528 of NC_060120.1, read as the reverse complement.
ACAAAGAGAGCTGAAACAAAACATCAGCGTATTGTAAATATTCGCAAAGTTCTGACTTCAATAAAGAAATTTATGATAATTTTGAGGGTGTGACTGGTTTCTTTATGTTTGGTCGACATTATTTCTAAAATAGTCCCTCGTCATCAATGGTTTCTGTATTATTTGAAGAGTTCGTTGCACCAGAAGGAAAATTTACCTGTCAACAAATGAAGAAATGCTCTGTAATGCAATATACTATATTACCTTTAAAATTCAATGCAAGAAATTTTCGCAGCTATTTTCAGTTGTATTTACTACTTGCGTCTTTTGTGGTGGCTTCTATGTTCTGTTATCGTTTTAGCTGGAATCATGCTAATGTTAACTAAAATTTTAGATTTTCCACGTTATTTGGGTTCTTATTAACTGTCACAAGAAATGCATAGATGATGTAACACCTGCTGGCTATTCATGTTGTGGTTTGGTTATGAAGCAGATACAATTTTCAAGATATCATGGTTTGTTCTGCCAGAAAAATAACGTCAAAGAACACTAATTTCTCCAACGGCCTCCGTAGGAGGACTACACAGTCAGTGCATTCCAGCTGAAGCGCATTCTTTTTATCCTCAAACTGGATGATTAAGACAATACTTCCACCAATATGGCACACACTGCCTAATCATAAAAAATAATTGTATAGAAGAGGAAGAGGAAACGAAATGCAACTCCGTGGCTTGAGAGTGTATTTGATGTTATGTCAGTGCTTGTAAAATCGAATCTAATTTGCAAAGAGCTTAGTAGCATGAATCTATGTATCAGGATGACATTGCACTCCCCCGCCCCTGTCCCCCTGGACCAGGATGCATGCGTCGATTCTGTTAGGACGAGTATCGTAAAGCCATTGTACACTCTCTTCAAGCAAACGGGGCCAAAACTGTCGTACCTACTCTGTGAATCCAGCACACTATTACTAGGATATATTAGGATGGAGTTGATGTTCAAGCTGGTCGCAAACAGGTCCTTTCGTGGACGTCCCACGTTCTGCTGGTCATGAAGAACCTCAAGATCAGGCAGACAATTCACAAAGCCTTTTTCCATGTGTGGGCTAACATGGTGCAAGAGACGTAACACATCAGAACGGAGTTCGTGTTGTACTGTTAGGCCATCAGATTTGCCTGAATCACTGTCAGCCATGAACTGACGTCATACTCGATGGCTTCCCACATCATGGTCCCAGGGTCAAAACTTTTGTGCCTCTCCAAAACATTGGAATGATGGAACCTTACATCATGTCCATCTGAGATAGTGCAGAACCACAATTCACCGCTGAACCCATTTATCAGGAGACGATGCTTTCCAGACACCGTACTACTCCAAATGTAGCCGCATTTGGGGCTGTGTTAATGGCAGCCTACGCATGGGATGGTAATTCTCTAGTCCGCCTGCTGCTAATCTGCAGTCAGTGGTGAAATACAGAAAGTAGCAGGGAGTCTATCAGTTGTTCTTTTACGACAGATGTGAAGGGGTTGCAAAGAGCCTTGTGCACAACTGGCGATCGACAGGAACACTGATGACGAGTATGCGTTACCCTTACGTGCTAATGCACACATTTGGCCATTGACACATCTGAATGCCCGATATATCTGGATACTGCGTGATTCGACCAACCAGAGAAATCTCTGTCAGGTGCTGATAATGCTGTCTCAACGAGTACACGGGATCTCCGTGTCCTTTACAGTGATAACTCATCATCGAACACTGTTAACACCCTTTATAGAGCACACTGGGCCTGGTTACAATAATAAACGTTGTACCTCCAGCAGAGAATTGCAACTCTGTAATCATTTACATACCCGCCGATAGAGTGTAAGTGAACAAAGTTACATAACCATCTGACTATGACTTCTGGTTGCTTCGCTTTTATTGTCAGGCAGTGTAGAACTGGCAGTGGCAGTCAAACATGAACGTGGCAATAGATCAGTCATTTCTAGGGTAGCGCGGTGTAGCCGTGCATTCTAGGGCGTCTTGTCACGGTTCGCGTTGCTTCCCCATCGGGGGTTCGAGTCCTCCCTCGGGCATAGGTGTGTATGTTGTCCTTAGCGTACGTTAGTTTTAGATTAAGTAGTGCGTAAGCCTAGGGACTGATGACCTCAGCAGTTTGGTCCCATAGTCCTTCCCACAAATTTCCAATTTCATTTGTAGGACAGTTTGCAGTGATCATCAACAGTGCTTCTAGGAGTCGCTTTTGCACTAAAGTACATGAAGTCCAAGGCAATCGTAAAATGCGTTTAGACAGGTACGTGCCGAGTAAAACTGTGAGGGACAGGAAAAACCCACCGTGGTTCAACAACAAAGTTAGGAAACTACTGCGAAAGCAAAGAGAGCTTCACTGCAAGTTTAAACGCAGCCAAAACCTCTCAGACAAACAGAAGCTAAACGATGTCAAAGTTAGCGTAAGGAGGGTTATGCGTGAAGCGTTCAGTGAATTCGAAAGTAAAATTCTACGTACCGACTTGACAGAAAATCCTATTAAGTTCTGGTCTTATGTTAAATCAGTAAGTGGATAGAAACAGCATATCCAGACACTCTGGGATGATGGCATTGAAACACAGGATGACACACGTAAAGCTGAAATACTAAACACCTTTTTCCAAAGCTGTTTCACAGAGGAAGACCGCACTGCAGTTCCTTCTCTAAACCCTCGCACGAACGAAAAAATGGCTGACATCGATATAAGTGTCCAAGGAATAGAAAAGCAACTGAAATCACTCAACAGAAGAAAGTCCACTGGACCTGACGGCATACCAATTCGATTCTACACAGAGTACGCGAAAGAACTTGCCCCCTTTCTAACAGCCGTGTACCGCAAGTCTCTAGAGGAACGGGAAGATCCAAATGATTGGGAAAGAGCACAGGTAATCCCAGTTTTCAAAAAGGGTCGTCGAGCAGATGTGCAAAACTATAGAGCCATATCTCTGACGTCGATCTGTTGTAGAATTTTAGAACATTTTTTTTCTCGCGTATCATGTCATTTCTGGAAACCCAGAATCTACTCTGTAGGAATCAACATGGATTCCGGAAACAGCGATCGTGTGAGACCCAACTCGCTTTATTTGTTCATGAGACCCAGAAAATATTAGATACAGCCTCCCAGGTAGATGCCATTTTCCTTGACTTCCGGAAGGCCTTCGATACAGTTCCGCACTATCGCCTGATAAACAAAGTAAGAGCCTACGGAGTATCAGACCGGCTGTGTGGCTGGATTGAAGAGTTTTTAGCAAACAGAACACAGCATGTTGTTCTCAATGGAGAGACTTCTACAGACGTTAAAGTAACCTATGGCGTACCACATGGGAGTGTTATGGGACCATTGCTTTTCACAATATATTTAATGACCTAGTAGATAGTATCGGAAGTTCCATGCGGCTTTTCGCGGATGATGCTGTAGTATATAGAGAAGTTGCAGCATTAGAAAATTGCAGCGAAATGCAGGAAGATCTGCAGCGGATAGGCACTTGGTGCAGGGAGTGGCAACTGACCCTTAACATAGACAAATGTAATGTATTGCGAATACATTGAAAGAAGGATCCTTTATTGTATGATTATATGATAGCGGAACAAACACTGGTAGCAGCTACTTCTGTACAATATCTGGGAGTATGCGTACGGAACGATTTGAAGTGGAATGATTATATAAAATTAAGTGTTGGTAAGGCTGGTGCCAGGTTGAGATTCATTGGGAGAGTCCTTAGAAAATACAGTCCATCAACAAAGGAGGTGGCTTACGAAACGCTCGTTCGGCCTATACTCGAGTATTGCTCATCAGTGTGGGAGCCCTACCAGGTCGGGTTGACAGAGGAGATAGAGAAGATCCAAAGAAGAGCGGCGCGTTTCGTCACAAGCGTGATACCGTTACGGATATGTTTAGCAAACTCAAGTGGCAGACTCTTCAAGAGAGGCGGTCTGAATCGCGATGTAGCTTGTTGTTCAGGTTTCGAGAGGGTGCGTATCTGGATGAGGTATCGAATACATTGCTTCCCCCTACTTATACCTCCCGAGGAGATCACGAATGTAAAATTAGAGAGATTCGAGCGCGCACGAAGGCTTTCCGGCAGTCGTTCTTCCCGTGAACCATAAGCGAGTGGAACAGGAAAGGGAGGTAGTGACAGTGGCACGTGAAGTGCCCTCGGCCACACACCGTTGGATGGCTTGCGGAGTATAAATGTAGATGTAGATGTAGTTGTAGAAAACTGAAACGTCTAACGGAAGGTTTGTCATCAACATCGTTCCCTATTTGACAACCACTGCGTGACAATAGCTTCCTCCATACTTTTCCACCCATTGCTATATTCAGCCATACACATCCACGTTTTTCCTCCATAGATCCTAATTTGGTCTTAAACGATCACCTGAAATTTTTATTATCACTTACAATTCAGAAAATATCTTCATTGTTCCCTAAACATCAATGTTTTTAGTTACATATCGCGCCTACGTCCAATTTATTTTTATTATAGTCAGAATAAAGTCTTTTATTACCTTCTATTCAATAATCTACTTGCTCGTTTTTCCATAGCTTGTTGATTCCCACAGTACACCTCTCCTGTGTTTGCTGAACAACCCTGATATTGAATTGTCTCTGCATAAAGGCGATAGGTATTGTTTGCATAAATTCTGTGAAAAGCAGAGAGAAAACTTAGTTTTGAAAACTCTAATGTACGACAGCACTCCAAGCTGTTTTTACTCATACGTTTATTTATTATTCTGCTCGGGTGGTAATTGTGTGCAAGCTGCCCTAAAAATAGGATCTCATCCATTGGTTTTATGACTTCATTATTAATTCCTAGAATTCTCTTTCAATATGTTTTTATACTTTACGTTAAACTTCTTGTGGTCGGTTTTTAAGAATATTTTCAGACTTTTCCTATTATATTCTCATATTTGTTGTTCAGTATTATGCACACTAGGCGATGATGGTGATGTTTGGTTTGTGGGGCGCTCAACCCCGCGGTTATCGGCGTCCGTACAAATTCCTACGCGTTGCTCAGTCCAGTCTCGCCACTTTCATGAATGATGATGAAATGATGAGGACAACACAAACACCCCGTCATCCCGAGACAGGTGAAAATCGCTGATCACGTCGGCTTCGAACCCGGGACCCCGTGCTCGGGAAGCGAGATGGCGACCGCGAACCCCAAGCTGCGGACTATGTACACTAGAGGCTTTCAGTACGTCATCAGAAAACTGAAGACGATTTTGATATGTCCTGGTAAAAGTATTTGACTTAGTCTAACTTAAACTAACTTATGCTAAGGACAACACACACACCCACGCCCGAGGGGGGATTCGATCCTCCGTCGCGGAGAGCTGCGAGAACCGTGGCAAGGCGCCCTAGACCGCACGTTTACCCTCCTCGACGACATGAATCTAGAATAAAACCATTATTTTGCCTGACTCCCAAATACGTTTAATTTAATTAAATGTCCTCATGTGTTTCACCCACTGGCTATATCTTCCACGGAGTGTACTCCCGCGTGATAAATAAATACAGGAGTGGATTTGGGAAATTTTTGTAAATTTCGGGCAGCTATGGCTGGAAGGTAGTAGTTAAGGTACCGATTATCACATCGGATGGCAGGCGCCAGCAATGTTGATATTTAGCAAACGATTCTGCGAGGCAGGTTTACGACACCGCTCGCAGGCGGGAAAGCACGACCCAGCGGGCACTGTATACAAGTGTGAAGTAATGAGGGCAGGACCCATGCGTTGGAGTTAAATAGCGCCTAGTGACCTGTGTGTAGGGACCAAAGCGGACTGTGGAAAGGTTGACGTAATTATTGAAGAGCATTTCACTTGTCCTGTTCAGAGGAACTCCGTCAGAGCCATAGAGAAAAGACGTATAAATAAACGAGCCTGGTGACTTGTGGAGAGAGGGGGGAGGTAGTCGTGTCGCCATTCTGTCCGCATCTAGAACCAGAGAGAAAGACGATCGTCTAAGTTGTGGTCATACGGAGTAGAAGGAGGCACTCTCAATCCAGACTGACTTTCCCGAAACTCTGATTGCGACTGACCGTGACTTCGTCTACGAGCCTGTAACTAAATTCGAAATTTCTCCGTGTCGTGCCCTCAAACGGCTGTGTTAACGCTTGCACGTATTGAGTTAAGGCAGAAGCTGTATCTAAGGTAACAGCACGTGTTTCCACCATTTTGGGTACCCTACTTCCACTTTAATCAACTGATTTTTTTTAAATAGCAATACATTTAACCCAACACAAAAAACGTACTCTCAAATTAATTCTACTGGCGAATCACTGCCCATCTACACTCAGTTCTACTACACAGAAGACTAGTACGCCTAAATACAGAAGAAACAGCTGCTACAGCTCGGCTACATGTCGATTGGTGCCCAGCAAATTTCAAAATGGACACCTCACTGTCACTAAATTATCACGAACGCCATGACATCTAAACAAAGATAAGTCCGCCGGCCTCTGTGGCCGAGCGGTTCAAGGCACTTCAGTCCCGCACCGCGCTGCTGCTGGGGTCACAGGTTCGAATCCTGCCTAGGGCATGAATGTGTGTGACTCCCATAGTGCTCAGAGCCGAAGATAAGTCCACAGATTCCTGCGCCTACACAAACGTAGCTCTAAACATCGTGTACCCTAGCTCGCACAACTAACTCTGACAACGAGAGTAGACTGGAAAAACAATATAAATAAAACTTAGAGATACCGCATCACATTGTGCTGAGCGGTACCACACAACCTATGTCAAATGCCACAGACTCACTCACCGAAACCAACTCTCTCACCAAAATGTAGCATTGAACATGGGCAAACACTTTCCGACACAACGTATTGTGATGAAAAGTGCTCCGGCCGTGGTGGCCAAGCGGTTAAAGGCGCTACAGTCTGGAGCCGCGCGGCCGCTACGGTCGCAAGTTCGAATCCTGCCTCGGGCATGGATGTGTGTGATGTCCTTAGGTTAGTTAGGTTTAAGTAGTTCTAAGTTCTAGGGGACTGATGACCTTAGAAGTTAAGTCCCATAGTGCTCAGACCCATTTGAACCATTTTGAAAAGTGAAACGACCACTTGTCGACTGCAGATTGTTACAACCCCCTGAGCTCAGGGGCTGTAATATGTGAAAACGACCGGGAGACAAGGTTTGAGAGAGAGGGTTGACTGACGTGAAAGCGTGGAGAGAGACACCGGCAAGTGTGTCATTGACTTTAGTGCATCGAAGGTGGCGTGCGTGCATCGGCCAGTGCCAATGTCAATGGAAATCCGCTGCATTGGCGTCCGACCGCCCAGACTTGCAGACATAGCGCTAAGGGGCCACCGCGCCTGTTGGCTGCGCCGGTAGCCCAGGAAACGGCTGACTGCTCCCTCAAGTGCAGCTCGAGGACCTCACGTAGAGAGGCGAAGAGAAACAGCCGACCGCCTTCGTTTGTAGTGAGCCTCAACACCTACAGCCGTCCGCCCAGGGCACCTCAGTCAGTGACTGCAGACAGCTCTACACCCACGAAGCCGCGAGTGGTCGCACTGATTAATACTTTCTCAGTCAAGGCAACAGAGGACGTCACAAATTTCGTTAAGGATTTAGTGACGCTGCTGGGGCGTATGGGTGGTCAGATGATGTAACACTGTATGTTGCTAACATGCGTTTGGCGGTGGACACCAAAGCACGCATAAGCTTCCTACCATGAGACATTGAGTAAAGCACATACTTTCCAGGAGTGTGCCTCCGGGTTGTGCCATGGATACCAAAAGCAGAACAGTGAGCGATTTTTTCGGGAGAGATTAAGTACATTGTCAATGCAGCGCAACGAGTCTGTGGAAGCGTTCACGGATAGGATCCGTAAGTTAAGTGTAAAGACATATCTGTTAGACCCAGAATGCAGACGTTAATAGGGTACTGTTAAAGGAGGCAGGAACTGGAGTGGAGGTTTTTTTTGTGTGGTATACCTGCTGAAATGTCATGGAGGGTACGTATGGAGAAGTCGGAGGACTCAGAGTTAGCTCTTAGGTTTGCAACACTTATAGAGGAAGTGGATATGGCTAGAACGCAGAGAGTGGTCCACCACGTGTTTGCTTCTGAAGTCAAGTGTTACAGATGTGGTCGGGAGGGACATGTTACGGAAGCCGTGTAAGCAACCAAGGTTCTAAGCGTATGGCATAGTGGGCCACCGGACATTTGAGTGTGGAGTTAGGGTGGGAAGGACCGGCAACGGAAGCAGCCGTTAAATGCAAACGGCAGTACTCCAACTTTCGGAAGGCAGTCCCGATAGACCGTAATACCGCACAAGTTTGTGCACAGACGGAATTCAGCTCAGAGCGGTTAGTAGGAGGCAGGGATCAGAGACTTTTGGTGGACACTGGTGCGAATGTGTCCGTTATCAGTATGGACCTCGCTGGAAAGAGAGCACTAGGGCCACCACGGTATAGCTTAAGTGAGGTTGTTTAATGCGGTTCTGTCTGTTTTAATTATTCGGGAGTTGACCGTATGGTTTTCAACTTTCTTTGCTTTTCGCGTTTAATTTGATTGGGAAAGCGTTGAGATTGAACTTAACATATACGTGGATGGACATGAGAAATGAAAGGTTGCAATAAATTTTTCATCTGTGATTATTACTTTACGTATGAAATATTCTGTTGCAGATTAATTTAAAAATGAATTTCTTTGAATATTCCAGAATAATTATTCAAGTTTTACTCTCATTCAAGTACTAAAGCTGTTTGTGCAAGAATGAAAATATTATTTTCCATCGAATTTAGCAAACATTTACATGTTGCAGTGGATTTTTGTTTAACTGGATATACCCCGACTAGCTTTGAAGCATAAGACTATCTTTACCATATGAAAATGTTTTCTTTTTTATATTGCTAAGCTCTCCTGAAACATTATCCACTTTTAAATACACTTTACGATCTGTTCAGAATTTATCACTTTTTTGAATGAAAATTTACAAAAGCTGCAGCTTGTATCCACCTGTGAATGCACTAGATAAAATCTATTATCTCCTCTTATTCAGCGTCTGGAGTGCTGTGAAAAGAAACACTTTATTATTTTCCTTCATCTCTACCTGTACCCTTTTTAGGATATGGTTGTTACTGCGATCGTATACTTAAATCCGCCGCTGCTGCAGACTGCTCGCTCGCGGCGCAGCTTCGCACCGCCAGCGATATCCAATAAACTCCTGAAATTTCTTAAATAAAATTGGTAATGTCAGGTGCGAACTTTGCACTAATTGTGACAAACAGATTTTACTAGATAAATATATTTTAACAGAAACAATTAAAATCTTTACACACCTTTTACAATCCCAGCTACAAATGGCGTCGATCATCGACTTATGACAAATGAAGACTACGTAAGAGCCTAATGCAACGTCATGGGTCCCTCTCCCATTCAGTCCGTGCAGAAGACAAGCGATTCTATTACAATATATTGCCTATTTATATCTTAGCTATTTTTTGTAAAGCCTTTGTCATTTCTCATTAGATATCGTTTCTTCTGTGGCGGCTTTCACATCCTCCGCCACAGATAGTATTTCACACTCTTTGAATAATCATTTATAATAGCAAGATTCATAATTATCTTTCTCCTTAGAAAATGACGTGTCCCTTTTGAAATTCAGTTAACAGAAATACATATAAATTATTTGTTACAGTGAGCATTATAGATCGAAATGTTCTTTTAACTTTCACTTTGGATGCGTGCTGCCAGAGAACGATACAGTTGGCGGTTAGACGGTGGTATCATTGCGTACGGCAGTACTGTAGTTTTCGTTTGGGAACGCATGTAGATGTCATGCGTAGGCGAAGGTTATTCAGTCATTAACTGACTACATTTTCTCGACAAACATCATGCTAAGACTGATCTTTTGCAAAGCACAGTGGAACTCAGTGAGACTTTGTTTCGACTGGGGAAACGGTGGCAACCGAGGCAATAGCGCAAGGTTCACCTGTGATGGGGGTGAGACCAACTAAACTGCGTACGTTTTCAGTAAAGATCGATCAACAAGAAGAAATGCCAGCAGGTACGGGAAAGATAGTGTGAGTCTCAGGGGATTCCGATTTGCCGAGGGAAACATTATATGTGGTTGAACTGCTCTTGTTGAGTTGGATAGTTTGCATTGTTTTATCCGCAGGATTTTGGCGTATGCGAAGGAAATTATTGGAGAACAGATGATTTCCATTAGTGTCGATAACTTTGACGGATAGTAGGTGTCTGTGTCAAAGGATGCAATAATAGCCACTCCTGAGGATGAGGCGCCCGGGTTCCCGGGTTCGATTCCCGGCGGGGTCAGGGATTTTCTCTGCCTCGTGATGGCTGGGTGTTGTGTGCTGTCCTTAGGTTAGTTAGGTTTAAGTAGTTCTAAGTTCTAGGGGACTTATGACCACAGCAGTTGAGTCCCATAGTGCTCAGAGCCATTTGAACCATTTGAACCTGAGGATGAGGACTTCGGTAGGTCGAGCCTAGAGGAAAGCCTCAAGCAAACCCTCGATGCGGAAGTGTTACAAGGGAACGTAGGTCATTTGAGGGGCAGTGATCGCATGGATAGGGAGAACTTGTTGAGGTGTAATGATTTATTATGTCCAACCCAAGGTCTGCGGTCAGTCCCACTGACGCAATATCACGTACCGACAGGGGACAGCGCTTCAATTTACAGGAAGCCATACCGTGTAGCAGAGCAGCTGCAACCATTGGTAGAAGAACTCATTGAACAATAACTACAGTATGAAATCATAGAATCGAGAGATAATCCCTGGAGCATAAATATTGTTGTCGTGCCGAATAAATCGGTGGACGAGACACGGAAGTACGTATTTTGCTGTGACTACAGATATGTAAACTCGCGAACCATTTCGGATGTTTATCCATTCTAAACATCACGGAAACTTTGGATAATCTGGGTCAGTGTCGGTTATTTACAACCGTGAACCTCAGTAGAGAATACCATCAATTGGAGGTGGCGCCTAACTTAGCTAGGCCGAAAACAGCGTTTACCGTCCCAGCAGGACATTTCCATTACAAACGCATGCTATTTGGACTAAAGATCTCACTAACAACTTCCCAGTGTTGTTAGGTGGGACACTAAGAGGAATAAAACTAAAAACTGGTTTGATCTATCTCTACGACATAACTGTCTATTCAAAGGATTTTCCGGAGCATGTGAGACGTTCAGAGGATGACTTTAGTATATTGCGATCAGAACGTTTGACGTTACGTGTGGCAAATGCCATTTTGCGCAAACTCAGTTAAGCTATTTGGGTCTCGTGATTAGTGTGAGTGGCGACAGACCGATCCTCGCATTACAGACGCAGTTCAGAATTATTGCGAATCTAACTAAAATAAATGAATATATAACACGTGTGTTCATTCCATTTGACTTGTGTCATACTTATTTTTCTGACTTCCCAGATTTTCGATGATTCGGATGACCTACTGCCCCAGCAAATCCGGATGAAAGAAGTTGGACTGCGCTTTAGAACGCCAGTGATACCATAATGGATGGCAATACTCTAATTTCTAAGTTACTGCTCTGGACAGTATCCCGCTTATACAAGACTTCAGCTCTGTTGTTCTAGAACACTCGGACTGATGCAACTACATCTGAAGAGTTCAGCGACATTGCCTTGCTCAATAGGCGTTCTCTATCTGCAGCAGATACGAACAGACAAGCAACAAGCTCAACGTCCACTCGTTACTACCGAGTGCTTCCCAGATGCAGATATGCACTGTCCGATAAGATGCAGTCCACTGACCCACATGTCACCGGGCCACGGCCAAGGCGTCTGAGCGTTATCTGGCGGGATTACAGGTACCGACGTTGACACCTGCATTGGAAATAGTCATTCAGTCCGATTACCAGCAGTAAGCTACAAGCAGTAAGATTAGCAATATGGAACGTCTCTGCACTGCAGATATTTATGAAACAGGCGCGATAATAAGGGAGGAGTTCGTCGAAGAGTTGTTTCATTGGAGGAACGCTAATCAAAAAGCGGGTAGGAACTACAGTTACAGGCAATACCAGCCATACGTGACCCAAAATAAACAATATTCGTACAGGAAGAACGGTCGCATTACGTGCCATCATCCCAGCTTAGCCAATAAAATTTTCAAAAGCGGCAGAAAATCAGGAGTACTAGAGAAAAATGGGAATGGAGTGCACAGATTAATACATATATGACAGCAATTTTTTTATGGATCACCAGTCTTCGGACATGTTTGAAGCAGCCCGCCTCGACGTCCTTTTCTGTGCCAAGCTCTTCATCTCGGAGTAGCTCTTACACCCAACTCCCTCGATTACTTGTTGCATACATTCCAATCTCTGTCTTCCTTTGTGATTTTACTCTCAACTACTGCCTCTAGTGCCCTTCTTTTTGTCAGTGTTTTCCACATATGCCTTTGCTCGCCGAATGTGCGATGTACCTCCTCATTCCTTATGCTATCAGTCCATTTCATTTTCAGCATCCTTCTTCTTCTTCTTCTACTACTTCTTCTGCTTTTACGGTCTTGATGGACCACTTCATTCCATCAATTTCTGGTCATCTTCTCCAGTAAGTTTTCTTTCAGAATAGCTCCCAAACACCGGTTTGTAACAATGAAAACACCACACAACAAGAAACACTGGTACAGCAAGTAAACTGAGCGCAAATTTCTGTTTCAGGTATCAACATTTGACACAAAAAAGTCTGGTGCCAAGTTATAAAGAACTGGGAATTTCATTTGTGAAGACAGTGACACATACCAGGATAACTATGATATATTTTGCTCTAAATACATCGAACAATTTTATAACTTGAGAAAAAAATGGTGGTACTGCGTACCCTTGTCTACCACCAGAAGAAAAAGCACTGGTCATGCGGACAAAACTGCTTAGCACCAGTTTTGAACCTAGTCTACGTGATCTGTAGATCTTCAAGGCAACCAGTCTGTTGTTTTAAGAGGGTGACTGACAATTTGTCTGGTGAGATCTGCTGCTGTTTTTCGTTTACGTTGGCGGTAATTATAGATCTTGTGACGTTCTTTCGGATCCCACATACGTTTTCATTTCTACGGTGCGAAATTGTTTACCATAAGCATTTTACCTTTTTCTAGTCACTCGAGTTACTTACTCAGCAATTATACATTGTGATACCCATCACATCAAGTTCTAAGCCCACACAATAAATGATGCAGGTAATTATGCAACATTCTTTAGTATGTGCCCAGAACAATTACTGAATGAGGGTTCAGTCGCCTATCACCATTTTCTCGCTGAATATCACCGTCGCTATGTTTCTTCAACGATAACCATATTGCCTATGGTATCAACGAGAGAACAGGATACCTCCAATTTTGAGCGACGGGAACATTCAGATTTTTGTGTTCCTCCACAAGAAAGAGAGCGTAGTGAAAACTGAAAGACTGCAAAAGTTACTAAAATGTTCCGATAATATTAGGATACAACAGCAACGATAATTGTGACTCAGTGGAAAGGTAAAGATAGTAATAACCGTTGACTTGAGTCACCTCAACCGAATTTTACGAGTGCTAGCTGAAAAATAACGACTTCGAATTTTTTATGTGAAAACTCTTGAAGCTATTGAAATAAAACAAACGTTATTAGCATTCTAGATCTTTATTTTTCATGTCTACATATAGCCCTTTGCCGCTAGAGAGTCCCGAATTGCAGGACTATGTAATGTAATTACGCCGGCGCGTGAGAAACAGCATGCTGTAATCGAGTTTCGAATTCGAATATTTCGTCCACAACGGCAACAATGTCTCCTTCGGCATGACAATGCCAGACCACACACGAGCGCTGCGACATTTACAATAATCCGACGCCTTGGCTTCGCTGTCATCGATCGTCCTGTATACAGTTCCGACGTGGCCCCATCCGATTTTCATCTGATTCCAAAACTTAAATAGTACCTTAGAGGACTTAATTTGGTAGTGATGAAGAGGTGCAGGCAGAGGTGATGTTGTGACTCTGTCAAAAAGCTCACCCATTGTACAGTGACTCTATCAACTAACTGGCCCAATTATACAATTTCATCTGTAGATGAAACTGTATAATTTTGAAATCGATCACGTTAATTAATTAGCGTCAATGAAAAAACGGAATGGATTATCCAGTAACAGGACAAATGAATCACTGGAACACGTCGAAAGAGATACTATTCAGGGAAATGTATTTTAGTCGTAAAAATAAGGGGCCGTGTTTTTCGAAGTAGCAGCCCCATCGTCAAGCGCTCATTCATGTATATTGCCAAGGTGTCGAAAACAATGAAACCTAAATATATAAAATAAAGACAAACTGTGAATCAGCTGTTTCGAAAACAAATAATGTATCAGCTATGGTGCAACAATGGAATTCTATATCGAAAATAATGAAGATGATGAAAAAAGATTGGGGGAAATCAGAATCCGTAGCGGATACTGAGCCACCAGTATGGTATGTGATCACACTTGCTGCACACAGACTGGACATTGGTATGGTATGTGTCAGTAAGCGTGTTGATGGTCACTAAAGCTCGTTAGACAAGATCACATGATCCACTGTTCCACGGCGTTGTTCCTTACACTAACTCAGCACGTTCCTGGCCAATGTATGAAAAACTGAACCGTAGCATTTTGCATTTAGGATGAATGTTACGAAAGCAACTTATAACTATGTAGTGAATTGCAATACGTACATTGTATTTGTTGTGATTAATGCACAAAACACTAGTATGACTTCTGAGTCACGTTGGAATGTATTGATCGTTTGTGACACGGTTATTTACTTACTGCGTAACTAATATCAGTTTACATTAAACTAAAACAATGTGAAACCAGATTATAAATCTCAAAACATCCACAATCATGGGTCACGTCAGTAGAGCTAATAAATTCTTATGACGAAATGAGCAATACAGCGGTACGATAGTCTCTCGTTTTCTTCTGTCCTCTGTGGGTAAAGATATTGCATTATCATAGCCAAAGAGTCTACTGTTACAGCAGAGGGGCACAGACATCCCGAAAGGATTTCGGTGCATGAATTCAAATCCACGCTGTTTTATGACTGTAGAAAATGAACGGTATTTTTAAACCCCGTTGGGCACGGAACGGTTAAGCGTGTCTACTTTTGTGGAGTGGTGAGCAGCCGTCACACATACGCGCGCGCACTCGCGCGCGCGCGCACACACACACACAAACGCTTTGGTACGTCTGGTGTAGAAACAACGGTTAGCGAGCGCGGCCCTGTTGACATGAGCTGAGGCCCTAGTGACGGGCGTATACTGTCAAAAACATACATCGCAACTTCAGAGGTATCATGATCGTTCGCTGACCTCTACAGTCCACAGACGAGGTTGTTTCCCTAAATCGATTAAGAATAATTCCCAGACGATCCTTTGAAAAAGAGATGGATGATCCATTCCCATCATCGTCCAGTCCGAGACTTTGAAAAAGAGATGTATGATCCATCCTCATGATCGTCCAGTCCGAGACTTTGTTCTGCCTTCAATGACTTCCTTATCAACGTGACGTAAAACGCTGCTCACGTCGACAGCGGACTTGTTCAGGTTTGAAATGTGCGACACATGCAGAACATGTGCGATCTCAGTCAGTGTTCAACCTACGATGAGTTGTGAAATATTCTATCAGTCAGCACAGACATAAACTGTGCCCAAATGGCATCTTCCACTTTGAATGAAACTTGTTACTGTACTATATTTTTTGAGGAAAAACGCATTTCATGATACACTGTCGATGTTTGAAACAAACACGTATTCAATTTCCGAGTGCTGTGACACTCATTAATTTTGTATTTTGTCTGTTTGTCTCATTCTTCAATATATCAAATATTTCTCTATCTCTAATACCCTACAAAAGATTGCAATTTTAAAATAATTCTAATAGTAACAATTACCATAAAATAAATGTTTTTTAATTTTTATGCATATTAATAGCTAATATTATGATTCATAAAACAAAATAATTAAATTTTACTAAATTAAGAAAATTTCAAGGAAAAATATTTGTATTGGTACAATTAAAATCAAAACAGTAGAATTTACTTATATTATGGCCGTGTTATAATCGTCTGAGAGAGTGTATATAAATTATGACATATGTAAATCATTCTGATAAATACTTATCGCCGCAAAATTTTATATCAAAATACTGTTATGTCCTTAGGCTCTGTATGTTAGAGAGTTACCGCCGTGTAGTTTAGGGGCGAGCTAGTTGTGATCTAGAAACTGTAGAAAGTAGACGTAATTATATATTACCAACAGAATTTGTAATTATTCTGAGATAGTAATATTATAGCGTAGCAATGATATCTGGTGACATTATCGCCGTTCATCAGTCTGTAGGGCAATGACGAAAGAGGTGATGGATTAGTTGAATAAGTTAAAGTTCTACTTAGCTGAGCGTATAATTTGTATCTTTACGTGAAAATAAATACATACGAGTAACTTTTGTTTATGGGATTTAACTAACGTCATACTAATTTTTCAGACTTTCCAGATTTTGGATAATTCGCATGGCGGTCTGCCTCACCTAATCCGGATAAACAACGTTCGACTGTACTTTAGAACGCCAGTGGTACTATAATGAGTAGCATACCCTCATTTCCACGTTATTGCTTTGAACAGTGAAACCCCTCACACAAGACTGCAGCTGGGTGGTTCTAGAACACTCGGACTGATGCAACTACAGCGGAAGAGTTCAGTGACATTTCCTTGCTCAGTAGGCGTTCCCTATCTGCAGCAGATACAGAGAGAGACAAACAGCCAGGCCAATGTCCGCTCGGCAGCATCGAGTGCTCCCCAGATGCAGATGCGCGCTGTGCGATAAGGTGCAGTCCACTGACCCACATGCCACTGGGCCACGGCCACGGCGCCCGAGTGTGTAACCTGGCAGCGGACGGGAGTAACACCGACGTCAGTGCCTACATTGGCGCCAGTCATTTGATCTCAGTCCGATTATCAGCAGTAAGTTGTAGGCATTAAGGTTAGTAATATGGAATGTTTCTGCACTGCAGATATTTATGAGAGAGACGCGCCAGTAACGACGGTAGTTCGTCGTAGAGCGATTTCACTGTAGGTACGCTTTATCAAAAACTAGATTGGAATTTAAGTTACAGACAATATTGGTCAATATTAACCATAATGAATAATATTGATAAAGCAAGGCGTCATCCCAATTCACCCAACAGACTTTTCAAAAGGGTGGATACACATGGGGCATCAGTTTCCCGTCTAGTTTTATGCGGCCGTGCTAACCTTTTCATCTCAGAGCAGCACTACAGCCTACGTCCTAAGTTATTTGCTGGATGTATCCCAATCTCTGTCTTCCTCTACGGCTTCTGCTTTCTACAGCTTCCACTAGAATCACGAAAGTTATTCCCTCATGTGTTAACAGATGTCCTATCATTCTGTCCCTTCTCATTGTCAGTATTCCCCATATATTCCTTAATTCACCGATTCTGCGGAGAATCTTTTAATTCTTTACGATAAGTTCAAGTATTTTTGAACACTATTATGTAGTACTGCATCTCAAATGCTTCTATTCTCTTCTGTTCCGGTTTTTCCATAGTCCGTGTCTCACTGCCATATAAGCTGTGCTCCAAAAGTATATTCTCAAAAATGTTTTCCTCAGACTAAGGTCTATGTCTGGTACAAGTATAGTTCTCTCGTCCAGCAGTGCCCATTTTTCCAGTGTTAGTCTCCTTTTCATGTTCTCTCCACCCCGTCTGTCACGGCTTATTTTGTTGCCTAGGTAGCAGAATCTTTAAATTTGTCTACTTCGTGATCCCCAGTTCTGATGCTACGTTTCTCGCTGTTCTCGTTTCTACTACTTCTCGTTACTTTTGTGTTTCATAAATTTACTCTCAAACCGTATTTTACACTCACCAGACTGTTCATTCCATTCAATAGGTCCTGTAACTCTTCCTCTCTTTCCGTGACGCTAGCAATGTCATCAGCAAATATTACCACAGAAGCAAGTCTACGGAAGGGAAAGGTTATGTGACATCTGATATCGATACGTACGTAACTTGACAATTGAAGGAGAAATATTTGTTAACTCAGGCGAAGATTTCTATGTGTAATAACCATTATTTAGGATGTTTGGTTCATTAGGATGTTTGGTTCATGGCGTTTAGGAGGGAAATGTGATAGAACCACTCTCATTCACTACAAGCTTAGTTCTCGCTGCTTCATTCGGGTAAACTGGTCTGTACAGATATTTTTTTATGTTTTTCTGTTGTCGTATGTGTGTGTTGTCAATCTACACGCTATAAAAGATTTAGAGACCCTTTACATTGCTACAACTCTTTGCATAATTAACGTGTTCCAACTGATTTAATTAATTTCATACAGCGAGTTAAAAAAAGAAACAGACAAATCGGACAAGTGGTTCTATAGTTATCAGCGCCAGTATTATGCACGACACTGAACTCTCTCATTCCAACGGACATTCCTGTATATGGATTCGCATTTAAGCATTGTACCTGTTTTATCATCAGTGATATTTAATTTGCGTAGTAATTACGATAAAAATATTTTTACAAACATATATTAGCTCCACTGAAAAATTAATTCTTGAAAGATCCGTTTGTTTACTGAACAATTCTGACAAAGCTGATTTTTCGAGGTGACTGTTTAATAGCTTGCTTTGATTTAGTTCACATATTGTAACAGCTTTATAACTTTTCACGTTTTTGATTCTGCTTTCATAATGAAATATTTTCAAAAAATTTTCGTCCCCTGCTTTACACCCTTAGGGGTCGAATTTTCGAAAACACTGAAACATGTATTTTTTATTTCAAACCGAGAAGTCAAATATCAGTTCTGATAGATGTAGCTTTAAAAGTGCTTTAATAGTTCTTTAATAATGATTTATTTAAAAGAGAATCTTTTATCCACTATTTCACCCCGTTACCGTCTGAATTTCCAGAAATGCTGAAACATTTTTTTTTTTGTTTCTGACCGAGAAAACAAATACCAAGTTTCGTAGTTCTAGCTTCAAAACTGCCGTAATAGTGACATATTAAAAAATAACCTTTCAATTCATATTTATTCCCCATAGAAGAGCAATTCTGAAAAATCCCTTCATAACCGATGTCTACAGTATTTAATCCACACCCTCTCCAAATTTCAAGTTTCCATGTTTCGGGATGGGCAATGATGAGTCAGTAAATCAGTCAGTACGTTTCCTTTTGTATTCCTTTTTACTACCGCTGTGGATGACCTCACAAACTCTCACTTTTCGCACCATTCAGATAACTTGTATAAGTCATTTCGCCAAACAATGTAACTGGGCTGCCCAGATTATACCCTGAATCGTTTGCATAGATTATGAGCGGCAGAGGGCCTGTAACTCTTCCTTGGGAAACGCCGGGTATCAATTCTGTTTTACTCGCTTTCAACTCGATTACCACGTACTGCGATCAAGTCGCGAACTGAAGCGATACTACATAGGCAGGAAATTTGATTAAAAGTAGCTTGTGAGAAATGGTGTCAAAAGCCTTCTGGAAATCTATAAACACTTAATGAATTCGAGATTTCCTGTCGACAGTACTCATTACTCCGTGCGAATAAAGAGTTAATTATGTTTCATAAGAACGATATCTTTTGATTTCCTATTGTATATCAATAAACCGTTCCTTCGAGATAATTCATAATGTTCGAACACAGTATCCCTCTGCAAATCGACATCAGTAATATGGGTCCGTAATTCAGAGGATTACTCCTATTTCCTTTCTTGAGTGTTGGTATGACCTGTGCAACTTTCCAGTCTTCAGGTTCGGATATTTCGTCAAGCAAGCGGTTATATATAATTACTAAGTATGGGGCTGTTGAATCAGCATACTCTGAAAGGAACCTTATTGGTATGCTATCTGGACAGGAAGACCTACCTTTAGGAAATGCAAGGCTCCTTAATTGCTCATGTTACTCTCGATTCGAATTCTGGGGTATGTACTTCGTCTTCTTTGGTGAAGGAATTTCGGAAAACTCTGTTTAATAACTCTTTTTTAGTGACGCTGTCATCCGTTATACTACCATTGGATCGCGCAGTGAAGGCACTGATTGAATCTTATCGCTGGTGTACTTCACATACAGCCAGAAACTCTTTGGATTTTCTATCAGATTTCGGGACAGAGTTTCATTGTGGAAGCTATTAAAGGCATCTCGCATTGAAGTTCGCTCTAAGTTTCGAGCTTCAGTAAAACATCGCCAGTTGGAGATGTGTTCTTTTAAAATTGCCATGCTTTTTTAGTTGCTTTTGCAAAAGTGTTCTGGCCTGATTTGAGTACCATGAGAGATCAGAACCATATTTTACTAATTTACTTGGTATAAATTTCTCATTTACCTCAGATGCTATTTCTATCAATTTAAGCCACATCTCGTCTACACTTACATAATTAATTGGGAAGGAGT
Organism: Schistocerca americana; assembly: GCF_021461395.2. NCBI lineage: Eukaryota > Metazoa > Arthropoda > Insecta > Orthoptera > Acrididae > Schistocerca > Schistocerca americana. The sequence continues at coordinate 659,382,129 of NC_060120.1, read as the reverse complement.
GGAGGCTACCTTTTAGGAAGGCGTCAAGCGAATTTTTATCTGCCTTTTTAAAGAGATATATTTTGCTTTTAATTTTGATTGATTTGGATGTTGTGGTGGTAGTCTCGCTGCTGCGATTTTGTGATAATTAATCCAGTATGATGCTCCCTATTTGTCTGTTGCTAAGAGGTCAAGAACGTTTTCGCAACCCTTTGCATTCTGAGTAGGCTACTTAACTGATTGCTCAAAATAATGTTCTGAGAAAGAGTTTCGTACAATTTGTGACCAAGTTTATACCTACCACCGACTTTCAGTACGTACTTTCGCCAAAATATTGAGGGAAATTGAAGTCATCATCAGCTATGATTATTTGAGTGGGGTACCTGACTGAGATGATAAGTTTTCTTTTAACTGTTCAGCAATTTTATCGTCTGAGTCGGCGGTTCGGTAAAAGGAACCAGTTATTAATTTATTCCAGTTGTCAAGTGTAACCCCTACTGATACTAACACACAGGAACTATCTACTTCAATTTCGCTTCAAGTTAAATTACTTCTAACAGAAACAGAGACGCCGCCAGCATCTTTATTTAATATATCCTTTCTGGACACTGTTAGACCATCTGTAACAATTTCGGCTGAATTATCTCCGGCTTTAGCCAGCATTTAGTACGTTTAACGATTTGAGATTCATTGTTTACTATTAGCGCTTGGACCTCTGGTTCTTTCCGAAACTTCCGCAGTCGGTCCTGTCGACGAAGCTACAGATGGCAAGCTCTGTCTTCATCTCGCAAGCAAGCTGGCAAGTAATATGGCAAGCAAGTCTTGACTAGGAAGCCCGTACTGCTGATAAACCGCTTCGCATTGTGTTCACCAATGGAGTACGCTCTTGCACTGACAGCAAGTATGGCGGTGTCTTGCACAATGCCTCCATTCTTCCAGTCTTCCATCTTCCAGTCTTTTTAGAGAGGCACCGCGATGTAAATCGTGACCTCACGGTGTAGGGAGGCATAGGATATGACCTCAGATCACGGCTGGTAGTAACTGAGGGAACTCTGACTGCACAACAGTACGTCAGGGACATCCTGCGTCCTCATATGTTACCTCTCACGCAACAGTATCGTGGAGCCATTTTTCAGCACGACAATTCTCCTCTGCTTATAACACGTGTCTCATTGAACTGTGATGGTGAGGTCCTCCTGTGTCCAGCAAGATCCTCAAATCTGTCCCCACTAGAATATACGTGAGACCAGCTCAGAGGCCAAACAGTCCCAGTGCCAGTACACACATGAGCTATCAGTTACCAGCTACAACAGTTGTGTGTCGTCTTGCAACAGGAGAGGTTACAACGGCTTTATGACACCCTTCCCAACCAAATGAGTGCATGTATCTACACCAGAAGGGGTGCAACATAGTACTGATGAATCGGCTCATATTGGCAATTTCTTTGTAAATCTGACTCGATTTTGTAATTACTGAACTAACATTACGTATTCTCTCAACCAGCCAAATTTCATTTCATTTTCTCCTCCACGTCTGGGTGACTTTTTTCGTCAGTCAGTGTATTACATTTGTGCAGGTTTTAAGGATCTCTAATTACGAAGATGTTATTTGTGATCCAAGGCTGGAAGTTATCAACTTATCACGAGAAAGATAAAGACTCAGAAGGAGATTTATGATATAAAAGCGACTCTAGCCATCAGCAGTAATGGCAGATATCTCCGATAGCACTGCTCACTTTTCAGGTTAGTATCAGTGCTTTGTCAGTGACCTACATTTATTTTACTCGCCATTTAAATGAGCGTTAAACAGATGAAAAGCTGCACTGGATGCTCTGTCTCCAGGTTCGTGGACAGACTGCCAACGTTTTTGGCGAGACCCTTGTTTATCTCCTCATTGCTATTTCTTACAAAATGTTTGTTCTGGGCATTGTTGATGAATTATTAATGAATTGCCTTTTTGTAAGTACACAAATTATTACTTTATTATCCAAACATGTTTCATTACAGTTGTGACATTCGAAGTGTTATTTTTAATTTTATTTCCCGAAATACCTACATATGATGTTTAGTTAGAGGATATGATACATCCGATTTTATTGCTATTTAAACTGTATATGGACTTTACCGTTTATTTTACTTTGTGTGTGTCCTATGGCTGCCAACCAAAATCAGCCACAGATCTAAATCAGTACACCATGTTATTAGCAAACACGAGGGATGTTAAAAATTGTCTGCATTGAATTTTTGTTTATTATCCACGCCAGAACTGTAGTTCTGGTAAAATTCGTGGCATATGCCTTTTTTTGGCCTTATCATTGTGGTATTTCGCTAGTCCTGAGCTATGACAGGTTTGATTTTATGTGTCAGATGTTTCTTTGTGTAGTCGAGCTGAACCTATGAACATCACTAAAAGTTTTGTGAAGCTTTGTAAACACGTTACTCTGCAGAAACTCACGTCTCTTATGCGCTTCCAACGGTCGTTTTCCTTACTCTTTTGGTTTGGTTTGACATCACTAATTCTGAATCTGTTCTGTTTGCTTCCATTCTCTGTCTCTCTCTGTGTGTGTTTTTATTTTGTACTGTGCAGTGATTTATTTAGAGTGTTGAATAATGTTTGTTACTATGTACTGTTTTGTCACTGATAACTTTTTTCCCTGTGCGATAGATTTTTGGATGTGGTAATATTTTTCTATTGTTAAAAATTGGTGCACATGATTACTGTGTCTTACGATTTGGAGGTCTGATTCCAAGCCATTGAGGTGGTGATTGTTTTTGATGAGGTAGTCTGCAAATGTAGAATGTGTGCTGTTACAGCTCAGTGCTCTTCAATGTTCTGTGCATCTCATCCTGAAATTTCGACGTGTCTGTCCGATGTATACTGAATCACAGTCTTTGCAAGTTAGCTGGTATACAGGGTGAATCATCTAAAACTGGCACCCCAAATATTGTGAAAACAGAAAGTGCTGTTGATGTGAAGTTTTCACAGAATGGGTTGATAGGGACTCGCATTGTTAGCCAGCGGACAGATGGTAACAGTACTTAGGAAATTTACTTTTTGTACAAACATACACTTTATTAAATGGAATATTGCTTATTGACACTAATAAAATAAAAGTAGGGTAAATTAGGCTGTCGGTCGTATTTGCTGCAGGATTTTAGCGCGAATCGTTTACGAAATACCGTATTTTGAAATGTTTTCACACCGACACTTGTTTGTGGAATTCAACCTGCGTAGTTGCTTGGTACGATGTTGTTACGTTTGCTTACGGTGAGTTTGTTAGTTCCTTGAATGCACTGCTACTTGCGAGTCAGTTATTGTGTGACAGTCTAACAGTAGTTCGTGAGTGGACAATGGGATTTATCAATACAGAAAAAGCAGACATACTCGTGGTGTATCACGAGTGTAGGATGAACGCAGTTCGTTCTTGTACGGTGTATGCGGGAAGATGGTCCAATAGATGTCAATCATCTCGGCATTTATTCATCAACCCCTCAAACATGTAGAAGTGGTAGTGTAACAACTAGATAACGTAACAGAAGGAAAAAAGTGACAGCAGAAGTCAGTGTGCTGCTGTTGCAATTGATCCGCTAATTCCGTCCCGAGCAATCGTACGAGGAAGTGGTATGAGTGAGGCATTCTCCATTGACACAGGTTCCATCCCTGTTACATCTCTCTCTATCAAGAGCTGCATGGACATGATTATGGGAATAGTATTAAATGCTGTATATGGGCATTAAGACAGGGTTTCTTGTTGAATGAAGAAGCCACATTTACCAGTCATCGACAGGTAAACTGCCGAACTATACGCTATTGCTCTGTTGACAATTCCAGATGGAACGTTCCTATTCATGGAGTGTGAACGTGTGGTGTGGGACAGTGAACTATCAGCTTCATAGATTGAACACTGAACGTGCACAAGTACCGCAACCTCCACGGACGCTAGAAGACGTTCCTCTGCAGAATAGGAGGAACCTGTTGAATCAAAACTTACTGCTCATAGCACATGTCTTCACGAATTGTTTTCAAATCGTTGGACTGGACGCAGAGGACCCATATCTTGGCTGGCCATTCCCCGGATTTGATGCCTGTAGATTTTTTTTCCTGCGTGGAAAGCTGAAAGACGCTGTTTACAGGGACATACCAACTACACTCAACGACATGCAGCGGCGTATTACCGAAGCCTGCTCGGACGTCTCCGCTGAAATGGTAGCACATGTGTAGCGGTCATTCCATACTAGACGGGAAACGTGTGTTGCCGCCGCCGGTGGTAATTTTGAACACCACCTGTGATTCCGTATTCCTGGATTTCCGGAAGGCTTTTGACACTGTACCACACAAGCGGCTCGTAGTAAAATTGCGTGCTTATGGAATATAGTCTTAGTTATGTGACTGGATTCGCCATTTCCTGTCAGAGAGGTCACAGTACGTTGCAACTGAGTAAAACAGAAGTGATTTCAGGCGTTCCTCAAGGTAGTGTTATAGGGCCTTTGCTGCTCCTTATCTATATAAGAATATAGAATAATATACAGAAGAATGGAAAAGAAAATTGAGAATGCGCTAGGTGACGATCAGTTTGGCTTTAGGAAAAGTAAAGGGACGAGAGAGGCAATTCTGACGTTACGGCTAATAATGGAAGCAAGGCTAAAGAAAAATCAAGACACTTTCATAGGATTTGTCGACCTGGAAAAAGCGTTCGACAATATAAAATGGTGCAAGCTGTTCGAGATTCTGAAAAAAGTAGGGGTAAGCTGTAGGGAGAGACAGGTCATATACAATACGTACAACAGCCGAGAGGGATTAATAAGAGTAGGCGACCAAGAACGAAGTGTTCGTATTAAAAAGGGTGTAAGACAAAGATGTAGCGTTTCGCCTCTACTGTTCAATCTGTGCCTCGAGGAAGCAATGATGGAAATAAAAGAAAGGTTCAGGTGTGGAATTAAAATACAAGGTGAAAGGATATCAATGATATGATTCGCTGATGACATAGCTATCCTGAGTGAAAGTGAAGAAGAATTAAATGATCTGCTGAACGGAATGAACAGTCTAATGAGTACACAGTATGGTTTGGGAGTAAATCGGAGAAAGACGAAGGTAATGAGAAGTAGTAGAAATGAGAACAGCGAGAAACTTAACATCAGGATTGATGGTCACGAAGTCAATGAAGGTAAGGAATTCTGCTACCTAGGTAGTAAAATAACCAATGACGGACGGAGCAAGAAGGACATCAAAGCAGACTCGCTATGGCAAAAAAGGCATTTCTGGCCAAGAGAAGTCTACTAATATCTAATACCGGCCTTAATTTGAGGAAGAAATTTCTGAGGATGTACGTCTGGAGTACAGCACTGTATTGTAGTGAAAACTGTGGACTGTGGGAAAACCGGTACAGAAGAGAATGGAAGCATTTGAGATGTGGTGCTATAGACGAATGTTGAAAATTAGGTGGACTGATAAGGTAAGGAGTGAGGAGGTTCTATGCAGAATCGGAGAGGAAAGGAATATGTGGAAAACACTGTTAAGGAGAAGGGACAGGACGATAGGACATCTGCTAAGACGTGGGGGAATGACTTCCATGGTACTAGAGGGAGCTGTAGAGGGCAAAAACTGTAGAGGAAGACAGAGATTGGAATACGTCAAGCAAATAATTGAGGTTGCAAGTGCTACTCTGAGATGAAGAGGTTAGCACAGGAAAGGAATTCGTGGCGGGCCGCATCAAACCAGTCAGTAGACCGATGACAAAAAAAAAAAAAAAATCTATATAAACGATTTGGGAGACAATCTGAGCAGCCGTCTTCGGTTGTTTGCAGATGACGCTGTCGTTTATCGACTAATAAAGTCATCAGAAGATCAAAACAAACTGCAAAAGGATTTAGAAAAGATATCTGAATGGCGGGAAAAGTGGCAGTTGACCCTAAATAACGAATAGTGTGAGGTCATCCGCATGAGTGCTAAAAGGAACTCGTTAAACTTCGGTTACACGATAAATCAGTATAATCTAAAAGCCGTAAATTCTGCTAAATATCTAGGTTTTACAATTACGAACAACTTAAATTGCAACGAACACATAGAAAATATTGTGGGGAAGGCTAACCAAAGGCTGCGTTTTATTGGCAGGACACTTAGAAAATGTAACAGACCTACTGGAGAGACTGCCTACACTAAGCTTGTCCGCCCTCTTTTAGAATACTCCTGAGCGGTGTGGGATCCTTACCAGATAGCACTGACGGAGTACATCGAAAAAGTTCGAAGAAAGGCAGCACGTTTTGCATTATCACGAAATATAGGAGAGAGTGTCACAGAAATGATACAGGATTTGGGCTGGAAATCATTAAAAGAAAGGCGTTTTTCGTTGCGTCGGCATCTTCTTACGCAATTCCAATCGCCAACTTTCTCCTCCTAATGCGAAAATATTTTGTTGACACCCACCTACATAGGGAGGAACGATCACCACGATAAAATAAGGGAAATCAGAGCTCGTATGGAAATATATAGGTGTTCGTTCTTTCCGCGCTCTATACGAGATTAGAATAATAGAGAATATTGAAGGTGGTTCGGTGAACCCTCTGCCAGGAACTTAAATGTGATTTGGAGAGTATCCATGTAGAGGTAGATGTAGATGTGATGGTCAGTTAAACATGCACCCATCTCTGCCTTAGCCACCCCAAAATGTGGATTCCAGCTATTATTGTCGTAGTTTTGTGTTATAAAGCATGTCATGTGCTCAAACACAACTTCCATCTGTGGATAAGCATTTCGTTTCCGGTACAGCTACAATGTAACATCAGTGCAACATGAAGCAAATGTATCCAAATATATAATCACATTTTGTTAAAAATCGTGCTATGGCTGGTAGATGGCAGGTAACATCAGTGCCATTTCCTTGTTTGCAGTTGGAGTAAACGAGGCGAGCACCTGAATGATTCCTTCAGCTCAGGCTTCCTGGTCATTCCCTTACAAATCAGTTGTTGGTTCACCTATAATGACCTCGTTGTTGATGATGCAGTGAACTCTGATATTCCTATTCTTGTAGCATTACATTTCAAATACTTACAGGTGCTTCTCTATTGATTTTCAAATGATTCAAATGGCTCTAAGCACTATGGGACTTAACATCTGGGGTCATCAGTCCCCTAAACCTAACTAACCTAAGGGCATCACGCACCTCCATGCCCGAGGCAGGATTCGAACCTGCGACCGTAGAAGCAGCGCGGTTCCGGACTGAAGCGCGTAGAACCACTCGTCCATAGCGGCCGGCTATTGATTTTCCTGCGGTTCACGTTATCTTACATGTAGTAGCAGAAGTATGCTTGCGACGTTATGATCCACAAACAATTATGTAAATATTTGATATCAAGAAGCTTCTTTTGTCGAAGAAATTGTTTTTTATTTATACCATACTGCTGTTAATGACAACCTTGCATTCTAGACGGAGAAACGTGATCGTTTCTTCGACAGCGTCTTCTGGAGGCTCAGTATCAGAAAATTGTTTTTCTTCCTTCAGTTGTGTCGTCTTCTTCCTTGCCTTACCACATATCTTCATGGGTTCAGCCTGTTAATCTCGCTTTGGCAAAGTTAGCAGCAATCGGTAGCCACATGCCTTACCTGTCGCCACGCCTTCCCCCTGGGATGGAACTTCTCTACGCCATTCGTATGTGTCTATTGTTATCCCATGTGTAAGTGTGAGAATGTTTTCTAAATGGTTGTAGATCATGTAACTGAGGTCCTATGTGAGTACCAGCATTGGTATACATCTAGTTGGACGTGTGAGACGGCCTAGAAACCGCATCCATGGTGACGAGCACCCTGGCCTTCGTCGTTAGCCTGCCAGGCGGCTTCGATCTTAGACCCGCGCATCTCCCTGAATCCTGTAAGTAGCATGCTAACACGTGCAGCTGTACAGTTACTCCCCAGTTTCATTTTTTTGCACTGTTTATTTACTCTGGTTTGCAGCCCATTTAGATGTTCATGAAGTACAATTTTGCATCCACCTGATGTCTGGCCATAAACGCCTACCGTCTCTGAGCTTTACTACTGGTTTTCCTTCCTGTCGTACTTTTATGTTTCATTCACAAGCTCGAAACCATGCAAGTATTAGTACTGGTTCTTGCTCCTGATATTTTTATATTTCTGTAGTTTATCAGCAACTTTGATTCTTTTAGCAGGCTGTGATTGATGCACACATCAGATCTGCCAAATAGGAGACTACAACCGTAATGCTTCCTAGACTAACAACATACTCTAGGTTTCTTCACTATCTTTACTAATTGCGATTTCTATCTACTGGATATTCAAGAGGTCTGTCTTTTGTGAAAAGAAAATAGGAGAACGGAAAAGAAGCGAGGGAGGTTGGTCATAATTCGTTCAGAGTCTTGAGGATAGGAAATCAAGGTGCTCATGTCAACAGGACCTTAGGTACTTGAAGAGAGCTCCTCCCTCCTCTGCAGATAAATTCTTCTTTTCTGATGGTTTCAAATGGCTCTGAGCACTATGGGACTTAACATCTGAGGTCATCAGTCCCCTAGACTTAGAACTACTTAAACCTAACTAACCTAAGGACATCATACACATCCATGCCCGAGGCAGGATTCGAACTTGCGACCGTAGCTTGTGAATGAAACATAAAAGTACGACAGGAAGGAAAACCAGTACTAAAGCTCAGAGACGGTAGGCGTTTATGGCCAGACATCAGGTGGATGCAAAACAATTGTACTTCATGAACGTCTAAATGGGCTCCAAACCAGAGTAAATAAACAGTGCAAAAAAAAAAAAAAAAAAATGAAACCGGGGAGTAACTGTACCGCTCGGCCGCACAGGCCGGCCCTCCCTAAATAAATTATTCTCCTGTGCCTCCTTGTATGATTCCAGAAAGGCATCCTCAAACCGGCACATCTCATTCCTAATCTCCCAGATCTCCACTGTTGTTTTTAGTGTCCAGTCATGACTAGTGAGCAACACATCCGGTTGTCTCGAGAGCATCACACCCGATACTGTTACCTGCGCTGCATGACCACTGCAGACGTATAGCAGCAACAGGACCATCCTCGTAGCCCAGGATGCCCTCGTGTATTCGCCACTTATAGAATAAAATTACTCTATCACCCCTTCCCTCATTCCGAGAACGCGCAATCCATAAAAAACAACACCAATGATAACGAGACTACAAATAACAACTCTGCAGAAAATAAAAACGACGAATACCTCTATGGCAATAAAAATGGCGCCTAGAACCTCTCGGCCATACTGGCCGGCTCTGCTGGTTTCCTCAGTACCTTCATTGCGCCTAGGTCATGCAAATTACACAGTAGTAATGATAAGCTTCCTTTACAACCATCTTCACAGAAAGTGCCATGTAGATTTCCGAACTTTATTAGCCTCATTTATTTGTTGAGAATGTCGTTCTCGATTTATTGCGTTTCATTTGCAGGTAGAAGAGCTAATTTAAATGGCGCTGGAGATAACGAGAAATGAAATCTACCCCGAGTGGGCATCCAGCAAGTACTTTGTCGCCGCCTTCAGGCTGGCCGGATTTGATGTCCTGGAGGACAGTGTACGGGTGGAGAATGCATGTGGTGGCGGTGGTGGATTCATGAGCGAGACACTACGTGTTCAGGGGCTCACCCAGCACGGAGCTGTGGCCAGCCTCATAGTGAAGGCGCCGCTGTCTGATGGCGGGGGCGGAGGAGGAAGGCTCGGTTCTGCGGGTCTGTTCCGGCGAGAGCGGGCGCTGTACTCTCGGACGCTGCCTGCTGCGGAGGCGGCGCTGAAGGCGGTCGAGGGAGGGGCGTGGCGGCCGCTATGGCCCGCCTCCTGGGGCGTGTGCGGAGGCGGCTGTATACTGCTGCAGGACGTGGCGGCCGCGGGATTCCGCAAGGCGCCCGGCGCCGCCTCCGCCCGCGGGTTGGATTTGGCGCACTCCCTGGCAGCGCTGCGCGGGCTGGCGCGCCTCCACGCCGCCTCCACTCAAACTGCGCGCCGCGACGCCCAGGTGGAGCCGCTGCTGCGGGAGTCCGTCGCCTTCGGCCCCAGCCAGGCCCCTTTGCTACAGTCACAGGCCAGGACCGTCCTTCTGAAGATGGCCGACGTGCTGAACCGCTACCCCTGGTTCTGGAGGTACCGAAACAAGTTTCTCCAGCTGGCAGACACCTTGCTGCCCAGAGCAACACACGCTATTGCCAGCTGTAATGAGAAGCTCACTGTCATGGTGCATGGGGACTTGCAGAAGAACAACATGATGTTCCGGTGTTTGAAGGATGAGCTTGAAGTCATTATCTACGATTTTCAGGTAAAACATGTTTCTGCCAAACAAGTTATTCATCTCTTAGAGTAAATAACTTTTTTTATTACAGCCAGGTGCGTCACTTTTATGTAACTGAAAAATCGTATGCTGACTAAAAGTAATTTCCATTTAAAATAATTGGAAAGCCACGATCGCTTCAATATCGTTTACTAGATGACCGATTTCAGCGCTCTGAAGGTGCCATCATCGGACCTGAAACGTGTATTAACATTTATAAATGTTTACTAGATGACTGGTTCCAACACTCTGAAGGTGCCATCATCGGATCTGAAACGTGTATTAACATTTATAAACGTGTATTAACATTTATAAATGTTAATACATGTTTCAGATCCGATGATGGCACCTTCAGAGTGCTGAAACCGGTCATCTAGTAAACGATATTGAAGCGATCGTGGCTTTTCAATTATTTTAAAAACAGAGTAATCGCCCCACGACACACCATGTGTTCACTGCAAAATTTCCGTTTACTTGGAACCTGTATGTATTCTGAAACGCTTGCTGCATATCCAGTGTCCTACTTTCCAACTTGGGATGTTTTTTTTTTTTACTTGAAAAAGAGCTATATCCCTAGAAATACTGATAAGTGGGAAACAGAAGTAAAATATGGTGCAAGCCTTGTTGCTGTGGTCTTCAGTCCAAAGACTGGTTGGATGCAACTCACCGTGCTACTCTATCCTGTGCAAACATCTTCATCTCTGAGTAACTATTGCTACCAACATCCTTCTGAATCTGCTTATGTATTCATCTGTTGGTCTTCTCTACGAGTTTTACTCCTCAGACTTCGTTCCAGTACTAAACTGGATCCCTTGGCGTAGCAGAATATGTCCCGTCAATCGATTCCTTCTTTTAGCCAGGTTGCCCCACAAATTTCTTTTCTCTCCAATTCTATTCAGACCTGACAGGTCTACTAAATAGTTGTTGTTCAACTGAAGACTTGTTTCTACTCGAAAATATCGGCCAAATCATAGCATTTTGCTGAGAAGATCTACAGTACAAGATAACGATACATATTTCAGATTGAGAGCTAAATCTTCATGGCTCTACAGCTTTGTTCGAGGATCTCTGTTATAGTCACATAATTCGACCCACCCTCATTCTGGACTGTTGTCACATGTCATTATTTCCGTAATAAACACGTGTACACACGCACACAAACATACACACACACACACACACACACACACACACACACACACACACACACACACACACGCACACACACACACACAAGACAAGGAATAATCCTGAGGCAATCAACGTACTAAGACTGCTCCGACATTAACTAACTCAAATCTACACCCAATCCATTGGAGAAATGTGACCCGAGACAGGAAAACAATTGTCGAGGATATTCGCACCCATGTGGCATAGTTTCATGAATTACCCTATCCGTAGGAATGAAAAAAATTTCACAATACAGTGAAGGCTTTCACGATTAGATGTCATAGTTGCTGGTGCGTTTCCAGGTTGTATGGCTGTGGTCTAAAGATCTTCTCGGGTTCTGACGTTTATTTCTCAATAGAAGAATGGTATTGAAGTCAGCAATGATCAAAGTGAGCAAAGACAGTTGATTATGATGGTATGGGATTCACATGAGGCTCCCCAAAGTGTGGAGAAATACTATACATGGAAATTAATGTCGAATGCAAAACAGATGGACAGAGTTACGTCCTAAATGTCTAAAGGGCTTTCACAGATTCTTGAGTGCAACAGCAGATTGGCACAAAACTCAGTGTAGGGCTTTATGGTACTGGACGTGGATCACTAGCTCTTGAGTTGATTTACTAGTCATGCATTAACAGTTCTGTTGATCACATTAGTAACCACAAAGTGATTTAATAACATACCAAAATGTGTGAGTGAGTCATATTGCTACCTTATAGTCAGTGAGAATCATAAAAGAAGGTTGTATACCTGGAAGAATCCTGGAGATACTAAAAGGTATCAGATAGGTTATATAATGGTAAGACAGAGATTTAGGAACCAGGTTTTAAATTGTAAGACATTTCCTGGGGCAGATGTGGATTCTGACCACAATCTATTGGTTATGAACTGCAGATTGAAACTGAAGAAACTGCAAAAAGGTGGGAATTTAAGCAGATGGCACCTGGATAAACTGAAAGAACCAGAGGTTGTAGAGAGTTTGAGGGAGAGCATGAGGGAACAACTGACAGGAATGGGGGAAAGAAATACAGTAGAAGAAGAATGGGCAGCTCTGAGGGATGAAGTAGTGAAGGCAGCAGACGATCAAGTAGGTAAAAATACGAGGGCTAATAGAAATCCTTGGGTAACAGAAGAAATATTGAATTTAATTGATGAAAGGAGAAAATATAAAAATTCAGTAAATGAAGCAGGCAAAAAGGAATACAAACGTCTCAAAAATGAGATCGACAGGAAGTGCAAAATGGCTAAGCAGGGATGGCTAGAGGACAAATGTAAGGATGTAGAGGCTTGTCTCAATAGGGGTAAGATAGATACTGCCTACAGGAAAATTAAAGAGACCTTTGGAGAGAAGAGAACCACTCGTATGAATATCAAGAGCTCAGATGGCAACCCAGTTCTAAGCAAAGAAGGGAAGGCAGAAAGGTGGAAGGAGTATATAGAGGGTTATACAAGGGCGATGTACTTGAGGACAATATTATGGAAATGGAAGAAGATGTAGATGAAGACGAAATGGGAGATAAGATACTGCTTGAAGAGTTTGACAGAGCACTGAAAGACCTGAGTCAAAACAAGGCCCCGGGAGTAGACAACATTCCATTAGAACTACTGATGGCCTCGGGAGAGCCAGTCCTGACAAAACTCTACCATCTGGTGAGCACGATGTATGAGACAGGCGGAACACCCTCAGACTTCAAGAAGAATATAATAATTCCAATCCCAAAGACAGCAGGTGTTGACAGATGTGAAAATTACCGAACTATCAGTTTAATAAGTCACAGCTGCAAAATACTAACGCGAATTCTTTACAGATGAATGGAAAAACTGGTAGAAGCCGACCTCGGGGAAGATCAGTTTGGATTCCGTAGAAATGTTGGAACACGTGAGGCAATACTGACCCTACGACTTATCTTAGAAGAAAGATTAACAAAAGACAAACCTACGTTTCTAGCATTTGTAGATTTAGAGAAAGCTTTTGACAATGTTAACTGGAATTCTCTCTTTCAAATTCTGAAGGTGACAGGGGTAAAATACAGGGAGCGAAAGGCTATTTAAAATTTGTACAGAAACCAGATGGCAGTTATAAGAGTCGAGGGGCATGAAAGGGAAGCAGTGGTTGAGAAAGGAGTGAGACAGGGTTTTAGCCTCTCCCCGATGTTATTCAATCTGTATATTGAGCAAGCAGTAAAGGAAACAAAAGAAAAATTTGGAGTAGGTATTAAAATTCATGGAGAAGAAGTAAAAACTTTGAGGTTCGCCGATGACATTGTAATTCTGTCAGAGACAGCAAAGGACTTGGAAGAGCAGTTGAACGGAATGGACAGTGTCTTGAAAGGAGGATATAAGATGAACATCAACAAAAGCAAAACGAGGATAATGGAATGTAGTCAAATTAAGTCGGGTGATGCTGAGGGAATTAGATTAGGAAATGAGACACTTAAAGTAGTAAAGGAGTTTTGCTATTTAGGGAGTAAAATAACCGATGATGGTCGAAGTAGAGAGGATATAAAATGTAGACTGGCAATGGCAAGGAAAGCGTTTCTCAAGAAGAGAAATTTGTTAACATCGAGTATAGATTTAAGTGTCAGGAAGTCGTTTCTGAAAGTGTTTGTATGGAGTGTAGCCATGTATGGAAGTGAAACATGGACGATAACTAGTTTGGCCAAGAAGAGAATAGAAGCTTTCGAAATGTGGTGCTACAGAAGAATGCTGAAGATAAGGTGGGTAGATCACGTAACTAATGAGGAGGTATTGAATAGGATTGGGGAGAAGAGAAGTTTGTGGCACAACTTGACTAGAAGAAGGGATCGGTTGGTAGGACATGTTTTGAGGCATCAAGGGATCACAAATTTAGCATTGGAGGGCAGCGTGGAGGACAGAAATCGTAGAGGGAGACCAAGAGATGAATACACTAAGCAGATTCAGAAGGATGTAGGTTGCAGTAGGTACTGGGAGATGAAGAAGCTTGCGCAGGATAGAGTAACATGGAGAGCTGCATCAAACCAGTCTCAGGACTGAAGACCACAACAACAACAACAACATAGTCAGTGATGGTACAAAAGTGAACAACTGCAGCTTACACACTTGGAGTCATGTGTAGATAGCATGCCAAAATAGCAGACTATAATACCAGTTGACAACATGGTGAGGTACCGCAATTGCAGAGAAAGATGCATTACTTATGCAATGGGAGTGCTGTGATTTTAATATCATATTATTAAATAGTTGTGGAGATTCCCTGGGACAGAATAGCATCGTACATGAAACAACCTTCGGATTCTACTTACTGCTTTTTAATGAAGCACTTAACATGAGGTAAGGATCCAAGGAGAGAGAGGGAGCTCATATTGTCATGACCCCCCACACATCAAGGCAGAGAATACAATTTAGTAAAATCTTTTACATTATTACACGTGTCAGTTTTCAAGTTTCTCGTGTAACATATACAGAATAAAGTACCAAGAAAATTGAGAGCTTCGAATTAAGTGAGGAATTCAAGAAAAACGGAAGCCATATTTAACACAAGATACCTTTCAGTTTATTGCAACGTGTATCAACTTAGGTCCTGACCGTCTCCGGAAAACGTTCCAGCCAGTGTACTGCTGCAGAAGGTATACGTGTGATCTTATCGTTACTTTTGCCCTTCATCCCATACATAGTTTCTGTTCTTATACGTACATGCGATCCTACTGGTCGCAACAACTCGACATCTCATTCATAATTATGATTCGGTCAACAAGTAAAATTGCTCATACTTGAAAGGTATGCACTTATTAAACAGTGTATATTTATATGTAAATACAGTATGTAAGCAAACGACCATGTGCGCAAAGACTACATAAAATGTCCCACCTTTGTTATGTTACGTCTGCACGATCTCTGAATATGGAATCGGTTATATGTATCAACTATTGTTTTTTAATGTTTTTCCTCTATATTTGCCAATAATAAATATTCGCGCTAGTGGCTTCTAGGTAATGTTTATTAAATTGTCAGACACTTCACAGCCAGCTAAGCGTATCACTTTATATGGCCAGAATCTCTGACTATTCACAGCAGTATTAATCATTTGCTACACCTATGTTTAATTTCAGTTATTTTCTGACTCATATATAGCTGTACGAGACGTAAGTGGTATGTTGTTGTTGTGGTCTTCACTCCTGAGACTGATTTGATGCAGCTCTCCTTACTACTCTGTCCTGTGCAAGCTGCTTCATCTCCCAGTCCGTACTGCAGCCTACATACTTCTAAATCTGCTTAGTGTATTCATCTCGTGCTCTCCCTCTACGATTTTTACCCTCCACGCTGCCCTCCAATACTAAATTGGGGATCCCTTGATGCCTCAGAACATGTCCTACCAACCGATCCCTTCTTCTAGTCAAGTTGTGCCACAAACTCCTCTTCTCCCTAATTCTATTCAACACCTCCTCAGTAGTTATGTGATCTACCCATCTAATCTTCAGCATTCTTCTGTAGCACCACATTTCGAAAGCTTCTATTCTCTTCTTGTCCAAACTATTTATCGTCCATGTTTCACTTCCATACATGGCTACACTCCATACAAATACTTTCAGAAACGACTTCCTGACACTTAAATCTATACCCGACGTTAACAAAGTTCTCTTCTTCAGAAACGCTTTCCTTGCCATTGCCAGTCTACGTTTTATATCCTCTCTACTTTGACCATCATCAGTTATTTTGCTCCCCAAATAGCAAAACTCCTTTAATACTTTAAGTGTCTCATTTCCTAATCTAATTCCCTCAATATCATCCGACTTAATTCGACTACATTCCATTATCCTCGTTTTGCTTTTGTTGATGTTCATCTTATATCCTCCTTTCAAGACACTGTCCATTCCGTTCAGCTGCTCTTCCAGGTCCTTTGCTGTCTCTGGCAGAATTACAATGTCATCGAAAAAACCTCAAAGTTTTTATTTCTTCTCCATGGATTTTAATTCCTACTCCGAATTTTTCCTTTGTTTCCTTTACTGCTTGCTCAGTATACAGATTGATTAACATCGGGGACAAGCTACAACCCTGTCTCAATCCCTTTCCAACCACTGCTTCCCTTTCATGCACCTCGACTCTTATAACTGCCGTCTGGTTTCTGTACAAATTATAAATAGCCTTTCGCTCCCTGTATTTTACACCTACCACCTTCAGAATTTGAAAGAGAGTATTCCAGTCAACATTGTCATAAGCTGTCTCTAAGTATACAAATTCTAGAAACGTAAGTTTGTCTTTCCTTAATCTATTTTCTAAGATAAGTCGTAGGGTCAGTATTGCCTCACGTGTTCCAACATTTTTACGAAATCCAAATTGATGTTCCCCGAGGTCGGCTTCTACGAGTTTTTCCATTCGTCTGTAAAGAATTCGTGTTAGTATTTTGCATCCGTGATTTATTAAACGGATAGTTCGGTAATTTTCACATCTGCCAACACCTGCTTTCTTTGGGATTGGAATTATTATATTCTTCTCGAAGTCTGAGGGTATTTCACCTGTCTCATACATTTTGCTCACCAGATGGTAGAGTTTTGTCCGACTGGCTCTCCCAAGGCTGTCAGTAGTTCTAACGGAATGTTGTCTACTTCGGAGGCCTTGTTTCGACTTAGGTCTTTCAGCGCTCTGCCAACTCTTCACGCGGTATCATATCGCCCATTTCATCTTCATCTACATCCTCTTCCATTTCCATAATATTGTCCTCGAGAACATCGCCCTTGTATAACCCTCTATATACTCCTTCCACCTTTCTGCTTTCCCTTCTTTGCTTAGAACTGGGGTTCCATCTGATCTCTTGATATTCACACAAGTGGTTCTCTTTTCTCCAAAGGTATAGAGAGATTTATTTCCTCTCATGGCTTCCTTTCTGGGTAATATACTGTTACAACCAGTTTTTTGTTATACTTGTATTACAAAAAAGAAAGAAAAACAAATATTCTCCTACCAATCTACATCTTAATCAGAATTCTGCAAGCGGAGGGTACTTCTGGTACCAGTAACTGGTTCTCCACACCTGTTCCACTCGCGAACGGCGCATGGGAAGAATTCCTCGAATTTTCTCGCTGTCGTCGCGAGAAGAAGCAATACGTTGTCCGACTCATTCCAGAAAGTGTCCTCTCGAAATTCCAATAGTAAACCTCTTCGTGTTGCACAGCGCCTCTCTGGTAACATCTGCACTGGAGTTTGTTGATCATCTCTGCAATACTCTCGCGAAAACTAAACGTTCCCGTGTGAAACGCTTCGCCCTTCATTGGTTGTTCTCATTCTCTTCTATCAGCCCTCACTGGTAAGGGTTCCAGAGTGAAGAAAAATACTGAAGAATTGGTCGAACAAGCGCCGTTTAAGGCACTTCTGCAGTGGATGAATTACATTTCCTTAAGATTCTTTCTATGAATCTCAGTCTGTTTTTGTACTCTTTGTTTTTTTTGTGATCATTTCACCTGTGCACCACTCATCAATCCTCTGTGGGTCGTTCTGCAAATCGTTACTGTGTTCTGGCGTTGCTGCGTTCTTACAGACTACTGCATCATCAGCGGACAGCGTTAAAGAGCTTTCGACTCATTCTTCTAGATCATTTATTTGCATTGTAAACTATAATGGCTCGACCACATTTCCTTGGGGTACACTCAAAATTATCTTTACATTTTGTTCCGTTAAGAGCAGACTATTGATTTCTGTCTTCAAGAATGTACTCGCATCCAGTCGCAGATCTGGTCAGATACTCAGCAAGCTCGTATTTTTTTCACTAAGCGACAGTGCGGGACAGCGTCAGATGTCTTCCTGACGGCCAGGAACAGGCATCAGTCTGAGGGCCGATGTGTACAACGCTGGGGATATCATGGAGGAACAGAGCGGGCGGATTTTCGCAAGATGTCTGTTTGCGGAATCCACGTTGATTTTTGTAAGGGAGATATTCGTTCTCCTAAAACATTATAACTCTTGAGCATAAAGTATGTTCCATAATTCTACAACAGATTGGTGACAACGATCATCATAATCACCATTTTCTTTGGGCCTATGTCCCGCGTCAACGCGGACATGGATTTGGCGGTGTTTATTTTTGTTGCAAATGGTGGCCGGATGCCCTTCCTGTCAAGCCCCCCCCCCCCCCCCCCCAACCGAACACCTCAGGTCAGAACTAGTGTACCCCAGCTGCCTGCGTCTAGTGTAAGCCACGAAACAGTGCGAACGTTTTCAAATGTCTGCGGATCGTGTTAACTGAGGCGGAACGTGGGGACCAGCCCGGTATCCACCTAGCGGGATGTGGAAAGCCGCCTAAAAGCCACATCCAGGCTGGTTGGCGCTGACAACGGTATAGGCATATAATTATGTGCACCTGTCCTACGAGCCTTCTTGAAAACGGAAGTAACCTGCAATATTTCACGTGACTAGGTACCCTTTGTTGCTCTTGTGACCTACAATAAATTACTGCTACAGGTGGAGCAAGTTCTTTCGCATAATCTTTGCAGAATCTTATACATATATCATCTGGTCCTGATGCCTTTTCACTACTAAGCGATTATAGTTGTTTTTATCTCAATATCTGCAATGTCTAAGTTCTTACGATGATTGAAAGGAGGGACTGCGTTACGATATTCCATTGTGAAACAATTTCGGATGAGCAAATTTAGTATTTCGTTCTTCTCTCTATCGTTTTCCGTTCCGGTGTCTTTATTGTCGCTGAGTAACTGAATAGATGATTTGGAATCGCTTACCGATTTTACGTAAGACCAAAACCGCTTAGGATTTTTAGTGAGGCCGGATGACAAAATTTTCCTTCAAAGTCACTGAACACTTCTCTCATTGATCACATCACGCTCATTTTGACATCGTTCAACCTTATTTGCCAGCTAGTCTTTGACTTCTCCTGAATCAAGTCGCAATCTGATCCAATCCTCGGCAAGCTTGTATTTTTTTTCCACTTGGCTGACATCGAGGGACATGGATTCAACCTGAGCGCCGGTGCCTACAGCGATGTGGATCTCATGGAGAAACAGAGCGAGGTGATTTTTGCAAGATCTCTATTTTCGGAATCCATGTTGATTCTTATAGGAGGAGATTTTCGTTCTCCAAAAACATCATAATTCCTGAACATGAAATTTACATAGCAATTTTCTCACACGGCTATAAAACCATGGTGGGTCTTTCCCATTTCGTAAGACCTTGCTCTGAAACTGCATGTTAAACGGTGCTTTTGAATAAAGTAAGACGTACAGTATCTTCTTGTCCATTAAGTTCTTTATTGTATAAATGTAACATCCGAATAGAACTTTCTCTCATTCGCTTCCTCACTGTTTAATTCTTTCAAATTTTATTTATGCTAGTGATGACTTCTGCCTATGCAGCATCTTCCGTTAATCCTTTGAATGTCCACTTAAAAATTATATTCGTGTTATGAATCAAGTTACTGTAACGATTCCTTACTGTAACGATTTCTCCCTTTCTTCAAGCTTTACCTACGAAAAATCAGTAACTTTATTTTCAAATTCTTTTTATATGATTTTGACTTTTATCGTTTCCTTATGACCGAAAGGGCTCGTAAATACACCAGTAGACTAAATAATGACAAGTCTGCAATTATTTCAACATTTAACGAAAATTAGCATTATTCCTTATGTCAGGTAGGAATGCACTCTGCTGTAATCAAGTTCTATAATTAATTGTTTATGCAAAGCTTTACCACTTAAGGAGTCGGCGCCTAAGTGACGCTGTGTCCTAGCACTTGTCACAGAAGTGGGCGGATACCCCATTCAGCCTCCCATTAAGTGAAAGTAGCACTGAACGCTGTCCCGTTTAATGGCTGCTTAACGTCAATAATGAAATGAGGCATTCGTTAGTTTTCCTTTCTTTGTCGAGTTAAAGGCAATTAGGACTTGCTAACAATTCTAAAATTCCTGGATACTTACGGGAAAACAACAAAATGAGGTCTTACGTCGTATCTATGTACTCAAATCTATTCGAGGCATGCACCATACACCATGGGAAACAGCAACTACCCTACTCGAGATGCTTCTGCACAGGCAACACTACAGGCCGGAACACAATCGAGCCTAATGTTGATTCAAAATTCATACTTCAAACACACATCAAACTGCGTATGAGCAGTAGACTGCCAATGACCATGTAACAATCATTTAAGGTTTTACCAACCCAATATTTCCATTAAAGTAAGTTTAAACTGACCGAAAACTCTAACATCGTTCAACACTTAACAGAAATTAAATAATCTCACCAACAATTTTTGGGAACCGTGCTAACTTCAGAAACTTGTTAAAAAATACGCGGACGGAGAAAAAACACAATACCAAAATAATATAATTAATTTAGAGTAATGAAATTTGCGCAATACATTTGTCCAGGTTACATATTTATGTGATTAACATTACAAGACCACAGGTTATCTAAGTGCGAGATGAGTCATTGCAAATGTGAAGTGCTGGTATATTAATAACCGTGTAACCATCAGAATGTTGAATGTAAGCAGGAAGACGTGCATGCATTGTGTTGTACAGGTGTTGGGGTTTGTCGGTCGATACAGGGACGATTAATGCCGGTTGTCGATGATGCTGGAGTTGTCGTCAGATGATGTCCCATATGTGCTCAACTGGAAACTTACCTGGTGATCGAGTAGGCCAAGGTATCATGTTGACACCCTATAGAGTATGTTGGGCTACAACAGCGTTACGTGGGTGAGCGTTGTGTTATTGGAAAACATCCCCTGGAATTTTGCTCATGAATTGCAGCTAACAGGTCCAGTCAGTTGACTGAAGTACAAATTTACAGTCAGGTTGAATGGAAGGACCACAAGAGTGGTCCTGCTGTCACATGAAGTCGCACTACAGACCATAATTCAAGGTGTAAGTCCAGTGTGTCTAGCACAAGCCCTCAACTGGCTTCCTTCTAACCAACACACGGCCATCAGTGTCACCAAGATAGAACCAGCTTTCATGAGAAAACACAAAAAACCTCCACGTTGCCCTCCAATTAGCTCTTGATTCACACCGCTGAAGTCGAAGATGGTGGTGGTTTCGAGTTTGTGGAATTCACATTTACATCGCGTCTGGCTCGGGGCTGTCCATGAAGTAACCTATTTAATGACAGTCCCTGTCGTCAGTTGTCCATTGCCTCAGAAAGCATGTGTGTAATGTGTCCACAGTGAGGTGTGTTATTGTGATCATGCAATTCTGCCGCACTCTCGCAAAGACGCTGCGCGATGCGACAGAGCCATACACCAAACAGGATGGTCTTCCTCCTCGGTAGTGTCACATGACCATCTGGACCCGCTTTTCTTGCAGCTGTACATTCTCGTGACCACCGCTGCCAGCAATCACATACAGTTGCTACATTCCTGCGGAGTTTTTTCGCATCAGCAACATCCAGTCCTATTGCATCGACCTAGTTCAAACTCAATGAGGTGTTGATACAGCGTGTATTTGGTGCAAACCTGATTTGCATCCTCTTACTGGTCCTACTAGCGCCACTCTTATGCGACTGGCGCGAAATATGAACAGACATCATGTTTCAGATGCAGAAACACGCTTACCAACTTTCGTTTATGTCGCACCACTCCTTCTTGGTGCTGCGATTTTTTTTCCATCAGTGTAACTCGACAACCTTTCCTTAGTAGATGGAAGGCAAGCTCTAGAGATAATTTATCACAGTCCGACAACTCGACTGTGCTCCATCTCAAAATAGCCCACAGTCAGGAAACTTCACTAGGCCGTGACCAAAACCATAATGCCATAGAGCCATACTAAATTTCCGGTAACCATCAAATTTGAACAAACGAGCAGCGCTGCTTACTGTTTTTAACGCTTCACGCACATTGCGTATGACGACGGCCAATGTGTGTTCCAGGGTCCGACTACGGGCTGTTTGCGCTTAGATTTCAGCATGACTGGAAAACATTCGGCACCCACAATTCTCAACCTCTTTATACCCTCCTTCGATCTATAACAAGTCTCCACAACAATTAACATCAAAAAATCAGAAAGATAATACTTACATGTTTTATCACTTGTATCATCAGGACAAGGCGCTCATTCACGTACTGACTTTATCTGCTGTCGACAAATCCCACACGGTTAGGGAGTACACTGGTAGGGATGGCAGTCCATAACAAGTTGAGTAAGCGAGGACGGAAATGGAAAGAACTCTCCTCCAAGGAAAGAACAGCAACATAAAAACCGAATTCCCAAATGTAGGCTGGAGCGACCGAAAAAAATATTTACAAACTCATATCCACAGTCTGTAGAAATGTGTTTCCAATTGCAGTGCTAAGTGAAATACTGATAATGGTAATTACTAATTAGATACTTCGATTTTATATCGTGTAAATTTTCATGTCTAGATTGTGAGAGATTGTTGCTATTATACAGGAAGTCTCAAACCTCTTGGGTCTAATTGAAACAATTGATAGTGCGTCCTCAACCGAATATATTGAGATAGGGAACCAGTGGTCGGAAATGCATATTTATTGTGTTATGGACATACAAAGCGTACACCACATAACAGCGTACCTGACTAATTGTTCAAGGCAATGACCGCCAGTCTCAATGCGTGTACTGCAACGGCGCATGCAGTTCTGCCTCACTCTCGTAAAGATTCCGGGTATCTTTTGTACACTGAAATAGGCAGCGGGTGATAAACATCGTACACCCGTGACCAGCATAAAGGCATACAGTGCACAACTTAGGTCATAGCACGTGTGTCATGTGAGGACCGGTGTGTTAATCTGTGCTGCACCCACCACGCTATCCCTGTCGTCAATTTTCCATCGCATCAGAAAGCTTGTGTGTGGTGTGTCCATGGTGAGGTGTGTTACTACGTCCAGTGCATGACGCATAGTCAAAGATGAAACGTTACTCGACATAAGAATTGGGAGACGTGCATTTAATGAAGGGTTCTGCAGGTTATAGCTGCCGTAAAGCAGCAGGAATGTACAGAGAACCCATTCCCAATAGGCGTAATCCTAACTGGAAGAAGTTTATCTCCGTGGATACCAACTTACGAAAGCTGGGGTCGTTCACAGCACAGAGAACCGACGAAGGTTCCCACCAAAGGGATGTTCAAACACCAGACTGCGAGGAGGTGATGTCAAATTGTGTGGCCAGACAGGCAGCAATCAGTACCCGAGAACTTACCAGTGACGCACACACTTCGAAGCATACAAGTAGAGAGTACTGATGGAACAGGTCTTACACCCCATCATAAGGAACGTGTACAATCGCTGAAACCAACAGGTTTTTATCCCTGTGTTTACATCTGCCAATGGATTATCCACTGTAGTGCTGAACTTCATACAGTTTGTGTTGTTCACGGATGAGGCCTCATTCACCCGTGATGGTGTTTTCAACAGCTGGAACAGCCATGTCTAAAGTGAGGAAAATCCGCCCGCTACTCCATATCGGTGGACGCCAGCAACGATTCTCTGTCAGTGTACGACCGGGCATTATCCAAGATCAGGTAATAGATCCTTATTTTCTGCCTCTCCGTTTGTGTGCTCCGCATTACTTGGTGTTCATGAGAAATGTGCTGCCAGAGTTGTTTGAGACGGTACACTTGTTGTCTGTGAACGGATTTGGTTTCAACACGACGGTGTTCGAGCTCATTTCGACGTTAATATCAGTGAGCACCTGAACAACATGTACCCTCATTGCTGGATTGGAAGGGGAGAGCCTGCCTCATGGCCAGCATGCTCGTCGGATCTTGCACATCTGGACTTTCTCCTCTAGAGTTACGTCAAGACACTGGCGTATGAAAACCTTAAGAAACGGATTAAGATCTGCTTGCTAGTGTCCAAGCTCCCACTCACCTGGAACAACAGACAACAGGGATCTTTGAAAGAGTGCAGCAGAACTATATGTGCAGTTGAATGCATGTGTTGAGACTGGAAGTCGTCACTTCGAATAGTTACAATGAGCTACATGTACATTTCTGTTGCGTAGTGCATGTCCATAACCCAATAAATATGCTTTTCCGACCATGGGTTCTCCATCTCAATCCAATTGGGTGTGGAGCCACTGTATCCTCTTTCAGTTTGACCCAAAAGGTCTGAGACACACTATAGTTCCTAAATCAGTTGCTCAACTAACACACTCCTAAATTTTTTGGACGAATTGTTTTCAAATAATGTATTTCTCTGAATGGCTACTTAATGTGCAAAAGTGATGAACTAAACAGCGATATTAATAAATTACTATTAATATCATTATGTTGAATAGTTTTACATTTTGTTTATTATTATTATAATCATAAGAATCTGTACTATGTTAAAATTTGGGAGTGCAACAAAGTTATATTGGGGAGTGAGGGGAGGACTGTAACAAACTCCCTAGAACTGAACCAAGAATGCGCACCTTTTCAACGTAAAGTACGGTGTTGCCTTGCTCACCTCAAATGTGACAGTGGTAGTACTTCCGTCGTGTGAATCTGCTGGAACTGTCCTGTCAGCATACAAAAGCTAATATTTCGTTTGTGTTCGACATTTTGTACTTATTGGACGATTTATTTAGGGAGCCCACATCGGGTCTCCAGCGGAGGACCTGCAGTACTTCCTGCACACGAGCACCAGCCTGGAGGTGCTGCAGCGGCACACGGACCTGCTGCTGTCCGAGTACCACAGCACCCTGCAGCACACGTTGCGAGCCCTGGGGCTGCAGCAGCAGGCGGACGCCTACCCGCTGGAGCAGCTGAGGAGAGAGATGGAGCAGCTGGCACCAGTAGGAGTCTTCTGCACCTACAACCTGCTGCCTGTCATGCTCAACCTAGAGGCAGTCAATTTCGACCTCGATACATCGTCACCCAGCTATGCAGCTAACGCAGAGAAGCTGTTACAGAAATGCTTCACAAACCCCGAATATTTGGCATTTGCTCAATATTTGACACCACTTTTTGATAAGAGTGGTCTTCTTGAAAGTTATTAGACTTCTAATTGAGATTCTGTTCAGGATTAGTTTGAAGTGTGCTGAAGTATTAATACCTTCCTAATAATAAGTTCTATGTGAAGACTGTTAATGGCAGGTAGTGAGCAATGTGTGCACATCGTTTCTAAATGCTGCAATGCCTATTAGCATACTCTAAGTAATAAATCTACCAAGACATTTTGCTCGCTTATTTCACTTCTATTTACACACTTCTTTTCTATGCTATTATGCGTATCTTTTAGCTATAATATTTTACGAAACTTCTACATTTTTAATGTGTATTTTAACCTATCATAAGTGGTATGTATGAAATATTAAGTCAGCTCTCTATGTGTATGTTTTTGATCTTGATGTTTGTCATGAAGTATACTTTGTAGTACACCCTATGTATCAGGATGGAATAACATCTAGTATATTTCTCTACACATTCTACAGATCTGTACTATAGACAAATGTTGCAAATTTTCTGTGTATGATGTGCTGCCATGATAGCAGAACTTTTGGTTTCCATCTCAGAAACTCTTCGACATAAAAATACCACAATTTATTGTGACAAATTAGATTTTTTGTACGTGATTGCAGACTTTTGTCTTTCACATACAAATGGAATATGAAGAATTTATTCCTTTTGGTGTGAAGAAGGTAGATGAGGAATTTACATCCTGTCAACAACGAGGGCATCAAATATTTATTTTATAAATTCATACAGCTTTTTCTTACTATAACGAATACTTATTTATGCTAGAGATAAGTTTCACTTTTTATATTAATGTATGTTCAGTCACTTTCATCTGAAAAAAAAAACAATTTTGTTTTTATATGCAGTACTCATAGTTTAGGAAACAATTCACATTAAAAGTGTTACATTAATAAGTTATTGTTCACAGTTATTTGCTTTTTTTTGGCCGGAGAAGCAGATTCCATCCAAAAGTAAAAAAAAAACACTTTGAAAAATATAGACAAAATACTGCATGATGCAGACGAAAGAAAACTGATCTTCTGATATCAACTTAAGGCAGTCGAAAATTCGCAAGCCAAAGAACACAGTGAGACCCACAACAAGCGTTAGAAAAGCTTCCACTGACAAGCTTATGGGCTATATGATAAAATTACTGTCTGAAAACTTGAAATTACAGGAAGACAGAATCATAAAAGACGCTATATACCTAATACAACATATAAAAACTGTAAGAATAATGACACAGCAACACATCTTCTCTCATTAGTAAAGAAAGTATGTGACCCAATATGCCAGTAACAGAGAAATAGACATTATAGAAAAGGACCTGAAACGTACAACAGATGAAGGAAATACTCAGATTAGCACTGCTTATAATGGAACAAAACTACTTCCAAAAAAAAAAAAACTAAAACAGGTTCAAATGGCTCTGAGCACCATGGGACTTAATATCTGAGGTCATCAGTCCCCTAGAACTTAGAACTACTTAAACCTAACTAACCTAAGGACATCACACACATCCATGACCGAGGCAGGATTCGAACCTGCGACCGTAGCGGTCCAGACTGAAGAGCCTAGAACCGCTCGGCCACACTGGCCGGCAAAACTACTTCCAGTTTAAGAATACCTTTTATTTACCAGAGGACAGATCACCAAAGGAACCTCCAAATTTGGGAGCGTTAGCAAAGATTTTTATAAATTGCTGGACAGATCATTAATTTAAGAAATTAGTTGTAAAACATATTATAGGTAGTTCAGATGGATGAATGACATCTTCTCAGTAGATGAACCACATACGAAAATTGTTAAACTGCATGCTGATCTAAACAAGTTATGTAAGAAAATAAAATTCACAATTGATAAAGAACAAAATAATCAAATTAAATTTCCAGAGAAAACTATTATAAAACAATACATCAAACCCATAATCGAAATTTAACGTAAACCCACAACTGACACGGTCACCTACCAAATCTTGAAGCCCTATAAAACCCAAAAAGAACTAGCACTTAGAAATACCCTATGTTCCATAGACAGTAGCATGGTGGCACTCAAGAAACAAAACTACAAAAATAATTAGACATCAAATGGCAGCTAGCCATAAACAATGGATACAATAATAATATAGTCACAAAGCTATACAACAACAGTGTACTATACAATAACAGTAAACACAAAGCCACATACAACAACAAAATTATGAATCTGCAGAAGTACTATTAAATGTCAATCGATCTTTTTCATACTTAATGTATCAAATTCTATCGACAACTGAACCATACTGCTAAATTTTCAAATCAATGACTTCAATACTTTGGGAGATATAAATTTTTGCCTAGAACACGTAATAACCGTGTTGACATCGTGGAACCGAGAAGGGACTGCAATGTATTCGCCTATAGTATCAACTAAAACCACAACCAAGAGGATAGGTTCGTATAATCCAATTTTTTGGAATTTTCTTTAGTTTCATTGCCACCGATTTTTCACGTAATTAACACCACACTGGAAAATTATTATTTTGTTGTGTTTTGCTTGTGTGAGTGTTTTGTAGAGACTGAGAGAGTGAATGGAGGCCATACATAAAGTGAGAACGTGAAATTTTATTAAAGCTATGTAATGTAAGAGTGAGGAAGTTGTTGTGTAATAGGGGAATTTGTGAATTATTTCCGAGTGAGCTTGGTTTTGTAAAGGGCAGCCAGAAGGTGAGTTGAGTATTAAATTTGTTAGTAATTTATTTCGTGAAAAGGAATCTTGTTTTGTTTTCTTTACATTTTATCTAGTTTTGGAATTACGAGATTTCTAGTCTAAATTATGTATGTTAATCTGATTGGCGGAGTATAGAGGTGCTCGGGATAATCTGACTGGCTGCTTAACATACCAACCAATAAAAAGTCAGCATTTCCCGCGCGTCTGAGTCGGGCTTGTTGCCTCAGTTCTATGAGCCGAGATAGTCGCTCGGGAGCCGTCTTCCAGTAAACACCTATGTTAAATCGCACTGACCATATTTGTACTAAAATGAAGAAAGCCGCGCGTTTGATCGGTTCTTGTGTAGTTGATGAAAAGCAACTACAGTGTTGAATAT
Source organism: Schistocerca americana (assembly GCF_021461395.2). Taxonomy (NCBI): domain Eukaryota; kingdom Metazoa; phylum Arthropoda; class Insecta; order Orthoptera; family Acrididae; genus Schistocerca; species Schistocerca americana. Next base: position 659,353,723 of record NC_060120.1, on the reverse strand, counting down.
TTTGTGAGTGTTTATTTAAGGAAGGATTTGCGTGTGAACATTTCAAGTCGTACATAGACTCCGCGTGGCGTGTTTCGTGCAGATAACGAGACATTATGGCGAGAACATCTGTACGAGAACCCTACTGGACGACTGAACGCATTAACTCGCAAGTAGTCGTGGGTCAGTGACTGTTTAGGACGTTCAAAATACAGGGTCGGACTAAATATCTTCTGGCTGCTTGCTGGCTGTGAACTTGTTCAGAAATGGTTCAAATGGCTCTAAGCACTATGGGACTTAACATCAGAGGTAATCAGTCCCCTAGACTTAGAACAACTTAAACCTAGCTAACCTAAGGACATCACACACATCCATGCCCCAGGCAGGATTCGAACCTGCAACCGTAGCAGCAGCGCGAGTCAGGACTGAAGCGCCTAGAACCGCTTACCCGCAGCGGTCGGCTGTGAACTTGTAACAGAGACAGTCAGTTCCATAATTGATGTCGGGATATTAAATATCGACTTGGCAGTCATTTTCCGTGTTTTAAAGACAAGAAACCAACTTACAGGGAATATTAGAAATTCTTTAACGAGTCATGCAAGAATCTCGAACGCCCGTTTGATTAACTTTCAGCTGGAATGGAGTTATGTGGTCTTTCCGTGGTCGATATTTAGTCGAATTTTCGTCAACGCTGCTTTTGTCAGCTAAACTAGTATCTGCCATCACAGAACGAAGGGAAGAAATGCATATTTCGTCCGGAAAGATTAATTAACTTCCTTTCATCTGCGAGATGTAAACAGAGTTGACAATTTGCAACATAGTCTACATGGCCGATTGCGCTCTCGACTTGCTCTAAAGGGTGGTTGGGTTTCGGGTTCCGCCGAATAGGTCAGGTGACCACTACACGCAGGAGGCGGCTACACGGGTAGCAGCGGCGGTGTGACGTGGACTGGTCGGTTTTTAGAGGATCTCGGGAAAACACAAAAATGGCTTCAGTCACAAACGGTGCAGGCTGAACATAGGAAGAACGTAGATACAGGGACCATCGGTATAACAGTTGTAAATTGTCGTACCTGTGTTGAGAAAATACCAGAGCTCCAAGCGCTAATAGAAAGCAGTGGTGCTCAAATCTTTATATGCACTGAAAGCTGGCTTAAACCGGAGATAAGCTCAGCCGAAATTTTGGCGAAGAACCTAACGGTGTTCCGAAAGGATAGGCTAAACACGAATTCTTTACAGACGAATGGAAAAACTGGTAGAAGCCGACCTCGGGGAACATTAATTTGGATTTCGTAGAAATGTTGGAACACGTGAGCCAATACTGACCCTACGACTTATCTTAGAAAATAGATTAAGGAAAGACAAACCTACGATTCTAGAATTTGTATACTTAGAGACAGCTTATGACAATGTTGACTGGAATACTCTCTGAACGGAATGGACAGTGTCTTGAAAGGAGGATATAAGATGAACATCAACAAAAGCAAAAGGAGGATAATAGAATGTAGTCGAATTAAGTCGGGTGACGCTGAGGGAATTAGACTACGGAATGAGACGCAGAAAGTAGTAAATGTGTTTTTCTATGTGGGGAGCAAAATAACTGATGTTGGTAGAAGCATAGAGGATACATAATGTAGACTGGCAATGGCAAGGAAAGCGTTTCTGAAGAAGAGACATTTGTTAATACCGAGTATAGATTTAAGTGTCAGGAAGTCGTTTCTGAAAGTATTTGTATGGAGTGTAGTCATGTATGGAAGTGAAACGTGGACGATGTATACTTTAGACAAGAAGAGAATAAAATCTTTCGAAATATGGTGCTACAGAAGAATGCTGAAGATTAGATGGGTAGATCACATAACTAATGAGGAGGTATTGAATAGAATTGGGGAGAAGAGAAATTTGTGGCACAACTTGACTAGAAGAAGGGATCACTTCGTAGGACATATTACGAGGCATCAAGGGATCACCAATTTAGTAGTGGAGGGCAGCGTGGAGGGTAAAAATCGTAGAGGGAGACCAAGAGATGAATACACTAAACAGATTCAGAAGGATGTAGGTTACAGTAGGTGCTGGGAGATGAAGGAGCTTGCACACGGTAGAGTAGCATGGAGAGCTGCATCAAACCAGTCTTTGGACTGAAGATCAAAACAACAACAGTTCATTTATTTTTATTTTAGTTCTCTTTTCTTAGTTTCATTTATTTATTTGTGACATTAATACCACCGAGAATATCAGGAACCCGGCGTCACGCGAGGAGGAGGGCGCAGCAAGACCACTGCTTCCCTTTCATGCACCTCGACTCTTATAACTGCCGTCTGGTTTCTGTACAAATTATAAATAGCCTTTCGCTCCCTGTATTTTACACCTACCACCTTCAGAATTTGAAAGAGAGTATTCCAGTCAACATTGTCATAAGCTGTCTCTAAGTATACAAATTCTAGAATCGTAGGTTTGTCTTTCCTTAATCTATTTTCTAAGATAAGTCGTAGGGTCAGTATTGGCTCACGTGTTCCAACATTTCTACGAAATCCAAATTAATGTTCCCCGAGGTCGGCTTCTACCAGTTTTTCCATTCGTCTGTAAAGAATTCGTGTTTAGCCTATCCTTTCGGAACACCGTTAGGTTCTTCGCCAAAATTTCGGCTGAGCTTATCTCCAGTTTAAGCCAGCTTTCAGTGCATATAAAGATTTGAGCACCACTGCTTTCTATTAGCGTTTGGAGCTCTGGTACTTTCTCAACACAGATACGACAATTTACAACTGTTATACCGATGGTCCCTGTATCTACGTTCTTCCTATGTTCAGCCTGCACCGTTTGTGACTGAAGCCATTTTTGTGTTTTCCCGAGATCCTCTAAAAACCGACCAGTCCACGTCACACCGCCGCTGCTACCCGTGTAGCCGCCTCCTGCGTGTAGTGGTCACCTGACCTATTCGGCGGAACCCGAAACCCAACCACCCTTTAGAGCAAGTCGAGAGCGCAATCGGCCATGTAGACTATGTTGCAAATTGCCAACTCTGTTTACATCTCGCAGATGAAAGGAAGTTAATTAATCTTTCCGGACGAAATATGCATTTCTTCCCTTCGTTCTGTGATGGCAGATACTAGTTTAGCTGACAAAAGCAGCGTTGGCGAAAATTCGACTAAATATCTACCACGGAATGACCACATAACTCCATTCCAGCTGAAAGTTAATCAAACGGGCGTTCGAGATTCTTGCATGACTCGTTAAAGAATTTCTAATATTCCCTGTAAGTTGGTTTCTTGTCTTTAAAACACGGAAAATGACTGCCAAGTCGGTATTTAATATCCCGACATCAATTATGGAACTGACTGTCTCTGTTACAAGTTCACAGCCGACCGCTGCGGGTAAGCGGTTCTAGGCGCTTCAGTTCTGACTCGCGCTGCTGCTACGGTTGCAGGTTCGAATCCTGCCTGGGGCATGGATGTGTGTGATGTCCTTAGGTTAGCTAGGTTTAAGTTGTTCTAAGTCTAGGGGACTGATTATCTCTGATGTTAAGTCCCATAGTGCTTAGAGCCATTTGAACCATTACCTGTTGGGTCTGATTCAAGAGATTGAGAAGGTCCAAAGGAGAGCGGCAAGATTCGTGACTGGTACATTTTGCCATCGCGAGAGCGTTACAAATCTCATAGAAAGTTTGAAGTGGGACACTCTTGCAGATAGACGGCGCGTAAAACGGAAGGGGCTGCTCACTAAATTCCGAAATCCGAACTTCACCGAGGATGTAGAGCATTTATTATTACCATCAACTTTCAAATGGCGCAATGATCACCATTCAAAGATAAGGGAAATTAGACCTAGTACTGAGGTGTTCAGACAGTCGTTTTTCCCTCACGCGATCTGCGAGTGGAACAGAGGGGGGGAAATATGACTTTGGCGCGAATTGTGGCCTCCGCCACAGACCGCTTGGTGGGTAGCTGATTATATATGTAGATGTAGATGTGTGTGCGCGTCCTGACCATAGCTCCTGCAAGGTGGCGGCGAGAGAGGGACGTGAGCTGTGCCTTGGCACGATTCGCCTTCGCCTGTCCCTCCTGCGAATACGGCATAATAGTACATTCCCAGAGAATGGTGAAACAGGATTCCTGAGTCTGTCGCCTCCCTTCCGTAACCAATCAAGGCCCTTCGATGAGCAGGCTTTGCACAGAGCACCCACCAAGACATGGCAGACTGAGAGGCATCACGGCGTCGACGACAAGCTGCCAAAGTGGTCTCGATGAGCTACCGGCAGTCGGGTGAAGTAAGGTGGATCGTCTTCATGGTCTCCGGCCGCATCACACCCTTTGCTGGCAGAAACTGATGGCGCAGATATATGTATCATGGTCAGAGAACTCGGTGGGCCAGACTTCAGCAGCTTGCACCCCACTGACAATATCGTGGAAGATGTAAACACGATGTAATCGGTTGGAAGAGTGGCTAGTGGAATGCGTAAACCCCAGACGATCACCATGAACATGCTCCCAAGAATCCACTAGTCTGAGGGGCTGGAGAATTGTCGCTAGCGCCGCGCATGGAGAGTGACGTTGTAGTTGGTCCTTGGGTGCCTGAGTGCAATTGAAATCGCCTCCCATGATCAATGCATCCTGCCAACCCAGGAAGAGAGGAGTGATTGTCCCTAAGAAGTAGGTGGAACATTCACCGTGGCGACCCGAATCAGACGGCGCATAGACATTGAAGATCCTGTCGCCAGCAAACATGAGAGCCATACATCTGGCATCAAGGAGATATGCAACTGCATCAGCGAGAATACCGTCACGTAAGATGATAGCTAGCCCACTACCAGTACGGGAAGCACGAGAGACATGGCCGGCCGGGGTGGCCGAGCGGTTCTAGGCGCTACAGTCTGGAATCTCGTGACCACTACGGTCGTAGGTTCGAATCCTGCCTCGGGCATTGATGTGTGTGTTGTCCTTAGGATTGTTAGGTTTAATTAGTTCTAAGTTCTAGGGGACTGATGACCTCAGAAGTTAAGTCCCATAGTGCTCAAAGCTATTTGAACAATTTTTTGAACGAGAGACGTGTTGTAAAACCATGGGGAGCACAGAGAGTTGCCACATGCGCCTCCTGAAGCAGAGACACGTCAACATCCGCGGCATACAGCATGTGATGGAGCAAAGCCAGTTTGTGGCGTGTGTGAATAGTGTTTACATTGACCTTGGCTATGTGATAAGTCTGGAAAGCTGTCATCGCCAGGAGAACAGGCGATTCAGACACAGGGAAGCACAGGGAACTCATCACTGCGTCAGGGAGGGAGCCGACCCCACCAAGGAGAGTCCATCGTTCTGTACACTTCCAGAATGTCAGTCTTCAGCATCGACGTCGTCCACCCAGGAGACAGACGTGTCACCGGGCCGGTTCAGTGGAACATTATCATAAATGCGCCCACACATAACGTAGGACAGAGAAAGGAAGGCAACCGCATCAGAGGCAGGCGGGGAAGGTTGATTTCCGGAGGTAGACGCTGTAAGGAGATGGAGGCGGGGAAGGACGTCGCGTCGTCAATTGTCAGGGTGTCAGAGGACAGCGCACCATCAGTAGCAGGGTCGTCATCCTGTGCAGACTTCCGATGGAAGCAGTTATCAGAAGAGGTACGGCGTCGTCTCTTGCGTTTCCTCAGCGACGTTGCTTCCTGACATGCTGTTCTGTGTCGGATGGCGGGCGGATATCGTCCGACATGTGGCCAGATGGCAGAAAGGCGGAGGTAGGTTCAGCTCTATGATCAACAAATATGGGGTCGGGACAGACAGCTTGTGCCTGCTGATGGTCGTGGTCATTTGTATTGCCTCCGGCAGGGGTGTAGAGGAGACAGGCGAAACGTCCATCGCATCGTCGAGAGGAGCCGACACGGGTACCGACTGATTCAGAGGGGGCGTAGCAGGCAGCACCGCCTCAGACGCGTAAGACAGAGGTCACTCAGTGGCCGCCGTAGGAGGAGCGACGTCTCCGATCGGCGTCTGAACCAGTCTACAGCGGAGACATTCAGAGTGGACATGGCCTTCTTGGCCACAACCTGAACAGGTGCGCGGCTGGCCATCGTACATGACGACAGCCCTGCTGACGGTTATTTTACACGTTGGAAGGAACGTGTTTCCGTAGTTCTATATTTATCTGACGGACTCCATTTACGACACGGTACGTTTCGAACGTCTACCACGTTTCAGCCACTAGACTGACGACGGTGCCTTAAGGTATAAAAGCGGCCACCACAACATCCGACGGTACTTGAAACGGGAGTTCGAAAACCCGCAACGTTCGAAGGTGAAAACCAGCGTGATCAACCACTACAGTCCCTACATATCATTCAGAGTACCAGAACTTGAGATCGTAGAGTGACGCCGCACAATGGCGGCGCACAGCTCGTCATTCGCCAGCTTTATGTACACAGTAGTACTGAGGATCGAAAAATATATTCCGAGAACATCTTGTGGCGAGAGATGCATTTCTTCCCGTCTAAAACATTCAACTTCATACGCCTTCGCTCGTTCGTGATGCAACGGAAAAATTAATGTAATTGTCGCTTGGCGGTAAGAAAACGCCATGATGATCAATGAAGTCGGACTGCCGCGCGGGATTAGCCGAGCGGTCTCAGGCGCTGCAGTCATGGACTGTGCGGCTGGTCCCGGCGGAGGTTCGACTCCTCCCTCGGGCATGGGTGTGTGTGTTTGTGCTTACGATAATTAAGGTTAAGTAGTGTGTAAGCTTAGGGATTGATGACCTTAGCACTTAAATCCCATAAGATTTCACACACATTTGAACATTTTTGAAGTCGGACTCGAAAACAAACCGCTACGTGGATGTAAACAAACGCGCGTTCGCTAGCAAGCATCACAACAGGCGAGACGCAAACAAGGTGTGCGCGCCTCACCACACCCTAAGACCGACTATCCTCAGCTGTTAGCTACAGTAGAACGTCGATTATCCGAACGTCGGTCAACCGAACGACCGCTTAACCGAATTGCGTACTCGCTCGCTCTCCCAACCTACCGTCCATCATCCCCCTCACTCCCAAACCAAGCAGTAGATTGCCACGAATGTGATAAAGAAGACGTTCATGAAAGGATGAATATCGATGATGCAGATCCAGGACACCAAATCATGCAGGACAGCAAATCGTAAACGTCATCACTGATAAAGATGACGCCGCCAGCATCTCATCAATCAATGGTCCAGAAAGTGAAGATGAAAGTATACCAACAGCTTCTGAGGCGTTCACTTGTTTAGATACTGCCTTGCGATTGTTTGAAGCCCAAGATGAAAGTAACCAGTTTCACATATATGTAATGAAAAAAGTACATGACTTAGCTGCTCGTAAGCGTGTAGGCTTGCTTAGACAGATCAAAATAAAGGATTTTCTTTAACGTCAATTTTGTATACTGTTTGTATTGTTCATGCAAAATGCGTATGTAATATGTACATACTTTTGTTTAGTAAACTGTGCCACATACTATATATTCCTACTGAAGTTGCCTTTGTATGTTACTTTGTAATACTAAAAGAGATGCCTGTTTTTATGAATAAACTTAGTGTACAGTACTTCTTTTTGGTAAATAAACATGAACGGTTCGATTATCCGAAAAAACCAGTTTTCCGAACACCCATGTCCCTCAATTACTTCGGATAATCTGCGCTCTACTGTATTTAAATTTTTAGCACAGCTAAGGTACGTTAACTACTTGGCCTAATAAAGGGTTCCAGATTTAAATTTTCAGCCTTCATTGCCTCATATTATGTGATGACATTACTACGTTAACCTCACAAACACTTCTTTGAATTTTTTGCTTTAGAATATTTTATCAATTTGACAAAAAATATCGCTAAGTTAAGAAACTCGACGGACTTCAATAGTGACCTGCAATAAAGCAACCGATTCAACAGCTGGAATTGTTTTCACTTCCATATTGCGCAGGTACATGTAGGTGATCCATCCTAATGCAAGTAAATTCCACATTTCGTTGTCAAAACAAATTCCAGTTCCGGTAAATGAAACCGGCGTGCGCATTTTCCAGTAGCTTTAGCTTGGCAACCGTCGAAAATGGAGCCTATGTTAATATGACGCTATCCAAGTAAATGACTTTCCTCTTGAAATACATTGAATTTTTTAGAATCTACTGCATTATTCTGTGATATATTTACGAAGGAAAGGCTGAAGGATAACCATATACAGCCATATGAGAAGGGAGGAATTATTGCTATCATGCGGACTGTGTACGTTAGTTCCTGCGGAATATTATGGGTTTTATTTGTTGTACAAGGAAAATTACCACGCTGTGGCAACGTCAAGGTCGTCCAGTACGGACTGCAGCTTGCACGATCACCAAACGCTTTAGCACTTTGGTACTCTAGAGCTTATCTGACTGATGGTGCTATCTAGTGACCTTACCTGTAATTAAGGCACCGGTAATACATTGGCAAACAAGATTCCGAGGTACAATATTTGCTTAAAAATTCTTGGAAACTGAGGTTACACAATGACATTAGATGGTCAGGAGTATCAGATGCACTCCACACACATCCGCTCTACCGCTTATTTATTTCTGACTTAAGTCCCACTGTCTGGGAAAAATTTGTCTGCTGGCTGATCTGTGCTTCCATCTGACAGAGTTTCCTGTACTACGTGTGGCACCAAGCAGCGCCTCTAAAATCAGAGCCCTAAATGAAAGATAGATTACTGTCTTTAGCGTATCGTACAGTTTTCCTGTTTCTAGTATGTACAGAAAGTTTGAAATTTTTAAAGGTTACTTTTCTTTCGACTAATTTGATGATGTCCTCCATCTTTTTCTATAGCACAATTTTTATCTCTACATTTCCATTAGAGCCTTCTTCCACCATACCCAATAATCTATTTTACACGTTATGAACTAGTCTGCCCTTCCAAAAGAGAAACAAATGAAAAAAAAGAAGGAATACGTGCTAGGCATAGTGCCTTACATGATAAACTAAGGAACGACTTTATTATTCACACTAATAAATATTTCGTGACTGGCCACTTCAGACGATATACCCCTCCCCCACCCCCTTTTGGGAAATGTGTTCCAAAAATTAATTAAAATTTTCTCCAATTCTATAGCTCCAACCGTGGCTTTCTTAGCTTGTAAAATAAATGCCAAAAATGGAAATCTGCTCTCAATTATATCCAGCTCCAAATTTTTCTTCTTCCCTCCCAGTTCGCCTGAGATTTGGCTAAAACTAGCCGAGCTCAACCGGGACCGATTGCAAACAGCCCTTCTGATGGTAAAAAAAGGAAGCAAAGAAGAGAACAAGTCCCCTACAACACCCCTACTCATGCATGCTGTAGCAGATTTCCTAATAATGTTTGTTTCTTCTTGTAAAAGCTTTCTGCAAACTTCCTTCCAGGCCTATATTCTACAGTCATTCTTCAGTTCATTTGCTGTCCATCTACTTTTTAACGTATTTTAATGGAGTCATGTCTAAAACGCTCTCAATTTATTATCATCAAGAGCTTCCACATTCCTGATTCACTTGCATGCAAGGCAGTGCTTTAGACATCCAGAATATATCGCTCTCCAGTCCAGTTTTCAATACCTATAGATACGCAGTAAATATTTAATACCAGAGCTTCTTATTTGAGAAATTGTTGCTTCTACTGTAAATTCCACGACATTACTATTAAGCAATCACTGTTCTCGTCTTTACACTTCACATGAAGTTTTTATCTTAGCTTTATTTAACTTGTGTTATATGCGATGTATATCTCCAATGCAGTAGGAAAGTCTTCCAGATTCTCCTTACTTTCGACCACCAGGGCTACATCGTCTGAAAGTATATCTCACGATTGCACTATTCCTATTCTGAAATTTTTTTAAAACTTCTTCATAGTTACATTACTTGCCTCTGAAATAACAGCTTGCATACTATGAAAAAATCCTTATGGATATTAGACCACGTCATTTTGTAAGAAGATTACAAATGAAAAATGACCGTTTTGTTCTTCCTTACAATGGTTCTCTTCAGGTCAACGATATGTCTGAGTTCTGACGACAGTCTTCTCTATACACAATCGTATTTCGGTTGTCATTTGACAAACCGATGTCACTATTCTAGAAACTCGTTGAGGAGTACAAAACCAAGATTTTGTCGAGGGATACTTACAACAACTTGTGTTTTTTAAGTTTCCACATTTATCACTTGAATTTTGTAGACACTACAGATTTCTCATCTATAACTATAATTTTTAGCTCCGTTCGGTGTTTAGAACATTGTTTTTCATCTTACGTCTTATGCTTTATATATACAAACACTATCGTTATTCTCCCTCAACTACTAACACGTCATGTTCGCTTTTACCGGCCGCTGTGCCCGAGCGGTTCTAGGAGCTTCAGTTCAGATCAGCGCGACTGCTACGGTCGCAGGTTCGAATCTTGCCTTGGGCATGGATGTGCATGATGTCCTAAGGTTAGTTGGAGGGTCCTATGCCAGAGTGAACCAACTACAAATTACATGTTTCGAGATATTCAGCTCTAAAGTTCAACTACAGAAAAAAAATCTGATGAGATATTGAGGGCAGTAAATGATCTTCAACAGATTGCTAACATATACTGAATCTTGTTTATTGGCTTTTCAATCAAAATGCACCTATTACAGGTCTGAAAAAATGATGGTGATTACAAGGAAGGGAAATAAAGTTTGAATAAGTACATTGTGTCAGCACAGATGTAACTATTAAAACACTTTTGTTTCGTCACACATGTTATGTTTATAGCAGTCTTGTTTCATTCTTCAACAGAAAACGTCATATACTATAAGGAAACTGTGTCTGGTAAATTTTATACAGAATTTTCGGGAATCTCTTTCATCTTCTGATAACCCATCTTCACTGGAATTTCCAGCTATCTCTGCAGCATTTCGCAAGTTCTTGTAAAAATCATGGTAGATGGGGGGAATGAAGCACAGCATTGACTCAAGATCTTTCTTCTTTGCACTCGTAAGTGGTCTTCCTCTGGGATACTTGAGATTCAGTGCTATGTGGTGAAAATTGAGTGTCCGACCTCTACTCGTTTAGAGAAACTAACTTCATAGTACTCCACATCATCATTGTGTGTGTACTTGAACTGCATTACGTTGGGCTTCTCTTTGCTTATTGTGATGCGTCATATTTCCATCCAAGCTACAGTTAGTCTATCAACTTTTTTCCTGTTTCTTAAAACTGATGTTAAGCTGTCAGAGCTGAAGAAATCATCACGTTTCATTTCCACCACACCGAACTTTTGTTTCTTGACTCTGCATGTTTCCATTATGCTCTGGATTTCATGCATATGGTAAATGTTTTGGTTGCATCTCATCTTGTTCTCAATATGATTGAAATCAGTGTCATTGGGCAGATAACTGTGGCCTGGGATTAAAAATTTTTGAATGATTTCTTTGACATGCTGAGCAGGGTCTTGAACGATACGCTTTAGTATTGTCACCAGTTTGAAATTTCTATTTTGACCACCACAAAAGTCTGACCAAAACACAACAGTTTCTTTCGTAGGATTAGCATTTAGGTGTTTCATAAGACACGATCCTATCTCATCTGGTCCTCGACCTGCTATTCCCTCATGCCAAAGGTGCATAGTTCCTTTGGATGTACCCATATCATGGATACCCAAATTGAAGCAAGAAAGTTGACTTTTGTAATACACAACACCAGTGGAAACTTTTAGGAGCGAAATTGTCTTTTGCAGATCAAACGCAAGGACTGTGCATTAACCATTTAAACTTTCTCTTTGTATTTTCGTAGTGTTGCCCTTACAAGGTCAACCTGTCGATGATGTAGCTCTCTTTCCATGTTTACATCTTCAAGAGCTTTCACATTGTCAGAAATGTTCTCTAGTGCTTTTAGAGAGTTGGTTTTAATTTGAAAGATATCACATTTCTTGCATGTGGCTGTGTGTGGCAATTTAAATGAGAGGTTGAACTTAGTTTTGAAAACTTTTTCATTCAACGATTGTGACACAATGTCAGACTCTGCATTTTCTGCTATCAGTTGCTCTTTATACAGCCTGTGCATCAAGCTCAAATTGAGGTGACAGGAGAGATACTTCCTATTGGGACTATCCTTCCGACAATAGTGGATCCTATAGCATGGAAATGAATTAATATGATCTCTGATGCGACGAATTCTTTCTTCAGGAAATTTATTATGCGGCTCATGTTTTCCTCTTCTGTCTTGTAGTTGACCAGACTTCACTTTCAGAAGAGCTCTGTGAATCTTTGAACTGTTAACACAGATTGTGTTTACGAACATATTTTTGCTAACCTTCACATCACCTGATATGGTAGGAACAAAGTAATGTCGAGTAAATGTTCTTAGGGGATCTTCAGCATTTGATCTTCTGTCCTTCACAATGAAGGACTTAAACAGACCGTCCAATCAAAGCTGTTTGTGTTTCGTACCGTCCATCACTGTAATACATATCAAAAAATAACTGTCGTTCCTACAGTGAGACTTTTTCATAACATTTGCTACGACTTGTACAGCGGTAGTCCTTTAACGTTTTCCCCATTAGTGTTTGTCCCGTCGATAATTGTAAATGCGTTTCCGCTGTTTTTGCGAGTCTTCTGAACATTCTTTTTCCAGTTAGCTGGATTGCTTTTCTTGCGCTTCACGCTAATTGGTTCTTTGGATTCTGCAAAAAATAAAAATGTTTCCTAATGTAAAACTATGGCGTACATGTTCACCACTTACATAATTACGAATACAATTTAGCAAGTAAAATAGTTAAATAAAAGTTGGCAACAGATGTGCAGTTAAAACGATGCGTTTTCGTATATTTCATTTGCCAAAGTGTACCAACTGCGTTCCTAACGCTGACGGCATTCTCGATGTTCAGCGACTGTAATAATCGATCAGGAACATGTGCCTATCGGTAGTTGTGAGCATTCCACTACGTAGTTCACAGTTTACTCCCTAGACGGTAGCACAGCACATCATCATGTAGTTACTTCACTTTTGCATATGACAGTAGCCTTCAACAATCGCATGCAACGAAGTAATGTTGTACACTATTCTTAGCCAAATTTATGCAGTTTTAAGTACAAAACATACCTTTACTACTTGATTGACGTGAGGATGGCACATATTCATCGCTGGAACCACACTCAATGTCAACATTACTGTCATTTGACTCTTCTGAACTCCTGTATGCAACTTCGTCTACCATCTTGTTGCTGGGTATAGTTCACTCTGGCACCAGAGATAAATGTAGATCTGAGACATTCCAGAAGTGCCAACATAAAAAAAAAAAAATCGCTCAGTGTCCCTCAAGAGTCCTGGTTCGTTTTGCCATATGAATCTTTATAATTTTCTGCACCATTATCAATAGCTAATCTAAAATGTCAAAATTTGTAGTTGGTTCACTCTGGCATAGGACCCTCCAGTTAGGTTTAAGTCTAGGGGACTGATGAAATGGTTCAAATGGCTCTGAGCACTATGGGACTTAACTTCTGAGCTCATCAGTCCCCTAGAACGTAGAACTACTTAAACCTCACTAACCTAAGGACATCACGCACATCCATGCCTGAGGCAGGATTCGAACCTACGACCGTAGCGGTCGCGCGGTTCCGGACAGGGGACTGATGACCTCAGATGTTAAGTCCCATAGTGCTGAGAGCCATTTGAACCATGTTCGCTTTTGGCTGTAACTGGTTTACTGCACTCAGTGGCGGCTCGCAGATACACATTCTGGGTGCTCACAAATATTTAAATTCAGATGAAAGTGAAAGTGCGAAATTAATAGCATCTGCTGTATAATAATAATATGTGTAATTGGCCTGAAAAAAGGAAGAATTGTTTTTGTAGAATCTTGTTGTTCTGCACATAACGAAGCACAGTTTTTGTGTAGGTTGGAGTTTTCGTGCTTTTTTACTTTTTCGGACAAACGTATAAGATTCCTAATTCATGTATTAGTTAACAAATTGACTTCTGGGCTGAAAATCGGGCATTATTAAGTTGTACCCACTTAACGACTCACGCTTATTATTCACTTCTTTGTTAAATGTTCGCTTGTAGTCACGCTTATTTACTTTCGTCACTTTCTGAGACAACGAATTTTGTTTGTAATGACCTAGTTCCTTTGCGGCTAACATTTCCTGGTAATTTTCTTTTCTGTTAGCGCTTAATACAGAATCAACAAAGTTCATGATGACACTCCACAGGAATCCCGATTCCTAAACAGTAGACAACCAACTCCAAACGCGACTAAATTCAAGCAGTACTATGTGGCAACAAGGTCACTTGACGAGAATACAAGTGAGGCGCTGAGAGTCACAAGGGCCAGAAGCACACGGTCTTCGATCTCTCCTGTTTAAGTGAATATCAGAGAAACAAGTGTGACAGCTTTTCGTGAGTGTTCAAATATACCGTACGTACAACGTGGGTCTACCGTGCAGATAAACCATAATATTAACAGATGTCAGAAGCATGTGTAAATACTACAGTCTCCAATCGACGATGATGTGCTTCATGGTTCTCAGCGGCTTAAATAGATTACTCTAAGGTACAATCCAAAACTTTATGTACTGCATCTCAATCAGACTCCCACAAAATAAGTTTTTCTCTCAGTATAACTATAACACATACTGATATCTGATCTAATTTTAGTACACAGTGTGTGAATTTGCATATCTGTTGAGTGAGCCACCACCTGGTGGCGAACGTACGATGGTGAGTCAAATGAAAACCTTAAATATTTCTTTAAATATTATTTATTGTGCAGAAGTGGTACAAAGCTGTATCACTTTTCGACATAATCTGCCCCACGCTCAATGCAAGTCCTCCAGCGCTTACAAAGTGCATAAATTTCTTTAGAAAAAATTCTTTTGGTAGTCAGCGCAACCACTCATGCACCGGGTGGCGTACCTCTTCATCAGAACGGAACTTCTTTCCTCCCACTGCGTCTCTGAGTGGTCCAAACATATGGAAATCACTTGGGGCAAGGTCTTGTGAGTATGGTGGATGAAGAAGACACTCATAATGCAGGTCTGTGATTGTTGCAACTGTTGTACGGGCAGTGTGGGGCCTTGGCATTGTCATGTTGCAAAAGGACACCTTCTGACAGAAATCCACGTTGCTTTGATTTGTTTGCAGGTCGCATATGATTTTTAGTAGATCTGTGTATGATGCTCTGGTGACAGTGGTCCCTCTAGGCATGTAACGCTCCAAAATGACGCCTTTTTCGTCCCAAAAGAGAGTCAGCGTAACCTTCCCTGCTGATGGTTCTGATCCAAACTTCTTTGGTTTAGGTGAAGAGGAATGGCGCAATTCCTTGCTCGCTCTCTTCGTTTCTGGTTGGTGGAAGTGAACCCAAGTTTCGTTCCCAGAGCCGGCCGAAGTGGCCGTGCGGTTCTAGGCGCTGCAATCTGGAGCCGCGAGACCGCTGCGGTCACAGGTTCGAATCCTGCCTCGGGCATGGATGTGTGTGATGTCCTTAGGTTAGTTAGGTTTAACTAGTTCTAAGTTCTAGGGGACTAATGACCTCAGAAGTTGAGTCCCATAGTGCTCAGAGCCATTTGAACCATTTGAGCCATTTCGCTCCCAGTAACGATTCTTGCAAGGAAGCCATCACCTTCTCGTTCAAAGCGCCGAAGAAGTTCTTCACAAGCATCAACACGTCGTTCTCTCATTCCAGGAGTCAGCTGCCGTGGCACCCATCTTGCAGACACTTTATGAAACTGGAGCACATCATGCACAATGTGGTGTGCTGATCCATGACTAATCTGTAAACATGCTGCAATGCCATTCAGTGTCACTCGGCGGTTTTCCTTCACTGTGGCTTCAACTGCTGCAATGTTCTGTGGAGTCACAACTCGTTGTGCCTGACCTGGACGAGGAACATCTTCCACTGAAGACACACCATTTGCGAACTTCCTACTGCATTCGTAGACTTGCTGTTGTGACAAACATGCATCGCCATACTGAACCTTCATTCGTCGATGAATTTCAACAACTTTCACACCTTCACTACGCAAAAATAGAATAACAGAACGTTGTTCTTTCCTGGTGCAAGTCGCAAGTGGGGCGGCCATTTTTATACTGACACTGTGATAGTATGTGTGCATCTGCACAATGCTGCCACATACAGGCCATTATGCACGCTGTTTTTTAGCACGCTTACCAACTTACAGGATAACGGTGCGAAATTTCAGTTTGTTATTACAAACTTAAGGTTTTCATTTGATTCACGCTCGTAGATAGAAGTCTGCTTCAGTGTGCTACCACCTGGCGGCAAGTAGTTGAGCGGTAAGGGCTATCAGTGCATGCTGTGGACCGTGCACATTGGTATGTATTTGATCCATAAGGCAACTGTGTCACTCCAATTGAGCATGCGCAGAAGCTGCTTAAAACGTGCACAAGTGAAGGTGTGCTCACGACACCGATGCCAAGTTTCACCAATTCTTGAGGAGTTATGTGTAGCAAAGCGCGGTAGATTTAGTGCCGTGTATTTCATATTACCCTATCTACATTGCGTTTAACAGCATTCAAAGAAAAATAACCAATAAATCCGAAAGGTTTCAAAAGTTAGGGTGTTCACATGCCCTTGTGTTCTTCGCAGCAGCGGCCACTGATTGCCTATTACAATGAGGGACTTTGTGCCCTCTTCAAGCACATAGAAAGACGTTCCATGACTTATTAAGAAAAACTTAATACGAAATTGATCGAATGTACAAGAAATATGTATGAGGGTTATTCCAAAAGTAAGGTCCGATTGATTGCCAAATTGAAACCACAGTGAACATCAGAAATGTTTTACTTGTAACAATTAGCTACACCTTTCAGCTACTTCTCTACGTAGTCGCCGTTCTGACAGACTTTTGTCATAGCGTTGTACCAACTTTTCAATAGCCTCATCATAGAAGGCAGCCGCCAGTGCTTTCCGCCAATTCTCCACGCTGGCCTACACCTCGTTGTCTGTGTCAAAATGTTGTCTTCAAAGACAGCGGTTCATGTGACCAGAGATGAAACTCAGGGGGAGACAATTGCGGACTGTATTGTGGGTAATCTCACATTTCCATTTGAAAACGATGCAGGAGCATCTTCATTGCCCCTGCAGAATGCGGCTGAGAATTGTCGTGAAGACGAAACAGCACGACAGTTATGTAATGTTGGCTGCATAGCTTCAGGCGAAATTTCTCACCAGGCCCTCGTACTTGGCGGCAGACACTATTTTCTAGACATCTTTACGCACTCACTGCGAGCTCAGAAATGAGAAGAGCGACGTGATGCTAACTGGGGTTATACTAGAGACACTACCCAACACATCAGTGCAAAGCTTTATCGGATTTTCATAGTCGTTTCCATTTCGCGACCGATCAGACCTTACTTTTGGAATAACCCTCGTAGTTGTTAATATTCAAAAGCTTGCAAGATCTTATTTTAGAGTGTGACATAAAATAAAGTACTATGATCGATAATGTGCGGCTGACCAGTTACTCTTGTATGTACAGTCTGCTGGCCACTGCAGAGTCTAAGTCCGAGTCGTTCACTTAAGGCCACCAATAAAACTGTCGGCCACTCAGAATTCGAAGTCCGGCCATATGCACGATTGGGAAATATAAAAAATGGTTTAAATGGCTCTAAGTACTATGGGACTTAACATCTGATGTCATGTCCCCTAGACTTAGAGCAACTTGAACCTAACTAACCTAAGGACGTCACACACATCCATGCCCAAGGCAGGATTCGAACGTACGACCGTGGCAGAGGCGTGGTTCCGGGTTGAACCGCCTAGAACCGCTCGGCCACAGTGGCAGGCTTGGGCAATATCGTAAGCAGCAGTAGTGTCTGGAGGAAGTATTGTCTTCTTCTCGAGTTGTTACAGTGCTGCATCAGCAGGGGTCTAGTGCTAAAAGTCGCGCAATGTAGACCCAAAAACGCAAGTTCGAGACCACTTTTCCCACTATTCTTTAAACCGCATTTTGGCTGTCTGCTAAAGTTATCCTTATGACGGAACTACAAAGATAATTCGCTTCACTTTCTAACCTGTAAACAATTTCGCAAAACAGCTCTGGCTGTGTCAAGATCAAAACAGATTACACTTGAGAGTTTCGTCACCCTGCAGCGGCCGCCCTCTACCCGCTACTGGTTAGCGGTATCAGCTGCCGGCCACACGCCACCCGTCACCTGATGCCAGGCGCCGTCCGATCAGGTGACAGTGGTGAGCTGCTATGAGTGTACTTACCAACTGTTATTTTCTTACGTGAAGTTCTAATATCGATCTTGCAGTTACGTACTGGAGTTCGCATACATGTAACTAATAAACGTTGTTTAAGCGTTGCAAAGCAGTCGTAACTCTTAAAAGTCCCACATTCGTGACATAATGTTTGCTTTGGGTTTAATTTTGGGGCGAAGGTGGCGGAGACTGCTCGAAATATCTGTATTCTGTGAGAGGTGAGCGCTTTTGATCAAAACACGTCAAATGGTTCAAATTGCTCTGAGGACTATGGGACTTAACATCTGAGGTCATCAGTCCCCTAGAGCTTAGCACTGCTTAAACCTGACTAACCTAGGGACATCACACACATCCATGACCGAGGCAGGATTCGAACCTGCGACCGTAGCAGCAGCGCGGTTCCAGACTGAAGCCCCTAGAACCGCTCGGTCACAGCGGCCCAGAAAATACGTCAGAATAGGATTTTTTTTTCTCTGAAGAAAAATAACTCTGGAATGAATCATTTTCGACATTCAGGAAGTCTCGATAACTGATACAAATGACGCAACGGTTGCAGGTTCGAATCCTGCCTCGGGCATGGATGTGTGTGATGTCCTTAGGTTAGTTAGGTTTAAGTAGTTCTAAGTTCTAGGTGACTGATGACCTCAGAAGTTAAGTCCCATAGTGCTCAGAGCCACTTGATACAAATGATGACCTGCGACCATTCCATCGCGCGACATTTGTATTCTATAGCAAGATCATAAGCTGGGCTTAGGAGTACCACATGCTCTAAATCAAAGCAACAGAAATCAAAGGAGTGACCGTTGCTGCAATTTTACTTGAATGTCATCACCCATTGAGTATTCCTATCCCATATTGCTTTCGGTTGCAGTATAAGAAAAACGACCAACAAATCTTCACTGCAAATTGCTACTTCACGATAATGCACTGATTTCACAAATAAAACTACCGAGGATGTTATTTGGGTAGGCATCACTAAAGCACTTTTCATACTGATCTTATGCCCTCAGATGTTTACGTCTCCCGCTCCTTACTGAACAACCGTCAAGAAAACTCGTTACCAGGCGAAATGCACTTCAGATCCGGTTTGACCACATCATTAACTCAGAACTAGTAGATTTCGACGGTGGTGGAATCGATAAATTACCTGAGCATTGCCAGACTGTCTTTGATATTGTGACAGAATGTATTGTTGGTGCTTCATTTCTCTCAGATGTTTAATGTTGTGTTCAATAAATTAATCGCAAATGCTATTAAAATATACACTGTACTACTAATACAAATGAAATGAAACGTACCACAACATTCGACCAAAGTCTATTTCAATGAAGCATTAAGTATCTCTAAAATGGAATTGCCTATATCGGCATGATTTAGTGAGACACTACACACTTGAGACTTATAAACATTCTGTGCTTACTTGCTGTCGTGTCTCATGCTCAAATGGTATAGGATGTGGTAAATAAAACTGTGTATCCACAAGTCCAAAAATTATGTCGGCAGAAGCAGAAAGGCGCATTATCAGTTGTGCAGTGTCTGGAGTCTTACGCTCTTACGCTGTGAAGTACTGTAAGTCGTACAACGACTTCTAATGGAAAGGGTTTCTTAAGATTTCCTTATTGTATTTCGATATTGGTGCTTTCAGCTCTGTAACAGAACAGTTAAAAACCTATCCTTCAGTGAGACTGGAACTGTGAGCTAAAGCAAACATCATTTTACATAGTAACACGTTACTACAATGCAAGCAAAGTGCTGCAGTATTCGTCTCCCTCTTATTGCCATAGTCGTGTCTAGGACAGATAAATTGTCACATGAAAGACGATATTAGTGTCAGTTTCCACGTGAAACAACTTTACTGAATTAAAAACCATAAATTAATGACTTTACGTCAAACCTCAAGTGAAAATCACGAAGTTTATTCAAACGACAAGACAAAATAAAGTGAATTTAGCAGGTTGATTCTGTGCCGTCCAGGAAGTAACTCGTCGGTCACACAGTTTCCAGACTTATTCTGCATTGATATCAAAATTCAGCTATAGTTGGTTGGTTCACTCTGGCGTGGGGACCAAAAGGCGAGGTCATCGGTCCCAGCGGGTTAGGGATCAAAGGAATCATCCCGGAAATTGCCTGAAGAGATTCAGGGAAATCACGGAAACGTAAATCACGCCGGCCGGACGGAGGTTTGAGCCGTCGTGCTCTCGAATGCGAATCTACTGTGCTAACCACTGCGCCACCAAGCGCGGTGATTTAGTTATACAACCAGTAAGAAGAATACCAGCCATGTTTTAAATTCTCTTTTATTATTAATTCTGAATCAATCGTGCATAGATAAATGCTAGGGAGAGAGCCATGCTTATTAAAATAATTAAGTAATTTATTAAATGAATAATTTTTGTTAATTCATTGTTCTTATTTGGCGCGCTTGACAATGGCTTTGTATGTAAGGTCCGTTCTCATTCTTCTAGTCGACCGTGGATAGCTCTTCAAATGAAAACTTCTTTTATCGGACTTCGAAAATAGTTACTCCCCGGAGAAATGGTTCGTACTGGAATATTTATGTGCACTGAAAGAACACGGAACCTTTCGCCATTTCAAGACGCAGTAAAGCTGAGGATGACTTTTAACATAAAATGAAACGAATATTGAGTTATATCACTATATTCAATTACCACACATAAACAAGAAATTTACAATTAGACTTACATTAAACAAAATATAAATGATAATGGCTGTGTGCCGCATAAAACTTGCGTAATCACAGATAAGCGTCCGTCCTGGCTCGCTTATGGTGTCGCCACCTTCACCAGAACAACTGAGGGTGCATTTGTTTCTACGGGTGTATCCTCCAGTCGAGACAACCGTTCATAGTATTCAATTTTTAATCAGTAAGATAGATACTGCCTACAGGAAAATTGTATCAATATCAAGAACTCAGATGGAAACCCAGTTCTAAGCAAAGAAGGGAAAGCAGAAAGGTGGAAGGAGTATACTACTGACGGTCTTGGGAGAGCCAGTCCGGACAAAACTCTACCATCTGATGGGCAAGATGTATGAAACAGGCGAAATACCCTCAGACTTCAAGAAAAATGTAATAATTCCAATCCCAAAGAAAGCAGGTGTCGGCAGAAGTGAAAATTACCGAACTATCAGTTTAATAAGTCACAGCTGCAAAATACTAACACGAATTCTTTACAGACGAATGGAAAAACTAGTAGAAGCCAACCTCGGGGAAGATCACTTTGGATTCCGTAGAAACACTGGAACACGTGAGGCAATACTGACCTTACGACTTATCTTAGAAGAAAGATTAAGGAAAGGCAAACCTACGTTTCTAGCATTTGTAGACTCAGAGAAAGCTTTTGACAATGTTGACTTGAATACTCTCTTTCAAATTCTGAAGGTGGCAGGGGTAAAATACAGGGAGCGAAAGGCTATTTCCAATATGTACAGAAACCAGATGGCAGTTATAAGAGTCGAGGGACATGAAAGGGAAGCAGTGGTTCGGAACGGAGTGAGACAGGGTTGTAGCCTCTCCCCGATGTTGTTCAATCTGTATATTGAGCAAGCAGTAAAGGAAACAAAAGAAAAATTCGGAGTAGGTATTAAAATCCATGGAGAAGAAATAAAAACTTTGAGGTTCGCCGATAACATTGTAATTCTGTCAGAGACAGCAAAGGACTTGGAAGAGCAGTTGAATGGAATGGACAGTGTCTTGAAAGGAGGATATAAGATGAACATCAACAAAAGCAAAACGAGGATAATGGAATATAGTCGAATTAAGTCGGGTGATGCTGAGGGAATTAGATTAGGAATTGAGACACTTAAAGTAGTAAAGGAGTTTTGCTATTTGGGGAGCAAAATAACTGATGATGGTCGAAGTAGAGAGGATATAAAATGTAGACTGGCAATAGCAAGGAAAGCGTTTCTGAAGAAGAGAAGTTTGTTAATATCGAGTATAGATTTAAGTGTCAGGAAGTCATTTCTGAAAGTATTTGTATGGAGTGTAGCCATGTATGGAAATGAAACATGGACGATAAATAGTTTGGACGAGAAGAGAATAGAAGCTTTCGAAATGTGGTGCTACAGATGAATGCTGAAGATTGGATGGGTAGATCACATAACTAATGAGGAAGTATTGAATAGGATTGGGGAGAAGAGAAGTTTGTGGCACAACTTGACCAGAAGAAGGGATCGGTTGGTAGGACATGTTCTGAGGCATCAAGGGATCACCAATTTAGTATTGGAGGGCAGCGTGGAGGGTAAAAACCGTAGAGGGAGACCAAGAAATGGATACACTAAGCAGATTCAGAAGGATGTAGGTTGCAGTAGGTACTGGGAGATGAAGAAGCTTGCACAGGATAGAGTAGCATGGAGAGCTGCATCAAACCAGTCTCAGGACTGAAGACCACAACAACAACACAACTTTATTTATTACGTATCAGATATTTTGTTTTTAAAATCCACTCTGCCCGCAGATGTGCCTTTAAAATGTGTTCCTTGTATGTGTTCAGAAACGACCGCAACTAGTGTCTCGAAGACATGACTGACGACGGTCGGCATTTGAATGGTATACGTCAATGAGTTTTGTTCTTATTTCTCATCTAGGGACTAGAGCATAGTTACTAATACTACTCAGATCCACCGACTGCAAACTAAGTATGATAAAGCTATAGCTGTAACACATATTTTTTTGTATTGTAAGTGTGCTGGAAACTGAAAAGCTCACTCACCAGATGGGACTCACATTTTTGGAGCGTTCGAGAGGTTGTACTCAGAAAAAATGTGAGTTCAGCCAATACGCAGACGAGAAACTACCATCAGAAAAATGATGAGGACTGGAACTGAACGAACTCTCAACAGAAATTAGCAGCAGTATGCGAACAGCATTAAAGAAAGTCAATACACTCCAAAAATAGAAAAATCTGAGATTCAGCCTCGAAACAGAACAGTTTTCAGTAGCAACTGAGACGCACCCAAATACAGAGACCTCAACAAAAACGTAAAGAAGGCGATGAGATTAGATTAGAGAACGCAAAACGTAAGTGTGATCGAGGAGACATCAAAATGAATGTGGACATGAGAGTCTTTCGTTCAAGTCAATCGATAGAATGCTTATCATCCACAACATTCGGATTAGCTGAGGAGAAGTTGTTACTGAAAGAGGCAAAATTATAAAAACACTCGAGGACTTTCATAGGAACTCTACAGTCCATCACTGTCACGTCGAAGCCTGCATGATGTATCACGAAAAAGAACTGGAACCTATCGATAAAAATGAAATGGAAACAGTTCTCAAACAATTCAAGAACGATACGGCACGAGGAAAACATCAAATGACAAGAAAGATGTTTAAAATTAGAGAGGCACTTGAAGAAGCACACCTAATTTATTAAATAAATGTCTCTAGGAAAGGAGGGTTCCAGAGCCATGGAAAAATGCAGAAGTCATTCCCCTCTTCAAAAAAGCTGACAACATAAACCTCGAGAACTATACACATATTAGTCTTTTATCTATATTTGACAAACTGCTGAGTCTGAGATTTGACTTTTATCACTCAGTCAAACTGTTTGGATGCAGAAAAGGATTCCGTGCTCTCTACCACATCCAAGCAGTACGCACACCGACAGTGAAACGTACAGAGTATAACGTCGCATCACAAGGCCTCCATAGATTATCAGAAGGAGATCGATACAGTACTGAAGACGATGACCAGAAACCGCTTTGATTACTGATAGGCTTATACGAAATTAATCCGCTACATTTACCAGAATCCCACTCTACATGTCAAAATAAAGGAAGACTGGATCGCTGGAAAGGTTCCCGTGAGAAGAGGCGTCAGAAAAGGATACCCATTCCCACTCAATTATTCGTCTTATCTCTAGAGAATGTCTTGAAGTATCTATCCTGGGGACGGAAAGGTACTGTCATCGAAAACGTCTCAATCATCGTTTTTTTTTGTGCAGATGGTATCATCCTCTTTAGTAGTGTCGAACAGAAATATACACTCCTGGAAATTGAAATAAGAACACCGTGAATTCATTGTCCCAGGAAGGGGAAACTTTATTGACACTTTCCTGGGGTCAGATACATCACATGATCACACTGACAGAACCGCAGGCACATAGACACAGGCAACAGAGCATGCACAATGTCGGCACTAGTACAGTGTATATCCACCTTTCGCAGCAATGCAGGCTGCTATTCTCCCATGGAGACGATAGTAGAGATGCTGGACGTAGTCCTGTGGAACGGCTTGCCATGCCATTTCCATCTGGCGCCTCAGTTGGACCAGCGTTCGTGCTGGACGTGCAGACCGCGTGAGACGACGCTTCATCCAGTCCCAAACATGCTCAATGCGGGACAGATCCGGAGATCTTGCTGGCCAGGGTAGTTGACTTACACCTTCTAGAGCACGTTGGGTGGCACGGGATACATGCGGACGTGCATTGTCCTGTTGGAACAGCAAGTTCCCTTGCCGGTCTAGGAATGGTAGAACGATGGGTTCGATGACGGTTTGGATGTACCGTGCACTATTCAGTGTCCCCTCGACGATCACCAGTGGTGTACGGCCAGTGTAGGAGATCGCTCCCCACACCATGATGCCGGGTGTTGGCTCTGTGTGCCTCGGTCGTATGCAGTCCTGATTGTGGCGCTCACCTGCATGGCGCCAAACACGCATACGACCATCATTGGCACCAAGGCAGAAGCGACTCTCATCGCTGAAGACGACACGTCTCCATTCGTCCCTCCATTCACGCCCGTCGCGACACCACTGGAGGCGGGCTGCACGATGTTGGGGCGTGAGCGGAAGACGGCCTAAAGGTGTGCGGGACCGTAGCCCAGCTTCATGGAGACGGTTGCGAATGGTCCTCGCCGATACCCCAGGAGCAACAGTGTCCCTAATTTGCTGGGAAGTGGCGGTGCGGTCCCCTACGGCACTGCGTAGGATCCTACGGTCTTGGCGTGCATCCGTGCGCCGCTGCGGTCCGGTTCCAGGTCGACGGGCACGTGCACCTTCCGCCGACCACTGGCGACAACATCGATGTACTGTGGAGACCTCACGCCCCACGTGTTGAGCAATTCGGCGGTACGTCCACCCGGCCTCCCGCATGCCCACTATACGCCCTCGCTCAAAGTCCGTCAACTGCACATACGGTTCACGTCCACGCTGTCGCGGCATGCTACCAGTGTTAAAGACTGCGATGGAGCTCCGTATGCCACGGCAAACTGGCTGACACTGACGGCGGCGGTGCACAAATGCTGCGCAGCTAGCGCCATTCGACGGCCAACACCGCGGTTCCTGGTGTGTCCGCTGTGCCGTGCGTGTGATCATTGCTTGTACAGCCCTCTCGCAGTGTCCGGAGCAAGTATGGTGGGTCTGACACACCGGTGTCAATGTGTTCTTTTTTCCATTTCCAGGAGTGTAATTTCCAAAGTAAACCTCAGAATTAACCTTCAAATTAATTCAACCAGTGTTATGGTCTCCATCGAAAACCATGATTTGGAAGTAATAAATAAATAAATACACTACCGGCCATTAAAATTGCTACACCACAAAGATGACGTGCTACAGATGCGAAATTTAACCGACAGGAAGAAGATGCTGTGATATGCAAATGATAGCTTTTCAGCTCTGACAGGCATCACACAAGGTTGGCGCCGGTGGCGACACCTACAATGTGCTGACATGAGGGAAGTTTCCAACTGATTTCTCATACACAAACAGCAGTTGACCGGCGTGGCCTGGTGAAACGTTGTTCTGAAGCCTCGTGTAAGGAGGAGAAATGCGTACCATCACGTTTTCGACGTCGGATTGTAGACTATCGCGTTTGCGGTTTATCGTATCGCGACATTGCTTCTCGCGTTGGTCGAGATCGAATACTGTTAGCAGAATATGGAATCGGTGGGTTCAGGAGTGTAATACGGAACGCCGTGCTGGATCCCAACGGCCTCGTATCACTAGCAGTCGAGATGACAGGCGTCTTATCTGCATGGCTGTAACGGATCGTGCAGCCACGTCTCGATCCCTGAGTCAACAGATGCAATGCTTGATGCGAGTGACCGAGCGAGGTGGCACAGTGGATAGCACACTGGACTCGCATTCGGGCGGACGACGGTTCAATCCCGTGTCCGGCCATCCTGATTTAGGTTTTCTGTGATTTCCCTAAATCGCTTCAGGCAAATGCTGGGATGGTTCCTTCGAAAGGGCACGGGCGACTTCCTTCCCTAATTCGATGAGACTGATGACCTCGCAGTTTGGTCTCTTCCCCCAAATAACCCAACTCCAACCCCTTGATGCGAGCGAGTGAGACAGGATCAAGAAGGATAAGATGAATAGAAGAGGGGGGATCTATGACGTTGCCGAGTGGATGACGAGAGCGGTGAAGTGACTCTGTGCAGGAAACATGCCGAGGATCAAATTTAAACCGACCACAACACTAACACAGTGGCATCCGAGAGAGTCAAAGTGGAGTGTTGGACCGTGTCAGACGAGCTGGAGAGGCGATATCCAATGACTTGTAGGAAAAACCTGTGATAAGCGTGCCGTTTTGGACTCATATGTTAACATGCATTTTGATGGTCTACTCGATCAAACTTGTGTTTTGCGTTCGCTGATCTCAGTTCATCGCCTTTTTATCTCTGTATTTGGGTGCGTATTTCGCCTTCCTGCAATAAAAAGTTCTGTTTCGAGCCTGAATCTCAGATTTTTCTGATTTTACTGCTGTTCGAACATTGCTGGTACTTTCTGCCGAAAGTTCCTCTGGTTTCGGTCCTCTTAACTTTTTTGTTGGATAGTTTCTTGCCTATGCATTGGTTGAACTCACATCTTTTCTCTTTCAGCTTATTTATTGTAGGTGGATCTTCCTTTCCATCATACGGTTTCTCTTGAGTGCTAGCATGGGTCCTATCTCCAACTAGCCTATGATCATTACGTTTGTTGAAGAGATTTGTGACTGAGACGTCTGATCACTTTCGTTTATTTGCTGTGAGGATGTAATTTATTTCATTCTTATCCGTGCCATTAGTACTTCTCCAGTACTTTTTTCTTGTAAAATACGTTCATGCAGTACAATAATTATTTGTTTAGAAAATTCATCATTTGTGCCTTTGGTATAGCGTTGAAAGTCCAAAATTTCCAATGCAGGAATGTTCTTCTGTGGACTTCACTCCCGTGTTGCTATTAAAACCGCCAAGTATTAGAGAAAATGTGAAGTTTCCTGAATTTTTTGCTGTTGTCAGATATTCACAGAATTGTTATAGTCCTTCATCAGCGGTGGAAGTAGGTGCGCAGGCACAAATGATTGTGGGTTAATTTTAGAATTCATTTCCAAGATCACGTAGATCACACTGTCTGCAATGGGCATGGTCCTGGTGATATGTTATTGAATTCTCAGAGCTACGGAGTAAGTTTGCGACTTATTCTTAAATAGATGTCTACACTTGAGGATAGTACTCGCTGACTGTGGTATGTCCCATGTGATGTTTGAAATTTGTGTTCAAAACAGTCGAGATGTTCTTCAATTCTCAAGGTGTGAATATTATATGCTGCAGCACTGTAAGGTTTTGTAAAAGTTGTTCCTATTTCCTTTGCGTTTATTTTGTCGTTTGATTTTGATTAGTCGATTTTTTGCAGCCTCCTCCAATCCTCCACCAGTATCCATGGGCGGAATGACATTCGTTAGAGATGCCGAGCCTCCAGCTCTACTTGCCAGTGTGTGCTTATTTCAGAGTTATACAATTTCTTTCAGGTAAGGTTTGGACTTATTTTCTCACGCTGGCTGGATATAGCTTGAAAAGCTTATAAGAAATAACAGAGATTAGGACGGATAAAAGTTTAGGGTCTGTCTCCCCTGAGGATACAGAAGTGAGGAAGAGTAAGAGGGTCGCCACTCCATCTGGAGATCCTGCTCCTACCTGGATCGTGAGGGGAATCACTTAGTATCACAGGCGTCGTATTAGACCTGGATAATTCTCGTAGAAATTTTGTCGTAGCCTAGAGACGTCGCTCCATCAGGATCTATATTAATAACACTCTGAGCCAACTGTGAAGCACTGCATGGGATGTTAATATTTTGCTTATCTTGGTTCTTTCTGTCTTAAGCGTGATGCAAGTTGCAAAGCTCTTCAACAAAGACGCTTTTCGCTTTTATCGGCAAAGCAACAGAAGTGATAATATTGTAATCTTTTGTCGTTCCTGCATTATGTATAGATTGAATTTCAGTTTTGTTTAAGGATGACTTATTCTAGGTATTACTGTAAGCTTTCTGTGTTCCTTGTTCCACGTTAGCTGGTTTGATATTTTCCCCTCCTTTTAGAGCCTATGATTTCCGTGCACGGTAGATTTCCTTTATCGAACTTTATGTTATTAGTATCTTACGAAGTCTGTCTGTGAATGTTCGCGTTTTGCAAACGATGCTGTGTTGTTATTTTTTCATTTGTGTTTCTCTGTTTTGTGGCTAGTGCCAGTGACAATATTCCTAAGTTAAATATGTCCAAAGTCTATAATAATCAAAACTAGTGTTCACTGAATGAGATTTTCACTCTGCAGCGGAGTGTGCGCTGATATGAAACTTCCTGGCAGATTAAAACTGTGGGCCGGACCGAGACTCGAACTCGGGACCTTTGCCTTTCGCGGGCAAGTGCTCTACCGACTGAGCTACCCAAGCACGACTCACGCCTCGTCCTCACAGCTTTACTTCTGCCAGTACCTCGTCTCCTACCTTCCAAACTTTGCAGAACCTCTGCAAGGTTCGCAGGAGAGCTTCTGTAAAGTTTGGAAGGTAGGAGACGAGGTACTGGCAGAAGTAAAGCTGTGAGGACGGGGCGTGAGTCGTGCTTGGGTAGCTCAGTCGGTAGAGCACTTGCCCGCAAAAGGCAAAGGTCCCGAGTTCGAGTCTCGGTCCGGCCCACAGTTTTAATCTGCCAGGAAGTTTCATATCAGCGCACACTCCACTGCAGAGTGAAAATCTCATTCTGGAAACATCCCCCAGGCTGTGGCTAAGCCATGTCTCCGCTATATCCTTTCTTTCAGGAGTGCTAGTTCTGCAAGGTTCGCAGGAGAGCTTCTGTAAAGTTTGGAAGGTAGGAGACGAGGTACTGGCAGAAGTAAAGCTGTGAGGAGGGGGCGTGAGTCGTGCTTGGGTAGCTCAGTCGGCAGAGCACTTGCCCGCGAAAGGCAAAGGTCCCGAGTTCGAGTCTCGGTCCGGCCCACAGTTTTAATCTGCCAGGAAGTTTCATAGTGTTCACTACTTACAATTTTTATAGTATAACCCTTGGCCACCTCATGAGCCATGGACTCTACCGTTGGTGAGATGCTTGCGTGCTTCAGTCGAACAGATAGCCGTACTGTAGGTGCACCCACAACGGAAGGATATCTGTTGAAAGACCAGATAAACATGTGGTTCCTGAAGAGGACCAGCAGCCTTTTCAGTAGTTGCAGGGACAACAGTCTGGATGACTTATTGATGTGGCCCTGTAACATCAATCAAAACAACTTGCTATGCTGGTGCTGACAACAGCTGCAAGCAAGGGGAAACTACAGCAGTAATTTTTCCTGGGGACAGGCAGCTCTACTGTATAGTTAAATCATGATGGGGTCCTCTTAGGAAAATATTACTGAAGTAAAATAGTCCCCCAATCGAACCTCGAGGCGTTGCTACTCAGGAGGATGTCGTCATCAAGAGAAACAAAACTGGCGTTCTATGGAGCCTTAGTCGGGTAGGAAGGTCAGAAAATTTAAAAGAGGAATTGATAGGTTAAAGCTGATATAATGGAAATTAGTGACGTTCTGTGGCAGGTGGATCAGGACCCTTGGTCAGGCGAATGCAGGGCTATAAATACAGAATCAAATAGAGGTAATGCAGGGGTAGGTTTAATAATGAAAATGAAACTAGGAATGTGGGTAAGCTACTGTGAACAACATTGCGAACACATTAATGAAGTCAAGGTAGACACAAAGCTCACACCCATCACAGTAGTGCAAGTTTATATGCCAACTAGCTCTGAATATGACGAAGAGGTTGAGGAAACGTGCGATGAGATAAGATAAATTATTCACGTAGTTCAGAAGATGAAAATTTAATTGTGAGGGGAGACTGGAATTCTATAGTAGGAAAAAGAAGGGAAGGAAAAATAGTAGGTGAATATGAACTCGAGGAAAGAAATGAAAGGGGATGCCACCTGACAGAATATTGCAAAGGACGTAATTTAATCATCGCTAACACTTGGTTGAAGAATTGTGAAACAGGGTTATATACGTGGAACAAACATGAGGACACCGAAGGTTTCAGGTGGAGACAGAGATGGTAAGACAGAGATTTCAGAACCAGATTTTAAATTGTGAGACATTTCCAAGGGCAGATGTGAACCCTGACCACACTTTATTGATTATGAATTGTAGATTAAAACTGAAGAAACTATAAAAGGGGGGGAAATTAAGGAGATGGGGATTGGAAAAGTTGAAAAAAATCAGAGGTTGTCCAGAGTTTTAGAGGGACCATTAGGCAAAGATTGATTGGAACATGGGGAAGGAATGCAGTAGAAGACAAAATATGATATAATCAACTCAGTAGGGGATCAAACAGGTAAAAAGACAAAACCAAGTAAATATTCAGGAGATATTCAGTTTAACTGGTAAAATAGAAAGGGGACGCACACGTCTAAAAAATAAGATTGACAGGAAGTGCAAAGTGGCTAAGCAGGAATGGCTAGAGGACAAATGAAAGGATTTAGAAGCATATATCTCTAGAGGAAAAATACATACCGCCAGCAGGAAAATGAAAGAAGTCTTTGGAGGGAAGAGAAGCACCTGTATGAATATCACATAGAAAACCACTCCAAAGTGAAGAAGAGAAATCTGAAAGGTGGAAGGAGTGTATAGAGGGTGTGTATAAAAAGATGTATGTACTTGAGGGCAATAGTATAGAAACTGAAGAGAACATAGATGAAGATGAGATAGGAGATATGATACTACGGGAAAGATCTGACAGGTCACTGAAAGATTTCCGTCGAAACAAAGCTCCGGGAGTAGACTGCATTCAGTCAGAACTACTGATACACTTGGGAGAGCCAACCGTGACAAAAGTGTTTCATCTGGTGTGTAAGTTGTATGAGAGAGGCGAAATGCCCTGAGACTTCAAGAGAATATAATAATTCAAAATTGCAAGGAAAGCAGATGCTAACAGGTGTGAATATAACAGAACTAATAGTTTAATTAATCACAGTTGCAAAATACTAACATGAATTCTTTACAGAAGCTTGAAAAAACGGATCGACCTCGGGGAAGATCAGGTTGGATTCCGGTGAAATATAGGAACATCTGAGGTAAAACTGGCCCTAAGACTTCTCTTATAAAATATATTAAGGAAAGGCAAGTTCACTGTTATAGCATCTGTAGACTTACATAAAGCTTTTGACGAAGTTGATTGGAATACTCTCTTTGAAATTCTGAGATTAACAAGGGTAAAATACAGGGAACGAAAGGATGTTTACGACTTGTGCAGAAACCAGACTGCAGTTGTAGAGTCGAAAGGTATGAAAAGGAAGCAGTGGCTGAGAAGGAAGTAACACAAAGTTGTAGAATATCTCCAATGTTATTCTACCTGTAGAGTGAACAAGGAGTAAAGGAACCAATAATCTGGAGAAGAAACTGAAGTCCAGGGAGAATAAATAAGAACTTTGATGTTTTCCGATAGCACTGCAATTTGTCACAGACGCAAAGGACTTGGAAGAGCAGGTGACAGGAATGGACAGTGTCTTGGAGGGAGGATATGAGATAAACATTACCAAAAGCAAAATATAGATATGCATTGTTGTCGAATTAGATCAGGTGATATGGGAATTAGTTTAGGAAACAAGACACTTAAAGCAGTAGATGAGTTTTGTTATTTGGGCAGCAAAATAACTGATGACGGTAGAAGTAGAAATGATATAAAATGCAGACTCGCAATGGCAAGAAAGCGTTTCAGTAGAAGAGAAATTTCTTAACATCGAATACAGATTTAAGTGTCAGGAAGACTTTTCTGAAAGCATTTGTATGAAAGTGAAACATGTACGAGAAACAGTTAAAACAAGAAGAGAACAGATGTTTCTGGAATGAGGTGCTGCAGAAGAATGCTAATGATTAGATGGGTAGATCACGTCACTAATGAGGAAGTACTCAATAGAACTGGAGAGAAAATAACTTTGTGGCACAACCTGACTAGAAAAAGGAATAGGTTGATAGGACTAATTCTGAGACACCAAGGGATTACCAATGTAGTACTAGAGGGGAGTGTAAGGGATAAAAATCGTAGAAGGAGACCCAAGTGATAAATGCAGAAGGACAAAGGTTGCGGTAGTTATTGAGAGACGAAGAGGCTTGCACAGGGTAGAGTAGCGTGGAGAACTGAACATAACCAGTCTTCAGACTGAAGACCGACACAACAATAAGCACTGGAACGCTCCAAAAATGTGTCCCATTTGATGAGTGAGCTTTTCAGTTTTCAGTATGCTTAAGGAAGTAAAAAAAAAAAATAATTTTCGTAGTTATTGATTTATCACGTTTAATTTACAGTCTGTACGACTGTGTGGTATTAATGACTACGCGAGCGTCCCTAAAACCAGAAACTGCAGAAAACTCAGTGAGTTATACTTTTGGTATTCTGTACCTCGGCAGCCGCGTCTTTGAGATGCAAGCTGTAGTCACTTCTGAACCACTCAAGGAACACACGGCTGGTATTCTCCTTTCTGGCTTTCCGGTAGCATAAGCGAATATTGGTAAAAAGGCAGGTTAAGTTTGGCATTTCTGTCACAGACGAGTGACTTCCTGCAAGGCACAGAATTATCCTGCTAAATTTACTTGATTTTTGGTGTCATTCTCATTGAATTATCGTTGTGGTTTTCTGTATATGTTGTGCCTGTTCTCTCGGAAATGTCCAAAAGAACAGACGCTGTTTTGATCCTACAGACACTATGAATGAAGACACAAAGGAGTTAAAGATATCAGCAGCTGCCAGTGGGCACTGATTTACATCAAAGGGGCAAGTTGAAAATTTGTGTCAGATCAGGACTCGAACCTGAGTCTACAGCTTACTGGGCATATGCGCTGCCCACAACACCATATGGACACAGTGGCCAGCACACCCGCAATGATTACCCTACGACGCCTCCCGTTAGACCCAAATTCTCAAGTTATACCACACACTACTGATGCAATGCCCCTGCTCATTAGCCTCATTACTGCGGCATCTCGCCGATTCCCGTACGATTTCCTACCTGAAAGAATAGGCACCACACACACACACACACATATATATATATATATATATATATATATATATAAGACAATGACGGACATTGATTCCTTGAGTGAAGAAGCACAGCAGGTTCGAAGTCTTATGGGAGTTGGCGAGATGCTGAAAGTAATGAGGCTAATGAACAGGGGCATTACATCAGCAGTGTAGTATAAACTCAGAATATTGGACTGATGGGATGCATGGTGGGGTAAATTGACCGATTGTGGTGACCACTATTTCTGAATTGCATAGAGGTCAACGCATCCTTCTAGTAAGCAGGAGACTTGGTTTGAATCCTGATCTGGCACAAATTTTCAACTTGCCCCATTGGTATAAGTCAATACCCATTGGAAGTTAATGTCTTTATTTCCTTTGTGCTACATGATTTTCCTTAGGGTTTGATATAAGAACATCATTTGATGTTTCTGAGTTCAGGAAGCTCATTCTACACAGAAATTGCAACTAATCTCGTATTCATGTGGCAATTTATCTATCTTAGCAACAGCTGGGGAAATAAGTGAGAGATGAACACGGTAGCACTTCGTCTGCTTTGAGGTAGCATGTTAGTCTGTAAAGTGAAGGCTGCTTTGCCTGACAGTCCCAGTGCCGATGAAGTCCAATCTTTTCTGTTACAAAGCTACAAGTGACCACATCGAAAATCAGTTAGTATATCTTAAGGAAATTTCTCCATCAAAATCACAACTGATAATGCCTCTTAACGCTTCTGGTGACATAGTTTTTGGCCTTGTGAACGCACAGTTTTATTTACAGAATTCCACGTTTGCATACTACTTGAGAATCACACAGGAAAGAAAGTAACCACAGACCGTTTCAGTTTCTGATATCTTGCTAATTTATGCCGATATGCTCGTGTTGCGGAGACGTAACCTTTTATTAAAACAGACTTTCATTGTAAGGTTATCGTGGCAAGTTGTGTTTCATCTGTATTAGTGCGGTGAATATCTTCGTAACGTTATTCATTAATTTATTGAACACAATGTGAAACATCTGAGAGAAATTAATCAGCAACAATATATTCTCTCACAATATATGAAACAGTCTCACGGTGCTCAGGAATGAGGGTGTGCTGAAATGTAATGACACAGAATTATTTATTCTGATCTCAATTTCGATTGAGGTGCTACAAGTCATGCATATTACTCAGTCGACTTTCCTATATGGCTGACCAAAGTTGCAGCCCTATGCCAATAGAGGGGTTCAATTGTAGCACGTAACATAGCAGTGTGTTAAATAACTTCGTTGGGGTGAGAAGAAACGTGCTGTAAGCCCTCAGAAAACTGGAAGCACAAAGTCGAAGAGTGCGTCCACACATGTAACGTCATTGACAATGCACGATCACATATGAGTGCTGTGGCATTTGCCACAAATCCGCTGCTTGGATTCATTGTCAGTGGTCATCCACCATACGTCTCGTCTTGGCCCCGTACGTTTTTCATCTGTTTCCCAAGCATAAAGAACACCTTCCAAGGTTCGAAGGCTTCACTTGGATAGTGATGAAGCAGTGCGGTGCGAGCAGAGGTGAAATTGTGGGTCCACCAACAAAGTATATATATATATATATAAATATATATATATACACAAAACCCCTATATATATATATATATATATATATATATATATATATATATATTTTGTGAGAGAATATATTGTTGCTGATTAATTTCTCTCAGATGTTTCACATTGTGTTCAATAAATTAATGAATAACGTTACGAAGATATTCACAGCACTAATACTGATGAAACACAACTTGCCACGATAACCTTACAATGAAAGTCTGTTTTAATAAAAGGTTACGTCTCCGTAACACGAGCATGCCTATATCGGCATATATATATATATACAAAACCCCTTTCTAAGTTAAACATTGTTTCCCAAACATAAAGAACACCTTCCAAGGTTCGAAGGCTTCACTTGGATAGTGATGAAGCGGTGTGGTGCGAGCAGAGGTGAAATTGTGGGTCCATCAACAAAGTATATATATATATATATATATATATATATATATAAAACCCCTTTCTAAGTTAAACATGTCGCCAAACCAGATGTGAAGTGCATTGCGCCTGGAAACGAATTTTAGTGACAGTTTGATAAGGAGCAAGAGACATAAACATCTGAGGGCATAAGATCAGTATAAAAAGTACATTGTGATACTACCAAAACAACATCCTTGATAGTTTTATTTGTGAACTCAGCAGAGCGTATTGTTATGTAGTAGAAATATGCAATGCAGATTTGTCAGTCGTTTTTCCTGTACTGCGACCAAAAGGTGTCTCAGTTGTTGGCAACAAACACAGGCTGCGATCGACACAACCCTTGGGACGAGGTCGTAGTGCACAACACCTTTTGACTCAATAAATGCAAAATATTATGTTCACGCTATAATGGTACATCCTCCTCTAGCATTACTTTTCCTCAGCATTAGTTGCCGAAACCAGTATTATTGTTCGAATTTAGGACACATAAAATAATATTACCTCAGTTGCTTTTCTGAAAACTTTCAGTAATTTTTTACACAGTGTGCTATATTTCAAGTTAAAATTTATGAAAAGGAATTGTTTTATAAAATATTTTAGTTTCGATGTTATAATCGATAAGTAGTAGTTCTGAATGTACAGCTGAAACTATTTTTCAGAAACATCTGAAATTACAAATTGTTTGCACACTTAAAATATCTGTTATTAATTACGCAACCCTGTACTATTTACTGTGATTACTTCTAGAATCATTTATGAGATAATAATCGAAATTAATAATGTAACGAAAACTAGTAGGAATTCATTTGTTAAGAAAATTTGTAAACCCTTTGGAATATTGTTATTTCCACAGAGTGAGAGCGTCGTAAGCTTGCCTCTGAGGTGAACAATGTAATATTCCAGTTTATTTAGTTCAAACCAACCGTGAGAACCTGATATTAGATTTTCAGGTCACAGGTCATAATTTATATCAGTTATCAAGATTTCCTGAATATCGAAAAACGTTCTTTCCAAAACTGTGTTTCATCATACCAAAAAATCGTTTTCTGACGTGTTTCGTCCAAAATCACTCGCCCCACGCACAGAACAGGAGTTACGAGCAGTCTCCGCCACCTTCACCGCACTATTAAACCCAAAGCAAACACTATGTACAAAATGTCGGACTTTCAACAGTTGCGACTATTTTACGACACATAAACGACATTCATTAGTTTCACGTATGGGAACTCCAATACGTAGCTGCAAGATCAATATTAGAACTTCAAGTAAGACAATGGCAGTTGTGTCACCTGAGCGGACGGCGGCTGGCACCAGGCAACGGATGGCGTGAGGCCTGTAGCTGATAGCCGGTAACCACTAGCAAGTAGACGGCGCCAGCTGCAGGGTGACGAAACTCTCGAGTGTAATCTGTTTTGACGCTGACGAACACAATGCTGTTTTTCGGAATTGTTTACGGAAGTTTTTTGTATTACTCATGGGTCAGAAAGTGAAGCGAATTATCTTTGTAGTTCTGTCATATGGATAAGTGGCCAGGTTTTATGTCTAAGATTGCATATAAATTGTTATCTCTGCACCAGATTGACTGACTTCAAGCTCCACACAAAAAAAGAAAAACAAATCTAATTGTGTCATTATTAACAACCACTGACTATATCAATATCAAGGATGGCACAACCCCACAGAAAAGTTGTTTTTAACATTATTCTGTGCCACAATATAACATCAAATTTTGTAAGTGTAATAATGTTAACAGAATACATATTTGTTGTATATACTGATGTTCTCATATTATGTTTTTCTCAGTACATTCTATTATGTCTTTGTCAGACTCTTCAAAATGAAACAAAAGCCCAAACTGCTATAGTGCAAAAAAAAAAAAAAAAAAATAGTAGAGATAAATTCAAAAGAATTTTGAAGTCTGTAGACCTACATTACAAGTATTAATGGTAAAAATGAAATGTCTTTCTGATACATTTACCCTATATTGTAACATCTTCACAATTATCCAGTAGAGTATGGCAGGGTTAATCTGCTGTCAGAGGTAATCCACTTGAAATAAGAAAAGTTGCAACAGTGTACTCGTTCCTCACAGAGCCACAATCGTTTTGCCTTCAGTGTGTAACAGTATCTCTATGTTGTCCCTTGCGTTTGTAGTAATGGCACTTTCCGTACATTATTGACAGGATAGAAGAACAAATTCTAGAGGAAGGAATTGTGGTGGATTTTCCACAGTTAAGAAAACAACATAAAAAATTAAGGTGTACCATGCAGACTAATGTGAAATTTTAAACTCTTATTGTTACTGGTGTAAGAACGCCGGTTCCACGAAATTCTGGTTTGGCGCGTCTTCCGAAATGTCTACATGTGGGGATATTTCTTCTCATGTATGTCAGGCTATTTTGGCTCAGTTATTAGTTTAACTGATATTTTAATGCGAAATTCTGTTGAACACGTTTTCTTGATTTCATTTCAGGAGGTCTGTACATAAAAAAAGCGAAATGCTTCATGGTCCGAGGAAGATATGAAATAAGCAACAACAAGTGTTATAGGCGGAGGTGCGAGTATGAGAGGAGCTGCTGCACTGTTCAAAACTCCTTATTCGACACGTAACGATCATGTAACTACACTCCTGGAAATTGAAATAAGAACACCGTGAATTCATTGTCCCAGGAAGGGGAAACTTTATTGACACGTTCCTGGGGTCAGATACATCACATGATCACACTGACAGAACCACAGGCACATAGACACAGGCAACAGAGCATGCACAATGTCGGCACTAGTACAGTGTATATCCACCTTTCGCAGCAATGCAGGCTGCTATTCTCCCATGGAGACGATCGTAGAGATGCTGGACGTAGTCCTGTGGAACGGCTTGCCATGCCATTTCCACCTGGCGCCTCAGTTGGACCAGCGTTCGTGCTGGACGTACAGACAGCGTGAGACGACGCTTCATCCAGTCCCAAACATGCTCAATGGGGGACAGATCCGGAGATCTTGCTGGCCAGGGTAGTTGACTTACACCTTCTAGAGCACGTTGGGTGGCACGGGATACATGCGGACGTGCATTGTCCTGTTGGAACAGCAAGTTCCCTTGCCGGTCTAGGAATGGTAGAACGATGGGTTCGATGACGGTTTGGATGTACCGTGCACTATTCAGTGTCCCCTCGACGATCACCAGTGGTGTACGGCCAGTGTAGGAGATCGCTCCCCACACCATGATGCCGGGTGTTGGCCCTGTGTGCCTCGGTCGTATGCAGTCCTGATTGTGGCGCTCACCTGCACGGCGCCAAACACGCATACGACCATCATTGGCACCAAGGCAGAAGCGACTCTCATCGCTGAAGACGACACGTCTCCATTCGTCCCTCCATTCACGCCTGTCGCGACACCACTGGAGGCGGGCTGCACGACGTTGGGGCGTGAGCGGAAGACGGCCTAACGGTGTGCGGGACCGTAGCCCAGCTTCATGGAGACGGTTGCGAATGGTCCTCGCCGATACCCCAGGAGCAACAGGGTCCCTAATTTGCTGGGAAGTGGCGGTGCGGTCCCCTACGGCACTGCGTAGGATCCTACGGTCTTGGCGTGCATCCGTGCGTCGCTGCGGTCCGGTCCCAGGTCGACGGGCACGTGCACCTTCCGCCGACCACTGGCGACAACATCGATGTACTGTGGAGACCTCACGCCCCACGTGTTGAGCAATTCGGCGGTACGTCCACCCGGCCTCCCGCATGCCCACTATACGCCCTCGCTCAAAGTCCGTCAACTGCACATACGGTTCACGTCCACGCTGTCGCGGCATGCTACCAGTGTTAAAGACTGCGATGGAGCTCCGTATGCCACGGCAAACTGGCTGACACTGACGGCGGCGGTGCACACATGCTGCGCAGCTAGCGCCATTCGACGGCCGACACCGCGGTTCCTGGTGTGTCCGCTGTGCCGTGCGTGTGATCATTGCTTGTACAGCCCTCTCGCAGTGTCCGGAGCAAGTATGGTGGGTCTGACACACCGGTGTCAATGTGTTCTTTTTTCCATTTCCAGGAGTGTATCAGAAAACATGATTCGGCAATGGGAGAAAAGAAACCTCATAGACCAGCTGGTCACATGACTGGATTCAGTGTCTTCTAATTTTGGATGGCCATAGTATTCATTGTTTTTTCCAGTGCCTGAAATATTGTTGTCAGAATGAGGTAGATATGATCTGCCCTCCGCCTCACATGGCCTCATATGACCCTCACCCTCTGGGCAGATCAGTTTTCAAACAGTTAGAAGTTTTATACCAACATACTGCAATAAATTACATTCACTCGACAGCAGAAACTGCAAGCAACATGTTTAACT
Organism: Schistocerca americana; assembly: GCF_021461395.2. NCBI lineage: Eukaryota > Metazoa > Arthropoda > Insecta > Orthoptera > Acrididae > Schistocerca > Schistocerca americana. The sequence goes on along the minus strand of NC_060120.1, from coordinate 659,313,942 downwards.
TTGGAGAACTGTTTTCAACAGCTTGGAATAAAGCTGTCACCATTGAAAATGACATTAAAGGGTTAAAATGCAATGGCTTCTTCTCTTTAAACCTGTTAGCTATTCCTGAAGACAAATTTCTTCCCTCAATTCATTTCGAACCAGACGTTTCCATTGTGCCATCATTTCCACATTTGGAGATTCCTCAATTTTCCCAGCTGCAATCTGAGAAGACTTCTCCTTTCAATGCTGTCGTTTTCAGCCCGGAGAAAGAATGTCCGAAAAGAAAATAAAAAAAAAACCCTCAGACAAGAACTACAAACCAATGACTGAAATGGAGAATTAAAGCAAGCGTAGTGCATCTAAGAAACATCATCGTCAGTTGAGTGAATCTGTTGATAACTTTCAGCCAACTGAAACTGAACATAATAAAGAGAACACTTCTTGTGGATTTTGCTGTCTGAAATTTTATTTGCAGAATCGGTCAAGAAGGGAGAGTGATTAAGTGCCAACAATGTGCTGCATTGTTTCACGAAGCGTGTGTTGGTGCAAAAGGACGAAACATGTGTGCTTGTGGTAAATGCTTGTGATTTTGACTAATGTGATTTCACTCTTACAGTCGTTTGTGTGTGGTAATCTCATGCATTGCCAGTGCAAGGTCTATGAGATGAAATGGATGTGTGTGTTATGTTATAAAGCTACACTGTACACCAAGTCAGCCTCCTGCCTTCCGCTCAGGTAAAGCATACGAGAACAGAAGCGCGCCGTCTCTTAATCTTAAAGGTAAACTTAATGTCGGGATAGACACTGTTCTTGTGGTCGACGAGAGCAAAGACAGACCCTTGATGTCTGTAGGCATGCGGGAGCGACAGTTTCAAACGCGGCGCCGGTGCATCGTGCGACCTGACGTCAGTTGGTCCCGCGGCGAGGCCCACGAGAAAGACAGGTCGTAGAGCGTACGTCGCACCACGTGATTCTGCAGGTCTTACGAGTGCTAGCAGCCGTCTCTGGCGCGGTTCGAGTAACTATTTCAGAAGAATTTAACAATGCTGACACCGTGTATAAACGCTTGCACGTTCTCGCTCACGACAAAATTAAAACCTTTAGGAGTACCTTTTCAATGAAATATTGATTTTCCATGGGCCCTTCACGGTGGCGAACGTTCGCAATGTGTGGCGGACAAGCCGACTAGTATGAGGTCATAAGTTCGTTGCAGGGCCCGCATATCTCGTTGGCCCCAGTACCGCAGTGGGCTGGAGCCGCTGTGAGGTACCCAATTCTGGTTCCAGATGTTACTGTCTCACCTGTATAAGCCGGACCACATGCCAGTCCTGGCAGTCAGCGATCCTAACCTCTCATGACTCTGACGAAGACAGCTATCGAAGCTCGTGTGTTTCATTTTGACACGGCTTGTAAACTAGGGAGACTTTGCTGAAGGATGCCGTTGTATAAGACGCCAGCACCAATATTTTCAATCACCACATAGATCCTTTATATTTCCTCGTCAGCTTATGAAGGACGTGTGTACATCTGCGTATACAGGGTGGTCCATTGATCGTGACCGGGCCAAATATCTCACGAAATAAATGTCAAACGAAGGAACTACAAAGAACGAAACTTGTCTAGCTTGAACGGAGAAACCAGATGGCGTTATGGTTGGCCCGCTAGATGGCGCTACCATAGGTCAAACGGATATCAACTGCGTTTTTTTTAAAAATAGGAACCCCCATTTTTTATTACATATTCGTGTAGTACGTAAAGACATATGAATGTTTTAATTGGACCATTTTTTTCGGTTTGTGATAGATGGAGCTGTAATAGTCACAAACATATGGCTCACAATTTTAGACGAACAGTTGGTAACAGGTAGGTTTATAAATTAAAATACAGAACGTAGGTACGTTTGAACATTTTATTTCGGTTGTTCCATTGTGATACATGTACCTTTGTGAACGTATCATTTCTAGGAACGCATGCTGTTGCTGCGTGATTACCTGTAAATACCACATTAATGAAATAAATGCTCAAAATGATAGCCGTCAACCTCAATGCATTTGGCAATACGTGTAACGACATTCCTCTCAACTGCGAGTAGTTCGCCTTCCGTATTGTTCGCACATGCATTGACATTGCGCTGACGAATGTTGTCAGGCGTTGTCGGTGGATCACGATAGCAAAATCCTTCAACTTTCCCCACAGAAAGAAATCCGGGGACGTCAGATCCGGTGAACGTGCGGGCCATGGTATGGTGCTTCGACGACCAATCCACCTGTCATGAAAAATACTATTCAATACCTCTTCAACCACACGCGAGCTATGTGTCGGACATCCATCATGTTGGAAGTACCTCGCCTTTCTGTCATGCAGTGAAACATCTTGTAGTAACATCGGTAGAACATTGCGTAGGAAATCAGCATACATTCCACCAACTAGACTGCCATCGACAAAATGGTGGTCAATTATCCTTCCTCCCATAATGCCGCACCGTACATTAACCCGCCAATGTCACTGATGTTCCATTTGCGCAGCCATCGTGGATTTTCCGTTGCCCAATAGTGCATATTACGCCGGTTTACGTTACCGCTGTTGGTGAATGACGCTTCGTCGGAAAATAGAACGCGTGGAAAAAATCTGTCATTGTCCCGTAATTTCTCTTGTGCCCAGTGGCAGAACTGTACACGACGTTCAAAGTCGTCGCCATGCAATTCCTGGTGCACAGAAATGTGGTACGGATGCAATCGATGTTGATGTAGCATTCTCAACACCGACGTTTTTGAGATTCCCGATTCTCGCGCAATTTGTCTGCTATTGATGTACGGATTAGCCACGACAGCAGCTAAAACACCTACTTGGGCATCATCATTTGTTGCAGGTCGTGGTTGACGTTTCACATGTGGCTGAACACTTCCTGTTTCCTTAAATAACGTAACTATCCGGCGAACGGTCGGGACACTTGGATGATGTCTTCCAGGATACCGAGCAGCATGCATGACACACGCCCGTTGGGCATTTTGATCACAATAGCCATACATCAACACGATATCGACCTTTTCCGCAATTGGTAAACGGTCAATTTTAACACAGGTAATGTATCACGAAGCAAATACCGTCCGCACTGGCGGAATGTTACGTGATACCACGTAGCTATACGTTTGTGACTATTACAGCGCCATCTATCTCAAAGTGATTAAAGTGGTCCAACTAAAACATTCATATTTCCTGACGTACTACACGAATATGTAATAAAAAGTGGGGTTCCTATTTAGAAAAACATAGTTGACATCCGTTTGACCTATGGCAGCGCCATCTAGCGGGCCAACCATAGCGCCATCTGGCTTCCCTCTTCAAGCTGGGCGAGTTTCGTTCGTTGTAGTTGTTTCGTTTGATACTTATTTCGTGAGATATTTGGCCCGGTCACTATCAATGGACCACCCTGTATATGTTTCACAGTGATTTTATACCAGTTCTCAGCATAATAATTTGGTATTTGCTTAAATGATAATGATTAATTGTTGCCAACGTTCCGATCTACAACAATGCCAATATATCACCTAAGTTGAGGTGAGCTCTGACAGGAGAGGTAGAAGAATGTGGGCATCTAGTGTGGCTGAAATCGGAAGAAGAAAAGGTTTCCTTTACGACCGGTAGTAGAACTTCATTCTTCAACTTCATACTTCTTCTACTTCATACCTCTAGTGTACAGGAGAGCCAATAAAACGGGTTTCTAAAGCTGGTTAGCACATTAGGCTTGCTAGCTACCTCTCAATAGGCAACAACTGGTAGCAATAAGCATTCATGAGATCGTTATAAAGCAAACCAATAACATTGAGTCATAGCAGAACTGCAGTCAGGGTAACATCTTTCGGAGTATCATTACAACAGAGGCTAAGAAGCTGCTTCTGGCAGGCGTGCAATGTTGTAAATCTTATTCAATTACTTCGAAACGGGTAAGTGCTCTCCACTGAGAAACTCACTGAGTAAAAAACGTTTGCGACCCTGCGAATGTGATTGGGCTTATACTTAAGGTGAGCAAGAAATAGAACTATATGTCTTGTGAATCAAACAAAGCAATCTTACTCTGAAATAAGAAGCAAAAGAATAACCAAATTATAGGCATTCCAGCACACCTAGAGGTGCCCGCGTCTGGACTCAGTGAGGGTAGTTTTGTCAATATCTGTGGGTTGCCAAGATGCAGGAGCAGGGCAATAATGTCACAGTCCAGGTGGTGTAATGTAGGATGGCGCTGGTAAGAAATTAAAAAAAAAACAAACTGCGAGATGGCGTTGGTGGGAACTTCAAAAGTTTTGCCAGCCGTTAAAATAAAACAGCCTATCACAGCCCAGCGTTTTGTCATTAAAACGAAACAGTCAACCAGTATTGCACCATGTTCAAAAGTATCCAAAAGATCTGAATGAGTTACCAAAAGTGTGTAAAGGGTACACCTTACAGTATTTCCACTATCTGAATTTTGCGTCATGTTCAAAAATGTTTGTACAATATGAATTTCGATACGTGATCAAAAGTATCTGAACGACTAGCATTATTTATCAAAAATATATAAGCTTTTACACAGTTGGAATAGCCATTCACAGAGCTTCGTACGTCAAAGATGATATCATTCTCGTCGCTAACTCCGTAACGTCTGCACGTGATTGTCTAAGTTAACTGTGGTAGTGGAGGCAACGAGAGGAAAACAGCCCTGTCGGGTCTGGATTTGTCTGACTTCACGTAAACCTGGCACACATTGTGTAACGTCTGCACGTGTTTTGCTGAATGCAGCTCAGTTCTTATACGTGCAGTTCCTTACAAAATAATCTAGGAATTATTTGTTTTATCAAACCCAAGCAATGTTATAAAAGTTTTGTTTCATTTTGTTTGTATAGTCTATTGGAATTCGATATGTGGACGGGTATTTGGGTTTTTTCTAGTTCTATGCTGCAAATACCTCCTGCCACAGGATGCGACATGTAATCTTCCAGCAGATACATTCTTGGATATGTTTCCTGGTCGAATTTTGAGTATTTTGGTAGATCAATTGGGGGTGAAGACTATCTCGAAAAGCATCTTACTTTTCTAATACTAATAAAATCTCTAACTCTGAATTTCGTTTTCCGTGGCTCTGTCATCCTGATATTATTATACACAGTAGACAAAAACCTGTTATCATTCACATCAACAAGTCTCGTATTAATTTTTCTGTGTTTTGTGCACTGACTTACTAAATCTTGCGCCATATCAATCAATTTTGAAAGAGCCTTGTATAACGGAATGTTTAAACTTCTTACCATTAAGATCTCTGTTGAACAGCTCCACAACTGAAGCTTTCAAGCTTAAAAAGGATGAGTAGGGTCAACCTTACGTTTTTGCATTAGATTCCGAAATGAGTGTTATAAAATTTCTTACTCGAGCCGGTTTTCAAACGATTCTACCTCTTCTGTATATTTTTCTAAGAACTTCTGGGGCCTCAGTATTGGTTTTAGCCATCAAAGCGGCAACCCACGCAAATTTGGACTACACGTCAATTAGCGCTAATTAATATTTATAGCGGTTCTAGGCGCTACAGTCTGGAACAGCGCAGATTCGAATCCTGCCTCGGGCATGGATGTGTGTGATGTTCTTAGGTTAGTTGCGTTTAAGTAGTTCTAAGTTCTAGGGGACTGATGACCTCAGATGTTAAGTCCCATAGCACTCAGAGGCATTCGAACCATTTAATATTTATAACTCTATAATGTTTGTCTAGTGCTAAAACAAAAGCTGACCTGCTTTGGACACACAATGCGAAGGCATGCCTCGCTGGGAAAAACATTAATGCTGGGGAAGATTGAAGGAACTGGAAGAAGAGGACGTCAGAGGATGAGATGGGTCGATGGCATCACAGAAGCAATGTGTTCCAACCCTGAAGGTCTTCGGGAGAAAGTGCAAGACAGGAAAAAGTGGCGTGATTTGGTTCATGGGGTCACGAAGAGTCGGAACCGACTAAACGAATAGAGAGAGAGAGAGAGAGAGAGAGAGAGAATGTTTGGAATATACAGTCAGATTAACTAAATCAGTCTGATGTTCTTCTTCAATTCCTTTCATTTTAAGTACCGGCCTTGCATAAATTTTGTATGCTAGGCAATGCAATTCTTCATTATTTCAGTTCGCATAATGTTTACAGTGAAGTCAGCAACAAGTGCACGATCTCATCTTAATGAGGAATCAACAATAAAGTATTTACATATGCGCCGACGGAAAAAATCGAAATACCAAAAAATAATGTAAGGTAATGAAATTTCGGGAATAAATTTGTCGAAGTAACACATTTAAGTGATTAATATTGCAAGATCATAGGTTAATGTAAGCACTACACAAGCCACTGCAAATGTGAAATGATAGTGCATTAGTAACCGGTGTAACCGTCAGAATGTTGAATGAAAGCATGCAAACATGCATGCATTGTGTGGTACAGGTGCCGCATGTCATTTTGCGGGGTGGAGTTCCATGTCTGCTGCACTTCGTCACTCAGTAGAGGGACGATTAATGCTGTGTGTGGATGGCGCTGGAGTTGTCGTCCAACGATGTCCCATATGAGATCGGTTGGAAACAGGTCTGCTGATTGAGAAGGCTAAGGCAACATGTCGACACTCTGGAGAGCATGTTGGGTCACAACAGCGATATTTGGCCAAGCATTATCATACTGTAAAACACCCCCTAGAATGATGTTCATGAATTGCAGCAGAACAGTCAAGTCACCAGACTGACGAACAAATTTGTAGTCAGGGTGCTTGGGATAATCACGTGAGTGCTCCTCTTGCCATCTGAAGTCGCACCTTAGACCATGTAGTATGTCTTGCGCATAGTCAGGCAGGTTGGTTCCAGGTTGCCGCCTCTTAACCAAACATGGTCTTAGCTGACACCCGAGACAGAACCAGCTTTCATTAGGGTATACAACAGACCTTCAAACTACCCTACAAAGAGGTCTCGCTTGACACCACTGAAGTCGCAAATGGTGCTAGTTTGGGATCAGTAGAATGCACGCTACAGGGCATCTGGCTCGGAGCTGTCTTTGAAGTAACCGATTAGTAACAGTTAGTGGTGTCACTGGGGTGCCAACTGCTGCTCACATTCCTGCTGCAGATGATGAGACAGAGCCATATGCCAAACACTATAGTCTTCCCTCTTGGTAGTACTTCGTCGCCCTCCGGGTTCAGGTCTTCTTGCGACTGTACGTTGTCACGTCCACCACTGCCAGCAATGATGTATAGTGGCTACATTCCTCCCAAGTCTTTTTGCAGTATCGCATAAGGAACATTCAGCTTCTCGTAGCTACTAGCGCCACTCTTACGCGACTGGCGTGAAATTTGAATAGACATAATGTTTCAGATGTGGAAACACGCCTATCAACTTTCGTTTTGTCGCACAAACACTTCTCGGTGTTGCGATTTTTTTCTGTCAGTACAAAATATGTTTAAGAGCGTAAAATATATTTAAGAGCGTAAAGAGAGTAAAGAAACAAAAATGCTCTAGGTATAAATTTTATTATAAAAAATTACTTTTCTTTCTTTTATACAACAAGATCGCTTTCACTCATTAATTTCAAATGGGAAATCTCTCATACGACAATCGCACCACCACTGACCCAAAAATTTCACATTTAACATACTATTAACTGGCTTGTATTTGTCAACACACATTGTCAGTCTTAGCGCAGGAAGTGAGGGGCAACCATTGTCCTCAATATTATGGGTGTCATAATCTGACAACAAGTCCTTAAACTACCAAAATATATGAAATTTGCTCTTAAAGCATGAGAGAAGCTACCCTGACTAAGATGTGTAACTCCTGCAATGTACACACAACTGTGAATTGAGACTAGAGTTTCCACTATGATAGGCTACTGACGAAGAGTGTCGATGTCATGGCTTGGTGTATATATTTTAAAGAGCGAAGATTGCTGCATTGTTAACCACGTGTTCGTGATGATCACAGTTACTGCTGTTTTTTTTTTTTTTTTTTTTTTTTTTTAAATGGACTTGTAGTCCGGGGTGATATGTTACAACATGCCTCCTAAATTTATGTGTGTGCTTCCCATCAAGAAACTGCGAGAAATGTGTGACTATTACATCTCTCTTTAGAGAATGTTCGAATGGTGAAAAGGAAAACCACTACAAAATCTCTACTGTTATTACTTGTAAGTTTCTATACTGCTGTTTCTACAACTAATGGGATAGGGATTGGGTGTAAAGAGAGCAAAACAGGTCTAGAGACTGAGGAATAAAAGACGCTGACTTTTTTTTAAAAAATATTGTTTCTTTACTCCGCTCAGTTTCATATGAAGGGCTTATTTCAATAGTGGTACAAGTCCATTACCTCCACTTTTTTGTCTATAATGCTTCTGAAATTAATGAGCCAAACAAACAAAAAGAAAGGTTCATCTCTAGCAAGAAGCCATGCTTGAATATTTTTGGTATCTCAACTGCAGATTTGTCAGCGCTCATTTAATTTTAGGACTCTGTATCTCAATACAGTACAACTTTTCCTTTTTTACGTACCATCATTAAATCTCTGATACATGAGTACACCTTTTTACTCACTTGGTTGAAGGCGTAATTTCTATGACAAAATCGTGATTAACCTGGCAGTATTCTGTAGGCAACAGTTTTTTTTCTTTGCACTTCATTTCTCACACCAATGACAGACGATTTCAGTGTGTCTTCGTCATGTTGCGAGCAATCGATGAGATGAGAGGATTGAGGCACTTCTGGAACTCTGTTCTGCACATGAGCAGATTCTCCATAGCTCTCTCTCTCCGTAATACAGCGACTGAACATTGCAGTACATTTAATATGGTTGTGCAGCATTGTTTGTGCTAAAATTAACTGAATAACTCTCTTCAGGATACTTAAACGCATTCAAATACGTTTAGAAAACTATTATGTTATTCCACCGAATAGGCTGCGGTCATCGTCAGTCAAATACCTGTATGACTGAAAAGCTAAATTACGTATCTTGAAGTTTCGAGAACTGCATGGCCCACACGTTGCCAATATTTTTTCGACGACACAGCAGAAATTTCGCTGGGAAGTCCTTAAACAACCTCCACTCAGTACCTATGTCTCCCCATGCGATTTCCATACTTTTGAAGCACTGAAGGAAGACGTTCGTCGTCGATTTGCTTCAGATGAAGTGGTGCACACCTGGGTACAATCATGGTTCCATATGCAACTGCAAACATTTTTACTTGAAGGCACTGACAGTTTTGTCTCACTGTCTCGTTTTCTTTTGACTGTCATTTTAAAGCTGTGATTTTAATCAAGATGTTGAAGATGTATTTGAAAATTGTTGTGTATTTTTCAATGTAATATTCCGTAATATGTTATTAGGTATGTAACTCAGTGTTTTTCTTGCGTATCATGTCTTATCTGAACTTCCATAACAGACAGCTTATTCCTGCTTCTTCATACAGTGTTCAGGTTGTATCATTTAACAGAGTCCAGGATAAGTACTACATTGTACGCAGACAAACAAATGCAGATATTACGCCGTCTGTGACAGATTTCCACAAAGTTAGACGAGTCCAGATTTGGCAAAGCTGCTGACGAAAATATCATGCTGCTCTTCTTGCCGACAGCTACCAAAGCTAGCTTTCGCCAATCATGTGCAGACGTCATGCGATTGTTGTCAGAATGATATCATCCTTGACATAGGAAGCTCTCCCATTGACTGTTTCGTTTCAGTGACTGGTAAAATACTGTGCTGTAATTGAGAGATCTAACTATGAGTGTGTGTGTGCGTGTGTGTGTGTGTGTGTGTACGCTTATGTATTTTTAATAAATAATACAGGTCATTTGGACACTTTACAACATGGCACATATCTTACTTATTTGGATACTTTTCAACACGGTGGCTATGTACTGGTTGGGATTTTTCGTTATGATGACCAGTAAACTACTGAGCTGGGATTGGATCTTTCATTTGATTTTTTGTAACTTTCGACAGCTGTCATCTCGCATTTTTTTAATTCCCGAAAAGCGCCACCTTGCATTCCACTGCCTTGGATTGTGATGACATCACCCTGTCCTGCATCCAGCAACCCATAGAAAGATACTGGCAAACCTGCCAATAGGGTCCTGAGGTCGGGACCTCTAGGTCCAAACCCAGGGCTGAGGGGTGTGGTGGAATGATTCTAGGCATACTACTGGCAGTCTATTAGAAAGTTAACATCCTTGCACATCTTTGAGATCAAACCTGTTACTGACCTGCATCCTGCTACAGATCTGAAAGATTAGTGAGTCAACACCTGTGTTTGGTTTGAACAGACCAGAAATTACACGGTGGAGAGCTGGTTTCAGAATGGCTTCGATGGAGTCTCCAAGGCACAAAAATGATTGCTAGGGAACTCCCATGTGTGGGTTTCAATGATTTACAAAATTCTAATAAGGAACAGTGGATAGAAAGCATTTAAGAAACGATATTTAAGCCACGAGATTACAGCCCAGCTTTGAAAATTTGTATGGCAGTTCCCACAGAAAATTTGTAGGAAAGGATGTCTTTCTGTGTAAATGGGACCAAAGTATTTCTAATTCAGAATGCTGAAACGGGTATTATCTTACTGGATGCTCTTTGGTATGTTATTAGAGGAGTGGCAGAGACGTTTAACAAATAGTGCAGGTACAATAGCGTGTATCTGGGAATGCCCAAGCGGCATAACCAAAAGGCACTGCCGCGTCTCCACATGAACTGTTGCCAGAAACGACTGACAGGGGGGCCATCAGATCTGTTGATCATGGATTTTGATGAGTCTTAGGTATGTTGTAGAGGGGCCTGTACCGAGTGCCTGATTAGCGCATTTCATTCGGCGACCCCTAGTTTCTCAGAATATTGATGTCGAAGTTTTTTTTCCCTATACCCATAACGTTAAGCCGGTCTCACATGGAATAAGATTCGCTGCAAACGTACTTGCCGGCTCACAGGAACAGCTCCCTTGTGTTCTGTGTCGTCTGCTAGCCCAGTGCACTATAGGGAGCTGAGCATATGTTCCATGGTAGAACCTGTGCTAATTTCCTTGTGTGACATACTAAGGTTCCCTGACTGCTACCTGTACTGGCCTGTAGGGCGTCTGATGTTACAGCCTACAGGGTGGGAACTCTCAGACAACGCCAGCTAACCCTCGAGACAAAACAGAATGTCATGCGTCCGTCGGCCGACCTGTGACCTTTCTCAAATGATTGTAAAGAAACTATTCGATAAAAAAATTGGTTCTCACACATCTTGTAGTTCAGTTAGTCAGATTCATGATCAACTGCGGACCATTTCGTCTACTGTCATATTTATTGTGAGATTTCAGGGTTAAGCAAACTACTGCAAGAATTTCAAAAAGTCTTCAGTGAAGAACAGAGGTCTCTATGAATTAGCTTTAGGTGCATATTAAGTCGTATATTGCTGTGTACGAAATGTAGCTAATATTTTGAATTATTCTTTAAAATTGGAACCATACTGCTATCTAATGCCGGTCGGTGTGGCGGAGCGTTTCTAGGCGCTACAGTCTGGAACCGCGCGACCACTACGGTCGGAGGTTCGAATCCTGCCTCGGGCATGGATGTGTGTGATGTCCTTAGGTTAGTTAGGTTTAAGTAGTTCTAAGTTCTGGGGGACTGATGACCTCAGATGTTAAGTGGTGGTTAGAGTTTAACGTCCCGTCGACAACGAGGTCATTAGAGACGGAGCGCAAGCTCGGGTTAGGGAAGGATTGGGAAGGAAATCGGCCGTGCCCTTTCAAAGGAACCATCCCGACATTTGCCTGAAACGATTTAGGGAAATCACGGAAAACCTAAATCAGGATGTTAAGTCCCATAGTGCTCAGAGCCATTTGCTATATAATATCAATCTCGAGAAAATGGGCTGTATGTAATACACTTTGTTCTGAAATTGCGGACCGGTGAAAAAGTCACAATGAAATATTCACAAAATTCCTCATATCTCGTAAATGGTTCCAGACATTGACACAAGGTTTTGGGAAATGATAGTACGTAAAGAGGAGATTATTCATTACATGATCAATATGCGGAACTTCCATACCTAGCGCGATATTCAAATGACTAGATTTTTTTCAATCAAATAATGTAATGTATAAGCACCGTCGATAGCTGGCGAAACGAGAATTGCTGTGGCTTCGGAAAAATATATGTGAAGAAATTATAGTTTATACTGAGAATAGGAAACAATTGAGTCGATAGTTTAATAATATGTTGTTCCATGCTTCTGTGGCAATTTCATATATTAATGCCAGTGAATAGAGCATTTGTGAACGCTGCTATATTTTGGCGAAACAAGCAGATTTTAACGTGGCAACAGGGAGACTTACGTATTACTCAAAACTCGTCTCTGATAACAGTTTTTTGAAGAAAATTTAGAGTAAATCTGGGGAAAAAAAATCGCTGCTTCACTTCGACGGAATCCTATACCGCAGTTTATTTTTAATGATGAGTGATACGGACTGAAACTGGCCCACGGATTTTATTTCTGTATCTCAAAAATCTAAGAAATGAGAGAACAATTTTCAGCACTTGGTGTGGCTTCTTTTCTTTCCTATCCCTATACAGAGTGAAGGATTATACTTTTTCACCACAAACATCTCCAAGTTTGTCGAAGATATTGGTAATCTGTTTACGTCATGATGGGTAGTTGACAGTATTTTGAAATTTTAAATTTTTTCATATCTCTCAAATCAATGAGGTAGCGAAATGAAATTCTTTGCACAGTTTCAGTTCACATCATTCATTATTAAAAACACAGTGTAGCATAGTGGTCTGTTGAAATTTCAACAGAAGTAGCGATTGATCTTATCCAGACTTCTTATTACCTTTACTTTTCTTCAGAGAGACACTATCAGTGACGAGTTTTGAGTAACACGTAAGTTCCTTTGCTGCCACAATCCAATCTCTTCCTTCGCAAAAACACAGCAGACTTTATAAATATTCATCTCACTGACATTCTAATGCAATTGTAATTGTGACAGAATCGTGAAACAGCAACTGATGGAAGGACAAGTCAATAATTTATGAAAGTGAGTAATTACTTCACACATATTATTCCAAAAGCATAGCAATTCTCGTTTTACCGCCTATCGATGGCTCTTAAATATTATATTACTCAATTGGAAGAATCTTTAGTCACCTTGAAGACTGCATCAGATATGGAAGTGAGGCGTATTAATCATATGCCAAAGTACTCTTTGCCAAAATCTTGGCTCCATATCTGAAACTGTTTACGATACCAGGAATTTTGTGAATATTTCATTTTGGATTTCATACTGATGTGCAAGTTGAGGATGAAGTGCTTCGCATACAACCCATTTCCTCGAGATTTATGATAAATAGCAACATCTTTCCAAGTTCTAAGGATAATTAGCTATGCTAGCTACATTTCATATACAGCTACATATGCCACAAACTGCACCAAATGCAAATTATAGCTACCTCTACTTTTCACTAGAAACATTCCAAAATACTTACATTAGTTCGGTTAATCCTGAAATATCACAATATATATGATAGTTAAAGAAATGATAGCCAGTTTGTCATCAAGCTGACGAATTAAACTATGAGGTAGGCAAAAATCAAAATTTTAATCGAATACTTTATTTAATATCATTTGAGAAAGATTGCTGTTTGGCTAGCTTGCATGGCTCGCAGTTCATGGAGTCAAACCAGCCAGCTACCTCCTGCGCCAAGGTTCCGCATGCAAGCTGGTTGTCATGCTCGCCATCTACCAAACTTACGGAGGACCATTAATTACATTAACTCAAAATGTAGGGAGGGGGGGGGGGGGGGAGGCGGCAAGGATCTGGCAAAATCTCAACAAATCTCATTTAAAGGGAAGGGGGAGGAAATTGAAATATGATGTAAGCTTTTTAATTCTGACAACATATGTTGTTAAAATGGACATCTTTTTACTTTATGTGATAAATTTTGAGTGTAGACAATATTGAAATGCTCACCAATCTTTGTGGCCTCTCTGAACTGAACTGAATGTTTTACATGTGTGAATTCTCTGATTCGAAACAAGTGTCAGATTCCATTCGGGGAGTTCTCCGGCCAGCTGGTCAGAATCACTGCGACTCAGTGAATTAATCGTGATCTTCTGCAACGCATATAAAGCTGATGTTACTATGTTGAACATGAATTTGTACCTAAATTCTTACAACATGTCTGTTAAGCTGTATACGGACAAGCCAAAGACACGTCCCAGCCAGAAGTTAAATGTTGTGAAAGGAAGCTAAGCCAAAGTTCACCGATAAGAGTTCTCTTAATGACTCTACAAACCAAGAGACTGAAAAGCTATGTAATTGTACAGTTCAAAGGAAGGTACAAACAATGTTGTATAAAGATGCAATGACATTTAATGTATATACTATATACAAACAGAGCCGCGCGGGATTAGCCGAGCGGTCTAAGGCGCTACAGTGATGGGGTGTGCGGCTGGTCCCGGCGGAGGTTCGATTCCTCCCTCGGGTATGGGTGTGTGTGTTTGTCCTTAGAATAATTTAGGTTAAGTAGTGTGTAAGCTTAGGGACTGATAACCTTAGCAGTTTAGTCCCATAAGATTACACACACATTTGAACATTTTGAACAAACAGAAGATTAGTGTTTGTGATACACCAAAATGGTTAATACTATTACCGTGGAGCGTTTTTGTCCATCTATCTGTCTCTCTGTCCATCCTAGTAATATTCAGAATTGGCATGTTTAAAATAGTGTTTTTAATCATGGGTTAAAACACTGTTTAATACACTCGACTAGGGAGGCGGAGTGAGAGGAGGATGGTTCCCACCTCATCTGACGAAATCTCACCAAGGGGAGAGGGTGGTCCAAATTTTAAAGAAAACTCCTTACGTAACGTAATTAATGGACTTCCCCGCACTCCGTGAGAGACAGGCTTCAGCATCGTTTGAACCAAGGGAACGTGGATCAGCAGTTTATGTTCGCGGCCACCACGCAAATCTTGCCGGTGTTCTCTTTCTTATTTTTGTTGCAATGCATTACATGTAGTGAAGATTCTATGAAAATAAATTACGTAATTCAGTATCAATTTAGTGCGCCTGATTTCATAGGAATGCCTAAATATGCGTAGTTTCCATCGAAGAATTGGATTCAGACGAACTGTATTTTCCAGTAACGCAGGAAAAGTCACTATCCAGGTACTCAGGGCAAGCGTCTCTACAACCTGCCAAAGACATCAAAACCGTTCATTGACAGCTGTGGCGGCCCTCCGGCGAGCTGGAAATCACATTAAATCATGCTTACAAACATTTAATGCACAGATAAAATGTAATATAATGCGCATACATAGGGGCAGAAATCCATTCCAGTACGATTATGCCATAGGTGGTAAATCATTGGAAGCGGTAACGACCGTAAAATACTTAGGAGTTACTATCCGGAGCGATCTGAAGTGGAATGATCACATAAAACAAATAGTGGAAAAAGCAGGCGCCAGGTTGAGATTCATAGGAAGAATTCTAAGAAAATGTGACTCATCGACGAAAGAAGTAGCTTACAAAACGCTTGTTCGTCCGATTCTTGAGTATTGCTCATCAGTATGGGACCCTTACCAGGTTGGATTAATAGAAGAGATAGACATGATCCAGCGAAAAGCAGCGCGATTCGTCATGGGGACATTTAGTCAGCGCGAGAGCGTTACGGATATGCTGAACAAGCTCCAGTGGCGGACACTTCAAGAAAGGCGTTACGCAATACGGAGAGGTTTATTATCGAAATTACGAGAGAGCACATTCCGGGAAGAGATGGGCAACATATTACTACCGCCCACATATATCTCGCGTAATGATCACAACGAAAAGATCCGAGAAATTAGAGCAAATACGGAGACTTACAAGCAGTCGTTCTTCCCACGCACAATTCGTGAATGGAACAGGGAAGGGGGGATCAGATAGTGGTACAATAAGTACCCTCCGCCACACACCGTAAGGTGGCTCGCGGAGTATAGATGTAGATGTAGATGTAGATGAGAAACAAGATCAAATTATTTTACAAACTGCAACACCAGTACCCGTCATTAAAATGCGCATATTGTTTACGTCTGAGGTTAGAAAATAACTTAATATTTTATGAGTAAATATCAATTTTAAATACACAGAGCGTTTCCAAATTCATGTTGCACATTTCTAGAGGTTGTAGAGGGGACTTCGCAGGTCAATTTTCACATAGGAACCCACGTCGGGAAACGTCATCCAACGGCGCTATAGAGCGTCAAAGTTGTAGGCCGCGGCGCCTGAGTAAATGTGTGGTGTGCGTACTGTAAGACGTTCGGTACACACACCATCAGATTATTTGACTTGTCGCTCTAGCCAAGTAGGCGAGTGTCAGCAATATGTCTCGTGGTCTTATCGTACTGTAAGACGTTCGGTACACACACCATCAGATTATTTGACTTGTCGCTCTAGCCAAGTAGGCGAGTGTCAGCAATATGTCTCGTGGTCTTATCGTGGCGTGTTTATCTTCTGCCGTTAGGTCAGACGATAGAAATGCCACTTGCACGCTTAGAGTAGCAGATTGACGGTGACCAACTTTAAACAGAACTTGATTAATTTTCACACACATTTCTTAAAATAATAAAAAATATAGACATTACGTAACTTGATTCTGGATGCTGTTTACAACTGACAATCTGAAGTTCCTTTGGTATTGGTACATTAATCTTATTCTCACATATCTCTGATACTTGACAAAGTGTCTATTCGTTTATCTTCATGGCTATGTGCAGGAATATGGTAATCTTGTTAGGTGCAGACTGAAACTTGACTGTAGGCAGGTACAGACAAATGCAGACTGGTACAGACTAATGCAGACTGACTAATCGGAGTTTTTTTTTTTTTTTTTTTTTTTTTTCTTTATTGTATTTCAATTCCCCTATCGGGGCGGGCTGGCAGCAGCATATGCGCTGCTCTTCAGCCGAAAGACATAGAACAAAACAATAGAAGACATTTAAAAACAGCAAAGGAGAGAAGAAGGCGAACATAGATATAAAAAGGGAGAACATCATGGAAGGCAATATACAAAAAACGGGGTGACTGTAAAATGGAGATAAAAAACTGTTTAAAAGTAGCACACACAAAAAGCCACACACTGCGACGATTAAAAGAAACACAAGGCACAGTATGACTGGAGCATAAAGGTGTTGACGGCTGGCATAGCACACAGCGTAGCACTGACGGCGAACCTCAAGGCAGCACACAATTAAAATCACACCTCTTGACGCACACGAGAAAAGCACGAAACACAACACTGACGTGGCACACTGATGTTGATCAATACAGAGGATCTGCCAGGTTCAAGGAGATGAGGGAGACCTGAAGAAGGGAGGGAGGGGAAGAGATGGGGGAGGGGAAATGGGGGGCGCTCGGAAGAGGGCCAGGTAGGGAGGGATGTGGGAAGGAGAGAGGCAAGTATGGGGTGCAGGGTCTCAGGGGAGGGGGGGATGGAGGAAAATCCGCTCTGGGAGAAGGAGGAAAGAGGAGAAGGGGGCCCTGGGGAGGGGGGGGGGGGAACAAGGCCGGGTTATAGTTGGAAGGAAGGGTATATGTCACGGCGAAGTTCGTCATCCGGGAGGGGGAGGCGTTGGAAATTGCCCTGATGAAGGAGATGGAGGGTGTGGAGGTGGAGAGAGGGAGGGATACAGCGATAGAGGCGCGGCAACGGGCGGGGGGTGGAGAGGAAGGAGGAAACCAGAGGGTGGGGGGGATCAACCCTGCGAACAATGTAAAGGATGCGGAGATGTTGGAGGAACAAGAGGAGGTGGGGGAAGGGGATCAGTTCATACAGGAGCCGTGTGGGGGAAGGAAGGCAACTAATCGGAGGTCTGTACACTCGTTATAATACCTCGCGCTTTCAGGTATCACTGCACGAGTGTGATCCACGAGGAGAAAAGGTTCTACGTTTGCAGCAATCTCATTGGCTGCGTTACATGTTAATACGCGGATCGGCGGAAGCAGAATTTGGTCCGTCTCTAAGACAGTGCCATCTCGTAGTGCGGAGACGGACGAGCGCTGCGCCTGCGCTGTTGTGCTTAGCGGGGCGCGCTCTAGTGGGAAAGTTGTGTACGCGCTGACTACGCGGAACTATGTACACAACAAAATGTATGTATATAAACGGCGATTCTGTGATGATGTTACAATTTTTCTAGGATTATGGGGAAGGAAAAATGTATACATTTGATATAAGGATCCCTGTAACTGAAACGAAGGAATCTAAAATTGTAAACGGAAACCGTTCTTATACCTCTTTAAGTGGAACATATGTATTAGTACGGTTGTTTCTAAGATTGTGGCGTAGGCAACTTCCAGAGTTGGTAGTATGTCCAACAGAAGGAAAATATATCCAGTAAAGATGGTCTCTAAAACGAATGCCTGAGGAGCTGTGAGCACTTGTTCATCTTCGCTACAGTGAAACACATCTCTTCCACTAAACAAGTGCTCATAGCTCTTAAGGTATGCATTTTAGAGCACATATTTACTACACTTTTTGCTTGTTTTGGTCCATACTACCACCTCTGAGACTTCACTGCAATCTTAGCAACAACGGTACCAGTACATGTATCCAAATGTAAGAGGTATCAGAACGGTTTTCGTTTATAACTTCCGCTCTGTCGTTTCCAGTACAGGGACCATTGCCTCAAATCGATACATTTATCCTTCATCATCATGGAAAATCTGTAATATCATCAAGGAAACTGTATATAAATACATTTACAGGTGGCGGTGTCAATAACTTTGACACTCTGTAACGTCCATGGTGGAGGGAGTTGGGTTCCTCCGAAAAACTTAATCTACTGAGACCCCTCTGCAGCATATAGAGGTGTGTAACATGCATTATGAAACACCCTCTACAATGTGTGAGTGTGATTTATTATGAAACTGTTTTAAATTACGTTGGTCAATTGGTTCAAAATTTGTGTAAGCAGATCAATAGGAGGGAGTGGCATAGTAAGAAGAAACGATGATGGCAACCAGTAGGAAGGAAAGTAAAAGATGTTGTGGAGAGAAGGCATAGTAAGCCGGGCTGGGTTTCAAGATGGCTGATAAGCTTTGTGTTTGGTATCGAAAGGATGAGGAGATCTGTGTCCATGATGCGAGGTGGTAAGGCTTGTGTGGCTGATTTTAGTGCAACAAGCCGCCACTGAGCGAGGACTTGGATTTCACCAAAGGCAGACTCAAAGTGTCCCTCATAATTGAAGAACAAATAATTGATCTGTCACTTCTACGATACACAATCTGCGATACACCTTCCTATGAAAACCTTAAAGTTCCTTCAGGATCTTTCTCATGGAAAAAAAAAACAATAAATAAATAAAAAACCCTTATTATGCGGCCGCTTGCTATAGTTTAGCAGTTTGGTGCTCAAGTCCGTTTCGTTCATTAAACATTACCATGCATCTAGATTCTTGTTTCCGCAACAGACGCGTGCCAGTAATGTTAATGTGACGTCAGCGTGGAATAACCACTCACAGACGGCTCGTGACAGCACAAGCAATGGAGAGAGTCGGGGCGACGCCGAAAACAATGCAGTCATTGCCGTACTGCGGAAACGGAGCAATTTGTCTGACGTCAGAAAGGGCGGCAGCGTTTACTAAACAGCAAAGTTTGTAAACTGTGTGCACGCTGCTGTGGCTAAGCTGTACCGCGCGTAGCGCCGAGGCAACAGCGGTGCACGACGAGTCAGGGGTGAGCGGCGGCTGCGGCGATGTGTGTGGGCGAACACACGTACAACGTTTTATGCTCCATCAGACAGCCATTGGCGTATACGGCGTGAAACGTCTGAAAACAATCTGCAACAATCGTCGGAAGATTGGAGAAGTGAGCGTTATGGTCTGGGGATGTTTTCGTGGCATTCGCTGGGTGATCTCATCATTTCGGAAGGCACGATGCTTCAACACAAGCATGCATCTATCCTTAGGGACTACGTCCATCCCTACATACAATTTGTTTTTCCTCAGCGTGATGGCACCTACTAGCCGCAAAATGCAACTGTCACACAGCTCGCAGTGCACACGACTGGTCTAAAGAGCGACACGATAAGCTATCATACTCCCCAGGCCACCAAACTCCCAGGATTTAACCTGATAGAGAATCTGTGGGACCCCGTCGACTGGGCTGTTCGAGCCATGGATGCTCAGTCTGGAAACCAGGTGCAGCTTGCTACGGCACTGAAGTCCAGAACCTCACTGGCTCTCTTCCTGCACGTCTTGCAGCAGTTCGCACTGCAAAAGGTGATTATTCAGGCTGTTGACAGGTGGGCGCATCAGTGTAACTGTACGGTGGAGTTTGAGGGCCCTACCTGCTATGTGCACTCACTAAAAGGTAACGCTGGCCTGCAAAACCGGAAATGACTGAACCAGAAATCCAGTCCTGCACACAGGGATGCGCTTTCGGATTCTCTCAGTTCACCACGCAGCAAAAGGTTACTTGTTTGATCACGAAATATCACTCGCCCATGACTTCAGAAATACACTTGGAAAAAAGCCATCTTCATCCCAGAAGGCATATGGCTTATAGACTCCCCAAAAGGGATGTGAGTACCAATTTTTTTTTCTTTATTGCGATTTCATTCCCCTGCCCCATATGGGCAGGGGAGAGCTGTCAGTGGCACAATCCGCCGGTCTTCAGCCGAGTGACATGACAGCTAACACGAGAATAAAATGTTACATATAAGGCAATAAAAAAGGGGGACATAAAACAGAGTAAGGGGTGATAATGGAGGTAAAAATACACTGACATGGAGACGTTCATGTGAGGACAATTAAAAAAAAGTCGACATAAAGTTAAAAGACACAGTTGGCGATTCTTAAAACACAAAGAAGACACTGAAGACACCCGCACAGGTTAAAAGTCGGCCACAGTATTAAAAACACTCCAGGACAACACACTTTAAACCCACTTGGTGCACACACGATGAAGAATAAAACTGCCAGGTGGGACCTGCCGAGGGAGAGGCCAGAGAGGATGGAAAAGGAGGGGAGAGCAAGGTGCAGGAGGGGAGGGGGCGGGATGAAAAGAGTAGGGGCGTCAGCGGCTACACCAAGAGGCAAGAGACTGGTGGGGCAGGAGATGAAGAGAGAAGACAAGGCAGGAGGAGTGCAGAGACACTGAGGGGGAGCACAGGAGAGGGAGGGGGCGTAGGAGGGGAAAGCCACTCAGTAGAAGAGATGGGAGGAGAGAGAGCCCAGAGGAGGAGGCAGGAGGAAGATGAGGTTAGAGTTGGTAGGAAGGGTAGATGTCAGGGCAAAGCTCATCATCTGGGAGGGGCAGATGGTGGAAGTTGCATTGGGAAAGGAGGCGGAGGGTGTGGAGATGGAGAGAGGGTGGGACACAAGGGTAAAGGCGCAGCAGTGGGCTGGGGGTGGAGAGGAAGGGAGACACAAGGGGGTGAGGGGGATCAATGTGGCGGACAATATATAGTGTGCGGATGTGTTCAAGGAAAAGGAGAATGTGGGGGAAGGGGATGGAATCATAGAGGATGCGCGTGGGGGACGGAAGGCGGACGCAGAAGGCGAGGTGGAGCGCATGGCGTTCGATGATTTGGAGGGATTTATACAACCTGGGAGGGGCGGAAGTCCAAGCTACGCAGACATAACAGAGGATGGGGTGGATCAAGGATCTGTAGGTGTGAAGAATGGTAGAAGGATGCAAGCCCCATGTCCGGCTGGACAGGAGCTTCAGGAGGTGAAGTCTGTTGTGAGCTTTGCGTTGGGTGGTAAGGAGATGAGGTGTCCAGGTGAGGTGGCGGTCAAGGGTGAGGGCAAGGTATTTGACGGTAGGAGTGAGGTGGATAGGATGGCCATAAATGCAGAAATCATGGAAGGAGCAGTGGTGTGGCCTATGATGATAGCCTGGGTCTTGGAGGGGTTGATACAGAGAAACCACTTGTTGCACCAAGCGGTGGATTGGTCAAGGTGGGTTAGTACTAAAAAGGGCTCCACAAAATTGTTTTTAGCTTTTAACCCTCTTAATACGAGGGTAAAATAAGATTAAAATTATTTTGAACTACTTATCTCTTCTTTTATACACACTGCTGGAAAAAATTTAACACCCTCAAGGACTGTGTTCAGTGGCACCAGGGTACAGTATGTGCATACTGAGGGGTGGTAGTGTTGGTGATTCATTTGGCACAGCCATCGGCGATTACATGGCGCTCGGAGGTGTGTTTGTGCGCCCTCTGTTTTGTATCTGCTTTCAGTAACTGTGCAGAATTTAGAGGTGAGCAGTGCTTGCAATATTCATTCTAGGTGTACAACCATGCCCCTCTGCCGTGTAAATATTCCAGTCAAACAGTGATAGTCATTTGAACAGGATCGCCTTATGGGCCAGCGGAGAGCTGGATTGACTTATCGATGGATTGCCGCACGTGTTGGGCGTAATGAATTGGCCGGTGGTCTGTCGCTGCTTTTACCAGGGCTCTGTGGAACATTTTCACACTCGTAGACCAGGTTCTGGACATCCCCGTATAAAAATAGTACAGACGCACGCCAAAATCGACGCATTGTGCGAGCAGCGGTGGTCGCCCAAACAACATCCAAGTAAGAAATCTGCGGACATGTTGCACCTGTTCAGTCACAGAGCATCACTGGAAACTGTCTGCTTGCAGCAGGACTAACAAGGAAACATCGCCAACTAACTGACCAAGCGGGAAGTACTGTACAGCGCGGTCACTAAGTCGGCGAAGCAACAAGCGAGAGTGCATTGCATGTTGTGTCGAAGTGCGCGGCTCCTACGCTGGAGTAGGTGCCAGAGAACTCTCTGCTTTGAACGCTTTTATATTGCAATTAACAAGAACAGTGTAAATTAATAAAATGAATAAGTGTGCCATTAAAGAAGCAGCGTACCGCTATTTAATTATTAAAATAGGCACCGTGCGTCATTTTCTTTCGATTGAAAATCTGACAGTTTTAAGGTGGAGTACATTTGCAAAAGTTGCGCTATTCTCCAATATCACTGGAGCGATTAAATTGTAAATCTAAAGTAATTAACTCCATTTCATAGTAACTGACAAGTTGTTTACGTTTATTCATTTTGAGTTATGTGTGTGTGTATGTATTTGTGTGTGCGTGTGTCAGGCCGACATACTACGTACTGTTTTCGCGTAAAACACGTGTTTTAAAACAATATTTCAAAACACGTTCGGCGGACGTGGCCCTCTTCCATCTAATCTTCTCTCGTCTTCAGCAGCCCACGAATAGGACGGCGCTGCTTTCTATCCGCTGTACAGTACTTGGCAATCTGACATAAGGCGGCTAATTGGGGTAGAGCGAGTGTCTGCTAACCGTTGCACTCGAAACGAGATCGGTTGCTGGGTTTGATATCTAGCTAAAGTGCTTTTTCTCCTTAAAATATTAGGTAATAGTATGTTTCCTTCGAAAACTCACGTGTGCCTGTGGCCAGGCTACCAATGACACCGCGACACCGCCAAGCACAGGTACTCTGGTGTCGCGAAATATTCGACTGGAGAGTGCAGTGGCATTCAGTGAGGTGAGTAGGTTCTGTCTGTATGTGAGTGACTGACAGACACTTGTACGACGTAGACCTGCTGAGCCTCCTGCTCTGAGGTGCATTCGCCTGCGATACACAAGCCTCATCACAGGCATCATTATCTGGGGAGCCATCAGCTACAAATCGTAGCCACATTTGGTGTTTCTGCAGGGTGGAGTAACTAGTGCCCACCGAATCACTCTGCTTGCTAACCGCTGCTGCTGCCATTTCTTCGATAGGAAACTGATGCGCTTTTCCAGTAGGGAACGCTCGTTTACATAGGGCTGCTTACGATCGTTTGCATACGGGAATACACGCATGCGTTGCTGTCAGAGAGGAGTACACTGCGTAGCGGTGCGTGTGTTTGGACATCCTGTACTATGACAAATATATTTCATTTGGTCTGAATTTGCTAGCACATACTCCTACACCACTGGCCATTAAAATTGCTACACCAAGAAGAAATGCAGATGATAAACGGGTATTCGTTGGATAAATAAATTAGACTAGAGCTGACATATGATTACATTTTCACGCAGTTTGGGTGCATAGATCCTGAGAAATCTATACCCAGAACAGCCACCTCTGGCCGTAATAACGGCCTTGATACGCCTGGCCATTGACTCAAACAGAGCTTGGATGCCGTGTACAGGTACAGCTGCCCATGCAGCCTTAACACGATACCACAGTTCATCAAGAGTAGTGACTGGCGTATTGTGACGAGCCAGTTGCTCGGCCACCATTGACCAGACGTTTACAAATTGGTGGGACATCTAGAGAATGTGCTGGCCAGGGCAGCAGTCGAACATTTCCTGTATCCAGAAAGGGCCGTACAGGACCTACAACATGCGGTCGTGCATTATCCTTCTGAAATGTAGGGTTTCGCAGGGAACGAATGAAGGGTAGAGCCACGGGTCGTAACACATCTGAAATGTAACGTCCACTGTTCAAATTGCCGTCAATGCGCACAAGAGGTGATCGAGACGTGTAACCAATGGCACCTCATTCCATCACGCCGGGTGATACGGCAGTATGGCGATGACGAATACACGCTTCCAATGTGCGTTCACCGCGATGGCGCCAAACACGGATGCGACCATCATGATGCTGTAAACAGAACCTGGATTCATCCGAAAAAATGACGTTTTGCCATTCGTGCACCCAGGTTCGTCGTTGGGTACACCATCGCAGGCGCTCCTGTCTGTGATGAGCGTCGAGTGTAGCCGTAGCCATGGTCTCCGATCTCCGAGCTGATAGTCCATGCTGCTGCAAACTTCGTCGAACTGTTCGTGCAGATGGTTGTTGTCTTGCAAACGTCCCCATCCGTTGACTCAGGGATCGAGACGTGGCTGCACGATCCGTTACAGCCATGCGGACAAGATGCCTGTCATCTCGACTGCTAGTGATACGAGGCCGTTGGGATCCAGCAGGGCGTTCCGTATTACCCTCCTGAACCCATAGATTCCAAATTCTGCTAACAGTCATTGGATCTCGACCAACGCGAGCAGCAGTGTCGCGATACGAAATACCGTAATCGTGATAAGCTACAATCCAACCTTTATCAAAGTTGGAAACGTGATGGTAGGCATTTCTTCTCCTTACACGAGGCATCACAATAACGTTTCATCAGGCAACGCCGGTCAACTGCTGTTTGTGTATGAGAAATTGGTTGGAAACTTTCCTCATGTCAGCTCGTTGTAGATGTCGCCACCGGGGCCAACCTTGTGTGAATGCTCTGAAAAGCTAATCATTTGCATATCACAGCATCTTCTTCCTGTCGGTTAAATTTCGCGTCTGTAGCACGTCATCGTTGTGGTGTAGCAATTGTAATGGCCAGTAATATATAATGGTGAATTGCCTGTCACGTCACTTGTAAATGAAATTATCTTGTCCTTGAGGGTGTTTCATTTTTTTCCGGCTGTGTGTGCAGACTCTTTTTTTCTCTTTTTGGCGGTGTAGTCACTCGGACTGCAATGCATGGTACAAGTCTGCCGAACTAACGGTTAGCACATATATACTTTTTATTGTAAGTTGTAATTGAAATAATAATTCGAAGACTGCACACTGTAGCGTATGCCAGTATTAGCTCGCCAAACCATTACAGTGCCAAACGTACCCATTAACTCACTCAGCAGGCGTAGTAATATTGTGAAAAATTCCGATAAGTGCGATAAGTGTCCGCGCTCAGTGCCTCTGAGTGCAGCCTACAACAGCAGGTACTCTGACAGTTCACACGAAGCGACTAATATGTTTCTTTTAGCCAGTCAGCTTCAGGAACTCAATTCAGACATTTACGTCGGCCAATGTTGTGCTCTCGGCAATAAAACACACAAATAAAGAAAAGATGTTATGTGGACATGTGTCCGGAAACGCTTAATTTACATCTTAGAGCTCATTTTAGTTTCTTCCACCTGCGCTCAATGGAGCACGTTATCATGATTTCATACGGGATACTCTACCTGTGCTGATAGAACATGTGCCTTTACAAGTACGACACAACATGTGGTTCATGCACGATGGAGCTCCTGCACATTTCAGTCGAAGTGTTCGTACGCTTCTCAACAACAGATTCGGTGACCGATGGATTGGTAGAGGTAGACCAATCCCATGGTCTCCACGCTCTCCTGACCTCAACCCTCTTGACTTATGGGGGCATTTGAAAGCTCTTGTCTACGCAACCCTGGTACCAGATGTAGAGACTCTTCGTGATCGTATTGTCGACGGCTGTGATACAATACGCCATTCTCCAGGGCTGCATCAGCGCATCAGGAACTCCATGCGGTGGAGGGTGGATGCATGTATTCTCGCTAACGGAGGACATTTTGAACATTTCCTGTAACAAAGTGTTTGAAGTCACGCTGGTACGTTCTGTTGCTGTGTGTTTCCATTCCATGATTAATGTGATTTGAAGAGAAGTAATAAAATGAGCTCTAACATGGAAAGTAAGCGTTTCCGGACACATGTCCACATAATATATTTTCTTTCTTTGTGTGTGAGGAATGTTTCCTGAAAGTTTGTCCGTACCTTTTTGTAACACCCAGTATATGTGTTTGCAGACATGTTCAAATTATTAGATAACAGACGTGTTTTTCCATAACTTTACATATATTGCACATTTACCTCCATTAAATAGTTTGTGTGCATGCTTGCTCAATATTTTTATCCTCACGGAATTGCGTTTATCAACGTTTCACATGACATTTTAATGTCATTGTCGTGCTATTACATTTCCTGTAGCTTATCCATGAGATCTAGTTTGGTGGTTATTGTAAATTTCGTTGTCCTACGCATGACAATAGAGCAAAAATATTCACTGGGATTTGTATCAGCGCTGTTCCCTGGCCCGGGCAACACTTTCAATTGCTTTTCTTCCAAACACTTCGCAATACTTTTGCCGTTGTGGCAAGGTGCCACATCATGCATAAAAATGGTATATTTATTGGGGAGCCACTCAGTGATTTGGTGAAAAAATTTCTTTCCAAGGATTTCTTTATATTGTCCTACCTCACTGCCCTTCCGACACTGTTTGATCTTCCAGGGTCTTCCACTGTAGAGCCTAACCGAAGTTGGATGCTTCGCACTGGAACGCTTCTCCTGGTCTCCGACGAACAGACTGGCTGCTTTCTTCCATCGCAGAGAATACAGATTCGTCACTGAAGCATAACTCGACGATGTATACAAAATTCCAAATTAGAAAAGATGTAAATTGTAGCAAAGGAGACCTGAACAATCCCAAAATTCAAATTTGCATTTCTTTGACGTTAATAAAACGCCACAATTTGGAGCACAAACTCTTAATTTTACATTTCACTCCCAATTAATTTACCATCATGTTACATACCTTCGCCAAGACCTCACTTGTCCACGCCTGAAATAGTTTAGTCATCTGTGGTAATTTTCTGGTTTTTCATCGGTCGGCATGCTTTTAAAACACATTCAACCAGTTGCGTCCTCACTGTCACAGGAGAAACTTCAAAACCTAAACCTTTCAGCTGATGGCTAAAGTCAGAAGAAGTAAGTTAACGGTTCATTGTTTGCCATGTCTGGAAGTCTTCTCTATTATTATAGGAGTGATTTTCTTTTACATCCACATTTTCCTCCTCTGTTTAATTAGTATTCAGCAAGTTCGCACACTGGAAGATTGAGTCTGCTAACAGTTTTCTGTGATATTCTCTTAGCGACAGCAATTTCTTGCTGTGTATAACGGTTTTCAGCAAGACGTACTACCGCGACAAATGTTTTCCTAGGTGAAATGTGTTTTGACTTTCCCATCTACATCTACATTTACATCTACATCTACATCTATACTCTCAAACCACCGTGAGGCGCATGGCAGAGGGTACTTCCCATTGTATTTGTTATTAGTATTTCTTCCCGTTCCGTTCATGTATGGGACGCAGGCATAATGACTGTTTGAATGTCTCTGTGCGTGCAGTAATTATTGTAATTTTATCCTGACGATCCCTACGTCACGATACGTAGGGGTTTTTAGTATATCCCTACAGTCATAATTTAAAGCCGGCTCTCGGGACCGTTAATAGACTTTCTCGAGATATTTTACGTCTATCTTCAAGAGTCTGCCAGTTGAGTTCCTTCAGTACAGCTGTGACATTCTCCGACGGATAAGACAAACATGTGACCATTCGTACTAACCTTCTCTGCATACTTCAATAGCCCCTGTTAGTCCTTTTTGGTACGGGGTCCCGAACACTTGAGCAATATTCTAGACCTATGGCACGAAGATTTGTAAGCAATCTCCTTTGTAGACTGACTGTACTTCCCCCGTATTCCACCAATAAACCGAAGTCTACCACCTGCTTCACCAAGAACCGATCCTGTGTGATCATTCAATTTCATATCCCTAAAAAGTATTACACCCAGATATTTGTATGAGTAGGCCGATTGCAACACTGACTCATTGATATCATAGTCATAGGATCCTACATTTTTTTCGTTTTGTGAAGTGCACAGTTATACCTTTAGTAACGCTTAAAGGAAGCTGCCAATCTATGTGCCACTTTGAAATCTTATCAAGATTTGACTAAATATTTATGCAGCTTCTTTCAGACAGTACTTCAACACAGATAACTGAATCATCCGCAAAAAGTCTGAGGTTACTGTTAATATTGTCTGTATGAACGGCAAGGGTCTCAACACAGTTCTCTGGGGCACACCTGAAGTTTCTTTTTCATGTGGCAATGACTCTTCGTCCAAGATAACATGCTGCGTCCTCCCTAACAAAGAGTCCCCAATCCAGCTACAAATTTCACTTGATCTCCCACATGATCGTAATTTTGACAGTAAGTGTAGGTGTGGTACTGAGTCAATTGCTTTTCGTAAATCAAGAAATACTGCATCTACCTGACTGCCTTGATCCAAAGCTTTCAGTATGTTCTCTCTTTGGCACCTTCAAGGTTTATTCCTACACTAAACACTTTCAAGTTCACAGGCTATATAAGATCTTATCATGTAGCAAGAAGTTTGTAGAATAAAAACCAAATTGAAGTTCACAACAGAAACATGAAACAACGTTGTAAACACAGTTTCAAAGGGTGTACCCTGCGAGCCTACACTGACCCAATTTGGTGGGGAAATGGCAAATGTTGCCAACTGTGAAAAATGGAATGATATGCAAGTTGCTTGAAAGAGAAATTTCATAGAACAATCAAGAATGAAGTAACCATAAAACATATCAGGTATTACACTTTTTTCTCTTGTTTTTCTGCTAGCGAACTCGGGATATTAAAAAAATAATATATTCTTTAGTCTAGTGACTTGAACATGTAAATGTATATAGCTTTCAAATATTAAAAAATATATATGAAGACAGTAACTGTTCTCGAAAGAACAGATACCATTGATGACCGTGCAGCTTCTTTAGAATAAATGATAATTAATTGAAACCTTCAGCTAGCTGCCGACAGGTGTTGTTGATATACCTCGATGGGGACAACTGAAAACGTGTGCCCCGACCGGGACCCGAACCCGAGATCTCCTGCTTTCATGGCAGACGCTCTATCCAATTCTTTCCTTTTTTCGGTATTGTTCGTTGCGTTTGGTCTGGGCGGACGTCATAAGACATCCGTTCAAGTTGATCGTTGATTCCTCTACTCAGGTGTGCAGGTGCTTTTTTTTTTTCACAGAGGGCGAGCAGCCATCTGACCGAACACGCTGAGCTACTGTGCCGGCAAAAGCCACAAAGGACACCTATGAATAGCGCGACTGCTGGGACTTATCCCTTGCACGCCTCCCGTGTCGGGACACACATTTTCAGCTGTTCCCATCGAGGTGTATGAACAACACCTGTCGGCAGCTGAGGGTTTCAATTAATTATCATTTATTAAAAAATATGTCCTTTAGTATAATAATCTGAATACAGGGTGTTCAAAAAAGTGTGGAATACAAGTGTGGAATACTTTGAGAGGTGGGAGTACTCATCGAAATAAGAAAAATAAGTCCGATAAACATGTGACTCGAAACGCATACTTCACGAGATAAAGACGTGTTTATAGGGAGGGTAGCGCGATGACTGGTTGCGGATATTAGCACAGTCGTTGCATTGTTACTCCGTCAAATGTGTCAGCAGGGTATTATGATGTCTTACTCACAGTACTTTATCTACCGTTGAGTAGTCTGCAGGCAGTTTTGTGGGTCGAGTCGTGTTGTAGGTTACGTCAGTTTTGGTCGTGTTTGTGTGCCTTGGTGCGTATCCTGGTGATTTCCCTTCTTCCAAGCGCAGATTAACTTATGTGTTTACTGTTATTGGTGCAGTACATTTACATTTTCTCTCTTTCACCTCTTGTTAGCGATGGAAGCCTATTACTCGACAACTGAAACGGTGGATATGATATTCTGCTATGGTTTAGCAAATGGACCTAGGTAGCGAGCACGTGTCCTCTACGCTGAAAAATATCCACAGCGTAGAGTGGCCTCTGATAAGCTGTTTCGGCAGACTTTTCAGTATCTGAGGAACACAAGTGCCACTGCACCTCGGAAGACCGACAGTGGAAGGTCCCGCACAGTTCGCATGCCTGACATGGAGGAGCGTGTACTCTGTTCGATGGAAGAAACCCCCGGGGCCAATGTGTGGCGATTATTAGCAGCAGAATGCGTGCATCACTCTCTTATCTGGCGGGTACTTCATGAATATTTGCTGAGCCCACATCATGTACATCGCGCTGAGGCCCTAAGGTCACAGGATCCTCGTGGCAGACGGCGGTGCTGTCAGTGGCTGTTACCGCAGATCCACTTCTCACATCCAAGATTTTACTTACCGATGAGACGGGTTCACAAGACATGGTGTTGTGAATTACATAACCAGCATGTATGGGCAGCTGTAAGTTCCAAAGCAATCCAGGAAAGAGGGCATCAACATCGATTCTCAATCAACGTATGGGCAGGCGTACTTGTCAACAGATTAATATGGCCATACTATCTACAACAACGGTTAACTGGGGTGCATTATCTGGATTTTCTCGTCAATGTATTCCCTACGTTGCTGGAGGCTGTGCCATAGCAGCAATGAATAAAAAAGTAGTTCGTGTACGATGGCACATCAGCACACTTTCGAAACAATGTGCGGGAACATCTGACAGAGACATTTTGGGACGGCTGGATTGGTCGGGGGAGGGAAGGGGTGGGACGGCTGGATTGGTCGGGGGGAGGGAGGGAGAGACAGCTTGGCCTGCTCGTTCCCCAGACCTCAACCTCCTAGACTTTTGATTACGCGGACACTTGATAGAACCGGTCTACGCCACGCACGCCAATCTACGATGTGCAGACACTACAGGGTCGCGTCTTCAATGTGTGCCGGCAGGTACAACAATAGCCGGGGTTACTTCAAAGGGAGAACCGACTCGTGGCGATAACATATTAGACCTTCTGGTGACAAACAGACCAGAACTATTTGAAACAGTTAACTCAGAACAGGGAATCAGCCACCATAAAGCGGTTACTGCATCGATGATTTCAGTCGTAAATAGAAATATTAAAAAAGGTAGGAAGATTTTTCCGTTTAGCAAAAGTGACAAAAAGCAGATTTCAGAGTACTTGATGGCCCAACGCAAAAGTTTTGTCTCAAGTACAGATAGTGTTGAGGATCAGTGAACAAAGTTCAAAAGCATCGTACAATATGCATTAGACGAGTATGTGCCAAGCAAGATCGTAATAGATGGAAAAGATCCACCGTGGTACAACAACCGAGTTAGAAAACTACTGCGGAAGCAAAGGGAACTTCACAGCAAATATAAACATAGCCAAAGCCTTGCAGACAAACAAAAATTACACGAAGCGAAATGTAGTGTGAGGAGGGCTATGCGAGAGGCGTTCAATGAATTCGAAAGTAAAGTTCTATGAACTGACTTGGCAGAAAATCCTAAGAAATTTTGGTCTTATGTCAAAGCGGTAGGTGGATCAGAACAAAATGTCCAGACACTCTGTGACCAAAATGGTACTGAAACAGAGGATGACAGACTAAAGGCCGAAATACCAAATGTCTTTTTCCAAAGCGGTTTCACAGAGGAAGACTGCACTGTAGTTTCTTCTCTAGATTGTCGCACAGATGACAAAATGGTAGATATCGAAATAGATGACAGAAGGGATAGAAAAACGAAATCGCTCAAAAGGAGAAAGGCTGCTGGACCTTATGGGATACCAGCTCGATTTTACACACAGTACGCCAACGAACTTGGTCCCCTTCTTGCAACGGTGTACCGGAGGTCTCTAGAAGAGCATAGCGTTCCAAAGGATTGGAAAAGGGCACCGGTCATCCCCGTTTTCAAGATGTGCAGAACTATAGACCTATATCTCTAACGTCGATCAGTTGTAGAATTTTGGAACACGTATTATGATCGAGTATAATGACTTTTCTGGAGACTAGAAAACTACTCTGTAGGAATCGGCATGGGTTTCGAAAAAGACGATCGTGTGAAACCCAGCTCGCACTATTCGTCCACGAGACTCAGAGGGCCATAGACATGGGTTCCCAGGTAGGTGCTGTGTTTCTTGACTTCCGCAAGGCGTATGATACAGTTCCCCACCGTCGTTTAATGAACAAAGTAAGATGATATGGACTATCAGACCAATTGTGTGATTGGATTCAAGCGTTCCTAGAAAACAGGACGCAGCATGTCATTCTCAATGGAGAGGAGTCTTCCGAAGTAAGAGTGGTTTCTGGTGTGCCGCAGGGGAGTGTCGTAGGACCGTTGCTGTTCAAAATATACATAATTGACCTTGTGGATAACATCGGAAGTTCACAGAGGCTTTTTGGGGATGATGCTGTAGTATATCGACAGGTAGTAACAGTGGAAAATTGTACTGAAATGCAGGAGGATCTGCAACGAATTGACGCATGGTGCAGGGAATGGCAATTGAATCTCAATGTAGACAAGTGTAATGTGCTGCGAATACATAGAAAGATAGATCCTTTATCATTTAGCTACAATATAGCAGGTCTGCAACTGGAAGCAGTTAATTCCATAAATTATCTGGGAGTAGGCATTAGGAGTGATTTAAAATGGAATGACCACATAAAATTAATCGTGGGTAAAGCAGATGCCGGACTGAGATTCATTGGAAGAATCCTAAGGAAATGCAATCTGAAAACAAAGGAAGTAGGTTACAGTACACTTGTTTGCTCACTGCTTGAATACTGCTCACCGGTGTGGGATGCGTACCAGATAGGGTTGATAGAAGAGATAGAGAAGATCCAACGAGGAGCAGCGCGCTTCGTTACAGGATCATTTAGTAATCACGAAAGCGTTACGGAGATAAACTCCAGTGGAAGACTCTGCAAGACAGACGATCAGTAGCTCGCTACGGGCTTTTGTTGAAGTTTCGAGAACATACCTTCACCGAGGAGTCAAGCAGTATATTGCTCCCTCCTACGTATATCTCGCGGGGAGACCATGAGGATAAAATCAGAGAGATTAGAGCCCACAAATGGCTCTGAGCACTATGGGACTTAACATCTCAGGTCATCAGTCCCCTAGAACTTAGAACTATTTAAACCTAACTAACCTAAAGACATCACACACATCCATGCCCGAGGCAGGATTCAAACCTGCGACCGTAGCGGTCGCGCGGTTCCAGACTGAAAGGGCCCTCCAACCTGCTCGCGATTTTGACGATCTAAAGAGTCAATTGGACATAACTTCGCACGTTATCCCACAGAAGGACATGCAACAAATCTATCAATCCATGCCAAACCATTAGCTGCTTCCATAAGGTCCAGACGTGGACCATCTCGTTATTGATTTGCCGAATTTGTGAAGCTCTTTCTCTTGAAAGAACCATCCATTTTTTCTGAAGTTGTAATCATCAGTTTGTCTGTACATGCACATCGCATCTACCGATTTCCATTCCAGTCCGATAATTTCTTCGTGGTGCGTCATTTCTTGTCTTGGAGTATATGTAGAACAGTATTACGTCTCTTATTTTCTCCAGGAATCAACTTTACATATAGCAGCTGACGTAATAGTAATCTGCTACCATTACGTAGTCTCTTAAAATTTTTATGTCCATCATAAACAAATCTCTCAATTTTTTTAAATTAGACATTCAGCACCCGTATAAAATGCGAATTACGTGACGTGTGCTTTAAAAGTTACAGATATGTTATCCAACTGTGACAAATTTGTGCCGGGCTCGAATCCCAGCCTGTTAGAAACTTTCATATCTCACATTTGGTTATTACAATTATACGCATTTCAACTGATATCCCGAAATTCTCACCCACCGAATAATTTGAAATAAGAAGTCTATAAATTCCCAATTTAAACTGC
Organism: Schistocerca americana; assembly: GCF_021461395.2. NCBI lineage: Eukaryota > Metazoa > Arthropoda > Insecta > Orthoptera > Acrididae > Schistocerca > Schistocerca americana. Next base: position 659,279,661 of record NC_060120.1, on the reverse strand, counting down.
AAGACACGTATGAAAGATGGAAGAAAACCACACTGTTCGACAAGCTTTGTCAACGCCTGTCGGATCAAACACAGCGGGATCAAATACTATCACTGCAATACGCTGCTCTCGTCTGGACCACAATAAAAAATACATTCTCCCATTAACTACAAGAAGGTCGACGAGACGTGTACGTTCTCTTAAACCAATAGTTACACACAAGCCTACACAGCGAACACCGACGCAGTTTTGAGCGATTCCGATTATAAAGTGACGTAGCTACAAGCATCCGAAATGATATGAAAGCACAATTTTTCCTGAAAGTACCAGCAAAAACATACTGACGTTCATACAACTCATTCAAGCGAAACGAACGCATTGGTCACAGAAATACTTTAAACAGCTTGTAGATAATCATCATGCCACTATAGTGCAATGGTGTAGGGTTAGCATATAAGGCTTGTAATGAAAACGTGCTAGGTCCTGGTTTCGATTCCACCCACCGCTAAAAATATAAATAAAAACCGTCGGCAAAGCGGCTGAAGAGTTATAGTATAAGTAATCAGCATCGTTCTGACAATGGCCTTATCAAAGAGGGCGGAGAGGTTGACAGAAGTTCGGGGCATCCTGCTATCCTTGCGGCAAGAAACGGACCCTAAGGAATCAGAAATGATCAACGGCATGAGGACATGCAAGGCAGTGTTAATTGCTCCATTAAAGGCACAGTGCCTTTGCAGTATTATAGTGCAACGGTGGTTTGGAAGAACTACTAGCATATAAGGCGGAAGTCATAGACAACATTACTTCAGAATTTCTGAAAACGTTGGAGGAAGTCGCAATCGAATTACTAATCAAGTTGGTTGCAGAATCTATGAGTATTATCCTTTCGTAGAAATATCATCCACATATCCCTGAAGTTAGCAAGGGTACATACGTGTGAGAACAATGGCACAATTAGCTTACCATCTCATTCACACAAGGTTTTGACAAAAATAATGGACATAAGATTTGAAAAGAAACTCGAGGATCTGGTTGAGATAATCCAATTAACTTTAGGAAAAATAAAGGAAACGGAGAGGTCAGTAATGGCTCCGTTTATTAATGGAACGAGAACTTAATAAGAAACAGTACATTTTCATACTATTTGTTGAGCGAGAAAATCGTGCGATAACGTAAAGTAGTGAATTGTGTTCTAAGCTCTGAGCAAAACAGGAAAATCCGGTTAGTATACAATATGTACGAGAACAAAGATGGTAAAATAGGAATGGAAGAGTAAGAGCGAAGTGCTTCCATTAGAAAAGGCATTACAAAGGGATATAATTAGCGTCCAAGAGTGGGATTAAATTTCAGAGTGAAACGACATCAATTATAAGACTTCGCGGTGACATTGCTGTTACTGTAAATGAGGACGTAATGCTGGACCTTTTGGGTGGAATGAACAGTGTAATGAGCACACAGCATTGTGAGAAAACCGAAGAAAGACAAAAATGATTAAAAATAGCGGAAACCGGATTAGCGATAAGCTTAATGGGGTAGACGAAGTAAAGGAATTGTGCTACACTGGAAGCAAAAACCACATGACAGACATGACAGACGCAAGAAGGAGGACGTGAAAATCAGAAAAGCACATGCAAAGAGGGCAATCCTGACCACAAGAGTTCTAATAGCATCAAATATTCACATTAATTTGAGGAAGAAATTCTGAATTGTGCGTTTGGTGCACAGAGTTGTATGTAAGTGAATCATGAACTGTGGGATAAAGAAGAGAAAAGAAGAGAATCTAAGAATCTGAGATATGGTTCTATAGAAGGATGTTGAAAATTTAGAAGACTGATAAGATAATAAGCGAGCAGGTTCTCTACTGAGTAGGAGATGAGAGGAACATGTGGAAAACTTGGAGAAGTAGAAGGCAGAGCATGATAAAAATGTGTTAGTCTATGATACTAGAGGGAGCTGAAGAGCATAAAGACTGTAGGGCAAGACAGAGTTTGGAATACATCTAACAAATAACGGAGGACGTTGGGTGCAAGTGGTACTCTGAGATGAGGAGGTTTACACAAGAGAGGGATACGTGACAAGCGGCATCAAAACAGTCAGTACACTGATAGCCTGAAAAAGAAGAAAACAGCGTGGAGGAAAGGCTACTGTAGACTATCGTAAGTAAACAATACGTTAGTTTTCAAAATGTGTGTGAAATCTTATGGGACTTAACTGCTAAGGTCACCAGTCCCTAAGCTTACACACTACTTAACCTAAATTATCCTAAGGACAAACACACACACCCATGCCCGAGGGAGGAGTCGAACCTCCGCCGGGACCAGCCGCACAGTTCATGACTGCAGCGCCTTAGACCGCTCTGTAACCCTGCGCAGCAGTTAGTTTTCCCAGCAGCTTTGGCCTGTTATGGTCATACCCGTTTTACCTGTATGTTAGGTGTGTTGCATACCTATCGGGCGTTACCTCGTAACGATCACTTTCCCTACGTAAGTGAACAGTGTCTTACTGGATTCTCTGATAGCCAGAAGTTCAAAAATGGTTCAAATGGCTCTGAGCACTATGGGACTCAACTTCTGAGGTCATCAGTCCCCTAGAACTTAGAACTACTTAAACCTAACTAACCTAAGGGCATCACGCACATCCATGCCCGATTCGAACCTGCGACCGTAGCGGTCTCGCGGTTCCAAACTGTAGCTCCTAGAACCCCACGGCCACTCCGGCCGGCTAGCCAGAAGTGACAAACTGTCTAGAGAGTGAATGAGGATATATAAATGGCCGGGTAATCTGCGGAACATTTTTGATTTATATAGTTGTCCAGCTACAGTTTGTTATACTGTTGCTTATAGAAAAACTGCAATTGCAATATTTAATTCAGGTTTTATTCGAAAATAGTTGATTTGTAACGTGAAACAGAGGTACGCAGTCGTAAAAATAATTAAATCAATACAGGTCTCTCACATAGTGCTAGAAAATGCAATTTCCTGATCACAAAGGAAATATAAAATAAACAGCAAAACAAAAATATATCAAAAATCGTTTCGGTACTTGGTCGAACTTCTATAAAACACATTTCTGTTATTCATAAACAAGTATCACATTGTGCATGTAAACTGTACTTACATCAAAAGGATTTGCTTTGGTTACACAAAAGTGCTGAAGTTACGCAATCAGCTAATTTTCATTACTCATAAAAATGCAATTTATATTCCTTAAGGATATGAAATACACAATGGAGTAACACTGAATGACGTGTGGTTCTAATTATGTGCAAAGAAAAAACAATTAACGAAACAAAAAAACAAAGAGCAGTCGCTGAATCTCAGCTTCTCTCTTACACATTCATTTATGCTTCTTTCCCTTCCAATGCCACCACTATTACCGGTAATCCTACCACTTACTGCGTCATTGATGTTGTCAAGACTACCGATCCGTAATTCTGGTAGAACTCTACTCTGAAGCAAAGCTTTTGTAAGGAAGGAATCTACCACATTGTGGTAGTGGTGGTATAGCGGTGCGTGGTTAGCGACATCACCCTGGGAACCATTCCGGGAGACCCACAGAGGAAGCGGAGGACGGGGGACGCCTTTTCGCGGACGTTCATTTGTAGTGCGCACGTCCTCGACCTGCTAGTTCTCTGGGAACTGACGATTGCGCAACGCGTTGTCCGTGACGCCCCTCTGCCCGGCCTGCGGCACACGATATGCCGGCTGTGGAACGGCGAAGGCGCGCTGCCGGCTGCTGTCAGCTTTAGTCTGCACTCAGCAGCGTCTGCACGCACACCGCCAGCCGCCGCGCCGCCAGAACCTGCGGGCAGATACCGGCAGCTTATTGGTTAGTTAGTCCACGCCATCTCCTAAAGTGTTGTACCTACCTTCCGCTTTGCTGCTAGTTATCAAGAGGCTTTTGAAAGTTGTTGTGGACGGGTTTTGCATGTGCATTCACTCAACACATGTTTGACTTCCATGAGTTCGCCAAAAGCGACGTTTCATCCATCTCGACGTTTAGTGTTTGAAATTGCACACCTGTAGTCATGTTATTCACGTTGAACTGTGTCTGAAAGAGCTTTCTCTCCGACTGCTGTTGACGAGAGCGTTGGAGGTTAATTTGCTATTTATTATCGCATACAAATCAAATTGAAGTGGTGATGTTTCCATCCTTTCCCTCCGTTTTCTGAAGTAAAAACGATAAGCTACTTGCCCTCATAAATGCAGTACTGTATCTAATGTTTTCTCTTTCTTGTGTGATCCTGAGGCTCTAGAAGATTTGCTAATGCTTTTTGCTGTAACCTTTTTTTTCACCTATTAAACGCAGATACAGAAAACATATTTTTTTGGGGGAATATTAGATTATGTTGAAAGAAGCGGTCATCTATGCCGCACTTCTCTGTAAGCTCTCAGTGCGATTCGACACGTATTCTAAACAAACGATACGATTTCGACTCTGCTGACGAGCAGTTTAGGCAAGAAGAGAACACAAGATTTTGAAATGCCGTGCTACAGAAGAATGCTGAAGGATAGACAGGTACAACACGTAACTAATGAGGACGTACTTAAGTGGGGAGGCAATAAATTTTTGTCACAACTTGACAAATAGTAGGGATCGGTTGATAGGACACACTCTGAGACTCAAGGGATCACCACTTTAGTACTGGAAGGAAGTGCAGTGGGTAAAAGGCTCAGAAGGATGCAGGGTTTAGTAGTTACTCGGAGGTGAAGAGACTTGCTCAGGCTAGACTAGCATGGTGAGTTGCATCAAACCAGTCTTGTGACTTACGGTCACAATAACAACTGTTGTATTTACAATTCTAGGGTGTGCCGCCGGATAACATTGCGCTAGTCCCACAATGGCACATGTAAGCAGCTGTTCGACATCTTCAGTTTATTGCCAGTCTTTTCACATCCTTTTGTTAGGTTTCTGTTCGCGTTGCTAAAGCATTTTCTTTAATCACTACTAAACTTATTAATTATTTTAGTAACATATTTCAAAACTGCCTGTGTACCTATTAAATTATGCGCTATTATACGTTCTTAAGCGCCTCTTTTCATTTATTTAAAGCACTGTCGACGCTTTGTAGTCAGAATGATTTAAAATTCACGTTTAATGCTAGATCTAAAGGAAAGCTAAATTTTTTGTCTATTTCAGTCCAGGCAACACACTGTGTATGTAACCCATCAAACGAAACGCTTACGGTAGAATAAATGCGTATTTTTAGTATTTGCAGGGACAGAATTGAAACTCGTTACGTAATCTCACAAACTACGGACAGTATTGCAACACAAATTAAGAATTTAGTCCTTATCTAGTTACTATTTCCTCTCTTTCTTATTGCAAGTTCGAGTTCCGTTCAGTTTGTTGCGTAGCTGTGGGCTTTCTGCTTCTTATATTAGGAGAAGAGCACAACCTTATAGTCTTTCGCTTAAAAGACGTGGCAGTACCCAGAGCATATACATTCCTTTTGAAGGCCAAGTTGCATTTTCGCGCAGTTTGCTCTCGACAACGTCATCCGTGAAAAATCTTAGCTTAAAACTAATGTCACGTATTATGAGTTCAGTGACGCAATTTGTAGACAAAAACAGTCTTTGCAAAGTTCCACGAGGCAGGTTGGAATTGTCTGGCCTCAGAGGATTACGGGCTGTGTTGTAACTACGAAGAAAAGACTGCTCCAGCTACAAATCGGACCAGCTCTTTACGGGATCGTAGTTTCTTTATCAGTAATCATAGCCAGCTGTAGTGCAGTAAATGTTCAGGACACACACAGCTGCTCCTGTTCCGTCACTTACGCCTCTGACGCAAGTGTTTAAGACGTTGTAATCTGAAGTCTTATTTACTAATGCCACGAAAGTTAACAGTATAACCAGCATTCTTCGCTTTAGTTGCGGTACTGTCGCTGTTGACAAGCCTCGAATTTCCAGTTCTTTATCGGTATTTCGTTTATTCCTTTAGTCTGATCAGTACAGTCGAGGATAAACTGTTTGCGTGTAAAGCCAGACAAAGAAGGTTGCGGCACAGTTATCAACGTGCTCGTGGAAGTACAGTATCCACCTGTAAGCTGACTGCCGTGACCTGTAGAATAGCGGAGGTTTCCGTTGAAAACAGTATGACTGCAATTTTAACTTTACATGTGACGTACTAGAATAGAAACGGTCGAAAAACGTGAAAAAATGACATTCTGACTGACATTTAGTGCACTGATAACGAACGGGCCCCGTCTATGGGTGCAACGGGTCTTTTACAGGAACACTTCAGTTCATTATACTGTGTGACGATTCCATCAAACGTTTGTTTGCGTATGGCATGGTAGTTCAGTATAAAGGCGGTAAGTAAAATTTTATGATGAAACGCAAGGTTCTGTTTGTTTTGGAGGCTTGAGTTTTACTCCAAACCCAGTTAAGAAAATTAAAATTTAATTACACGTAAACACTCTAGCTGAAATAATCGATTGTGACATTTAAAATAACTCTTGCATCCGTGTTCAGGAAATTAATGATCTTTCGAGAGGGGGATGTGAGAACTGCTAGAGAGAAGAGATTTGCAGTTGTTACCTATCCGAGGATAAAGCGAAGACCTCGGACTACAGTCGAAATGGTGTCGATTTCAAAGTTATTTTTTGTTAATTTGATACATGTTCCACCGTAACGGAAGCCAAGCATCGATTTGATCTGCGAAATAGTCTTTGTATTTTAAACGGCTATTTTAAATTGTTCTATGTTGCTTTCAAATGAACAGTTTCGAATTCTGGGTCGTCATAACTTTTTTAGTCTGGAAGTTTAATCGGCAACCAAAACCTATTCTGAATTGGTGGTTTCATAAAGAACCGGCTCCGTTATTACCAACAGTCAAAAAAATGGGCGACTCAACTCAGACAGCGCCGTACTGTCCTTGAAGGTGATCTGCGCAAAGGGTACGTAGTAACTAAGCCACACAAAACACAAATGCTGCTCCTGTGTAACATCGAGGGAACACAATATAAGTAGTATTGTACTATCTGTAGTTTTAGACCCAGGACACAGCTGACGGAACAAGCATGGCACAAGAATGAATATAAAATTTACACGAAGGCTTACCTATGATACATCACGGTGCAAGAAGGATACGCATTTGTTGCCACTGAAATAAGTAATGTGGAATCTACGAGGCGAGTTCAATAAGTAATAAAACACTTTTCCTGAAAGCAGGTTGGTATTGTTCAGGATTCCAATACTCTTTAATAATACCCACTCTTCTGGCTGCAAAGCCCCATTTTTCAGCATAATCTCCTTTCAATGCGACGGCCCTAAGCCAGCTTGTTGGGAGGGCCTCTGTACCCCCACAGTACCACTCTACTGGTCGACGTCGGAGCCAACATCTCAATGCATCAATAACCTCCCCATCATTGAGCTACTGCTTCCCGCGGAGTGCATCCTTTATTGGACGAAACAGGTGCAAGTCGGAAGCGCGAGATCCATGCAGTAGGGTGGATGCGGAACAGTCTAATGAAGTTTTGGGAGCTAGTCTCTGGTACCAGTCTTGGGTGAGGCCTTGCGTTGTCGCGGACAAGGACAAATTAGTTTGTATTTTTGTAGCGGTGAACACGCAGAAGTTGCTCCTCCAATTTCCTGATAGTAGCGCAGTACACTTCAGAGTTGATGGTTGCACCGCGAGGGAGTACATCAAACAGAATAACCAATTAAGAGTCCCTGAAGACCGTTGCCATGACTTTATCAGCTGGGGGTGCGGCTTTGTACGTTTCTTCGAAGGCGAGGTGGTGTGGTGCCATGCGATGGATTGCTGTTGTGTTTCCGGTTCGAAGTGGTGAACCCATAATTCACAGCCTGTGTCGATGTCTGACAAAAAATTGACACGATTAGCAGTTTCGCACAGATGGTCCTTCGTTGCGCTTAATGGTTTTCTGTTAGGCTTCGAGAAACCCAGCGGGCTAACACCTGAGTACACTAACAAGTGTCAGCGTTACGAACAGAGACGTTCAGTTATGCAGCAAGGTATCTGACTCTGATCTGTGGATCACCTCCAATGAGTCTTCCGGCACAATCCAACAATGCAGGGGTCAGAGCTGTGTGCGGCCGGCAGGCACACTGGATGTCAGACAGGCTAGCGCGACCTCCTTGCGATGATGATGACGATGATGTTTTGGTTGTGAGGCGCTCAACCGGACGGTCATCAGCACCCGTTCAAAGTCCCCATTTTTGCACAGTCCACTTTTTAAACAATCCAATGTAGTCACTTTCATGGATGATTGTGATGACAACACAAACACCCTGTCCCCAGGCAGAGATAATCCCCATCCTGGCTGGGAATCGATCGCGGGACCCCGTGATCCAGAGGCGGCAACGCTAGCTAAAAGACTCTTCTTGCGATAATGACACACGAGTGCCGAAGGATATCTTCCATGATCTGGTTTTCCGCCGAAAGAGCCTCAGTGATATATCTCTGCTTGGAACGCACTTCCATAGCAATTTTGAAGGCTACGTATAGCGCTGCCACCTATCGAAACTTTATGAAACTATAAGGGCTGAATCGGAAATATTACATGATGTCCACAAAAAATTCGGCATTTTTCAACCGAAACTGGGTACCAAAAAAGTTTTACATTACTTATTGAATGTCACTCGTAATTTTACAAAAATATAACGTATGTTAATAAAAGAAGCTTTAATTTTATTTTGTGCACCGAATTGTTACGGTGTGGGGGTGGGTAGCTCATTGGAAGCACGTTAGGGTTCAGCACGCATTCTCTTCCGTATATACCAAAAGTTAGGACTGTCTCGCACTGATAATATGCTTACCCTCCAGTTCAAAGTTCTGTCCGAGACAATGTGACTGGAAACCAAGTACTTGTTTGTCTTGGACATACATCTGGAAGGCATGTAGCCGCCGACTCATAGGTTAGCGAACCATTACAGCATATAGCGCAGAGGATGGACACGACGTAGAATCCTAATTCAGAAGGCTTCTTAGCGATTGTCAAGTCACAGCAGAATTCTCGTATAGTAGATGGTGGACGGTATTTTGCACAATTGATATTTTGTGGGCACACTTATCGAAGATTGTACTAACTCACTGCAACTCAAATTATTGCAATTACAACAGTGGCTACCCTCTAAACTTGCATAAACATCCAATTTGAAGTCTATGGAATGCACAAACAGTCCAATGCATGCAAAGCCCCCACTTACACACAATGACGGATGCCAAAACGTGACGTCAGCTTACCGAGACAGTACCCCTATTCCTGAAATCACAGATGAAGTCTGTATGTAATTGTGTGGTTTCGGCGATCGTGAAGTGAAATGTTGTTTCTGTGTAGTTGACGATTTCTATATGAGAACGGAGATGGTGAAATCCAGCGCTTGGTAGTAAAGGATGTTGTGTTCAACACTGGCTCTGTTTCAAATAGTGCAGTTCATGACATAAGTTCTTGGATTGTAGAAAATAAACTGCTGCTCGGTTTTTATAGTTTCTAACACACAATTCAACAAAACCGACGTTTTAATTTCACAGAATGGGCATATGATTAGTGAAACTGAACAATTCAAATTTTTAGGTGTTCAGATAGAGAGTAAACTGTCGTGGGAAGCTCACTTTCAGGATCTCGTTCAGAGATTTAATGCTGCCATTTTTATTATTCGAACGGTATCTGAAGTAAGTGATGGTTCGACACGAAAAATAGTCTACTTTGCTTATTTTCATTCGCTTACGTCGTATGGTATTACATTTTGGGGTAACTCATCCCACTCTGAGTATATTTTTGGCTCAGAAACGGGCAGTTCGGGCAATAAGTGGTGTAAGTTCGCGAACCTCTTGTCGACCCCTGTTCACTAGTCTGGGTATTCTGACATTGGCCTCTTTATATATATACATATATATATATGTATATATATATATATATATATATATATATTCTTCACTGTCGATTCTTATTAACAATATCAGCTTATTCCCAAGAATTAGCAGCTTTCGTTCATTTAATACTAGGCACAAATCCAATCTGCATTTGGATCGCACTTCCTTGACTCTTTTGCAGAAAGGTGTGCAGTATACTGCTGCATCCATTTTCAACAAGCTACCACAAGAATTCAAATATCTTAGCAGTAATCGATGCGCTTTCAAATGGAAACTGAAGAGTTTCATCATTGGTCACTCCTTCTATTCTGTCGTGGAGTTCTTTGAAAAATTAAGCTGATTGTTGTTGTTTTGTTAATTGCGCTTACTTAAACTTATGGCTTGACTTTTTCAGGTTCATAAACATTTTATTTTCTCTGTTATTACTTTTATTTGCAATTTTATGTACTGACACGTTCCATTTGCTTCTCAATTTGGTCCTACGGAACTAGACCTATAAAGTAGAAGAAAGAAGAAAATTTGTAACTTATGGTTCTCGAGACGCACAAAGACAAGGTTAACAACATCATCCGAAGGAACGACCAGCAACAACTTCCTCTTGTGTACCCACTCTATAAATATCTACGCCGAGGGTTGGAACTGACCTGACCCCAGGATGTTGACAAACAACCTGGGATTACGAACCGAACGCCCCAAAAGCCGTTCCCAGTCTACGTACCGTATACAACCCTAATATTCCACAGATATAAAGATAGAATAAATTGTTTCAGATATATTGAAGTAGCAGCTAGTGTTTCCTAAATGGAACTAGGATTTTTAGCGACGCCCGATAACTTCTAAGATTGAAAAAAACTGTGTTTTGTAAGAAATATATCGACAAAATAAATTTGAGATTAGCTAAAAGTAAGACCTATACCTAATTACCATGCTAAATTAGCTTCATACATCAAACATAACTGTATTTACATTACCATCACATTTCCTGAAATGTTTCGCGAAAAGTTTCGGAGTATACAAAGGAAGCCGCTTTCCAGGATCTGTGTAACGGATTTTCATGAAATTCAGTATTCCACAAAACGACAGATTATTTCTCCGGTACTTCAGCAAGTGAGAATTTTATGAGAATGAGGCATGCAACAACTTCCACTATCACTTTGCAGGAACTTTATTTTGGAATAGAGAAGAGTTCATAAAGGGTGTATACATTATGTGGGACATTGTCTGTGTGGCCACATTCTAGCTCAGACGTAACGAAACCTTTCTTGTTTCGCACGTTGTCAGTCTCCACTACGACGATTCTCCAGAGAGCAACTATGTTCTAATTTAGATTATAGCGACGGTCTTCTGATACTAAGCCTTTGTTTCAGGTGATAACGCCACTGTGTCACATGCCGTGACTTCTCGGCGATTCCGGATGTGTCATCGGTGCCTGCATCCCCCCCCCCCCCCCCCCCCCCCCACTCATTCTCTCTCTCTCTCTCTCTCTGCGTGTGCGCAATTGCCAGGAATACTTAAAATATTAACTTCAAGTGTATTTATGTGACTGTGTTAACGATATTTGCTGCAAAGCAGGAATATACAACATCTGCAGTAAGCCCGCTGAAGTACCACGAGGCACAAGTAGTATTTGTTTTCCTGGAGCTAAGAAATGATTGGCAAATATAACCTGTTTCTATTTTATTGAATGGCTTTACCAAAGAAGCGAAAAAACTTGTCATAAGTGTTCCTTGTTACAGTAAATTTGCCGGCCGTAGTGGCCGAGCGGTTCTAGGCACTTCAGTCGGGAACCGCGGGACCGCTGCGGTCGCAGGTTCGAATCCTGCCTCGGGCATGGATGTGTGTGATGTCCTTAGGTTAGTTAGGTTTAAGTAGTTCTAAGTTCTAAGTCCCATAGTATTCAGAGCAGTTTGAACCAATTGAACTGTAAATATCCCTTAAATTATTGTTTGACAAAAGATTGTCAAAGTTATGAATACATGCTGCGTTTTGTAAGAGTTATGACTCTTGTTCTTATACTTAATGGGTGTTGCTTAGGACTTCAGTGATTGGGACATTAACAACTTATATACAGTACCATATGCAGGATATTTAACTGGAGCACTCAGTTCCGCTTCGTTGTATCTCAGTTTAACGCAACGGCTTCGTGTCCTCGTGACACGCTGAATATGCATGTGGGAACTTCCTTATTTATGCATATTGGATTCGTCAGTGTTCGAAAGGGGTATGTGAGAAGTAAGGATGAAATCCGACCACCGCCACTCCAGTCTCTGAGACACTGTTGGTTTGCATCTTCCAGCTTAACGGATCCTCATCAGTATGTTAAGCTGTTAGGAAAGCCACTTCACTCCTCCATATGCATCATACTCCTGACGAAAGGGCAGTGACTGACAGTATGCTCTGGATACTTATTCGTTAGACAAACAAAAGGAAAAAGTAGTGGAAATGTTTAATTTGGAAATGGAATACGAAAAAGATGTAGTCTTTCACCCTTGCTGTTCAGTCTATACAATGTCGGAAATGAGAGTTCAGGAGTGGGAAGAAAATTCAGGCTGGGTACTATCCTCTGTTAGAATTAAGGTGAATTGCAGAAGCTGTTGATTGGAATGGACAGACTATTCAGCACACAGAATGTATTGACAGTGAACTGAAGAAAAACAAAAGGAGAAATGATCAGCAATAAACTAAATACCAAAACTGAGTGCCACGAAATATGCGAAGCGGAGAAGTTGTACCATCTTGGACTCAAAATAACAAATGACGGACGAAACAAGCACATAAAAAGCAGACTAGCAGGAGTAAAGGGGACATTCCTGGCCAAAAGAAGTGTGTACATATCAAATATCAGTATTAATTTGAGGAGAAAGCTTCTGACAACGTATGTTTTGAGCAAAGAATGGTATAGAAGCGAGTCATGAACGGTGGGAAAACCGGAAACGAAGAGCATTGAAGCGTTTCAGATGCGGTGCTGTAGTAGGACATCGAAAATTATGTGGATTCTCAGCAGAATCGGCGAGTAGAGGAAAACTACATAGTAGAAGAGTCAGGATGATAGACGATGTGTGAAGACGTCAGGGAATAACTTCAATCGTATTCGAGGGAGATGTAGAGGGTAAAATCTGTAGAGGAATACAGAGACTGGAAAACAGTCAACGAATGGAATGCAAGTGCCTTGGCCAGGAAAGGAATTGGTCTCGGGCCGCATCAAACCAGTGAGAAGACTGAAGAAAAAAAATCATTTTTATTGTAAGATTGCATTCATAAAACCCCTTCATGATGACAGCTTCACTGTAATGTGACTGTTTTGGACACAGTTTTCATAATTCGTAAAAAACTAGATTACCTTACCTAGTACAAAAACTAAAAAGCGAATTACAACTGACCTTAAGAACATACAATGAAGTTCCCAGAACAAATATCTCACGAAATAAGCATCAAACGAAATAACTACAAAGAACGAAACTCGTCCAGTTTGAAGGAGGAAACCAGATGGCGCTATAGTTGGCCCGCTAGATGGCGCTGCTAGGTCAAACGGATATAAACTGCGTTTTTTATTACTTATTCGTGTAGTACGTAAAGAAATATGAATGTTTTAGTTGGACCACTTTTTTCACTTTGTGATAGATGGCGCTGTAATAATCACAAACGTATAAGTACGTATCACACAACATTCCGCCAGTGCGGACGGTATTTGCTTCGTAATACATTACCCGTGTTAAAATGGGCCGTTTACCAGTTGCGGCAAAGGTCGATATCGTGTTGATGTATGGCTATTGTGATCAAAATGCCCAACGGGCGTGTGTTATGTATGCTGCTCGGTATCCTGGACGACATCATCCAAGTGTTCCGGACCGTTCGCCGGATATTTACGTTATTTAAGGAAACAGGAAGTCTTCAGCCACATGTGAAACGTCAGTCACGACCTGCAACAAATGATGATGCCCAAGTAGGTGTTTTAGCTGGTGTCGCGGCTAATCCGCACATCAGTAGCACACAAATTGCGCAAGAATCGGGAATCTCAAAACCGTCAGTGTTGAGAATGCTACATCAACATCGATTGCACCCGTACCATATTTCTATGCACTAGGAATTGCATGGCGACGACTTTGAACGTCGTGTACAGTTCTGCCACTGGGCACAAGAGAAATTACGGGACGATGACAAGATATTTTGCACGCTTTTTATTTAGCGACGAAGCGTCATTCACCAACAGCGGTAACGTAAACCGGCATAATATGCTCTATTGTGCAACAGAAAATCCACTATTACTGCGACAAGTGGAACATCAGCGACCTCGGCGAGTTAATGTATCGTTCGGCATTATGGGAGGAAGGATAATTGGCCCCCATTTTATCGATGGCAATCTAAATGGTGGAATGTATGCTGATTTCCTACGTAATGTTCTACCGTTGTTACTAGAGGATGTTTCACTGCTTGACAGAATGGCGATGTACTTCCAACATGATGGATGTCAAGCACATAGCTCGCGTGCAGTTGAAGCGGTATTGAATAGCATATTTCATGGCAGGTGGATTGGTCGTCGAAGCACCATACCATGGCCCGCACATTCACCGTATCCGAAGTCCCCGGATTTCTTTCTGTGGGGAAAGTTGAAGGATTTTTGCCATCGTGATGCACCGAAAACGCCTGACAACATGCGTCAGCGCATTGTCAATGCATGTCCGAACGTTACGGAAGGCGACTATTCGCTGTTGAGAGGAATGTTTTAACACGTATTGCCAAGCGCATTGAGGTTGACGGCCATCATTTTGAGCATTTATTGCATTAATGTGGTATTTACAGGTAATCACGCTGTAACAGCATGCGTCCTCAGAAACGATAAGTTCACAAAGGTACATGTATCACATTGGAACAACCGAAATAAAAACGTTCTGTATTTGAATTTATAAAACCTACCTGTTACCATCTGTTCGTCTAAAATTGTGAGGCATATGTTTAGGACTATTACAGCGCCATCTATCACAAAGCTAAAAAAGTGGTCCAACTAAAACGTTCATATTTCATTACGTACTACACGAATATGGAATAAAAAATGGGGGTTCCTATTTTAAAAAAAACTCATTGATATCCGTTTGACTTATGGCAGCGCCATCTAGCCGGCCAACCATAGCGCCATCTGGTTTCCCCCTTCAAGCTAAGCAAGTTTCCTTCTTTGTAGTTTTCTCGTTTGATGCTTAATTCGTGACATATTTGTCCCTGTCACTATTAATGGACAACCCTGTATATACGTGTGTATGATAAACCTCTTCCCTGGAAAATTTCTCTCCTTCATGCCTCGTGTGTGTTGCCACGGATGACGTGTCACTGATCTCATATGTACTAAGATTGCAATACACCCGATGTGCCTATTTGCTTCCACCGCCCTGAGAGTAATGCGTAAGTTCTAATTAATGTTCACCAACCCCACGTCTTCTACAGCTGTTGTCCCCTGCGCAGAAAAACAGCACGTAGATCATGAATCCGTTATCCTGGGGCTGTAAGAAACTTAGCGAGAAACTGATATTATGTGAATAATTATATTTTCAGTTTGTTTATACGGGATGTCACTCGATTTTTATTAAAAGACACGAAAAACTGCACAATTACATTCCACTTTAGAGTCACAAATAGTTTCCATTCCTCAACAAAATAATTATTTGCGTATTTCCGTAATTACTGTCACACTGTTGTTAACTAAATGTCCAAATAACCATACATTGCTAATAAAATCTCTACCTGATACCGACCGTGGCAGACAACATGTCTGTCCTCCGACACTGGCGAAGCAGCTCTGATTTGACAGCCGAAACACGTCGCCCGCCGTGAATGTTCGACGCTATTCGAAGATCTTCGAGGTGTTTCGTCTGTCTTTACGGTTAGCAACTGTTTTTTGTTCTGCTTGTGAAATAATGGAATGATAGGAAGTTATTGAGATAGGCTTTAATATGCCGGCCGGAGTGGCCGAGCGGTTCTAGGCGCTACAGTCTGGAACCGCGCCACTGCTACTGTCGCAGGTTCGAATCCTGCCTCGGGCATGGGTGTGTGTGTTGTCCTTAGGTTAGTTAGGTTTAAGTAGTTCTAAGTTCTAGGGGATTGATGACCTCAGAAGTTAAGTCCCATAGTGCTCAGAGCCATTTGAACCATTTTGCTTTAGTATGAAATGCAAGTAAATACGCTGTTTAGCTTTTCTGATATTAATAACAGAATATTATCATTTTGGCGCACAACTTCCGAACGCAGCAGCCAATCACAGAGGAGGACAACAATTTAGGTGGTCTTACTCTCGATACCCGTGCCGAACAAACCATCTATCATCGGTACCTCACACCACATTGTCATCTCAAGGTCGTGGTTCGCCAAAACGCACCGGAGAAGTTAGTTTGTGTGCCATATTGACGGCATGGTGGCTTAAGGAAGTGTCCTGTATGACAGATTCTCAGAACTGCTAACTGTTGCCGAATACTGGAAACATAAGGAATGCTGCATGTCTAGCTACTTTCCGATAGCAGCGCATGACGACGGTGTACTTCGTCGACTATTTCGAGGGAACTTGTATGTCGGCTTAAAGGATTAGGAGCTTGAACAAGTGTCAAGAAAGTGAGATGCTCACAACTGTAAACTGTTGTCGGTGCTACATGTGTGGATATTGCCCATTAGCATTTCAAGGAGAAGGTGTAATTCGTCTAAAGGCATCGAGGAAGTTTGTTTGTGCTTCGCCTTAACGGCTTAAGGAAGTGTCACGCATTCGTGCGTAAGATTCTCAGAACTGCAAAGTTTTGGTGATTCAGTGCGTTATCGAGACGTAAATCTGGTCGCTTTACCTCCTAGGAAGTCATATCGGATGACGTAACTTTCCGCAAGAAATTAAAAACAAATTCCGACAACGTACTTAAATAACAAAGCTCTCAACATGTTGTGGTTAGTATAACGCACTTGATCAGCCACAGAGTTAGACCGTAAAGAGTGTCGCTACTTGTTGATGTTGTAGGGATATGCTCTGCAGTCGTTTGGTAATGGATCTTGGTTTTCGTGCAAAACATACTGAACGACAGGTAATAGGATTCACATTTTCAGTATATAACAGCACCTCACAAGTATTTGTCACATGCTGTTTATTTTCTAAATTTTGACTGTGATTGTGTATCAGTTGTTTAAGAAATCTGACTGAAATTCATCTTCGAAATGCACCATAATAATACACACAAAATGCAAGAAATGTTTCAGTTAGGTTACACAAAGCTGTTATTACTAGTTCTAGCAAGATAATATTCCGGTAGTCAGTTTATACCGGCCACATGCACGTATTAGAAAACAAGGTAATCGTAATAGTTAAATTGAAAATTTCAGTAAGCAAATAAACTTCTTCACTAACATTTTCATAAGAAAACTGTTTAACGGGATCAACTTTGGGCTACAGTACCGTCGTGGGACAATAATTAACAGGAAATTCACTCCCTCGTGTTAACAATTACGAAAAAAGTCTGGATGGGCCTGAATAAAGCATGTTAAGTCATCACGGAAGATAATCGGCAGGACTACATTCTTTATAAAGAGGGTGACGTTAAAGTCCGTTAACATTTGAAAATGCGCTAATTCACGGAATAATGTAGGTAGAGACGTAAAAATTGACACACGTGTCTGAAATGACTTGCGGGTATATTGAAACCAAAAGAGTACAAAATCTGGCTAGCAGATGGCGCTATACAGAAACCGGCCAGTGACACCACACGAGATTTGTGTATAGAATGAGCTGTAGTGAGCTGTAGTGAGAGAGACAGAGATCATTCCTAGCGCGGCTGGTAAACACTTGCCAGAAGGTACGGCTTTCATGCAGGATCACCCCATATTGCCACACAAGTGAATGCTCTCTTGCGCACAACTTTTGGTGAGGATCGTGTGCTGAGCCACCACGCAAGTCATGCGTGGCGTCTCAGGCCGCAGTTCTCAATCCGTGTGATTTTATTAAGGGGTTCCGTGAAGTCGCAAGTTTACCGCGATCGTCCAACGTTATTAGGGATGGCAATTTCTCACCATACCTACTGATATGCTGTACAGTGCAGTTCCCAACATTGTCCCTCGACCACAGGTATTGTGTTGATGAACGACGATCGACATGTTGAGCATTTACTGTAAGGAACATCGTCTTTGTTAAATCTCAATTGTTACGATTTTACTATCTTTTTTTGCATCTTGTGAAGCACCATCTGTTGCTCATTTTGTGCACTGTTTTGTTTCCTGTAAAACCCCATGTAATTTCAAGCAATTTACCTTCCTACCTACGTTATTCCGTTAAGTACTGAGTTCTCAGACACCCGACCTTTGGGCTACCCTGTAGACGTCCCATAACCACATGTCCTCCTAAATAACTACAGAATTGTCACACACACACACACACACACACACACACACAAGAAAACGCTAAAGAAAATTTAAACGTTTAACTTAAATCTTTGTCGAATAGTACTGTCAGGATCAACATGTTTTTGAATCTTTAAACTCAAATTTTATTCTAGTATTGAGCAAGGGCCAGGAACAAATGCTCTTCCAACCGAATTCGCCTAACCGTTCCGCTTACAAACGTGGTGGGGGTGGCGCGCCAACCTGACAGAGCCAATACGCGAGTCTACGTGTCATCTTTGCCCTGACCTGCAAACTTGGTCTCTGCTAAACTTGTTCACGCTTGGGGGGTTGGTACTACCCTACTCCAGAACGGCCATTCATGCACTGTTACAATCTGTGCCTAAAGCTTTCTGCTAGTTCACACAGCCACTCATTTATACCGTCCAGGCCGCACAAAGGAAAGGAAAATGGGAAACGTGGTACACAACATAAAAAATACAATAAATGACACTGTTTAGTCCATTCTCTCCTTTCGGACACCAGCTGAGGTATTACCTGCAAGATAAGAAACTCTTTCTAATAATTTCTGCGTGCTAGCAATTTAATAAAACATTGGAACGGTACAACAAGTTCCGTTTCAACGTTGCGAACGTATACACCAATCTAATATTTTTTGTATCGTTATTTTAGCCCCGCCGGGCGCGATTATATTATTAATAGCGACTGTGTCTGTGTTGAGTCAGTAACTGCATTTGTACCAATACAATCTCCTTCGTGTGTGCATCCATGGTGAGAAGGGAGAGCTACACGAGGAGTGCAACGTTAAATTTTTCGTCGATGACGCAATGATTAGAGGGGGAGCAACAGTCTCGTATAGAACAAGGACGTTCTGGAAGTCGTCCATGTCGGTTTCGAAGTATCAATCGCTACATTGGCGATAAGCGATTTGATGGAACTGCGGGAAAAAGGAATATGAGTGGCGTACGGGGGTCTGAATGCGTCTTCTCCCATATGTGCATATCTGTCCAGCATGCCACGCGAGAGGAACAGTCTGCAGCGTGGGGTCACCCTGTTCAGCATGTCAGCTGCTTGCAGCCGCTTGCGTGGCGGTCTCAACCCGCAAGGCGATGACAAGCAAAAACAAAGCGGCCACTGTGAGGCTGAGCTGCGCGAAGCTGTCCGTGGCCTCTCAGATGGGTGCAAGGTTCAGCCGAGAGTCTTGGCTTTTACGGCTACGAGAAAGACCCAACATCACCGCGGAAATAAGGTGATCTCACTTCACTGGAGAACTATTAGTCAGGTTTCTTGCCATCATGACGTAACTGACACTGTGCAGGAGTCTAACGGGTGGTTCTTTTGCAATCTTACGACCACTGTCACATACAGCCGTTTTGTCTCAAGAGCACATTTCAAATACGAGAACATGCTGTAAAGGAATGCATCCGAATTTTTTATATGAAAACTCTTAAAGCTTTTTAAATAAAGCAAACTTCATTAAGGTTTATAATTGCCCACGTCGTGTTGTGCCGACTCCACTGTAGCTTGAATGGATTTTTAAGTTTGTTTTATATGCCCGACTTCTAATTCCACCACACAAGTCTCCAGGGTTGAGCAGTTATTGCCCGATGACGACACGCAATACAGTTTGTTAAAGCGGAGTTCGCCGTTATTAATTATGTTTTTAGATTTAATTTTATTACTCGTACAGAGACTCAACGTTCCTTTGTTTATCAGCGCGTCGTCAAAATAAGTATGAAATGCTTATGTCTTTGCAATACATAATGTCGACTATTGAGTTAAAGTTCGTACTTATTTTTCCATTTTTTGAGAGGAGAAACCTTAAGCGCTTCTGCTTCTATAGTCTCAGTATCAAATGTTCACTAATTTCAATTTACTTCCTATCTCAGTTCAGTATTTAACACAAATTATATATCAATGTCATTTCAGAGATATTACGTCGGTTCCACACTAACGGAATAACACGTAATTGTCATTTAACATCACTTTTACTAATAATCCTTTTTCTTATGACGTACATGTTAATGAATGATCACTATCTAGGAGGAAAGAGGGATTGATCCTAATCATGAGATAATAGGTTTTAATGAGCCCGCAATCGTTAATTAAAAAAAAAAGGTCACGTTCAAGGGTGATATGCGAACAACTTTCGTTACGTCCGTTTTCACGTATCTGTCAAAATTAATCCTGTCGCCCACTATTCAAACGTTAACCCCTTTTGTCGGAATATCGAATCGTAACTATTATGTGAATGTTTATTCCAGTCCCCGAATTAATTCCTTTCAGATACGCGTACGACCGAAAAGCAGAACGGAACACAAACGACTTGTTTTGACAACCGAACAAGGCGACGTTATATTACGACAATGTCCGCCCAATGAACATCTCTCTGACTTTATCTTTTCTACTCTGCTTGATTAAATTATTCCTAATTACAATTTATTCAGCTATTTAACGAAAACATCTAACAAAAAATAAAATAAATTTATCCCAACGTAAAAGATCCGTTATAGGTTCTAAACTTTTTTCTTCATATCAGCATATTTGTAATACTCTGCCGCTAGAGGGATCCAAATTGTAGCATGTGACATTCTGGTGTGTGGTGCAATCATGTCGGCACATGAGAAATAGCGTGCTGTAATCCAGTTTAAAATTAGAAAATTTTGTCCACACAGGGAGCACCCTGTCCTTCAGCATGGCAGTGTCAAACCACACAAGAGCGCTGCGACGTCTACAATAATCCGACGCCTTGGTTTCACTGTCATCGATCGTCCTTCACACAGCCCCGGCTTCGCCCCGTCTGATTTTCATCTGTTGTGAGCGACATGTGGGTGCTATTCTGTCATTCTGCGCAACGGATTAATCTGAGATGTACCCTTTACCCTGTGGCTCCTGCAAGATGCATTTCCAACCCCACACTACTACAGAAATCAGACAGACGCTCCGAACGTTCTAAAGAGACATCCCTGAAAAACTTTCAGCAATAAATATCTTCTGGAGTCGTCCGCTGTAAGGAAATGACACAAAAATTCACAAAATTTATTACGTAACTAGTGGGATACTTGGGTACTGGAGTAGTGCAAGTTAGTGTAGGAAAAACATGAAACTAACAAAAATTATTATTTATTTTGCTAAAATTCTGAGAAACTTTTAGTTATGAACTGAAAAAGTTCCGGGTTCTTCTCGGAATGTGAAGTTACCTCTCAAGGATAGGATTCGCTAATAAAATTTCTATACAAAGTTTAGGATTGTTATTGACTTGGCAGAATGGCTGAGAGTTGCGCCTACTCAACTTGAATAATTATCCTTTAGAATGTTTCTAGGTATGGTCGAGGCTGTCGCGTGTGAAATACAGTGACGTGTACTGTTGTGGAGGAAATATGGGGCTCGCAAGAGCTGTAGCGCACAATACCGTAAGCTGCAATGACTGCTGTCTGCGCCGCTCGCTGCTGACAAATAACATAACTCTCCAGAATGAGATTTTCACTCTGCAGCGGAGTGTGCGCTGATACGAAACTTCCTGGCAGATTAAAACTGTGTGCCCGACCGAGACTCGAACTCGGGACCTTTGCCTTTCGCGGGCAAGTGCTCTACCAACTGAGCTACCGAAGCACGACTCACGCCCGGTACTCACAGCTGTACTTCTGCCAGTAGAGCACTTGCCCGCGAAAGGCAAAGGTCCCGAGTTCGAGTCTCGGTCGGGCACACAGTTTTAATCTGCCAGGAAGTTTCAAGATAACTCTCGTTCTATCTGGATTGACCTTCGCCAATCAAACTCTCCCTACGCGTTGATGAAGTCAAGGACTCCTATTTGCCCCTAGTCTAACTATTGGCGTGGTACACCGGTCAGATAACCAGTCCACCGCGATGCCACTCAAAACTTCGCTCACAGGCGTTTAACTATACCTCTGTCAGTTCACACCGCACAATAAGTGTGGCGGCCAACACAGTGAACTACGCTTAATCGCAAGGACACAATATAGAGTCGCACTCCGATTTGCTCTCGATAGAGGTGCTCTTCCAGTGAAGTACTGAGGAGAGACTTGTTCCTCGCTCTTTGAGTACACGTACGAGTGCACACGCTCTCGTTACGTGTTCTCGTTCAAGAGCGACAACGGAACGGCCCCTCTCCACGCCAGACGTGAAGGGGTATATATTTTGGTCTCTTCCATTACTCCTTCAGCTCAAGGCGTCAGAAATATCGTCTGCCAATCAGCATTGCTCTTCTGAAACGGGAGGATGACCTTCCGTTTAAGGCGACCAATCCGGAAATCTGTAGCATCGGCGTTTGGCGTTTGCTGTCTCCCTGTGAAAACCTCTGAAACTGCGTGCTCTGTTTCTAAAGAACGCATGGGCTGGGCACTCCCATACAAGGTAGCGGAATTTGCATCCTTTCACTCGGGCTAATGCTGTCCGCTCCACGGGCGGCTGAGGTTGACTCATCCTCTGAAGGGACCGGTCTCCCGGCGTGTGGTCTGCCTCTCTCGAACTAAAAGCTCCTGTGACCGTCGTGTCTGGAATGTATGTGTGTACGACAGCCTCGAGTATTTCAGCCACGGTGAGCTTTCTTGTTATTTGCATATCGTTTACATGAATTCATACAACATTCACTTTATCTTATCGAGTTTGGGTTCGAATGAAGCGTCTTGATGTGCAGAATATAATTGTGAGGGCGGAATATGTAAGCAATGAAGGTCAGTAGACCACGACGTCTTACACTGTTCCCAAAACTTCAATAACGCACTCGAGGACTCCACGTTGATAGTGATGAAGCAATGCAAGGAGAGGTGAAGTTGTGGTTCCGTCAACAAAGTCGAACGTCCTACAGTGACGGTACGAACAAACTGATCTCTCGTTAGGAGAAACTTGTTCGTCACCAGGGTGACTATATTTAGAAATAAATATATAGAGATGAAGAATAAAGATGTAAAATGTTAATGACGTGTATTTTATTTAGAAAGGTGTAAGAGGCATTACTTTTCAGTACGCCCTCGTACATACATCGCAGCAACTTAATAAACCACCGTACCTCACGTGTAATGCTCATTTTCGGTGTGTTGTGAAAGCGGTTATTAAATATATACCTAGTGTCGAACGATTAATATAGTCGAGATTCCGCCAGTGGTCTCATTCAAGAGAATTTGACTTTTCGTATGGAGTTTACCTCTGGAGAGTGTTTCTAACATGGTCCTCGGGGTAGCCTATCTGGTTTTAAGTCACATGCAGACACTTACGAACTCCAGTATCAGTGGGCGTTAAGTTTTTTAGCTATGGGGTATATGCGCCAATAATTTAAAAAAAAATGTGCCCACCGTTACTACACAAGGACGATCAGCATTTAACGTCCCTTCGACGAGGTCATTAGAGACGAAGCATACGTTCAGATCGTTTTATTAAGGATGTGGACGGAAATCGATCGTGCCCTTTCAAAAGAACCATCCGGCATTTGCATGGAGCGAAGTCAGGAAATTACAGGAAAGCTAACTCTGGATGGCTGGACGCTGATGTGAATCTTTGTCCACCCAAATGCGAGGCCAGAGTGTTATCCACTGCGTCACCTCGCTCGGTCACCCGCCCCTCGTACTTGATCCATGATACGTAACTCAATGTTGACCACCAGAATATCGATGGGTGACTCCTCTGAACCACTGGAAAAATTCTTAGACGTTAGAAACGCATCAGTTTCATCAAGGAAGAGTTGCAAGGAATCGACGATTGGTAAAGAGACTGGCAGCTGACCTTGAGCGTAAATAAATGCAACTTATTCCGTATAAATTAGTGAAGAAATTGGTTTATGTTTGATTAGTCCTTGCTTGGCGTCTGGGGTCCTGTGTCGTCCGAACAAGACACAGCCAGGGCAAAAGCACCGCACACGCAAAGATGCAGGCTGGCGACAATGCAGTAGAGACTCGCCACTTAACGCGAGCTCCACAAGCGCCGCGGGCGGCGCTGAGAATAAAGATATCGACTTCGCCTCGGACAACTGTCGATCGAGTACAATCCGCCAATGACCGGACGACAACGGAGAATGTCTCTTTGGCTCTTGCACACTTGGTTATAGAACATCGTCCTTGGCTGACTTAGATAGGGAACGTCATGTAGTGATCTCTTAGCAGACAGTTGTCGTAAATTCCTTTTTACAGGGTGTTACAAAAAGGTACGGCCAAACTTTCAGGAAACATTCCTCACACACAAATAAAGAAAAGATGTTATGTGGACATGTGTCCGGAAACGCTTAATTTCCATGTTAGAGCTCATTTTAGTTTCGTCAGCATGTACTGTACTTCCTCGATTCACCGCCATGATTTCGTACGGGATACTTTATCTGTGCTGCTAGAACATGTGCCTTTACAAGTACGACACAACATGTGGTTCATGCACGATGGAGCTCTTGCACATTTCAGTCGAAGTGTTCGTACGCTTCTCAACAACAGATTCGGTGACCGATGGATTGGTAGAGGCGGACCATTTCCATGGCCTCCACACTCTCCTGACCTCAACCCTCTTGACTTTCATTTGTGGGGGCATTTGAAAGCTCTTGTCTACGCAACCCCGGTACCAAATGTAGAGACTCTTCGTGCTCGTATTGTGGACGGCTGTGATACAATACGCCATTCTCCAGGACTGCATCAGCGCATCAAGGATTCCATGCGACGGAGGGTGGATGCATGTATCCTCGCTGACGGAGGACATTTAGAACATTTCCTGTAAGAAAGTGTTTGAAGTCACGCTGGTACATTCTGCTGCTGTGTGTTTCCATTCCATGATTAATGTGATTTGAAGAGAAGTAATAAAATGAGCTCTAACATGGAAAGTAAGCGTTTCCGGACACATGTCCACATAACATATTTTCTTTCTTTGTGTGTGAGGAATGTTTCCTGAAAGTTTGGCCGTACCTTTTTGTAACACCCTGTATATGTATGATGAAGTTTACCTAGATCATTTGCACTTAGCCATTGAGAGCCATTACATGCAGCGCTGCAGACTTCATTATTCGACAAGTCGCAAAGATACGTAAACCTTTCAACTCACTTGTGGGACTCTGTTACTGATTTCTTGGAGTGTTGTAAGACATTGGTTCTCCTATCCCGTTACCTGACCCTAGGGCATTTCTGGGTAATAGTGGCAGGGAGAAATTATCTTAGCTGCATACTACACCAGAAGCCGTTCAAGAACTCGAAACCTGCCTACCGCAACAACAGTAGTGACGAGGCCTATACAAACTGGCGACAAGGGCTTACAAAAGACTCAAAGGCTCTTTCCACTACAAAGAAACAATTTTAGCGTGGACGTATGCCTCTTGGCCTCCAGATATACTTTTTATGGACTTTTTATAAGCGGACAAGATGTTTATGGTTATATCACGGCTCGTAGTACAATATTTTAGTATTTTTGCAATGGGATCAGAAAATACCGCAGGTGTACAACATGTGATTTTGTCATTTTCCAACATTATTACGAAAATAAAAACTTGGCCTCAATGCACATTCTCAAGAGACATTTACGTCTCTTGTTGCAATCAATTCGTAGAAAAATACATACATATGCTTTATTGAAACTAATTCACAGTTAGGAATTACTTTTTGTTGAAGTAGGACATGGTCTCATATTTTATACATAATTGATGATGATGTACCCTATGAAAGGGGCTACAGGCTCATGCGGGCTTTGGCAGATAGACACAAGTAATACAGTATTGGAAATGTGGATCGTACTGATGAGTGATGCTGATGTCGACATGATAGAGGAATATCTAGAGGTCGGAGAATATGCGGATGTAATGAGTGTGAACTTCATAATGGTATTCAGGAAACTAGTGCGGCTACGCTTGTATTTCTAGAAGTGGACAGATAACATACGACATACCACCACCCGATGTGCCCAAGAACGCTTTCAAGAATACAATACGTGAAACTCCACATATCCCAAGTCACCTTAGACCACAACTGCATACAAGGGCAGATTGTTTCAGACTTTTTATCACCACATAATGTGCTAAGTGCAACAGTAATGTATAACAGTAATCGTGCAGAAGACAGTAAAATTCTATAGCCGTACCTTGAACACTGAGTTGAACTTGTCTCTACAGAACTACAGATACTCATTCTGTGGTCTGGTTTACACAAGGCACGTGGGAAACCTCTGAATTAATTTTGGTCGGATGAATACGGCTTACATATTTTTCGAGTGGCCCTGAGACGTTCTGATGTGGCTCCGGTTCGGTGACAAACTTACAGGAGAGAAAAGAAAAACCGTTTCTGGATCCATTGCTGAACCTATAGTGTCTGTATCTGAAATGTTCGTTGATACCTGCATTTCTTCTTATATCCCTGGGTTGTATATTATTATAGTTGATGGGCACCTGTCTACTTTCAGGGGATGGTGTCTATTCAAGCTGTACATTTCTTCAAAGCCTGGAAGGTACGAAATAAAAATGTGGGCTGCTATAGATTGAGAGACAAATTACCTCATAAATGAACGACTGTACACAGGGAAATCTGCTGAAGGAAGGGAATAAATCAAGAGGAAACAAATGGTACATGTTTCAGTTGATCACTTGAGGGGAAGTGATGGGAACATTACCTCTGATGTTTTACAAGTTTGCAGCTTAATTTCAACAATGTGCATGGGTCTCACAATAACTGATTATTTTTGTGGAAATATTTCACATTTTATGACATAATTGCTAGGGTCACTCTGGGGTCATGAAAGATCTCACACATATGTTTTTCCAGAGCTGATACAATGCGAGAGTTACATTGTTGCTGATAATCTTCGCAAACTGTAACAACAGCAAAATACTTAGGAGTAACTGCTCAGAGCGACATAGAGGGGGAACATCACACAAAGCTAGTAGTATTAAAAACAGATGTCACGCTGAGATGTATTGGAGGAATGTTAAGGGAATGTAACTCATCCACGCTCTCAACACATCAAATGGTTCAAATGGCTCTGAGCACTATGGGACTTAACTTTTAAGATCATCAGTCCCCTAGAACTTAGAACTACTTAAATCTAACTAACCTAAGGACATCACACACATCCATGCCCGAGGCAGGATTCGAACATGCGACCGTAGCGGTCGAGCGGTTCCAGACTGTAGCGCCTAGAACCGCTCGGCCACCCCGGCTGGCTCTCAACACATCCGTTAGGCCGCTTCTTGAACATTGCTCATCAATCTGTAACTATTCATATTCGATTAATGCAAGAGACAGAGAAGATCCAGTAGAGAGATGCGCATTCCCTAATGGTAACAGGTAGCAACCGTGAGAGCATTAGCGAGATGCTCAACAAAGTCTGCTGGCAGACGCTACAAGAGATGCGTTGAGCATCATCCACAGGTCTATTGTTCTAGTACCGAGATCAGACTTTACAACGACGGCCAAGAAAGATATTGCTTCCTCCTACATGCAACAAACATAATGCTTCCCCCTAAATGTACCCTCCGTAAAAACCACGATGAGAACATCAAAGAAATTAACTCATGTAGGGCTTACTGGCAGTCGTTACCACTACTCACCATTCGCGAATGAAACACGGAAGGCACCAAGATAGTCACGTGAAGGACCCTCAGCCGTACACCGTAAGGTATGGATGCAGATGTCGACGTTCGTGTGGCATTTTACGTGCCAGTGTTTCGGTCCGATCTTGAAATATTGTTCCTGGAGGAGGTATTGCTGCACTGGGAACTAGTGAGGTACCCCCCCCCCCCCCCCCTGTCCTGACTTTCGAGTAAGTCATTCCTCCTGACTCTCCTTCGATGTCACAGGGTCCGCCCTCCATCACATACTTATGAATACTAGGAAAAATGTACTTTCTATGTCGGTTTTTCGTATTTGGAAAGCAACTTTTGTATGAAAAACCCACTGCCTGTTCTTAACAAAACATAGTTTGCTTAAACCATGAGTTTATCGTAATCTCAGGGCCTAAATATTCAAGCAAAAATAAGGAACTTAAACTGAGCTTGCATAAGTTCTGATTTGGTATTCGACTATCGTCTAAGTAATTAATGAGCCGCTAACGCGTAAAGATAGAATTTTCTCGTTTTGAGAGAACTGAAGGATCGATCTGTTTTATTTGCTATGAAACATTCATACGCCTAGATCGCATAAAATATTTCTTTATTTAAGACACAGTTTCGATAGACTTAGCTGTCATCTTCAGGTCTTAATGTTTTATTGTGAAACACATTCATTTTATGTTGAACCTCACGCCAAGTTGTCAGCACAAACCTTTTTCAACGTGCTGATTTTTATCAACTTGACAACTTGGGTCCCAGTTTTATATAAAAGGAACATGTTTCACAACAAAAGATTTTTAAGAGCTGAAGATGACAGCTAAGTCTGTCGAAACCGGTTCTCTTAAACAAATATTTTGTGCGATATATGCTGCTGAATGTTTATCATATGAAAGAAAAACAAAATGAGATTACAGGTGTATCACTGAAACAACTTTCAGGTACACGATACGCGCGTATTGTTACTTCTAGGGCAAGTCATCTGCGTTACTATACACCGTAAACTGACAAATTCTATATATCCACAAATCATATTCATATGGCTTCCAAAGATACGTGTAGGGTGTTTATAATCAATTTACCTCTATTTTGCTCTATCCTGAATACCCACAAATATTAAGCAATATTTTCATTATGAACTTTTGCCATAGAAATAATAGAATAATTAGGACTCAATTCCTGGAACTTTTTAAAAGGAGATAATAGATCGTTTTGCTGTAGTAATTTCGTTGGACAAGTTTCAAAGAAATTATTAATGGTGTTGTGAATTACATATATTTTACGTCTGAGTTTCTCGTGCAACGAATGAATCGTAATTGTAAATGGTTAAGTAAATAATTTTATCGCCTGGGCTCCTCGAACGAACTTGATGCAATAATGTGTGAATGGTTACAGACTTCATTGTCTGAAAAGCTCTCGGAAAAGCTTTGAAAGTGCTCTACACTCAAACACAGATGCACTTCGAAAAGCAATTACGATGATCCAAAAACTCATAGATGGCTTCGTGAATGTGGGTAAAATGAGTATGAGGAAACAGAACATGAGGGACTATTTTCGTATTGCAGTCACTGGTCGCATTCTGTTGCCCCTGTTTGGCTATCTGTATTTGTTTTCTGCAAACCACCGTACGGTCTAAGTAAAAGGGTACACTGCGTTAAAAGTATATATTTCCCCACTTCCTGCTGTATTCTCGAACAGTGCGAGAAAATAAATGCAGTCTACATGCCATAGTATGTGCTTGAATTTTTATACAAATGATTAATCACTAGTGATGTAAACAATACAGGTATCTTTGCCTCTTCTCCACCCCTCCTGTTATTTCCTCTCCCTACTGCCCTAACTTTTTTTCTAGACCGAACTGTGCTGTTTGTGTTCTTCCCGTGATTTCTGCCATCCTAGACCATGGGACCGATGACCTCGCCGTTTGGCCCCAACCCCATCAAAATCAATCAACCAATCTTTACCTGAAACTTCCTGGCAGATTAAAACTGTGTCCGGACCGAGACTCGAACTCGGGATCTTTGCCTCTCGCGGGCAAATGCTCTACCGACTGAGCTACCCAAGCACGACTCACGCCCCGTCTTCACAGCTTTAATTCCGCCAGTACCTCGTCTCATTCTAGAATCTTTACCTGTTCAGCGTATTTATTGTACGTTCATATGCTACGTTGAGGGCCTGCTACCAATCATAGCACCAAGCACTGCTTTACCAACAAATCGTGTTACTGCTTTCTTACGATGGGCCTTATAGTTTTGGTCCTCTTACAGATCCTTGAGGGCGCGTTAACTTTGTTTCCGATTACATTCCTCCTTGAGAACGATATAATTTGTTGCCTAAGACGAAGAATTTCTTTCCTCGTCATGTATTTCGTAATCGCGAAGTACGCCATAAGGCCAAAAGTGCAAAAATTCGTTAAGATATATGTTAGGCAGCAATGATACGATTACTTGATATTTAAATCTCGTTGAGTGATATCTTTGCTAGTGGCGTAATTTCCCTGAATACATCATAAAATACCCAGAGCCTACAGAAAGGAGGAAAGCGGACGGTAAAGCAAGGAGATAAAATGGTTCAAATGGCTCTTAGCACTATGGGACTTAACTTCTGAGGTCATGAGTCCCCTAGAACTTAGAACTACTTAAACCTAACTAACCTAAGGACATGACACACATCCATGCCCGAGGCAGGATTCGTACCTGCGACCGTAGCGGTCGCGCGGTTCCAGACTGTAGTGCCTAGAACCGCTCGGCCACCCCGGCCAGCAGCAAGGAGTTACAAATGCCAAAATGAAAGTAGTAGTGAACATGTGGATGATAATGATGATATATACCTTGGATCAGAGTTTACTTTAATTTCAAAATATTAACTGTGGAAAGTGAAAGCCATTAATTGTTGACAGTAAACGTGAAATGATTTGAGGAAATCAAGCAAAACGCAATCTTTGAATTGCTGTTACTGGTAAATGATCCTCTATCCTCTTTACAAGAACAGTATTTCATCACTCTCATTTATCAAAACATAACTACGCATTCAAAAATACTCTATATTTGTTCGCTTTTCTCTACTAGTTCACTGATTTCAACGACTTAAATCACTGTAACATGCTCTGAAGAAGAATGACATTATGCTGCCTAATAGCATGTTGGCACATTTCTTAAATGCAGTAGTGGACCGATTCTGCTTGATAAGTCTTTGGTAGGTCTCGAAGGTATGTGACAGCAGATTAGACATCTGGTGTCACAGATCACGCATTTCCTGTAAATTACAGGCCGGTGCTTTATGGCTACGGAACTGGCGCCCCATTGCTGTCTCAGATGCGACCAATCGGCTTCAGATCCGGTGAATCTAGTGGCCAAGACACCAACGTGACTTCACTATTATAACCTCAAACGACTGTAGCACGATTTTGGTCTTGTGACGCTGCTAAAGACACCTGCGACGCCGGAGAAGATATCAAGCATGGAGGGCTGCAGGTGGTCCCCAATGATGCTCATGTAGTCGTGATGGATTCGATTACCACCACAGATCTCTCCCATAACATAATATTGACCCCACCGGCCTGTGTCCGCGGTGCGATGCATGTTTCGAGTAGTCATTCACCTTGACACGACCATCCGATTAATACAATGGCAAATGTAATTAATCCGACTAGGTGACACGTTTCCCAGTGAAACGATATCTTTGGGTCAACAGGGAGCCACATATTCAACAATGTGTCCTGAGCTGTGCGCTCTGAAACATTTGAGCCTGCACCAACACTGTACTCTCGTGTAAGATCCACAACAGATCCTCGCCTATTCTACTTCACAGAGCAGTAAAGTGTCTGACATCCACATCCTGGGATGAGAAATGAACGTCCAAACACCGTGTGGCCTCCTCGTGGTTTCACTGCCCTTCAGTATGTTTCATACATACTCGTGACAGCAATCGGACAGCTGACAAGCTTAGCCGTTTGCGAGTTTCTTGTTCCCAGATACCGAGCCATAACCTTCTGCCATTTATCTAAATAGTTTTTAACCTCCCAACAGTTAAATTATTTTCGTAACCTCACAATAAAAATGTGACTAACCTCGCAATAAAAATGTGACTCATATATAACCTTTCAATAATTGACTGTGAATCTAAGCTGGTGCATCTAGACGTCAGCAATGCTGCGTTATTGCCCTGAAAAGTCATTCTGAATAAACTGAAAATTCTTACCTTAATGATGTCGCCGGATAACGCGTATATATATATCTGCTCCTGTAAGAAATTTTTCTGGCACAGCCCAGTGCAATGCTAGCCACTAGTTTTTATTATGTATGAAAAACAACTGATTTTATTTACGATAATTGGCTTGCCCATGGATAGGAGAAATTACCAAAAAACTTTAAATTCAGGTGAATTACTGGCAAAAGTTATGTTTATAAGAAAGATTATTATTGAAAAATTGTTGAAAAAATATTTACATGTGACTTTGATGTAACAATAGTACAAAATGAGTTGTTGCAAATTACATATGCGCGCGGAAATTAATAATAATAATAATTTTTTGCTTTTTACCATATACTACATCGCTCGGGCACCGCCATTGTTCTCCACGACCGGCCTTAGTAATTCCATACAGGACACAAGTGCTCTCTGTGAGCTATACAACGAGACAACTGCTGTATACGAGCGACCTGACCCCAACCGCCCGACTGCGAGCTGCTACTGCTACTGCTACTGCTGCTGCTGCTGCTGCTGCTGCCGACATTGCTCTCTGGTCTGCGATTCTGTTGTGGCTTACATACCTCAGGCAGCGCGTGAGAAATCCATCGAAGTTACATCTGCTCGAGTGCGATAGCAATAAATTCCTTAGTCATGTACGTCTTACAAGTTTGTCAGCGGATTTCCCCATTTTAGACCCGTATCGTCGCTAGAATGCTCCCCCACCATCTCTGCTCCGCTTACATACTGCTAATGTTGTATCGGACCTCCTTTTAGCCGGTGTAGTGCAACAACTCAGTTTGGCATGGACTCGACAAGTCGTCCCTTGAAGAAATACTGAGCTATGCTGCCTCTATGGTGGTCCATAATTGCGAATGTGTTCGCAGGTGCAGGATTTTGTGCACGAACTGAGCCTCCGACTACATCCCATGAATGTTCGCTGGGATTCGTGTCGGGCGATCTGGCCCATTGTCATCCATAAGAATTCCATCGTTTTCTGGGAACATGAAGCTCATGAACGGCTGCAGATGGTCTCAAAGTAGTCGAACATTCAGAGAACCCAGACCATTCCATGTAAACACAGCCCACATCGTTATGGAGGCACCACCAGCTTACATAGCGCCTTGTTGACGACTTAAGTTCATGGCTTCGTGGGGTCTATGCCACGCTTCGACCATTACCATCAATACTTACCAATTGAAGTCCGGACTCACACGGCCAGGAAATGGTTTTCTAGTCGGCTATGGTCCAACCGACATGGTCACAAGCCCACGAGACACACTGCAGGCGAGTCGTGCTGTTAATAAAGGTACTGGCGTCTGACGCCTGCTGCCATAACCAATTAACGCCAAATTTCACAGCCCTGTCTCAATGGATACGTTCATCGTACGTTCCACACGTATTTCTGCTGTTATTTCACGAGGTGTTGCGCTGACACCTCTACGCAAGCTCTCGATCGTTAAGTGAAGGCCGTCGGCCACTGAGTTGTCCGTGGTGCGATGTAATGCCTCAAATTTGGTATTCTCGGCATACTCTTGACACTGTGGATCGTGGAATATCGAATTCTCTAATTTCCGAAACGGAACGTCCCATGTGTCTAGCTCCAACTATCATTCCGTGTTGAAAATATTTTATTTCACGTCGTGCGGCCATAGTTACGTCGGAAATCTTTTCACATGAATCACCTGATTACAAATAACAGGTCCGCCAATACACTGCCGTATTTTACCTTGTGTATGTTATAGTACCTCCATCAGTAAATGTGCATATCTCTATCCCCGTGAGTTTTGTCACCTCAGAGTATACTTTTTAAAATACAATGTGCAATAGTGTAATGTTAGTCAATAGCTCCGCCATTACACCAGTTATGCAAGTGAAGCAGCAAGATGATTAAATTGTAAGTGATCAACTGTCATATAAAAGCCTTTCCCACTACTTTCGTAACACACAACTGATGCAAATCTATCTGCAACCTATACAGGCTGTGATATACATAGTCAAACACAAGGAAGAAAACCAGCAGAGGACATCACTGATTTTGATATCTAGCCGTACACTGCCCCTCTTCTTCCCCCCAAATGCCACGCCAGCAGCTACAGTAAAAAATAATGGACAAAGTGTTCTAGATTAATCTAGTTTAAGACTGTTTATTTTTAAGTAACATTTTACTGTGTGTGTGTGTGTATGTATGTATGTATAAACGCCTGAAGATGAACAGGACGTGTTCGAAACGCGTTGCATTATGTTAGATTAAGCATAAAATAAAAAGTGACTGGTAGCAGAAACTTGAAATAAATAATTATCCCACACAATCACGGTTCACAAACATAGCCTTTATGGCTGAAAATAATACTTAACAGCGTCATGTGGCCGCAAAGACGTTCAATCTCGCGGCGGGCCGTAAATATGCTTGGGTTCAGTGTATAAGTACCTACCGCGGTCAAAAAGTATTCTTTCTGTCTGAACAACTTGAACGTATTTCCTCATCCCAGTTGGCACTGAATCGCGAAAGTATGCGCAGTGAACAGTTTGTGTTTCACCGATGTTGATTGTAGGTGGTACTCTGGTCGTAGAGGTGGATGCATTCAGCTTCTGCAGGATAGAGTGTTTTCCACGAGAACGTAATTTTTACAACAGGTGTATTTCGTGGTGAACAAGCTGGACCGAAGCTGCGCATGACGCCCGGCACGTGGCCTTCCAAGCAAGAGCAGGCGAAGCCTGCGGGCAGCGAGCGCTTGCAACACCACCGACGTCACAGCTGCTGGCCGCAGTCGTTGGCTGTAGCACTGGCGTGATGCAAGAGAGGAGAAATACCTGAGGCTCCGCGAACCTGTCTGCATGCGAGCGCTGTAATGATGACTCAGCAACACGTCCACGTGTGCTGGAGTAAGAAAATCGCAATATTGTGAGAAACTCGCCTGAAAAACACCTATTTCAAACGGCGAATGCTTTGAACGCAAAATTATCGTTCCAGACCAGTACCATTACAACGCTGAAAAAAAAATCCTGTTGAGAGTCCAGGCCACTTAAGGCCTCTTCGCATCAATGAATTCAGTAACAGATGTTCTGATATGTTTCCGAGAAACTAATTGCTAGGTTTTGATGTTCTAGTTGACATTCGTTTTATGGGCATTGCCAGGTATGTTTGGCAAAGCTCCAAGGCATATTTTTGTGCCTAACGTTTCGTCCGCTACTTCGGGAGATATCCTCAGAAGCTATAAAGATGTAATAACTTAATTTTCAAACTTAGCCGAAACTATAGAATTTTTTATTGGTAATCTCACAGCTAGCAATTGTGACGCCATCCGACCGCTACTAAGAGTCATGCTGACGCGTGTTCCGTAACTTAAACAGCAGAAGAGTTAGCTGTCTTTTATTTATTTATTTATCTATTATTTATTTATACTGACCTATTAGAACCTTCAGGCCCTCTTACATCGGACTGGGGTTTCTCACATACAGTATAAATTACATCATAGTAACCTAAATAATTAACAATTTTAGTATGACGACTGGCATTAAAATGATCCGAGTGTCTGCAGTGCCCGTGTGAATAAATTATACTGACTATGAACTAACAAAATTAATATTGGCATTACTTCTACTGCTGCAGCTGCAGTCATTAGTAGTGACAATAGTAACAGTAACGGTGGTGGTGGTGGTGGTGGTGGTGGTGGTGGTGATGTTAATAAAAGTAGTAACAGCTACAGTATAAAACGATAATTTATACGTATAGCATTAAGGTATACAACTTGTCTGACTTTAGTTTTTCCTCTTATTTCCTTTTAACGTTACTTTTTTTAAGTTCGAACTTCTGTGACCTCTGTACAACGGCATGATAGGAACTTGATAAAAGTTTAGGCACAGAAAAACTCCTGAATTAAACCCATACAACACGTGTCACAAAGAATATAGGATAAATACCGGCCGTGAATGCCTGTATTGCATATTCTTATGCTGTTTGTTATTAATATAAGAGCTGTCAGGTTAAGAGAGACGCGACACAGTTCGTCTTGTGGAGAAGGCTTTCATCTGAACATCATGTGGTGTTTTTCTGGCGAACAAAGCCAGCGGTAAATGAAAGAAACAGCAAAAGTTGTATGCGGGCAGCCTTCTGTCTGTAGCGACTTGGAAAGTGTGCGATCTGCAGCCACATGCGTGTAATAGGACCAATTTACAAACGACCTCAGAGACACTGCGATGGTATCTTTGTTCGCCAGAGAAACACCGAATTTGGAGTGAGATGAGGCGGATGGTTAAAATCATGTAAGGTGGGAGAACGCCGATTACTGGCTCTTTGCAGACTGCGTCTTTGCTACGCTCTTGTCTAATAAGAGGTGCAGAGTCATGAAGCAGTAGTGACGATGCACGATACGACGTCTCTCACTCCTTGAACGTTTACTCACCTGCGAGACTGGTTTTTGTCTTCAATAGACTCGTGTAGTTGGATGTACAGAGAGAACACCCTCCTGTTCACCTGAAGTGAATTCCGATAACGTTTTTCAGTACACGCTGGGACTGGCAACCGTAATTTGTTTAACTAATTGTGTACAGAAGGCTGGAAAAGGAATCTGAATCTCTTTAGATGACAACCCGTGTACCTTCAGGAAAGGTAAAGGCATCAGAAAGGCTATTCTGATGTGCTTGATACTGGAACGGAGACTTAAAAAAGAAACATAAAGACCTGGAAGACCGGGTAAAAGGATTTGTTGACTTAGGAATGTTCGAAATTCTGAGAAAAATATGTATGAGCTATAGTATGATTCAGTACGTAAAGGGAGACGAAAATCTAGTATTCGTGGGGGATTGGAATGCAATTGTAGGGGAAGGAGTAGAAGAAAGAGTTACGGGCTTGGTATTGGGACTGCGAGAGGCGGAAGACTGAATTCTGCAATAAATTTCAGCTAGTAACAACGAATCCTCTGTTCAAAAATCACAAGAGGAGGAGGTATACTTGGAAAAACTGGGAGTTTGATTACATAAAGGTCAGGCAGATATTTCGAAATCAGATTAAGGGTTGTAAGGCGTACCAAGGAGCAGATATACACTCATTTAGACCCATATCACAATCTAGTAGTGATGAAGAGTAGGCTGAAGTTTAAGAAACCAGTCAGGAAGAATCAATGTTTAGAAACGGGGTACGGAAGTTGTACTGAATTAAGGGATACGCTTGAAGTTCTCTGAGGCTATAATATTGCGCCAAGGAATAGCTCAGTAGGCAGTTCAGTGGAAGAAAAATGGTCATCTCTCAAAAAGGACAGTCGCGGAAGTTGGGGAGAAAAAGATAAGATAGGCACAAAACGGTAACTGCAAAGAAACCATGGGTAACAGAAGAAATACTTCAGTTGATCGATGAAAGAAGTACAAAAATGTCCAGAGAAATTAAGGAATACGGAAATAAGTCACTTAGAATTGAAATAAATAGGGAATGAGGGGGAGCTCAGGCGAACTGGCTGCATGAAAAACATGAAGAAATCTGAAAAGAAATGATTGTCGGAAGGACTGAGTCAGGATTCAGAAAAGTCAAAGCAGTCTTCGGTGAAGTTAAAAGGAAATTGGTAATTCGGATCCAGTACTAGAATTAGAATTTAGAGGAGATTTGGAATAATTAAGACTGTATGAGGCAGAAGGGACAGATAACATTCTGTTAGAATTTCTAAAATCATGGGGGGGGGGGGGGGGGGGGGAGAGGAGGAACAAAACCAGTATTTACGTTAGTCTTGAGAATTTCAGACTTGAGATATACCAGCTGACTTTCGGAAAAACATCATCTACACAATCCCGAAGATTGAAAGAGCTGACAAGAGCGAGAATTTTCGCGCAATCAGCTTAACGGTTCATGCATCCAAGTTGATGACAAAAATAATTTACAGAAGAATAGAAAAGAAAATTAAGGTTCTATTACATGAGGGTAATTTTGGCATTAGGAAAGGTAAAGGCACCATAGGGGCAGTTCTGACGTGTTTGATGATGAAAGTAAGACTAAAGAAAAATCAAGACACGGTCGTAGCGTTCGACAATGTCAAATGGTACGAGATGTTCGAAATTATGAGGAAAATAGGGGTAAGTTTTAGGAAAAGACAGGTAATATACAAGAACCAAAAGTAAACAATAACAATCGAAGACAAAGAACGAAACTCTCATATCAGAAAGGGTATCAAGCAGGATTGTAGCCTTTCACCCCTACTGTTCAATCTAGACATCGAAGAAGAAGTGTCGGAAATGAAAGAAAGAAACAAAGAAAGAAAGAAAGAAAGAAAGGTTAACCAGTGTGAATGAAAATCAGGGTGAAAGGATATCAACGAAAAGGTCCACTGATGACATTGCTATCCTCAGTGAAAGTTAGAAAGAGTGACAGGATCTGCCGAATGGAATGAACAGTCTCTTGAGCATACACTATGGTTTGAGAGTAAACCGAAGAAAGATGAATGTAATGAGGAATAGTAGAAATGAGATTACAGATAAATTTATCACACAAATTGGTCACCATGAAGTTAGAGAATTCTGCTACATTGAAAGGAAGATAACCTCTGACTGACAAAACAAGGATACAAAAGCAGGTTAGTACAAGCACAAAATGGAGTCCTGGCCAAAAGAAGTCTACTAGTGTGAAACATAGGCCTTAATTTAAAGAATAAACTTCCGAGAATGTACGTTTGTTACATAGCATTGTATGAAAGTGAATCGTACACTGTAAAGCCCGAGGACACACATGAAAATCCACTAAAAACGATACTTTTGTCTAGAGATGTTTCTGTTGGTCAGTCTGTCTCATTTCATTTCTGTCTTACCGTGCAGGTTCTTTCTTCGTCTATGTACTCCGATCGTCCCATGTAAGGTGAATTATTTACTGTTTAATATGTACTTACAGAGCTGTTTTCGAAAATGTCTGGTTGCATGTATTACGGGATTACCATTTCGTTTCAAACGTGCTCTTTTATATTTTTCATTTGTGTCCAGCTATTGTTCAATTCATCTTCCGCACCCATTGCTGACACTTCCAAAGGATATTGGATATAATTAAATTGTTGTAGGTCTAGTTTGGCCATAATAGGCCGTGGTCTTATAGTAAGAGCAATCCTGGCTTTTGACTGCAGTAATTTAGGGAAAACAAGGAAGATATATAGCATGATAACCATATGGCTATTAGAGCCTCTGTCTTCCCGAATACAGGACTACTCTGTTAAAAAGGTGCAAATTCGTTCGTCTTACCCGTACAGTATAATACCATTTCATTTATTCATAGTTTATACATAGTCTACTTGCAAGAAAAAAGTTATTTCGTAATTTAAAAAGTTGGTGCTATGCTGTTCATTTTTCAACAAGAATCACACTATTCGCACAATCAGCTGAGATCAAGACCACAACGATGATTTTTGATTTCATATTCTGTACAGCAGCTTCTTATTTGGTTGCCTAAAAATTGAGTCAATACTTGTGTATATAAGTGAGATGTCGAGTTGAGAAAGAGTTTAAGATGTTAGTGTTATCCACTGAAAAGATTTGGTTAAATTTATCCGAAACTTTTGTTCTGTACATGCGTTTTCTTAAACTTTGTGATGAGTTGTTATGCGACCTACTTCATAATTACTCTGCGTGTAGCTTGTTTTAAGACACTTACTGTATGTCTTTATTTTCACAGTTACTAACTGCAGATCACCTGAGGAGGACCTA
The DNA here is from genome assembly GCF_021461395.2 of Schistocerca americana. NCBI lineage: Eukaryota > Metazoa > Arthropoda > Insecta > Orthoptera > Acrididae > Schistocerca > Schistocerca americana. The sequence goes on along the minus strand of NC_060120.1, from coordinate 659,240,111 downwards.
GGGGCCAAAGACAATTTTCTCAATAAAAACCTTTTTACGCTACTGGAGCTGATACATTATCAAGTACTTAATCATCTGGTGAACTCATCCTTCCGCCGACCGGGAAACTGGAACATAAAACGTGACAAGTGCACAGAAAATACCCTCCGCATCGCACCATGAAGTTACTTGCGGAGTATAGATGTAAATGCAGATGATGCGGTGGTAGTAGCTTTCGAGTTTGTTAGTGACGTAGAAGCAAGTCAAGTGTGGAAGACTCGAGATTTCTGACAAATATTAAATATTCAGTGTGTCCGTGGAAACAGTACACGGCAAAGCTTTTTTTTTTTTTTTGGGGGGGGGGGGGGGGGGGCGAGGCTCAGGTACAATGGCACCCGACACTGATGTGACGGAACGGCAAAAGAAGGAAGTAGCGGGCTTCAAAGTTGTGTCGCCACTAACTGTCGTACGATATTATCGGCAGTGGCAGGAATACCGGCTTCCTTTGTGATCATGGGAGAACTATGGGCACAAATCTCCTAAATAGACCCCCGAAGAATATACTAACATACCAGAAAACTAATGATTAATGAGGAAGAAAGTGCCGAACAGTGCGGGGAGGATGAATCACAAATGGTTAACAATGCACAAAAAATTGGTAAAAACTCCTTCCACTCTGTATACGTGTCTGATGACGCGGGTAATAAACTGTAGTTTCTTAGGATTCATGGAGCGGTAGTCAAGTACAGGAGACGCATAAGTGATTTGTTTTCAGTACAGGTGTTTATTTCTGGGAGGGACGGCTTGGTGAAGTACCTCATCAGCGTGATTTGCCGTGACTGGTAACGTAATGAGCCACCGGAAGACGGAAATTCACCCCTCACTGCGGGAGACTGCTAATGCAGTTCGTTTGTTCCACGATTGCGAACATACAAACACTGCGAGGGGATTGTTACGTATCAGAGAATGGTTGTGCATAAAATCATGCCCGTAGCGATCGAATTTAGTTTTGCGTCAAAGTAAGTGTTTATCCTATTATTGGCATTTACCGTGCTTATCATAAGCAGCAGCAGCAGAACCACTTCCGTGAGATTTGTTCTGGCGTTCAGTCTTTATTTACTCATTTCGTCTCCGATTTTTTAAACTGTAAGGGGCGATCAAAAAGTCTTCGTCCGAGGATGTGGCTGTAGCCTGTGTGCAACGAAGCGCGACTCCGATGTGGCACCGACATGCAGGCTAGGGATTAGACTGGCATCGTGTCTTTCCGGCGTGCGAGCGACAAATGTGTGAACGTGGAACTACGGACGTAGACGTCCATCGGAGAATGAAGAACGTGTAGGGAGAAACGGAGCAGCATGCCTGTGAAAAGCCACCGTTGTCGGGTGCTGCTGCTTCATGACAACGCACGTCCCCATGTCGAAAATGCAGAAGTTACGCCGAGTCACGTGGGAGACAGCCGAGCACCGGCACCATAGGCCCATTCTCTCCCCATACGATTGTCACGCCTTTGGTCCCTTAAAGAAACACCCTGAAGGGTTGACGATTCCTGTCGGACGAGAATGTGACTATTTTACGTAGCAGAACACTGTGTTCTGCAAAATGGGTATCTTTAATTTGATGCGCTAGTTGGATGATTGTCAATGCTCACGGCAAATTTGTCTGACTAACATACAGATTCTGGACACTAAGACCATCGAGTGGAAACTTCTTGATCGTTCCTTCCATTTTTTATTGTTGTTTTGCATCTACCTCAGCTATATCATCGCGGTTCTGTCAATTCCGGATCTAGCCATGCGTTCCTTTAATTCGTTCTCAAATATTACACTGAGGGGACGAAAGTCATGGGATACCTCCTAATATCGCATCTGGCCTCCTTTTGCTCGGCGTAGTGCAGCAACTCGATGTGGCATGGACTCAACAAGTCGTTGGAAGTCTCTTGTAGAAATATTGAGACATGCTGCCTTTATTGCCATCCATAACTACGAAAGTGTTGCCGATGCAGGATTTTAGCACGGACTGACATCTCGATTATGTCCCATAAATGTTCGATGGGATTCATCTCTCGCGATCTGGTTGGTCAAATCATTCGCTGCCGGCCGGAGTGGCCAAGCGGTTCTAGGCGCTACAGTCTGGTGCCGCACGACCGCTACGGTCGCACGTTCGAATCCTGCCTCGGGCATGGATGTGTGTGATATCCTTAGGTTAGTTAGATTCAAGTGGTTCTAAGTTCTAGGGAGCTGATGACCTCAGAGGTCCCATAGCGCTCAGAGCCATTTGAACCATTTTAACCAAATCATTCGCTCAAATTGTCCCGAATGTTCTTCAACCCAATCGTGAACAACTGTGGCCCCGTGAAGTGGCACGTTGTCATCCATAACAATTCCATCACTGAAGGGCTGCAATGGTGTCCAAGTAGCCGAACGTAACGATCTTCAGCTCACGATCGGTTGAGGTGGACCAGCGGATCCTAATCCTTTCCACGTTTACAGCACCATTATGGAGCCACTATCTGCTTCCTGCGCCACACTGGAACACTACCATCAGCTCTAACCAACTGAAACCGGTGCTCATCTGACCAGACCAGGTTTCCAGTCGTCTAGGGGGTCAATAGATGAGGTTAGAGCCCAGGAGAGGATTGGTTCAAATGGCTCTGAGCGCTATGGGACTTAACATCTGAGGTCATCAGTCCCCTAGAACTTAGAACTACTTAAACCTAACTAACCTAAGGACATCACACACATCCATGCCGAGGCAGGATTCGAACCTGCGACCGTAGCGATCACGCGGCTCCAGACTGAAGCGCCTAGAACCGCTCGGCCACACCAGCCGGCCCAGGAGACGAGCTGCAGGCGATGTTATGCAAATAGCTTTGGTACCCGGGACGATCGTCTGCTACCACAGCCCATTAATGCCAAATTTCGTCGCACTTTCATAGCGGATACGTTCGTCGTACGTCTCACATCGATTCCTGTGGCTATTTTACGCGGTGTTGCTTGTCTGTTAGCACCGACACCTGTACACAAATGCAGCTGCTCTTGGTCTTTAAGTGAAGGCCGTGGACGGTTGCGTTGTTCGTGGTGGGAAATAATGTCTGAGAATGGTATTCTCAGCACACACTTGACATTGTTGAACTCGGAATATTGAATTCCCTAACGATTTCCAAAATGGATTGTCCCATGTCTCTAGCTCCAACTACCATTCCGCGTTCAAAGTGTTTTAATTCGCGTCGTGCTGCCATAATGAAGTCGGAAATCTTTTCACATGAATCACCTGCGTACAAATGACAGCTGCACCGATACACTGCCCTTTTATACCTTGTGTATGTTGTACTACCGCGATCTGTATATGTGCATATCGCTATCCCATAACTTTTGTCACCTTTACAGCAAGTTCTTGTCTGAAGGCTTCTTTCCTCTGCATGTCCAGTAGAGTATTGTATTGCATGTTAACCAGGACCTAGAAACGACGGAGAGGCTCTGTCCCCGCCGCAGCCGCAGTGGTTCACAACCCTACGACGACTACCGCAGTCCACTTCACCCCTGCGCCGCCCCACAGAGTTATTGTGCGGTTCGGCCCCCGGTGGAACCCCCCCCCCCCCCCCCACGACCACCCAGGGAACGTCTTACACCAGACGAGTGTAACCCCTATGTTTGCGTGGTAGAGTAATGGTGGTGTACGCGTACGTGGTGAACTTGTTTGCGCAGCAATCGCCGACATAGTGTAGCTGAGGCAGAATAAGGGGAACCAGCCCGCATTCGCAGAGGCAGATGGAAAACCGCTTAAAAACCATCCACAGACTGGTCGGCTCACCGGACCTCGACACAAGTCCGCCGGGTGGATTCGTGCCAGGGACCAGGCGCTCTTCCCAATCCGGAAAGCCGTGCGTTAGAGCGTACGACTAACCGGGCGGGCTTCCAGTAGAGTATACTCTGCCACTATCTTAACAAATGCATCTTTTTATTCTCTGTTCTTATTGCCTGTTGTTTTGTCGTTTTGCCATGCAATAATGGTACACCATAAGGATGACTGTCTATGAACCTCCGTATGCTTCTGGATTTATGAAAATTGCAGATTATGATCAGTTTGGAAATTTGTCGAACCTCTGACGGGGGGGGGGGGGGGGGGAGGAGGAGGAGGAGCGCGAACCGTGAAAAGGCGCCTCAGACTCGCTCGGCTACGGTCAGTTAACGACATATCCATGAGAGGTAGCAACATACCTGACGACTTTTCGTGGAAAGTCAGTTCTGTGAATTTTAACAGTAAGCATTTCCGTAATGCATAACACTTCCCTTATGTCCTCGGAGACTCTTGTTATGTCTGCCAGGGGAGTGTTATGAGCATCTCCTCGCCACTCACATGGTTACTAAAGGTCGTCGCGACATAACGCGCTGCTCGTTCTTAAATATTCTCTTGAGGCCAGGATCCAATCGCAGCTGACGGCCGTGATGACGAAAGCCTGTCAATGTTGTGAAACTGCATCAAAAAATCTCAACCACTTCTGGTATCTTCCTCGTCCCCCAGCTGTACCTCTGATGTACACAGTACACAATGCTGCAAATGGTGTTCATATCCTGGGTGAGTGGCTTCCTAGGTAGAGTAAGAGCTCTCTGGAACTCTGCACTCACTGTGAAGCTCGTCACCGCTCACTTGCGTTGTACGAGTTATACACTCTCGGATCAAAAGTATCCGATCATCCATTAGTGGTGTCCACCCTTCTCTTTTATGATGGCGTGAACTCTGCTGGGGACAATTTCATCGAGGTGACTGAGTGATCGATGAGGAATGGCAGACCCGAAACCAGAGAAGGTAGTGACATTGGACGCAGGGGTTGGAGCAAAATCCGTGTTTCTACTCATGCCGAAGGTATTCCAATAGGTTCAGGTCGGGATTCTGGGTAGGTTCGCCCATTTCAGGAATGTCCACAAACGGTAGCTTAAAGGATGCTGCTCCATGATATGTTGCATTGTAGTGCTTATGAAAGGAATCCTCGTTTCGATACTGTCCCTCTGCTCTACTTATTGCACAATGCTGTAAATTCATATCCTTCCACATATAGTGTTTTCTTAAGCGCAATAAGTGCACCGCACTGTAACACTAAAAAGACGCCCATACTGTAACGTCATCTTCTCCATTTTGAGTGTTTGGTTTACTCTTGATGAGAGGTAAAATTCTCCATGCATTAGTCAAACCCAAACCCTTCCATTGGATTGCAGCAGGGTACAGCTTGATGCGACACTCCAAAGCACTCGTTTCCACTTATCCACTTCCACTTATCCACTTCCATTCTCCAGTGGTGTCGCTCTTCACACCGTCTTAAGTGCGCGTTCACTACGCAAATATATGGCTTACGAGGAGCTGCCCATTCTTAGCTCCATATCCAGTCACTGTGAACTTTGGACTGCTGGTAGCACTGTGGATCACATGAATGATTCCTTCCGCTGATTTAAGCGATTTTTTACAACCCACGGCAGTTACGACGGTCCTTCTCTGTCAGCACATGAGGTCTGCCTGGTCATGGTTTATCTGTGGTTTCCCCTTCACATTTCTAATCCATTCACGTCGCCAGCTGTAGATTTGGCTGATTTATTACGTTACCATCGACTATCCCAAAATCGAAGTCACTGTGGTCTCCTGACGGCTGTCTTTTACACTGGCGGTGTCAGTTCCGCATTACATAGGTATGTCCAGATACTTTAGATTCGACAACATAAATGTCACTCGTATCTGGTGAGGCTTCTGATAACAGATCTCACCGTCTCACCGACATACACTTCCTTACTCGCAGCTGCTTTCATTGACTCCAGACGAGTGCAGTTTAGCACCTTTCTTTGTTGGTCCTAGCACATTTCTGACTTCGTGAACAGTGTGCTACCAATTGTGATTTTGGAGCACGCGTCACGGACGTGCCCGAGCCGTTTGGGAAGGGTTGAGGTCAATGGAAAGTTGGTTTAGATCGGCTCGTAAGACTAGCTTGGACAGCGTAGCTCAGAAAGTACTGTCAGGCATCCAGGTTAGAGTGCCAACACAAATTAGAATTTTGCTTCATAAGTATTATCGATGAAATATATACCTGGCACAAGATAAAGATTCGGTGTATTAACGAATGGTATCTGGAGATTAAAATTGCATCGTTATGAATCAAGACACACACACACACACACACACACACACACACACACACACTCACACACAATTGATTTAAATGGTGAAGTTTACTGCATTAAAAAGAATCTAGTGTATTGTAGCTGTAGTTGATAATTAGACAAATCAGAATGGATTCAAACCTTAGAGTTCTTTGAAGTTAGAACTGTGTAGGCGAAAGAGGAAAATGCCAAAATGTATATTATTATTTCAGACTAGTTTCCATCTTACATCACGTTCACACCAACAAATTTCAACGAATCTCTCTGCCGTGTTGTGTCGGTACTATTTGGCAACATGATTATTTACAATCTATGCCGGTAAAAATAATAATAATTAATATTATTATTAAAATTTCTTCAGAAACAACTGTAACCATTCGCCTTTTGTGATTATTAATTTTTATTATTTTTAGGGTTGCGTGCCTCAGTCTGTAAAACCTCAGTCTGTAAGATCGCTTTGTTGTCTGTCCATCAATTAAGACCATTTTATTTTCTGAAACACGTTGGCGTATCAAATTCAGATTTATTTTACATACTAAAGTCTAAGGTCACAGTGTGGTTTAAAAAAATATAAGTTTATAAGTCAATGCAATCAAAAGATAGTCATTAATATCACATATTTTGATAAAAAAAATCACTCATCAAAACCAATAGGGTACTTTCCGTTGACCTATAATCATGAAATCAAGGTTTGACAGGACGAGTAAAGTAAAGATTCTGAAACTTGTTAAACTCTAATAACATCATATAAAAATCTTTTGCCATCTGAACATACTTTGCATTCATCATCACTCAAAAGTCTAAGACGAACAGTCATGCATTCAAACGTAAAATGTAAGTTGTAGTCAATTTTTAATAGATAAACAGATGTTTTATTAAATGTTACCTCTCTACCTATACACAAACTGAAGTCCCCTACTCGCCTCTTTCTGTGTGTCCGGGTTAATCTGAAGAATTACAGCGGAGATTTTGATACGATTTTGAATCCTTTGAGCTAATATCTTGCAAGTATCGACATCGATAACAGGCAAAAATCGTAGATTCGTAGACCTTCTCGAGTCTTATATATATATATATATATATATACACTCCTGGAAATTGAAATAAGAACACCGTGAATTCATTGTCCCAGGAAGGGGAAACTTTATTGACACATTCCTGGGGTCAGATACATCACATGATCACACTGACAGAACCACAGGCACATAGACACAGGCAACAGAGCATGCACAATGTCGGCACTACTACAGTGTATATCCACCTTTCGCAGCAATGCAGGCTGCTATTCTCCCATGGAGACGATCGTAGAGATGCTGGATGTAGTCCTGTGGAACGGCTTGCCATGCCATTTCCACCTGGCGCCTCAGTTGGACCAGCGTTCGTGCTGGACGTGCAGACCGCGTGAGACGACGCTTCATCCAGTCCCAAACATGCTCAATGGGGGACAGATCCGGAGATCTTGCTAGCCAGGGTAGTTGACTTGCACCTTCTAGAGCACGTTGGGTGGCACGGGATACATGCGGACGTGCATTGTCCTGTTGGAACAGCAAGTTCCCTTGCCGGTCTAGGAATGGTAGAACGATGGGTTCGATGACGGTTTGGATGTACCGTGCACTATTCAGTGTCCCCTCGACGATCACCAGTGGTGTACGGCCAGTGTAGGAGATCGCTCCCCACACCATGATGCCGGGTGTTGGCTTTGTGTGCCTCGGTCGTATGCAGTCCTGATTGTGGCGCTCACCTGCACGGCGCCAAACACGCATACGACCATCATTGGCACCAAGGCAGAAGCGACTCTCATCGCTGAAGACGACACGTCTCCATTCGTCCCTCCATTCACGCCTGTCGCGACACCACTGGAGGCGGGCTGCACGATGTTGGGACGTGGGCGGAAGACGGCCTAACGGTGTGCGGGACCGTAGCCCAGCTTCATGGAGACGGTTGCGAATGGTCCTCGCCGATACCCCAGGAGCAACAGTGTCCCTAATTTGCTGGGAAGTGGCGGTGCGGTCCCCTACGGCACTGCGTGGGATCCTACGGTCTTGGCGTGCATCCGTGCGTCGCTGCGGTCCGGTCCCAGGTCGACGGGCACGTGCACCTTCCGCCGACCACTGGCGACAACATCGATGTACTGTGGAGACCTCACGCCCCACGTGTTGAGCAATTCGGCGGTACGTCCACCCGGCCTCCCGCATGCCCACTATACGCCCTCGCTCAAAGTCCGACAACTGCACATACGGTTCACGTCCACGCTGTCGCGGCATGCTACCAGTGTTAAAGACTGCGATGGAGCTCCGTATGCCACGGCAAACTGGCTGACACTGACAGCGGCGGTGCACAAATGCTGCGCAGCTAGCGCCATTCGACGGCCAACACCGCGGTTCCTGGTGTGTCCGCTGTGCCGTGCGTGTGATCATTGCTTGTACAGCCCTCTCGCAGTGTCCGGAGCAAGTATGGTGGGTCTGACACACCGGTGCCAATGTGTTCTTTTTTCCATTTCCAGGAGTGTATATATATATATATATATATATATATATATATATATATATATATATGCAAGATATTAGCCCAAAGGATTCAAAATCGTATCGAAATCTCCGCTGTGATTCTTCAGATTAGCCCGGACACACAGAAAGAGGCGAGCAGGGGACTTCAATTTGTGTATATATAATTGTCTGAAATAGTACTGGAGGGAATTGACACCATGAGTCATGCAGGGATGTCCAAAACCCTTTATTGGTGGCCAGTGTGTGCTTAAGCTCGGAAGTGTGTCCCTGGAGCCTCTGTATAGCAATTCTGGATGTGTGAGGTATCGCATTGTCCTGCTGGAATTGTCCAAGTCATTCGGAATGAACAATGGACATGAATGGATTCAGGTGAACAGACGGGATGTTTACATATGGCGAGGCATCACCTTTGTGTCGTGCAGTCATCAAGGGTACACGAGTGGGCCTTCGGCTCCGAAAGCCCGTATCGATGACGTTTCGTTGATGGTTCGCATGCTGACACTAGTTGATGGCCCAGCATTGAACTTCTGTCACGTTGAACGATTCTCTTCAGTCGTCGTTGGTCCCGTTGTTGCAGGATCTTTTCCCGGCCGCAGCGATGTTGGAAATTTGATGTTTTACCGGATTCCTGCTACTCATTCGTGAAATGGTCGTAAGGGAAAATCCACACTTCATCGCTACCTCAGAGATGCTGTGTCCCATTGATTGTGCGCCAACTATAACACCACCTCCAAACTCACTTAAATCTTGATGACATGCTGTTGTAGCAGCAGTAACCGATCAAACAACTGCAGCAGATACTCGTTGTCTTACATTGACAGCGTCTTATTCTGCATGTTTACAAATCTCTGTATTTGAATAAGCATGTTTATACCAGTTTCTATGGCGCTTCAGTGCATACACAATTTGAAGATCTCTTTGGTTGGTCTACTGTCTTGCATTCGACACAAGTTTCCAAAAATTACCGGGCCCTTTTTTCCTCATTATTTCTAATCAGTTTTCCCAATGTCGATAAAGTTCATTCTTAATCCGTAATTTCCATTTTCGCATAGTTTTTCGTAGGGCTAATGTTTTCATAATGATTCGCTTTCTAGTGTTTCTAAAGATCTGAATCCTAGTTTAACGCTAGAAATTCACTGGCTCATAGACATTCTGGCTTCACTAATGTATGGCAGTGTCCTAGTTTTGTATTTTTCGACAGGCATTTTTTGTTGTAGAAGTCTCGAGTTATACCATATGCGCTTCCCATTTTGTTTCCTTTCCTTCATAGCAGCTTTTTACAAACAATTCTCGTCCATTATCTCACCAAGAAATTTAAATTTTTAAATTTTTCATTTTGGTCAATATTTGTTTTCAGAAATTTTTGTGCATTTTTAATGTTTTTAAAAAATATTATTTCTTTCTCTACAGAAATTCTTGAGGTAGTTTTATCTACTATGTTCTTCTAAAACATTAATTTGTGCTACAGCAGATGTCACATTTTCAGAAGGAGTAGCAAAGTTATCCTTCTTCCCGACGTTGTTGGAGAAATGTTACATTCATTCGAAAAAATTTAATAGTCAGTGATATTTATTCCTTGTTATGGGTTTCAACAGACTGTAGTCTTCTGACAGATAAAGAACTTGCTATTACGCGTCCCGTTCCATTATGACTATCACACATACCATGTTGACATCCTAGTGGATATTGAGTTGGATATTCCACACAGGTTTGTCAAAATTAAAACTCAGTTTGTCACAAATAAAATGATTACTGCACTTGTTTACATTTACATGACGAATTAAGTACTCCATTGATCTATATTATTTAACAAACCTGTGTCAATTGTCCTACATAATACCCACTAGAATGTCGACATAGTATGGGTTACAGTAATAATGGAACAGGACATATAACAAGTTTTTTTAACGAGTCTTAACTCTTGAAACTGTTAATCTGGAATAATAGTACTGAATACGATCTTGACTATTAAAATTACTCCAAACCAATTACGGATAGCTCCTTCTTATCTCTATTATGAGAAATCTGTTACATTCATTCAGCCTTTCATACCAGATTCGCACTGTTTTCTCTAGAACACAATCTGAAGGAACTGGGTAAAGGTCATCACGTTGCTATATACCTGTAGTTATTCTGAAGGCTTCAGATATTTCTCCCATAAATTTCAGTTTAGATACTGTTTTTATTTATTTTTTGTTAATATTTTATCATAAATCAATGCTCTTGGTGGTTTTAAGATACCTTTTCCGAATGTTGTTATGTAAAAATTCAGTCATACTATAGCATTTCCTGATTTAACGTAGTATGTGACTCTTTTGTTCCGAAGGTCGAGGCACATAAATCAGCCATGCCGAGAGGAGATGGAGCGAAACAGGTGACGCCACCGTCTTGGCTGGACAAGGCCTTTGTCGCCGACGCCCTGAAAGCCTCTGACCCAGCAACCGATGAATCCAGCGTACAGATCGTCTCTGTGGCGGAGGTGTGTGGCGGCTACCTGAGCGAAACCTTCAGGGTTGTCTCGCGGAACACCGTGACTGGGGCGACCCAGAGAGATAAGACCACGTCGCTGATTGTGAAGATCGCGCCGAACTCCGACGGTCTCCTCAAGGACGTAATCGAAAGTGGAGTGTTCACCAAGGAGAAGATCGCCTACAGCAGCTTCCTCCCGGCCGTGGAGGCTGCTCTCAGAGCGGTTGACCTTGACGAGTGGCAGCCTGTGTGGCCCAAGTTTTATTATCAGGGCTCGACGCCGAGCGACTTTCTGGTGATTGAAGACCTGGACGCTTCCGGGTTCCGTAAGGTGGACGAGGCCGTCTCTTTGGATCTGGAGCAGTGTACGGTCGCAGTGCGAGGTCTAGCCCGCCTGCACGCCGCCTCCGTCGCCTTGCTGGACGACGAGCAGTATGCAGACGGTCTATTCCACCAGTCGCTCATCTTCAACGAAAAGATGCTCGAGAGCTACGAGTCCTCAATGGCGGACGGATTTGGTAAAATGCTAAAGATCTTCGAAGAATACGCTTGGTTTCACAAGTACAAGGGCAAGCTGAGCGATTTCGGGCTTCCTCTGCTGCGCACGACAGTGGATGTGGTGACAAAGTCGAAAGTAGATTTCAGAGTTATGCTACATGGCGACTTCCACAGGAACAACATGATGTTTCGCAGGGACGGGGAAAGTCTACAGGTTCGCGTCTTCGATTTTCAGGTGAGATATTGGAGAACTTTTTCATATTGTTAAATTAATCAGTATGGAATCCTTTTGGAGATGCACCATTATACCAGTAAACCGACTCTGAGAAATTGGCACAAAGGAATAAGCAGTTGATAACCGTGTACATGAAAGTTATTTGTATGTGTGACTCGAGACTGGAGGGAAACTATGCAAAGGTGTCTTTCTAAGAGATCAGTGCGAAAAGTAACCCCCATTTCCTCGTGGAGGTAGCAGAACAGTAACCACCTTTTCTAACCCAGTAGGTCAGCGTGTCCATAGCTGCAGTAATGGGAAAGTAACATTGAATTTCACTCTCATACGGTTTATATAGTCAAAATGTCAAAGTACTTGAGATTCATCATGGAATTAATGCTGTATATGGACCGAATATGATAAGTGGTTGTGATAGTCACTTACAACGTTAGTTAAGATTAGATGGACAAATGCTGCTCATCTATAGTAAGCAAAAAACTGGTGCAGGAAATTGATGAAAAAGTTTGCGACAGCCGGTCTTTCACGATATTTCAACTGTCCGCAGAATTTCTAGATTTTTTTTGTGCGAGATAATGACAAAAAGACTCAGATATCACATGTTCTGTGCTCTTAGAGTTTCAAAACTCCTTTCTGAAATTCAACGGATAACTGCAGTACTTTTCCTTTATATAATGTTGTCAGCAGCTTCATGAGGTCTCTACCCTTTCGCGGTTTGGTGGAAGCTTGTCAAGGTACCCGTCTGAACCTCCAAGTGTGAATTCACTAGTGGGGTACCAATGATGATCTTTAAGATTTCAACTATGCCCCAGGTTCACGTCCAGTGATAGTATGCTATCATCATCACGCATGTGGCCATAAACAGTGCAGCATGATTCAGGGTCAGAGCATTCCTGCTGCACAGGCAGCTCAGCAGCTGCTGGTGCCGAGTTAGTGATGGTGACTCATATTTCCTGTCAACATGGTGAACAGGTGGTACTGACAGCCTTGAAGGCGATGTCATCTGCGGAGCAAAATCTGTAACACCAGTCCTGCCAGCTTCCAGCGACAGCCTAGTATGGGTCAAGTTTAAAGCCCAGGACAGCCGATTGCAGATGGAGAACCTATGGCAGACAGTCTAGTTGAACAATACTGAGATTGATTACTGCACCAGCGGACAGCGATTGGTTCCCAGTCTGAACGATATGGCGGTAACCCAATGAAGTGGCCACTGACACGCTGCCCTGTGCTGCTTGAGAGGGAGTTTCTTAGACGCAACATTGATCCAGCATGTTGTGATGTAGATGCTGAAGGTATCCTCTGGTCACATGTTGGAATGCCCAAATATCACGCTGGACAATGGTCATAGCGACATACTGGTGCCAGATTGAGTGATTTAATGCAGAAACAGGTTCTTGACGCAATATGGTTATGCAGTAGTTAGGCGGTGACTCTCAACTGTTGGCTAGTGGTGTTACATTTATGATGTGGAACATGGGTTTCCTGTTCCATTGGTTTTCAAACGTTTACGATCCACAGATCCCTTGACATAAGAATAGATATACATTATTAACTGTTGACACAATACATTTAAATCAACTTAAAATCTTATTAAATCTTATTATTTCAATGCAATTAATTCGAAGGATGAGCTTGCTTGTGTATATCAGTTCCTCAAATCTTGGCAAAACAATGGAAATTGCGGTTCGCATCTCTTTCTTCATATTCATGTACAATCTATATTTCGTGTTGATAACTGCGAATGCTGAAAAAGCCACCCAAGTACTACTCTGCAAAAAGTTACAAAACATGTGGGGTCTTGTTACCTACTTGGAGATAGTCCTGTTTCACTGATCTCCGTAACTAAAGCAATGATGAGGAAACAAATTACACTGGAAAGATCTTTGATACGGTAGTGTTGATCAACTTGTTGTGGAAATTGCTACAAAAACGTTTTTTTAACGTTTTACATGCCCAATCGTGTCTTCAGTATTCAGATTTCCAAATAATATGCTATATTTGCTGCAGAGGTCCATGCGATTCTAAAGGCAATGAAGCAGATGAGACATCTTTTGGGCAAACAGTTCATCTGCCCCAGATCCCTTTCTGTCCTAAACTCATTGCAACACGGACACCCGCAGAGAAAATGGCCCAGCTCGTACATGACAAACTGTACTTGCTTCAGCAGTGGGGGTGTTGGGTATCATTCTGCCGCGAACCAGGGCATGTGAGGGTTCGGCGGAGTACGCCGCCAAGCAGGCCTGCTGTGAACATAGCATGGCACAATGTGCTATTCCCCTTCAAGCTGTCATTTAGTTTGAGAGTCAGAGATCCACATACGAGGAGCAGTGGCTGCCAGTGATGGACAATAAGCTGTGATTGATTGAAGCCAGCTATTTAGCCTGGTTCAAATTCAAATGGCTCTGAGCATTATGGGACTTAACTGCTGAGGTCACAGTCACCTAGAACTTAGAACTACTTAAACCTAAGTAGCCTAAGGACATCACACACACCCATGCCCGAGGCAGGATTCGAACCTGCGACCGTGGCGGTCGCGTGGATCCAGACTGTAGCACCTAGAACCGCTCGGCCACTCCGGCCGGCATTTAACCTGGCATTCCTCCTCCTGGTTGCACAGGCAGGATGAGTGTCCTTGATCTGAATCGAAATTGGAAACTGTCCCCTCACATATGGGTTTGTACCGTGGAAAGAGGTTCACCTCCACCTGTCTTTGATGCATGTGCTCGACAACTTACTGAAAGGTACATTTTCACTGGGCGCCTTTTATATTGTATTAAATGGATAGAAGCTGATTTAGCTGTGAACCTGCCCTTTAATGGTGAGTGTGTTGAAGGTTTTAAAGTTTCGGGCTGTGTGTGGCCTATTGTGGAAATTTAAATTTAGTGTACTGCAGAGTGGCTGGCTCATCCTCTTTATTCTGGCAATGAACTTTAACAGTTGCTTGGTAGCTGATTCAGTTGTTATAATATTTAGTATGTCCAGAACAACTCTTAAAATATAAGATTTTCCTTGGTTACATGGTAGACAACTTTGGTAGGGCCTCTGTAGGAATCGTAGCTTATTTACTGAATGCTTTCGTTGTTCTGTCATTTCTTTTAACTTGAGGGAAAATGCTTTGTTGGTTTGTTTACTGAATTACCGTGATTCGGCAACTGTCGTAACGTTTTATTAGGAAGCATACCTTTATTAGCTAGGATTCTGAAACAACTGATGCGCTGTGGTCATTCTCCCCAGCAACAGTACATGTAAAACTCAAATCCAAGTAACTGTCGAAATATTTCTTGCATTGCCATCTATTCATGCCATTAAGACTGCATGATAAATTTGAAATTTCACTTTTTGTACTTACATTTAAAATTTTGTTCATGCTGACAGAGAAACAAAAATTACAGAAGACGAACAAAAATTAAAAACGATCTGCGTTTGACAAAGCAAACATCCAAACTGGGTTGTTAATGATTAAAAACAAGGGAGTCACATAGTAAAATTTGGCTGCCATGTACCACGCTACTGTAGTAGCAATACGTACTTGTTGATCCCCTAGATATCAGAATTAATGCACACGTCATTCCTTCACTCTGAAAGAGAATAATAAATGAAATTATTATTTTTATGAAACCACTACTATGCCTCTGTTGCAAAGCCACATACATTCTAACACCAAGTGCTTGAAAAACCAAATCATCTCACAATATGATCAGTACCAAGTCAACAATGTATCTAGCTGGTTAAATAAAACATAAGACGTGATGTTGGTGAAAGAAGAAGTCCAACTGAAATACAAGAAGACAGGGCATCTGAATACTATAATACACATGACATACCTAGAAAAGGGCAAGCTAGCACAAAACACAATATTTAACATTACGATGAACATTACTACACATAACATAAACGATTAGACATCAACACAGTAAGAACATTAATTCTTCACTAACTAATAAATAACTCATGTACCGGAAAACAAATTCAAATTGAAAACTTGAATTCTACAAGAGTGTGAGACCTTCCCAACATTGAACTTGTCAGCAAAAATGTTTACAGAAATATTGAACTTACAGCACTGTATGAGATTCATACCATAGTAGTAAAGCAGAAATGATTGGACGTGTAAAAATGGCAGTATATGCAACAAAAATCCAGCAGCAGAATAAAGCAATGTAGTTTGTAAAAGATCCATAATAATCAAGAAACAATAATAAAAATTCCAGTAAGTCAATTGATCACAAAAAGCAAAATCGTAAATGCTATTAATGACAAAATAAAAGATAATGATGCTGTTATTTCAAAACCAGACAAAGCAGACACTATTGCAACTATTAAACAAGAATACTTCAATAAAACACGAGCATTTTGTAGAAACAACAGAAGATGCATTGGCAGAAACCCAACAAACTTACTTGAGGCACTTATTTAAAAAAGTGTTAAATAGGAAGGACACCTTATTTGACAAAACTGAAAGGTGATGGGGTAAAAAGATAATCTATCAGTTCTTAAATTACGATCTCAACAAAAAAGACACCATGAAAATGTACCATGTAGGCATGTAGTTAACTGTATGAAGCGTCTAGCCCATCACCTGAGCAAAAAACTAAACGCCATTCTTAATAAAATTACGTTTCTGACAAAAGAAACTGAGGTCCCAGCATCGTGAAGTCCCCTTGTTAGTGGTATTTCATATGAATAAACTGACTTACAAAACGAAAATTCTGTAAGTATCTTTGTACAAAGAAGAAGAAAACATTTAAACTAAACATAAACAATGCTATGGTATTTGTAGTACACATTTTAGTTTTACATTAATTGCTTTTTATATATTAGGGTGCGGAGAACAGTAGCGCCTTCAATTTTTATGTGAGAACTCTTAAAGCTTTATGAATAAAACAAACATTCTACATCTTTGTTCTTCATGTCTACATGCTTAATTCTCTATAGTCACTTGTGAGAAGCACATTTCTCCAAACGAGAGACCATTTAAGGATGGGGAAGAATGGGGAACGAAAGGAACCATGCTGGTATCGCGATTTGGGGAACTGATGGACTAACTAGATCTGGATGGTTGGACTTGGCTTTGAACCATCGTCGTCCCAAAAGCAAGTCTTATGCACTGATCACTGCGCCAGTTCTCTCGCTATGTGTTATGTTGGTGTTTTTGTTTTGCTTGCTGGTATTACGGTTGCCATAGATCTAATTATCTGCTGTTTTTTATTTGTAGAACACTGGTGCCATTTGATTTTACACAATGTCATGATGTCATTTGGAGATAGTGAGTGGAGCTATGGAAGCTAGAAAATGGAGTGCCATGTGGATAAATCAGAATATTTCCGACATATTCTTCTGCTTAAGTTAAACAGAGGGGCGACAGTACCTGAGGCAGCTGTGTACGGGAATAATGCCAGTACACACAGCATTGCAAGAAAATTGATGATCATTTAAAGGTATTAATCGACAATGATACACGCCCGCCCGCATTATTCTAGACTGACAAAAGAGCACTATACAAGAGTTGGATTGGGAAGTCATTTCGCACTCGACTTATTCACATGATCTTGCGCCCTCAGATCTTTCACGTTTTCCGCTCTCCATCAAACAACCTTCAAGGAACTTCCTTTCCGGA
This sequence comes from Schistocerca americana, assembly GCF_021461395.2. NCBI lineage: Eukaryota > Metazoa > Arthropoda > Insecta > Orthoptera > Acrididae > Schistocerca > Schistocerca americana. The sequence continues at coordinate 659,222,666 of NC_060120.1, read as the reverse complement.
TGAAAAAGTGGTACGAAAATGGCTCGAGCAGTTCTTCGCATCATAACCACGTGATTTCTACAGTCGCGGAATCGAAAAGTTAACCTAACGATGTCAGACTATTGTAAATAGTGAAGGAGGTTGTTGTTGATAACTAAAGTCTCCGTTCTGTTAAACTTACAGAAATACGCCACAACTTACGCACCAACCTAATACTTTCCTGCGAATAGCGAATGTCTCAGGTTCGACTATCGGTCCGCCACACAGTTTAAATCTGCCAGGAGATTTCTAGTCTAAACTTGTGTGCACGATACCTACAGATCACTACGTAGGGGTTGTGGTATACTTCTAGATTTCTCGCCGCTCGGGATTAGCCGAGCGGTCTGGGGCGCTGCAGTCATGGACTGTGCGGCTGGTCCCGGCGGAGGTTCGAGTCCTCCCTCGGGCATGGTTGTGTGTGTTTGTCCTTACGATAATTTAAGTTAAGTAGTGTGTAAGCTTAGGGACTGATGTCCTTGGCAATTAAGTCCCATAAGATTTCACACACATTTGAACATTTTTTTCCCTAGATTTCTCATTTGAAGCTAGTTGGTCATGTCTGTAAATAGGCTTTTGGGGACAGTTTTTGTCTATGTTAAAGTGTCAGCTAGTTAAGATTTTTTTGTCATGATGGGTCGAGCAATCATTCGTGCTGTCACTCTTTGTATAGTTCAGTAACCGCTGTAATCCTATTTGATACAAGTCTCTCAGTATAATAGATAACATGAATGTTTTGTAAACAACTTCGTTTGCAGACTAATCACGTTTTACTGATTTCCTACCAATGAACAAACGTCTGCCACATGCTTAACTTTAGACGCACCCCTATGATCATTCCATTTCATATCGGCTCACTGGACATCTCCAGAAACACGTTAGAAAAGGGATGTGAGGAATCTCAGGAGGGGCTGAGCCGGCCACAGTAAGCACGGTTGCTTGAACTTTGCAGGGTATGTACGTGGGGTGTCCGGCGGTGGAGCTGCAGTACTTCCTGCACACGAGCGCCAGCCTGGAAGTGCTGCGCGACCACGTGGACCAGCTGCTGGCAGAGTACCACGTGGAGCTGCAGCGCGTGCTGCGGGCCCTGGGGCGCCTCCAGCAGGCGGACGCCTACCCACTGGACAGCCTGCGCCGCGACTTTGACCGCTTCGGCATGGTCGGCGTCTACGTCACCTTCCACATCTTGCCGCTCATCCTCGACACCCACATGGCGGGGCAGATGGCCGACATGACACTGGAAACTTTCCAAGAGCAAGCGGACGATTTTTGTCAGAAGCACTGCAGAAATGAAAGGTTCCTACGTTACGTCGAGTACCTGATCCCCCATTTTGACTCCAAAGGGTTGTTTGAAGTAAAGATAGAATAAATCATATGCAGTTGAACGCTCTTGACGTAAAAATTTTATGTAAAACGAAGAAGGAGTGGGATATGACAGTTTAATGTTCGGCCGACGACGTAGTCATGAGCTCGAATTGGGCAACTGACTAAACATTTGAATATGGGTGGCAGGACATGTGGTTGAACCGGTGTCGTCGTCCCGAATGCGAGTCCAGTGCGTTTATAGCTGTTCCATGTCTGTCGGTATGTAGGAGGAGGCCGAACTTGGTTCTAGCCGGTCTTGGGATTGACAATCAGTGTCTGTGTCAGCACTAAAGCCGACCCAAACACTCACGCCGCTGCTCTTCCTCTAACTGAGCAAAGAGGCTCAGTGAGATCGCAGTAATATCGATTCGATTCGAGCTCCCTTCCGACCATCTAGATGGAAACTTTTCGCGGTTTTCCAACATCACATAAAGGCAAATTCCGGTACTGTTCCTTGAAAAAAGACACGCACGATTTCCTTGCCCCATCATCTTCCAGTCTCAGGTCCCGTATCTAACCTTCCTTCCTTCCTTACTTCCCTTTTCCTCCAGGCACAGCCTGTACTCTATCTCTGATCATCTCGCCATCGATACAACGTTAATCACAAGCTTCCTGCCTTCTTTCTTGCTATTCTTACCGAAACACAGTTGTTCGTAGACCCTCTGAATGTGGTTCTTATCTAAGGAGTAGACAATGACTTGTCGGCTATATTTGGACATATATTTCAAAATATCGTTAACCACAATTTCTCTAAAAACAGTCAGCCTGTAGTTGACCTGTCAACATGAACACATGCCGGTCACTGGCAAATGACTGACCTCTCGTGACATTTTGATGTGTATTTATATACGCCGTCGCACCGTGGAGTGATTCACTGCCACAATTTTAGTTCTGATTATTGAAATTTTGGTTCCTTAAGTAACCATCGTCCTAGCGCATGATGCTGTTTACTTTAACGTCAATAGTAACAATTGCACTTTGATCGTGCACTAACGGATGCAGTCCAGCGTCCCACCATCTCTGCATCTGAGCGTCGCCTTCTTGGGAGGAACAATCTTCGATTACCGCAGAGCGCCAAAGACGCACGACTTTCAGGTTAGCAGAAATTATAGATAAGCTGTTGTTTCGACGAGAGAACTTTCAATGGACAGTTGAGTGAAGAATATTAAATCACTGACATGAGCGTTAAGATTTCATTAAAATCTTCCAGTTTCTATTATTCGTGCGACTGTTACATATGAGAGAGAGAGAGAGAGAGAGAGAGAGAGAGAGAGAGAGAGAGAGAGAGAGAGAGAGACAACAACAGGGAATATGGGTCAAGGGAAAGAAAGTGTAACAAGAATAATTTGCTACTTAAGAACATGTCGGAAACCAATCAATGTTTATTCACAATTTAAAGTTGAAGAAAAACAGTTAGATGTTCTTATGTAGTCATATCCTTGCAACCAAACAGCAGTGGACAGAAGTAATATCCAAGGGCATATAAGGAAAACCATGTTTATGGTGTAGTTTGTTCTGTCACTCGTACCTGTCTCACTGGGTATATGAAAGTTTGCCCGTCGTTATGTCTTTGCCGCGGATCGACATACACACCAGCTCTCTCATTTCACATATACCTACCACAATAAGGCTGTGGTTAAAATGTTGGTTCGCGTTCGGATGCACATCTCCCTTCGGCCACTCGGATTTATGTTTCCCGTGATTTATCTACACGACTGAGGCGAATGTCAGGATGATTTCCTCAGTATGCTGTCGGATAACAGTGATACCCAAACTGCGTTCTCTCCACTTCGCTGCATTTATACTGGTTAAAACAAATACATATCCCACTCACATAAGATAAAATAAGACACACTGTACGTATTTTATTTTATTTACGCTTGCTTTCTGTTAAGTTACATTTTGTTTAATTAAAGGTTGCTCATACACTATAGTACTTAAGATGTGTACATACATTATGTATAAAATGTGTATTGCGCTTTGATTCGTACGTGACTTAGCCTGCATTGTAAGCTAGAAGCAAGAGTTCTATACTAAATAAAGCTTTTTAGATACTTTTATCACAGTAACTACGACATTATTCTTTGAATTTAGCACAGAAGGAAATTCTACTGCCTCTGTATGTTGAATCATACGTAACTATAGTTCTCTCAAAAAATATGTTCTTATTCCAAAAATTACATTTTACTTTTTAACGACGTTCATTCTAGTACCTATTTATGTGTTATCGATAAGTATTTTTCTTGAAATATATAGAATATTGACACAGTTGTTACAAATATGCTTTCATGTGTACTCTGTCATCTGGCGCTTCAGCGTATGACTCTATAACTAATTCATTTAACCTCCTCATCAATCATCAGAAATCTTATATATTTGTAAAGCTTATTCCGTTCCATGATGGTTTGACTGGTACAGCAACCGGTTTTTCATAATTATTACACATATAATGCAAGTTCCCTGAAAAACAAAAAAGCCAGTGGAGAAGACTGTATTACAACTGAACTTAAAAAATGGTCTCAACAAAAAATTATAACTAACCTTATGACCATGTATGAAAAGATACGCGAACCTGAAATGATTCCAGAAGACAGGAAAATGGTTATTCCTTTGCACAAGAAAGGTGACAAATATGATACAAATGACTACAGAGGTATCTCTGTTGCCAGTGGCTTATAAAATATTTTCAACAATTTTACTAAACAAGGTCTTACGCACTTGATAGCCATTTGGATGAATATCAGAATGGATTTGCAAAGGGCAGATCTTGCTCAGAACAGATTTTTCAACGAAAAATCCATAATCCGTCACATACTTACGAACTCTAAACTAATAGCTGGAAGATTTATCAGTTTTAAAAGGCATTTGATTCGGTTGGTACGGAAACACTAGATAGTGACAGAAGAAGCTGGCATTAAATTTAAAATAGCAAACCTTATTCGTGACACGCTCACAGACACCAAATCAAAAGAAAAGTTTCTGGGTGAAATCTCTAAGGCATTCAAAATAAAACAGGTTAAGGCAAGGTGACGGTTTGTCTCCTCCCTCCTCCGGGCCCTGTCTGCCCTCTCCCCTCCCCGAGAAAATAGTAAGCGAATGGAAACTAAAAGAACATTGCATCAGTAACATTGGGGACTATAAACAAAGATAGTGAAATTCAATCTAGCATTTACAGATAATTTTACCGTTCTTCCTAAAACCTAACTAATGCAGTAATAGAAATCAACCTCTTAGAAGCAACTACCAACAAAGCAGGTTAAAGAATTTCTGTAGAAAACACAATGTGGAAAACATAAGTTATTCTCCAGAAATTCTCATAACATATATTGGACAAATAGAGGATTAACAAATTTAAATTTTTAAGAGAAGTGATTACAGAAAATGGTTTAGAGAAATTCACTGTGGAAGAAAGAGTACGTAAAAAGGAGAGAGCGTTTGGTACAACCAGAAACATTTACAACAAGATGTCTCTGTCTAAAAATTTGAAAATACAACACTACAAGACAGTAGTAAAAACAGAATGTATCTGTGCAAGTGAGTGTTAGTACTAAATTACTCACTACACAAATTGAAGTCCTAGAAAGAAGAATCATTAGAAAAAATACACGGTCTGCTAAGAAATGCAGAGGCATTCAATAAGAAGTAATGATGAATATCGCAACATAGAAAACATAATTGAAACGCAACAGAACAGGTGATGGATGTTTCTTTACACGTTCATACAGAATGAACGGCAGCAGATTAACTCAAAAGATTGTTAAATATCTTGGGGACAAGAAGTCAACAATAGCCTGGATACAAGAAGTTAGGAAAGATTTGGAAAGAAACAAAAGTGAAAAAATGCAACAGATTTTTAAGAACATGTTAAAAATTGAAGCATTCCAAGGCAGGAGGGCGAAGAGACGGACAAAATGGTCTGAGGATAGGAGGATACATGTTGAGAACCTGAAAGAATATTGGAGGAAGAAGAACGAGCAAAAAAATAGGAAGCATTGAAATCGGCACCTGGTTCTTATGACCCAAACTGAAAAAGAAAGAACACAGTCTCGGTTGCAAAGCTAGTTTTATTATAAATAACGTGTTTCACATGGTAAAGCCTCCCTCAGGATTTCTAGAAGAAAAGAAAAAGCAAGGATGTAATTGCACAAAATTAAGAGTTAAGGTGCATGGTATTAAGATGCACTAAACTTTCCAAATTATTTTAAAAGTTTAAAAGTGCAAATTAACAATTACGAAAGTCTATCAAAGCATTACATTTCACCGGTTGGTTGGGCTGTTAATCACAAAGATTGTATCAAATCATTTAAAGGAAGAACCGTTGAACAAGATACACTGGAAAAAAACCACGTGTAAAGAATTCAAAGGATAAAAAACGGGGATATGTATATGAAGGCAAACATAAAGAGGGGCAAGTGTGTGTGTGTGTGTGTGTGTGTGTGTGTGTGTGTGTGTGTGTGTGTGTGTGTGTGTGTGTGTGTGTGTGTGTGTGTGTGTGTCGCACGTCCGAGGGAGGACTAGAGCCTCCGTGCAACCCGTGACATGGAGCCTCAAACCGCGCGGCCACTCGGTGCGGCAAAGGGGAGCGAGGTGCACAGACACAAAGTAGCGGAAAATATCTTAAAATAGTCAGAGCCGCCAGGTGTGAAGTGCAGCGTAGAGCCACACTTGCATCGAATGACCTGGATATCAGATGACTAAACGGTCTAATACACAGCCACATTGACGCAGCAATGCAGAGGAAAACTGTTTGCCGTGTTATTAGATTGGTATAACAACAGAAGGCAATAGTATCGCTAAAACTTAACTAATCTCGGCCGATTTTTATAAGAAGTGGCTACAGGAAGTAAACAATTTTCAGTTAACATGCGATCTAATTACTTTCATTTATTACCATACCTTAACTATAGAAGAGAGAATCCTGTCATAGACAACGGCTTAAAAATTATCACAGCTGTTAAAGTATTTTAATGATAAACGTTGATTTAAAGCGGTATTACAACACGTAGAGCTGCTGACTGTGTCCCTATACCAATAAGGGAACTGTTGCCAGTCTTATTAACTTTAGTCATTATTATCAAGCAACTGAAATTCATAAAAATGTCCTGTTATTCCATTTGGGGCTCATCAGTTTTTTTATTTGTGTCACCACTTAGTGATTTGGTTACTGAGTTAAAAAATGGTTCAAATGGCTCTGTGCACTATGGGACTTAACATCTGAGGCCATCAGTGCCCTAGAACTTAGAACTACTTACACCTAACTAACCTAAGGACATCACACACATCCATGCCCGAGGCAGGATTCGAACCTGCGACCGTAGCAGTCGCGCGGTTCCGGACTGAAGCGCCTAGAACCACTCGGCCACCGTGGCCGGCCTCGGTTACTGAGTTAACGTTCACGAAAATCATTTAGCGAAGCTATAGCTCTAATAAATACCAAATACCTATTTTACCAAATCGTAAGTCCGAAAGTTTGTTCCAAGTATTTAAAGTCATTAAATCTGTTTCTGTAGTTTTTTTATGGTAACCTACTTTTAACACGCAACACGACAGCATTTACCTCTTTCAATTTCTCGCATTGGGTTATCGAGACGTACAAATTTGAAGCTGTGTGTATTTTCTGCGATAACCAAATGAGTTATCAAAGAAGAACTTCAAGAAAGACGCGTTCGTGTTAAGAACAGTGTAAGGCAGAACTGCACCTAATAGCTACTGTGCTTTGCCTCCTGTATTCGAGAAGCCTTGAAAGATAGAGCGAAACTAAGTTTCACCCTTCTGACTGAAAGAAAGGAAGGCTTCAACATGACTGACGAAATTTGCAGAAATTAACCATTGTAGATAACAAAGCGAAGAACAAGCGATACTGAGTGATGGAAAGGAGAGCCGCGAACTGGGCATTTTTCGGTATCACAGCTCGCGAAAGATTTCTCCTGTTTAGGAAGTGGAATCACAGAGGATGTCAGAAATAAAGAATATGATCAGTAGACAGGAGCAGACGATGAAGCTTCCTTCAATGAAATCACCTCTCCGAAATAGTTATTTCAAATGGAGTAAGAATTGTAATCCATAAGCCTTTCCCAACGTAATGAGTATAACGTCAACATATTGTCACAAAATTTCGAGTGGCAGCCATCCAGCCATATTCAGGTGAGTGTCTTACACTGAAGATTGCCACTCCACGTCGCTAATTTTATTGTGCTGAGGCCATAATTTTAACTACACAGCCGCAAGTCAACACATGGCGTGCGTGCAATATCACCACCAAATCCTTAGCACACGACGGAGCGTGCATTCGAACGTTGGTCTTTGAGCGAGCCGAGTTTCTGACATAATAGCATAGTAAAAATACGCTGGGGAGTCCATGCAGGGCTCACTGCTGCTGCAAGCCGGCGACCGGCTGGCTCCGGCTGCGCTCCGGACGCGTTGCGACTCCCTGGCAGGGCCCAACTCACGACCCGAACTGCAGCCGTGAACTCTCCTCCTCGCATGTTCCGATTCACTCCACAACAGATGACAACCGGGAAGTCACAGCAGCCGAGCAAAGATCCTATCGATAAGCGCTACTAGCGCCGATGATGGTCAGGCTAAACAGCAACTCAGTAACTCCAGTAATTTAAATCAACGTGGTGAGATGGAAATACGTTAAAAGAGGACGTAAAATACGAAATGGTGGGGCGTCGAGCCATGCACGGCTCAGCCGGAGCACATGACTGTCTAGGCATGAGACGTGGTCAATGTGGAATCCGAAAAAAAAAGACTGGATGTATCTGAAAAATGGCGCAATCGAAGAATATAAATAAAAACAAGTGTGAACAGATAAGCGAGGATATGAAACCGTAATAATGACAATGGGTGAGGGAAGAAATCTCTGGAAATAACTGAAATAAAAGAAGCGTCAGTTTGGAAAAATATTACCGTTATAAATGTAGAAATGGCTCTGAGCACTATGGGACTCAACTGCTGAGGTCATTAGTCCTTAGAACTCAGAACTAGTTAAACCTAACTAACCTAAGGACATCACAAACATCCATGCCCGAGGCAGGATTCGAACCTGCGACCGTAGCGGTCTTGCGGTTCCAGACTGCAGCGCCTTTAACTGCACGGCCACTTCGGCCGGCTTCTAAATGTAGACCACAGAATTAATTGATTATCCGAAACTATTATTGTGCCGACATCTGCCTTGACGTCTGAAAATATGAGTACTTGGTTTGAAGGATCTGCCAGGCCATCCCGAAATACTTATTTGGGTAGTAAGTAAACGCGGAGGAGGAAAACCGTAAAATTAATAGGGTTTTGGATATAGTTGTTACTTGGATATGAAAAGAGAAACGTAGAGGAGGATGGAGAGGCATGATTCGTACAAAACAAGGAAAATATTCGCAGCTTCTCAAAGTCGGTGATTGCAGTTAAAAATTTCCATTGCGGAAATAGTATGATTATTTCCCTTAGGCATTTTAATGTGATGTCGTTAAGCGCTTTTTACGATACTGGCCATTAAAATTGCTACACCAAGAAGAAATGCAGATGATAAACGGGTATTCATTGGACAAATATATATACTAGAACTGACATGTGATTACATTTTCACGCAATTTGAGTGCATAGATCCTGAGAAATCAGTACCCAGAACAACCATCTCTGGCCGTAATAACGGCCTTGATACGCCTGGGCATTGAGTCAAACAGAGCTTGGATGGCGTGTACAGGAACAGCTACCCATGCAGCTTCAACACGATACCACAGTTCATCAAGAGTAGTGACTGGCGTATTGTGACGAGCCAGTTGCTCGGCCATCATTGACCAGACGTTTTCAATTGCTGAGTGATCTGGAGAATGTGCCGGCCAGGGCAACAGTTGAACATTTTCTGTATCCAGAAAGGCCAGTACAGGACCTGAAACATGTGGTCGTGCATTATCCTGCTGAAATGTAGGTTTTCACAGGGATCGAATGAAGCGTAGAGCCACGGGTCGTAACACATCAGAAATGTAACGTCCACTGTTCAAAATGCCGTCAATGCGAACAAGAGGTGACCGAGACGTGTAACCAATGGCACCCCATACCATCACGCCGAGTGATACGCCAGTATCTCGATGACGAATACACGCTTCCAATGTGCGTTCACCGCGATGTCACCAAACACGGATGCGACCATCATGATGCTGTAGACAGAACCTGGACTCATCCGAAAAAATGACGTTTTGCCATTCGTGCACGCAGGTTCGTCCTGTCTGTGATGCTGCGTCAAGGGTAACCGCATCCATGGTCTCCGAGCTGATAGTCCATGCTGCTGCAAACGTCGTCGAACTGTTGGTGCAGATAGTTGTTGTCTCGCAAACGTCCCCATCTGTTGACTCAGGGATCGAGACGTGGCTGCACGATCCGTTACAGCCATACGGATAAGATACCTGTCATCTCGACTGCTAGTGTACGAAGCCGTTGGGATCCAGCACGGCGTTCCGTATTACCCTCCTGAACCCACCGATTCCATGTTCTGTTAAGTCATTCGATCTCGACCAACGCGAGCAGCAATGTCGCGATATGATAAACAGCAATCGCGATAGGCTACAATCCGACCTCTATCAAAGTCGGAAAGGTGATGGTACGCATTTCTCCTCCTTACACGAGGCATCACAACAACGTTTCACCAGGTAACGCCGGTCAACTGCTGTTTGTGTATGAGAAATCGGTTGGAAACTTTCCTCATGTCAGCACGTTGTAGGTGTGTCCAACGGCGCCAACCTTGTGTGAATGCTCTGAAAAGCTAATCATTTGCATACCACAGCATCTTCTTCCTGTCGGTTAAATTTCGCGTCTGTAGCACGTCATCTTCGTGGTGTAGTAATTTTAATGGCCAGTAGTGCAGATCTCTGAGACGCTTGATGTAAGCATCTTCACACAAATTCTCTAAATTAACAAGGATTAGAATCATTTTCGTTACAAACGAAGTGTTCTCTTCCTGTACTGAAAGAACAGCATTGCTTTTGCCTTGCAGCTAGTAAATGACCTATTTTAGTTGTAATATGAAGTCCATTTGAGATCACACGTTCAGCAAATCTTGATGATCTATTAATTATGCTTGCTGAAAAAATTTGGTCTCGAAAAATTTTCAAATCTGGGATAAATTTCCCGAATAACTATAACAATCAAACGTTTGAAAATCGGAGGAACTTAGCCTGTGCGTAGAACTCTTACAAAACATAACAGAAACATGAAAACAACGTATCACGGAAAAAAGTGAAAGATTGTGCTTGAAAGGTCCGTCAATGACGTCTTTAGGACAAGGATAGAGGAGGCCGAAGTCTTTTTCAAAGTAACAGCCGCAGCGTTTGCCTTAAGCGATTTGCAGTGTCCACGGAAATCCTGATTGGACACTCTTTGTGATTATCATCATTGTGATTGGTTTGATGTAGCTCCTTTACGAATTCCTCTCCTCAGTCAGCCTCTTCAACTTAGAGTAGCACTTAGAAGCAAACTCTATATACCCCTATAGCTTTTACGCTCTAGTGGCACGGAAATTACTCATTGATATCTTAAGACGTGTCCTTAGCAGCCAATCCCTTCTTCTTGTCAATGATTTACACTTGTTACTATCCTCGAATTTCCAAATTTCTGATATCATCAATCCACCTAATTTTCGTCATTCATCCACACCATCTCGTCTCAAACGCATCAATTCTTTTCATTTTCTCCATCGATCACAGTACACTTCCATACATGCTGAAATGTTTTCCTTTACTCTCAAAATGTAGTATCTGTTCACTGGACTGTTTATTTCACTGCACTGGCGTTGCAGTTCCTCAGTGTCACTGAGGATAGCTGAGAATCTTTTACTTTCAACCTGAATATTTCCGCCATCGCTCTTTCGATGAATAGACTGAACAGTAGTGGCTAACCACTACATACCTGTGTTGTACTCCTTCTGCTTTGACCACTACGTTCTCGGCCTTCCATTGTTGTTGTTCCCTCTTGATTCTTACACATACTGCGTACTTCCCGTCTATTCTTCTAGCTTACACCGTTTCTCGAGATAATTTCTGACATCTTGCACCACTTTACATTGTCGAACGCTTTTTCTAGGTCAACAAATCCTGTGGAAATGTTAAGTCTTGCTTCCATTATGAAACGCAATCTGAGAATTACCTCTCTTGTGCCTCTGCCTTTCTTGAAGCCAAACTGATCGTCATCCAGCAGATCTTCAATTTTCTTTTCCAGTCTTCTGAATATTATTCTTGTCATCAACAAGGATGTTTAAGCTCTTAAGCTGATTGTGCGACAGTTGTCGTACCGGGCTTGCATTCTTCGAGATTGAGCGGATAATATTTTTCCAGATGTCTGACGGTATGTCTCTAGATTCTTCTCCTCAGCTTGAGCAGTCGTTTGCTTTCACTTCCTGCAAAGATTTTAGAGATTACGAAAGGATCTTCTGAATGCCTTCCAACATATTTCACATGTTTGACAAATAAAAATTTTGCATCATCAGTCTCGTTTCCCTGCGGCAGTCCTCTACAGAAAAGAAAGTCAAATGGATTACTCGCACTTAGAAGATAGCTTTAATCGCTGTATCTAGGAGCGCGCAGACAGAACTGGCCATGACACAGTTGGTGACTCGGTCACTGCAAGTGGCTAGTGTGACTCACCATGAAGCGTATCGAGGTCAGACTGCGACCACTGGCGTCGGGAGCCATGACAGCTGTCAGCGTCTGCAGCTGATTGCGCAACGGAAGCAGCCGCTCTTCGCAGCTGGAGAAGTGGCAAGACGCGCGTGTGGAGGTTGATTACCATGCAAACGTTTCCGTGATGTCACTTCTTAGCATCGCTTAATGTAGCAGCTGACTTACATTTTACCAGTACTGCCAGATAATGCTTCGCATCATCTAAACAACTGCAGTGTCTTTGAATAGGGATCTCACCTAATCGAAAGCACTCAACTCTGTATTGATATACTTCACATCATGAATACAACAAATTTTCATAGCATCCAGTCACGTATTACTGCTACAACTTCGTATTAAGCCTTTAGAGAGTTAGCTAGTTGTATTCAAACACACGTGCTATACAGATGGTCTGGTTTTTCCTTGAGCAATGTTATTTTGGTGTTTCAATGCATAGCATTCTTGTAGTCACTGACTGGGTCGCTAAGTTATTCAGACCTAATCAGTCTACAGAGCAGCGACTTGACCTCTCAGTTTCAAATTGGTTATCTCAATGAATTTACCAATTCATGTACATCTACATGGATACTCTGCAAATTAAGTGCCTGGCCGATAGAAATATGAAAGTCAGAGCTCTGAATCGGTAGGGAGCTAGGCTAGTGACTGGTAAGGTGTTGGATCATGTAAATCGACACATCGTCAATTACGTTACATTGAATTTATCGCTTTCCATGGATCCCATGGAGAGCAGCCGGCCGAGGTGGCGGAGCAGTTCTAGGTGCTACAGTCTGGAACCGTGTGACCGCTACGGTCGCAGGTTCGAATCCTGTCTCGGGCATGGATGTGTGTGATGTCCTTAGGTTAGTTAGGTTTAATTAGTTCTAAGTTCTAGGGGACTGATGACCTCAGAAGTTAAGTCCCATAGTGCTCAGAGCCATTTGAACCATTTGAACCCATGGAGAGGAGTCTCTGCGATGTGGAAAGAGCCAGTTTTTTCCTCAGATATATGGATATTGTATAATTCTAATGCAGACATAGTATGAGCTATAGCCCTTGTGAAGATATTCATCGATGGAGTAGGAGGAGTTGGCCAACAGGAAGTTCTTTAATTCACTCTGAAACCGATCTTTATCACTTACAAGACCTTTGATATGCTCTGGTGAGTTATTGAATATATGAGTACCTATGTATTTGACTTCTTTTTGTACTAATGTTAAGCTTTTGTAGTCCTTATACAGATTGTTTTTGGTTCTGGTATTATAATCATGTTCTGCACTATTTTGTGTAAAAAGAGACATGTTGGAAATGACATAGGACATCAATGAGTACATGTACTGAGAAGTAATAGTTAGAATACCAAGTTTCTTAAAGAGGTTCTTGCATGATGATCTAGGACTGACACTAGATATAATTCTAATGACTCGTTACTGAATTTTGAAAATAATCTCTTTGTGAGAGTAGTTCCCCAAAAGATGATTCCATATCTCATTAGCGAATGGACGTAGGCCGAATAAACGAACTTCTTCATTTTTAAATCACCTATTTCTGCTATCATGCGTACTGCAAATGTAGCTGAATTAAGGCGTTTCATTAAGTCTAGAGTGTGAGTTTTCCAATTTAGGTTGTGGTCAATTTGTAGCCCTAAAAATTTGACCGTGTCTACAGCTTTAATTTGAGTGTTTGAATACATTATACTTATATGATCATGTATTCTTTGTGAGGTACTAAACTGTATGTACTGGCTCTTGTAAAAATCCAGTGACAATCCATTTACTGTGAACCACCCATTGGTACTTACAAATATTTCATTAGCTGATTGCTCAGTGAGATCACGGGCACTGTTTTTTTATACCAATACTTGTGCCATCTGCAAATAACACAAAATTTGCATTTTGTGACACTGCATATGGAAGGTCATTAATATATAATAGTAACAGCAAGGGACCGAAAATAGAGTCCTGGAGCACCCCTTGTCTGATGGTTTCATATTTTGAATGACTATTGTTATGTGGTAAGCCTGATACAGACACACACTGTTTTCTATTAAAAATGTAGGATGAGAACCATCAGCCTGCTACTCCTGTTATCCCATAATATTTTAACTTTTGTATAAGGACATCATGCTTAATACAAAAACTTTAGCTAAATCACAGAATATTCCAAGTGATAATAAATTTTTTAACGGTAAGATCAAATACCGAAACAACAATAAGTTTTAGTTCTCTTAATGTTCCAGACGGACACTACAGAAAAGCAATTTACATTCCATTAAATTTTATGATATGAAAAACACTCAGAATAATGACGGTACCAGCAATAAAATATGAAAAACTATTCTAACTATTGGCCGCCATAAAAGGCAATAGAAAAAAAAGTGATTCACTAAGCGTCTTCTTAGTGACTAATGTGTTGAAATACCATTTGAAAAGTTACGACTAGTAGCTTGTCTTAGTTGGTAACCAAAATAAGCAAAACATACGAAAAGAAAAGCACTTAGGAACAGCTTAGATAGCGGACAGAACAAATTACCAAAACGGAGAACATTACAATTTAACTATCCTCCTGAGGAGACCAACTACGTTTCAATTGAGTTGCCAAACTAAACACTCCACGCGAACTGCCGAAGCCATTCCCTCGGCATTACACGGAGCAATTAGAAAAATGTCACCTGCAAGTCACACTACTGCAGTAGTAGCTCAACCAGCCTTCTTGCATTGGCTCGAGGAGAGCTTTTATCCGCGCAAAGAGCAACGTGGCTGCCAATGAGCGGGATGCCCGAGGTGCTATTATCAGGCAATGGACCAAAGATGTTAGGCTACAGCGGCAGCTATGGATAAAAGCTCTCGCACGGCTCAGGCTTTTTGACATTTATTTAGCTTTCTTTTCCAGATATTGATAGCTGAACGCTGCACTATCTTTGTATCTCATAGCACACTGAAAGATTCTTCCATATGAACCAATCATCATAAATCCAGAGATTACACTATAGCAACATGTCGTCGTCTTATTTAGCACTTAGTTTCTATTCTGCTTCCAGAATTTAGGTAAAGGTTTCCATTTAACATGATCACAGAATTGGTGGTAACATTTTCATTTGTTTATTATTCGTTCACAGTATACTAGGCCTACCACATAACAAAAAAGGTTATGTTAATTCACGAAAGTCTGCTAGCAAACGTAGCTGACACTAACTGATACGTCATTTTTACAATATAGATCACATTCTTTTTTAATTTCTCAGGCACTGTCAGCTGCGTTTTGACTCAGCGAAAAGCATCATTTTGCCAGAAATGGGTGTCGGGACGGTGATAACTGCGTCCGGCGCCACTATATCTGCAAATCACTCTAGTAGATTCATCCGTTGATTCGACAAACATGAAACAAACACAGGGATTCGAACGTTTTGTAGAATTTTGCAACACAGATTTAATGCAACAAAATCGTTTATCGTTCAGTGAAATGACTTAATTTACTGCATCCCATACATCGTGACGGCGGCATAACTCGTAGGGGAACAGCTTCCATTGTTGTAACATTACTATATCACAATCGCAAATATATTATTTATAATGTTTTGAAAGAATACTGAAATCCATATAAGGCGTCATGGCTTCAGAAAGGACACAGTTTTTCAGAAGATGTTTGATACGCACAATGATAAAGAAAACAGAAATACAGTGAATTTCTTCTCTCATTATAGTCAGATTTCAAATTCTTTGCGGCACAAACATTTTCAAGCAACAAATAGCTTTATCTCTTTCTCTTGTATGACGGATAAGCCCTAGAGCAGGAGGTTCCGAAACTTTTCCACTGACGCAAAACTTTGAGAAGCCTGATACTTTCGTCGAATGCTTTATTTATTTTCAATGTTAATAACATTTTTTTAAGAAATGAGAAACTTGTTCTATTCAATGATTACTTAAATTTTAGATTATAACTAATTACACAGAAACTTAAGAAAATAATTAGTGTCGTCAAACTGTCGAAATAACCGCCGTCTTGTTAGTAGTTTTTCGCTTAGCGCTTCTTTATTTCCCGCGGAACACTGGTGTTTCGTGGATCTGCCCTAGAGCACGAAAAGATACTGCGTGAGATGACTGAAAGAGAGATCGCGGTTAATCCCGCAAGAGTTCAATTTACAACATTCACCTGCTCTTTTCCATAACACACGACGGCAGTATGCGTAAAATAACCGTCACTGAATGGGCAGCAGGCTTTTCTTTATTTTGTTTTCAAGAAAATATAGGTGTACAGTTTACTACACGAAGTGTGGCGCAGGAACTTCCCTATTTGAAACGCGCGCCACACCGTCGCCGTTATTCAGTGTTGTGCTGGTCTGACTTTTTCTTTTTTTTTTTTTTTTTTTTTTAAAAAAAAGATTAGTTTCGTAGTGATCATGCAGTGGACTAGAGAGCAGCACGCGTTCGCCCAGGCACCTTACTTTTCCAGTGACTAATCTGTCGTCGCAGCCCAGCGTGCACTCAGGGAAAAGTTTAATATCGCTCTTGCAGGTCGTGTCCCTGACCGAAAAGTGAGTGTTATGTGGGTGGACACGTTTATGGATAGTAGTAGTGAGTAGGAAAAGCAACTAAGACCTTCGAGAACCACCACGACACCGGAAAAAGAGAAGAAGAGGCTGGAGATTTTGAATACCTCCAAACGATCTGCTCGCAAACATGCAGCTGCTCTTGCAATTTGTGATTTCACAGTGACGCTAATGTTTCATGAAGACATCAATTTTCATCCACACAAACTGACAGTGATGCACACGCTTAACCTATGCTGTTTTGTTTCACGAAAAAATGCAAGTGAAGCCTTGAGCGAAAATCTGCCCCATGCGTTCTGCGTGAATCAGTTGCGATACTGCTGTGACACGAACCCTCCGAGAGCTTCACGAGTAGCCTCTGAGTACAGAATATTTGACTGTTTGGTGTTCATTACCCAAAATTGGCATTATTGGACTATAGTATTTCGAAAAGAACGTTAGGGCTGTTACGGTCACTTCTGAGCCTTATGGTATGTCCAATAGAGGTGTTTCTTCTTTCC
Organism: Schistocerca americana; assembly: GCF_021461395.2. Lineage (NCBI taxonomy): Eukaryota > Metazoa > Arthropoda > Insecta > Orthoptera > Acrididae > Schistocerca > Schistocerca americana. Next base: position 659,205,591 of record NC_060120.1, on the reverse strand, counting down.
GAAGAGGCGGGGGATGTCTGGTTCCAATAAGATGGCGCCACGACTCATACGCCACGAACATGAATGACTCTTGCGCGAACACTTCCCCGACTGTGTCACCTCTCTGATGGGCGATCTTCCTTGGCTAGCACGCTCGTCAGATTACTCTCCCTGGGACTTTTTCATATGAGGCGGTCTTAAACCACTGCTGTATACCAATCGTCCACAAACCCTGGTGAGCTGCGGAGCAACAAATCTTGCTGCTATGGCCAGTATAGACAGAGACATGCTGGAGAAAGTGGACCGAAACTTCTGATTTAGACTCTCCAAATGCATTGAGCATAACGGAGGCCACCTTCAAGAAATAATTTTCAAAACGGAATAAAATAAAATTTTAAATGTACCTCTACGTAAAGAAAAGAGAATTCTGTTTAACGATTCTTTTTTTTTTTTAAACAAGGAAGTTCCCATGCCGTAAGTTCATGAATACGTAAAAAACTTAGTGAACTGTATAATTATCGCTTAATTCTCTCCTCTTCACATCTGTCTCTGTTTGCACAGAAACTCTCTTTTTAAAACAATTGTGATCGATTCCATGCATGAGCATGGTCCTCCTTTCAACTGCTTATTGATGAATAACTGGCTACCTTCTTCTATAACAAGGACCTTTAAAGGATTAGCATGTGTTCTGACCCTCAAGACTGTGAAAACAAGTAGTTCCTTTTCGTTTATGAACCTCCACTGACCATTCAGCATATTTTTGTAGTTGCCTCCGTTGTTTATACAAACCTTGTGAATTCAGTTTCTCAGCTCCTGTACTATAATTTTTACATTTCCCAAGAAATTATCTCTTTCCACACATTTCTGTCGCACATTAATGCACAGTTAATAAAGACACTTGCAAACTACTAAAAAAACCTATAAATTGGTTTGACAGATGGCAGGTTACTCCCAGTTGCTTCGAGAATAACATGCGAGAAAATATATGTTATATCCCATAAACGTAGACATTATACTTGCTACGACTTCTGCCTTCCTAGAAAGTAAAAGACGTTGGGGTTGGCCCGGACTGGTAGTAAAAAAGAACGGTTCAGTTCATTGTGCAATCTCGTTACGTGCCTTTTGTCACTGATTCATCACATCTCCAACCCGCTAGATAAGAATGCATTCAGTTAAGGAAACTGAGGTAAACAACCTACTACATTCGGTAAAAATGGTTCAAATGGCTTTAAGCACTATGGGACTCAACATCTGAGGTCATCAGTCCCCTAGATTTAGAACTACTTAAACCTAACTAACCCAAGGACATCACACACATCCATGCCCGAGGCAGGATTCGAACCTGCGACCGTAGCAGCAGCGCGGTTCCGGACTGAAGCGCCTAGAACCGCTCGGCCACCGTGGCCAGCCATTAGGTAAAAGACAAATTTATTATGCGTATATAATATTTTGACAAATTACCGATTTTCCTGCCGGCCGGTGTGGCCGTGCGGTTAAAGGCGCTTCAGTCTGGAACCGCGTGACCGCTACGGTCGCAGGTTCGAATCCTGCCTCGGGCATGGATGTGTGTGATGTCCTTAGGTTAGTTAGGTTTAATTAGTTCTAAGTTCTAGGCGACTGATGACCTCAGAAGTTGAGTCGCAGAGTGCTCAGAGCCATTTGAACCGATTTTCCTATTCTGAAGGCTCAGGGCCACCCCTCCTTGTCCTACAGAACTTGAATTTTAGACAGTCATTTTCAGATAGGATTGAACCTAACGGGGGAAAACTCAAGAAAAATTTTAATTTTTTAAGTTATCACGAGGTCCACATTAAAGCTATTCGTGGTCGATGTGCCACCAAGTATTGTTACGGAAAACTGCGCCTAACGAACTGGTCTGATGGTACGTATTTTACATATTTTCATTCAGAACCACGTCTTCTAATGAGTATCTTCATGTGTACGTTGAAGCACCATCTGACAGTAAAACTGGAAGATGTGAACTTTGGATCTACTACGATGTCATTAAACTGGAACTTTGGCACATTTACTGAGAAACTTTTTGATCTCAGTGTGTTTATCTTATACTGAGCTATATCTCTTTATGACAAATGTGCTTCTCAGGATTCGTTGCAGCCAAGTAGCAGGCATTCGCTCTTTGGGTGTTGCTTGATGAAGAAAAATGTGAAGAAATCAGGTCGTGTTATTAAATGTCAGCCTGTTTACTATTCTTATAGCACCGTTTAGTGTTCCTTAAGGGTATTAGCTGGGGGGGGGGGGGGGGGGGGAATAGACTTTAAATGAGCCATTTCAAACGCATTCTAGCAGCAGATCCTACTGTGGTCCCTATTGTGGTGACATGCCAAAACGAAGTGATCAAGCTATTAATATGCATCGATGATAACAAATATAGGAAAAATTAAACTGTAAATATTTATTGAACCGAATTATGTAAACATAAAGATAGAAATTCCCTGAGGTGACCAAAGGTGGATTACAAGAATCTGACGTTAACACTCCGCTGCCCTCGGCAAGATTCATGCCACCACCGCTATCCTAATCAGGATTCGTTCATTTGATCATCGAAGTTCTTCTTTTGAATTGTAATTTCGTCACCCTCGCCTAATATGGGCTGCGGGTGGGCTGTCAACGGTACAACATTCCGCTCTTCAGTCAAGAGCTTTTCAAAATATAACAAAGACAAAAAACAAATATTATTATAAGGAAAAATTGTACAGCAACTTTTGAAAACTATAAAAGGATTAAAGTTTGTCGGTGTTTGCGTAAGAACACTAAGACTGTTGCCTTTTATTTTATTTAGGTTAAAATCAAAGGTCTAAAAATTAAAAATGCAAAACTTGTACTTTTAAAAACACATCAGAGAAAGGTGGCATTCCTTTTAGAAGCAGCGCTGTACTTCCATTTAACACCTAAAGGGTGTGCACTTGGAGGGAAGGATTTGGGGAGGAGAGAATATGTTCTGTGGGGTTGAGTGTGATTGATAGAAAAAATATATGGGGTCTATAAGATAGGAACTATGTAGGTTAAGTAGGTGTTGGGGTGGACAGTGATAAAGTGAACAGGAGTGTAGCAGGTCCGTAATGCCACAAAGGGACGGGACTGGGTTGAGGGTGGGGCCAAACCTAATGTGGATTGGGATAGGTGGCGAAGTTATTGTTGGTAGGACCGATAGACATCAAGGCAGATCGCCTTGTGTGGTAGTGGTAGTTGAATTTGCGCTGGGATAGGATGTGGAGTGTGTGTAGGTGTAGGACGGTGGAATTTGTTGTTAAGGCGCTGCTGTGTACCAGATTGGTGATCAGAGGTGAAACAATAGGGTTATTGCCATATGATTTGCGAATAGTGTAAGATAGGCAGCGGTGCTATCTGTGGGCGAGGAGGGTGAGAGGGGTGAGATTTGATGAGATGCCAGAGGATTCATATGGTGGCACGGGAACTGGAAAGCGAGACAAGGTGCGTGACGTTAAAGGATTTGGAGGGACTTACGCAGCTTTAGTAGGGTGGATATCCTTGTAACATTAACGTGGATTAGCGTAAGAGAGAATATATCAGATTAAGGTTTTATAGGTGTGGCGGATGGTGGAAAGATGTAATCCTCAGCTCTGGGCAGTTAGTATATTTGGTAACTTAGTTTTAGTCTATTTTGGGCTTTCTGTTGAATGGTTAATAGGAGAAGTTTCCATGTTGATTGCTGGTCAAGGTTTCGTCCGAAGTATTTTATGGTACTAGGATAGTCACAAGAGGTAAGATAAGTCATGGAAGGTGTACGTGGTTCATTCTATAATTATTGCCTGGATCTTTTGGGGCAGCGGATAATAATCCAATGGTCGATGCTTCGCCATGAAAAGACTTAAATTGGGCGGTAAGAGAAAGTATCAGTAAGGGATTTGTGAGGAAAGAAGAAGTACAGGATTTTGGAGGTTTTCGATAAGTAAGTATCGTAACCTGTGGAGATTCTTATAAAAGGTTGCAAGGTTGTCTCGAAAGACTGGAGACATTCTTTGAGGTTTCGGTAGCTAATGTGGTCATGACCAGAGCAAGTTGTGGGGAGGTGGGTGGAATAATTTTTTGTTATAATGTAGAATGTAATGTAGAAAAGATGCATTTCCCGGCCGATTGGCACCATATATGGGGCGGCGGGTGGAATAATTGTTATATAATGTTTTGTATTTCCCAGCCGATTAGCATATTTTGTGGGGCGGTGGGTGTAGTTTGTTATTAATAAAATGTTTTGTTTTTCCCGGCCGATGCACCATATGTGGGGCGGCGGGTGGAGTTATTGTTATATAAAATGTTCCTATTATTTATTTAATGTTGTTGTTGTTGTTTGCCGTTCTCAACACTGGCTCTCTAACTACAATATTGGCAACCAGAAAGTGATTAGCAAAACGTGAAGCCTGTAATTAGAATTCCTAGTGCCTACTTCATCTGAGAAATACACTTATAGCTACAGCTTACAGCTCTGAGGAATTAGGAGATTGTCTGGGATTCATAATCAAAAACGATTCTCTCTAAAATGTTCACTATATTCTGAAAGTCACAGACCAGAAAAGAATCCACACAATCCAACTACCAGAGCAGTTCAGAGTCTAATGCGCTGATGCAACTATAACTGTTCAAATTAAAGGTTTAAGTGAATGCTCGCCATAATTTGATGATAATGTTCATCAAACGCCACGCTAAATAATGATAGAATGTCTGTCCTGCAGCGGCACGTGAAAATACGACATACGTAAACTGAAGATAGATCATTAAAGTCATCCCAGAATTAACACTTCACTCGAAAACGATTTCATGGTTACGCGTATCCTGAGTAACTTATTACGGCATCCGAGGCTGTTTATAGCAATGATACGGATGCGACGCGACTCCCGGCACAGATGGTGTGCTAATCAGCGTCTGGAGAGAACTGGGGCCTTCTTTTCTCGCGCAGCGTTCTTATATATGAAGCTGCGGTGCGGATGGCTAAGGGAACGCCTGATCAAATCGGCTCTCCCGACTAGCCACTGGGCTAGTAATGCACCACTTTAAGTTATCAAATAAATCATTGCTTCCTTTGCTGATGGCCGATGAAGCTCTGAATTTAAATGTGCAATCAGCACACAGGTAAGTAATCGTAATAAAAGTCTGACGTGGCTAAGTCAATTATTTTTGGCCAGAAAAATAATTTAATTACACTACACGCAGTAGACGAGCTCTGAACTTGCCCTTTGGAGATACGCTATCGCTATAGTTTTATAGTTATTCAGTTGAAACTTCTCATATCTTTATGATTATAGCGGATCTCCCTTCTATGTAAATTTAAACATCCTAGGTTTATTTATTCGCCTACTTAATCTATCTTGCTTCCTTAATTTTTAAGACAAAAACCAGAAAATCATGAATTTGAATTAAAATTTTAATTTGTGAGATCCAGAATACAGTTTCTACTACATTATTATGCAAAAGGAATCTAAATATAAATTTTTAAGTTTCTAGCTCTTTTCTGTTGCGCCAATGATTTTTACAGAAAAAGTCCAAATTTCGAAAATGGTTAAAGTTATTGAACCGATATTCAACACATATTGATTTAGTATTACTCCTGACATGCTAGATACGTTTCAGGTTATTTACTTGATTTTGAAAGTATTGCGCAACATTTATGACGTCAGAGCTAGTTACAGCGGACTAGGCTGGCACACAATGGAAAGACAGATGTGAATTTTATACGGCGTGAGTAGGCTGCTTCACTACGAAGTGTTGCATTTTTTGTGTACTTATTTTATGTTATGTGCTGCGTTTGGTATATTTAAGTCTGTTTGTTGTATGTTTTCTAAGTACTGTGTGCTGGGAGCCAGGAGTGAGACAGTGGTGTTTTTGCATTCACAGATTGTGGGGAACAGGGAGTAGTAAAATTTGGGTAATCAGGAAGAGAGAAGATGTCAGAGAGATAGGATGCAAAGCGTTCAGCTCCATTTCAGGTTGTCATTTAAGATGCAGATCTTATAGATGAGTAGATAGTGAGAGATGGAATTACTGTCAGTGTGTCGACTGAATGCTTTCAAGTACTTAAAAGAGCTCATGAGGACTGTAGCAATGAGTCTTCTGTATGTCTGGCGCCATTCCCGGCTTTTTTTTTTGCACTGAGTAAATTCCCCCCCCCCCCCCCCCCCCCTCTCCCATGAACGATGGACCCTGCCATTGGTGGGGAGGCTTGCGTGCCTCAACGATACAGATAGCCATACCGTAGGTGCAACCACAATGGAGGGGTATCTGTTGAGAGGCCAGACAAACATGTGGTTCCTGAGGAGGGGCAGCAGCCTTTTCAGTAGTTGCAGGGGCAACAGTCTGGATGATTGACTGATCTGGCTTTGTAACATCAACCAAAACAGCCTTGCTGTTGTGGTACTGCGAACAGCTGAGAGCAAGGGGAAACTACAGCTGTAAATTTTCCCGAGGGCATGCACCTTTACAGTATGGTTAAATGATGATGGCGTCCTCTTGGGTAAAATATTCTGGAGGTAAAATAGTCCCCCATTCGGATATCCGGGTGGGGACTACTCAAGAGGACGTCGTTATCAGGAGATAGAAAACTGGCATTCTACAGATCGGAGCGTGGAATGTCAGATCCCTTAATTGGGCAGGTAGGTTAGAATATTTAAAAAGGGAAATGGATAGGTTAAAGTTAGATATAGTGGGAATTCGTGAAGTTCGGTGGCAGGAGGAACAAGACTTCTGGTCAGGTGAATACAGGGTTATAAATACAAAATCAAATAGAGGCAATGCAGGAGTAGGTTTAATAATGATTAAAAAAATAGGAGTGCGGTTAAGCTACTATCAACAGCATAGTGAACGTATTATAGTGGCCAAGATAGACACGAAGCCAATGCCTACTGCAGTAGTACAAGTTTATATGCCAACTAGCTCTGCAGATGACGAAGAAATTGAAGAAATGTATGATGAGATAAAAGAAATTATTCAGATAGTGAAGGGAGACGAAAATTTAATAGTCATTGGTGGCTGGAATTCGACAGTAGGAAAAGGGAGAGAAGGAAACATAGTAGGTGAATATGGATTGGTGCTAAGAAATGAAAGAGGAAGCCGTCTGTTAGAATTTTGCACAGAGCATAACTTAATCATAGCTAACACTTAGTTCAAGAATCGTAAAAGAAGGTTGTATACATGGAAGAATCCTGGAGATACTAAAAGGTATCAGATAGATTATATAATGGTAACACAGAGATTTAGGAACCAGGTTTTAAACTGTAGGACATTTCCAGGGGCAGATGTGGACTCTGACCACAATCTATTGGTTATGAACTGTAGATTAAAACTGAAGAAACTGCAAAAAGGTGGGTATTTAAGGAGATGGGACCTGGATAAACTGACTAAACCAGAGGTTGTACAGAGTTTCAGGGAGAGCATAAGGCAACAATTGACAGGAATGGGAGAAAGAAATACAGTAAAAAAAGAATGGGTAGCTCTGAGGGATGAAGTAGTGAAGGCAGCAGAGGATCAAGTAGGTAAAAAGACGAGGGCTAGTAGAAATCCTTGGGTAACAGAAGAAATATTGAATTTAACTGATGAAAGGAGAAAATATAAAAACGCAGTAAATGAAGCAGGCTAAAGGGAATACAAACGTCTCAAAAATGAGATCGACAGGAAGTGCAAAATGGCTAAGCAGGGATGGCTAGAGGACAAATGTAAGGATGCAGAGGCTTATCTCACTAGGGGTAAGATAGATACTGCCTACAGGAAAATTAAAGAGACCTTTGGAGAAAAGAGAGCCACTTGTATGAATATCAAGAGCTCATATGGAAACCCAGCTCTAAGCAAAGAAGGGAAAGCAGAAAGGTTGAAGGAGTATATAGAGGGTCTATATAAGGGCGATGTACTTGAGGACAATATTATGGAAATGGAAGAGGATGTAGATGAAGATGAAATGGGAGATACGATACTGCGTGAAGAATTTGACAGAGCACTGAAAGACCTGAGTCGAAACAAGGCCCTGGGAGTAGACAACATTCCATTGGAACTACTGACGGCCTTGGGAGAGCCAGTCCTGACAAAACTCTACCATCTGGTCAGCCAGATGTATGAGACAGCGAAATACCCTCAGACTTCAAGAAGAATATAATAATTCCAATCCCAAAGAAAGCAGGTGTTGACAGATGTGAAAATTACCGAACTGTCAGTTTAATAAGTCACAGCTGCAAAATACTAACACGAATTCTTTACAGACGAATGGAAAAACTGATAGAAGCCGACCTCGGGGATGATCAGTTTGGATTCCGTAGAAATGTTGGAACACGTGTGGCAATACTGACCTTACGACTTATCTTAGAAGAAAGATTAAGGAAAGGCAAACCTACGTTTCTAGCATTTGTAGACTTAGAGAAGGGTTTTGACAATGTTGACTGGAAAACTCTCTTTCAAATTCTAAAGGTGGTAGGGGAAAAATACAGGGAGCGAAAGGCTATCTACATTTTGTAGGGAAACCAGATGTCAGTTATAAGAGTCGAGGGGCATGAAAGGGAAGCAGTGATTGGGAAGGGAGTAAGACAGGGTTGTAGCCTCTCCCTGATGTTATTCAATCTGTATATTGAGCAAGCAGTAAAGGAAACAAAAGAAAAATTTGGAGTAGGTATTAAAATCCAGGGAGAAGAAATAAAAACTTTGAGGTTCGACGATGACATTGTAATTCTGTCAGAGACAGCAAAGGACTTGGAAGAGCGGTTGAACGGAATCGACATTGTCTTGAAAGGAGGATATAAGATGAACATCAACAAAAGCAAAACAAGGATAATGGAATGCAGTCGAATTAAGTCCGGTGATGCTGAGGGAATTAGATTAAGAAATGAGACACTTAAAGTAGTAAAGGAGCAAAATAACTGATGATGGTCGAAGTAGAGAGGATATAAAATGTAGACTGTCAATGGCAAGGAAAGCGTTTCTGAAGCAGAGAAATTGTGTCAGGAAGTCATTTCTGAAAGTATTTGTATGGAGTGGTGCCATGTATGGAAGTGAAACATGGACAATAAATAGTTTGGACAAGAAGAGAATAGAAGCTTTCGAAATGTGGTGCTACAGAAGAATGTTGAAGATTAGGTGGGTAGATCACATAACTAATGAGGAGGTATTGAATAGGATTGGGGAGAAGAGAAGTTTGTGGCACAACTTGACTAGAAGAAGGGACCGGTTGGTAGGACATGTCCTGAGGCATCACAGGATCACAAATTTAGCATATGAGTGGAGCGTGGAGGGTAAAAATCGTAGAGGGAGACCAAGAGATGAATACACTAAGCAGATTCAGAAGGATGTAGGTTGCAGCAGGTACTGGGAGATGAAGGAGCTTGCACAGGATAGATTAGCTTGGAGAGCTGCATCAAACCAGTCTCAGGACTGAAGACCACAACAACAACAACAACAACGAGTAAATTCCTGACGTGTCTCTGTGTTTTCGGAATTGCACGTGAGTATATCCCAGTCATGAGTCCTTAGGAAGGTGCTGTATAAGTTCAGGATTCTTGGAGAAGGAATAGCGCTTATAGAAGATTGGGGTGATGAAGATGTATGGTCTTGGTAGGAATATGGGCAGATATTTTGTCTGACAAGGTCTGTAGCAGGTGGACGTGTTGAGTGGGGGGGGGGCATCAACATGTTTCTGGAGAGTTATGGGGTTACTTCTAATTGGACTGAGGACTTGTGCAGTGAGGTGTCGAAGGAGGTTGGGAGATGCTAGGGTGACATCTGAACTAGTGTTGCTTTCTGCATTGGTGTGCTGTGGAATGGGGTGAATGTCGCCTTGGGAAGACCATGTGAACTGATGCCACCATTGGAATTCTGCAGGGGATCGACTGTGGATGCTGAGCAGCAGTAATAAAGTTGGAAAAGATACAATCGATGTTAGTGAGGAGGTCATAGGGAATGGGATGATTATGTTAGATTTCGATGGTGGTACAGGTAATTGTTAATATTTTGAAGAAGAGGGTAAAGGTAAGGTGTTCAGTGGGAGTACTGTACGGAGGCTGTGGCCGAACACGGCTGGTGGTAACTTTGTCTCTGGCCAGGGGAAGGGGATTATCTCTGTAAGTGGAGGATATAGGGAGAGCTTCGGATCATGTGGTAGGGTTGAAATAACGTCTTATTAAGGGTGGAAGTATGGACATTGTGTTTGGACGGGATATGCAATAAAAGGGACTTGTTGGTGAGTAGGGAATGGACATTGTGGTGCAGGATGCTATAATGCTCTCGTGACAAGATGAAAAGGTAGGTGGTGGGCTGAGTGGGTGAGAGGCAGAGTGGCTTTAAACGACCATGTCAGCTTAAAATGAAATGTACTTGGTTTCTGAGGTAAGTGTCTTGGGTATTTGTGTGGGGTACTGAGTGGGTGGCAAGGCATGTGGTCATCTTAAACGATAGATATTTTTGAGTTCGATGATGAGAAATTTGATATCTTTGGTGCTGGAAGATGGGCAAAGGGAGATATTGGGGTGAACAGGATTATCAACAGGTCAGACAAGAACTGTTATTTCTGGCTTGATGGAATGAGGCTTGGCTTTTCAGTTGGCAGAGTATGTCAGGTAGGTATCATTGCAGCTGTTATGTGTGGGAAGGGAGGCAACGTTTAGACGTTGTTTGAGGAAGTGTAAGGCTTTGCAGTGAGGACAGGTGGATTAATTTTTGCAGCTGGGAGCCAGATAGTCATTGTAAAGGAGGCACTTTTGAAGGTTGTAATACTTTGGGAGGGATTTCGAGGGTTCATTTTCATGGCGACCAATGCAAATCAGGGATTCCTCTATAAGGAAGTGATAGATAGGTAGGAGCAGACTCAGTGAAAATGTACGTGAGGAAGGTGGGGCCTGAGTCACTGTAGATGAGGAGTGCTGTGCGGATTTCTATGGCAGGATGTTATTAGATTTTGGAGGCCATCTCCTCTATTATGAACTCAGATCAAATCTTCGTTATCAAGGCAGTGAGGATGGCGAAACGGCGAGGAGTCTGGGGTTGTTTGGCTTGGGAGGTACTGTTGAAACGGACGAGGGAGGGATGTGAACCAATGGTGAGGCGTGGGATTTTGAGGATAAGACCTGTGTCTAAGTTAGAATTCATGAATTTATAAGAAAATCTTTGTGGTGTTTGATTTTGGGTAGTGCGAATGTGTGGTAGGTACTTCTTGATTGCAACGGTAAGGCATTTGAAGTAAAGGAAATTGGAGTAAAGGAATTTGGGAATAGGACAGGATAGGAAGGTGTGAACAGTTAGGGAAAAGATGGAAGGGGGGGGGGGAGGGGGATAAGGAGAGCAGTGTCCGTATATTCAGTGGGATTGGTATTTATTTATTTCTTTTTTATTTTTGGTCATACTGCTGGTAGTGTGGTCTATGCTAGGATGCTTTTGTTGTTTGCCTGCCGGAGTGGCCGAGCTGTTCTAGGCACTACAGTCCGGAACCGCGTGACCGCTACGGTCGCAGGTTCGAATCCTGCCTACGGCATGGATGTGTGTGACGTCCTTAGGTTAGTTAGGTTGAAGTAGTTCTAAGTTCTAGGGGACTGATGACCTCAGCAGTTAAGTCCCATACTGCTCAGAGCCATTTGAAACATTTTTTTTGTTGTTTTTTGGAGACGGTAAGATGGGGTTTTGGAACTGCAGTAGGTGGAAGTCGTCATGGTGCAGGTAAAGGTGACGGCGTCGGCGACATAGACGAAGCCAGCAATCGACAGTGGCAGTGGTGGCAGTGGGATATGAAAAGATTGCAGTGGCAATGGCGAGACGGAGGTGGAGAGAAGGAGACGCCGACGACGAGAGGGCTGCGACAAAATGAAGTGGGCATATGTGGAGTAGATAATGATCACCACACATCCACACACATAAGAAGACTCAAAGATACAGATTAAATACACACATGGCTGTTGATATACTTTCCGGGATGTGAGGTCGTGGTCCAAGAACTTTTCTGCTCCTTACGTTTCGTCCAGGACTCCGTTTGACTTCCTCAGAGGCGCCTCTGAGGAAGTCAAACGCAGTCCTGGACGAAACGTAAGGAGCAGAAAACTTCTTGGACCACGACCCCACATCCCGGAAAGTAGATCAACAGCCATGTCATCCGGTCATGAAAGCCTTCATTCTACAGTTAGATACACACAATCGGTACAAATGTGAAGCGTAGAGGAGTACCCATACCAGTCTATGCAGGATAAGTAGATGGGTGAGATAACCACGGATATAGCAGTAGAGAGTGTACTAAAAATCAAATGGCTCTGAGCACTATGTTACTTAACTGCTGAGGTCATCAGTCCCCTAGAACTTAGAACTACTTAAACCTAAACTATCCTAAGGACCACACACGTCCATGCCCGAGGCAGGATTCGAACCTGCGACCGTAGCGGTAACGCGGTTCCAGACTGTAGCGCCTAGAACCGCTCGTCCACTACGGCCGGTGGAGTGTCCTAGCCAGTCTTTTCCAACGGAAGATGGGATTATCGTCTTTGAAGATAATTCTCTACATATATAAATCAAAGTCCTCTGCTCGCTTGTTTCTGTACATTAAAGCTAATCTCAGGAACTACTGTAGGGGCTTTGATATGATTTTTACTAATAGGCAGACTGATTTATGAAGAAGGTTTGCTTGTACAGTGTACTAAAAATCAAATGGCTCTGAGCAAAGTGGCTGAACTATGATGAATTTGTGAACGGCTGCTGTGCAGATGATGCCATTGCCATCTAACAGTGAGCGACAAAACTCAATGTACCCAAAGTCCTGTGCAGCACGATGTACCCATCGCTTAACTGAGTGTGTGTGAATACGCTGCTTGTTTGTTGTACTGACAAGAAGAAGAAAGCATTTGGCGTGGCGCAGTCGGTGGGACACGACTCAACGTACTGAGACGTTATTTATTTGGACATTAAAATTAGGCTACATTTCGTGCACAGCACTGATAGCCTAAAGTGTATCAACTGAAAAGTAGCAGCGTTGCTCATAAATGTTAGTAGATGTGTGAAAACACCACCAAAAAGAATGGCGGTTTCAGCTCACTGTGGCTTGCGAGCTGACCGTCGTGAGATTGAAGTGGGAACGATGGACATGGAACGAAAACGTTATCATATTTGTCGAGTAAGCGAGCGTCAGTGACGTCACAGCCAGCGGCACAGCTAAATAACGGCGCCGCAGCAGTCATTTGCTATTTGATACAGGCCGAGGAGAGCTCGGTCCAAATGCCTAACGCGGCTGGACGCCTGCGAAAATTTTATTAATTGTCCCCATTTGTCTCAGCATTGCGAACTTCATATTTCATCTTACACTGAAGAAGGTTTTGTCTTGGTTCACAAAGTGCAGGAAAATTCATTATCGTTGTTCTCCTTTCCATAACTCAGCGCACAGTCAGTATTGCTTCTCTAGTGCATTTTTTTTTCACGAAAACAAGCTGAACTTCATCCGTAACCTCTTTAATTTCCCTGTAGTTATTTTTTGCATTATTGCGGACAGCAGTTTATAAAAATGACATGCCAGACGCAATTAGTTTTCATGTTTCTCCGATTGTGCTTTGCTCAGTGGCCTTCAGTTCGGACTATCGGATTCGGTACTATATGCACTGGCAGAATGAGACTAGCGGATTGTCTAATTGTTCTGGTTTAGGTCCACGTTAGTGTCGCTACATGGCTTCATGTGAATGTCTGTCGTTTATAGGATTTCGTACTACAATCGGTAAAAATGGGACCTTACAGGACTATATCTTTATGCGGCTTTTAAATGAGCGTGAGCATTTATGTTCTGTATACTGTAGGTGATGCTTTACATAATGATTGTTTCGACATGCCGATATACTACACCACGAATATTTTTGGAACGTACACTACTGGCCATTAAAATTGCTACACCACGAAGATGACGCGCTACAGACGCGAAATTTAACCGGCAGGAAGAAGATGCTGTGATACACAAATGATTAGGTTTTCAGAGCATTCACACAAGGTTGGCGCCGTTGGCGACACCTTCAACGTGCTGACATGAGGAAAGTTTCCGACCGATTTCTCATACACAAACAGCAGTTGACCGGCGTTGCCTGGTGAAACGTTGTTGTGATGCCTCGTGTAAGCAGGAGAAATGCATACCATCACGTTTCCGGCTTTGATAAAGGTCGGATTGTAGCCTATCGCGATTGCGGTTTATCGTATCGCGACATTGCTGCTGGCGTTTGTTGAGATCCAATGACTGTTAGCAGAATATGGAATCTGTGGGTACAGGAGGGTAATACGGAACGCCGTGCTGGATCCCAACGGTCTCGTGTCACTAGTAGTCGAGATGACAGGTATCTTATCCGCATCGCTGTAACGGATCGTGCAGCCACGCCTCGATCCCTGAGTCAACAGATGGGGATGTTTGCACGACAACAACCATCTGCACGAACAGTTCGACGACGTTTGCAGCAGCATGGACTATCAGCTCAGTGACCATAGCTGCGGTTACCCTTGACGCTGCAACACAGACAGGATCGCCTGCGATGGTGTACTCAACGACGAACCTGGGTTCACGAATGGCAAAACGTAGTTTTTTCGGATGAATCCAGGTTCTGTTTACAGCATCATGATGGTCTTATCCGTGTTTGGCGACATCGCGGTGAACGCACATTGGAAGCGTGTATTCGTCATCGCCATACTGGTGTATCACCCGGCGTGATGGTATGGGGTGCCATTGGTTACACGTCTAGGTCACCTCTTGTTCGCGTTGACGGCATTTTGAACAGTGGACGTTACATTTATGATGTGTTACGACCCGTGGCCCTACCCATCATTCGATCCCTGCGAAACCCTACATTTCAGCAGGATAATGCACGACCGCATGTTGCAGGTCCTGTACGGGCCTTTCTGGATACAGAAAATGTTCGACTGCTGCCCTGGCCAGCACATTCTCCGGATCTTTCAACAATCGAAAACGTCTGGTCAATGGTGGCCGAGCAACTGGCTCGTCACAATACGCCAGTCACTACTCTTGATGAACTGTGGTATCGTGTTGAAACTGCATGGCAGCTGTAACTCTACACGCCAACCAAGCTCTGTTTGACTCAATGCCCAGGCGTATCAAGGCCGTTATTAGGGCCAGAGGTGGTTGTTGTGGGTACTGATTTCTCAGGAACTATGCACCCAAATTGCGTGAAAATGTAATCACATGTCAGTTCTAGTATAATATATTTGTCCAATGAATACCCGTTTATCATATGCATTTCTCCTTGGTGTAGCAATTTTAATGGCCAGTAGTGTATTCAATATGTGGCACAAAGTATTGTGCACATGGACAAAATGCTTTGAAGTGTAGTGCATGAGATCCGAAGATGGTAACATAGTTTTGTCGAAATCGATGGCCTGAATGAACGCTGTATAAAAGCGATCGTGGCATTTTGAAGTTTGTCACTTCTATTACCGTTCCGTGCCTTACGTTGTAAAAACGTAGTCCTTATAGGCACACGTTGTGGTTCGTCTGCCTGCCCGTCTTTCTGTCTGACTGTGCGAATATTTAGAATCCTTTTTCTCAGGAACGTATCAAGACGTATCACGTTCACACTTATGTCATACAATACGAAAATGCTGTTGGAGGAACATCCGCAACTGAGCTTGATAGAAGAGGTATAAAAGTTCTATTTATTATCACACGACCGGTTTCGGGCTCTTATACGCCCATCTTCAGGTGTCGTAACTGGGTGCTTTGAGCCCCGAACGTCGCGGAACATGCTGCGCTCGTAGGTAGTACACCGCGCCTTGTACATGTCGACCGCGGCGCTCAGGGGTCACAGCACCAAATTACGACACCTGAAGATGGGCGTTTAAGAGCCCGAAACCGGTCGTATGATAATAAAAAGAACTTTACGACTGTAGCGGTATTTTCAGCCTCTGGTATCATACAAAACGGTCTAAGGTCATTCGGCAGCGGGAAAACTTTGAGCTTCTAAGTGAATGCAATCAAAAGGCACAGCCATTGATATCACATACAATTCATCAAAACTTTTAGGGTACTTCCCCTTGACCTAGAATCATGAAATTCCGCGAGAAACAAGGTTTCACAGTACAGATAAATTTAAAAATTCTAAAATTGTTAGTTTGTGATTATGTAACACGAATAAATACTATTTTGTGTTTTTCTGTCCGTTTCATTATTTGTCTGTCCGTCAGTTACGACCCCTTTTTCTCATGAGTAGGTTGGCGTATCGAATTGAAATTTATGTCACCAAGGTCTACGGTCCCGTGGTGGTGTAAAAAACTTAAGATCGTAAGTCAATGTAATCAAAAGATTCGGCTCACAAAAACCGATAAGATATTTCCCGTTGACATTGAATCATGAAGTTGTCAAGAAATAAGGTTTCAAAGTACAAGTAAAGAAAAAAAATCTGAAAATTCTTTAAATTTTAATTATATCAGCTGAAAACATCGTTTAGCCGTTAGGAAATACATTGAGTTCGTCTTCGGTCAAAAGCGTAATAGACGAACACTACTGCAGACAAACATAAAATGTAAGCTGCAGTCATGTTTTAGAAATAAATAAAAAAGATTTTATTAAATCTTCTACGTTTGCATATATATACTCAGTTCCCCTAAATTCCCCTTATCTTACCAGTATCTCTATCGAAAACAGGAAGTATTACTTATGTATTTATTTTACATTTAATAATTGATCACACATATTGTACAACTTTCAGTTTAGCACATAGTTACTTTCAATGTTGAAAATGTTCACCGTTGGCAGCTATACACATAACAGAACGACGAGCGGTCGCCGCAACTACGTCAGTCAATGTTACAGTGGAGATCGCTGCACATGTCACAGTAATTTCCTGGCGAAGTTCCTCCAGTGTGCGTGACTTACGTCAATAGACGCTATTTTTCACAGGTCCCCTCAAGTAAAAGTCCTTAGGCGTTAGGTCTGGAGACCGTGGAAGGAACTCACAACGGGCCGTCTTCGTCCAGTTCAACGCCCCGGAAAACTGTCATCCAGGAAAGCTCGTACGGCTAGGTGGTAATCTGAATTTATTAATGATTGTACTGGAATAAGATATTACAGTGGCTACAAAGATGACAACTGTTGAAAAGGGCAAAAAACCGTTCTGTTGCGGTTAAGTATGCTGCTAGTGGCGTTTCCAATCATGCTGGTAATTATTTTTTTTAGTCATTCTCTCAGTAATCTCACCGCACAAAACATTCGTCACTTCCTTAAAAGAAATCACTGGGCTCTTAGGAAAGTTGAAGCCGACAACAACCGTGTTAAAAAGACCGCTTTCCTATGTTCGTAGTTCGAAGGTCACCGAGCCACCCTATCCCATCCCTACAGGGCCGCAGGCATCACCCAAAATGAATCCCATAGAAAATGTCTGGGACTATTTGAAACAGCAGCAAAACTTAGAAATCAACAGGCCACAATTCGGTAGCTCTGCGATGTCTCATCATAAATGAGTGACTTCATCTGGATACGTCTTACCAGAAGAGACTTGTGCTCTCTCTTCCCGCCATGGTTGAAAACGGTGTAAGCGCCATATCTTCCAAGGCGTGCTTTTCTTTGAATCGAACATCCTCGCTTTTGCTGTCATGTACATCGACAATCGTTGCCTTGAGAACCATACAACAACTTATGTTACCCATTTTTACCAACGATTTTCTTTGACCCATGACAGCTATCATTTTTCCTTAAGCCAATATCAACTACTATCCCCGCGGTGACCACACAACAATATGTAACACATTTTTTCACACGCGTGGGCTAATCATACCTGACACTGTTCCACAGAAAGGCCAAAACGCAAGTTTCTTGCTCTCTCCTCCGGAGGTGTTTCTCTTGCGCATCCACCAGAAACGGCCTGTGATACCTGGCAGTGGTTTTGGCCATTTTCTCAGAAGATTCTTCGGAGGTGGCTTAGTTCTAGTGGCAGGTTTTCGGCACTGAGGCGACTGTAGTTCAGATCTTCGCGTTTTTAGGCCGGGTGATAGAGACTGACAGCGTGCTGATACCGATCCGTGTGTGCAGATTTCCTGTAGGCTATGTGGCTAAGGTACCCACTGGTTGGCGGCGAATGAGTACGTCAAGGATAGAGAAAAAGCTTGGCTATGAATATACCTAGCAGATTTGTCACTGCCACGCGGTCAAACTGGTCGAAATACTGTCCGCCATCTAGGAAATATGATACTGTCAATGTGTGCTTAAACAATCCCTCTCCTGTACTATCAAATAACTGGGAGAGGAGATCTATACAGTCTTTGACAGGCACACGAGTAAATAGGGAGACCACGTTAAAGTTGACCATTATGTCACCTACCCCAAGATGTGATTGATAAAATCCTCGATTTTCTTGTGATGCACACAACTACCCACATGCGGATTATGGGATAATGTTATTAAACAAGCTATAAAAATAAATATATCTGAAAATAGCTGCCGTTTGCAGCTCAGCACGGTCTTGCGCCCTATCATGTTGAGGTTGAAGCGGGTGCGACGGACGCGGCAAGGAAAAGATACCACATTTCGTGAGGAAGCGAGCACCAGTGACGTCACAGGCAGCAGCGGGGCTATATAACGGCGACGGCACATCGACTCGGCAGTTATTTACGAGAGTAGAGCTCTGTCAAAAGCTCTTGGGATTTTTAACCACCTGATGTGGCTGGAAGACCGAGGAGATTTTATTAATTCGTATCGCAGCGAGGGAGTGCGTTCTTACAAATGGGCATGCAGAACAGACGAAAAAGATGCAACAACGATAAAACAAATAAATTTGAGAGAAAGGTCCGTAAAGATAATTCAGAGTTAAAACGGATGCAAGATACGGACACAGTTTATCACTGTTGTTGTTCAAACTATATGTAAAATAAGTTATGGAAGAGGAACAAAACTGTAAGAGTATAATTCCATAATTTGCCGTGCTATTAGTAGGTGGGATCCTGTAGTTCCCTTCAGTTCCTCAGATAACAATTTAGGCAGATACGATGTTAGGCTACACAGAAAAGCTATAGAAATTGGCAAATTCGATAATAACGTCACTAGGAAAGAGTAGGCATTATGGTCTATCGTATTTGGTCCCCAGCACCGAAAAGTAAGGACACCAGTCTCACAACAAGGGAGGTAGCGGCAGTGTGCGTCATAAACAGACAACGTCCAGTTGCGTGTGATTTAGAAAACTGCGTGACTTCATTCGCTGACGCAGATGTATCTTGCTACGAAATTTTTCTTGATTTAACAGTGAGCTAGTGTGTGTAGTAAATCGAAGCCATAAGCTCACTCTCCACTCTACTGAAGAATTTCTTTGGAAACGGACATGTAACGTTGTGTTTATCCATAAATTCAATTCAAACTCAGCTTAAAAGAGAATAAAATTTTAATAATTGTACCATCTGCGTCCTTCAGAGCTTACATTTTGTGGATCTAAGGGCAATAGATACGTAGCTTTGCTGTAGTTGAGCTTAGCCCCTCTGGTTGGAAGTAATGAAACTTTATGAAACCTTTTAGACGGAATTGAGTCGGTAGAAGCGCATGCCAGCGAACGTGATAATAATCAGTAGGAAGGAGAACGACGACGCAACGCCAGAATTCGGAATGACATAGTAGAAGAGGAAATGAAGTAATTCTCGTAACTACGAGGTAAAATTGAAAGGATGTCCGATGCAAGATATCAGACACAGATTTCCGCTGGTGAAAAAAGCTTTCTCAAATTAAACATCTCCACAGTGAAAGTGTTTGCTGCAGGACAGAGTGCTACAGCAGTGAAACGAGGGTCATACGTAATCGCGATTGATACTTTCAATGGAAGCAACAAATGGACAGGTAGGGTACGAAATGAAATGCTAAAAACTACAGGTTAGGAAAGAAATCTACGGAAAACACAATAAGAATTGATGAATAAAATCTTCCGCGCTGGCTGTCAAAATACTTTTATTAAAAAGTCGCAACCGATTTCGCATCAGTGGAGCTGCATCTTCAGGTGACAGATTTCTTTTTTTTTTTAACTGTAATGGCGCGGCAAAGTAAATGCTAAGAGCCAAGTCCCATCGTTCATCGTTAAGATCCACTTGCTACTAGCAGGAGCAGTGGGGATAAATACATTGACAGAAACAAGTGTTAATATCGTGTAGCGCCAAGTCCAATATTATAAAACTTTAGGGAGGAACAAAGCTGAATTAAATAAATTTCCATTCCATTCGGAACTGATGACCATAATCGACAACAGCATGACTGGTAACCCCCGTAGGCACCAATACAGTCCTGTATTCATTGTGGCATGGAGGCTAACAGTAACCGAATGGTATGTTGGGGAACTTCTTGAAATTCCTGAAACATATACTGTGTCAGTTTTGAGTGCTGGCTGCATGCTGGTATTAAAGTGTGCATCCTGTCATCGCCTCCCAGACCCTCTTTGTGTCTCCATTCAATAATTAATAAATCAAACTTGTATCATATCAAGCAGGAATAGATCCCACATTATGGTTCCAGGAGTTGGAGAGGTATGGGTCTCGAGCATCGCAACATCATCTACATTCATATGACTGCTCTGAATTTCACACCTAAGTGCCTGGCAGAGGTTTCATAAAAAGAAATTCGCATTAGTTCTCTACCATTCCACTCTTTAAAAATAGGGGGCAAAGTCAACACTCAAATCTTTCCGTAGAAGCTCTGATTTCTCTTATTTTGTGACAATGATCATGTACGTGGACGTCAACAAAATGTTTTCAAATTTCGCGAAAAGATCTCCCCATAACGAAAATTGCCTTTGTTTTAATGATTTCCATCCCAATCCGCTTATCATACCCGTGACACTCTGCCCCCTATTTAGCGATAGTACAAAACGTGCTGCCCTTCTTTGGACTTTGTCGATGACCTCCGTTAAAAGTTTGCGGTAAGGAGCCCATAATACACGGCAATACCCTAGCAGAGGATGAAGAGGCGTGGTATTGGCAGTCCCTATAGTAGTTCTGTTGCATCTTCTAAGTGTTCTGCCAATAAATCGCAGTATTTGGTTTGCCTTCCCCACGACATTATCTATGTGGTCGTTCCAGTTTAAGTTGTTCATAATTATAGTTGCTAGGTATTTAGCTGAATTGACAGTCTTCAGATTCGCATGATTTATCGTGTAACCGAAATTTAACGGGTGGGTGGTCTCACACTTTTTATTATTTAGTGCCAATTCTGTTTTGATCTTCTGATGACTGTACTAGACGGAAAACAACCGAAAACGATCTAACAGTGCTGCTGAGATTGTCTCCTATATCGTTTGTATAGATTAGGAACGGCAGAGGGTCCGTAAAAATTCCTTGAGGAACGTCAGTTATCATTTCTGTTTTACTCGATGATTTTCCGTTAATTACTACGAACTGTGACCTTTCTGACAGGAGATCATGAATCCAGTCACACAGTTATGACGGTGCTCCACAGGCACACAATTTGATTAGAAGCCGTTTGTGAGGAACGGTAATAAAAGCCTTTTGGAAATCTAGAGATATGAAATCAGTCTGACATCCTCTATCGGTAGAATTCATTACTTCGTGAGAATAAAGCACGACGTAATTTTTCACAAGGACATTTTTTTCTGAATCCTCAGTGACTGTGCGTCGGGTAGATCGTTCTCATCGAATACAGTATATGTTCAAAAATCCTGCTGTAAATCGACGTCAGTGATATGGGTCTGTAATTAATGGGTTTACTCCTATTTCATTTACTGAGTGTTGATGTGACCTGTGCATCTTTCCAGTCTTCAGATACGTATCTTTCGCTGCGACCGGTTTTACTTGAGTGTTAAGTACGGAGCTATTATATCGGCGTCCTCTGAAAGACATCTCATTGGTATAAAACTGGAACGGAGGACTTGCTAAGTGATTAAACTGCTTTACATACCGCGGTTATTTATTAAGCTACTAACGTTTACAGCAGTTCTTGATTGGAATTCTGGAATATTTACTTCGTGTTCTTTGTTGAAGGAATTTCAGAAGACCGTATTTAGCAACTCGGCTTTGGTGGCACCGTCATTAGTAAAATTACAATCACTGCACAGTGAAGGTATTGATTGTGTCTTGCCTCTGGGTACTTTACATTCGACGGAATCAGTTTGGATTTTCTGCTGACCTACCAGCAGGTCGCTTACGTGTACACAGTCGAGACTCATGCGGGACACCACAGAACGCCACTCATTGTCCCGGTTGACTCTGGCTCTGCAACATGCACAGCGTCTGTGGACTGGTGTCAGCGGAAAACGGCGCGTGATAATGCGAGAGCTCAGCGAAGATTCTCTAACATTCTGCGTGGTGTCTGTCTTCTAAGTCGTGTCTTCCTACCACTTTCGCGCAACGACGCTCTGAGCGTGTTTTTGAGGGAATTGACTAGTTTGAACCTGGGACCTGTTGCTGGTAAGGAGACGCCAGACCACACATGACATGTAGAGTTCAGATTAGTTCAGTGAGACTAGCGATGATATAATCAAATACTTAATGATTCAGCGTCAGATCCACTGCACTCCCTGTAAAAGAATCTTAATACTAACTAAATTTAATGGAAGGGGTTCAAGGCTTTCCTATTTTTAGTTAGCTGGTAAAATAACGTCGGAAAAGCAGTTACGTTTACCATTGGAAATTTTATTCTACTCACAAAACATTGTTTATAAATTGCACTATTGATAAAAGGAAATATTTTAATACAGGATGATAAAAACGAACTGCGTCCAACAAAAATGTGAACGAATATTCCCTGAATGGGTTTCCAAGTTCTATAATGGATCGAAGGATGACCTATACCATATCACATCTATAATCTAGGTTTAAATTAAGTTTCATAAAAGAGAAAACTATTAAAATGGTCTACAGTGACCCTCAATTATCTTTAATTACTTATTTAACTTGTCGTAAATAACGGTGGCTGATGTGGCTTCTCAATTATTATATAACAGAAAAATCATCGCGTTTCAGATTTTTAACTTATAACAGCAAATGTGAATACTATGAGCTTTAATTGACGATCGACGATAGTATTATGCAAAAAGGGGGTGTAACAGATGAGACTTCTGCAGTTCTGAGTGAAGCCTTATGCGACATCGCGTGCGTTCATTACCTTGTCGTTGGTTAGGCGGCGTCAGGGGGCGGCGGCAGCGCAGTTCCACACATCTCGCCGTCTCGGAAGCAACTCCTTCTAACTTCTTCTTACTACCATTTACCGAAGTTGGTTTAAGAAAAGCTATCTGGCTGTGTTTTCAACTGACCAATCAGGGTCTCAATGTTAACCTTAAGCTCCGCCTACAAAAATTCTGTCTATCCAATGAGAAACGTTATACTTCTCGTGTTGGGGCAATGTTTTTAATGTTTACTAGGTAACAGAGACGCGAAAAAGTCTCACGCTAAAACTTGCAGCTGGTGTGCCCCTTTTAGTGTTATCGTAAGATCTATACTGTTCTTCTGCAGGGCTCTATCTTTTAATATGGACTGGGGGTGGTCCTGGCGGTCGGCTGGCGATGTGGGTGTCCGTCCCTTATCGTAGGGCCTTCTAGCTTAACACGGTTCTGCTCTCGGCTTCTGTTCTCGTTTCTCCCCTCGGAACTGCGTCTGTTTCACGGTGGGAAGGTATGACATGCATTTTGGCGTTCTTGTGTTAGTCTGTGGTATTCCATTTGCTCACTCGTTGATGGTATTACTTTGGTTAATTTAATGTCAGGATTTATTCGGAGTTATGTGACATACTGCCGGATTTGCTATCATGTCAGGGTTTTCATGGAAGGTGTTGGATTTGCCTGACACCTTACAATTCTATTGACCTGTTCCGACAGTTCGACATGGCTCTCTGCCTGTAACCTCTACCCGGATCAAGCTGTCGTTATCCACTGGTAGGAGGCAGTTGAACAATAATACGATCTTTTTGTGGTGCTGTCTGTGGTGTCACCGCCAGACACCACACTTGCTAGGTGGTAGCTTAAATCGGCCGCGGTCCATTTAGTACATGTCGGACCCGCGTGTCGCCACTGTGTGATCGCAGACCGAGTGCCAACACAAGGCAGGTCTCGAGATACGGAATAGCACTCGCCCCAGTTGTACGACGACTTTACTAGTGACTACACTGACGAAGCCTTTCTTTCATTTGCCGAGAGACAGAATAGCCTTCAGCTAAGTCCATAGCTACGACCTAGCAAGGCGCCATTAGCCTTACATAGTTTGATAGTTATCATATGAAATGTCTCATCAAGAATGCTGTATTCACATCAAAGAATAAAAGATAAGTATTCGAGGAGCTGCATACTTTTCTTATTAGAATTCACTACTTATCTTGTTCCAGAATTCACGCCCGTCTGCGTTAGATAGCGTGCATTTAGGCCGCCTCTATCTACAAGGTGTTGGCACATTTACCAACACATCACTGTCATTTTGGAAGAGGCCGTGC
Source organism: Schistocerca americana (assembly GCF_021461395.2). Lineage (NCBI taxonomy): Eukaryota > Metazoa > Arthropoda > Insecta > Orthoptera > Acrididae > Schistocerca > Schistocerca americana. The sequence continues at coordinate 659,181,251 of NC_060120.1, read as the reverse complement.
CTACCCTCCTCGCGTTCTCTTCACCACCCGTTCTTCAGGTATTGCACTTTGGCAAACTGAGCGACGTATCGACACGATCATTCCACGTCTCTCATACCAATGATTCGATCTTTGTTGAAGTTCGAAAGATGGCAGTAAGCTTCACATAGTAAGGCAGAATTGAATAAAACAATTTATTTTACAAAATACCTTTACAGACTTTCGGAGTAATCTCCATTCTTGGTAATGGCAGCTTCGCAACGTTTTGGCAACTTTTGTGTTCCAGACAGCTGTCTGATTATTCGGGTCACGTCGCTGGAATCTTCATCAACTGTATCAAAACGTTTTCCACGGAGCTGTTCCTGCAATTTGGGAAACAAATCAGAGTAACTGGGGCTCATATCAGGACCGTACGGTAGGTGGGAAGTATTTCCCACTCATATTTGTCGAGCATTTCTCTCATGTAGGGCAATATGCGGTCTTGGATTAGTGTTGAAAATGAGTGGTTTTTGAGGGTTTTTTGGGACCAAAACATTTTGCAAGAGCAGTTTATAGTACGCACCTTTTACAGATATCCTTAGGGTACTCTATTTGCAGCTACGTCTCTATTCATGACATACGCGAAAATCATCAACTTCTTCACCTTTGATTGCCGGCGGCGGAAATTTTCAGGCGTGGAGGATCGGGACTTTTCTATTGTGACGACTGACGGCAGTTCTGGCTCAAAATGTCATATCCAGGTTTCTTCAAGTGGAACAATTCTTTTCAGAAACTGTTCTCCTTCTTTCGAGAACGCTGGAGCAGTTCTTCTGCGATTGCTTTGCGATCTGTTTTCTGCTCTTCATTCAGATCATATCCAACCCATCTGGCAGCGACTTTTGTCATCTTTAACTTTCCGCTAATGATTCTGTAAACTAATGTGACAGACATTCTGGCCTCATATCCAATTTCCTCACATGTTTTTTCGTTGATCCTCTCTCAAAATGTCACCATCAATAATCCGGAAGTGTAGTCTGTTGCAGTTGATATCCCTTCACTTCTTGGGTTGTCCTTAGTGCTTATCCAACCTTCACGGATACGAGCAGACCACAGTGATACTGTGCTACACCCCCCTCCCAAAGCGATGTAAATTTCCATTGGGTTCTTTCTATGCAGGGATTCGATTTTGATGCGGGGGGATGGTCACTACGTGTGATCCATCCTGACTCGGTTTAAGCTTCAATTTTAAAACTGAATTACTGAACACACAGCCACGTGAACCAGCAAATACATATACTATCGCCACGCTTAAAATCTCGCGCACAAGTGACATGAATTTCAACTTGATCACGCACCGTGACGGTTGCGCATACGCAGTGTGCAGGACTTTTGAAGTGACCGTCATATTTCGTAACGTTTACCACAGCTGTAATCGTCAGTGAAGTGACAGTGTCTGTTCCTTCAGATGTGTATGCAAGACTGAAGGACATCGTACTGGTGAACACAGAGACATTGTATAAACACAGACAGTGTAACCATAAATGATGTGTTCTTTCAGACATGCATTATAAAATTTAAGGGCTAGGTTGTGCAAACAGTGAAGCTAATTAATAATTCGTGTGAACACTTACTGAAATGAACTTTGTAGCGGAAAATAGTGTGTTTAGTTATTATCTGACCCAACGACATGGCAAATATGAACAATAAGCATCATGTACTCACACTGTTTTTCATTTGTAGGAATGGCTTTTTCTGAGCTACAGTTAAGGTCGCATAAGGATCAATTTTCAATAAATATAACTCACAGGCATATAAATATTGGAGAATCATTTTGAATAAAATAATTTGGGGCATTAGGTCGCGTCATTGCAAAACGCTAAATCGATTAAATCGCGCCGCGCGGGATTAGCCGAGCGGTCTTAGGCGGTGCAGTCATGGACTGTGCAGCTGGTCCCGGCGGAGGTTCGAGTCCTCCCTCGGGCATGGGTGTGCGTGTTTGTCCTTAGGATAATTTAAGTTAAGTGGTGTGTAAGCTTAGGGACTGATGACCTTAGCAGTTAAGTCCCATAAGATTTCACACGCATTTGAACATTTTTGACTAAATCGCCGACGTTTTGACCGACTTGCTGCGCTCCTCTTCATGGTGGTTAACTGCCCTGAAGACGACCGCAGCAACTTGGCAGTTAAATTGCCTTAGTGTTTTACTATGGCGCGTCCAAATATCCAAAATTATTTTATTGAAAATGGCACTGACGGTGGAAGCCTACGAACGTATTGGAGAATCAGTCCGGTAGCACCCTGTCAAGGCGTTCATGGTGTAACAGTTAAAATTTGCAATTGCGTATTCCTAGGAACAAAATATAAAACATATAGAACAATATATAGGAAATGTTGGGCGTAGTATTTATGTAAAGATGCAAAGACTGTCGCAGTATAAGAAGAGGTGAAGGGAAAATTAAAAAGATATCTTACCTTATTAAATTCAGTTTAATTTTCTTTCTTTGACAATGTGAGCTTTTGCTGATCGCTGTCTTGCTCTATGGACCTTCGTTATGATGGTAGCAGGTTTGTAAGTAGATCTGAAAATCGACGGATCACAGAAGTATCTTTCATTGACCTTATAGTTACAAATTACACAGCGAAGGTTTGCATTCACCAAACTTACCAGATTCATGTCAATCTTGCCATGGAGTCGTAGATTTTTGTTGATTTTCGGGGTCAAAAAATTAAGCGGAGAATACAGAAAAATGGAATGCCCCAGGGCAGCGTGATATCTCCATTACTATTCTATATTTGCACCAACCACTCCCCAACAACACAAGACTTTTACCTATGGAGAAGACCTTCCGCTAGTTACCCAGCACGTAACCTTTGAAGAGGTAAAACTCGTAAGGCATAACTCACCCTTAATAGAGCTCTAAAGAACTTGTCACATACTACAAGGCTAACTATCTCAAGCAAAATTGATCAGAATCCCAACTTCGCGCTATACATCTCAGGAAAACTAGGCTCCAAGAAAATTACAGCTCTCCTTTCATCCCAGAGTATCTCGGAATAACGGTGTACCACTCCCTGAATTTTAGAACACACTACTCGAACATTAGGCATAAAGTCAGAGCCAGAAATAACATCCTGAGGAAGTTATGAGGTACAAATTGAGATGCAAAACTATAAGTTCTCAGAACCACAGTATCGGCTATGTTTTATTCTGCTGGAGAATATGCATCACCTGTGTGGCATACGTGATCCCATGCCAAGATCATGGATCCTGCCTTGAACGAAGCTTGCGACTTAATCAATGGGTGGCTAAAACCCGCCCCTGTGTGGAAAGATACACTGTTTTGCTGGCACTGCAACTCCAAGTATTCGTCGAGAAGTCGCTGCTGATCAAGAACGATTGAAGGCAGAGAACGTTGAAGCTCACTCACTGTTTGGCCGACAATAATTTCAACTAGGCTTAAATCATTGAAAAGTTTGATCCAGACACCAATGTCTTTGGAAGTACCGCCAGATAAGGCAAGACTCACTGTGGAAATACCAGCACCAAAACTGGATGGAGCCGGGTGAGCATCTTCCGGCTGGTTACATCGAGGACTGGAGAGCCCTTAATAGAATAAGAACTGCTGTCGGTAGTGCTAAGTCATCATTTAAGTCTTGGGGCTTTTGAGGACAGCAAGCTCGAGTGTGGTCAAGAACAAACGGCAATATGTGCCACTGCCCTCTTTGTCTGTTTTCATGTTCGGAACTAAATTCATTGCTTGCCGGTGATATTGCCCTTGATGTGACTCAGTTTTGGAAAATTTTTATGTGAATGCAGATTGGGTCAATTCCTTTGTCTTGTTAATTTAGCTTTTTGTAATCTACGTACAGCGTGTTTCAAAAATGACCGGTATATTTGAAACGGCAATAAAAACTAAACGAGCAGCGATAGAAATACACCGTTTGTTGCAATATGCTTGGGACAACAGTACATTTTCAGGCAAACTTTCGAAATTACAGTAGTTACAATTTTCAACAACAGATGGCGCTGCGGTCTGGGAAACTCTATAGTACGATATTTTCCACATATCCACCATGCGTAGCAATAATATGGCGTAGTCTCTGAATGAAATTACCCGAAACCTTTGACAACGTGTCTGGCGGAATGGCTTCACATGCAGATGAGATGTACTGCTTCAGCTGTTCAATTGTTTCTGGATTCTGGCGGTACACCTGGTCTTTCAAGTGTCCCCACAGAAAGAAGTCACAGGGGTTCATGTCTGGCGAATAGGGAGGCCAATCCACGCCGCCTCCTGTATGTTTCGGATAGCCCAAAGCAATCACACGATCATCGATATATTCATTCAGGATATTAAAGACGTCGGCCGTGCGATGTGGCCGGGCACCATCTTGCATAAACCACGAGGTGTTCGCAGTGTCGTCTAAGGCAGTTTGTACCGCCACAAATTCACGAAGAATGTCCAGATAGCGTGATGCAGTAATCGTTTCGGGTCTGAAAAATGGGCCAATGATTCCTTTGGAAGAAATGGCGGCCCAGATCAGTACTTTTTGAGGATGCAGGGACGATGGGACTGCAACATGGGGCTTTTCGGTTCCCCATATGCGCCAGTTCTGTTTATTGACGAAGCCGTCCAGGTAAAAATAAGCTTCGTCAGTAAACCAAATGCTGCCCACATGCATATCGCCGTCATCAATACTGTGCACTATATCGTTAGCGAATGTCTCTCGTGCAGCAATGGTAGCGGCGCTGAGGGGTTGCTGTGTTTGAATTTTGTATGGATAGAGGTGTAAACTCTGGCGCATGAGACGATACGTGGACGTTGACGTCATTTGGACCGCAGCTGCAACACGGCGAACGGAAACCCGAGGCCGCTGTTGGATCACCTGCTGCACCAGCTGTGCGTTGCCCTCTGTGGATGCCGTACGCGGTCGCCCTACCTTTCCAGCACGTTCATCCGTCACGTTCCCAGTCCGTTGAAATTTTTCAAACAGATCCTTTATTGTATCGCTTTTCGGTCCTTTGGTTACATTAAACCTCCGTTGAAAACTTTGTCTTGTTGCAACAACACTGTGTTCTAGGCGGTGGAATTCCAACACCAGAAAAATCCTCTGTTCTAAGGAATAAACCATGTTGTCTACAGCACACTTGCACGTTGTGAACAGCACACGCTTACAGCAGAAAGACGACGTACAGAATGGCGCACCCACAGACTGCGTTGTTTTCTATATCTTTCACATCACTTGCAGCGCCATCTGTTGTTGAAAATTGTAACTACTGTAATTTCGAAAGTTTGTCCGCCTGAAAATGTACTGTTGTCCCAAGCATATTGCAACAAACGGTGTATTTCTATCGCTGCTCGTTTAGTTTTTATTGCCGTTTCAAATATACCGGTCATTTTTGAAACACCCTGTATATGTCACTGTGATTGTTATGTAATCAAGTATATATTTAATTGTATGCCGCGTGGGATTAGCCGAGCGGTCTAGGGCGCTGTAGTCGTGGACTGTGAGGCTGGTCCCTGCGGAGGTTCGAGTCCTCCCTCGGGCATGGGTGTGTGTGTTTGTCCTTAGGATAATTTATGTTAAGTAGTGTGTAAGCTTAGGGACTGATGACCTTGGCAGTTAAGTCCCATAAGATTTCACATACATTTGAACATTTTTTAATTGTATGTGTGCACGTTCTGATACGAGTAAATAAAAAAGCAAGTAGATTGATAACAGAGCTTATGAAGCTTACACAAAGTATAGTAACAGCAACGTACGTGCTGTGCTGTTACTTGGTGTCACTACTTTTAATGTTTAGGTTTCGTTATGTTGTCTTCGTAGCTTTCATGATATCTGTATCTTATTGATTATTTATTGACATACGGGAAGAAGTGTTGACATGAGATGATATCAGACCAAGGAAAGGTTTGCTGTGAGAATCCAATAGCGCTTGTATTTGGATAACAATATGATTTTTTAGGTAAAAATTGCGATCTTTTTTAAAAATTATTCAAAACGAGTTTAGGAACTATGAGTCAGTGCAAGATCTGTTACTGGTAGAAACTTGGTCATAAATAAAACTGACTGTGTTTACTGAATGCGGCATGATGCTTTATCTAGACCTGATATGGTATGAGCTAGCAGTTGTAGATAAGGAGGCAAATGGCGTTACGTCATTGCCTAATGCGCTTCTGATGAATGAGCGTCCTTGACGAATATATTTGCAACGTTATTTCACTCAGTATATCCTGAGGACGTCTTGCTAACTGTTTTAGTGTCATCCTGTACACCAAGCAACGAGTCCCTACTCATCAGGGACTACAGATGTTTTAGGATGGATCCGCTGGATCCATAATGGGAACTGTGAAGCTGAGTTTCACTGGACATTTGATTCATTTTTTAACGTGGAAAACAGAAATGTGCCAGAATGCTCAGGGTCAACAATATTTCAACAAAAGAAAGAAGTGTAGACATACAAGTGAAATTCAGTATTATGGGAAAATCATAATAGAATATAATTATATAAATGAGGTGCACTGAGGGTACAGCTTCCGTGTTAAATATTAACTAATATCAGAACATTATTCAATGTGGAGGAAGGCTACTGAACACATGTCTTTCTAGTACTTGCTTACCACAGCACAGAGCACAAATAAATTATCGTTGGAGAATGTCGTGAAACTAAATAAGCTGTTCTGTGAAACTATTGTGCGATGCTGCGAGCAGTGCTGGAATGGGTGACATCACAATACGTGACTTGCAGTTCCAACACACAAAGCTAACAGAATGAAAATGATACATAAAATTACTAATTAAACTTTGAAAGAATGAATCACCCAAACGTTTCACTAAGATCCCCTGTGAATTCACGTACGTAATCCGACTGAAAAAAAAACTACAATCCCTGAACAATCCACAGGCAAATGTAACAATGCACTGTGAGGGCAGCTGTCTACATATGAAATGGGATCGGAAACAAACTGATCTGGTAATGAATTTTGAAAAGCATAGCTAAATGAATGATCTAACTGTACTGTAAACTGATCCTAAAAAACTTCGTGTGGTTTACCTGTGACAACGAAAACTCGGAACTGCTCGAACTGTACATAACATAAGCAACTGCAGCAAGTAAACTGAATGGAAAAAAAATGGTTCAAATGGCTCTGAGCACTATGGGACTCAACTGCTGAGGTCATTAGTCCTCAAGAACTTAGAACTACTTAAACCTAACTAACCTAAGGACATCACAAACATCCATGCTCGAGGCAGGATTCGAACCTGCGACCGTAGCGGTCTTGCGGTTCCAGATTGCAGCGCCTTTAACCGCACGGCCACTTCGGCCGGCACTGAATGGAAAGAAAAGCCTTGTGCAGCACGGTGCAAGTACGTGAAACCGTTCCAAGCAGCTTGTGCTCCAATCACTGTGTTCCACAAAGAGCAATGCGGCGACACGAACAATTTGAAACATGACATTCTTTCATGTGTAGACGCTGCTGGAATTTGATCTTGCCAAATGTTTGAACTTTAAAAACTATACTGCAAAAACTTAAACTCATTATCTGACTATTACAGTCATTTTTACAAAAAAAATTATCATGTATAACTAATTTTGCTCTGCCAAGATTACTTCACAGAAATGGTAAAGAAGTGGTAAAATCTATAACCTCTCGGTGCATGCCAGGTGAACAGGTAACTTTACTTACTCTAGTCTGAACAATGAACTAACCCACACCAGTAAAGAAGAAACTTAGAAAAACTTTCCGTCTTTCAAGCACATCACGATTACGTGCAAGTAAGCATCGCAGCAACACCATACCTCAAAACTCTTCACCTCTCCAATTAATCTTCATCAAATCATTATTCACAATTCATCCTTTTCTACATCTTTATCTCTGTGATTTGCAAGCCATTTCCATCAGCATTATAGCGTAGCCAACATCCGACGTTTTCACTGTCTGCTCCATAAATCTCAACTGCAACGACAGTGCTACCAGCAACCAGAGATGACAGTGCTTGTGCTCAAAAAATCTGTGGTGTAACATGCCGACTATTAAAAACCAATGTTTGAAAAATGTTTAGCGTAGAATTATGAAATATGAACACGCAATGAAAATATAAAGCTCGCATCACTTTCCTTGAATACAAAAAAAAAGAAAAACTAGAAACCTTAAAAGTGACGAGAATGAAATGCAAAATACCACCTTTTTCTATATACCTTTCGCGCATGCAGACGAGAAAGTATTACTTCAAGTGTTTCAGGAAACTGTTCTTGTCAGCAGTTCAAATCTGTTCCACGAAGGTACGTAGATTTAAGCTCGTAAATGGTCGCTGCAGATGAGTAAACGATGTACAGCCTTAACTTCGAATCCATGTCGGTTTTTTTTGGGGGGGGGGGGGGGGGAGGGGCGGGGTAACAGTTTGTTGTCTACGAAGCCCGCCATTCCATTATTTGAAACGCTTTTCGATTATGGCAGCTAGTATCCCACAGAAAATACGTCAGAATTTTGGCTACAAATTGATGAGATTATGGTGGGGAATGAACTCCTTGGAGTGGAAAAATATTTACTATCTCTATTCGACTCAATTCGTGATAATTATTCACACAGTTTCATACAGAAAATATGGTAAATGTCTGAGAGTCTGTCGGGGCGACTTGGGTATGTAAGACAGTCATTTGTCACCTACGGTAGTCAACGACAGTACAAGAGTAAGGTCAGATACCTGCACAACATTGTTTTATGTAAAATCACATTATTCATGTTCCATGCCTCGTCGTAGGCCGGGACACGGTGCAGCGTTCACAAGGGCACTGCGTGATAACGAATAAAATCCAGCATGCATGCGTGTGGAAACTGAACTTTGGCGTGAAACAACACCTATCCAGGATAACGAACTTCTCAACACGTCACGGCAAAATCCTTTTTTTAAACGCTGTGTAGTTGCAACATATCATTGCATATCCCTCAGCAGTGGTTAGAGTTCGGCGCCGGCTTCGGGAGCCCGGGTTACATAGCAAACGTCCGGCCATCAAGAAGAGAGTCCGTGATAATTCTGCTCAGCCATTTAGCGTTTGCTGAGGGCGATATCAATTGAGATTGACAGAACCTGATACTTTCCGACGAGTTGGTATTGTCCTCAGAGAATGATGGCCCACTAACAGCATACAGACCACAAGGCGCCCCTTTCAAATCCAAATATATCCATCAGTCATCCTGCAGTGGCCTTGTGTCTGTGGCAGTTTGGGCCGGGATGTGTTCCAGTGGACTTCACAGGATGGATGGTCGACTTGATGCTGTCGGCATACCCATTTTATAATGTTATGTGCCCGTCAGTTCGACAACTATATCCTGAGAGACCAATCTCCTGTGAACGTGTCAGCGATAGTGAATGAGTGGTTATCAAGACAGAATGAGATTCCTCTTTTCGACTGTCTTCTTTCCGCACCATACCTATCGCTACAGGGGTCTAAGGCTTCCAGTCCCTTGTCGACCAGTTTGGTATGGCAGTTGAAGATAGAAAAACGAAAGCCGAAGTTATAAATTTCACGTTCAAGAAATCGTGCACACAGTAGAATCGCACAAACATACCGTCATTTGGCAATCGGACAGACTCCCGTATGGACAACATAGTAATAAACATACCTGGTCCAGAGGAACAACTGAAAGATTTGAGAGCATGAGTTTCGGATAGAATCCCAGTTAGATTTCACAAATAGCACTAGCTTCTATTTATCGTGAATCTCTCGCCCAGCACAAAGTGCCAAGCGACTGGAAAAAGGCGCAGGTGACTCCAGCATACAGGGAGGTCCATTGATAGTGACCGGGCCAAATATCTCACGAAATAAGCTTCAAACGAAAAAACTACAAAGAACGAAACTCGTCTAGCTTGAAGGGGGAAACCAGATGGCGCTATGGTTGGCTCGCTAGATGGCGCTGCCATTATTACATATTCGTGTAGTACGCAAAGAAATATGAATGTTTTAGTTGGACCACTTTTTTCGCTTTGTGATGTTCTAAATGTTCAAATGTGTGTGAGACCTAATGGGACTTAACTGCTACGGTCATCAGTCCCTAAGCGTACACACTACTTAACCTAAATTATGCTAAGGACAAACACACACACCCATGCCCGAGGGAGGACTCGAACCTCCGCCGGGACGAGATGGCGCTGTAATAGTCAAAAACATATAAGTACGTGGTATGACGTAACATTCCGGCAGTGCGGACGGTATTTGCTTCGTGATACATTACCCGTCCTAAATTGCGGAAAAGGTCGATATCGTGTTGATGTATGGCTGTTGTGATCAAAATGCCCAACAGGCGCGAGCTATGTATGCTGCTCGGTACCCTGGACGACATCATTCAAGTGTCCGGACCGTTCGCCAGATAGTTACGTTATTTAAGGAAACAGGAAGTGTTCAGCCACATGTGAAACGTCAACCACGACCTGCAACAAATGATGATGCGCAAGTAGGTGTTTTAGATGCTGTCACGGCTAATCCGCACATCAGTAGCGGACAAATTGCGCGAAAATCGGGAATCTCAAAAACGCCGGTGTTGAGAAGGCTACTTCAACATTGATTGCACCCGTACTATATTTCTATGCACCAGGAATTGCATGGCGACGACTTTGAACGTCGTGTAGAGTTCTGACACCGGGCACAAGAGAAATTACGGGACAATAACAGACTTTTTGTACGCGTTCTATTTAGCGACGAAGCGCCATTCACCAACAGCGGTAACGTAAACTGGCATAATATGCACTATTGGGCAACGGAAAATCCACGATGGCTGCGACAGTGGCACATCAGCGAACTTGGCGGATTAATGGATGGTGCGGCATTATGGGAGGAAGGATAATTGGCCCCCATTTTATCGGTGGGAATCTAAATGGTGCAATGCATGATGATTACCTACATGCAGTTCTACCGATGTTACTACAAGAAGTTTCACTGCATGACAGAATGGCGATGTACTTCCAACATGATGGATGTCCGGCACATAGCTCGCGTGCGCTTGAAGCGGTATTGAATAGCATATGTCATGACAGGTGGATTGGTCGTTGAAGCTCCATACCATGGCCCCCACGTTCACCGGATCTGACGTCCCCGGATTTATTTCTGTGGGGAAAGTTGAAGGATATTTGCTATCGTGATCCACCGATAACGCCTGACAACATGCGTCAGCGCATTGTCAATGCATGTGCAAACATTACGGAAGGCGAACTACTCGCTGTTGAGAGGAATGTTGTTAGACGTATTGCCAAATGCATTGAGGTTGACGGACATCATTTTGAGCATTTATTGCATTAATGTGGTATGTACAGGTAATCACGCTGTAACAGCATGCGTTCTCAGAAATGACAAGTTCACAAAGGTACATGTATCACATTGGAACAACCGAAATAAAATGTTCAAACGTACCTACGTTTTGTATTTTAATTTAAAATACCTACCTGTTACCAACTGTTCGTCTAAAATTGTAAGCCATATGTTTGTGACTATTACAGCGCCATCTATCACAAAGCGAAAAAAGTGGTCCATTTAAAACATTCGTATTTCTTTACGTACTACACGAATAAGTAATAGAAATGGGGATTCCTATTTAAAAAAAAAACCAGTTTGTATCCGTTTGACCTATGGCAGCGTCATCTAGCGGGCCAACAATAGCGCCATCTGGTTTCCCCCTTCAAGCTAGGCAAATTTCGTTCTTTGTCGTTTTTCCGTTTGACGCTTATTTCGTGAGATATTTGGCCCGGTCACGATCAATGGACCACCTGTATAAGAAGGGTAAAAGAACTGTCCCGCAAAATTACAGACCACTATCCTCGAACATATTCTCAGTTCCAATATAATGAATTTTCTTGAGACTGAGAAGCTTATGTCCGCGAATCAGCGTGGTCTTAGAAATCATCGCTTGATCGAAAATCAGCTTGCCCTTTTCTCGCATGATATACTGCGAACTATGGATGAAGGGCAACAAGCAGATTCGATATTTCTAGATTTCTGGAAAGTATTTGACACAGTACAGCATTGCAGGCTGTTAACGAAGATACGGGCATATGGAATAAGTTCACATATATGAGTGGCTCAAAGACTTCTTAAATAATAGAGCTCTGTATGTTGTTCTCGACGACGAATGTTCATCAGCGACAAGGGTATCGTCAGGATTCTCCCACGGAAATGTGATAAGACCGCTGTTGTTCTATATATACATAAACGATTTGGCGTACACTGCGGGCAGCAATCTCCGATTATTTGCTGATGATGCTGTGGTGTACGGTTAGGTGTCGAAGTTGAGTGTCTGTAGGAAGATAAAAGACGACTTAGACAAAATTTCCACTTGGTATGATGAATGGCAGCTAGCCCCAAATGTGGAAAAATGTAAGTCAATGCGGATGAGTAGGAAGATCAAACCTGTAATGTTCGGCACAGTACTACTAGCGTCCTTCTTGCCACAGTCAGGTTGTTTAGATATCACGTTGCAAAGTGATATGGGATGGAACGAATATGAGAGGACTGTGGTATGGAAGGCGATTGGTCGGTTTATTAAGAGAATTTGAGGAAAGAGTGGTTCACCCGTAAAGGAGACTGCATATAGGACACCGGTGCTGGTGTTTGGGATCCGTACAGATCGGACTGAAGAAAGACATCGAAGCAATTCAGAGGCGAGCTGCTAGGTATGTTACCGGTAGGTTCGCACAACACGCGTAAATGTTACGAAGATGCTTCAGGAACTCAATTGGGAATCCCTGCAGGGAAGGTGACGTTCTTTTTCGAGAAACACTATTGAGAAAATTTAGAGAACCGGCATTTGAAGCTGACTGCCCTACGATTCAACTGCCGCCAAGACACATTGCGCATAAGGATCATCAAGACAAGATACGAGAAATTAGGGCTCACAACGGGTGCATATATTCAGTCGTTTTTCCCTCTCTCTACATGCGAGTGGAACAGGAAAGAGAGTGATGATGGTCATCAGCGCCGGCCGAAGTGGCCGTGCTGTTAAAGGCGCTGCAGTCTGGAACCGCCGGACCGCAACGGTCGCAGGTTCGAATCCTGCCTCGGGCATGGATGTTTGTGATGTCCTTAGGTTAGTTAGGTTTAACTAGTTCTAAGTTCTAGGGGACTAATGACCTCAGCAGTTGAGTCCCATAGTGCTCAGAGCCATTTGAACCATGGTCATCAGCGCCCATACAATTTCCCGAAAGATGATGAATGATGATAAACATTTTATGGAATCATAGTCCTGAGTTGGGTTACATATAAAAACGTGGAAGACTTATAATGTCCTTACAGACGTATTTGCAAGTCTGAAAAGAACCAAAATAACAGCCATATGATGCTTGAAAATCGTAGAAAGAAATAGGTTACGGCTAGATTGAACCATAACACAGTCTTCCCTGGTCCGAAATTTAGCAATGAAAACACCCGAATTATTCTGCAGGATGCAATGTGCACTGAAAAACAAATAAAATGATAATCAAAGAGAACTGTAGGATCCCTTCCGCACCCCAAACGTCCCGGACAAGACTGTGCCGTGAATTTTCTAACCAAGCTAGGTGGTTCGCCAATAGTCTTCGAAATAAACATAACTTAAGAAACAACTATCGCATCAGGCAAACAGCAGCTCAGAAGAAACAACTAATTTATAATATTTAAATGAATTTTTGGATGACTTTAGTCAGTAGTTGTGACCTCATGTGGTCCGCAAAGCAAACAGTTGTTTTACCATCAAATAATTAAAGATAAATGTATCACATTGGAAGTTGACATCATACCATCCAACTCATTACAATAACAAACATGAGATATCGTCTTAAACGTTGCTTTAAACAGTTATTAAAAGTGATTATTATAAGTTGAACAGCTCAATGCAAGAGCCAAATTAAAAGCATTTCAAATAAGATTATAAAGAGAAAACGTGAAATGTATGTAACAAAACAGACATCTGTGGGTCATCAAAGTAAACATTTTAAAATAAATCGTTATTCATGTCTAACACTAAATCAAAGTGGCTGTCGCTTCCGAAATCAAAGTGGCTGTCACTTGCGTCATCAAAGTAAGCATTTGAAATTAAATTGTTATTCATATCTAACACTAAAGCAGAGTGGCTGTCACTTGCGTGATCCACTGTTTTGCTCAAAGCAATAGCCAAATTACAAGCATTCTAAATAAAGTTTTAGAGAAAAACATGAAATGTGTGTGACAAAACTGACCTCAGTTGGCCATCAAAGCAAACATTTTAAATTAAATTGGTTAACGATATTCAACACTAAATTATAATTAACACAGACACACACATAAAAGTTACACAAAATATACACAGTTTTAAAAAAAAAAAACCGCAATACTGGGGGGGGGGGGGGGGGGGCAAAAGAAACCGGACTCCGAGGGCGCTGCCACTTGTAGACATAGTGTAGGGTCCTCACGCTAGATGGTATTAGTAGAGACCTTCATGAAACAGCTGTGCAGACGGCGTCAGTGTAGAGCTGAACGTGCAAGTGTGGTATTGTGTTTCTCTGACTGTTGGCGGGTTACCTCTGCGAAGACGTTATGGCAACTTTAATAGAACAGAGAGTGTGTGTGAAATTTTGTTTCCTGCTTAAAAAAAACTGCAATAGAGACACACCAAATGCTTCAGGAAGCTTTCCAGGAGGTTGCTATGAGCCACACACAGGTTTTCGAGTGGTTTGATGGCTTTAAACGTGGTGAGATGTGTGTTGAAGGCCAAGCTCGTTCTGGACGCCCTTCAACATCGCGAAATGAGGAGAACATTGAAAAGGTCCGCCAAAAGATCAACGAGGATCTTCGCCAAACGATCGGCCAAATTTCAGCAGAGACAGGAATCAGTTGGAGCTCGTGCCAGGTGATTTTGAGTGAGGATTTGCACATGAGACGTGTTGCTGCTAAATTTGTTCCGCGCCTTCTCACACAGGAGCAAAAAACCATCCCCATGAATGTGTGTCAGGACTTGAAAACAGAGACTGCATGCGATCCAAACTTCTTGAACAAAGTCATTACAGGGGATGAGAGTTGGTGTTACGGGTATGACCCAGAAACCAAGCAAGCGTCAAGCCGGTGGAGGACTCCCACTCCCAACTCTCCCAGACCAAAAAAAGCAAGGCAAATGAGGTCAAATGTGAAGACGCTGATCATTGTCTTTTTTGATGCTCGTGGATTTGCTCATCGGGAATCGTACCCCCTGGCCAGACTGTTAACCAGCACTTTTACTTGGATGTTTTAAGGCGTCTGCGAGAGGATGTGAGGAGGAAATGCCCGGAACTTTGGCGACCAGGTCACTGGTTTCTGTATCACGACAACGTTCCAGCACACACGGCCTTACGAGTGACCCACTATTTGGCATCTCAGAGGTGGTCTGTCGTTCCCCACGCTCCCTATTCGCCGGACCTAGCCCCGTGCGACTTTTTCCTACTTCCACGAATGAAAAAAAACGCTAAAAGGGGAGAGTTATGACGATGTGGAGGCGGTAAAAGCAGCTTCGCAAAGGGCAATGCACAATATCAAACTTGAAGAGTTCCAAACATGCTTCCAACAGTGGGAAAAGAGACTTGACAAGTGCATCGCATGTAATGGAGAGTATTGTGAAGGTGACTGAAGTAATTTTGTAAAAAGATTCATCAATAAATTTTTTATGACAACAATCCGGTTTCTTTTGGGTCCCCCCTCGTACTACAAGGTTAAACTCGTGAGTGCACGGCTAGACAAGAATATATTACGTCGGTGGTTTGTAAGTATGACGTCGCAACTTTCGTTGACACTTTGTTTACCATCATAGCTAGTTTCACGCCCTAACACACTAAAGACATACGCGCCTCGACAGATTACCTCAAGACAATCACACATCTATATTATGGGGCGGAAAACACGAAGAACGCTTGCACTTCACTGACAGCGCAGTAACACAAACCCCAAATCCACTAGAGCGCACGCCGTGGTGCCGTAGATTGAAGGACCTCATTGGTGGAACACCTCCTGCCGGCATAGCTGTCAGTACGCATCACTACCCAGGGGTTGTTGGGTTGGGTTGTTTGGGGGAAGAGACCAAACAGCGAGGTCATCGGCCTCATCGGATTAGGGAAGGACGGGGAAGGAAGTCGGCTGTGCCCCTTCAAAGGAACCATCCCGGCATTTACCTGGAGTGATTTAGGGAAATCACGGAAAACCTAAACCAGGATGGCTGGACACGGGATTGAACCGTCGTCCTCCCGAATGCGAGTCCAGCGTGCTACACTATCCAAGCGCCACGGCTACTCGCCAGTTTACAATCTCGCAGAAGTACTTCGTCGTGGTCAGTATCAATACTTCAACTAGGACATCTTATCACACCGTGGTTATTTGACGTTTCTGCCCGACGGATGCAAAAAAATGGCTCTTTTGTCAGCACCGCCCTCGGCAAGCACGGAACGTCGACAACGGATGCGTTTCTTCTGAACATCAGGTTCGTCACTTCAGTCTTCATACCGTCATCATCATCGTTTGTGCACGGCTCGGTTGGTAGAGCCATGCAATGTTCGTCAGGATATTCCCGCACGAGGAAGGCGCTAATAAGCTCTTCTTCGTGCCTTCGCTCAGCAAGCAGGGAACGTCCACTTCAGGTGCCGTTTGGTAGCGGTCAGCTGCACACCTCTGTACTTGTCGCATGGAAACCTCCCTCCCTCTCCCCCCCCCCCCCCCCCCCCTCCTCACCGTGCCGTGAAACTCAGCGAAACCATCTTCCTGAGATGGTTGCGTCTCAATAGACCAGGAGCTATGCTGTCGTCGGACTGTATTAATGTTTTTGGGCTGTACCCCGGGCACTGCCCAAGTCCCGCTTGTGTGTGCGCGAGCGACGCTCCCCTGCATCAGCGCCACATGCCTGCGCCTGGCCTGGGTCAGTGACCAGGGCGATGCTGTGCCGCGCCACGCCATCTGCGCTGGCTGCCAGTCTGGGGTTGGGCGAAAACCAGCATCCGCTCCCCTCTGGCGTGGAAACAGCCACGACCGCTCGCCACACCACTACCTTACAGCTGATGGCAAGGCTCCACAAGACCTGCCGCTGCAGCAAGTCCCGTACTCTCTGATGCGCAGGCTCACTAGGCGGCCAGGCGATGTTCTGCCCGTTAATAGCTGCACTCACAGAGACTTTCACATATATGATGCATATATTACAAAAAAGACTACTACTGATTAATACGCGAAGAATTGGCCAAAAATTGTTTTACAAGGTCATTCTTAACAATATAAAAAAGAAGAAAACTTATATGAGTAATTATGAAGCATTAGGGTTAATTTTAACCGTAAAAGGAAATGAATTTAACTCTTAGGAAATAAAAAAAAAATTACCTAAGCTCCCTTCACAAGAGGGACACTATACCCAAAATTCAAACAACAAAGATACTTCTTATATAACATGGATACAGCTTTACATACGTTGAGAAATGTGTCAGGACAGGTCTTGTACAAGATTTGGTAAGGAAATGGAGTACATTTGGAGATGTTACTAACTACAAACACAAAACTTTATCTGTTACTAACTGCAGTCCCACACACCATCTACAGAATTTGTACTAGTCACCACAAAAATATACAACGACTATGATACCACATATAAAAATATAATTTTTCGATACTTAATACCCATATCACTATTCTTTGACTGCTTCTCCATGGTTTGCAGTACACGTTTGCTGAGCTGTGGAAAATCTCTGTGTCATCTTTTCTATGAACGTTTCATAATAAAAGTTACGGTTAATGAACACAGAAGGTACATACAAGTCATACCTGGAATCATAACATGATAATGTTTAGGCATCAGATTTATCTGAAACAAATTAGTGGCCATAAAATTAGAAATCAAAATCGCATTATCCTATAAGTAAACACATAAAAGATTGTAAAAAAAATCAAATCATTTGCCCATGACCATAATCTATCATACGATACTCACAACCATTGCACAATTAATCACCATGTGTCGCCAGGCATCCTCACATACATTCACTTTATTTCGCACTTACAGGTTGTTACCTTGATTATTTACCAAATACAAAATTGCATGCGGTTATAATGTGTTTCGATATTCATCTTCCAAGGCTTCCATATTCCGTCTCCTTAAATGTACCTAGTACTAGGTGGTGGCAAATTACAACTCCTAATCACTTTATAATGTGGCATCACTGAAAATCAAACACTATTAGTCTCACTTCATACACAAATCCATCAACCTACAAGTGGTCAAATCGTCTCACAAACATCGCAGTACAGTTGCAAATCTCACAAAATCATCCTCATTAAGAGGGAATATATATGCCACAACCGAAATTTATCATAAACAACCACCTTACAACCATTTACTCGCCACACCACCACACTCATGCCTTTTCACTCCTGAGAAAAAAAGTGTTACTTTACCGATAGAGAAAGGGTCTCATCTGATCCTCATAACCATTCATACACTGATGTTATAAAATTAAGCAACACGATCCTTTTCTGCTGAAAATGAGGTACAACACTAAACATATTGAGGAGCTCTTCATAATTCATAGGTAATAATACACTTTAATTTCACCGACCTAAGAAATGAATCCAAAACATAGGGGAAAAACGTCGTTACGATCTCAGAGGTTCATGATCATCTGCTACTTACACAAGATACGGTTTTACATTGTAGATGTGTGCAGGCCCTTCGACTTTCGAGAGCGGACTGTTTCTATCTTAAGTGCGTTCGGATGTGGAATCCCCTTGATTCTGTATGGTCCATTGAATAAGAAAAAGAACTTCTTTGATAACCCAGCACGTTTATTTGAGAGCTTGTGTGAGTGTACAAGTACTTTCTGACTTATGTGAAAAGCTGCGTTCCGCACCTTCTTTTTGCAGGCTCTTACCCGAGCCTCTGCAGCACTCTATATTTTTCAGCTCCACAATTTCAGATCTCTGTAACCTCGGTTCCGTTAGCCACGGAACCACCTCTTTTATCTTACTCGGGGATCCTTGTTTTTCAGGACTAGAATCGGTGGAAGCATCGTCGAGATATTTGGTAATTCATTCAATATATTCTTTGTTGTGTCTAGACAAGACAGCCTAGACACAATGAGAGGAAGCCGAAAGCACGCGCTAAGCCAAAGCAGGATGGCGTGAGGTCTGAAACAGGATACGTAATGAATGCTATAAAGAAAAGTACGTAGCTTCTGGAATACTTAACTTTAATCCATCCTTTTGGTACATCTGGAGATTGTGGCGATACAAGTGAGACTCTTTAGATACATGCAATGTTACTAATGGCGCCTTGCTAGGTCGTAGCCATTGACTTAGCTGAAGGCTATTCTATCTGCTCGGCAAAGGAGCGAGGCTTCGTCAGTGTAGTCGCTAGCTACGTCGTCCGTACAACTGGGGCGAGTGCTAGTCAGTCTCTCGAGACCTGCCTTGTGGTGGCGCTCGGTCTGCGATCCCTGACAGTGGCGACACGCGGGTCCGACATGTACTAATGGACCGCGGCCGATTTAAAGCTACCACCTAGCAAGTGTGGTGTCTGGCGGTGACACCACATTCTTGAAACTGGATAGTTTCGAGTCCCACATCCGGTGGTCACGGTGGCAGTATAACTGACACAATTTTCCAATTTCCTTCATCCACCTTTCACAGGAATTTGCTGAAGGGCAGGAAAGGGATGTAAAGATCGACCTAACCCGCTTTCTCCGAAGCTTACACTCCCAGTGACGTGATCTAAATTGTGTCCCGTTGTCCGAGATCACATGCTTCACAGCCCCATCCTCCCGTAAGAAGTGGTTAGCGAACACGGCGGTACGGCCTTCCCAGTGGCCCTACACATTGGGGTGAGGCAGACGAATTTTGATGTCAGCTCTACTGCCACGAAAATGTATGTAGACCCGTTCCTGGAGCGCACTAGTGGCCCGAATAGGTCTATTGCCATGAGATCCCTGAGTTTACTGGGAACGATTGGGTGCATTGGTACGGCAAACGATACAGTGGGCAGCTTGGCTTGCTGACAGGACCTGCAAACCCCAATTACTTTACGGATATCCCAAAGCATATTATTAAAATAGCAGGTTTCCCTCAGCTTCTCCAACCATTTCCGCGCAGCAAAGTGACCATAGCTCAAATGCATGTACCACATGAGCTTATTCACCAGTTCCTCGGGAATCTTTAACAGCCACTTAGAGTCTTCCAGGGCTCGCCTCTTAAATAGGACACCAATCTGTACAATATAATACTGCCTGATGGCTGCACGAGATTTATCGTGCCATTTCTCCTTGATGTCACGTAAAACTTTGTCCTTGTCTTCCTCCCCCCCCCCCCAATTCCTAGTGATGCAGTGACATAATTTTCAAATACCATGTTCTGTAGATATAAATCACTAAAATTGTTTTCATCTACTGCACTATCCTCAGCATGGGTGAACTCGACAGGCATCTGACACAGAGGATCTGCAATAATGCTCTTGTACCCCAGAATATATTCTACCATGAAATGGTATTCCTGGAGAAACACTGTCCACTGTCCTAGCCTACCATGATTAACATTGGCACTCATTAAGAATTGTAACTCCCTGTGGTCACTGCACACCCTAGTCGTGAGTCTGAACAAATAGTGCTGCAATTTCTTGAATGTCCAGACAATCGCCAGGGTTTCAAGCTCTGTGACAGAGTAGTTCTGTTCACTCCATGAGAGCACACAGCTGGCGAATGAAATAGTTTTCCAGGTAGACGAGTCCTTTCCACCTTCCGTCTGGAACAACACCGCTCCCATCCCAGTCACTGAGCTATCTGTCATCAGACAGAACTCCTGATTCAGATCTGGGTGCGTGAGCAATAGAGCGCTAACCAGTGCATTTTTAAGCCCTTCAAATTCGCTGTATGCTTGCTCGTCCCAGAATCAAACAGTGTTCTTACCCATCAGTGCACACAAATGAGGGGTTGACAAAACAGTCAGATTTAAAAATCTTTTGTAGAAATTGCAGAGTCCCAAATAACCCCAGAGCTGGCACTTTGAAGCAAGCATCACAATGGCTGCAAGTTTGTCGAGGTCTGGATGAATCCCATCTGCTAACACAATATGACCCAGAAACTTCATACTTTCATGTCCAGAGTCACAATCACCCCAACTTTCTTGAATACCTTGAGCCCAGTTGTATTCCTCTCATGACTTCTCTGCAATGAGAATGTCATCCACGTACACTGTTATGCGTGCTTTCAGGTCATCAGGTAGTATGCTATTCAGGCCTCTTATGAAGGTGGCTGAAGAAACATTCAACCCAAAAATGAGGCATTTAAACCTGTAGCAACTTCCATTACAGAGGAATGCAGTGTATTGCCTGCATGACAAATCCAGCATTATTTTCCAGTAGCTACCAGAGATCAATAGACGATAAAACTTACACACCGTGAAAGCGTTACAAAAGTTCTTCCAGTCTTTCTGGCCTATCCATCTCCAACATAATAATCATATGTATTTGTCACGAGTCCAACACCAAATTCACAGACTTGTCCCGCTTTGGTACTATGAGTAATGGAGAGTTATAGGAGCTCCTTGCTCACTCTATTACACCTTGTTCCAGCGTCCTACTTATTTCGCCTTCCACGTTACTCTTGTACACCAGTGGAATAGGGTAGGGTTTAACAAGAAATGGTAGATGTTCACACACTGTAAAGTGGTACAGAAATCCACTGATCACCCCAGTGTGTCAGAAAATACTCGGGCGTGGCTTCTCAGAACATGACACAGTACCACTCGATTAGCATCCGTGGCTCTTGCACCGGAAATACACCTGTCCACCATGCCCATGAAAACAGGATTCCTCTCATGCTCACTAGATTGTGAGTCCAGGTCACTAATCATATTTGCAAAAACCTCCTGCCCAGGTCACAACTCTGTTCTAACATGTAATTTCAGACAGCTCACTTCAGACTCCTTGTGCAAAACACATTCCTCAAAAATTACACTGATGGGGTTGCTCCTGGTGATGACAGTCATAGCACCTCCAGCCACATCAATTATGGCATGGTGTGCATTCATAGAGTCAGTTCCCAATATAATGTTCATTAGTGGCATCGCAAAAAAATTGAACTCATACTCTTGACCTTGACAAAGGAAGTTTACTCGAGCCTGTATTTTAATTTTGATGCTTTTTCTGTATATTGCACCCCTGACCGTGGTTCCTCTCGTCTGGAAAGTCGGCCAACTCCCCGTCTCTTCACACATTCGAAACGCTACCTGTCTGATAAGCGAAAAGGGGCTGCCCTGTGTCGAGGACACACCTAAGGCTGACTTCTCGAATGGAAACAGACATGACTGCGCTTACCGCTGGCACACAAATACTGTGGCCCTCCCTCAACAAATCTTCCCTAATGCCGTCTTCCTCTATCGAACATGCTCCAATATTGACAGTAGCACTGGTCCTCAGTAAGTTGGCGCCTTCTGCGTCAGTCAACTGTCATTGTTACATTTGATTAGGGGCAGACTGGGTCGGGGGCTTGCCTTGTTCTCAGGTGAACCATGTTTGTGGTATAATTGGTTATAGTAGATTCCATCTGAAAAGAGGTTCGGCCTCACCGTGGTTTCATGTAAAAGTGAGACTGTGTTGTAAAACGAATTAATTCAAGGAAGTATATGTATAGCCTCTTTCCCAATGTATGCTTTGCCTATCAAACACCACTCCTTCTCTGATTTGTGTTTGTCATTTTTGATGTTAGAATTATCAGTCAGTTGCAGTTCCAGAAGAAGTAATAAAACTTGCCGTTATTTTGTAAACTTAAATACACCACTGTTCTCATGCATACTCACTCTAGTATTCACTGTTTTTATTTTATTGTGGTGGTACATGGGTAAACCAGCAATTTAAGGTTCAGTCTTATTAAATTCGTGAATTTGATTATTAATTTGAGTTCTGAAAGTGACCACAGGCATTGGCAACAAAAGTTCAATGAGTAAATTCACTAATTGGTATACAAAATTAAGGGTGGAGCTGATGATTTGAGGTTAATATAAGAGCATACTTTTATTTATGTAAAAAACAACATTTAGCATCACTCAGACATATACTTATGCGTAAAGGAAGGGTCTGCTTGCAAATGATGTGCTATCCGACGTCTTTAGACACCATAGCAAGGTATTGTTAATGACGCTTTCATTGAGGTAGTTTCAATATAGATAACAATATATCCATGTGATACAACGAATTTCAGTTGGCATTAAATATAAACTGATGGGAAGAAATCGCATCATGAACTATTTGTGCGACGTAAAGATGGCATCCCTTCAAATTTAACGTGAGTTGCATAATAGTGGCACTAGTAGCTGTTAGTAAAAATTGCCTTTAAGCCGACAAAGGTGCCATTATCAACACCTCACTCAATTAGAACGAGGTTGTGTAACACGGCTACGTGAAGCTAGATATTCCTTCTACAATATTGCTGAAAGGCTTGACAGGAATGTAGCCACTGTACATGACTGCTGGCAGCCATCGTCACGAGACAGTATGAGCTCTGGCCGGCAACATGGCACTTCCGAGAGGGAAGATCATCGTCTACATCTACATCTACATCTACAAGCATATTCCGCAATCCACCATACGGTGCGTGGCGGAGGGTACCTCGTACCACAACTATCATCTTCTCTCCCTGTTTCACTCCCAAGCAGAACGAGGGAAAAATGACTGCCTACATGCCTCTGTATCAGCCCTAACCTCTCTTATCGTATCTTTGTGGTCTTTCCGTGAAATGTAAGTTGGCGGCAGTAAAATTGTACTGCAGTCAGCCTCAAACGCTGGTTCTCTAAATTTACTCAGTAGCGATTCACGAAAAGAACGCCTCCTTTCCTCTAGAGACTCCTACCCGAGTTCCTGAAGCATTTCCGTAACACTTCCGTGATGATCAAACCTAGCAGTAACAAATCTAGCAGCCCTTCTATGAATTGCTTTTATGTCCTCCCTCAACCCGACCTGATAGGGATCCAAAACGCTCGAGCAGTACTCAAGAATAGGTCGTACTAGTGTTTTATAACAGGCCTCCTTTACAGATGAACCACATCTTCCCAAACTTCTACCAATGAACCGAAGACGACTATCCGCCTTGCCCGCAACTGCCATTACATGCTTGTCCCACTTCATATCGCTCTGCAATGTTACGCCCAAATATTTAATCGACGTGACTGTGTCAAGCACTACACTACTAATGGAGTATTCAAACATTACAGG
Source organism: Schistocerca americana (assembly GCF_021461395.2). Lineage (NCBI taxonomy): Eukaryota > Metazoa > Arthropoda > Insecta > Orthoptera > Acrididae > Schistocerca > Schistocerca americana. Next base: position 659,157,096 of record NC_060120.1, on the reverse strand, counting down.
ATTCTTTTTCCTATTCATCTGCATTAATTTACAATTATCAATGTTTAGAGCTAGCTGCCATTCTTTACACCAATCACAGATCCTGTCCAAGTCATCTTGTATCCTCCTACAGTCACTCAGTGACGACACCTTCCCGTTCACCACAGCATCATCAGCAAACAGCCGCACTTTGCTATCCACCCTATCCAAAAGATCATTTATGTAGATAGAAAACAACAGCGAACCTACCACACTTCCCTGGGGCACTCCAGATGATACCCTCACCTCCGATGAACACTTACCATCGAGGACAACGTACTGGGTTCTATTACACAAGAAGTCGTGTTCGGAGCGTGGCTTTGGCGCATCGGACTGTTTCTGCAACAGCAATTTGAGCAGCACTTGGCACCACAGTGACACAACGAACTGTTACAAATCGCTTACTTCAAGGAGAGGTCCGAGCCAGAGGCTCCGTAGCGTGCATTCAATGTGCCGCAAACCATCGTTATTTGAGACTTCAGTGGTGTCACGCGAGAGCTCACTGGAGGGGAGGGTGAAGGTTTGTTGTTTTCTTCTGAAAACCAGTTCTGCCTCGGTGCCAATGCTGGCTGTATGTTAGTTAAAAGGAGACCAGTTGAGGGCCTGCAGCCATCTTCTCTGCGTGCTAAACACGCTGGATGTAAGCCTGGAGCCGGCCGAGGTGGCCGAGCGGTTCTAGGCGCTTCAGTCTGGAACCGCACGACCGCTACGGTCGCAGGTTCGAATCCTGCCTCGGGCGTGGGTGTGTCTGATGTCCTTAGGTTAGATAGTTTTAAGTAGTTCTAAGTTCTAGGGGAATGGTGACCTCAGAAGTTAAGTCCCATAGTGCTCAGAGCCATTTGAACCATTTGTAAGCCTGGAGTTACGGTCTGAGGTGCGATTTCGTATTACAGCAGGATCACTCTCGTGGTTACCCCACACACTCTTACTGCAAATGTGTAAGTCAGTCTGGTGACTCGCCTTTTTTGTTCCATTCATGAACAGTATTCCAGGGAGTGTTTTCCAGCAGGATAACGTTCGCCGATATACCGCTGTTGTAACCCAACACACTCTACAGAGTGTCAATAAGTTGCCTTGGTCTGCTCCAACTCCAGACCTCTCTCCATTCGGCCACATATGGGACATCATCGGATGACATCTCCAGCGTTATCCTCAAACAGCATTAACCGGACTTGTGTTGACCGACCAATAGCGAAATTCATGGAACTCCATTCCATTAACTGACATTCGGTACCTGTGTAACACAACGTATGCACGTTTTCATGCTTGCAGTCAACATTCTGACGGTTACACCGGCTTTTAACGTACCAGCATTTTAAATTTGGAATGCCTTATTTCGGTCATACGCTAACCTGTTATCATGGAGTGTAAGTACCTACTGCGTTACCTAGACAAATGTATTCCAGAAATTTCATTGCTCTACATTATCTTTCGGTGTTGCGAAGTTTTTGCATCAGTGTAGATAAAACTTCAGTGCTTATAGCAAAGAGAAAGAAACCAATGCTATCTGATTACAAGATTAGTGGTGATCATCAAGAGCACGTCAGATCATGGAAGATTTTAGGGGGTAATTCTAAGAAATCACTGGAAACGCTTCTCTTAAAATGTAGTACATCTGTAAAGGAAATCGCCGGCCGATGTAGCCGAGCGGTTCTAGGCGCTACAGTCTGGAACCGCGCGACCGCTACAGTCGCAGGTTCGAATCCTGCCTCGGGCGTGGGTGTGTGTGATGTCCTTAGGTTAGTTAGGTTTAAGTAGTTCTAAGTTCTAGGTGACTGATGACCTCAGAAGTTAAGTCTCATAGTGCTCAGAGCCATTTGAACCATTTGTAAAGGAAATCAATACAAGACGCTAGTGCAACCAGTTCTAGCGTGTTTTTTCTACGTTTAGACCTTATCGAGTAGGCACAGCAACAGACGTCCAACGAATTCAGAGAAACGCTGCTAGGATCGCAACATGTTTTGCAGCCTATACGAAAGTCTAGCAGAAAATCTCTGGGAACGTAAATGGGGATTCCGTGGAAGAAAAACGATGTTGTCCACGCGAAATGCTGTTGTGTGTATTTAAAGAACCCATATTCGAAGTAGACTGAGAGACCAACATCGCTTACACGTGCCGAGATCGTGGCAACAAGATGAGAGACATTAGAGCACTTTACAGGGACATACGGACACTCGTTTCTCACTTAATCAGGACCAGAGCGGAGTAGGAAAGAAAATCAGTACCACTGGTATCTTCCGTCATGCGTTGTGCAGCGGCTTACAGAAAATATAGATACAGAACAAAATGAGATGATCACCTCTCTGTTTGCGGGGTTCGGTTTTTACTGAGTTACATTGTTTTTTCAGTTCCGATGGACTGTGAGCGAATGGGAGCGATTGTCTCTGCCTGTGATTGCTCCGCTTCGGACGTCTTCCGTCGTATGGAGTTCGGTCGATAGTTGTAGAGCTACACTTCGGAGCACTTCAGAGACATTTGCAATCCTCAATGGTTCTCTATGAAATGGATCAAGTAAACGACATTCTGAGCCAGTGCCCGACCTCTAGTCGAATCGGCGTATTCCGACCACAACTCCTGGGTATCTAATACCTAAGAAAAGACTGATACTTATGTCCTAAACAGAACTTGCTCACCACGATGTTCAGCCTGTCTGTTTTAATCCTCTGATTGCCGGGCTAGTGTGGATTACGGAGATAATGCTTTCGTCACGCTGTGTTTTTCAATGCTGAAGTAGAGCCTGTTTCAGTGGTATTTCGCGCAAGCGGCGAGTAAATAAAAAGCTGTAAAGCATTTCCCTGATCGCCAGTCTCTGCTATTCTCACTCTTATCTGTAGACTGACGAACCGCGCGATATCATTGTTACTTGCTGTGTGTTTCGTTGTACCAGCGGACTTCATACCAATCTGCTGCTGACGTCTCTGCTACACAGGGCATGTTTGCTGTTGTGTAACCCGTGACGGTGAGTGAGCTGTAATTATGGAGCCAGTCGTGGGCTGGGACCCAACTGCATGGGAAAGAGATATCTTTGTACCGGCGTTCTCGGAAACGCGCATAGTGAATTGTCACCTCCCCCCGCAGTATATAAACAGGGGACACGCTCAACAGCCTGGGGCGCGTGCGCAGTCGATGTCTAGTGCGCGCACAGGGAGCAGCGTGGCAGCCCCACGTTCAGTCGCAGTATTCCGAAGTGCGTACGGACGCCTTGCTAATCTCCGAGGAGAGGAAACCGCAGTAGACGTAAGCTCTATTCTTACTGCTTTCCGAGTGAAGCTATTTTCAGTAGCTATGGCTGAAACAGAAATCGAGAGATATGTAATATTGTTTTATTGTTAATATCCATCTCTTGCTGAAACATTTCACTGCTAATGTCACTGTGTTCCGTTGCTGTTTCAACATATAATCGGAGTTGTAGCACGCGTTCTTAATCAACGCACACAAATTAAAATGCGAGCAAACAAACTGTACTTTTTTTTGCCATTTTACCTTTAGACAATGTACGTAAATGAACTCCCCAAACCATATGAGTTACATAGTACGTGTAGTGGATCTTATCACATCGGAAGATGGAAGCTATTTGCCGCAACCGGTTATGTAATTATTTTATATGCATTCAAGCGATCGGGACGCAATAAATTAATATGCAAACACAACGATATCATATTTCCTGCTGACAATTTGTCAATTTTTGACAAACTTTAATTTGCGCCAGGCACTGAGTCGATTCGTTTTTATATAATTCCCTCGCCAGTAACCTTGTTTTCAATTTTTAAATATTAATATCATCAACTACTTCATTAATTACAGTTAGCCTGGCTCTTTCAAACAACCTATTTGAATTTGTGTCATTTCGAACAATATTCGGATAAATTTTATCTATCTATTCATCTGGACTGTTGACGATCACTATATTTTATAAATTAAAGTCACCCACTTTTGCCATATTTATGTTCAGACAATGCCCAATGACTATTGTAGTACTTTATATGATTTTCTGTAGTAGACAGATTGATTCACGAGCAAGCATTGTGTATGTAATTAATTACCGTTAAACTACGCAAATCATCTGATAGTACATACTAAGAGCATTGGGGAAACTTCGGAGCGTCGTTAGTGTGTTTTTAAGTTCAATTTTGCCAATTACACGATCAAATGGGTGAGCGCTTCATTAGTTTGTGTTTTTAGGCAAAATATCGCGCTTCATCATTGGAAAATTCGACTCTCATATTTTGTTCTTAACTGGCTTTCTTCAGTCTGGTCAAAAAGAGATGACAGCTTCAAACACACACTTATTTCATCTGCTAAAGCTGATTCTGGGATAAGTGGAAGCATTTCCCGAAAGTATAACTCTACATCTACATCTACATTTATACTCCGCAAGCCACCCAACGGTGTGTGGCGGAGGGCACTTTACGTGCCACTGTCATTACCTCCCTTTCCTGTTCCAGTCGCGTATGGTTCGCTGGAAGAACGACTGTCTGAAAGCCTCCGTGCGCGCTCTAATCTCTCTAATTTTACATTCGTGATCTCCTCGGGAGGTATAAGTAGGGGGAAGCAATATATTCGATACCTCATCCAGAAACGCACCCTCTCGAAACCTGGCGAGCAAGCTACACCGCGATGCAGAGCGCCTCTCTTGCAGAGTCTGCCACTTGAGTTTATTAAACATCTCCGTAACGCTATCACGGTTACCAAATAACCCTGTGACGAAACGCGCCGCTCTTCTTTGGATCTTCTCTATCTCCTCCGTCAGACCGATCTGGTACGGATCCCACACTGATGAGCAATACTCAAGTATAGGTCGAACGAGTGTTTTGTAAGCCACCTCCTTTGTTGATGGACTACATTTTCTAAGCACTCTCCCAATGAATCTCAGCCTGGTACCCGCCTTACCAACAATTAATTTTATATGATCATTCCACTTCAAATCGTTCCGCACGCATACTCCCAGATATTTTACAGAAGTAACTGCTACCAATGTTTGTTCCGCTATCATATAATCATACAATAAAGGATCCTTCTTTCTATGTATTCGCAATACATTACATTTGTCTATGTTAAGGGTCAGTTGCCACTCCCTGCACCAAGTGCCTATCCGCTGCAGATCTTCCTGCATTTCGCTACAATTTTCTAATGCTGCAACTTCTCTGTATACTACAGCATCATCCGCGAAAAGCCGCATGGAACTTCCGACACTATCTACTAGGTCATTTATATACACTCCTGGAAATGGAAAAAAGAACACATTGACACCGGTGTGTCAGACCCACCACACTTGCTCCGGACACTGCGAGAGGGCTGTACAAGCAATGATCACACGCACGGCACAGCGGACACACCAGGACCCGCGGTGTTGGCCGTCGAATGGCGCTAGCTGCGCAGCATTTGTGCACCGCCGCCGTCAGTGTCAGCCAGTTTGCCGTGGCATACGGAGCTCCATCGCAGTCTTTAACACTGGTAGCATGCCGCGACAGCGTGGACGTGAACCGTATGTGCAGTTGACGGACTTTGAGCGAGGGCGTATAGTGGGCATGCGGGAGGCCGGGTGGACGTACCGCCGAATTGCTCAACACGTGGGGCGTGAGGTCTCCACAGTACATCGATGTTGTCGCCAGTGGTCGGCGGAAGGTGCACGTGCCCGTCGACCTGGGACCGGACCGCAGCGACGCACGGATGCACGCCAAGACCGTAGGATCCTACGCAGTGCCGTAGGGGACCGCACCGCCACTTCCCAGCAAATTAGGGACACTGTTGCTCCTGGGGTATCGGCGAGGACCATTCGCAACCGTCTCCATGAAGCTGGGCTACGGTCCCGCACACCGTTAGGCCGTCTTCCGCTCACGCCCCAACATCGTGCAGCCCGCCTCCAGTGGTGTCGCGACAGGCGTGAATGGAGGGACGAATGGAGACGTGTCGTCTTCAGCGATGAGAGTCGCTTCTGCCTTGGTGCCAATGATGGTCGTATGCGTGTTTGGCGCCGTGCAGGTGAGCGCCACAATCAGGACTGCATACGACCGAGGCACACAGGGCCAACACCCGGCATCATGGTGTGGGGAGCGATCTCCTACACTGGCCGTACACCACTGGTGATCGTCGAGGGGACACTGAATAGTGCACGGTACATCCAAACCGTCATCGAACCCATCGTTCTACCATTCCTAGACCGGCAAGGGAACTTGCTGTTCCAACAGGACAATGCACGTCCGCATGTATCCCGTGCAACCCAACGTGCTCTAGAAGGTGTAAGTCAACTACCCTGGCCAGCAAGATCTCCGGATCTGTCCCCCATTGAGCATGTTTGGGACTGGATGAAGCGTCGTCTCACGCGGTCTGCACGTCCAGCACGAACGCTGGTCCAACTGAGGCGCCAGGTGGAAATGGCATGGCAAGCCGTTCCACAGGACTACATCCAGCATCTCTACGATCGTCTCCATGGGAGAATAGCAGCCTGCATTGCTGCGAAACGTGGATATACACTGTACTAGTGCCGACATTGTGCATGCTCTGTTGCCTGTGTCTATGTGCCTGTGGTTCTGTCAGTGTGATCATGTGATGTATCTGACCCCAGGAATGTGTCAATAATGTTTCCCCTTCCTGGGACAATGAATTCACGGTGTTCTTATTTCAATTTCCAAGAGTGTATATTGTGAAAAGCAATGGTCCCATAACACTCCCCTGTGGCACGCCAGAGGTTACTTTAACGTCTGTAGACGTCTCTCCATTGATAACAACATGCTGTGTTCTGTTTGCTAAAAACTCTTCAATCCAGCCACACAGCTGGTCTGATATTCCGTAGGCTCTTACTTTGTTTATCAGGCGACAGTGCGGAACTGTATCGAATGCCTTCCGGAAGTCAAGAAAAATAGCATCTACCTGGGAGCCTGTATCTAATATTTTCTGGGTCTCATGAACAAATAAAGCGAGTTGGGTCTCACAGGATCGCTGTTTCCGGAATCCATGTTGATTCCTACATAGTAGATTCTGGGTTTCCAAAAACGACATGATACTCGAGCAAAAAACATGTTCTAAAATTCTACAACAGATCGACGTCAGAGATATAGGTCTATAGTTTTGCGCATCTGCTCGACGACCCTTCTTGAAGACTGGGACTATCTGTGCTCTTTTCCAATCATTTGGAACCCTCCGTTCCTCTAGAGATTTGCGGTACACGGCTGTTAGAAGGGGGGGGGGGGGGGGGGGCAAGTTCTTTCGCGTACTCTGTGTAGAATCGAATTGGTATCCCGTCAGGTCCAGTGGACTTTCCTCTATTGAGTGATTCCAGTTGCTTTTCTATTCCTTGGACACTTATTTCGATGTCACCCATTTTTTCGTTTGTGCGAGGATTTAGAGAAGGAACTGCAGTGCGGTCTTCCTCTGTGAAACAGCTTTGGAAAAAGGTGTTTAGTATTTCAGCTTTACGCGTGTCATCCTCTGTTTCAATGCCATCATCATCCCGTAGTGTCTGGATATGCTGTTTCGAGCCACTTACTGATTTAACGTAAGACCAGAACTTCCTAGGATTTTCTGTCAAGTCGGTACATAGAATTTTACTTTCGAATTCACTGAACGCTTCACGCATAGCCCTCCTTACGCTAACTTTGACATCGTTTAGCTTCTGTTTGTCTGAGAGGTTTTGGCTGCGTTTAAACTTGGAGTGGAGCTCTCTTTGCTTTCGCAGTAGTTTCCTAACTTTGTTGTTGTACCACGGTGGGTTTTTCCCGTCCCTCACAGTTTTACTCGGCACGTACCTGTCTAAAACGCATTTTACGATTGCCTTGAACTTTTTCCATAAACACTCAACATTGTCAGTGTCGGAACAGAAATTTTCGTTTTGATCTCTTAGGTAGTCTGAAATCTGCCTTCTATTACTCTTGCTAAACAGATAAACCTTCCTCCCTTTTTTTATATTCCTATTAACTTCCATATTCAGGGATGCTGCAACGGCCTTATGATCACTGATTCCCTGTTCTGTACATACAGAGTCGAAAAGTTCGGGTCTGTTTGTTATCAGTAGGTCCAAGATGTTATCTCCACGAGTCGGTTCTCTGTTTAACTGCTCGAGGTAATTTTCGGATAGTGCACTCAGTATAATGTCACTCGATGCTCTGTCCCTACCACCCGTCCTAAACATCTGAGTGTCCCAGTCTATATCTGGTAAATTGAAATCTCCACCTAAGACTATAACATGCTGCGAAAATTTATGTGAAATGTATTCCAAATTTTCTCTCTGTTGTTCTGCCACTAATGCTGCTGAGTCGGGAGGTCGGTAAAAGAAGCCAATTATTAACCCAGTTCGGTTGTTGAATGTAACCTCCACCCATAATAATTCACAGGAACTATCCACTTCTACTTCACTACAGGATAAACTACTACTAACAGCGACGAACACTCCACCACCGGTTGCATGCAATCTATCCTTTCTAAACACCGTCTGTACCTTTGTAAAAATTTCGGCAGAATTTATCTCTGGCTTAAGCCAGCTTTCTGTACCTATAACGATTTCAGCTTCGGTGCTTTCTACCAGCGCTTGAAGTTCTGGTACTTTACCAACGCAGCTTCGACAGTTGACAATTACAATACCAATTGCTGCTTGGTCCCCGCATGTCCTGACTTTGCCCCGCACCCGTTGAGGCTGTTGCCCTTTCTGTACTTGCCCAAGGCCATCTAACCTAAAAAACCGCCCAGCCCACGCCACACAACCCCCGCTACCCGTGTAGCCGCTTGTTGCGTGTAGTGGACTCCTGACCTATCCAGCGGAACCCGAAACCCCACCACCCTATGGCGCAAGTCGAGGAATCTGCAGCCCACACGGTCGCAGAACCGTCTCAGCCTCTGATTCAGACCCTCCACTCGGCTCTGTACCAAAGGTGCGTAGTCAGTCCTGTCGACGATGCTGCAGATGGTGAGCTCTGCTTTCATCCCGCTAGCGAGACTGGCAGTCTTCACCAAATCAGATAGCCGCCGGAAGCCAGAGAGGATTTCCTCCGATCCATAGCGACACACATCATTGGTGCCGACATGAGCGACCACCTGCAGATGGGTGCACCCTGTACCCTTCATGGCATCCGGAAGGACCCTTTCCACATCTGGAATGACTCCCCCCAGTATGCACACGGAGTGCACATTGGTGTTCTTCCCCTCTCTTTCTGCCATTTCCCTAAGGGGCCCCATTACGCGCCTGACGTTGGAGCTCCCAATTACCAGTAAGCCCACCCTCTGCGACTGCCCGGATCTTGCAGACTGAGGGGCAACCTCTGGAACAGGACAAGCAGCCATGTCAGGCCGAAGATCAGTATCAGCCTGAGACAGAGCCTGAAACTGGTTCGTCAGACAAACTGGAGAGGCTTTCCGTTCAGCCCTCCGGAATGTCTTTCGCCCCCTGCCACACCTTGAGACGACCTCCCACTCTACCACAGGTGAGGGATCAGCCTCAATGCGGGCAGTATCCCGGGCAACCACAGTCGTAGTCCGATCAGGGGATGCATGGGACGAGCTGGCCGTCCCCGACAAACCCCCATCCGGACCCCCACAGTGATGCCCATTGGCAACAGCCTCAAGCTGTGTGACCGAAGCCAACACTGCCTGAAGCTGGGAGCGAAGGGATGCCAACTCAGCCTGCATCCGAACACAGCAGTTGCAGTCCCTATCCATGCTAAAAACTGTTTTGCAAAGAACGTCTGAAATAATCTACAGAGAGCGCAAACAAATCAACAAAATTTAAACGGTTATTAAAATACAAGATTGCCTAGTAAATGCAGTAATGCTGCTACTTGCGCACTGGTGACACTGCTCGGCGGCGGAAGGAGACTACGCGAATTTACACTATTCAGGTACTAAAACGCGATGCTACACTCTCAAATATTATAATACGCCCGAAATTTATGAATTAAACAATGCAAGTACCAAAAACACGCAAAGAAATTAAGAATTAAACTATGTAACAAATGAGTGAGCTAGGAGTATACGACTTGCTGCTCAGCTGCTTATCCAACGGCGGCAGGGAGCACACTGACTGTGACCAACCGACACTGGCCGTTCAAAACAAAAACAGAAGACAAACGACTACGCGAATTTACACTATTCAGGTACTAAAACGCGATGCTACAACTCTCAAATACTATAATACGCCCGAAATTTATGAATTAAACAATGCAAGTACCAAAAACACGCAAAGAAATTAAGAATTAAACTATGTAACAAATAAGTGAGCTAGGAGTAAACGACTTGCTGCTCAGCTGCTTATCCAACGGCGGCAGGGAGCACACTGACTGTGACCAACCGACACTGGCCGTTCAAAACAAAAACAGAAGACAAACGACTACGCGAATTTACGCTATTCAGGTACTAAAACGCGATGCTACACTCTCAAATACTATAATACGCTAGAAATTTATGAATTAAACAATGCAAGTACCAAAAACACGCAAAGAAATTAAGAATTGAACTATGTAACAAATGAGTGAGCTAGGAGTATACGACTTGCTGCTCAGCTGCTTATCCAACGGCGGCAGGGAGCACTTCACGTTATAATTTTCAATGCCGAATTGTACATGCGTTACAAATCATTCTTTTTAAAACTTGACCTCGTCCAGATGCTCTTAATATATTACAAGCTCGAAATTATTGTTCTGAAACGAATAAATATTCGGAAAGCAACGAACATACAACTGCAATCAGTGCCAACGTGGACGGCTAGATTCGAGTCTCGCAAATACCACCGAACACACTAAGGCACGCGTAAAAAGAGCAGGAATTCCTGTGATACACGAGAATAGGGACTTAATAGCCTAGTTTTAGGAGAAGCTTGCTTACTAGAGATTCCAAATCACTGCAGAAAATTTACTTTATTTGAAGCGGAAATTCATAAAGAAGGAAATGAATGAGGGAGTAGATGTCATTAACCAACTGTGTGACAGATACTGAGCTGAGCAGGTAAACTGTACTTGAAGAATCCTACTCTCCATGTTTGATTAATAATACTTGATGGAACACGAATGATTGCAAACCAGACAACACCCGACTTCTGACCAAATGAAACTCTTACAATGACAATGCGCAGTTCTGCGAATGTACTGAGGCAACGATGTAGGGGGAAACAATATCCTGAAATGAAAATTGTTGCAACAAATTATAAGCTAGAATAAATATTTCTGTCTTTGATGCTTAAGACTAATGGGGAGAGGAGTTCTTTTTTCAGAAGATATGCTGCAAGTTGTAACAAATAAGGATTGGCTCACACCACCCTGCTCTGTCCACGCTTCTAATTTATAAGTTTTATATATATATATATATATATATATATATATATATATATATATATATATATATAAAGGTAATATTACGATAGTGAGCACATGTTACACAAAATATCAGTTTTGCACAAACAGAAGCCGGTCGGGGTGGCCGAGCGGTTCTAGGCACTACAGTCTGGAACCGCGCGACCGCTACGGTCACAGGTTCGAATCCTGCCTCGGGCATGGATGTGTGTGATCTCCTTAGGTTAGTTAGATTTAAGTAGTTCTAAGTTCTAGGGGACTGATAATCTCAGAAGTTGTCCCATAGTGCTCAGAGCCATTTGAACCATAAACAGAAATCCTCTTCAGAAGCGTATTATTCATGTCTTGCTACATACTGTTCTGATTATATTGTGATAATTAGATTCACTAGAAGCCGTTACGTTGCAATAGAATGGTCCTTAAGCAACACAGTGTGAAGTCATCTGCGGGTTGTAAGCAGTGTCTGAATTCGAGTAAAACGCTTTAAGTATATGTGAATTTATTGCCACTGTATGTTTTGGGAAGGTAATTAATATTTCGTGTACCTTTAATATACTTCAGAACTGCTTAGATGACTGTCGGTAAACTGCTATAGGATGTGTAATAATCACTTGCGTAAAGACTAGTAGAAAACGTAACATTTAATGATCGCAAACGCACGTTTCCCTTGCCTGTTAGAAACATTTAAGCAGCTTGAGACATAGTTGTGATCATAGGAAATCAGTGACTTGAAACTATAAGTCAACTGTTTGACTTTTCATTTAGTTGGACGTAGAATCCTGTCACATAAGTTTTCAGACTGTGAACCAGAGTATGTGTGCTGCTACCAAGTGCAGATCCTCCTATAGGTAGCTGCCAAAATGTGACAGTGTTGTGACCGTGTTCGTCATCTGCGTGTGTGTACAACGAGTCAAGTGACTGCCAGGAGACATATAAGGTATCTTTAGCTGTAGCAGTAAAAAATTCATTTCTTATCCCTGTTATTGTTGCCAACAAAAAATGGTTCAAATGGCTCTGAGCACTATGGGACTCAACATCTTAGGTCATAAGTCCCCTAGAACTTAGAACTACTTAAACCTAACTAACCTAAGGACATCACACACACCGATGCCCGGGGCAGGATTCGAACCTGCGACCGTAGCAGTCCCGCGGGTCCGGACTGCAGCGCCAGAACCGCACGGCCACCGCGGCCGGCACTGTTGCCAACACTTTGGTCTACTTCAGAGTTGGTAGTATGAGTATATTCTTAGAGAATCTTTTCCTCCCCAGCTACTGGAAAAAGACAAGGTGCGGTAAACAGCAAATTACTGTGACACACTGTCTGAAAATTCTCCGACATTCACGAAGGGCAAGCGCGTCACCAAGGTAGCTTTCCCAAGCGACATGCGTGTGGGATGCCAAATATGTACCCGTTATTTTACTAACACTGGGAAGCCCGTCTTCTTTAAAGGACATGTCTATTGAGCAGGCTGCTGAGGCATTGATGAAACGGGAGTTACACCTCTGCAGAAGAAATGTGTAATTTGAGTCTTTGTAACAGAAAGGCAGACAGAAATATTTCTCCGAAAACCTGTCGCAAGCAACGAATATTAATCATGAAGGGTGAACACAATATCTCCCTTTAGAAATCCAACAAGAAGAACAATCAGAATTAAATAAAAGTATGCAATACTAAATACAACCATTATCGCTAAATACAATATAGAAGAAAAATAAAAAGGGGTCAGTTTCATTGTGTGGTATAGTTAGAAGAGGCTGACCATAGTGTTTTCATAGATAACTCACTTCTGCGAAATCTAAACTGACATACAGTCACAATGGTTTTGAGAAAAAAAATGACACATCTTGCCCCAGGTCACTGTCGATTCAAATAATCAGTCTGAGATTTTCTGAAAAATAAGTAGTTCATGAAAATAGCAAATGATCTTGCACAAATAAATTTTTCGAGCATGCATATAGACTAATCAGTGCAGTTTGTGTCATGTGTTCCTGTACAAAGGAAGTAAACAACGATAATGATGAATGATAAACAATGATAAAAAATATTTGAGACACTTCTAATATTTTTAAGTCTTACACTGAGACAATGACATATCCAACAGTGATAAAAAATTACAATTACGCTCCTCATGTTATTTCAGAATTATAGTGTAGTGATACGTTGCGAACAAAAAACAAGAAGAAACACTTTAAGTCTCTCTCACTCTTCCTCTTTGTACTATTTCATAAACGTGGGAGAATCACAGGGTGAAAAGAGGCTTGAGTTTCGATGTTTGTTAAAAGAAAAGTGATAGAAGAACAAGTAAGACTTGCTGTCTTCTGTAGGGCAACGGTGTAATGAATCCAGTCCGTAATAATGGAAAACGTTCGCGAAACAGAAAACGCTTGCACAAAGGGAGCAGGTAACTAGGAACCATGTGGAGACCAGCAGTATCACAATATTGCTAAGCCAGAACAGATAACTGAATATAATTAATTTTCCCATGATGTGCTACAAATACAAAAGTGACAAGTCCTGTATTTGGTAGAGCTTTGAGGCTAATGATCATCGACTGAACTCTCTATAATGCAAATGTATTATATCATTAGCCCTTATTAATTACGTGAGCTGCAGAAATACAGTTACTTGTTTCTTTATGTTGGGATTTTGGGAAATAATAGTTCTCTCTTGGATCTGATAAGCGCTTAAAATCTGTTACACAAATTTGGCACCTGTGCCAATAATCGACATACACAGATTACATTTAGTACAACATACGTATTCTAAAGGAATGGGGAAGTGAATTCATGCCCATGATCAGGCGCATTCAAAGCAAACGAGATTCATACACTCAGAACACACAGTGCGACCTCCAATGAAACTATGGGCTCGGCTCTGAGCACTATGGGACTTAACATCTGTGGTCATCATTCCCATAAAACTTAGAACTACGTAAACCTAACTAACCTAAGGACATCACACACATCCATGCCCGAGGCAGGATTCGAACCTGCGACCGTAGCGGTCACGCGGTTCCAGACTGAAGCGCCTAGAAGCGCACGGCCACACCGGCCGGCATGAAACTATGGGAAAAGCAACCCAGAAGGATGTTCATTAATGTAAGGGCTAAGAGGAAAGGCTGTATTCCGAATGATGGCTAGTGGTCTCGGAAATCACTCCACTTGAGACGGACCTAACACAAACAAGGCTTAAAAAACAATAATTTTAAGAAACCGCATGACTGCAATAAACTGGCGGAAATGATGAACGTATGTGTGTTCAATAACCAGGTCAAAGTGCTATGAAACGCGCAAAACTAACATTGACTAGATATTCGGTGAGCAAGGAAAATATGCTTCCAGTCTAGCCCAAAAAACTAAAACAAATACAATGCATAAAAACTTCAGTTAAGAATATATATGGGGGTGTACATATGAAAAGGTTAAAAACAAGTTATCAGTCATTATAACGCTGACGGTTGGTATCGGAAGCAGAATGATTTTTCAAACAGAACTTGGAGTTTAACACCAATAATAATAATTTCAAGAATTATAAGGAAAATGAGCATGAAAGATTCCACCAATCCCAATGAAGGGGAGATTTCAGTAAAAGACATGAGCCGTGGCTGGCTCGAGTCATGCTTGTCTTGGGTTAAACTATAGTTGCCGTATTATGGTTTTATTTCTTCTGCAGTTATCGCGATAATGTTGCTGTCCTTTCCATGAGTGGCAGCAGCAGCGTGTATCGATACTAGTACTGCTGTACTATCTTTGGTGTGGCGGATATAGTTTCCGGCTGGGCGGTGTGTGACCAGTCGGTCGGTTGGCATGGAGCAGCAAGGAAGTCTCCATCTTCCACAGTAAACCGAGACTAGAAAATATCTTTGCACACAATATTGCACAGGTAAAAGATACACCAAATTTATGGTACGCGAGAATAGGGACAGAGTAACCTAATTACAGGTGAAGTCTACCGATTGGAGATTTCAGATCATTAAAAGGAAGCTATTTTATTTGATCAAATGAAACTGTATGGTTCTTGAGACGTTTTCAAGTCTCAAACATCTGTGACGTATACAGGGAGTTCAATTGACACATGGAAAGTACGAGCCAAAAGTAGCTAAAAAGCTCCAATAAACATGTGTTCACAAATTAACTGTTGTCCAGATACAACACATTTTCCGTTGCGGTTCGTCGGTGTCTACGAATACTTGGAATATCTGAACATTAAAATAGGTGTTCGAAATCTTGTCCATGCGTCTGAATGCCACATTGAACTCGTCTCTTAACTGAGTTGCGACTTCTCTCAGACAGTCCTTGGGAATTCTGTAAATGCTGGAAGGCTGCTTCAATCCGCAAACATAATTCCTCAAGAGAGTTGACCTCGGTAGCGTAGACCAGACTTTTGACATGACCCCACATGCAGAACTCCCTGGGATTTAAACCAAAGACGTTGGAGGCTATGGGTCAGGCCCTCCTCTATCTATCCCATGTTGACCATACGTCTGAGCTAGACGCCGGCACACTCGTAAAAGAGAATGTGCTGCAGCACCGTCGTGCATGAACGACGTGTTCAGAGGTCGGTTCAGTGGAACATCGTCATGTACATCAGGAAGTACAGTCCGCAGAAACCGAACGTACTGCTGTCCGGTTAGTCTCTGTCGTAGCAAATATGGTCCAATTATGTGGTCTCCGAGCAGTCCTGCCCAGAGGTTCAACGAATAACGCTTCTGATGTCGTGATACTTGTATTGCGTTAGGATTGACATCGGCCCAAATGTGACAGTTATGGTAGTTAAGAGTACCGTCATGCGTAAATCGAGCCTCATCCGTGAACAGAATACTGCTT
This sequence comes from Schistocerca americana, assembly GCF_021461395.2. NCBI lineage: Eukaryota > Metazoa > Arthropoda > Insecta > Orthoptera > Acrididae > Schistocerca > Schistocerca americana. The sequence goes on along the minus strand of NC_060120.1, from coordinate 659,140,978 downwards.
GCGAACAGGGGATTCTGGGTACACTGTTACTGCATCCACTGGCAGAAATTTTCTCTCGGCGGGAATTCCGAGTTTTTGAGGGCTTGCGCTCGCTGGAGATGATATGGATAGAGTACCGCCACACACTGCTATGACTCAGGAGACGCTCTTGGGTATAAATCCTCCTTGTTGAAATACTCGGACGTTTGTGTACAATGCGTAACATACTTTCCTCAGCACCGGCTGCTATGGATGGGGGTCGACCTTCTCGTACATGGTGTGCGAAATTCTTGGTTTCTTTAAGGCGCTGATGTAACCAGCTGTGCGCCCGAAGGGCAGCCGGCGGAGAGGAAAAGCTTCTCCATGCAATCATGGAGACTCAAGGGCACTGCTATTCGCTTTATCATACAAGAAGTGCATGTCAACATACTCTTCACTGATGTAACCTCTGTCCATGGTGCCTTCACGCTTTATGATTAATTGTGGCGCCGATACGGCACAGTGCACGTAGGGGGAGAAGGGAAGTAGTTGCGCATGCGCAAACAAACAAATTGTCGATTCAAAATCTTGAGGTGCCAACGTGAATACTGCAGAATCCGGGGGCGTTACAGTTAGTTCTCACCTCGAACTAATGCGATTCCACGCTACGGTTGATTTGTGGACCCAGGACCTTTTTAGCTACTTTTGGCCTATACTTTACATGCGTGAATTATTGACTGTCACTTCTGAAACAACGTGCATGTGCATACTAGAAGGGACGAATAAAAATTTGTACAAAGGTCAGGATTCGAAATCCGGTCTACTACTCACTATTAGGCAGATGCACCAGCCGCTACGCCACCCTGACGCAGTAATGATACCCAACTGCACGTGACCTAGTGGTTAGCGCATCTGCCTAGTGAGCAGAATACCTGGGTTCGAATTCCGGACTTGGTACAAATTTTCATTTCTTCTTTTATTGAGACTTGAAAAGGTCTCTGGAATAAAATAGTTTCATTTGATTAAAAGCACCTATGCCTAGGTTCCAGGCAGCATCCCCCCTTTTCGTTCACTGCCGAGGTGCCATTCCAATATATTTGTACTTCTAGTTCAAGGACAATACCAAGTGGGCTGAGGCGTGAATGAGAATTTTGATTGAGGAGGGAGGCGTGCTAAGGTAGTCCGCGCAGTTGTGCGAAACCACTGTGCCTGGGTGGCGTAGTGGTTAGTGCACCTACCTGTTGAACAGGAGAACTGTTGCAAATTTCCGTTTGTCGATTCAGTCTGCATGTATACGTACTTTATTTGAGACGGAAATTCACAAAAAGGAGATGAATGAGGGAACAGAAGTTATTAATCAACTCTACGGCAGGTACTGAATTTAAGGCCGTAGTGAATTAAAGACCGTAAAATCAAGTAAATACCCAGAAATTACAGTGATGAACAACATAAATTGGAAGGAACAGATAAAAAATGTTGTGGGGAAGGCTAACGAAAGAATACGTTTTATCGGCAGGACACTTAGAAAATGTAACAGATCTACTGATGAGACTGCCTACACTACTCTCGTCCTTCCTCTTTTAGAATAATGCTGCGCAGTGTGAGGCCCTCACCAGATAGGACTGACGGAGTACATCGAAAAAGTTTAAAGAAGGCAGCACGTTTTCAATTACCACGAAATATGGGAGAGAGTGCGTAACCACCCTCTTACTAATCGGCCTATCCTGCTTGCGATATAAAATATGACCGTGGATCGCGTGTATGCCTAATGGACTTTTTTATAATTGTATAAGGCTATCTTTCCCGAAGAAGTGACACCGATAAGTAGGAGGAAAGTGTACAACCGACCCTTCTGATGGAAAGTATATTGAAAATGAAAGTAATTAAACCGAACAGGACTATAATTTGGAAAATGAAAGTTATTTTGTGCATTCACGCGCGAACAACACTGGACAGAAAGGGGTACCACTGATCATGAATCCAAAAGTTACACTAATGAACGAAAAGGCAGTAATTAACAGTCGCCAGCGCACTAGGGCAATTTACATCCAAAATCCTGTACAAGATGATGGGAAAGAAAAATATGTATTATTCAACACTGACGTGGCAGCTAAAGGTTGCCACGGTTCTTTTGTTTTTTTTACTAATTTTAAGTGACTATGTAATGATAAAGAAATCTGAGAAGTCACTGTTACGTTATTTTGAAAAAGGCAATCGAGTAGTGATTTGAAAATATGCAGTTAAACTATATGTTAGTACTGAACTTCATTACGTGAACAATGACTTTCGGTGACCTCAGCACAACGTCAGCAGAGAAATTTAGAAAAAAGCAAGCACTTTGTTTCTTTGCCATTACTTATTTTGCAAATAGGATTTGATATTATTGCATGAACAACTGAGCTTTTTTAACTGACTTGAACAGAATTAAATAGTAGAATACGTACCAAACCAAACAGGCATATGCTATTTGTAAAACAAATAAAACTTCTGCACTCTTAATTTACGCATTTCTTTAGATTTTGATTTTTTCCAGTGATTGATTCTCAAGCTTGAAAAATGAAAAAGCTTTACTTTAGTCATACACTGAAGCGTCTGTTGTACAACAGTTAATTGAAATAGACTGGGGCTAAAATTCTTAAAAGAGAAATTATTCATTAATAAACTGGCTGTAAGTATTCAGTTTGTTTCTTATGTCACTCAGTTAGTATATTAGGAAAACAAAAGGAACAAGGATCCTGCTTGGCAACAATGTCTGGGGGCAATGAGGACACAATCGCCCTGAGTTTAACTGATTGTTATTTAAATAAATAATATCCATCAAATCACATTCAGTTGTGCTGCTGGGTTAGCCGTTAATACTTTCTAACAATGAACAGTCTTACTTCAGTGCTGTGCATACGACGAAACTCGGAGCCGACGACGAAACTGTGTTGCTGGAACTGCTGCTGTCGTTGAAGACGGTAGCATATTGTGGAGCCATGGCTAATTACAGGAATGGGCAATCGTAATTAATACAGCCTCTCCCGCCCGTCCACTGTTTATACTCCTGCTCTAGACATCTGGCCGACGCGTGTACATGATGCCGCCGAAATGGTACATTCTACTGCGAGAGCGTTAACACCACACTTCCGCACACTACAAGCGCTGGAACCCGTCTCTCTCTACCCTCGCGCTCTGCGGAATAACTCCCTACCCAAAGATTTTACAGCGCACAAGCACTGCTATTATCGTTGCTAGTCGATGCAAATAACAATTCCTTTGGCTTTTTCTCAGAACTTATAAGTTTCACAGTAAAACACAGATAAATACAATGAAACGTCAACAGACTTCTACCTAAATGTACACATACAGTGAAGCAATGTCGTTACTTATTAAAAGAAGCATTTAAATTACAGATATTTACATACAATTAAAAAAAATTAAATATCGTCAGCAGGTGCCATGCATCCTGCATTTTCGGTGTTACAAATGTCACTGAAATGGTACAGGATTTGGGATGGACATCATTGAAACAAAGGCGTATTTCGTTGCGGAGGGATCTTCTCACGAAATTTCAAACACCAACTTTCTCCTCCAAATGCGAAAATATTTTGTTGGCGCCGACTTACATAGGGAGAAATGATCACCAAGATAAAATAAGGGAAATCGGAGATCGTACGGAAAGATATAGGTGTTCGTTCCTTCCGCGCGCTATACGAGATTGAAATAATAGAAATGGTGAAGGTTGTTCGATGAATCCTCTGGCAGGTGCTTAAATGTGATTTGCAGAGTATCCATGTAGATGCAGATGTAGATCTAGAAATGGCTGAACAGTACTCGTGCTTGAAGAATCTTGCTCTGCAAATAACACTGCTAACACATGGTAGAATACAGATCACTGCAAACTAGAAAGAAAAACGTCTTCTAACGCAATACCACTGTTACTAGTAGATATCCCGAAATGTGAACGTGCAGTTCTCCATAAGTACTGAAGCAACAATATAATGCTAATACAAAAATTGTTACAACACACTATAAGTCAAACTAAATACTTCTATGACTGATGCTTAAGCGTAATGGAGAGAGAAGGTCTTACCCCAGCAGATGCGGTGCAAGTGTAGCGGGCGCGTTCATGACCTGCGTGTAAGAGCCGTGGGGTGACAGGTCGGGTATCTTAAGCAGGAGTAGTAAAAAGTTTCGTTTCTGAGCCCGGCACAACAGTGACCATCGCTGGAAGTACTCTAATAGCCAAATTTATTTTATTCTAAATTTTCATATTATTGTTAAGCTATAATTCCATTAACGGGAAAGAAAATTTCATGTAAACTGCCTTGTCGATCTATAAACGTTACACGGGTACAAAGTATCAGTAAATAAATCTTACTCAATGTGCTGAAAAAATTCGTACGAATGGATTGCTTTAACGCTTAAAATAGCTTTGTGTCTGTAGTTCCATCTACAAGATTACGTCTATTACAAAAAAAGGCAAGTTTTCATATTCATACAGCTTTCTTCGTAATGCTTCTCATAGATTACTACGCCAGATGCGGAAGGTGTGACGTTACAGTTGATGTTACATGCCATTTCATGATTATAGAATGTAGACAAATAAGCACGTTCAACAGAAGATTTCTCGCTGCGTTTATGTAGCCCTGTGGGCTGGAAAGGGTTCAGTGAGAGCAAAAGTTCTTAATTTCAGCCTCTCCTTCTGAACATAGATCTTTAGTGATTCTTAACAGCTAATTTAAATTACTTAACTGTTTACAAATATATTGTTGTGTGTTTTTACACTTACATACAATTGCATGTACTTTTCATGTATTCATCTGTTTCTTTGCATGTACTAGAATCATGTAGTAGCGATTTTTCCACTCAATAGGCCACATCTAAACATTTCACTGCACATTACCTAAACTGTAGCATACTTGCATGTGGTCCTTCTCGAATGCTTTAGGGATGACTGAGGGATCATGGAAGCCGTAGAGGGTGAGAGTAAAATGGAATGTTGGGCTGCGGTGGAGGGCGGATGGGTGGTGCGGCTATGAGTGAGTGTGTGTTTTGTGAAATTTTATTATCATTTTTTTATGGAAAACTGTGAATCAATTTGAATACTGTACTACTTTTACTCTTTTGGTCTTGAGGGTATTGTCGTTTCATTTAGGAAATTCTGTAGAGTAAGCATTCCCTTTCTTTTGCTGTTCTGGCATAAGACTACCATATCTATTTTTATCCCAGTGCGAAGGTGATTTTCTTTTATTAGATGTTGTGTATTACGTGTCCTTATAAGTTATGTGTACCTGACGTTAAAATTTCTTACGGTCATCCCGTTATATTTAGAGTGTTGTATTTTAATTCATACACTGCTCGGCCAGAACATTATAACCAACGACCTGTTACCGGATACAAACCCGTCCACGCGTTAGCAGTGTCAACTGGCGTGGATGACTGCTAATCAGACACACACACACTGTCCATGTAGTATCAGTGAGCGTGCTTCAAATGGTTGAAATGGCTCTGAGCACTATGGGACTTGACATCTAAGGTCACCAGTCCCTTAGAACTTAGAACTAATTAAACCTAGCCAACCTAAGGACATCACACACATCCATGCCTGAGGCAGGATTCGAACCTGCGACCGTAGCGGTCGCGCGGTTCCAGACTGAAGCGCCTAGAACCGCTCGGCCACCGCGGCAGGCAGTGAGCGTGCTATCCGAGAGTAGAATGGTGTTTGAGCCAGGGCAGATTGTGATGACACGGAGACGTGGTATGAGCATTTCGGAGACTGCACGACTTGTCGGGTATTCGAGGAGTGCTGTGATAAGAGTCTTCAACACGTGGAGGAACCAAGGTGAAATCACGTCCAGACGTCGTTGGGCAGGGCAGAAATCCCTTATTGCAGATATTGGACGTCGTAGACTGGGCAGACTGGTAAAACAGGACAGGCGGCGAACTGTGGCGGCACTAACATCACACCTTAATGCTGGGCAGAGTAAAAGTGTGTCTAACACACAATGGTTCGAACATTCGCAACAAAGGGTCACCGCAGCTGAATACCCATTCATATGCCAATGTTAATACCACGACATCGGCAACTACGACTGAAATGGGTACGTGACCATCGGCACTGGATGTTGGTGCGTGGCAGAGCGTTGCATGGTCTGATGAATCCCGGTACCTTTTTCATCATGTTGACGGGAGGGAGCGAATCCGTCGTTTTCCAGGGGAACAGCTCCTTAACCCATGTAATGTTGGACGAAGACAAGCTGGCACCGGCTCCATTATGCTCTGGGGAACATTCACGTGAGCGTCCATGGTCCAGCGCATCTCTTGCAAGGCACCGTGATGGCCAAGGAGTATCATACATCCCTTCATGACGATCATATTTTGCGACAGCAGTGACATTTTTCAACAACATCCAATTGATGTGCTCACTCACCGCCCCCCCCCCCTCTCCCCCGTCCCCCACAACTCGCCAGATCTGAATCCGATATTCTAACTTATCTGCGATGTTCTTGATGTCTAATTCCATTGGGAACTGCGTGCACCACGACCCTATTATTGTCAATATATTTTGGATAAATGGCAGCATTGGATGTAAATACTGAAATCCTTTATTTCTAAGACCGACTTCGGTCACTGTGTGACAATCCTCAGTGCAAAGGCTATTACATGAAGATGGTGTCTGGTGTTTCGGACATGTCCGAAAGAACAGATAGCATTGGTGATTCGCGCCGCCCCCATCCCGCCAGCCTACACGAGACTTCCAGGGCACCCTGGACGGCATCGAGGGACTGGAATAATTGGCATTCGCTGTGTCACAGGGCTCGTTGGTCTAGGGGTATGATTCCTGCTTAGGGTGCAGGAGGTCCCGGGTTCAAATCCCGGACGAGCCCTAGCGTTTTGTGCAAACTGATCGCACGTCAGTGGCTGAGTCAGCGCAAAAAGCTCGCCGTCAATATCAAATGATTTTCTTATTTGGTGTGAGCAATTGACACTGTGGTCCGACGCGTGAAGGCGATTACGAATGTTTCGGGTACAGGTGGTAGCAGATGCATGTTAGTAAGTCTTGCTTAAAGTGATGAAAAAGTGTTTCCGCCCGGGATCGAACCGGGGACCTTCTGCGTGTTAGGCAGACGTGATAACCGCTACACCACGGAAACTGCCTGTGTGCGCCTTACTTCACAGACAACTTGTAGTGATGTTGCCATCGTAACTAAAAAATTCAATAAATGTGGTACTTGCAAAACGAAGGGACATGCAGCAGATCCGCACACGACGTGGCTCGTTGGAGGACAATACGACATAGGCAGGAAAATAGTGTTCCCGCCCGGGATCGAACCGGGGACCTTCTGCGTGTGAAGCAGACGTGATAACCGCTACACTACGGAAACGACGGACTAGGAGTCCATCCTTGTTCACTCGAACTTGCCTCAGCCTTTCTCTCGTCCGCGAATGCACACACGACAGTTCTTTTGTCAGCCTGGAACCCATCACAGCCGAGGGCTCTAGAAGTCTTCGGGGTGATCGAGAGGGTGTCTGCCGTGGCACCCCTAACGAGATAGCGGCGTTTCGCGCAGTCGTTATTGCAAGTCTTATCAGCAAAAGCAATCACTTTCTCAGCAGCAGGCAGAAGAATGAAATTCAGACCATTAGCTGCTTACAGGGGTTCATAAATATCAACGGGGACAGTTGAAAATATCTGCCCCGACCGGGACTCGAACCCGGGATCTCCTGCTTACATAGCAGAAACTCTATCCGGCTGAGCCATCGAGGACACAAAGGAAACTGCGGTTGCAGTGACTTATCTCTGGCACGCTCCCCGTGAGACCCACATTTCCAACTTGCTGTCCACACACTACATTTCTAGTGCCCCTGCCCACTATACTCATTGCTCGCGGCAGTCACTCTACCGAATGCAGTAAGAGTTTGAGCAATGTGAGTGCATCCGCACTAAGAAAATCATTAGTCGGTAAGCCTTATCTATATAAAGATGGTATCTGTTCTTTCGGACATGTCCGATTCATAGAGGAATTAGAGAAGAGACAAACAATAGCGTGTTTCGTTACACGTTTATTTGGTAAGCACAGAAGCGTCACGGATATGGGCATCCATCATCAGTGACAGGCGCTGAAAGAGAGGCGTTCTCCATCACAGTGTGAATAATTGTTAAATTTCCGAGAGCGTACGTTCCTAGAAGAGTCAACAAAACTGTTGCTTCTTTTAACATGTGTCTCGGGAAAAGACCATGAAGACAAAAGCAGAGAGCTTCGAGCCCTCACAGAGGCTTACCAGCAATTAGTCTTCCCACGAACCATCCGCAGCTAGAACAGGAAAAAGACAAGCGACACTCCGCAACAATGAATTTGCTGCTGTGTAAAAATAACGCGAGCGTTATGTAATAGAGTGCGTTGATTCCGATTTTGCAATCGGATATGTTGCAGCACGTCTGGATTTAAAGTTATAGCTGAAAGTCATATGATATTAAAAGCATGTACATGGGTTAATATGTAGCTGCATCAACGAGTCGTGTTTGACGTACGATTGTGTGAGTGTGTATATATGTGGGTGTTCTCAAGGTTACTCTGCTTTATGCGTCTGTGGAAAGATAAGTGTGCACTAGTAAAAATAAAAAGGCAGGCGTGGACAACTTCTAACTAGTCCGCTCAAGTTCCAACTTGTCCATAAGCTACAGAATGCAGGCATGTTTCAACATGTCTTATAAAATTAGTTCCAGTGCAGTTTCTCCTGTTTGTCCACTAGTCTGATTCAGAGGTGACTGGAGAATAGTTCGTACTGGTGTGGTTCTGTGTTTTAGTAATCAACAGTCGCAGTAACATACGTTTAAGTGATTTCGTATAAGACGATTCGGTAATATGGTATATGGGGAATCAGTAACCGAAAGATGAATAGGCGAAGTTGTGTGAATTGTCCGGACTGCTTTTGCTACATTTGCGGCCTGTAAACGACGTCCGACCAAGGCAAGAACATGATCAGAAAGCTACATATAGCTTACAAACATTACTTCGGATGTGATATCGTAGATCAAACAAAATCCTGGGTTCATCATATCTGTTGCATCGTCTATTACCCCGGCATAACCCAGTGCTTAAAGGGTAAGCGAAATCTAACGCCTTTTGTTGTTCCCATGATTTGGCGGGAGCCGAAAGATCACTATTCGGATTGCTGGTTCTGCTTGACCGACATATCCAGATACAGAACAAGTCAAAAATGGTGTATCCAGATTGCCAGTCTGCTCTAAGACCTATGGCGAATCGTACGGATTACCCGGTATCAATTCCTCTTTGTACCGATGCAATTAACAACGAAGAAAGTGATGCTGAAGGCAATGACAGTGGCGCCGGAGCTATGGAATGCACGAATGTTTCCGACAATGATATTAAAAAGCCACATTTGATCAGCCAAGCGGAACTGGATGAACTGGTTGGCAATTTGTACCTGACGGAAGAAAAGTCTGAACTGTGGTGTTCCACACTGAAGGAGTGGAACTTACTCAAGAGAGGTAATCAAATTAAGCATTTTCGAGATCACCACATGAAATTCTATGGACTCATAAAGGAACTAGATAAAAAATACGCAACAGAAGAGTGCAGACTTCTCATTGATTCCAGCTCAAGTAGGCCGGCCGGAGTGGCCGAGCGGTTCTAAGAACTACAGTCTGGAACCGCGGGACCGCTACGGTCGCAGGTTCGAATCCTGCCTCGGGCATGGGTATGTGTGATGTCCTTAGGTTAGGTTTAATTCGTTCTAAGTTCTAGGGGACTGATGACCTCAGAAGTTAAGTCCCATAGTGCTCAGAGCCATTTTTTTTCCAGCTCAAGTAGTCTCAGAGCTGCACCATTACACAATGGCAACCAGAAACCGTCAACTCCTATTTCTCATGCCGTGGGAATTCAGGAAACCTACGAAACAAAGAACACTCTCTTGATGCTGATTAAGTATTCTGAGCATACTTTGAATATCTTCGGTGATTTGAAGGTTGTTGCCCTTCTGCTAGGAATACAGACTGAGTATACAAAGCATATGTGCTTTCTTTACCTGTGGAGTAATCGCATTGACAAGAGTCACTATATAATCAAAAATTGGCCACCCAGAAATTTACCTGTAACCTGACAACGCAACGTTTAACATGTTCTTCTTGTGGATCGTAAGAAGATTAACTTACCTCAGCTCCATATGAGACTGGGTCTTATGAAACAGTTTGTTGCAGCAATGGCTGAAACAAATAGTGGTTTTCAGTACCTAAAAGACAACCAATGCACAACTGCGTGCACCACGACCCTATTATTGTCAATATAGTTTGGATAAATGACAGCATCGGATGTAAATACTGAAATCCTTTATTTCAAGACCTAAAAGACAAGTTTGGAAAGTTGAAAACTGACGCAAAATTCAAAGCAGGAGTTTTCGCTGGACCAGAAACACGGAAGTTGATTCGAGATCCACAAATCAGATTGGAGCTAACGGGACGAGAACTAGGAGTTTGGGACACATTTGTGCTTGTCGTGCACAACCACAGAGTAGACAATTATGCAGAAATTGTGGATAACTTGCTAACAGCCTTCCAGCACCTCGGGCGCTTAATGTCACTAAAGATGCATTCGCATATCACCTTCTTTACGAGAAATATGGGGGCCGTGAGTTACAAGCACGGTGAAAGATTCCATCGCACTTTTAAACCACATCTTTGTCAATCTTAGTGTAACTAAGGCCCCCTAAATCATTTCAGAGGTAAATAAACATTTTATAATTCACTTCTTAATTATAATATTTAGTGTTTTCATTCCAAAGTACGAACGTTAATTTCCCAAAAAATTTTCACATTCGCAGTTCAATGTAGTTAATAGCATTGTTCTTGATAACTTTTATACGTACGTAACATCTTTTTCTGACGTGCCAGAACAAATCCGACAGCAGTTCTGTATTCAGCGCGTATGAATTATTATAAGGAACATATTTTAAACCCAGTAGCAGTGAAAATATTTTATTTTGTTGCATGGTGCAGTCCATCCTTCTCCGCATCTCATAAATTGTCTTTCGGTTTAGAAATGTACTCATAGATGCAGAAAAGCAGACTTGCGTCGTAGGAAAAGTCAGTGTTCTTGTTTTATGGAAAAAAGTGTAGGTCGCATCTTTGTTTAACTGTTGATCGAGACTGGTTTGTTCGTTACAGAACAATAAAATATTATACAGCCTGTGTCCGGAAGAAGTATGACCTTGAGTCAAACTGTATGCTTTGACATACAGGAAGTTTGCATGCTATGCAGCATTATTTTGTCTTGTGGTGCAGTATTGAGTCTTTGCACTTACGTACTGAGGTTCAGGCAACCACAGTTGTTACAGGGTTTGGGTGGTAGCCGTCCTATCAGGCGCGAGTGCCGTGCCTTAGAAAGCTTGATTACGATGTTTTTGACACAGAGCTTGAATAACGTGTTACTTTGTTGAGTTAAATAATAGTATTGCAGGAGGGATGGTCACTGCTGAGGGATACGGCAGGGAAGCAAAACATTCTAGTAAACTTGGGCCCGAAAAGGCGTACCACAGGAGCTGTAAGTACTTCGGTACTTCGTCATTGACACTGTAAAACAAAATTCTGCAAGCTCTTTGCTTTCCAGATTTTGAGAAACTGTAGCATGGAGCAAAACAAGAAACAAATGTCCAATAAATATGGGCTCTAAAGAGCATACGTTAAGAGCTGTGAGCACTTGTTCATCTTCGCTACTGTGAAAGGCATTTCTTTCTCTGAACAAGTGCTCGAAGCTTAGAGTCTTTCCTATCTACGAGCCACTGAATAACTTTCCGCTCACATGACTAAAATATAGAGGTACAGTCTGGGTAAAAACTGGTCAGCTGGTCCCACAATGCAATGATGAAAGCAAAGAATGAGGAAATCAAAGGACATCTTTCCATAGTCATGAGAAAATATGTATGGCAGATGAGTTATCCAATCCTCGGAAACGAACCACCAAAGAAAAATATGGAGCTCCCTCAACTATGTGATAACTGGCGATCCCATGACCAAAAAATCAATACACACTTTGGGAATGATGAATAATGGTCAATGTGGCTGCTTAACATCGGAGCAACAATTGGACCACATTATGTACGACTGGCCAAAAAGAAAATTTGTAGGTACTCGGACTTCGCAGCGCAAAACCTGAAGCAGTCAAGTGACTAGTATTTGCTAGGATGGAATATGGTTATCTCAACATTTTATAGTTACTGTCAGTTCTCAAAATTACGCAGGTTGAAGAAAAATTCACGCACTCGGATTTCGCAGTGCGATTGCTCACCTTCTAGCAACGCAAAAATGTCTGTTACAGACTTTCATTTGCGCATATTTCCGGCAGTAAATGGAAGTTTAAGATTGGCAATCTGGCAATCCTGTAATTTCTTATATGGTAACTGCCTGATTCTGTGCAGTTGGTGCAGTGGAAAGCGTTGCGGGTTAGCATGTAGGAGGTCGATGGTTCGGTTCTGGGTCGAGGTGAATTTGTTGCTAAGTGTAGTCAGCGTGGTACAGTATCTCGTGCCTCAGTCGTCATACAGAGATTACAATGGGTCTTCTACGAAATATTTGCACTTACGTACTCGAACACAGAAATTGAAATCCAATCGTTTTGATTTGTCATCCTTAAAATAAGCCTTTTGCACATCGTGGACGCGAATTATTTCGCACCACTGCATCTACTAGATTCCAAACAGGTTTTCTGTGTACCCTCCCCCAATGGCCCCATCGGTTAGTACCAATTTTTATTCTTGCTCATGCCCATTACATTTCGTTCGGGCCTTAAATCACTAGGAGGGCTAGCAATGAGCTTTGCAAATAATTTCCAATTTCGATTACCAATTCTTCGTATTATCACCATGGAACCAGTAACTATGCCCATGGACATTGCGTCTGATAAGCGCATACTGTTTAGTAAATATCTCCATGCGTTAATATTGTTATTATTATTATTATTATTATTATTACTATCGATGGAAATGTGGAAACATCACGTCCATTACCGTGAGGGAAACAGCGTGATTCGAAAACGAACATTTCACAATAGCCAACGTCGGAAAGAATCAAACAGAATAAATGCTGTAAGAGAGGTGAAGCGCGTTAAGTGGAGCAGACCGCTGCGACTAATGATGTGTTTATACTGTTTGCGCTGTTCACCAGACAGTTGCTAGCGGAGTAACGCGTCCGTAATAGACTTCATGTACGTTCATAAACATGTTGTATTTTCTTCTTGCGTCATTTTCAAAGATTGTGGCAGATTTATGGCACACACACATTATGAATAGGTGGATATGCTTCTGGTCCTTGCTGCATCTGATATCCCGTCTGGCGTTGCCGCTCGCGAATATGCTGCTAGATCTGCTAGATATCCTGGTTGATGTCATGTAGATAAAAATGTGTTCCGTCGACTGGAGCTTCACCTTCGGGAGAGTGGTTCTCTCCTTCAACCCTCGCGTGACAGACGTTGTCCATGGACTCTCCTACTGCAACTACTGCGGAAGTTATTCTGGAGGTCATGCACAAAGATCCCTGCAAAGTACATGCAGCGTAGGAAAGCAGCTGCTCGTCTCTCAACAGACGGTCGTTGACGAGAGGCAGTTCTATGAATAGTTCCAACAACAAGGGGCAGCCAACAAAGACTTCATAAACACTGTAATTGGGTCGGATGAAGCAGCGTCCACTCGTCAGGGTGTCTTCAGTATGCACAACGTGACGTTAGCCCGAACGTCTCCCGCGACCTTGGATATCAGGTTCGCTTTGGCATCAACGTCTGGGCCGGAATTTTGGGAGACAGGAGTTTGGGTCTGTACTTGTTGCCTGACTGATTGACTGCACGAAGATATCATGTATTCCTCCCAAATTATTCACCTGAAGCCCTGGAAGATGCTCCAGTTCATGTTCAGTGGAGGTTATGGTTCCAACACGGTGGTGCACCTCCACGCTTTGGAATTAATGCGTCACGATATTTACACAGAATATTTCCAGGGAAATGGCTCCATCGATGAGGTCCAGTTGTATGGCCTCCGCGTTCATCTTACCTAAATCCTCCGGGTTTCTACCTGAGGGGACACTTGAAGAAGCATGTGTATTCTACTCTACCAACACCTGTGGTAGAAGTGATAGGGGGTGTTCATGCTGCCCGTGTATCTGTGGTTGCAGCCATGTTGCGAAGAGTCCAGAGCTGTATGATCCAGCGGGTCTTGCAATCTTTGGACGCGCAGGGGTCTGCTCTGAGGACAACGTATTCTTTTGTAAACGTCATGCAGTCATTAATTTGAAAATTATTATTGTCACTGTTTGCCAAAGTGCTACATCCGAGCGGACGTACTGCATGTAGCACAAATGACTAGTAGAGGCTGAGTTATTTAACTGAGCAGTCATCTTTAGCACCTCATTGTTTTTGTAGTTATTCTGTCCTATGACAGGTCATTTTTTAGTCGTCTGTTTCTGATTTGCTTGACCGCGTTTTTGTTATGTTAACCATTACAGAACACTGTAGGAGGATACAAGATACCTTGGACAGGATTTGTGATTGGTGTAAAGAGGGGCAGCTGACTCTAAATATAGATAAATGTAAATTAATGCAGATGAATAGGAAAAAGAATCCCGTAATGTTTGAATACTCCATTAGTAGTGTAGCGCTTGATACAGTCACGTCGATTAATATTTGGGCGTAACATTGCAGAGCGATATGAAGCGGGACAAGCATGCAATGGCAGTTGTGGGGAAAGTGTATAACTAATACGACATATTCTTGAGTACTGCTCGAGCGTTTGGGATCCTTATCAGGTCGGATTGAGGGAGGACATAGAAGCAATTCAGAAGCGGACTGCTAGATTTGTTACTGGTAGGTTTGATCATCACGCGAGTGTTACGGAAATGCTTAAGGAACTCGTGTGGGAGTCTCTGGAGGAAAGAAGGCGTTCTTTTCGTGAATCGCTACTGAGGACATTTAGAGAACCAGCATTGGAGGCTGACTGCAGTAAAATTTTACTGCCGCCAACTTATATTTCGCGGAAAGACCACAAGGATAAGATAAGAGAGATTAGGGCTCGTACAGAGGCATATAGGCAGTCAATTTTCCCTCGTTCTCATTTGGAGTGGAACAGGGAGACAAGATGCTAGTTGTGGTACGAGGTACCCTCCGCCACGCACCGTATGGTGGATTGTGGAGTATGTAGATGTAGATGTAGATGTAGATGTAGATGTACTACATAAAAGTTGGATTCGTGTGGCTTAAGAAGCGATGTGTATTCCAGTATTATATGGCAGAATGAAATTGGCAAATAAAACCAATATGCCTCCACCCAGAATCGAACCCTATAATTCCTACATGCTAACTCAACCGATATCACTGCACCAATTGCACAGCACTAATGTGATACGCCGTCGGAGGTAGTTACGTACATCTGATTACAGTGCTGCCAGAGTGCCAATCTCTAACGTCCATTTACTGCTGGAAATATGCGCAGGACGAAATTTTGTGATAGCCCTTTTTTATTGCTGGTATGTGAGAAATCGCGTTGTGAAGTCCTAGTGCGTGAATTTTTCTTCGCCCTGAGTAATTCTTTGAGCCATACACTAAATAAATAATCTTTCCCCTTAGCAGTCGCCTACCAGAATCTTGTGCCAGTTGAGAGATCATAAAGACACTTTTCCAGTTCTGTGGATACACGTTACTTGCCTTTTTCATCTTTATCACGAAGCGAAGCGGCACGTTAATTAGCATGCTGGACTAGTATTCGGGACGACAACGGTTCAAGTCCACATTGTGCTATCCACTTTTAGATTTTCCATGGTTTCCCTAAACCACTTAAGGCAAATGAAGGATGGCTGCATTGGCAGGGCGGGGTCGGTTTCCTTCCGCATCCTTTGCTAATTCGAGCTGGTACTCCGTCTCTAATGAGCCCGTTGTCGACAGGGGGTTAAGCCCTAATCTTCCTTCCTCCTTGCAAACGCATGTTGTTGATTACTGCTAATTCTCCCACCTTTGCAAGAGGTTGCCCTTATACTCTGTCCACTCCTCTGCATCCTCTGACAAGGCTTTTGGCAGAACAAGGGAAGTCTTTAGCCTTTATTGGTTATAAATCCCGTTAAATATTTATACAGTGGCTGGGCCCGAACCCAGGACACACGTTTGAAAGTCAAAGATTCTGCCATTTGACTGTAATGGGTCTTTTGTGTCGCCAATCCTCAATATAATTATTTGTGCCTATAAAAAGTGTATTCTTTGTGCAGGAAACCCAGACGTATTGCAGCAGTGATGGGAACCGTACCAGATGAGCAAAAGGCCATTCCATCGTGGCTGGACAGAGCATTCATCGTGAGCGCACTTAAGTGTGGCGACCCGACAGTCGACGAATCAAGTGTCCAACTAAAGTCGATGGGCCAGGTTGGTGGTGGACTCCTAAGTGAAACTTACAGAGTAGTCGCTCAATTGCACTCTCTCGGAGAGTCCCATGAGCGGGAAACATCAGTTATCGTGAAGAGCTCGCCAACAGTGGGTGGCTTCATCAAGGAACTGGCGGACAGCGGTGTGTTCACCAAGGAGACGGTCGCCTACGGCAGCTTCCTGCCCGCCATGGACGCTGCGCTCGAGACCATAGAGGGCGAAAGCTGGAGGCCACTGGCTCCCAAGTTCTACCACCACGGGTCGCAGCCTACCAGCTTCTTGGTGGTCGAGGATCTGGACGCCTCGGGATTCCACAAAGTAGCCCAAGGTGTCAGCCTGGACGTGGACCAGTGCAGAGCTGTGCTGCGAAATCTGGCTCGCATGCACGCCGCCTCGGTGACACTACTCGATGACCAGCAGTACAACGAGAAACTCTTTCACCAGTCACTCATCTTCTCCAGAAGACTGGTGGACACTTTCCAAGACAAAAATCAGAGGTATGCGGACGGTACATTCGATTTCCTGGAACATTACACGTGGTTTCAGAAATACGTACACAAGATGGAAAAACTGTCCACGCGTTTTGTGGGAGAGGTAGTGGATGTGGTGGAGCAGTGCCAGGTGGACTTCAAGGTCATGGTGCATGGAGACCTGCACAAGAATAACGTGATGTTCCGGGAAGATAGCGACGGCTTGCAGGTCCGGTTCTACGATTTCCAGGTGAGGAACAAGTACACGCTACTAATTACATATTTAACTGTCTACGGAGTTGGTAAACTGCAGAAACTCACGGCATTATCATTCACTGTTACGAAAGCTTCTCACGTACTGTAACATCTACAGGTATTCTTCTTCTTGTTCTTGTTCTTCTTCTGCTTCTACACTTCAAGGAGTATAGGCTTGTAGCCTGTTCTGTCTTCAAAAAAGCCAACTTTTCCTTATGTTCCTATACTTCTGATTTCTATAGGGGTATAGTCCATTACGTATCCGACTATTCTTTCCATCCCCATTCTTCCAATGCGCTTCTTCCATTTTCATATCTCGTTTCCTGTCCTTCCATTGATGCAGAATATATTTAACTCGTTCCTTATTTCATTATGTTCTCTCAGAGTGCGTCCTTTTACTTTCCTTATTTTTTTTATTTTTATTTTAGCTGACTGTATCCTTCTTTGGTGTTTCTTAGTTTTTGTCCAGGTCTCACTTTAGTATGTGAGCATAGGCGTTGTCATTATCTTGTAGAGTTTTGTCTTACTGTCTTTCTTGGTTTTATTGGCTTTTGTTCTACGTATACTGCCACATGTAACATATTCAACTTATTGGAGATGTCATTTTCATATTCATAACTTTAATCACATTAGACACTTGTTCAAATGATTTTCAATTTAGCATTATTTTAGAACATGGTATGTAATTTCCTTTAAAAGCCCTACATTTGGTTTTATTTTCTGATATTTTCAAGTTACAGAGATTATCCATTGAGTCTAAGCGATGTAGAGCAAATTGTAAATCACCATGTGTGTTCCATAAAATTATTTGATCGTCAGCAAAGAGTATAGTATTTAAATGCGATAACAACTTTTTAATATTACTGGAGAGTACCAGCGATCTTTGGTTGGTTAAAATTCGAATCAGTCTCGATCGCAAGGGTTTATTAAAATTAATAATCGTACGTCCAAATGGTTTCGATTTTATCAAAAATTACCTTGAGACCATGTCTCGTCGGATGGTGAACAGAGTCGACGGCTGGGGCACTGGTCACTGTCAGAGGACACAACTGGTAACTGATCAATCAGGACTGAATAGTATTTTAATCTAAATGTGTATTTCTAGGAACTAAGTTTACCGATTAATCAAAATTTCGTTGTTTAAATACAACTTTTTATGACCTTTAATAAGACTCTTGTTCTGGTCTCTTTTCAGTTATCTGCCGCACTATTCTAATGTTACGGCATGATCACCCTTTTCTAGAACCATTTTGTTCTTCCAATAAGAGGGCGTCAGCTATTCTTTTCAGTCGGTTATTAATTATTGGTGCATGAAATTTATACCTAGTGTTCAACAGTCTTATTCCTCTGTAGTTTTCACAAGCACTTGTAATTCCCTTTTTATAGACTGATGTTTCTTCCGTCACTCTCCAAGAATCAGGTATCATCTTAAAGTTCTAACTTTCATGCAGCAGCCTCAGTTCTAACATTAAAACACAATATTTAATAAAATCTGCTTTAATATTATCGCGTCCTGCTGCTTTTCTACTTTTCATCTGCTTCAATGACTCTTGGATCTAAGGCGGTGCAGTCATGGACTGTGCGGCTGGTCCTGGCGGAGGTTCGAGTCCTCCTTCGGGCATGGGTGTGTGTGTTTGTCCTTAGGATAATTTAGGTTAAGTAGTGTGTAAGCTTAGGGACTGATGACCTTAGCAGTTAAGTCCCATAAGAATTCACACACACGTTTTGAACATTAATGACTCTTGTATCTTCCCCAAGTTAATATTGTCATCTTGGTATATTTTATCTTTTGTTCTTTGTTCTGGTCTACTTTCATTAGTTCTATTTTATCATTGGTTTCTTATTTCATCCTCTTGTTCTTTTTTCTGCTCTATTTTCATTAGTTCTACTTTTTCTACCATAATGCCTGATAGCGTTTTATCCATGCTTCTTTGTATATGACGTGTAATCGTCCAGAATGTTTCTCTTGTCTATTAAGATTTTATCAGGAATTTATATTGCATGTCTTGTCTACCATGTAGATCAATTTCAGTGTTTGATATCATTCTATCCCAGGTCCTTGATGAGGTGCTCTCACTATTTTTTCTTTACGGTTTTCTTTATTTCCGTTTCTTCTGTATTGTGCGGTAGAAGTGTACAAGTTAATGAGAGAACTGAATCGTAGTCGCCAGTTAGCGTATTTGGGGGTATTTTGTAAAAAGATCACAGGTCCTCAGAAAATTGAAAAAAATTGACTTTTCTGGCTGCTGCACCAAAAATATTGATATTTTCAAGTAAATTCTACACCGATATTGAATTATTCATCACGCAGAAACTAATAATGAGAAAATAAATTAATAAACAGTACTGAAATAGGAATTTGTTTATAAATGTTGCACGTAGTGTTCTCATTGTTTTTTGTTTTTTTTTGTTTTTTGTTTTTTTAGAGTTAGTAACCCTAGCCGACACCGCGCTAATACCGAGTAACGCAACGTCTAGTCTGGATAATGACCTCAGTTCGGTGAGGAAGAGTGTCCGCAAGTTGCTTGGGTGTATTGTATGTGGCGTCCTGTCCACTCCTCACTTACAGGGTGCCTAAAGGATCCTGCTTTCTCAGATAGCTATACAACAGTTCAAGAAATTCACATGAATGGTTTCTTATTACAATAAAGTATGCTGACAATACTTAACTTTGATTTACAACAACGTGTCTGGAGTTACGGGCGATATGCAAACAGTCAGGGTCCTTTGCTGTATACAATGTACATGCAGGAGATTAATACAAGGCACAGGTATCAGTATAACAGTTAGGATGTCCGCGTCTTCTACTCTCCGACTCTGCTATTGCCGGTCTACTGCCGTCACACCGAGGCTGGCGGGAAAGGCGCTTATATTCTCTTCTTGTAGAGGCCACTCCTGTCGTGGTGACGTCCTAGTCAGCATGCTGTTGGCTGGCGTCGTCTCACAGCCCTCTCTGCTCTTGCGTTGTTTATCTTCGTGCCGGCGTTTGTCGTTAGGCCGGGACATTGTACACTGCTGGAGCGTCTTATTGATGGCTCGATACCATAGAGCTTCCAAACTGTGAGGACATCGACTGCTACGTTTAACCTGTTTCAAAGTAGTCCGAGCCACTTTTTGTGGGATTATGAGCAGAAGATTTAGCAGGGTACTCGATGTGTGACAGGGTGCCTGAGTGTTAGCCAAACACATACGTACACTCCTGCGAACACTCCGATTGTCATCTTGTAAGAGGCAGTGTCCACAGTATAGCTCTAGAAGGAAGTGTGAGACTTGCACAGCACGAATGTTAAAATAACCATCCTCCTGGTTCAAGTTCACGATAACCTGAATGAGTGGGGCCAAGTAATCGCATGAAATACGCCCCCAAAACATGACAGCACTGCTTCCGGCCTGCACGGCACCTTACGGGGTTAAAGCTTCACTGGGCCTCGTAGCATTTGGAAAGAAACGAAATCGCCCTCGACGTCCACACTACAAGCCTCTAGTCAGCTACCGTCCGACTGGAGACGTGCACTTACATTTCCCCAGGTGAGAAATTGACTTCGGTAAGGTAGCTGAGTGGAAATGTCCATTACATGCAGCTCCCTTGGCAATATCCGCTCGTGAACTGGAAGAAACGGACGTGCATTCACTGACGGCAGGAGTTCCTGTCGGAATTGACAGTGTTTGTCACTGATGAAGCTTGACACTGTTCTTCGGACCATGTTCTCACATGTTACGTAACTGGGAGACGAACACCAATTCTTGTAAACACTCTGGACAGTCGCGTTTGTAAATCAGCAAACTAGGAAACTTCATTCACACTGTGGGCACAGGAACGTCCAAAGACGATAACTCCTTTCTGCCATTTTGTCGCATCTCCATATAGACCCATATATTATCTTGAACTGCGGGCAACCGCAGCCAAGTGTCCATATTTTTACATAAAGGCAACAAACACCGCTGTGACTGTAGAAAGTTTATTAAAACCAAAAACGGTTTCATCCCAATTTAGGCGCATCCTGAGGTCACCTAAACAGGGGTTGCAAAGAAAGTATTTTCATTTTTTCTTTTTACATAGGCTTAGTGGATATTGTTACATGGTGTAGAACAGACCAGCACATTAGGCACTTACATAATTGTGTCTACAACATTATTTAACCCTTTCTTGAAGCCTCTCTTCGTCGTTCACGTCGTTGCTTAAAACCCGCTAGAAGCGTTTGTGAAATAGACGAAATGCGGTGTCCATAAAACAAAATAAAATCATTATGTGGCGCGGGAGAGTGAAATAAGCCCTTCAAAGCGTATCAAACCGTGTATAAAGAACAATAGAAACATATGATAATATCAGCAGCAGGCGATGCGGGTTCAGCCATAAGGAACACTAAACTATCTGGAACCCTATGCAAGCAGACACCGCGGTATCCGAAAGCCCAGCGATATGGCGCTAGACAAATTAGGGCTACTGGACCGAACAGCGAAACGTGGTAGAGGGGGAGGTGCTGTACATAAAATAATTACAATTTACATCAGCAGTTGATGTAAAACATGGAATATGGTTGGACAAAAAAGTAATACTATTAATCTTGTATGATACAGACCACTATTATTTTTAATGGATATTGTACCTTACATTGTAAGAAACAATGGAGAATTTATAAACAGTAAAAGCTTTTACTCGCAGCAAAATACGTTGTCGAAAATTAGGACAATGGGCTATGTGGATAGGTAGTCCAAATTTCCTACAATATTCCAGTGTCTCAGTTCCGTCTGGATGTTCAAGGTGAGCTGAGGACATTTTTGTAAGGCTCGGAAAGCCGCAATCGCTTCTAAAATACTAAGGTTGGTTCAAAATGGCTCTGAGCACTATGGGACTTAACTACTGAGGTCATCAGTCCCCTAGAACTTAGAACTAGTTAAACCTAACTAACCTAAGGACATCACACACACCCATGCCCGAGGCAGGATTCGAACCTGCGACTGTAGCGGTTGCGCGGTTCCAGACTATAGCGCCTAGAACCGCTTGGCCACCACGGCCGGCTACTAAGGTTGTTACCCTTATTTCCCACATATGTGATCTGAATACTCTTGTGTATGTACGTCAGTTATCTGATCTGCTGTGTCCCGTAAATACGCCCTTAATGCTGACCCTGAATTCATGCAATCGGTATGCTCTTTAAACAGAGTTGAAAAACTTCTGCCGATTTGGCCTATATATCTGGTTCCAAAATGCAGTAGACGTACGATGACTTAAACTTAAACCTCTCACTCACGCTTCTTCCTCTCATTGTTTCCCGTACGTTATTTGCTTCGCCGATTCTGCGGAAATTTCTTGTAACTCCAGTTGATTTTCAACAGTCTTCTGTAGCGCCACGTCCCACTGGCATAGAGTCTCTTCTCTTCCGGTTTTTTCGCTATACATATCTTACTGCCACCCCATGCTGTGCTCCAGACGTATGTTCTCAGAAATTTGTTCCTCAGCTTAAGGCCTATGTTTGATACCAGTAGTCTCCTCTTTACATGAGGCACACTGATTCTTAGGTCCTCCTTGCTTTTTCCGTCCTGGGTAACAGAATTCCTTAACTAAGTCTTCCACGTGACCTCCAGTTTCTAGTTTAAGTTTCTCGCTGTTCACATTTCTGGTACTTCTCATTACTGTTGCGTTTTTCGCATTTACTCCCAATCCATATTTTGTGCCCATTAGACTGGTCATTCCGTTCAACAGATCCTGAAGCTTATCTACATTCTCACTGAGGGCAGCTATGTCGTCAACGAAACTTATCATTGATATCCTTTTACCATCCTTTGACCATGAACTTTAATCCCACTCTTGCACCTTTCTTTTATTCCCATTCTTTTAATGTATAGATTGAACAGTCGGGGAGAAAGACTGCATCTCTGTCTTACACCCTTTTAATCCGAGCATTTCGTTCTTGGTCTTTCAGTCTTATTGTTCCCGCTTGCTCCCTTTCACACTGTCAGTTGCTTTATCTGTATGACAGATCGTTTGAGTGTGACATGATTTTTCTTCAGTCTTGCCACCAAGTTCAAAGTTAGAACATGTCTGTGGTGCCTTTACCTTCCTAGACCAAATGATCGTCATCTAACAGATTTTCAGTTTTCTTTTCCATTCTTCTGTATATTATTGTTGTCAATAGCTTTGATGCATGAGCTCTTAAGCTAATTGTCCTTTATTTGCCGCACCTACCTGACGTTGCTACCTTCTGAATTGTGTGCACGATATTTTACGGAAGATAGAAAGTACGTCGTCGCTATCATAGATTCTACGCCCCACCTTCAATAACCGCTTGGTTTCCATTTCCCACAGTGATTTTACAAACTTCGATGGAATATTGTGCATGCCTTCTGCCTTTTCTGATTCCTAGTCTTCCACAGCTCTTTTAAGGCCCTCCTCTAATTGTGGATCTCCTACGTCTCCCTTATCAACTCCAAATCTTCTTCCATCAAGTCATCAGACAATTCGTCCGCCTCCCAGAGGCCTTCACTGTACTCTTTCTACCTACCAGCCCTTTCTCCTACGTGTAACAGCGGAAATCCCATTGTACTCTTAATCTTGTCACCCTTACATTTAATTTCACCCAAGGTTGTTTTGACTCTTCTATATGCTGAGTCAGTCCTTGTGATGGTCTTGTCTTTTTCGTTTTCCAGCAGTCATTTCACATTGGCTGTCCGGCACTTCCTATTAATTTAATTCCTAAGTGAGTCATATTGCTGTTACTTTCCTTGTATTTATGTTTGAATGTCCAACATTTGTAATTACCTTTTTCAGAGAGTTCCAATTGCCAACAGCTAAGCCAGCTGCTGTTGTTTTCCTTATTGCAGATCCAGATCCTTAGCGAACTTCAAACACATCTCATAGTCTCGTAATTTCTCCCTACCATAGTACCCCACTTTCTTCGACACCGATTCTTCCGGAAGAACCTTTAGAACTTGAGTCTGCTCTTCGTCATATTTAGTAAATTGTGATTGGAGTCTATGTCTTCTCATGGGTACGCTTTAAAGTCAGTTCATGATTTCGGAATGCCTGTGCGACTATGATGTAATCCAGTTGGAATACCTGTGTCTCCGGGTACTTCCAAATATACGTCCTCCTCTTGAGATTCATGAACCGCATATTCTCCATTACCATCTAAAACTTATTGCTGCACGCAGTTAGTCTTTCTCCTCTCTCATTCGCGCTGCTAATCCTATATTCTTCCGTAACCCTTCCTTCTATTTCTTTTCCTATAACCGCATTCCAGTCCTCCATGATTACTGGATTTTCATCTCGATTTATGTACTGAATTGCACGTTCTACATCCACATATACTTTCTCTATGTCTTCATCTGTGCTTGCGGCATCGGTTTGTATACTTAAGCTATTATTGTCGACTTTAGTTTGCTGTCGAATCTGATGACAACAACCTACCACTGAACTGATCACAGCAGCCCTACTTTCCCATTCATAACTATATGCCGAAAAAAAACTGAGATAACAGCGACGGCACTGTAGTGGTTTCTAGCAAATCTCGATTTACTTCTGGAGGATGGATACTGCAACACACAAAAAAATATTAAGTCAATTTATTAAAGTGTGAAGTCTGTAATATACTCAACTGGGAAACAATCCACGTCCACAGGAATGTCTATGTATTCGTTACTGCCGCAGAACACTTTATCACTTGATACAATACATAATGAAAGTCTCTTCTCAACGTACGATTGGCTATGAACTTCGATTGGCAGTTTGACTTCTAATGCAGCTCTCGCTGCTGGATCTGACGTCAGATGATGCTGTCGTCGTAAGCGATGATCCAGACCGGGCAGAGTGACCCTGCGCTCCGGCGTAAGTAATCTTCCAGCAGCAGCGGCTTGTGCAACGTCCTCAGGTCGTGTCTTCCCCGACGTCTCTCATTCGTAAATGCGTCAGGCAGCGACTGTTCTTGCTTGTGGTTTCGGGGGACCTCGTTCGCCCGATGACACCACAATAACAAATGCTACTTCCATTACACCACTATACGCTGCTGTTGATATTACCCTGCATTCGACTGTCTAGAAATCCTTGGCTTCTTTCCATTTCATTTCACTAACAGCGTCTAAACATTGAACCTTTGCATTACCCTTTTTAAATATTCTAGCCTTCCTACTACGTTTAAACATCTGACATTCCCTGCTCTGACTCATAGAATGTGGTTATTCAATATGTTTCTCACGGTCCCCTCCCCCTTCACAGTTCCCTTTCGGATATCGGAATGGCGGACTTATCCGGAATCTTTTGCCAATGGAGATATCATCTTGACTCTTTGTTAATCTAAGGTCCTGTGGTTACACTTCATATGTCTTTAATTCTTCTCCATGCTCCTGCCACTGATCATTGCTGATTCTTCCGCCTTTAGAAGCAGCTGTGCACCTCAAAGACTAGACAGTGCTGTGAACTTCTGCCCGCTCTTCCGCCCTCATTGACAAGGCAGCTGGTTTGCTGGTATTCGGCCACCACTGCTGATGATTTTTATTCAGAATTTAACCAGTGATTAGGTTCTAATGCGGGACGCAGGAGGAGTTGATTACTAGTGAAAGATCCTTCTGCAGCTAGCTGTTGTAATCTGTCTGTGTTGGAGACTAAGATAGTGGTAAAGGGCTTTCCTTTTGAAGAGTGAACGCATTTATCGCGGTACGTGAACTCACAGTCGAGGTTGGCAGCCTCAAAAACGTCATCAGCTATATCTAGAGCCCGTGTGTGTTTTGAAAAGTGGAGTGGAGTGTGCAGTCAGTGCAAATAAAACTACTGGGCTGATCTTTTACCATCAAACCATAACTTCTGACAGACGTATGCTGCAGTCTTTTCCTCAGAGAACTAACAAACAACGAAAAGACCTACGCTTATTTCATACACGACAATGCGAAAGAATACACAGCCAGTGCACCTATGACAGTGCTTTTGATGATAAAGTATACTTAGATCTTTTAGATACTTACTAGTTCTCTGAAATGTTTCAGTACATTGTCCAGATACGTATTATATGTTATATAATGGTGGAGAAAAGTC
Organism: Schistocerca americana; assembly: GCF_021461395.2. Classification (NCBI taxonomy): domain Eukaryota; kingdom Metazoa; phylum Arthropoda; class Insecta; order Orthoptera; family Acrididae; genus Schistocerca; species Schistocerca americana. Next base: position 659,114,873 of record NC_060120.1, on the reverse strand, counting down.
GGTCCAGTATCTTAAGTAGCACTAATTGCACACCACCCTCCTGTTTTGACACCATGCTGAGGCTTTTGATGAGGATTTTCGAAACTGCAAAGTCTTTTGTTCTCCATGTTCATGTGCCGTACAACGATGAATGTTGACAAGATCCACCAGTACAAGCTCTCCATCACAGACTGCAATTTTCATCTGCAGTACTAGTACTGACAGACTGAACTAATCAATCTGTGCATTGCCATTACTTTGGACAGTTGCACTCTGAATTTTTGTATAGCTGTAAGTTCGTATGGTTCCAAGGCCAGTACCAATTCGAATAAAATGATTTGGGTATTACGCACCGTCATTTTTAAAAGCAGTACAGCAACTAAACTGCCGACATTTCGACTGACTTTTCAGCATTTCTGTTCAGGGCGGTTAACTGAAGAGGACCACTGCGAAGTCGGTCGAAACTTCGGAATTTTAGTTGCTTTAGTGTTTTATGATGACGCGGCGTAATACTCAACATAATTTTCTCGTGTACAGCTGAGTGAGCTGATGCTAAACGGCACACCGATATTTTTGAGTCTCTTTCCGATGCCACTTCTATTTTCGGTTTAAGAAGTTGTGCCATCTGCCACACTGATCGAAGAAAAGGGGTCACAGCGTCTTGAAATTCCTGTGCAACACCGATGACTGATCTTTTATCTTACGTGAAATACCCTAAATTCTTCTTGTTCTTCTTTTTAGGATTACGTTCCTCAGTCGGTCAACCTTTATAGGTTGAAAGGTATGTGCTAAGGTCTGATCAGGGTAGATTCAGAAAATAAAGTCGATAGTTGTCAACCGCAAGGTGGAATGAGTATAATATCTTTGAGTAGGAGGATCTTTGATGTTTAAGAGAGCCAGATGCGCTCAGTAAAAAACTATGTCGTCGCAGCTAGGTGCTCCAAGGAAGCAGATGTGTTATGACAGCATTAAGGTAGGATTTGCGCTACGCAGTTTTCAGGTTGTACACTGAGTAAACTTCAGCACGTTAATGGGAGAAGCTACAAAATAATTTAAAAATGGTTTTTGTTAGATAATGTTCGAGTTAGGATTTGCATGTCCGAGTTTTGACACAGTAAACGTTTTGTAAAATTGTTTCTAAGAGTGATTCATGCTACAAGTGTATATATATATATATATATATATATATATATATATATATATATATATATATATATATATAGTTAAAAATGTAAATCTTACACAAAAATTACCATTTCCAACATCTAACAGCCTGAATCATAATCCACATCCTTTGTTTGTATTGAATATGAAAATGAGTAGTAAAGTAAAGTTACCCACCAAATGAAAGAATGTAAAGAAATGAGGCCTCTACTCAAAATATATGTGCAGTTCATGGTTTGAAATCGATTTTGGTATAACTAAAGTTATCAGAGCAAAGTTATTTCAAATAACTTATTTTATGCCATTGCACAACTGGAATTATTCAAGTCAAAATATAATTTCATTAAGTAAACGTCAGGGCAAAAAGTTAATTTTTCAGTACCATCATGCCACTGCCCAAATGGCACTATTCTCCTAAACTTGATTGCTGACTCAAATGCATGTTTCATTACTGGCAAAATGGTGGAGTGCACGAAACAAGTTCACAGACACAGTCAGATGCAGGTTTGCTGAATGATAATTTTGGAATAATTTTACCTTTGATACTTTCACTAATTAAAAAGGAAATAGTTTTGGGTTAGATACTTTCACTTTTAAAGATAATTTTGGACATGATACTTTCAATGTTCACTTTGTTGTCTGTCTGTCTGTCTGTCTGACTGTTCAAAACCCTTTTTCCCAGAAACAGGTAGATGTATAAAGTTGAAATTTGAATCACATATAAGGTCTTCGGTTCCTTGTCGATGCAAGAAAACTATGAAGTCAGTGCAATAAAGATATGTAGCCATTTATGTCACACATTTTGAAATTCGCAGAACTCACTTATTAAATCTTGGGGATACTTCCTCTTGAGTTAGAGTCGTGAAATTGGGCAAGAAATACTTGTACAGTACAAGTGAAGGAAAATAATTAAAAAATTATGAATTTGTAATTATGTGACCCAAAAGAAGATATTCCTTTTCTCATTTGTTAGCCGATTTCAAACTTGGAATTGAAACATTCTAGAAAGTCTTCCATCTGTGGGACCAATATCTTCCCATTATCATATTTGTTAACAGGCTGAAATCGAAGAGATCCTTGATTTGTGGAATGGGTGAACTGGCTGTGTACATAACTAAGTTTGTATGGAACCCTCAGTGGGCGAATACTACTCGACCTGACCAGTTTTTTTTCTCCTCACTCCCCTGATTGTTTTGATGCTATCCACCACAAATTCCTGTTCATCTGAAAGTAGCGCTTCCATCCAACACCCTCAATTTTTTGATGGGTGTAGTTCAATCCGTGTCTCCTCCTGCAGCTTTTACCCTCTGTAGCTCCCTCTAGAACCATCGAAGCTATTCCTTGATGTCTTAACACATGACCTGTCATCCTATCATTTCTTCTTGTCAACACTTTCCACATGTTCCTGTCTCCACCGAATCGCGCAGATCCTCCCCATTTCTGATGCACCACGTCTTTAGGACCCCACATACGGGTGACTCATCGGAACGATCCGTCGAATGGGCGACCGATAAGCTTCGTAGATCGCGCGTGTGTACGCAAATCGCAGCGATCGGCCGCTGATCTCTGGTCCCATTGAATTCGCAGGCAATCTGGTGGATTGTATGCGGTTCGTTCATGCAATATGACTGCCTGGTTGGTAAGCAGCAGTGTGGTGCAATGTGGTTGCGACTCGTTTTTCTCTTTATTAAGAGTGATTGTGCAGTTTTGTTCCATTTCACTTTGTCCACATTGAGTAAGAAATTTACGATAGAATTTATAGTTATCGAGGAACCAGGAACTATCCTGAGAAGTGAAGTTGAAGCCAGAGTTTCCATTTGCATTAAGATGTAATACAAAATACAGCACCCTGTTTTGCAGTGAATAACATTGTGAAGCTTGTGCTGTAAAAGTAGAATTGATGGTAACTTCACAGTAATAGTCGCGATACAGTGGCGCCCTCTTATCATTTTGAGTTATTTATGAAATAATTATAAGCATTATTAAGATTTGTAACTTCTAACCAGAATGACATATGTGCCTATTGTAATGTTAAGAGGACACTTACAATGTTCAGGGCAAATCTGATGTACAGTTACAGTCAAGTTCCTTATCATTTGATATAATCTAACTCTCCTTCGTACAGTTTATAACAAGAGTTACAGTAATCAGCAGTGCTGCTGTTAATAACAGCTCTATAGATACACTGAGTAAATTATTCAAACACTTGTAGTTAAACTATAATACTAATGCTTAAAAATGGAATTGAGGACTAATAAAAGTAAAACGAATTATATTGGCACACGGAAAAGAAGCACACAATGCATTTGGGGCCATTGGATAATCTAATAAATTCTGTAAAGTAGCCTACAGTTCCCGAGAAAACAATTCAAACCAAGTTTAATAATCTATAATTGCGATTTATTCTAAATTTGTGTTTAACAAGTATTTGTGGATAATACCGACTGAAATTGCTTGGCAAATCGCTCGTGTATAGGATGTCAAGGCAAGCGACATTGTATGTTGACGGATCACTGCTGTCAGTCTCTCGTGTGTGCGTCCCTCTAAACGCTTCGATTCTCTTATTTTCAGCCTAAGGTAATTAAAATTTGACATGTTGTGATACGTTTCGCCTGTGTGCTGCAGGGAATCCACATCGGGTCTCCAGCGGAGGACCTGCAGTACTTCTTTCACACGAGCGCCAGCCTGGAGGTGATGCGCGACCACACGCAGGGCCTGCTGGCCGACTACCACGCCGTGCTGCAGGGCACGCTGCGCGCCCTGGGGCTGCAGCGGCAGGCGGACGGCTACCCGCTCGAGCAGCTGCTGCGAGACATGGACCACTTCGGCATGATCGCCGTCTTCGTATCTTTCACTATGCTGCCTTTTATGCTCAATTTCGGCGAAATGGAATTTGCAATAGATACTTCGGACGATCAGTTTGAAGTGAAATCCAAGAAATTCTATGAGAAGAGTTGGCGGAACGACAGATACCTTGCATATCTTCAACATCTTTTGCCTGTCTTCGATTCGAAAGGGCTCCTTGACCAGAAAGTTTGATTCGATAAAAAATATAGGGGTAATCAAGTAGTTATATTGGTTCCCACCTGTTTACACGTTGCGTATACTGAGCGAGGCTGGCCGGGGTGGCCGAGCGGTCCTAGGCGCTTCAGTGTGGAACCGCGCGACCGCTACGGTCGCAGGTTCGAATCCTGCCTCGGGCATGGATGTGTGTGATGTCCATAGGTTAGTTAGGTTTAAGTAGATCTAAGTCTAGGGGACTGATGACCTCAGATGTTAAAGTCCCATAGTGCTTAGAGCCATTTGAGCCATAAGACTCGTCGTGTATAGAATCTCCTTATGTGGAAGGACGAAAATATTGATTGAGCAATTACACAAACTATTAATAGTTGCTCTGTGTATTTCCCGTGATAATGTCGCAATAAAGATAACTTTAGAAAACAGTTAGGAATCTACGTTCAGAATATAGACAACTAGTTTTTACTTGGGGACCTACATCCTCAACGGTGCCCACATACGAAAAATTAGCGTTTTTACGATACGCCCTTACATATTACACAATTTCGTTGATCGTGTAACATTAGTAAGACGAAAGGAGTACAATGACTGGCGTGTATAAATCAGAGAACATCACAGAGATAAAACAATTGTAACATTAGAAGACGAAAGGAGCACAATGACTGGTGTGTATAAATCAGTGAACATCACAGAGATAAAACAATAAGTGCTCATTGGTTTGTATGTTAAACTTCTAAAGTGTTCGCAGAAATAGCAGGAGCAACGATTGGAAAAAGCTTCGATGGTATAAATGAGGTTCCAGTCAAGTTAATTCTCAATAATGGAGACAAATATGCCAGAAAAAAAATGAAAAGAATTTCCTAGTATTCACAATAAAAAATCGCGCACGTACATGTCGATTAAATGTATATTGAAAGAATAAATATTTATTTTAACATGCTGTGAAATTGTTCTATTTTAATTGTACTTAGTCCTAAATTATATATACTAGTTATATACTGAAGAGCCAAAAAATAAAAAAACTTGTATAGCCATACGTATTCAAATACAGAGACATGTAAACAGGCAGAATACAGCGCTGCTGTCGGCAGCGCCCTTGTAAGACAAGTGTCGATCGGTTACTGCTGCTACAATGGTAGGTCATCAAGATTTAAGTGAGCTTCAACGTGGTATAATAATCAGTGCACGAGCAATGGGACACAGCACACGGCATGGCATACAATGGTAGGTCATCAAGATTTAAGTGAGCTTCAACATGGTATTACAGTCAGTGCACGAGCAATGGGACACAGCACACAGCATCTCCGAGGTATCAATGAAGCGGGAGTTTCCCATTCGACCATTTCACAAGCGTACCATGAATATCAGGAATCCGGTGATACATCACATCTCCAACATCACTGCAGCCGGAAAAAGATCCTGCAAGATCGGGACCAATGACGACTGAAGAGAATCATTCAACGTGACAGAAATGCAATCCTTCCGCAAATTGCTGCAGATTTCAATGCTGGGGCATCAACAATTATCAGCGTGGGAACCATTCAACGAAACATCATCGATGTGGGCTTTCGGAGCCGACGGCCCACTCCTGTACCCTTGATAACTGCACGACACAAAGCTTTATGCCTTGCCTGGGCCCGTCAACACCGACAATGGACTATTGATGACTGGAAACATGTTGCCTGGTAGAACGAGTCTCGTTTTAAGTTGTATCGAGCAGACTGACTGACGTGTACGGGTATGGAGACAACCTCATGTATCCATGGACCCTGCATGTCGACAAGGGACTGTTGAATCTGGTGGAGGCTCTGTAATGTTGTGGAGCGTGTGCAGTTGGAGCGACGTGAGACCCCTGATACGTCTAGACACAACTCTGACACGTACTTAAGTATCCTGTCCGATCACCTGCATCCAGTCATGTCCATTGTGCATTCGACGGATTTGGGCATTCCAGCAAGACAATGCAACACCCCACAAATTCAGTATTGCTACAGAGTGGCTCCAGGAGCACTCTTCTGAGTTTAAACACTTACACTGGGCACCAAGCTATAGAGACATGAACATTGTTGAGCATATTTGCGATGCCTTGCAACGTGCTGTTCGGAAAAGATCTTCAGTCCCTCGTACTTTACGGATTTATGGACAGCACTGGAAGATTCATGGCGTCGACTCCCTCCAGCACTACTTCAGACGTTAGCTGAGTCCACACCATGTAGTGTTGCTGCACTTCTGTGTGTTTGTGAGTTCTACACGATCTTAGGCAGGTATACCAGTTTCTTTGGCTCTTCAGTTCCATCTCATTGGCCTTTTGGGAGCTACTCATACGAACAAGAAGTAACAGCTGCGTGAATCTCCTCATACTTATCGTAGTGACCATATTAAGACGTGTCTAAAGTGATACGCTATGATTTAAGCGAGAAACATCATTCAACGCGAGCCCCTACCAGAACTGATACATGTATGGAAGTGAAATAGGCAAATACTTCGATGATGGAGGAACCTCTGCGTATGAGAGTCACAATATAACTTTGAGTCAGAAAGGTTGCTTCGACAGGCAAAAATTTAAGGGAGATGATCGTGAAATCTAGGAAATTTAGATTCGATTGCTGGTCTAGACGGAAATTTTAAAATATCTCTTTACATGTCTCTCTGACAGTGTTCACGGACGATATAGTAGAGACTACAGAAAGTAAGTTACAAATGTCGACTCAGTCATTTGCATGACTCGATTAGTGCATTTTCAAGACAGAGTACATGTTTCGGAATTCCTGCAGAAAGTCTTCTGATGGATAGCAACAGGTACATCGGGGTGTGGGAGTGAAATCGCGCGACAGTTGGAAACGTAATCCGAAGTTGAAGTATACTGGGGCAATAGGATTCTTGTGGACAAAATGTCTAAGTTTCACACACATCGACAGTAAGTGAGTTTATACACCAGTTCTTCTAATACCACGCTCAGTTGCGTAAATTAAAATTCGTGTACAACGAAATACAGTTCCATGTTCAGACAGCCGAAGTCACAATCATAGGTCTTTGTTCAGAATGTACCACCAGCCGGCACCCCGAATGCGAGAAACACGTCTCTGATGGTCGTAACCAAACATCAACTCTCAGGTTAGAAAAACCAAACCATCGTTCACTGTCGAATGGCCGTAGGATAACCGTCTTAACTCTTCCAGCAGCTCCCAAGAGCACATCTCTCACCACCATGTCCACCGATGTTAGCATACGTTATTAGCCAATGGGATCACAAGCTGCACCCACCACATAACGCACTTCTTACAACCTTTTGACACACCACATGCAATTAAAATGGAATGAACATTAAATGTACATGTAAATATAAATTGAACACCATTCCTATACTAAACAATTCTACAATTAAGTTACGTAAGTAATATGAAATATTATTTGTTAGTGTGTCCACTGACACTAATTATGATTCATTTAAAGGTAGATGTATGATTTCCATAGACAAGGAAACAGAATTTGTAGCTTTACTTACGAATTCTATCAACTAGCCCATTCCTAATTTATGGCTCACTTTCGATAGACAAGTATATACAGTGTCTGATGACTGTACCTTATCAGCAAAATAAAATTATTCACGTTTACCTAAAATTAAAACAAGGTTAAAAAAGAAGCACTTTACTTTAGATCGCTTACAGCACTGAGTGCACGAGAACTACTTTAAAACAATAATTCAGGCCCCAAAATTATGCAAAATTTCAGCAAAACCCTTTGAAAGGAAATTTTTCTTGTTTTTCTTTTTTACTGAATGTCACTGTTGGACTCCAACATGAATCTTAACCATGATCCATAGATCCATCCATCTTTATCTTCAGGTGGCATCTCGGCAACAACTTGTGTAGATGATATAGCTGCTGATGCATGGGCATTATCATTTTCTTTGCGATGGGCTCGTGATAGCAAATAACAGTAGTACTGGCAAGTAAAAAAAAATCCATTAGGTATTCACTGTGCCCTCCAGGGCAAGGAAATAACATTCACAAATCAGATATATATATACATATACATATATATATATATATATATATATATATATATATATATATATATATATATATATATATACACAGGGTGTTACAAAAAGGTATGGCCAAACTTTCAGGAAACATTCCTCACACACAAATAAAGAAAAGATGTTATGTGGACATGTGTCCAGAAACGCTTAATTTCCATGTTAGAGCTCATTTAAGTTTCGTCCACCTACCCTCAATGGAGCACGTTATCATGATTTCATACGGGATACTCCACCTGTGCTGCTAGAACATGTACCTTGACAAGTACCACACAACATGTGGTTAATGCACGATTGAGCTCCTGCACATTTCAGTCGAAGTGTTCGTACATTTCTCAACAACAGGTTAGGTTAGTGGTGTTTAACGTCCCGTCGACAACGAGGTCATTAGAGATGGAGCACAAGCTCGGGTTAGGGAAGGATGGGGAAGGAAATCGGCCATGCCCTTTCAGAAGAACCATCCTGGCAGTTGCCTGAAACGATTTAGGGAAATCACGGAAAACCTAAATCAGGATGGCTGGAGACGGGATTGAACCGTCGTACTCCCGAATGCGAGCTTCTCAACAACAGATTCGGTGACCGATGGATTGGTAAAGGCGGATCAATTCCATGGCCTCCACGCTCTCCTAACCTCAACCCTCTTGACTTTCATTTATGGGGGCATTTGAAAGCTCTTGTCTACGCAACCCCGGTACCAAATGTAGAGACTCTTCATGCTCATATTGTGGACGGCTGTGATACAATATGCCATTCTCCAGGACTGGATCAGCGCATCAGGGATTCCATGTGATGGAGGGTGGATGCATATATCCTTGCTAACAGAGGACATTTTGAACATTTCCTGTAACAAAGTGTTTGAAGTCACGCTGCTACGTTCTGTTGCTGTGTGTTTCCATTCCATGATTAATGTGATTTGAATAGAAGTAATAAAATGAGCTCTAACATGGAAAGTAAGCGTTTCCCAGCACATGTCCACATAACATTTTGTTCCTTTGTGTGAGAGGAATGTTTCCTGAAAGTACCTTTTTGTAATACCCTACATATATATATATATATATATATATATATATATATATATATATATACCATATATATATATATGGTATCTGAGGACTGAAATTGATTTGACAACAAAAATGAGACATATGTTGGTGGTTTCCTGAAGCAGATCCAGCTTCTGCTGCCATCCAGGAAACTGGATTGATAGCACCACGTAGCACCACATAGCGATAAATTCTTCAGTCACTCACAAGTGACTCTAGCGACAGAAACTAAGAAATGTTTCCCACCAGTCAGTCTGCTGAAGAGACGGATTTTCGTCAATCTCTCAGCCAAATATTAACCAGTTTTAAAAATTCTAAATGTTGACATAATGTATATGAAAACGGCTACTCAGAAAAATAATAATGAACAAAACTGGTATCACTAGAAACTCAATTTTTCAGTTTAAAATTTTTCGGTAGGTTTTCAGTGTTTTGCATGAAATGTGGATATCTTCCTTCTATATGTAATTGAGGAGGCGTTCATGTCCTTCGCTATTTTATCATTGAATGTAGCATATAATTTCATAGTAGTGCTCTGAGTAGTAGCAATATTCTTTTGTGAGTCATGTTATCACAGAGATAGAACAGTCAATTCCGAAAGAAATGGATTTATATCTACACAGCCTTTCAACAAGAAATACGTAATATGCCTTCATATAATTATTTGGTGGATCCAAATTTCACATTTAATGAGGAAATATTTCATTCCTTCTAATCAGAATACAAATTTTCCGATTTTTAACATGATTATACAATGAAAAATCAATCAACTGATTATTTTTTTGATTAGTTTGAAACATAACGAAAATAAAATAAGTTATTTCAAGGTTTACTGAATAATAACATGTCATGATATCTAACTTGAAATTGTTCTTCCCACTTAATCCTGCTACCTCAGCTGTTTGTATTTTATAGAAAGGTACTGGAATATTAGGATTTTTCATTATATTTTCTAGGTGCTGAAGTTCATAATTTGGTTAATATTTAACAACAGGTACCAATATTTCCATAGATTCTACTACAATTTTACCTTCTTTTGGAAGTGTATTTTGTACTTCAACTTACTGTACTCCCTAAAGAAACCACCAAGCATATTGAATGGATAGAGCACTTCACTTTTCTTACTCTGTACTTTACCATTATTGAGTATATGTTGCTCCATAGTTATTTTATCACCAAGAGATGAAGTTAAATACAACAAAACTACATGAAATAAAAGGATCTTCTATTCTACATATAACATCATCTCCTTTCATTACACTTATGAAATCTAATAGCTTTGCCATGTAATTAACAATTAATTTTTTAACATATTTTGCTGCACAAGTTTGATAATCAACTCTAATAATACTGAAGCTCATGTGCAAGTGAGGATGATCGGGACGAAGCTGTCTATCTCCTGTATTTATGGTAATTACTGTATCCTTATTAGGAATAGCTAAATAATTTTTTGACATTTCATTCACAGGGAATATGTAGAACTTTCGTTTATTATTTATTAAAGCCAAAAAATTACTGATACACTGTAAAATAACTGTTTAAGTCGCACCACTGAAGTCAATCAAAGTATTATTTTCATCAGCTATAGTTATTTCTAATCCAGCTATAATTCAAAAAGTTGGCATATATACAGGATAATGTGGTTTGCGATTTGTTGGTCCATCAAATTCAGCATTAGCCTTGAAAGAAGCAATAATATAACTTTCTCAATGGAAATGATCAGCTTGCTTCACAAACATTCTATCAGCTAGATTAAAATTTGTGCTGATTAATTCGAATCATTAGCAGCAGTTTTTATTTGTTTCAATAATTTGGTTACTACATCCAGGATCACTTCCATTATTATCTTTTACATCCATGTACAATTTAACATCACTCTCAATGATAAATATAATTAATATTTCATGTACTGAAATGTGAATATGTAGCTTTCATGGCTGAATAAATTTTTCCAAGCTTCCTAAACTATATTGGCCCACAGGAATTTCTGTCAGTTCTCCATCACAATATAATTTATTATTTTTGTGTAATATTTGGACTTTGAAATGTCATACAAAAACCGATTAATGTGACATTATTAAAACTTTTGCATGTTTTTGAGAACAGATGACTTACGACTCAATGGAAACAGATGATGCATTTAATGACTCATTTAATATTAATAAAATTTTATTCAGTTAATGGAAAACACTTTAGTAATGAAAAATAAGAATTCCAGAAAAGAACGAAAAAATACAAATGGTAAACTCTTACATAACTTTCTTTTATATGCTGAAATAGAACCAACTTATTGTGGAAAAACAACGTTAATGTTTCATAGCTATATTCTAGGTGCAGGATTATTGAACTTGAATAAGATAAATCATTTGCATATTTATTCTAATAGTTTAAATCAAAGAAAATATCAAGAATTTATGAGAATGTTTAAAAAGCTCAACATAATGAGAAAATTACTTCATTTTTTGGAAATAGTGAAGGAATTATACTACTAGATCAATACCGAGATACTTCATTTGTAGTATTTGATGATTTCATTCTTGGAAATCAATACATAGTTATAAAATATTATAATAGAAGAAGACACAGAGGAATAGGTTGATTTTATTTAGCTCAGACATATTAAGAAATACCTTGCAACTACTAAGGGAATATGTAAATTTTAAAAATATTTTTATGCAAGATGATGCACATTTAAATAGTATCTACCATGAGTTTTGCTGGTGGTGATTAAAATTTGATATTTTTTTAAAAAAATGTGTATTAAATGTTGCAATGATCTCATTTTTCAATAGATGTGACTAGAAAACCTAACAAAGGGAAATACAGATATCTTATAAAAGCTTCCATTAACTACATATAAATTATATATGACTGAACAAAACCATTGCAAAATACAAGTAATTAATACAATAGATAATATAGTATAAATTGGATCTACTACAAAGCCGTTGCAAAATAAAATGGGAGGTCATAAACCTGATTCTAGCAGAACAAGAAGTGAAAATATTCCGCTTTATGTCAATATAAGTCCTACTGATTTAGAAAAAGTGGTAACAGGCCTGATAGAAATGAATTGTTTGATAAAGAATATACTGAAATTCAAAAAATTGATGTAAATAAGTTGATTAATGGATATCAGTATCTGAGATCAAGGAAATTAGAGAATAAAAAATATTATGTTAACAAAATAGAAAAAATAAATTAATGAACCAATGAATATTATAATGAAAATACAGAATAAATAAGGAATAAGGAAATAAACACATAGCATAAGAATAAAGAAAATACATAGTATTTAGAAAAAGAAGAGTAAAACAGTGATAACTATGTTATAAAAATCGATAAAACAGAAAGTTATATGGACGGGAATGTTATTATAAAAAGAATCAACTGGAGAACACATTAAAATAATTATGCCATATAGACTTACATGAAGAAAAATTCATAAAAGGAAGGAATGTTAGAGGTAAAGATTTTTTAACAACAGAAAGTAATATGTTAGTATTTTTATATACTTATTAAAGCAGCACTTTAAAAGATGATATTGCATATCTGTTAGACCATGGTGATAGTATTTTACACGAACACAAAAATGAACTTAAAGAAGCTCTTTACCATATAACAGAATATGAAGAATTACGAAGAATTTGTCACAAACTATTCATTGTGTAGTGATGAAGATACCTGTGGAACATATACTTGTGGTTGTTATTTTATGATAAGTGTAAAAGCAGAATGCAATATTAGCTTTTTAAAATCTATAAATTAAAAATAAGTTTTCTTAACGATTTTTATCCTTAGTAAACAGTTTTGATATATGACACCGCAAATTAAACAATATGATAGTCCTCAATATGACTTTATGCTAAGTGAATAAGGAATACAATGTATCTTGCCAAATGTGATGAAGAGGTTAAAGATAGAAGAAAGATGACTCAAGCTGAGTTTGCTGTTAAAAAAATTAAGGAGGGTGATATTAGAAAATTAACTATAAGCGAAAGAGTTTTGAAATATATCAACCATAGTGAAGAGACAGTTTTTTGATCAAAATCTATCAGTATTTTTAACTAAGGTAACTTGTTAGCAAAATTGGATAGAGATAAATTAACAGTCGATGATAAGGTACAGATGGCTAATGAATCTATCATTTGGAAAACACATTTCTATATATGACATGGGTATAGAAAGTTGATGGTGTTGATTTATCAAATTATGCAGATATTTTGTACCATTCAAGAGTATTAAATTAAAAAAAGAATCGAAATAAATAAAATCAAGTGAAGGTAATAATATAATCTGATAGAAGAAATTGTTGATGACCATTCCCCTAAATTAAGATGGTTACAATAAAATACAGATTCTTCAGAAGAAAATGAGAAACTAGCTTAATGCTTAATAAAAAGATAATGCAGAATTCCCAATTGAATATGTTTGAGTGAATGATGTTAGATATTTAATCGATGAGTTATCAGTTATTCATGGAGAAGAATCACCTGGAAATAAAAATTAAAGTAATGAATAAGTGGGAATAACAGAAATGTTAACAAATAAATTTAGTGATTTTACTATCAACAATCCTAAGGGAATTCCATGTTTGATATTTTTGAATAATTTCCTACACACCTTTTATAAAAATGAAACATATGGAAAAATGTGTGTTAATACTTTCAATAACAAATTCCCATTGGAAAAGTATCTCCCTGGTTATAATTATTGTGGTCCAGGAAGGAAATTAGATGAAACATACGTTAGAGGCAATCAAGGAATAAATCCTCAAGATGAAGCATACAAAAAACATGATATTGCAAATAGAGATAATAAAGATTTAGGAAAGTGACATAAGGCAAATAAAAAACTTCCAGTAGCTGCAAAAGAAAGAAAGCCTGTTTCTGATCCTTCAATTGGAGAAAAATTAGCAGCAGTAGCAGTTAGAGAAATAACACTAGTGGTAATTTACTCACTACATTTACATTAACATTAGGTATACCTCTTGTGAAAAAAGTTATTTAATACCTAATAAAAAAGAAACAACATTCTGGATTAACAAAACACAAAGGAGGATTTCTTTCATTACTTTAGGTGGCATTACCATATTCAGCTGCTGCCAGTACAGTAGTCTGTATAGTAGCAAACACAGTAATAAATAAAAAACTGAAAGGTAAAGAGTAGAAGAACAAAAATGACATGATTGAACCATGGAGAAGAAAGCCAGCACTTGAATAAAAAACTGTAAAAAATAATTCATGTATATTCTAAGGCATTAAGTAATTAGAGATCAAATTATTAGATGTTGTTTATAGGACTGATCAAAGATGTTTCGTTTTAAAATCAATTTAAAAGTGGTAGTGACCATAGACTGGTAAGAGCGAGAATAAACATAAAAGAGTTGCAAAATGGCAAAGCAGGGAGTCATGATGGTCTGACAACTGACATACTGAAGATTACACGGGAACAAACAGAAAACCATCTGGCTAAAGTCTTTACTTGGTGTATACAGAAAGGCAGCATCACGACCTGCTGGAACAAAGCAAACATAATCTTACTACATAAGAAGGGAAGTATTCACCATCTGAAGAACTACCGCTTACTTTCTGTCATATATAAAGTGTTCACTAAAGTACTGATAAGTCGCTTTAAAATGTTAGTGGAGACTGCACAGCCCACAGAACAAGCTGGATTCTGCAGTGGTTTCAGTACAATTGACCATATAAATACACGGCATGAGGTAATCAGTCGAGCCAATGAGTGTGAAATGCCAGTATGCATAGTCTTCATTGGCTTCGAAAAAGCCTTTGATTCTGTCAGCCACACTGTAGTCATAAAAGCACTGGACGAGCAAGGAGTGGAAACAAAATTTATAAACATATTGTGCATTTATGACATGTCTGTAACATCTATCAACATAGGAAAAAACAAGTGCGAAATTCCTATTGGAAAAGGAGTAAAGCAGGGCGATCCTATATCCCTGAAGTTATTTATAGCTGTTCTCGAGATGGCTATGTCCAAAATTATTTGGAACAACAGAGGAATAACGATAAATGGTAAAAGGCTCACCAACCTGAGATTTGCTGACGATATAGTGGTCCTAGCTAACAGTAAGATAGAAATGTAGTACTCTATAAAAGACTTAACAGATCGTTGTCAGGAAGTTGCACTATAAAACTAAGGTTATGCATAATAAGTTGGTAGCTGCAGCACAAGTAACGCTGAATGGCAACATCCTAAACAATGTTACAGAATACGTTTATCTGGGGCATTTAATTGACGCATAAGGGGATTTGAAACCTGAAAGTTTTCGTTGAATTAAACTGGGTTGGAGGGCTTATGGAAGGAGTGCAACAGTTTCCAAATCTAACATGCCATTCTACTTAAAGAAGACAGTTTTTGATCAATGTGTCCTACTGGTCTTTAAGTAGGGTGTGAATCTTGCACTTTAAATTAATTTTTCAAAAGGAAACTTAGAACTGCTTGGAGAGCTATAGAAAGGTTAATGTTAGGTCTCACTAAGAAAGATCGAAAGAAAAGTGAAGAAATTAGAGCAATAATGGGAGTAAAAGATATTATAGGGCGGGTTATGACTTTAAAATGGCAGTGGGTAGGACATATTGCACGAATGAAGGATGGAAGATGGAAGATGGAGTCCCAGAGAAAAACGAAGACCATCAGGGAGACTACCTGATCGCTGGGATAAGGAACTCAGGAAAGTTGCACGCTTCAACTGGCAAAAGAAAGCAGCTGACAGAGGCGCATGGAAAAACCCCTTAAAAATGTATTTAATAACTTAACGAGGCTACATCTTGTATAGATTGCATTAGCTGAATAGTAAATAAATAAATAAAGGAATATGACTGATGAAACACTTGATCATCTTAGACAATATGACTCTGGAATTGGTAATTACCAATTGAGACATCTGATCATGCTGTCTCACATTGGATCTGTTATTACAAGAATAAAGTTAATAAATGTGTTTGATTCATTTGGAGGAAATATTCGTCAAGAAGAAAATATCTTGACTCAAGTGAGTTGTACTATACCAGACAATGAATACAAAGTTTTAATGAAGTTATTTGTGGCCATCCCCCCATGAATCATCGACCTTGCCATTGGTGGGGAGGCTTGCGTGCCTCAGCGATACAGATAGCTGTATCGTAGGTGCAACCACAATGGAGGGGTATCTGTTGAGAGGCCAGACAAACGTGTGGTTCCTGAAGAGGGGCAGCAGCCTTTTCAGTAGTTGCAAGGGCAACAGTCTGGATGATTGACTGATCTGGCCTTGTAACAATAACCAAAACGGCCTTGCTGTGCTGGTTCTGCAAACGGCTGAAAGCAAGGGGAAACTACGGCCGTAATTTTTCCTGAGGGCATGCAGCTTTACTGTATGATTAAGTGATGATGGCGTCCTCTTGCGTAAAATATTCCAGAGGTAAAATAGTCCCCCATTTGGATCTCCGGGTGGGGACTACTCAAGAGGATGTCGTTATCAGGAGAAAGAAAACTGGCTTACTACGGATCGGAGTGTGGAATGTCAGATCACTTAATCGGGCAGGTAGGTTAGAAAATTTAAAAAGGGAAATGGATAGGTTAAAGTTAGATATAGTGGGAATTAGTGAAGTTCGGTGGCAGGAGGAACAAGACTTCTGGTCAGGTGCCTACAGGGTTATAAACACAAAATCAAATAGGGGTAATGCAGGAGTAGGTTTAATAATGAATAGGAAAATAGGAATACCGGTAAGCTACTACAAACAGCATAGTGAACGCATTATTGTGGCCAAGATAGATACGAAGCCCACACCTACTACAGTAGTACAAGTTTATATGCCAACTAGCTCTGCAGATGACGAAGAAATTGAAGAAATGTATAATGAAATAAAAGAAATTATGCAGATAGTGAAGGGTGACGAAAATTTAATAGTCATGGGTGACTGGAATTCGGTAGTAGGAAAAGGGAGAGAAGGAAACGTAATAGGTGAATGTGGATTGGGGCTAAGAAATGAAAGAGGAAGCCGCCTGTTAAAATTTTGCACAGAGCACAACTTAATCATAGCTAACACTTGGTTTAAGAATCATGAAAGAAGGTTGTATACATGGAAGAACCCTGGAGATACTAAAAGGTATCAGATAGATTATATAATGGTAAGACAGTGATTTAGGACCCTTTTTTAAATTGTAAGACATTTCCAGGGGCAGATGTGGACTCTGACCACGATCTATTGGTTATGACCTGTAGATTAAAACTGAAGAAACTGCAAAAAGGTGGGAATTTAAGGATATGGGACCTGGGCAAACTGACTAAACCAGAGGTTGCACAGAGTTTCAGGGAGAGCATAAGGGAATAATTGACAGGAATGGGGGAAAGAAATACAGTAGAAGAAGAATGGGTAGCTTTGAGGGATGAAGTAGTGAAGGCAGCAGAGGATCAAGTAGGTAAAAAGACGAGGGCTAGAAGAAATCCTTGGGTAACAGATGAAATATTGAATTTAATTGATGAAAGGAGAAAATATAAAAATGCAGTAAATGAAGCAGGCAAAAAGGAATACAAACGTCTCAAAAATGAGATCGACAGTAAGTGCAAAATGGCTAAGCAGGGATGGCTATAGGACAAATGTAAGGATGTAGAGGCTTATCTCACTAGGGGTTAGATAGATACTGCCTACAGGAAAATTAAAGAGACCTTTGGAGATAAGAGAACCACTTGTACGAACATCAAGAGCTCAGATGAAAACCCAGTTCTAAGCAAAGAAGGGAAAGCAGAAAGGTGGAAGGAGTATATAGAAGGTCTATACAAGGCGATGTACTTGAGGACAATATTATGGAAATGGAAGAGGATGTAGATGAAGATGAAATGGGAGATACGATACTGCGTGAAGAGTTTGACAGAGCACTGAAAGACCTGAGTCGAAACAAGGCCCCAGGAGTAGACAACATTCCATTGGAACTACTGACGGCCTTGGGAGAGCCAGTCCTGACAAAACTACCATCTGGTGAGCAAGATGTATGAAACAGGCGAAATACCCTGAGACCTCAAGAAGAATATAATAATTCCAATCCCAAAGAAAGCAGGTGTTGACAGATGTGAAGATTACCGAACCATCAGTTTAATAAGCCACAGCTGCAAAATACTAACATGAATTCTTTACAGACGAGTGGAAAAACTAGTAGAAGCCGACCTCGGGGAAGATCAGCTTGGATTCCATAGAAATACTGGAACACGTGAGGCAATACTGGCCTTACGACTTATCTTAGAAGATAGATTAAGGAAAGGCAAACCTACGTTTCTAGCATTTGCAGACTTAGAGAAAGCTTTTGACAATGTCGACTGGAATACTCTCTTTCAAACTCTAAAGGTGGAAGGGGTAAAATACAGGGAGCGAAAGGCTATTTATAATTTGTACAGAAACCAGATGGAAGTTATAAGAGTCGAGGGTCATGAATGGGAAGCAGTTGTTGGGAAGGGAGTAAGACAGGGTTGTAGCATCTCCCTGATGTTATTCAATATGTATAATGAGCAAGCAGTAAATGAAACAAAAGAAAAATTCGGAGTAGGTATTAAAATCCATGGAGAAGAAATAAAAGCTTTGAGGTTCGCCGATGACATTGTAATTCTGTCAGAGACGGCAAAGGACTTGGAAGAGCAGTTCAATGAAATGGACAGCGTCTTGCAAGGAGGATGTAAGATGAACATCAACAAAAGCAAAACAAGGATAATGGAATGTAGTCGAATTAAGTCAGGTGATGCTGAGGGAATTAGATTAGGAAATGAGACACAGCAATAAAGTAGTTTTGCTATTTGGGGAGCAAAATACCTGATGATGGTCGAAGTAGAGAGGATATAAAATGTAGACTGGCAATGGCAAGGAAAGCGTTTCTGAAGAAGAGAGATTTGTTAACATCGAGTATAGAGTTAAGTGTCAGGAAGTCGTTTCTGGAAGTATTTGTATGCAGTGTGGCCTTGTATGGAAGTGAAACATGGATGATAAATAGTTCTGACAGGAAGAGAATAGAAGCTTTCGAAATGTGGTGCTACAGAAGAATGCTGAAGATTAGATGGGTAGATCACATAACTAATGAGGAGGTATTGAATAGGATTGGGGAGAAGAGAAGTTTGTGGCACAACTTGACCAGAAGAAGGGATCGGTTGATGGGACATGTTCTGAGGCATCAAGAGATCACCAATTTAGTATTGGAGGGCAGCGTGGAGGCTAAAAATCGTAGAGGGAGACCAAGAGATGAATACACTAAGCAGATTCAGAAGGATATAGGTTGCAGTAGGTACTGGGAGATGAAGAAGCTTGCACAGGATAGAGTAGCATGGAGAGCTGCATCAAACCAGTCTCAGGACTGAAGACCACAACAACAACAACAACATTTGTGGCCATCTGTGTCTATTTGAGTTAAAGCTGTTGTCAGATAATCATAAGTTTAATGATATTTTGAATCTAATAAATGAATATTTCTTGAACTAAGGCATGGCGTTACAACATAAAAAAGCAACTAAACGTATAAAAATTTTTAAAAATAGGAATCAGAATGAAAAACTGCATACTTTCAGTCAAATACTATGAAATAAATAAATTGAAAAACAAAAAATTTGATTAAAAACTTCAACAAGATTCTAGCTTATGTCAATAATACATGTACAGCATTAAGATCATTAGTAGATGGAAAAATAGATAGTGTAACTAAGCAGTTTCAAAATGAATTAAGTGACATTTTTAAAGCATCAAAAGGTTATATTGATTTTGAAGGTAGAATGCTAGTAGATACAAAATGTCCTGTGAAAGTTTATGATGCACTTACTAAACAATAATTAGAAAATGAGTCAGCTAGTCTTGCTAGAAAACCTGAATACATGAAGACTCCCACAGTTATTAAGCAAAGAATAAGGATTTATGGTGGCATCATGGAACATTATAATAAAGAAATAAATAATATGAAAACAAGCCTTTATCACACATGAAATAAGATAAATTTACTAGAAAGTCAACTTAAGTCATTAGAGCCATTAATTAGTACGAATTAAGAAATGAAAGTGGATAAAGTTCCTGATAATCAAAGAAATGAAACTTAAGATTGTTATATTTGATGCCTATAATGTTGAAACTGTTTGCCAACACAAATCATCCAAATAGAATAGCAACAAAACGTAGAAGACAAACAACTGAAAGAATTTGTGTAATATCTAAAACTAAGAAGAGTAAATTTGTTAAATAATTTTTATGAGTTATGGGGTGTAGTCTGATTACTGTGTGCAGTGCAGAGATTGTATCAGCTCTCACTGCTTCACCATTACTGTCTGCATACACATTGAAGAAGTACTTAGTCCTACAGGACATATTTTTGAAAAAGTTATTGATGAATTACGTAAACCAATGAGAAAAAATTTTAAAAGAATAGATGTAATATCACTAGATGTAGACAATTTATGTCATGTCAATCTAGTAGAAATGGATACTGGTAAATAAAAAGGAATTTCAGAAATAAATAAAGGATGTAAATATTTCTTAGCTCTAATTGATATTTTTTCCAAATATGCTTGGTCTATTCCAATTAAACATGAAACTAATAAAAATGTAGTTAATGCTTTTCGAAAAATATTTACATAGAGAACTTCAAGAAATTTACAAAGAGATATTGGCAAAGAATTCTACAATAAATATTTTTGGGTACTTATGAAGAAATATATTATTAATCATTATTCAGCTTTTAATGATTTAAAAGCATCTGTTGGAGAAAGATTTCATAGAAAATTTCATAAGTGACTCATGAGATAAATTAAGTTGATCTTATATATCAAGGTATCAAATATTATGTGAAAAATGTATAAGATAATATCAAAATAAAATGGGCTGGGATATTATATCAGCATATCAAGAATTATTAGAAGACTTCATGTGAGAATAAGAAGATAAATTAAATAGGAAATACTTACCAGTTGACCAAGAATTATCTGAGGACTCTACGTGTGAATTTAAAATAAAATAAATTGCAGTGTTATAGCATATAACCAAAAATTATCTGAAGATTTAATGAGAGAATTTCAGAATAAATTACATTGGGATGATAATAAAACCTTATGAAATATTATTTAGTTCAGAAAAAGGTTGTTCTGTTTGCTTAATTGGGGAAAATTTTTCATTTCATAAAAACAAAATATAATCATGTTTTTCAAACAGTCTATATTAATAAGTGGTTGGAAGATCTAGACAATTCTATATGTCCAAAGTATAGAAACGACATTAAAAAATATATCTGATGAAGACTAATTATATCAATAATCAGTTGTTGGTGTGTTACCTGTAGTTCTGCAAAGTAATAAAATAACTGTGTCAACAAGCAATTCTTAAAGTTTCTTTAATTCTTTGGTATAAATTTACTGAATATTTACGTTCTAACATTCCTTCACAATTTGGAGTTCTATCTTAGATTCTATACAATTTCCGTTGTAAATTGTTGTAATGCCCAAATTACATAACAATTGTATTCAAAGTCTTCATCAAATAATTTTAAAAGAATAAAAACTGGTTTCAATTCTGATCGAATCTTTGAGGAACAACATGAGGTAATAAAGTACCAATGTCTCTTTCTTGTACTATGTCTAAAGCATTATCTACAATTCCCTTTAAATTGACCGTGATACATCTCTAAATTACATTCTCCATGTTTGCAATCTGATGGTAAAACTTGTTCAGAAAGCCAAGCATGGGAATTTACTGCAAAAGTCATTACATATAGAACAGGCTCATTGGTAACATTTGTTTATTTTTGTGTTTATTTTGGTAGCACTACTGTAGCACTACTGAAATTTTCATATCTTTTACAATATTTTTCCTTAACATGGAATTCTACAGCAGCTCGAGAATAAGCATACTTTAAAAGATCACTAACTTGATTTGCGTAATACCATAGATTGTTTTATCATTAGTCATTATTATGTGTAACCTTATTGTTGATGTGGTCTATGACTCACTCCATTTATTAAAAATAATTTTCATTAGAAATACTTTTTATTATTATTTTATAAACATACTTCATTGATAAACATCTGGCCTGTATTTTCATTTTATTTATTGATCCTCAATGATGATATTAAAATTTAAGTTTTCATCATCAGGATTGAAGTGAATAAATTTACAAGGTAGTTGCTCTTCTATGAATTTCTGTCTTTTTATTTCTGCAGTTATATTTTGGGCATTATGACCATTTTCATCGCATTCAAACACAATTCTGTATTTTTTGACGTAATCCTATTCTGTGCTTTCCAGTAGAGAACTCTCAATTTTTTTGTTCTCGAAATTATTAATACTAATACTAATGAATTATTGTTCCTTTGATCAAGAAACTAAATTTAGTTTTAAATCAACATCACTAATGATCTTTTATTTTTCATTTTCTGAAGTGAATGTCCTATGCTTCCTACTAATGAATTTATGTCTTTTTTGTTAATGAACACTGTACAAGGTTATATATATTCATAAACATGTGAACTATTTTTCAGTTCATTACAAGTTTTATTATCTTCATTAGGTACATGGTCTTTAGTTGCATTCCTACGACTTTTATATCCTAAAAGATTGGCAACTTGACATACATTTTACCATAGGTTATTCCTTTTGTCAATAATCAAACACACTTTTTTATTATTATATGTAAGCTTGTTGCTGGCAAGGTTGATGACTGACTCCATTTAATAAAAATAATTTTGATTAATAAAACTAAAAATCTAAGAATTTTTTTTCTTTATAAGTGGAAGCCATTCAATCTAAAATGTGTAAATTTGCATATCCCAGGAGTCAATCGACAATTTTACTTTACAAAAATACACAGAAGGGGATTATACGAGAATGTGTAGACAATGTATAAATGACAACCACACAAGAGTGTTCAATAGTAGACAAATTCCGCCTACGAGTGGAAAAAACGTTTCTATATATTATTATGAAAAGATTTATGACAAATTGTGAGTTAAGAACATTCAAAGTTATTGTTGTCGATCAAAAACGATGAACAACAGACTAAGACACATAACATGAAAAAAAATGTGTTGACTGTCAAGAGGGTAAAGAAATAGAATATTATTATTCAGATCTATCACGTTTAGACAAACACGCAAGTAAATGTAAAAAAATTACTCTAGAATGCATCAAAAATACGAAAGCCCATTTTAAAATGCCGTAGTAACTTTTTTATATTAAATAAGGGACGAAAATGGAGTGATTCACGATTGCCCAACTTGGTGATTATTGTGGAAAAAATAATTTAATCATGTATAGTAAATTAAGAAAATCTGATCTACTAGTATTCATTAACAGACACTGCAGTGTAAATGTTTGGAAACGATTAGCTTATTCTACAATTTCCAATGAAGATGAAATTTTCCAAAATAATAAAGCAAACCACTGAAAGAAATATTTCCTTTTTCTAATGGTGTATGGGGAAATTATGAAACATAAGAATAATTAGATTATATCAATGATACAGCATTTGAAAACAGACTATGGACTATAAATTTCGAAAACAATCTAACCTTGCTTGACCCACACTTCTTATTCAATGCATCTAAGCCGATTATTCTGAAAATTCTGAAACACTATCTAAGAATGCAACATGGCTTGAAATTTAAATTAAAATTTTTAGTGCATACATGATGCAGACGTATGAAAATATTATGGAATTTATATTTCAAACAGGAAACTACAGAATCACTAAAGAGAAAGAGACAATTAAAAAAATTTGAGGGGTTTGCTGTAAAAATTGGTGTTACCCTCAAATTTTCTGGTTTTAGAAAAAGGGAGTGAAATTTTAACAAACCATATAAATTAAAAATTACTGCTAAAAATATTGTTCTTTTTACTTGTAGTGATATTATTAAATGTATATATTTGCTCTCTACTTGAAGTTATAGAATGGGTTTTCAGTGCCAAAATTGTGGGTTACACCATTTTACCTCCAACTAGTACTTTTATACATCATTATTGCTCTCTACAGATAAAATATGTATTTACAGCTAGAGTGAAGTAACCTACATTGTCATAGTTGTAAGAAAAATGATGGAAATAAACAGTGTGTATTAAAGAAAATAAACATTTATTTAACAGTTTGCTACAACCATGAGATGCAAAGTACAACTTCATTCTTTACTGACTTTATTGCTCAAAATAATTTGGCTTTTTAAGGTAATATTACAAAAATGTCTAGGAATTTCTCCCAGTAAACAAGCAATCACTCATTTTCGTCTTGTTCACTCAAAGGTATGCCTGTACCAGACTCTGGAAGCGTAGCCTGTGAGTTAATAATACCTTCATAAAAGCTGTGATGAATGGTAGGAACATATTTCATCAGTTTTCTCAATCTTTAGCTTTAGCATGTGTTATTGTCAGTTTTTTCATCTCAGATAATTTCAAAAGTGTGAGAAAACTTGGTTTATGTATTTGATGTTCTTTTTTGGTTTTCTTGCAATTCATGGACGTGTATGGCATATCTCGATTTACTGTTTCACAGAAATCGATTTCAAAAGCTTTCTGCCTTGTGAAATATCAGCCACTGTATCTTAAGCCAGGTGATGTTATCACCATTCACACATAGTTTATTTTTAACAGTTATATGTTTCAAAGGCTTGATGCTTTTAAAATTGTCTTCCTATAGATGAGTGACTCGAAATTTATTTCCTTTCTTATGTGCCCCCCCCCCCCCAAATTCTAATAAGACTTTCAGAATCAAAAATATATTGTTTCTTCAGCATCCCATTATCTACACATGAGAAATCGTGGTCACACACTAAAGAAGAGTGTCTTGATACAAAAAAATCAAATGCAAAAAACATCTCAGGATCATATCTGGCCAGTTCTACATCTTCCTTCATTTGGGAGGTTATCATTTCAGTTATTGCTGTGATAGTTCCAGTATTTTCATCAGTTAAAGGTGCTATTTCTGTTTTCTTAATTTCACGAGTTTTTCACATATCATAATGTGGTGGATGGAATGAAAGAGTGACATCTGAAGTAAATACTTGACAGTAGGGAGATTCCGTTATGGGGTTGTAATCTTGTTCTTTGAACCAATCCAAATACAAATGTTGCATTTTTGCAATGATCTGTTCGGGATTAAGGCATTCTCGATTTCGATTTTCCTTTCTGGATTAGTGACTGGTAGCTTGGTAATGAATCTGTGTGTTCTTTGACTTGATGTTTGACTTCTGCAAGAGTTTTATTTGCAGGTTCACATTTACCACGATTGTCTGAGGCGACTTCTCCTCTTGTTTGTAAGAATTACCAGGATGAAACTGCCAAAAGGAAGCTTAAAAAGCCACACGAAATATGAAAGTTGTTTTGGAAACCACAAATTAACGTTAGTACCACCCTGTTTCTTTAAGGTGTATGTACAAGTGAATGCAAGATGTGGTTCTGTTGTTCCATATGACCGCTTTTTCACTGTTTGTTGTACAAGTACACAGATAAAACTTTTTTGAGCTAACTCACCTTCTTTGCCAACAGAATAGAACCTTTTAAAACTGCACTGCCTGTCTTCTGCAGCAACATTAACCTCACAGTTTCTAGAAGAACTGCAATGATAGAAACTAAACTTCATGTACTTGCCAGTAACACATTCTATCTTCTTCTCATTTCTTTCCCAGAATCAATATTCCTTGTTTTCCTTCCAGCCTTTTTTTGAATGGCAGGAGGGTCATTTTCAATATCAATAATGAAACTTGGAAGGTAGGAGACGAGGTACTGGCAGAAGTAAAGCTGTGAGGACCAGGCGAGAGTCGTGCTTCGGTAGCCAAGATGGTAGAGCACTTGCCTGTGAAAGGCAAAGGTCCCGAGTTCGAGTCTCGGTCAGGCACACAGGTTTAATCTGCCAGGAAGTTTCATATCAGCACACACTCCGCTGCAGAGTGAAAATCTCATTCTGGAAACATCAATAATGTTTCCACTTGCATCCAGATCAGGAATTTCATCTACTTCAAGGACAGGAACTTGTTTTAGTTGAAGTACTTGGCATTTGTCCATCATTTCCACGATCTGTGAAAGTAGGATTATCTCTTTTACTTTGTGGATCAGTTATAGGCACAACAGATGCTCGTAATCTTGCTGTTTCAGCACTGGCCTGTCTTTTCAAATTTCCTCTTTTTAAGCTCCCTTTGGGCAGTTTCATAATCAGAGTTATTTTTGTATGAAGGAGCTTTTGAAACACATTTTTCATCTCAATCTGAATCAAAATCACTAAAATTTTCTTCAATAAATGAATCCAAAGTGGGTTACACCAATTTTGTATTCAATTAATATCAAAATAGTTGTCTACAAGTTACACCGTTAATGTTTTACTCCTGAATGACACCTGCTAGAAGTACCAAAATGATAGGTTATAAAAAACAATGTAATGAAGTAACCAAAAACAGAAAAATATAGAAAATGGGTACTTGTGGCCTACATCATATCTGCATGAACCCCTCATTTAAGATTGTTGAATAAAGTGTTTTTTCACAAATATCTTCTTTTCAACCTTGTGGTTCTGTTTGGTCTTTAAATAGAATTATTGGCCTAGAGTTAGGAATTAATAGGTATGTTCCATTAAGAGCTTTATCTGGTACTGGCTTGCCAGAAACAATAAAATATTAGAAAGATTGTATTAGTGTAATAAATAAAGGTCAAATATAATTTCTGTATGTGATAAAATTTGTATTATAACCTGTGAATAAAAATGTGGATAGAGTCATAAAATATGGAGATATTGGTCATGGTATTGCTCAGAAATTCGAAAATTCTGAATTTCCTGTAGTGGTTGATAATATTCCGAAAAGTAAAACTAAATTAATGTGCCTAGTAATGTTTAATCATTTGATGAAAATTATCAATTGTCTCTCTTAAAAGTAACACTGTCTAAAAGACAGAATCATGTAAATCCCCTTGTTTCACAAATGAAAGTAGTTCACACTACTGTCATATAAAAAAATTTATCTAGGCTTGTTTCAAGTCAAATTACAAAACATGACAAAGTGAAATTAATTTGTGATATGTGTTTACTCCTCTTCAATAGTAAAGAAAAATTAAATCACATTGCTAAGTTAACAAGACACTTTAAGTTAAATTATGATAGAAAGCTGAACACATGAGTTTTAAAAATTATCAGTATACGCAGAAAGTTCTGTTCATTATTTATGCTGATACTGAGAGTTTCTGTTGAAGACAGATAGTTCCCAACCTGACCCCAAAAATTCATATAAATGATATATAAGAACCAAAAGCCAAATTATTTCTATTACATTAAATATATAACTGGACACTACAAAGATCCGGTTGTTTATCATTAGCCAAATTGCCATAAATAATATATTAAATCTGTGAAAGAAGGGGTTGAAGAAACTAGAAGTTATTCTGCAACTTAAGAAATGAGACCATTTACATCTGAAAAACAATCAAGACATGCAAGATCAAAAATTTGTTCATTATGTAGATGTCATTATTTACAAACGAACAAAAAAGTTCTTCATCATGAACATTGGACTACAAAATATATAATACATTATATAATGGTTGTAATTTACAGTGAAAACACCCAAATTTTATATCTATTTATCTACATCATTTATCTGGATATGATTCTCATTTATTTGTAAAAGAACTTGGTTATGATAGAAAGGATATAGATTTAATACCAAATAATAAAGACAGATATATTAGTTTTGGCAAGAAGACAGAAAACATGAAGATGAGGGTTTTTGACACAGTTTCATTTATGATTTCAAGTCTTGATAACCTTTCATCAAATTTGAAAAAGGATCAAATGAAAAACATTTTTTTCCCAAAACGCTAGTAAATCTGGTAATTAAGAAAGTTGTCTATCTGCAAGATTACATGAATAGTTGGAAGAAATTGGAAGAAAAACAGCATCCATCAAGACATGAACTTTTGAAAAAATTGAACAACTGTGAAATAAGTGATAAAGACTATAATCATGCACAATAAGTTTCGAAAAAATTTAATACAAAAATCTCTGACTAACATGTTTAATATCTTAAAACTGATGTTTTCTTTTGGCTGATGTATTTGAAAATTTTAGACAGACTTGTATAAAAGCTTATTATTTAGACCTATCTTGGCATTTTCTGCACATGATTTATCTATTGATGGTGTGGTAAATATGTCTGGACAAACACTTGAATTAATACATGATTACAATATGATTTTAATACTTGAAAAACGAATAAGAGGGAGTATATACAAGTATTGTAAGAAGAAAGTGAAAGCAAATAATAAATATATGAAGTACTATGATGTAAGAAAGTGGTTGAAATATTTAGCATATTTAAATGCAAATAATTGATATGACTAGGCTATGAGTCAATATTTACCATATGAGAGGTCTGACTGGGATCATCCAATTTCATTCAATTTTACAAAAATAAGTGAAATTTCTAGCAGGTCATCACTTGGATATATATTCAATTAGATTTAAAATATCCAAAAAATTTCCATGATGCCATAAAGATTTAGCAAGTAAAATTGTGTCTGGATCTAAGGAAAGCTAGTTATTAACCACTCTGTGAGGCAAGCATAATTATGTAGTTCACCACAGAAATTTTAAATAGTATTTGTATCTTGGAACAAAGATAGCAAAAATTGATAATGCTTTAAAATTTAAAGAATTTCATTAGTCAAAAAAATATATAAATTTGAATAATAATTGATAAAGCTTTAAAATTTAAAGAATTTCATTAGTCAAAAAATATATAAATTTGAACACAGATTTGAGAACTAAGGCAAAGAATGATTTTGAAAAAGATGTCTACAAATTGATGAATAATTTTATATTTGGAAAAAGATGGAAAATATATAAAGCAATGTAGACATAAAATTAGTTTTGGATGGAGAAAAATTTGAAGTGCTTGTAGCAAAGCGAAACGTTAAATAGATAATACATTTAATGAAAATCTTGCTGCTATCCATATGAATAAAACAAAAATTGTGTTTAATAAGACAGTTTATGTTGGAATGGGTGTACTTGATTTATCTAAAGAACTGATGTATGATTTTCACTATAGAGCTATGGAATCAACAAATGGTGAGAAAATGTAGTTATGTTATCAAAATAGATAGTTACATATACAACAGGAGTCCGAAGATTTCTATGATGAAATGAAATCAATGACTGATATATTTGGTACTAGTGACCATCCAACAGCTAATATATACAATATTCCCCAAGTAAACAAAAGAATGGTAGCAATACTGAAAGATGAATGTAACAGTAAAATAATGGAAAATTTCGTTTTTAAGAGAAAAAATGTATGCCTATAACATAGGTCGCCGTTGGTGAACGGGAGACAGAAATGTGAACTTGTACGATGGATGCTTCTTCTGATTTAAGATTGAATGATTCATTGCCTGGATATGCAGTAGTTGTTAAATCTTATGACATCCGCATCATACACACCACCAATTGCAAGGAAACGTTGTAATTATCAGTCTTCTCGTACGTTGTTGGCTCATTGCTATTGAGTTGTTGAACCTGTACGAAGCGAGATCACGTCTGAGTGAACCTATGCCGTAACGTTAAAAACAAATTGTTCTAAAATTCTCTTTTCAATTAGGTATTTTGATATTCACATTAAATTGTCCCTGCTGAACAGTCGTTGGTTAACTATCATTGATTAAATCACTTAATAATGTAGTCCACGCTTGATATTTCACTTGGAACGAACAGTTTATTGTTCTTTGGCCACTAAATACTTCATAGCTTTCGCACCACATGCACACGCAGTTGGTTGGTAAAGTCAGTTCTATTAAAATTGAGTTTCTTGACAATTACGACA
Source organism: Schistocerca americana (assembly GCF_021461395.2). Taxonomy (NCBI): domain Eukaryota; kingdom Metazoa; phylum Arthropoda; class Insecta; order Orthoptera; family Acrididae; genus Schistocerca; species Schistocerca americana. Next base: position 659,084,815 of record NC_060120.1, on the reverse strand, counting down.
ACTTGACTCTTCAATGTAATTGTATTATCTTCGTGAAGTCGTGTAATTGTGTACAACTCGAGACTAATTGAGTGTAGTCCTTTGATATACTATCCACTCTTCTTTTAGTTCCAACTATTTGCAAGTCAAGTCCAACATTCACTAGTTTCGTCAATAACGTTCAATTAACCCATTATGCATGGTTAAACGCATCTATCAGTTCGTGTCTGTGCTTAGAAAATCAGTTTCTGAAGTTCGTGAATCACGTCACGCAAGAAATACTCCTGAACTCAAAAAAATCTCGTCGCGTTCCGTACTCTCAATAACTAAGACAAGAATTGTTCTCGCACGTCTTTACAGGATGAGAGCCAGCAAGTGACTTCTTCTGTGAAAGAGTATTGTAGGCGCATTGAATTTCTTCATTGTGCTTACAACTCTCTTACACATAAAAGATATCTCTGACTAACGTGACCTTGGACTTAGCTTTCAAGATTTTAATTGCAATTATCACTTGCCTATTTGTACATTAATTAAATCTGAGGGTTCTTCCTCCTCTTTTCATAACAAAAACTCTCCGTAATGTATAAGGTTGTTGTTATCAAAACTTCTTGGTGTTAGCTTATCGGCTAAGATGTCGTATTTGCCAAGATAACGCTTTCCTACTTCATATTATGATATTCTGTCTTAATTGACTGTGAGGGGGTCGTTGGCGTGTTATACTTGCCCCCTGGATGATGAAGTGGGTATTTCATTCCTACTTCGAAGTCCTTACTTATTTCGGGTCCTTATTTTGGGTTTTCCATTCTCACATACATTTACAAATTTGAACTGTACACCATTCATACATATACATCGTCCTTTACAGAAAATGAACGTGATGTTCATAACTCAAATAATCCATTTTATTGCACTGTTGACGTCGCATCGTCGCACTGTCTCTGCGACAGCACTGGACCATGTGGTCTGCGAGACATGGCCCAGTTCGAAGCCTGTTCTTCCGCTCCGAACCGCTGGCGACGCTGCTACTGCATCAGATCGTACAATGCAGCGATTACGATCCGATTGTCGCTGGTCGAGGGTTGATCTCGTTTTCCTGTGGTGACATCAGCAGTACACTGAACCACAGCTTAGTGCAGCCTGCAGCTTGGCTGTCCGCAACATCACAGTCGTAAATCTAAAAAACTTACTACACTCCCTCTCTTTGTGCACACACCCACCCAACACTAATGGTTCACTGTTTACTAACGACAGTATATTTTGTTTCTGCCTAATAATGTCATCCAATAGTTTGAATGGTGTCTGATTATTCTATGGAGACTTCTTTAGCTTATTACTCTTGGATTGTTCACACTATTATCACTTAATTGTTTTGCTTATGTCATTTAAAATAGTTCTCACTATCTGGTACCTTCATGGTTACTTGGTCTCTTTCCATAGCAACTTCGTTTGCTTTCCCCAAAATAAGTGATCTTATTTTAAAATTAATCTCCTATCCCCATTAATCCTGAGTGTAGTTTTCATTGTGCTTGCGTGTGTATATGTGGTGCCTTTGTTATCACAAAACATGTCAACAATATTCCAAATAAACACTCATCTTAATCTAAAACAAACACATAATTAATCGACTAAAATTCCAATATATTATTCTTTTTTATGGTTTGATCAATTAATAACTCAGTTGAACTTATATTCATTGATTAATCCATCTTGACTTAATTAAACTTAATTAAGAAAACACTAACGATTACAAATTATTAATCTACTAATCTAAATAGAAAATATGAACTGTCTTGATCTTGTATCACTTTACAAATCTCTTGATATAAAATTCTTTCTTATAAACTAACTAAAATATCTTTTTAACTCAAAATGAGGATAAACTACTTTTACTTTTCTATGTACTTCATCTCTGAGAAGGTAACTTCCAGCATGAGGTATCTGAATAATTCGATAAGGTCCATTATACAGATTACACCACTTCTTATTCAATCTCTTTTTCCTTGATTACTTGTTTTGATTTGTTTTGTTCTTGTGGTGGATGCTGTCACACTGGTCGACGATAGACACACACGGTCGTGGCGACCGATCGCCATGCTTTTCTGCCTGTGAATGGGACCCAAATGTGTTTCACTTTGTGTGTTAAGTATAATATTATTGTACCTACGACAGAAACAGTAAAAAATAGAGCAAAGAAAGAGTTGGCAATGGAAATCACCTGATGCTACAACATTTTTAACAAACGGTTGAATTGGTGGTATTATTGACATATCAGCGTGATATTAGTAGAATGTTATGCAAACAAGAGAAAATGAGACTTTATAGGGAGCATCATTTCGGTGTCAGGACTTCGGTTATGAATTGAATTAGTGATACAAATTTCTAGACTTCAGAATTAAATATTGGTTAGATGCTCTCTTGTGGGCTCTTGAGCCTGCTGCAGTGGCTGTGCGGTTCTAGGCGCTACAGTCTGGAGCCGAGCGACCGCTACGGTCGCAGGTTCGAATGGATGTGTGTGATGTCCCTAGATTAGTTAGGTTTAATTAGTTCTAAGTTCTAGGCGACTGATGACCTCAGATGTTAAGTCGCATACTGCTCAGAGCCATTTGGGCTCTTGTGACGTAAAGACTGTGTTCAGAATTTTTGTTACGACGTGAGACACTTGATGCCACCTCAGTCACGACAGTGTTATGATACACACCCTTGCTGGAGTCAGCCGTTGCCGTCCGACATAGTCCATTGTGCACGTCAACAAAAATAGATCAGACAGCCATGTTCCGAAAGCAGAAAGTAAGTCTACAGTGGGAGAGATTAAATGCAACCATGCAAATATAACCTGAAAAGTTTCAGTAATACTGGCAAATTAATCAAAAATCAGTGTATTTTCAAAAAACAATTTAAATTTTTTTTTAAAAGTCTGTAAATGTCGAGTAGTCACATATCTGGCACACTAGTAAATCTTATAATTCATGAAAACACAAAATTTACATAGTCTGGGCTCAAGTGTTCTTAAACATTAATGGCAATAAAAATTGGTACTTGATCTACGTAGCAACAGTAATTCTTGTAACTGAGGCAGCTGATGAACTTTAACATTTCACTGCCATTGCGTAATCAATTCCACTGTACATTTTAATTTAACTAAACATTCTGTACACACGACTCACCTGCAGCATACACAAGACAGAATGCTATCATTTTCATTTACAAGAATTTTTTGAACTTTGTTAGGTGGTCTAATGGAGCAGTCAGTGCCCATTTCTTCTCACAGAACATATCAACACATTGCACTGTATGCGCATTAATTTCAGTTTTCTTACGGTATGGTGCCCTCCAAGAATTAAGTTGCTTTGTGGTGCAATCTTATTTCTCCCCAATGATGTAGAGCAAGATGTAGACAACATGGATATTACAATTTAAATTTAATCTAAGATAGTCAAAAATATTGAACAAATATTTGTCTTTGGGCAATTGGGCGCGTAAGTCGAAACATTTTTCATTAATATTACTTGTACCTCAGTCGAAGAAACATTTTGTACGCGAGTTTACGGTCAACTAGAGCACGCCCTGCTTCTGAAAGTGAGGAGACAAGTATTCGATGCAACTGAGGTATGTAGGGTTGCTGTAAACCTTGGTGAGTATTTCAGCTTGCTTGTCTTCGCTGCTGTAGCTCTGTTGTATGTCGACTCCGTGGGCCTCCACCCCGAGTATGACGCCCTTGAGGATTGCGCAATGGAGGGCGATGGGAGTGCAGCGGTCCATGTCCCTCCGGAGCTCCTGCAGTGGGTAGGCGTCAGCTTGCTGGTGCAGCCCCAGCGCCTTCAAGGTGGCCTGCAGTGTGCCGTGGTACTCAGACACCAGCTGCTCCAGGTGCTGGCGGTGGGTTTCTTCGCTGGCGTTTGCGTACAGGAAGTGCACCACATCTATCGTGGGAGCTCCAATGTTCACCATCTGTGGATTTGGAAGTGAAATCTGTTATTATCTGGTGAAAAGTAGAAGGTAAAGAGACTGTTCATTAATTCATTAATGGCGTTTCGCAGATCCCATCAAATAGGATAACCTTCACTGATGTAGGACAACTTACGTTACACGTTAACAAAAGACATGGGTATCGTAGAAACATAATGAGTTCGCTGTACTAACAATGGACTGTCAGTACACTACTTAATGGTATTCCTCTTCAGTTACACTAGATATTTACCCTTCATATTCTATTTGTAGCGTAATATTTGCTTCAATGCAGTGGTATTTGAAACAATGTTATCAGTATGTCTTAATATAGAATCCCGTTGACAGTATATTACTAACTGCCAGGCAGCTTTACAGTGAACAACAGTTCAATGTTGAATGAGTCCATAGTAATCATGTAATTACAAAACATGGTCGCTTACGCTTACCGTTGTCAAAATTTGTTTTTTTATTCGTTGTTTTTCTCATTTTCAGGGACAAATCCCAAGTGCAAGTTTGCACACAGGCGTAAATACAGCCGGTAGTCCATAACTTAAGCAAGTTAATGGATACACTAAAATATCTTGGACCACCCGTCAAACAGCAACTGAGATGGAAGCCTCGGGTACTAACCACCCAAGAGGAAGCCTACAATAGACTGAACTACTGACTGGCCGAATTCGGGGATTACACCACTCAACTATCCTCCGCATCCACAAATCCTTTGGTTCAATTGGCTCTGAGCCCTATGGGACTTAACATCTGAGGTCATCAGTCCTCTAGAACTTACAACTACTTAAATCTAACTGAGGACATCACACACATCCATGCCCGAGGCAGGATGCGAACCTGCGACCGTAGCGGTCGCGCGGTTCCAGGCTGCAGCCCCTCGAATCGCTCGGTCACACCGGCCGGCACACAAATCCTTTATTTCACCAGTTCTCCCCTACGAAAATGTGACATGGTTGTATCGCTCCACCTACTAGTGCCTCCAAATCCGTGAACGTAATGCACTCAGCCTTATTTCTTTGCATCATTCGCCTACCTGTATCGCCTACCACCTCATCATATTCGACCCCTCCTGATGCACATTAAACATCTCCACATATCCTATGCTGTCAGCAAGCTAGAATCCTAACCCTACTGTTTACCCTCAGATCATCAATTCCGATATGCTGCCGCGCCTTTACCAATACATCCCACTGTCCCTACACATACATAAATTCCGTATTTTATCCCAACGTAACTTCAACCGACTTCTAAAACCAGACAATAAAATTCGCCATGATATTTATCCATCCTGTCAACAGTAACTCTACCCTACCCATCTCACTATACATAGGGCCTACCCCCTCACTCTTCCCTCTCTTTTTCCTCACTCTTCTCTTTTCCTCGTCACCCACCCTCTCCCTCCCAACCACTGCTCAACCCAGCAGACTTCTCCTCACTTTTGTCTTTCCTCCCACTATCAAATTCAAGATCTACTCTCATCTCCATAATTGATATCTGTGGGATCCAAACAACGTTAATCACAACCTTCATCCATATAGAATCCAGGTCAGCAACTGGAAGCAGTTAATTCCATAAATTATCTGGGAGTACGCATTAGGAGTGATTTAAAATGGAATGATCATATAAAGTTGATCGTCGGTAAAGCAGATGCCAGACTGAGATTCATTGGAAGAATCCTAAGGAAATGCAATCCGAAAACAAAGGAAGTAGGTTACAGTACGCTTGTTCGCCCACTGCTTGAATACTACTCAGCAGTGTGGGATACGTACCAGATAGGGTTGATAGAAGAGATAGAGAAGATCCAACGGAGAGCAGCGCGCTTCGTTACAGGATCATTTAGTAATCGCGAAGGCGTTACGGAGATGATAGATAAACTCCAGAGGAAGACTCTGCAGGAGAGACGCTCAGTAGCTCGGTACGGGCTTTTGTTAAAGTTTCGAGAACATACCTTCACCGAAGAGTCAAGCAATATATTGCTCCCTCCTACGTATATCTCGCGAAGAGACCATGAGGATAAAATCAGTGAAATTAGAGCCCACACAGAAGCATACCGACAATCCTTCTTTCCACGAACAATACGAGACTGGAATAGAAGGGAGAACCGATAGAGGTACTCAGGGTGCCCTCCGCCACACACCGTCAGGTGGCTTGCAGAGTATGGATGTAGATGTAGATGTAGATTTTCTCTTCCCCGTATCCGTTTCTCCCAGTGAAATCCCTTCAGATTTTAGTGAAAATGCAGCCAGTTTTTCTTTCTTTCTTTATTTTTTTAGAACACAGTTTCTCAGTATTTTAAAAAATATATCTTTTCTTTTAATCTTTTAGTCTTTAGATTTTAAATCCAAACAAATAAAATCAACAGCTTTAATGTTTTTTTTATAAAGGGCAAGAAAGCAAGAAACTTTATCTTTTTATAAATTTTAAAAAGACGTGGAACTTCCCTTCTTTTAAAAAAGTCAGGTGTGTTTCGTCTTTGTTTATGTTCCTAAGCCCTTGGCTGAAAAGCGGAATCTTGTACCGCTGACAGCCGACCACCACCCATCTGGTGTGAAGGGAATGGAACAGAAATAAAGAAAAAAAGAAACATCAAACGAGTACTAGTGATATCCATATCGTGGACTACATGAATAAACACGAAAACAGATAAAATCCACCGCTTTAACATATGTCTGTCGCTCGTATGATCCCACTTGATAGATGTCGTATTTTTCGACCATCGTTTTTATCTGGTTTTGTGTTTATATTTATGTACTCCTTGATTTGACACCGTTCATACTCGCTTGATCGTTGAAACAGGCTACATTTATGCTAGTGTGCATATTTGGATTTCAGTATCTGCATGAAGGCGAGTAATACTCGAAATTACAACCACAATAAATAAAAATTAAAATAAATTTTAATAACTGTAACCCGAAACGATCATGTTTAATATATACAACCAACACTGCTGCTCTTGCTGTCGCTAACAGAACTTTTCAACCCTTGCCTCTACATACGCAGATCATTCGGAAGAGTAGCTGATGAGAAATGCTTTTAGTTGTTTTTTAATTGAAAGGGATTTCAAAATCTGTAAGTTGTATGGAAACTTGTTGAATATACACACCACAGTAAATAATCAAGTTTGAACCCTAGACCACCAGGTAAAGTTTACATGAAAGTTACTTTTCTGATTTGTATTGTAAGTGTGGAAACCACAGTTCAGCCGTGACTGATTACTATTCTCAGTAACAAAATCCACTCAGGAAATAATGTTGTGGGAAGTGAGCCAAAGAATTCTAAGATTCTGGCAATGTGAATAGTTATCTAATTTACACAAGATTCTCATTGTTCGTCTCTGACGAATAAACACTTTATTTACTTCAGGTGCACAGCCTCAGAAGAAAATTCAATACGCTCCCAGGAGTGAACACATGCAAAGTAAGCCAACATTTTTGTTGTTAGGTAAACACAATGAGAGGTACTTCACAGAAGAAAACACTTTAAACTTTGCTTTCTGATTAGGTTAACAGTTTCTTCCCTTGTCCACATGCTACTGATGTTGTTCTGACGGTAGTCTGCATAAAGAAAAATTTCAATATCCATGAACATGGTATAAGGCAAAAAGGAAAGCCCCACGTCCAGTTAGTAAGGATATCGGCTTATGAAATTTCCATTAGAAGTAGCGCCATGAAAATACAGCATAGTTCTCTTCACAAGGTAAAAATTACTTCATCATTCTCACTTTTCAGTAAAGCCCTAACGTCATTCTTACTTCATCTCTGTTTCTGTTCAGCAGCAGAATATTTACAACATGTGAAATACAAAACTTGAAACAAGAATGTGCAAAATGTCTTTCTACAAGCAGTGTAAGTACTCTTGTACATAAACCCAGTCTCATTAAATCTCTCCTCAGTCTGAGTACACTGATTTTTACATAACTTCCATTATTATAAAATATTCTTATTGGTAAGAATGTATCAGAAACTATTAGAAAACACGGAGGTTAGGAAAAAAAATCTACGTCGCTGCTCATTATGCCACACCTACCCCAAACAATTTACGACGAAAATTTGTGTCTTACCATCTCCTGAAAGCTTTAATCGTAGATATATTGTTAACTGCCATTGAACAACAAAGCACTGTGTAAAGAACAACGCGTTCCAGTTCTTGTTGGATCCTCAGAATACGACATAAATTCATAATACGCAGTTTACAACAATTCTTTAACCATCAGAATTCAGCAGTAAGTATTGCTTGGTAATGGAATCAGCAGGAAGATCATGAGGCTAAATCAGGGTGCATGGCTAAGGCATTGTTAGAGGAAAAACAGGCGAGGCTTAGAGGATGACTGCACGGAATCTCAGGAAAACGACAAGTAAATTCGTTAATGTACAAGGAATGGCACGGACACATAATAAAAAACTAAGTGGGAGTATTAGGGAGTGACGGGCACCAGGAGTCGAAACGGAATTTGGTTGGAATCCGTGTAGGGAGCATACATAAGGAGTAAGAAAAGTACGAGTGGGGAAGGTTGGTGTAGTCAATTCGAGTAAATACGTGAAAACATATCATAAATTCATTTTTTCCTTCGGGCAGCGTGTGAACGTGTCCATAAACACGTTTCTGCTTACTGTTTCTACTCCATATCTTCGCAATAACGTGAATTCATCTTCTTCACCATTTTATAAATTTGTAAACTACGACAGGGAATTACAATGTAGTTAACGGTGATTGGTGAAAGTCTGTAGTCATCTGTGCTATCACTAATTAATTACACACCGCTTGAGGTTTTTATTATGCACAGCTTATCTTCAGAACATAAAACGTTCTATCAACATACTCAACATCAGCGTTGTCAATGCAACAAAGTCGTGGCTAATTTCCTTTTCCGATCCTCGCCCAAACTGATAATAGTTTCGTCCTCAATTATGACGACGTCCTAGGCGCATTAGATTTTACATACTTGTTTTTCCTGTTGCACGTCCTGACAGTTGATTAGGTGAACAGCACAAAGCATTTGAAGAGTGAAACAGTGAAAGATGTATGAGTGATCAATGTAAAAGGTCCCGTAGGACTGCATGTCAATCATAGTGGCTTGGTTCAAATGGCTCTGAGCACTATGGGACTTAACATCTATGGTCATCAGTCCCCTAGAACTTAGAACTACTTAAACCTAACTAACCTAAGGACAGCACACAACACCCAGCCATCACGAGGCAGAGAAAATCCTTGACCCCGCCGGGAATCGAACCCGGGAATCCGGGCGTGGGAAGCGAGAACGCCACCGCACGACCACGAGATGCGGGCTCAATCATCGTGCTGCAGAGTATTACAGCTATTTAACTTCTCGTAAAATAATTTTAGGTGTAATGTGATTAGTTATTATTGTATTTTGAATAACCATTTAAAATGAACATATGTTCTACAAAGTACACACACAGTTGTACCAGCTTTAGTACCCAGGTTTGGTTTTGTAGTTGAGTACAGAAAGAAATTTTCATTGTAGTTGTCGCATTTCTGCAGTACCCTGAGGAAGATCGAACGGTAATCGTCAGTTTGCAAATAAAACGGAGGCTTTGTGATGCGCAGAAGACGCACAGAAGACGCACAGAAGACGCACAGATAACGTTTAAGGAGCTATTGAAAGAAGCTCAAAACATCGCACACTACAACGGAGGATTCTGCTTAGTGATCCTAGAGTCTGTAGGGGACACTGGGAGGATTTCTCCTCCGAACTAGGCGTACATAATTTTGTGGGTGAGCAGAATGATGATATGTGGTAAGGCTTTAGTAGAATACACGACAATAAGAGGAACGTAACTTTGCAAGTTTTATTAACAACTAAATATGGCCCATTTTCGACTTCTAAGAAGGGCTAGCGACAGGTGCATAACTGTTTTTTTTATATTTATTGGGACTCTAAAAATTATATGACCTGCTCTCCATCTTTTGAAACGACTCTTTTTTTTTCCTTTTTGCACTCTTCCATGTTTCAGCAGTATTCAGACTTTACCTAAGACATTTTGTCAAAAAAATCCTTTGAGTTCTGAAGCGGTCAGTAACACTAATATCACAGATAGTTTACTCAATGTAATCATATGAGGGTGGAAGCATCAGAATGACTGGATGGCAGTTTTGAATCATGTTCCTCCCGAATGTCCAGTGTCTTAAGGTCGATTCGCTCTGGACATCGTGCAACGGAACGTCAAAACCTCCCACAGCGTGTTTCAATCGGCGGCATGCGCACAGTACGTCAACGGGACTGGTCGGAACGAAAAGGGACTTTTCTGGGGGACAATGACGACGTCTGCTAACGTTGGAAGTTAATCTGTTCTCACTCAAATCACTTAGGTACCAGCAGTCTCTTAAGTTTTTCTATTTGCTTAGTATTTATTTTATGTTTGTTTTCGTGAAAGATTGATTATGTTCCATGAGGACTTACAAATATTTTCTGTGACTGTTCTTCGACTAAAGAGGTCAAATACCCGTAAGGGAAAAATGATTTACGTTTTACAATAACCGGACAAAGAAAATGCCTGCACTGCACATACACAATAACAAAAATAGTTAAAACAACTTTAATTGAAAAACGTTTTTCAGCTGTGAAAAAGTTAGCGCTAGGGATAAAAATACAGTGGTTTTCAACGTTGTTTGGTACTTGAAACGAAAACGAAACATAATGGATGAGGTAAAGAGACTCTACATACGGTCTTTTAAATTCCGTTTGACGCGTATGTAAGCGTAAAAAAATGGTTCAAATGGCTCTGAGCACTATGGAACTTAACAGCTGAGGTCATCAGTCCCCTAGATCTTAGAACTACTTAAACCTAACTAACCTAAGGACATCACACACATCCATGCCCGAGGCAGGATTCGAACCTGCGTCCGTAGCGGTCGCGCGATTCCAGACTGAAGCGCCTAGAACCGCTCGGCCACCCCGGCCGGCTTCTAAGCGTACATTTTGTTGGACGGATACTTGTCGGTGTCTTGAACTGTGTGGATAACACCTTGATACACTTTCATTCCTCAGCACAGTGGGAGATTTATTATTCGACCTTCGTCAAGAACGTAAATTATGAATTTTGCTTCGGGTATTAATAAGCTCTACCATTGCTACTTCCTTATTTCTGATACTACACTGCGCAACAGAATTAAAGGATCACTTTTTCGAAACGTCGTAATTGTCTCCCGTTCCGACGCATAAGTTTTAGATCTGACTCAAAGATGTCTACGATCTTCTTCTGTAATGGTGCAAAAGCGTGGCGCACTGGGACGCCACCCACGGACTCGAAAACGCTTCAAACAGCCAGGAGTCGACACATGCGAAAAGAAGGCAGAGCTCAGAAGTGTAAAGTTTCTGGACGATGTGACATTGTCACCAAATTTCACAACTCTGCCCAACGCCGTTGTGGACGTGTCACACTATGTGAAGGTCGTCACAGTCCGCCCCTTACCAACATTTCACCCCTCCTTTTGAGACCTCTGCGGTGCAGGAAATAATCGCGATGCCCAGCATTTAAATTACGTAGTTTTCTTACGAGTGGCCGATGAAAACATTTCAGATACTCAGCTGCTCAGAATCGAAACGTAAAGCCCTCAAGGGAAAGTACCGGGTGATCAAAAAGTCAGTATAAATTTGAAAACTTAATAAACCACGGAATGATGTAGAAAGAGAGGTAAAAATTGACGAACATACTTGGAATGACATGGGGTTTTATTATAACAAAAAAGAAAAAAACAAAGTTCACAAAATGTCCGACAGATGGCGCTGGACAGCAAAACGTCAGTGACTGCTCATGACAATCGTGTATAAAAGGAGCTGTAACGAGAGAGAGAGAGAATCAGATGCGCCAGCAGTCGCAGCATGTTGGCGTTACCTGAAAAGGCACTTTTAGTGAAGCTGTATTATCAGAATGGGGAATGTGCTAGTTCAGCGTTACGATCCTATCGCCAAAGGAAGGGGATTCGAACGGGTAAAGGTCCGTTGACAAATGCAGCTGTGGCGAGAATGATTTCGAATTTCGAAGCCACGGGTTGTTTAGACGATAGACCCCGTAGTGCCCGACCGAGCACAAGGCGTAATGCTGCTGAGACAGTTCAGGAAGAAATGGAGATTGTGGCTGGTTCGTCTATGCACAGGGAAGTCAGCGCTCGTGCAGTCGCACGTCGCACCGGCATTCCATACACTACTGTTTGGTTGGCACTTAGGCGTACCGTCCGATGCTATCCGTACAAAATCAATCGGCATCATGAACTGTTACCTGGCGATTTAGTGAAGCGGAGGGCATTTGCGGTGTGGGCGTTTCAAAAGATGGCGGAAGATGACGATTGGTTGAGTACCGTGTTGTGGACTGACGAAGCTCATTTCACGCTCCGAGGGTCTGTCAACGACCACAACTGCAGAGTTTGGGCTACCGAAAATCCTAGAACTGTCGTGGAAACTCCATTGCACGACGAGAAAGGCACGGTATGGGTTGGATTTACCACATCTACCGTTATCGGGCCTGTTTTCTTCGAGGAAATGCGTGATTCTGGTTTTGTAACTGCTACCGTGACGGGTGAGAGGTACGCCGATATGTTACAGAATCGCATCATCACCAGCCTGGCTGATAAACACCTGCTGGAACGTACGATGTTTATGCAGGCTGGTGCTCCACCCAATATTGCTAGACGCATGAAAGATATCTTGCGCGCGTCGTTTGGTGATGATCGTGTGCTCAGTCGCCACTTTCGTCATGCTTGGCCTCCCAGGTCTCCAGACATCAGTCCGTGTGATTATTGGCTTTGGGGTTACCTGAAGTCGCAAGTGTATCGTGATTGGCCGACATCTCTGGGGATGCTGAAAGACGACATCCGACGCCAATGCCTCACCATAACTCCGGACTTGCTTTACAGTGCTGTTCACAACATTATTCCTCGACTATAGCTATTGTTGAGGAATGATGGTGGACATATTGAGCATTTCCTGTAAAGATCATCATCTTTGCTTTATCTTACTTTGTTATACTAATTATTGCTAATCTGATCAGATGAAGCGCCATCTGTCGGACATTTTTTTGAACTTTTGTATTTTTTTGGTTCTAATAAAACCCCGTGTCATTCCAAGCATGTGTGTCAATTTGTACCTCTCTATCTACGTTATTCCGTTATTTATTCAGGATTCAAATTTATACTGACTTTTTGATCACCCGGTATAATGGAGGCCAATGAAACCACCACTTCCCTCAGGACGTTGATTCCCACACATTTTAAGGTCGGAAACATCAGTTCGTGGTTCGACGAGCAGAAGGACAACCTGTGGCACTCCCGGCACATTCTGCGCAGTTCTACCGTTCTCAAAGAACATTTCGAGGCTGCAGTCTCATTGAATTTGGTCTCAAAACTTTGGAGTCCAGTGTGATCCCGATTTTTGCTCTTGTGTACCGGATGGAATCCTTAGGGACCGTTCAAAATAGATCGACGAAATGCGAACGTGATCTGAAGCAGCGAAGTTTCATCACGCTTTTTCAGTGCTCCTGTTTTGCGCGCTCCTGTGGCGTGATCAGGGGAGGTGTGACGTCGACACAGGCATGAATAAATCGGCGAAGGGTTCCTCAAAAACCTCCGAGTTTGGCAAAACTATCTGTAGCAAACCACCCACATTTACTGAGAATTTTAAAAACATATGTGTCTTTGTGGAGAAAATGTGATGTAGCTCGAGCTGCCTGGAGGCAGGCAACCACTTGACACTTCTACGAGGCCAGTTGTGTGCCTGCAGACGCTCAGGAGTGTTTTGCAGGTTTTCTCTGAACAAGCACATTTTCAAAACAATAAATGTGGTCAGATACCACCGAGGGTTTTGCTGAACTGGAGGGAGGGAGGTCTTAGAGGGGTGTTTTTCTGTTTTATGCATGCATGTAATCACGTCACAGGAGGGTATGGAACAGAAGCACTGAAAAAGCATAGAGCAGAGGGAAAGTTCGCTGCATCGGATCATATTCAGATTTCGTCGAATGGTTTTGAACGGTCCCTAGTGGTTCCACGCCCTGCACCAGAGAAAAAACTCCGATCACACTGCACCCCAAGGGGTGATATCATGTTTCATGAGACTTGTAGCGTATTACTATCTTTACGACTTTTCTCACAGAGCCATATACGTTATCTCGCATTTGTAGCTACTTCTCTCACACAAATAATGATAAAAATTCAGAAATTCAGGGTCGCCACCAGCCCAAGCCCTTCCTAACCATTTAAAAAAAACGGAGCTGGAAAATTATTTGTTTAATTACCTTAATAACTTCATTACAAGTACGTAAATTTATTTAAGTAGCCAGATAAGCAGCACTGCATGTCGTGCATGAAGCAACTTGATTAATTCAGGATTGGAAATCGGAGTAAGTGGGTAAGAACAACAATACAGAATTTATCTTTCACGTAGATTATTAATTATATCTAAGTATTTGGTTGCACATCCCAACTACACATAACTGGTGCCTGACTAGAAATATTTAAGTAAGAATTGCGTGAGAATGTAACAGAGCACAATTTAATTACAGCAAGAAGAAACACAGAAAACGGGAGAGGGAGACAATGATACTATCATCTCCTCTTCATTCATACCATAAAAATATCTCAGTGAGATTCGCATTACGATTCTACGCATGCAGTATTCTGGACAGAGGTTTAACCAATGCACGAGGTTGTGCGATAATTATTCAACATACTAACTGCGTCTGCTGCTTGCAAACGGCCGAACTAGAGCACGTGGTGCATTCCGAATCAAACTGTTGCGCTGCTTTGTAGAAAGCGCACGAAAGAACAGATATTCTTGCAGAAATTATAGCTCATTAAACAATCAGTTAAAATAAAGCGTATTGCGCTGCCGTGGTGGGCCAGAAGGGGCATTGATTAGCAAACACGTGGCCAAAATCGATACACAAAGACAAAAGCAACTTCCACAAAAAATAAGATTAAAAATCATACTCGCTTCGACACAGTACTACACTCACGTACGGTTGAAGTGATCCTAACCAGCTTTTCCTAATCAGTTTTACCGTTTGAAATTCTACTTCATCGTTGTTCAAAATGAACAAAGTAACTTCCGCACTTTTAACTCAAACATCCAAAAATCGCCTATTTAAAGCAATATAATCATGGCACTTTACACGCTTCAATTAAGCTGAAGTATTTCAACAGGTAAACATAACGAAGTCCTAATTCAACCTGCTTCTCATCACCTGAAACTCCCCTTAAGAGCTACGATCCGTACTCACCAAGCATTCACCGAAGTGTGCTCCTTTCTCTTTCGAGATTACCTAGCTCCCCGTGCAGCGGAAGCTACCAGAGGGGTAGCCCTCCGTCACCAACCTCACACACAAAAAACAGCCTTCGACTAAGATGGGTAAACCTCTCTGTTCAGGTATTGGAAACCTATATTAGCCATCCTGTGCTCTCCTTCGAACTAGAAGCAACATCGTCTGTTCCCAGCAGACGATAACCAACTCAGCGTTTCCCACAAAACAAAACCGAAACCCCACATTAAAACACACATATATTATTCAACAGGAGTTATTTGAGTGCTCAGTCTTTCTGGAAGAGTTCATGAATTGAGTTAAAATCAGGTAGTGAAGTGAGTAAGTTGTACCGAATTCGACAAGCGTCTTATGAAACGACTCCACAGAGACGTTTCAGACTGCTGTTCCGAGATGTCTATCAAGTCAGATGAATCGCACAGGAGACATCAAGAGTGCCAAAGGCTGTCTACAACGTCGTCCTTTTGTTTATTGCGCAGCAAACTGTCATTTTCTACCCTGAAATGTATGGGGGTGAACACCCCAAGGAAAGGCGTTGTTTCAGTGACGCTCTTTATGCCATGCCACCGCCTAAAGGCCCTTTCGTGTCGAGTCTGAGCGGCGGTATGTCTCAGCCACTCATAAGGAAACCGCATGATTTCAACTCTGGACATCGCGATCCACCGCGCGGGCGCGAAAATAAGGGTTGAAATGTTGGTAAGAGAAGCTGTGACGAAATTCCCATCTAGTAACACGTCCACGGTGGCACTTGGCAGTATTCTGGCGAAATTTGGTGTCAAAATCACATAATTAAGTCAACTTATACCTCAAATGAACTTCTGAACTCTAGCCTTTTTTCCGTAAATGTCGAGACCTTGGCGTTTGAAGTATCACCGAGCCGGACGGTGACGCTGCAGCGCGCCAAGCTTTTGCACCAGTAGCCGGCCGTTGTGGCCGAGCGGTTCTAGGACCTTCGGTCTGGAACCGCGTGACCTCTACGGTAGCAGGATGGAATCCTGCCTCGGGCATGGCTGTGTGTGATGTCCTTAGGTCAGTTAGGTTTAAGTAGTTCTAATTCAAGGGGACTGTTGACCTCAGATGTTAAGTCCCATAGTGCTCAGAGCCATTTGAACCATTTTTTGCACCAGTACAGAGGAAGGTTATAAACGGGTACCTTTGAGTCAAATTATATGCTTAAGCGTTGGAATGGGAAACATTTACGGGGTTTCGAAAAGTGATCTTGTAATTTTGATGGACAGTGTATATTTGTAGAGTGAGATTTTCACTGTGCAGCGGAGTGTGCGCTGATATGAAACTTCCCGGCAGATTAAAACTGTGTGCTGGACCGAGACTCGAACTCGGGACCTTTGCCTTTCGCGGGCAAGTGCTCTACCAACTGAGCTACCCAAGCACGACTCACGCCCCGTCCTCACAGGCAAAGGTCCCGAGTTCGAGTCTCGGTCCGTCACACAGCTTTAATCTGCCAGGAAGTTTCAGTGTATATCTGACTTTCTGTAATGTGGGCGGTATCTCATAACCTCACTTTTGTTGTTCGCTACTGGTCTACGAAAACTGACGTCCTGTTGGTGTTTTCACTCGTGTGAACACGGTTGCATACCGTCCTGTTGACGTTTAGTCATTGTGTTACCGTCCCGCTAAGCTAGAAGAGTAGGCAGTGCGGTACCACTTGCCTGGAAGTCGAGTAGGCGGACGTCGGTGGGCTGCTGGCCCGAGTAGCGGAAGAGGAAGTTGTTCTTCCAGACGTCGCCGTGCAGCAACACCTGCAGCGCCGGCGGGCCGCTGCCGTCCAGCTGCCTGAGGCGGCCCACGATGCGCTCGGCCGCCGCCTCGTACCTGTCGGCTAGGGCGCCCCGTCCGCTGGCGGCGAGGGCGGCGGAGAGGGCGAGCGCGTGACGCGGCACGATGCTGGCCAACTGGTCGCAGGCCTGGCGGCTCGTCAGCGGCGACCGCAAGAACAGCGCGTCCGTCCGCAGCGGGGGCGAGTCCTCCAGCAGGCGCGCGGAGGCGGCGTGGAGGCGCGCCAGAGCGCGCAGGCCCAGCGAGCAGTGCGCGCGGTCCAGCCCCGCGCCGGGTGGCTGCGTGCGGAAGCCGCTGGCGCGCAAGTCCTCCAGCAGCAGCCAGGCGGGCCGGCCGTCGCCCCCGGTCGCCGCCCCCAGGGTGCGCGGCGCCAGCGGCCGCCACTCGCCGCCGCCGCCCCCCTCCGCCGCCCGCAGCGCCTCCTCAGCCCGCGGCAGCAGCTCCTGGTAGACGCGCGCCTCGCGCTCGAACACCTGTGCCTCCTCGGCCAGGTCGGCCATGGGCCCCGCACCCAGCCCCACCTTGAGCACCAGACTGCGCGCCTCCGCCGCGCCGCCGCCGGCCAGCCGCACCTCGCACGACAGCCGCAGCAGCGAGCTCATGAAGTTGGCCCCCGGCTTCACCGCCGGCTCCACCCTCACACACGACACCTCTGCTACCTGCTTGCCCTCCGCTTCACTGAGCGCTTTCTTTACGAATTTCTCGTTCACCCAGGCCGGCGTGACCACAGCGTTCTTTTCTGATGAAGACATGATGATTCGTCACGAATACCTAAAGCACAAGAAGGGAGATGGTTGGCTAGCTATTTCCCACGTTCCGTCCATCGTAACTACGATTTTTCAGTGGGGTGTGGAACGACTACGTTTGGCAGTTATAATGTACATCCTCAGTATGGTAACACTTTCACCATTTGCGTGATTTAATAATTTTTTGAAACGTAAATGTAATGAAATAGCGCTCTGGTTACCTAACTTTAAGTGACAATCACTCTTGACTGCAATTCTTTTTATTAAAAGTTAAAATCACGTGTCAGTGGTAACCCATTTCGATCATACGCAGATCATCTTCAGATCATGTCTCTGGAACGCAAAATAATAACCCTCCTTACAGGGTAACAGTTATCAAAAATGTTCAAATGTGTGTGAAATCTTATGGGACTTCACTGCTAAGGTCATCAGTCGCTAAGCTTACACACTACTTAACCTAAATTATCCCAAGGACAAACACACACACCCATGCCCAAAGGAGGACTCGAAATTCCGCCGGGACCAGCCGCACAGTCCATGACTGCAGCGCCCAGACCGCTCGGCTAATCCCGCGGGGCTAAAAGTTGTCAAATTTATACAATGCATATACTCACCAGGGGACGTCATGACGGATATACTTCAAACTTTGTTCACCCTTAGTTGGTCATTAAAACAACATAATGTGCAAGTAGTAAAGTGCACTACTGCGGCAATTCCGAGAAAATCGCAAGGGAAGGTTCATATGTCTGGTGTATCTATGCGTAGGCTACAGACATTAATGGTGGTCTAGTGGTGCCGACAGGGTAGCTCAGAGTGTTCGGTCAGAGGGTTAGCAGCCCTCTGTAACAAAAAAAACAGAGTCAATGCAATGACGACTGACTTGAACAAACGTCATGGGACGTCCACCCCGAATACATAAAACGATCCATCACGAGCAAAATGAGATCAAACTAAATAAAAGAAAGTGGTTAGCGTTCGAGCTTCCGAAGACGAACATATGTAAGGCGGTGGGTCGACTCCAGCTAAAAACTCCATTTTTGTAATATAAGTGTAAGTTCTGTGACTGCACCTACACTAATACTTCTTGCTACTTTAGCAACGCCGCGCGGGATTAGCCGAACGGTCAACGGACGGTGCAGACGTCCCACCTGACTACCTTGCCGCCGAACAGGCTCCCACACCGGACGCTGAGGAGACCAGTACATCTTCACAACACCTGTTTGACAATTTCATTGTACCCACCGACGCCTTCGAACCAGGTCGACGCTCCTCCTTGCCGTCGTCCGACACTGAGGAACACGTGCGCAAACAACGCTCGCCACGTAGGCGCAAACGCCGTCGCCGTTCACCCACGGGCTCTCAGAGCGTTGCCACCCGCGACGACGAAGACGACACCCAAGCAGCCGACATTTCCACGCAGAGGTCGGCGGACAACTTCCACGATGAACAAGACGTTTCGCAGGACGGGATCACTATGGAGGTCGCCACGCACAATGTAACGATCGGTGCGCCGGTTGAGACGCCTGTCTCCCCGCCGACAACTCCAGATCTCTCTCACCACGACGCAATTCCCATGGACATTGGACAGACCCGCGGCACAGGAGCATGTGCCGACGACATTGAGGAAGGTACGCCCCCCTCCTCCGGATGAGTTGCCTCCGCCGGACGAGGCTGCTTGTTAACAACAAAGCGAGGCACTGCAGCTGATGGGACGGGACTTCCTGTCGGTGCCCTTCTCTTACTTCCCTTGGTGATGGTAGATGCGCGTCCACCACCACTGAAACAAACGTACCGGTTTGCCACACTGAACATCAACATGATTGGCACTGCACCTAAGCTGCAACTCCTATGTGACATGCTTCGGGCCTCTGACGTCGACGTCGCCCTTCTTCAGGAAGTACGCGTTGCCACACTACCACCAGTCTACGGCTACGACTCATACACGTCCACATGTGATCAATCAGGGCGTGGAGTGGCTTTCTACATACGCGAAGGAATCCCACTCACGGACACGACAATCCTTCCCTGTGGAAGAGGCATGGCTGTTACCATCTTCGACACGCGCGTCATCAATATCTACGCTCCGTCTGGCTCCACGAACCGTCGGCAGCGGTCCACTTTCTTCGGACATGACGTGGCGCCCCTGTTTTCTGGACGCTATGATCGCCTTATCATGGGAGGCGATTTCAACTGTGTCCTCCATCCGCAGGACCAAGTGCCTGGTTATTCGCCATGCCCGGCGCTGCTCACCTTAATCGAAGATTTTCATCTAGTGGACGTTTGGGAGAAAATTCATGGCAATGCCCCTGGTTTTACCCATTATACAGCACATTCTGCGAGCAGACTGGACCGGTTTTATGTCTCTGCTCACCTCGGCAATGAAGTCGCCCAAGCTGAACGATGGCCCCTTGCATTTTCGGACCATTGCGCCGTCATTTGCTCCCTGGCTCTGCCACCTCAGTCAGTGTGGCGCAGCAGAGGTTACTGGAAGCTTAATACCTCCCTCCTTAATGATCCACACTGCCGACAATGTATTGCCACTACATGGGCGTCTTGCGAAAGACGCCTTCCGCAGTGCACATCCACGTTCCATTGGTGGCTCAAATGTGCCAAATCTGCGATCAGAAAGGGCTTCATACAATGTGGCAAGGAAGCAGCAGCATGGCATCGAGACACCACAAATTTTCACTACGCCATCCTCCGTGAGCTCGATGCGCTCCCTCCATCACCTGACACCCACAGGGAACGACAACGTACTAAAGCTCGTCTCCTCTCTCTTCAACGTGTACGACTGCATGGTGTCGTGGTGCGTTCCCGACGACAAGACCTCCTCCACGACGAAACCCCACCCACAATCCATGCCGCATCCGACCATAGTCGTCGACGTCGGCTTTTCGACCCCAACATCACGACCTCCGATGGTGTTCACCACACAACACAGGCGGCAGTCGTGTCTGCCTTTGATGAACATTATCGCCAATTTTATGATGATGAGCCGATGGCGACGCCCATTCCTGTTGATCTCCGTCCTTCCCCTGATCGGACCCTCACCGTAGCGGAGTCAACGTCCATGATGTCTGCAATCACCGCAGAAGAGGTGGTAGATGCGATCAACAAAGGGGACAAGAACAAATCACCCGGACCAGATGGTCTCCCAGTGGAGTTTTAACGGGCGTTCACCACGTTAATGCTTCCTCGCTGGACGGAAATGATTCAGGAACTCTTTACTCTGTCCTTCCCGATTCCACCTGAATTCGTCACTGGCATTCTTCTACCTGTGCCTAAACCGAAGGGAGGGTCTCATGTCTCTGCATATCGCCCCCTTACACTACTGAATGCAGACTATAAAATCTATGCACGCCTCTTAGCAGCGCGCATACGCACCGTCTTACCTACGGTCCTTTCACCTGAGCAGACTGCACGTGGTTGTGGGGCCACCTTAAAAACAGCCCTAGGAGAATGCCGTGACCTCATCGCACTGGCGTCGGTTTGTCGCCTTCGTGCAGCACTGGTATCCGTCGATTTCACGAGTGCCTTTGATCGCGTTCGACACCCATTCCTCCTCATGGTGGCGACACGTATGGGGTTCCCATTGCTTTTTGTCGATGCCATTCGCCGGTTACTACTCCCCGCGGTCTCGATGGTACAAGTCAATGGGAGGCTTGTAGGACCGATTCCTATACGCCGCTCTGTGCGTCAAGGATGCCCTATGTCTACTTTACTATATGCCATTGCACTTGAGCCCCTAGACTGCAGGGCCGCACTTTGCGTGGCCACACCTTTCACTGTAGGGCTTATGCGGACGATCTCCACTTTCTCACCCGCTCCTCCACGGAACTCAATGACGCCATCTAATGGATCCACCAGTATGGACGTCTTTCTGGTAGCATTGTTAATGTCCGTAAATCGACTATGATGCACATTGGACGCGGCCTCCCGGCTATGGTGCCGACCTCACTCCCAGTCAGTGCCACCCTTCGTTACTTGGGTATCGAATTTACGAGCTCCACACACCGCACAGTGGCCCTGGCTTACCGGCGGCTTTTGCAGTCGATTCGGCACCATGTCCGCGGTCAAGTGCACCGTAACTTAAACCAACTCCAACGTGTGTCCTATGTCAACATCTATGTCGCCCCTAAACTGGTACACGTCGCCCAGATCCTCCCAATGCCGTTACTCCTTGGCCGCCGCATCCAATCAGCCTTTGGATATTTCGTGTCAGCAGGGGCACTTTTCAAAGTCCGCTACAACACTCTAACACTGCCTCCTGCAAAAGGTGGCCTCGGACTGATCAACGTGCGGGCACGCTCTTCTGCACTCTTTGTCCACACACTGTTGCGGCACTGGCAGGGGCCAGTCCCGTCCTTAACACGCAATCTCTTAGATATCCTCCGACCAGCTTCTCTCGATCCACCGATCAATGTGGCACCTATTTCTCCATTATTGTACTACGTCGCCAATTGTTTCATAGCACTCAGCTACGTTCGGGCCGATCTTCCAGTCACCCGTCCTCCCCGTAAAAAAGATTATTATCGTTTGTTTATGCTGTCCAACCCTTGCGACCCCATGGTGCTACAGCATCCTGACATTAACTGGCGCACGGTTTGGGGTGTGTGCATGCACCCTTTTTATCGTCGTCTGTGTCTGCACTCTGGTATGTTATAGTCTATGGAAAATTCCCGACTAATAGTCGACTTTATCGCATGGGACTGGCCACCTCCCCACTCTGCCCTGACTGTCAGCTCGAAGACACCGACGAGCACCGTCTTACGTGCCACTTAAAACGAAACGTATGGTTCCTCATGCACCCTTTTTACCGTCGTCTGTGTCTGCACTCTGGTATGTTATAGTCTATGGAAAATTCTCGACTAATAGTCGAGTTTATCGCATGGGACTGGCCACCTCCCCACTCTGTCCTGACTGTCAGCTCGAAGACACCGACGAGCACCGTCTTACGTGCCCCCTCAAACAAAACGTATGGTTCCTCATCCAACGAATCGTGGGCTTTTACCTCCGTGCCCCGCCAACGACAGTAACCCCGGATTTCCTGTTGTTGCCCCAGACATTTCACTACCCTCTTGCTAAGCACCATACCCTAATCTGGTTTCGAGGACAGGCTTTAGAATATCTCTTTCAGAGTGGTCCGCATACAGTCCTTGACTTCTGGTACAAAGTTGTGACCGCGCATAGCACCCTCACCTGAAAACCATCTTACCGACAAACTTTTGCCGGTTTTCTCCGCAGCGTCTTCCTTGACCCCCCTCAAAGTTGGGGTGTACCATGCCTACCTGTCACATGATGCAACACCCGTATCCACGTTCTCATGCATCGACCAAAATCAAACACAAATTTGTTTTTTTTTTTTTTAAAAAAAAGGAAGAAGACAGAATATGTAATATTTTGTTGTATTTAATGTTTTTCTTTTTTAATATTTTTTTTGTTTAACTAACAGTCATTTGTATATTTTTAAATGGTACCTTGAAGAACTCTTGCATAGTGAATATATATGTACTTTAGTTTGTTCAATACAAATTTTTTAACAAAAACAAAAACAAAAAAAGAACAAAAAAAAAGGAAAACAGGATATGTTCTATTTTGTTGTATTTAATGTTATTCTAATAATTTGTTTACCTAACACTCATTTGTATATGTTTAACTGGTACCTTGAAGAACTTTTGCTTTGTGTATATATATATATATGTACTCTCCGTTTGTTCAATAAAAAAAAAGAAAGAAAAGGGGGTGGACAAAAGTATGGGAACACAAAAAAAAAGCGGTCTGGCGCTGCAGTCGTGGACTGTGCGGTTGGTCCCGGCGGAGGTTCGACTCCTCCCTCGGGCATGGGTGCGTGTGTTTGTCCTAAGGATAATTTACGTAGTGTGTAAGCTTAGGGACTGATGACCTTAGCAGTTAAGTCCCATAAGATTTCACACACATTTGAACATTTTACTTTAGCAGCGTCTCACCACTACGCAGATTAACTGCCAAATGGGGCCTGCCTCTGTGTCTGCTGCTTGAAGCGTCGATGTGCGAACTAGTTCCGGGTACCTTACCAGAGTGAATGTATAATGGATTTCGCAAATCACGACAGGCATACGTTTTCAGCAAAACTAAGTGTGTCTTCATTTATTTATCGATAGTTATAAATATGTTTGTCCTAATACTAAAAATAGCAAGTAGTCAAAAACATGAAATGGACTAAAACTTTACGCAAATACATGTGTTTTTTTAATTATACTGCATCTCAAACGTCATAAATTAAATGATATGGCCAATGACGAAACAAATATAGATTAAAAATTAAGACTAAGCGGGACTTGAACTGTCACCTCTTACACGTTTGTCTAACATACCTCGAAGATTACCACTCGACCACCGTGAACTTTAACGTGCAGCACGTACGCACAGATACTTCAATTACATAAAAGACATATAAAAATTCTCTTGCGATTTTCTCGGAATTGTCGAAGTAGTTCAGCTTATCAGATTATTTTTGTTTTGATGGCGTTCTAATTGTACAAAGTTTGAAATAAATCTGTCGTAGCCTCCCCATGCCAATAAAATATGGAGACAAGAACACAGTAGGATATAGAGGGCTTTCTCACCATTAGTTGTCGACCAGAGACGATGAGCGGAACGATGACGTGTGTCGCAAGGACACCTCCAGCAACTGATAAGCAGCACCAAAACGCTACGCGTTATAAAGCGGAAGCTCCGCCCCTGGCCTTCTGCATAACGTCATCGGGAACCAATAGCTTAACATAAGATCGTAACGTATGTGAAAACTTAAAACATCAATCGAGATGCAAATAGAATAGTAATTATTCTTACGGCAAACTTACGTTTCTGTAATCTTTCATATTGTTCTTATTTTCTATCTCGATTGATATTTACGTTTTGACGTATGTTGCCATTGTACGTTAAGCGCTATTGGCTCCCGATGAGATCATTCAACAGGTGAGAGGCGGAGCTTCCCCTTCATAACGCGTAGCTCTTTTTTTCCTTTTCTCTCCTTTTTTGACGCTATTCAGCAATTGCCTGAGGAAGGGCTCTATTTAAGCACGACTCCCGCTGTTCGAACAGTTTAACTCACACTTCGAGAAATCTCGGGTTCTTTTCGATCTTTTGACCGGCCTGCCATCTAGTGGGTTTTGTTGGTTTATCACAACGATCTGTCTTAACGTTTTTAATCTACTATGCATTTTAAAAACGAAAAATAACTGAAACACTGACTGAAATATCTTCTAGGGTGCAGGTCATCCGTAACAAACGCAGCTAATAAATAATATCTTTCCTTAAAATGCAGCATAAATGTTTATACATCAAACGTACCAAATACTGTATGGGAACTCGTAAATTTGATCAAACACAATAGGAGTTTATGCATTGGTAGGATTCAATGCTATTTTCTCCACTGTTTCACCCAGTCTCCAGTTATGAAGAGTCATAGCTTACTGTTGTGTCTAGTTCGTAGTATTCCTGCGTATTCCTTGCACACCCGCCGAGCGAATCAAAAGTCATGTGATTGTTCGAACAAGCTCGATACTGTATCGAATGCAGCGGCGTATCACGAAGCTATTCGAACGCGATATCGTTTGCACAGCCCTAGCCGGAGGTATCTGGCGACATTTGTCAGCGCACCGCTTGTCACCTATGCTCACCATGCTCACCACATAATGGTACATAGCTCCTTCTCTTTCATTATGATCGCGCATCCATGATATATTCTGTACATTGACTGCATAATTTTGGCGTCTGTTAACCTCTAAGGAGAATTACATTTTTGCATTGCAGAGACATGATCTGACGATGATCCAGATCTGATCGAAACCGTCTACCATTGGCACGCGATTTTAATTTGACAAAATGGCAATCAGGATTGATTATTATATTAGATTTAGATGATTACCTTAAGTTTTTTTTCAAACTTCCTAAATATTACACAATGAATTTTTGTCCCAATTTTCCTAGCCGGACGAAGAGTTAGAAATGGGCAGATGGGGTATCAAACTATACAGCGTGAGATATAGTTTTTCAAAGTTTTGCGAAACTGCTTGGACGTAATTAGGGTAATTCGGAAAAACTTAATGAGTGATGCTACGGTCGCAGGTTCGAATCCTGCCTCGGGCATGGGTGTGTGTGATGTTCTTAGGTTAGTTAGGTTTAAGTAGTTCTAAGTTCTAGGGGACTTATGACCTAAGATGTTGAGTCCCATAGTGCTCAGAGCCATTAATGAGTGACTTGAGTAAAAATATAAATATTTCACAAATATCAGCTGGTAACAATCTAAATGAAGTATCAAAAAGTTCATTTCTTCAAAGGGAAGTTATTTTCGCATCAGACATTTCACTGGTGTGATATCGTCAATAAAAAATTTTGGAACTACAAGCTTTGAAGAAAAAGGTCAATTATTCTGTGACACCATTTGCATAAAAGTAAGAAATAAAACAAATTAGAGAATCATTTGATGCGTTTTGAAGGATGCTCGAAACCCTGTACAGAAAATGAAGTGCCCATTGAGAATTTAAAGTTCAATGTTTTAAGTCGGAACCTCAGAATTTTAAAGAGTGGCAGAGGATATTTGTTTGGTGGATTATATAGACCGTGTAGTCTCATTTGCTATTCATAATTTCGAGCATCATACAAAGCAGCATCAAGAAGAAGAAGAAGAAGAAGAACTCCGTCCGAACAGGCCTTGGAAGGCAAAACGGTACCGACCGGCCTCCGTGTCATCCTCAGCCCACAGGCGTCACTGGATGCAAATTCCTTTAATTTTTTTACATATGTAAGGTTAGTGGGTAAGAGTTGCGTGAAAATCGACAGGTGACGGAATCGAATTCCTGTCGGCCCATGGAAATTTTCGCTCTTCTATTTATCTAGCCTTTACCTCTCAATTACACGTGGTTCGGATTCCACGTTAAGCTGCCTGTGCTAGATCAGGGACCGGCAAACCGTCTAAGTCGTGTCCAACTGAAACGCTTGCTAGACGCATTCAGCTGCACGCACTATTAAATATGTTTAAACACACACACACACATTATATTGCTACACATTCGGTAGTTGTGCTATCTTGTAGAACGAGATTTAAAGCATATATGATTTCACTAAAACTATTTTTAGTTGTTAATCGCATATGTAGGGTGTTCCATAGGTAGTGACCAGGTCAAATACCTCACGAAATAAGCATCAAACGAAGAAACTTCAAAGAACGAAACTCGTCTAGCGTGAAGGAGGAAACCAGATGGCGCTATAGGTGCGTGGTCGCGCGGTTCCAGACTGAAGCGCCTAGAACCGCTCGGCCACACCGACCGGCTGGGTGTAGTACTTGAGTGTTGTTTCACTGAGCAGGTCCATTGTATCCGTAAATACCAATATGCCACATACATTCACCCATGCAGAACATGCAGACATGCTGTTTGTGTACAAATACTGTAAACGCAGTACCCGTGGAGCTGTGACAGAAGACCACAGACGTTTCTCTGATCGATGAACCCCCTGTGTCAGGGTATATCCCAAGTTTTTCAGCATTATATCAATCCAGAACACTACCCAGTGCACACGCAACATCAGAACGTGAAGCCGACCGGTCAGCCGAGGAAAGAGAAGACATTATTGCACTGGTACAACAAAATGGTTCAAATGGCTCTGAGCACTATGGGACTTAACATCTATGGTCATCAGTCCCCTAGAACTTAGAACTACTTAAACCTAACTAAACTAAGGACGTCGCACAACACCCAGTCATCACGCACTGGTACAACAGAGACCCGCCACCGACACACGGCGCATTGGCGTCAGCTCGATATGCCACAAACACGACTGTGGCGTACGTTACATTCCGAGGGCTTGCACCCGTTCTATGTGCAACCTACGCAACATCTGCATGCAGGTGACTCTGTAAGAAGACAACAATTTTGCGAACGATTGGCTGTACAAAGAGGCGTCGTGCAGTGCACTTTATTTACAGATGAGGCTACATTTGTATGCAATGGTATCATGAACACCAGCATTGTTCATACAGGGGCGATGGAGAATCCACATAACACCAGGCAATCAACATGTCAAGTAAGGTTCTCAGTGAACGTCTGGTGTGATTTGATTGATACCCTGGTGTTATCAGGTGACGTTATGACGTGGTAGAATACTAGGTCGACTGGAGGCTGGTCAAACACAGCAGGTCGTAGCACGGGCCCTTCGTGTGCCACAAAGTGTGATCTCAAGATTATGGCAACGATTCCAGCAGACAATAAACGTGTCCAGGCGCTACAGTACGGGGCGTCCACAGTGTGCAACAGCACAAGATGACCGATATCTCACCATCAGTGCCCGCAAACGGCCACGGAGTACTGCAGGTAGCCTTGCCCGGGACCTTACTGCAGCCACTGGAACAGTTGTCTCCAGACACACAGTCTACAGACGACTGAACAAACATGGTTTATTCGCCCGGAGACCTGCAAGGTGCATTCCACTGGCCCCTTGTCACAGGAGAGCCCGTAAAGCTTGGTGTCAAGAACACAGTGCATGCTCATTGAAACAGGGGTCCCAGGTTATGTTCACGGACTTGTCCAGGTATAGTCTGAACAGTGATTCTCGTCGGGTTTTCATCTGGCGTGAACCAGAAACCAGATACCAATCCCTTAATGTACTAGAAAGTGACCTGTATGGTGGTCAGGGTTTAATGGTGTGGGGTGGCATTATGATTGGTGCACGTACACACTTGCATGTCTTTGACAGAGGAACTGTAACAGGTCAGGTGTACCGGGACGTCATTTTGTACCAGTATGTCCGCCTTTTCAAGGGTGCAGTGGGTCCCACCTTCCTCCTGATGGATGATAACGCACGGCCCCACGGAGCTGCCATCGTGGAGGAGTACCTTGAAACAGAAGATGTCAGATGAATGAAGTGGGTTGCTTGTTGTCCAAACCTAAACCCCATCGAGCACGTCTGGGATGCTCTCGGTCGACGTATCGCTGCACGTCTTCAAACCCCTAGGACATTTCAGGAGCTCAGACATGCACTGGTGCCAGAATGGGAGGCTATACCCTAGCAGCTGCTCGACCACCTGATCCAGAGTATGCCAACCCGTTGGGCGACCTGTGTACTTGTGCATGGTGATCTTATCCCATACTGATGTCGGGGTACATGCGCAGGAAACAGTGGCGTTTTGTAGTACATGTGTTTCGGGACGGTTTTCTCAACTTTTCATCAATACCGTGGACTTACAGATCTGTGTCGTGTGTGTTCCCTATGTGCCTAAGCTGTTAGCTCCAGTTTTTTGTAGTGCCATGTGTGTGGCACCACATTCTGCGATTATCCTTCATTTATGAGCATGAGTGTAGGAGGGTTGTCTGTGTTGCACCACGGACGCGCTGCACTCTTGACTTTCAACAGGAAGTCTTTCGTCGTGTAGAGGAGAACCCGAGGGCACGTACTGCCCATGAAATGTGCTCCTGCAGCACACGGGTCAGAGCTCACTGAGTCAGTTATGTGACTACGTGAAGCGGGAGATTTGAAAGTGATCCGATCCTCAGACTGATTCTACATCCAAACGGTACATTTCCGAATATCTGTTTCTTATCAAAACTTCATCTACAGCCCCTAAGAAGCTGCAATATCACCCTATATATTCACTATTATCACTGAACACGGTGACGCTTGAACAGCACCGAATGACAGTCAAAGAACACACTGCATTTGACTATTAACTTTCTTACACAGTTCTGACTAATGATACTAACTCGGTGCCCCGATATTAATTATTATGTTGCTGTTATCAGACTCGGCTATCAAAGACTAGGACTGAGCGGCGCTGCGTTCTGACATAAGCAGACTTCCCGCAACGACGGCGTACGGAACCTCTGGAGACGTGTCTTCGTCGACGTCTCTCATTCGTGATTGCGTCTGGCAACGACTGTCCTTACCTCGTAGTTCCGTCGTGAGGTACCAACTTTACCTAAATTCGGATGACACCACACATCTGAAATCTGATATCTCGCAAAAAAAAAGATCCATTTGTTGATAACAGCACATAAAGCTTCAATTCTTCAACGGGCCAAACAGCATAGCAATTGGACAGTAATAGACCGGACATTTACAGTTAGTGCTACGAATCACCATTCTGGCGCTTTCCAAATGATGTAAAGGGTGTCGAAGGTGTAGTTCAGTCTAGACAAGTTTTTCGTACCATGACTTGGGGCCACTCGTTCAGATCACCTGAACTTGACTAGAGTTTTATTTCACGAATGCTGGTGGACAAGTGGCGGGCTTCCTACTGCACGCTCATGGAGAGTAGGCTGTCTGACAAGATGACAATAGCAGTGCTCACAGAGCTTACTCGCTTTTCTTGACTGGAACGCTAAATGGCCAGATATAGATTCCATAGAAAGTATCGCGGACTGCTTGAAACAGTGGGTGAAATTTATCAGTTAACATATAAACAATTTGGTATATCTGGGGGGATCTAAATTATGAAAAAGTGATTACATCTGGGAACGAAAAGCCTGAAGAAATGTGTGGCCCTTCATACTCGGTCGAAAAGACGCTATTACCAAGGCTACACGTGTTTTTGAGGCGCGTTAGCATCAGGTTCCCTGGACAAAATTTTCTTATGCAGCGTGCGTATTTGCGTCTTTGAATCACTAGGAAGCTGTTACGCATTTTTATGAGCTAGCACATCACTTGTTTCTGTGTCACACCTGAGTGATGGATTGAGTAAGACTCTTCACCTTCTAGAAGAGTTACTGTTATTTTCAAATTTCGATTGAGTGTTCACAGCAAACGCACACGAATACAGGCACAAGCAGACAAACGACAAGCCGAGTTAAACACTAAATTTAGCCAAGAAGGGCAAATGAAAAGGAAATTGTTTCCAGTGTGGTTGGAACAATTTTGGTTATTGACACTTTTGCAGGAAGACATTTCTGCAGAGCTTGGGATAAGCGACATTCCGCAGATAGTCTATAAGTTGGCTAAGCCAACTAATATCAAAGAAAATGTCCTGGTTGTTGACACAGACTTAAGAAATGTTCAAATGTTTCTGAATTCGTAAGGGACCAAACTACTGAGTTCATCGATCCCTAGACTTATGCACTACTTAAACTAACTTATGCCAAGAACAACACACACACCTATGCCCGAGGGAGGACTCGAACCTCCGACGGGAGGGGCCGCTCACTCCGTGACATGGCGCCTCAAACCACGTGGGCCCCTCCGCGCGGCGACACAGACTTAGATGGAGGTCTACGTTAGGTTGAAATGTTTGTGAGTTACCGAAGCCAACGAATCTTAAAGCAAAAGCTACCTTAAGTGTCTTGTGCCCCATGTCAACATATTCAGTCTCCGCAAAAGTGTCAGCCTGCACGTGTCACAAATTCGTTTTAAACATGCCATTCGTTTAAAGAGCAGATTCCAAGATTGGTTCAATTAAATGTTAAGCTTGGCTTCTCGTTTGTCAACTACCGTCTGTATTCATGTGTGTTGTATGTGATAAAGGACAGTTGTTTATCTGAGAGATTAAATTGTCAAGGTTTCCGCCATTCCAATACCGTTTAATATTCATTACAATGGTAGCGCTGAAGTTGTCTATTAGACGTTTCCAAATATACTCATATATTTTATGTCCAACACAAGACACGCACG
Source organism: Schistocerca americana (assembly GCF_021461395.2). Classification (NCBI taxonomy): domain Eukaryota; kingdom Metazoa; phylum Arthropoda; class Insecta; order Orthoptera; family Acrididae; genus Schistocerca; species Schistocerca americana. Next base: position 659,053,428 of record NC_060120.1, on the reverse strand, counting down.
CTCGACTCAATTGACTAATTGACTAATTGTTTATTCATAAAATTTTGATTATTTGAACAAACATCTTAAAATTACTTGGAGAATCTTCTACATGTCCAACACAAGACACGCACGCTCAACTGAATTGACTAATTGTTTATTCATAAAATTTTGATTATTTGAACAAACATCTTAAAATTACTTGGAGAATCTTCTACATTTAACACCAAATAAACATACACTTATTCCGTAATTCTTAGTTGGCATGAAAGGCTATTCTTGCTACTGCCAAGGCTAAAGTCACTTGCTAGACTATACAGGGTGGTCCATTGATCGGGACCGGGCCAAATATCTCAAGAAATAAGCGTCAAACGAAAAAAACTGCAAAGAAGGAAACTTGTCTAGCTTGATGGGGTAAACCAGATGGCGCTATGGTTGGCCCGCTAGATGGCGCTGCCATAGGTCAAACGGATATCAACCGCGTTTTTTAAAATAGGAACCTCCATTTTTTATCACATGTTCGTGTAGTATGTAAAGAAATATGAATGTTTTAGTTGGATCGCTTTTTTCCTTTTGTGACAGATGGCGCTGTAATAGTGACAAACATATGCTCACAGTTTCAGACGAACAGATGGTAACAGGTAGGTTTTTTAAATTAAAGTACAGAACGTAGATACGTTTGAACATTTTATTTCGGTTGTTCCAATGTGATACATGTACCTTCGCGAACTTATCATTTCTGAGAACGCATGCTGTTACAGCATGATTACCTGTAAATACCACACTAATGCAATAAATGCTCAAAATGATGTCCGTCAACCTCAATGCATTTGGCAGTACGTGTAAGGACATTCCTCTCAACAGCGAGTAGTTCGCCTTCCGTAATGTCAGCACATGCATTGACAATGCGACCACGCATGTTCGCATGTTGTCAGGCGTTGTTGGTGGATCACGATAGCAAATATCCTTCAACTTTCCCCACAGAAAGAAATCCGGGGACGTCAGATCCGGTGAACGTGCGGGCCAAGCCACCTGCCATGAAATATGCTATTCAATACCGCTTCAACCGCACACGAGCTATGTGCCGGACATGCGTCATGTTGGAAGCATATCGCCATTCTGTCATGCAGTGAAACATCGTGTAGTAATATCGGTAGAACATTACGTAGGAAATCAGCATACATTGCACTATTTAGATTGGCACCGATAAAATGGGGGCCAATTAGCCTTCCATAATGCCGCACCATACATTAATCCGCCAAGTTCGCTGATGTGCCACTGTCGCAGCCATCGTGGATTTTCCGTTGCCCAATAGTGCATATTATGCCGGCTTACGTTACCGCTGTTGGTGAATGGCGCTTCGTCGCTAAATAGAACGCGTACGAATAGTCTCTTATTGTCCCGTAATTTCTCTTGTGCCCAGTGTCAGAACTGTACACGACGTTCAAAGTCGTCGCCATGCAATTCCTGGTGCATAGAAATATGGTACGGGTGCAATAGATGTCGATGTAGCATTCTCAACACCGACGTTTTTGAGATTCCCGATTCTCGCTCAATTTGTCTGCTACCGATGTGCGGATTAGCCGAGACAGCAGCTAAAACTACTAGTTGGGCATCATCATTTGTTGCTGGTCGTGGCTGACGTTTCACATGTGGCTGAAAACTTTCTGTTCCCTTAAATCACGTAACTATCCGGAGAACGGTCCGGACACTTGGATAATGTCGTCCAGGATACCGGGCAGCATACATAGCACACGCCCGTTGGGCATTGTGATCACAATAGCCACACATCAACACGATATGGACCTTTTCCGCAATTGGTAAACGGTCTATTTTAACACGGGTAATGTATCACGAAGCAAATACCGTCCGCACTGGCGGAATGTTACGTGATACCACGTACTTATACGTATGTGAGTATTACAGCGCCATTATCAGAAAGCGAAGAAAGTGGTCCAATTAAAACATTCATATTTCTCTACGTTCTACACGAATATGTAATAAAAATGAGGGTTCATCTAGCGGGCCAACCATAGCGACATCTGGTTTCCCCCTTCAAGCTAGACAAGTTTCTTTCTTTGAAGTTTTTTCGTTTGACGCTTATTTCGTGAGATATTTGGCCCGGTCACGATCAATGGACCACCCTGTATAGAGGGCTGTGAGCGATCAAACGGGGCTGCGTGTGTTTATTGATGACACAGCTCGTCTGTTTCACGAAAATCAGATCAATCTTCGCCATTCCAGGAATGTATGAAGTAACTAGCTCAATTTTCTCATAGGTTATAGATATTAATTTGGAGCATTAATACATACCTCAGTAATTCTGCTTCTTTGTACAGTAATGGGACGATATATTCCAGAAGTCTTCATAGAATGTAGAAAACATTCATGTGTTACACGTCAAAGCCATCTTAAAATGTTATGTTGAAAAGTTCTTTGCGCTATTTCATGTTTTTCATTGTCAGAACAATAATTGCGTTAACTGCGTTTCGGTACCGATTTCTTACGATTTTACCGTAATTTCCACTCTGATAAAATCATTCTAAAGTTAAAAATTTGTTTCTGAAAATCCTAGGTTCACATGAAAACGTAGATCTAGTTAGATTCGTGCGACACATGTGTTCCACTTTACCGATTTTCGAGCCTGGGCCAACTCTGAATCCAGCGACGTTACGCGAGTGTGCGTTGGCGGCGTAGGCTACGGAGGCGGGTACAGCTGTGGAGAGTTTATATAAAGAAACACCAAGGGCCGTGGGTGGACGCTCTAACAAGAGCTCCGAGGAACCGCTCCAAGGTTTCTTAGGATAAGGAGCAAGAGAGATTCTCAGACTCAGTTCCAAGAGAACTGCTGCATCAGTCACTTTACCTGAGAATCTTTTTTCAAAAATTATGATTGGGACTGCCGGTTTCGGTCAAACAGCAGACCATTACCGCTGCCCTCGTTATTCTTTTCCTTGTTGAGGGCCTGTTCCTTGAACGAAACTGGTAGTTTCAATAAAGCGAAATACCTATTGTGCCAGATCATGATTTAAGAAAAAAAAAAGAAATTCGAAAACTTCCGGACAGAGACGATGATACTCTTCGAGTCGGTACATCGTAGCTGATGTAAGACCTTGTCATTCATAACAACTGCTACGTTCGCTTGCTAGATCTGAGCATGAAGATCCCTGAGAACACACAGATTGACACCAGCACTAATGTTAGACGCTGAAGGTCTCCGTACGCGAGGCTTCCGACTGCGCCGGCAAGTAATACTAAGCTTCTTATATCGTCGTCCTCTTAGTAAGAGGATAAATTGGCTTTTATGAAGATCACGCTGCGCGTTGAGAACAGAGCGCTAATGTATTTCTAACTGTGACAGTGCTGATGCAAGAGCAACGCCAACGTTATCGGTATCCAGAGAGATCAGTTGCAAATAGCCCATACAGCCTGAATACTGAGGCTTTACGAAGTGTTACACCTGCCAGCTGTACTGCGTTAGGAGCCCCATTTGTGTTAGCTGTACTGGCGATCAGCATTCGTGGTGGTTTGACGCGGAACGGCATTACCTCCAGGCAGTCGCGATCATTTGTTGTCTGTGCAGGTTTTCCAATCCCTCTTTGTTTTTTCTTCCATTTTGTTAAACCTCTAGGGCTCCCTCTAACATCACAGAAGTTATTTCCTGATGCCTTAGCAAGTGTACGGCCATCCCGTCCCCTATTCCTGGTGGATTTACCACGTATTTCTTTTCGCGTCGTTGCTCTGGAAACCCCTCCTTATTTCTTACCTTATTAGCCCACAAAATTTTCAGCATATGTAAAACAATATCTGAAAAGTCTTGATTCTCCTGTTGTTAGATTTTCCCACAGCCCATATAGCTAAATACAGTGTATGTATGTGAACAACTTGCAAAATGTGCATTATCAGAATGAATTTGTCATAGATATCACGAGGCACTGCAGTCACCAAGACCGTAACTTCTAGCAGCACATAGTCCAGATAATGTTCCTGTAACACCTCCATCTGATGGTGACCCTGCAGTGGTTTGAACGTAAGTGATACAAAAAATAAGTTGTATTAAAATTAGAAAAAAAAGACTGGTTATATCCACATAAATCGGCAACTGTTATTGCGTAAGTTTCTCTCAGACCGTCTACAGATTAGGTTTGCTCACCTTAGACTTATACGAAGTGCGACAATAAAGTAATGAGACTGATTTTCTTTGCAAAATGTGGCAACCCTACAGGCTTGTGTAGGCACAATATCTTCGACCTTGGTCTATAAGCTGCTTCTACTCCAAGCGGCACATCGATGAAACTGCTCAATCGTGAGTTGTGCTGTAATAAGTTAACACGTGTTTGTGCCTCTCGTCACGGAAATGAACCGCATAATACTGCGCAACGGTATGCCATTTCTTTTTGCGTTAAATTGGGTGAAAACTCGACGACAACTTACAGTAAGCCTCAGAAGGCTTTTGGACAGGAGGTTATGTCGTGAGCTCAAGTTTTTCGTTTAGTGAAAGCAGAACGGATACTGAAGATGAAGACCGCAGTGGACGACCATCAACCTCACGGACAGATGTCATCTTGGACAGGGTGCGTGAACTCGTACGATCTGATCGAAGATTATCAAAAATGGTTCAAATGGCTCTGAGCACTATGGGATTAAACTGCTATGGTCATCAGTCCCATAGAACTTAGAACTACTTAAACCTAACTAACCTAAGGACAGCACACAACACCCAGCCATCACGAGGCAGAGGAAATCCCTGACCCCGCCGGGAATCGAACCCGGGAACCCGGGCGTGGGAAGCGAGAACGCTACCGCACGACCGAAGATTATCCGTGAAATGATTGCAGAAGAACTGAACATCAATCGAGGAATGGTTCGTCTAATAATAACTGAAGATCTTGGTATGAGAAAGATTTGGGTTCTGCATCATCATAATGCGCCATCCCATACTGCTCTGTTAGTACAGCAATTTTTAACCTCAAAACAAACTGAAGTACTACCACAGCCACTTTATTCACCAGATATCGCTCCGTGCGACTTTTTTATATCTGCAAGGGTCAAAATGGCGGTCAAGGGACACCATTTTCAAACAACACAAGATGTCCAAAAAGCTGTGATGAGGGTCTTGGAGGATATTACAGAAGATGAGTTCCAGAACTGTTACCATCAATGGCAGAAGCGCTGCAAAATGTTTGTGCAATCAGAAGGGAACTACTTTGGAGGAGACAAAACTAAACTTGACTAAAACGGTAAGCAACATTTCTTTCACATCAGTCTCCTTACTTTATTGTCGCACCTTGTATGTGGTCCCTGTTGCCATGTGTTAGCTTCGTGAATCTTACATTCTGACAAGAAACAAAAATTGATCTTTGCTTTAAAAATGAGATCAGTGTTGTTTCTGTAGGAAGTCCTGAGAAACGACTCCATGTTAGGCATTTTGAGAACGTTCATGAACATGTAACTGAATAGCAAAATCTCAGAATGTCTTAAATACACTGTCGTGATTAAAGGCATGGGATAGCGATATGCACACATGCACATGCGCTAGTATAATGTATGCAAGGTATAAATGGGCAGTGGTTTGGCAGAGCTATCATTTGCACTCAGGTAATTTATATTAAAAGGTTTCCGTTCCAAGTGATAGGAATTGATAGACTCTGAACGCGGAATGGTAGTCGGAGCTAGATGCATGCGACATTCCATTTCGGAAATCGTTAGGAAATTCTCTAGTATCCTGGCTCGACACCTTTGAGAGCCGGAAGGCCAGAAGGCGGCGCCCTTATAACTTGGGAGCGCTGCTATCGTCGGCACGGCGCTATTCGCGGGCCACATCCAACGCGGCGGCGATCGGTGCTCACGGCGGTCCTATAAAGCCGGCAGCGCAGGGGCTCAGAACGTACCTTACCATCTGCACCCGTGCTGTCCGCCTCCCCCTACCCTCACCTACCTTGGCCTCACCATTGACAGTTACCTCACCTGGATCCCTCATCTCCGCTCTATCCAATCCAAAGCCCACAACCGCCTCCGACTCCTCAAACTCCTGCCTGGCTGGACATGAGGGTTGAACTCGTCTACCATCCTCCACACCTACAAATTCTTAATCCGTCCCATCCTCTGTTATGCCAGTCCCACCTAGATATCCACCCCCCCCCCCCCCAAATTCTGTAAGTCCCTCCAGAACCTTGAGCACCATGCACTCCGCCTCGCCTTCTGTATACGCCTCCCATTCCCCATGCGGGTCCTCTATGACCTGATTCCTTTTCCCCATCTGCTCCTATTCCTCGAACATGTCCGCATACTCTACACCTCCCGCCACTTTGATTCACTTCATCCCCTGGTTGCTCTTCTCCAACCCCGCCCTCTGCCTTCACTGTTGTGTCCCCCCCCCCCCCCGCCTACCCTCCATCTCACACCCTTCATCTCCTTTCCCAAGGTGGCTTCCATCAACTCCCCCTCCCAGATGATGCCCTTTCTCCTTCCATTTATCCCTCCTATCAACTCTGATCCTCAACTTCCCCTCCTTTCCTCTGTCCTTTGCCCAGGCTCCCTCTTCCCTCCCCCCCTTCCATCCTGTTTTTTCCCCACCCACCCTCACTCTGCATCCCTTCTCCTCCCTTCCCTCGAGTCTTGCATTCCCCTCCTCTGCCTTTCACCTCTTCCTCTCGCCTATGCCCAGCCCCCCCCCCCCCGCACCCCCCTTATGAGTCCTCGTCCTCTGTCGGCTCCTTTCCCCCCTCCCCCCTATTCATTTTTCCTCCCCTTCCCATTTTTCTTTCCCATCATCTGTCCAGGTTCCCCCCATCTGCCCTCAGCTGTGGTGTATCATATTTGTGCCAACTTTTTAGTGCAGTGTTGAAGTGATTGTGCAGTGTTCGCCGTCTTTCCAAAGTGTTGCGAACAGAAATCATGCTGTCGCTGTGTGTGATTTTTATATCTCTTACGAATAGAAACCAGACTGTCGCCGAGTTTTTTAATTGTCTGTCTATTATTTTACCTGTCTGCTTCCTGTGTTTTTTATTTGCATCGTCAACCCTTTGTTTTATGTTTTAAGTTCCAAAATTTCCCGCCATTGTACCATTTAAATCACCGATTTTATCGCCTGCTTTTATTATTTATTTATCTTCATTTTTTTAAAACAAATTCTGTAGGCTGTCGAGCGGCGTACTAAGCTGCTGCCAGCCCGCCCCCTTCGGGGGGAATCGAATCTCAATAAAGGAAAAGAAAAAGGCTCAGAACGCGGTCCAGTACCGACAGCGCTCGTGATGGTTTATCCATTCATCGTTGCTGTGGTCCCTGATAGTTGCTATGTCTTGGTATCCGGATTCGTTTTCCTCTCTGGTCTTGGTATTTCTTCGTGCGGCCTATGTTGTCAATAGTCCCTGTTGTGTGTGTCTGCGTTAAACCAACGATTCCACTTTCACGCCATAGGTCGGGCGGGCGGTGCGCTCCGGCCTCGTTCGATCACTAGAAACCCAGTTTTTCGAAATCCATAGCATCAATAACGTGCCGAGAACACCAAATGCAAGGCATTGCCTCTCACCATGGACAAAGCAGTGTCCGACGAGCAGTGGTGTTTGCGTTGACTTGCCAATGTTAACAGACAAGCAACACGGCGTGAAATACTACAGAAACAAGTTGGGCCGTGCGACGACCGCATCCATTAGGACAGTGCGGCGAAATCTGGAGTTAATGGGCTATGGCAATAAACGACCGAAGCGAGTGCCTTCGCTAACAACACGATATAACCTACAGCACCTCTCCTGCGCTCGTGATCATAACGGTTAAACCTTAGAAAACCGTGGCCTGATCAGATGAGTCCCGATGGTACGAGGTGATGGAAGGGTTCGAGTGTGGCAGAGGTCCTGCGAAGCCGTGGAACTGTCAACAAGCACTGTCCAAGCTGGTGGTGGCTCCATAATAGTGTGGGCTGTGTCTCCATCGAAGGAACTGGGTCCTGTACCCCAACTGCACCTGTCATTGACTGGAAGTGGTTATGTTCGCCTACTTTGAGACCATTTGCAGGCATTCGTGGACTTCAAGTTCCCAAACAACTATGTAATTTTTATGGATGACAATGCGCCATATCACCGGGTCACAATTGTTCGCAATTGGTTTGAAGAACACTCTAGATAATTTGACTGAATGATCTGGCCGCCCAGATCGCCTGACATGAAACTCATCGAACATTTATGAGACATAATCGAGAGGCCAGTTTGTGCACAAAATCTTGCACCGGCAACACTTTCACAATTTTGGACGGCTATAGACATGGCATGACTCAGTATTTCTGCACGAGACTTCCGACTGACTACTTGTTGAGTCCATGTCAAGTCGAGCTGCTGAACTACGAGGGGCAAGAGGAGATCATCTCGATACCAGGAGGTGTCCCATGGCTTTTGTTACCTCAGTATAAGCTGCTACACATAGGAGTTTAAAGACCGATTTCTTCATTGAAATTCGTTAATGGTTGCGATAGGTGTAGAGGGCTTGTTGCCAGTGGTGACTAATTCACTGCACGTGAGATAGACAGTGACATTACCTCATATTTACTCACTATGTGGAGATGTGCCTTAACGCAGCCTCTGAGTTAATATTCAAATTGTCCTTAGAGGATACCAGTTGCATCAGATACTTACATCTGATGACTGAAGGTTCATTCTTAAGCAGCCCAAATATAGAGAATTATTTAAACAGCTTCTCGAAATGACAGTTGACTTCTAAGACATTTACTTATAACAAAGATGTGAAAGAAATGAGTTCAAAGTGATGTCGCATTTTGGTAAATATTTTCATGAACGATTATTCTAAAATTAAAGATCAATCTCTATGTAAACAACAGTAAACGGAAATCAGTCATGTTTTCAGACTAAATGTAGATACCTGTGTATTATGTTTGAACCACCTGACATAAAAGCTGCATTTTTCACTTCAGATAAGGTTTCAAGGCTGCACTTGGAAGGTGAGTTATATGTAGTGTAATACTACTGCAAAATGTATATAGTTTTTATTACCCCTGCTAAACTTGTTTTCAGGGCAATGCAGTCTACATGAAATGCACCATATATGACGGTTTATACATCGTTCTGGAATCTGATACTGGAAATTTCACCATGAACTACTGGCACTTGTGCATGTGGGTAGCATTCAAGCTGTTACGTCACTAGAGAAAGTCTAAGTCTTCCTTTCATTTGGGCCTCAACTCGACCCGTCTGTACTCGCACCTGTAAGCAGCTCCAGACGTCAGCTGGAAAGATGTATGTTTATAAAACGCCGTTAAATATATTAAAATATTCATTCCTTGCGCCGGCCGGGGTGGCCGACCGGTTCTAGGCGCTACAGTCTGAAACCGCGCGACTGCTACGGTCGCAGGTACGAATCCTGCCTCGGGCATGGATGTGTGTGATGTCCTTAGGTTAGTTAGGTTTAAGTAGTTCTAAGTTCTAGGGGACTGACGACCTCAGAAGTTAAGTTCCATAGTGCTTAGAGCCATTTGAACCATTTCATTCCTTGCGTACTCATTAACAATTTATCGAGGTCTCTCCGTCCAACAAAATAAATTTGTAGTTCCTCAAGGATACGCAAGCGTTTTCCTTTACCAATTCTGCGCAGAATTTTTTAATTTTCATTCTCGTTAATAACACAACGTTTTTCTTTACTAAGGCGAAGTCTCACCGTCGATTTGTTGCTGTTGTACGTATGATCTTTGAAACAAACGTCAAAAGATAACTGTTTGCCGTATATATTGCCGGTGGTGAGCTGGAGCCGAGCTCGCGGCCGCAGACTGTATGTACCTGGCGCGCCAACGTCCGAGGGCTTCTCCGCCGTCATTTCCGGTGCGGTTCTCCACTTGCTACCTGCGACTGACGTTCGCTGCAGTACGGGAAGCCAGGATCCGTTTACCTTAAGGCTTTCCTCTTTCTTGTTGAAGCTGTTCACGTGTTTTTTATTTCTACAGCTTCTCTGAACAAGCGGGTGTTATAGTGTTTCTCTACAGCAAGAACTTCTGTTCAAATGGTTCAAATGGCTCTGAGCACTATGGGACTTAACATCTGTGGTCATCAGTCCCCTAGAACTTAGAACTACTTAAACCTAACTAACCTAAGGACATCACACACATCCATGCCCGAAGCAGGATTCGAACCTGCGACCGTAGCAGTCGCGCGGTTCCGGACTGCGCGCCTAGAACTGCTAGACCGCCGCGGGCGGCTAAGAACTTCCGTGTCGGCGAATTTTATTACGTGGTCGGTCTCACTCAGTGCGTGCTCTGCCACGGCCGATTTCTCCACCTGCTCCAGCCTGCAATGTCGCTTATGTTCTTTGATCCTGGTGTTGATTGATCGTCCAGTCATTCCGACATAAACTTTTCCGCATGTGCATGGTACACGGTAATTCCCAAAATTTCAAGTGGGTCCCTTTTCTCCTTTGCCGAGTGTTGGGCTCTGTTACACTTCTAATATAAGTTGTGGAGTACCCATTGCTTCTCAGAACACTTTCCAGGTGTTGCATTTCGCGTTTGAGGTGCTGCTGCTCACATATTCGTCCTGCTCTCGTTACGAGTGTATTAATCATGCCTCTTCCCTGGCTCAGATGGTGGTGTGATAGTTTGTGCAGGTATCGGTCCGTATGTGTCGGTTTTCGATTTGGGACACAGCGTGTATCGAAATAATTCACGAGGTCACACTGAAACACTTGACAGTATACGTACAAGTGTCTTGAAATATCTGACAGTGTGATACGTTTTCCTCCGTCACCACTCTAATTGTTTCGTTACTGCGTGTTTTCTATAAGGGCAGTGTCTCGCACCAGTAAAACACCAGGCTGCGCTGACGTTTCAGACCGGAAATTGATATCACGTCACCATACTCTACCAGCTTCAGAGGTCACGTGGCTGTGCATGTTATACCATTCCGAAAGTCGCTGCTAAGGCGTGTACTGCGCTTGCCTGCTCCTATGTCGCTTGCTTATTCTCATTTCACTTCCTTTCTTTGTCATTTTTTGTTTGTTGTTTTACATTTACTACTGGAATGTACTTATTTTTTTACGCAGTTTAAGCTATTTAAGAGATGAATACAATAAGCAGGTTCAAAATTATGTAGGTTGCGTAGTTATTTGGAGATGGAGAGGCTTGTGCAGAATATTGTGGATTGAGTGATTGATTGATTGATTTGGGGGAGGGGACCAAACAGCAAGGTCATCGGTCCTATAGGATTGGGGAACTCTGGGGAAGGAAATTGGCCGTGCCCTTTCAAAGGAACCATCTAGCCATTTGACTGAAGGTCTGAACCGTTGTCCTCCCGAATCCGAGTCCAGTGTGCCAACCGCTGCGCCACATCGCTCGGTAATGTTGTGGAGAGCCGCGTGACACCAGTCTTCGGTCTGAACGTAACAATCACGACGACGTGGTTATTGTGACGCCTATCACTGTATAAATAGTCTGCTGTTCCTTGCCCATTACTTTAATCTTAGAAAACGTATCTCCATAATGTAAATACACAGTAACGGTAGAATACCTGAACTCTTAAACAGGGGTTTATAGGAGTTTCTAGATTTACATCCTCCCCATGAACCGTGGACCTTGCCGTTGGTGGGGAGGCTTGCGTGCCTCAGCAATACAGATAGCTGTACCGTAGGTGCAACCACAACGGAGGGGTATCTGTTGAGAGGCCAGACAAACGTGTGGTTCCTGAAGAGGGGCAGCAGCCTTTTCAGTAGTTGCAGGGGCAACAGTCTGGATTATTGACTGATCTGGCCTTGTAACACTAACCAAAACTGCCTTGCTATACTGGTACTGCGAACGGCTGAAAGCAAGGGGAAACTACGGCCGTAATTTTTCCCGAGGGCATGCAGCTTTACTGTATGGTTAAATGATGATGGCGTCCTCTTAGGTAAAATAGTCCCCCATTCGGATCTCCGGGCGGGGACTACTCAATAGGATGTCGTTATCAGCAGAAAGAAAACTGGCGTTCTACGGATCGGAGCGTGGAATGTCAGATCCCTTAATCGGGCAGGTAGGTTAGAAAATTTAAAAAGGGAAATGGATAGGTTGAAGTTAGATATAGTGGGAATTAGTGAAGTTCGGTGGCAGGAGGAACAAGACTTCAGGTCAGGTGACTACAGGGCTATAAACAGAAAATCAAATAGGGGTAATGCAGGAGTAGGTCTAATAATGAATAGGAAAATAGGAATGCGGGTGAGCTACTACAAACAGCATAGTGAACGCATTATTGTGGCCAAGACAGATACGAAGCCCACGCATACCACAGTAGTACAAGTTTATATGCCTACTAGCTCTGCAGATGACGAAGAAATTGAAGAAATGTATGATGAAATAAAAGAAATTATTCAGATAGTGAAGAGAGATGAAAATTTAATAATCACGGGTGACTGGAATTCGTCAGTAGGAAAAGGGAGAGAAGGAAACATAGTAGGTGAATATGGATTGGGGGTAAGAAACGAAAGAGGAAGCCGCCTGGTGGAATTTTGCACAGAGCACAACCTAATCATAGCTAACACTTGGTTCAAAAATCATAAAAGAAGATTGTATACATGGAAGAAGCCTGGAGATACTGACAGGATTCAGATAGATTATATAATGGTAAGACAGAGATTTAGGAACCAGGTTTTAAATTGTAAGACATATTCAGGGGCAGACGTGGACTATGATCACAATCTATTGGTTATGAACTGTAGATTAAAACTGAAGAAACTGCAAAAAGGTGGGAATTTAAGGAGATGGGACATGGATAAACTGACTAAACCAGAGGTTGTACAGAGTTTCAGGGAGAGCATAAGGGAACAATTGGCAGGAATGGGGGAAAGAAAAACAGTAGAAGAAGAATGGGTAGGAAGTGCAAAATGGCTAAGCAGGGATGGCTAGAGGACAAATGTAAGGATGTAGAGGCTTATCTCACTAGGGGTAAGATAGATACTGAATACAGGAAAATTAAAGAGACCTTTGGAGAAAAGAGAACCACTTGTATGAATATCAAGAACTCTGATGGAAACCCAGTTCTAAGCAAAGAAGGGAATGCAGAAAGGTGGAAGGAGTATATAGAGGGTCTATACAAGGGCAATGTACTTGTTGACAATATTATGGAAATGGAAGACGATGAAGATGAGATGGGAGATAAGATACTGCGTGAAGATTTTGACAGAGCACTGAAAGACCTGAGTCGCAACAAAGCTCCGGGAGTAGACAACATTCCATTAGAACTACTGATAGCCTTGCGAGAGCCAGTCATGACAAAACTCTACCATCTGGTGAGCAAGATGTATGAGACAGGCGAAATACCCTCAGACTTCAAGAAGAATATAATAATTCCAATTCCAAAGAAAGCAGGTGTTGACAGATGTAAAAATTACCGAACTATCAGTTTAATAAGTCATGGCTGCAAAATACTAACGCGAATTCTATACAGACGAATGGAAGAACTGGTAGAAGCTGACCTCGGGGAAGATCAGTTTGGATCCGTAAAAATATCGGAACACGTGAGACAATACTGACCCTACGACTTATCTTAGAAGCCAGATTAAGGAAAGGCAAACCTACGTTCCTAGCATTTGTAGACTTAGAGAAAGCTTTTGACAATGTCGACTGGAATACTCTCTTTCAAATTCTGAAGGTGGCAGGGATAAAATACAGGGAGCGAAAGGCTATTTACAATTTGTACAGAAACCAGATGGCAGTTATAAGGGTCGAGGGACATGAAAGGGAGCAGTGGTTGGGAAGGGAGTGAGACAGGGTTCTAGCCTCTCCCCGATGTTAATCAATCTCTATATTGAGCAAGCAGTGAAGGAAACAAAAGAAAAATTCGGAGTAGGTATTAAAACCCATGGAGAAGAAATAAAAACTTTGAGGTTCGCCGATGACATTGCAATTCTGTCAGAGACAGCAAAGGACTTGGAAGAGCAGTTGAACGGAATGGATAGTGTCTTGAAAGGGGGATATAAGATGAACATCAACAAAAGCAAAACAAGGATCATGGAATGTAGTCGAATTAAATCGGGTGATGCTGAGGGAATTAAATTGGGACATGAGACACTTAAAGTAGTAAAGGAGTTTTGGTATTTGGGGAGCAAAATAACTGATGATGGTCGAAGTAGAGAGGATATAAAATGTAGACTGGCAATGGCAAGGAAAGCATTTCTGAAGAAGAGAAATTTGTTAACATCGAGTATAGGTTTAAGTGTCAGGAAGTCGTTTCTGAAAGTATTTGTATTGAGTGTAGCCATGTATGGAAGTGAAACGTGGACGATAAATAGTTTGGACAAGAAGAGAATAGAAGCTTTCGAAATGTGGTGCTACAGAGGAATGCTGAAGCTTAGATGGGTAGATCACGCAACTAATGAGGAAATATTGAATAGGATTGGGGAGAAGAGAAGTTTGTGGCACAACTTGACTAGAAGAAGGGATCGGTTGGTAGGACATGTTCTGAGACATCGAGGGATCACCAATTTAGTATTGGAGGGCAGCGTGGAGGCTAAAAATCGTAGAGGTAGACCAAGAGATGAATACACTAAGCAGATTCAGAAGGATGTAGGTTGCAGTAGGTACTGGGAGATGAAGAAGCTTGCACAGGATAGAGTAGCATGGAGAGCTGCATCAAACCAGTCTGAGGACTGAAGACCACAACAACAACAACATTATCCTAATGACCCGTTATTCGTATTCTGAAAACTGGCTTAGCTGCTGCAAAATTATCCCAGAGTATTACTCAAACAGCGCGAACTTCTACAAACAATGTACCGACTAACATTGTCTACAGACCATAAGAAAGCTACTAACGTCAGGCGAAAAAGCAGCGCAGTGATCTGGTTAATGGAGGAATACACAAGCTATTTTTTAACAGTATTCGAAGTGATGAGCTCCTGCTACAACTTTCAAAACATTCTCGCAATATGCAACACATTCTCGCGGCACACGCTAACAGCAAGATCGTATAACGTTATGGATTACGAAAAAGGTGCAAAAATTATGCTTTTGTGTGTTTAAAAGTAGCTGCAAGGCATCAAATGAACGTGAGTACATGACAGACTAAGTAACAACTTAGTACACACCAAAACTATATCCAAAACACTACAGAAATCCCAATAGTATAAGGCTGACATACAGAAATTCACTTTTTCATGTTTGTTTTCTAGGAGCCATTCTTACAGTTACAGATGACATGTTGTATGCCGAACAAACAGCAACAAAAATACAGAAAATGTGCCGGAAACAGTAACAATGAACGTAAAAACCACGTTGTGACGTAAAATAAATAAGGTATTATAATACGATTTACAGGCGATAATGATTTGGAACGAAACAGAACACATGTAATAATGTTTTTCAGTGTTTATAAGTACGCTATTTTTGAATGTTTTAGAATTAAAGATCCCACTGATGACGGCAATACTGTCGTTGAAAGTACACTTTTGGCCATTTCAATTGCTACACCAAGAAGAAATGCAGATGATAAACGGGTATTCATTGGACAAATGTATTATACTAGAACTGACATGAATTACATTATCACGCAATTTGGGTGCATAGATCCTGAGAAATCAGTACCCAGAACAACCACCTCTGGCCGTAATAACGGCCTTGAACGCCTGGGCATTGAGTCAGAGCTTGGATGGCGTGTACGGGTACAGCTGCCCATGCAGCCTCAACACGATGCCACAGTTCATCAAGAGTAGTGACTGGCGTTTTGTGACGAGCCAGTTGCTCGGCCACCATTGACCAGACGCTTTCAGTTGGTGAGAGATTTGGAGGACGTTCTGGCCAGCGCACCAGTCGAACAGTATGGCGATGATGAATACACGCTTCCAAAGTGCTTTCACCGCGATGTCGCCAAATACGAATGCGACCATTATGATGCTGTAAACAGAACCTGGATTCATCCGAGAAAAATGCCGTTTTGCCATTCGCGCACCCAGGTTCGTCGTTGAGTACACCATTGCAGGCGCTCTTGTCTGTGATGCGACGTCAAGGGTAACCGTAGCCATGGTCTCCGAGCTGATAGTCCATGCTGCTGCAAACGTCGTCCAACTGTTCATGCAGATGGTTGTTCTCTTGCAAACGTCCCCATGTGTTGACTCAGGGATCGAGACGTGGCTGCACGATCCGTTACAGCCATGCGAATAAGATGCCTGTCATCTCGAGTGATAGTGATACGAGGCCGTTGGGATCCAGCACGGCGTTCCGTATTACCCTCCTGAACCCACCGATTCCATATTCTGCTAACAGTCATTGGATCCCGACGAACGCGAGCAGCAATGTCGCGATACGAGAAACCGCAATCGCGATAGGCTACAATCCGACCTTTATCAAAGTCGGAAACGTGATGGTACGCATTTCTCCTCCTTACACGAGGCATCACAACAGCGTTTCACCAGGCAACGCCGGTCATCTGCTGTTTGTGCATGAGAAATCGGATGGAAACTTTCCTCGTGTCAGCACGTTGCAGGTGTCGCCACCAGCGCCAACCTTGTGTGAATGCTCTGAAAAGCTAATCATTTGCATCTCACAGCATCTTCTTCCTGTCAGCTTCGTTGTGTAGCAATTTTAATGGTCAGTAGTGTAGTTTGGGAATAAACAAATATAAAACATAAGTTCAAAATGGTTCAAATGGTTCTGAGCACTATGGGACTTAACATCTTAGGTCATCAGTCTCCTAGACTTAGAACTACTTAAACCTAACTAACCTAAGGACACCACACACATCCATGCCCGAGGCAGGATTCGAACCTGCGACCTTAGCAGCAGCGTGGTTCCGGACTGAAGCGCCTAGAACCGCTCGGCCACAACGGCCGGCAAAACATAAGTATTTTGCATCAAGACGGATCCACAGTCACATACTGTTATTTCTGTTATCCCCCCCCTCCTCCCCCACCACCACAGTGTGTATCAGATATAATCGTAGACATACTCGTACATGCGGATGTGGACATATAGAATAATGAGTTCAGTCACCCGCTACTAGTTACAAGAATTCTGCACCGAGTATTTCCACGAAATGCTAA
This sequence comes from Schistocerca americana, assembly GCF_021461395.2. Classification (NCBI taxonomy): domain Eukaryota; kingdom Metazoa; phylum Arthropoda; class Insecta; order Orthoptera; family Acrididae; genus Schistocerca; species Schistocerca americana. The sequence continues at coordinate 659,036,451 of NC_060120.1, read as the reverse complement.
GATCTTCATTACTGCCTAATAAAATACTGTGCAGTTAGGAGTATTCATTGTTACCTCTTCCAGAAATTGCAGATTAGGAGTGCAGTTTGCAGATACAGTGCGGAGACACAGCTATTAGGGAACATCCAGCGACTACTGTTTCCTGGAACGACAGAGCTGCGCCTTTTTAAGCTGCGATCTGGAGTGAGGGGCGGGCGTGTCGCGACCCCCCAATCCACGATGCAGGCACCAAGTAGCGACCAGGTCAGCGGCCGCCCCAAGGTCGCAAGCGCTCGGCTCGCTGACCCACTGGCGGCGTCGTATCCGCACCTGTCTCCTCCAAATCACTTTAAAGTCCCGGCCATTCACCTCACTAATCGGTAACTGCAGCAGCCGGGCAAGAATGCAAGGTACGTGATGCAAGCAGCGTTAATGGTTGCTCCGCTATCAGACACTTCAGCTGCGATCAACGTTTCCTAATTCTGCCGAGTTATCTGAGAGATGTTAGTATTTCAGTGTGTCGAGGTTGATGTACTTGTTGCAGGGAGTATCCAACGTGCATTTTTAATGTAATAAGGAAGCAGTAATTCTAGAAACGCATCAAGGTCGCTGCACAAACATCAGTGACGAGACAGTGACAGGCCCGGCCCGTGATTACACCAGCCATGGTGCCACAGTGACGCCTATTCACATTGCTCAGTGTTTCTTCCGGCGTGTAACAGTGCACTAGAGCGGCCATGGTGGCTTTGTTCGCGGACGACGATCTCAAGCCGTTCGCTTTTGCATGAAGAAAAGGAAAAGTAAGTGAAAAAACGGAAGTTGATCCATCAGTTGTGGAAAAATAAAGCAACAGAAAGAGAATATGCCACTCTGCACAGTGAACTGATGGACGACCGAGAAAAGTTTAATAAGTATTTTAGAATGTCAGAAAATTAATGCAAATTACTACTGAACAACTCGGAAGTTCATCTGAAAAAAAAAGAAACATACTGGAAAAACCATCACATCACGAGAATGGCTCACGGTCTACTTCAGGCTAGCAAATGTGAAACATAATTAACATACACTTTTACAAAATGGTACAAATGGCTTTGAGCACTATGGGACTTAACTTCTGAGGTCATCAGTCCCTTAGAACTTAGAACTACTTAAACCTAACTAACCTAACGATATCACACACATCCATGCCCGAGGCACGATTCAAACCTGCGACTGTAGCAGTCCCGCGGTTCCGGACTGAGCGCCTAGAACCGCTAGACCACCGCGGCCGGCTCAGCTATGTTCAAATGGCTCTGAGTACTATGGGACTTAACATCTCAGGTCATCAGTCCCCTAGAACTTAGAACTACTTAAACCTAACTAACCTAAGGACATCACACACATCCATGCCCGGGGCAGGATTCGAACCTGCGACCGTAGCAGTCCCGCGGTTCCGGATTGTAGCGCCTAGAACCGCACGGTCACTGGGCCGGCTGTCAGCTAAGTGTGTGAAGCGGCGTTAATGGATAATAATTTTTAGTGAGGATTTTATAACAAAAACTTCTTCCACCTTTCGTAAAACAGACACACACACACACACACACACACACACACACACTGAGAGAGAGAGAGAGAGAGAGGGGTGGGGCGAGAGGGAGAGACAGAGAGAGACAGAGAGAGTTGTCAGTATCCCAACTGAGTTACGAAATATCGTGCTCCGTGAACAGACCCGTAGGACCATGGGATTCTGACTAGGTGTCGTTTTCCCGAAATTTATTTACGTTCTTACTATGCGATGTGTAAGTGGGGAGAATTGACATATTTTTGACTCTTACTAGAATACGTGCCCACCAAATTTTCGGAGTAAGCCTCTGAACGTCTGGATCGAAGCATATCCTATTGGAGTTACCGGAGTATTTCGGTGACGCTCACGCGTCACGTAAGCAAACAAGTGACGAAACGCGTCACTTTCCCTCCCCCCCCCCCTCCCCCTCCTCCCCGTCACGCCCCCGCCAGCCCCTCATCTGTCTCACTCTCTCTCTCTCTTGTGTTGACGGAATTTCGCAACCGTCCCACGCTGGTGAATGGCACTTAGGAACTGCTCGAACAGAGGTGTTGAAGGAGACTTTGTTGGTGGGTTATTTATATTTCCTTGGACTTTCTCCGATATATTTCAGTCTAAGGTGGAAGCAGTGAGTGCATTATGTCGAAGGTAAGTGAAGTTGAACGTGAGAACATTGTTGGTGCTCCTATGGTGGTTGATTCCGTAACCGAGGATGTCGACGTGTTTGGTCTTTCATGAGGCACCGTATCGAAGATTTGTACTGCATACAGGCAAAGAGGAAAAATGTCATCCTCTTCGCCGGCCGGTGTGGCCGTGCGATTCTAGGCGCTTCAGTCTGAAACCGCGTAACCGCTACGGTCGCAGGTTCGAAACCTGCCTCGGGCATGGATGTGTGTGATGTCCTTAGGTTAGTTAGGTGAAAGCAGTTCTACTAAGTTCTAGGGGACTGATGATCACAGATGTTAAGTCCCATAGTGCTCAGAGCCATTTGAACCATTTTTCGTCATCCACTTCGTAACAACGGGGAGAAAAATGTGTCGTGGATGGTGGTGACAGACTGCAATTGAAGAGGATTGTGATGAAAAATAAGAGGACAACACCTGCAAAAACCACGGCATAACTGAATGTCGCACTCGCGAACTCTATCAGCACTAAAACGACATCAATCAGCGATTGCAAATGCGCGTAACAGGAAACTGATGTGTCGAAGCCATAAAACTCGGATTATGGAGTAATGGAAGAATGACGTTTGGTGGGATGAGACTTGTTTCACACTGTTTCCAACTTCTGGTCGAGTTTACGTCCAAAGTGAAGCATGGCGAAGGTTTGGAGATGATTCGGGAGGCCATATCGTGGTATTCCATGGACCCGATCCTTATTCTGCGAGATCCCATTGCTGCCTAAGATTATGAGACCATTTTGGCAGATCAGATCCCTCCAGTGGTACCATGTTAGATCCCCAGTGGGGATGCTGTGTTCCTAGCTGGCAGGGCCTCTGTCCACACAGCTCACGTTGTTGAGGAGCAATTTTCTGAGCATCACAATGAATTGTGGCTTTCCAGTCACCAGCTCTCAGTATTATTCAGCCTTTGTGGTCTACTTTGGAGAGAAGATGCGTGATCGCTATCCACTTTCACCATCGTTATCTGAACTGGTCACTATTTTGCAGGATGAATGATGTAGGATTCTTCATTTGTGTGGCCATATTGTCCGTAGTTGCTTTGCAATTCCTGAGGGTATTTTCGTTCTGTCGTTGCAACTACAAGAAATAACGTGCTTTTCTCAGCAGTAAAGTTTCGCTTTATTGAGGTAAAGGATCATCAGTGGTCTGTAATTAATGATATTTACAATCTGATTTGTTTTGAAGATCGACAAACAGTTCTTTAAAAATATGTTTGTTTTTACTTACAGTGATTTCCGCTTGTTTTCTCTCCTACATAGGGAAATACCGTCTGATAGCACATCTTTGGTGTTTTTCTTCGTTAGACACTGATACATGTAGTCTAATTTTCAGTTGATATGCAGAAGTAGGCATTTCTTACGTTTTACACAGCATCCTTTCTCGCACATCACTACTTTTACACAGTATATAGATTCGCAGCAACATAGTTAAATAAACTTACACACATACAATTAACAAATAAAGAAAAAAAGAGTATACGTCAAAGACAAACCAGTGGCAGTGTTACGTTGGCAAAACTACGAAACACAAATCTCAATACATACTTAGAAGCATAAAAATAAACAGAAAACAGTGCTGCACGAGAAAGTGTGCTGTGTAAAACGTAAGAAACGCCTAGTTCTGCACAGCAACTAAAAATTAGACTACAAGTATCAGTGTCTAACACAGAAAACACGACAAAGAAGCAGTGGGCATTTTTCGATGTAGGTGAGAAACCAAGCGAAAATCACTGTAAGTTAAAAGCAACATATTAATAACGAACTGTTTTTCGATCTTAAAACAAATCAAATTGTAAATATATTTAATTACAGACGGCTGATGATGCTCTACCTCAAAAAAGACAAGTCGCGTCTGGTGAAAAAAAATGCTATTTTAAGTAGTTGCAATGACAGAACGAAAATACCCTCAGGGTATAGGACCCACTTGGGAAGCGTGCAGGACCGGTATTTATCCATTGCCAGGTGAATGGAAGCTGTTTTGAACTTCAACCGTTTTGCTACACCGTATTAGACATGGTAATTAGTTGTGTTTTTGGTGTCTCCATGTTTTTGACCACTACCGGTTGGTATAACGAGAGTGCACAGTGTCTTTCGGAGACGCCGTGTCGAGACTGCGCTAACGAGAAGTTTAATAACACTCACCAGGTGACAGAATTTTCTGATGCTGAGAAAGAAACTTTCTCAGCATTAGTAGAAACTTTCAAAAGCCATGATCGTATAAATATTTCTTTATTCACACAACCGGTTTCGACATTTTGCTGTCATCTTCAGGTATTTAAAAACTGTTGCTATGAAACGTGTTCATTTCGAGTTGGAAACTCACGGCCAGATTCATGTTAGTGGATGAAATGAAACACGTTATACAAAGGTTATTCATAAATAAAACATTTAAAGTCAAAAAGCATCTTGTACACATGGTCATGTCCATACATACTGAGGAGCCAACGAAACTGGTGCACCTTGCTAATATCGTGTCCTTGCTAATATCGTGTCGTGCCCACGCGAGCAAGCAGAAGTGCCGCAGCATGACGTGGCATGGACTCGATTAATGTCTGAAGTAGTGCTGGAGGGAAATGACATGATGAATCCCGCAGAGCTGTTCATAAATCCGTAAGAGTACGAGAGGGTGGAGATCTCTTCTGAACAGGACATTGCAAGGCGTCCCAGATACGCTCAGTAATGTTCATGTCTGGGTAGTTTGTTGGCCAGCGGAAGTGTTTAAATTCAGAAGCGTGTTCCTGGAGCCACTCTGTAGGAATTCTGGATGTGTGGGGTGTCGCATTGTCCTATTGGAATTTCCCAAGTCCGTCGGAATGCACAATGGAATGAATGGATGCAGATGATCAGACAGGGTGCTTACGTACATGTCATCTGCCAGAGTCGTATCTCGACGTATTTGGGGTCACTTGTCATTCCAACTGCACGCGCTCCACACCGTTACAGAGCCTACATCAGGTTGAACAGTCGCCTGCTGACGTGCATGGTCCATTGATTCATGAGGTTGTCTCCATACCCGAACACGTCCATTCGCTTGATACAACTTGAAACGAGACTCGTCCGACCAGGCAACATGTTTCTAGTTATGATTTGTTCAAGTCGGTGTTGACGGGCCCAAGGAAGGCGTAAATATTTGTGTCTTGCGCTCATCAAGGGTACACGAGTGGGCTTTCGGCTTCGAAAGCACATATCTATGATGTTTCGTTGAATGGTTCGCACACTGACACTTGTTGATGGCCCAGCACTGAAATCTGCAGCAATTTGCGGAAGGGTTACACTTCTGTCGCGATGAACGATTCTCTTCAGTCGTCGTTGGCCCCGTTGCTGCATGATCTTCTTCCGGAGATGTCGGAGATTTGATGTTTTACCGGATTCCTGATATTCAGAGTACACTCGTGAAATGGTCCTACAGGCAAATCCCCACGTCATAGCTACCTCGGAAATGCTGCGTCCCATTGCTCGAGCGCCGACTATAGCGCCACGTTCAAACTCACTTAAATCTATCTGTTTAAAAAATCTGATAAAAATGCTCTCAACGCCTTTTTAAGAGACAGTCTGCACTCCTTCCCATCTGATCACGTAAGCGTTCAACAGTTGTGGAATGATTTGAAAGAGATAGTATCGACAGCAATTGAGAGATATATACCACATAAATTACTAAGGGATGGTACTGATCCCCTATGGCACACAAAACGGGTCAGATCGCTGTTGCGGAAGCAGCGAAAAAAGCATGCCAATTTTAAAAGAACGCAAAATCCCCAAGACCGGCAAAGTTTTGCAGAAGTTTGAAGTAGAGCGCGTACTCATGAAGTAATGAATGCTATCGACAGGATCGACAGGGGGTGTCAAATTGATTCCATATTTCTAGATTTCCGGAAGGCTTTCGACACCGTTCCTCACAAGCGTCTTCTAACCAAACTGCGTGCCTATGGAATATCGCCTCATTTGTGCTACTGGATTCGTGATTTCCTGTCATAAAGGTCACAGTTCGTAGTAACAGACGGAAAGTCATCGAGTAAAACAGAAATAATATCCGGTGTTCCGCAAGGAAGTGTTATAGGCCTTCTATTATTCCTGATCTATATTAACGACGTAGGATACGATCCCAGTAGTCGTCTTAGACTGTTTGCGGATGATGCTGTCATGTTCAAAAATGGCTCTGAGCACTATGGGACTCAACATCTTAGGTCATAAGTCCCCTAGAACTTAGAACTACTTAAACCTAACTAACCTAAGGACATCACACACACCCATGCCCGAGGCAGGATTCGAACCCGCGACCGTAGCAGTCCCGCGGTTCCGGACTGCAGCGCCAGAACCGCTAGACCACCGCGGCCGGCTGCTGTCATGTACCGTCTTGTAAAGTCATCAGATGACCAAAACTAATGATTTAGATAAGATATATCTATGGTGCGAAAAGTGGCAATTGACCCTGAATAAGGAAAAGTGTGAAGTTATTCACATGAGTACTAAAAGAAATCCGCTAAATTTCGATTACGTGATAAGTCACACAAATCTGAAGGCTATAAATTCAATTAAATACTTAGGGATTGCAATTACAAATAATCTAAATTGGAAAGATCACATAGATAATGTTGTGGGTAGAGCCAACCAAAGACTGCGATTCATTGGCAGAACACTTCAAATGTACAACAGGTGTACTGAAGAGACTGCTCACACCACACTTGTCCGCCCGATTCTGAAGTATTCCTCTGCGATGTGCGATCCGCATCAGATGGGACTGACGGATGATATCGAAAGAGTACAAAGAAGGGCAGCTAGGTTTGCATTATCGCGAAGTAGGGGAGATAGTGCCACAGACATGATACGCGAATTGGAGTGGCAATCATTGAAGACAAAGCCGTTTTTCGTTGCGACAGGATCTTCTCATGAAATTTCAATCACCAGTTTTCTCCTCCGCTTGCGAAAACATTCTGTTGGCACCCACCCAAATAGGGAGAAATGATCATCACGATAAAATAAGAGAAATCAAGGCTCCCATAAAAAATTTAAGTGCTCGTTTTACCCGCGCGCCGTTCGATAGTGGAACGGTAAAGAGACAGCTTGAACGAGGTTCATTGAACCCGCTGCCAGGCACCTTATTGTGAATAGCAGAGTAATCACGTAGATGTAGATGTGGACTTAGAAATGTTGATAACCTGATATTGTAGCAGCAGTAACTGATCTAACAACTGCGCTAGACACTTGCTGTCTCATATAGGCTTTGGTGACTGCAGCGCCTTATTCTGCCTGTTTACATATCTCTGCATTTGAATACGCATACCTTTACCAGTTTCTTGGGTGCTTCAGTGTATGTAGCGCTCACAGATGATTGTTACGTCGCAAAAATCATAGCACACAATAAAATGCATAGTAGCTCTAATCATTAACGATCCACCTTAGACGGCGTATACGATATAACTCATGTACCTCACAATGATTAGAGCATATCCAGTTAATGTAAACAGATGTGCTACTATACATTTTATTGTGTGCTGCGATTTTTACGACGCAACAATCATCAATGAGCGCTACATATATGGACATGGCTACGGGGACAAGGCGCTTTTTGATTTTAAATGTTTAATTTAAAGGTAACTTTTGCATAATGTGCTACATTTTACGATTGGCTTGAGTTTCCAATTCAAAATGAACACATTTATATTAAATTTTTTTAAAGACCTGAAAATACAGCGAAGTCTGTCGAAACCGGTTGTAAATAAAGAATTATTTATCCTATCTTGGCCTTAGAAAGTTTTTACTAAATAGTCACCGGTCTTCAAGCTGTTCATTGTTACTCTATCCACGAAGTGACAGATAGGTGAGCTGTAAAAGAACACCAGAAAAGGAAACCAGAATTATGAAAATCTTTTTGATTGTTGTGTTTACAGGTTAAGGATTAAAGTGGTTTTTCTGGATGGATCAAACATCAGTTTTCCGATCGTCAGTTATTTTGCACAACGGCGTCTGGAAATTGGGTCGCTCCGATTCCTGATTTGGTAATTACAATTTCGGTTCCTCTTCAATTAGATATTATTAGTAGACAGCTTTATGCTCGCTGTAATAATTCAACTTGTTCTTCACTGCACGAAGAGTCACTGCGTCCCAACTAGCCGAACAATTTTAGAAGCAAGACGAAACCTGATAACCCAAGCACATTTCAAAAACAGATTGCGTTTGGGTGGGAGCGAAAGCAACCGTTTCTGGAAGAGGAAGTCCGGCAGCTACACCCGGATCAGAATAACAAAGTGATTGACTGTTATAACGGATAGGGTCGTCGTTGTCAGTTAGCTGTTAAGGCCCCCGTAAACGATCAAACATTTTCTCAAACTTAACTATGCTTGCCAAATAGTTGACCGTGTACAGTGCTGTTTGCCGTATTTGTCCAGCATAGATTGTGCTTGAGGAGTTTGTGAGAAATTTTAATTGACAGAGTTTGATAAGATGGTGGACATCGTTTGTGTCAATGATACGCTGCATATGTTGTCCGACTGTTTATCTGAGTGGTAACGGGTTCGCCTACGATACAGTGGCGCGGGTTCGATTCCTGGCGGCGTCTGAGATTTCCTCGCCAGTGGACTGGGTGTTGTGTTGTCAGCATCATTATCACCGACACGCAAATCGCTGAACTTGACGTCACGCCAGCAGTTCCACACGATCATTTCATTTTGCCGCATATGTTTAAGGAAAAATTGTTTTATTGTAAGCTATTTCACTGTATCGTGAGTTTTCGCAACTATGGAAACCACGATCAAGGATAAAAACGAAATAGTATGTCAGTTACCAAAATGGTAGAGGCATATATTACGTAGGAAGAGGTTATGAACAAAAGCTATATGTTATGCATAACATACAAGCGGGCGTCCAGTGTAATAAAGGAAATCTCTGGTTCTTAGACGGACGATGTGGGCTATAAGTTTCCACGCTGTGATATTTTAATGAATGTCTGTCATTACAGGACCAAGAAGAAGAGACTAAATTTTCTTTTTCAACGTGAGGGTGAAGTTACTACAAGTTTCAATGTCCATCCGCACATAATTGATATAATCGTCAGGTTCTCTCATTTTAAACCATTCCCTGGACCAGTGTCTTGTTTTCTTCTTCTTCTTCAAACATAGTTCCAAAGTCAATGTCAGGACTGCTTTGGCTTTGTCTGCTTTTGTGAGTATTCTCATTACTGTCAAAACACTCACGAACACGGACAGCGTCTGCTTGTAAAGCGAAGTTACAGTGACAAACATTGCTTGTACGTGTACGGACTTGCTTGGCAAATCCGTGACTAGATAAGAGTGAGTTTGTCAAATACATTTATCGTTTACGTTGACCATTACACGCAAACCCAATACGGCTGCGGCAGCAACAGCTATTTAGTTTACTAATGAGCTCTTTCGAATGTTTTTCGTTACTCTTCAGTACTGAGTTCGGCTTGCTGGGACGTAATAACCTCATCATTTTGCTGCTCATTTTCATTATTAGCTACGGATATTCTTGTGTGAATTATGAAAAATAATTAGCATAAAGAAAGCATATGATGAAAAGGAATGGCAACATTAACGTTAGAAACCATAATTGTCGTGCGCAGAGCTATTTGGCAACTGCTAACGAAACGGAAGGCACGGACAAGCTAGTTCATTTTGGGTTGATGCTATGGCAGTTCTTTTATAAACAACTAGCTCGTCAAACACCTCGTTATCCTGACTCGCGTACAGGACCGCGTTTCCAGAATCGATACTGGGAGGTTTACTTGACAAACCAGAAGTGATACTAGGAAATCGGTGTACTACATCCCTTTTTGGGATCCCCTTATGAAAATACAGTCATGAAAAAAGTTGTTGTTCATATAGAATCCTTTATTTATTAGAACTAAAGATCGTAATCAGAGAAGTTCTTTGGTAAAATAATAGTACTGGGTTTCCTTCCTAATATAAATATATAGAAAGCTTAACTAAAGCCATCTGCAAAACGTATTTAAAAATTCTGAACCACCTGGCTTCATACAGTGGAGAAAAAGTATTCACACACAACTAGAAATGTAAACGTAGAAATGACCAACGAACTGGTTACAGCAAGAAACGCCTCAGAGGCAAGCTGCACCTCGTGCATGTTGGTTCTGATATGCGATGAATGCCGTGCAAGAGTAAAATGTGCCGCAAAGCGTAGGAAACAACTGTAGAGGAAAGGTCAATACGAAAGGCAAAATGAAAGGCCAATATGAAAAGGAAAAATTATTTTCAGACATAGTTAATATTATTGGAAGATGTCGGGCAACTGTGCAGTACATAATAACTCGATTTAGAGAAATAAATTCTCTTATTAACAGCGAAAGAAGAGCTCAATCACAGAAGGTAGTGCAAAGAGGATGCAATATGTTAATGAGGATGGTAGAAAAAAGACAGCTTCTGTATTGTCTGCACATGTTAATCATCAGTTTGGGAAGGAAATCTCACCAACGACTGTTTGCTACAATTTAAGTAGTGGAGGTTACGGAGCTAAGATACCTAGAAGGAAACCGTACGGCAACAAGAAGGAGAAACTGTATTTGCTCGAGGACATGTAAGCAAGAATGCAACTTTCTGAGAGAAGATACTATTCACAGATGAAAGTGAATTTAACATATTTGTACATGATGGGAGAATTTTGATGTGAAGACGTCCAAATGCTGAGCTGGTTCCCAAACATGTTGAACCCATAGTAAAGCACGGTTGTGGAGGAGTTATGGTATGGGAACGTATGTGCTGCTGGACAACTTGTTTTCATTGAAGGTAAGGTGAATAGATGCCAGTATTTAAATTTCCTAAAGAAAAATCTTCGAAAAAGTGGCGGTAGCTTGGGCTTGGGCACAGATTACTACTTTCTGCGGAAGTTGCTTGTTTGTCATTGTTGTACCATACTGCCCATGTTCTGAAGTTTCCACCACAGAGCGCAGACCTAAATCCAATTTAACATCTTTGGTTTACGAGTGAAAAAATTGTGATAAAACGACCGACTGCTCTGTAACAAGGTCTACAACGAGAACGGCAAAAGATTATCTCAGAGACTGCTAAAAAACTGGTGCATTCCACGCCAGCGAGGTTAATAGAAGTGATACAAAGAAGATGAATGGTTACAAAGTATTAATACTGCCATTAAATTCATATACTTATAATTTTCTTTGAATAATACGTTTCTTGTAGTGGCCATTTTCGCAGCAGCTGTATATAAATTGCAGTTGTTTCAAAGAAAATGCCTTTTTCTCATGCTGCACATCGAAATTTTTATTTTTATTTATGCACCCAGACGCGTTTCGCCTTTTTTACAAAGCATCTTCAGTGGGTGTCAGGTAACGTCTAATTCACTGCATCCAAGCGAACTGCTTTTTCTCATCTGGCAACCAGATGGACATCTTAAAGTTCACTTTCAGTTCACTTTTTACGTTACACACCACTGTTCAGTGATGTGTAACGTAAACAGTGAACTGAAAGTGAACTGTAAGGTGTCCACCAGTTACCCAGATGAAAAAGGCAGTTCGCTTATATGCTGTGAATTAGACGTTACCCGACACCACTGAAGATGCTTTGTAAAAAAGGCGAAACGCGTCTGGGTGCATAAATAAAAATAAAAATTTCGACGTGCAGCATGAAAAAAAAGCTAGAATGTATGAATAGTTTTCTCCGCTCTATGTGAAGCCATCTGGTACAGAATTTTTATTTACTTTATGCAGAAGGATAATTATTTAATCCTTTTATACAGGGTAAACATTAATAAAACCGACAAAGCTCAGTGACAGATTTCTGCCTGGAAATGAAAGAGAAAACGTCTGGTATACATGTATCCGGAAATGCATCGTTGCCACTGTAGATGGCGCTGACGAATGAGAGTTCCTCGGCCACCTGCCGTATGCTCTTTGTGTGTTGAAGGCTGTGAGACTGACACACGGTACAGTACGCAGCAGAATGGTCCTGTGTTCAAGTCGGACAGAAGCCGAGATGTTGTTTGTGTATGACCAACAGATGAAATCAATCGAGAGGCAGCACTGTTATACCAAAACAAGTACTCTCACGGATACCAGCTACATCACACCACATTTCAAGCCTTTTCTTCTTGGTCATTTGGGTGATCGTGTGTCCTCTGTGATCACGTGTCCTTTCAGATAGATTAACGTACAAGGAGGTGGCGGACTGTGAGTACACCAGATTTGAACACCAGAGTCTACAGGATACTGAGACAAAGCTCAGTACAAGCTCCAGGCAAGTTGCCCACCAACACAGTGTAAGCCAAAGTAGGTTTACATGTTATATATGAAGTCTTCACGGGTTGTCAACCGAGTAGCATCGTCGTATCGTAGTAACGTTTCGATGGAATGCGTCTCCATCATCTTCAGGCGGAGTCACTTCGCCTGAAGATGATGGAGACGCATTCCATCGTAACGTTGCTACGAGACGACGATGCTACTCGGCTGACAACCCGTGAAGACTTCATATATGAAATTCGCCGAGAAAGCCTGCACTCGCATATAGGTTTACATGTATTCTGCACGTCAACCGCGTGCATTGCATCCCATGAAGGACGCTTTGAATATCTGTTGTGATGTGGATGCGATGAAGCTCTGCATTGTGTTCGCGGACGAATTATCGTCCTTGTACGCACACCGTCAGTTTCCGGATACATGTTCACACGACATTTTCTCTTCCAATTTCAGTCTAGAGTCCGTCCCTGCAGTTTTTCAGTTTAATTAATGTTCACCCTGTAGGTTACAGATTAGGAAGCAAAACCCGGTTATCGTTAGTTTAGCAAATAACATCTCTGGTGGTGATATGTAGTTACTTATTCTGCGTGAGCAACGGTGTATGAATCCTTTTATCCATGACTGTAGTGTGTGAGCGCGAGCTGAGCGCCAGCGGAACTCACCCGTGTGGAGCCGCCAGCGCGCCGCTTTCTCCGCTCTGGCCGCACCTGCGCAGCGAGTGAGGAGAAACGGCTATAAGTTGCCACGCCGCATCCCCCCCCCCCCACATCACCAGCCGGTAGGCGGTACCCGCCCAGCTGATAACAACGCCCGCGCCAAGGCCGGCACCACTGCCTCGCTGACCCACTGGCGGTCTCTCCTCCCCCTCCCCCTCATCTCTCCCCCTCCCCCCCCCCCCGCTCGCCCACCGGAGCTGAGCGGGGATATCCCGGCCGTTCACCTCGCTCGAAGCGTGAACAGTAAACTGCGCCTCTGCTCAAGACAACACAAGGTGGCAGGGACAAAGAATCCAGTGACATTTTTCTAAGTGCATTATCGGAAAACTACCTTGAGCAGTTAAACAGAGAAACGACTCGTGGCGATAACATATTTAGACCTTCTGGTGACAAACAGACCCGAACTGTTTGAAACGGTTAGCGCCGAACAGGGAATCAGCGATCATAAAGCGGTTACTGCATCGATGATTTCATCCGTAAATAGAGATATTAAAAAAGGTAGGAACATTTTTCTGTTTAACAAAAGTGACAAAAAGCAGATTTCAGAGTACTTGACGGCTCAACACAAAAGTTATGTCTCAAGTACAGATAGTATTGGGGATCAGGGGACAAAGTTCAAAACCATCGTACAGTATGCATTAGATGAGTATGTGCCAAGCAAGATCGTAAGAGATGAAAACAGCCACCGTGGTACAACAACAGAGTTAGAAAACTGCTACGGAAGCAAAAGGAACTTCACAGCAAACATAAACATAGTCAAAGTCTTGCAGACAAACAAAAATTAGGAGTGATTTAAAATGGAATGATCACATAAAGTTGATCGTCGGCAAAGCAGATGTCAGATTGAGATTTATTGGAAGAATGCTAATGAAATGCAATCCGAAAACAACGGAAGTAGGTTACAGTACACTTGTTCACCCACTGCTTGAATACTGCTCACCGGTGTGGGGTCTGTACCAGATAGGGTTGATAGAAGAGATAAAGAAGATCCAACGGAGAGCAGCGCGCTTCGTTACAGGATCATTTAGTAATAGCGAAGGCGTTATGGAGATGATAGATAAACTCCAGTGGAAGACTCTGCAAGAGAGACGCTCAGTAGCTCGGTACGGGCCTTTGTTGAAGTTTCGAGAACATACCTTCACCGAGGAGTCAGACAGTATATTGCTCCTTCCTAAGTATATCTTGCGAAGAGACCATGAGGATAAAGTCAGAGAGATTGCACACCGTCAGATGGCTTGCGGAGTATGGATGTAGATGTAGAAGGTCTGTGAGTGGAGATGGGCAAAGTGAAACATCTGATTGTTTACACATTAATGAAACAATACAATGAAACAACGATACAGTTTGTTTTTTTCTCTTCACGGGACATCCACAACTGTTATTCATTGTAAATGATAAAATCTGCTACAGCTGTACAAATTATTAATATCTAAAAAGGAAAGCACCGCCCGGTTTCAGGACACGTCTCACCTTCAGGCGCATATTAGAATGTGAGACCACAAGGATGCTTAACTAATGTTAAAACAGGTAAAAATGTGAAACAATAGTGCAACCGTGGTACATGAGACGCCAGACAATATTCTTTTCAGTCCTGGGTCTGCCAGAAGGTATAGGCTTCACACAGTTGGCGGTGCCGTGTTTGTTGCTGTTAGAAGTAGTTATCTTGTAGATAAGATAGTTCCTGTTAGTATGGGTAGAGGTCATTCTTGGCAACTGGAAGAAAACAATAGATAGATCCCTTTACCGACCTCCCAACGCAGATGATACAATTGCTCAAAGGTTCAAAGAAAACTTGAGTTTAATTTCAAACACGTACCCGACTCATACTATTATAGTTGGTGGTGACTTTAGTTTACCCTCAATATGTTCGCAAAAATACATGTTTAGATCCCGACTTATGCATAAAACATAAGGAATTTTGCCAAACGCATTCTATGAAAACTCTTTCGAGCAATTAGTTCTCGAATAGTAAACAGTTGTGAAAACACGCTTGACATCTTAGAAACAAAAAAATCCTGAGCTAATAATGAACATCAAATTCATAGCGGTGTTAGTGAAGACCGAGTAGTCGCAGCGAGACTCAATAATGTAACTCCCAAATCCACCGAAAATAAACGAAATACACATCTATTCGAAAAAGTAGATAAACATTCGCTTGATGCCTTCCTGAGAGGCAATCTGCACTCCTTCGACGTCAGCATTGTAAACGTAGACCACATGAGGCTTGAACTCAGAGAAACAGAATCGACAGCAATTGAAAGATTTGTGCCACATAAATTAACAAACGACGGAACCGATCACCCATGGTACACAAAATAGGTCAGATCGTTGTTGCAGGAACAACAAAAAATGCATGCCAAATTTACACGAACCCAGAATCTCCAAGACTGGCGATCTTCTACAAAAACTCGAAATTTAGCGCGGATTTCACTGCAGGTTGCTTATAATAGCTTCCACAACGAAACTTTGTCTCGAAACCTGGTAGAAAATCCAAAGAGATTCTGGTCTTATTTATGGTGTGTAAAATCTATGAGTCTTGGAAAAAGCGTTCGACAGTGTCAAATGGGTCAAGATGTTCGAAATTCTGAGGAAAAAAGGAGTAAACTATAAGATGAGACTGGTAATATACAATTTGTACAATAGCTAAGAGGGAATCATAAGAGTGGAAGACCAAAGCTGAAGTGTTCGGATTAAAAAGTGAGTAAGACAGGGAGACGAAAATTCAATAGTCATGGATGACTGGAATTCGATAGTAGGAAAAGGAAGAGAAGGAAACGTAGTTGGTCAATATGGAATGGGTGTAAGAAATGAAAGAGAAAGCCGCCTGGTAGAATTTTGCACAGATCATAACTTAACCATAGCTAACACTTGGTTCAAGTCTCATGAAAGAAGGTTGTATACATGGCCTGGATAGATTATATAACGGTAAGACAGAGATTTAGGAACTAGGTTTTAAATTGTAAGACATTAACAGGGGTTGATGTGGACTCTGACCACAATCTATTGGTTATGAACTGTAGATTAAAACTGAAGAAATTGCAAAAAGGTGGGAATTTAAGGAGATGGGACCTGCATAAACTGACAGAACCAGAGGTTGTGGAGACTTTCAAGTAGAGCTCAAGGGAACGATTGTCAGGAATGGGGGAAAGAAATACAGTAGAAGAAGAATGGGTAGCTTTGAGAGATGAAATAGTGAAGGCAGCAGAGGATCAAGTAAGTAAAAAGACGAGGGCTAGTAAAAAAACCTTGCGTAATAGAAGAAATATTGAATTTAATTGATGAAAGGAGAAGATATAAAAATGCAGTAAATGAGGCAGGCAAAAAGGAATACAAACTTATCAAACATGAGATCGACAGGAAGTGCGAGAAAAGGCTAAGCAGGGACGGTCAGAGGAAAAATGTAAAGATGTAGAGGCATATTATACTAGATACTACCTTCAGGAAAATTAAAGAGACCTTTGGAGAAAAGAGAACCACTTGTATGAATATCAAGAGCTCAGATGGAAACCCAGTTTAAGCAAAGAAGGCAAAGCAGAAAGGTGGAAGGAATACAAACTTATCAAACATGAGATCGACAGGAAGTGCGAGAAAAGGCTAAGCAGGGACGGTCAGAGGAAAAATGTAAAGATGTAGAGGCATATTATACTAGATACTACCTTCAGGAAAATTAAAGAGACCTTTGGAGAAAAGAGAACCACTTGTATGAATATCAAGAGCTCAGATGGAAACCCAGTTTAAGCAAAGAAGGCAAAGCAGAAAGGTGGAAGGAGTATATAGAGGGTCTATACAAGGGCGATGTACTTGAGGACAATATTATGGAAATGGAAGAGAATGCAGATGACGATGAAATAGGAGATACGATACTGCGTGAAGAGTTTGACAGAACACTGAAAGACCTTAGTCGAAACAAGGCCCCGGGAGTAGACAAAATTCCATTATAACTACTGACAGTCTTGGGAGAGTCAGCTCTGACAAAACTCTACCATCTGGTGAGCAAGATGTATGAGACAGGCGAAATACCCTCAGACTTCAAGAAGAATATAATAATACCAATCCCAAAGAAAGCGGGTGTTGACAGATGTGAAAATTACCGAACTATAAGTTTAATAAGTCACGGCTGCATAATACTAACGCGAATTCTTTACAGAAGAATGGAAAAACTGGTTGAAGCCGACCTCGGGGAAGATCGGTTTGGATTCCATAGAAATACTGGAACACGTGAGGCAATACTCATCCTACGACTAGAGAAGAAAGATTAAGGAAAGGCAAACCTACGTTCCTAACACTTGTAGACTTAGAGAAAACTTTTGACAATGTTGACTGGAATACTCTCATTCAAATTCTGAAGGTACCAGGGGTAAAATAAAGGGAGAGAAATGCTATTTACAATTTGTACAGAAACCAGATGGCAGTTATAAGAGTCGAGGGACATGAAAGGGAAGCTGTGGTTGGGAAGGGAGTGAGACAGGGCTCTAGTGTATCCCCGATGTTATTTAATCTGTATATTGAGCAAGCAGTGAAGGAAACAAAAGAAAAATTTGTAGTATGCATTAAAATCCATGGAGAAGAAATAAAAACAGTGAGGTTCGCCGATGACATTGTTAATTCTGTCAGAGACAGCAAAGGACTTGGGAGAGCAGTTGAACGAAATGGACAGTGTCTTGAAAGAAGGGTATATGATGAACATAAACAAAAGCAAATCTAGGATAATGGAATGTAGTTGATTTAACTCGGGTGTTACGGAGGGAATTAGATTAGGAAATGAGACACTTAAAGTAGTAAATAAGTTTTGCTATTTGGGGGGCAAAATAACTGATGATGGTGGAAGTAGAGAGGATATAAAATGTAGACTGGCAATGGGAAGGAAAGCGTTTCTGAAGAAGAAAAGTTTGTTAACATCGAGTATAGATTTAAGTGTCAGGAAGTCGCTTCTGAAAGTATTTGTATGGAGTGTAACCATGTGTGGAAGTGGAACATGGACGATAAATAGTTTGGACAAGAAGAGACTAGAAACTTTCTAAATGTGGTCCTACAGAAGAATACTGAAGATTAGATGGGTAGATAACATAACTAATGAGGAGGAATTGAACAGAATTGGGGAGAAGAGAAATTTGTGGCACAACTTAACTAGAAGAAGGGATCGGTAGGTATGACATGTTCTGAGGCATCAAGGGATCACCAATTTAGTATTGGAGGGCAGCGTGGAGGACAGAAATCGTAGAGGGAGACCAAGAGATGAATACACTAAACAGATTCAGAAGGATGTAGGTTGCAGTTGGTACTGGGAGATGAAGAAGCTTGCACAGGATAGAGTAGCATGGAGAGCTGCATCAAACCAGTCTCTGGACTGAAGACCACAACAACAACAACAACAACAAGGCAGGGACGTTCTCTTTCGCACCTACTGCTCAATCTGTACATCGAAGAGGCAATAATGGAAATGGAAGGAAGGCTCAAGAGTGGAATTAAAATTCAGAGTGGAAGGCAATTAGGGAAATAAAAGAGGGATTCAAGAGTGGAATTAAAATTCAAGGTGGAATCTGGTGAGATTCACTGATGACATTGCTGTCTTCATTGAAAGTGAAGAAGAATTACAAATTGAAAAATTGTGGTAAGTTCCTATGGGACCAAATTGCAATGGCCATCGGTCACTAGGCTTACACACTATTTAATCTGACTCAAACTAACTTAGGGTGAGGTCAACACACATATCCATGCCCGAGGGAGGACTCGAACCTCCGACGGCGGTAGCCGCGCGAACCTTAGCAAGGCGCCCTAGAAGAAGAATTACAGGATCTGCTGAACAGAAAGAACAGTCTAATGAGTAGTAGATGTTGTGAGAACAAAAATGTCTTACAGCCATCATTCACTGTTAACAGTGATTTAATTTGATTTTAATTTGAGTCACTGCACTGAAAGGTGCTTCAATGTTCAGATCATGTAGTACATATTCGTTGCCATCACTTACATTAAAATCTAGCATTACCACCCTCCTCTTCTCAGATTTGGTATCGCGTATCATAACATTATTCATTTTCAGTGATATCTTTGGTTACTGAATAAGTGGTAAAATTACGCATTCACTCACATAGCCGGTAGTAACCCGGAATAAAGCTATAAAAGTGGCTAGTACATGGCGATAAGGGAATTAATCTCTTGGATCAGGCACACAAACAGCACGATATCACATACGCTGCAAATAAATGTTTGGCAGAATGTCATGCTGAAAACTGAAATCTAGCTGATAAAACCAAACAAATACGTGCGAGAAGGGACACTGGTATAGGACAACATTGAATTTGCAGTTAATAGAGCTATGTGTAGCAATCTTAAAAGGATAAGTTTCCAACAATGTATGAGCACCACTTGTCACC
This sequence comes from Schistocerca americana, assembly GCF_021461395.2. NCBI lineage: Eukaryota > Metazoa > Arthropoda > Insecta > Orthoptera > Acrididae > Schistocerca > Schistocerca americana. The sequence continues at coordinate 659,016,936 of NC_060120.1, read as the reverse complement.
CACTTAAGAAGAAGGAAACTGAGGGAAGTTTAAGTAACTGCATCCAGTCATTAGTGTCAGTGACTAGATGTATCCTGAAACAGAAAGGGATAAGGAGGAGAAGGACTGGTTAAACCACCTTGGGATCTGTCATTATTATTATCTCATTCCTAATTTCCACACTTTTGGGGCTCTCAGCTATTGGTTCATTATGTGGAGGAGCATAGGCCAATTCCCCAATAGTGAAAAATGCAGGTTTATGACGCAGAAAGTTGTAATAACATTACGCAAAAAATTCCACATACCACAGTTTGGTGGAGTGTTAACGCAGAATATGGCACTGAAGAGTATGTGGAAATTTGAAGAATGCAGGATTGTAAATTTACATGCCGGAGTTGGACCTGGAACCACTTGGCTGACGTGTGTAAAAGAAAAAAGAAGGATTTCTACTGCTTTGATTCATTGAGAGACTTACAGTCAACAGGAGAATTGTGCCATTACATTACCAACAGTAATATCTTTCATAATTATCGACATCACAAAAACTTTGATAGCGATATGGCTATTTATACTTCATATTCCTCCTGAAAACTGTATAAACACAAGCACAATGCATATCTAAGCATCAGTTGAGGTTTGGGAGTGGTGATGTACGCCCTGCCTTTAAAAGAGCGATAGACAGTTATACATGTGAAACACTTTCCACCAGTTGATTTAAGTGCTGTAAAAAGGAGTGTGCATAAGTAAGGCTGGAAACATACAACAGCATTCCTAATACCATCAAGGCAAATAATGAACTGAATGTAGGAAATGGTAAAGTTGTGGTATTATCCCCCGGCTCATATGATATTGATGATTTAAATGCATTTATAAAACAATATCTAAATGGGTTTGAGTTATGTGTAAACGATGATAGTTTATACCATATGCTGCACAATCTTCATTCATGTCATTTAGCGTTTGAGGCAGCGTCTCTGGATTTTCTGCGAGGATCGCCATGTCATCTGCAAATCTTATACATAAATTTTCCGCCCACCTATCCTGAGGCCTCTTATCCCATGCAAACAGATTTCCAGTACTTCCTCCAGACAGATGTTAAATAGGATGGGCGAGAGACAACAACCCTGCCTAATACCTTTCAAAATCGTGCTGTCTTCAGAGATCCCATTACATATTCGTACCCGAGCTTTCTGATTCAGGTACAGATTTGCGATCAAGCTCCTCTCCTTCCACTTTACTCCCTTCTTTTTCAAGATATCGAACAGCTTATCCTACTGCACTCTATCAAAGGCATTTTCGAGGACAATAAAGACAACATACACTTATTGTCTCCTTTTCTATGTATCTTTCGCCGATGGTTCTTAGAAGTCGAATGCTAAATGACCTGACTGAAGCCTGTGCAGCATATGGTATGAATATTAACAAAAAGAAAATCAAAAGTATGTTCATAGGCCTAGAGTAAAGAACAATGAAAATTAAGTTGGTGTCAGAAATCATAGAACAGGCAAGAGCATTCAAATATATGGGAAGTTGGATTAACGAAGACATGGATTGCCAGCAAGATATCAAAGTGAGAATGGTTCTGGCGAAAGAGGCATTTCAAAAGCAGAGAAGACTCCTAACTAGTTATTTAAACAAGGAATTAAGGAAGCGACTGGTTAAGTGCTTAGTATTGAGCATGCCCTTGTATGGAGCAGAAACGTGGGCTTTGAGAAAGCAGTGTGAGAAGAGAATTGAAGCTTGTGAAATGTGGATATGGTGTAGAATGGAGAGGATCAGCTGGACTGATAAAGTCGGGAATGAAAAAGTACTGAGGAGAGTTGGAGAAGAACGGAGGATGCTGCTGACGTTGAAGAACTGGAAACTAAACTGGATAGGCCACAGTGTAAGGAGAGATTGTTTTGTAGTAGAGCAAATTGAAGGTTTAGTTCCGGGAAAGAGAGGGAAGGGCAGAAGAAGGTTCCTGATACTGGATGATGTCAGTAGGTCACGAGGAGGGTACCAACGAATGAAGAGGAACGCAGAAGACAGAGAAGCATGGAGGGCTGTGCAGTCAAAACCTGCGGCAAGTCAGACCACCCGATGACGATAACAGTTTAAAATGGAAAAAAATACCAGAACAGACAATAGACTTTCGATACAAACATTCAATAAGACCACAACTAGGTCTCTCAAGTAGCCAGGTTTTGCAGAATAATAGTGATGAACTTGACAGGTCCACTCAATCTGTTGATGTACTATGATGTACTACCAGTTATCACAATCAACACGGACTGTAATACTGGAATGAGTACATATCTCAAGGATAAACTGATTCATACAGTCTGCAGGTTCTTCCCTACAAACGGCCTAGGATAAAATATCGTTGAAGTGTCTGACAACAGCATATACCTTGCGGGTGACTGTTCAGACCCTAGACCAAAATGCACATCTATTCGACTTTCGGTGTGAAGAAATCTTCATACATCTACAACTGAAATAGGAGCAGTAAACTTTTAAGGTACAAAAACCATTCATTCAACATAACAACCAGAGTCCAATATGATGAATGAATGATACGTCAGAAATACTTCTCCTACAAACCTTTCATTTCAGCGATGTGTAGTAATAATGAGATTAGAATTCTCATTCAACATCAGTATACTTTAATAATTCCAAGCACCAGCTTACTCTATTTTTTAAGATAATTTCTGAAAAAGATGGAGAGCCTACAGCGACTTAGCAACTTACACATAATGCTTTAGTCTTTCTGTTACAACAAATAAGAAATGAACTAAAAGATGTTTAATCTGACCACACAAGAAATGTCAGAATCGCATCGATCCTTCAAACATAAGTTTCAGCAACACTGAGTTACCTACAACACGTAGAATGGTTCATAAACAGATCCACAGGTGACTGACAGCATTTTATCACATGTATACCACTCAAGATGTTAGTCGGATACTTCAGAGAAATAGGATGTATTAACATGAACGCCAAGGAACAACTAATTCTCGCACAAAATGCAATGATAAAAACTCCTATATACAGGGACAGCAAGGTGATCAGGAAGAGAATAAAACTGTGTATGAGAAAATAGCATGGAAAGTGACTTATACACTAAGTGATCAAAAGTATCCGGACATTCTTTTTCATATTAGGTGCATTGTGCTGACACCTACTGCCAGGTACCCCATTTTAGCGACATCGTGAGAGAGCAGAATGGGTCGCTCCGAGGAACTCACAGACTTCGAACGTGGTCAGGTGACTGGCTGTCACTTGCGTCATACGTCTGTACGCGAGATTTCCACACTCCTAAACATCCCTTGAACCGCTGTTTCCGATGTGATAGTGAAGTGGAAAGGTGATGGGTCACGTTCAGTACAAAAGCGTACAGGCCGACTTCGGCTGTTGTCTGACAGAGACCGCCGACGGTTGAAGAAGGTCGTAATGTGTAACAGGCAGATATCTATCCAGACCATCACACAGGAATTCCAAACTGCATCAGGATCCACTGCAAATACTATGACTGTTAGAAGGGAGGTTAGAAAACTTGAATTTCATGGTCGAGCGGCTGTTCATAAGCCACACTTCACGCCGGTAAAAGCCAAACGACGCCTCGCTTGGTGTAAGGAGAGTAAACATTGCACCACCGAACAGTGGAAAAACGGTGAGTGGAGTGATGAATAACGGTACACATTGTGGCGATCCGATGGTAGAGTGTGGGCATGGCGAATGCCTGGTGAACGTCCTCTGGACGTAGTGCCAAAAGTAAATTTCGGAGTGTGATCGTGTTTTTTATGGAGGGTGCTTGCACTTCTTGTAGTTTTGCATGGCACTATCACATGAGAGGCCTACATTGATGTTTTAAGTACCTTCTTGCTTTCCACTGTTGGAGAGAAATTCGGAAATGGCAATTGCATCTTTCAAAATGATCGAGCACCTGTTCATAATGCACTGCCTGTGGCGGAGTGGTTCACGACGATAACAACCCTGTAATGGCGTGGCCTGCACAGAGCCCTGACCTGAATCCTACAGAACACCTTTGGGATGTCTGGAACGGCGACTTCGTGCCAGGCCTCGCCGACCGACGTAGATACCTCTCCTCAGTGCAGTCCTGTGTGAAGAATGGGCTGCCATTCCGCAAGAAACCTTCCATCAGCTGATTGAGCGAATGCCTGCGAGAGTGGAAGCTGTCATGAAGGCTAAGGGTGGGCCAATACCATATTGAATTCCAGCCTTAGCGATGGAGGGCGCCACGAATTTGTAAGTCATTTTCAGCCAGGTTCCGGAAGCGTTTGATCACATAGTGTATTTCTGTAAGCGATGAGGAGGAATCAAAATTTTTAAAGGCAGTACATCCTGTTATTCAACTGCTATTGATTTTTCATTCATAGGAACTGTTTAAAATTATATGTTACCAATCACCCCGTGGTATAGGGGTAGCGTCTTTGATTCGTAGTCAAAACGGCTTCGGTCCCGGGTTCGGCCCCCGCCACTGCCTACATTTTGATAATTAATCAGCATTGGTGGCCGAAGACTTCCGGCATAAGAAGTCAGCCTCATTCTGCCAACGGCCTTGTCAAAGAGGGCGGAGGAGCGGATAGAGGTTCAGGGCACTCTCTTGTCCTAGGGGTGGGAAATTGCCCCTAAAGGCGGAAGAATCAGCAATGATCAACGACATGAGGATGCAGAAGGCAATGGAAACCACTGAATTAAAGACACGTAACGTGTATCCACAGGACATGTGGCCTGTAATTGAAGAAGTGTCATGATGATCTCTCCATTGGCAAAAGATTCCGGAATAGTCCCCCATTCGGATCTCTGGGAGGGGACTGCCAAGGGGGAGGTTACCTTGAGAAAAAGATTGAATAATCTACGAAAGGATAACGATCTACGAGTCGGGGCGTGGAATGTCAGAAGCTTGAGCGTGGTAGGGAAACTAAAAAATCTGAAAAGGGAAATGCAAAGGCTCACTCTAGATATAGTGGGGTCAGTGAAGTGAAGTGGAAGGAAGACAAGGATTTCTGGTCAGATGAGTATCGGGTACTATCAACAGCAGCAGAACATGGTATAACAGATGTAGGATTCGTTATGAATAGGAAGGTAGGGCAGAGGGTGTGTTACTGTGAACAGTTCAGTGACTGGGTTGTTCTAATCAGAATCGACAGCAGACCAACACCGACAACGATAGTTCAGGTATACATGCCGAAGTCGCAAGCTGAAGATGAACAGATAGAGAAAATGTATGAGGATATTGAAAGGGTAATGCAGTATGTAAAGGGGGACGAAAATCTAATAGTCATGGGTGACTGGAATGCAGTTGTAGGGGAAGGAGTAGAAGAAAAGGTTACAGGAGAATATGGGCTTGGGACAAGGAATGAAAGAGGAGAAAGACTAATTGAGTTCTGTAACAAGTTTCAGCTAGTAATAGCGAATACCCTGTTCAAGAATCACAAGAGGAGGAGGTATACTTGGAAAAGGCCGGGAGATACGGGAAGATTTCAATTAGATTACGTCATGGTCAGACAGAGATTCCGAAAAACAGATACTGGATTGTAAGGCGTACCCAGGAGCAGATATAGACTCAGACTACAATATAGTAGTGATGAAGAGTAGGCTGAAGTTAAAGACATTAGTCAGGAAGAATCAATACTCAAAGAAGTGGGATACGGAAGTACTAAGGAATGACGAGATACGTTTGAAGTTCTCCAACGCTATAGATACAGCAATAAGGAATAGCGCAGTAGGCAGTACTGTTGAAGAGGAATGGACATCTCTAAAAAGGGCCATCACAAAAGTTGGGAAGCAAAACATAGATACAAAGAAGGTAGCTGCGAAGAAACCATGGGTAACAGAAGAAATACTTCAGTTGATTGATGAAAGGAGGAAGTACAAACATGTTCCGGGAAAATCAGGAATACAGAAATACAAGTCGCTGAGGAATGAAATAAATAGGAAGTGCAGGGAAGCTAAGACGAAATGGCTGCAGGAAAAATGTGAAGACATCGAAAAAGATATGGTTGTCGGAAGGACAGACTCAGCATACAGGAAAGTCAAAACAACCTTTGGTGACATTAAAAGCAACGGTGGTAACATTAAGAGTGCAACGGGAATTCCACTGTTAAATGCAGAGGAGAGAGCAGATAGGTGGAAAGAATACATTGAAAGCCTCTATGAGGGTGAAGATTTGTCTGATGTGATGGAAGAAGGAACAGGAGTCGATTTAGAAGAGATAGGGGATCCAGTATTAGAATCGGAATTTAAAAGAGCTTTGGAGGACTTACGGTCAAATAAGGCAGAAGGGATAGATAACATTCCATCAGAATTTCTAAAAGCATTGGGGGAAGTGGCAACAAAACGACTATTCACGTTGGTGTGTAGAATATGTGAGTCTGGCGATATACCATCTGACTTTCGGAAAAGCATCACCCACACAATTCCGAAGACGGCAAGAGCTGACAAGTGCGAGAATTATCGCACAATCAGCTTAATAGCTCATGCATCGAAGCTGCTTACAAGAATAATATACAGAAGAATGGAAAAGGAAATTGAGAATGCGCTAGGTGACGATCAGTTTGGCTTTAGGAAAAGTAAAGGGACGAGAGAGGCAATTCTGACGTTACGGCTAATAATGGAAGCAAGGCTAAAGAAAAATCAAGACACTTTATCGACATGGAAAAAGCGTTCGACAATATAAAATGGTGCAAGCTGTTCGAGAGTCTGAAAAAAGTAGGGGTAAGCTATAGGGAGAGACGGCTCATATACAATATGTACAACAACCAAGAGGGAATAATAAGAGTGGACGATCAAGAACGAAGTGCTCGTATTAAGAAGGGTGTAAGACAAGGCTGTAGCCTTTCGCCCCTACTCTTCAATCTGTACATGGAGGAAGCAATGATGGAAATAAAAGAAAGGTTCAGGAGTGGAATTAAAATACAAGGTGAAAGGATATCAATGATACGATTCGCTGATGACATTGCTATCCTGAGTGAAAGTGAAGAAGAATTAAATGATCTGCTGAACGGAATGAACAGTCTAATGAGTACACAGTATGGTTTGAGAGTAAATCGGAGAAAGACGGAGGTAATGAGAAGTAGCAGAAATGAGAACAGCGAGAAACTTAACATCAGGATTGATGGTCACGAAGTCAATGAAGTTAAGGAATTCTGCTACCTAGGCAGTAAAATAACCAATGACGGACGGAGCAAGGAGGACACCAAAAGCAGACTCGCAATGGCAAAAAAGGCATTTCTGGCCAAGAGAAGTCTACTAATATCAAATACCGGCCTTAATTTGAGGAAGAAATTTCTGAGGATGTACGTCTGGAGTACAGCATTGTATGGTAGTGAAACAAGGACTGTGGGAAAACCGGAACAGAAGAGAATCTAAGCATTTGAGATGTGGTGCTATAGACGAATGTTGAAAATTAGGTGGACTGATAAGGTAAGGAATGAGGAGGTTCTGCACAGAATCGGAGAGGAAAGGAATATGTGGAAAACACTGATAAGGAGAAGGGACAGGATGATGGGACATCTGCTAAGACATGAGGGAATGACTTCCATGGTACTAGAGGGAGCTGTAGAGGGCAAAAACTGTAGAGGAAGACAGAGATTGGAATACGTCAAGCAAATAACTGAGGACGTAGGTTGCAAGTGCTACTCTGAGATGAAGAGGTTAGCACAGGAAAGGAATTCGTGGCGGGCCGCATCAAACCAGTCAGTAGACTGATGAAAAAAAAAAACCAATCACAAACAGATAAACATCGCCTATTAAAACGTCCATGGCGAGGTCCATTTTTGACGACAGTATGCAGCGCGGTACAGATGGACCCAGCAACATGCCGAATGGACACCTAAGGATTGGCATCACGTTCTATTCAACGAGGAGTATCGCTTATGCCTTCAAGCAGACTATCGTCGGAGACGTGTTTGGAGGCAACCCAGTCAACTGAACGCCTTAGACACACTATCCAGCGGATGCAGAAAGGTGGAGGTTCCCTGCTGTTTTGGGGGTGGCATTATGTGGGGCCGACGTACGCCGCTGGTGGTCATGGAAGGTGCTGTAACGGCTGTACGATACGTGAATGTCATTCTCCGACCGATAGTGCAACCTTATCGGCAGAATATTGACGAGGCATTCGTCTTCATGGACGACATTTCGCGCCCCCATCGTGCACATCTTGTGAATGACTTCCTTCAAGATAACATCGCTCGACTAGAGTGGCCAGCATGTTCTCCAGACATGAACCCTATCGAACATGTGTAGGACTGATTGAAAAGGGCTGTTTATGGACGACTTGGCCCACCAACCACTCTGAAGAATCTACTCCGAAGCGCCTTTGAGGACTGAGACAATCTGGACCAACAGTGCCTTGATGAACTTGTGGTTGGTATGCCACAACGAAACAGGCACGCATCAATGCAGGAGGACGCGCTACTTGGTATTAGAGGTACCGATGTGTACAGCAGTGTGGACCACCACCTCTGAAGGTCTCGTTGTATGGTGGTATAGCATGTAATGTGTGGTTTTCATGAGCGATAAAAAGGGTGGAAATGATGTTTACGTTGACAACTATTCCAATTTTCTGTACAGGCTCCAGAACTCTTGGAACCGGGATGATGCAAAACTTTTTTGGATGTTGTAGAAGCACTCAATTAAATATTATAGTTCTGCAACTCGAGAGGACAGGGAGCCCCTGAAATGTGATTCAACTGAATTCAACAACAAGTAACAACTGCTGAAACTTACCATAATGTATTAATTTAGGGTTCTACCTAAGTGATACTTTACACCTAGGCTGGGGTAATGACATCTGTATACTACTGTTTGACATGTATGGGAAGTTTTGTTCTTCTTGCAATGAGGGTGTTAAGAGATGATGACTTCCGATACACACTCAGCCCACAGAAATTTAAAGAATTGGTACCCATTATCACGATGGATTGCTCAAGACAAAACAAAACTGTGGATTCAAGGATGATACATGTTCGCATAAAATCTTAATCTTCGGAAAATTTTCCCAAGGACACTCCAACACACACATTAATGCTGCACAACTATGTGATTAATTATTCACCACTCATAGGAAATATGTAACGAGTAGTATAATATATGCTATATCACATTAAAGCATTTCACAATGACACCATAAAGGGCAATCTTCATTATCTTGTACAACGAATTTGGACCAATATTACTTTAGGATATTGCTTTCATTGCATTCACAAATGTTCGACGTGTTCTTACAGTGTTCTCCACAAAAGTTGCATTACTGAAAGCATACAGAGATATAAAGTATGCCAAAAAAGTGCATTATGAGTATGGCATCATTACTATGGAATACTCTGGATGAATCTGGGTTAGGGTATGAATATATGCTGACATCACTTCGAATAATTGATCATACAGATACAATCATGTCTATGAAAGGTGACAGAAAAGCTTCATGGAAACATGATACTTACAACTATGCTTCAATTGATAACCTAGAATCATATCGGTACCCATCAGTCCAGTGGCTTAAGAAGAAGTTTGAAGAAGAAAATAGAGATTCAAACATTTTATGTGTGCTTCACATAGCGTAAATTTATTATTAAGTTGGGTAACAAATAAATAACTTTTTAAAATACATTAGCGTTATAACAATGTGGTCAACCATCACCCTCTGTCTTTACCAGTAGGCTTGAAAAGGCCCCTCTATACATGAGTGTAAGGTTTGATCAAGGTTATATAGTAAAAAAATATTCACAGTATGTGAAAATTCCATCTGCATATATTGTCTAGAGCAAACATCTTTTGCAGGAAAAAGTATTTTACTCATGCTTCCTATACATCTATGGAACCAGCAATGATCAAGTATCACCTGCTCCAATGGACTAATACATGTGGCACAATATGCAAAACCTCATACAATTATTTGTGAACTGAGTTACACTTTATCTGCAAACCGCACATTTTTCATTGAAACATGAATACTTCCTTTCATATTGAGTGATTTCAACTCATTCATCTATCACTGTTTCTGTGCTAGGAAGGTCAAACTTACAGTATATACATACCCTTGATTGGGCTTAGGAAAGAAGGTATGTTCTTTGTAAGTAAGAAAAGCAGTGAATACATGATAACAAACTAGTTTTTGGTTGTGTGTGTGTGTGTGTGTGTGTGTGTGTGTGTGTGTGTGTGTATAGTAAATTGTTTTGTACATCACGTTTAATTGAAAATAAATGCATCTACTTATTTTCTATAATCTAAGTTATTTGTGTATGACAGGTTTCTGATTCCATTATCACAAATGACCCACTTATCGAGTTGCCATGCCGATTTTCAGCTGCAATACCGTTTGTATCTCATGACTTCATGATTATTAAGTTGATGCATTGTATGCCGAGGAGGAGAGGCTTTCCAAGTAGATGATAACTATGAGTACCAGTGAGACTCACAAATTCCTCAATCTGCTACCCATTTGCAAATACATTGTTGTTTGCAGGCATTATGCCATGAGCATTATTAGCCACATATCCAGACATGTACTCTATTACTTCATACAGATTACAACCATTCGCTCAGTAAATGAATCTATGGAAAGTAGTTTTGGGTCTGCAAAATCTGTCTTTGCAAACTCATAACGAAACTCCTACATGTGGTGATTGGGTAGATTGTACCGAAACTACAGCCACCTCCAGAGTGATGAATGCTTTGTAAAAGTGTGTGGCCTGTTTAGTACTTGACCTGGTTATATAAGTTTTCTAAAGCCCATCCCATTTCTTTGTTATGTGCATTTCATGGTGGTTTTTAACATTTTCCAACGTTTTCCCAAAATCTGTAAAAATCTTCCTCAAAACCCACACATCACAAAAGCTCCCTCAGTGTGGTGTTAACGTCAATGAATTTCTTCAGGCAATGTCCGATTAAATTTAAAAGTGAGGAGGATTCTAATCAATCCATCACCAAACTGTAACTTTGCTGGTCGTTTTTATGATGGATTATATATCTCTTTTGATCCCGCAGTGCTGTAGCCAGGTTTTAAGGGAACCATCTCAAGAAACTCAGGTTCTGGAGGAAGCAGTAGATTGCTGTGCAAATCATGCAAATTATATATAGGATACGTCATGTCCACCTCCGTGGCGTAGACTATCATACATCAGAATCCGCCACCACATCTCAGAAATCCCCTAAGCTGACAATTTCGTCATGAAATAGCCACCTAAACCCTTCATTTGGCTAAGATGGAGTGGCACGTCTGTATAAATTGTTCACATTAAGTTACAGGATGTAACTGAAATCGCCGGATATTTTGTTGATGTCTTTTAGGTGTGATAATAGACTAATATCGACAAACGTACCTATGAATCCCACTCTCAAAAAACGACATGTCTACATCGGTTAGGAGTTTGACATTGACATCTGTGTCTCGAAAACCTCATCTCATGAAAGCCCTGTATTCGATGAATACATTATCGAATTTTTCGAAAATGTCTGCAAGTAAGCGTACGTCTGTGTCCATATAAAGTTTTGCATACCGCCCCTATAGCAGAGATATTAAACTCTAGCCAAACAGTCACTGAATAACAATATTTAGCATTTGTTATGGCATTGTCTGTAAGATTACTGTAAAATGTAGTTATGTTGGGCAGTGTGGTTTGATTGAGTTCTTTCACCGAATCCAGATATTAGTATGGAAAGACCTCTTTCTTCATCACGGCCTGAAGCTTAAAATCATTGGGATATTCAGCTTGAGTGAAGTGCACGTCCTCTTGACATAGATTCAGCGAGTTTCTGTAGTGATGCGGGTGTAGCGACTCCAAGAAGCACAGTGTAATGTCCTTCGTGATATGCTTGGAAAATTAAACATATTCAGGTAGGACACTAAGCCAGTGATGACTCTAGTCAAAATCACCCGAGTACTCAACAAGAAAATAAACTTCTTATCCGATCACACCGTGGAAAAAAACTGTTATGTATCATGACAGTTAATAGTTCAGGTTGAAAGCTTTGTGTGCTGCACTTACAAACTTGTCAGTTACATGCAATGATCCCTAAGCACAGTTTAAGCTTCTTTATCTAATGGCATTTAACTATTTTCTCATACAGTTATATATTTTCGTCGAAATTGGTCTTGGTAACGTTTGTGCAATAACCCAAATGAGCTTCCTTTGCGAGGTGTACCAGCTTAGAGAGTAATTGTCTCTCAGGGCTTTCCACGATGTGTAATCCAAAATGATTAGCACTTGAGTCATATGAACCATGTCATGTGCTAAGGGTGCAGGTGCTAGGCATAAGTACAACAAATGCATACTGGAGCTGTATAAATTTTGAGGCAGATTCAGTTGGAGTCCTGCAGTACTAACAAGATGCCAGGGCTGTGCTACACGATGACATGAGTGGCTGCCGCCAGCTGCTGCTGTGGGTTCAAGACTGGTTTGGGGCAGCTGTCTCTTGCACTAAGTCCTACCTGTGGGACTTGGTGCCACAGCACAGTGGACCTGCCATCTGCACCTCCTCCCGTCAGACTCCTGTTTGGGGGCAGCAGGTCATGTCATTTGCACAACCGTCTTGCCTTCTCGCTGCAGAAGACGCCGACCGTGTCTGGGTCACCTAGGTGGAGGCGTGTGACAGGAGGAGACTGACATAGCAAGGAGAAGAAGCGTACTGCCGATATGAGGGCCTTGGTCTACTGCTGGCCTGCCAGTTTGATGTGTGGCTTGTCATCAGCATTGCAGGGCACTGGCATGAGTACCATCCCATTGGGTAGAGGGCAACCGTCCGCTGATAGCTTGTCTGGCTCACGTTGATGATGAGTTAATGTGTAACCGAAAAGTAAAAAAGTGTTTTTACTTCGAGCAACAGTCTATCACTGGGCTCCACCGGCCTGCTACTAAACCCCCCCCCCCCCCCCCCCCCCCCGCCCTCAGCCAGCTTCCCCGTCCGAGTGATACCAGAGTGTCCCAAGCTATAGAGCAGTGTCAGGAATGTTGACGTCGCCGCCAGTACACAGCGGAGGGTGTGCCGCCTTCCAGCTTCCCCCCCCCCCCCCCCATCACATCCTGCAGTGTGACGTCCAAGCCGCAGCCTACAGTATCTTCATTGTGGGATGAGTGAAACTGTTGTATGCGTTTTGTGACAGACGTGGGGTCAATAATTAAGGGTCATCATAGCTGCAAAGTTACTTTCGTGATGCCAGAAGAACTGATGGATGTCTTCTAATTTAGGGGTCGTTGTAAGGATCAGTAGTTAGAACCTGTGCAAAGGGCACAATGTAATTTACTTCGGCATTCTCCTCCTTGCCTTATTCCAAGTATGTGCCATTTGTCTTTTTTACATGTCTCGTTATATGGCCAAACAATACTGGAATCCGACACAATACAGGGAGTCCAGATGGCTCAGGATTAGACGTAAGATATAAGCATGGTCGTGTTGGCGACTAAGGACTGCTGTGTTGTTGTTACTGTTGAATTGGCAAAATAAGAGTAAGGTTATTGAAATGGTGGAATCAGACACTTAAGGTGTCACCAGTCTGGAAGCTGTGCAATTGTCAGTTAATGAAGTGGCATGGTTAGGAGCAGAAAATGCACTTGAAAATAATGATCTGACGAGGTTATTGAGCCGTGTTGCTGCTCGATTTGATTAAGGCGCTGATCAGACTTACTTGAAAACATTGGGACACGTATGTTTTCCCTGTTCTCCCCGATCACCGATCACACGTGGACACGGAAGGTGGGGGGTAGGGTGCTTGGCAGTAAGCGTGTACGTCGTACGTAACGTCAGCCGTGCCTGTGCAGAGAAAGAGAAGAGTCGGCAGCTCTCCGTTTAGGACATCGAGGTGGCAGCTGGTGGATGGAAACATACACAGCTGGACAGCAACGCGTGGCAAGCAGCGCTACTTCCCTCATGTGGGACGAACTACTGCTTGGACGATTAAGTGGAAGTTCTCGGATCAAGTCGCTCCTCAGTATATTGTACATTACGTGACGCTCATCCATGGTCACCCCGAAGAGGGTGCTTTGGACTAATACATCTTGGTTTATGTGCTACCGTAACCGTAACTGGTGAGCATTTGTTCTGGGAAAACCTCGTGACTGTGTTCAGACCCGTTTGTTCTTGTAATGCCCCTGGCCATGCTCTGACATTTATTTCCTCCGTGCTGGTGTGCTTCTCCAGTGAAATAGTGTATGCATTTTAAGGGTGGCAAAGAATTAGTTATTTTTATTTGAATGTTTCATGGAATACCTCCAGCAGTGAGTCTCTGAATTCGTGCCGTACTTCAGCTATCTTTTATTTTCATTTGAACAGTACACAGGTAATATTTTGTATCTTTTGCTTTCGCAGTTTAGCAATATCTGTTGTGAGCTGTGACTGCCGTTCTGGTAAGATTTTGTATGTAGCAGTAATCCGAACGTTGCTGTATTACGCTGTCTCGTATTAACGGTTGCATGAGCATGTAAGGTGCAAACAGCATGGCGCCATTTGACTCCTTTCTACAGAAGTCAGTTCCTTCATCAATGTGGGTTATGTGGTTCTTACTATTAAATTTTCTCACTGTGTAACTGATATAAGAGGTCATGTTGAGTATATCAGAAGCTTGTGCAAAAAATGTTCTTAATGAACTGGAAATAATGCTTTCAGAGTCGTAAGTAATATCTGGTTAGTTAAGCTTTGTGTAAATTAATGGTGAATATTGAAAGATTCACGAAAATCCATCTGTGCTAAAACGCGCTAGATTCTCTTTATCATTTCTTTTAGCCGAAACCTTTTATTTCGAATTAAGATAAAAGCAGTAATAACTGAGCTCAGTACATTGGTCCAGCGCTTTAATTACTGTTAGTAAAGAATTGATTTCATACAAATTATTTTACCAAATTATATAGTCAATGGCAAAACTCAAAGTTTTCATTTCTTCTCCCTAAACTTCAATTCCTTCTCGTTTTCTTATTCCCTTTTCTGGTTGCTAAGCGTGCAAGCTGAATAATTTAAGCGGTATGCTAGAACATGTCTCACTTCATTGCCAACTACAGCTCCGCTTTCATGTGCTTTGACCCTTATAACGTCAGTCCGGCTTCCGTACCAGTTGTAAATAACCTTTCGCTCCTTGTATTTTACCCCTACTATCTTCAGAATTTGAAATAGTTATTCCATTCAACTTCATCAAAAGCTTTCTCTGATTCTGCAAGTGCTATAAACGTAGGCTGGCCTTTGGTTAACGTATGTTCTAAGATACGCCGTAGGGGCAGTATAGACACGCGTACTTTTACATTTAATTAGAAATCACACTGATTTTTCATTAGGTCGTCATCTGCCAGTTTTTCCATTGTGCTGTAAATAATTCATATCAGTATTTTTCAACCATGGCTTACGAAACTGGTATCTCAGTAATATTTCGTCTGTCAGCAGCTGCTTCCTTTGTAAGTGAAACTACACTCCTGGAAATGGAAAAAAGAACACATTGACATCGGTGTGTCAGACCCACCATACTTGCTCCGGACACTGCGAGAGGGCTGTACAAGCAATGATCACACGCACGGCACAGCGGACACACCAGGAACCGCGGTGTTGGCCGTCGAATGGCGCTAGCTGCGCAGCATTTGTGCACCGCCGCCGTCAGTGTCAGCCAGTTTGCCGTGGCATACGCAGCTCCATCGCAGTCTTTAACACTGGTAGCATGCCGCGACAGCGTGGACGTGATCCGTATGTGCGGTTGACGGACTTTGAGCGAGGGCGTATAGTGGGCATGCGGGAGGCCGGGTGGACGTACCGCCGAATTGCTCAACACGTGGGGCGTGAGGTCTCCACAGTACATCGATGTTGTCGCCAGTGGTCGGCGGAAGGTGCACGTGCCCGTCGACCTGGGACCGGACCGCAGCGACGCACGGATGCACGCCAACACCGTAGGATCCTACGCAGTGCCGTAGGGGACCGCACCGCCACTTCCCAGCAAATTAGGGACACTGTTGCTCCTGGGGTATCGGCGAGGACCATTCGCAACCGTCTCCATGAAGCTGGGCTACGGTCCCGCACACCGTTAGGCCGTCTTCCGCTCACGTCCCAACATCGTGCAGCCCGCCTCCAGTGGTGTCGCGACAGGCGTGAATGGAGGGACGAATGGAGACGTGTCGTCTTCAGCGATGAGAGTCGCTTCTGCCTTGGTGCCAATGATGGTCGTATGCGTGTTTGGCGCCGTGCAGGTGAACGCCACAATCAGGACTGCATACGACCGAGCCACACAGGGCCAACACCTGGCATCATGGTGTGGGGAGCGATCTCCTACACTGGCCGTACACCACTGGTGATCGTCGAGGCGACACTGAATAGTGCACGGTACATCCAAACCGTCATCGAACCCATCGTTCTACCATTCCTAGACTGGCAAAGGAAATTGCTGTTCCAACAGGACAATGCACGTCCGCATGTATCCCGTGCCACCCAACGTGCTCTAGAAGGTGTAAGTCAACTACCCTGGCCAGCAAGATCTCCGGATCTGTCCCCCATTGAGCATGTTTGGGACTGGATGAAGTGTCGTCTCACGCGGTCTGCACGTCCAGCACGAACGCTGGTCTAACTGAGGCGCCAGGTGGAAATGGCATGGCAAGCCGTTCCACAGGACTACATCCAGCATCTCTACGATCGTCTCCATGGGAGAATAGCAGCCTGCATTGCTGCGAAAGGTGGATATACACTGTACTAGTGCCGACATTGTGCATGCTCTGTTGCCTGTGTCTATGTGCCTGTGGTTCTGTCAGTGTGATCATGCGATGTATCTGACCCCAGAAATGTGTCAATAAAGTTTCCCCGTCCTGGGACAATGAATTCACGGTGTTCTTATTTCAATTTCCAGGAGTGTATTACTTTCTTCATAAAGTGTGGAGATATTTCCTGCGTCTCATGTGTATTTCAAATCGTATAGAATAGTTTTGTTGTGGCTGAGTCTCCCAAGGATACCATTGAGAGGTTGCCGTCTATTCCAGAGTTTTTGTTTTGACTTAGGTCTTTAGTGCTGTATCAAATTCTTCCTGCAGTGTCATATCTCCCACCTTCATCTACTTCCTCCTCCCTTTGTATAGTATTAGCTTGAAATTCATTTTCCTTGTGTAGCACCTTTATATATTTCTTCCACCAATCAGTTTCTCTTTTTTTGTTTAATACTGGCTTTCCCTCCAAGCTTTTGATATTAATTGAGCTGTTTCTCTTTTCTTCAACGGTCACTTATTTTCCTATATGCAGTATCTATCTTTCTCCTAGTTATACAAGCTCCTACAGCCTTGCGTTGGTTCTCTAACCATTCCTGCTTAGTTATTTTGCACTTTCGCCAATATCAGTGTTGACACTTCTGTATTCCCATTCGCCTGCTCCATTTTGATATTTTCTCCTTTCACCAATTAAACTTACAAGGGGAGGCCGCCAATTACGAAATTCAGATTCGATTCATACTGCGCATAATAAAAGCTCATGGCCAGAGGTGTAATGTGGCAAAGCACCAAGATGCACTTCTCAGCCTTGTCGAGAAAATCGACAGTTAAAAGAAACCATTGCGGTGAAATACTCTCTACAACTAATAATTCTCTACAGTGTCGTGGCGCAGCGGTAAGCGCTCTGGTTGTTAATCCGAAGGTCCCTGGATCGAATCTCGCGCTATGCAACCTTATTTTTTCTGGTATTTGTTTTTATGATTCAAATATATATATATATATATATATATATATATATATATATATATATATATATATATACACTCCTGGAAATTGAAATAAGAACGCCGTGAATTCATTGTCCCAGGACGGGGAAACTTTATTGACACATTCCTGGGGTCAGATGCATCACATGATCACACTGACAGAACCACAGGCACATAGACACGGGCAACAGAGCATGCACAATGTCGGCACTAGTACAGTGTATATCCACCTTTCGCAGCAATGCAGGCTGCTATTCTCCCATGGAGACGATCGTAGAGATGCTGGATGTAGTCCTGTGGAACGGCTTGCCATGCCATTTCCACCTGGCGCCTCAGTTGGACCAGCGTTCGTGCTGGACGTGCAGACCGCGTGAGACGACGCTTCATCCAGTCCCAAACATGCTCAATGGGGGACAGATCCGGAGATCTTGCTGGCCAGGGTAGTTGACTTACACCTTCTAGAGCACGTTGGGTGGCACGGGATACATTCGGACGTGCATTGTCCTGTTGGAACAGCAAGTTACCTTGCCGGTCTAGGAATGGTAGTACGATGGGTTCGATGACGGTTTGGATGTACCGTGCACTATTCAGTGTCCCCTCGACGATCACCAGTGGTGTACGGCCAGTGTAGGAGATCGCTCCCCACACCATGATGCCAGGTGTTGGCCCTGTGTGGCTCGGTCGTATGCAGTCCTGATTGTGGCGCTCACCTGCACGGCGCCAAACACGCATACGACCATCATTGGCACCAAGGCAGAAGCGACTCTCATCGCTGAAGACGACACGTCTCCATTCGTCCCTCCATTCACGCCTGTCGCGACACCACTGGAGGCGGGCTGCACGATGTTGGGGCGTGAGGGGAAGACGGCCTAACGGTGTGCGGGACCGTAGCCCAGCTTCATGGAGACGGTTGCGAATGGTCCTCGCCGATACCCCAGGAGCAACAGTGTCCCTAATTTGCTGGGAAGTGGCGGTGCGGTCCCCTACGGCACTGCGTAGGATCCTACGGTGTTGGCGTGCATCCGTGCGTCGCTGCGGTCCGGTCCCAGGTCGACGGGCACGTGCACCTTCCGCCGACCACTGGCGACAACATCGATGTACTGTGGAGACCTCACGCCCCACGTGTTGAGCAATTCGGCGGTACGTCCACCCGGCCTCCCGCATGCCCACTATACGCCCTCGCTCAAAGTCCGTCAACTGCACATACGGTTCACGTCCACGCTGTCGCGGCATGCTACTAGTGTTAAAGACTGCGATGGAGCTGCGTATGCCACGGCAAACTGGCTGACACTGACGGCGGCGGTGCACAAATGCTGCGCAGCTAGCGCCATTCGACGGCCAACACCGCGGTTCCTGGTGTGTCCGCTGTGCCGTGCGTGTGATCATTGCTTGTACAGTCCTCTCACAGTGTCCGCAGCAAGTATGGTGGGTCTGACACACCGATGTCAATGTGTTCATTTTTCCATTTCCAGGAGTATATATATATATATATATATATATATATATATATATATATATATATATATATATATAATTCCCGGCAATCAGTTGCAACAATTATGCATACAATAAGTTGCTGAAAGTCGTTTGTCGTGGAAAAACTGGCGACTTCGAACATCATTATGTTTCCGCAAACAAAGTTGTATTTCACAAATGTTATTAATTGTCTTCATAATGTTAACCACGCATAGTTAACGGAAGACGTAGAAACGATATTCCGAATCGAATACGTATAGCGTAAGTCAAACGTTCGAATTAGAGACCCCACGAACACAAATTTGCTGTGGCAGGTATGAAATATAAACTCCGTTACTCGCTCGTTACACTTGAATGACAGATGTTGAATGGGCCGAAACGAGCCGCCGCATAACGGCGTAGTTGCCTGCTAACTTCGAAAGAAGGTAAATGCGGTACCTAGCGGAACTTATAACATTGTCGAAAATCAGTGCGGACGGGAGAGCTTTGGTACACCCTGTTAAAAAAACGGAAAAATGGAGGCGGTACAATTGGAGAGCGATCCGCCTTCACCAATATGAATAAGCAATTCATTAATACTTTATATATATATATATATATATATATATATATATATATATATATACAAACAACTAATAATAAAAAAATTGCATGGAGCGAGATTCGAACCGGCGACCTACGGATTACGAACCCGAGCGCTTACCGCTGCGCCACGACGCTGTATAAAATTACTAATCGTCGAGAGTATTTCACCGCAACGGTTTCTTTTAACTGTCGATTTTCTCGACAACAGCTGGGAAGTGCATCTTGGTGCTTTGCCACATTACACTTCTGGCCATGAGCTTTTATTATGCGCAGTATGAATCGAATATGAATTTCACAATTGGCGGCCTCCTCTTGTTAGTATCATCTGTGATATCTGAGCATTTCTACTAGGCCTCATCTTTTTTTCAGCTAACCTGTCTTATTCTACTGTATCCCTTTTACCTGTTTCAATCAATCGTTTCTTGTACACCCTTAAAATTCTCAACAGTTTCTGGTGTTTCCGATTTATCCAGATCCCATCTCATCAATTTCCTACATAGTAACAGTTTCTTCATCTTTAATCCACAGTTCATAACCAACAAATTGAGATTTATGTAATATTATACAATTTGTACTATAATTTGACTTTGTGTCTACCTTGGCTATGATACTGCATGCACTAGGCTTTTCACTGAAACTTACTTGAACTCAAATTTTATTATTCATTGTTCGGTCTACTCTTGCATTACCTCTGTTTCATTTTGTATCTCCATACTCGCTTGATCAGAAATCCTCATCCTCCCACAACAAAACTTCCCTGATTCCCACTATATCTAACATCAAACTATGCATTTCGCGTTTAAATTTTTTATGCCAGCTGCCCAATCATGGGATCTGACATCCCATTAAGTGGCCCAGAGAATGCGTTTTGTTTTTCTAGATGACAGTATCCTCCTGAGTAGTAACCACCTGGACATTAGAATGGGGCAGTATTTGACCTGTAGAATATCTTACTGAAGAGGATATGCCCATCATTTAGCCACACAGTATATCTGCACAGAAATGTAAGAGCCATAGTTTCCCATTGCTTCCCGCTGTTAGCAGTACCAGAACAGGAAGGCCTGTCTGCAGTAACAGCATAGGAATGCCTCTACACAGATACCCAGTTGTGGTAGTTGCACCTACGGTATGGCTATCTCTATCATTGAGGCATGCAAGCGAACCCACTCGTCCAGGTCCAGAGTTACATAGTTCATAAAATAACATTAAATCCCCTGTTCTTTATGTAACTGATGGTCATTCCAAACAGCGCTCTTTTAATGTAGGTCTTCCCACTTACCCAAGTACCTTCCATTACGATACGTTAATGCTGCTAATAGAGGGAAGGATGTTTTCAACCTATAAACATCGGAAACGGCAAAAATACTTCAAGCTTAAGTCTTCCCTTCCAGTCTTATGTTGGCATCTGATGACCAATCATGAATGATATTCAAGTGAATATAATTTTTGAGTTGCAAATCTAATATCGAGTCAGTCTTATTATTAGATATCGTCATTATCATGCTCTATTCATGGATGGAAGTTATTTATGTGTTCCATAGATCATTTGAATGATTCTTTCATCGAAATGATGTGGAACAAATCAGTTTGTGGGATATGTATATGGTACACTTTTGGTGTGACATCATAAACGCGTGACTGTGTGTCAGATCGCTCTCTAAGTTTTCATCTGTTTTTAGCTTTCAGATATATATTTTAACGGATTTTGTGATAATAGGTTTCTTCATTCACCTCAGCCTTTCATGTGTTGTGATCTGATATTTGCGAGTGTTTCGTATCGAGCAACTTAACCTCATACCTGTGCTTACATTCCGCGCTGACCAGTTGCAGCTGTAGCGGCGCATCGAAAGCTAAGTACTAATTAATTGTTTGTGTAGAGTGGTTTATTTAGGAACTTTAGTAGTCTTCAACCGGTGTTCTTGGTGTTTTCTGGTGAAATAATTTCAGAAGAAATTTTTGGAAACTGCTTTCAGTTTCGTTACTGTGTCATTAGACGTTTGATTTTCTTTCTGTGTTAGTCTTTTGTTATATTCTCATTTGTTGTTGATTAATACTGTCAATAACAGTAGTTTCTTCGCTTGTAGAGCAGGTTTGTGATTATTGTAGTCAGATTTTAACATCTTCTTATTGTAGTAGCGGAACTTAGTTAAAGTAGTTTTCGTGTTTCAATAACTGTAAAATTTTACTATGAGTGAAAAGTTTGAACTTTGCCGTAGGTTCGTGAGTAGTGGATTGCGGTGTGAGACTTGTTCGAAGTATTTTCACTGGGGGGAAGCCAGTGGGCATTCTGGTGAGATCCTCTCCTGGAACTGCAGGTTATGTAGCAAGAGTAAGTTGATAGAGGAGCAGGAGCGTAAGATCTGTGCCCTTCACGTGCAGTTGAAAAACGCACAGGAAGAGCTAGATAGGATGAGGAGGGAGAAGGGGGTTGGGGAATGGGAGCTCGCTGTTGGCAAGAGATCTGATAGGAGAATGAGATTTTTAGATAGTTTTACTATTGGTGTTTTCAATAGATATGACCAACTGTCAGAGTATAGTGGAGAGGAATCTCTAGTAGCTGTAGATGTAGGAAGTATCCAGCAGACCTCAGCAGTTACGGTGGCTAGGACAGTTGCAAACTCTAAGAGAGAGAAGAAGGTTCTGCTGTTAGGTAGTTCTCATGGTAGAGGTGTAGGCCAGCAGTTGCAGGAAGTGTTGGGGAGTGAGTACCAGGTCACCAGCATTGTGACGCCTAATGTAGGATTGGCTCAGGTGACTGTTAACATAGGGGGGTTATGTAGGGATTTTACTAAAGAGGATCAGGTAGTGATTGTGGGCAGGGCTGGTAATAGTATTAACAGGGATGGGGAGTATGACATAGATGGTGACCTGGAAAAGATAGCCACTCGGACTGGCAACCCGAATGTGCGTTTCGTGGAACTGTTTCAGGTCACGATCGGCCTCACCTTAATACAGCCGTCAGGCGTAATAATATGAGACTTGGGGGTGCGCTGATGACAGAAGGCATGAGTCACATTTCAGTGGTGTTGGTGGAGTCTATCAGCAGGACGGGTTTCACTAGACATGGCCTGCACCTCAACAGGTATGGAAAGGGGAGGTTGACAAAGCTTATAGGTGACAGCATAGGTGAGGATGGTGGGATCACTCATGGGAAAATTCCTGTAGTAGTGGGTGTTAGAGCTGTACCTTTGATTGAAGTCAGCTGATAGGTATTCCTGCTTAAGGGAAGTCTCTCTAATAAAGAAACCACTTTTGACAATGCTTAGGTATCCGATTAATGAGGGAATTAGTATATTTCATCAAAATATACAAGGTATTAGAGAGAAAATTAGTGAACTGATTATAGATGTTGACTCTGAAATTATTGGTATATCTGAACACTTCTTAAATAAGGAGATAATTCAGAGGCTTCCTTTACCAGGATACAGGTAGGCTGGCAGCTTTTATAGGAGCTCTTTGCGGTGTGGGGGAGTAGCCATGTATGTGAAGAACGGTATCCCATTTGAGTCAATTGATGTTTCAAAGTACTGCACTGAAAAGGTGTTTGAATGTTGTGCAGGAGTGGTTAAATTTAGTGGAGCTAAACTTCTGACTGTTGTTATTTATAGACCCCCAGACTCCGATTTCACAACATTTTTGCTAAAGCTAGAGGAGGTTCTTGGTTCACTTTATAAGAAATACAAAAAGTTAGTTATATGTGGTGACTTCAATATTAATTGTATAAGTGATTGTGCAAGGGAAAGGATGCTGGTAGACCTCCTTAATTCATATAATCTTATGCAAACCATATTCTTTCCAACGAGAGTGCAAGGGAACAGTAGAACAACCATAGACAACATTTTTTTTTCATTCCTCATTACTAGAAGGGCATTCTATTAGCAAAAAGGTGAATGGCCTTTCAGATCATGATGCACAAATTTTAACTCGAAAAGATTTTTGTGCTGCAACACATGTTAAATTTAGTTATCAACTTTTTAATAAAGCTGATCCAGTTGCTGTAGAGACCTTTGTAAACCTTATCAAGGAGCAAGAGTGACAAGATGTTTATAGTGCTGATACAGTAGAGGATAAATATAATGCTTTCCTCAAGACTTTTCTCGTGCTCTTTGGAAGTTGCTTTCCGTTAGAACGTTAAAAATAGGGTACTAGCACAAACAGGCAGCCTGTGTGGCTGACTAGAGGGGTAAGAATATCCTGTAGAACAAAGTGGCAATTATATTATCACAATGTTACAAGTAGTCAAAATCTAAATGCAGCAGCCCATTACAAACAGTATTGTAAGGTGCTTACAATAGTTATTAGGAAGGCAAAAAGTATGTGGTATGTAGATAGAATAGCTAAGTCTCAGGATAAAATTAAAACCATATGGTCAGTCGTAAAGGAAGTGGCTGGTCTGCAGAGACAGATCGAGGACATAGAATCAGTGCATAGTGGGAATGTCCGTGTTACTGATAAGTCGCATATATGTACAGTAATTAATAAACACTTTCTAAATATAGCAGGTGAACTAAATAGAAACCTAGTCCCAACAGGGAATCATATAGCACTCGTAGAAAAAAGGGTTCCGAGACTGTTACCTGAAATGCTCCTCCATGATATTGACATGAGGGAGATTGACTTAATAATTAAATCACTAAAGACCAAGAACTCTCATGGATATGACGGGGTATCTAGCAGAATACTGAAGTATTGTTCTATGTATGTTAGCCCAGTACTTAGCCATAACTGTAACTTATCCTTTAGGAGTAGTTGGTTTCCTGACTGATTAAAGTACTTGGTAGTGAAGCCACTTTATAAAAAGGGAGACAGGGATAATGTTGACGATTATAGACCTATTTCTATGCCGTCGGTGTTTGCTAAAGTTATCGAGAGGATTGTATATACAAGGTTACTGGAGCATTTAAATTCACATAATTTGCTGTCAAATGTACAGTTTGGTTTTAGAAATGGTTTAACAACTGAAAATGCTATATTCTCTTTTCTCTGTGAGGTTTTGGATGGTTTAAATAAAAGGTTGCGAACGCTAGGTGTTTTCTTTGATTTAACGAAGGCTTTTGACTGTGTTGACCACAAAATATTACTGCAGAAGTTGGACCATTATGGAGTAACGGGAGCAGCTAACAATTGGTTCGGCTCTTACTTTAAGAACAGAAATGAGAAGGCAATTCTCTGTAATATTGAGAGTGGTAGTGATGTTCAGTCCCAATGGGGCACTGTTAAGCGCTGCGTTCCCCAAGGGTCGGTGCTGGGGCCACTGCTGTTTCTTATTTATATAAATGATATGCTTTCTAGTATTACAGGTGATTCAAAAATATTTCTGTTTGCTGATGACACCAGCTTGGTAGTGAAGAATCTTGTGTGTAATATTGAAACAGTATCAAATAATGTAGTTCATGAAATCAATTCGTGGCTTGTGGAAAATAATTTGATGCTAAATCACAGTAAGACTCAGTTTTTACAGTTTCTAACTCAAAATTCAACAAGAACCGATATTTTGATCAGACAGAATGGGCATATTATAAGCGACACGGAACAGTTCAAGTTCCTAGGCGTTTGGATAGATAGTAAGCTGTTGTGGAAAGCCCATGTTCAGGATCTTGTTCAGAAACTAAATGGTGCTTTATTTACCATTAGAACAGTATCTGAAATAAGTGACAGTTCAACACGAAAAGTAGTCTACTTTGCATGTTTTCGTATGCTTATGTCATATGGTATTAATTTTTGGGGTAATTCTTCTGATTCAAAAAGGGTATTTTTGGCTCAAGAAGGGGCTGTTCGAGCTATGTGTGGTGTAAATTCGAGAACCTCTAATCGACCCCTATTCAATAGTGTCGGAATTCTGACATTGCCCTCACAGTACATATTTTCTTTAATGTCGTTTGTTGTTAGCAATATTAGCTTATTCCCAAGAGTTAGAAGCTTTCACTCAGTTAATACTAGGCAGAAATCAAATCTGCATGTGGAATGCACTTCCTTGACTCTTGTGCAGAAAGGAGTGCACTATTCTGCTGCATCCATTTTTAATAAGCTACCACAAGAACTCAAAAATCTTAGCAGTAGCCCAAACGCTTTTAAGTCTAAACTGAAGAGTTTCCTCATGGCTCACTCCTTCTATTCTGTCAAGGAGCTCCTGGAAGAGCTGAAAAATTAAGCAAATTCCAGTGTTACATTGTTGATTTTCTTTATTTAAACTTACGAATTGTCACCTGAATATGTTACTTATATTTCATTTTATCTGTTTCTACTATCGTGTTATAATTCCATGTATTGACTCGTTCCATGACCATGGATACTTCTTCTTAATTTGGTCCCACAGAACAATAAATAAATAAAAAATAAATACATGATTATGATTAATATTATTGAACACAATATTTTTATTCCTACTCATGAAGACTTAAAAGTTTGTTCCATTGTTTTTTAATTTATTAGAGGCAACCAGTATTTAAATAGAAATTCGTCTATGGAATAGAAGGAGCTGTTCAGAAAAATCATTCTTGGCTAGTTGTGAGACATTTAATGTCGTAGGGCAAATGAGCCAAAATTTTTGTTGCTATATATTGAACTCCTTTCTGAATCTCTGTCAGTTCTAATAACAGTTAATAAAGGTCTTTTCTCCTCTAGTATTGTAGGTGTAGGTATCAGTGTTCTTCTTGAATATTGATAGACTGTTGCTGAAAAAGTTATCAGCGAGTATATGTATTTTGACAGTGCACTTTAGATGTCTTACTGCTTGAAGAGATACCTGCCTGATGACCACTGGTATTTACAACAATTACTCTTACTCAAGGTTTTTGTGCAATAAATTTTTTGAGTGGTGAGTTTTTCAGAAAATAATTGCATAAGATGTTATGGAGTGGGAATATGCAAAATATGTCAGAAGACCAATTTGTTTGCTTCCAAGATCAGCAATTGCACAAAGAGAAAAAGTA
The DNA here is from genome assembly GCF_021461395.2 of Schistocerca americana. Taxonomy (NCBI): domain Eukaryota; kingdom Metazoa; phylum Arthropoda; class Insecta; order Orthoptera; family Acrididae; genus Schistocerca; species Schistocerca americana. Next base: position 658,990,314 of record NC_060120.1, on the reverse strand, counting down.
CCTTAAGTTAATTGTTTGAGAAGCCCACTATATGCCTCTACCAGTGCAAGTATTAAGGAGCATGTACCCCCAAAAATTTGGAGCTTTCTATCCTATTTATTGACTCCTGTTCACGTCCTACATCAGTTGAGTGACTTTATTTGTTGTGCAGAATTGAATATAGTGTTTTATTCAAAATTTATGGAAAATCCATTTTCAGGGAATCTTCTAATAATTCTTTGAAAAACATCAATAACAATATGTTTTGTTGCTTTCTCTCTTATGGAATTTGTTTACAACACTTACATTGTTGAGAAAATTACAAATTATACTTGTTAAATGTTAAGTGGAACGTCATTCACATATATAAGGAAAAAATTCAACCTTTTGGGATTCTCTTTGCTATTTCTCCCTAGTTACTAAAACTTTCTACCTTTCCCACTTTGATGGAATTACTAATCACAACTTTCTGCATTCTATCTGTTAATAATGATTCAAACCAGTTGTGTTAAAGCAATGAGTCCTGTAAAACAGGTTTTCTACTACTATAACATGATATACACAATAAAACCCCTTGGAAGGATCATAAAAATAGTAACTGGTGTTATTTAATTAATTAAAACTTGGATTGTTTGGCAAGTGAACTTATGTATGGCATTGTCTTATATGGAAGAAATGCACAAAATATGAACATAATCCCCAGATTTCAGGAAAGCATCATAAGAATAATAGCTAATAATAATTGTTGATCTAATTATAAAGACTTCTTCAAATAAATGGGGATTTCAACCGCACTGTATGAGTGCATTTATCAGTTTACTGTACACATCAACAATAATGTTGATAATTACTGCAAAAACAGCTTTGGATATGACCATAGAACATGATCTAGACAGAACTATGTTTTATTAAGAAAGAATAAGCAAAAAAAGGCATTTTCTACCATGGAATAAGACTACAATAAATTGCCAAATATGATTAAAGAAATTTCTAACACAGATTTACTTAAAAAGGCAATACCTGTTAAGGAATACATTCAGTATATTAAAGCATGACTTAGATAACACAAAGTCTCAATTCTATTCATAAAAATGTAATATAAATAAATAATAATAACTATAATAAAACAGCATTCGGTATAACATTTTTTCACTACGTTTTTATCCTTCTTTCCTTTTCTGGGAAAGGTTACTCAGAAAGCTATGCAATGTATAATACTAATACCTTATCCTCCTTCTGGGCTTTATCAAAAAATATGTGTATGGCATGCACAGTGACTGTGAATGATATATGAATGAAAGTGTGCATTAGCGTTGTACATTATTAAATAACTTATTTGTAAAACAATATTCTACACTATCGATAAACCAAATGAGGTAGCATCCAACATCCCCAAATTTGCGTACAGTAGTTTATGGAAACCACAGGAAATCTAATTAAGATGGATGGATGAAGACTGTAGCATCCACACTCCTAAATACAAGGCCACTCTAACAGTGCTGTCTCACTGTATTTGCCCCAGTCTTCATCCAACCATCCTAATTATGTTTCCTGTGGTTTCAGTAAACTACTTCATCCAAATGCTGGGGTAGTTCCTACTATAAGTCCATGAACAACTATTTGTGCCATCCTTGTCATGCCAGATAGTAAATATGTAAATGCTTATATACAGGAATTATTTATTTTGTTGTTCTTAAACTGCAACACCAAAGAATGTCCCATATCTCTCAGAGAGATTAAGTGGTAAAATCCAGAGTGCTGTTACAGTAGTTTAATGATGTATTAGTTGTGATGGCTTTAATGAGGTCTTCAGACCATCTGTAAAAGTTACATAAAATTTTTATTTTATGATGATATTGATGAACCACATTTCTTGATCTACAGTTTTGTTACTTGCAGATATATATTGTCAGTGGTTGCTGTCACCCTGTATTATAACATTAATTGCAGATTTACGACTCTTTTGCTATAAGTTGTTTTGTGGTTTTCTCATGTTATTAATGGTCCTTTCTTGTAACTGGTATAGTATAGAGTCCTAAAACTACACCATGTTATAGCACAATGTAGTGACATCAACCATTGATGATATATAGGGTGTAAGTATCGAATTTGTATATCTGAAAATATCATTCATCAACATTATAATGAAACAGAATATGTTATGTACTTATCACAAATGGTCTGAAGATGACATTATTGTGGAGATGTATCCACTAAAATAAACACATCATTAAACTACTGGAATTTATTGCAAATTATATCTAAGAGATGTCTTCTATGCTGAGGGTCCATTGAATTGTAAATGCCAAATACCCTGTTAAAAAGAGATCTATGCATTGAAAGAACTACTATTATTATTACTACTACTACTATATAAACAGAATTTTCAGTCAAGCCAACCTTCTGATATCCAAACAGATATGCAAACTGAATTGTTTCTACTTAAATGTGAGACTATCCTTGGGTGCATTACTTTTTCTAATATTCTGGAAAAAGGTGTAGTAAGGAAACTGGATGATAATTATTTAGTCTTTCTTGTCACCTTTCTTATACAGAGGCTTAAAAATGGCATATTTTAGTCTGTCTGTAAAAAATTCATTGTGCTGGTGATGTATTACATATATCACTAAGGGCATTTTTCATTATGTTAGAAAAATGTTTCAGAATTACATACCTTTTTATGCAGAACAGCTGTTCAGAATTGTGTTAGAAATTCTGTAAAAGCATGTGAGCTTTTGTTTTTACAAATTTTATAGTTCTGTTAATTTAAGTGAAGAGTGTTTGTAGTAATTTTAATTACTTAAAGCTTCGTGAAATGAAGTTTTTATTATATTCTCTTGCTTATTCAACCAAATCATTCAATCCTATTTTTGTGATACATGTAGAAAGTGATTATTAAAAGTACTCATAGCTTGTGAATTATCAGTCACAACACTGTCATTTAGTTTAATTGTTATGGTATTTTACACGCTGACTGGCTGTTCTGTCTTGACAGCATACCATAGAGTTTTAATCCTACCACCTGCCTCATTAATTTCTGTCAGACTGTATGTACTTCTAGGCATTTTAATTGGTTTTCTTAAAATGTTCCAGTATTTTTTGTAGTGTACATATAATGTTTGATTTTAATTTTCTCTGGCCATTATATAAAAATCCCCCTTTCTCTTACATGAGATTTTTTACTTTAATTACTTATCCATAGCTTATTCATTATTTCAGTGGATTTTCTGGATAAATTTTTAAGAAAGTATCTACTAAATATCGACAAAAATTCATTATGGAGTAAACTGAATTTGGCATTAGCTACTCTTTCCACATATACCTCATCCAGAACCACCTCTTTTAACTTAGTCTTAAAATACTGTATCCTGTTCTCATTTACAAGACTCACTGCTTTGTAGAAACCTGGCTCAGTACTGTAAATTGTTGTACTGTGCATTTCCATTAACTTTATGTGGTACTCATACTGTTAGTCAAAAATTAAATACATATCTTTTCTACTTCTTTTTCCATGTTACCTCTACATGAAAATGATGTTAGTCAGTATTCCCTGACATTAACTTCTCCCTGTTGTAACATTGTGTTGAGAGAGGCACAGAAAATCTATAATTTAGAATTTATCAGATCCTCTAGGCATACAAGAAGGTCATCTATCTTGTTTTTAACCTATAATGTTCTGACAAAAGAAATTAATTTTATTTTTTGGAAGCTGCTACATGTATTATGTTCCTGTTCTACTTTCTTCTGTCTATACCCTGACTCTAATCTAAAATATGTGCTCCTCTGATTGAGGTGATAGTAAGAACTTTTGCTTTAGTGCTTGGGGGAGGGGGGGCTTACACTTTCTACAACATGTTCAGCTAATTTGTCCTTGTCCCTCCTATTCAGGCGCAGTCCATAATTTGTGCATATGCATCTCCTATTTGCAGCAACAGACATGGCACAGATATGAGACTTTGTTTCAGTAAAAAGCACTCCACTCAACTCTTTGCCTACATTGTTGATAGCAGTGTTAACAGAGGACTGGTCATGGCACTGCGAAACTTCCATAAGACCAACACGGCTGTGTGTTGTTGCTGCTCCTAGTTCCTACAGGTCATCTTTAATACTATACTTGAAGTTTCTATACAGACTGTTCCCTGCACTTTCTGCTATAAGTACCTGATCCTCTTCCTCAAACTCTATGGACAGTGCCTCTATGTTTTTTATTACCTTGTTGAACTTGACACTAGGTTTCACGATGCTTGTGACCTGGTATGATACCCCTAGTTTTTCTTGTAACGTTGGCTTGAAACCCTCTCATGACTGCTACCTAGCAACACGACTCCGTTCTTTCTACTTGCCTTTTCTATCGAACTAGCCTTCAACTTGTTCCTAGGAGTCCACTGCATTCTACTTAGCACAAAAACTGATTCAGGATCTTATGTCTCGGGTAACAAGTCAAAGTGATAGTTAACCGGAATTTGAAATGTGATTTCTCAGCTTACCCGCTTTTACTTATCACTTAGCAGCTATTCCCAGCTTGCGTTTTCTCTTTCCCCCTTCAACCTGTCTAATTCAAAATACATCATTTCTGGTTCTACCTGAAGTACACTTCTTCCCTGTTCCACGATTTCTTTGCCTCGCCTACATAATCTATAACTCAATGGCATGGCTTCCCCACTATATTCACGCTAGGGAAAAAACATCATCCTCCATTCCTAACATATTTCTCGCATACTAATTACTCAACGGCAACATCCACATTTGTCACACATGACACCACTTCTTAAAAGCACTAACACACACCTAAACTGTAGTACTGATAATGAGTGAAAACTTATCGCTCAGTGAGTTGCACAGCTAACTTCTGGGTGGCAGGCGGACGTAAAAACACCAGATTGTGAACACTACACAAATGTTTTCCAGACTTAAGTACTTGGCTGCAGAAGATACGAAATGAATGAAAACAAAAAAAGCGCAATATTTTTGAACACTTATCTTAAACAACGCAGTCAGGAAATTATCCAAAGAACTCCAATGTATCCAAAACAACACAGAGTTCTCAAACTCTATGAGAAAGGAGTTTTGGATAGCACTGTTTTATTAAAAATATTCACACATTATAAAACTTCATTGTATTGCAGTTCTAATGTTAGGTACAAAAAAACGTAAAACATTAATTTGATGAGTGTGTGTAAAGATACAGTTCATTGGGGAGAATGACTTTTTGAGCAGACAGTACTCTAATGGGCCAGGAGGCAATTCAGCTGAAGAGGAACAGGCATCTCTGAAAATGGCAGTCACAGAAGTTGGGAAGAAAACTTTGGTACAAGGAAGAAAACTATGGGTAATGATGGGTAACAGAAGACGTTCCTCATTTGATTGAAGAACAAAAGTGTTCAGCGAAATTCGGGAACTTAGAAATACAAGTCATTTAGCAATGAACTAAATAGGAAGTGTGGGGGAGCTAAAGCTAATCGGCTGCACGAAAAATGTGATGAAATCAAAAGAAAAAAATAATAGTCCGAAGGACAGATTCGGCATGCAAAAAAGTCAAAACAACCTTCGGTGAAATTAAAAGCAAGGGCAGTAACATTAAGAGTTTAATAGGAACTCCACTGTCAAACGCATTGAAGCGAGCGAATAGGTGGAAAGAGCACACCGAAGTTTTCTCTGAGATGGATGACTTGTCTGATGGCATGATAGAAAAACAGGAGTCGATAGGGAAGAGATAGGGCATCAGTTATCAGAATTCTAAAGAGCGTTGGAAGATTAAGATCAAATAAGGCGAAGGCGATAGATAACATTCCATCGGAATTTCTAAAATCATTAGCGAAGTGGAAACAAAGAGACTTCACGTTGATGTCCAGAATGTATGAGACTTGAGATATACCGTCAGAGTTTCGGAAAAACGTCACCCGCAAGAGCAGACAAGTGCAAGAATCATTGCAAAATTATTTTAACAGCTCGTGGATCCAAGCTACTAACAACAATAATACACGGAAGAATGGAAAAGAAAACTGAGGATGTGTTAGATGACGATGAGTTTGGGTTTAGCAAACGCAAAGGCGGCAGAGAGGCAGTTGCGGTTGATAACGGAAGCAAGACCAAAGAAAAATCAACATAGTTTCATAGGATATGTTGACCTCTAAAAGGCGTTAGACATCGTCAAATGGTGCAAGATGTTCGAAATTCTGGGAAATATAGGGTAAGTTACAGGGAAAGAAGGGTAATACGTAATATGTACTAGAACCAAGAGTGAACAATAAGACTGGAAGACCAAGGACGAAGTGCTCGGATTAAAAATGGTATAAGACAGGGATATAGTCTATCGCAGCTAGTGTTCAAAGTATTCATCAGAGAAGTAATGACGAAAATAAAAGAAAGTTTCACGAGCGGGATTAAAATCCAGATGGAAGAATATGAGTGACAGGATTCACTAATGACAGTGATATCCTGAGTGAAACTGAAGAAGAATTACAGGAAGTGTTGAATGGAATGAACAGTTAATGAGTGCCTAATATGAACTAAGAGTAAATAAAAAAAGACGAAAGTAATGAGAAGTAGCAGAAATGAGAACAATAGGAAGCCTTACATCAGAATTGGTAACCACGAAGTAGACGAAGTTAAGGAATTCCGCTACCTCGGCTTCAAAATAATCCACGACGGACGGTGCAAGAAGGACATAAAAAGCAGATTGTCACTGGCAAAAAGTGCATTGCTGGCCGAAAGAAGTCTACTGGTATCAAATATAGACCTTAATTTGAGGAAGAAATTTCTGAGACTGTATGGTCGGAGCACAGTATTATACGGTTGTGAGACATGGACTGTGGGAAAACCGGAACAGACAGAAGAAATCGAACTATTTGAGATGTGATGCTACAGAAAAATATTGAAAATTGGGTGGACTGATAAGGTAAGGAATGAGGAGGTTCTCTGCAGAATCGGCGAGGAGAGGGATACATGGAAAACACTGACAAGATGAAGGTACAGGATGACAGGTCATCTGTTCAGACATCAGAGAATAAGTTTTATGGTACTAGAGGGAACTGTAGAGAGTAAACTGTAGAGGAAGACAGAGATTGGAATATATCCAGCAAATAATTGAGCAGGTGGGTTGCAAGTGCTACTCTGAGATGAAGACGTTGGCACGGGACGCGGATTCGTCGTAGCTGCGTGAAACCAGTCAGAAGACTGACGACTCAGATAAATAAATAAATAAAAAATAAAAATAAAAAAGAAATAAAAAAGAATTAATAACTTTCTTAGTTGTTCTGAAGCAAGTACCAAAACTGTTCGCTGTTGTTCTGCGAAGCTGCAGGAAATAGCACAAATTTTTCTGTGAGTTAAGTCACAGGCATGAGTATGGGCGATTGATCGATACCGTTGGGCTTCCCGTCGCCTGTTGGGACGAAGTTTTGTTTAATTGAATTCTTTTCCTTCCTGAACGGATTATGTGATTTCACGTGTTCCGGTCAGCAAGCTAGACGTCTCTTCCGCGGTCTTCCGTCTGTCTACATGTTCCCACCATCTCTTTCTATGTAGCTCCATTTCCTTGAGCACAGAATCAACTTGTAATTCATTCCTAGTGCCTTTATTTCTGAACCGATCTTCTCTGATACACCCTTTAACACTACGAGCAAATTTAATTTCTGAAGCCTGTATCCGGCTCATATCCTTTTGTGTAGAAACTGTGACCGTACGTAACAGTTACTGCTGAGTAGTTGGTCTTTTATTCGGTATCCAATATGAGCAAATCAGGTGTCTATTGTCCGCGGCTCGTGGTCTTGAGGTAGCGTTCTCACTTTCAGCGCCCGTGGTCCCGGGTTCGATTCCTGGCGGGGTTAGGAGTTTTTTCTGCCTTGAGATGACTGGGTGCTGTGTGTCTTTCATCATCATTTCATCCTCATTCACTCGAAAGTCGCCGTAGTGGCGTTAAAGGACTTGTGGAGCGGCGGCCGAACCGCCCCTCGAGGGTCTCCTGGCCACCAATGCCATACGCTCATTATTGTTAGGTGTCTATTTACCTGCAGTTACTCATTCTTTTAGGTACTTGGGCTATGCACGGCTCTGTTTAAAAAAGAATAGTTCGATGTAGCCATAGGATAAAGCCGCGCGCATTTGCTTTGATGCACCGCGTCTAATTCACCCCAAATAATAATCCGTAGCTGTGATACTGCAGTGAGATTATCTATGCGTTGGCTGGAATTGCTAGTTATTAAAACACAGATAAATACAGAACAAAAGTTAAATGAATCATTTCATAGAAAGTTAGTATTCTGACGCCTGTAATTGATGTAGATGACAGAGAATTATGTTGAACAATGTTTATTCAAGAAATGACGTCTCAAATAAACGGGAAGTGGTCCTAGTATAGTCAGTTAAATACAGTCACAAAATACTCTTCTCAAATGCAGTAAAGTTAGAGTGTGAGCGTTACGAGAATGTTGGCGAAATCCCCAAACTAAACAGTCATCAAAGACTCGTAAAAACTAAGTCCATTTTGTGATTACAAAACACGAAAGAATCCACAGCTCAAAACAGTTCATAACTCAACATGATGATTCACAAATTACCACACCCGATGCAAAGAATAACCAGCCATACTCTGTCTTTTGTCTGTTCCAAAAATCAACCTGCGTAAGTTAGAGTCTTGCTGTGGTGTTCATTCCTTGAGAAATTAAGGTATGGTAGCGGCTGTTCGCTCCCAAGTACGTTTCACCCATTTCATTGAAAACCATACGACTCCTCTGACAAGTCTGTCTCCTTTTAGAACTCGCGTAAAAGGTCCAGAATTACTCCTTTGAGCTCTTCACTCGAAAAGCCACAGAGTCCACTTGACACTAATAGTGTTCCTCAACTGTCTGCTTTTACACTGGCTGAAGGCCATCCGCACCAAAATCACATCGTTCTTACGTGCTACAGACATGAGCTGACTCATTCCGACGATTTTCCCGCACTAAACTAATACTAAAACAACATGTATAAAGAAATGCTACAAGTATCCAGTCACACTCCCATCCTTCACAATGATTGTATATAAAAGATAGTTCATAAATAAATAAGCCAATGTCCTTACTCAAGTGTACAATGAATTGTCACTAAATATTACATATTATTTATACAATTATTTATGCCTTCTTGACAGCAGCATCTTTTTGTTCTTTTTTGAGTCGTAGTGCCCGCTGACACATGCGATTGACCTCTAATAATAAAATAGATTCAGTTACGTAGCTTTCAGGGATAGCAGCTCTAGTGCAGTGCTGTCACCTGAGATACCGTTTGTTGAAGTCACATAAAGCGATTAAAATTCGTTAATTCAGCGGTTCATTATATTAATGTTTATTAACTTTGAAATGTTAAGTTCTGTATTTTTAATGATATTGAAATGTTGTTGTGTCATTGGATGCACCTCATTTATCTGAGATCGCCAGTGTGTTGAGATTTGTATTAATATGTAACTGTGATATATTGTCGAAGTTCAGAGAGCTGTACCTTAGCTGCCTTTAAGATCGTCTGACACTTCGCCATTTCTTCGAGTATTTTCTATTGTCCTAAGCGACTGTCCGTCCGCAAGATCCCCATATTGGGATTAAACCACGTCCGGTCCTTAACTGACGCACCTGGCTCGCCTGGAGCTGCCGCTGGAGTTCACCCTGAGGCCCGGACTGTACACCAAATATATCTTACCTCGTAGCAGTTTTGGCATATTAATTAAGTGCCAAATAAACACGTAAGTTTAAATAAACTCTCGAGTCAGGTTTATCTTTTCAAAAGTTCGTAGTGCTCTGCGATCATCTGATAGCACTTTTTTGCTTTGATCTATTACAGCACATCACCATCGTGGAACCCCTGGACACATACTTCAGAAAATGGTGCCTCCGCCTAAACCCCCAGAAAACTGTTACCTCAGCATTCCACCTACGGAACAGACACTCTGACTATAAACCAGAAGTTAAACTCCGAGGCCAAACCTTGAAGTACTGCAGCACATCCAAGTACCTCCGAATAACACTCGATAGGTCCCTAACTTTCCGACAACATCTCTCCAACGTGGCCGCAAAAGCGAATACCCGTAATAATATCATTCAGAAGCTTGCTGGTACCTCCTGGGGTTTCAGCGCTCACACCCTAAGATCAGCTGCTTTGTCACTATCATACTCTGTCGCTTAATACTGTTGTGCAACTTAGATGAACAGTGCTCACTGTAGCAAGATAGATGCGCAACCGAACCAGACAATGCGACTTATCACAGGCTGCATACGTAGCACTCAAACTGCATGTCTACCAGTTTTAAGAAACATCCAACCTCCAGCTCTATGAAGATCCGGTGCTCTCATGAAGACCTGGAGAAACGTTCAGAAGAACCTCAAGCTACCCGTGCACAGCGATATATTAATAGCAGAACATCAGCGTCTGAAGTCAAGAAAACCATCTTGGCGAACTGCACGACATCTTGAAGCCTCCGACTTTAACATCAACGAAGTATGGAGAAGTCAGTGGGATGATTCGTCAGTGTTCAACGGTCATCTAGTTGAAAAGCCTTCCATGCGAGTTCCAGGTTTCATACTCCCCAGCCGCCAATGAAAAACCACCAACCGCATCCGAACAGGACAAAGGAACTGCAGATATCTAAAGCACAAATGGGGCTGGGCAACATTTCCAGATTGTGACTGTGGAGCTGCCCTGCAAACAATTAATCACATTGTTGATGAATGCCCAAAACGAGTCTTTGGGGGATCAATAAATGACATCCACCATGCATCACCTGAACCGCTCAACTGGATCAACAGATTGGACTTAGAAACCTAAGAACTTGTGTAATGTGTAGATAATTTAGCATAATACTTTGAACATTTGATTCTGTACATGTATTTTGCTTGTCATTTCTTACATTGTATACTCTTAAAATTACGTGTTTGATTCAAGCTCTGTATCATCATACTATAAATAAGTAATCACAGACACAACGTACAGTTTGTGTCCTGGCATCGAAGTTTAGGTGGTTCACAGTCCAGGAGCCTCTGCTGAAATTCGTATCACCCTCGGCCAAACATTGCGATGAAACTTGCGTCAATTTGCAGTCACCATTAGTCCCAGAATACTATAGTTCTTGAAATACGACTGTCGTTTAATTACTGACAGTCATATGATTCCCCAAATCCCCATAGATCAGGCACTGAACCCTCTACTCAGTGGTACCGATACATTCAAAAACGAGCAGCGAAGCAAAAAAAAAAAAAAAGAAAAACTGATTTGTAGCATAAGCAAAACACTTGATTCAGCTCGACATTTCAAATATTCTGTCCATCTTCCCATCAGAAAACACGTCTTTTGTGTTATGAAATTCGTTCTGCACCATAAATCAACTAACATTTTATCATTTCTTACAATTTTACTCCGTCTAATTAGGAGCTTTGAAACTAATACTACCCTGAGCAGAAATCGCACATCTAGCTTTCATTTTAATTCAGTGCATAACTGGATCATAACTAATCAATATCATATTAGCGTCATAAAGCACTGAATCATAGAATTATTACTGTGAAGTTTACTAATACAAATCTATTAGATACCCTTTCAAAATAACATTTATCATAGAATTAACCGAATTACATAACCCAAAAAACTTATATCAAAATTTGCACGTAACTTCATGTTTTACTCCCACAAACAATTAAAATTTCAATAAGGTCTGGTGACCCCTCTGTGAGCATACAAGCTTTGGGGGGGGGGGGGGATTAGAGCGGCAGTTTTCCGCCGCAGAGCACGTGGCTGACGGTTGCTACGGGGCCGTGGCGAGCGATTACGCGGCCTTGGGAAAACCCGAGCGGAAGCTTGGCCCGTGTTTGTACACTTGGAGAAGATTATATGCAAGAGAAAAGTTGATATAAACTGAACTAAGAGTGACACGCACGTGCGAGTTGACACTCAAGGACAGGAAATTATGTAAAGCTAAATTATCCAGACGCGCCAAAAATATATATAATAGTGTAAAAGTTATTGTTATCTTAAAACATTTAAATTTATGAAAGTTCAAAACCTAATATCTCGGCAATGCATTTGCCGATTAATATGAACAAAGTGTTAAGAATGTGGCTAGTAGAGCTGCATCGAGCAATTATAGCCAGTTTAGCAGGATATGTAACATTTTCGAATAAGAGGTCGGAATATGGGATTCGACAAAGAGAAACTGTGAAATCACGCCAAAATAACATTATTTGTGAGAAAAGGGTGGCAGATACAGAAGAAAATGGTCTTTGGATTGTTATTGCCCGGAAAATTTCCATGTTTTTCAATGTATCATACGTGTTTTTGTGTTTAGTTTTAGAATATTCGTAATTTTTGTTGTTGTCAAACATTGTTTTGAGGTGGGTAGTCGTTTCGAGGGTGCATAGGGTGGTCATCTTTGAGGACAGTGAAGTTGGTTTTGAGCTACGCTAAGAGCCGGACGTGCCGCGAATGTGGGGGGAGTTGTGGGTTGATAGCCACGATCGGGGACAAGTATGTATGTAGCGACGTTCGAAAACGAACAAGTTGAGCGCAATATAGTGGCTTAGGGCAGCAGACAACAGTGTATTTCGTGAACTGTGAATAGACTGTCGAGTGCCGTGATCGCATTGCGACATATGAATTTTATAGTGAAGTGTTGTAGCATCAGTCATTAACGGCCACCCTTACATAAAAACGCCTCAGACAGCATTTTACGTGTTTAGTCAATATACTGAAGAATTTCGTGGAAAAATAGAAAAAATCTACTTGTTCAAATTATAAATCAACTTGAGTGACTTAATATATTTTTTTAAATTTCACCTCAATACCTGCCTGCATCGGTTATTTTATATTTTTATTTCAACTTGAAAATTGAGTTTACGACAGGCTTGAGCTGGCACACTATGACTGAAAACGTAACCAAAGATTGACACCAGCCACATCTCTGGGCAGCTCAATTAAGCTGAATGTTGAATGTAGCAATTATATATGTTCTCGTGCCATAGCACGTGGGGGCTGGAGCCAACTATACAAATCCACAGTGCTTAGGGCTCAGTACAGTAGTACCACACACAAATTTCGTGTGAACAAGAATTGCAGATCAATTATACATATTACACAAGGAATCGATCTAAATTACTACAACTAACAAACATAAATAACGCCTTTAATTTTCCCCCCATGTCTTACGTACAGAACAATTTATATTCTTCTCTTACGTAAATAACAAAATTAATTATGTTTTTCCGACCCCAGCGCACCAAGAGGCGTGTGGCTAATGTCGATACTCTCCTTGCACAAAATTGGGTCTACATACATCTTACATTCCTTTTAAACAAGCAATATAACCCTCAAAAATTCTTATAAGTTACACATTAAATTACGATTATATATAAACTTATGAAAATACAAGTAATGTTTTTCGTTCACCAGGTGCAAATCGACAATCGTTGTCTCTTAAAACATTCTGCTCGCCAGTGTATCTTCTGAAACTTACTTTTTAGAAATTTTTTTACCTGCTCAAATTCGCGCCCTCGTTCCTCTTTTACCAATGGACTCCTACGTTTACAGACAAAATTGGTGACCACAGCTAGAACGCCATGTTTACATTTGAGAAAAGCATACTTCCTTTCTTCAATATCGTTTATTTGATAAAATCCTGCACGTTTTTAATTTCTCCCCTCTGTAAACACTACGCTGTCAAATGATCAGTTTCAACGTCCCTTCCTTTTTTCTTCATATTTATGGTACTCATTATAACTTCAGAACAACCCTCAATCTTCATCAGGTTACCTTCCATTCAGAAGGCTGTTGCACTCAGCGACTGTTATATTGACTTGTAACAAGCGAGCTCAGGTACACGAAAATCATGTATCGACCCAATTTCGAGTTTGCGACTTGGTTTGTTCAGGAAGTCGTTCTGAAGTCGCGGTTGCTTTGCTTCACTGCAGAATTTGTACGGGACTGATGACCTCAGAAGTTAAGTCTCATAGTGCTCAGAGCCATTTGAACCATTTTTTTTGAAGTCAGTATGCACTCCCTGTGCATACCAGGGGGAGTCATTCTGGATGTGGGAAAGGTACTTCCTGATGTCATGAAGAGTACAGGGTGCAGCCAGCTGCACGTGGTGGCTCATGTTGGTACAAATGACGTATGTCGCTTTGGATCGGATGAGATTCCCTCTGGCTTCAGGCGACTAGCGGAAGTGGTAAAGACTGCCGGTCTTTCTTGCGAGATTAAGGCGGAGCTCACCATCTGGAGCATCGTCGATAGAACTGAGTGTGGTCCTTTGGTGGAGAGCCGAGTGGAGGGTCTGAATGAGAGGTCAGGCAGTTCAATGACTGTGTAGGCTGCAGATTCCTTGACTTGCGCCATTGGGTGGTGTTTCCGGGTCCACTTAATAGGTGAGGAGTCCACTACAGACACGAAGCAGCTGCACGGGTAGTGGGGGCTGTGTGGAAGGGACTGGGCGTTTTTTTTAGGTTTGAGTGTCTTAGAAAACCACAGAAAGGCCGTCCGTCTAAAACAGGGTGGGTAAAACAGTGCAAGGTAGGTATAGAAACGATTGGTATAGTAGTTGTAAATTGTGATAGCTGTCATGGCAAAAAAACAGAGCTCCCAGCCCTAATGGAAAGCACTGAAGCTCAAATAGTTATAGATACAGAAGGCTGACTAAAGCCAGAAATAAGGTCAGCAGAAATTTTTTAAAATGATCTAACAGTGAGTACTGGGACAACCTGTGTACGACCCCAAAGTACCGTTATCCAAGATGGCGGCGATGAAGTCATCCACGATGGCCTCGATGACGTCATCCAACATGGTAGCTGTGACGTCATTCAACATGGAGGATTTTGGATCAAGTTTGAATTTTGGCGGGAAAGTGCCATGACCCCCCTCACCCAGAAAAAATGGCTGGTAGTTCAAATTCCAAGAGGATAACGCACCACACCCCAGTTATCTCTACTAAGCAAAGAAAATCGCTGGAAGATAGCTCACTTGGGCTGCCTTCACTAACCTGTCACCCGACCGCCACTTCCTCCTATGAACTGGCGCCAAGTTTGAAGATTTGCAATAAACAAAGGTCACTTGGGGTTTCGCCACCAACCTAAGAAAATTGCAGGAAGATAGGTCACTTGTACTGACCTAAGTCATGCGACCGCCACCTCCTCCTACGAACTGGCACCAAGTTTGAATTCCTACAGGATAATGCATCACACTGTGGTTATCTCTACTAAGCAAAGAAAATCGTTAGAAGATAGCTCACTTGGCATACCTGCACTAACGTAAGTCACCTGACCGCCACTTCTTCCTATGAAGAAGTTTGAATTTTGGTGCTAAACAAAGATCAATTTACATCCCTCTAGTAAGCTAAGAAAATGGCGCTAAAGAAAGTACACTTATACTAACCTCAGTCATCCGACCGCCACCTCCTCCTAAGGATTCGTGGGAAAAGGACTTGGACACAAGTGTTTATTTTATTATTTTTATACAGTACAGCCATCCAGTGTGTTCACCACGATTCCAGACTCCAACTGACTTAGTACAAATCGCCACCACCAGAGGGCACTCTCATCTGTGATGTAATCTAAGATGGCGGCATACATTGTGTTCGCCATGAGGTCTGGACTCAAACTGAATTAGTACACAGTACCGGCACCAGAGAGCGCTACCGTGACATCAGGTGATGATCCAAGTACCGTAATCCAAGATGGCGGCAAACTGTGTTCACCACGAGGCGTAGTACATATTGACACCACCAGAAGCGCTACCATGGACTTTGAATGAATTTTCGCGAGTGCCACGACCACCTGATGTCCACCACGATCCTCTACTGACTTCCATGTCCCCTAACAACCCATGTTGGCTGGTAATTGTACTAACGTGCACTAATGTGCAACAACGTGTACTAATGCGCACAGTGCATGATGGTATCCAAGATGGTGGGGCGAAGTGGCCGGAAAACGACAATGCCTATGCCAAACATGTCATAATGTTTTGCAAGCAATGTCTCCACCATGAGATCTGGACTCCAAGTGACCTAGTACATGTTACTGTCACCAGAGGGTACTGTCATCCTTCCTGTAACCTAATCCCAGATGGTGGCCTGTAGAGGGAATATAGCGCGAAAATGACTCAGGCTGTGCTGGGCTGCTGGGGAGCGTAAGGAAGGAGTGCACTCTATTTCGTTTGGAACATTTTATTTAGTGATGGAATATATTTATCACGCTGACGCAAAACACTCGTCCTGATGTGCTTGGGGTCACAATACACAGTCTGCAGACACGCAAACAACTCCTAATTTTCCGAAATAATTTCAGTACAGACCTGCAAACTGCTCCTAAATAACTCAGCATAGTGATGTGTAGACACTCTCAGTAATCGTAAACTGTCCAAATAAGGCATGGCACAGCCTGCAGACCCACTCGCAAAATAATGCAATCAACGCGTGCAAGCCCCCCCCCCCCCCCCTTTCCCGCCACACCCAGTCCACCGGACTGTGAAGTGACGCGGTTGTCAGCTGTCAAACCACGCTGAGTTGCCCGCACGCATGAGGTGGGGACATCCCTTTCATACTTAATTTCTGAGAAATTCCAAATACATGTTCACCTAGACACACATGCTGACGTGATCAGGCGGGAGCACAGCTGCAAGCCACTCCAAACACAGGTGAAAGTGGCATCTAGGCGCCGTTGATGACACGATTGGATGGGAGTGAAGACTTATTTACAGAGCACAGACACTCGAAGCTGGCCCTCGCACATGGGTTCGTCGCTACCCTGGCTCTAGCTGCAGTCTGGCGAAGATGCTGCAGAAATCCATTCCAGAATAGCAGAAGCTGCTTGCTCCTTAGCGATTCTAATGGACGATGGGCTGACGCTTCACCGTGTGTAACTACTTACCATCGCAAGTGCATCTAGCAACGTTCTCAATGTTATACGGAAGTCACATTACTATCTAAAATAATAACCAAGTCGAACTCTAGTAAATTGCATAGTCTCCCAGAAATACTTCACATACTCTTTTGTAGGAGTTTTCATGTTGTCTCACCTTGTATGCACGGAAATTCATGCCTAACAGAACCAGTTTACGAAAATAGCGTAGAATAACATCGAATGTACTCTTCCTAGTGATCCTAACATGATACCCCAGTCTATCATGTGTTACCCTTCCTGCTTTCAACACACACAAATGTTTCCTCCGCTATGTAGAGGCTCCTATAACCCAGCACAAGGGATGTGAATGAATCGAGTATTATGATTGTCTCTTATCGAATCTACCAGCCGAATTACTGATGCCGTTGGTATTGAAGCACCATCCGCCTCTTCTTTCTGGGAACTTCAGAGGTATAGTTATTTTACATAGATCGCTAAATTTCATTGACAATTAAACCCCCAAATTTGTTTACAGATCATCATATACATATGAGACTCACAAGAATATTAGAAGCCAAGAGCACATTTACCAGTACAACTACAATTAAATATTATGACTGCTGCTACAGTCTGACACCGATCTATGTACGGTTAATGTCTCCTCTTGACGGTTGTCCTTCTGGAACCAATCTCATTATGTATAGTGCACCTCATTTTCCACATAAAAATCTCCGCCATTATCCATGTGCTTAATCTATACGTCCCTCACGATACGACACGCAGTCATCCTCTCTAGTCATGCCACAACATAAACCACAGTAACTTTACAATGCAATATATACACATTTTACACAACGTAAGCCACATTAAATTTAAAAAGCAATATATACACATATTACACAAACAGTGCAGTTATCTTTTATATCTGTACAGCACCCAAGAAAATTGTCGTATGCCTACACTCACACCGACTTTGTGTCACAATGTTCCTCGGTTCTAGGGAAGCACCGTCCACCTTTTCTTTCTTTCTGCAGACCTGACACTTAGCGGCAATAAACTATTTTACACTGATCGCCTTATTACACCGAGAACTAAACCTCGCAAAGTGTTATACATATCGTCAAATATGGAAAGACACCAACTCTATTACACTGTCCTCCCTCTGAGGCCAGGAGCTTGAATATTAGTGAATGAATTCGATCTCCAACTCAGCAATATATCAACACGTACCGTGTCGATGTCGTAAACATACAATTCGAATCCTACGCCATACAAAATCACCCCTTTTTCATCAGAAAGCCCTCAGTGAATCGAAGTAGGCCGGCCGGGGTGACCGAGCGGTTCTAGGCGCTACAGTCTGGAACTGCGCGATCGCTACGGTCGCAGGTTCGAATCCTGCCTCGGGCATGGATGTGTGTGATGTCCTTAGGTTAGTTAGGTTTAAGTAGTTATAAGTTCTAGGGGACTGATGACCTCAGAAGTTAAGTCCCATCGTGCTCAGAGCCATTTGAACCATTTTTTGAATCGAAGTAACCCTCACAACTGATGTGCAAAGACAGGCTCGTTTCCCCCTTGGTACAAACGCGCTACTGTTTCTGGTCCAGACCTGCCTGCTTGCTTGCCTTTCTACACCCATCTTCAGACTCTGGGATTACACAAACACAAGTATTTACGCATGGTTTGCTATAATATCATTTTCGCGGTACTTCTCGATATCAAGCACACAGCAGTAGCCTCCCAATCGCTCGTGCAACATAATTCTGAAGATATAGACTGGAAATTATTTCTCTACAAAGCAGAAACTTTAGCTAGGTGGCGCGTGCTCTAGACCACTGAGTAACTAGAAACAAAATCATAAAAAATGATATTTCCACCCACGAATACCGATCTCGCTCATGTAAGAGATTCCAAATCATCCCTATAATTTACAAGCCAACTAAGGTCTTTCCCATGTCTAGAGAACAGGCAAACGTATCTTCCACATGCCAGATGCACACACCACAATCGATCTTCCCTCAACTAAATAAAGGCGCGAAATCTGCAGAAGCCGTCAACCGAACCATTTATATGGGAGGGAATAACGGTCCAGCGCAAACACACCTCCATACATAATCTTCTCAAATTTCCACTTGATCATGAAAGCTATCCATCTTACGATCACTGTCTCAATTGAACGTCATTCGACAATGAGCAAAGTATCGGTAATACACCCTGCTGTCGGCAGTTGCTTTGGAAATATGAAAATCACTACCTTTACGATGACTCGATATACTCTTCCCTTTGCTATCACAGTACTCCAAGTCAGTTCCATACCCTATGACTGAATATAATTTCCTTTACATAAACACTTACTTTATAAACCTGATACTAAAATGTGAACATTTAACGCATCCCTTATTACTAAGTATAATACTTCATCAATAGATGATTGCCTACAATACCAAATAATACTGACTGAAAATCAATCATACGTGTGCATGTCTCTTAGATTTCTTCCTGCCAGGGCAACCACTGTGTCTTAGAAAGAGAGACACAATTGTCCAGATATTAAAAAAAAAAAAAAAAACCGATCACAACAACTACTGCATGTTACTCTCACAAGCAATCTTGGTTCTACAGGTGCACACAAGTATCCATGTCAAAAGCTATACCCACGTTACGAATCGAGGCACGACATTACCTCTGAATGAGGTGATTTTTTCCAGACGAATACTGTGACGGTGATTGTAGGAATGTGTATTATCAGCCCACAATGCAACCTCATTAAAAAATTACAGCATTTTGAAAGTGATTCTGCTAAGGAACGTAGTATGTAAGCGGTATTTACCACTCCCTCAGCCGGCCGAGGTGGCCGAGCGGTTCTAGGCGCTCCAATCTGGAACCGCGCGACCACTACGGTCGCAGGTTCGAATCCTGCCTCGGGCATGGATGTGTGTGATGTTCTTAGGTTAATTGGGCTTAAGTAGTTCTAAGTTCTAGGGGACTGATGACCTCAGAAGTTAAGTCCTATAGTACTCAGAGCTATTTGAACTACTTTGAACCACTCCCTCAAACCGATAATTCTACGGTATTTCTAGCGCATTCTTTGTCGAGACCATATAAGAGCTTCTGCGATATACCCACTGAGTTATAGGTGATGACTGATTGGGAAAAAAGACAAACAATAGTGGTAGATGATGTGCCAATTGAGGTCTTAATAAATGTACACTAGCTTCTCAGATCTCTAGTGTTACGCTATCCGCTAGAAATGATGTCCATTATTTTGAATCGGGTCTTTCCATTCAAGCACATACCTGTGTTGGATCCTATTGACAATTCCTTTAATTATTACGACCATTACTCAATCATATTTCTGGCACTCTCATATCTCGAAACGAGTCACCTCTCCCGAATCTAGCTGCTACAGTAAAATTCCAACATGGTTTTAGTCACCCCCAACGCATCCTGCAACTGCTCGCATTTCTACAACTTTCCGCATGTGATCGTTCCAATTTAAGTCGGAACTGAACATAAGTTGGAGAAAGACATATACACCACCTTCTGCAACCCATGTAGAAACAGCACGACCTGAGTTACAGCAACAGGACCGTGTTTTGAACATCCTGTGGAAATGCGCGCAACGTGGTACTTATCCAAACTAGATACAGATACTACTGCTCGAAGCAGATTCGCGTCCATTCAAATCAGTCAGCACAACATGCTATCATCGTTATTATCTACCCCCAACAGAGAAAAATTACGAACTTTAAAAGCTCATCCGATTTACAAGTCACCTAGACACCGATGATAGCGCAATGACACGTAGCTGTTTAGCGGTCCAGCGCGGAGAAAGAGATTTCGCTATTCTTCCCCAGAATAGCGCAGCGCGCAGCCATCAAATTATTCGTAATGGTATATGCAGCCCCTATCCGAATTTACACATCACACTGCTGCTGATACTGCCTCCTGTGTCTTACGGCGGATACCATAACAAGCCACACATCAACTTATTGTAAACGAAAGACGCTTACAACATAAGGAAACTGGAAGAGTTTGCTCGCTTTATGCAGAGTCCCCAAACTACAGTCCGAAGGTCATTCACTAGCTCTACATTTAGACTCGTCTCTCACACTGATAGACTAGCTGATAGCTCTATGTTCCATTTCGGCTCATTCCTCATATTGCAGTCACGTACGCGAGCACTATTCCATTGCTATCAATCCTCAGAAGGTGTCACCCATCCACGAAAAATCTCATTCCTCAACTCAGACAAGCGCTGTCAGTCAATCATTATGTGGTAACCAACAGCGCGCCAATGTACGGATGGAATGGAAAAGACACCACCAATATACTGTAATAATAAGCATCACAGTTGATAGTGTGAGTAATTTTAGCAATTTTACTGTAACTTCAACACCGGCCAATGATGTGACAGCATGTCTCCTCAACTTCAGTGTCATAGCTAAACCACCCCCTCCCCACTTTGCGAGTATAATTGTGAACATGGATAGATGATTGTGCAGTACGTCCATTCAGTGTTAATTCTCATTCATGTTTTAGTTGATCGGACAGTTTTCATAGCATTTTTCGGCGTGAATCATCAACCAGAGATTTTATAATGCTGTTCCCATCCTTCTAAAGTTATTACATTTATTTTGACTGTATCCTTTTCTTTCTCGTTTATGTGTCATTAATTTGTATGCTATTGTCTATCGCCTGTGAATGCCATTTTCAATATCATTAATGAAACGTTCCCATCATCCCTGTTGCTTTTTCCTCGTTGTATTTTTAGCTACATTTCGTTTCATGTTATACATCAGGAGGTTTTCTTGAGAATGTGATTGTAGGTTTATATTATAGGTTGTATTTGTTTCACTGCTTTCTCCATCTGCTCATTGCAGATTCAATCGAATCTAGGGCTCTTACAGTCAACAGTTTGTTTAGCTAGTCCTGACTCAAAGAGATATCTAAAACTTTTCATTTGGAGGAGGTGAATCTTGTGTTTTCCTACACATTTAGGGCTATTTTTCTGTTTCGTTTTCCTTTATCTAATCCAAATCTGAAGTTTGAGCTTATCATGGAGAGATCTGAGTCAATATTCAGTCCTCTAAAAGTATGTGTGTCAATCACTTATGAGGCTATCCTCGTGTTAGCAATTACATTATCAATAAGGCATCTAGTCCTCTTTGTGCTCCATGTATATTTAGTAATATTTTCATTTCGAAAAAAGTTATAGACAGCGAAACTCAAATGAAAAAATGTATGATATTCTTACCGAAAATATAAGTTTTGGTAAATTGAGTTGATTATCCATTTTAGACAGAAGACGAACATTCATTCGTTAGAAGTGTTTACTTCCTGGAATGGTTCAAATGTCTCTGAGCACTATGGGACTTAACATCTGAGGTCATCAGTCCCCTAGACTTAGAACTATTTAAACCGATCTAACCTAAGGACATCACACACATCCATGCCCGAGGCAGGATTCGAACCTGCGACCGTAGCAGTCGCGCGGTTCCGGACTGAAGCGCCTCGAACCGCTCGGCCACCGAGGCAGGCGATAAATAAGGAATTAATCACTATGACCAGTATGAGTAAAAGTACAATGCCCTCTTCCTTAACAGAAGATAAATTAGCTCTTAAATTATGACATGTTGTGTAATTTCCAAAGTAGGCTGCGCAAATCATATGGCTGAATTATACATCATTGTGTAGTTCACATTTATCGCACCGTGTATTTGTATCTCACGGCGTGTAGAAGCTCTAAAAACACACTTCATACGAAAAACTTCTTCACTCAAGGAACTCCTTAAGCTCTTGTTGTGCAATTTCATGTCGTAGAAAATCGATCGTATACGACAAAAACGAGGCATTCTGTGTTGGAGCCATTACAGGCTGCACAGGGTGTACAGTAGCAAACACGTTTTCTAGTCGTCATTCGTAATGCATTAGTTCTTACTAACTACCTTGAAAGACAACAAGTATAAAGGGACTTAGGGAAACGACAGCAAATTTGACGTTGCCCTAGTTCCTGCACTGCTGAAAATCAGATTCCTATGCAAGTCAAAAGAATACTGGCCAAATTTTGCTGAAATCTGAACCCAACTGTATTCCATTAAGAGGAATATCAGGTACTGTGTTTATTGATTACTGACAGTGTAATAAAATTTAATAAAAAAAGTGCTTGAAGAGAATCAGTAAAACATTCTCCGAGAATGTCACAAGGTATATTGCCTTAAATCGAATAGTTGAGGCAGAGTGTGCTGTTATATGAGTCAACGCTATTTCCAAAATATCAAAACAGGAAACAGTTCATAGCTTATCATGGAATCCAAAGGGTAATGATGAATTTCTAAGTGCTAAAAATTGAGGTATGAGAAAACATGAAATTAAACATTCACTAATTAGGAACTTTATTAAGATGAGAAGGTAATTGGGTCAGAGCGTTCACGTACTTCGTGATTCGAAATATCCCTTGGAGTCGAAGACAGGCAAGAGACACTCTAAGTACCTGAAGTACTTCTCACTCCTATAGGATGTTCGGCGGAACTTCTCCAGTTGCTCCTTAAAGTTTTCAGACTGTGAGTCAAGCGGAGGCCCCATGTCGTCGGTCCGGAGTAAGAACGGCAGGATTTTGAAGGCTGTTATGACAGCTACTGTCCCAAAGTGGTCCATGTCTCTGCGCAGCTGCTCCATCGGGTAGGTATCCGCCTGCTGCTGCAGCCCCAGGGCCCGCAGTGTGTGCTGCAGGGTGCTGTGGTACTCGAACAGCAGCAGGTCCGTGTGGTGCTGCAGCACCTCAAGGCTGGCGCTGGAGTGTAAAAAGTACTGCAGGTCTTCCGCTGGAGACCCCACGTGCAAGCCCTGGAACATACACCTGAGATAATTTCATATCTCAGACAAGCATATCAATATATACTTTAACACAAGGAAAACAAAATTACTTCAAGCTTGGTTTCTAGAAACTCTGACTGCTTTGTCCGCCACACGTGCTTCGACATCTTTGTGTGAACTTCAGTGGAACTATACTACAAGGGTGAGTCAAATAAAAACGTTAAATATTTTTTTAAATATTGTTTATTTTGCAGAAGTGGTACAAAGCTGTATCACTTTTCAACATAATCTCCCCCACGCTCATAGCAAGTCCTCCAGCGGTTACAAAGTGCATAAATTCCTTCAGAAAAAAATTCTTTTGGTTGTCCGCACAACCACTCATGCACCGCCTGGCGTACCTCTTCATCAGAACGGAACTTCTTTCCTCCCATTGCGTCTTTGAGTGGTCCAGATATATGGAAATCACTTGGGGCAAGGTCTGGTGGGTATGGTGGATGAGGAAGACACTCAAAATGCAGGTCTGTGATTGTTGCAACTGTTGTAGGGGCAGTGTGGGGCCTTTCATTGTCATGTCGCAAAATGACACCTGCTGACAGCAATCCACTTCGCTTTGATTTGATTGCATGTCGCATATGATATTTTTAAGACATCTGTTTATAATGCACTGGTGACAGTGGTCCCTCTAGGCATGTAATGCTCCAAAATGACGCCTTTTTCGCCCCAAAAGAGAGTCAACATAACCCTCCCTGCTGATTGTTCTGTTAGAAACTTCTTTGGTTTTGGTGATGAGGAATTGCGTCATTCCTTGCTCGCTCACTTCGTTTCCGGTTGTTGGAAGTGAACCCAAGTTTCGTCTCCAGTAACGATTCTTGCAAGGAAGCCATCACCTTCTCGCTCAAAGCGCCCAGCAAGCTATTCACAAGCATCAACACGTCGTTCTCTCATTTCAGGAGTCAGCTGCCACGGCACCCATCTTGCAGATAAACTGGAGTACATCATGCACAGTGTGGTGTGTTGACCCATGACTCATCTGTAAACATGCTGCAATGTCATTCAGTGTCACTCGGCGGTTTCCCTTCACTATGGCTTCAACTGCTGCAGTGTTCTGTGGAGTCAAAACTCGTTGTGCCTGAACTGGACGAGGAGCATCTTCCACTGAAGTCACACCATTTGCGAACTTCCTACTCCATTCGTAGACTTCCTGCTGTGACAAACATGCATCACTGTACTGAACCATCATTCGTCGATGAATTTCAATAGGTTTCACACCATCACTATTCAAAAACCGAATAACGGAACGCTTTTCTTCCCTGGTGCAAGTCGCTAGTGGGGCGGACATCTTAATACTGATACTGCGACGGTATGTGTGCATCCGCTCTATGCTGCCACCTACAGGCCATTCTGTACGCTGTTTGTAGCACGCTTACCAACTTACAGGATAACGGCGCGAAATTTAGATTTGTTATTACAAATTTAAGGTTTTCATTTGACTCGCCCTTGTATAAATACCGCGGAGCTGGCAACGATATTAAACAGGGGGCAGGTCGATACTATGGCATAAAGTCTTTGCAAATTTCATTCCATGAACTCAGTTGGACAGTAACTATGCCTCGTAGACAGGCGTGTGAACAATAATATAGGGAGATGTCAGCATCAGCATTTGGGAGGGGGGGGGGGGGGGGTAAGTCTGGTTGGGCTCAAAGGTACCGGTTGCAGTAATCGGCGAATCGTTCGACATTTGAATAGGGGCGATACCAGCATTCGACAATGTAGCCAAGAATAGTAAACCATGGCGGAACACAGATTAATCATTATAATCGATCCGACGGGCACGTGGTGTTTCAATGACCAAAAGGACCATCAAGAGGCGGATCATAGAAAGAGGGCTGAGCTCACTGCGTCCCTTGCGCCGCCTACGCCAATAAGCCCGTTTGCTTTGGTATCGGATACATTCGGCCTGGAATCTCATAAGACAGGATAGAATTGTCTTCATTGATGAGTTCCTCTTCGAAATGAGCCCCGATGATGGCGAAGATGAGTCAGAAGATGCCCTGGACAGCGACGGGATACCAACCTGAGTAATGGCCATTTCATAGCAGGACCCCTTTCGATGTCATCCGCGGCACCCTCAGAGCTCAGCAGCACGTCGACGATATTCTACGCCACATTTTGTTGTGGCAAGCCTTTCTGGGCTTACATTTCATCAAGGTAATGCCCCCCCGCACACTTTTCTACTACTTCTCTTCGTGCTGCCCAAGCCCTACTTTGGCCAGCAAGGTCGCCAAATAGCTTAGAAAATTATCTGCAGAGCCTTCCAACCATCTCGGGATTCTGACGATCTAAGGCGCCCATTGGACAGAATTTTGCGCGATATCTCTCACTGAGGACATCCAACAACTCTATCAATGAGTGCCAAGACGACAGCTGCTTGCGTAACGGCCAGAGGTGGAGCAACACGTCACTGACTTGCTCAGTTTGTGAATGTCCTTCTCTTGAATATCAATCTTTTCTGAAACTGTAACAATCTGTTTGTGCCACGTGTCTACCTACTTCCGTCCCATTCAGATAACTTCTTCGAGGTGCGTATTTTTTTTTTTTTTTGTCTTAGAGTGTATTACACGAACTATAGGTTGTTTCCCTGTCTCAAGCCTAAGGAAATAAAATGTGCCTTTCTTTTAACGAATTTTAAAGCAATATTTTATCTGCAGATTTTAAAAATAACCCCCAAAAAATTTTGGTCGTACGTAAAATCTATGAACGCTACAAATAATTCAACAGCTTCTCTTGCTGATACTACGGGTAATGTAACTGATGATGATAAACAGAAGGCCGAAATTCTAAACTTAGCTTTCAAAAACTCGTTTACGGTAGAGGACTGCAGCACCATTCCACCTTTCGATTATCGAACAAACGAAAGGATGGCTGACGTAGTGTTTAGTGTATCTGGGATTGTAAAACAGTTAAGATCCTTAGACGTCAGGAAGGTATCTGGCCCAGACGGTATCCCCGTAAGTTTTTATGTGACTATGCTACAAATATAGCTCCATTATTATCCGTCATCTATCAAAGATCATGGGAACGGCGGAAAGTTCCACCGGCCAATTTCACTGACATCGACTTGTTGTAGTATAATGGAACATATTTTGTGTGCAGACATAATGACCTTTCTAGACTCTGAGAAGCTTATCTGCAGAAACCAGCACGGTTTTAGCAAACAGCGGTCATGCGAGATACAGCTGGCCCTGTTTGTGCATGATACACAACAGGCTCTAGATACCGGCTCCCAGGTTGATGCCATATTTTTCGACTTTACAAAGGCGTTCGACTCAGTTCCGCACTTCAAAATGGCTCTGAGCACTATGGGACTCAACTGCTGTGGTCATAAGTCCCCTAGAACTTAGAACTACTTAAACCTAACTAACCTAAGGACATCACACACATCCATGCCCGAGGCAGGATTCGAACCTGCGACCGTAGCGGTCGTGCGGTTCCAGACTGCAGCGCCTTTAACCGCTCGGCCACTCCGGCCGGCTCAGTTCCGCACTGTCTCTTGCTACAAAAAGTGCGTGCTTACGGTCTATCCGATGACATATTCGGTTCGATAGAAAGTTTTCTAACAGAAAGGGAGCAGTATGTCGTCCTGAACGGGGTGGCTTCAATAGAAACAAGCGTAACTTCAGGTGTGCCCCAGGGCAGCGTAATAGGTCCTCTGATTTTTACGGATTACATAAACGATCTGGTTGATGGTATTGATAGCGGCCCTAGACTTTTTGCCGATGATGCTGTGGTCTACAGGTAAGTAGTATCACACGAAAGTTGTGAACAAATCAATGAGGATTTGCAGAAAATAAATGCGTGGTGTAATGACTCGCAGTTATCTCTCAATATTAGTAATTGCAATCTACTGCGTATAGCAAGGCGAAAATCCCCATTAATGTACGAGTACACAATAAATGCCCAGTCTTTGGAAGCGGTAACGTCCGTCAAGTATGAAGGTGTCACTATTCGAAATTACACAAGCTGCGACATCGTCGCGAAAAAACACAGTGACCCGTGTATGTAATAAGTTTCCTTTAATTTATGTCTGTGGTCACAATCTTTTCTGTTTAACAGATTACCGGTTTCGGTCTTTAATGACCATCATCAGATCTGCAGCAAAAATGGGAAAAATATAAATACACTTGCAAACTGTATACAGCTTAAGAACAATACATAGAGCATATTGAAAAGTAGTACTGACAAAATTTACATTTGTGAGCTTTAAATGTGAAGAGGCATACCTGTCTCATAAAAACGAAGTCCTAATGCACTGTAGCCATAGTGGCATAGTCTACTGTTAAATGCGGAATCAGCACCAGCATCGTCAAATACATATAAGTAACATCACATGCACGAGTCATGTTGTCAGTAAAACTACTGTTTAAAACAAGCTGCCGTACAGTAGCCACAAGATGTTTGTGCAGTAAGTTGACCAGATGTTGCTAATGTCAGCATACACTAGTTTTCAATAATTAATTGAAACAGCGAAAATAAAAGGGGGAGGGGGATACAATAGTTAAAGTCTGTAATAAGCTTATAAAGTACAAAAAGTGTTACAGTAGTAAAAAGCAATAAAAAGAAGAACACGACAAAAGTAATATTGTTAAAAAGACGAAGAGTTAAAAAACGGTGGTTGACATGTGCTCTGGTGCCAATATTCTAGGCAATAACACAAATATTAAACACCGTTGATATTGCACCGGGTAATATAAACAACATAAAACAAATCGCTAAAGGAGCCACAAATGACACGAAATATAGTTCTGCACATAATCAGCGCCCTCTGCTAGCGCTACCTCTAGAATTCCGCGCAGGCGGGAAGTAGTTGGAGGAACGTGACCGGCAGAGGGCCCCTCGTACCCATTTAAAGCGCACAAATGTAAATTTTGTCAGTACTACTTTTCAATATGCTCTATGAATTGTTCTTAAGCTGTATACAGTTTGCGAGTGTATTTATATTTCCCCATTTTTGCTGCACATCTGATGATGGTCATTAAAGACCGAAACCGGTAATCTGTTACAGAAAAGATTGTGGCCATAGACATAAATTAAAGGAAACATATTAGAAATTATCTCAAATGGAATGATCAGATTACACAAGTAACGGGTAAGGCGAACTCTAGATTGCGGTTTATTGATAGAATTCTGAAGTGATGCAGTCCTTCAACAAAGTAAATTGCTTGCAATACTTTAGTTCGTCCACTCTCAGTGTATTGCTCCTCTCTAAGGGACCCTTACCAGTTGGGTCTGATTCAAGAGATTGGGAAGGTCCAGAGAAGAGCGGCAAGATTCGTGACTTGTACATTTAGCCATCGCGAAAGCGTTACAAATCTCATAGAAAGTTTGAAGTGGGACACACTTGCGGATAGACGACGCGATAAACGGAAGGGGCTGCTCACTAAATTTCAGAATCCAATCTTCGCCGTGGATGTAGAGCATATACTATTACCACCAACTTTCACATCGCGCAATGATCACCATTCAAAGATAAAGGAAATTAGAGCTCATACTGAGGCTTTCGGACAGTCGTTTTTCCCTCACGCGATCCGTGAGTGGAACAGAGGGGGCGGGGGGGGGGGGGGGTGAGGGGGGAGGGGAATATGACTTTGGCGCGAATTGTGCCCTCCGCCACACACCGCTTGGTGGCCAGCGGGGTATAAATGTAGTATATTGATTTTTGTATATTTAATATAATTTTGTTGTTTTTTTGTCTTAGTATTTTATAGAATTGATTTTTTAAATTATAGATGTAGATGTAGATATTTAGTGTTACCGAACACTTAACTGCGCTTATTACAAAGGCTGGGTTGTACTGTTTGGCCTTGTCTTACGCATTTTGATGTTTAGTTGATATTCTGAACTTAAACATCGACTACTGTTACTTTTATACTTTTCGGAGTATTTTGAACTCAACATCCACTACCGTTATTCTCGAGGAAAGTATACAAAATCAAAGACTTTTGAGCAAAGAAGCTTTTTTTGTGAGTATTTTACAGATAAGAAAAGGCATAGAACGTAAAAATAATAGGTCAACATGAACAACTTAATGTTAAAAATTAATGCAGTTTCAGGAGAGAAACAACAAAATACAATGCGCATGTTCTAGTCTTTTGACCCAAAATAGAGAACCGTACTAAGTGTGTGTACTATTTTACACAAATAGAACAGGAGCCAGTGAGGATGACACGTAAGTATCGAAGTTAATATGGGAAGGGATTTAGAAAATGGAAAACACACGGTTTTTTGCACAAGGCATACTAAAGAGAGAGAGAGAAAGAGACGAAGAGGGAGGAGGAAGGAGAGAGAGATGGAAAACACGAAAAAATGGCAACCGGGGCTTCTAACCTCTGAAAGATGAAATTTAGCGCAGCTTGACTATTCTGTCTCTCGAATATATCAAACACTTTCCAGTTGCATCTGGCGCTGCGGTGGATAAGTTCTGTATATTGGATGTGTCGGTACACTGGCAATGCACAGTTCTTCAGTCACGCCATTCCATGTAGTAGTAGTACTTGTTGTTTATAATGATGATGATGATGATGATGATGGTGATGCACTGTTTCGGGATTACGACTGCTTGGTCTTACGCGCCAATGACAAAATGTCTTTTCGAGTGGCGTAGTTGAGAGTAATAAAACTATAAAAATTCAACAAGAATTAAAAATCCATGCACATCATGACACATGTTAAAACGCGCGCACTCTCGCGCTCAAACACACACACACACACACACACACACACGCAAGCTCAGAAGTACTAAAATCAACTTTGTTGTCAAGTTACGAAGCGAAGAGAAATTCACAAGGAAATTCTAAAAGTGTACAACGGACAAATGTGGCTACCTGAACGTGGGAATAAAGAGGATGATCCTACTGCTCTGAACCCACTAAAATCTCTCGCCTAAAAGTTTAGTGTAGAGTCTAGATGCTACACAGAGTTTTAAGTCTTAATGCACTCGTCTCGCTCAAAATGGTTTAAATTGCTCTGAGCATTATGGGACTTAACATCTTAGGTCATCAGTCCCCTAGAACTTAGAACTACTTAAACCGAACTAACCTGAGGACATCACACACATCCATGCCCGAGGCAGGATTCGAACCTGCGACCGTAGCGGTCGCGCGGTTCCAGATTGAAGCGACTAGAACCGCTCGGCCACACCGGCCGGCACTCGTCTCGTCATCAGTTGAGGGAAGGTATTTTATCGATTCCCTCATAAGGGAATCAATTACGTGTCTTTAGTAGAATTTCAGACGTCTTTTTTCTTGTAAGACAAATGAACAAACATTTGAGTCCTTCATACTCGGCTTTCTCTCTTCTGCCGTTCAACATGTAAGATGTCTACTGTAGTAGATGTAAGTTGAACGAAATAGTTGTCATAATTTTCACATATTGTGAATTAATTTTATGTAGACATACTTGTCCAGTACCCCTAATTACTTATACGTATGGATTTTGTGTTTTAGCTGTTCGTTATCGCTGTGAAACATAAGTTCGGTGATGTGATGACGATGTTCCGTACACGTGCTGTTACGTGATTAATTATCTCATTTACGTTAGAGCATGTAGTCTGATTTTCATTGACTTCGAAATCTGATTTGTATTGCTGTCCACCGCGACATATTTCATCGGATTGTGCTGCAATTTTACACGGTCTCATATCACTCTATATATTGCTATCCAACAGCGAATACTACGCCTTTCTCCTGAAAACAACACCGAAGGAAACAGTAATGCGAGCAGAATCAGCCACAGCGGGGAATGTTATACCACCAAATCTTATTTTAAAATTTTTCGAAGTCATTTCCTTTTCAGCTGCAGCTGTTGCAATATGCCCCGTCAGTGAGCATTTTGACACTCTACTGCTACAAAATAATTTAATCTGACTTACGGGATATGTTACAATACCTACTTAAAGTTGCTTCTGCCCACTCTTCAAAATATGAAACGCACCTCGTTAAAGAGTTGCATATGGTGATTTACACACCACAGGCATCACAGACTGGGAGATCCTCCTGCCGCAGTAGTAAGCCACGCGTTAACTGGCAGTGTGTCATATTTGGACGTTGGTTAAGGTGTCTCAGTGCTGACGGAGTGACCGGCCTGACGTATGCTATGTCTGGAAGGTGGCTTTGAAGGATGTGTAGCAATCAGGTCTGGTATTAGGTCCAAGCTACAGAAGCGTAATTCCGTAGCGATCAGGTCTGGTTTTAGGTCCATGCGACACAAGAGTCGTGTCGTGTTTTGACGCGAGGGCACAAGCAAAATCTTCACCGGGCTCAACAGAAGCTCAAGGAAAAGTAGCTAATGACTGAGGAAGCCGAGGGGGGAAGGGTGAGAGGGGTAAATAATACGTCGCTCGTGTCGAAATATGTTCTCGAACCAGCTCTGGTGCAGATAGGTGTCAGACACGCCTATCGATATGTTCGCTATAACTCTTGTTATTCTAGAAGATGTTTCCTGATTTTATTAATAAAAAATTTGTCTTCACTTTCAGACGTTTTCTAATTACTTGTTTTTAGGTACTGTTGTGTGCGAAATGTCTTGAACGTACCAAAATACTGTTCAGAACATATGCATTCATTTCCTTCTTGCACAATTTATACTGAAGAGCCAAAGAAACTTGTACACCTACCGAATATCGTTTAGGGCCCCTGCAAGCACGTAGAAGTGCCCCAGCATTACGTGGCATGGACTAATGTCTGAAGTAGTGCTGGGGTGAACTGACACCATGAATCCTGCAGGGCTGTCCATAAATCCTTAAGAGCACTAGGGGGCAGAGATCTCTTCTGAACAGTGCGTTACAAGGCATCCCAGATAAACTCAACAACGATCATATCTGGGGAGTTTGGTGGCCAGCGGAAGTGTTTAAATTCATAAAACTGTTCCTGAAGCCACTCTCTAGCAAATCTGGACGTGTGGGGTGTCGCATTGTCCTTCTGGAATTCTCCAAGTCCGTCCGAATGCACAAAGGAAATGAATGGATGCAGGTGATCAGACAGGATGCTTAAGTACGTGACACCTGTCGTAGTCATATCTAGACATATCAGGAGTCCCATATCACTCCAACTGCATACGCTTCACACCATTACGGAGCTCCACCAGCTTGAAGAGTCCCCTGCTCACATGCCGAGTCCATGGATTCATTAGGTTGTCTCCATACCGGTACACGTCCCTCCGCTCTATAGAATTTGAAACCAGACTCGTCCGACCAGTCAACAAGGCTCCGCTCATCAACAGTCCACTGTCGGTGTCGACGGACCCAGGCGAGGCGTAAAGCAGAGTACGCTAAAGAACTTGCCCCGCTTCTAACAGCCGTGCACCGCAAGTCTCTAGAGGAACGGAAGGTTCCAAATGATTGGAAAAGAGCACAGGTAGTCCCAGTTTTCAAGAAGGGTCATCGAACAGATGCGCAAAACTATAGGCCTGTATCTCTGACATCGATCTGTTGTAGAATTTTACAACATGTTTTTTGCTCGCGTATCATGTCATTTCTGGAAACCCAGAATCTTCTCTGTAGGAATCAACATGGATTCCGGAAACAGCGATCGTGTGAGACCCAACTCGCTTTATTTGTTCATGAGACCCAGAAAATATTAGATACAAGCTCCCGGGTAGATGCCATTTTCCTTGACTTCCGGAAGGCGTTCGATACAGTTCCGCACTGTCACCTGATAAACAAAGTAAGAGCCTACGGAATATCAGACCAGCAGTGTGGCTGGATTGAAGAGTTTTTAGCAAACAGAACAGAGAGTGTTGTTCTCAATGGAGAGACGTCTACAGAGGTTAAAGTTACCTCTAGCGAGCCACAGGGGAGTGTTATGGGACCATTCCTTTTCACAATATATATAAATGACCTAGTAGATAGTGTCGGAAGTTCCATGCGGCTTTTCGTGGATGATGCTGTAGTATACAGAGAATTTGCAGCATTAGAAAATTGTAGCGAAATGCAGGAAGATCTGCAGCGGATAGGCACTTGGTGCAGGGAGTGGCAACTGACCCTTAACATAGACAAATGTAATGTATTGCGAATACATAGAAAGAAGGATCATTTATTGTATGATTATATGATAGCGGAACAAACACTGGTAGCAGTTACTTGTGTAAAATATCTGGGAGTATGCGTACGGAACGATTTGAAGTGGACTGATCATATAAAATTAATTGTAGGTAAGGCGGGTGCCAGGTTGAGATTCATTGGGAGAGTCCTTAGAATATGTAGTCCATCAACAAAGGAGGTGGCTTACAAAACACTCGTTCGACCTATACTTGAGTATTGCTCATCAGTGTGGGATACGTACCAGGTCGGGTTGACAGAGGAGATAGAGAAGATCCAAAGAAGAG
Organism: Schistocerca americana; assembly: GCF_021461395.2. Classification (NCBI taxonomy): domain Eukaryota; kingdom Metazoa; phylum Arthropoda; class Insecta; order Orthoptera; family Acrididae; genus Schistocerca; species Schistocerca americana. The sequence goes on along the minus strand of NC_060120.1, from coordinate 658,956,295 downwards.
CGGTGCGTTTCGTCACAGGGTTATTTGGTAACCGTGATAGCGTTACGGAGATGTTTAGCAAACTCAAGTGGGACACTGCAAGAGAGGCGCTCTGCATCGCGGTGTAGCTTGCTGTCCAGGTTTCGAGAGGGTGCGTTTCTGGATGAGGTACCGAATATATTGCTTCCCCCTACTTATACCTCCCGAAGAGATCACGAATGTAAAATTAGAGAGATTCGAGAGTGCACGGAAGCTTTCCGGCAGTCGTTCTTCCCGCAAACCATACGCCACTGGAAGAGGAAAGGGAGGTAATGACAGTGGCACGTAAAGTGCCCTCCGCCACACACCGTTGTGTGGCTTGCGGAGTATAAATGTAGATGTATACAGGGTGTTACAAAAAGGTACGGCCAAACTTTGAGGAAACATTCCTCACACACAAATAAAGAAAAGATGTTATGTGGACATGTGTCCGGAAACGCTTAATTTCCACGCTAGAGCTCATTTTAGTTTCGTCAGTATGTACTGTACTTCCTTGATTCACCGGCAGTTGGCCCAATTGAAGGAAGGTAATGTTGACTTCGGTGCTTGTGTTGACATGCGACTCATTGCTCTACAGTACTAGCATCAAGCACATCAGTACGTAGCATCAACAGGTTAGTGTTCATCACGAACGTGGTTTTGTATTCAGTGCAATGTTTGCAAATGCGGAGTTGGCAGATGCCCATTTGATGTATGGATTAGCACAGGGCAATATCCGTGACGCGGTACGTTTGTATCGAGACAGATTTCCAGAACGAAGGTGTCCCTACAGGAAGACGTTCGAAGCAATTGATCGGCGTCTTAGGGAGCACAGAACATTCCAGCCTATGACTCGCTACTGGGGAAGACGTAGAACGACGAGGACACCTGCAATGGACGAGGCAATTCTTCGTGCAGTTGACGACAACCCTAATGCCAGCGTCAGAGAAGTTGTTGCTGTACAAGGTAACGTGACCACGTCACTGTATGGAGAGTGCTACGGGAGAACCATATGTCTCCGTACCATGTACAGCGTGTGCAGGCACTATCAGCAGCTGATTGGCCTCCACGGGTACACTTCTGCGAATGGTTCATCCAACGATGTGTCACTCCTCATTTCAGTGCAAATGTTCTCTTTACGGATGAGGCTTCATTCCAACGTGATCAAATTGTGAATTTTCACAATCAACATGTGTGGGCTGACGAGAATCCGCACGCAATTGTGCAATCACGTCATCAACACAGATTTTCTGTGAACGTTTGGGCAGGCATTGTTGGTGATGTCTTGATTGGGCCCCATGCTCTTCCACCTACGCTCAATGGAGCACGTTATCATGATTTCATACGGGATACTCTACCTGTGCTGCTAGAACATGTACCTTTACAAGTACGACACTACATGTGGTTCATGCACGATGGAGCTCCTGCACATTTCAGTCGAAGTGTTCGTACGCTTCTCAACAATAGATTCTGTGACCGATGGATTGGTAGAGACGGACCAATTCCATGGCCTCCACGCTCTCCTGACCTCAACTCTCTTGACTTTCATTTATGGGGGCATTTGAAAGCCCTTGTCTACGCAACCCCGGTACCAAATGTAGAGACTCTTCGTGCTCGTATTGTGGACGGCTGTGATACAATACGCCGTTCTCCTGGGCTGCGTCAGCGCATCAGGGATTCCATGTGATGGAGGGTGGATGCATGTATCCTCGCTAACGGAGGACATTTTGAACATTTCCTGTAACAAAGTGTTTGAAGTCACGCTGGTACGTTCTCTTGCTGTGTGTTTCCATTCCATGATTAATGTGACTCGACGAGAAGTAATAAAATGAGCTCTAACATGGAAAGTAAGCGTTTCCGGACATATGTCCACATAACATATTTTCTTTCTTTGTGTGTGAGGAATGTTTCCTGAAAGTTTGGCCGTACCTTTTAGTAACACCCTGTATGTAGATGTCGCGCGGACATCAAGGGTACACGAGGGGGCCTTCGACTCTGAAAGCCCATATCAGTGGTTGCACTTCTGCCACGTTGAACGATTCTCTTCATTCGCCGTTGGTTCCGTTCTTGCAGGATCTGTTTGCGGCCGCAGCGATGTTGGAGATTTGATGTTTTACCGGATTCCTGATATTCACGGTATACTCGTGAAATGGCCGTACGGGAAAATCCGCACTTCATCGCTATCTCGGAGGTGCTGTGTCCCATCGCTCGTACGCCAACTGTAACACCACGTTAGAACTCACTTAAATCTTGATAACCTGCCATTGTAGCAGAAGTAGACGATCTAGCAACTGCGCCAGACACTTGTTGTCCTATATAGGCGTTTCCGACTGCGGCTCTGTATTCTGTCTCTTTACGTATCTCTGTATTTCAGTGCGCATGACTATACCGGTTTCCTTGGCGCTTCGGCGTAGTTCTTACTCACAGTATAGTACTCTAAGCTTTAGACGTATGTAAGCTAATTTTCTGTGCAAAGAAGTTTATAAAATAGTATTGCTACGTTTTTACTGAGAATTTTCGATGAATTAGGCTCGTACAACTTGAAGAGAACTGAGGGTAGGGCTACGGCATTCTAGGATTAGACATGGTGAGTCTCATTAGTGTAAGCTAAACTATGAAGGTAGCTAACAGTATGAGAATTTCTTGAATTGGCTGTGAACTTGGGTACGTTAGAGTTCTTTGTACAGCGTAGTATTATGCTTCCTGTGATGATGGTAAAACGTTCTGACAAGGAATTATGGAGTGATATCCAACCACAATCACTTATGCATCTCATATACGGTCTTTCAATTTTAAATGTAACCGTACTAAGATATCGTTCTGCACACACGTAAGAACATGTTTCAAGACATTATAGATGAGACGTGTAGGACTTGTTTGACAATTTTTCAGATGTGCTCAAAAAACTGCGACTGCGTGAACAGAAGAGCCAAGAAAGAGCCGCCATGTGCCTGTAACGTTCCTCCAATCATTTTAAAAAAGCTGGAAAGTGGTTTTGATACAGATCTCCAGTAGGGTGATAGAGGAAAATAAACAGATGTGCAGGATATTTCAGCGCTGAGCTGTGCCATTCGCTGCCTGACCTACAGAGATCCCCAACGTAAGCATTTCATTTATGAAAATAGTACTACCAGCCTGAACTGTATCATGATTCTAGAACTACATATTTACATCTACATCCATACTCCGCAGGCCACCTGACGGTGTGTGGCGGAGGGTAACTTAAGTACATTTATCGGTCCTCCCTTCTATTCCAGTCTCGTATTGTTCGTGGAAAGAAAGATTGTCGGTATGCCTCTGTGTGGGCTCTAATCTCTCTGATTTTATCCTCATCGTCTCTTCGCGAGATATACGTAGGAGGGAGCAATATACTGCTTGACTCGTCGGTGAAGGTATGTTCTCGAAACCTCAACAAAAGCCCGTACCGAGATACTGAGCGTCTCTCTTGCAGAGTCTTCCACTGGAGTTTATCTATCATCTCCGTAATACTTTCGATTACTAAATGATCCCGTAACGAAGCGCGCTGCTCTCCGTTGGATCTTCTCTATCTCTTCTATCAACCCTATCTGGTACGGATCCCATACCGGTGAGCAGTATTCAAGCAGTGGGCGAACAAGTGTACTGTAACCTACTTCCTTTGTATTCGGACTGCATTTCCTTAGGATTCTTCCAATGAATCTCAGTTTGGCATCTGCTTTACCGACGATTAATTTTATATGATCATTCCACTTTAAATCACCCCTAATGCGTACTCCCATATAATTTATGGAATTAACTGCTTTCAGTTGCTGACCTGCTATATTGTAGCTAAATGATAAAGGATCTTTCTTTCTATGTATTCGCAACACATTACACTTGTCTACATTGAGATTCAGTTGCATTCCCTGCACCATGCGTAAATTCGTTGCAGATCCTCCTGCATTTCAGTCCAATTTTCCATTGTTACAACCTTTTGATAATACTATAGCATCATCCGCAAAAAGCCTCAGTGAACTTCCGATATTATCCACAAAGTCATTTATATGTATTGTGAATAGCAACGGTCCTAAGACACTCCCCTGCGGCACAGCTGAAATCACTCTTACTTCGGAAGACTTCTCTTCACTGAGAATGACAAGCTGCATTCTGTTATATAGGAACTCTTCAATTCAATCACACAATTGGTCTGATAGTCCATATGCTCTTACTTTGTTCATTAAACGACTGTGGGTAACTGTATCAAATGCTTTGCAGAAGTCAAGAAACACGGCATCTAGCTGGGAAACCGTGTCTATGGCCCTCTGAGTCTCGTGGACGAATGGCGCTAGCTGGGTTTCACACGATCGTCTTTTTCGGAACGCATGCTGCTTCCTACAGAGTAGATTTCTAGTCTCTAGAAAAGTCATTATACTCGAACATAATACGTGTTCCAAAATTCTACACTTTCGTGCGGTTGTCATAGACAGTGCCCTTGAGCAATAGTTACTTCGCTCCAAACGGAGCCTGTGTTTTTGAGTGGCACGGCTGTTGAAATCGATCCGTGATCAGGTGAACGTGTATCGCAAGGGTCGCTCTTTGTACGATCCAATGTCAGTCAGACGGCCAGTACCAGACTTGAAATTACAGAAGTGTGCCATGCTTCACTAATTCTATCGTTAGGACGACAGAAAAGCTTTCCGTTTTTTTTTTTTTTCCGGCGTGACTGTTGTCTGTTTCGGCTGATAATTGTATGCTGCGTGGCAGCAGAAAACGTTATACGCATGATAACAGTGACCTTATTACGCACACATGTTCACTCAGCTGACTGAGGAATAAGACCTAGCGGAAGCTAGAGTAAGACCAAATTAGGAGGGCTAGGTTCTTCCCAGAAACATATCGACAATGTGTGGTAGAGACAGTAAAGATGGAAACGAATGTTACAATATGAATTCAATTGTAAAAAAAATGCATTTCGGCGGCTTCTGTGAGAATGTCTATGGTTATATATTCAAGCATCTTTTCATATGGACTCATAAGGCCATTCCTGAGTCAGAAAGATCCTTGATAGCAGAATCGCGATTTGCTGGGAACCGTACCCGTTATCAATGCTTCCGCTGCCAGTTAGGATAGCCCTGGGACCGCGGGCAGCAGAATTTATGAACAAGTTTTGACGAAAGTATTACAGCAGTACTTTGATTTCAGCTACTGGTAGTAACATAATATCGGGAGCTACTTGCGAATTGTTCTTTAACAGACCAACATACCTAATTTAAAGGTACAAGTAACTTATATGTCATATAAACATTCGGAATCCCAGGTGAAGTATAAAATGAATTTTCGCTCTTTTTCATTGTAGTTCACGAAAGCAAATAACTATATTGTGCGTGATACTCGATATTTAAAAAGTTCTGTTATAATCACGAGCTTAGATTCATACATCACTTTCTGAACGAAACCTTGAAAACATTGTGGTAGGAAAATGATTCCAAGGTAAGATACATAAAGGGATAGGAGGTAATGGGTGAAATGGTACAGTAATGAAACGGTACAGTAGTTTCCGCTCCATAAGCAACAGGTTTCGCTGCTCGCTCGCACCGGGAAATAGGCGGAGCCGCCAATTTTATTACGCGACGCGGCCGGCCGCGGGTGCAACAGAACCCATGTGGACGGGTGGAAAGAAGTGCGTCAGGCTTCATAATACGTATTTATATGTGTCGTGTATTATGCATTTCTTGTACGTGAATGTGAATCTGCACATGAACTTTCCTAATCCTCCTCACACTTTTTCGTAAAGCGTTGCCAAATCTTAGTTGGGAAGCAGTTCTGTAGTGTAGCAGCGCCAACCTTGCTCCTGGTAGGGGCTCAGAGAGACAGAACAGGCAGGTAAAAGTCAAAGACTTTCCAGTGTCACAAGATTTGGGGTGGAGAGGTTGGTCACGGCCAAGTGGTTCGACCACCCCCTCCTCCGGCGCCCAGGAAGACCTCCGGGTGCGCGCCATATTCTAAGAGTCTTACAGAAGATGGGTAAGTGAGCAGACGTGCCCTCAGTGCGTCTGTCTCAATGTTCACGCGTGGAAGAGAGGTATTTTAATATTTGTGCTAATTCTTTTATTTCCAGCTTTGGATTGTGTAAGGAAATGAGTGTCCTCGTTTAATTCCGGAAATTTGACCCCCTGTGTTAATATATCTGGTCCCCAGTTTGCCCGTTATCCTCCTCACATAGCGGATGTCCCATGTAAAATATTGGGAGACTTTGGTGGTATACATTTGGCCAACGCAATTCCGTCTTGCCCGTAGAAATGTGCGTGCAAATTAGTATGTAATGTACCCGAGCTATAAGTTGTAAAATTGTAATATCTGTAAACTGGAACAATTGCTGCAATCGCTGTAAAATCGAGTGATAATGTTTAAAATAAATAGGTCATCAATTGTCATCAATCTTTAACATACCTTAACAAAATCACATAGGCGTCCAGTTAAAGGAATTCATTTAAAAATAGAAGATATGGAATGCAGGGACCCACACATCAGCCCCTTGCCTAGTATCGTACAGAAAGGGCACGCTCTCTAGGTAGCGCTCTCAAGCTCCCCTCCCCAGTTAACCGTTGCGCAATTTTCATTCAGGGCTTGACGACATCAACTTCCAACTGGCGTCCCTAGGCAAGGAGGTTTGACGGTAATCTTTCAAGGGCAACAGGCAAAAACATGATGTTGGAAAACAGACCAATTAAATCCGTGAGACAGATCTTAACATATAGTTAAGTTATAGTCTTAGGTGGAGATTTCAATTTACCAGATATAGGCTGGGACACTCAGATGTTTAGGACGGGTGGTAGGGACAGAGCATCGAGTGACAGTATACTGAGTGCACTATCCGAAAATTACCTCGAGCAATTAAACAGAGAACCGACTCGTGGAGATAACATCTTGGACCTACTGATAACAAACAGACCCGAACTTTTCGAATCTGTATGTACAGAACAGGGAATCAGTGATCATAAGGCCGTTGCAGCATCCCTGAATATGGAAGTTAATAGGAATATAAAAAAAGGGAGGAAGGTTTATCTGTTTAGCAGGAGTAATAGAAGGCAGATTTCAGACTACCTAACAGATCAAAACGAAAATTTCTGTTCCGACACTGACAATGTTGAGTGTTTATGGAAAAAGTTCAAGGCAATCGTAAAATGCGTTTTAGACAGGTACGTGCCGAGTAAAACTGTGAGGGACGGGAAAAACCCACCGTGGTACAACAACAAAGTTAGGAAACTACTGCGAAAGCAAAGAGAGCTCCACTCCAAGTTTTAACGCAGCCAAAACCTCTCAGTCAAACTGAAGCTAAACGATGTCAAAGTTAGCGTAAGGAGGGCTATGCGTGAAGCGTTCATTGAATTCGAAAGTAAAATTCTATGTACCGACTTGACAGAAAATCCTAGGAAGTTCTGGTCTTACGTTAAATCAGTAAGTGGCTCGAAACAGCATATCCAGACACTACGGGATGATGATGACATTGAAACAGAGGATGACACGCGTAAAGCTGAAATACTAAACACCTTTTTCCAAAGCTGTTTCACAGAGGAAGACCGCACTGCAGTTCCTTCTCTAAATCCTCGCACAAACGAAAAAATGGCTGACATCGAAATAAGTGTCCAAGGAATAGAAAAGCAACTGGAATCACTCAATAGAGGAAAGTCCACTGGACCTGACGGGATACCAATTCGATTCTACACAGAGTACGCGAAAGAACTTGCCCCCCTTCTAACAGCCGTGTACCGCAAGTCTCTAGAGGAACGGAGGGTTCCAAATGATTGGAAAAGAGCACAGATAGTCCCAGTCTTCAAGAAGGGTCGTCGAGCAGATGCGCAAAACTATAGACCTATATCTCTTACGTCGATCTCTTGTAGAATTTTAGAACATGTTTTTTGCTCGCGTATCATGTCATTTCTGGAAACCCAGAATCTACTATGTAGGAATCAACATGGATTCCGGAAACAGCGATCGTGTGAGACCCAACTCGCCTTATTTGTTCATGAGACCCAGAAAATATTAGATACAGGCTCCCAGGTAGATGCTATTTTTCTTGACTTCCGGAAGGCGTTCGATACAGTTCCGCACTGTCCCGTGATAAACAAAGTAAGAGCCTACGGAATATCAGACCAGCTGTGTGGCTGGATTGAAGAGTTTTTAGCAAACAGAACACAGCATGTTGTTATCAATGGAGAGACGTCTACAGACGTTAAAGTAACCTCTGGCGTGCCACAGGGGAGTGTTATGGGACCATTGCTTTTCACAATATATATAAATGACTTAGTAGATAGTGTCGGAAGTTCCATGCGGCTTTTCGCGGATGATGCTGTAGTATACAGAGAAGTTGCTGCATTAGAAAATTGTAGCGAAATACAGGAAGATCTGCAGCGGATAGGCACTTGGTGCAGGGAGTGGCAACTGACCCTTAACATAGACAAATGTAATGTATTGCGAATACATAGAAAGAAGGATCCTTTATTGTATGATTATATGATAGCGGAACAAACACTGGTAGCAGTTACTTCTGTAAAATATCTGGGAGTATGCGTACGGAACGATTTGAAGTGGAATGATCATACAAAATTAATTGTTGGTAAGGCGGGTACCAGGTTGAGATTCATTGGGAGAGTGCTTAGAAAATGTAGTCCATCAACAAAGGAGGTGGCTTACAAAACACTCGTACGACCTATACTTGAGTATTGCTCATCAGTGTGGGATCCGTACCAGGTCGGGTTGACGGAGGAGATAGAGAAAATCCAAAGAAGAGCGGCGCGTTTCGTCACTGGGTTATTTGGTAACCGTGATAGCGTTACGGAGATGTTTAATAAACTCAAGTGGCAGACTCTGCAAGAGAGGCGCTCTGCATCGCGGTGTAGCTTGCTCGCCAGGTTTCGAGAGGGTGCGTTTCTGGATGAGGTATCGAATATATTGCTTCCCCCTACTTATACTTCCCGAGGAGATCACGAATGTAAAATTAGAGAGATTAGAGCGCGCACGGAGGCTTTCAGACAGTCGTTCTTCCCGCGAACCATACGCGACTGGAACAGGAAAGGGAGGTAATGACAGTGGCACGTAAAGTGCCCTCCGCCACACACCGTTGGGTGGCTTGCGGAGTATCAATGTAGATGTAGATGTAACATTAAAAAAGAAAATGAAATGATCGTATGGCATTTATTGGCCGGGATATCCCCTTCGGGGTTCGGCCGCCGTATTGCAAGTCCTTTTAAGTGAGGCCACTCCGGCGACTTGCGTGTCAATGATGATGAAAATAATAATAAAGGAGACACAGCACCCAGTTCCCTGCCGGGAATCGAAGCCGGCCTCTCTTGCGTGGTAGGCGATAACGCTACCGCTGCGTTATGAAGGAAGATATATTCGTTGATGGAAATATAAATTGCCAAAGAAATGACTACGAAGCTTCATGCCAAAGACAAGACGATGAAACATCATAGCCTGAAAAGATGATATTTGGCGATGAAGTCTGTCATTTTGTGCCTTGGAACTGAACAGAGGGAAAAGGGAAAATATGACAACCAAATAGGAGGGCTATTCAGAAAGTAAGGTCAGATCACGCTCTAAATGGAAACCACAGTCAAAGTCCAATAAAGCTTTGCACAGATGTGTTGGGCAGTGTGTTTAGCATGTCCATCTTTCTTTTCCCATCTGAGTGCACAGTCAGCATGTAAAGATGCCTATAAAATTATGTTCCCCTTCAATTAGGAGGGAGTAGTGAGAGAATTTGCCTGACATCATGCAGCCATAACTCTCATGCTTTTCTTTCTTCAGGACAATTTTTGGCCGCAGTCTGCAGGGGCAACGAAGATGCTCCTCCAGCGTTTTCAATGGAAGCTGTTTCTCCCTGAGTTTCATCTCTGCTCATCTGAACCGCTTTTGCCGCAGACAACGAGCTGTAGACCAGCATAGAGAATTGACGGGAGTATTGGAAAGTTAGTACAACGCTGTGACGAAAGTCGGAGCAACAACTACATAGAAAAGTAGCTGGAAGGTGTAGATGACTTTTGGAAATAAGACATTTCTTATTTTCAGCGTGGATCGGACCTTACTCCCCCAATAGTCCTCATATAAGCTCCCACAATACTACACTACTGGCCATTAAAATTGCTACACCAAGAAGAAATGCAGATGATAAACGGGTATTCATTGGACAAATATATTTTACTAGAACTGACTTAAGATTACATTTTCACACAATTTGAGTGCATAAATTCTGAGAAATCAGTACCCAGAACAACAACCTCTGGCCTAATAACGGCCTTGATACGCCTGGGCATTGAGTCAAACAGAGCTTGGATGGCGTGTACAGGTACAGTTGCCCTTGGAGCTTCAACACGATACCACAGTTCATCAAGAGTAGTGACTGGCGTATCGTGACGAGCTAGTTGCTCGGCCACCATTGACCAGACGTTTTCAATTGGTGAGAGATCTGGAGAATGTGCTGGCCAGGACAGCAGTCGAACATTTTCTGTATCCAGAAAGGCCCGTACAGGACCTGCAACATGCGGTCGTGCATTATCCTACTGAAATGTAGGGTTTCGAAGGGATCGAATGAAGGGTAGAACCACGGGTCGTAACACATCTGAAATGTAACGTCCACTGTTCAAAGTGCCGTCAATGCGAACAAGAGGTGACCGAGACGTGTAACCAATGGCAACCCATACCATCACGTCGGGTGATACGCCGGTATGGCGATGACGAATACACGCTTCCAATGTGCGTTCACCGGGATGTCGTCAAACACGGAAGCGACCATTATGATGCTGTGAATAGAACCTGGATTCATCCGAAAAAATGACGTTTTGCCAATCGCGCACGCTGGTTCGTCGTTGAGTACGCCATCGCAGGCGCTTCTGTCTGTGATGCAGAGTCAAGGTTAACCGCAGCCATGGTCTCCGAGCTGATAGTCCAAGCTGCTGCAAACGTCGTCGACTGTTCGTGCAGATGGTTGTTGTCTTGCAAACATCTCCATCTGTTGACTCACGGATCGAGACGTGGATGCACGATCCGTTACAGCCATGCGGATATGATGCCTGTCATCTCGACTGCTAGTGATACGAGGCCGTAGGGATCCAGCACGGCGTTCCGTATTACCCTCCTGAACCCACCAATTCCATATTCTGCTAACAGTCATTGGATCTCGACCAACGCGAGCAGCAATGTCGCGATACGATAAACCGCAATCGCGATGGGCTACAATCCAACCTTTATCAACGTGGGAAACATGATGGTACGCATTTCTCCTCCTTACACGAGGCATCACAACAACGTTTCACCAGGCACCGCCGGTCAACTGCTATTTGTGTATGAGAAATCGGTTGTGAACATTCCTCATGTCAGCACGTTGTAGGTGTCGCCACGGGCGCCAACCTTGTGCGAATGCTCTGAAAAGCTAATCATTTGCATATCACAGCATGTTCTTCCTGTCGGTTAAATTTCGCGTCTGTAGCACGTCATTTTCGTGGTGTAGCAATTTTAATGGCCAGTAGTGTATATTGCAGTCGTCTGTGTCTGAGAAAATGCTACAGTCAGTAGTAACAAAGACGCCACGTGCATGGACAATCTTGAAATAGTTCTAAAGCACACCATCGTCCTACAAGAGAGACATCTCCCAACGTTGCCTGTAGACGAAAACCTGTTGCTGATCGAAAGCGTTGTTATGAATAAAGCTGAGGTATGTGCCCTTGCAAGAGCACAAAAACTGGTATACCGACATTGAGAAGGAAAGTAGCAGATTGTGTACAACATGTGTGAATAAAAACTTTGCCGACACATGTTATGCTGAACGTGCTCGGATTTCCATGTCAGATGACGAGTACAACACTTGGATGCAGTTTTAATCGATAACGTTATCGGCTTAGGTCTTAGAACTTAACGTATCACCAAGCTGACTTGTTTCTAATATTTCCTGGTCGATATAATTTAGCATTTATGAATTGTATCATTAACTGGAACGTACTTAAGAACGCTGGCAGCAGTGCGCTCGCTCATTCCGAGATAAAAGTCAGAGACGAATGTCTTTGTCCTTCCTTGAACAGAAGCGACCAGATACAATACACTGGCTAACTCAACCCACCAGGGGCTGTTTAAACTATCGTCCGTCTATCTGCGTCCACTCGGACAACGAACTGACTCAGGATGTACTTGACCCCAGTAAACAGTCTTCAGCCATAGCGTCCCAAATGATAACACAGGGCCATTGTGCAGCCCAGGTCACTGTCCCCGCTATCCCACGGCCTAACTAGGAGCACGTAGGCGCTCTTTGAAAATCGTAAAGAAACCTTATAGATGGCCGTGCTTGAAGGTTGCGAGATGATGCTTTGCAGGAGCGCTATAGTGTTTCTGTAAGGATCAAAATTATATGCATTTACATCGCAATATCTGACCAGTTTCATAGGTGCCTAAAATGTCAGTCAACAGGACATTTTGCGGAGCATCGCCTAAAAAAAGGTATTTAGTAAACGAGAGAGACTAGGTAGTGTTTAATTAAAACTAATAAACTGCTCATGTTTCGGTGGATATTTGTGTGTAACGGTACTGTGTGACTTTTTCCCTGCTGACTTTAAAAATGTGTTCCTGTTTTGTTGTTGTGGAGATCATCGGTGATGTTGCTAGGAGTCAGTAGATACAGCAGTACACTGGCTGTCAGCGCAGCACACGCTCGAATCACAGGGTTGGATTTAGAGGTCTTTCAGAGAGTATTCAGATAGCTACCGGGTTTTTGGTATTGATTTTGTAGTCGTCAGAAGTTTAGCTCAGTGCCGCGGGACAAAGCGAGGCCGACGACCCTTTGTAGTCTTTTCTTTCTTTCTTTCTTTTGATTGTTCCGTTTTTCCCACGGAGACGCAGGGTCGGCGTGGTTAATCGGATGTGGCAATGTTAGCTGAAGAGGTGGCCGGATGCCCTTCCTGCCGCCACCCCGTACCCCCACGGGAAGGAATTGGTGTACCCCAATTGTCTGCGACTAGGTTAATCCATGGAATACTGCGAAAGTGTTCAGATCTCTGCGAGCCGTGTAACTGAGGCGGGACATGGGAACCAGTCCGGTATTCACCTAGGGGATGTGGAAAATCGCCTAAAAACCACATCCAAGCTGGCCGGCACACCGGCCCTCGTTGTTAATCTGCCGCGCGGACTCGATCTGGGACGACCTTTATGTAGTCTGACCAGTAGATAACTCAGGATGGCAGAAATAGAGACGCTGTAAAGTGCAAGTTGGCTAGGGCGAGAAAAGCGTTTCTGAATAAAAAAAGTACACTGAAGCGCCAAAAAAAAAAAAAAAAAAAAAAATCTGGTATAGGCATATGTTCTCAAATACAGAGATATGTAAACAGGTATATGTTTTCAAATACAGAGATATGTAAATAGGCAGAATACGGTGTTGCAGTACGAAACGCCTATCTACGACAATAAGTGTCTGGCGCAGTTTTTAGACCGGTTACTACTGCTACAGTGGCAGCTTATCAAGATGTGAGTGAGTTTGAACGTGGTGTTATAGTCGGCGCACGAGCGATGGGACAGATCGTCTCCGAGGTAGCGATGAAGTAGGGATTTTCTCGTACGACGATTTCACAAGTGTACCTTTAGTATCTCCGACATCGCTGCGGCTGGAGAAAGATCCTGCAAAAACGGACCAACGACGACTGAAGAGAATCGTTCAACGTGACAGAAGTGCAACCGTCCTGCAAATTGCAGCAGATTGCAATGCTGGGCCATGAAGTGTCAACGAAACATGATAGATATGTGCTCTCAGAATAGATCGCCCACTCGTTTACCCCTGATGACTGCATGACAGAAAGCTTTACGCCTCACCTGGGCCCGTTAACACCGACATTAGACTATTGATGAGCGGAACTGTGTTGCCTGGTCGAATGAGTCTCGTTTCAAATTGTATCGAGTGGATGGCCGTATAGGGGTATGGAGGGAGACAACCTCATGAATCCATGGACCCTGCATGTCAGCACGGGAGTGTTCAAGCTGGCGGATGCTCTGTAATGGTGTGGAACGTGTGCAGTTGGAGTGATAGTGGGACAACTGAAAAGTCTAGATACAACTCTCACAGGTGACACGTACGTAAGCACCCTGTCTGATCACCTGCAACCATTGAGGTCCATTGTGCATTCCGACGGACTTGGGCTATTCCAGCAGGACAATGCGAGACCTGCACGTCCAGAATTGTTACAGAGTGGCTTCAGGAACACTCTCCTGAGTTTGAACACTTCCGCTGGCCATCATACTCCCCAGAAAAGTACATTATTGAGCATATCTGGGCTGCCTTGTTCCACCCCTTCGTGCTCTTACGGATTTATGGACAGCCCTGCAGGATTAATGGTGTCAGTTCTCTCCAGTTCTACTTCAGACGTTAGTCGAGTCCATGCCACGTCGGGTTGCGGCACATCTGCGTGCTCGTGGGATCCTATATCATATTAGGCAGGTACCCAGTTTATTTGGCTCTTCAGTGTATTTTAGCATATAATATGAATCTAAATATTAAAAAGTCTTTTCTAATATTATTTGTCTGGAGTGCAGCCTTGCACGGAAGTTGAACGCGTACAAAAAGAATTTCAGGCAAGAAATGAAAGAAGCTTTAGGATTTGGTTATACAGAATGCTGAAGATTATATGAGTAGTTCGCATTACTAAAGAAAAGGTACTGAATACAACTGGAAAGAAAATAAATTTGTGATATAGTACAACTTGACTAAAAGAAGGGATCGGTTGATAGGAAACACTCTGAGGCATTAAGGGACTGTCAGTTTGGGAATGGAGAAGTGTGTATCAAGAGACGAGGGGGGATGAAGAGTATAGAAGGAGTCTAGGGATTAGCTACAGTAAGGAAGTTGAAATTGTTGTAGATTGCAGTAGTTACAAAGAATTGAAAACCCTGCCTCAGGAAAGACCAGCGTGGAGAGCTGCATTAGATCAGTTTTAGGACTGAAGACCACAACAACATGAATAACAACAACAACATGTTATTTTTATAAGATTTTGTGTGGTCAAGTATGTGGGACAACTATTCTAATTTACAGTATAAAATATTCACTTATCTAGATCGCAAATGTATACATTGATGTGACCAGCTTCGATGGTGCTAGCAATCGTCTTCTGATCGTAACACTTTACTTACCATGTGTAACTCGTCACAAGTTTTACAATCAAGTACTGAGTCATTAATGATCTGAACTGTATAAATTGCGATCTAGACAAATAAAAAACATTATGTAGAACGTCACGTTATCTTCACAAACTCAACAGATGTGGCTGCATCCGCGGCATGACCTCCTGTATTACTGAGGCACGCAAGCCACCCTGCTGCAGCAAAATCCATGGTCCGCGGGCGTCAGTATCGGTAATTCTTCTCGGTTTCACAAACATAATTTTTCAGTTGAACTGAATAATAATTTCCTAAGGACATCCTTCGTTCCTCTGATTCTCCATAAAACATTTTAGTTTTTTAATTCTCGTGGTATGTTAACAATCAATTAAGCAGTGAGAGTTTTTAAAGTGCTGCTACACATACTACCTCTTGATTTATTCCTTTGCCCATTGTATAGCATTATCTTTTACTACCTAAATGCGTCTAGAATAACGTTGCTAAACACGGAACAACATTCAGCGATACCAATACTTATCTGGATTTTTGCTTGATCATTATTCGACTCACATTTCAGTATTTGACAAAAAATATTTGTTACTGGTGAAGGACTTTTATTTACACCATAACCTGTTTCCATTATAATGGTCCTCGTATAGAGAAAAGTGCTGATTTGCGAGAGAAATTGAAGGAAGCCGCGGGCAAGAGTGCAAAAAAGACTCCGTGGCCGGTTTCTTCGTAATATGAGCTTGGCACCATATCTAAAGAATTAAACATAGGAAGAACATCGAATTTGTTCTTCCTTACGCGAGTCTATGAGGTGAGCGAGACAGGTTCGAATCCGTGTACCAGATTAACAACCGCCGATGAAGCTCTCAGACATTTTCATTTCCCACACCAAATGCATTAATTTCGCGTTAACTATCCGTACCTGTCGCAAGAAGACAATTCAAAAACAACTGAAAAGCAACAGCACAGAGAATGGTTACAATGATTCGAAGTCAGATGGCATTCTTAGGATTCTTACCGTTAGAAAGAAGTGCAACATCAGTAAGATGAGGCTGGGAATACCGGATACAATGTGCGTGTGTGTGTGTGTGTGTGTGTGTGTGTGTGTGTGTGTGAGAGAGAGAGAGAGAGAGAGAGAGAGAGAGGAAGGGAGAGAGAGAGAGAAGGAAATGAGAAATTAAAGTTACAGTTTATCGACTCGTCAATTTCTACGTCATGAGAACGAGATGCAATGATAAAAATGTACTGTTGTATGACACATATATACAGTTTCCCATTATTGTGTTAACTAAAGTTAGAGGCGGAAGTGAGAACATTATCAAAACCACCCGTCTCCCTTCCCTGAAGTTCAATAAATTCTACGTATAAACATCGAAAGAGAGCAGACGCTGCTCGTGGTTTCTATACTGGGGAAGGCTGCGGTATTTATCGATCGGAGCCAACATAGACCTCGGGTTACGCTACAGATTAGTCTGACATAAACAACTAAAAATTCAGGGGGAGGGGGGGTGGGCATATCACTCTCTACCCGTAATTTTACGTACTGTATCTTCTATAATCAGGTATTAAATATCATTAGAAGCTAACTTCGAGTTAAAATCTTTGGTTAGTGTTTTTAAACGTCATCATTACATTTTCTGACACTTTGCAGCAAATCATATGAAAAGACGAGTTTCGGAGATATCTTTAATGTGATGAATGTTAACTTTGCGGCTGCTTAATATTTTAGGTGTTTTCAGTTCTAAACTTAAGGCGTTTATTGTGGTTTACCTCCAAAGCTCGAAGTTTACGAGTTCGCATGACGATACTGTGATGTTTTGGTTACGTCACAGGTCTTGTGCAAGTAAAACTCACTAAAATCTTACAAAATACACTCCGAGAAAGAAACTTGCTAATATTACAAGATATCAACAAAAGCAGTCAGCATCAGCAAGCAAGGAAAGTAAAGTAATGGGACAAATTTCGCGCGCTTTGTCCTCTAATCACTTATGAAACTCTCGCTAGATGGCGGTACTGCTATGTTACTGTAGTCTAAAAAAAAATAGTGCACTCTGGTGGGATATTTGCAAACTTATTCTAAACGTGGATAAAATAGCCAATGGCAGAAACAAAACAACTACGTAAAACATTATCAAAACAATAATACTAAACGTTGATTAATGACGCATCGAAGCGTAGTAGAGATGTGCAGAGACAGAGATTGGATAGCGAAGTTTCGGCCACTCTACATTCCATTATTACATAGACAGTGGAACGTGAAAAACTTGTGGTGGTTGGTATGACATCCTTAGGCTGCAAGCTCTGAGCCTTCTGGTCGCCCAAAAAGAGCAGTACTATGTAGAAGCCACGGCCCCAAACCGCTACTACATGCAGCTTACGGGCGTTCCAAGTTGCAGCCTAAACACTACTAACCGTTCGGAAAACATCCATCGAAACAAACAGTTCCAAAAACGTCGACCGTCGTTATTTTAATCGGAATGGGAATTATGCGAAATTCGTCCTGATAATTTAAATTATGTGATATGTTCTTGCGAAATTTACTTTAACATATATTTTGGGGCGGCTCCGCCTCAGAGCCTTTAATTACGAGCCGCGCCTGAAAGAGAGGAAAAATTGATACAGCCGCTACAATAATAAGCAGAGAAAGGTGAGCTAGATTACAATATAATATTTGAAAGTAATTAACTGCAAACGTGAATTCACAGCCAGGTAACGTGAAGACATGGTTTAGGAGAGTTGAAAAATTCAATAACTTAAACACCATGCAAACACTGTGTAGATTAAAACTAGTCAAAGAGAGGCCACCATCAATCTACAACAGATGATTCGGACCGATTTCCCTAGGACATGCACCCTTTACATGAATAGGTCTACCTCAAAAGTAACGTGCAACGTACTTGTCGATTAAATCTACGAGCACGCAAGTGAAACTCTCCGAATAACAGGAAAGAAAAACAAACGTGTTTAGGCGGAAAACTTCCGCAAATCAGTGGGTCCAAATATTACAGTGGGCCATTGATATCTAAGAACTAATCTTTGACTGTCTGAGAATGTAGAACTGTAATTCACAACACTAGGAGATATGTGAATTCAATTAATGCGTAACGTTTGGTAACATATCGAAACAAAATCACTTACATCGTCACCATCTCTGTACAAGGCCGAGAATAAACTCTTCTCTTCCTAAAATGTACAATACCTTATGAAAATACCTAATAGTGGACGTTTATATAGGATGTGCCCAACTGTCGCTATTATGATGGTTTGAAATCTGCTGAGGACACATTCAGTAACGAGTCTGGATGTCTCCATTGTTCCTCAAGAACAGTAACCAGAGAATGTAGTGATGCTGGACACTGAGGTTTCGGCGAAGTTGAAGTTCTAACTCATGCCATGGGTGTTCCATTGCGTCCAGGTCGGGAATATGTGCAGGCCAGTTCGTTTCAGGAATGTTATTGTCAACAAACCATCTCCTCACAGATGCTGCTTTATGAGAGGGTGCTCTGTCTTGGCGATATAAACGTCTGTAGTCTCGGAAGTCTTTTCTATTGTACGCAGGTCACAGTGTGAGTGAATATGTGGGTGCTATTCTGTCATTCTGCGTCTGTGCCTATTACCTGAAAATCCTATGCCCTAACAGCTACACAAAAATCGTAAAAAATGCAAAATTTTCCAACTCAATAAGACACGCTCTTTTCCCTACAATTCTGCTTCCTCCACTACCTGAATCTATTCTGATTCCAATCTTTGCAAATAGCTATTTAACCCTCGCATGACCAAGCGGGGTATTCTGACTACCCCAGGTTGATTTTTTCGCTATAATAATGTTATATGAAGGGGCTCATGACTGTGGTTTCATGATTTTGTACTAAAATGATTGATGTTGAATTCACACTCAGGACTGTTTAGTTTTTTTGGCTCTATCATTGTTATTCAAGTCAGTTATTGGTCGGATTGTGAGATTACCCCGCTTGGTATGAAACGTCTTATTTTCTTATTTGTAGAAAAAGACGATTTTGGGAAATATATCTGTCATTCATCTTCTTTGTTGAGTTTTGCCATATCCAATGTTTGTTATTGTTGCTGGTTACTACTGTTGAGTTGAATTTGACGTTCACTGTTGAGCTGACATTACACGAGTCAGTATTTCATCTGCAAGTAAGGATGTCCAAAGGATTTTCTAGCGAAGAAATCATGGAAATTCTATACAATTCTGATGCCAGTGACGATGAAAATGAATGGGACATTGATAATGAACTGAAGGAATATATGGAACCTCTTGACAAAGACCATATCATAGCATCAGATGAAGCTGATGATGAAATATCAGAAGACACTACACATTCACGTGAACAAGTAGTAGTAATAGAAGAAGAAGAAGAAGAAGAAGAAGAAGAAGAGTATTATGATGAAGAAGACGAAGACACTGGAGATTTGTTTGTTTCTAGAAGTGGACTACAATTTTCTAGTGAACCACCAAAAGGTGGGCGGCGTCGACGTCGCAACATTTTGAACGTAACATCTGGCCCAGTGAAAATAATCAAAACAATATAACAGAGTCATTTTTATTATTTATCTCATCATTGTAGAAGAAACGAACAGGGAAGCCAAACGAGTAATTTCTTTGTGAAATGCAGCTCATTTTTCGAACAAATCGACATGGAGAGATATAAATGCAACTGAAGTGTACGCTGTATTAGTAATTCTAATAGGACATCGCACAAGTGTTTCCGATCTGTGGGGAGGTAGTGTTGCCTTTCGGCAACTATTCTTTTCTGCTGCCGTGTCAAGAAACCGATTTTTGTCTATACTGGAATTCTTGCGATTTGACAACAGAGACACAAGAGCACAGAGAATTGAAGAAACCAAGTGCAAGCTACAAGCCATCAGGGTAGTGTTCGACAAATTTCAATCTAACTTGTGCAAGAACTTCTATCCTTATGAATACGTGACTATTGATGAACGATTAGCAACGTCCCGTGGAAACAGCCCTTTTAGGGTTTATATGAAGAGCAAGCCTGGCAAGTACGGAATTAAAATTTGGATTTGTGCTGATGTGAAGACATCTTACTTTAGACAGGAATGGTGGACAATACTCGGAAAGAGAATCAAGGACAGAGAGTTGTTTTGGATCTGATGGAACCATTTCTGAATAACGGTCATGGTGTAACAACTGATAATTTTTTCACCAGTTTTCCATTGGGTGCTGTACTACTAAAACGAAACACGACATTGGTTGGTACCTTGCGTTCCAATAAAAAAGAGATTCCGAAGGAATTCTTGCCAAACAGAAAGAGAGAAGCTCACTCTTCAATGTTTAGTTTCACAAATGACTTGACCATAGATTCCTATGTTCCAAAGAAGGGAAAGGCAGTAATACTACTTTCTACTCAGCGTAATGAGAGACATGTGAATGGTGAAGAAAGTGAACACAAACCCGAAATCATACTGCACTACAACAAAACCAAAGTTGCTGTAGATAATGGGGACAAAATGACAAGAGAATACAGTTGTGTTAGAGGAACGAGGCAGTGGCCACTAAGAATCCTCATGGAAATTATAGATATTGTAGCACTGAATGCATATATTCTGTACACTCAAAGATTTCCTGATTGGCAGAAGAATAACCGAAGCCGACGTAAACTCTTCACGACTGAACTGGCATTTGGACTCAGCAAAGGCAACATGGAAGAAAGAGCCAAAAATATCAACGGTCTTCATAAAGATGTACAAGATGCACTGAAAGCTTGTGGTATTGCAATTCCTACAGCAGTGATCCAGACCCAATGTTCCAAATTACCAATGCCACAACGATGTCAAGATTGCAAGAGAAACGAAGATCGGAAAACAAGATTCTGTTGTGTAACGTGCAAGAAACCTGTTCGTAATATACACGGAGAAGAAACTGTTACTGTGAAGTGCATGCAGTGCAAAAATGTACTTGACTGAAAAGTTGAAAAAAATCTTGTGTTATTTTACTGCAGTGACCGCAGTACATAGATTATTAACTTTCTGTTCGTTGAGTACTGATTTTTAGTGAAAGATATAAAAATTTTTTTGTACTTTGTATCTGTGTTCTGATTAAATACTTCTAATAACCTGAAAAGCTCTTTATTAATACTAAATAAACCCATTCAATGGAAATAACGAAATCTGAGAATATATATTACAATAAAACTCAAAACTCTTTTGTGGTAGTCCAAATACCCTCCTTAGATGTGTGAAAATGCTTGGTAATGGGAGGGTTGATACATGAAAGAAAGAAAGTTCTTCAAAGTGCTACTGCTGCGACCTGCCGTACCTAACTATCCTGACGCTTTCCTGCCCTGGTAGCTTACCTACTTTACCTGTCCTGGCAGGGTCGCCATTTTCTGTGAGCGTGTGGGTGCTATTCTGTCATTCTGCACAACGAATTAATCTGATATGTACCCTTTACCCTGTGGCTCCTGCAAGATGCAATTTCCACCCTCACACTACTCCAGAAGTCAGACAGACGCTCCTAACGTTCTAAAGAGAAATGTCTGAAAAACGTTCAGCAATAAATATCTTCTGGAGTCGTCCGCTGTAAGGAAATGACACAAAAATTTACAAAATTTTTTACATAGCTGGTGGGATACTTGGGTACTGGAGTAGTACTAGTTAGTGTAAAAAAAAACGTGAAACTAACGAAAATGATTATTTCTTTTCGCAAAAATTCTGAGAAATCACAGTAGCACTTTTAGTTATGAACTGAACAAGTTATTTCCGGGTTCTTTTCAGAATGCGAAGTTACCTCTTAAGGATAGTATTCACTAATGAAATTTCTATACAAAGTTTAAGATTGTTATTGACTTGGCAGAATGGCTGAGATCCGCGCCTACTCAACTTGAATAATTATCCGTTTGAATGTTGCTAGGTATGGTCGAGGCTGTCACATGTGAAATGAAGTGAAGTTTACTGTTGTGGAGGAAATATGGGGCTCGCAAGAGCTGTAGCGCACAATACCGTAAGCTGCAATGACTGCTGTCTGCGTCGCTCGCTGCTGACAAATAAGATAACTCTCGTTCCATCTGGATTGACCTTCGCCAATCAAACTCTCCCTACGCCTTGATGAAGGACTCCAATAGTCTTAACTATTGGCGTGGTACACTGGTCAGATAACCAGTCCACCGCGATGCCACTCGAGAATTCACTCACAGGCGTTTAATAACTGTCCGTTCACACCGCACAAAAAGTGTGGCAGCCAACACAGTGAACAACGCTTAATCGCAAGGACTCAGTAGCACTCTGATTCGCTCTCGACAGAGGTGCTCTCTCAGTGAAGTGCTGAGGAGAGACTTGTTGCTTGTTCTTTGAGTACACGTACGAGCGCACACGCTCTCGTTACGTGTTCCTGCTCCAGGAGCGACAACAGAATGGCCTCTCTCCACGCCAGACGTGATGGGGTCTATCTTTCGGTCTCTTCCATTACTCCTTCAGCTCAAGACGTCAAGAGTATCGTCTGCCAATCAGCATTGCTCTTCTAAAACGGGAGAATGACGTTTCATTTAAGGCGACCAATCCGGAAATCTCTAGCACCGGCATTTGGCGTTTGCTGTCTCCCTGTGAAAACCTCTGAAACTGTGTGCTACGTTTGTAAAGAATGCATAGGTTGGGCGCTCCCACACAATGTAGCGGAATTTGCTTTTAAGCCAAACACGGGGTCGCTCTCCCTTTCACTCAGGCAAACGCTGTCTGCTCTACGGGCGGTGGCCGGTCAAGGTAGATAGGTTGACTCGTCCTCTGAAGGGACTGGCCTCCTGGCATGTGGTTTGCCTCTCCCGAACTAAAAGCTTTTGTGACCGTCATGTCTTGAATGTGTGTGTGTACGCGAGCCTCGGGTATTTCAACCACGGTGCGCATTTGCGATTTACCTGTTATTTGAATATTGTTTACATGAATTCGTACAACATTGACTTTATCTTAGCGAGTTTGGGTTCGAATGAAGCGTCTTGATGTTCGGAATATGATTGTGAAGGCGGAATATGTAAGCAATCAAGGTCAGGAGACCACGACGTCTTACAACAGTGCTTTAAAACATTTTCATATCCTTCGGCATTTAGCGTTTTCCAGGCACAATAAGGGCACAACTACCCGATCACATCGCCATACCGTAACACCGTCTCCTCCAAATTTCGTAGTTGGCGCTACATGTTACGTGAGGTAACTTTCTCCAGGAATTTCCCAAACACAGATCTGTCTATCAGACTGCCACAGAGTGAAGTCGGGCGCAGCGTGATTCACATTCAAAGTCACTCGTTTCCTGTCACCGACTGTCCAGCGGCGCCGCACTTTACAGCTCCACATGCGTCGAGCAGCACTGACTACGAAAACGTGCGACTTATAGGTACCTGCTTGACCGTTGTATCCCATTCATTTGATCTCCAGACGCAGTGTCTTTGTGCTTAGTTGGATTGCTGATACCAATCTGGAACTCACGAGTGAATCCTTCTATTATTTTATTATTGAGAGTATGGCTAATACAGACATATCATAAAATTAAATTACATATACGTATGTACATATTTACACACAAGAAACTTAAGATTGGTTTTACAAATGAATATCCAATCCTTCAGTCCAGCACACTACATCTGGAGTTGTTAGCAGGAAGTCCTCTTGGACACCGTCATAGGCTCGAATCCTGCATTCACTGACAATGTGGTGAACAGTGTGGTATGGAGCCCAGAAGTCACATACTGGATCAGGCAGCTTCTTCCACATAAAGAGAGCATCCCTTCATTGGCCAAAGCCGGTACGGATTTTGTTGATATTAGTCCAGGTCCTGCATGGTAGGTCGAATCCACTTAGAAGTTTAGCACCTGAGAAAATGTTATGCAGCCGCACATCTGTCACTGCTTCCCACCAACCTTTCCGTTATTCAAGGGGTTTGAAATCCTTAGCAACCATGTCAGCAGCATCGCACAGAGTTGGATGGCGTGATTTCAGTCTCTTACGATTTAAAAGTGGCAGGTCGCTGTGCACAGGTAGGTTAGAATTCCTGAAGATCTTGTGAAATTCCCTTATAAGGGCAGTACATCTGCTTAGATCAGGAGGCATTATACTGGTTAACAGTGGAAACCAATAAACTGGAGTAGATCTGATTGCGCCAGATATTATGCGCATTGCCGTATTCAGCTGGGTGTCAACAAGCCTTGTATGATGTCTGTTCATCCAAACAGGTGCACAATACTCAGCAATTGAGTACATCAAGCCCAGAGCTGAAGATCGCATGGTGGTTGCTGAAGATCCCCAGGTAGTTCCGCATAGCTCATGGAGGAAGTTTCTTTCGAGTCCTTAACTTTTAAGCTGAGTTAAGAAGGTGTTGTTTGAAGCATAGTGTGCGGTCCAGGATGACACCAAGATGTTTCGGGTTCCAATAATGACGAAGAATTCTGCCTCTGAAACTTACTTCCAGTTTTATGTTCGCCAACCGATTATTTAAATGGAAGTAACACACTTCTGTTTTACTCACACTGGATTAGAACCTCTAGATTTTGAAGTAATTACCTAATACAGACAGGACATTGGTTATAATCTCTTCTGTTACCTTCATCTCCTGGTGTTGTACAGATAGAGCCAGGTCATCAGCATAGCAGAATTTTCTGGACGAAGTGTCAGGTAAGTCAGATAGATATAGATTGAACAGAAATGGTGAGAAACTGATCCTTGGGGCAATCGACTGTTTCGCTTCGTCTCCTTACTTATGTTGCTTCCAGTGATTACCTGGAACTTCCGATCGCTTGGCATGCTGTTAATCAGTCGAGCCATTTTTGTGCAGGGTATGATGCGGACAAACTTGTAGATGAGGCTTTCCCTTCACACTGTGTCGAAGGCGGCAGTTAAATCAACAAACGCCACAGATATTTTCTGTTTAATTTGGTATCCTGACTCTATGAAGGATGTGAGAGACAATACTTGATAGCAGCAGCTACGTCCTGGTCTGAAGCATACCTGATCGACTGGAACATTCTCTAGGAGAGCGCTACTTATTCTGTTATATACTAGCCTTTCAAAAAGCTTGTAGCAGCAGCTAAGTAGGGCAATGGGGCGATAGCTTTCTACCATATTGGTAGGTTTTCCAGGTTTCAGAACAGATATTATCTTCGCCGTTTTAAACTCCAATCGAATTTGACCAGTCAGCAGGACGTCAGTGAAGAATTCTGCCAGCCATTTCTTTTCCTCCCATATGGATCAGGAATTCTGGATGGATACCATCGAATCCAGGCGCCCTAAGAGGTTTGAGGTCCTTCACTCCAGAGTCAATGTCTGGAACTATGAAGGGATGGGCATACTCAGATGAGAAAGATGCCATCTTTTTCAGGTCATAAAGCTGTCGTCTGATATGTCTTGTATGTTTCTTGTCGGGAGGCACTCTTGAGCTAGTAATGACGCGGGAACCAATTTGGTCTGGTGTTACTTCAGAATTTTTTCTGCAAGCTGGTCGACTTCTCCCCAGTCTTCTCAGAAGACGCCATGCTTTCCTGCTCGACTGTTTATGCCCATTTATGCCTCCGAGACATGTCCAAGCTGGACAATAGTTCCGTAGCTATCTCTGGGTCTCCACTTTGCTGGAAGCGTTGGTACAGTGTTTCACTTTCATCATTCTATCCTGGAACATATTATTTTCTGTATCCTCTTGGCATACACTTTTTAGCTGTTGCTGTTACTGCACCAATGAAGCGTTGATAGTTCTTATGTGATGGAAGTATCCAACGAATGGTCTTATCCAGTTCTATTGAAAACTTCGTCCAGTCAGCTTTCTGGAAATTCCATCGAGCTTGCAGGGTTGACCGTATGAGAGAAACCGGCAATCAGTTTGTATTATTACAGGTCTGTGTTGGCTGTGAGTAAAGGCATCTATCACTTTTCTTGTGGATTTGATGGGAAAGTCACTTTCGTTTGCAGCCAGCAAAGCATAAGTCAGGATTCGAATCCTTGTCTCAAGCAGGTGACCTGAAAGTGTCTTGATCTATGACATCAAACACTAAATGAAGATTATTCTCTTCTAACCATTCTGCAAGAATGCTCCCATTTTCATCATTTTGAGAGTTCTTCCAAAGTTCGTGGTGACTATCGAAGTCTCCTATGTAAAAATCAGGATGTTCTGCCGTGAGTAGGACATAATCGGGTCATGTTGTTTCGGGTGGTTTGTAAACATTTGTAATAGTAATTCCGTGCAATTGTATGACAACTGTATGTATATCTGCCTCTACACTTACAGAAAGCAGTGAAGCTTCGTTTATGTTGTTACGGAAATACGTAGCAATTCCATACACCTCGTGGTAAGTTACCTCAAGTGCAGAATATCCAGGAATTCGATCTCGGCTTCGGGATATTTCTTCGCTGGAAACGCGAGTTTCCTGAATGGTGACGACATCGATGTAGTTGTCCAGCAAAATTTTGACAGGTAGTAACGTTTCTGCCCTGCTAATGCCTGCGATATTAAGTTGAAGGAGTCTCATAGTTGGTCCAATGTTTCTTGTTAATGGGCTCTGAAAAGAACTGTTTCTGCTATTTAGTTGATATGTCATTGCCAGGAAATCCTATGGATAATCTAGCTGTCTGTAATCACTGTTGCTCAATTAGCACCATCCAGGAGGCACATGTAGGGTATTTTAAGGTTAAACCTACGGACGTGAGCAACGCTGCTTTCCCCTTCCACTGATTTCATGCGATTTCTTACGTCCTCTCCCCACAATGCTCGACGGTCCCTGTCCGTCAATATATGAGGTTCGCCTGACGTTGGTCTAGCTGGTTTAGCCACTTCACAATCACATCACTAAAAGTGACTTGGAAAACTTTAGAAGGGTTGAACCTGAGCTGGTGGATTTTCGTACTCAGGTGACATCCAGTGACTAGCCCACGCTCGAAATCACTGAGTTCTCTTGACGACTCAGTATGGTGTTACTGCTTCTCTACTCAGATCAAAATACTCATCAAATCCTTTTCCACCGGCGGGTCCGCTTCCCGTGGAATCCAGTGGTCAACTCGGCAGTTCCCGGGACAGCTTTGATTACGTAGAAAGTACACAGAGAAATGGCACATTTGTCTCCAACTTCCATACAGGAGACGGGATTCGAAACCAAGATTTTTGCCTTACGAGACAGCAAATCGCAGACGTCGACAACTTTGCGATTTAAGCCAGGGTAATGGCGAACAGTCTTGTGACCAGGAAGCGTACTCATGGTCTTGTTGGCTAAGCTCTGTTGATAAAAATTTCCTCAGTAGCTGCTTTCTTGCCGGGTACAGGTGCAGTTCCAAGAGGACAGTCATGGGTTACCAACATCCAAATAACAATTTTCTCAAATTCTTTATACTTTTACACACGTCAGTCTCCAAAACTTAGCCAACTTAATGGCATGTAACGTAACATGAAAACTAAGGTTGGTTGGGTTGTTTGGGGAAGGAGACCAACAGCGAGGTCATCGGTCTCATCGGATTAGGAAGGATGGGGAAGGAAAATGGCCGTGCCCTTTCAAAGGAACCATCCCGGCATTTGCCTGGAGCGATTTAGGGATATCACGGAAAACCTAAATCAGGATGGCCGGACGCGGGATTGAACCGTCGTCCTCCCGAATGCGAGTCCAGTGTTTAACCACTGCGGAAAACTAAGGGTCTCGAAAACTGTGGACAACTCTACAGGGTGTTTCCGTAAGAGCGTGTAGAAATGTAATAACACATCCTCCACTGAACAAACTGAGATAGGGAACCTGGGGCCGGAGAAGCCAGCTTAATGAGATATGGAAGTAAGCTTGTCTACCGCTATGCCTAGTCTAGCATTACTGTTTTCCAGCTCATTTACAACTAACATGCATACAAGTTTACACGTACTGTGCTGTTTATATACATGCACATTCTTTATTTCCTGCAAGGACCAGGAATCCATGATGCAGGTTTTGTTTACTTTACGTATCCATAAGGCGGCTCTGTTGTATCGTATTTACATTGTCCCACGATACAAAGTTCTATGAGTGGACGATAGACCCAGTCATTACTCAGTTATTCATAGACGTACAGCACAATACGATGGAACAGCACCGGTACAGTATTTCCTGCTCTCTGGACTGGAAGAGGAGGTCCTGTCCAGTGACCTGCGAGGTCACCTGACCTGAATCCTCTTGATTATTTCCAATGCGAGTATCTAAAGTCACTTATGTATGGGAACCCAGTGGATACGGAGATATAATTAGCTGCCAGAATTGTAGCTGCCTGTGATGTGATTCGAAACAAACCAGGGATATTTGTCAGGTTGTGTCAGAATCTTGTTCCCCAGTTTCTGTTTGCTTTGAGGTTTATGGGAGTCATTTTCAGCCGATTTCGTAAGAAAAGTACAAATGGTACGTTCATTGTGTTAGTGATGATATTTGCAGTTAACTATTGTAAAAAAATGTATACAGTAATGTGAGGTTATTTCTGTTATCTCATTAAGCTGGCTTCTCAGAGGCCACGTTCCCTACCTCAAATTGTTTAGAGAAGTGCTCAAGATGGCCGTCGAGTGAGATCACAGGTATTTTCTTCGTCCGTTAAATGAACTTATTTAAGAGGAAACAGTGTCAAATTTAAATTCTGTTTGTTTCTTATACTTGCTGTAATGGCCGTTCTTGTCGCATAACTGAGTATTAGCGTCCCAGCAGACCTTGTTCTTGAAAAAACTTCTCGTTATGTGAAGTCCCGATAGTCGCGACATAACCCTAAATTTTGCGTGTCATAAACACAAAAAATTCTATTTAAGTTTTCTTGATAGTGAAAATTCGTTAAAGAAAGACAGCTACTAGTTCAATTTGTGTCTATTGTCGCAAAAAAATGTAATGAAAGTTTCTAAATTGTATTTAACTAACACATTTCGAATTGTTTACTAGTTAGATAGATGCAATCTAGGCTTAAATTGTCCAAGTTATAAAAAGTTTAAAAACCTGACCACAGCAAAGTAATTACTGATTTATTATTATGTCATTGTATCTACAAATCAGTACAAAAACAACGACAACCGCACATAAAACCTCTGTTTGGTTTTTTTGTTTACATACCCCCTAATCTCGCTTCCTTGACACATTTAAAACATTCTTTAAACTTAATTGTTCTTTCGAAACTGACCACGAGTGAGAAATATGGGAGCTGTTACAGGGTAGTGAGTAGAGGGATTTTTTGCGTATCTTGTAGGAAATAGTTTCACTGGGGAGACTGTTGGTACAACAGAGGAGGCTCTCTCCTGGAACTGCAGAGCATGCAGTAGGAACATTTTGATTGGGGAACAGTAAAGGAAAATCTCTGCCCTTCAGGTACAGTTGGAGGATGCAGGAAGGAACGGATAAGGATCACGGAGTTTTAGAGGGGAGGATGGCGGTTGGGAACTGGCAGCTGGTAGGAGGATAGTAAGAAAGAGAACGCGATCTGACAGTTTTATAATAAACACCAAAAACAGGTATCTACCACTGCCAGAGTTAGATGGAGAACAGCCTCAGGTAGAACGAGGAAAATAAAATGTGCAGCACACTTCAACCGAGGCCAAGAAGCCTAGGAGTGTACAAAGTGTTAGGGAGAAGAAAGTGCTGCTGGTAGGTAGTAGCCATGAGCGAGGTGTAGGCCCTCAGTTACAAGAAAGTTTAGGGGCAGCATACCAGTCCACCAGTATCTTCAAGCCAAATGCGGGGCTAAGTCACGTGATAGATGACTTAGGGTCCTTATGTAAGGATGTTACAAAAGAGGACCATGTAGTGATAGTGGGTTGGGCAAGAAACAGTTTGGACAGGGATGGGGTATATGATATAGGTGGTGACCTGGACAAGATAGCTTCCCTGACTCATGGCACCAACTACACTTGTTGAGCTGTTTCAGCGTCATGATTGATCACACCTTGATGGAGCTGTGTGACGAATCTAGGAGTGAGGGATGGCTCTGAGCACAGCCAGTTTCTCTGGTGCCCATCGGGACTATCAACAGATGGGGTTTCACTAGGCATGGCCTACACACAAACAGGACTGCGAAGGGAAGATTGGTACAGCTGATTCATGAAAGTATAGGGGGTGGATCCAGGGCCATACGTGGTTAAATACCTGTTGTCATGGGTAGGAAAAGTAAGTATTTTTTTAGGATAAATCCAGACAACAGGTTCCCCTACCTAAAGAATATCTCCAGCACTAAAAATGCTGAATCAGTCACTCACAAGACAGATTTTAACACTCCAAATATCACACATGCCAGATGTCACAAGAAATACAAACAGTTGGAAAGAGTAACATGGGGCATGTCACAGACTTAACAACCCTCCATCAAAATATCCAATCAATAATGAATAAAATACAACTATTAGAAGTTGAGCTCCAATCTTTGAATTGCACAGTAGTTTGTGTTACTGAGCATGGGTGTAGAGAGACAGAAATCCAACACGTAATGTTATCATCGTATGAAAGGGCAAACTCTTACTGCAGAACCGCTTCAAGGGGTGGAGAATCATGCATTTATATCAAAAAGGAACACAGTTCAAATGAAGACATGGCCTCAGTACATCAAGTGAAGACAAACACTTTGAAATATCAGCTATTGAATTAAAAGGGCTTGATATCATCAAGAAATTAATCATTTTATGTGTGTATAGATCTCCCAGTGGTAGTGTCGACACTTTTTTCAATAAATTAACAGAAGTTCTACATAAAGTATCAAGTACAAATGTCAAAATAATTCTTTGTGGGGACATTAACATCAGCACTAGTATCATAAATGAATCCAGCAGCACCTTCATAAATATCCTTCAAAGTTTTGGCATGTTCCTATTGGTCAATAGTGCAACAAGGGTTACTACAATGACTGCATCAGTAATCGACCATGTGGCTACAAATATAGACAGGGAAAAATGTAGCTGTAAAAGATCTCGGGCTATCAGACCACCTGTGTCAAATAACAACAATAAAATCAGGCATCGAATTATGCCCTAAACTACAAGCCTGCAAACGACATCCATCAGAAATCAAAATAAAAGATTTTTCAAAGGAACTAGCTAAAGAAAACTGGGATGAAGTGTATAAAGAAACCACTGTGAATATGAAACTCTCTAAATTCTCCACATTATTTAAGTTGAACTTTTAAAAGGCATTTCCAAAAGTATGCATGCCTGTATCAACATCTCACAAAAACAGATGGACAACAGCAGGTATTAAGAACGCCTCCCAAACACTTAAATACCTCAGTTCCATGAAAAGGAGTCACAAAGATCCCGAATTCTTAAATTTTTATCATAGATACAAAAAGATCTATACGAAGGTGCTCATTGCTGCAACAAAGTCATTTAATGACAAAATAACATATAATGCAGAGAATAAAAGCAAAGCAATCTGGGATACTATAAAAAAGGAAATGGGGAGAGGCAAAGAAATGCAGAATAACATACTGCCAAGGAAGGGTGATAAGGTAATAAATGATCCACAACATTTAGTAAACTATGTAAATGAGCATTTTTCAAGTATTGTGGAGAAGTTACAGAAAAGTTCCCCAAAACCTGTCAATAATGTTTCCCTAAATACGATGATGTTACTGTCAACCACAGAGAATGAAGTCAATAAAACAGTTATAAACTAAAAGATAAAATGTCAGTAGGCTTAGATGAAGTACCAATGTGTCAACTGAAACAATGCATAAGGATTATATAGGGCCCGTTAACAAATAAAATAAATGAATCCTTCACATCAGGGACTTTTCCAGAGCAGTTAAAACAGACAAGAGTTGTACCTTTGCTTAAGGAAGGCAATGCAGAAGACATAGGAAATTACTAGCCTATTTCCCTGCTGTCACCATCCTCAAAAATAATACAAGCAATTATGGAAGACAGATTAATGAATAAATACAATCTTTTAAGAAAATCACAGTTTGGTTTCCAAAGTGGCAAAAATACGGAGTCAGCTGTAGTAGAATTCACAAAGGTTGTATATGATGCTCTTGATAAAGATGAGTGTGTCACAGGCATGTATTTGGATCTTTCTAAGGCCTTTGATACAGTTGACCACAAGATTCTATTAAATATATTTAGGAGCATGAGGAATAAGAGGGGCAGCTAATGATTGGTTTCATTCATATCTAACAGATAGCGTGCAAAGAGTAGAGATAACACATGCTTCAAATAGACCTACATATTTAATAAAACACTTATCAGAACCAAAATTCATTAATATAGGGGTTCTGCAAGGTAGTAGTATATTAGGACCAATACTATTCCTGATATACATTAATGATTTTCCCAGTAGTGTCGCTCATGGTGAAAAAATTCTGTTCGCTGATGACAGCAATATTACAGTCACTGAGAAAACAAGAGAACTCCTTGCAGAGAAAGCAAATAAAACTCTCAAGGAAGTTTACAATTGGTCAATAAGCAATAAAGTGACATTGAACATAAAGAAAAGTAATGGCATGAATTTCTGTCTCAAGAGGGAAAGTGTATTAAATGTAGATGGCACCTCTATAGACTGTGTAACAAATACAAAATTTCTAGGAATGAATATTGATTCTCAATTGAAAGAGAGTGAACACACAAAGGTACTTGCAAACAGAATGTCATCAGCATGTTATGCCCTGAGAATCCTATCATCAGTATGTAGAATGCAGTGTCTTTTAGTTACATACTATTCATATGTACACTCAATTATTAGCTATGGTATTCTTTTTTGGGGAACAAATGCACAAAATATGAACACAATTTTCAAACTCCAGTAAAGAGCCATAAGAATAATAACCAAAAGTACTAGTTGAGCTCATTGTAAATATCTGTTCAAAACATTAGGGATTGTAACTGCCCCATGTGAAGACAATTGCCAGTCAGCTGTACACATTAAAAATAACATTGGAATTACTGCACAAACAGTTCTGTCCATGACCATGGAACAAGAGGTAGACTCAACTTGCATTTGACAATAAAAAATAAACATAAAACTCAATACAGAATTTTCTACCAAGCTATAAAACTGTATAATAAATTACCACAAGAGATAAAAGAAACTGCAAAAATACACTTATTTAAAAACGCAGCTAAAAGTACCTGTTATGCAATACATTTTATACATTGAAGGATTACTTAGATAAAACAGAGTAGGGGTTTGATAAAAAAAAATGTTACACAAATAAATAATAATAATGATTATAAAACATCCAACATTCCTCGTAACACCTTCACACTATGTTTTTTTTTTCCTTTTCTAGAAAAACTTACGCCTAATCTATGCATATTCCAATACTAACACTCCTTCTTCTTTTTGGGGAGTAAATCTAATGATCGTCTATAACTAGAAGTCTGTAAATGTATGTGTATACGAATTAGCTTATTTTAAGTTGATCTAAGTTTGTAAATAATTCGACATGTCCTATATCCTTGTAAAAAGAGATCTACAGACGAATAAAGCTACTACCACTACTACGGAAACACCTTGTATTTATCAGTTGCGTACTTGAGAGGTGGGTCGGTGGAGTGACCGGCTATGCCCCTACAGAGGCATCAAAATAGTTCTCATGAGACGATTACAATTAGCGCCATACTAAACTTAAGGTAAATGATAAACAAGCGAGCAGCGACAGTAACACCTCTCTGTAGGTATCGAGACAAAAGTATGTGCTCAAAGCCTGCTTTGTGGAAAACACGTGTGAAGTAAACGTGAGAGTGAAACTACATAAAATAACGGCGTGCGAACAGTCCACACAACAGCAGTAGAAAGAGATACCCACCAGATATATGGAATGCGATGCAATACGCAAGTAATGTAACATACTTAACCAATACCAACGAAAAAATTCTTCAAAAATGCATAAATTTTTCTTCATGATTTGCAGATGACATATTGTAAAAAAAAAAAAAAAAAAAAAAAAAAAAAAAAGGACGAAAAGTTGATGTGTAAAATGCATTTCCGCTAGTAACGTAATTTTGAGGCAAGCAATCGAAACAAGCCAAACGATATGTAGACACTATGAATTTTAGGCTTACAACAGATAAACGCCCATAAACTTTGTATTATACCTTGAAATAAATTTGACCCGCAGAATATGACACATAGCTGTCAATAGGTGTTTGGGTGAATAAAAGGTAATAAATAGTGTTTTGCGTAAGGCGGAATTCAAAGTAAATCCAAATTTAACCAAGGGTAGGTGAAAACGACCAAAACTAACAGCATTTCTCTCCGTTTTCACACTTGTGTAGCCATAGTCTCTAGATTTTCTGGCACATTTATAATTATAACTGAAATACTGATAATGGCGATCGCATGCTTTCACTTTATGCTCCGGAAATAACAAAGTCAAAGTTTTTGCTGTTATACATCTTATATGAATTGTATGACAGATACGCTGTACCAAATTTGTGACGAATTCTTTTCAAATGAAGTAATCCTCTGAAAAAAATAATTCTTTAATGCAATGCTTGGGCGACGTATTAATCACTGATTTACACAAATTAATGTTATTACGTAAAAATACGAATAAGGGCGAGTAAGACTCGCTTATCCAAGGTTCCGCATCGTTTTATGTACATCGATAGTTTACCCATCCTGTAAATCGAGAATTTTGACGATTTTTCCTGTCATCTATACCGGTACTGACAAGATATCAAAATATGTGACATAAATGGCCGTCTCTTTTGGTTGCATTGACTTAGAAGCTTAAAGAGTTTACAGCGCCAAAGGATCATAGACTTTAGTATGTGAAAAAATTTCAACTTTATACGTCCACCTTTTGCTGAGAACGAGCATCCTTAACAGACAGACAGATGGACAATAAATGGCATAACGTTGCTCTTCTCTGTGATATAATTACAAATTAACAATCATCGGATTTTTTCCTTTACTTTTACTTTGATAACTCGCTTTTCCTCAGATTATGTTTTTCTAGGTGAGGGGGAAGTTACCACACGGATTTTGTTGAGAGAGTTTGCGAGTATCAAAATATGTGACATAAAAGACTGTAGCTTTTAATTGCATTGACTTAGAAGCTTCAATTTTTTGCAGCACCAAGGGACCGCCGACCACAGTATGTGACATAAATTCATTCGTCTATCCATTCCTGAGGAAAAGCGGTCTTAAATAGTCCGACTAAGTTACAGAACCCTGAAAATAATTTGTTTCAATATCCTAAGCATCTATGCGATATTGAAACTGATGGTAACGGCAAGTTACTTTTGTGAGGAATGGTGGGGTGAGAAAATATCTGTGGTCAAGGACTATCTTAAAAAAGGGTGGACAACGGACGGTCCGCTTGAGGCATCTGGTCCGCGATTGATTTCAATATGGCCAGCGGAACGAATTATTGGGAAAGAGAGTGCTACATCGCAGAATTTTGCAATAGAAGGCTTTAAGACGTCGTAAGGAAGGAAACAATGTTCATTGCACATAGATAAAAGTAAACATTTGAAGATAGCGTGGACATGAAATGAAAGTGCTACATCGCAGAATTTTGCAATAGAAGGCTTTAAGACGTCGTAAGGAAGGAAACAATGTTCATTGCACATAGATAAAAGTAAACATTTGAAGATAGCGTGGACATGAAATGAATGCGCTCTGTGGAAGGCATCACTTGTGGGCATGACGTGTCAGGAAGGAGGTGCCATGATGGCTCCCTGATGGTGGGGTGGGGGGGGGGTGTTTTGTGTCCTACATATACATCTGCATCTACATCTACGTGATTACTCTGCTATTCACAATAAAGTGCCTGGCAGAGTGTTCAATAAACCACCTTCAAGCTGTCTCTCTACCGTTCCACTCTCGAACGGCACGTGGGAAAACGAGCACTTAAATTTTTCTGTGCGAGCCGTGATTTCTCTTATTTTATCGTGATGATCATTCCTCCCTATGTAGGTGGGAGCCAACAGAATGTTTTCGCAATCGGTGTAGAAAACTGGTGATTGAAATTTCATGAGAAGATCCCGTCGCAACGAAAAACGCCTTTGTTTTAATGATATCCACTCCAATTCACGTGTTATGTCTGTGACACTGTCTCCCCTATTTCGCGATAATACAAAACGAGCTGCCCTTCTTTGTACTTTTTCGATGTCGTCCGTCAGTCCCACCTGATGCGGGTCCCACACCGCACAGCAGTACTCCAAAATGGGGCGGACAAGCGTGGTGTAAGCAGTCTCTTTAGTAAACCTGTTGCACCTTCTAAGTGTTCTGCCAATGAATCGCAGTCTTTGGTTTGCTCTACCCACAATATTATGTATGTGATACAATTTAGATTATTTGTAACTGTAATCCCTAAGTACTTAGCTGAATTTACAGTCTTCAGATTTGTGTGACTTATCGCGTAACGTTGGGCGGGGTGTGGAGGTTGCTATGGGGGCGTGTTTGGGGTGGGGTGGGGATTGGGGTGCGCCCAGCAAGCAATTGGGGTCGTTGGTTGCTGGTGCCGCTCTGAGATGAATGGAGAGAATCAGGATTCGCGATAATTTATCATTAATTGTATTAATACTGAGACCATCAGCTGACAGGTCAATGGCTGTGGTGCTGCTATGGTGAAAATTTATAAAAAGCAGTGATTTAGCACATTTCGCCTGTAGGAGAAATGCGCTTACTCCGTGACATATAGCTACTTCGCGGTCAACGGATCACTTATGTAAAAAATTAACAATCAACGGGGACTCTATCAACAAACGCTAGCTTGATTATGTATACGATCCTGATGTCTGTTGTTGGACTCCAGTTGTAAAATGGATTGGAACTGAAGTGTCTGACGAGTATAGAAAAAGCTAAAAAGAAGCTATTAGTGTAAGTTTCAGCACGAATATACTAATACGAGGCGTGTTTTTTAAGTAAGTACCGTTTCGAAATTTAGAAAAAGACGTGCTAAGATATCTCAATAATTTTATATTTACATGAAAGCTTGTGCCTTAATCTACACACTGACGCCATTTCAGTCTGATTCTTCCTTGTTTACGTTGTGTACTGAGTGTTTAAGATGCCTCCGGTAATCGTGAGTCCCGCCGACTGTGAAGTACGGGCTGTTATAAGATTTTTTAGTGCTAAAGGCCTAAAAGCGATCGATATTCATCGTGAGATCTGTGCAGTTTACGGAGAAAACATTATGAGTGATGGGATGGTAAGAAAGTGGGTGAGATCATTTAAAGATGGCCGCTCAAATGTGCATGATGAACAACGGAGTGGGCGTCCTTTGGTCGTTAATGAAAGTTTGGTGCAGGAAGTGGACAATAAGGAGAGAGAAAACAGACGCTTTACGATTTCCTCCTTGAGGGATGACTTTCCTAATGTTTCTCGTAGTGTTTCGTATGGCATTGTGACCGAGCACTTGAATTACCGAAAATTGCGCGCACGTTGGGTAGGGAAAATGTTGACGGATGCGCACAAAACCAAACGTTTAGACAGTGCATTGACTTTCCTTGAGCGGTACCAGAACGACGGTGATGATTTCTTAAGCCAAATTGTTCCGGGGGATGAAACATGGGTGTCGTACGTCACACCAGAATCAGACCAACAGTCCATGGAAGTTGAGCAAGGGCATCGTTTTGCTGCAAGACAATGCCCGTCCGCATGTGGCGAATCAGACTGAAGTTCTCATCACATCTTTTCGATGGGAAACTCTAGAACATCCTGCGTACAGCCGCGATGTTGCGCCCAGTGACTACCATCTGTTCCTGCACTTGAAGAAACACCCGGGCGGTCAGCGTCTTCAAGACGTTGACGATGTCAAAACAGTGGTGATGCAGTGGTTAACAAGTCAGGCGGCAGACTTCTATGAGGAGGGAATTCAAAATTGGCACAACATTATGACAAGCGCCTCAATATTGACGGAAATTATGTATAAAAGTACATTAAGGTACAGGCTTTCATGTAAAAATAAAATTATTGAGATATTTTAGCACGTCTTTCGTTAATTTCAAAACGGTACTTACTTAAAAAACACGCCTCGTATGTTAAACGGTAATTCTACAAGCCTTAATTATTTTCAGCAGGTTAATTTGTGGAAAGTGAATTTGTGCCAGGCTTCTGTATAGGAACTTCGAACATTTGGTTAGTGATATTTGCTGATGAATCTGCAAGCATGGCTCAACGAAATTCAGAAAGTGTTTTACTGCAATGAGGACAATTCTGCTTTACATGTGCGCATTATATGACCAAATGCGAACAGAACTGCATCGAATCAGCATCCGAGGATTCTTTACAAGTTCCTATTTAAAAACAGTTACTTCTTCATTACGAGCTCGACCAGTTTCCATAGCTGCAGTTTCACTATTACTGGCAAGTTACAACTCCGTTTCAAAACACTGTATCACTGGGTTTCAACGAAGACATAACGATTAATGCTTATGTTCTGCGAGACTTTGACGCTATAATACAGAACCATTCAGTCTTGCTACGTTAGTCTGGACTTTGATATACAGGATATAAAATCCCGTCTGAGGCCTGTGATCATTTTTATGTTAATAATTGGCAACCAATGCTGTACAACCGCAATAAAGTCATGGGATGTTCAATTGACTCTTTTATTAGAACATGTTACGCGTTTCGGGATTACACCCATCTTCAGACATTACAAACTTCAACTCCTTCCTAAACAACTAGGCGTACAGTCTTGACAACTCAAAGGAAGTGTCTAATAACATATGACTGCGACACAGGCAGTCTTGAAGCCGAGCGTATACTGGACTTTGGATAATTAACGAGAATAATTTCACTTAGTTACGAGATCGATTTTTATCAGTGTAGAAGTAGCAGGAACAAGACATCGCAGGACATTACAATTACACAGCTTTAGTAATCTAAAATTTAATTATTTCAATCAATCGTTCAGTGTACCCTGAATGTATCACATACATTACATACATACAAACGCCTATACAAGCTAAGATGACACTTTAAGAGGAATTCAAGACAGAAAAAAGAAGGAGATTTCACGGATGCTATAGTTCTTACTTCCTGCCCTAAGACCACTGCTGTCGCGTCACGTGTCTAGGCGACTTGCGAGCTTAAGAGAGTATATGAATCAGGCCTGCGTTCACCAATGCCTGCCCATGTGTCATCTGAGGTATAAGTTGTCTAAATATCGAAAAGAAAATGAAGGTGAAATACGTGTCAGTCAGGATCCAAATGTGCTAGTGATTATACTAACCTGAAAATCGTACAAACGGACTTGCGAACCGTCCTCATCGGTGCGGAACATCATGTTGTTTTTGTGCAGGTCTCCATGGAGCATGACCTTGAAGTCAACGGCACAGTACTTCACCCTCAGTACAGGTGTCTGCAGCAGGACCCTCGCGCAGGCGCGCAGTTTGTCCGTATACTTGCGGAACCACGGATTCTCGTCCAAGATTCTCAGGTCCTCCTTAAAGGCAGCCTCGTCTTCATCGAGACGCTGGAGCACAAATTCGTTGAATACGAGTGACTGGTGAAAGACTTTTGTCGAGTACCGCTCGTGACTGAGGAGGCAAACAGAGGCGGCGTGCATGCGGGCCACGGCCCTGATGGCGGTGGTGCAAGCGGCCAGGTCCAGGTTGTCTCCCTGCGGCCACGGCCGGAAGCCTGTGGCGGACAGGTCCTCCAGTACCATGAACACCAGCGGTTCCGAACCTTGCAGGTACAGTTTCGGCGCCAGTGGCTGAAACTTTCGGCCTTCGACCTCCTTAAGAACGGAGTGCAACGAAGGCAGAAAGTGGCTGTAAGCGATCGCCTCCTTATCGTACACTCCAAACGCTGTCATATCGCGTGCGACACCCGTCGGTTTCAGAGCAGCCTTCACAAACAGCGACGTCTCCCGAGCAGCTGCGCTACCACCAGTTGATCGCGCGACCACCCGAAGGGTCTCACTGAGGTAGCCGCCGCCTGCTGTATGTACAGAAATCAGCTCCACACTGGATGCGTCGATGGTAGGATCGTCGTTCTTCAGAGCCCTCCCAATGAAATCCCTGTCCAGCCACGATGGTGTACATTCGTCGTCACTGGGATTTTTCTCCACGCTCTCCATGCTGGTTGAACTGCTTGGACCTAGAAACGAAGAAAATATTATTGTCAGTAAGCGAAGACGTACAATGATCAGCCATAACATTTTGACCACTGACCTACTATTGATACATCGTATAGGCGATAGCAACATCACCTGGTGAGGAATGACTGTTAATCAGAAACACGCACGGTGCATGTAGTATTAGTGACTGCTCTGTCGGTGTGTGGAATGGGGAAGCCGCGCAATGTATCTGAGTTTGACCGAGGGCAGGTTGTGATGGCTCAGAAGCATTTCGGAAACTGCACGACTTGTTGGGTGGTCGAGGAGTGCTTAAGCGAGTGTCTTCAACTCGTGGTGAAATCAAGGAGAAACCACGCCCAGACGTCGTGGGGTTGAGTGACCACCCCTTAGTACAGATATCGGACCTCGTAGGCTAGGCGGATGGGTAGAACAGGACAGGCGACGAACTGTCGCTGAACTAACATCAGACTTTAATGCTGGGCAGAGTACAAGTGTGTATGAACAGGCACTGCACTGAACAATCCAAAGATTGGCTTCTGCAGTCGACGACCCACGCGTGTGCCAACGTTAACACCATTACATCGGAACTAAGACTGAAATGTGCAAACGACCGTCGGCACTGGAAGTCGGAGTAATGGCAGAGCGTTGCATGGTCTGATGAATCCCGATACCTTCCTCATCATGCCGATGGGAGGGCACGAATCTGTCGTCTTGCAGAAGAACAGCTCCTAGAAACCTATATTGCGGGATGGAGAGAAGCTGGCGGTGGCTCCATTCTGCTCTGGAGGACATTCGCGTGGGCATCCATTGGTCCAGTGGAGCTCGCGCTAGGCACCGTGATGGCTAAAGAGGATCGTACACTGTTTGCAGATCACGTACACCTTTTCATGACGATCATGTTTACCGAGGGGAGTGATATTTTTCAACAAGATAATCGCCATGTCACAAGGCCAGCAGTGTGATGGAGTGGTTCGAGGAACACAGTGAAGAGTTCCAGTGATGTACTGGCCCCCTAACTCACCACATCTGAACCATCTAGAACACATCCCTGACGTGATTGAACGTGGCTTCAGAGCTTATTGCCCTCCTGTCCGGAATTTACGTCAATTAGGTGAGTTGTGTGTGCAGTTGTGGTGCCAATTGCCTCCGGCGACCTACCAAGGCCTCATTGCTTCTATGCCACAAAACGTCGCCGCTGTTATGCGTGCCGAAGGTGGACATACCTGCTATTAGGTAGGTGATCAGCGTACAGCATACGATAACGGCGGTACTAGAGCTAGAGGCAAGTGATTCCAGTGGGATGTTGGAAAAAATTTTATTACCAGTGTTTGGTAGGGATGGCGGTTACCGCTGAAACAACCGGCTTTCAGTTATACCGGTTTTTCATCTCCAGTTTATCCTGTCTCTTAAAACGGCTGAAAATAAGCAGTTTCTGAAATGACTCACTTTCGGGCATTTTTGTTGCTATGATTTCCGGCAACAAACTTAGGCATCAAACACAGAATGAAAAATTCTATGTAGACATAGAATCAAAATGTCAAATAAATTAGGCAAATAAAACAAAAATTAGCCAGTCAATCGTTTGCTGCTTTTCTCGAAAAATAATGAGGAGCAGATAAAGGCTTATTACGTAGAGAGAGACAGCAGATCAGCTACTATCTGTGCTATTGTGAACAATGAACATATTTTGAAGTTTTTAGTGTATCATTGTTTCCATAACATATTTTCCCTTTTGTTTTTTCTTAGGCATCACAAACAAATAATAACCTTTTGTGAAAAATAGGTTCTTTTTCTTTAATCATTTCTAGTTAAATATATGTATCTTTATATTTTGAGGATAATTTGAATACAATAGATTTTTTACTGGTAAAACCAAAAATGTTCTTTCAAAAACTTGAAGTGAACAGTTTGCATATTATGCAAAATATAATATATATCTGTAATATTTAGCAAACTCATTATATGAGAGTAGTAAAAGTTCAGTAATGAATTAATCGATTAGTCAACATTTACTGTCCAATTTATTCAAAAATTCTCGTTCTGTGATGCTTTGATCTGTAAATTGACTCCTGTCATTCAATAACGATACTTATCTTTCAGAAACCACAGAACTTTCTGTGAAAATCTTTTTTAAAATAAATTTTATTTAAAAACCAAAAATTTTAGCACCACTGCCATGGTGTACTGACGTATCGGTTTCATATCTGGTTATCAGTAAGAAAACAAAAATACCTGTTATAGCAGAGACCAAACAAATATCGAAAAATAACGATTATTCAGAACTGAAGTACCGGTATTGGTTTTAAGCGTGCGGTTATTGCCGACCATTGTGTTTGGCAGACGGGGAAAGAGGCGATGTGGCGCGTATGGCCTGACAGATACTCTGCACAACACG
Organism: Schistocerca americana; assembly: GCF_021461395.2. Lineage (NCBI taxonomy): Eukaryota > Metazoa > Arthropoda > Insecta > Orthoptera > Acrididae > Schistocerca > Schistocerca americana. The sequence continues at coordinate 658,913,847 of NC_060120.1, read as the reverse complement.
GTCGTGGAATAAATCACGAAACTCTCTGCTGCGTCTCACTGAAGTGAACTAAAGTGAATGTGTCTAGCATGTTGGTGAAGACTAACCTTTCGGATGCGAACTTTAAGCTCGGCGCTCATCCTGTTCTCTTTTTTCCATAGAGAAGTGGGTTTCCTTTCTTATTCGTATTCGTCTATAGTAATACAACTACAACACAAGTTTGCACAAGTGCTCATCAATGTCGTAGCGTTACCGACACAAAACTGGCAAAAGCAGTGCACATTACGTTGAGGAAAGAAGTGAAGTGTTCCACGAATATTACTGACAAAGAATTACAGCTTTTCAGAATGAAGTGGAGTGTGGACTGATTTGAAATTTCCCCGTGGATTAAAACTGCATTTGTGACCGAGACTGGAATTAAAGGGCGATTCATCAATCTTGCTTGTTCTGCTCAGTTGACAGATGCATCCGAACATCCTTCGTAGAGTTCAGTTGTGTGCAAAACTCAGTGTAAGGCATTACAACGACTAGGGAGGTATGCAATGCAATATACGAACAAAGCTGAAATTGAGAATAACTGCAAGGAGTGGAAAAACGTACGGGAAAATATCTACAACAGACTGATCAACTCAGTGCACGATATCTGTGGCACAGGGGATCCATCAAAAGATTATTACAAACAGCAAACTACATAAAATAGGGCAAGCCCATCGCTGTAACGTAGAGGATATGATGCAACACCGGCTAACATGCTGCAAGAAACCTAAAACTTGGTAGTAGACATACGAGAACTTGCAATCATAATGATAACTTCGCCTTCCACATACAGTCCAGAACAAAGTCTGTTCCCGGACGTGTCGTTTCATCTAAAAATGAAAATAACATTCACTAACCAATGATACTCAATAAGCAAGAAATGAGGAGTCATTATCGAAAATTATTGCTATTAACTGAGAGTGAGGCAGAAAAACTGCTAAATATACGGAGTAAAAATATAACTTTACCTGATTTTTGACCATTTTATTACAATATTTACCCATGCTTTGGAACACAAGGGTACTGGTAGCGGAAATTGAGAATAACTGGAAGGCGTGGAAAAAGCTGGACAAATATCTACAATCTATTGATCAACTCAAATGCGTGATAGTAGTACAGCTATGCATTCTTGAACTTTGTATGTACATATAAATCTACATCTACATGCTTACTCTGACGTTCACAGTTAAGTGCCTGGAGAAGTGTTCAGACCATCTTTAGACCATTTATCTACCGTTCGACTCCCTATCAGTGCATAGGGTGAAAGAGGACTTAAATGTAGCACTGATTTATATTTTATTACGATGATAATTTCTTCGAATATAGGTTGGTGACCAATAAGATATCTTCACTTTCAGAGGAAAAAAGTTCGTGATTGAAATTTCGCGAAAAGATCTCGTCGCTACGAAAGACGACCTTGTTTTAATGATTTCCATCCCGACTCGCGTATCATATGCGTGACACTCTCTGCCCTGTTTTCCGATAATACAAAATTATCTGCCAATCTTTGGAATTTTTAGATGTCCTCAGTCAATCCTGTCCGGTAAGGATCCCATACTGCACCGTAATACTGTAGCAGAGGACGAAAATGCGTAGTGTAGGCAGTTCCTTTACTAGGCCTGTGGCATCTTCTAAGTGTTCAGCCAATAAAATGCAGTCTTTGTTTTGCCTTCTTCACAACATCTATTTGATCGTTCCATTTTAAGCTACTCGTAATTGTAATTACTAAGTATTAGTTGAACTGAAAGCCTACTTTCGGCATGTGCTGTCTTTGTCCTTGAATATAACGTCACACATGTGGTTGCCACTTGCAGGAGCGTGTCAGCAGGAACCTGATACACAGTTACGTAAGCAAAAATTCTGCCTCGTATGCAAAACACACACACACACACATTTTGCTCTCCCAATCACGGCCCAGTATTTTACTGACCATTAAAACGAAACAGCCAACCAGTATTGCTCCATGTTCAGAAGTATACAATTATATTTATTAAATAAATGAACTAAAAAGTATGATGAAAGAGGAGTGATCCCCAGGCGCTCCAGAAATTACGGCGCCTGGCGCCTGGTCTTTATCACTCGACTCGCTGAAACATCGATCACATGGTTATCTAAGTATAGTCAAGAGCAGTTAACAAGAGATAAATGTACATTCTCTTATTGTGCCCTACAGTGCTTGTTACAACGTCATTTCAAAATGTCATCATGAAGTCACTGCTGAATTGATAATAATTTCTGATAAAGAACATTTTGTTATATACCTTGAGCTGCAGTTCAAAAGTATTTATTTGCCAGACCATACTTGGACACACAGCCCATCATAGTAGCGTCAGATATCTGATAGAGAAGCAACTGATAATGGGCTGTATGCCTGAAGACTGGTCTTGAATTGCAGCCAACATATTAGATAATTATTTGTTTTACTATGCTTTTGGTAGCTATTTACAATTAAGACAGCAACTCCTTGTACAGTAGGTCCGTTGCTGTCGGGTATATATGCCCAAGGTAAGCTGCGATCACAATGTAGTGTCTCTGACACCATGTAAATAAACGTGGCTCCAGAAAAGGTTTATCAACTCCATTACGTCTGATGACCCCAGACATATGTTATATTCAGTGTAAGGTGGGAAATAGGGTGTTTATAGGGAGCTGCCGTGTACACGCTTTATAACGGCCAGGATATCGCATGATCGAAACTATTAATCGATAAAGAATGGTATCCACACAACGGATTATTATTGGATTCGTTATGAGATATTTTCAAATCCTTAAAATCTATGGCATACTCTTAGGGAGAAAAAAATCAATTCGCTCGGGAATCTAGACGTTAGCGCGTGACAGCAAATCAATTGTAAGACCACGTTGTTGCTTACTCTGACTTCCTTCTCGTCACTTTCCAAAAAGTAAACAATACAGTGGTGCCACCTTGGACAGGACGAGTGTTGGTCTTCCCTGGTTCAAAAAACTGGCTCTGAGCACTATGGCACTCAACTGCTGTGGTCGTAAGTCCCCTAGAACTTAGAACTACTTAAACCTAACTAACCTAAGGACATCACACACATCCATGCCCGAGGCAGGATTCGAACCTGCGACCGTAGCGGTCGTGCGGTTCCAGACTGTAGCGCCTTTAACTGCTCGGCCACTCCGGCCGGCGGTCTTCCCTGGTAACACGTTACATACTTGTGTATCCTTTCTACTTTAGGAAGCGCGTTACAAGAACTTTCTTCCCAACTACGTCAGCTACAATTTTCCTCGTCACTGTTATGAACATCATTATCCAGATACATGCGGTTGTTGAAAATATAGACTTAATTACATTCGTATAAATTGATTCCAACTGCAATAAGAGCTAGCTGAAGCTTTCTTCACAAATAACCCATGGTAATAGTGCCTGTATGGTAATATTAGTAATATTCGAGATACAAAAGACTTTTTCGACATTTATTCCTGTGTAAAAATGACATTCTAGTTACGTAGGGGTTTTCGTAGAACAAGTTTAAACGCGATCATATTCTGGCTAGTGAGCCCGCCTACACTGCTGAGGTCGCTAATGCACTCTTTCGCCGTGGAGCTCGACCCGACGGTAAGCCGGTTCGATTCTTGGTACTGGAGAAGATTTTCACTTCCAGTATTTGGCCAGCAAGGGGAGGAGAGGTGTTGGCGTAAAATTTCTCATCACCAGATGTTGCGCCAATATCCTGGTTCAAATACCAAACCTCTCTGCAGAGGCACTTGAAGTGAAGGCATGTGTGACCCGTCCGTCGGATGTGGACGCGGCGCTCCCCTCAGTGCTTTTCGCGAGAAGTAGGTTATGTTCCGGCACAGGGGTTCAGCCTCTCCCTTCTCTCATCATCATACAACACAAACATTACACTGCACAAGTTCACACACACACACACACACACACACACACACACACACACACACATGTAGTATTACGAACATTGGAATGGAGCAGGCTGTGAAAAAAGAAGAAAATCTGGCTACTAACGGAAGAGTAAAGCCTTTCAGCTTTCGCAATAGGAGCATCCTATGTAAGCAACATACAGTGCAATGATTTCGTGACAGTACAACCACATTCGTAGACCGCCACAGTCGTGTGGGGCCTGAAGATGGCATCAATGTAATGCCGAAACTGGTAGCACATAAGAAGTTCATAAAATAAATTTCTGCAATACATACGGCTGTTGGTAAATTATTACATCAAGAAATACAAGCCAGTCGTTATCCCACGATCCTAATGGATCAACGAAGATAACAGATGTTGGTTGTTGAACTCTTGATGTCAGTTACAAAATACTAACGGGCCACTGTGAAACATTTCAAAACCCATAAACACTATGCTTCAGGCTTTTCATCGGCTACGAATCATGTGTGTCAGATCACTTCCAATCCAGAAATATGTGTCTGGTGACCAGTTTCTCGTGTCTTACTGCCGCAGAATATCTGTGTGTTGCAGAAAGATCGTTACTTACCTGATAGACTACGGATATGATGAAAGATCTGTTGCCATGTCTGATATATGTGGCGATCCATTTATAGCTTGGATAAATGCTCCGTTATCGAAATGCTGATAACTATATTATCTGCACTGTTCGAATGTCCACTCTGCAGAGGTTGGGTGTGAGGTATAGCGCACTGGCTGTAAGACATTACTGGTGTGTTTCAAGAGACCATTTCACATTTGTTAAAGTATGGTGTTCTGCGAGTAGTGCATTGCGTGTTCATAGCAATTGTTAGCACGAAACGTTGGCGGTTGGTGAAGGAGTTCCACAGTCATTTCTGTTATAAACGCACCCTCAGTAGCACACTCGAACCTTCCAGTGGGATTACCCGACTGAAACTCTTGGTGATTAAGACTGTCTTAAGAACAAAGTAGAACCTAAGTTCTCTAATAGCAGATCTTTCATCATGGCTAAAACATAAGATTAGGCACAACATCTTCGTCGACTCATACTAAGCAATTTCTGACTGAAGACAGCATTAAATAAACAAGGGCGGCCTCTCCCTAATTTCCCTGCTCACCGACGTTCTTCTGGCAATGAACAATGTGGTTCGTGGTTTCTGCAATGTAAGATTCCTCATTGGACGTATTTTCAGTTAAGTTATGGTGAGAAAATTATTATCTAAAGTTTCCATCGTCTAACAATGAATGGCTAGAGCTGTAATCTGAGACAATCTAGATTTTAACAGACGCTCGATCAGACGAGTATAATCAGGTGTCTGAGATCACTCTGCAACGGACGTTGACAGGGATCCATTGAACCCGTCTCGACGAATTGCTTCCCATGTTCCTTGTCGCTTTTTTAGGTTGGGTACACAGCGTTTTTAGAGGGCGCAATGGCGCGTGGTGCGTGGCCAGTGGTGGTCACTTTGGTTGTCGCACCGCAATATAATTTCTGTCAGTGAATAAAACGGCGTATTTATCGCTTCTGTGGTTAAAGATATGTTACAACCATTCCATAATACCGCTACGATTAAGTTCTCTTAAAAGAGTTCATGAAAATAAACGTTAATCATTCTGAGATTATATATGTTTACTATAATCAACATATGAGATGTCCTTTACAGAAGAAGCCACAAAGGGCAGCCTTTTGTACCACTACATCAAAATCTAACGATCTCTTAGTTGTTGAGATGACGTCACGAAACGCTCGAAAACGCTGATAGGGCCTGTTTCATTTTGGTGTCAATGTAATTATTTTGTAGGGAGTCGACCAGCTTGTTGCAATTCCAATTACCTTCAAAATAGAGTACACTGAAATATTTATATTTCAGGTGTAATGTCGATTCTGCATCCATGACTTCCAACAAACTTAACCATAATTTCAAACTTTTACGAAACTTTTTCTCGCTCATACTCTCCACAAAATGATGAAAGGTTAAACTTCTAGCCTTGCTATATCTTTGCTGCTCATGCAATAAAACTGCCGCATCAGTTATTTACTAATAACTTTCGCCACACCTTCTGAGATAGTATTCACATATACCTACCATTCAATGTAAGAGATCAGATATGACTTAAACATTGAACACCAGAAACGAAACTATAGGGTTATATTCGCTATGTTGTTGTTGTGGTCTTCAGTCCAGAGGCTGGCTTGACGCAGCTCTCCATGCTACTCTATCCTGTGCAAGATTCTTCATCACCCAGTACCTATTGCAACCTACATCCTTCTGAATCTGTTTAGTGTATTCATCTCTTGGTCTCCCTCTATGATTTTTACCATCCGCACTGCCCTCCAATACTAAATTGGTGATGCCTTGATGCCTCAGAATATGACCTACCAACCGATCCCTTCTTCTAGTCAAGTTGTGCCACAAATTTCTCTTCTCCCCAATTCTATTCAGTACCTCCTCATTAGTTATGTGATCTACCCATCTAATCTTCGACATCCTTCTGTAGCACCACATTTCGAAAGTTTATATGCTCTTTTTGTCTAAACTATTTACCGTCCAGGTTTCACTTCCATCAGAAAAGACTTCCTGACACCTAAATCTAAATTAGATGTTAACAAATTTCTCTTCTTCAGTTTATCAAGGTCCCATCCCATTAAATTCCCACCTTTTTGCAGTTTCTTTAGTTTTAATCTACAAATTGTGGTCAGAGTCCACATCTGCCCCTGGAAATGTCTTACAATTTAAAACCTGGTTCGTAAATCCCTGTCTTACCATTATACAATCCATCTGAAACCTGTCACTATCTCCAGGCTTCTTCCATGTATGCAACCTTCTTTTATGATCCTTGAACCAAGTGTTAGCTATGATTAAGTTATGCTCTGACCAAAATTCTACCAGGCGGCTTCCTCTTTCATTCCCTACCCCCTTTCCATATTCACCTACAACTTTTCCTTCTCTTCCTTTTCCTACTATCGAATTCCAGTCACCCATGACTATTAAATTTTCGTCTCCCTTCACTATCTGAATAATTTCTTTTATCTCATCATACATTTCATCAATCTCTTCGTCATCTGCGGAGCTAATCGACATATAAACTTGTACTACTGTGGTAGGCGTGGCCTTCGTATCTATCTGGCCACAATGCTGTTTGTGGTAGCTTACCCGTATTCCCATTTTTTAAATTCATTATTAAATCTACTCCTGCATTATACCTATTTGATTTTGTATTTATAACCCTGTTTTCACCTGACCAGAAGTCTTGTTCCTCCTGCCACCGAACTTCACTAATTCCCACTATATCTAACTTTAACCTATCCATTTCCCTTCTTAAATTTTCTAACCTACCTGCCCAATTAAGGGATCTGACATTCCACGCTCCGATCCGTAGAACGCTAGTTTTCTTTCTCCTGATAACAACGTCCTCCTGAGTAGTCCCCGCCTGGAGATCCGAATGGGGGACTATTTTACCTCCGGAATATTTTACCCAAGAGGACACCATCATAATTTACAAATCTGAGTGAAATATGTTAGATGTATGTGAAATACATGTGACAGATGTGTATGTGGGTACAACCGCACGTAAAAAAATGTTTCTAATTCCCTGGATCGATTCAAACCATATTAGTTACTACCTGGAAAGAAATGTTATGGGTGTAAGAGCCAACAACCTCCTGCTCGGTGGAGGTGATAATGTGGTGAGAGAAGTGGAGGGGTGGGGGGGGGGGGGGGGTGGGGGGGGAGAGGGGAAAGATGGACAGAGAGAGATGGAAGGAGGATGTACACAAATATCAGGGAGCAGAAGATTGACAAAGAGGGCAGGGTTAAATGGACAGTGAAGTGGGAGAGGAAGAAATGGACAGAGAGGGTAAGAGGCAATGGGCAGAGGAAGGAAAGAGGAAGAGAGAGTCAGAGGGAGGGGACACAAGATGGGGTGGACTGAGAGAGGGGGGAGAGGAGATGGACAGAGAAAGCAAAAAAGATCACATTGACAGAGAAGGGGAAAGGAGGAGAAGGACGGACAGAAAGGGATGGAGAAGATGTACAGAGTAGGGGTGGAAGAGATGAAGTAATATATAAATGGAATAAATATATACCTGTCCAACGCAGGTAAAACAGCAGAGAGAGAGTTGAGTGAGGTAATAAGAGATCTACAGGTTCTTAAAGGTAAAGAATAGTCGTTGATAGCGTTGTTATAACAGTACAATTATCTTAATTTGATTGTTAATGCGAATGCACCGTTATCGTGGTAGTTCTTTCTCACCTATTTCACAAATTCAAAAACTGATATTTCCAGTGTTATGTAGGGATCTCATGCTAGCTGTAAAATCGACAGTGACACACATGATTGGAGAATTAATACATTTATCAAAACCAAAATTTATCCTTCTGCATAATGCCAGCTTGTTGCCATCGGATCTAGTCGGTTACACAGTATACAACTGGGAAACTTGTCAAAACTTGGAACAACTGTTCGCCAGTATAATCTATGAAGAGTTTAAATCCTAATTTTAAGATGATCATATGTTAACCGAGATGTTACTTGGCTTGTAACAGGTTTGCACTGAAATCGCACGTGCCAAGAGTTGTCGCTATAAACAAAGACTGCTCTGTGCGTTACTGATTTCAATCCGTAACAGCCAACGTTACTGACAAACCTCTTGTAGACTCCAAAAAAGTCCTATCACTAATCTTCGTTCAAAAAGGAGCGACACGATATTTTGTTTGTTTACATAACACATTCCCCCGACCCAGATTCTCGTCCAGTGATAAGCATTCTCTTCAGTGCTGAACACATCAGCGGTGTTCCCAGTGGTAATTAGTTGTTAGCCTGGAATTCGTTTGTTTGTTCATCACCCAACTTCCAAGAAAAGTTAAGGAAGAAACCATAAGAATCTAGCTGAAACTATCCTGCAGCGTTATAAGAAACCAAGGTATAACATATTTTTAAAATTTATTTCCCTACCTTCTGACTTACATGTCTTTCTCGAAGACGACGATGGTGCACAAAGGCTAATGGATAGTAAAAAGTACGAAATCGGTCGTGTCCTAAGACCTATCCTCTCAATAGAGTTGAATCGTTTACGACTCTGTAGCCTCGTGAATCGCAGTCAAGCTATGAACTTAGTGCTGTGTACATCTAACGTTGCTGATGAAGAACAAAGTCGAGCTACGTAGCAGTCGCTGTTCTACGAAACTCACCAGCGAAGTTCGCTGCCCTGAGAGTTTTGATTTATTTGGGTTAAGGTGAGAGGTGGTCGAGTGCACATCGCTCATGAGCACAGCCTGCCAGCCAGCTCGCTTCGAGTCTCAGAAGGTATGTGGTCTCTCCTCAGTAAGCGACGCAGCATTAGGGGTAGCCAAAAATCAAAAAGCTTACAGATAACAGAGGATTTGTTTCCAGTAATGCTGTACGTGATTATGACATGACGGGATTCACAGATACAGGGTACTCAAGATCTTAGAGAAATTACACCTTTCGTTTATCGAGAAACAGGTGAAAGTCGTCATTGTGGAACGAATGTGTTAACATTTGCAATTCTGGTAGGAACAGGACTGTAGGTTCCAACTTGTTAGTGAAGTGAAACGTACAACGGAAAAACCACTTACAACTGTTAAATGGGTCGGTGTATAAATGCCAAACTGAAAATCCGAAGTTCTGGATTTCGATCCCTGATGAACCCTAGGACTTATTACTTCCTTCACCTCTAGATGAGTTTGTTAATATGAGAAATCCAGTGTTCCATCGTAGTTCTGAGTCCACGTTAAACTGTAGATACCGAATACCGACGTAATTACGTAAGTCACTTCAAAAGATCAGAGAAAGACAACAGGGCAATACGTAGTAATGTACTGTTATGTTTAAACCAACTTCGGGTCAGTGACATCTTTACCTTATTCTTACACATTTGCTTTATATTCAGTTAGACTCATAATTATTGACAAACCATTCTATGGTACAGTCGGCCAAGTTTGTTTTCAGTGACATACGATTAACTAAGAAGGTGGTGCGTGTTAGGGAACTTAAAGCTTGCTTGTTGGCTTAACGCTAGACTATTGAATCTCCGTAAAATTTGCGACTGGAGTTGCGTATAAAACATGATATTTTATACTTAATGTCATAATGTGGAGTAGTAAATTTTGCGATGGTTTAGTAGCCATGTAACTTACCCCCGGTTCCCCTCTTCCCCAATTAGTATTCTAAAGTAAAATATATTTCATAATACAAGTAAAAAAAGTTTATGCTTATCTACATGACGACGCATAACTGAAGCAGCAAAAGAGGAGAATTGGCTGTAACTATTAACTATATTGCTTGTTGACATTCGAAAACGAAAATTTATCGACTTGCGTGATTTTCAGCAGATGCGACACCAGGTGTCATGATACATTTCCGCAATAAACCCGTGCTTTAACTGCCTACCCTTTGAACGTGCGAGCTAAGCATGCAAGTGTCAAATCACGTTTTGTAAATGTGTCGAACCCTACTCCGTTCAATCTTGTAACTTGCCTAATAGTCAGTACGTCAGTCATATGGAATTGAACATTTCACTGAAGACGGAGAACGCATACAGTATCGCAGAAGAATCTTGACTCAAGAATTAAGTGGTATTCACAAAACCATGTTACAAGAAATTGTAGCTATGGCCGCGTGGTTAGAGGCGCCATGTCATGGATTGCGCGGCTTCTCCCGCCTTAGGTTAGAGTCCTCCCTCGGGCGTGGGTGTGTGTGTTGTTCTTATCACAAGATAGTTTAAGTAGTGTGTAAGTCTAGGGACCGATGACCCAAGCCATTTGGTTCCTTAGGAAAAATATTCGTCGAATGACGCCACTAACCGCGAGCGGTACCAACCGGTAAGGTAGGAAGTCGAAGCGTTTGAGATGTAGTGCTACAAAAGGATATTGAAAATTTAATGGACTGATGATGAGAAATGACACTGCGCTAAGAAAAATGGGCATGTGGGGAAAACACAGACAAGAAGAAGAGATCTGAAAATTCCATTCTATCTGACGGAGGTGTAGAAAGTCAAAATGCAGGGGAAGACAGATACTGAATTGCGACACTCGGAGGCACTGGATGTTTATACTACACTGGGATGATGCTACACGAGAAGAAAAGAGGCCATGGAGGTCAGCATCAAACTAGTCAGAAGATTGATGAATAATAATAATAATTACAAATAATAATAGCTTCCCCTTCCTAACCGAGGTGTGTCTTGGGAGCCTGTCTCAGACCACAGCTCTTACTGGCCCATTCGGGTGGAAAAGTGGACCCTCCAGGATGCCATTCCAGGAAGGATTCGAAATGCGCTACTAATTCGTGTCATGGAACGATGAAAGAATACATGATCTTAGAAGTCCTGATTACTATTATCATTAACAAAAAATCGGATTTTAAAAGAACTAGAAATATAAAAAGATAGGTACAGTGTGCATATTCTGTTAGAGGTCTTTAGAAACTAGTAATGACTTCCGTGTTCTCGCAAGGTGTTGTCTTAATGCAAAATTATATGGTGCTTCCATTTAAACTCATTTATAAAACGCTGTTGTGCTAATTTCGAATGTTATTGGACACGGATCGCGAAAGCTACCCTTAGGAGAAGGTGTTGATCGAATATCTTCGTTATTACTGTGTAAATTGTAGAAATGTGTGCCTCGATGATGATGATGTTTGGTTTGTGGGGCACTCAACTGCACAGTCATCAGCACTCGTACAAAGTCCCAATTTTTAGACAGTCCCAATTTCTTCACAGTCCAATCTAGACACTGTCTCGAAATGATTAGGATAACACGAACACCCAGTCCCTGGGCAGAGAAAATCCCCAACCCGGCCGGGAATCGAACCCGGGACCCCGTGATCCATAGGCTGCAACTCTAGCCACTATTTTTATCTTTTTTGTTCTGTATTGTCCGTTGAATTTGTTCGGGACGGACGTCCGTTGACACCCATTTAGGTTCTCCGTTGAGCTGTTCACTCAGTTTTTTGTTACATAGGGTAGCTAACCCTTTGACCGAATACGCTGAGCTGCCGTGCCGGCAGACCACAAGCTACGGGCAATGTGTACCTCGATTGTAGTGATCTGATGTTGATTCAGTGCTATAGAATTATTACCACGGGAAGTTAAGAGGCTCTGGTAGACGATTCTATTACATTGATTTCGTTGGTGGCATCAGGGATTGTCGTCTTTCTGTCACGAACTGGTCGCTTACGGAGGAAATGTCTAATAAAGAATTGTTCTCCTCTTAGGGAAAACTACTAAACTGTAGGTATCTTCTTCGTGTGATGAGCAACACGTTGGCGCTACAGTTATACGTCCTCCGCATCAAATAACTGCCCATAAGAGAATTTATTTTCGTAGAATGCAGAATGGTATTTTCCTGCATTGGTAGTGTAGATTTCTGGGTTAACCGATTAATTTAGGGATATGGACCACGTGCTGTTGAAGGTTTTACTATCAAAAAATGTAATTATTATTAGTCTTGCAGCGTCCCAGTGCATTGCAATGTGTATAAAGTTCCATTCACCTGATGGTGAATCTCTTTTAACATGCACGTCTCCTTGAAGTCACTGAAATGCAGTTGTCAGCAGTAAAAAGCTAAGGAAAAATACAGCCGTACGCATCGTACTACAAGTCGCCCTAAAATTGTTTTGTTTAGGGAAAGAATAGTTAAATAAAAGTATTTATGTGCGTAATATTTCACTCTATTACGATAAACTTACATACACCAGTTACTACCAAGCCTTAAGCCGTCGGCACGCGGACCGTGCATCCGAACGTTGAGCGTTGAGCGTTCCGAGTTTCTGACGTCATAGAGAGGAATAGCACGTTCGGGAGTCTTTCTGAACGTGCAGAGCAATATCTAGCATCTCAGCGAGCGTGCGTCTGAGCGTTGACCAATTAGATCGCACAACACAGCCTGCGTCACACGCACGTCATCTCCCTTCGGCACGGAGTTGTGAGGCGCCACACTGGCATTCACTTCAAACATATATGCCGTTTCTGAGCACCAGAAAATTGAGAATCAGTCAAAAACCCCCTGTTAACTGTGTGATTCTTGCAACAAAACAATGAGAAGAATCGTATTCGTGGCAGAAGAATTATTATAACTTGGGTATTATGAGAGTATGCCATTTGACGGCAACGAGATACTGAGGATCCATCAAAAACGTATTGCTCTAGGTACAATTTGTTATAATTAAATTTCAATTAGTAACATAGCTACGATTACATCTTTTAGCAAGTGGCAACATTCTATAATTGGCTATTAATGATTTGTCGACCAGTCGGCTGTGAAGCGGACGCGCGCGGGGCTCTGTGCGGCGCTCCGCAAGCGCGCCGTAGTGGTATCGCAGTGTGTGTAAACAGATCACCTTTCTTATAGAAAGCCCACGATTAAAGTAACTTTCGATGCCCAGTACGCACGACCTAAGGCACACGAAGTAGAGCGTTTCCTGCTTGAAGTAATACACGTCGATCCACAGGAACTTTTTGGTATACATCTTTCGATCATCTCTAGTACAGTTTACCTGAAACTTGTAGATGGAGCAGCGTGCGTTCTTCGACGTTCCACCGATGGATATCGTTTCCACCGCTCGGACGGCAACGTGGGTGTAGTGACTGTCGCCCATGCAGGACTCGGCGTTCGGAACATTTGAAGTTTCGGACACGCTTGTCGTGCACGCGCTGTGGCCTTACGAAGAGGTACTAAGTCAAGTGGAAGAAAAGTGGGATACGTTCGAGACGTATCCTGCACTGAATGGAGTGCGTCAGGTGCGAATCGAACTGCGTAAACACATCCCATCGTACGTGACCGTTGGTGGCTGTCGAGCGATCGTCATTTATGACGGTCAATCGCGGACTTGTTCAAGGTGCGGGCAGGAAGGGCATGTAAGCTCTGAATGCCTGCAGCGACGCCTAGACCAGATACCACGTGCAGACACGACGCCTACATCGCAACCGACAACGCTGGCTATTACATACGTTGAGGCAGCGAGGAACATGTCGGACGCGGACGTTGTTCCGTGCCAGTTGCCGACGCCCGCGGGCCCGGCTTCCGCACCCACGACGACGCAGCCTCCATCGGAACCGTCCCCGTACTCGACAGCAGCGACCACGTCTGCAGCCCAGCCGTGTGAGGAAGGAGAGCATCAGCAAATCGATTCGCGCTCGAACACGGCGATGTGGGAGGTACCTACTGTTTGTCGTGAACCACAGGACGCGGACACGCGTTCCCGCAAACAGAAGTCGCCCAAGCGACGAAAGAAGAGGAGGCTGTCTGCAGGAAATGATTCTCGAGATGGTGACACGTTGCAAGAGGATGAGGAAAATCCATCTCCGGCTAGGGCTGTGGACCTCACACCAACGGTTCCTGGTTCGCTGCTGGCAACGTCCGCCCGAGGACAAAGCCGAGTTGACCACGTTCAGTTCATCGACGAGCCCCCTGGCGATATTGCGACTAAGACATCGGAAGAACGTCATGCCTTGCCTAACGTACTACATCTCCGGCTTGGTGATGGAAAGAATGATATCAGACTCGAACGACAACCAGATGCCCGCGGCCGGCGAATCGTCGGACGGACATCATGTCTCAGCCGATGAATAATATATATGGTGAGGGTGACAGGGACGGTCGGACGGACGATGTGGCGCTTACTGGCCTAAACGACTGCAGAATACGTCATCGTAATATCAAATGACCCAGGTGTATCCGATAGGTACAGTCAATGTCAACGGCATTAGCTCCACGATCAAAACTCAGTTGTTAAAGGACATGATACGAGCGGCGGACATAGATATCGTGTTTCTCCAAGAGGAACGGCCTGATCTGCGCCTAGATGTTTACGGATACGCGTCTTAAGTCAACCCAGTTTCCGACTGTGGTGGTGGTACGCCACACTACTACGCGATGGCATCGAACCAACGGATATTCAGTTTTTGCCATCAGCGAGAGGCAGTGCGCTCACCTTCGGCGCTGTCCGCCTTGTGAATCTGTATGCCCCGTCTGGTACTGCGAAGCGTCGAGAGCGAACACTCTATTACTCCACTGACGTAGCTCCATTGTTTCAAGGCGCTGCAGAGCACCTGATGGTGGGCGGGGACTTTAACAGCGTCTTACGCCCTGAGGATCAGATCCTTCACCATGTCCCATGTCCAGCCCTACATGCTATAGCCAGAGATCTCGCTTTGCAGGATACATGAACGCTAATCCACTGTAACCGACGCGAATATGCACACTTCACCAGCCACTCGGTCAGCAGTTTGGACAGGATTTGTGTCTCCTGAGGTCTTCGGGCAGCAACTGTCGATGCTGAGCTGTGGCCCACTGCATTCACAGACCATCAGGCCTTCAACCGCTCCGTGACTCTGCCACGACAACAGACGAGCCGTAGTAGAGGACCTTGGACTCTTAACGTTAACATCTTTCGGATGAGGCTTGCCGTGTGACCGTCAGTGATACCTGGCACAGATGTGAGCAAGCGTCATACCTATGATTTCGCGACAAGATGGTGGACATACTGCGCCAAACCAGCTCTTCGCCGCACGCTCATGGCCTATGGACGATACAGAGCACTTTGGCTCCGATTCACCTCTGAGTTTTACTACACAATCTTACGGGAAATATCGTCTCAACCACTTTTGCCAAAGCATCAAATGGCCGTCCACCGGACACAGGCACAGCTTCTGCACATCACGGCTGACAGATTGGACGGCACGCGGGTTTCATCGAGACTGCAAGATTCCATCCCAGAGGAACGTGCCTCTCTTTATCACATCGTTAGAGAACGGAGACACCGTAAGAGACGACTCATAACGGCGCAGAGACACACACCACCATAACCCGCGCCCTCACATATTATTACTGCACTCTCTACCTAGCAGATCAACGGCGTAAAATTGACATTGAGGACATCCTGCACGACCTGCCACCTTCGGGTAGGGCGCAAGGCGACGCCACATTCTTGGAGGCCGTCACGTGGGAAGAAATGCGCATGGCCCTCTCGCGGGGTGCGAGAAACAAATCACCTGGACCTGATGGTCTTCCGCTTGAGTTCTATAGCACATTTTCGGACCTGATGGGGAAGTTTGGCGGCAGATGTACTGCGAACTCCTGGATCCGAACTTCCGCATCCCCCCAGAATTTTTGGAGGGCATGATCATCCCTGTGCCCAAAACCAAATGGGGGGTGCAGACAGCAAGACTTCTGGCCGATGACGTTATTGAATTCGTATTACAAGCTGTTCGCCCACATTGTTCGTGACCGCCTCCTCGCTATTGTCAAAGATGCCATTCATGCCGACCAAACATGTCTGGGAGGTGGCAGTAACATACACACGGTGTTAAGCTCTTATAGAGGTGTGGCGCTCATGTCGGCATGCTGCTTAGAAGGCGCCCTCGAGGCGTTTGACCTAGACCACGCATTTGACCGAGTTCATTTCTTGCAGGCTGTTTTAGAGAAGATGAGACTGTCCCCAATATCGGCAGGTGTGGTTCTCCGTCTCATCCACGGAGCTCCTTCCACAGTTCTGGTCAACGGCTACCGCTCGCCACCACTGTTCACTATTGGGCGCTCAGTGCGACAAGGATGTCCCCTGTCAGCCTCTCTCATCGCCGTCACCCACGAGCCTGCACTTCAAGGTCTACGACAACGTTTGGAGGGCATTCGCCTCCGCGATGCGTATTCTAAATGTTGTGCCTATGCGGACGATGTAGTATTCTTGGCGATGTCGGCAGAAGATATATATATGGCGATCGCATGGATTCAGCAATACGGAGAGGTGGCCGGGAGAGACAGCAACCTGCGAAAGTCGCTCTACATGGATGTGGGCAGAGGAATGCAAATAAGTACGCCAGTGCCCATTACCAAAGTACCGGCGATGAAGTGTTTGGGAGTGACCTTCCATGGGAACGTGCAGCGTACAGCTGTATACACGTATCACAGACTACTGAATGGGATCCGCACACAAGTTTCGTCTCCATAACTTTCGAACACTTGACTTGATCATGCGGGTACATTTTGTCAACGTCAACCTCGCTCCGAAACTTAATCATTACACACACGTTCTCCCGATGGCCGCTACGGTAGCTGTCGAGTTCCAGGCGGCCATCGGTCATTTCGTCAGTGAAGGTAGGGTGTTGCCCACACACGCAGGCGGCATTGGAATGATAAACGTGGACAACAGGGCGCACGCTGTCTTCCTGCGGACGATACATCGCCTACGTACTTCGGAAAAGGCCACCCTCCCTGGTAACACTGATTCAGGAGGTGGTGGCTCAATCCCTCTGTCCGTCGATTCCTGTTGGACATATCACTGTCTCACATTCGCTCCTATCTGGTCGACATGAGTTATCTGTTGGATGTCTTGCCGACCACACAGGATCCTAGCACCAAGGACTTCTACCGCTACTTTCAAGGGACGCTGCCTGCTAATGTGGTTGAACGTCGACATCCGGCGGTTGTCTGGAGACGGCTGTGGAGTAACATACACTCCTCTTTTCTTCCCACCACGGTCAGGGCGCTGTGGTATGTGATAACTAGGACAATCATTTATGACCTAAACTTACATAAATATGACCATATAAATAAAATATGACTTAATAGTAGTTTATTTAAAGCATTCTTGTTTGTTTATTTAATTTTTTATTCACCATAAAGTAATACAAAATTCACTTCTCAAAATATTGTAAGTATAGTTCTTTCTTTCTGTAGGGTTTGTAGCTAATTTGCACCTATTTTTTGAATGTCTGAATGTTTTATTTTCTAAACACAAAGTACAGTGAAAAGATCATCTATCGAAACAGTAAAACAGTGTTTTTATTTATACATAGTCTTTAAAGCGTTTCACATTATTTAATTCCGTATGTCAATCTTCGGTATCTGCAAAGTTGCAATGGATCGCAATGTGATTTTTCAGGTTTTCCATTGTCAAAGATCTACGGTTGTCGCTGAGGATAGTTTTGTATCTGGAAAAGCTTCTCTCCACTTCACAAGACGTCACTGGAGCGTAATAGAAGGCCGCCAGGTCACTGGAGTTCAGCTTTGTTTCAGTATTTTCAAATGTTGCGGCATTCCCTGAAAGACTGTCACTAATTCTCCACAGTGTAGAATATCAGGGATTCTGTTGGAGAACATTTTGCAATTTGGTTTTCACTTTCTCACCCACATGACCAAGAGCTCGACCCAACTCACTCTGCACATGTTGCATAATGCTCAGGGCCTCACATAGCTGAGTGCCAACAGCTTCCAGTCGTTTGATGGCTTTTGATATCACTGAAACATTGGCGTTGATGTATGCCAAGTTTCGAGACAATGTATCTGTAAAAACTTCTTTCACAATTTTGATAGCACTTGATTCATCGCTATCAAGTTCACTGAAGATTGTATTTATTTGGGCGTAGTTGGTGCAGTAACTCAGCAGCATTAAGCCAAGATCACCATCGTGTAAGAACAGGATTAAGTGGGAGGGGCGTTGAAGGTGCTTGTTCCTTGAATTTATGCACCTGTAGCGGAGCCTTCACATGGATTTTCTTGCCACAGGAAATTAATTTGTCGACGTCAGGGTAATTTGATCGCACCTCTTCGGCAACTCTGTGCAACGCACGTGCAAGGCAAGTAACATACACCATACTGAGTAGAGAATCTGAAGCCCTTTGGCTGCTTTAGCCATATATGAAGCACCATCGCCTATACAAGGGCGATGTACTTGAGGACAATAATATGGAAATGGAAGAGGATGTAGATGAAGATGAAATGGGAGATATGATACTGCGTGAAGAGTTCGACAGAGCACTGAAAGACCTGAGTCGAAACAAGGCCCCCGGAGTAGACAACATTCCATTAGAACTACTGACTACCTTGGGAGAGCCGGTCCTGACAAAACTGTACCATCTGGTGAGCAAGATGTATGAGAAAGGCGAAATACCCTCAGACTTCAAAAAGAATATAATAATCCCAATCCCAAAGAAAGCAGGTGTTGACAGATGTCAAAATTACCGAACTATCAGTTTAATAAGTCACTGCTGCAAAATACTAACGTGAATTCTTTACAGACGAATGGAAAAACTGATAGAAGCCGACCTCGGGGATGATCAGTTTGGATTCCGTAGAAATGGTGGAACACGTGAGGCAATACTGACCTTACGACTTATCTTAGAAGAACGATTAAGGAAAGGCAATCCTAGGTTTCTAGCATTTGTAGACTTAGAGAAAGCTTTTGACAATGTTGATTGGAATACTCTCTTTCAAATTCTGAAGGTGGCAGGGGTAAAATACAGAGAGCGTAAGGCTATTTACAATTTGTACAGAAACCAGATGGCAGTTATAAGAGTCGAGGGGTATGAAAGGGAAGCAGTGGTTGGGAAGGGAATGAGACAGGGTTGTAGCCTATCCCCGATGTTTTTCAATCTGTATATTGAGCAAGCAATAAAGGAATCAAAAGAAAAGTTCGGAGTAGGTATTAAAATCCATGGAGAAGAAATAAAAACTTTGAGGTTGACCGATGACATTGTAATTCTGTCAGAGACAGCAAAGGACTTGGAAGAGCAGTTGAACGAAATGGACAGTGTCTTGAAAGGAGGGTATAAGATGAACATCAACAAAAGCAACACGAGGATAATGGAATGTATTCGAATTAAGTCGGGTGATGCTGAGGAAATTAGATTAGGAAATGAGACACTTAAAGTAGTAAAGGAGTTTTGCTATTTGGGTAGCAAAATAACTGATGATGGTCGAAGTAGAGAGGATATAAAATGTACACTGGCAATGGCGAGGAAAGCGTTTCTTAAGAAGAGAAATTTGTTAACATCGAGTATTGATTTTAGCGTCAGGAAGTCGTTTCTCAAAGTATTTGTATGGAGTGTAGTCATGTATGGAAGTGAAACGTGGACGATAAATAGCTAAGACATGAAGAGAATAGAAGCTTTCGAAATGTGGTGCTACAGAAGAATGCTGAAGATTATATGGGTTGATCACATAACTAATGAGGATGTATTGAATAGAATTGGGGAGAAGAGGAGTTCGTGGCACAACTTGACTAGAAGAAGGGATCGGTTGGTAGGACATGTTCTGAGACATCGAGGGATCACCAATTTAGTATTGGAGGGCAGCGTGGAGGGTAAAAATCGTAGAGGGAGACCAAGAGATGAATACACTAAGCAGGTTCAGAAGGATGTAGGTTGCAGTAGGTACTAGGAGATGAAGAAGCTTGCACAGGATAGAGTAGCATGGAAAGCTGCATCAAACCAGTCTCAGGACTGAAGACCACAATAACAACAATCTGTCACAAGCAGCAAAACTTTGCCTCTTATCACACCATCCGGCAACAGTAGCTTCAGAGAGTTGTCAAACAAAATAGCTATCGTCGAATTGTTTACTCTATCGAGAGCTTCACACGTTAGTAGTAACATATCTCCATATATCCAACTTTTAGAACACCAACAACAACATCTGCAATATATCACCCACTAATATCCATAGTTTCATCTATCGACAGCCAGATCTTTTGCTCAGCAGTAGTAATTCGTATTATGTTGAGCACATCATTGTAGCATACGGATAAATTGTTCTGTCTCAGTGTAGATTCATCTGGAAATGGATGTGCTGTGTACTTCTCCAATAACCGGCTGAAGCGTGGATTCTTCAGCTTTTTCAATAGGATGTTGCAGGACACCATCATCTCACACAAATCCTTGCAGAATGATTGCACGGTTGACGATTGACCTGTCTGTTCAAATAACAGCGTTTACCTGCTGTTATTTTCAGCACTTCGTTTCACACAACTGCTGTTTTTAGCGGTATTACAGTGTTGTTGCACATTAAAGCGCTTTTCTGCACTAACTTTAACTTCACACTGTTTACAAAATAATATTTTCCCATCAGTACTAAAGAACTTCTCTCCAAATTCTCAAACATATCCCCACAACTTCACGCTGTCGGAGCACTTTGCTTTAGGCATGGTGAACAAGGCAAAGGCTGTATTCAAACTGGTTACTGGGGACACCTGTGCGACTGCGATGATTATTACGGCAGAAACCGCCTTTCTTGGCTCTGAGAGCGTATTGTCGACTCTGCGCAAGAATGTTTTATGTTCGCGAAACGACTGTTATGGTACACCGATTTTCTGTTACAGTCATGAGAAATGAAGCTGTGTACCAATTTATCTGTTTATCTTTCATAATAGCACCTTAAATATTGTCTCGTGAGCAACATATTCATTTTCTTATTCGTGTGTCCCGTAAGATACGAGAGAAACGGTATATGCATTTTTGGCAAAAGTTGACGGAAATATGACCTATTATATTAAAATTTAGCAGCAATATGACCTATTACTAAAATTTGTTGAAATATGGCTTTATATGCACAATGAAAATACATTTTTCGACACTAAAATGCCTAGATTTGTGTATAAATTGTTCTAAAATTCACCTAATAGTTCAGAAAAAAAGTGACTTATCATTAAAATCCGGGCTCTAGTGATAACGACTGAAAAATTCCCTACCCGACAACGTTTACACATGATCCATGTTGCCGAGGATCCTCTCTGCCCCAGATGCGCCGCTGTCGACACCGACATGCACTGTTTCATTTGTGGTACGGCTGCCGACTGCTGGCTCCTCACACGGCGCATGTTGGCACTGTTGCTGCGACGGACGCCTCAGTCCGTAGAGCCCACCGAACTGAGCCATCCCGACGTCTGCCGGCCGGGTTGGCCGAGCGGTTCTAGGCGCTACAGTCTGGAACCACGCGACCGCTACGGTCGCAGGTTCGAATCCTGCCTCGGGCATGGATGTGTGATGTCCTAAGGTTAGTTAGGTTTAAGTAGTTCTAAGTTGTAGGGGACTGATGACCTCAGAAGTCAAGTCCCATAGTGCTCAGAGCCATTTGAACCATCCCGACGTCACTTACTTCCCTGCTACACGTCATAACGCCACGGTGTGGGTTAAGGGTGAACCGTCAATTAGGGCGGTTCACAAACAACAACTCAAGTACACATGTTATTCCAAATACGTTATAGTGGAAGTAGGGACCAGGAGGTTCTGGTGAAATAACACACCCTTCTAAGGTTATCCTTTTATTTTAAAAGGCTTTCTCAATAATAAATTTTTAAATCTGGCATTTAAAAAAAAAAACCATTTCAAAAACAATTTCGAATAGCTGACAAATTTTCTTTATGAAAAGGAGATGCCAGGTATGACATTATGAACTTCCCAACAGTAAGATTTTAACTTGACACACACACACACACACACACACACACACACACACACACACACATATATATATATATATATATATATATATATATATATATATAAAACTTAAGCATGCGTGAAGATCGGTGGATCACCCTGGATGATCTCTGCACGTTGGTTCCTGAGGTTTCCCGAAGCACCGCTCACAGAAATGCATGCTGACTGAGGACCACGTGCGTCAACAAGTTGACGCTTCAGCAACAAGTTGCCGCTTCCTGCGCATTTCTTCACCGCCTTGCAGCCGAACAGGACAACGGGTGACGAAACCTGGGTGGTGACGAGGTGAAAGAAGAAGTTCATAACTTTCTGAACGGCGGTGAGCTGGTATGACATGAGCATACAAAAACTGCCACAGCGTCTACAAAAATGTATCGACAGAAATGGTGATTATGTCGAAAAATAGCTAAATGTTCAAGCTGTAAACTTATGTAAGCCATTGTAGAAATAAACAGGTCTATGTACTTATAAAAAAACAGGAGACCTTACTTTTGGGATTACCCTCGTAAAATATAATAATGTATTGTACCCTTTCCTTTATCCTTTTGTTTTTTTAGTAAAATTTGCAGAGGCATATTTAATTTATTTCGTGGGCGGAACCTGAAGTGGTGGCGCACGATAGGTTTTTGGGGGTAGTTGGGAGATAGGGGCCAGCGCCTGAAGTGGGAGAGGCAACAAAAGGTAAAAAAAGGAAAACAAAACAAAAAAAGCGTGGTGAGTAGCATTAGTGACTCTGAGCTGGATGCAAGTTAAGGCAGTGGTTCGTGTCTCGCAACGTCAAAAACTTTTTTTCCTAAGATTATCGTTTTTAATACATTCTGATGCTTTGTTGTTAGTTTAATACAAGTATATACTATAATATTTGATGTTATTTAAATATAAATGCACCTTTTTTTTGAGAAGTGAGTTTGTTCGATTGGCTTAATATACAGGACAGCTTGCGCTATTTGTAAAAGAAAAAGGACCAAAATATCTTTTTACCTTTATAATTCACATGCTGCAAAGATTCTGCTACCGGTAGGAACAGTGATCAAGTAAGAATAACCTTGGGGTTTTACTAAAACGATGAAACAATGTTTATCTTATGTGGATAACTATCTCAAATTTGTATCGCACTGTTTGTAATGGAACTTCTATAAGCCTGTGTCCTTACTGATTGGACGTGATACTTTCCTTTTCGTCTTAAAACATGTACGTGGATATTGAAGTTTTTATTTGTGTAAATTACCTACCAAACAACGTGACTAGCATATGGACAACGGAGAAAACGTGGGTTTCAGTGGAGCTAACGTGGGAAATTTACGGGCGCCCCTTTAGTAAACAGTGTGATTTACGAACTAGAAACATCCCACAACTGCCACTGGAGTGCGTTGCGATCACGTATACCGCTCTGGGGCTCACGTACACTAAATTAAATTGATCAGTTAATTAACTGCTCCCCCTGGTAAAGCCTCCTCCCTTCCCACCCTCCTTCCCGCATATTGGCGGGAAAAAAGTCTCAGTGATCGGTTATTTGGAGGGATATCGATTGCTGTGTTTGGAATATTGTTTAAGCAACTTAGACAATGTGTCAAATATCGCTTATTTAAACAATTTAGGGGATTCAAGGCAGTGTATGGAATATATGGAAACTGGTGGCTCTTTGGTGGAGAGGAAGGATCACATAACAGGAAATACAAGCATATATTGTTTATTTATAAAAAAATTCGGTTTTTGGAGGTTGGATTTCTCTTGCTCATCATTCTCTGCTGATTGGAAACAAGTAGGTCTTGTAAGAAGTAATTACATGAGGTAAACATGCCGTATAACCTAATGTTTGGGACTGTACTCTGGGTGTGTCTTAACCTACTGTTCGGCCCATTGTCAGCACTTAACCTATTGTTCTGTTAAGTGGTTTTCCATGTCATCCCCATTTCCTTAAACTGTTATACTGCCTTTGATACCAAAATTAAGTAATTAGTTATGTGCTCCCACAATTTCTGGCACACTTTTCGAATTTCATATACTTTTGAACGCCATTTCTGGTGTATCCTTTTGTCACCTACCGTCTTAAACCTATTGTTCTGCACTTAACCTGCTGTTCTGCTTCATGTCACCTAATCATGCACACTCTCCCCTTAACAATTGTACCGCTAACCCCACACTGATATAAAAAATTGATGCTTTTTAATTCACAGCATCATACTGGCTCGTGAAAGCGATGGAATATAATTTAAACAAAAGATGGCTAGTAAAAAGCACATCCTGCCACCCAATGCCCGACGCCTGACGTCGACGTCGCTGACTCCATACACACCCCCAGGAGTCGGGGTGCACCAGCAGCCCCTGCAAAGAAACGACGCAGCCGTCAGCTGCCAAGCGTTGCACAGGTGCCCGTTCGGGTCCAACAAGCATGAGGCGGCGGCATCCCTGTCATACTTGACACCTGAGAAATTCCTGTCGAAATACGTGTTCGCCTAAGCACCCTTGCTGGCGCGATGGCGCTTGCTGCAGTGTGGGTCCAGTGCCAAGAGAGATGTTCCAATGCTTCCCAGAATAGATCAGGGTGCATTGTTCCTAGCGATCCTAATGGGACAGCCTGTTCGTCACTGAATGTACCCGTCAAACTGGTGCTGCTGCTGCCAGTGTGGGAGCAACATCCGCCATTGTTTTCTACAGACGAGACTTTCAATGGCAAAATTATTTTGTCCAGATCGCTACATTGCACTGACAGTCAAATCCCACAATAGTTGTCATCAAAATCATACAAGACCTTCAAGAATATTGGGAGCCAGGAACATATTTACCAGTGTAACTACAATTAATTAATACGATTAATGCTGCAGTCTGACACCGATCGATGTACAGTTAATGTGTCGTCTTGACAGCTGTGGTTCTGGAACGAATGACAGTACGTATGGCGCACGTAATTTTCCACGTCAAAACCTCTCTCACATCCCCGCAGTTATCGCTGTGCTGAGTCTATACGTCTTTCATGAAAGGATACATACTCATTTTCACCGCTCATACCACAACATAAGCCACAGTAACATTACACTGCAGTATACACATATTTTACACAAACAGTCCAGTTATCTTTTATATCTGTACAGCACCCAAAAAATTATGGTATGCCTACACTCACACAAGCTATATGTCTCGATTCAACTAAGGCCTAGGAAATTATCCGACAAGGTCTTCGAATCAGCACTTCTGGAAGGTGCTGCATGCTGCCAAGTTTCTCTCAAACAACTGTTATGAAGGACAGGCATCCGGCACTATGAGATAACGAACACTGAACCCGCAGATCTAGTGCTTGGAAAGACATCATCGACGCGGGAAGGTGTACTGTAATCAAGAAGGATAAAACAAGAAGAAAAATGCAAGGATATGCTTAGGGGTGCAGATGAGGTGACGCATTGTTACAGCCGTATTGTCCGTCCTCTTTGTTCACTATAGCAGGTCCAGTTGAACACCTGTATTGCTATATTGTGCAGCTGTTTACAAAATGAATCTACTTTTGGATATACTCCTCAGGGTGTTGAAATCACAATTCACCATGTCCAATCTATCCTTCCCATTATGACTAGACATACGTATTTCTTTTTGTTTTTACATGAATAGTAGTTTTATTACTTTCCACAAACCTATGTCGGAACGTAAGTCACAGAACCTTTACATTCAAGCAGCAGCAAAACATTCCTATCAGTTATAGGTGTATAAGAAAAAAAATTCACTCCCGATTCTTGACCAGAGCGCCCTCATTGGACCGAAGTCACTCTCAGAACTGTTCTACAAATGCAGGATCAGCTCCCCTCGGCACAAATACGTTAACACGTTACTGTTTCTGGACTGGTCCTGCATGCTTGCTTGCTTTTCTACACACATCTCCAGACTCTGGGATTACAACAACACATGTATTTACACATGGTTTGCCATGATATTATACCTTTTAAGCGATACTTCTCGGTATCAGGGACATGCCAGGAACCTACAGATCGCTCGTGCAACATAATTCCGAAGATATAGACTGAAACTTACATCTCTACAAACCCGAAACTTTAGCGAGGTGGAACATGCTGTAAACCATTGAGTAACTAGAAACCTATCCTGTCTGCAAAGACCTTTACGTCAGAACTCGAAAAAAATAGACGAAACTGATATTTCCACTCGCGAATAACGATTTCGGTGATATAACAGATTCCAAATCATCCCAATAACTCACAAGGTCAACTAAGGTGTTTCTCATGTCTAGAAAACCAGCAAACGTGTCTTCCACCTGCGTTTCACCTGCTTGATGCACACATCACATTCGATGGTCCCTCAACTAAATAATGGCACGAAATGTGAAGAAGCAGTCCACCGAACAATTTACATGGGAGGCAATAACGGTCCAGCGCAAACAATCGTGAATATTGAATCTTCTAAAATTTCCATGCGATTATGAAAGCTGTCCAACATCTACTAAGTATTAGTTCGCCATTCCGCCGTCTAGAGGACGATTGCGGTCTGAACTGGACGACATTCGACAATGACCGAAGAATCGGCAATACAGCCTGCTGACCGCTGTGGCTCTGGAAACAGAAATGTCTGTACCGTTCTTATGACTTGACATACTCTTCCCTTTGCTATCACGGTTGTTGTTGTTGTGGTCTTCAGTCCTGAGACTGGTTTTATGCAGCTCTCCATGCTACTCTATCCTGTGCAAGCTTTTTCATCTCCCAGTGCCTACTGCAACCTACATCCTTCTGAATCTGCTTAGTTTATTCATCTCTCGGTCTTCTTCTACGATTTTTACCCTCCACGCTGCCCTCCAATACTAAATTGGTGATCCCTTGATGCCTCAGAACATGTCCTACGAATCGATCCCTTCTTCTAGTCAAGTTGTGCCACAAACTTCTCTTCTCCCCAATCCTATTCAATACCTCCTCATTAGTTATGTGATCTACCCATCTAATCTACAGCATTCTTCTGTAGCACCACATTTCGAAATCTTGTATTCTCTTCTTGTCCAAACTATTTATCGTCCATGTTTCACTTCCATACATGGCTACACTCCATACAAATACTTTCACAAATGACTTCCTGGCACTTAAATCAATACTCGATGTTAACAAATGTCTCTTCTTCAGAAACGTTTTCCGTGCCATTGCCAGTCTACATTTTATATCCTCTCTACTGCGACCATCATCAGTTATTTTACTCCCCAAATAGCAAAACTCCTTTACTACTTTAAGTGTCTCATTTCCTAATCTAATACCCTCAGCATCACCCGACTTAATTCGACTACATTCCATTATCCTCGGCTCGCATCTCGTGGTCGTGCGGTAGCGTTCTCGCTTCCCACGCCCGGGTTCCCGGGTTCGATTCCCGGCGGGGTCAGGGATTTTCTCTGCCTCGTGATGGCTGGGTGTTGTGTGCTGTCCTTAGGTTAGTTAGGTTTAAGTAGTTCTAAGTTCTAGGGGACTGATGACCATAGATGTTAAGTCCCATAGTGCTCAGAGCCATTTGAACCATTATCCTCGTTTTGCTTTTGTTGATGTTCATCTTATATCCCCCTTTCAAGACGCTATCCATTCCGTTCAACTGCTCTTCCAAGTCCTTCGCTGTCTCTGACAGAATTACAATGTCATCGGCGAACCTCAAGGTTTTTATTTCTTCTCCATGGATTTTAATACCTACTCCGAATTTTTCTTTTGTTTCCTTCACTGCTTGCTCAATATACAGATTGAACAATATCGGTGAGAGGCTACAACCCTGTCTCACTCCCTTCCCAACCACTGCTTCCCTTTCATGCCCCTCAACTCTTATAACTGCCATTTGGTTTCTGTACAAATTGTAAATAGCCTTTCGTTCCCAGTATTTTACCCTTGCCGCCTTCAGAATCTGAAAGAGAGTGTTCCAGTCAACATTGTCAAAAGCTTTCTCTAAGTCTACAAATGCTAGAAACGTAGGTTTGCCTTTCCTTAATCTATCTTCCAAGATAAGCCGTAGGGTCAGTATTGCCTCTCGTGTTCCAATATTTCTACGGAATCCAAACTGATCTTCCCCAAGGTCGCCTTCTACTAGTTTTTCCATTCGTCTGTAAAGAATTCGCGTTAGTATTTTGCAGCCGTGACTTATTAAACTTGTAATATTATTGGTATTTCCGTCCTATGAAAGCTTTGAGTACCCTTGGAAAGGCATTCACCTATCTGTATATTAAATGATCAACTTATAAGATGAGACATATTCTTTGAAAGACATTTGTTTTGTATAATTTACATAACTGTAAAGATGCGCATCTAGCGCAGACGCTAATACATCGATTGCGCAGTCAAAGAAACATTTTAACAGAAGCCGAACTGTCGTTCCGCTTCGATCTAAATAAAAGATGACAGTAAAAAAAAAAAACTTTTGTAGATCTTCAGATTTTAATGTACTTCTGCTGGTAATGTGAAAACGTAAAGGAGGTCGACTTTAAGTTAAAAAAAGTGAGCGGTCTTGCCAGCGTGCGGACAACATTATTAATTAATAAAATTAAAGTAATTTATGTTCGAAACTGTAAATCAGCAAGCTATTGTTATCGGAGGTGTTGAACAGTGCAAGAATTGTCTTTAACGAAAGGAGAAAAGTAATGACTGTAATTTGTGACAAAAACGTGAACCAAGGAGACTGCACAGGACAGGCTGAAATCTGATCGCACCATACTGTTAGAAAAGTACTCATGTAAGTTATATTGTTTATAAATAAGCCCTAATTTGCTAGTGAGAATTGTTTGAATATATTTAGTGTTTACCAGACTTCTTATTCTGTTCTTTTCCTTTATACTTTTTTATCCGACATGCCATATCATTTTTATAAATGATAAACAGCCTTTACTACAGCAGAGAATACTGCGGCATCCTGGTCGTAGACAGAAGGCCGCTCCTTGTCTTCTATACAACTCATAGCTGCCCCATTTATTAATGATTTCATTTGCAAATGCAATTTTTTTTTACTATTCATAGTTAAAGGTCCCTTAGGTAATTATAAAATTCATACTGATTACGTAAAGAAATCCGGGTTATTCTCTTCCAAATAATAGAAGTCTTTGCGTAATCAAAAACTAGCCTCCTTCTGACAACGATCAGGAGCCGACCAGAAGACGGACGTCTTCGACCGCTTTCGTGTGTCCTGTGGCAAAGCTGTGCCAAACTGGGAACACGACATTCTAGTATGAAATACAGATTTAAATTGAAAGAATTGAGACATATTTGATAGTAAATAATTTTTTTATCATACTAGAAACTGATAGTTCGGTAATTTTCACATCTGTCAACACCTGCTTTCTTTGGGATTGGAATTATTATATTCTCCTTGAAGTCTGAGGGTATTTCGCCTGTCTCATACATCTTGCTCACCAGATGGTAGAGTTTTGTCAGGACTGGCTCTCCCAAGGCTGTCAGTAGTTCTAGTGGAATGTTATCTACTCCCGGGGCCTTGTTTCGGCTCAGGTCTTCCAGTGCTCTGTCAAACTCTTCACGCAGGATCATATCTCCCATTTCATCTTCATCTACATCCTCTTCCATTTCCATAATATTGTCCTCAAATACATCGCCCTTGTATAGACCCTCTACATACTCCTTCCACCTTTCTGCTTTCCCTTCTTTGCTTAGAACTGGCTTTTCATCTGAGCTCTTGATATTCATACAAGTGGTTCTCTTTTCTCCAAAGGTCTCTTTAATTTTCCTGTAGGCAGTATCTACCTTACCACTAGTGAGATAAGCCACTACATCCTTACATTTGTCCTCTAGCCATCCCTGCTTAGCCATTTTGCACTTCCTGTCGATCTCATTTTTGAGACGTTTGTATTCCTTTTCCCCTGCTTCATTTACTGCATTTTTATATTTTCTCGTTTCCTCAATTAAATTCAATATTTCTTCTGTTACCCAAGGATTTCTACTAGCCCTTGTCTTTTTACCTACTTGATCCTCTGCTGCCTTCACTACTTCATCCCTCAAAGCTACCCATCCTTCTTCTACTGTATTTCTTTCCCCCATTCCTGTCAATTGTTCCCTTATGCTCTCCCTAAAACTCTGTACAACCTCTGGTTCTTTCAGTTTATCCAGGTCCCTTCTCCTTAAATTCCCACCTTTTTGCAGTTTCTTCATTTTTAATCTACAGTTCATAACCAATAGATTGTGGTGAGAGTCCACATCTACCCCTGGAAATGTCTTACAATTTAAAGCCTGGTTCCTAAATCTCTGTCTTACCATTATATAATCTATCTGAAACCTGTCAGTATCTCCCGGCTTCTTCCATGTATACAACCTTCTTTTATGATTCTTGAACCAAGTGTTAGTTATGATTAAGTTGTGTTCCGTGCAAAATTCTATCAGGCGGCTTCCTCTTTTATTTCTTACCCCCAATCCATATTCACCTACGTTTCCTTCTCTCCCTTTTCCTAGTACCGAATTCCAGTCACCCATGACTATTAAATTTTCGTCTCCCTTCACTATCTGAATAATTTCTTTTATTTCATCATACATTTCTTCAATTTCTTCGTCATCTGCAGAGCTAGTTGGCATATAAACTTGGACTACTGTAGTAGGCGTGGGCTTCGTGTCTATCTTGGCCACAATAATGCGTTCACTATGCTGTTTGTAGTAGCTTACCCGCACTCCTATTTTTTTATTCATTATTAAACCTACTCCTGCATTACCCCTATTTGACTTTGTATTTATAACCCTGTATTCACCTGACCAATAGTCGTGTTCCTCCTGCCACCGAACTTCACTAATTCCCACTATATCTAACTTTAACCTATCCATTTCCCTTTTTAAATTTTCTAACCTACCTGCCCGATTAAGGGATCTGACATTCCACGCTCCGATCCGTAGAACGCCAGTTTTCTTTCTCCTGATAACGACGTCCTCTTGAGTAGTCCCCGCCCGGAGATCCGAATGGGGGACTATTTTACCTCCGTAATATTTTACCCAAGAGGACGCCATCATCATTTAACCATACACTAAAGCTGCATGCCCTCGGGAAAAATTACGGCTGTAGTTTCCCCTTGCTTTCAGCCGTTCGCAGTACCACCACAGCAAGGCCGTTTTGGTTAGTATTACAAGGCCATATCAGTCAATCTTCCAGACTGTTGCCCCTGCAACTACTGAAAAGGCTGCTGCCCTTCTTCAGGAACCACACGTTTGTCTGGCCTCTCAACAGATACCCCTCCGTTGTGGTTGCACCTACGGTACGGCCTCTGTATCGCTGAGGCACGCAAGCCTCCCCACCAACGACAAGGTCCATGGTTCATGGACAGTATTCCACATCAAATCCATACCTTGCTCACGACTAAACATAGTCATTTCCTTTGCTCATGGCGAACCTATCATGCACCCCCTACTACTTCGCCAATAACTGATTCCCGACTATACGAAAATCAGCGATGGTTGACATGTCTCATAAGTTTTTCTTGCGAGTGGTACCACTGTATCTTAGAAAGAGAGACGTAATCGTCTGACAAACCGCAAGATTTTAAAAAACTCGACCACATTACTATCAGTTTCTTGGTTCCACAGATGCACACAAGTACCAATGTTAAAATCTATACCAGCTTTATAAAGCGATATGTGGCATTACCTCTGAATGAAGTGCTTTCTCCAGGCAAATACCGTGATAGTGAATATAAATGGTGATCGCCGGAGTGTGTATTGTACAACAGCAGTGCAGTTACACGTCGCCGAAGGTGAGCCCTCGTAATAAAATTACCGAAGTTTGAAAGTGATTTGGCTAAGGAGCGTGATATGAAACCGGTATTTTCAACTCCCTCACAATGTCGCCACAAGATATTTCTCCAGCATTTGTAAAGCATTCTGTCTTGATGCCATGTCAGAGGTTCTGCAATATATCCACTGAGTTATAGGCGATGACTCATCGAGAAGGATCACAGACAGTAGTAGATGGTGTGCTGATTGAGGTCGTAAGAAATGTACACTATCTGAGACCTGGTGGTCAAGGAAGGCAGGATTCGGTTACGGTTGTGGACGGGGCCATAATCGGTTACTACTGATTGGCTTTTGCTTTACTCACATACAATTTATTTAAAATCAACAACGAATTAAAATATTGGTAATAATTTAAGAATTGTTTCACGGCTGAAGGCCTTAATGGTAACAAATTAAGAACTGATTAAAAGCAGGCTCCAATGGTCGAGCGGTTGTAGGCGCTTCAGTCCAGAACGGCGATGCTGCTACTGTCGCAGGTTCGAATCCTGCCTCGGGCATGGGTGTGTATGATGTCCTTACGTTAGTTAGGTTTAAGTACTTCTAAGTCTGCCAACGGCCTTGACAAAGCGGGCGTAGGAGCGGATAGGGGTTCAGGGCACTCTCTTGTCCTAGGGGTGGGAAATTGCCCCTAAAGGCGGAAGAATCAGCAATGATCAACGACATGAGGATGCAGAAGGCAATGGTAACCACTGCATTAAAGACACGTAACGTGTATCCACAGGACATGGGGCCTGTAATTGAAGAAGTGTCATGATGATCTCTCCATTGGCAAAAGATTCCGGAAGAGTACCCCATTCGGATCTCCGGGAGGGGACTGCCAAGGGGGAGGTTACCATGAGAGAAAGATTGAACAATCTAGGAAAGGATAACGTTCTACGAGTCGGGGCGTGGAATGTCAGAAGCTTGAACGTGGTAGGGAAACTAGAAAATCTGAAAAGGGAAA
Organism: Schistocerca americana; assembly: GCF_021461395.2. Taxonomy (NCBI): domain Eukaryota; kingdom Metazoa; phylum Arthropoda; class Insecta; order Orthoptera; family Acrididae; genus Schistocerca; species Schistocerca americana. Next base: position 658,881,013 of record NC_060120.1, on the reverse strand, counting down.
TGCAAAGGCTCAATCTAGATATAGTAGGGGTCAGTGAAGTGAAGTGGAAGGAAGACAAGAATTTCTGGTCAGATGAGTATCGGGTAATATCAACAGCAGCAGAAAATGGTATAACAGGTGTAGGATTCGTTATGAATAGGAAGGTAGGGCAGAGGGTGTGTTACTGTGAAAAGTTCAGTGACCAGGTTGTTCTAATGAGAATCGACTGCAGACCAACACCGACAACGATAGTTCAGGTATACATGCCGACGTCGCAAGCTGAAGATGAACAGATAGAGAAAGTGTATGAGGATATTGAAAGGGTAATGCAGTATGTAAAGGGGGACGAAAATCTAATAGTCATGGGCGACTGGAATGCAGTTGTAGGGGAAGGAGTAGAAGAAAAGGTTACAGGAGAATATGGGCTTGGGACAAGGAATGAAAGAGGAGAAAGACTAATTGAGTTCTGCAACAAGTTTCAGCTAGTAATAGCGAATACCCTGCTCAAGAATCACAATAGGAGGAGGTATACTTGGAAAAGGCCGGGAGATACGGGAAGCTTTCAATTAGATTACATCATGATCAGACAGAGATTCCGATATCACATACTGGATTGTAAGGCGTACCCAGGAGCAGATATAGACTCAGATCACAATATAGTAGTGGTGAAGAGTAGGCTGAAGTTCAAAACATTAGTCAGGAAGAATCAATACGCAAAGAAGTGGGATACGGAAGTACTAAGGAAGGACGAGATACGTTTGAAGTTTTCTAACGCTATAGTTGCAGCAATAAGGAATAGCGCAGTAGGCAGTACAGTTGAAGAGGAATGGACATCTCTAAAAAGGGCCATCACAGAAGTTGGGAAGGAAAACATAGGTACAAAGATGGTAGCTGCGAAGAAACCATGGGTAACAGAAGAAATACTTCAGTTGATTGATGAAAGGAGGAAGTACAAACATGTTCCGGGAAAATCAGGAATACAGAAATACAAGTCGCTGAGGAATGAAATAAATAGGAAGTGCAGGGAAGCTAAGACGAAATGGCTGCAGGAAAAATGTGAAGACATCGAAAAAGATATGATTGTCGGAAGGACAGTCTCAGCATACAGGAAAGTCAAAACAATCTTTGGTGCCATTAAAAGCAACGGTGGTAACATTAAGAGTGCAACGGGAATTCCACTGTTAAATGCAGAGGAGAGAGCAGATAGGTGGAAAGAATACATTGAAAGCCTCTATGAGGGTGAAGATTTGTCTGATGTGATGGAAGAAGAAACAGGAGTCGATTTAGAAGAGATAGGGGATCCAGTATTAGAATCGGAATTTAAAAGAGCATTGGAGGACTTACGGTCAAATAAGGCAGAAGGGATAGATAACATTCCATCAGAATTTCTAAAATCATTGGGGGAAGTGGGAACAAAACGACTATTCACGTTGGTGTGTAGAATATATGAGTCTGGCGATATACCATCTGACTTTCGGAAAAGCATCATCCACACAATTCCGAAGACGGCAAGAGCTGACAAGTGCGAGAATTATCGCACAATCAGCTTAACAGCTCATGCATCGAAGCTGCTTACAAGAATAATATACAGAAGAATGGAAAAGAAAATTGAGTATGCGCTAGGTGACGATCAGTATGGCTTTAGGAAAAGTAAAGGGAAGAGAGAGGCAATTATGAAGTTACGGCTAATAATGGAAGCAAGGCTAAAGAAAAATCAAGACGCTTTCATAGGATTTGTCGACCTGGAAAAAGCGTTCGACAATATTAAATGGTGCAAACTGTTCGAGATTCTGAAAAAAGTGGGGGTAAGTTATAGGGAGAGACGGCTCATATACAATATGTAGAACAACCAAGAGGGAATAATAAGAGTGGACGATCAAGAACGAAGTGCTCGTATTAAGAAGTTTGTAAGACAAGGCTGTAGCCTTTCGCCCCTACTCTTCAATCTGTACATCGAGGAAGCAATCATGGAAATAAAAGAAATGCTCAGGAGTGGAATTAAAATACAAGGTGAAAGGATATCAATGATACGATTCGCTGATGACATTGCTATCCTGAGTGAAAGTGAAGAAGAATTAAATGATCTGCTGAACGGAATGAACAGTCTAATGAGTATACAGTATGGTTTGAGAGTAATCGGAGAAAGACGAAGGTAATGAGAAGTAGTAGAAATGGGAACAGCGAGAAACTTAACATCAGTATTGATGGTCACGATGTCAATGAAGTTAAGGAATTCTGCTACCTAGGCAGTAAAATAACCAATGACGGACGGAGAAAGGCGGACATCAAAAGCAGACTCGCTATGGCAAAAAGTGCATTTCTGGCCAAGAGAAGTCTACTAATATCAAATACCGGCCTTAATTTGAGGAAGAAATTTCTGAGGATGTACGTCTGGAGTACAGCATTGTATGGTAGTGAAACATGGACTGTGGGAAAAGCGGAACAGAAGAGAATCTAAGCATTTGAGATGTGGTGCTATAGACGAATGTTGAAAGTTAGGTGGACTGATAAGGTAAGGAATGAGTAAGTTCTACGCAGAATCGGAGAGGAAAGGAATATGTGGAAAACACTGATAAGGAGAAGGGACAGGATGATAGGACATCTGCTAAGACATGAGGGAATGACTTCCATGGTACTAGAGGGAGCTGTAGAGGGCAAAAACTGTAGAGGAAGACAGAGATTGGAATATGTCAAGCAAATAATTGAGGACGCAGGTTGCAAGTGCTACTCTGAGATGAAGAGGTTAGCACAGGAAAGGAAGGAATTCGTGGCGGGCCGCATCAAAACAGTCAGTAGACTGATGACAAAAAAAAGGGCCTAGTGCCATTTTTGAACTGATGAAACTTTCTGCAACCTACAATTACAGTTAATAAATATAAAACAAGGACTAAGGTCTTAAAGCTCGCTGAAAAATACAATTGCCAAATTAAAATTTTAAGACAAGTAACAACACTCACGGCTGAAGGCCTTAATGGCAATAAGTTAGGAATAGTTTCAACGCTGAAGGCCTCAATGGCAATAAATTGAGAATTGTCTAGCTTACAACGTTTGTTATAATCCCTATTGATTGCAAAAATGTTTATTCACGTAACTGGTTCGGTTCCTCTAGAACATTCCTCAGATCTGAAACGATAATGATCCCAATTTACTATTTCACAAATTAAAACCTTTTCATCCTATCCGATCAACATCAAATGTATCAGAACATACTTGCAGCTTCGGTTACAGGAGTTACCCCTTCCACACACAGCAACTTTCACATGCGGCGTCACATAAATTGGTTGGCAGAATGCACGTCATTTATATTAATCATAAACTCTTACCGACAGATGGCATCTGGTACATTTGTTACATTACATATGCACATATTGTATTAAGTAGATTTTTGTAATTTACTTTTATCTGTAAGAATACTTAATTAAATTCATAGATGTCAACGTTAAAATCTGTACTTGTCAAAATTAAAATACACGGTAAAATTATCATTTCTGTACGATCTAAAACAAAGGGCGATTTCTGTATCCATGGTAGACTTGTTTTCTTCCATGGTCTGCTTCCGTGGTTCCTGCTATTTCGGTGCTGTGCTGCGAGCCGTTCAGTCATCTGATGTCTATCGCCGTGGGTAAGAGGGCCGCGCAGGAGTGCCCCGTCAACGACGTTAGGCGCTGCACTCATCTTCCAGCTTTTTCACCATGGAAAATTGAGAGGTTTCCCTCCAACAGCACTAACGCAAGCTGCAGGATGGCTCACTAGCTTTTCAGATGTCTAGTGCTACGCTTTCAGTAAAAATTATGTCTATGATTTGAAATCAACCACATACCTGCGTTGGATCCTATGGAGAAGCCCTTCAGTGATTACAGCCACTAGTGAATCATACTTCTGGCACTATCATTTCTTGACATGAGTCACCTATCTCGAACCTATCTGCTACAGTAAAATTCAAACGGGGTTTTTGGTAGTCCCTGTGCATCTTGCAGCTGCCCCTTAAGAATCTGTGCTACTATCCCTGCAGCTTTGTGCATGTGATCATTCCAATGTAAGTCAGAACATAGCAAAAGCTGGAGAAAGCTATATGTACTACCTTCTGCAACCCGTGTAGAAAAAAGCTAAGCTGAGTTACTGTGATGGAACTGTGTTTTGACCATTCAGTGGAAATGAAGCCTGCTCCTGCAACACGAATGTAGTATAAAAGACAGTACCGGAACTGGGGGAGGGAGTTAGATTTTACTACTGCATTGTGGTGCTTCTCCAAACTACATATGGGTACTACAGATCCACGTCCCTGAGGGGTTACCGATGTACTCTGCAGCTGACCAGAAGTAGACTGCTACATTCTGCATATCGTGAATGAATGGAGCCGGCCTTGTCCTCCCCCATCCAAGTACCCAAGATTTCTCCAGATGTGGCCATGTCGAGAAGGTTAGCATCCATTATCGGTGTATAGTAACAGATTTGAAAGTGTTGTGATGTATTAGCAGACTGTTAAGAAGAACATGAAACGAGTGATTTTTATGCGTGATAGGGCTCCAGACGGATGGAGTTCGAAGCATTTTACGTAAATCAACTATGCTATCAATTTTAGATTATTGTTCTAGTGTCTGGGATCAGGACCAGGAGGGTATTGGTAAGAGAGAACATAAACCCACGCACTCCTAAGGCTACACGGTTCTGCACATTAAACAACTTGTAATGTTAGATCGTTTGAGTTTCCAATCTATCAGTTGTGTAGAATGCAGCACTGTTAATATACCAGTGTAAGAAAAATATTTCCAGCGCATGACATACATCCTTCTTAATGGTTTCTCTACGATAAACTATGGTAACAAATTGTACAACAACAAAAACTACTTCCTAAAACAGTGGCTCTGTGTGAACATGCACATTATAGCTTTCCAGAGATGCATAGCGTCCATTGTTCACATCCGATCTCGGTTCAGAAATTATACTATCCCCACATCAGTTCTGTATAAAATGATCGTTACCCATGGAGAATACCTCTTACAAGGAAACAGATAAACGCATAGCAGCAGTGTCCGACGTGTAAAATTACAGGTGATGCCACCACTATGTAAACAGGACATCAGTGAAGCAGATGTATACACAGTGTCTCACAAACACCTATGGCTAACTTAGAATCAGTTATGGATCTGTAGTATCGATTTTACACGCAATATGGGACAGAGGAATGGAGTACATCACATAAATCTTCGTTCATTTAGAGGAATGTGTCGCATTTCATCACAAGTGAGATAGAAGTCCTCTGATGACTGACAGGTTTACGGTTAAATTTCGCAAGTAGACACTGCTCTAAGAGCCACACAGAACAAGCGGTTGTATACGAGTCGAACACAGGCTATGTCACACAACTGATGCATCGTGACGAAACGTCATTAAAAAATGTTGAAATGACCTGCAGTAACTTCTTCATCTCTCTCTCTCTCTCTCTCTCTCTCTCTCTCTATAATGCATCATGAGCCCACCATTAATTCGAACCTCGTTACAACTGCATCTTAACCGACAAATCCATTCACTCTGAGTCATCCTTTAAGGTAGATGCAAGTAAGTTTAGAGGCAGATGGTTCACTATCTTCCTGAAAAGCGTCAAATACAGTAGTGAACTCGCGTGTGTCTCTGGTACCTCAATAGACATGAAGTAAAATGCTGCCTCAACGGAAAAAAGTGACTTTCTCTGGTTTCCTTCACTTCCATGTCGATGTTTTCTCGGATTTCTCTTGGTGTCGCATACTGGGTCCCACGTACAAATTGTTTTTTTTAGCGCGACTGGATGCAGTGTGCGGCCGACGCCTGCGCGAGCTCGGTCTGGCGTCACGTGAGTGTGCACCCATGTCCCTGTGTGGGTGATTTTGGGACTTCAGGGCGTTTCTAAGGACCGCAACTCCTTCCCCAGGCAACAACATTATAATTCTTTCTCTGGTTTTAATTTTGCAGCCTCTGGCTTGTTTCTTTTTGAATGCATCATATGCTACGACGGCGCTTACATATTAAAATGACTAACGCTCATTTGTACGCCTCCTCACAGAACGGCTTGTAAAATTACGACGATAGGAATAGCACTTAAATAGGAGAGCATCGGAATCATCTGATCGCTTGACATAAATTACAGTGATTGTAGAATAACCAACGCGGAAAATGAAATTATTTTTTATTAATTATTACTCACTGGTGTATGAAAAAGGCATCTCACCTGCTGTGATGCTGGTACAGAGCGCCATATTTAACTGTGTGAGGAACATATTGAGCGGCTGACAACATACACTACTGGCCATTAAAATTGCTACACCAAGAAGAAATGCAGATGATAAACATGTATTCATTGGACAAATATATTATACAAGAACTGACATGCGATTACATTTTCACGCAGTTTGGGTGCATAGATCCTGAGAAATCAGTACCCAGAACTACCACCTCTGGCCGTACTAACAGCTTTGATACGCCTGGGCATTGCGTCAAACAGAGTTTGGATGGCGTGTACATGTACAGCTGCCCATGCAGCTTCAACACGATACCACAGTTCATCAAGAGTAATGACTGCTGTATTGTGACGAGCCAGTTGCTCGCCCACCATTGACCAGATGTTTTCAGTTGGTGAGGGATCTGGAGAATGTGCTGGCCAGGGCATCAGTCGAACATTTTCTCTATACAGAAAGGCCCGTGCAGGACTTCAAACATGTGGTCGTGCATTATCCAGCTGAAATGTAGAGTTTCGCAGGGATCGAATGAAGGGTAAAGCCACGGGTCGTAACACATCTGAAATGTAACGTCCACTGTTCAGAGTGCCGTCTATGCGAACAAGAGGTGGCCGAGACGTGTAACCAATGCAACCCATATCATCACGCCGGGTGATACGCCGGTATGGCGATGACCAATACACGCTTCCAATGTGCGTTCACCGCGATGTCGCCAAACACGAATGCGACCATCATGATGCTGTAAACAGAACTTGGATTCCTCCGAAAAAATTACGTTTTGCCATTCGTGCACCTAGGTTCGTCGTTGAGTACACCATCGCAGGTGCTCCTGCCTGTGACGCAGCGTCAAGGGTAACCGCAGCCATGGTCTCCGAGCTGATAGTCCATGCTGCTACAAGCGTCGTCGAGCTGTTCGTGCTGATGGTTGTTGTCTTGCAAAAGTCCCCACCTGTTGACTCGGGGATCGAGACGTGGCTGCATGATCCCTTACAGCCATGCGGATAAGATGCCTGTCATCTCGACTGCTAGTGATACAAGGCCGTTGGGATCCAGCACGGTGTTCCGTATTACCCTCCTGAACCCACTATTTCCTTATTCTGCTAACAGTCATTGGCAGCTATGTCGCGATATGATAAACCGCAATCGCGATAGGCTACAATCCGACCTTTATCAAAGTCGGAAACGTGATGGTACGCATTTCTCCTCCTTACACGAGGCATCACAATAACGTTTCACCAGGTAACGCCGGTCAACTGCTGTTTGTGTGTGAGAAATCGGTTGGAAACTTTCCTCGCGTCAGCACGTTGTAGTAGTCGCCCCCGGCGCCAACCTTGTGTGAATGCTCTGAATAGCCAATCATTTGCACATCACAGCATCTTCTTCCTGTCGGTTAAATTTCGTGTCTGTAGCACGTCCTCTTCGTAGTGTAGCTATTTTAATGGCCAGTAGTGTAGATTACTGCAGGTCAAGAAGAATCACTTTGGAGCACTCTGCAGAAGACGTGCACCCTGTTCACACGGGTGCCGCATCATAGATGTCGTATATATATTACGTCTCGGGGAGAGCTTTAAAGATTAAATAAAAAATAGTACATTTCTTAACTACGACGTGAAAGTATAGTTATAATTTTGGTGTAAATGTAGCTGCTTTTATATTCGATGTATTGCACAATTTCATTCAGTAAACTGTGTCAATAAGTTCTAATTAAATTTAATTTCCTTACTATTTATAACTTGTACTTCATCACGTAAAGTTATGTATATATTTAACCTTTCGCAGCTACGAATTATTTCATTTTGAATGTTTTGTGATATTTACTTGTAATACTTAAGTAAATTTCATTGCATGCATTCCATCTTTGCTGTTCTTTTGTATACGTGAAAGAGTGTGCATCAACTTGGCTTCTGAGTTGTAAACTTATCACGCTTTCTCAGTGTTACGAAGTCGCAATATACCAGGTGGTTATGATTATAGTGCAGCTACTTAGAGAGATCCAGTGCGGCCTCTAATTACCGTGTGGCAGCGAGACGTGGTAAATATTCTAAAGCGCTGATGCAGGACCGATTTAAGATGAAAAATAAAAGCTTTCAATTTTGAGCCACCAGCTGAAAATCTGGCGCTGTGATGCAACAAAGACGTGTACAGACGGTTCCATATGTAACATCTTAGGAACACTACATGGGAAGAAAAGGTCAAATAAGTGAGGAAGGCATAATGTTGATTTTAATATTAAACGCCGCTTACACAATTTGTTTAACATGGACACCAGAGACGTCGTCGAGATGCTGCATCCATAAAACGACGTGATCAACAGTCGCACGAGGCAGTTTCGGTGGAATCTCAACAATGTGCCCCTGTATAGTGGCCTTCGGGTCGAGTAGAGACCGAACCTATCTCTTGTAAAAGCTTTCTTTTACAACTCTCCAGAGCCAAAAGTTACATTGATTCAGATCAGGTGATATTGCAGGTCATAAGTCTGGAAAACTTCCGAAGATAACACATTTCTGAAATGTTGCATTAAGCAGATCATTCATTGTGTGAGGGAAATGGGGTGTTGATCCATCTTGCATGAAAACAGCGGTTCCTACACAGTGAAATGCTGTGCAAGACGGTCTCGATAACTTGCAGATGTCACGGTACACCTGACAAGGAAGAGAATCCATAAAGGTGCTTGTGAACCCACACCACATAGCCACATGTGGTGAGTGCAATGGCTCTTCATGCACAATACGCGGTTTAACAGTACCCTCAATTCGGCGGTTCTGTATATTCACTGCGTCCTGTAGTGTAAAATGTGCCTCGTCACTCCATAGAATATTGCCCCGTCACTTCGATATGTGTCAGAAATCTAAGAGCAAATTCAGAACGTTGCTGCAGATCATGCCGTTTCACAGTTGCTGCACCATTTGGATCATGTACGGATGCCAGAGTAAACTAGATCGTAAAACTTGCTATACTGTTGACCACGCGATGGACAATTCTCGTGACACTGCACGAGTGCTAGCACTGCACCGGGGGATGTGCTGCATGGACAGTTATAGCAACTGCAGCCTCTCAATAACTTCCACAGGGATAGGACGCATCTGTCTTCCAGGTGCCGCACCGAAGGTCACCCTTGTTTTCGAATTTCATTCTAATCTTCTTGTAGGCATTTAATGACATTCAGCCTCTCCTCAGATCCTTAAGTCAGCGATAACCTCTCAACGTAGCACTGTAATTGCTGCCGTTCACATAAAACAATTTCACTAACAGCGCATTGTCTCTCTTCTCGATAATCGTAGTGTTCACTCACGTTATGGCTTGTCAGATGACGGCCTGGGTATCGTTATACAAACGGAGTACGGCACCAGATTTGCACCTGGTGGCCAAAATCTGAAGTAATCTTTTTTCCAACCTAAATCGATTCTGCATTAATGCATTAGCATATCAACCAACTTTCGCTGCAATACGGTAATTGCAGCCCACACTGGACCTCCACGAGTAGCATCACTTTCATTGTATGCACCTGGTATTTATATGAGAGGATGAAACCTGATAAACGAAAGTTGGTCCACTGTATTTGGTGGTATAGCAACTTCTAGTAAAATTACAGGAAGCTGTGGTTTTTCTCTGGGTTCCTCGTCAGAGAGATATGTAATATGAAAAGAACCGCATGCTTTTTAGCCATTTTCTCCTGTTCGATCAATAACATGACACAGCTTTTCTATCGGTTTGGAATTAGACGATATTACTTAGGGAATGCTGTAAGTTTGGTACATTGCAACCAAGTGTTGGATGTGTGCTTGTCGATTGTTACATGTTACATAGTAAGATTGGTGCACATTGTTCTTCTAATTAACAGGTAACAACTTCAGCTAGATTCAATGAAACAAATCTGAAAAGTTAAGTTAGCACATTTTCGCACGTGGTAGAATCTTACCGGGTGACAATTATTGAACCATACGAAAAAACAGTAAATTATAGTTACGAACTACGGCGAGCACATACTTTATTCAACATGTAAATGTCACTACAGATATTCGGATTTAGGTTACGACATGTTCGATATGCCTGCCATTATTGATGATGATATGGCGCAGACGAATAGCGAAATTCTTAATGACCCCCCTAAGTGTCGGAACATCAATGCTCTCGATTACCTCCTGAATAGCTTTTTCCAGCTAAGCAATGGTTTTGGGGTTATTGCTGTACATCTTTTCTTTAACATAGCCCATAAAAAGAAGTCGCATGTGTTCAGATCCGGAGAATATGGCCCATGCCAGTGACCTCTGGGTACCCCTGAGCCAGGAAGCGGTCCCCAGATTGCTCCTCCAGGACATCAAACATTCTCCTGATTCGATATACACACATCTTTTCGAAATAAGGGTCACTTTGGATGAGCGGATGAAATCGTTCTCCCAAACCTTCACGTACCGTTCGGTAGTCAACTTGCCATCAAGGATATCGCACCGATTATTACGTGACTGGAGGTTGCACACCACACAGTCACCCTTTGAAGGAAAAGAGACTTCTCGATTGCAAAATGCGGATTTACGCTTCCCCAAATGCGCCAATTTTACTAATTGATGATCCCATCCTAATGGACGTGGGCTCCGTCACTAAACCAAACCATTTTCGTATACTAATTCCCGTCATACTCCGCGCCCAACCGTGCAGTTTGAACATCCTAACGCAAACCGCTCAGAAGCTATGACGACTTTATTTCGCATACTTCAATGATTGTCACCCCATGTGTACTCGAGTTCATGTGTGTGACTCTTTCTCGAATATATTGGTGGGTTAGTAATGGTGCCAACTTCAGGGTTTTATTCCTTTTATGGAGTGCAACTAAGTGGAAAGAATGATAGAATTATTTTTATCCTATGAAATCACAAAGTTTTTTGTAAAATAGCGCCACATGGAGTAGCTCTGAGGAATGAAAGTCGGTTCCTTATTTCCTTGGTAAGAACTAGTGCACCGCATGAGCATTTGTGCACTAATAACTGTTTTGTTCTGAAAAACATGAAGTAAAGTAAAGTCCACGACTGATTTCAAGGAAGGAAAAGCGTTTCCTACCCCATTATTACATAGTGAACGACGAATGTGTAGTTATAGGAGTCTAGTATTTCTTACAACATATTGTTTGTGTTTTTAAGACGTGTATTGATGTTGAGATTGCGGCTAATACATATCAGTTGATTATGAGTTCGTTTTCCTCTATGTGTTACGAGTGTCCCGAGTCCCACTGTAGTGCGATGTATGTTTAAACGTTCTGTTTGGAGGCAGCTTTGTGAAGCATATAATAGCAAGAAGAAAAAAATTGATGACGAGAAGGAGTTAATGTTTTGGGTAAATGGTGATATCTCTGATCGTAGAATTTTAATTCAGCACACAGAATTTTCCAGCTACACATCGTTGTTGGCGATCCAAATGTTATCCCTTTTATTCTAAAATTAATCTAGTGTCAATTGCAGTTTCATTGATCATTTCTCTTGGCTAAGCGTTAGTAAACTGCACTTTTTTGCCTGCCCAGTCTGCCGTGCGGTCTAACGCACGGCTTTCCGGGCGGGAAGGAGCGCCTGGTCCCCGGCACGAATCCGCCCGGCGGATTTGTGTCGAGGTCCGGTGAACCTGCCAGAGTGTGGATAGTTTTTAGGCGGTTTTCCATCTGCCTCGGCGAATGCGGGCTGGTTCCCCTTATTCTGCCTCAGTTACACTATGTCGGCGATTGCTGCGCTAACAAGTTCTCCACGTACTCGTACACCAACATTACTCTACCACGCAAACATAGGAGTTACACTCGTCTGGTGTGAGACGTTCCCTGGGGGGTCCGCAGGGGACCGAAACGCACAATAACCCTGGTTTCGGTGTGGGGCGGCGGTGGGGTGAAGTGGACTGCGGTAGTCGTCGTGGGGTTGTGGACCACTGCGGCTGCGGCGGGGACTGAGCACCTCTGTCGTTTCTAGGCCCCCGGTTAAAATACAATACAATACAATACAAACTGCACTTTTGTCAGACCAAACTATCTCATGTAGTAGCTAAAGGTTTCACTTTCCCAATTATTAGTAACGAGTTATCTCAGCCACAAGCCGATGTGTTACAGTCACAGCAAATGCAGTAGGGCTGTTATCCAACGCACATTGTTCAACCGCACGGTAACCATCAGCTTCGTGGGAATGCCGTGCTTCACTAGATCTGTGGTGCTAGGGACTAGCGTAAGTCACCTTGCCCGTCGCGAATTATCTCTTAGGGAAGATGACGTGTGAAGCTGGGCACAGCTTCACCACTCTTTCAAGCACTAACGTCCAGGCTTCTCGCACAGCCACTATTAATCACATTAACAGGAGGGAGGCAAATAGTTTCTGCACCATCGTAAGTGAAAATTTCTGTAAATACTTCAGCTATTATAGTATACTTGAGAAGATATAAGAAATGAGAACTAAGAGAAAAAAGTGATGATATCATAAGATTTGAGAAGATGATTTTATTATTACGAATTCAGATCTCTCGTCACCGCTCACAGAGCACAGGCTTTTTAAGAATGTGGCAATGGAAAGTCAACTTAGGAGAGAAGTAAACTTCATGCAACTTGAGTCTCTAAAAGTCCCCTAGAGTCGAAAGTACGAACGAGATATTCAACATGTTGTAGAAACTTCTCATTCTTGCAGATCTTCTGACGAAATCTCTCGAGCCTTTCGTCGTAATCTTCAGCTGCAATGTCTGTTGGTACATCTTTTTGGTTCGTGCAGACAATAAACGGCAGCACGCCGAAAGTGATGAAGACAGCGATCAGCGCAAAGTGGTCCATGTCCCGGCGCAACTGCTCCAGCGGGTAGGCGTCCGCCTGCTGCTGGAGCCCCAGGGCTCGCAGCGTTTGCTGCAGCGTGCTGTGGTACTCGGACAGCAGCAGGTCCGTGTGCTGCTGCAGCACCTCTGGGCTGGCGCTCGTGTGCAGGAAGTACTGCAAGTCCTCCGCTGGAGATCCGATGTGCAGGCCCTGCAACACACAGCGCACACATTAGACAAAACATTTCATAAACGTATTCATAGTCTACTGATGCCTGCTAACTGCTGCTCAGCCATGGCAAATGTACACACTAAGACAGTAAAAACGATGCACCATGAATGACTTATCCGAATGGGACGCAAATCGGAAGATGTGATCTACATGTGCAGACCAACAAAAGGTTACAATTTCAGAAAAAGTGGATTAATTATTCAAGAGAAAGAGCTTTACAAATTGTGCTAGTCAATAACGCCTTGGTCTACCTCTGGCCATTATGCAAGCGGTAATTAGGCTTGGTATTGATTTCATCCTGAGGAGTGTCATGCCATATTCTGTCCAGCTGTCACGTCCAATCTTCAAAATTCCAAGCTGGTTGGAGGACCCTACCCATAATGCTCGAAACTTTCTTAGTTGGGGAGAGAACCGGCGGTCTTGCTCGCTGAAGCAAGGTTTGGCAAGCGGTAGGAACACTCGGTTCGGAATCTCATTCACTGAAGTACAGTTTTTTTCTGTGATCCGCTCCGATGACCACCTGAAGAATTGTCTGTTGTAATCCGCTGCATCATTACAGCGCAGCAGTACGTCGACGATATTCTACGCTGCATCTTGTTGCCCCTCTTTGCAAGCCATCATGAGCAACATAACGACCGGCCGGACTCGCTAAGAGTTTCTAGTGCTTCTCTTCGTGCTTGGTAACGTTTAGAGCAATGTCGACAGGGCCGCTCATGAACTCTTTCCGGTCGATGATTATGACACCAGGATTGTCACATGCTAAGAGTACGCTGATAAAGTGAAGCTTGCTATAAGTATATACACAAAGAGAAGCTTTCTATTCACAAGGCGCCTAAGGGAACTGGTAACAAACTTTCTACGTCTGTTCCACTGTTAATCACAGAGCACAGTGGCGATCAAGAGTCCAGGTCACGGGCACGACTGTAATAGTGCTTAGCCCTGCTTCACATTTTCCTCGTCGTCACGCCACGCTGTCTTAACCTGAGGAACATGCCCCATTTAAGAGGCAGTACACTAGCAATGTATATGACTTGGTTTTATTGGTTAAAATGGCTCTGAGCACTATCGGACTTAACATCTGAGGTCATCAATCCCCTACAACTTAGAACTACTTAAACCTAACTAACCTAACGACATCACACACATCCATGCCCGAGGCAGGATTCGAACCGGAGACCGTAGCAGTCACGCGGTTCCGAACTGAAGCGCCTAGAACCGCTCGGCCACCGCGACCGGCTGACTTGGTTTTATATCTCATACTTTGCAACAACATAGATCACATGTCCATTATAATTATCCGGGCTGTTATGCCGTGGTCGGTTGATGTTTCGTCTCCGACCGCGTGAGACATCTTCAAGGGGGTCCGTAGCTCGATGGAAGGTCCAACACACCCACTGGCTCGCTACTGACTGGGTGTCAGTACATTCGGTAAAATTAAAAGCAAGAGCGGTAACAATAAGAGCGCAATGGGAGACAGTGAATAGGTGGAAGGAGCACACTGAAGACTTCTATAACGGGGAGGACTTGTTCTCATGACTTGATAGAAGATGAAAAAGAAGTCGATCGGGAAGAGATAGGGGATCCAGTGTCAGAATCAAAATTTAAAAGAGCTTTGAAACATTCAGATCCAAATAAGGTAGAAGGAATAGACAACATTCAATCAGAATTTATAAAATCATTTGTGGAAGTAGCAAAAAAATGGTTATACATGTTGGTGTGTAGAATCTATGAGACTGGCGGTATACCACCAGACGTTCGGAAAAACATCATCCACACTGTTCCGAAGATTGCAAGAGCCGACAAGTCCAAGAATTACCGCACAATCAGCTAAATACCTCATGCATCCAAGTTGCTGACAAGAATAATATTGGAAAAAATGGAAAAGAAAATTGAGGATCTGTTACATGACGATCAGTTTGGCTTTAGGAAAGGTAAAAGTACTGGATAGGCAGTTCTGACGTTGCGGTTGTTAATGGAAGTGTGACAAGAAAAATCAAGGCAAATTATTAGGACTTGTCGACCTGGAAAAAGCGGTCGACAGTGTAGAATGGTGCAAGATGTTCGAAACCCTGAGAAAAATACGGGTAAGTTATAGGGAAAGACGGATGATATACAATTTGTACCAGGACTAATAGTGAACAATAAGAGTGGAAGATCAAGAAGGAACAGCTTGGATTAAAAAGAGTATAAGACGGGGGTCTATTCTTATGCTCCCACTATTCAATCTACACATCGATGAAACAATGACAGAAATAAGAGAAACGTGTAAGAGTGAGATTAAAATTCAAGGTGAAAGGATATCAGTGATAAGTATTGCTGATTACTTTGCTATCCTCGGAGACAGTGAAGAAGAATACAGTATTTATTAACTGGAATGAACAGTCTAATTAATATAAAATCCGAACTGAGAGTAAATCGAAGAAAGAAGAAAGTAATGGGAATTTACAGAAATGAGAACAGCGAGAATGTTAACATCAGAATTGGTGATCAAGAAGAAGATGAACTTGAGGTTTTCTGCCACCTAGGCTGTAAAATAAACCATGATGGATGGAGGAATGAGGATGTAAAAAGCTGACAAGCAGTTGCAAAAAGAGCATTCCTGTCCAAGAGAAGTCTACTAGTATCAAACACAGACCTTAATTTGAAGCAGAAATTTCTGAGGACGTACATTTGGAGCACAGCACTGTGTGGTAGTGAAACATGACCTGTAGAGAAACGGGAGTGAAAGAGAATGGAAGCATTTGAGGTGTGGAGCTACAGAAAAATGTTGAAAATCAGGTGGACTGATACGGTGAGAAATGATGAGCTTCTTCAGAGAATCGGTGATTAAAGAAATATATGAAAAACACTGACAAGACAAAATATTGACAAGAAAAAGGGACAGGATCTCCTGGTTGTCAGACCGTATGGCGGCAGACAGTTGGGTTGGTTCAAATGACTCTGAGCGCTATGGGACTTAACTTCTGAGGTCATCAGTCCCCTAGAACTTACAACTTCTTAAACCTAACTAACCTGAGTACATCACACACATCCATGCCCAAGGCAGGATTCGAACCTGCGACCGTAGCGGTCGCGCGGTTCCAGACTGTAGGGCCTAGAACCGCTCGGCCACCCCGGCCGGCAGGTTGGTTGGTATCCCACCGCTGTCCAGGACGTCTCCAGACACATCTTAGCTCGTTGTGAGGTCTCAATTCTCGTTCCCACAGAATGAAGGTTTCTGCTGCTTCTCTCCGTGTATGCTAAACCTACCTTGTCGGACAACACCGCCGGATCTCAGCTCAGCTGAGAACTTTTCCAGCATTATATGCAGGGCCCTTCCACCAGCCCTCGAATTTGACGTCCCACCGCACCAGTTCGATAGAATTTGGCACGATATCCCTCATGTGAACATCCAACATCTCTATCAATCAATGGCAAGCCGGATAACTGTTTGGATAAGAGGCAGAGGGGTACCGACATTTTATTACCTTGCTTACTTTGTGAAGCGCTTTATTTGAATAAATCATCCAATTGTTCCAAAATTGTGATCATTTATTTCTCTGTAAGTGTACATTACACCTATCGATTTCCGACTCTTCGGATAATTCCTTTGTGGGCTTCGTGTTTTTTGTCTTGGATTATATATACGTAGGAAGCCTGGTAGGGCGTTGTTGGTATCTTGTTGTAGTAACAACTTGATGACTTATGTAATTACGTGCTATGTAGATGATTATAAATAAGTTTGAGAGCTGTTTTCGTATCTTATGCTTTATTACAGAAGCTGTATCACGGGGTGACATTTATTGAGCTATATGAAAAAAAGTAAATTACTTACAAACTACGGTTTGCACACACTTTATTCGACATGTAAACGCCTCTGCAGATAATCGGATTTAGGTTATGACATATTCGATATGCCTGTCATCACTGGCGATGATGTGGTGCAGACGAATAGCAAAAGTTCTGCGTATCCCGCTGCAGTGTCGGAACATCGACGCTGTCGATGACCTCCTGAATGGCTCTTTTCCGGTCAGCAATTGTTTTGGGGTTATTGCTGTACACCTTGTCTTTAATGTAGCTCCACAAAAGGAGTCGCACTTGTTCAGATCAGGAGAGTATGGCGGCCACTCGCGAGGCCCATGCCAGTGACCACTGGGTACCCCAGAGCCAGAAAGCGGTCCCCAGAGTGCTCCTCCAGGACATCAAACACACTCCTGCTTCGATGGGGTCGATCTCCGTCTTGCATGAAGCATATCTTGTCGAAATCAGGGTCACTTGGGTAATGGGGATGAAATCATCTTCCAAAACCTTCGGTAGGCACCGTGCCATCAAGGAATATCGCACCGATTATTCCGTGACTGGACATTGCACACCACACAGAGTGAGGGTAAAGAGACTTCTCGATCACTAAATGCGGATTTTCAGTGCCCCAAAGGTGCCAGTTTGACGAACCCATCCAAATGAACGTGGGCTTCGTCGCTAAACCAATCCATGTAGGCACATACAAATTCCCATCATGCTCCACGACAAACCGTGCAGTTTGAACGTCCTAACGCAAACCGTTCAGTAGTCATGACGATTTTAATTCACATAGTTCACTAATTGTCATCTTGTTTATTAGCTGTCTATTGCAGTTGTTGCTGCTTTTTTCCGGTTATGTTCTTTGGCAACAATTTAATATTAATTCAGTTTATTGTATGGAGGATACTTTAATTGTTATATTTTATTGTCTGAGCCCTAAGTCTGCACAACCCCAGCTCTAACCCTACTCTACCCAAATACTGCGTTACAACTGTTACTTCCTTGTGTGATGATCAGAGTGAATTATTAAGAAATAACTGGAAATGTGTAAAATATGGACCAGAGCTCAGATCATGAATTTTCGGAGCAGAGACTGAACGCACAGGACACAATGATGCAGGGGTACACACTAATTAACACTGTGTTCGTAGTCAAAAAGACTTTGGTTATACGTACTCAAAAGAAATTGGTTAAGGAAGGAGATCGAAGTGTGGCTGTAAAAGACCTACTTTGGCAGCCGTAGGCTGCTTGCATTTATAGAGGTGCTCTAGGTAAGTGTGTCACGCAGTGCCTGGATTTTTCATTGTTGGTATAGTATCACAGTATATCCAAAAGCAGCCGAAAGAACTAAATTCATTGTATTCTCAAGTGTTAACCGATTTTTAAAATGTAATAGAAGCTTCCAAAGGATCCAATAAAACTAAATTCATAAATAAAGGTATCCTACACTTTTTGTTTTGTCTGAAAGTATTTGTAATGTGATCTCTTTCAGTGTACGTGAAAACCGACATCCTGACGAGTATGTAGAGTAGGTAGGGCACTAACAACAGTATCGAGTATTATGGACATACATGTCTTGAAGATAGGGTATGTCATCATGCTGTGCGTCTTAGTTAATTTGTTTGAATAATAGTACGTTTGTATTTTACAACAATTGTTTTTGTGCACTACGCTGAAATTGTTTACATGTACAGGTGTTTGCATATTTTCCCCCTAAACGAACAACAACAACAAAATTTGCATATTTTGTTTAAAACTAATGTTAATCCAAACTGTGAGTCAAGAAAAATTAGAATACTGTTTACTGACATAAGCACGGATTACTCAATGAAAGAACAAATGAGTTAATGAGAAAATTGACCTCTATTATACTTTAATTTAGACCAGACGAACGGAGTGGATAAAAGAAGAGTAATAGAAAGTAATCGAAATAAAGCAGACGATACGGATAAATTAAATTGAGAAATAAGACGCTGAAAGTAATAGAAGAGTTTCACTATTTGGGTAGCAAAATAACTGATGACGGCCGTAGTAGAGAGGATATAAAATGCAGACGCAATAGCAAAAAAAGGGTTTCTGAAAAAGACAAGTATTTTAACTTCTAATATAAATCAAAGTTTTGAGAAGTCTTTTGTGAAGGTATTTGTAGTAAATGTGCGTAAGAGCAACAACGTAGTCAAGAAGAGAATAAAAGATTTTGAAATGTGATGCTGCTTGAGAATGCTGAAGATAAGATGGGTAGACTGGTTAACTAATCATGAGATCCTGTATTAAATTCCGGAGAAAATAAATTTAGGGCACAATCTGATATATTAATAAGACACATGCTGAGGTATCAAGGAATAGTTTGTTTGGTAATGGAGGGAAGTAGGAAAGCGGGGAAGGAGGGGTTTTAAAATTACGGACGAGGCTCGAATATGGTATGCAGGTTGAAATGGATGTAGTTGGCAGTAGTTACATAGAGATGAAGAGGCTTGCAGAGAATACAGTAGCGCTGAGAACAGCACCAAAGCTGTCTTTGGACTGTAGACAAAAACAAGAACAACTACTAATACAGGTACAATGTAGTGTGATTAATTTTCAAATTATAAGAAGAATTATGTTTGGGAAGACTTTTTCATGGTCAGTTCTGTGTGTCACAAGAAGAGAGGAGAATCATAGAACTCAACATCTAGTTCTCAGAAGAAAATATTCTGTGTTGTGGAAACAAAAATTAAAATAGCGTAAAAAGAATGCTACATTAGAATTGAGAAGGCAAATGAAAGAGTACTGTTAATCTCTTACATTTTTGGAAAGTTTGACGTCCACAAATGTCGTGTGTCATGACGAACTTCGTATTCCATTGCTTTAGTTGGGCCCCCTTACACTACAAAATTATAACGTATTGGTGAAAACTCAATGAGAATGCCAGAACCTCGGATGAACTTACCTGAAAGTCAAAAAAGCGCACTTGCATGTCATCCCCTACGGCACGGAACACCATATTGTTCTTGTGTAGGTCACCGTGCAACATGACCTTGAAGTCGACGTGACACTGTTTAACCAACTCGACTGACTTCTCGTATAAGTTGCTAGTGAAGGCGCGGATCTTGTCGGTGTATTTGTGGAACCACGAGTAGTTGTCCAAGGCCTGTAAAAACTTGCTGAAGTTCTCTTCTCCTCTCTCTTGGTGCTCAAGCATCATGTCGTTGAAGATGAGTGACTGCCTGAAGACCTTGTTAGCGTACTGCCAGTCATTGAGCACCTTAAGCGAGGCGCCGTGCATCCTGGCGATGCTGTGCATGACGGTTCGGCACTGTGACAAGTTCAGGTCCAAGCCTGTCTTTTCTTTGCGGAAACCCGCGGCATCCAGGTCCTCCATGACGAAGAAACTGACGGGCTGCGACCCCAGCGCGTAGAGTTTGGGTCCCAGCGTCTGCCACTTGGAGCCTTCGGCCTTCTTCAACGCTGAGTTCACTGCGGGGAGGAAGTGACCGTAGGCAACTTCTTCTTTGGTGTACACGCCACTGTTTATCACGTTCTGGATCGTGCCACCCACGTTCGGCGCGGCCTTCACGATCAGTGACGTCTCGGAAGCAACTCTATTGCCGCTATCTGACCGCACGACCACTCGGAAGGTCTCGCTTAGGTAGCCTCCCTCCACTTTTTCCCTCAAAACTACCTCCACTTTGGACTCGTCTGTGTCGGGATCTTCGTTCTTCAGCGCGTTCACAATGAAGCTCTTGTCCAGCCATGATGGCCAATACTCGTCATTGGCGGTCTTACTCTCCATAACACCACACTTTTCAGCCTAAAAAATAAGAGAAATGAAAATAACAGTTGGGAAACAAAGAAATGTATTATATTTGTAAGTATAGGGTTAAACATACTGTATTCTCTTAATATCAGCTGATCACATAAGTAACAAAATAGTTGCTGTCCCTTAAATCACAAGTCCTTCTTTGATTAAAAAAAAAAATCCGACAATGTAGCAAAACCAAAGGAAATAAGCTGTAGCTCAGTTCTATATCGTTCCTGAACTGGAATGAATGAACGACGGTTTACAGAAACCTTACATGCAAATTACCAGTTGAAACACAAATGATATAAAACTGTGGCAATACCAACCCGCTGAGAACAAAACTCACGCGGTAGAAATGATATTTGCATGGATTTCGAAAAGACGTTCAAAATGGTTCAAATGGCTCTGAGCACTATGGGACTCAACATCTGAGGTCATCAGTCCCCTAGAACTTAGAACTACTTAAACCTAACTAACCTAAGGACGTCACACACATCCATGCTCGAGACAGGATTCGGACCTGCGACCGTAGCGGTCGCGCAGTTCCGGACTGTAGCACCTAGAACCGCCCGGCGACTCCGGCCGGCGAAAAGAGGTAGTCTTAGATCCCGCTCCTAATAAGGCACAAGGTAAGTTGGCCAGTTGGTTACATTTTCTACGTCTACGTCTACGTACATACTCCACGGGCCAACATAGGTGCATGGTGCAGGGTACCTTGTACCACTGATACTCACTCCGTTTCCTGTTTCGATCGCAAATGGAGCAAGAGAGTAACGAGATTCTATGTGCCTCCCGGCGAACCCTAATTTCTCTAACTTCGTCTTCGTGGTCCTTCGCGAGATGTACGAATATATTGTTGGTGGCTGTTTCTGTCTGTCACAAGTGCCGCTTCTCTAAACTTTCTTAATCGTCTACCCTTGACGAACATCACCATAGCACTCACTCGTTGATCGAAAGTAGCGATTACAAAAAATGGTTCAAATGGCTCTGAGCACTATGCGACTTAACTTCTGAGGTCATCAGTCGCCTAGAACTAAGAACTAAATAAAACCTAACTAACCTAAGGACATCACACACATCCATGGCCGAGGCAGGATTCGAACCTGCGACCGTAGCGGTCGCTCGGTTCCAGACTGTAGCGCCTAGAACCGCACGGCAACTCCGGCCGGCCTAGCGATTGCAAATCTAACAGTACGCCTCTGAATTGTTTCGAGTCTCCCCTTAACTCGAGCCAATTAGGATCCCAAACTCTCCAACAGATCTCAAGAATGGATCAGAAAAGTGTACTATACACAGTCTATTTCATAGATGAGCCACACTTTCCTAGAATACTCGCAATAAACGGAAGCCGACAATTCGCCTTGCTTGCTAACGACGTTACGTGTACGTTCCATTTCTAACCATTTTGCAACGTTACTCCTGGATGTTTAATAGACGTGACTGTGTCAAACAGCGCACCATTAGTACCGCAACTGAATATTTTTCGAACCTCAGCTTACATTTTTCTTTATTTAGAGTTAACTGCATGTTCCAGTGATTATTTCCATGATTTCTACCGACATGTACATCTAGCTGTCGACACCTACATTTGCATGACTACTCTGCAATTCATACTGAAGTGCCTGCCAGATGATTAATCGAAACACTTGCACACACTATTTCTCTACCATTCCACTGGGTAACAGCTTGTGGGAAAAACTAACACTTAAATGTTTCCGCGCGAGCTCAGATTTCTCTTATTTTATGACAATGATCGTAACTCCCTATGTAGGTGGGTGTCAACGAAATATTTTCACGTTACGGAGGAGAATGCTGGAGATGGAAATTTCGTGGAAAGATCTCGCCGCAAGGAAAAACGCCTTTGTTTTCATGATTGCCACCTCAACTCGTGTATCATATTCGTGACATGATGTGGAATGAGTTAGTTTACAGGGTATCTGCACACTATTCCTTTATGTTCTATGAACAGGTTATTACTAATTCCCGTCCCCTTCTATTGTCGATGTCTAACAGTGATCATATGAAGATAACCAAAAAGCACAGTGGTTCAATTTTACCGTGGCGTGCTGGAAAGTAATGCCTCGAATTTTTATGTGAAAACTCTTAATACATTTTAAATAAAAGAAACGTCATTAACATTCTACACTACTGGCCATTAAAACTGCTACACCAAGAAGAAATGCAGATGATAAACGGGTATGCATTGGACAAATATATTATACTACAACTGACATGTGATCACATTTTCACGCGATTTGGGTGCATAGATCCTGAGAAATCAGTAACCAGAACAACCACCTCTGGCCCTAATAACGGCCTTGATACGCCTGGGCATTGAGTCAAACAGAGCTTGGACGGCGTGTACAGGTACAGCTGCCCATGCAGCTTCAACACGATACCACAGTTCATCAAGAGTAGTGACTGGCGTATTGTGACGAGCCAGTTGCTCGGTCACCATTGACCAGACGTTTTCAATTGGTGAAAGATCTGGAGAATGTGCTGGCCGTGGCAGAAGTCGAACATTTTTTGTATCCAGAAAGGCCCATACAGGACCTGCAACTTGCGATCGTGCATTATTCAGCTGAAATGTAGAGTTTCGCAAGGATCGAATGAAAGGTAGAGCCACGGGTCGTAACACATCTGAAATGTAACGCCCACTGTTCAAAGTGCCGTCAATGAGAACAAGAGGTGACCGAGACGTGTAACCAATGGTACCCCATACCATCACGCCGGGTGATACGCCAGTATGGCGATGACGAATACACGCTTCCAATATGCGTTCACCGCGATGTCGCCAAACACGGATGCGTCCATCATGATGCTGTAAACGGAACCTGGATTCATCCGAGAAAATGACGTTTTGCCATTCATGCTCCCAGATTCGTCGTTGAGTACACCATCGCAGGCGCTCCTGTCTGTGATGCAGCGCCAAGGGTAGCCGCAGCCATGGTCTCCGTGCTGATAGTCCATGCTGCTGCAAACGTCGTCGAACTATTCGTGCAGATGGTTGTTGTCTTGCAAACGTCCCCATCTGTTGACTCAAGGATCGAGACGTGGCTGCACGATCCGTTACAGCCATGCGGATAAGATGCCTGTAATCTCGACTGCTAGTGATACGAGTCCGTTGGGATCCAGTACGGCGTTCCGTATTACCCTCCTGAACCCACCGATTCCATATTCTGCTAACAGTCATTGGATCTCGACCAGCGCGAGCATCAATGGCACGATACGATAAACCGCAATCGCGATAGCCTACAATCCGACCTTTATCAAAGCCGGAAACTTGATGTTATGCATTTCTCCTTCTTACACGAGGCACCACAACAACGTTTCACCAGGCAACGCCGGTCAACTGCTGTTTGTGTATGAGAAATCGGTTGGAAACTTTCCTCATGTCAGCCGGCCGAAGTGGCTGTGCGGTTAAAGACGCTGCAGTCTGGAACCGCAAGACCGCTACGGTCGCAGGCTCGAATCCTGCCTCGGGCATGGATGTTTGTGATGTCCTTAGGTTAGTTAGGTTTAACTAGTTCTAAGTTCTAGGGGACTAATGACCTCAGCAGTTGAGTCCCATAGTGCTCAGAGCCCATTTCCTCATGTCAGCACATTGTAGGTGTCGCCACCGCCGCCAACCTTGTTTGAATGCTCTGAAAAGCTAATCATTTGCACATCACAGCATCTTCTTTCTTTCGGTTAAATTTCGCATCTGTAGCACGTCATCTTCGTGGTGTAGCAATTTTAATGGCCAATAGCGTATGTAGACATGAAGAAAACAAGTGTAGGATATTAGTAAAGTTTTGTTTTATTTAAAAGGGTTTAAGAGTTTTCATAAAAATGTTCGGAGGCTTTACCGCTCAGCATGCTCTCATAATGAAAATGCACGTAACAGTTTGCGTTACTATTCATGTTACATATGAAATACGGGAAACATGTTTGTTTAATGTATGGCACATAGTACCAGCGTTAACTAAACTATCATCTATATAACATAAGTAGTCAGATTAGAGTCCAGTGCTCAACCAAATCTTCACAAATGAGAGAGGTTTATAACAGTACATATAAATGATGGAGGTAATAGATTCAGTGTAGCGCAGTAAGAAAAGGGACTAAAGCGAACCAGGCAAGTGGGGTGATGGCTGGTTGCACGGAAATAGAGCGAAAACCTAAACCTCAACGGATGGAGAAAATAATATAGAAAATAAGTGGGAAGTTATAAAATTAAGACGCAAAGAACCCAGAGGCGTTCGTTGTTTCAGTAAAATGATGGCATTACAGGCCTTTTTTAAGTAAATGAGTCTTCTATTTGGATGCTAAAGAAAAGGAATTATTAGGAATTGATTATTAAAAGGAAGGCTCTGGAACATAATCTACGACTGACAGTACGCATTGTAATTCTACAAATATACCATATATGTCATGATAGTGAAAGATACTCACTTGGTTACAGAACATTTGCAGAACTTATGGTGGTATGAGTGGTAGCGGAAGGGTATGGCTACAGTGCACCATCGTATGACACATAGGTGGCCCACACGCTTGCGGGTGCTCAAACAAATCTCAATGACAAAGAAGGAAGTGGCAGTCCATGGGTCGATGAAGAAACGAGGATCGCAAGAGGAGTCGGCTCGCTGGTTCTCGAAGACCTGTGTTCAAGTGGTAGTCGAAAAAGTAGAAACTACTCTCGGATGGATTTTCAGCACCTGCATGACATTTTCAGCATGACAAAGTTCGCTGCACTCCGTGTTCCACAGCTGCCCACACCTGTTCAAAAAGCACTTTGAACAGACGAATCAGTGTAAATGTTGCAGCTGTGTCAAACCAATGAAAACGACTTCTTTAGTCGCCGAATTACGAGTGCTAGGTACATCGCTATGAACCCAAGTCAAAGCAGCAAAGCGAGCTGTGGAAATAGATGTATTCGCCATAGCCGGAAAAGACGTACACCCATTATCATCGGGATGGTGTGAGGTGAAGAAAATGTGCACGGGGGGAGTTAATTGAAATCTCCTAATGATGTTACGAGCGGCTGACGAGAACAAATGTCGGGGGAAGCTGTTCAAACGGTTTCTATTTCTTTTTGCTCCATGACAACAATCCACCTCATTACGAACAGGGCGCAGCCACTCATCCTGCTTCTTTGGGTTGCCAAATCTTCACTCTTTCTTCGGACGAAGAAACCAGTTATTGCGTGACATGCATTTCCAGTGTGACGACGAGGTGATTTTCAAGACAGAACGTTTCGTCAACAGCCAAAATGTAGACCTGTACAGCCACCATCACTTGTGAGTCGCTGAGAAAATGTATCGCACTGAGGCGTGTGCAAGTAGATAGGGACTAACACATTCAGAGTCGTAGCTAGATGTTTTCGACGTGATTATTAAGACTTTACGATTATTTCTCATATTCGTGAAGTTCTAACACTAAATAACGAAGCTACCTTTGTATACATATCTAATGCTTACTAACTACAATTTAACGTCAGTTGTAAACTTGCCCATCATAATTTATGGCATCGTAACACATTAGTAGTAATAATTCCAGAATTGTTTAGCAATAAACGAGAACCGATAGAGATACTGAAGGTACCCTCCGCCACACACCATCATGTGGCTTGCGGAGTATGGATGTAGGTATAGATGTAGATGTTCAAATACCTAAATTCCATTCTTTTTGTATTCCGTCTCACCTGATGAAGATTTTGGCTTACTGCTTCCTTTCCGAATTTTCAAGAGTTGTTTGTTTAGCAGCTCAACGTGGCGTAGTATAAGTTGGAATGTACTGTAAATAAACGATAAAGACAATTTTATTTTGAAAGTTTCTGTTGAGGTAGTAATGTATCAAATTCAGGTACAGAGTATATAATCACACTGCAGAAATAGCATTACAGATTTTAAAGAGGAAAGTGTTACAGATGCTAAGCTCATATAATGGCAATCTAGGCATGCAGGTATAATACGCAAAAAATGTATAGAACTCGGAACGTTAATATAACGACTCCAAATCCAATATATATGCGCACTGTAGAAATCCCAAATTTGTCCTTTGGTTACAAGACAGCTGACGCACGAACTATAGGAAAAAAAGTCAAGTTCACAAGATTTAAGGAAAGTTGACGGAGAAATCTGTCTGCAACAACCAAAACACTTTTTATCGATGTATTAATTCCGCTTTGAGAATCATTCTTTGTAATGGGAAATAAACCGAAGCTCCCCGTCTACAGTCGGTGTCGCATGAGAGACTTGATGAGCAGTGTTTGACACAGCTACGTGGTGCAAACACGAAACTGAAAATTTCTGGAGCTAGACCTTGATCTTTTTGAAGATAATAATCTCAGATAGTAAGTCTAAGTCTCTTGTCAGTTGTACTGGTATCCGCGCTAAAAGTTCAAAAGCATCAGGAGTGGGGTAACCTCCTAACGTAGTGTCATTTTAGTTAGAATTGTAATAGGGATGTCCGGGAATTCCTCAATATTAACAAGTGATTCAACTCTATCCCTACCTCGCACTGTTCCTTAAAGTAATATCTATGTTACTTCTGTTATGGTTGCAGCTGAAGTAAAATAAATAATGTTACGAACTTTTGGCACTGTTTTACTGCCAAACAAATGATGTAGAGTTAACGGCAACTAACGTGGCGAAGAGAGCACTCAGACGCTACTGGACGTTAAACTCTTACCTTTATATCTTAGATCGTTTTCACTAAATATCTGCCTGGGTCTCAGGAATAATGTTCTAAATTTATAGTGAAAATTATAGCTTTGTAATAGCCCTATCACTTTAGCTTACGATATGAAAATCTTCCTCTGGCAAACAGTTTGATTTGTAGAATTAAGGTGCAGCGTTCTTACCTGACAGATTAGATATGCTGGAACATTCGCTCACGAATCTCGAACGCTTTCTGCAACTACGCATATATAGCTCGCAGCACACTTATCTCGCTTCTGATATGTTATCTGGATTTCCTGAATATCAGCTACATTACAAAGGTTATTTATTCCTTAGCAACACCTCCTGGGATACTGACTGCCGATCTTGTATTATGTTCGGAATTTCATGCCACCCAAGTTCCATGAGTGTCGTAAGATTAAGATAAAGCGTAGTGCGCAACAGTAGTGAAGAAAGCTATTGCGGCAATTTACATTTTGTTCGATATGATAAGACTGCTATCTGATTTACCGGATGATTGCGGTTTCGCAAAATTTCCTTCTGCTTATATATGGAAAATATTGGGTTGGTGAATAAGCGTTTTTGTTTTGTGTGATGGTATTCTGGTAGCTATGGGTTACTTCATCTAACATCCTTTTTTATTTGTAGTTCACTTTTGCTATTTGAGATTACCTATTGTAATTTTGTCATTTGGAGATAGCGAGCGGAGCTGTGGACACTAGAAAATAGAGTGTCAAGTAGAGATATCGGAACATTTCCGACATATTCATCTGTCTGGGTCCAGGATGAGGGTGACAGCAGCGGAAGCAGCCAGAAACATACGCGTCGTGTATGGGGATAACGCCAACGGACAGAGCACGGCAAGAAAATTGTTTTCTCGTTTTAAGGACGATCGTTTTGACATTAGTGACTCTCCAAGTTCAGGAAGACTTTCGTAGTTTGCTGAAGATCCTTTAAACGCTTTAAATTCTTTTCACTCTGGCCAGGTGGCTCAAGGTCATCGTACCGCACTCCGCACCACGCGTGGGTTTCGAAAAAGACGATCGTGTGAAACCCAGCTCGTACTATTCGTCCACGAGACTCAGAGGGCCATAGACAGGGGTCCCAGGTAGATGCCGTGTTTTTTGACTTCCGCAAGGCGTTTGATACAGTTCCCCACAGTCATTTAATGAACAAAGTAAGAGTGTGTGGACTATCAGACCAATTGCGTGACTGGATTGAAGAGTTCCTAGATAACAGAACACAGCATGTCATTATCAAATGGTTCAAATGGCTCTGAGCACTTTGGGACTTAACTTCTGAGGTCATCAGTCCCCTAGAACTTACAACTACTTAAACCTAACTAACCTAAGGACGTCACACACATCCTTGCCCAAGGCAGGATTCGAACCTGCGACCCTAGCAGTTCGCGCGGTTTCAGACTTAAGCGCTTAGAACCGCTCAACCACTCAGGCTGGCATGTCATTCTCAATGGAGAGAAGTCTTCCGAAGTAAGAGTGATTACAGGTGTGTCGCCGGGGAGTGTGGTAGGACCGTTGCTATTCACAATATATATAAATGACCTTGTGGATAACATAGGAAGTTCACTGAGTCTTTTTTCGAATGATGCTGTAGTACATCGAGAGGTTGTAACAATGAAAACTGTACTGAAATGCAAGAGTATGTGTAACGAATTGACGCATGGTGGAGGGAATGGCAATTGAATCTCAATGTAGACAAGTGTAATGCTCTGCGAATACACAGAAAGAAAGATTAATTACCATTTAGCTAAGATATAGCAGGTCAGCAACTGGAAGAAGTTAATTCCATAAATTATCTGGGATTAGGCATTAGGAGTGATTTAAAATGGAATGACCTTATAAAATTAATCGTCGGTATAGCAGATGCCAGACTGAGATTCATTGGAAGAATCCTAAGGAAATGTAGTCCGAAAACAAAGGAAGTAGGTTACACTACACTTGTTCGCCCACTGCTTGAATATTGCTCACCGGTGTGGGATCCGTACCAGATAGAGAAGACCCAACGGAGTGTAGCGCGTTTCGTTACAGGATCATTTAGTAATCGCGAAGGCGTTATTGAGATGACAGATAAACTCCAGTGGAAGACTGTGAAAGAGGGACGCTCAGTAGCTCGGTAAGGGCTTTTGTTGAAGTTTCGAGAACATACCTTCACCGAGGAGTCAAGCAGTATATTGCTGCCTCCTATGTATATCTCGCGAAGAGACCATGAGGATAAAATGAGAGAGATTAGAGCCCACACAGAGCTATACCGACAATCTTCCTTTCCACGAACAATACGTGACTGGAATAGAAGGGAGAACCGATAGAGGTACTCAAGGTATCCTCCGCCACACACCGTCAGGTGGCTTGCGGAGTATGGATGTGGATGCAGATGTAGACCACTCCCTCTACAATAGATTTTCCCCTCTCTCCCAGTGTACATCCACCCCTTCTGTGGTTATACAACAAAAGTACGGGATTGAGGCTATGTGTTTACGTTTAAATAATATACAATGTCGAACTTGAGTGGCATTAGGCAACAGTCTAAGGACATTGTGTGTAAAGTGAAAAAATTTTTCAAAGCGGTGGAAAACTGCTAAGACAAGGTTTGTGATTTTTTCACAGATATGAAAAATAAAAAAAAAACGC
Source organism: Schistocerca americana (assembly GCF_021461395.2). NCBI lineage: Eukaryota > Metazoa > Arthropoda > Insecta > Orthoptera > Acrididae > Schistocerca > Schistocerca americana. The sequence goes on along the minus strand of NC_060120.1, from coordinate 658,850,954 downwards.
AGAAGTATGTCAGGTCTCGATGAGAACAGGTCGACGCATATATGAGGAGGCCAATAAAAGCGTAATCGAAAATGAAGATGCCATAGGGCCAAGCTATCCATCTCCAGAAAAAAGCACTGCACGCCAAAAACCTGTCACAGGGTAAGATGATTTCCAGAAAGACGTAATCCGTCGCTCAGTTCAGAAATTCTGTGAGTACTCAAGACTTAAAAAAACATCTAGCTGTTTTAAAAGCTAAAATAGACAATGAGGGAAGCATTACTTCTTTGCATAACATTTTAAGAAAACTTGATGTTAGATATCGAAAATCTAATGACGGAGAGAAACGATACCGTAGCCGCAAGAGCCTCATTTTTAAGAAGACTGCATGAGATAAGGATTGAAGACCATCCTCGTCGCATTATTTACATCGACGAAACTTAGATCAATCAAAACACCTCTGAATGTTTTATCTGGCAAAATTCTAAAAGAAACGGTAGTCTAAAGGTCCCATTAGGTAAAGGTTCACGTGTGTCTGACATGCCGTGTCGGCCAAATACGGTTTCATAGAGAGTGCAGGATTGGTGTTTCAATCTAAAGGCGATCCTGATTATCATCAAGAGATGAATAACGTAGCGCGTAGAGAGTGGTTTACTTATCTCCTTCGAAGCCTGGAACAAGGATGTGTGACTGTCATGAAAAATGCTAGCTATCAATCCATGATTAACAAAAAATTTTCCAACGCAAATTCCAATTAAGCTGACATTTTGGTATGGCTGCAAAGCAAAAGCATACCTCATGATCCCACACACTACAGTCGAATTGCTTTGTATAGTTAGGTAACACAACAGCAATTATAGGCTGTATGAGCTTCGTGATGTAGCTGCAAAAATGGGACATGAAGTAATATGACTTCCTCCATATCACTGTCAGTATAATCCCATTCGACAGATATGGGCTCAAATAAAGCGATAGGTAACAGACATTTAAAAGCAGAGATATGAGACAATTACTAGATGACGCCATTGAACACGTGACAACAGAAGATTGTCAGAAATACGTTGCCCATGCGGAGCGACTGTAGGAAGAAGACTTCGCGAAGGAAGGACTTCGAGATGAACGCATTCAGAACATTGTAATAAATCTACGTAAAAATAGTGACGACAGTTCCAGTAACGACGAAGGTAGGGAAGATCCTGTTCGCCCGCTATATCTTCCTTTCCTTCCCCTTTATTAATATAATTATTGTAGCGTAGTAATCTCTAGAATTACGTATAAACATTTTGCAACGTGCAAAACAAAGTTCATTAAAGATAATAAATTAATTCTAAAAACTTACTATGCTTATTATTGTTGGTAACTTGTTTAAGTAACATGGCTGTTAACTGTGGAGTGTACTGGAAGGAAAGTAGGGGGGAGCTTGTAGAGTGGCGATAAAGCGATGTGACCTTGAGCAGCCTGGCCAGAGTAAAAGGGTTATAGTTCTCAATGGCCCATGACAGCGTACTCTATAACTGGCAGATATGACGAACTGTAAACATTTTCGTGCAATGGGGAAGGTTAAAAATCAGGACGTTGTCGTCTGTGCATCTCTGCTTGCTCGTTGTCAATTGGCTCGTGAACAACACCGACATTCCTATCGTGTATCGTTGCAAGAAATGTTATCGTTATGCTAATGAAAAGAAAGGAATGACTGAGCCGAAACAAAGCAGCAACTACCCGCAGAAAGACCAGCGCCCATCTACAACAGACAATGTTATGCATCTGAAGGAATATCGACGGTGTAGTGTATTACAAATTGGTGAATTTATTGCCAACAACTGAGGCGCAGTGCAGAAGCAATCCAAGAACAACGACCAGGTAGACGGCGCTAGCTGATGCTACTCCACGATATCGCCCCCTCGCATTCTGCTAGGCTAGACTGACAACAAACACTATACAGGAGCTCCGGACCCTCCTTATTCAGCTGATCTTGTGCCTTCAGATTTTCACCTCTTCCGCTCTCTATCGAGCAACCTTTAGATAACTTCCTTTCCCGATGAAAATGATCCCCGAACATGGATAGACGATTTCTTCGCATCTAAACCACGCGATTTGTACAATCGCGGAATCGAAAAGTTACCCCAGCTTTGGAAAACTATAGTAAATATTGAAGGAGAATATGTCTCGGTCCGGCACACAGTTTTAATCTGCCAGGAAGTTTCATATCAGCGAACACTCTACTGCAGAGTGAAAATCTCATTCTAGAAGGAGGATATGTTATTTATCATTAAAGTCTCGGTCATGTGCATCTGTTGTATAGCTTATGGGAAAACGCTACGAACTTATACAACCAACCTGATACTATACCTGCGACTGTAGTTAAAATTGGCTTATATTGACACTGCGACCGTTCGCATAATTAAAAGCGAAATTAATTTTTTATTAGCAGGCTTTGGAGCGCGGTTCATGGTGTGGGTTCCTGTAGCCATGTCCTAGTTCATGAACCACGGGCAACGTATGAGTGGCCTAGTATGTGGTCCCGACAGTCGGGATACCAGTTACTTTGGAATAAGGCTGGGCATCTCGGACATATTCTGAGTCGTGGTCACCTTTGTCCTCATACGGCAAAGACTACCAAATCCACCCGTTAGTCCCTCAACCATTAGGGGCAAAACTCAATGGGACTCGGGGCAAGTGAGGCTAGCAACCTGCTTCCCTGGTACTTTAAATATGATGCTGGCAACAATCAGAGCAAAATGCCTCGAACCTTTGGAGGTGACGGAGTCCCACCTCTAACTGATAAACCAGGGACTCCTAAGATACGACTTGGCAAACAAATGGTAATGAGATGGGGAGCCATTAATATCAATGGGGGCTACTCTGGGAAGAAGGTAGAGCTGGCAGAGGCTGCAAGTAAGATGGGGCTCGGCGTTTTAGCTATTAGTGACATTCGGGTAAGGGGTGAGAAAGAAGAGGAAGTGGGAGAATACAAGGTCTACCTGTCAGGAGTCAAAGCAGGAATAGCACAATGGGTTGTAGGGCTTTACATCAGGAAAGAAATGGAACCCAGAGTAGTTGCAGTAAGGTATGTAAACGAACGACTGATGTGGATAGATTTGACAGTGTCTAGCAAGAAAATCAGGATTGTGTCAGTATATTCGCATTGTGAAGGGACAGATCAAGATAAGATGGACAGTTTTTATGCAGCACTCAGTGATGTAGTTGTTAAAGCACGAGGTCAGTTTTCTGCTCATGGGTGATTTTAATGCCAGGATTGGAAATCGAACACAAGGGTATGAAAAGGTTATGGGTAAATTTGTAGAGGATATGGAGGCCAACAGGAACGGGAAACAACTCTTGAATTTCTGTGCCAGTATGGGCTTAGTAATCACAAACTCCTTTTTTAAACATAAGAACATTCACCGGTATACTTAGGAAGGCAGGGGAGCCAGATCTGTCATTATATAATAACAGATCAGGAATTCAGGAAGGCTGTGAGGGATACACGTGTATTCAGGGGATTCTTTGATGACACTGATCATTATTTAATCTGCAGTGAAATTGGGATTGTGAGGCCGAAAGCGCAGGAGGTCAGGTCCGTATGTAGGAGGATAAGAGTGGAGAAACTTCAGGATAAGGAAATCAGGCACAAGTACATAACAGCGATCTCAGAAAGGTACCAGTTAGTTGAATGTAGTCAATTACAGTCATTGGAAAAGGAATGGACAAGGTACAGGGACACAGTACTAGAAGTGGCTAAAGAATGTCTTGGAACAGTAGTGTGTAAAAGTAGGATGACACAAACAGCTTGGTGGAATGGCACAGTCAGGGCAGCCTGTAAAAGGAAAAAGAAGGCGTATCAAAAATGGCTACATACTAGAACTCAGGTAGACAGAGAAAGTTATGTTGAAGAAAGAAACAAAGCCAAACAGATAATTGCAGCATCCAAGAAGAAATCTTGGGAAGACTTTGGAAACAGGTTGGAGACTATGGGTCAAGCTGCTGGAAAACCATTCTGGAGTGAAATTAGCAGTCTTCGAAAGGGAGGTAAGAAGGAAATGACAAGTATTTTGGACAAGTCAGGAAAACTGCTGGTGAATCCTATGGATGCCTTGGGCAGATGGAGGGAATATTTTGAAGAGTTGCTCAATGTAGGTGAAAATACGATCAGCAATGTTTCAGATTTCGAGGTAGAATGGGATAGGAGTGATGATGGAAATAAGATCACATTTGCAGAAGTGGAAAAATGGTCAATAGATTGCAGTGCAATAAAGCGGCTGGGGTGGATGAAATTAAGTCGGAACTCATCAAATACAGTGGAATGTCAGGTCTTAAATGGCTACACAGGATAATTGAAATGGCCTGGACAAAAGCAGTAATCACACCAATCTTTAAACATGGAAATAGAAAAGATTGTAACAACTACAGAGGTATCTCTTTAATCAGCGTTGTGGGTAAAATCTTCTCAGGTATTGTTGAAAGGAAAGTGCGAGTATTAGTTGAGGATAAATTGGATGAAAATCAGTGTGGGTTTAGGCCTCTTAGAGGTTGTCAGGACCAGATATTTAGCTTACGGCAAATAATGGAGAAGTGTTATGAGTGGAACAGGAAATTGTATCTATGCTTTATTGATCTAGAAAAGGCATATGACCAGGTTCCTAGGAGGAAGTTGTTGTCTGTTCTACGAGATTATGGGATAGGAGGCAAACTTTTGCAAGCAATTAAAGGTCTTTACATGGATAGTGAGGCAGCAGTTAGAGTTGACGGTAAATTGAGTTCATGGATCAGAGTAGTTTCAGGGGTAAGACAAGGCTGCAACCTGTCTCCACTGTTGTTCATATTATTTATGGGTCATATGTTGAAAACAATAGACTGGCTGGGTGAGATAAGTCTTGCATATGCGGATTACTTAGTTGTGATGGCAGATTCGATTGAAAGTTTGCAAAGTAATATTTCAGTGCTAGATCAGAAATGTAAGGACTATGGTATGAAGATTAGCATCTCCAAAACGAAAATAATGTCAGTGGGAAAGAAACATAAACGGATTGAGTGTCAAATAGGAGGAACAAACTTAGAACAGGTGGACGGTTTCAAGTACTTAGGATGCATATTCTCACAGGATGGCAACATGGTGAAAGAACTGGAAGCGAGGTGTAGCAAAGCTAGTGCACTGAGCGCTCAGCTACGATCTACTCTCTTCTGCAAGAAGGAAGTCAGTACCAAGACTAAGTTATCTGTGCACCGTTCAATCTTTCGACCAACTTTGTTGTATGGGAGCGAAAGCTGGGTGGATTCAGGTTACCTTATCAACAAGGTTGAGGTTACGGATATGAAAGTAGCTAGGATAATTGCAGGTACTAGTAGATGGGAACAATGACAGGAGGGTGTCCACAATGAGTAAATCAAAGAAAAACTAGGAATGAACTCTATAGATGTAGCAGTCAGGGCGAACAGGCTTAGATGGTGGGGTCATGTTACACGCATGGGAGAAGCAAGGTTACCCAAGAGACTCATGGGTTCAGCAGTAGAGGGTAGGAGGAGTCAGGGCTGACCAAGGAGAAGGTACCTGGATTCGGTTAAGAATGATTTTGAAGTAATAGGTTTAACATCAGAAGAGGCACCAATGTTAGCATTGAATAGGGGATCATGGAGGAATTTTATAAGGGGGCTATGCTCCAGACTGAACGCTTAAAGGCATAATCAGTCTTAAATGATGATGATGATGATGATGGCTTTGGAGAGATCTTCAGCTAGTTATCGCGATGTCGTGGAAAATTCTAGAGGGTCACTGGCGTGGTAGAAGTTTGTAATGCATGTTGAAGAGCGTTCACTTTTTCACCTATGAGACCGTATGATCAATTGATACAGGTGCTGCAAAACCCATCCTTCAAATTGGTAACAAGAGATACAGTAGAAAAGTATCTGGGCAAGCTTGGATCATTTGATCACTGAAGTCAGCTGTTGGAGATAGCGGGTCTCTTCACCTACTTCGCGGTTGACGAGGCTGGCAAACCACGGACTCATAGTTCTTTCACATCACGAAGTGAATGTCCCGATGCTCATCAGGGCTGGTAGGCAGCGCCAGGAGCTACCTGCTGGCACCTCTGTACTACAACGTATTTAGGCGACGTGGGACAATCAAAAACCGAGATATATTACCCTCGTGGTGCTAACTGAAGAACTAATTAAAGAAATAAGGAGCCTGACCAACAAGTAAACATCCTTAATGATGTCAGTCCTATAGGTCTGTGCCTTTCAGTTTCAAACATAAAAAGTTCTACTGTCAGTGCAAAGAGTAGTGTGGCGGGGTGAGGGGGGGGGAGGGAGGGAGGGGGGGGAGGGAGGAAGTGTTAGGGGAGGAGCAGGGAGCAGGGGGAGGGGGTTATTGGCTCATTGCTTTTTCGAATTGACGGACCTGTTCCTCGAACAGCTCGACTCTGTGCTGATCGGTATTATATGAACAAGGTACTTCCATCACATTTGATCCCATTCTGCCACTGCTGTGAGGGTTCATTTGACAAACGCGTTAGAGAAGTTACTCTTTATACAAACTGACCATCTGGATTGGCCTCAAAGATCTCCGGCCCTCCACCTCGTCCTGTGAGGGCAGCTAGTGCATGTGAATTCCTCATTAAAATAAGAGTTTCCGTAGCTGCTGGTATCAACTTAGCTATGCCTAAATTCTTCGAATGTATACTGCACTTGATTCTGCGAATTGTTACTCGATGCTTTAAATGTGGTGGTGACACATTTTGGCACGTTCCTTAAATTCCGCAACGGCTAATGTACCCGATGACTAACGTGTCAATAAACTGTGTGAGTGTATCACGACGTGACAAAACAATCAGCAATTCCACATTACTATTGCAGGTGTTGCGGTTGAAGAACCAGAATAATTTTATTGTGTTGGACTCTGGTCCTGGAAACTTACCCTGTACACCTTTATAAGTACACTGTAGCAACGAAATTAACGTAAGGAAGTTCCTTAGTTAGTCACATGTTCTGCAGATCATTTGCACTATGGTGTGGACGAGTCAGTTTACAGGCTGTCTATAGAAGATAAATTAGTGGGAATGGCTACAGGCCGACTATTTACAAGTTATTAAATAGCAGACATACTAATAAGAATGAAGAATGTTGTCTTTAATGGCATTCATGTAACTAATGCTACACCTTAATAAATATTTATCTTTGGAATGGAAACAGCTGTCCAGAAGAAATAATTTAATGCTGGCTTAAAAAATTTGCTGTGCTACCCTTTAAATATTTTATGTTATTTGGCAAATGATTAGATATTTTTGTGTCTACATTAGACTCCTTTCGGAGTCACTGAGAGCTTTAATAATGAGTAATTTTTTCTTCAAGTACTTTAGCTGTGTATTGATCTCAAATAGTGATAGATTATTTATGACTGATTTGGTTAGTGATACAAATATTGTGAAGGAATGGTTAAAATGCTGGACTCCTTGAAGACAAGGCTATAATATGACTGTGGGTGAACATCACATATTACTTTGACTGCTCATTTTTTGTGCATCAGAACTTTCTTTCCATTGCTGATACGTTACATATGTTTGTACTGTGTTCTCTATCAGTTTAAGGCAATAGCTCTCTAGCACTTCTGTAGCGTAATATATCACTTGAGAAATATGGTTCTTTACTTTTTCCGCCAGTGTCAATTTTACTGTAGGAATACTTCATGGTTAATCGTAATAGCAGAACAGGTTAATTTTTTAAATAAAAAAGCCCCGACTTCAATCTTTCTTCAGTTAACTGTGGTGGATAAACTGCTCAGGTCGAGCGAGTCATATTTAAGTCTGGGACATACTGTTCCATTAATAAATTCAAAATAGCATCCAGGATCGACCAAGGCTTACAGGAAGTTTCTGTTAGATGTAAGGCTAGTTGCAGGGCAGGGAGAGAATGGGTGGAGAATGTGCTGACATCGGCACCAGCAGTTTCTTATTGTGGTGTCACATTACAGATAAGACAGTTGCACATGGCATATTCTGCTGACAGCAGCATCAGCAGTTCCTTATCTCCAAGGTCACTCCGGGAACCATGGCGTCTTGCCACATGCCATGGTCAAGGAGACCACTGGTGGGGAGAGGAGGAGGGGATCTGCCTGCAGCCGCCCCCCCCCCCCCCCAACCCCACCCAACCCCCTCCTGACCTTCTGCCAATTTTGCGTGCACCGCCTACTGCGCTCCCCTGATTTAAGTCCTCGTAAGTTCAAATCGATTTCTAAACTGAAGGAAACACTTCACGGCGTTCGCTTCAGAACTGCTACAAATTCGTCAGGCAATAGACCGCGCCGCTCGAACTGTCAACAAACACAACTGACACTGCTAAGAGTATCCTACGACTCCCACATCACTGGCAACGGGTTATACTCAATGCTGGTGACTACTTTCAAGGTCATTAAAACTTGGAAACAAGTATCTATTTTGTACGAGCAGTAAATAAATAGTTGCCACTATTAAAATACCAACCCTCGTGTATTCCATCTGTGTAGCTTCAATTCCGGAAACTATGGCTCATGAAAATAAAAACCTGTAACCAATTACAGCCCAACAAATACACATACAACAAAATTGGTTTATTAGGGAAGGAGGGAAGGAAGGAAATAGATGTTTTCATTACCAAATACTACTTAGACTACAAAAGAATATTTACTGCTTTTAAACTCACAACCAAACACGGAAATGCGTGAGACGTGACATTTACAAAGACTATATCAGAGTCTATATCTCGGAAAAACGACTTACCATTTATTGTGAGATGCCTCACACTTTGCAATGACAAATTAAATATTTTCGCATCTAAATCGTGTGTAAATCTCATTAAAATACATGTTTATCGTACTATAACCCGAGCCGCTAAGAGAATTCGATTTCATGTGCCTTACAGTCATAAAGACACAGCATAATACGCCTAGCACCTAATGCAAGACAGTGTATGACCACCTTCCATTGCTATAAATGTTCAAGAAATGCCTCAACATGTATTAAGGTGATGTTATTCACTGTAACGTACAGATATGTAGACACAGATGTGGGAGTGGTCGGGAGCTAAAAAAAAATTGGTCACAATCAGATATGACATTAGAGATTCTACCAACCCATGATGCTGTCTCAGCTCAAATATACTTCTAATATCACGTCCTGAACCACGCCGTTCACGTTCACACCTCCGATAAGCAAAGATTATACAGAATGTCTCCCAATATTACGACCTACGGTGCCTTATTATTGCAGTGTGACAGCTTGACAGTGCCGGTCTGCAGGAACGAAAATATGTGCGTTGTAATACATGGATTGTTTATTTGTTTCTATTTTTTTTGCCCCCAATGTTTGCACTCTATGTGGGCTTAGAGAACACATATTTACACAGAATACATAATTGTGGAGAAAAAATACAAAAATGCATGTTTACAGAATTGAAAGCTCCAGCCGTAAACTTTTTCCGCTACAAATGTGTAACAAATAGATTGATAAGTAATACATAAAAAACAAGGACGATATAACGTGATTACACCTGTAATAGTGGTGAGGCAATACCAATAACTCCCAAAGTGACGTAACTATATTTCATAACAGAGTAGAAGAAAATAAAAATACTACTTAAATGCGTACAGATCTGAACAGTCTTGCACAGTGATCGACCCACACTGTAGTGGTCTCCAGACTGGTAACATCACGTACTTTAGACGCACAAGGTTTCTCGTAGTACTTGGGTGGTCACTTCGTAATATCTATAAGGGGGTTACCAATAACTTAGCTCGCTCCTTGGCTTGTGATCTGACACATGCAATATATTGCGTAAGTATTATTTTACAGCAGGACGCCACTCACGTCAAACAGTTAACCCTTACTGCCTTGCAGTATAAAAGGTGTTACTGTATATGCGAGATGTCACCATGAAACACACATGACGGCAGGAAAAATTTTATTGAACTACGGAAGGAGACTTTTTTGCTTTACGTGAAGCAGAAACATGCATTTGGAGAAGTACAGAGAGCATGGTTTCAATGGATCATCCTTGTCATGTCTATGGCTCAAACCACCATCGCAACGAAAGGAACTGTTTCATCGTCATTACTGGTTCATCTGGTAACTCATCAAATGACCCTAATCTAGCCTCCTGTGTTTTGTATGCATGAGCTGAGCTTTATTGAGGTATTGGTTCTGGAAGGGAATTTGGACGAATTTCCGTTTTGCACATGTGTACCTCCTACAATACACACACATATATACATATGGAGAAGAAATAAAAACTTTGAGTTTCACCGATGACATTGTAATTCTGTCAGAGACAGCAAAGGACTTGGAAGAGCAGTTGAATGGAATGGATAGTGTCTCGAAAGGAGGGTATAAGATGAACATCAACAAAAGCAAAACGAGGATAATGGAATGTAGTCGAATTAAGTCGGGTGATGCTGAGGGAATTACATTAGGAAATGAGACACTTAAAGTAGTAAAGCAATTTTGCTACTTGGGGAGTAAAATAGCTGACGATGGTCGAAGTAGAGAGGATATAAAATGTAGACTGGCAATGGCTAGGACAGCGTTTCTGAAGAAGAGAAATTTGTTAACATCGAGTAAAGATTTAAGTGTCAGGAAGTCATTTCTGAAAGTATTTGTATGGAGTGTAGCCATGTATGGAAGTGAAACCGATAAATAGTTTGGACAAGAAGTGAATAGAAGCTTTTGAAATGTGGTGCTACAGAAGAATGCTGAAGATTAGATGGGTAGATCACATAACTAATGAGGAAGTATTGAATAGGATTGGGGAGAAGAGGAGTTCGTGGCACAACTTGACTAGAGGAAGGGATCGGTTGGTAGGACATGTGTTGAGGCATCAAGGGATCACCAATTTAGTATTGGAGGGCAGCGTGTAGGGTAAAAATCGTAGAGGGAGACCAAGAGATGAATACACTAAGCAGATTCAGAAGGATGTAGGTTGCAGTAGGTACTGGGAGATAAAGAAGCTTGCACAGGATAGAGTAGCATGGAGAGCTGCATCAAACCAGTCTCAGGACTGAAGACCACAACAACAACAACATATACATCCAGGATGGTTACATGACCAACAGGACCATTACCATTGTAACCAAAATGCACACTGGAACAGCATGTGCAACTGCAGTAAAATCAGAGAACTGACGACTCAGGATAGCAATTCAATGCCTTCTGCGACCTGCTGGTGCAACATGAGAGACAGGTCAAGTCCGCAAGACCCTTCTAGCTACCAAACAAGGTTCAGAATAAGACAACTGACGACTTGGTCTGCGCCTGTTGGGACATCCTGGTGCAAACAGCGAACTGGCGGGTTTCCTGATTACCAATAGCAGCTGTGCTACTTCTGCTTGAGTCATGAATGGCAGGAATTGAGTTCACTCTCCAGACCATATGCGCACATCACAGTTTATATTCTGGTCGATTGGCGTTTTACCATATACGAGGTTTGTTCAAAAAATTCCGGATATTCGTAATTTCGCGCAAACGGTGTGTTGTCGCGAAATAAGGTTGGCATCCTTGTACACCCCTGTGTTTAATATATAAATGACGGAAGTTTCATTGTTGTATGTCTGTTATTGTTGAGTGCTGCAATGAGTAGAACGCTGTGTCGCACAGTTTGCGAATTTCGAGATGGCAGAGTTAGAGGAGCAACGCGCTAGCATTAAATTTTGAGTGAAACTCAAGGAAACCCTTACAGAGACACATCAAATGATGCAGGAAGCCTACGGTGATGAGTGATTAAGCCGTACTCGGTGTTACAAATGATTCAAACGGTTTAAAAATGGCCGGACGGAAGTTAAAGATGACCCTCGGTCAGGATGCCCACCGACGACTCTCATGCCAGAAACGTCAACGAAATTGTGCGGGTCAATTGAAGACTGACTGTACGAAAGACTGAAGAAGAATGTAACATTTCAGTTGGAATATGTCATGAAAACCCGACACAACATCTTGGAATGTGTCGTGTTGCCGCCAAGTTCATCCAACGGCTCTTTAGTCAAGACCAGAAAGACCTTCAACTCGCAATCTGAGAACGAGATGATCCTTAAGAGCATCATAACTGGTGTTGAGACGTGGTCTATGATTCTGGTGTTGATGTGGTATCAACGTTCGATACCACTCTTGTTACGGGCTGCAGTCCGCGGTCCGTATTAGTATTGCTGGACCCGCGAGTCGCGACCAGGGACGCTAGAGCCGCTCCGCAGCTTGTATCAAGTCTCTAGCGAGCTCTCGTCCACTCTTGCTCGGGACGTCAAGTAGTAAAGTAGCATAGCATTCAGCTGATAGGAAGCAACCTCAAGCAAGGCGCTTCGTAACGTATGGCCTAAGTGAGGCCTCAATAGCTATTTATAATTATATGTATGCAGCCAAGAAGAATCCTGTAGAACCAGTTAAGTTCAATATATGTAATTTTTTACCAACGACTTCTAATTATTTAAGTCGTTGCAAATTCATACCATCCAGCCATCACCTTATCGACAAACCTGCTGTGATTTATATGTTTCTACTTAGCATTGGTCACCAGTCAACATTGGCGACGATTCGTTCGTCGTCATCATAACAGTTGAGACCAAAGTTCATTCTTCATAATGGTCGGAAGAGGTTCTCCAAGACCATAAGAAGCTCGTCAGGTCCGGTCAAATGTCAAATCCATGAGGAATCCGACGTCAACAATTAGTAGAAAATGGTACAGGTTTTGAAAAACTCTGCCCTTGCTCACGAGGTTGTTAAGGGCCTCATATCTTGTGCCACAAGACCACCTACACTGTATGATTTGGCAAAAATGTATAAAGATGGCATTCCACTTAAACAAATCGTTGGCGCCATCAGGCCTCTCAATTACAAGTTGGTGAAATCTCTGACGAAGCTCTTGGCACCTAATGTCGGCAACTGCCGCCGTCAAACCCGGAACAGAAGTTTTCGTTGAGGTAATTAAAGACGTACAGTAGGGCGCGAGTGACACTATGGTAAGCCTAGACATGATGTCTGTTTTTACACTCATACCGACAGCAGATACTTCGGAGCTTCCAGCTGCCCATTTTCCAGCTGGACTGCCAAACGTTTTTCAACTGGTCTTGACGGTCAATTATTTTCTTTGCAGTGGGAATTGTTACTAAATGACTGCTGGTATGGCTGGTATGGCTATGGGGTCTCCATTATCACTACTCATTGCTAACTTCTGTCTGGCCAAATTGTTTTTATCGGTGTGTGGTTACACAAATTTAATTGATCTCATGGTATGGATGCAATGCACATGTTTTTGACCTACATGAATTCCATACGTACGAAAACCACGTTTACTGTGGAAGTAGATTTTGGGACGTGTTGCTGAACGAACATTGGATGGACGATTGGGTCATTCTGTGTACAGAAGGGCACAAAATAACTCTGTAATCATTGATGGAATATCAGTTACTCAATATATTTGGGATCAGTAAGGCTGTGTTCTGCTGGTTTATCAAGATTTCTATACTTGATGTGAAATCTGTATTCATTTCAGTGCTCAGCTACTGGACAGATTATCTGGCCTACGTAATTTCCGTCACATTCACATCGCACGTTGTATACAACAGGTACTCTCAAATCCGAGTTGTCTTTCACTGGACGCAGCAAATAATGTTTCATGTTATCCTGTCTAACCTTGCATCAGTCTCATTTATGTACTTGTAAACTATAATTCCGGTCTGAATGCTGAGAAGGTTTTACACAACGATGTTGTAGATGTAACGCATGCAAGCATTCATTCTTTTTTTCTTTTTTTTTTTTACTTCTCGTGCGTTGTTGGATTACATCATCATAGAGGAGTTTGGTTATTATGAGTAACTTCACACGTTACTTTTCACATTCTGTGGAAATATGCTATGATATTTTTAGCGGCTTAGAGGAAAGCAGTGATGTATTCTGGTCCTTGGGTAAAGCTGGACATCTTCGATATGGAAGTGATATTTGTAGGAGCTATCCGACGAGATATCGTTGGCATACAAGGACAACAATAGAGGCCCAGGACTGAGCCCTATGGCCCTGCTGAGAGAACATACGTTCAGAATGACATTTCATTCCCTCATACAACACTCTACTGTGCTTTCAAACCACTTCAGTATCGTATCCGAATATTTTAGCTGTCGCATTTTTCTGAGCAATACGTCAAAGCTGACAATATCAAATGCCCTAAAAATCTAGTACTGTCAATATTATGGCCTCACGGTTGTCGATGGAACTTTTCAGGTCATCAGTCACCTTACTATAGCGTTTGTGCTATGTTGTTTACGAATCCCTTACTGGTATTTGTCCTATAGGTTGCATTTGCGTAAGTATTTAGTAATTTGGTTGTCAATAATACATACAGTGCTTTGAACACACTTTAAAAGATGCTGACTGGTTGGAAGTCATAAGGAGATTATGAGTTTTCGTTCTTAGGAACAGGTCAGACTATGTTTCCTTCTCCATGGTGATGTTCCATTCACGAGAGAAAAACTGAATGTGTCTATTAACACAGATGCTAAGGTATCTGCAGCATTCTTGACCTTGGTCATGGTGAGTAGAGTGTGTATCTTCAGGGTAATGCTCATAACAAAAGAGAAGGAAACCGACAGAACCCGCTGCAAGATTAGCGCTAAATGTCTGGGACACGTCACATCATTTAACTATTTAATGAAACGGCACGAACACGTAACCCTTGTAGGAGGGAAGACGAATGGAAGGCTTAAAGATCGTGGGCATCTTTTGGGAAAGCACAGCGTATCGAAGAAAATCTCATACAAGATGCCTGTGCACCCACTTCTAGAGTACTGGTACAATGTTTGGAGTCTGTACCAAGTAACGAAGAAGGTAGACACCGAACGTATTTAGAGACGCCCTGCTAGCGTGGATACAGCCTGGTATGGTCGATATGAAAGTGTAACTGAAACGTTTGAGGGAATTTAAAACGGAAATATAAGAATTTTTAGCATATTGCTAAAAAAAATTCAATAAATAAAACGGAAATCTTTGGAAGAAAATGACATTGTTCTCTCGATCCCTGATGGATAAATTTAGAGAACCGGCCTTAAAGAAAGTCTGTGTAGTAAACATGATGCCATCGACATGTATCTTGCCTACCATATGAGAAAAGAGAAATTGGGGAACGTGCAAATCATGTATACGGTTATCCCCCTCTCTCTCTCTCGCTCTCTCTCTCTCTCTCTATCTCTCTCTCTCTCTCTCTCTCTCTCAATAAATGGGTTGTATGCGATGTAATGTAGGTGGAGGGTACACATAGATATAAAATGTTGATTTAATATTTATGATTTTAGAGATAAAGTTGTTGTTATTATTATGATTATTTTTCCTTTTGAACTACCTTCATTTACCCTGAAGTATGCCCAGTTTTTAATCGGGTGCGTGTGTCTTGTATAAGTAAATTAATAACTGTTCAGGATCTTCTAAGAGACTTTGGAATGAAGAAATTGCAGTTGTCCGTGAAATACTGTTCCTGATATCAATTTCTCCACAACAACGCGCTATATGTTAATTCGTCCTTGATATTTCATGCAAGTTTGCGACAATACTCGTACTGAGCTAGCGAGCCAGTGGGTGTGTTGGACCTTCCATTGAGCTACGGACCCCTTTGAAGATGTCTCCCGCAGTCGGAGACGAAACGTTGGCAATCGACACAGAATTCGTCAACCGACCACGGCATAACAGCCCGGATATTTATAATGGACACAATTATTAGAGTTTCTTTCCGTTCCATCCGCATAAGGACCACGGGATGAATGATTGCTTAAACATCTCTGTGAGCGCTGTAATTAGTCTAATTTTATCCTTACGTCCCAAAGGTACCGATAGTTAATGGGTTGTCGCATATTCCTTGAGTCATCGTTTCAAGACGTGTCTTTAAAATTTTTATTTAGGTGTCTTGAGGCAGTTTGCGTATGTGTTCAGGAGTTCGTAAATTTAGTTTCTCCGTGGCACTGTTTCAAGGCCAGAACAAATCATTGACCATTCGTGCTGCGCTTTTCTTTAAACGTTCAATATCGGCCTAGTAGATCCTGTTTGGTATGAGTCCCACACACTTGACCGATATTCTAGGATGGGTTGCACGTGTGTTAGTAAGCAACATCCCTAGCAAACGGACTGCATTTCACTAGTATTCTGCTAATGATCCGAAGGCAGCCACCTGCTTCACCTACCTGCGTCTGAACCTACACTGTGTGATCAAAAGTATCCGGACATCACCAAAAACATACGTTTCCCACATTAGGGGCATTGTGCTGACACCTACTGCCAGGGACTCCGTATCAGCGGCGGCGGCCTCAGTTGTCATTAGACGTCGTCAGAGAGCGGAATGGGGCGCTCCGGACTTCGAACATGATCACCTGATTGGGTGTCACTTGGGTCATACGTCTGTACGCGAGATTTCCACACTACTAATCACCCCTGGGTCCACTGTTTCCGATGCGATAGTGAAGTGGAAACGTGAAGGGACACATACAGCACATAAGCGTACAGGCCGACCTCATCTGATAGAAATTGGAACTTTGTGGTGAGTTCCTATGGGACCAAACTGCTAAGGTCATCGGTCGTACATACTACTTAAGACGGCCCGGCTACCCCGCGTGGCTGAATGACAAAGACCGCCGACAGTTGAAGAGGTTTGTAATGTATAATAGGCAGACATCTCTCCAGACCATCGTACAGGAATTCGAAACTGCATCAGGATCCACTGCAAGTACTATGATAGATAGGCGGGAGGTGAAAAAACTTGGATTTCATGGTCGAGCGGCTGCTCATAAGCCACACATCATGCCGGCAAATGCCAAACGACGCCTCGCCTGGTGTAAGCAGCGTAAGCATTGGACGATTGAACAGTGGAAAAACACTGCGTGGAGTAACGAATCACGGTACACAATGTGGCGATCCGATTGCAGGGTGTGGGTATGGCGACTGCCCGGTGAACGTCATCTGCCAGCTTGTGTAGTGCCAACAGTAAAATTCGGAGGCGGTGATGTTATGGTGTTGTCGTGTTTTTCATGGAGTGGGGCTTGCACCCCTTGTTGTTTTGCGTGGCACTATCGCAGCACAGACCTACATTGACGTTTTAAGCACCTTCTTGCTTCCCACTGTTGAAGAGCAATTTGCGGATGGGGACTGCATCTTTCAACACGATCGAGTAACTGTTCACAATGACGGAGTACTTACACGACAATAACACCCCTGTAATGACTGGCCCGCACAGGGTCCTGACCTGTAACCTATAAAACACATCTGGGATGTTTTGGAACGTCGAATTCGTGCCAGGACTCACCGAGCGACATCTATACCTCCCCTAAGTGCAGCACTCCGTGAAGGATGGGCTCCCATTCCCCAAGAAACCTTCCAGCACCGAATTGAACTTATGCCTGTGAGAGTGCAAGCTGTCATTAAGGCTAAGCGTGGGCCAATGCCATACTGAATTCCAGCATGACCAATGGAGGGCGCCACGAACTTGTAAGTCATTTTCAGTCAAGTGTCCCAATACTTTTGATCACATAGTGTACGTGACCACTGCATTTCATACCCCTACAAAGTGTTACACCCAGATGCTTTTATGGACCTAAATTGACAGACTGCAACTGGGACTCGCTGATGCTGTAGTCGTGGGAAACCGCCATTTTACGTTATTTAAAGCAAGTTCGCTTCGTGCTTCGTGGAACGTGTTGCAGAGAATATGGTCCATTTCTGATCTCCAAAGCACCCGAGGATTCTGCCCTGTCCACATGGAGTATTTTGACCATTTATGGAAACATATTTATAAAGGAATCTTGACGGTATTTTACAGTTATTGCTTTGCCATTTTTCCATTTAATTTTAGACACTAATGCATTATCTGGCATGTTAAGTGCAGTGATTTACCAGCATGCAGTCTCAAGATACGGTACGTGACTAACGTTAGCAACGTTAATTGGGGGGGGGGGGGGGGGGGGATTGCGACATTCATTGAACGTGATAGCAGGTGGAGCACAGTAACAGTTATCTGGATACTTTTAGGTCGTAATCTGCCTTTACTTATCTGGCTGATAACAGCTGCAAAGATCTGCGAAGTTCTAATTAGCTGGAAATGTAATCTGGTTTCCATTGGATTTACCGCCTGATTAGCGTGTGGTTCTTATCGCGGCAAACATTTATTTCGTGCTAATTTGGTACCTCACGCAATCCACCACATGCCTCCTGATAATTTAACATTCGTCTCATATTGTACAATTGATAAGCACCAGGTTGGGCATTACAACGAGAAAGATTCGATATTATGACGGAGTAACCTTGGATCTGACTGTTGTTGTTATCCTTAGGACAAACCTTTTACAGTTTACGTACATTATTATAAATAACTTACACGTTTTACTGGTTGTCGAGCTCCACAGTTGTGGGTTATTTTAGTTTATGCAATAGAGCATTTAGTCACTCTTTATCTCTTTATGCATTTCTATTGAAGCTAACACGGGTTTCGGGCTTTCACATACTTTCATTTAGCTTAATACATATTTGAATCTTCAGTAAATACGTCGTTGAAACATGGACAGCAAATTGGACGCTACAAAGACAAAACCACAGGTATATGATGTAGATTTACTGTTGGCATTGGATGAGATCATAATAGATTATGATTATTTATGGCTGTACTTGATGTGTGGCTGTATGAGCGCATTATGGAAACTCGTTAGTAAATTGTTTTGGGTAGCTCGGGACGGTTAGGATGTCATTTCAGGATGCAGATCTGTGAGAATAACTTTCAAATTTTTCAAGTTAGGTCATCCTTCTTTTCTCCGTTGGCCTTGTGGAGTATTTGCAAGTCGTGAGATATACCTGTTATCTTGAGGCCAATGAGGATTTTCTTAAATTTTTTAAAGGAAGAGCATCCATGAATTTCCCGAAAGCTATGTTGAAAGTTTTTCCTGTTAGACCAATGTATGCCTCTGAAAACGAATTGCTTTCAAGTTTGTGTAATCCTGATTGATTTCTGTTATTTTTGATGTTATGGATAGCTCTGTTCTTTAGTTTGTTCTCAGTGTAAAAACTGATTCTGACATTTGTTCCTCGCAAAAAGTTTGCTACTTTTTATGAGAGTTTTCCTAAAAAATAAATGCTCACGTTTTTCTGTTAGCCGTGACGTTGTGTTGTTTTGTGTTGTTTCTGTGGGTGGTTGTGTGGGAATATGTTATACTATTTAGTTCATCTATTAGTCTTGGACTGTAGCCATTATTGTAATCAGTGGCTTGAATTGACCTTAGTTCATCAGTCCGGTCATTTGTTTCTCATAGGATTTTGTGACTTTTTTTGGGCACTGCTTCTTACGAAGCCTGTTGTTCTTATGTGGGTGGCATGATAAGGTCCTTACCTTATCAGTCCATCTAATTTTCAACATTCATCTATAGCACCACGTCTCAAATGCTTCGATTCTCTTCTGTTCCGGTTTTCCCACAGTCCATGTTTCACTACTATACAATGCTGTACTCCAGACGTACATCCTCAGAAATTTCATCCTCAAATTAAGGCCGGTATTTGATATTAGTAGACTTCTCTTGGCCAGAAATGCCTTTTTTGCCATAGCGAGTCTGCTTTTGATGTCCTCCTTGCTCCGTCCGTTATTGGTTACTTTACTGTCTAGGTAGCAGAATTCCTTAAATTCATTGCCTTCGTGACCATCAATCCTGATGTTAAGTTTCTCGCTGTTCTCATTTCTACTACTTCTCATTACCTTCGTCTTTCTCCGATTTACTCTCAAACCATACTGTGTACTGATTAGACTGTTCATTCCGTTCAGCAGATCATTTAATTCTTCTTCACTTTCACTCAGGATAGCAATGTCATCAGCGAATCGTATCATTGATATCCTTTCACCTTGTATTTCAATTCCACTCCTGAACCTTCCTTTTATTTCCATCATTGCTTCCTCGATGTACAGATTGAAGAGTAGGGGCGAAAGGCTACAGCCTTGTCTTACACCCTTCTTAATACGAGCACTTCGTTCTTGATCGTCCACTCTTATTATTCCCTCTTGGTTGTTGTACATATTGTATATGACCCGTATCTCCCTATAGCTTACCCCTACTTTTTTCAGAATCTCGAACAGCTTGCACCATTTTATATTGTCGAACGCTTTTTCCAGGTCGACAAATCCTATAAAAGTGTCTCGATTTTTCTTTAGCCTTGCTTCCATTATTAGCCGTAACGTCAGAATTGCCTCTCTCGTCCCTTTACTTTTCCTAAAGCCAAACTGATCGTCACCTAGCGCATTCTCAATTTTCTTTTCCATTCTTGTGTATATTATTCTTGTAAGCAGCTTCGATGCATGAGCTGTTAAGCTGATTGTGTGATAATTCTCGCACTTGTCAGCTCTTGCTGTCTTCGGAATTGTGTGGATGATGCTTTTCTGAAAGTCAGATGGTATGTCGCCAGACTCATATACTCTACACACCAACGTGAATAGTCGTTTTGTTGCCACTTCCCCCTATGGTTTTAGAAATTTTGATGGAATGTTATCTATCCCTTCTGCCTTATTTGACCGTAAGTCCTCCAAAGCTCTTTTAAATTCCGAGTCTAATACTGGATTCCCTATCTCTTCTAAATCGACTCCTGTTTCTTCTTCTATCATATCAGACAAATCTTCACCCTCATAGAGGCTTTCAATGTATTCTTTCCACCTATCTGCTCTCTCCTCTGCATTTAACAGTGGAATTCCAGTTGCACTCTTAATGTTACCACCGTTGGTTTTAATGTCACCAAAGGTTGTTTTGACTTTCCTGCATGCTGAGTCTGTCCTTCCGACAATCACATCTTTTTCGATGCCTTCACATTTTTCCTGCAGCCAATTCGTCTTAGCTTCCCTGCACTTCCTATTTATTTCATTCCTCAGCGACTTGTATTTCTGTATTCCTGATTTTCCCGGTACATGTTTGTACTTCCTCCTTTCATCAATCTTCTGTTATCCATGGTTTCTTCGCAGCTACCTTCTTTGTACCTATGTTTTCCTTCCCAACTTCTGTGATGGCCCTTTTTAGAGATGTCCATTCCTCTTCAATTGTACTGCCTACTGCGCTATTCCTTATTGCTGTATCTATAGCGTTAGAGATCTTCAAACGTATCTCGTCATTCCTTAGTACTTCCGTATTCCACTTCTTTGCGTATTGATTCTTCCTGACTAATGTTTTGAACTTCAGCCTACTCTTCATCACTACTATATTGTGATCTGAGTCTATATCTGCTCCTGGGTACGCCTTACAATCCAGTATCTGATTTCGGAATCTCTGTCTGACCATGTTGTAATCTAATTGAAATCTTCCCGTACCTCCCGGCCTTTTCCAAGTATACCTCCTCCTCTTGTGATTCTTGAACAGGGTATTCGCTATTACTAGCTGAAACTTGTTACAAAACTCAATTAGTCTTTCTCCTCTTTCATTCCTTGTCCCAAGCCCATATTCTCCTGTAACCTTTTCTTCTACTCCTTCCCCTACAACTGCATTCCAGTCGCCCATGACTATCAGATTTTCGTCCCCCTTTACATACTGCATTACCCTTTCAATATCCTCATACACTTTCTCTATCTGTTCATCTTCAGCTTGCGACGTCGGCATGTATACCTGAACTATCGTTGTCGGTGTTGGTCTGCTGTCGATTCTGATCAGAACAACCCGGTCACTGAACTGTTCACAGTAACACGCCCTCTGCCCTACCTTCCTATTCATAACGAATCCTACACCTGTTATACTATTTTCTGCTGCTGTTGATATTACCCGATACTCATCTGACCAGAAATCCTTGTCTTCCTTCCACTTCACTTCACTGAGCCCTACTATATCTAGATTGAGCCTTTGCATTTCCCTTTTCAGATTTTCTAGTTTCCCTACCACGTTCAAGCTTCTGACAATCCACGCCCCGACTCGTACAACGTTATCCTTTCGTAGATTATTCAGTCTTTTTCTCATGGTAACCTCCCCCTTGGCAGTCCCCTCCCAGAGATCCGAATGGGGGACTATTCCGGAATCTTTTGCCAATGGAGAGATCATCATGACACTTCTTCAATTACAGGCCACATGTCCTGTGGATACACGTTACGTGTCTTAAATGCAGTGGTTTCCATTGCCTTCTGCACCCTCATGTCGTTGATCATTGCTGTTTCTTCCGCATTTAGGGGCAATTTCCCACCCCTAGGGCAAGAGAGTGCCCTGAACCTCTATCCGCTCCTCCGCCCTCTTTGACAAGGCCGCTGGCAGAATGAGGCTGACTTCTTATGCCGGACGTCTTCGGCCGCCAATGCAGATTATTTATCAAAATTTAGGCAGTGGCGGGGATCGAACCCGGGACCGAAGACGTTTTGATTATGAATCAAAGACGCTACCCCCCCCCCCCCCCCCCCCTTTTTTTTTTAATTAGCACTTTGTTCGTTTCAATTGTTCGTGGCGGACGTCACCTGACGCCCGTTGAAGTTCGTTATTGATCCATTCACTCAGTTTTTTTATTACATAGGGCAGCTAACCCTGTGACCGGACACGCTGAGCTACCGTGCCGGCTCCCCTACACCACGGGCTAAACAATTATTTACTGATAAAAATATCGGTAAATAAACTGGAAGACAGCTGTCCATAGCTAGGCCATCTTTTTGTTGGTACATTTTGTTACCAAAAGAGATTTAGTTAAGTGACAGTACTACTGGTAGCAAATCAGTGAACTCATATATTTCTGATAAATTAAAATCATTGTGCCCAAGCCTTTTATTTTTAATTATTGTTATTGTTTCTTTGTGTAATGTTAAGCGCATGTGGGTGAATTATTCTGGGTATAGAGCTGGTATTGAGGAGAGCTGGGACGGCTGGGTGTGAGTTGGTGGAAATGCGTAATTCAAAAGCTGCGAATTTGGACTGCTGTTGCTAGCAAGGCCTTTGTGCAGGAGATGCATCAAAAATGGCGGAATGTTAGAGTTGAAAGTTAGAGTAGAATGGCTTTTTATAGCTCTTTGACAATCTATAATAATTTGTAGTCAAGTATTTAAGCAAATATGAATAACAAACTGCCTGTAGGCTTCTGTCTCGGGTTCTTCAGCCAACGTTTGTTTATGATTTTACTAATTTTTCGTCAGCACGAGTGGCTGGCATTGTCAAAGCTTCACCCTCCATTGCTGGTGGTGGACTGGAGTCGAGATTGCGGCCGCAGATTGTACGTACTTGACGCGCCAAGTCCAAGGCTTTTTCTGTGATTATTTCCGGTGAGGTTCTCCTCTTGCTACCTGTAGCAGTCGTTCGCTGCAGCATGAGAATCTAGGATCCGCTCACGTTGTGGCTTACTTCTTCCCTACTGACGGTGTTGTCATGTTTGTGTATTTCTCTAGCATGAGGTAAAAAGGGGGTGTGATAGCTCTTTCCTGCAGGAAGAACTTCTGTGTCGGCGAATTTTGCTGTGTTGTCGTTCTCGCACAGCGAATCCTCCACATGACCGATTTCTCCACCTGCCTCAACCTTCAATGCCACTTACGTCCCGTGATCCTGGTGTCGGTTGTTCGTCCAGTCATACCAACACAGAGCTTTTCAAATGACATGGTATGCTACATATTCAAGACATTTCAAGTGGTTCCCTTTTCTCTTTTGCCGACTGTACACATGCTTTCATTTTTTTGTTGGTTTATAAGTAGTCT
This sequence comes from Schistocerca americana, assembly GCF_021461395.2. NCBI lineage: Eukaryota > Metazoa > Arthropoda > Insecta > Orthoptera > Acrididae > Schistocerca > Schistocerca americana. The sequence goes on along the minus strand of NC_060120.1, from coordinate 658,827,326 downwards.
TTGCGCCGTGTATGCGCAGCATGCGGTTGATTCTGTCCGTCACTTGCTACCTACGTCCTCAATTATTTTCTGGGTACATTCCAATCTCTGTCTTCCTCTACAGTTTTTTCCCTCTGCAGCTCTCTCTAGTACCATTCCCTGATGTCTTAACAAATGTCCTACCGTCATGTCCGTTCTTCTTGTCAGTGTTTCCCACATATTCCTTTCATCTCCGATTCTGTGCGGAACCTCGTTATTCCTTACCTAATTTTCAACATTCGCCTGTAGCACCACATCTCAAATGCTTCGATGCTCTTCTATTCCGGTTTTCCCACAGCCCATATTTCACTACCATACAATGTTGGCTCCAGACATACATTCTCAGAAATTTTTTCCTCAAATTAAGGCCTATGTTTTACACTAACAGACTTATCTTGGGCAGGAATGCCCTTTTTTCCAATGCTACGCTCCTGTTGATGTCCTTCTTGCTTTATCCGTCATTGGTAATTTTGCTGTCTAGGTAGCAGAATGCCTTAATTTCATCTACTTCGTGACCATCAGTCCTGATGTTAAGTTCCTCCCTGTTCTCATGTCTGTTACTACTCATTACTTGCGTCTTTGATTTACTCTCAGTCCACATTTGTACTCATTAGATTGTTCTTTCCATTCAGCAGATCATGTAGTTCTTCACTTTCACTCAGCAAAGCAAAGTCATCAGCAAATCGTGTCATTGATATCCTTTCACCTCGAAGTTTTATTCCAATCCTGAATCTTTCCTTTATTTCCGTCATTGCGTCTTCGATGTACAGATTGAACAGTAGGGGAGAAAGACTACATTCCTGACTTACACATTTTATAATCCGAGCACTTCGTTCTTGTTCGTTGACTCTCACTATTTCCTCTTGACTCAGGTACATATTGTATATTAGCGGTGTCTCACTATAGCTTAACCCTGCTTTTCACAGAATTTCGAACATCTTGCACCATTTTACATTGCTGAGCGCTTTTTCCAGGTCGACAAACCCTATGAACGTGTCTTGATTTTTTTTAGTCTTGCTTTCATTATCAGCCGCAACGTCCGAATTACCTCTCGGATGCCTTCAGAAACTATGCCAAACTGATCGTCATCTAGCACATCCTCAATAATTTTCTTTTCCATTCTTCTGTATATTATTCTTGTCAGAAACTTGGACCCATGAGCTGTTAAGCTGGTTGTGCAATAATTCACGCACTTGTCAGCTCTTGCAGTCTTCGAAATTGTGTGGATCATATATTCTGAAAGCCGGATGATATGCCGCCAGACTCGTACACTCTACACACCAACGTGAATAATCATTTTGTCGCCACTTCCCCCAATGATTTTAGAAATTCTGATGGAATATCATCTATGCCCTCTGTCTTATTTGACCTTAAGTCCTCCAAATTTCTCCTTATTCTGATTTTAATACTGGACCCCCTATCTCTTCTAAATCGATACCTGTTTCTTCTTCTATAACATAAGAAATTGCCGTTGCACTCTAAATGCTGCTACCATTGCTTTTTATGTCACTGAAGTCTGTTTTGATTTTACTTTACGCTGAGTCATGCACTTCCTATTTGTTTCATTCCTCAGCGACTTGTACGAGAGTGAGTCAAATGAAAACCTTAAATATTTTTTTAAATATTATTTACTGTGCAGGAGTGGTACAAAGCCGTATCACTTTTCAACATAATCTCCCCCACGCTCAATGCAAGTCCTCCAGCGCTTACAAAATGCATAAATTCCTTTAGAAAAAAATTCTTTTGGTTGGTCCAAACATATGGACATCACTTGGGGCAAGGTCTGGTGAGTATGGTGGATGAGGAAGACACTCAAAATACAGGTCTCTGATTGTTACAACTGTTGTACGGGCAGTGTGGGGCCTTGCATTGTCATGTTGCAAATGGACACCTGCTGACAGCAACCCACGTCGCTTTGATTTGATTGCAAGCCGCAGATGATTTTTTAGGAGATCTTTGTATGATGCACTGGTGACTGTGGTCCCTCTAGGCGTGTAATGTTCCAAAATGACGAATTTTTCGCCCCAAAAGAGTGTCAGCATAACCTTCCCTGCTGATTGTTCTATTCGAAACGTCTTTGGTTTAGGTGATGAGGAATGGCGCCATTCCTTGCTCGCTCTCTTCGTTTGCGGTTGGTAACGATTCTTGCAAGGAAGCCATCACTTTCTCGTTCAAAGCGCCGAAGAATTTCTTCACAAGCATCAACACGTCGTTCTCTCACTTTAGGAGTCAGCTGCCGTTGCATCCATCTTTCAGACGCTTTGTGAAACTGGAGCACATCATGCACAATGTGATGTTCTCACCCATGACTAATCTGTAAACATGCTGCAATGTCATTCAGTGTCACTCGGCGGTTTTCCTTCACTATGTCTTCAACTGCTGCAATGTTCCTTGGTTTCACAACTCGTTGTGCCCGACCTGGACGAGGAACATCTTCCACTGAAGTCACACCATTTGCGAACTTCCTACTCCATTCGTAGACTTGTTGCTGTGACAAACATGCATCACCGTACTGAGCCATCATTCGTCGATGAATTTCAATAGGTTTCACAACTTCACTACGCAAAAACCAAGTAACAGAACGCTGTTCTTTCCTGGTACAAATCGCAAGTGGGGCGGTCATCTTTATACTGATACTGGGACGATATGTGTGCATCTGCACTATGCTGCCACCTACAGGCCATTCTGCACGCTGTTTGTAGCCTGCTTACCAACTTACAGGATAACGGCGGGAAATTTCGATTTGTTATTACAAATTTAAGGTTTTCATTTGACTCACCCTCGTATTTATGTACTCCTGAGTTTCTCGGAACGTTTTTGTACTTCCATCTTTCATCGATCAATTTAAGTATTTCTTCTGTTACCCATGGCTTCTTCACAGTTACCTTATTTGTATCTATGTTTCTCTTTCCGACTTTTGTGAGTGCCGTCTTGAACTGTAGAGCCAACTGTACAGGCTGCTGAGCTATTCCTTATATCTACAGCCTTAGAGAACTTCAAGCATAGCTCATTAGTTCTCAGTACTTCCGTATCCCACTTTTTTGCATGTAGATTCTTTCTGACTAATCTCTTAAACTTCAGACTACTCTTCATCACTACTACATTGTGATCTGAGTCTATATCTTCTCCTGGTTACGCCTTACAATCCAGTATCTGATTTCGGAATCTCCACCTGACAATGATGGAATGTAACTGAAGTCTTCTCGTATCATCCCGTCTTTTCCAAGTATACAACCTCTTCTTGTGATCCTTGAACAGAGCATTCATTGTTACTAATTGAAATATATTTAAAATTAAAATTTAAAATCGTCTTAAACGCATTTTTTTTACTGGAGTGAGTGACCGGTTTCGACTCTTTCAGAGTCATCTTCAGGCTCTGTAAAGATATTTTGCCAAATTAATGTAGACGTTGTAATAAGCATATAAAATATATAAAAATAAGATAAATAGTAATAAATTATACACAGAGCGGTGGATGAACACTACCAGACGAGTTACGTCAACCCTCGACTCTCGTGTAACTGCTGACTGTGCATGGAGGGAACGGGTATTACTAGGGCTGGTCACACCCACCGTTCTGAGTATGACATCGTAAGTAGCCAAGCAGAAAACACGTTCATAATTAGATAACTTAATAAATAACTATGAAGGAACCGTTACATTTAGAATACATCATAATGTCAATTATTGACGATTATTCGTCAATGAATATAAATTATACTATTGAAATGGTTCATTCGTATGAAATGAATAAGGCTTAGAGTATGCTGCCCTGTAAACTCAGAGCTACAAATTTGCACCAAAGATTGTCGTTGCCCCAGCGTTTACGTTGATAATCGAGGGTTACCATGGTAATGGCGTCCTGTTCCGCAGTGGACATTAGTGGTGCTGCCAAAGATTGTACTAGGGGGATTTACGTCGTATGTTATGGTTATGTGCCATAGAAATACGGTTATTTTTGCTCTCTTCTGGTGTCAGCGCCATGAAAATAACTGTACTATGGCGGAACCACACTAGTATTTCTGTAATAACAGCGGAACAATGTTACTAAAGTGCATCCACCGATAGTTGGCGTAGAAACTGCATCCTAGCCCGGTGAGGCAGGCATCAGATGATCTGAGATTATTGTGTACTGCGAAAGATATCTCAAGGGTTGACATTTCGACCACGAAAACAGTGTTTGCATAGATATATCGGCGGCTGGTATAGAAATAGTGCCTTATTTTCACTGCGACAATCTATGGTGCTGTGACAAAGTTGTAATTGGCGGAATTTGACGCCTTTGTCAATATAGCACAGTATTCGTCATAATGACAAAATTATACGTCATAAAAGGATAAAATTAAAGGGTTATAATCAGCTTAAAAATCTCTTCACAAGAAATTCTCTATGTCAGGTTATAATATTGGCAACAGGATGCCATGAAAGTGTATGGTGATTGGTGGGAACAGGTGCCTGATGCCGCTGTGGCAAAGTACAAAGCGTACATCAGAAATAAGCGACGATTAGCATCCTTTGATGGTAAAATATGGATAACAAAATAAAAATGGGAAGTGACAGTTTACATGTTGTTGTGTTGTGGTTTTTAAAATAAGAACCATTATAAAAGTGAGATACAGAAAGTTAAAAAGTAGTTATAAAATACTAATGATAAAACAAGCGTCGGCTTAATATAAAAATATATGAATGTAATAATACGAAAAGGAAAGAGCAGTTCTTTATAATAGGTCTTCAAAAGGCCATAAAAAGGTTTTTCCCTAAAGTCTAGCTGTTCATTGAGTAGAGCTAGCGGTTCACTTATACGATGTGCAGAGATTTCAATTTCCTTTAATGCATTGAGTAACGGTATTTTTGGGGCAAAGTGAGGGATTTTCAAATTCGTATGAATTAATCCTTCGGAATGGTTGAAGTCATTCAAATGCTGGCCAAACAAGGATTTATTACGACTGGTACCAGCCACATGTTCTTTAAACCTAATAGCAAAGTTACGGCCTGTTTGTCCGATATATTGTTTTTCACAGTCATCACGTTGTAATTTATATACTCCTGAATTTTGATATTTGGTGTTATTTTTTTGATTAATATTGTGTCTGAGTCTATTTTGAAGCTGATTATTGGTAAAGAATGCTGTTGTGAGTTCGGTATTTTTAAGTACTATTACAAACAAGGAGAATAGACATCAATTTGCAATTTACAGAAAGCCAGCAACAACAGATGTCATTATTAACGCCGACTCATGCCATCCATCCAGACAGAAAAAAGCATTCTTCCAGTCAATGATCAATAGACAAAATAAATTACCACTCACCACAGAGGAACTACAGAAAGAGAGACTAATATTGAAGCAAATTGCTAGTGTAAATGATTTCAATCCCAATGACATGGACTTCATGTTTAATAAGGTACATATAGTGCACCGGAATCCGGTCATCGAAAATGCTTCAAAATGACATACAAGTGGGCATATCTCCGATAAAAGAAACAAATTATATTTTTTTCTCATGGTCACCTTCCCCTTGGCAGTCGCCTCCCGGAGATCCGAATGGGGTACTATTCCGGAATATTTTGCCAATTGAGAAATCATCATGACACTTTTTCTATTAAAGGCCATATATCCTGTGGATACAAGTTTTGTGTCTTTAATGCAGTGGTCTCTGTTTCCTTCTGTATCCTCATGCCGTTGATCATTGCTGATTCTTCGCCTTTAGGGGCAGTTTCCCACCCCAAGGATAAGAGAGTGCCCTGAAACTCTGTCCGCTCCTCTGCCCTCTTAGACAAGGCCGTTGGCAGATTGGGATTGACTTCTTATGCCGGAAGTCTTCGGCTGTGAATGCTGATTATTAACCAAAATTTAAGCGGTGGTGGGTCTCGAACCCGGGATGGAGTACATTTTGACTCCCAATAAAAGACACTAGCCCTAGACCATGAGAGTACAGGGTCCTATTTTACGAGCACATTAATCATACCTCATTTACAGCCCGGATGGTGGTTTGACATTTTGTGCAGATAACTGTCAGTGTGTGTTGGTTTTCGATACACGCTGTTTCTTAGGTTTTAATCATCCCTCGTTACCAGCACAACTGGAAAGTGTAGCTGTTTGTCCTTTTCTACCTCCATGGCAAATTTTATGTTGCCATGGGAATTGTTCAAGGGCTTAGGAAGTCACTGAGTGGTTCTTTAACAAGGCTTCACACAACGAAGGTATTATCGACATATCTGTAACACACCTTCAGTTTAAGAGGTGCTTTGAAATGTTCCGTGAAGTTGTCCACCACTGGACTAAGTGGACTACCCTTGGCGACACCTTCCACATTAACTATCGACCTGCTGATACAAGTCAGTGTGAGTAGGCGTTGTTATGTGCTTTCCTCTTTCTGATCAGGTGGAGAGCTAATTCGAAGAGGGAACCAAGGGCAGTCCAAGTCCCAGTGGATTGGATACTGAGGGTGAGAGACGAGTAGGTAAAGGGTTGATCGAGCAGTGGTCATCCAGTAAGGAATTTTTACGTTCAGTTTCATGCCATGGTTTTAAGGGGCACTAGACGACATTTAAGTTTTTTAATAGTAAGGAAATATGCCATAGGTGCCGACCCAAACAAGCTAAGAGCTAGTTAATGGTCGATCCGGAGACCGGGTCTTTCTGAAGAGGGGGAAAATGTAGTGGCACCACCGTTTAGGATTGGGAATGTTAGTTTTGTGAAATATCCTGAGCACAAGTTACAGCCAGGTGCGGGCCGGATTGCAGTAAGTTACTCATGCCGACAGTTGCGAAGTAGAATGGAGGCCACAGGGCCGTCAAATTGCTGAAAGAGTATACATAGCGGTTTTGCATGTCACATATCACAGGCACAGAAGGTGCCCACTGGCCAACCTAGCATGTTATGAGTACATGACGCGAAGCGGCACATATGCCAAAACAGAGCCGCACAGCTACGTATAAATAGGTGTGGATTTCTAATAAGATTGATTCAAGTGTGGCAGCTCTCCTGGACAGCGGGACGTGTCACACCACCAGCTACACGCAGCAGCAGATGGGGTGCCGGAGTTCCAGTCCATGCCGGGTTGCTGGTTCGACCCTCTGGGGCCAGCGTGGGGTCCGTAGCCAGCCAGTGGCGAGCCACTCCACGGCTCGCTACCACGAGCAGTCGTCCTGGCTTCCAACAACCGCCAGAGGCGTCCCGAGGTGGGGGCCGCAGATTCGGACTGCGGATCGCGGGCGCTTGTTGTCACTGCAGTCGTAGCCACGCCAGCGAGAAGCACGCAGCTGGCCGCCTTTCGGCTCACACTGAGCGGCCCTGAGTTAGCAGGGACGCGGACCTCAGAGTCAACTGCTGGCATGCTGATGATGCTGCAACTCCACTGCCGTACAAGGCCGACACACAGCAGTGCATGCACAGGTCGCTGAGGCAGCCATTCCGCGCCAAGCCATTTCACAGACAGTGAAGTGATGTCCTCAGTATTTTGGGACCAAGTGACGCAGATCGAGAGGAATGGGGGCACTGTAGTTGGAAACAATGAATCACTTGGAAAGCTCGGACGAGTCTTAATAAGGTGCCTTCTACGTCTCACCACTACATTTGGTGTTGCTGTTACATTCGGTGGCACAAGTTGCCACTGCAGTACTACGCAAGCCTGGGACAGCTCTTTAAGGTAAAGCACAACACGCTTACCTTTTCAGCGCGAGAAGGGGGCATTGGTTTAGTGAACGTTCACGAGAAGGCGTGTGCCATGTATATTAATACTATGCTGAAATGGTGGCGCAACAGGAATAACTCGCTTCTGGGGACGACCATCGAAGAACTAGTACCAAATTGCATCTTCCCCAGTCAGTGTCGGCCGTATATCGCATACGTTAATATGCGAATACGTTAATTGTTGAACACAGTTACGTTCGAGAGCGTTTACCGACATCCTGACAGTCGATGTAGAAGGATGTGTACCATCTGCTTCTTTGACAGGTCGCCTGGAAGAGGGTGGAACGGAAACATGAAGCCGTTAATTGGCATGTGGTGTGGCGAACGGTGCACCACCTCCACCTACCGACAACAGTCAGGTCAACATGGTACATTGTACTGAACCGAATGTACACTATGAATGATATAAAGTACACAATACATATTTCTTTAATTTCATAATTTTTGTTTTTGTATTATTGTTAGGGTTTCTTACAATTCAGGGCTATACTTTTGTGTTAATTATTGGAAGTCATGTTGTCAATGCATAGCATTCACATTGCGTTGGGCTTTTATATTGTGGGTAATAAATGAATATGTTAAGTTTGAGTTGTCTTTGTCAGGGAAAATTCTGTATGTCAATGCTTAGAAAAAAAAAAACAAAAAACAAGTAGTTTCACAGTCAGGGGTATGGTAGACGGTAGCGGAACACTATGGAAGTCACGTGGTGGCTGGCACTTTTCGGGTGGAGGGCTCAAGCAAGCGATCCTGCACTTTTAAGTTAATGCTTGAAGGGGGCAGACCTACTGAAAAGTATCTGTCAGAGTTATTTCATACTATTTAACTTGCACTTCGTGCTCTCGCACTCAGTCATCTGTTAGTTAGTTTTGTACTTCGTGTTTGTCCCCATTAAGTTGTACACAATTAAATTAAAGTACCAGTTTTTCAAGTAAGCTCCTAATCCTATGTACATTACCTACATTTTGTGGTACAAAGTTTCCTTTCTCTCTTTTATCATCTGTATGAATGAGCGTTTGTGTTTGTATATTTAATTTGTCTTATGTAAGGTAGCAACACAGCATCTGGCTGTCTTCTGTGGCAGCAAAAGGGTAGCCAAGGTAGCTTTGTCAGTCAAGACAAAGAGATGTGTCCCATTTCGGTAGCCATTCGACAGTAGTTATGACGGTGGCGGATAGGACCCCTCTGGTCTCTTCCGGCTTCCTGGGGTAAGTTCGTTGCAAGGAGAGCGTGCTCTTGGCACTTGACATTGGACCTTTGGTGACAGGAGATGGTACTCTTAAGAGCCACTTGGCGCTGGTGATCGTGTCTATTCTAGCTGATGTACACCTTTGGTCTACTACTTCATTTTCAATCTCGGTAGCCGAATTCTTATAATTTTCAGAGTGTAGACAAGAGTATATTTTTGTGTGTGTAGTAAATTTTTCCAGCCCTCGCTTTGTGTAAGCAACACGTGGATAGGAAGTTCGTTACTCCAGGATGGGTTTAAAATTCATTTGTCTGACATTTCTTTTAACTGGAATGTATGAGTGAGCTTTTGTCGTGTGTGTGTGTTTTATAACTTCATTTCGTTTCAGTTTTCAGATTGTGTAGCTTCTTTCATACCACGTCGTGGTGATTTCATCGCGTGTAATTTCAGTAACATCTTAAATAAGTTTTATTCTTAATTCCTGGTGATATTTTATTGGTACTTGAGTCTATATGGTTAGCGTTTGCGTTCTTGCAACTTTCGCCAGACTTAGTAATTTTGCTTTGATCATGAATAATCACGGCATCTGTAGGTGTTTCGCGTCATGGTAACTTAGTTTCAAGTGCAATGTGATGCAGGCCACTTGCTGCCACTTCCTTCATCATCGTCGGCATTGGCATCGTCTATAGCAGCATGCACACATGCGGCAACGGGAGTACAGCAGAAACAGCCAGCCAGCACGATCGATAAGTTAAGTACATGTCCCAGCAGTATTGATATGTGTGAAACTGCTGCTTCATCGTCAGTTATGGAGGCTGCAATGAATGAAAAATCACCCAGCATGTGTGGCTCAGAGAACTTAGCCGGCCAGTTAGTCTAAATTCTGCATAAGGTGATGGGGACTTTGATAGGAACAATATTACTGATGGGGCAGGTAGTCAAAAATCAGAGAGGGAGAGTAAGCTTTCAGACAATCCATCGTCATAAGTAATGCAAATTTTGCTAGAAATTCAACTTGGTATAGAGATTAAGTACAAAGATAGAACAAGGAAATTCTGACCTCAGATCAAATGCTGAAAGCGTAAAAGCTGAGGTGAAAATCATTTATTGTAAGAATTCTTGCTACAAAGTTAGAAGTTATAAGGGCAGACATGGGCAATATTTCATAATCTGTTGGTCTGGTAAACACTATAGCCGAAGCAGTAGCAAAAGATTTCGGTGAAAATTGGGAAAGATACAGGACGAGCTAGGTAATAATGTTAATAATTGTACGCTATGACAAAATACTCTTGAGGAAGCGACCACTAAATCAGTTAACAACTTGTCAGGTAGAGTAGTAGGATGCGAGAAAGAGGTGCTTAAGAAGAGAGAAAATTTTGAAGCTGTGTTAATTAAAGAAGCTCTGCAGTGTAATCAGCAGTTTAAAGATATGAGAGCAGCATTAAATTCTTTAACAGCAAATCAGGCTTTACTGTCATAAGTATTGCTTGACGTTGTCCAGGAATGACAAAGTGTTTTGAAAACGATGGAAACTCCCATCTAGCTGATTTTGATGCTGCATGTAGAGATGGTTCTGTGCGAGGAATATCGGAAGAGGCGAAAGTTAAATTCGCGGAAACGCGTCATGAGGGCCATGCACAATCATGGCCAAATTTATTGATTGCTTGATTTACTACCTATGAACTGTTTGAGAGTTGTTTTCTGAAGAATGTCTGGAGTGAAGCGAAGCAAGTGGGACTTCAGAATGGGTTCCTAAATTAATCAGGTTTCTGGCACGGGAGTTGGTCGATGCGGGATTTTTGTGTGCGTGAGCTGGCGGAGTTTACGCATGTAAAGCATACGCTGGAACTGTTGACAGAGATTACGACGTTCAAGAGGCGCTTACTGGAATTTTTAAGAAATATTGTACTCAGTATGACAAATTCCATCAATAAGATTTTAGATTTAATAGGGAAACTTGGACAGGTGCTGAAATTCAAGCCAAACAATTGGAATAGTATACAGCGAAATGGGTACCAGGATGAGAACGGTAGTATAACGACAATAATTCTAGTAATCATAACAGAAAGAATCATCACTATAATAATAATTTTCAAAGAGGACATTGAAATGAGAATTCTTGCAATAGAAAACAAAACTGAGAACGAACATTTAAGGGGCAGGAAAATCACGAAATCCAACGCCAAAATACGAGATAGGGAAATTAGAGGTCGCCGAATGTCTGGTCCAGAGGTGGCGAAACAAACCGGCTTTGAAAAGGACCCTTTATTTAAAAAATTGTGTGTGTGTGTGTGTCGAAAATTCGGCAAATAAGCCATAAATATTGGAGGTTATAAGAATGTTGGAGATTATAAGAAGCAAGAATAAACTGAGGAATAATTTTAAACAGCATAACAGCATGTAGAGGCCGCAAGAAAGTAGGTAAAATTTGTAGAGAAATCCGATAATGACGACATGGGACTGAAAAATTTATTTTGTGAAACGGAAGTGAATGATGGCATGGAAGTGTATTTGTTGAAAGATATTATGATCAGAAGAGAAGAAGAGGTGAATCTGAATTTGGTGGAGGTGGAATATGTGAGGAATTCTAGTGAAGCACTAGTCCATAGCAACAGTAATGCAGATGAAAGAAATGTAGATGACTTTGTATCGGAGGAAGTAAATGAAATATCTGTGAAGGTGGGGCGAAGCTGTAAGCTCGTCAACAGGAGAAGAAGTTTGTGATGTATCGACGGAGGTGTACGAAGATATTTGTAAACTCTTCTCAACTGGCGATGAATTTTGTTATATATCGGTGAATGTGGGTAATTTATTGTTAAAGGGAGGTAAAGGTGATGTTTTATGAGCTGAAGTTGCGAACATTGAAGCTACTGATTTAGATATCTTGGAGGAAAGAGTTTGTGTATTTATTTCTGTTGCTGGAAGTGAAGCGTTGGCTCTTGAGGAAAACATGAATGTTGAGTGGATATTGAAGGGTGAATGTGAAAACGTTTTAGACCCTATGTTAAAGCAAAGAGCAGTTCAGGCATCTAATAGGGGAGAAAACGTGAAAGAGGAACGGTTAGATCCTAGTTTGGCGGAATACTGTGTGCTCTGATGTGGAGTGATGCAAAGCGGCAAGTTATTATGGTGCATCGGAGGAGTTTGACGGAGTTATTGGTGGTGATCTGTATAATGTACCGACGGATGTAATGGATGCTTTAAATAATGAGTCTTATGAGTTACCGGTGGATGTTAATGGAGTTAATTTTGATAACGTTTTCAGTGATTCGGCAGAAATAACTGAGGTTTTATGTAAGGGAGACGAAGTTTTAAGTTGTGTGGTTAGTCGTGAGAATGCTGTGGCTATTGAAATTGTTAATTCAGAGGAAGCGAACAATATATTTGATGCTTACGAGAATGATGAAACGACGGGTTTTGATGGTGATTTAAATCCCGCAGATGAGTTGGAGGTGGAGCAGGAGAATCTAGAAATAAATAATGAGACTGAGTGTTGCTCTGAAAGTATATTGTGTACCATAAATACGGAAGAAAAAGGAAGGGTCATTGAGAATGGTCTTTTGAGGGAACAGTGTTTACAAAGGAGTGAAATTAAAAATATGGAGCCAGCAAGTGAAGTGATCGATGTTGATGAAGAAAGAAAGTGTGCGTTTCTCGAGCCAAAAAGTGGTAGTTCAACTGCAGCCACAAATTTTGTCGATAAACCAAAGAGTCCGGTGGTGAAAGAGGAAAATGTGCTCGAATTTGAGCAGGTGAAAAAAGAAAAAAAGTGAGAGTCAGAAGACACTCAAACTGGCGAAATAAATGTTGTAAGAGGCAACAGGGCAGAGTTACACCTTGTAAAAGTGCATTTATGTACGTAAATTTCATATGTATTTTATAAGAACTTTGAGGGCTGTTTCCGTTTGGTGCGAAGGATAAACTTGGTGAATTTAAGACGTGTGTAAGTTATATGGAGGCAGAACACAGAGCACGGAGTGCATCTATATTTGCCGCAAGACTCTTCGTGCCTGGCAGAACAATTAAATTCATTATTTGCCCAAGAGTGAAATGTTAATTGTTTGTATGGTAGATTGGAGGGTAATTAGTTTTATAGTTTCCATGGTAAAATTGTATAGCAATGATAAAACGTTACTTGATTTATGGTGTTGAACAAAGTTCATAGCACGAAAGACGTATTTTCTAGTGACACCAATGACAGAGTGTTTGAAATGTCGAGCTAAACCAAGTGTTTTGCTTATGTTGTAAATTAGTTCTTGTTTGCTATCCTGTTTTTGAATGTATGGACTCCACTGGAGCGGGCTTTGAGTGCCTGATTTATGGGGATCTGGGAAGCATGTCACTACTAGCAACTTCATCAAAGTCGTATTTCGACAGCTATCAACCAGCACTGACAGTGATTGCGGATTGACACATATTCGGCGCAGTACGTGGACAAAGCGGTCAAGAAACTCAACAGAGTCGGCTGGACTGCAAGCTATGTAAAGTTCGAAGCCAGAACACCGACTGTGTGTCGTGTTACAGATGATGAAGTAATACGCTGTGATCAAAGCAAAAAAAAAAAAAAAAATGTTATCAGATGAGCGCAAAAGCGCTAAAATCTATTTAAAAGATACAGCTTACAATGAACATGCCGTAAATTTTATAATTTGTGTTAGATTTAGTTAATCGGTACTGATACTATGCTGTGACATATCCTATGAGGTACATGTTGTTTCATAGACCACCTAAAAGATACTTACACTACTGTTTTGACACGTAAGTAGGTTATTCTATTTGTTATGTAATGTGTGCGACTTTATGTACCACTTTGAGTGGAGATGTGTGTAGTGTTAAGAGCATGAGGGCGAGTTATTTGTCCATCGAGGGCTGATACTGAGGAGAGTTGATTTTACTTACTGGACTGGATGCGATTCGGTAGGACGATGACGTCACGCAGCTGCCCCAGACGAGCTCAGGTGCGGAGACAAGGAGGCGTCACTGGAAGTGGGTAAATCCCAGAGCTGGGAATTTGGACGGCTGTTGCTAGCATGGCCTTCGTGCAGGAGGTGACCAAAAATGGCTGAATGTCAGACAACCTGAAAGACGACTTCTTGCAGCTCTTTGAGAAACTATAATAATTTACAGTCAAGGGTTTAAACAAACTTGAATACGTCTCTGATCTAAGAAAAAAATGAGGCTCATTTAAAGACACAAAAAAAATTCAATATACTTAAAACTACAGAAGTTAACATTTCACAGTGGATAAACATTTTCAGAATGTACTCCTGAATTAACAACTTTTAAACGCTTCATGTGATTTCAACAACCAATACCTCGAATAGTAGCATTGCGCAATATGTATCATCCCAGAAAGGCACCCAGCTGTATCTACTACGTTTATTGACTTATGACATCCTTCAGGTCTGTTTCATTAAGCAAATTTTTGTCAGAACATCGTATTCTTCACAATTACACAGTTTTCACACTTGTGTATTTATTAGGTGATGAGTTCACTACTTCATCATCAACTTTTTCAAATGTTGATTGCAACATATATTATTTTTAAAAAATGTGCTAATTTAAAAGTGATCAATGGCATGCGTTAGCAGATACCACAACTGAAAAGAACACCGAAAGATGTTACTCTCAAGAACGCATAAATAATTTTTTGAACAATAGTTAGCGGCAATTCGTTGACATTTAACGTGAGTGCACATGTGCAAGAATACTAGCTTATTTATTTATGAACAAATAATTATTTGTAATTATTGTGAATGATATTTATGAACATATCTTTATTTGTAATTATTGTGAATGATATGAGGTTGACCGAATGTTTATAATATTTCTTCATTTAAATATTGTTGTAATGTATTAGGTTAATCCAGGAAGTTGCCATATTGAGTGAGATCACTTGTGTAGACCTTAAGAACGTTGTATTTTTGATGGGTGGCGGCCTCCAGCCAATGGAAAAGGTGACAGTAGCGAAACACTATGGGAGTCAAGTGGAGACTGGAACTTTTTGAGTGAACTGCTCATGGGAACCATTCAGGGCTTTTACGTTTGTGCTTAAAGGAGGCAGGTCTACCTCAGGTAACGAATGGTATTCGATAGAGTATGTGATTGATTCTTAGTTGTGAATGGCCACTATCATGCTTTAATTTCTGGAGGGGCATATTTCGAGCTACTTGAATGTGCTCCAGTGTACGACTCTAATTTTTTCCGTTTATATCATGGAACTGAGGACAGACAGAGTAAGAGTACTATTCTTTGTTTTGGTGTTGTAATTTGTGAAGCATCATGTTGAACTCTGAACTGTTTTGAGCTGGTGAATATTTCATGCATTGTGATGGCGAAATGGTCTTAATTCTCGCATATAGTTGGTGACTATTTAATCTGGCGATTTTGCTAGCATTCTCATAACATTCTTAACATAAATTTTCTGCATTTTGTAAATGTATTTTCTGGCTGTATTTTAACTGAATATCATGGGATCACTTCCCATTTATTTTAGATGACCTTTCTTGAGTAAATTCTTAGTTGTTCACATCAATTACAGAGATTAGAGTAGTTGCCTTGTTACTAAATTATTGAGTTACCTTGCAGTAAAATAGCTGCAGGGCAGGAAAGCAGACGTCCATGGCTTTACCCCACGACTACATCGAGCTATTCTTGGTAAACAGAGTCGGGCTTAGCCCAACTACCTAGGGTACGAGTAGCCACATGTAAAGATGCAGTTGGTTTGCTTGTATGAGATGCTGTCTAGAAGGGCAAATAAGGAGCAGTAACCCCAGCTACCATCACTTTTGACTGCTACGTGTGTGTAGAAACTTGTGATGTCAAATGATGCAAACTTAGCTATGTCAGGAATCTGATGACCTATATACAATTAATTAGTTCATAAATATTGTCTACTGAATTTCTCTCTTCACATTGGAATGTTTTGCCTTGAATCTCATTTAGTTACTTGCTGATCTGGTATGTTTGGCTGCTTTGAGAATAAACAATATGTTGTATAGGTCAGTTCGGTTTCTGGCTCTTAGTTTGTGGTCGTACCTGTGATGCAGAAGGATTCATAACAGTACAATCAAGAAGATCCTTTGCAGTTAAAGGGAAGTTACCTTTTTTCATCAGGTTTTTAAGTTTGTTCTGTAATACGGAAATGCTAACTGACTATAATTGAAGATCCAATTTCAAAACACTGTAGAAAGAGAATCACTGTTCAGAATGATGTCAAACTTGTACAGCTTATAAGTGATGAAGGGAAATAAATATTGGAACAAAAAAATGAACGAAAATGTGAATGGGGTTCGGTACAAATGACAGAGGAATCGCAATACAACAGCTAGGGTTTGAGTTGTACATTACAACAATTGCAATGTTCAATTTACATGAAGTTCTGAAATCCACAGTTATGGTTCTCTTAGTTAGGTAATCTCAGTTACTACTATCGAATGGGGAAAATAAAATTTTAATTGTCTTGAGGCCAAATGGCACATAAAAATCAAAATGACATCTTTTTGTGATTATCCTGGGCAAAAAAACTGCTGTCCTTACTCCCGTAACACTCAAAGCTAAATTGCCAACGTTCGATGCGAACAACAATGACTCGTTTTAAATGCTTTCTTTTCTTGTTCTTAAACGCTTCACAGTGTGTAACAGTCGGTTTCATTTAAGTTAACCATGGCACCAGTTGCGTCTTTGTCGTCATTAAAGCTGAAAACATGAATTTCTAGTGACAGTGCTTTAACCACTGATGGTAAGATAGTCCTCTGCCATAGCTGCAATAAACGTGTAGGATTTACGATGATATCTCAAATGTAACATCATTTAAGAAGAATCTGCATATTAGGAACAAACAATGGCTTTATTTAAAGAAACAGATTCTACTTGTGTATTCCATGGTATGCCCTGGAATAAACTTCAGATACCCGAATTTAAACATTCCTTACAGAAATAGGGCAAATGCAACATTCCCGACGAAACGACTCTTAGGAAGAACTACTTGGATTCTTGCTATGTTGACATATTTGGAAAAAAAAAACGCAGGGCTGACATTGACAAATGACGTTTGTGGGTTTCTGCTGGTGAGACAACAGATGTTGTCGGTTGCTTCATGGCTAATCCGATTCTGGGTAAGCTGTTCTCTGAGGCTCCATCTACATGCTATTTAATTCGAAGGAAACAAATTCTTCAACAGTTGTTAGATTCATTAACGGTGGATTTAAGGTACTATGGCCAGATGTAACAGAAAAGAGGATCCTGTTGTTGTACACAGATGAAACTGTATAAATGTTGAAAGCGGGGAAGTCAGTTAGTGTCTAACCCAAACTCCCCCGCCCACGAACCATCGACCTTGTCGGTGGGGAGGCTTGCGTGCCTCAGCGATACAGAGGCCGTACCGTAGGTGCAACCACAACGGAGGGGTATCTATTGAGAGGCCAGACAAACGTGTGGTTCCTGAAGAAGGGCAGCAGCCTTTTCAGTAGTTGCAGGGGCAATAGTCTGGAAGATTGACTGATCTGGCCTTGTAATACTAACCAAAACGGCCTTGCTGTGGTGGTACTGCGAACGGCTGAAAGCAAGGGGAAACTACAGCCGTAATTTATCCCGAGGGCATGCAGCTTTACTGTATGGTTAAATGATGATGGCGTCCTCTTGGGTAAAATATTCCGGAGGTGAAATAGTCCCCCATTCGGATCTCCGGGCGGGGACTACTCAAGGGGACGTCGCTATCAGGAGAAAAAAAGCTGTCGTTCCACGGATCGGAGCGTGGAATGTCAGATCCCTTAATCCGGCAAATAGGTTACAAAATTTAAAAAGGGAAATGGATAGGCCAAAGTTATATCTAGTGGGAATTAGTGAAGTTCGGTGGCAGGAGGAACAATACTTTTGGTCAGGTGAATACTGGCTTATAAATACAAAATTAAATAGGGATAATGCAGGAGTAGGTTTAATAATGAATAAAAAATAGGAGTGCGGGTAAGCTACTACAAACATCATAGTGAGCGCATTATTGTGACCAAGATAGACACGAAGCCCATGCCTACTACAGTAGTACAAGTTTATATGCCAACTAGCTCTGCAGACGATAAAGAAATTGAAGAAATGTATGATGATATAAAAGAAATTATTCAGGTAGTGAAAGGTGACGAAAATTTAATGGTAATGGGTGAGTGGAATTCGAGAGTAGGAAAAGGGAGAGAAAAACATAGTAGGTGAATATGGATTGGGGCTAAGAATTGAAAGAGGAAGCCATCTGGTAGAATTTTGCACAGAGCATAACTTAATCATAGCTAACACTTGGTTCAAGAATCGAAAGAAGGTTGTATACATAGAAGAATCCTGGAGATACTAGAAGGTATCAGATAGATTGTATAACGGTAAGACAGAGATGTAGGACCCAGGTTTTAAATTGTAAGACATTTCCAGGGGCAGATGTGGACTCTGACCACAATCTATTGGTTATGATCTGTAGATTAAAACTGAAGAAACTGCAAAAAAGTGGGAATTTAAGGAGATGGGACCTGGATAAACTGACTAAACCAGAGGTTGTATAAAGTTTCAGGGAGAGCATAAGAGAACAATTGACGGAAATGTTGGAAGGTAATACAGTAGAAGAAGAATGGATAACTCTGAGGGATGAGGTAGTGAAGGCAGCCGAGGATCAAGTAGGTAAAAACACGAGAGCTAGTAGAAATCCTTGGGTACCAGAAGAAATGTTGAATTTAATTGATGAAAGAATAAATATAAAAATGCAGTAAATGAAGCAGGCAAAAAGGAATACAAACGTCTCAAAAATGAGATCGACAAGAAGTGCAAAATGGCTAAGCAGGGATGGCTAGAGGACAAATGTAAGGATGTAAAGGCTTATCTCACTAGGGGTAAGATAGATACTGCCTACACGAAAATTAAAGAGACCTTTGGAGAAAAGAGAACCACTTGTATGAATATCAAGAGCTCAGATGGAAACCCAGTTCTAAGCAAAGAAGGGAAATCAGAAAGGTCTAAGGAGTATACAGAGGGTCTATACAAGGCCAATGTACTTGAGGACAATATTATTGAAATGAAAGAGGATGTAGGTGAAGTGCGTGAAGAGTTTGAAAGACCACTGAAAGACCTGATCCGAAACAAGGCCCTGGGAGTAGATAACATTCCATTAGAACTACTGACAGCCTTGGGAGATCCAGTCCTGACAAAACTCTACCATCTGGTGAGGAAGATGTACGAGACAGGCGAAATACCCTCAGACTTCAAGAAGAATGTAATAATTCCAATCCCTAAGAAAACAGGTGTTGGCAGATGTGAAAATTACCGAACTATCAGTTTAATAGGTCACAGATGCAAAAAACTAACGCGAATTCTTTACAGACGAATGGAAAAACTGGTAGAAGCCGACCTCAGGGAAGATTAGTTTGGATTCCGTAGAAATGTTAGAACACGTGAGGCAATACTGACCTTACGACTTATGGTAGAAGAACGATTAAGGAAAGGCAAACCAACGTTTCTAGCATTTGTAGACTTAGAGAAGGCTTTTTACAATGTTGACTCGAATACCTTCTTTCAAATTCTAAAGATGGCAGGGGTAAAATACAGGGAGCGAAAAGCTATTTACAATCTGTGAAGAAACCAGATGGCAGTTATAAGAGTCGAAGGGCACAATAGGGAAGCAGTGCTTGGGAAGGGAGTGAGACAGGGTTGTAGCCTCTCCCCGATGTTATTCAATCTGTATATTGAGCAAGCAGTAAAGGAAACAAAAAAAATTCGGAGTAGGTATTAAAATCCATGGAGAAGAAATAAAAACTTTGAGGTTCGCCGATGACATTGTTTTTCTGTCAGAGACAGCAAAGGACTTGGAAAGCAGTTGAACGGAATGGACAGTGTCTTGAAAGGAGGATATAAGATGAACATCCACAAAAGCAAAACGAGGATAATGGAATGTAGTCGAATTAAGTCGGGTGATGCTGAGGGAATTAGATTAGGAAATGAGGTACTTAAAGTAAAGTTTTGCTATTTGGGGAGCAAAATAACTGATGATGGTCGAAGTAGAGAGGATGTAAAATGTAGACTGGTAATAGCAAGGAAAGCGTTTCTGAATAAGAGGAATTTGTTAACATCGAGTACAGATTTAAGTGTCAGGAAGTCGTTTCTGAAAGTATTTGTATGGAGTGTAGCCATGTATGGAAGTGAAACATGGACGATAAATAGTTTGGACAAGAAGTGAATAGAAGCTTTCGAGATGCGGTGTTTCAGAAGAATGCTGAAGATTAGATGGGTAAATAACATAACTAATGAGGAGGTATTGAATATAATTGGGGAGAAGAGGAGTTTGTGGCACAACTTGATAAGAAGAAGGGACCGGTTGGTAGGACATGTTCTGAGGCATTAAGGGGTCACCAATTTAGTATTGGAGGGCAACGTGGAGGGTAAAAATCGTAGAGAGAGTCCAAGAGATGAATACACTAAGCAGATTCAGAAGGATGTAGGTTGCAGTAAGTACTGGGAGATGAAGAAGCTTGCACAGGATAGAGTAGCATGGAGAGCTGCATCAACCAGTCTCAGGACTGAAGACCACAACAACAACAACTACAACATCTCATCCAAACTTAGTGCATGTTACTTATACGGCCCGTGCATCGTATACAACTCTACGAGTAGCAGCTACCTGATATAAATCTGCCTCTGGAGCCAGTGTTAACATGAACTCAAGCTATGATTTTCTATAGTAAGCACTCTGAAGGTGTGAAGTCAGTGACAGAGAACTTTTCTTCTGCTCCCTCAGTGTCTGATAATGAATTCTTGTCAGCATTCAACAGTTATAAAGAGCTCAACTCAATTTCATACACTGCACGTCACTTCAACTGACTGACTTCCCGACAGTTTCAAGAAACTGGAGACTTCAAGAATGCCTTTCGAGGAGGCTGTGAGAATAATAGAAGATGGAGCTCAGAAGGTGAAGTGGGTGGTGTAGTTTCCAGTAAACTGCGCTGTGTGCTGAATAAGGATCCTGTACACTGAAACCATTTTATTCTGTCTCGCTTACTTAATGGTAGTATTGTGGAAGCCCTGAGAACATTATACTTTCCTATAAAAAAGTTGAGCGATCTTTTTCTGTTTATCAAAATGTATTGTCAGATAGCATTGTGTGCTTGGGAGCAGAACACTTGGAAACGTATTTTGTGGTTAACTGTGTATCCCGTTCCAGTGTCATTTAAATGCTTGCATAGCATATACACTCCTGGAAATGGAAAAAAGAACACATTGACACCGGTGTGTCAGACCCACCATACTTGCTCCGGACACTGCGAGAGGGCTGTACAAGCAATGATCACACGCACGGCACAGCGGACACACCAGGAACCGCGGTGTTGGCCGTCGAAATGGCGCTAGCTGCGCAGCATTTGTGCACCGCCACCGTCAGTGTCAGACAGTTTGCCGTGGCATACGGAGCTCCATCGCAGTCTTTAACACTGGTAGCATGCCGCGACAGCGTGGACGTGAACCGTATGTGCAGTTGACGGACTTTGAGCGAGGGCGTATAGTGGGCATGCGGGAGGCCTGGTGGACGTACCGCCGAATTGCTCAACACGTGGGGCGTGAGGTCTCCACAGTGCATCGATGTTGTCGCCAGTGGTCGGCGGAAGGTGCACGTGCCCGTCGACCTGGGACCGGACCGCAGCGACGCACGGATGCACGCCAAGACCGTAGGATCCTACGCAGTGCCGTAGGGGACCGCACCGCCACTTCCCAGCAAATTAGGGACACTGTTGCTCCTGGGGTATCGGCGAGTACCATTCGCAACCGTCTCCATGAAGCTGGGCTACGGTCCCGCTCACCGTTAGGCCGTCTTCCGCTCACGCCCCAACATCGTGCAGCCCGCCTCCAGTGGTGTCGCGACAGGCGTGAATGGAGGGACGAATGGAGACGTGTCGTCTTCAGCGATGAGAGTCGCTTCTGCCTTGGTGCCAATGATGGTCGTATGCGTGTTTGGCGCCGTGCAGGAGAGCGCCACAATCAGGACTGCATACGACCGAGGCACACAGGGCCAACACCCGGCATCATGGTGTGGGGAGCGATCTCCTAAACTGGCCGTACACCACTGGTGATCGTCGAGGGGACACTGAATAGTGCACGGTACATCCAAACCGTCATCGAACCCATCGTTCTACCATTCCTAGACCGGCAAGGGAACTTGCTGTTCCAACAGGACAATGCACGTCCGCATGTATCCCGTGCCACCCAACGTGCTCTAGAAGGTGTAAGTCAACTACCCTGGCCAGCAAGATCTCCGGATCTGTCCCCCATTGAGCATGTTTGGGACTGGATGAAGCGTCGTCTCACGCGGTCTGCACGTCCAGCACGAACGCTGGTCCAACTGAGGCGCCAGGTGGAAATGGCATGGCAAGCCGTTCCACAGGACTACATCCAGCATCTCTACGATCGTCTCCATGGGAGAATAGCAGCCTGCATTGCTGCGAAAGGTGGATATACACTGTACTAGTGCCGACATTGTGCATGCTCTGTTGCCTGTGTCTATGTGCCTGTGGTTCTGTCAGTGTGATCATGTGATGTATCTGACCCCAGGAATGTGTCAATAAAGTTTCCCCTTCCTGGGACAATGAATTCACGGTGTTCTTATTTCAATTTCCAGGAGTCTACTTGTACTTCAGCACTTTGTTGCAGTTGTGAAATGATTAAGAGTTAACATAGATATTTCGCTAGACTACTTGTGCAATTGTATTTTCATTACATATTTATTTTGATATTTCACTGTTTTTGGCTACATACTGATGTACATGTTCATTAATTTGATATTATATAAAATACAGGCTCCATGATTAAATGTGGAGTTACCACCAAGTGTGTGGTACTGTAATTGTGTCAAGGAGCAGACAGACAGACTGTTACGACAATTATGTGTGTTCTACATTTGTATGGTTCATGAATGACGAAAATGTGTGGTTGATCCATTGATGTACAATATTTTTCTCCTTGAACGTGATTATAACAGTCTAAGCCGGTGGGGAATAAATATAAAGTTTTACAGCTGATGGCACAAATACGCTCTTTTCAAACTAGAAAATCACCTACGAAAAGCTCCAACAATAATTTGCACTTGCATGCAATGTTTGTGATTTTTTGTTTTTTGTTTCTAGAGGATTTAGATGAAACCATTGAACTGCGTAAGCGAAAAAAATGACATGCGGCCATTCTGTACTCAAAATTCGTGGGGAATGTCTCTGATTGTTGAAAACTGAAAATGTAAGAATTAAGACATATGAAAAGCGGCAATATTAATATACAGTTGAATACTTATCAAATGTTCTTTCCTCTGTTGTGTTTGGATCATACTGATGCATCAGAATGGGTTGAGGCCAGAACTAATGACCTACAACATTACGGTAGTGTTCTGATGCCATTCTCAACCCAAAGCTCCTGGGAATATCTCCTGTTGTCAAAGACCAAATTTGTGAGAATGGATTCATGTTAAAAGTGTTTCTACAGTAATAATTTAGACTTGCATACACTGCTTATAATAAGCTTTTGCTTCTAGGCAGGTTAGATGATGTGATGGATGTTGATAAAGTCATTGGATCCCCCTTCTTTTCAAAGTAACTGGTCATCATATGTAGCATATAGGTTTGTTCTTAATCTCCTAGGGGGTGAAGCAGCACTATGTATGGATCAAAAACGTGTTCAGATTAAATTTCCAATCGAGTGAACACTATAGAGTAAAACATCGTTATTATATATGCCTCATCTCCTTCACTTTCAGTGACAATAGCAAATTATTTAATAGGTTGCCCCAGCCAGTAACTGGTACATTTGAAAATTCCTATTGAGGCAGCAACGTTCTTAAAGTCTAAGAAAGCCCATCAACGGGAACATTGTCCTTTTGTTGTATTCACTGACTTCAAATTCCTCCTAGCTTCTGTGATGCAGTGTGAGGCTGATGCCCCTAACTCCCATAGTACCTTCACAGAGCAACACATACCACATATAGCAGTATACCAGGTTGTGTTCACATATGACTCAAATCTTAACCATTCAGTTCATACCTCAGGGATAATCCTGTGAGATGACTACTCTCTCAGCTTGAACGACTTGCATGAAATGTTGATGTGATTTACTTCACCACTCTATGACCAAACCGCAGGAAAAGATGTATTATACGAGAACGCTATTGGCTTCATATCTGTGCACTGCCGTTAGATAGAAAAGTGGAAACTCCATGTAGGGACCACTGTCATCTAATGTGGAAGTTTCGCAGGGCGGTTCACAACATACTCAACCTCAAATACCAACTACCAAGACGTATACCTCTTTTCTTCCTCTATTTGAGTAGTTATGATACTAACTTCTTTGTTGATCACTTAGGTGATTAATGCTTGGATAATGAAAAGGTTCATGTCCTGCTTGAGACCACTGAAAAATGCATCTCACTCTCCAAGTGAATCACCAAAAACATTATGATCCATTTCCTTGACTTGCTTAGATTAATGTATGCACAGCTTCAGGAACTCCTTGAGAAGATGCATCAGGAGGATATGAGCCTCGCTAGAGCTATACATGATGCTAGGTTTCAGCTCGTGGGATGCAGGGTTTCAGCTTGTAACAGAGAAACGGGTTTTCCCAAAGAAAATTCTGGATTCGATAGGGAGACTCAGCAAAACCATGTTGCTCGACACAACTGCTTTCATCAGTAACCTCACAGGCAATGCCATAATGGACGCAGAGTATGGGGATGTGGTGATGTTTGGCAGGAATCCAACATTTCTAGTTTAGGGGAGGTATGCACTGCTTCATGTAGACACCAGTATAGGCTTACTTATCGAAATTTTCGAGAAAATCTGGAGTGTATGTATGACCAAATACATACTGGATGTTGACTTCCATTGTACCATGCCAAGGCATTCGTGGAATGCCACACTGGAAAAGTCATGAGTCAACATTGAACTATGAACCCTTTACCTGTATGTAAACATCTTAGACAGACTCATTGTGCAACAATCTCTGTCGAATGCAGGGAATTGTTCGCTGTCTGATAAAGAAATTGTTGAATTAGATAAATTCTCAGATATGCTGCTCATTCTGGTGTAGGACATGTCATGGAGACAAAACTGACATATCCCAACAGTTTGCACGATGCACACAGTGATTTGCTGTTATGTTGGGAGCACCTAATTCCACGGAATTGTTTCATCCCTAAACTGACAATAGCAACGGCTTTGCAGCAGTGGATACACCGGTTCCCGTCACATCACAAAAGTTAAACAATGTCGGGCGTGGCCGGAACTTGGATGGGTGACCATCCGGTCCGCCATGTGATGTTGCCATTTTTGTGGTTCACTCAGCGTCGTGATGCCAATTGAGGAGCTGCTCGACTGACTAGTAGCGGCTCAGGTCAAAGAAAACCATCATGACGACTAGGAGAGCAGTGTGCTGACTGCACAATCCTCCTATCCACATCCTCAGCTGAGGATGACACAGAGGTCGGATGGTCCCGATGGGCCACTTGTGGCCTGAAGACGGAGTGCTAAGCTGACAATATTTTTTTCCGGCGTGGGGGGGTAGGGGGTGTCCTAAACAGTAATATGTACTTCATTACAGAAACCTTTACCGGTTTCTCAATTTGGGAATGAAATTGATCAGAGTCCCTGGTACTATCTCCTTCAAGCAGTCGAACTGGCTGAAGGAGTATATTGATGCTAACAACAAACACAGGGGTCTTATGACGTGTGACTTTGAAAAAGATCTTTTTAAATTTATGAACAACGCAATTTTTGGCAAGACGTAGTAGAATGTGAGAAACCACTATGAAATGCCCACAGTTTATCGCTGGAAGAGGTGATATGGTGCAAGAGAATAAATCACCAAGCCATATTTTAAATGGTCCACTATCTTGAATGAAGCATGTGTCGCTCTGGAGATGGCTAAGATCTTGGTAGTGTTGCACGAAACCAGTCTATGTTGATATGTGAATGTTAGACCTATGTATTCTCCAGATGCACCACTTTCACTATTGCTTTGGAAAAAGTCATTTTGCAGATTCAAAATTGCTTTATATGGATACAGGCGGTTTCACCTATACAGGTTCGACTTGTTTCAAAATTTGGCCAATAATCCTTATAGCATAATACTTGAACAGAACAACGTTATTGTCCTAAATAAAGACAATACAACAGTGAGAAAAGGGATGTGTCACATGGCTTCAATGGCCCTCATGATTTATAATTGCGAGGAGTGTCTGGTCAGAGGTTCTGACATTGTCCCACATATGGTGCAAGAAGTGAGCATTTGATTGCGAATAATGTGATGTCTCAGAGCTGAAAGTCAGACTTTTCCTCAATAACGACAGATGGTTCATGTGTGGGATGGGATCCTCCTATACTCATAGCATTCAATTAGGTGGTAGTGAGCGAAAATGTGTATTTATATGTAAACAGTGTATGCATACGTGTGAGTGTATGGAGGATTATACAATAGGTTTGTCTTAATGTAAATAGATGTGTACAAATGTGTGCACACAAGAGCTTATTGCACACTGTGTGTGTGTGTGTGTGTGTGTGTGTGTGTATGTATTACACTAGATTTTTCACCTTCTGGTAGTCAACAAAGTCTTTCACTTTTAGTGTAACACTTTACTCATGCTTACTCTGTCTTTCTAAACACTGAAAAGTTTGACCATTGCAACAAATGCCTTTTCAATAGCTCAACTGTAAAAATTTTCCCACTGCAACAACTGAAGAACAGTGATAGCTGTAGAAGACTTTGATGGGAAACATATCGAACTGTAGATTTTCCTATACTAGATTTTCATGGTACTAGCAGTTATTATTATTATTATTATTACTGTAAAATAGTATATCTGTAAACAGATGCTATCAGAAATTGTTATATATTGTAACCAAGAACATATTGTACAAAACAAATCATAAATAAATGCAGAAAATTTTTTACTAATTTTTTTATTTTTTATGAACCTATTCCTTCATCTCTAAAATCTAATCCTGCATATAAATGTAAAAAATAAAGAGACAAGTCATGTATGTATGTAGGATATTAATGTAAAGTTGATAAAATAAATTGGAGGGAAACGTCCACAGTAGGCATTTTTCACACTTTTTACATATTATGACTGATGCTCTTACTACTGAAGACAGGTGAGGAGTCAGGAAAGTGGTTCTGGGTTGGTGGGGGAAATCCTTATTTTTAGATAACAACCAATTGTAATTGCATCATTGATAATGCTGATAAAAGTGAAGGTCATTAATTAGGGTAATCACACAATAAACTATGACAAGTCGTTAATAAAAGTGACTGGCTAAGCGGCTGACTTGTAGATAGCAATGGACTCCTTTTCTCAGAAAAGACATTGAGCAAACAGGACACTGACTCATGACTTCATAGGTAAGTCACGCAACTGTCAGGACACTGGCCATTGTCCTTTCCCTTTAACTCTAGACCATATTGAATGTCCCAGTATGCACATTGCTCCAGTAATGTCAAGAATCTAGGTGTTTATTATCATCAATCAAGTGTTATCCTTTCTTTTGCATCTTCGTAATGAGTAAGCTGCAGCCTCTCCTGTGTTCCAATATGACAATACCATGTCACAGGGACTGCAATCACACGTTCCTAGTTTGACGAACACTGAGGCAACATATTGAATCTCAACTGGCCTTCAACAACACCCCAATTTAAGCCCAAAGAAAATCTACTGGACTGTTTGGAAGAATGGATGAAACATAGCAATCGAAACCCCCGAAACGTAGGAGTTCTGTGAGGTCCAAGAGTCAGCTGGTAGCTGCAGATGCCTATGGTATACCTGAGTGGACGTGTGGACTCTGTTCGTCCCCGATCTGATGGAACTGATACCATTATCAAGGCTAGGGGCGGTGTTACTCAGTATTAGCGTAATGCCCCTTGTTTGTCTGATGTTTGTCCAGCGTACCTACGTTCTCATGGAATAACTAATACGGTTTGCGGTGACGTACAATTTGCCTAATAATCAGAGAACAGAAAATGAATGGAGAGTCAGTTACATAACACGGAAGTAATATCTGGAACGCTCCAGGCAGTGTCATACACCGTCACGTGTTTTGTAACAGATCCCTAAGTGCCTGCCCCTCAGAGATCGCGAAGATAAAACTAGAGCAGTAATAGCTCCGGTCGTGAATAGAGCAAGAACGAACCATAATCAAGAGTAGAGTAAAAGGAACCTTCTACCACGCACTACACAATGATTCGCAGAGTGTAGATAATATTGTAGATGGCCGGCCGGAGTGACCGAGTGGTTCTAGGCGCTACAGTCTGGAATCGCGCGATCGCTACGGTCGCAGGTTCGAGTCCTGCCTTGGGCATGGATGTGTGTGATGTCCTTAGGTTAGATAGGTTTAAGTAGTTCTAAGTTCTAGGGGCCTGATGACCTCAGAAGTTGAGTCCCATAGTGCTCAGAGCCATTTGCCAATATTGTAGATGCATAATTGTTGTCGCAATTTCATTATTGTTTCGGTATATCTTAGCGTGATCACAGACCAACTAGCTGAGCTGAAATGGGTCTTATGCTTGTCGTACGCTGTAACTGTAATCTGAGGATCATGGATGGGCACTCTAAGGACAATTACATAGGCTTCGGTATATCTTAGCGTGATCACAGGCCAACTAGCTGAGCTGAAATGGGTCTTATGCTTGTCGTACGCTGTAACTGTAATCTGTGGATGATGGATGGGCACTCTAAGGACAATTACATAGGCAGAGAAAAACCACAACACAAAAAAATGATTACTGTAGAGTAAAGAAGTTTCAGGAATACATTTGCCTAGGTTAAGTGATTAACAGTGCAAGATAACAGGTTACAATAACGCGGGATGAACTACTGAAAATGTCAAATTCTGGTAGATTAAGAACAGGTGTAAGTGCCAGAACGCTGTTTTTGAATGACGCTGCAATTGTCGTCCGATGATACTCTATATGTACTCCATTGGAGATAGGTATGGTGATCGAACAGGACAAGGCAACATGTCGACACTCTATATAGCATGTTGGGTTACAACAACAGTATGTGGACGGGCGTTATCCTGATGGAAAACGCCCCCTGGAATGATGTTCATGAATGCCAACACGACAGGTCGAATAGCAGGTTGATGTACAGTTTTGCAGTCAGCGTGAGTGGAATCGCCACGAGAGATATGAAATCGTACCTGGGACTATAACTCCAGGTGAAGGTCCAGTGTGTTTAGCACGCAGACACGCTGGCTGCAGGCCCTCAACTGGTTTCCTTCTAACCAACATACAGCCATCACTGGCATCAAGGCAGAACCAGCTCTCGTCAGCAAACACAACCGACCTCCACCCTGTCCTCGAATGAGCTCCTGCTAGACATCACTGGAGTTGAAAATGGCGGTAGTTTGGGGGTCGGTGGAATAGACTTCAAATGGGCGTCTGGGTCGGAGCTGTCCTTGAAGTAACAAAAAAATGGCTCTGAGCACTATGGTACTTAACTTCTAAGGTCATCAGTCCCCTAGAATTTAGAACTAATTAAAACTAACTAACCTAAGGACATCACACACGTCCATGCCCGAGGCAGGATTAGAACCTGCGACCGAAGCGATCGCGCAGTTCCAGACTGTAGCGCCTCGCCGGCCAGCTTTGAAGTAACAAATTCGTAACAGTTTGTGGTATCACTGCTGTGCGAGTTGCTGCTCAGATTACTGCTGCAGATGCAGTACGATGCGCAAGAGCCACACGTCGAACAATATGGTCTTCCCACCTGGAAGTGGCACCTGGAAGTCCAGAGCCCGGTCTCCTTATGATAGTATATTGTCGTAAGCACGGCTGCCAGCAATCATGGACAGTGGCTATGTTCTTTCATCTTTCTGAAATATCGCAGAAGAAACATGGAGCTTCCTGTAGCCCTATTAACACGACCTCGTTCACACTCAGTGAAGTATTGATAGTGGCTTCTTTGTCGACTTAAAGGCATTCTTGATCAACATCAACTCACCACGTCCAGTCTGTTACGACCGTTACAGCACGTATTGAAAGAAAACTTTATTTGCATCCTATCATAAGAAATTTGAATAGACTTCATCTTTCACATACAGAAAGACGACTACCAAGTTTCGTTTATGTCCCACAAATCTTGGTGTTGCAGTTTTTTTCGTCAATGTAGTAATGGAGAGTGTTAACGACTGAGAAGCCTTGAGTAGCCCTGTGAAACTTTGTCATTCCTCCAACAAACTTGTGGAAGCTTTGCCGCATTTTCTTGTCGGCTTTCCTTTGTTAGTGGGCAGTCAGCCTAACTCTCAACTGCAGTCTCTTCGTTACGTAGTTCCTTTTGTATTTTATTCTCTGGTAAAAGTAATGATTTTTATTGGCAAAGAAATAAGAGTTTACTACAAGAAAAGAGGTCGTGTAGGACCTCATCTAACTTGCCAGAAGACTACTGTTGAGAAAAGAAGAAGAAAATGGTTAGCAAAGGTTAACAGCGTGGCTAGGTGGCTTAGTGGGTAAGTACCGGGACTTCATCGGCAGAGCATTGGAACTCGTTTAGACTCAGGCTTAAATATGAGGAAGACAATTGTGATAACGTAGATCTGGAGCACAGCACTGTATAGACCGTGGGAAAAATCAGAAAAGAAAGGCTGGTTCAAATCACAGCTGATGGTGAATACGTCTAGAATGGAATCTACTGCAAGCAGTTCCCTTATTTCATCTACATCTACATCTGTATGACTATTCTGCAGTTCACACTTAAAACAGAGGGCTCATCGAACCGCCTTCAAGCTGTTTCTCTACCGTTCCATTCACTAACAATACGCGAGTCAAACGAAAGTATAAATCTCTCTATGTTAGCACTGCTATCCCTTATTTTATTGCAATGGTAATTTCTCCCTATGTAGGTGGGTGACAATAAAGTATTTTCACTTTCGTAGAAGAATGTTGGAGATTGAAATTTCGTGAAAAGAACTCGCCGCGCCGAAAAACGTGTTTATTTCCATGACTGACACTCTAACTCGCTTATCATATCCGTAACACTCTCTCCCCTGTTTCGCATCAATACAGAACGAGTTGTCCTTCTTTCAGCTTTCGCCAATTCTATCTGGTAAGGATTCCATACTACACAGCACACTCTAGCAAAGGAAGGACAACAGTAGCGTAGGTAGTCTCTTCAATAGACGTGTTTTCTTTGAATGGTGAACGCAGATAGCCTCAGCTGTATTTTAACACATTTGTTGTGTTACAACCAGTTTTGTTTCTTTGAACACGGTCAGGTTTCCGAGTTGGGCTGAAGCTAAGACATAGATGGTATGGTTGTCGTATGTAATGTTTCAGATCATCTAGACGCCAGCACAATTCGACAACCTGAAGACGTTCAAAGAAACGAAACTGATCGTAAGACGAGAAATGTATAAAAATACTAATGAACTGGTTTCCATTAGTCATTAACAGTCATCTCACCTGTGGGCATGATCAAGATTATTTCCTGAAGCATCTTCTAAGTGTTCTGCCCAAGACCGCAGTATTTGGTTTGCTTCTCTTACGACATTATCTATGTGATCGTTCCAGTTTAAGTTGTGCCTAATTGTAATTCCTTGGAATTTAGTTGAGCTCACAGCCTTTAGGTTTGTGAGATTTTTGCTGTAACCGAAATTTAACGGATTTCTTTTAGTACGCTTGCGGATAACCTCACGTTTCAATTTATTTGGGGTCAATTGCCTCTTTTCGCATCATACAGAGATACCTTGTCTGAATAATTCTCCAATTGGTTTTGATCTCCTGATAACTGTACTAGACGGTAAATGACAGCACTAACTGCTAAAAATCTAGGACGGCTGCTCACATTGTTTCCTAAATAGTTTATAGATTAGGAACAGCGGAGTGCGTATAACTCTTGGGGAACGCGAGATATAACTTTCTTTTTATTCGGTGACTTTCCGTCAGTTAGTACGAACTATGCTCCGTCTGACAATAAATCACGCATTCGGTCGCAGATGTGAGACGGCTGTAACTGGGACGGTACTCCATAGGCACGTAATTTGATTAGAACTGCTTGTGAGGAACGGTATCAAAAGCCTTTTGGAAATCTAAAAATAAGGAGTCCATCTGAGATTATCTGTCGATGGAACTCATCACTCCGTGAGAATAAAGAACTAGCTGTTTTTCACAAAAATGATATTTTCTGAACCCGTGTTGACCATATGTCGATAGATCGATTTCTTCGAGGTAATTCATAACATTCCAACATAGTTTAAGTTCCAAAATACTACTTCAAATCGGTGTCAGCGATATTGGTCTGTAATTCATCGGATTACTCCTGCTTCGTTTCTTGAATAATAGTGTGGCCTGTGCTACTTTCCAGTCTTTAGGTACGGATCTTTCATCCAGCTTTGCTACACAGAGGACATCTACTTCCAACTTGCTCATGTTGGCAGTAGTTCTTGATTCGAATTGTGGAATATTTACTTTCACTTTTTTTGGGAATTTTGAGGTATTTGCACAACAGCTGGGGCTGGTATCAGTTACTGCGCCACAATTTCAGTATCAGTATCTGAGAGACGTAATTTCCTGTCGAAAGATAACTATCTCATTACAGATAGCAGAAACTTTATCTGTCAGAATGAATTTCAGTTTAAGACACACAGGAAGTACTCAGTTGAAATTTCCCACAAATGCCTCCAGCACATGAAATAAAACAAAATTATCCTCTTGCACGTGTAGGTGCAAAAGTCGTTTTAAGATAAAGGCACAATGCTATTGTTATTTTGAATGAGTCATTACTAGTTCAGTCTTTTGAGAGAATTTTGTTCACACAATACCTGTTGCTGTTCGTTAGACGAAGCGAAAAGAACACACAATGTTAACCTGTGTAAAAAGAAGGAGTTCCTTTCACATTTGGGTGGGGCAATCTTAGGGTCTTGGACTGCTACTCAGAGTTGATTACGTAATGTGACGAAAATGCTTAATTATGTTCCATGATAATCTAGTATAACCCACTAGAAAAATGACAGCAATTCAAGGTTCAATTTAACTAGTGAAAGAGAAGTGAAAGTGAGACTACAAAAGATCGCCGATGTTTCACGAGCACCTTTCATAAACCGCTCATTGTGCACCATGCGTAAGTTACTTGTCAACTCACAGATGCTCAGTCAGAACTCAACCAGATCTGTGCCGTGAACGGTACATCTTTGCAAACAGGTAGGGGCAGGTATCTCTTGTGGTAACACCGCGTTTTTGACTTGTGCCAGCGAGTCAGAGAACTTGGCGGATATTTTTCGGATGGACGCCTCATTCATTTTTAAGCCTAAGCACTCTCATCTCTCTCGCCCCAGGCAACACACAAAGGAGAAATGATATTTAGAATCTTTTCTTCTGTATTGGACATTAGAGTATTCGCCGAGCAGCTTTCAACATGTTGGTGAGACTGCAGAAGCTGCAAGCATTCTGTTTGTATTCACATGATGGGAAATTGCGAGATTACGGGTGCTAATGTAAAATCGGGTCCTTTTCGTGTTGCATGTGTGCTCGGACTTTCCGTGGAATATGTTGTGCCTTTGTTCTCGCTCTGACCTCAGCAGAACACGTGCTGATCGATATCCGTTTCTAAGCTTGCCATCCGTAAATTCATGTGATGTGCAAACGCGTACTAAAACTAGCAAGCTTATTGTTCGAAAGTTGGTAAATTTATTTTTAAATATTTTTGTCTATGACCTTTTGGAGGGCATGTTAAATGTCCTAATCCAATGTTTCACTTTATCCATACTGACTGACATTATAAAACACATTTACTCAAACATCATACTGTATTTATAACACGAGTAGGTTTTGTTAATTCGTTATCATACACCTTTCCTTAGCTCATAAATTTCGCCATGTGCACGTTATTTCGGTGTGTGAGTATAATAACATTTGTTTCGTATATAATGTGCTCACTTAACTTAGATTGCAGTTTGCCTAGGGACTAAGCAACTTACGTAAACAGCACTTGCATTTGTCTTCCAGTAAGAACTTTTCAGGAAGTTACGTAACGCTTCTCAAACGCAGTTCCTCGAATAACACGGCAGCAGGGACGGCGTCATCACAAATTGTTGGTTTCCACTACACTGGCTCTCTACTTTCACTTGATTAGCTACTATTTCATAATTGAATTGTGCTACTTCTGAATAAGAAGCCAGATTAATGGGTCATATTGAGTAGCGTGGGGAGGGAAGAGGGTGAGGGGTATATTTCAGGGCATAAATCTGGTTCATAATCTTATATGAAAACAATTTCAAAAGGAATGGCAACCTTACAACTGGAGAAATTATGCCGGGATACTTTCCTTCTACATATCCTTTGATTACAGAAATAATACAGGCAAGTGCCGCTTTCAATTAATTCTGTCAAACGTAATCATTTCAGCTACCTTACCCTGCGAGAATATCTTTCTGATTATCTTCTGATCGGTTACGCCGGCCGATAGCTCATCGTGTTCGGTCAGAGAGCTGGGTGCTCTCTGTAATAAAAAAACTGAGCCAAGGAATCAACGATCAACTTGAAGGGATGTCTTGTGACGGCCGTCCAGACCAAACGCAACGAACTATTCCGAAAAAAAAAACAGCCGGCATTGTAGCTCAGCTTGTTCGGTCAGAGAGCTGGTTGGCTTGTGTAATAAAAAACTGAGTGGAAGGATCAACAAACGAACTTGAACGGATGTCATGTGATGTCCGCAACGACCAAACCCGACGATCAACAACCAACAAAATGAAAAAAAAAAGTGGTCAGCGCGACGGACTGTCATACCTAACGCTCCGGGTTCGATTCCCTGCTGGGTCGGAGATTTTCTCCGCTCAGGGACTGTGTGTTATTTTGTCGTTATCATCGTCATTTCATCCCCATCGACACGCAAGTCACCGAAGTGGCGTCAACTCGAAAAACTTGCACCAGGCGAACGGTCTACCCGAAGGGAGGCCCTTGCCACACGGCATTTCCATTTCCATTGTGTCTTGCTGCTAATATTGATTCCTTTGTAGTAATTTTCTGATGTCATAGGTGCTTTTCAGAAGTAATCGTGAATATTTCTGAAAATTCTGTTACATGTAAATTTCTATTTGTCAAAACTTAGATGTGAACGTCTTGGCTTTAGGAAAGGTAAAGACACAAGAGAGCCAATTCTGATATTGCGCTTGATAAAGCAGAGCACCTGTGGTCTAGGGGCAGTGCCTTTGAATAGTAATCATAATAATCACAACGTCCACGGTTTCTGTTTCGAATCCCGTCGCTACTTAAATTTTGATTAATAATCAGCTTTGGAGGCCGAAGACTTCCGGCATATGAAGTTACCCTCATTCTGCCAACGTACTTGTCAAAGAGGGTGAAGGAGCGGACAGCGGTTCAGGGCATTCTCTTGTCCTAGGCGTGGGAAACTGCTCTTAAAAGACGGAAGAATCAGCAATGATCAATGGCATTGCCACACATTTAATTGTGAATAGCAGAGTAATGATGTAGAAGAAGCAGAAGGCAATGGAAATCACTGCATTAAAGACACGTAATGTATATCTACAGGACATATGGCCCGCAACTGAAAAAGTGTCGTGGTGACCTCTCCATCTGCAAAAGATTCCGGAATAGTCCCCCCATTTGGATCTCCGGGAGGGGACTGCCAATGGTGCCAGTGAAGAGATGGCCATGAGAAAAAGACTGAATAATCAACGAAAGGACGAAGTTCTACGGATCGGGGCGTGGAATGTCAGACTCTTTAACGTTGCAGGGAAGCTAGAAAATCTGTAAAGGGAAATGCAAAAGCTCAATCTAGATGTAGTGGGTGTCAGTGAAGTGAAATGGAAGGAAGAGAAGGATCTCTGGTCAGCTGAGTGTAGGATAAAATCAACAGCAGCAGAAAATGGTGTAAGGGGAGTAGAATTCGTCATGAATAGAAAGAGAGTGTGTTACTGTCAGCAGTTCAGTGATAGGGCTGTTCTCATCCGACTCGACAAAAAACCGACAACGATAATTCAGGTATACATGCGGAAGTCGCAAGCTGAAGACGAAGAGACAGAGAATGTATATAAGGATACTGAAGGGTAATACGATACGTAAAGGGCGACGGAAATTTAATAGTCATGGGAGAATGGAATGCAGCTGTAGGGGAAGGAATGGAAGAAGAGGTTACAGAGGAGAATATGGGCTTGGTGTTAGGAATGAGAGAGGGGAAAAATTGAGTTCTATAATAAATTACAGCTAGTAACAGCTAATTCTGTTCAAGAATCACAAGAGGAGGAGGTATTAATGGAAAAGGCCGGTTGATACGGGATTACATCATGGTCAGCCAGAGATTCCGAAATCAGGTATTGGATTGTAAGGCGTACCCAGGAGCAGATACAGACTCAGAACGAAATATAGTAGTGCATGAGGATTAGGCTGAAGTGTAAGACATTAGTCAGAAAGTATCATTACACAAAAAAGTGGGATACAGCAGCACTAAGGAATGACGAGAAACGCTTGATGTTCTCTACGGCTATAAATAGAGCAATAAGGAATAGCTCAGCAGGCAGTACAGTTGAAGAGGAATGAACGTCTCTAAAAAGGGCCAACAAAGAAGTTGGAAAGAAAAATATAACTACAAAGAAGGTAACTGCGAAGAAACCATGGGTAACACAAGAAATACTTCGGTTGATCGATGAAAGGAGAAAGTATAAAAACGTTCAGGGAAAGTCAGGAATACAGAAATACAAGTCTCTGACGAAATAAATAAATAGGAAGTGCATGGAAGCTAAGACGAAATGGTTGCCGGAAAAATGTGAAGAAACTGAAAAGAAATGATTGTCGGAAGGACAGCCTCAGCATACAAGAAAGTCAAAACAACCTTCGGTGACATTAAATGCAAGGGTGACAACATTAAGAGTGCAACGGGAATTCCACTGATAAATGTAGAGGACACAGCGACTAGGTGGAAAGAATACATTGAAAGCCTCTATGAGGGGAAGATTTGTCTGATGAGGTAGAAGAAGAAACAGGAGTTGATTTGGAAGAGATACGGGATCCTGTATTAGAATCAGAACTTAAAAGAGCTTTGAAGGACTTAAAATCAAGTAAGACAGAAGGGATAGACATCATTCCATCAGAATTTCTAAAATCGTTGGGGACACTGGCAAAAAACGACTACTCACGTTGGTGTGTAGAATGTAAGAGTCTGGCGACATACCATCTACCTTTCGGGAAAATATCACCCACACAATTCCAAGGACTGCAAGAGCTGACAAGTATGAGAATTACCACACAGATTAACAGCTCATGCATCCAAGTTGCTGACAAAAATAATATACAGAAGAAAGGAAAAGAAAATCGAGGAAGTGCTACATGTCGACCAGTTTGGCTTTACGAAAGGCAAAGTCACGAGAGAGACAATTATAGCGTTGCGGTTGATAATGGAAGCAAGACTAAAGAAAAATCAAGACACGTTCATAGGTTTTGTCGACATGTAAAAATCGTCCAGCTATGTAAACTGATGCAAGACATTCGAAGTTCTGAGAAAAATAGGGGTAAGCTGTAGGGACAGACGTGTAATACACAATATGTACTAGAGGGAATAATAAGAGTGGACGACAAAGAACGAAGTGGTCCGATTAAAAAGGGTGTAAGACTGGGATGTAGCCTTTCGCGCCTACTGTTCCATCTGTACATCGAAGAAGCAACGATGGAAATAAAGTAAAGTTGCAGGAGTGGGATTAAAATCCGAGGTGAATGGATGACAATGATACGATTCGCTGATAACTTTGCTATCCTGAGTGAAAGTAAAGGAGAATTACCTGATCTATTGAATGTAATGAACAATCTAATGAGTACAGAATATGGATTGAGAGTAAATCGAAGCAAGAGAAAGTAATGAGAAGCAGCAGAAATACGTCAGGACTGATGGTCATGAAGTAGATGAAGTTAAGCAACTCTGCTATCTATGCAGTAAAATAACCAATGATGGACGGAGCAAGGATGATATTAAAAGCAGACTAACAAGAGCATTCCGCGCCAAGAGGAGTGTACCAGTTTCAAAAATAGGCCTTAATTGGAGGACGAAATTCCTGAAAATGTACATTTGCAGCACAGCATGGTATGGTAGTGAAACATGGACGGTGGGTAAATCGGAACAGAAGAGACTCGAAGCATTTGACATGTGGTGCTACAGACGAATGTTGAAAATTAGGCGGACTGTTAAGGTAAGGAATAACGAGGTTCTGCACAGAATCGGAGAGGAAAGGAATCTTTGGAAAACACTGACAAGAATAACGGACAGGATGGTAGGACATCTGTTAAGACGCCAGGGAATGACTTCCATGGTATCAGAGGGAGCTGTAGAGAGAAAAAACTATAGAGGAAGACAGAGATTGGAATACATCCAGAAAATAATTTAGAACGTAGGTTGCAAGCGTTGCGCTGAAATGAAGAGGATGGCACAAGAGAGGAATTCGGGCGGGCCGCATCAAACGAGTCAGAAGACTGATGACAAAAAAAAAAAAAAAAAAAAAAAAAGCATGTCGATCTGGGAAAGCTTTCGACATTGTTAAATGGTGCTAGATGTTCGAAATTATGTGGAAAGTAGGGGTAAGTTACAGAAAAAGACAGGTAATATAGAATATGTACAGTAGTTAAGAAGGAATAGTAAGAGAACGGAGTGTTCAGGTGAAAAAGGCTGTAAGACAGGAATATAGTCTTACCCGCTACTTTTGAACCTATACCTAGAACGAGCAATGACAAAAATGAAAAATATTCAACGTGTAAGGATATCAACGATAAGATATTCTGATGACATTCCTATCCTCAGCGAAAGCGAAGAAAAATTAAAATTACAGCGTATGCTGAATGGAATGAAAAATCTAATGAGTACAGAACATGAATTGATAGTACAAGGGGTATTCGGAAAGTAAGTTCCGATCTCCCACAAAATGGAAGCCACAGTGACAATCGGAACCGTTTTACTTGCAACAGCTAGCTACAACCTCCAGCTACTTCTGTGTACAGTTAATACTCCGACTTACACGATTGTCGTAGCTTTGTACCAACTTTGCAATAATCTTGTCATGGAAACCAACCGCCTGTCCGTTCCGCCAATTTTTTACGCTGGTCTACAGCTCGTTGTCTGAGCCAAAACATTCTCTTTATAGCCAGCGGTTCATGCGAACAGAGATGAAACTCAGACAGAGCCAATTACGGGCTGTATTGTGGGTGATCAAACACTTATCATCGAAAATTTTGCAGGACCAACTCCATTGGCCGCTGCAGAATGCGGTTGCGAATTGTCTTGAAGAAGAAAACGCATGACAGTTACGTTATGTGTGCTGGATAGCTTCAGGCGAAATTTCTCACTAGGCCCTCGTTTTTGGTGGGAGACACTATTTTACAGGCGGCCTTACGTGAACACTGTGAGCCCAGAACTTAAATGAGCGACCTGAAACAGTCGAAGGGCGAACTAGAGATACTGCCCAACACATCTGTGCAAAGTTCCATTTCGCGACCGATCGGAATTTACTTTCCGAATAGTCCTCGTAAATTGAAGAAATGAAAAGTAGCAGAAACGATAACAGTGAGAAATTTAATATCAGGACTGGTTACCACGAAGAAGATGAAGTTAATGAAGTCTGCTACCTAGGCAGCAAAATAACCGATGACGGACAGAACAAGGAGGACTAACAATGGCAAAAAGAGACTTCCGACTAAGAGAAGTCTCGTGGTATAGAACATAGGCCTTAATTTGAGGAAGAAATTTCTGAGAATGTACGTTTTGAGCACAGCATTGCATGGTAACGAAACATAGGTTGTGGGAAAAGTGGAAACGAAGAGAAGAGTCTGAGATGTGGTACTACAGAAGATAGTTGAAAATTAGGTGGACAGAGAAGGTAAGGAATGAAGAGGTTCTCTAGAGAACTGGTGAAGAATGGAGCATATGGAAAAAATGAAAAAAATAAGGGACAAGATGACAGGATATCTATTAAGACGTCATCGAATAGTTTCCGTGGTACTAGACTTTAGAGGGAGCTGTAGAGGGTAAAAACTGTAAAGGAAGACGTAGACTGAAGAGACTGAAATACATCCAACAAATAATTGATGACATATGTTGCAAGGGAAAAAAGTCATCTTTGCATTTTATACATGGATTAACCAGCCTTAAGGGGAACGAGATTATTTGCTCCTCATAAAATGTGATCATTCTTGTGTGCACGTTAGTCAGCCTGTTAAATAACTTACTTAGTCAAGAACTGTCTCAAGTTGCTGTAATATGTTGCACATTCATGTATCATCTTGTGGTAATATAATAACATTTTCAGTAAATGTGAAACAGCTATATCTTCAGCTGCATGGTGGCTGGAATTGCAAAAAGGTAATGCGTTCTGTTTATTATACTGCATGATTTTCTTGTAAATAAGAGAAGACACTTAATTTGTATGTGCATTCAGCGAGTGCTGACTTTTCGTAATTTGTTTATACTTTTGTGTATTGCAACTTGTGTTGATGTGTGCTTCAAGATTAATGTATATATCTCCTTTATCAGTTGAATGTTTAGGCACTGCAAGTGTGTCTCATCTATTTAATCAATGTTCTTCCATGTGGGTGCTATGAGGAATGACAATGAATTAGCCCATTCGCCCACATTTTATAGTCTCAGTTACACTGCTATCTCGCTAATGAAATTGTAAACTTTCAATTATTGGCGTTTCTATAGCGATTTATGTTAGGCTATCTCAGAACATAATTCAGCATTTTCGTCGCATTATGTAATGAACTCTGTCCCGTTCCAAGACACTAAGATTTTCAAATCCAAATATGAATGGAACATCGACTTTCTTTCTTGCGCAGATTTGCTCTGAATGTTTTTTTTTCCGCCCCATCTAACGTACAGCAAAGGTTATTATAGGAGAAAATCATCGTAAAATATTGAAGTAATAATGACTCGTTAAAAATAAGAGTAATATTGTGCCTTTATCTCCAAACGACTTTTGTATCTGTATATGGAAGAGGATTTGCCGTGTGATGGAGATATTTGTGACAGACTCAAGCTGAGTACTTCCTGTGTATCTAAAATTGAAATTCATCCTGACAGACAGTGTTTCTGTTATCTGTAATGACGTTGTTATCTTTCTAAATTCTTCGAGAAAAGAAATTATATCTCTCACATATTGCTACTTAAGTTGCGGCGCAGGAACTGATACCAGACGCGACTGTTATATAAATATCCTAAAATTCCAAGGGAAATGAAAGAAGACGAAGTATAGAAGAAGAAGAAGTGCTAAATTCGAATCAAAAACTGCTACCAACATGAGTAAATTAGAAGTAGATATCCTCGGTGTAGCAAAGCAGATTAAATTTTAATGAATAAAAATCAGTTGCCGCATGTATGATAGATCATCCCCTGAGGACGGCTTGACCGATTTGAATGATTTTTATTTCGTAGTGTTCAGTATTATCATGACGAGGTTTGTATGGAAGAAAATTTTTGAAAATACGATGGAAAATGAATATCAAATGCCGCACGTATGAAATATTATCACTTGAGAACGGCTCGACAGATTTAGTTGATTTTTGTCTTTTTTATGTTCGTAAATATCAGGACAAGATCTGTATGAACGAAAATTTTTACAAAATACACTGGAGCAAACGGAAAATAAAATCAGTTGAGAATGATCATCACTTGAGAATGGCTCGACTGCTTTGGATGATTTTGTTTGCTATTTCGTAACTGTGGACTGTAATGGTACTTTTAGTACGAAAAAGAAAATAAAAAAATGCGTTCAATTTAACAGTTCTGCTCTCATATGTTTTCATAACACAAAAAAGAAAAAAACAGTTTGACAGTGTAACGGGACATCCTCCTCTAGCATTACTTTTCCCCAACAAAAGTTGTCGTTACCAGTACTATTTTTAGAATTTAGGATAGGTCAGTATTATCTTAGTTGCTTTTCCGAAAAATTTCGTATAATTTTATACACAGTATTTCATATTGCAAGCTAAAATTTATGAATAGTAATCACCTTATCAAATATTTTTGTCTCTATGTTTCAATCGATATGTACTAGTTCTGAATGCACAGTTAAAATTGCTTTAAAAAAAATCTGAAATTACGAATTATTGGCACACTTATAATTTCTATCATTAATTACGCAATCCTGTATGGTTTACTATGTTTATTTCTGGATTCATTTAGGAAATAATAATCAAAACTAATAATGTTATTGGAACTAGAAGGAACTGATTTGTTAAGAAAAATTGTGAAACCTTTGGAATATTGTTATTTCCGTAGAGTGAGGGAGTCGTAAGCATGCCCCTGGTGTGATCGGACGTGCTTTCGTATGTTTGTGCGAACAATGTAATTTAGGCTTTGTTAAAGTGAAAAATGAAAATACTGTATGATATACTAAAATGTGAGAGAATATATTTACGTAAATACAAATATTCTGCAACAACTACCTTCAAATTTATTTAGTTCAGTCCAACCGTTAGGACATAAAATGTGATATTTTCAGCTTCAAGTATCAGACCCCTAAACAAGCAGAACTTGAGTCATCTTCTCAAGAGGAGCTAAGTAAACTAGGAAGTATACTATAAATTTTGCTCCTCTCCAATCTTCATAAGTGATATTGTGCAATGTGAGCTATAGATGAAACTAGGAAAGAGGGGGTAGATTAGTGGATTACAACAGTTATATACATACTATATGAATACCTAAGTAATACATAAAAAGGAAAAGTTGTTACTGGAAATATCAAAAAGTTCTTGACGCATTTACTACAAATTTTTACACGACACTTCAATGAATTTCGGACGTACAAGGATTATATATTTCTCTAATATATATATATATATATATATATATATATATATATATATATATATATATATATATATATACTTACTTACTTATCGCGAATGGACCCAGAAGGATCACGCAAAGCTTTCTGACGTCGTTTCTTCCATACTTCTTTCATTCGTTCTCCATGTTTTCTTTTTCTTTCTTCTGTCCATTTTGTTCCTGGTGTCTTTAGTGCTTCCTTCTCCGACAATACAATCCACTTTTCCACCTTATTTCTAAAAGTTTTTCTGTCTTTGACATCTTTAAGTTCAATATTTGCTTTTTGTAAATCTAATTTTACTTGGCTAATCCATGGTGTTGTTGATTTGACTTTTTCTATGTAAGTGAGAATTCTGTTGGTGAGTCGTGTGGGGGGAAGTCTAGTGACATGTCCATAAAATTTTATTCTTCGCCTTCTTATGTCTGCTGCCAGGTTTGATATAGTTTCTGTGGTTCTTCTTGATTGTATCCGGTATCCTTCTTCTGTTAATTTTGGACCTAAAATCTTTCTCATAATTTTGCGTTCT
The DNA here is from genome assembly GCF_021461395.2 of Schistocerca americana. Lineage (NCBI taxonomy): Eukaryota > Metazoa > Arthropoda > Insecta > Orthoptera > Acrididae > Schistocerca > Schistocerca americana. Next base: position 658,784,100 of record NC_060120.1, on the reverse strand, counting down.
TCTTTTAGTATTTTTTCTAAATCACATTTTGTGTGGAGTGTGAGCGTTTCACTAGCATGTAGTGCTGCTGGCTTAATTACTGCGCAGTAGTGTCTGATTTTTGTGTTCGAGGAGATGCATTTTTTATTGTATATTTCATGTGTCATATCATATGCTCTCTTCATTTTCTGTTGTCTGATCTTCAGTGCAACTTTCTCTCCTCCGGTTGGCTCCAAAATTTCACCTAGGTATTTAAAATGTTTTACTCTATTTATTTTTCCATATTTTGTGTTCAAACTATGTATATGGAATTTCGTACAGAAAAATTCTGTCTTTTGAAACGAAATTTGTAAACCTACTTTGTCCGCGCATTCCTTAAGGATCTCTATTTGTTTGGTGGCGATTTCTTCATCATCTGCAAGTATGGCCAAGTCGTCCGCGAATGCTAAACAAGATATCTCCACGTTGACTTTGGTTCTACCAAAATGGATTGGTTTCCAGTAGGAATGATTTTTTAATTTTTTTTCCCATTCCTTAATGACTTTATCCAGGACTATATTAAACAGAAGTGGAGATAGCCCGTCACCTTGACGTACTCCAGTTTTTATGAGAAAAGGTTCAGAGATTTCTCCCCTGAATTTAACTTTAGATACAGTGTCTGTCAGTGATTCTTTGATAAGCCTTAGTGTTTTGGAGTCAAGTCCAAGTTCCTCTAAAATGTTAAACAAAGATTGCCGGTCAATTGAGTCATAGGCTTTCTTAAAATCTACAAATGTACAAATTATGGGGGCATTTCTAATTGCTTTGTGTTTTAATATTGTCTTTAAATTAAATATTTGTTCTATGCATGAGCGACCTTGGCGGAAGCCTGCTTGATAATCACCAATTTGGCGTTCCAGCTGCTCTTGTGTTCTTTTCAGCAGGCATGTTGAGAGAATTTTGTAGGTGACTTGTAAAAGTGAGATTCCCCTGTAGTTATTGACATTTGTTCTGTCTCCTTTTTTATGTAACGGGTGAATAAGGGCACATTTCCAATCCTCTGGTAATTTTTCTGTTTCCCATATTTTTCTTATTATTTTTGTGAGCTCTTGCAACGTCTTTGGTCCTAGGTTTTTTAATAGCTCTGCAACAATGCCATCTTCGCCAGATGTTCTATTATTTGTTAAGTTTTTAATGTGACACTTGATTTCTTCCTGTGTTGGTGGTAATGAATCCGGTTGAGCGTTGGCACTGATTTCTTTGGGAAACCTTAAACTAGGTTCTGGGCAATTTAGTAGGTTAGAAAAATATTGAGCCAATACTTGACAGTTTTCCTGGTTTGTTAGGGCTAATTTACCATCTGGTTTTCTGAAACATAAATTTTGAGGGCTATATCCTTGTATTTTATCTGCGAAAGTTCTGTAGAAGTCTCTTGTATTATAGTTTTGGAAATTTTCTTCTATGGCATCCAGTTGTGCCTTTGTGTACTTCCTTTTTGCTTGCCTAATAGATTTTGAAACCTGTTTTCTAGCCTCGTTAAATAAATGTAGACTTTCTTGTGATTTTTTACTGTTATAGTTTTGAAATGCCTTTTTTCTCCTTTCCAATGCATTTTCACAGTCTGAATCCCACCAAGGGTGTTTGAATATCTTTTTCAAGGGAATAGTTTCCTTAGCTATTCGCGTGATTTTAGAATGAAATTCTTCCCATGTGTTTGCCTTTTCCTTCTCCCATTCTTCTTTTACTTTAGCCTCAGGTACAGGGCGGGTCGCAGGTGGCGGATAGCGAACGATCCATCAGATATGGTGGACAGCTGCGAATAAGGGGAAACCCAAATAAGCAGTCCCGGACCGAGGCGGCAGCATCACGAGGGTGTGGGAGGGTGACTTTTGGCAAGGGTCACACTCATTCAAAAACCACAGAACCCGAAGACGTTGCTGTGTCATGGCGAGTAAGTGCCGCCATTACAATAAGCACTGTCAACACCCAAATCCAGGACGCGTCTGAAGTGCGAACCATCGGCATCCTGGTCAGCGTCTGTTCACACAATGTGCGGCTGGTCATAATGCGCCAGGAACTAACAATCCCTGGTTCTAAACACCCAGTGGAAACACTGGACCAACTTGATTACAAGCAAGTATGACTCGTGCAAGTAATAACAACATTACCCCAGGTGGTAACCAATCCACCCATCAACAGATGGCAACCAGGAATTCGGATTCTGGGGAACCTGGACTTACACGATTACATCAGAGAAAGTCGGAGCTCTCTGGCAAACTTCCACTTAAAACACCTACATACATTGGAACCTTTAACATAAATACATTAATCCAACCAGGAAAACTTCTAAACCTCACAGCAGAACTTGAAAAGCAAAAGATAGTAATACTAGCTTTACAGGAGACACGTTTTACAGATGAAGAAACATCAGATTATGGCAACTATCGCATCTTTAAGAGCAAGACGGATAAACGAATCGGAAGAGGAGCCCCCCATCTCGGGATGGCGTTCATCATACACAAGAGCGTGCTCAGCTCCATCAAGGAAGTTACTCCCGTAAATAATAGGATAATGACGATGCGCTTACAATGTGCCAACAAAACATACACAATGGTTAATGTTCATGCTCCCACAAACGGAGACAACAAGAAAAACCCCATAGAAAAGTTCTGGGAAAATTTGGAGAATATAATGGCCAAGATTCCAAAAGATGATACAAAAGTTCTACTCGGCGATTTTAATGCCCAAATTGGTAGAGAGAAAATCCACCAAAAAACCGTAGGCAAATATCCTGCACATAAATTTACCAATAAAAATGGTACAAGGCTCGTCGAACTATGTAAGCAGAATAACCTGAAGATAATGTCAACATCTCTAAGAAAATGTCCAAGAAAACAAAAGACATGGAGATCTCCTATACAACAAATTGGCGAGTTTCAAATAGATCATGTGGCGATTTCATACCTAGTACAAAAAGAAATTTACGACGTCCAAGTACGCAGAGGAGCAAACATTGATTCAGACCATTACCTAACTAGAATTAAAATCAAGTTTACAGCACGAAGAAGTCATCAGAAGAAAACAGATATATATATATATATATATATATATATATATATATATATATGTGTGTGTGTGTGTGTGTGTGTGTGTGTGTGTGTGTGTGTGTACGCCTACAAGGTTGCGAACGCCCCTTTATGTCTGGTGGCATCGTACACACTGGTAAAGGAAACGAAGCAAATGTGCCACAGGAGAAGCTAATGAAATAGATGTACTAGCGGCAATGCACCACAACCCATGAATAATCGCTCGGCAACTACACTGCGATTCCCGCATGTCCGAAGGTAGTATTGCCGCAGTACTGCATCATCAGAAGTATCGTCCATACCACGTATCATTGCATCAAGAACTTCATGGCACGTAACCTGGAACTTTTTTGTGAATGGGCGCGGCAACAAATGCATACGACGCCAACTTTATCTGCCGAGGTACTATCTTCTGATGAGTCTGCTTTCACAAACCATGGTAGCGTTAACATAACATGCATTCCTGGAGTGTAGATAATCGCAAGTGGTTACGGCAAGTTGATCATCAGTGTCCTTGGCCGGCTAACATATGGTGTGGCCTTATGGAGCACAAACTAATTGGTCCGTATTTTATCGACGGCGGGTTGAATGGACGCACTTATTGAACGTTTCTGGAACAGGAACTACCGGAACTACGGCAGTATATTGCCCTGGACGTTCGACAACATATTTGGTTTCAGGATGACGGTTTCCCAGCGCATTACGCTAGTGAATCATGGGAGATATTAGACCGCGTTTACACTGATCAGTGGATCGACAGAGGTGGCCCTATTAATTAGCCCGCTAGGTCACCGCATTTGACGCCACCGGATTTCTTTCTGTGGGGATAATGTGACTAGGAAGTGCCAACGGGCAAGGAAGACGTGGTCGACAGCACCAGAAACGCCTGTGCTGACGTTCCCGTGGATATGCTTCTGTCCTTTGTGCGGTCATACGAGTAGCGGATCACTAAGCGTATTGAAGCTGGCGTTACTATGTTTGAACACTTAATCTAATTGCAAAAACAGAGTAGAGTTCGCCTCGAGCCACGCCCAAAGTCCCCTGTTCGATATGTCGGAGGAATGAGAATGGGATTTCCAATTAGAAGTTATGAAATACTGACCTGTCCTAATCTCGCAGTATGGAACTGGTGGCCCACGTGCTATTGAATATTCAGGGGCCAATTAGTAGCATATCGTAAATTACGACTGTGTTCCCATTTCTATTCCTCCGATTACAGCGCTATCTGTGTCAATACAAAGAAACTGCTTCAGACACAACGTATGTAGATTTTGTCGTAGAGTCGTAATCTGCAATAGAAAACGGGGGTTCCTATTGAAGATTTTAAAGCTACTCCCCACCACCTCCACACGGAGTGGCGTATCATTGGATGTCCCTCTCCAAGACAAACAAACTGAAAGAATAACTTATTTTGATCCGATGTGTAGTTTTCGAGATATTTCAGTGTCTGCAGTAAAATGAACACTCTAAATATGATAGCTGTCCAGAAAGTAAGTTCCGATCGGTCGAAAAATGGAAACCACTGGGAAAATCCGGTAAAGCTTTGCACAGATGTGTTGGGTATTGTCTCTAGTATGTCGATCGATCGTGTAGCTTTGCTCTTTTCCGTTTTGAGTGAACAGTGAACACGTAAAGATGCGCAGGGAACAGTGTCTCCTGCCAAGTATGAGGGCCTGGTTAGAGATTTCGCCTGTGTCATGCAGCCCACATAACACAACTGTCGAGCAGTTCCTTCTCGGCCGCACACTGCAGGGGCAATGCAGACGCTCCTGCAGCGTTTCCGATGATAAGTGTTTGATCACCCGCAATACAGTCCGTAATTGGCTCCCCCTGAGTCTCAATTCTGCTCACAAAAACCGCTGGCTATGAAGACAAAATTTTCCCGCAGACAACGAGCTGCAGACCAGTGCAGATAACTGGCCGAAAGCACAGGCGGCTGCTTTCAGTGACGAGGATACTGGAAAGTCGATACAACACTACTCGAAGTTGGAGAGGCGACTATGTAGAGAAGTAGGTGGGAGATGTACCTAACGGTTGCAAATAAAACGTTTCTGGTTTTCACTGTGGTTTCCATTTCGCGATCAATCGGAACTTATTGTCTGGACAATCCTCGTATCATGTTGACAGAAAACATTGTTTCAAAAATTCTGAAAAAGATCTTGACCGTTTTACTCAGATTTTTACGCAATACTCTATTAAACATTCAGAATGAAATGGACAAAGAGAGAGGGAAGGACGAGATTGGCAGAGGGAGGGGGAAGCAAGTTATGCACAAAGAGTTGGGGAGAGGAGGAGATGTACGGAGCTAGTGAGCATTCAGATGGAAATGCGGAAATGGATACAGAGAAAAGATGAACAGAGAGAGAGGGGGGGACGAGAAGCTGGGATGGGCAGAGAGAAAAGGTGGAGGAAGGGGCGAGGAATTTAGGATGCATATGCAATTCCTATACATATTTAGCACTTGCAAAACATTACCGTGTTCACCAGACACTTAATAAACACAAATCCTCCGGTCCAGATTATACACCAATAAGATTCCTTGCAGCGTATACTAACATAACAGCGCCCTACTTAACAATCATATACAACCTCTTTTGACGAAAAATCCGTATCTAAAGACTAGAATGTAGCAAAGGTCACAATAATACCAGCAAAGGAAGTAGGAGTAATGTGATGAATTACAGACCCATATCACTGACATAGATTGGTAGCAAGAGTTTGGAATGTATACTTTGTTATAACACTATGAATTACCGAATGAAACTATATGGTTCCAGAGGCCTTTTCTTGTCTCAAGCAACTATGATGCACATATGCTACCTGCATATATATATACGTTATGAATTGACTCGAAGAAAACGATCTATCGGCACATAATCAGCAAGGATTCAGAAAACATCGCTTTCGTGCAAAACCTGGTTCTTCATTCTCTCGAAGTAATGAGTGATATCTACGTTGCCTTACGGTTTTCTGCTGAGTAGTTGACCTCTAAACAGCATCCTATACGAGCAAACCAATAACGTCTTTACCTGATGTTGCTCGCGCCTTCGGTAATTGGTCAATGTCGGCACTGTTTAAAAAAAATAGCTCAAAAATGTCGTATGGTCGAGCCGTACACGTCTGCTTTCATGTCCAGTAGTTAAGTCGTTAGCTGTGATCCTGTAGTCACATAGTCTATGCATTACCCAGAGTTACGAACTAATAAAATACATATAAATATAAAATGAAAGATAAATGAATAATTTAAGGAAAATGATTCTATTTTATCCTCTGTAATTGATGTAGATGTCAGAGAATTATGGTCAAAAATGTTTATTGAAGAAATTACATCTCAAGTAAATAGAAAGTGCTCCTATAATACCCAGTTACATTAAAGGCAAAAAATGTTTTCAACTGCAGTGAAGTTGCGTTGAGAACATTGCGAGAATGGTAGCAGAGCCCCCAACGTAAATAATAATGCAAGATGCTCAGAAACTAAGTCCATTTCGTGATCATAATACATGAAATATTCACCACCTCAAATACTTCAAAGTTCCATATGATAATTTACAAACTAAAACATGCAAGATAACGAGTGTGCCAAAGGCATTGCTGCAGTGGTAACACCGGTTCCCGTCAGGTCACCGAAGTTGGGCGCTGTCGGGTTGCGCTAGCACTTGGATGGGTGACCATCCGGTCTGCCCGAGCGCTGTTGGCGAGCGGGGAGCACTCAGCCCTTGTGAAGCAAACTGAGGAGCTACTTGACTGAAAAGTAGCGGCTCCGGTATCGTAAACTGACATACGGCCGGCAGAGCGGTTTGCTGACAACGTGTCTCCCCACATCCACATCCTGAGACGCCTGTGGGATGAGGACGACGCGGCGGCCGGTCGGTACCGTTGGGCCTTCATGGCCCGTTCGAGAGGAGTTTAGTTTAGTTTTAGAGATAACGAGTAGAATTCCGTAATGCAACTACAGAATGTCAGAGTACGATAGCGGCCATTCATCGCCATCACCTACAGGGCCGATTAACTCACGTCACCTCAGGCAGGTCTGCCTTCTTGAATAATTGTACGTAAAGTGCCACAAAAGTTATAGCTTCGTTGCAGCTATTCACTGCCCAGAATCTATCACCTACACAATCACACTTGTTATCACAGACAGGTCTGCCATTTTCTAGAATAAATGTGAAAGTGTCTTCCTCAAGATCTAAACGAAACGTATCTAGAATCGTTCCCTTGAGCTCCTCACTCCAAAACGTCTGTCCCACTTGACTCCAGTGGTGGTCTGACAATGAATGCTTTTCCATTGGCTGAAGATCGTCCCCACCAGAAATATGTCGTTCTTAAGTTCTACAAACATTATTTGACTGAACTTGATCACTTCCCTTCCCAGACTAAACTAATCCATTACAACAACGTTGTACAACATTACAACAACAAATATTATACGCATTTGATCACATTCAGACCGTCACAGTAATTACAAACAAAGGTTTGTTCACAAATAAATACACTACTGGCCATTAAAATTGCTACACCAAGAAGAAATGCAGATTATAAACGGGTATTCACAGGACAAATATAGTATAGTAGAACCGACATGTGATTACATTTTCACGCAATTTGGGTGCATAGGTCCTGAGAAATCAGTACCCAGAAGAACCACCTCTTGCCATAATAACGGCCTTGATACGCCTGGCCATTGAGTCAAACAGCGCTTGGATGGCGTGTACAGGTACAGCTGCCCATGCAGCTTCGACACGATACCACAGTTCATCAAGAGTAGTGACTGACGTATTGTGACGAGCCAGTTGCTCGGCCACCGTTGACCAGACGTTTTCAATTGGTGAGAGATCTGGAGAATGTGCTGGCCAAGGCAGCAGTCGAACGTTTTCTGTATCCAGAAAGGCCCGAACAGGACCTGCAACATGTGGTCGTGCATTATCCTGCTGAAATGTAGGGTTTCGCAGGGATCGAATGAAGGGTACAGCCACGGGTCGTAACACATCTGAAATGTAACGTCCACTGTTCAAAGTGCCGTCAATGGGAAGAAGAGGTTGTAAGGGGTCCGTAGGCCCTTACTATAAGTTTGCACTCGGCACAGGTCGATAGGGCAAACAATCGATAGTGTTGTGTTGCGAGAGCGAGTGTAGAGTTGAGTCAGTTCCCAGGTTGCGGGCCGAGCCGTGTGGAGGTCTGTTGCTGTAATGCAAGGCTTTACCGACAAAGGGAGTGGCCATCGCCGCGGTTTAACCCCTTTGTTTTAGAGTAATACGGGAAAGTGAAAAAGTATAATTAAGAGAGTGATCAGTGACATTTCTGTGCCGATATTTGTGGTTTCGCGTCTACCGCGCCGGCATCATTTGGATTGCAGTGTTGTATTGCAGTGAATGAATTTGCGGGTAACAATAATGAATAGCGAGGAAGCCTGTGCTGAGATTAGCCGTAATTAAATATGTATGACGAAGCAGTGGCTGTCTCCTTCCTTTTGTATTTTTGAGACGAATATAGGTCCTTGATTAGTGAAGCTGTGTTGGCGTTTCTTCTTGTCACCGGACACTTCATTATTACAGCATTTGAGAAGGACAAAATGGAATGTAACAACTCCGTAGCAGTCAAATCCGATTGCCAGCCCCATTAGGTACACGGTCACATTAATTAATATTTGTTTGGGCCGCTATCAGATCCCGATCGAGCGGGATACATAAATCGGACTTGTTACACCCTTGGCTTACCGTGAAAGGACAAGTGCAATTTTCGGACGAATCGTAAAGAACAATAGGTAATTTTATCTTGCTTAACGCGAGAAAATATTTTTCAATGTTGGATCGGGACAGAGCATAAACTTTAAAATCGCGACAAGAATCAGTGCATTTTTGAACAATACGAAGTAATAGCATCTTACGATTATGACTAAACTGTTTTTTCTTGCCATATTAGATAAGAATAATAGTGTCAATAAACTGTGTTATAATGTGCAAATGCGTAAATCCGCGCGAAAAACTGTGATAAGTGAACACTAAAGAAAGACACGTGTGAACATTACTATAGCAAAACGAACTAAGAATTAGTCACGGAAGCTTTAAAGAAGTGTTTAGTGGTAATATTGTGACCGAAATTGCTTTTAGAATAGTGAAAATCGGACAGCTTCATGTGGACCCATAAACTGTTATGCGGACGACAGTGTATTGTGGCGACGCAATTGTTGAGTGACGTCATGCTGACCCCTGTAGCAGCTGCGCCAAAGAGCTTCGATCTGTGAGGTGATTTCACACGTCATCCCAACTACCTGTGCAAGGAGTAGGTCAAGCGCAGATGCACTACACCGAGCGCCGACCCGGCATGTAGCAGCTGAACTACAAACTACGCCCGCCTGCAGCGCCATGGAGCAGCCACTGAGAACTACGACATCCCACCACAGCGAGCAGCGCGACTTCGAGACACCGAGCGACGACCCAGCGTCTAGCGGCCGAACTACAAACTACGCCCGCCTGCAGCGCCACGGAGCGGCCGACGGAGAACTACGACGACTCGCCACAGATCTTCAGCGCGACTTCACGTGGCTCCGGCGGCAGTACAGCGCCACGCCCACTTCAAACGTCAAAACATCATGACTCATGGTAACGTCAGTTGGTGAGTGAAGACGACTGGTTAGCATAACATTAAATTGCAGTGTGCAGTCTTCGCGGTAAATAAACAATTGTAAACTGAATTGCACATTAGGAAAAAGTGCCCAATTACAATAATTTCCGAAAAGTTTGCAAAACATACTCTGAAATATAGCATACTTATTTACGCATACTGTGCTGTCTAAATGGTAATTATACAGATATGGTCATTGTTTTTGGGGATTTTACATTTATAGATTTAATGAATGGTGTGATTTATCTTATTTAGAACATTTTACATAAGCTGTGTATGTGAGAATTGATATTTGAAATTATTAGGTTTCGGGAGTCGTTATGTTCGGTATTCATACGTATTGTATCAATTTTGGGATTAACTGAAAATACTGCAGGTACTGTTTGATCAGTTTCATGGTAATTAGGAGTGTTTTGGGTTACTAGAGGTTATTTTCTATTACTTGCCTGTGCATTAAAAATAAACCAAACATGTCTACTGAAGATAAGCAGGTTTGTGAGGCAGTAGTTGAAAGGAAAGGGATAGGACAGGAAGACAGAGATGATTCGGGAATCAGTGATTACGGAGTGTCATTAGGTAGCCCATTAGCACATTCAACTAGTTATCCCAAGACACCGGGACAAACGACAAGAAATAAGTCAGTTTCAGGGGATGCAGATAAGTGGTCGATGTTGGTAGACTTGATAAAGAAGACTAACGCATCATTAGAGAAAAGTTTACAAGAAAGTAATGCATCATTAGAGAAAGGTTTACAAGAAACTAGAGAAGAGGGAAGAATATTCCGCGAGTCGTTAGAGAAGGGTTTACAAGAAACTAATGCATCGTTAGAGAAGGGTTTGCAAGAAACTAGAGAAAGCTTAGAAAAGTCATTTAAGGAAACCCTAACACAAGAGCTCAAAACATTGGAAGGGAAGATCGAATATAATCTGAAGAAGGAAATACAGGAATTAGAAGAACGACTGAAGATGGACATCAACGAGAGAGAGAGTAAGCTACAGAAGAATATAGACCAAGTCCAGGGAGACGTGGGGAAGATGGAAGGAACGTTAACAAAAAAGATAGAAGACGATATTGAAGAAACGAAAGCCGAATTGGGAGAAAGAATCAACGAAGTGGAAACAAATTGCAATCATCGAATCGCCGAGGTGACGCAGATGCAGAAACAATGCAATGATGTGGTTAAGGGGATAGGAGATAGGCAAAACCAACTGGCTGTCAATCTGAGAAATGCTATAGCCGTGCAACGAGAAGAGGATAACAAGAGGGTTGCAATGGAGGTCAGGCAATTACAACAGGGAGTGCAGCAATTGGAGAGCAAGACAGAAGAAATTGATAAACGAATTAGCAATGCCACTTTAACCGTTGGGGAAGGTAGGGTCGTTACCTTGATGAGCAATAATAATCGGTACGTCCAAAATAATGCAGGGCAGAAATTTAGACCAAAAGGCGGGTTGTACCCAATGATATTTATGAAATGGTTAAAAGGAGTTTTCCCAGCACATTTTAAAGACTCAGACAAGATTCAATTTGCAATAGATAGAATGGAAGGTGAGGCCTTCACTTGGGGAGTCAGGAAGAAGGAAGGGACTACTAGTTATGATCAGTTTGAAGAGGAATTCTTGAAGAAATACTGGTCCAAAAGTCATCAGTGTGCAGCAATTGAGGACCTACTCCACCGCAAGTCACTTAGTACATGGAGAGGAACATTGAGAGAGTTTGCCGAACATTTGTGGGAATTGAACAAGACCTTGGAACAACCCCTGAGTGATGACGTAATGATATCAGCGATAAAAAGAAGACTGAGCCGGAGAATGCAAGAAACTGTATCCGGGAGCCTAATTAAAGATAGGGAGGCCTTGATGGAAATACTAGAACAGTTGGAATCTGTTCGATCACAGGAACACAATCAAGCTAATGATCAAAACCGAGGGGGGAGTAATGACCCAAGGAATCATTTTGGTAATTCGTCTAATTATAGAGGAAGAGGTGGTGGCCATAGGTACAGGAACCATGGTGGTGAACAGCAATGGAGAAGTGACTGGAGAAGGAGTGAAGAACCAAGAGATCATGAGAGAGGATGGGATAGGCGAATCAATGACACAGTGCATATAGAAGAGGGTGAGAGACTGGAAAACTGAATGACACTCCAGATGAGGTCCGGTCAGAAGTGAGAGCTACAAGGACCAGAGTAAACCTACTAAGACACGACAATGGTGGAGATCTGAGAGAAGATCTACTGGAGGAAAGAAGTAGGATTCCCAAAGAACCCATACTACCCATGATAAGGATCAAGCTATGTGGACTGAATATCGAGGCATTAGTCGATACAGGAAGTGAAGCATGTGCAGTATCCAAGAGGTTATATGAACAGGTACTAAAAGCAAACATTAGCTTGCCTAGTTTCCCGGTGAGGGGAGTGAGAATTGTGAATGCGTTGGGTGCAAGGAGTAAACCTATTAAAGAACAAGTGTTGATTACCTTCGAGGTAGAGGGAGAAGAATACGAAGCAATATTTTTGGTGGTGGCTGGATTGAACACATCAATTATTTTAGGGATAGATTGGTTGAATGAAGTTGATGCAGTAGTGAGTTTTGATGAAGGTACTATCAAGGTCAAAGGAAGAAGAGGAGAAGAGAAGAGGTTAAAGTTTGCTGAGTGCAATCGAAGGAGAGGAGGATTTCAGAAGGATAAGTTTGTGTTATGAAGAGGAACCCACCATGGGATACGGGGAAGAGAAACTAGAAGAAGAAGTGTTGATATACCTTAAAGGATTAGCACGAGAGAATAGACACAAAGAGGATAAGATCAATAAAAAGTTGGAGGAGATGACACACATAGATGAGGGGACTAAGAAGAAATTAGCCACAGTATTATACAGGCGTTGTAAGGTATTTTCTCAACGGCCAGGTATCATGAAAGGGGTGGAGTGTAAGCTAAAGATAAAGAACCATAAACAGTTCAATATAAAACAGTACTCCATTCCCCAGGCGAAACGAAGAGCAGTAGATGAAGAGATACATAGGATGATGGACCTTGGTGTTATAGAAAGGGCCAACAGTCAATATAACAACCCCCTATTTGTTGTTGATAAGAAGGATGGGAAGGTGAGGATAGTTTTGGATGCACGAACAGTGAACAAAATCATCGAGCCGGAGCAGGACAAACCTGAGACTATAGAAGAACTGATTCAAAATTCCGAGGAGCAGAGGTGCTTAGTAGTATCGACTTAACTGCTGGTTACTGGCAAATACCATTGGCCACAGAGTCCCGCCAGTATACAGCATTTACTTATGGAAGGAGGTGCTATCAATTTAGAGTGTTGCCATTTGGGCTTAATGTGTCAGTGTCTGAATTCATAAGAGTGATGGATAAGATACTAGGCGAGGAGTTACTTAAAAAGGTCACCGTCTACGTTGATGACCTCTTGATAGCAAGCGAATCATGGGAAGAACATTTGAATAGATTGAATGCAATCTTGGCAGCTTTTGAAACCGCAGGGGTAACTGCAAACCTAGACAAGTCGGATTTTGGCAAATCAAAGATAAAATTCCTGGGCCATATAATATCCGAGGAGGGTATCTATCCTGATCCTAGTAAAATGGAGGCTATTAGAAATTTTCCGACCCCCCATAGCAAGAAGCAGTTGCGAGCATTCTTTGGGGTTTGTGAGTTTTATAGAAAATTTGTCAAAGGATCTGTACTCAATGCCCCGAGTATGAGGGAATTGACCAAGGCGTGGATGCCGTGGCATTGGAGTGCAGAGTGCCAAACCGAGTTTGAGAATATCAAGGAAGCACTGTATGGTGCAGACATATTGTACCACCCGGATTTTTCCAAGGATTTTTGTTTAGGAGCAGACAGCTCTGACTATGGACTAGGAATACATCTGTACCAAATGGAGAGGAGCGGAAATGGTGAGAGTGTAAGAACAATAGCGTTCGGTAGCAGAAGTTTAAATGCTTGGGAAAGGAAATATTCGATTACTGAAAGGGAGGCATTGGCAATTGTGTGGGGGTTTAAGCATTTCCGGTATTATTTGGCCAGGAGGCATGTGAAAGTAGTGACTGACCATAAGGCCCTTACATTTCTGACTACGAGCAAGTTGAGGCATAGCAGACTAACGCGATGGGCCCTGGCATTACAAGACTATGACTTCGAGATAATTTATGAACCAGGAGCAACACATATAATACCTGATGCTTTATCAAGATTACCAGCTGACTCAAGAGGAATGTTGGTGGACAGGCCAGAAGGAGAAGGAGTTACAATTAACCTGATGAAGGGAGTACAGTATGAAGAATTCATAAGGAAGTTCCTAAAGAATGTGTGCAGGGAACAGAACGAGGACGAGAAATTAAAGACAATTAAAAACAAATACAGGTGTGCAGGAGAGGAAAGAATTCGCACATTTTATTATATTCATAATGGGATACTTTATAAAAGAACAAGGAGAGTGAGGAGGACTGGAAACTCTGTGTGCCTGAGCATGTGGTAGAAAAATTAATTTGGTATACGCACTATACTATGCGCATTATGGACCGAAGAAGTGTCTGGAAAAGTTGAAGTTAGATTGTGCATTCAACAACATGGGAAGGCGTATACATAAGATACTGAGTACATGTGACACCTGTCAAAAATCTAAAACGACTACAGTACAGCACAAAGGATATATGCATCCAATTGTACCAACTGCAATTAAGGACATAGTCGCAGTGGATCTCTTTGGGCCACTTCCTACCTCACGAGGGAATTACACACAAATCTTATTAGTGGAAGAACTGGTTTCCAAGTACATAAAATTTTACCCGTTGAAGAAAGCCACTAGTAGAGCCATCATTAACCATTTTGAAAAAGACTATTTTCAAAAGGTGTGTATTCCTAAGCGAATTTTGAGTGATAATAGGTCACAATTTAGGTCAAGGGAGTGGACAGAGATGCTAAATGAACACAGAATAGAGCAAATTGCCATTTCTAGGTATAGGCCAGCTTCTAACCCTGCAGAACGAACAATGAAGGAATTGAACCGTTTGTGCCGAACATACTGTCATAGGAAGCATGGTTCATGGAAAGAATATCTGGCGGAATTTTAGCGGGTCAGGAATCACCTCCCACATGATTCTACAGGGTTTGCACCATGTGAAGTATTGCTCAATCAAGAACCCAACAGTATTTTTCGTGAGTTGGTAGTCTGCCCACCAGGAAGTTCATTGACTTGGGAAAGGAAATTGGAGCTAGTGGAATTAAGTATGAAGGAGAAGGCTAGAAAAAGATAGGAAAGACACGACAAGCTAGTGAAACCAATAACTTACCGAGTGGGAGGCTTGGTACTAGTAAAGGTTCATGCAAAATCAAAGAAAATAAACTCTGAAATACATAAATTCAACCACGTTTATAAGGGACCATACAGGATTATAATAATTGGTCATCCTAACACTGTGGAGCTGGAATATGCACGGACGAAGGGAGTGCATGGTAAGGAACATGTGGAAAACATAAAAAGGTACTACTCACACGAGAACAGGGATAACCCAGATGAGGAAGGGGAACTCGATTAGGGCAAGTGTCTGAAATGAGAGTGTTCAAGCTCCTTGATGTAGTTGAGTAGGACATGTTTAGAACATTTAGTTGTTAAACGGACATTTGAAAAAGGGAAATGTTTATTTACATTGTGTTTTCTGATGTATTATAATTAGAATTGCATATTTCATATCGACGATTACCTGAGAATGGGTATAAAACCTGTAACAACTAATTTGTAGTATAATAATTCATATGTCATGTGTTCAAGTAATAATTTTTGATTGTATGTTGTGTGTTTCATTCAATATGGACTATAGAGGATTATTGCTGCTTGACAAAGAAAATTGTGATTTGGACAATGCCATGTTTGTGAGATGTAATAACCTTTTGTAGAAATTATTGTGGAGGCAGCCCACTACCAGAGTCGAGGGATTATTTAGTGAATTGTAATTTCATTAATTATTTACACTGTGTGTTTTGTTCAGATGTAGCAATGTCTGATTCCCTTGCCGATTCTTTTACGCCAGAGGCTCCAAAGAAGTTTTCGAGGGCGGGGATGTAAGGGGTCCGTAGGCCCTTACTAAAAGTTTGCACTCGGCACAGGTCGATAGGGCAAACAATCGATAGTGTCGTGTTGCGAGAGCGAGTGTAGAGTTGAGTCAGTTCCCAGGTTGCGGGCCGAGCCGTGTGGAGGCCTGTTGCTGTAATGCAAGGCTTTACCGACAAATGGAGTGGCCATCGCCGCGGTTTAACCCCTTTGTGTTAGAATAATACGGGAAAGTGAAAAAGTATAACTACGAGAGTGATCAGTGATATTTCTGTGCCGATATTTGTGGTTTCGCGTCTACCGCGCCGGCGTCATTTGCATTCACCACGATGTCGCCAAACACGGATGAGACCATCATGATGCTGTAAACAGAACCTGGAGTCATCCGAAAAAATGACATTTTGCCATTCGGGCACCCAGGTTCGTCGTTGAGTACACCATCGCTGGCGCTCCTGTCTGTGATGCAGCGTCAAGGATAACTGCAGCTATGGTGTCCGAGCTGATAGTCCATGCTGTTGCAAACGTTGTCGAACGGTTCGTGCAGATGGTTGTTGTCATGCAAACGTCCCCATCTGTTGACTCAGGGATCGAGACATGGTTGCACGATCCGTTACAGCCATGCGGATAATATGCCCGTTATCTCAACTGCTAGCGATACGAGGCCGTTGGGATCGAGCACGGCGTTCCGTATTACCCTCCTGAACCCACCGATTCCATATTCTGCTAACAGTCATTGGATCTCGAGCAACGCGAGTAGCAATGTCGCGATACGATAAACCGCAGTCGCGATTGGCTACAAACGTGATAGTACGCGTTTCTCCTCCTTACACGAGGCATCAAAACTACGTTTCACCAGGCAACGCCGGTCAACTACTGTTTGTGTATGAGAAATCGGTTGGAAACTTTCCTCATGTCAGCATGTTGTATGTGTCGCCACCGGCGCCAACCTTGTGTGAGAGCTCTGAAAAGATAATAATGTGCATATCACAGCATCTTCTTTTCTGTAGGTTAAATTTCGCGTCTTTAGAACGTCATCTTCGTGGTGTAGCAATTTTAATGGCCAGTCGTGTAAGTTAGTATTCTCTCGAAAGTGTACTCACGTTAAATGACGACAGATTGTCGCTAAATACCGCTTAAGCAGTTATTTATGACTGTTTGACAGAAATGTCTCTTTGGCGCTGTTTTTAATGGTGATGTCAGCTAACAAAGGCAACTGAGCACTTCTTCAATCACCGTGATTTTATATTAGCAATTGTAATCTACAGTTCAATAAATATCTTACAGAAATAGTAACATATTCATTAAATAAGTACTCGTACATAAGTATGACAAGATAGAGATATCCATGCTGCATTCATTTGTTGAGTTATTGTGGAGTATACGATGTTGTGGCAAGCATCTGCATACTGAAGAGATATAAAAAGAAACGTAGTAAATCAAGAAATAGATGAAATATAGATATGAAGCCTTCAGGTATGTTAGCTATTGTGCAATGCTACCATCTGAGATATCGTTTGTTGAAATCGCATGAAGCATTTTAAAGTTGTTAATTCAAAGATTCAGGATGAAAATGTTTAGTAACTATAAAATATTAACTTGCTTAGCTTTAAAGACATTGAAAATATTGTTGTGTCATTGGGTGCTCCTCATTTCTCTGGTGTTGCAGATGGATTCAGTTTTGCTTTATAAAGTCACTGTGATTTAGTGTGGAATTTAAAAGAGATGTAAGTAGTCATCTTTCAGCTGGTCTGAAAGTCTGCCATTGCTGGTGCATGCCGCATCCTTCTAACCTCCTGACCGCTGTCCAGATTCCCAGCTAAGGGGTTTGCCCATTTGCTACCGAGCCCCTTCACTCGCCAGCAACAGTCTCTGTGGCTGGACCGACAGTGGCGCTTTGGCTGGCCTTAGGCTGTCCACCAGGACTCAGCCTCAGAAGAAAATTCAACCCCTTTCGTGGCAGTTCAAGGTGGTCGAATAACCGCCCTACCCATTGATAATGTATAACATTACACTTTCGTATACAGGATACAGATCTGTGAATATGTCGTGGAGGTACAGTGGTGATTACATGTACATTTTTCTGCAGTCAGATATTGATTATGACAAAATGGGGTTTGGTTGTTTATTTAATGATTTCCACATTGAATAAGTTGGGAGCAGGAGCTTTCATACCTGTTTATAAGCTTATGAACACAATTTGATACATTTTCTTTCTCTGGTAAGTCAGACATAAACTGAATTTTCATGTGCAGCGAGTGTGGAGTGAAATTTTCGGTGTAAGTGGAATTTCAGTGTGCATTTTGCATATATTCTGTGTATGTGAGTGTCATTGATGCTGAAGAACTTGCTGAACTTACTAATATTTTCATAGTGGTGATACGCTACATGGGTACATAAGTTCAATTATTGTGTTCTTATGAGGCAGCTTACTTCATTGAAGGTTATCTAGCACTGTTCTACGTATTTGTTGGCGTGCATATACCATGATTATCCTTTGCCATTTATGGTATGTTCTGTAACTTTTAATGCCCACACTCACTTATTAGTTACATTACATTTAGTTTCTCAGAATATTACTTTTTCTACGGTGCATACATTTTCATGAGATATTTGGCTAAGGCTTTTACTACTGTTTGATACCCACACTATTAAGCTCCTTCTGGTTGAATTTTTGAGTAAGTTCTTTGCAGGATTGTAGGGTGCTGAAGAAGATAGTTTTTCTCGTTGGTTGTCCCTGTATTTTTATTTAGATATGTAGATTATCTGTAAATTTTTATTCTGTGTGTGGAAATGTCGCGCTCAGTACCTGACTGTAACTTCTGTCTTGTGCTGTATCTCAGAGATATTTGTTGCTAGCATCTGTCAGCTGCTATTGTCTGCTAATTGGATGACTGAAGTAATTTTGCGACTTGTAAGGACAACAACATATTGTGCATAAGACGGAGTCATCTTTTTACTACTAAAATCGGGAGACAATTACTAATATATTACAGCCAGACTATCATGTAAGTGCTGGGTTACTGTATGGAATTGCAGTGCCCGTTCTTCGGGAGTCATTTACCTGTTGTCACCCACAGCAGACAAGAAGACGCACGGTAGGCATTGATGTGCGGTGAAAGCCCACAACCACGTCAGACGAGGAGACCATCACTCGACTTGCCACTGCCCGAGGCAGGATTCGAACCTGCGACCGTAGGTTTATAATAGCAGTCCAGATTAATGGCTCCCCATTGTAAGTTTCTCAAAATGCATGAAGCGACTTGATTAATGAAACGAATATACCAACTGCTTTTAAGGTTTATGTTGAGTTTTGTGCACACTGTGAGATAAAAAGTGTAATATCGGATTGGGAGTCCCCTACTTACTGTTTTTATTACTGAAGGTGAAGCTACTGTGAGTGGCCTTATTCACAAAGACAGTTACAACATTGCTTACTAAGGAATGTGTGAATCTTATTGCAGGTCAATTTTAATTAAATTTGTGGTGTGTAAGAAATATCTGATGAAATAAGACTAGGCCCATGTCCATTCCCAGTTAAGTAATGAATTGCAATTGCAATGATGAAGAAATAATTCAGGTTTGGCAAAAAATTTACTGTTGATGAGTGTTAAAGTGTCATCTGTGTTTGTGAGAACTCGAATATCTCACAATAACTGCTTTTATCCACTATAACATTTTTCTGCTTGTGATAGGGCTCATTGCACTTTCGTAAGAAAGGAGTGTAGGTGGTTTTTTCCCACGAAAACTATTTACTTTTTCTTTAAAATAATTGTTTCACATTTCTATGCTTAATTAGACCGGCGACCGTATTCGTTTTCCTTTGAATAAATCTGATTAGATAAAAACATTATCTAAATTGGATCTGACACTTTCTGTGTTTCTATACGTAACTTTAATTTCAAGTCCTATAAGCAAAAATCCTTCAGGTATTTCACGGTTAAATCTGTAAAAATCCTACCAGAGGGAGTATTCAAATACCCAACTTGGGTATTATCTATATGCTGATACAGCAAAACGGTGCAGCGAGAGCGTTATACGCTCTTTTCAAGTAATGCAATGCGTCGAGTGCACTGGCGAGTCAATTAGAAGTTTAGCACTCGTGGTGTGGAGGGTGTAGCTTAGATCATGGATGGTACTGTGGTGTTTTGAAGGTGTTTCTTGTTCCACAATGGACACACTTATTCAGTTGACTGGTTACACGAAACAGATTGTTCACAGAGTGACCCAAAAGTCTGTTTCACGGAATACTGTAGGCAGAGAGGTAAAACCTGACATACATGCTTGAAATGAAAAGGGGCTGTATTCAAATCAAAAACGAGTGCAGAAACCGGCCAACATAAGGCGCTGGACGTCACTGAAGTAGCATGAAGGGGCGATGGTACTCCGATGTGTTACACAGCAGCAACATCATTAGCCTGGCTGATGAACACCTGCTGTAAGGTACGACTGTTACGTAGAACGGCGCTCCACCCGATATTGCTCCATGAGTGAAAGATCTCTTGCGCACAGTGTTTGGTGAGAAACGCACGCTCAACCGCCACTTCCGACATGATTGGCCTCTCACGTCGCAAACCTCAAACCGTGTGACTATTAGTTGTGGGGTTACCTGAAGTTGCAACTTAACCGCAATCGTCCGACCTCATTACGGAAGCTGGAAGACTCATATGCGTCGGCAATCTCTCACCATGCCTTCTGATATGCTGTACAGTCCTCTTCACGACATTCTCCCTTCGACTACAAATATTGTTGAGGAACGACGGCTGACATATTGAGCATTTGTTGTAAAAAAACATCGTCTTGGCTAAAGATCAATTTTTGCGCTAACTATTGCTTTTGTATTATATGAAACGCCATCTGTTGGTCATTTTGTGAACTTCTTTTTAGTTTCAATAAAACCGCATGTCATTCCAAGCATGTGTGCCAATTTTTATATTTCTTTGCAAATTATTCAGTGAAGTACTGAATTTTCAAATGTTATCGGACTTCTGGGCCAATCTGTATTTCAACATTCTCGGTGTTGTCCTTTCTTTTTTTTTTTTTTTTTTCAAGATCAAAGCAGTCATGTTCAAGGGATGCACAAATAAGTTCCGTGTCCGCCTAACACTCCAGCACTCTATTGCACCTCGTATGGTGCGTTAAATCAGACAATGCTTAGAAACTGTCTGCAACAGTGGGTTGAAAATAACAATAATTTCCCCGCAGTTTGGTATCTGAACAGGATCTGATCATCAATGAGGGGTTTCAGTTGTGTACGAAATACCTGAAGATACTTGTGGAGTCTCTTCCTCGAAGAAATGAGCCCATTATGAGAGCTAGAAGTGGTGTTACGTGGTATTAACGTGATATATGCCGTGAGCGGGGTGAGAACCAATTTTTTTGCACTGTGTGCTTAGGTTATCACCCCTGGTCACAGAAGCCCTTTGCTCTCGTATATGGGCGCAATATACTTCAAGTAGGAAACACATTCGGGATTGCCGTAGGTGGTTGCTAGCGCCGCACTGGGTTCGTCGGATTTATTGAAGGCCTGGCCGACCTGGTCGGAGTGGCTCTCCGTGCCCAGGTGCAGTCCGCGCAACGTGCAGTTGAACAGTCCCAGCACCGCGGCCCGGTCCATGTCGGCCTTCAGCTGCCTCAGCGGGTAGGCGTCCGCCTGCTGGTGCAATCCCAGGGCTCGCAGTGTGCGCTGCAGCGCGTCGTGGTACTCCACCACCAGGCTGTCAAAGTGCTGGCGGTGCAGCTGCTCGCTGGCGTTGGCGTTCAGGAAACACTGCACGTCGGCGGCCGGGCTGTGCACTTTGCTAAACTGGAACACACGAGCGGACGTAAATGTCTTCTGGAAACGCGGTATCAGAAACAGTAACGCCTGCGACAATGTGACTACACGTGGACCAATACTAGAAAGTAATTTACGAGGGTTGAAGAGCTTATGAAGAGGTTTCATGTGGCCACTACTAGTCACGACTTTTTCTTAACGTCATCAAAAAGAGAAAGGTACAACACAACATCGACACATCGAAAGCAATGTTGAACCACGTTTTGTTTTGACCACCTCCTTGCTTCTAATCCAAGGTGTAAGCGTTCGTTACAAGGTGGTTAACAGTGGTCAACCAGATCCGGTTAGCCACAACAGTGAATGAAACTGAACATTTCAAATAACAACTACACTGATGGAAAAAACCGCAATACTATAAAGTAATTAATATAGAATAGTGAAATGTCGGGAGTCGGGGTAATCTACACTACTGGACATTAAAATTGCTACACCACGACGAACACGTGCTACAGACGCGAAATTTAACCGACAAGAAGAAGATGCTGTCATATGCAAATGATTGGCTTTTCAGAGCATTCACACAAGGTTGGCGCCGGTGGAGACACCTACAACGTGCTGACATGAGGAACGTTTCCAACCGATTTCTCATACGCAAACAGCAGTTGACCGGCGTTGCCTGCTGAAACGTTGTTGTGATGCCTCGTGCAAGGAGGAGAAATGCGTACCATCACGTTTCCGACTTTGATAAAGGTCTGATTGTAGCCTATGGCGATTGCGGTTTACTGTATCGCGACATTGCTGCTCGTGTTGGTCGAGATCCAATGACTGTTATCAGAATATGGAATCGGTGGGTTCTGGAGGGTAATGCGGAGCGCCGTGCTGGATCCCAATGGCCTCGTGTCACTAGCAGTCGAGATGACAGGCATCTTATCCGCATGGCTGTAACGGATCGTGCAGCAACATCTCGATCCCTGAGTCAACAGATGGGGACGTTTGCAAGATAACAACCATCTGCACGAACAGTTCGACGACGTTTGCAGCAGCATGGACTGTCAGCTCGGAGACCATGGTTGCGGATACCCTTGACGCTGCATCACAGAGAGGAGCACCTGCGATGGTGTACTCGACGACGAACCTGGGTGCACGAATGGCAAGACGTCATTTTTTTCGGATGAATCCAGGTTATATTTACAGCATAATGAAGGTCGCATCCGTGTTTGGCGACATTGCGGTGAACGCACATTGAAAGCGTGTATTCGTCATCGCCATACTGGCGTATCACCCGGCCTGATGGTATGGGGTGCCATTGGTTACAAGTCTCGGTCACCTCTTGTTCGCATTGACGGCATTTTGAACAGTGGACGTTACATTTCAGGTGTGTTACGAACCTTGGCTCTACTCTTCATTCGATCCCTGCGAAACCTTACATCTCAGCAGAATAATGCACGACCGCATGTTGCAGGTCCTGTACGGGCCTTTCTGGATGTAGAAAATGTTCGACTGCTGCCCTGACCAGCACATTCTCCAGATCTCTCACCAATTGAAAACATCTGGTCAATGGTGGCCGAGCAACTGGCTCGTCACCATACGCCAGTCACTACTCTTGATGAACTGTGGTATCGTGTTGAAGGTGCATGGGCAGCTGTACCTGTACACGCCATCCAAGCTCTGTTTGACTCAATGGCCAGGCGTATCAAGGTCGTTATTAGGGCCAGAGGTGGTTGTTATGGGTACTGATTTCTCAGGATCTATGTACCCAAATTGCGTGAAAGTGTAATTAAATGTCAGTTATAATATAGTATATCTGTCCAATGAATACCTGATTATAATCAGCATTTCTTCTTGGTGTAGCAATTTTAATGGCCAATAGTGTATTTAAGTTATTATCATTGCAAGATCACGGGTTAATGGAAGCACGAGACAAGCCATGGCACATGTGAAATAATGGTACATTAATAACTGGTGTAACCGAAAGAATGTTTCATAAAAGCATGCTAATGTGTCTGCATTGTGTTGTACAGGTGCCGGATTTGACTTTGTGAAATGTGAGTTCCATGTACGTTGCGCTTGGTTGCTCATTGAAGGGACGGCTAATGCTGGTTGTGGATGACACTGGAATTGTCGTCCGATGATTTGCCGTACGTGCTCGACTGGAGACAGATCTAGTGATCTAACAGGCCAAGTAAACATGTCGAAACTCCGTAGAGCATGTTGGGTAACAACAGCGGTTTGTGGGCGAGCGTTATTGTTTGGAACGAATGGCAGCACAACAAGTTGAATCACCGGACTGGCGTACAAAATTTACGGTCAGGGTACGTGGGATAGCCACAAAAGTGCTCCTGCTGTCATACGAAATCGCACCCCACACTTTAACTGCAGGTATAGGTGCAGTGTCAGTAGCAGGCAGACAGTTTCGTTGAAGGCTCTCAACTGGCCCCCTTCTAACCAGCACACGAAATTACTGGCACCGAAGCAGGAGCAGCTTTCA
Source organism: Schistocerca americana (assembly GCF_021461395.2). Classification (NCBI taxonomy): domain Eukaryota; kingdom Metazoa; phylum Arthropoda; class Insecta; order Orthoptera; family Acrididae; genus Schistocerca; species Schistocerca americana. The sequence goes on along the minus strand of NC_060120.1, from coordinate 658,760,107 downwards.
TCGGAAAACACAACAGACCTTCACCCTGTCCTCCAATAAGCTCTCGCTTGACACCATTTGAGTGGCAACTAGCGGTGATTTAGACGCAGTGCAATGCACGCTGCAGTTCGTCTGGCCCTGAACTGTCCTTGATGTAACCGATTTGTAACAGCTCATAGTGTCACTGAGGTGCCAACCGCTGCTGAAATGGCTACTGCAGGTTCATTACGATGCTCCAGAACCATACGCCAATCTCGACGGTCTTCCCTCTCCCTAGTGCCATGTGGTCGTCCGGAACCCGGTCTTCTTGCGACCGTACATTCTCATGAACATCGCTGTCAGCAATCATGAACAGTTGCTGCATTCCTGCCAAGTCTTTCTGCACAATTGCGAAGGATCATCCAGCTTCTCGTAGCTCTATTACACGACCTCGTCAATCTCGCAATCTGATAATGGCGACTTTGACGCCTTACAGGCATTCTTGAATAACATCAACTCACTACTTCCAATCTCAATCTAACGCACAAACCCGTTACAGCGTGCATTTAAAGCAAACCTGATTTTCATTCTCAAAGTGGCGCTACTGGCGCCATTCTTACGTGACTGGTGTGACATTTTTGTAGACAACATGGTTCAGGTGTCATCGCTATCGCACAACTCATGTTTGGTGCCGTGATTTTTTTTCTGTCTGTGTATAGCCAAAATTCCGTGTGGATCAACGGCCTGCTGCGAGTCTCACACCTCATCGGCTTGTGTGCAGTTCCATTCTACCAGGGAAAGGGAACCTGAGACTAACATGGGACTCGAATCACATGTCGTTCCAGGAGAATGTTCTCATGTAGGCTAAAGGTAGAACGAAGTATTTTCTAGTTCGACCGAAATTCGTGACCTTTCGGTTTCCAAGCATACGTTTTACCAAAGATCACCAGACCATACTAGCCGTTTCGTTCGAACAGCGAAGGCCACAACACTTGTGAGGACGGAATCTACTAATTTACGATTGTGCAAGCATTTATGTTAAATGTTTCTGCGTAACCATTTTGGTCTGATGATGATTTTACGCTTCGAAAGATGTTGCAAGAGACAGTCTGGAACCGCGCGACCGCTTCGGTCGCAGGTTCGAATCCTGCCTCGGGTATGGATGTGTGTGATGTCCTTAGGTTAGTTAGGTTTAAGTAGTTCCAAGTTCTAGGGGACTGATGACCTCAGAAGTTAAGTCCCATAGTGCTCAGAGCCATTTTGAACCATTTTTTTTTTAATGTTGCAAGATTAAATAATGTAAAGAAGTAACAAAACATTGTGACTGCCTTGGGTCTTTCAAAAACCTGTTAACAAATATTAACTAACAATCTGACAAATCACAGTCAATATGACTTTAAGCTGAATGAACAATAATGCCCCCAATCAGCATTTGGTAGAACTGGTTTACGGCAGGCACTGGAGTGTTCAGTAGATTCTCCTCTATAGTCACGATTTGCGGGAAGCAATAGCAGTGAACGACTGAGTCGTTAAAGTGTAAAGGATAGAATGCTACGCAGACGTCCGGCCAGAGGGATTTAGCAAAGGTCGCCCCAAAGGAAATTTATCAGGCAGTGCCAGCCATTTATGTCGATGTGAGTACTGTGCAGTCAGGTTGTGACAAAGCAAGCTGGAATAATTTTAATTCCCGCTTGTTTTGTCAGCTGCCTGCTTAAATTCGTTTTTTCACTTTTAACTAATTACCACTAACATACGTGAATAGAATCTGCATATTCATAAAAGAGAAAGGTTGTCCCTCAGTTTTATGGAATATAGCACCAGATCTAACTTTTTGCTTAGTTTTATCTATGTAATTGATCTTCTAATTTATTTTGACTATTCCTAGTTAGTACCAATCATTATAGGGAGAAATCAGTGATTGTTTCGTAACTTAAATTCTGTTGTTGACACACAAACAAATACAAATTCTATACTAATTATGAATATTTGAACGACGTAATACTAGTAACTTTAAAGTATCTGTTTAGCTCTATTTCAAAACATGTTAGCAAAGCCAGCCCTTAATTAGGGTTGGTTTGGGTTGTTTGGGGGAGGAGACCAGACAACGAGGTCGTCGGTCTCAACGGATTAGGGAAGGACGGGGAAGGAAGTCGGCCGTGCCCTTTCTACGGTCTAGATCTGGTCGCAGGTTCGAATCCTGCCTCGGGCATGAATGTGTGTGATGTCCTTAGGTTAGTTAGTTTTAAGTAGTTCTAGGTTCTAGGGGACTGATGACCTCAGAAGTTAAGTCCCATAGTTCTCAGAGCCATTTGAACCATTTTTTGTTGCAAATACACTTCTGGGATATTCCGCCGGATCATATTGTGCAAATACCACAATATTGCGTCAATAAAACTGTTCGACATCTTCAGGGGGTGGTAGCTGCTGTTGTCACTGTTTGCAAGACGTGACTGGTGATAATCGTATGGCGGCGTCGAATTTTATCAGACGTGGAGCAGACGCTCGCAGTTGGAGGAAAGGGGCATTCATAATGCCCTCTCTGCCGGAAGCCGCAGAAAGACCTTCCGTGCGCACTGTGGGTAATTACTGTTCTGGCAAAAGCTCCTACCGTTGAAAACTGAATTAAATTCCAGCAGTGTGCTGCATCGAGTCCTGAATCGGAAGTTTCTTCTGTTTTAAATTAATGACAGCCAGTGCTAGATTCCACGCATCACTTAGTGGAAAACCTGCATCCCTGTTGATAAACATGTCCGCCGTGCGGATATGTAGGGCGTCCTTGAGGAAAAAGTTCCTGAAAGATGACGCTGAGGATAGAATTTCAGTCTTCTCGTATAGCAAGCGATGCTCGGTGCATGCAGTGCTTCGCTACCGTTGATTTATCAGGTTGCCCCAGGCGTGTATGACGACGGTGTTCAACACAACGTTCTTGCGCGGTTCGCCATGTGTGCCTAATACAAGACTTTCCACATTAGCATGCGATCTTACACACGCTACGTTTCCTGAGGCCATGATCGTCTATGACCGAACACAACCAATTCCTCAGTTTTGCTGGTGGTCGAAAAACACATTTGATGTCGTGTATCTTGAGAATTCTTTCTATTCATTGCGCCAAAATATGGTAAGAACGCCATTGCAGTGGGAGGCTCCAGATTTCCATTTCCGTCCCCGGTTTCAACTTGCTTCGAAGAGAAGGTATGGCGCGCTTCCTATCGGAATAGCTGTTCTGTTGGAACATCGTTCTTCGGTGTTGTAGCTCACCAGGCAGACTGTTGGTATGTGAGACCACTTGTTTTCTTTGTACAAGAGAGCGTAAGGCCCTACCGCGTTGTGTAGAATGATGACAGCTTGTGGCCTGTAAATATAACTACATGTGAGTTAGTTTGAGTTAAACATTATGTACCGTCGGCTTTCCTTTAAACCATAGCGTTTCGTCACCGCTATGCGATTGCAGTAGTCGCATATTGAGGCAGTAACAACAGCAACTACTGACCCGTGGTAAATTTGCTGTTTTTGAAGAGGGCGCCGCAGCGCGTAGTGTGAAGCAGCCGCCCTCCGTTTCTGGCGGTGGCGCCGCTGTGGCAGTCACAGCTTTGGTGTCTCCCTCTGGTGGAAAAGGGGAAAGTTAGCCTGCTCCCGTGCAATTAACTGGAGCTATGAGCCCGCTAGGCGGCGAGTCTGGTCAGATGGTCAGCCGGGTCAGTGTGGGGCAGTCAGTGTCTGTCTGTCGCCGGAGTGCCAGTATGTGTTAGGCTGCCAGTCTGCTCGAGTTTGTTCAGGCAACGGTCATTGGCGGTTGGATCTATCTGTTGGTCGGTCGCGCACTGGGACACAAGATGACTTGTCCGTCTTGAGCGTCGGCGCATGTGAGGTTGCCACGTCAGTCCAGTGGGCCGCACCGTATAGCGAGGGGTAGTGGCTTCGCGGCCGACACGAGAGCAACAGGAGTCAACCCACGACATCGGTTTGGCCGCCGCGAGCTACGACGCCGTGAGACGGGAGATCGGCGAGCCTTCCTGCGTCCATTGAAGCGGCTGGCAGCGGACGGTTCGGGAGAGCGTTTTGTGGGGCGCTGCGCCAGGTCTTCGCCAGACATCGTAGTTTTTTTTAAAGTGATTCGTGATATGTTGTTTCATTTCCTTATTAAATTCTACTTGTTTTGTTGGTAAGTCTCTCGTCCCCAGCTTGCTCGTCTGTCTCTCGTCCGAATTTGTTAGGCAGTTAGTGTCTGTGTGTCTGTCTGTCGGTCTGCCGTACGTTAATAGCTGCCTATGTCATGTTTGTCGGATTCGCTGTTAACGAATTTATTGCTTAAAGTGTAAGGGCCGAATTCCTGAAATATATTTTTATCTTGCCTATCATCTTGAGAGGCGGTATATGTGTAATGTAGAGCATGTTTGTATATTTTATGTAAGACTGCATTTCATGGGTTTTTATTTAAATGGTCATTTTAGTACATAAATTTGCCACCCTTACACCGTAAGAGTTTTGTTTTTTCAAATCAAGTTACACCTTCGGTGTCAAGTTAATGTTTTTATTAATGTTAGTGTCTTGTACCATTTCCATTCCTCCTACGGGGTGCATAGTTTATGTGCATGTGTGAGTTGTTAAAATTTTTAGTTTAAAGTAATCTGGTGTGTTGCAGATTTGCACCAGTGTAGTCCTTCAGAGGTTGTTGTGAGCGGTCGTGACTACGGCCGTGTCAAAAAGGAGCGGCAAGGTTCTCAGCCCGAAAGCTCATACTGTCAAAATTTGTTCTTTCTGCCTCTGAATAAATTGTAACTTGATATTTATACGGTGCTTTCTGATTAAAATTTTAAATCTGTTAAAAAAAAAGACTTTTAGGAATAAAATTTCCATTTGTTGAAAGAAATTTAATTGGTTTTCATCAGTTACCCACTGGCAACTACTTCCACGCTCAGATAGTGTGATTAAATGTGTTAATGTTCTTGATGAATCGCTAGTAAATAAAGTAAATTCTTACGAATATGTTTTTAAAAAGTAAATTCACGGTTCAACTATCACAACCTGAAGATGTCGAACAGCAGTGGGATTTGCAGTGTGATCTGGGGTAAAACCCGAGAAGTATACTTGCAGTAGCTGTTGAGCGTGTCTCCAACTCACTCGAATCACATTTACTTTGTCTTTTATTAGTGACTGCTATTCTGAAACCTACGAGGTACGACACTGTTTGAATTTAGTTGAAGCACAATTAACGACTATTCTTGTGCAAAGCTTCAGATAGTGCGATAAAGGAAGCAAAATAAATGCAAGGGAGAACTGCTCACGATCACTCACCTGGAAATCTACAACCCTTACGTCAGCAACAGTTCCGTTCACGTATTTGAACATGAAATTGTTTTTCCAACAGTCGACGTGCAGAATAACGGGTAGCAATACGTCCTTAGACGTCCAAAATTTGTTCGTTCCCTCGACGACCTTGTCAGATATGCGTGTAAATTTTTCGGCGTACCCCTCGTACCCCGAACAGCGCTTCAAATCGTTTGCAACGGCGCTGAACACTTTGTCACACATCTCCTTGAAGAGCTGCATTTGGAGCTCATCTGCCGACTTGCTCGGGTCGTATACCACCTTGTAGCGAGGGTGGTCCTCGAGGAATTTGGCCGAGGCCGCGTGCAGACGCGCGTAGGCTCACAGCGCGGCGAGGCAGTGGGGGTAGTCCAGCTGGTGCTGCGCCGCGGCCAGCGTGAAGCCGGCCTCTGACAGGTCCTCCATCACCAGGAACTGCGAGGGCCGCCCCCCGGACCAGTAGCAGCGCGCGGCCAGAGGCCCGAACGCTGCCCCTTCCACAGCCCTGAGAGCGCCGTGCACCAGTGGCATCACCTCGGACAGCAGCAGGGCTTCCATGTCGAAGACGTTGGTTTCCTCGACCAGCTCCTGCAATTGTCCTTGCTGATCGCGGCACTTCACTATGAGATGCACCTTGGAGTGGTTGCCACTGTCTTCTCGTCTAATGGCAGCAACCACTCTGAACATGTGACTCATGAAGCCCGCCCCTCCCTTGTCGGCTTAGTCCATAGTAAATGATTCTACGGTCACTTTCTCACCATTACCGTCATTATTAAGCGCAGTCTCAACAAATTCTCTATTTATCCATGACGGGGCCTCGACTCTCTGATACCATTCATACTTCCTTCTGATCAGCACCTGCAACATAAAGTGGTTTTATACTCCTTTCAGTTGAACAATTGATATATCATGGTTTTTACTGTTGTTAGCATTCCCAGTAATATAACATGTTGTTGTTGTTGTTGTCTTCAGTCCTGAGACTGGTTTGATGCAGCTCCCCACGCTACTCTATCCTGTGCAAGCTTCTTCATCTCCCAGTACTTACTGCAACCCACATACTTCTGAATCTGCTTAGTGTATTCATCTCTTGGTCTCCCTCTACGATTTTTACCCACCACGCTGCACTCCAATGCTAAATTTGTGATCCCTCGATGCCTCAGAACATGTCCTACTAACCGGTCCCTTATTCTAGTCAAGTTGTGCCGCAAACTCCTTTTCTCCCCAATTCTATTCAATACCTGCTCATTAGTTACGCGATCTACCCATCTAATCTTCAGCATTCTTCTGTAGCACCACATTTCAAAAGCTTTTATTCCCTTCTTGTTCAAACTATTTATCGTCCATGTTTCACTTCCATACATGGCTACACTCCATACAAATACATTCAGAAACGACTTCCTGACACTTAAATCTATACTCGATGTTAACAAATTTCTCTTCTTCAGATACGCTTTCCTTGCCATTGCCAGTCTACATTTTATATCCTCTCTACTTCGACCATCATCAGTTATTTTACTCCCCAAATAGCAAAACTCCTTTACTAGTTTAAGTGTCCCATTTCCTAATCTGATTCCCTCAGCATCACCCGACTTAATTCGACTACATTCCATAGCATAAACGTTAAAAAATGTGATTCGTGCACTGGGTCTGAATCCACACTTCAATCCTTCTCATTTCATCCTTACGGTACTCTCTCTCTCTCTCTCTCTCTCTCTCTCTCTCTCTCTCACACACACACACACACACACACACACACACACACAAACACACAAGGCCTCGATGCACCCCACTTGCCAACGGCGTTCGGTAGACACGAATCGTCATCCATCCAAGTGCTAGTCAAGTGTCACAGCGCTTATCTTTGGTGATCTAACGGGAATCGGTGTTACCACTGGGCAAGGCTGTTGGCGATAATTTGTTTACTTATGCAGATTAGAGAAATGTGCTGTGACTTAGTAGCAGTCTGCATTTTATTGGGCTAGTCTGTGTACGTGACTCTCTTTACTAAAATTGAGAACTACACTTAGGCACAGGGGCCAAAGCACTGGCAGACAATTAGACGACATTACTGCTTTTTCTTCGTACATCCATAGTTGAAATGGAGGACAGTGGGACGTCAGCTGCTATAAATTTAAATTAAAAATGAAGAAATTCCTCCAGCTGTATTTAAGGTAAATGATAACTAACGGAAAACCTCAGCTGCCGACAGGTGTTGTTGATATTACTCGATGCGGTCAGCTGAAAATGTGTGCCCCGACCGGGACTCGAACCCGGGATCTCCTGCTTACAGGGCAGACGCTCTATCCATCTGAGCCACCGAGGACACAGACAAATATCGCGACTGCAGGGACTTATCCCTTGCACGCTTCCCGTGAGACTCACATTCCCAACTGTCCCGGTCGGGGCAAACATTTTCAGCTGTCCACATCGAGGTATATCAACAACACCTGTCGGCAGCTGAGGTTTTCAGTTAGTTATCATTTATTCCAGGGAAAAGCTGCACGGTCATCAACAGTAACTGTTCTTTCGAGAGCAAGTTACTGTCTTCGTATATATGTATTTAAGGTGTCGATTTTATTTTGACAACTAGTTTCAACATTGTAAAAACGTTATTTTCAGGCCCATACACTTGCTGACGTCAACTGAGTGCGGCTGATACTAGAAGTCAGTGGTGAGATACGGACGTGCTCCATGTGGGGACTGCTTTTTGTTTCTTGAGAACTCAGCGTGGTACTTAGCTGACTTAATAGGGAGGCACTAGTGCGGATCCCGCTCTCTGTGGACCCGGACGCAGTTAGCTTCTAGCATACTGGCGCATTAATAGTTGCAGCAAATTCTTATGCTGCGGCGTACTTTATTTGAGAAGACTCGTTTCGCTACAAGAATGGGGCCGTCCAACTAACGAAACGGGCGAAGACGTGACGTAGTGCTCTAGGTTTTTATCTTTCTTGAACGTTCCGTTGCGAATTGGGAACACGAGAAAAGTTAAAGTGCATCAACGAACTTTATGAAGTTCCAGTAGTATTTTATTTAATCAGAAGGCGCTATGATGGAACACTCGACAGAAGTGCTATTTTGACGGAAACTGACTTGGTGAAATTGTGGGAATTAGGAAATACAGGTTAATTCTTATAATAAGGTACAAATAGCAATTGTATTGGCTAGCTGCTGTTTTTACTTTATTCTAAGTATTAATCAGTATTCGACTGCTCCTTGTGTCGGAGTATTTGGCAGAAAACGATGTGGCTGATAGTCACGCACGTTCCGCATCTTATGCTACCAAGACCTTCAGAGGAGCTTCGCTGTCATTGTGGTCTTTTACCGTGGTGTAAAACGCCGATGGAAGGTCATGCACCATCGAAGTAGTCCAGCGTCAGCTTTAGTGCCATCACTTGATCTTAAAGACGGCTGCGCTGTACAGCAACCTGCCACTCTTCTCAAGTAAATCACCAACGATCTGGTGCTTCGTGCATGTGTTGTCTTTACGGTAGTATATAAATTGTTAACGGTTACATGGCCACGATTAGTATCGTTTCCTGTAATTTTCGTAATATTTTGCCAGTTGTGAATTACATTGGCTTATAGTCAAGGAAACCACTCACGTTGGTATGTATTAATGTGTAATGCAGTTGTGAATTATAGAAAGTTACAAAAATTTACGCCGATTTAGCAATGACAATAGAAGCATGTCTGAGAAGGTTGACGCTAATTCTAGTTCGGTTTAACTCTCTCTGCTATGGTTCCATTCACAAGTGTATTTGGGAAAGAGATTATTATGTTATGCATAGTTTTATGAAGCCATTGTGCTTCTAACTAAATACAATTATTCTGATTTACCTTCCGCAACAAATCCTTCGGCAAATCAAGCATCCGATATTCACCAATGATACGTGTAATGAAGAAAGTGCGTCGCACCAACATTTTGCAATAATCAGCAAGGCTTTTGATCTTAAAGCGTTCCAATTCTCTAGTAGGTGGAGTGATGGGCGATACACAGTACTACAGCAAGCGCATTCAGGAAAGGCTTTTAACTGGAGACTATCAGGCCACAAGCAAAATGTAGGAATAGATGTCTTCCTCACTTGGCCCAAATGGATCCCCGCACGCTTCCAACAAAATACCCCCATACAAATAATGGTAAGATACAAAAAATCGAAGTATGCAACTTTGCACTGGTGATTTGTAGCTCTCAGGCAAAATAAGTACAAACAAAATGTATGAAATTTCTTCAAAGTATCATCACAATCTGTTTTTAAAATTGCTGATACACTGGGAAATAGTACGTACATATGAAAGTGCTGAACGCCTTTGTCCTGCTAATGAGCAGCCGTATTTAACTAGATTCGGAAATACAATAAAAGAGTCATGTCTTAGAAAATTCGTAATTGTCTCCCACTGCAACGTAGGAATTTGTGATTCGGCTCAAAGGTGCCTAAACCCTTGCTCTGAAACGGTGCAGGGGCATGGAAACCCGCGACGTCACGTTCGCACTCGGTGACACTTCAGTTAGCAAGGAATCTACGTAAACGAAAAAAAAAGAAAAATAAGACCAGAGCTCCGAAGTTCATGTGACATGTGAGGTGGGTTAGTGACGTCGCGTTGCCACCATATTTCGCTACAATTGTGTCCAAAGCCACCGTACGTGTCGCACTATTGGAACGTCGTCACACCCCCTCTTATCCATATTTCACTCCTTCCTTTGTGTCCTTTGCAATTGAGGTCAGAACCGTGATACACAACACTGAAATCAAATGGTTTTCTCATGTATGACCGAGGAAAAGATTCCAATCACGCCGTCGCCCAGAATCGACTCGAAAAGGCCTTACTGGGTAGCAGAGAAGGGCATCAATGAAACCATCCTTTTCTTGGGGCGTTGATTCCCATACATTTCGAGGTCGAAAACGACAGTTCGCAGTTGTATGAGCAACTGGACCATGTTCTTGGCAAACTTCAACGCTGGTTACATCCACGGACGATTCAACCTTGTTTTGAGGACTTCGTGAGCCAGAAACGAAAATCAACGTGATAACATACCTTTGGAGTGCCAGTGCAACTGCTATTTTGATAATTATATTTCTTCAGCCCTTCTGTTTCGTGCCTCCCATGGCGTGATCACAAATAGTTGTGCCACTGACACATGCATGAATGAAATGGCAAATGGTCTCTCTAAGACTCCGAGTTTAGCAGCTCCTTGGGTGCCACTTAAAATGGCTTTGCTGTGCTGGTACTGCGAACGGCTGAAAGCAAGGGGAAACTACGGCCGTAATTTTTCCCGAGGGCACGCAGCTTTACTGTATGATTAAATGATGATGGCGTCCTCTTGGGTAAAATATTCCGGAGGTAAAATAGTCCCCCATTCGGATCTCCGGGCGGGGACTACTCACGAGGATGTCGTTATCAGGAGAAAGAAAACTGGTGTTTTACGGATCGAAGCGTGGAATGTCAGATCCCTTAATCGGGCAGGTAGGTTAGAAAATTTAAAAAGGGAAATGGATAGTTTAAAGTTAGATATAGTGGGAGTTAGTGAAGTTCGGTGGCAGGAGGAACAAGACTTCTGGTCAGGTGACTACAGGGTTATAAACACAAAATCAAATAGGGGTAATGCAGGAGTAGGTTTAATAATCAATAGGAAAATAGGAATGCGGGTAAGCTACTACAAACAGCATAGTGAACGCATTATTGTGGCCAAGATAGATACGAAGCCCACGCCTACTACAGTAGTACGAGTTTATATGCCAACTAGCTCTGCAGATGACGAAGAAATTGAAGAAATGTATGATGAAATAAACTAAATTATTCAAATTGTGAAGGGAGAAGAAAATTTAATAGTCAAGGGTGACTGGAATTCGGCAGTAGGAAAAGGGAGAGAAGGAAACGTAGTAGGTGAATATGGATTGGGGGTAATAAATGAAAGAGGAAGTCGCCTGGTAGAATTTTGCACAGAGCATAACTTAGTCATAGCTAACACTGGGTTCAAGAATCATAAAACAAGGTTGTATACATGAAAGAATCCTGGAGATACTGGAAGGTATCAGATAGATTATATAGTGGTAAGACAAAGATTTAGGAACCAGGTTTTAAATTGTAAGACATTTCAATGGGCAGATGTGGATTCTGACCACAATCTATTCCTTATGAACTGTAGATTAAAACTGAAGAAACTGCAAAAAGGTGGGAATTTAAGGAGATGGGACCTGGATAAACTGACTAAACCAGAGGTTGTACAGAGTTTCAGGGAGAGCATAAGGGAACAATTGACAGGAATGGAGGAAAGAAGTACAGTAGAGGAAGAATGGGTAGCTTTGAGGGGTAAAATATTGAAGGCTGCAGAGGATCAAGTAGGTTAAAAGAAGAGGTCTGGTAGAAATCCTTGGGTGACAGAAGATATATTGGATTTAATTGATGAAAGGAGAAAATATAAAAATGCAGTAAATGAAGCAGGCAAAAAGGAATACAAACGTCTCAAAAATGAGATCGACAGGAAGTGCAAAACGGCTAAGCAGGGATAGCTAGAAGACAAATGTAAGGATGTAGAGGCTTATCTCACTAGGGGTAAGATGGATACAGCCTACAGGAAAATTAAGGAGACCTTCAGAGAAATGAGAACCACTTGTATGAATATCAAAAGCTCAGATGGAAACCCAGTTCTAAGCAGAGGAGGGAAAGCAGGAAGGTGGAAGGAGTATATAGAGGGTCTATACAAGGGTGATGTACTTTAGGACAATATTATGGAAATGGAAGAGGATGTAGATGACGATGAAATGGGAGATATAATACTGCGTGGAGAGTTTGACAGAGCACTGAAAGACCTGAGTAGAAACAAGGCCCCAGGAGTAGACAACATTCCATTAGCACCACTGACAGCCTTGGGAGAGCCAGTCCTGACAGAACCCTACCATCTGGTGAGCAAGATGTATGAAACAGGCGAAATACCCTCAGACTTCAAGAAGAATATAATAATTCCAATCCCAAAGAAAGCAGGTGTTGACAGATGTGAAAATTAAACTGTCAGTTTAATAAGTCACGGCTGCAAAATACTAACGCGAACTCTTTACAGACGAAAGGAAAAACTAGTAGATGCCGACCTCGGGGAAGATCAGTTTGGATTCCGTAGAAATGTTGGATCACGTGAGGCAATACCCAACTACGACTTATCTTAGAAGCTAGATTAAGGAAAGGCAAACCTACGTTTCTAGCATTTGTAGACTTAGAGAAAGCTTTTGACAATGTTGACTGGAATACTCTCTTTCACGTAGGTTTGCCTTTCCTTAATCTAGCTTCTAAGATAAGTCGTAGAGTGGGTATTGCCTCACGTGATCCAACATTTCTACGGAATCCAAACTGATGTTCCCCGAGGTCGGCTTCTACTAGTTTTTCCTTTCGTCTGTAAAGAATTCGCGTTAGTATTTTGCAGCCGTGACTTATTAAACTGACAGTTTAATTTTCACATCTGTCAACACCTGCTTTCTTTGGGATTGGAATTATTATATTCTTCTTGAAGTCTGAGGGTATTTCGCCTGTTTCATACATCTTCCTCACCAGATGGTAGAGTTTTGTGAGGACTGGCTCTCCCAAGGCCGTCAGTAGTTCCAATGGAATGTTGTCTACTCCGGGGGCCTTGTTTCGACTCAGGTCTTTCAGTGCTCTGTCAAACTCTTCACGCAGTATCATATCTCCCATTTCATCTTCATCTACATCCTCTTCCATTTCCGTAATATTGTCGTCGATTACATCGCCCTTGTATAGACCCTCAATATACTCCTTTCACCTTTCTGCTTTCCCTTCTCTGCTTAGAACTGGGTTTCCATCTGAGCTCTTGATATTCTGAAGGTGGCAGGGGTAAAATACAGGGAGCGAAAGTCTATTTACAATTTGTACAGAAACCAGATGGCAGTTACAAGGGTCGAGGGACATGAAAGGGAAGCAGTGGTTGGGAGGGAGTGAGACAGGGTTGTAGTCTCTCCCCGGTGTTATTCAATCTGTATATTGAGCAAGCAGTGAAGGAAACAAAAGAAAAATTCGGAGTAGGTATTAAAATTCATGGAGAAGAAATAAATACTTTGAGGTTCGCCGATGACATTGTAATTCTGTCAGAGACAGCAAAGGACTTGGAAGAGCAGTTGAATGGAATGGACAGTGTCTTGAAAGGAGGATATAAGATGAACATCAACAAAAGCAAAACGAGGATAATGGAATGTAGTCTAATTAAGTCGGGTGATGCTGAGGGAATTAGATTAGGAAATGAGACAAAGTAGTAAAGGAATTTTGCTATTTGGGGAGCAAAATAACTGATGATGGTCGAAGTAGAGAGGATATAAAATGTAAACTGGCAATGGCAAGGAAAGCGTTTTTGAAGAAGAGAAATTTGTTAGCATCGAGTATAGATTTAAGTGTCAGGAAGTCGCTTCTGAAAGTATTTGTATGGAGTGTAGCCATGTATGGAAGTGAAACGTGGACGATAAATAGTTTGGACAAGAAGAGAATAGAAGCTTTTGAAATGTGGTGCTACAGAAGAATGCTGAAGATTAGACGGGTAGATCACATAACTAATGAGGAAGTATTAAATAGGAGTGGGGAGAAGAGAAGTTTGTGGCACAACTTGACTAGAAGAAGGGATCGGTTGGTGGGACATGTGTTGAGGCATCGAGGGATCACCAATCTAGTATTGGAGGGAAGCGTGGAGGGTAAAAATCGTAGAGGGAGACCAAGAGATGAATACACCAAACAGATTCAGAAGTATGTAGGTTGCGGTAGGTACTGGGAGATGAAGAAGCTTGCACAGGATAGAGTAGCATGGAGAGCTGCATCAAACCAGTCTCAGGACTGAAGGACACAACAACAACAACAAGAAGTTCATGGGAAAGGAGACTGAGAAATGTACACTCTACAGACGCTGCGAGACTGAAAATGAAATCACATTGTAGAATAATGTAGCCATTTCCTGTTGACGAATATTGTTCAGCTCATTTTGTTATTACATCTGCCTAGTATGTTGAAGGGCCACCACGAGAACGCAGAAGTGCCGCAGGGTGTGGCATTGACTCGACAAATGTCTGAAGTAGTGCTGGAAGGAATTGGCACTATGACCCTATATGGCTGTCCATAAACCCGTAAGAGTACGAGAGGGTAGAGATCTCTTTTGAAAAGCAAGTTGCATGGCATCCCAGATATGCTCGATAAAGTTCACGCCTGGGGACTTTGGTGGCCAGCGGAAGTGTTTAAGCTCAGGATAGTGTTCCTGGAGCCACTGTGTGTAAATTACGGACGTGTGGTGCCGCATTATCCTGCTGGAATTGCCAAAGTACGTCGGAATGCACAATGGACAGGAATGGATGCAAGCGATCAGACAGGATGCTTACGCATGTCACCTGTCAGAGTCGTTTCTAGATGTATCAGGGGTTCCAAACGCACACGCCCCACACCGTTACAGAGCCTCAAAATGGCACTGAGCACTATGGGACTTAACATCTGAGGTCATCAGTCCCCTAGAACTTAGAACTTCTTTAACCTAACTAACCTAAGGACATCACACACATCCAGGCCCGAAACAGGATTCGAACCTATGACCGTAGCGGTCACGCGGTTTCAGACTGAAGCGCCTAGAACCGCACGGCCACACGGGCCGGCTACAGAGCCTCTACCAGCTTGAACAGTCCGCTGGTGACATGCAGATTATATGGATACATGACGATGTTTCCATACCCGTACACGTCCATCCGCTCGATACAATTTGAAGCGAGACTTGTCCGACCAGGTAACATGTTACCAGTCATCAACAGTCCAATGTCGGTGTTGACGTGGCCAGGCAAGGCGTAAAGCTTTATTCAGTGCAGCCATCAAGGGTACTCGGGTCGGTCTTCGGCTTCGAAAGCCCATGTCGATGATGTTTTGTTGAATGGCTCCCACGCTGACACTCGTTGATGGTCCAAGATTGAAACCTGCAGGAATTTGCGAAAGGGTTGACTTCTGTCACGTTGAACAATTCTGTTCAGTCACCGTTGGCCCCGTTCTTGCAGCATCTTTCTCGGCCGCAGCGATGTCAGATATTTGATGTTTTACCGGATTTATGATATTCACAGTACACTCGTGAAATGGTCCCACAGGAATATCACCACTACATCGCTACCTCGGAAATGCCTTGTCCCATCGCTCGGGCGCTTACTACAACACCACGTTCAAATTCATTAAAATCTTGATAATCTGCCATTGTAGCAGCAGTAACCACTCTAACAAATGCGCCAGACACTTGTTTTCTTATATAGGCGTTGCCGACCGCAGCGCCGTATTCTGCCTGTTTACAAATCTCTGTTTTTGAATACACATGCCGATATCAGTTTGTTTGGCGCTTCATTGTACATAACTTAGGTCGAGTTGCACTAGTAATTAATCATTTACATGTTATTATTGCTATTATATTAGACTGTTAATTTTTACAGAAATTACAGGCGCACCCACAAGTATTTCCCTGATGCCACTGTGTAAAGTTACTTTTCGTTCCATGTCCAGAAACGACCGATGAAGTGACAGTAGTGGTGACGGGGAGAGTGGCTGCTGCCACTGTAAGGAAGTGCTCTGAGTATTTTTCTGTGGGTAATCTATGGGAGCAGTTAACCTGTGACAAGCATTGTCTCCGTCAAGTCGCTGAGAGCACTTTTGCAGCCTGCCTGACAAATAGGCCGGATGACATAAACTTTAAATATTTTACTGGTGGTTACGAACGTATCCGCTCAACGACTGTTGGGGTCTGGTCCTCCGCAGCGAGTGCCTTGTTCATGGATCCGTGCTTACTGCAGTTCATTGGCGACGAAGGCTTGAATTTGCACGCGAGTACCACTACTGTACGTTCGCTGAGGGGCGAGAGTTGACCTTTTCGGATGAGAGAAGGCCTTTGGCGTGTAGGGCGTGAAATGTCTGAAAGCAAACACCCTGAAACAACCGTTGGGAGGGACCTGGTCGGAGAAGGGAGCATTGAGTTCTGGGGAGTATTTTTGTTGCATTCCCTGCGTTATTTGTTTTTTATCTGGAAGGCATAATGGATCAACACAATTATGCACTTATCATTGGGGACCATGTCCACCCCTTCATGCAGTTTGTTTCTACTCGGAATGATGGCATCTACCATCAGGGCAATGCAACACCCCACGCTGCTCGCCTTGTACATGCATGGTTCGATGAGTACCAGGATGACTTTACAGTACTTCCTTGGCCGCCAAACTCCCCACCTCGGAGTGTTCGCACCGTGGATCCTAAACTGAGAAACCTAGCGCAGGAGTCGGAACTGGAGGTGGCATGGCTAGAAATCTCTGGTGGTATCTTGCAGATCCTCATTGACTCCCTTTCTGCACGTCTCGTGGTGGTCTGGACTGATAAGTGGTCACATTTACGTGACTGTTCGGTGCAGATCTACCTCATAGAGTCGCTCGCGATGGACACTAGTCAATGGCCGCAGCCTATAAATCTAGGCTTGTAGTACCCTGAACAGAATGCAGCGAAACTGACTGGCGTTTCTTAGGCGACTGAGGGACTTCGTTCATGCACACAGTATGCGATCGTCTCCATACGATCAATTTGGCCTATAAGCGTCCATTACGAGTAACAGCACAAAACCCCAGCACCATAGTGCTCGAAAGACATTGGCAAGGGCAGTCCTGTAAATAACCTGGATTAATGGGTCTCTCCGCCAAGTGCGGGATGTGTCTGATACCTGACGATCGGCGTAGAAGTGTGTGGAGGCGACCAGGTATCAATGCATGCAGGCCCATGGATTCTGAACGTTCTGCACAGGCTTCGTGTACGGAAGTGAGACGCACTTCATTGCTGTCAAGGTTAATTTGAAGTCCTCGAGAGAACTCTGCAACTTATTTTCTAAGCCAACAGACAACATTTCGGCAATGGGTTCGTCTATCAAGACGATAACGCAGGGATACAACGCGACCACCTCGTGACTACCATCGTACAGGAGATAGGAATTAACTGAATGATATGGTCTGTGATAGCTGCTAACACGAACCCGATCGAGAATGCTTGGGATCAGTTGAAACTTGCAGTATGGCTTGTGGAGGCGCTCCTCAGACACTGGATCAGCTCAGGAGTGCTCCCATCGTAGCGCAGACTCCAGTAGCAGCTTATGCCCCACACTGTGATCGGCATGCCAAGAAAGATGCTCGAGTGTTACAATTCACAGCGTGAGACAACATGGTACTAAATCTTCTTCTTTTTCGTGGCCCTATCCAGTACTTCACGGGGTCGGCATGTTAATCTGGATGGTTAGGTTAGGTTAGTAGTAGAGAGTGACCGCAAGCCCGTCATGTCGTCACCCCTTCTCAAAACAAAAGTCGCAGGGGAGGCATCACGTCGTCATTCTGAAGAGTGCCGGTTTTGTGCTCTGCATCACTATGAACGTCCGTGTGTGGAGGCTCCGAAGAGAACGACACTGATTGAAAATAGGGTTTCTGCAGTAGTGGAACTGAAATCCGACCTGAGTCTTGTCATATCATCATAGGCAACGCTGCCGACATCAATTGTTTTGCTTGGAATTAATGACGAACAACAAATTATTATCAAAACAGCTAGTCACGCTGGTCTCAAGTTCGACTGAAATGTCGTTCTTTCTAGAACTAACGATGTCAGATTGCATTCGTCATCTACTTACTGAGCCGCGTGTGGTTCGAACTCGTGCCATCTCTTATTTTACATGCTGTTTTTTTTCGTGTTGCTACCCCGTTATGTTTGTTTCAATTTTTTATTGTCACTGAGTTGCTGATCACTGAGCAGCAGTGAGGCCTGCATGTCCATGGCTCGCCCGACAGTTGCCGCCACACACCACTTGAGCCTGGGACGGTCTTCGTGGATCGTCGGTTGGTCGTCCTACTGGACGACGTGAACTGGCTCGCCGATCGCTTATGGGTTGGCTGTGTGTGTGTATCGACTCCCGATTTGTTTTCGTGATTGCACAGCCACTGCTGAATGTTGTACAAGTCTTCGTGCAAGTGTTCGTCAAACTGTGTGTGTAGTTGGTGTCTTTTTAAATGTTGTCGGCGTACTGGCAGTGAGTCGGTCGGTTGGAGCGGATCAGCAAGCAAGTCTCCACGCGGCGCAGTCGGCCGGCCCCCTGGCGGTCTCTATGCAGTGTCGGAGCGTGTGGGTTCTGTTCCGAGTGCTACGAGGTTCGTGGCTCACCGACCCAGGACATGAAAGTTGAGTGGTGATTTAATTACCGAAGACACGTCTGTTCACGTTGTCCCCTTGGCTGGTGGTTGGCTGTTGGAGGTATTCCCGGGAGCAACAGCGAGTGTTTGAGTTGGTGAAGATTTAGCTGTCATGTGGTGGAATTAACTATATTTGTCGGTTTGAAATTCAAGTGCACCAGCGGAATTTTCTGCCTTGTGGCCGTTAGTGTTCCAGTTACCTGCGCCGGTCACTGACGTAAATTCAAACAGTGTCCTTTCCTCATCTGTTGTCGCTGTCCAACATGGTGTGTAGTTTTTAACAGCTTAATGTATTTTTGGGTGTTGGCGGCTATGTCTGTAAAGTTTTGGCCTTGGAATTATCGTATACTGGTCGGTGGTTAGCAAGTCGTCTTGTCGGTGTTTTCTTGGTTGTGTTGCCGGCGGATCGAGTATAGTTGGGCCGACATCTTCTCTCGCCTAAGCGAACGTTAAGATTTCAATGGCAGACCGAGCACCCTCGAAACTTCTGAGCACCGTTGCCTAT
This sequence comes from Schistocerca americana, assembly GCF_021461395.2. Classification (NCBI taxonomy): domain Eukaryota; kingdom Metazoa; phylum Arthropoda; class Insecta; order Orthoptera; family Acrididae; genus Schistocerca; species Schistocerca americana. The sequence continues at coordinate 658,741,129 of NC_060120.1, read as the reverse complement.
ACTGCCTTTTTTGTAGGCATATAATTTTGTATTTTAATGGCTTATACCCGATGGTTGGAATTTGTATTCTTGTAATTGTGTTTTTAAAATCAGAGGCCTTCAGCCGTTTTAAAAGTAAGTTTTTCTAAATTGGGCAAGTCTTATGATGTCTGAAGATAAAGCTTGGGCCTTCTGCCTGTTGAAAATTTATTGTATTGTTTTAAAGCATCGGCCTTCAGCCGCTTTAAGTTTTAAGGATCCTACTTATCAAGTGTTATATTCTTTCAAGATAAAGATGTGGGCATTCTGCTTGTTAAAAATTTAACATAGTTGTATTCTTCTTAAAATGATGGGCCTTCAGCCGCTTTAAAATTTTTCTATTGTTACTTACAAGTCTTACATCACTTGGGCTTAAATACTATTTAAGGTTAAAGGCTTTGGGCTTTCTGCCTTGGAAAATTGGCTGCAGTTTTTATTTTTTTTAATTTTTTTTTTGCAAAGGCCTTCTGTCGTTTTGGAGTAAGGTTTCTTATTGGTCATAAAGCTTGGGCCTTCTGTCTAGTAAAAGGTTATTGTAGTTATGTTGTTTTAAATTTATTGGCCTTCAGCCACTTTTAAAGAAACTTAATTTATCTGACTAGTCTAGTCTTACATCGCTTGGCCTTAAATACTATTTAAGGTTAAAGCCTAGAGCCACCTGCCTCAAAAAGAAAATATTTATAGCAGTTGTATTTAATTCATGAGCCTTCAGCCGTTTTAGAATTAAAGACGTTTTCTGTCGATAGTCAAGCTTAGGAGTTGCGCTGTAATGTTTGCACACCTAAATAAAGTGTTATGTTTGGAGTGTAACTGACAGCCGCTCATTCTGGCCCTCTTTCACAGTTCCTACTACTTGTCCTGTCCTGCGGGTTTAGCAGGGCGTCTCACATACATGCATCACCTGGTGTGATGGTACGGGGCGCCATCAGATACACAACGTGATCACCCTTGGTTCGCATAGCCCCTAATTTTTACATCATCTGTTACGTTTGTGACGTGCTAAGGGTGGTGACTGTGCCCTATCGCCGAGGTCTCTGTGACGTTGTTTATCAACGAGATAACGCAAGATCGCATGTTGCCCGTGCTGTCCCGATCTATCTCAATAGAGAGGTACACAATGTTGCCATGGGCCATGTGGGAACTGGATAGGTCTGGTCTTCGGTTGCCGCGTCAGCCACCACAGCTGACGAACTGTAGTTGGAGCAGCATGATATGACGTATCTCTATTCGATTCGAATCCTAGCTGGATTATGGCCAGAGCTAGCTGCTCAGTCTACTAAATTTCGCTGCCTGTGAACCCTCAAAAGTAGTAAAAATTTAATCATTTATTCTTCTACTATATTGAATACGCATAACAAGCAAATTTTTGTTATTTTCTGTCTCCCGTAGTGTAGCAATTTTAACATCGAATGACATTATTCCCAGTGACAAATGCTGTGATAGTAGCTTGTGTCTAAAACATTCTGACTGACATGTAGGATATTGCTGCCTCATTCTACCTTAGCAACTTTAAAAATCATCGCACAAGTTTTGGCATGTGAACATACTCACGCTCTTTCTAACATGCAACTTACCTCTCACTCCCACAATCTCCCCTAACTGTAATTCTCTCACAACAACCAGCCCATCGCTGTAAGTCGCTCATTCCAACCATTCAGTCAGCCCAACTCATTGTCGCTATCTCCTTTGTACAGTCCTACTGGTACCTTCACCTTTTATTACCACTGTCTCTCTCCTGCTGCCTCTTACTGCTACTGTTTCATTTCATTCCTTCCCACTGCTGCTCTCTCTTCTCAGTGTCACTATTTGTCTCTTCCTATTTGTCATTGTCACAGACTCAGTCTCTCATTATTACTGACGATCAACCTCTTGCACTTTCTCCTTCTCTTTATTCCTCTCCCATTTACACTGTCTCCTTCACTCTTTTCCTAGCATTGTTTCCTCACTGTCAGCTATGTTTCACTGTGACACTCTCTTTTTCTCAGACTGTCACTGTCTCTTTTGATCTTCCTACACCACAACCACTGTCTACTGTCTTCCAATATTTACTACTTTTACGTCTCTTTACCACAGTCACTGTCTCCTTCTCTCTCAGCATTGTTGTTGTTGTGGTCTTCAGTCCTGAGACTGGTTTGACGCAGCTCCCCATGCTACTCTATCCTGTGCAAGCTTCTTCATCTCCCAGTACTTACTGCAACCTACATCCTTCTGAATCTGCTTAGTGTATTCATCTCTTGGTCTCCCTCTACGATTTTTACCCTCCACGCTGCCCTCCAATGCTAAATTTGTGATCCCTCGATGCCACAGAACATGTCCTACCAACCGGTCCCTTCTTGTCAAGTTGTGCCACAAACTCCTCCCCAATTCCATTCAACACCTCCTCATTAGTTATGTGATCTACCCATCTAATCTTCAGCATTCTTCTGTAGCACCACATATCAAAAGCTTCTATTCCCTTCTTGTCCAAACCATTTACCGTCCATGTTTCACTTCCATACATGGCTACACTGCATACAAATACTTTCAGAAACGGCTTCCTGACACTTAAATTTATACTCGATGTTAACAAATTTCACTCCTTCAGAAATGCTTTCCTTGCCATTGCCAGTCAAGTGGCTCATTTCCTAATCTAATTCCCTCAGCATCACCCTACTTAATTCGACTACATTCCATTACCCTCGTTTTGCTTTTGTTGATGTTCATCTTATATCCTCCTTTCAAGACTCTGTCCTTTGCTGTCTCTGGTAGAATTACAATGCCATCGGCGAACCTCAAAGTTTTTATTTCTTCTCCATGGATTTGAATACCTACTACGAATTTTTCTTTTGTTTCCTTTACTGCTTGCTCAATATACAGATTGAATAACATCGGGGAGAGTCTACAACCCTGTCTCACTCCCTTCCCAACCACTGCTTCCCTTTCATGCCCCTCGACTCTTATAACTGCCATCTGGTTTCTGTACAAATTGCAAATAGCCTTTCGCATTCTATATTTTACCCCTGCCACAGTTAGAATTTGAAAGAGAATATTCCAGTTAACATTGTTAAAAGGTTTCTCTAAGTCTACAATGCTAGAAACGTAGATTTGCCTTTCCTTAATCTTTCTTCTAAGATTAGTCGTAAAGTCAGTATTGCCTCACGTGTTCCAATAATTCTACGGAATCCAAACTGATCTTCCCCGAGGTCGACTTATACCAGTTTTTCCATTTGTCTGTAAAGAATTCGCGATAGTATTTTGCAGCAGTGACTTATTAAACTGATAGTTTGGTAATTTTCACACCTGTCAACACCTGTTTTCTTTGGGATGGGAATTATTATAGTCTTGTTGAGGTCTTAGTGATATGAGCCTCTACATCCTTACATTTGTCTGCTAGCCATCCGTGCTTAGCCATTTTGCACTGCCTGTCGATGTCATTTTTCAGACGTTTGTATTCATTTTTGCCTGCTTCATTTACTGCATTTTTATATTTTCTCCTTTCATCAATTAAATTCAATATTTCTTCTGTTACCCAAGGATTTCTACTAGCCGTCGTCTTTTTATCTACTTGATCCTCTGCTGCCTTCACTACTTCATCCCTCAGAGCTACCCATTCTTCTTCTACTGTATTTGTTTCCCCCATTCCTGTCAACTGTTCCCTTATGCTCTCCCTGAATCTCTGTACAACCTCTGGTTTAGTCAGTTTACCCGGGTCCCATCTCCTTAAATTCCCACATTTTAGCAGTTTCTTAGGTTTTAATCTACAGTTCATAACCAATAGATTGTGGTCAGAGTCCACATCTGCCCCTGGAAATGTGTTACAATTGAAAACCTGGTTGCTAAATCTCTGCCTTACATTATATAATCCATCTGATACCTTTCAGTATCTCCAGGATTCTTCCATGTATATAACCTTCTTTTATGATTCTTGAACCAAGTGTTAACAATGATCAAGTTATGCTCTGTGCATAATCTACCAGTCGGCTTTCCCTTTCATTTCTTACCCCCAATCCATAATCACCTACTATGTTTCCTTCTCTCCTTTTTCCTACTCTCGAATTCCAGTCACCCATGTCTATTAAATTTTCGTCTCCCTTCACTACCTGAATAAGTTCTTTTATATCATCATACATTTCATCAATTTCTTCATCTGCAGAGCTAGTTGACATATAAATTTTTACTACTGTAGTAGGCGTGGGCTTCGTGTCTATCTTGACCACAATAATGCGTTCACTAAGATGTTTGTAGTAGATTACCCGCTCTACTATTTTTTTCATTATTAAATTTACTCCTGTATCACCCCTATTTGATTTTGTTTTTATAAACCTGTATTCAACTGACCAAATGTCTTGTTCCTCCTACCACCGAACTTCACTAATTCCCACTATATCTAATCTAACTTTAACCTATCCATTTCCCTTTTTAAGTTTTCTAACCTACCTGCCCTATTAAGGGATCTGACATTCCACTCTCCAATCCGTAGAACGCCAGTTTTCTTTCTCCTGATAACGACGTCCTCTTGAGTACTCCCCGCCCGGTGATCCAAATGGGGGACTATTTTACCTCCGGAATATTTTATCCAAGAGGACGCCATCATCATTTAACCATATAGTAAAGCTGCATGCCCTCGGGAAAAATTATGGCTGTTGTTTCCCCTTGCTTTCAGCCGTTCGCAGTACTAGCACAAGCAAGGCCAGATCAGTCAGTTACCCAGACTGTTGCCCCTGCAGCTACTGAAAAGGCTGCTGCCCCTCTTCAAGAACCACACGTTTGTTTGGCCTCTCAACAGATACCCCTCAGTTGTGGTTGCACCTACGTTACGTCCATCTGTATCGCTGAGGCACGCAAGCCTCCCCACCAACGGCAAGGTCCATGGTTCATGGGGGGTCTCAGCACAGCGCAGGGTTAATATGTCGGCGTGCCAAAATATATGGAAAATTTTTAAAGTTACTGAGGAAAGTATAATGAGGCAGATGGTACCTAACATTTCTTTTAAATAGAAGCATATTCGCCTTTTTTGTGCTCCGATAGGAGTATTCTTCTGCTGTTTCCCTTCTTTACCCTGTTATAGCAGGGATGTCACTAACATGAAAAGAAATTTAAGGGTCATCAAATTTTGATAATCTTTGTATGTGAAATTGAAATAACGCAAAATTAATTTTACGCCTTTTTCCAGATTATATGTGCACAAAAATTTTGAATGTGCTTTAGAACACTAACATGGGATTCCAGAACCCTTCCGAAGATAACGAAGACACTTTGCAGTATACTTCTACTTGCTACGTCACCACACAAACTACATTTTTGCCTCTCACCGGATTTTACATGCGTATTTCACGTGTGCAAGTAGGGTATCTTTGAACGTCTGTATCACGGAAACCGATATAGATATCAAGAAAAATTTTAACGTTGTTCAAGATCGGGATCTCGGGAACATATCGTAAAAAATTAAGCCATTTGATACGCATAGCCGTCTTGGAATCCTCGGCTCGGGTTTGGTACCTAAAAACCTTGGTTTTGAATGTTTCTAGATAACGGATAATGGGTTTTGAAACTGGGATGTTTGCACTTCTAGATAAATACCTAGGCACTATAAGGTTAAAATTTGAGCAATTTGCTGTCGTTAGATACTTGAGTGTTCGCTGCTGACAGCGAAAAAATTGTTGGGAAACCTTTTTTTTCGGGTTTCCTCAGGAACTGCCCATGAACTAAATAGAACCTCCATAAGCTTCTAAGTGGCACCATAGACCACATATAATGCAAAGAGGACCACCCGATTTGCAGTTGCAGTAAGCCGATCATTCTGTTGGATATACAAATGATCCCTAGCCCAAGTGCTAACCCTGACACTTGACCCAAAATTTCTTTCAACAACAGAAGTGGAAGTTTCAAACCCGGAAGAATCCCGTTCTCGTGCGTGGCATTTTGGAATATATTGGTAGCGGATGCTGTAACATGCCTACCGATTAAGCTACACACATTCGTAAATAACGATAATCATCGCCGTAGACGGCACTATAGTTTCAGATAGTCGTCGGTTGACGGGTAGGCATATTATACAGGGTGTTACAAAAAAGTACGCCCAAACTTTCAGGAAACATTCCTCACACACAAATAAAGAAAAGATGTTATGTGGACATGTGTCCGGAAACGCTAAATTTCCATGTTAGAGCTCATTTTAGTTTCGTCAGTATGTACTGTACTTCCTCGATTCACCGCCACTTGGCCCAGTTGACTTCGGTGCTTGTGTTGACATGCGATTCATTGCTCTACAGTATTAGCATCAAGCACATCAGTACGTAGCATCAACAGGTTAGTGTTCATCACGAACGTGGTTTTGCAGTCAGTGCAATGTTTACAAATGTGGAGTTGGCGGATGCCCATTTGATGCATGGATTAGCACGGGGCAATAGCCGTGGCGAGGTACGTTTGTATCGAGACAGATTTCCAGAACGAAGGTGTCCCGACAGGAAGACGTTCGAAGCAATTGATCGGCGTCTTAGGGAGCACGATGGATTGGTAGAGGCGGACCAATTCCATGGCCTCCACGCTCTCCTAACCTCAACCCTCTTGACTTTCATTTACGGGGGCATTTGAAAGCTCTTGTCTACGTAACCCCGGTACCAAACATAGAGACTCTTCGTGCTCGTATTGTGGACGGCTGTGATACAATACGCCATTCTCCAGGGCTGCATCAGCGCATCAGGGATTCCATGCGACGGAGAGTGGATGCATGTATCCTCGCTAACGGAGGACATTTTGAACATTTCCTGTAACAAAGTGTTTGAAGTCACGCTGGTACGTTCTGTTGCTGTGTGTTTCCATTCCATGATTAATGTGATTTGAAGAGAAGTAATAAAATGAGCTCTAACATGGAAAGTAAGCGTTTCCGGACACATGTCCACATAACATATTTTCTTTCTTTGTGTGTGAGGAATGTTTCCTGAAAGTTTGGCCGTACCTTTTTGTAACACCCTGTATACGGATCATTTTCTACTATCAGAAAAAAGTGTGTATTCTGTACATGAGTATGCTATAAGCAATATATTCGTAGCTATGGAAACGGAACGGAAATATTCCTAATATTTAAGAATCTAAAAGTGATATTTTGGACTTACACTAATAATAGAAATATACCGCAGACACGTGGAGCAGACGCACGGCAGGCACAGCAACACAAATGACTGTGTTGCAATGCAGGCTGTCTTCTCTTCGAAGCTTTGTTTGCTCTGTTCCCTACGTCACACTCTAATCGCCGCGTCTCCGCCTGAGACAACAACCTGCAGCTGAAATGTGCAATCATAATCTGTATATGATACTCCGTCGCTATCAGTGAATCAGCTGTCTTTAGTGATGATGTGAGAAAACACAGTTATTATCAAATTAATGAGTAGCTGATCGAAATGATTTCCGTTCGAACATAAGGCAGAAAACTGTTTCTCATCACGAAGAACAGTTTTGAGATGGCCATTGGCAAGTGCCTTCAAACTGCAGAAAAAGAAGTTGAACGCCGTACATGTCCGAGGACAGTTTCTGTAAGTTTCTCAGTCACTACTTATTTCAACGGGTGGTCTAGGTCTCTCCATTGTTATCCAAACGTGATGCATACTCAGCAAACGAGTGGAGTGGAAATGTTGGACTACGTGCTTAAAAACTCAGAACCGTAAGTTACGCTAGATAAGTGAAAACATGAAAGTATTCCACAGGGGCCAAAGGGACATGCCATAAACATATTGGAAGACGTAGAATTTTTTATCCATAGAAACAGAACACCACAAACAACACTCAATGAACAGAGTGAGTAGTGATTGAAAATACCACTTCAGTTGTAAGCTTTTTATTTTTCAGTGCTTAGACCAAGACCGATTTCGGGCTATCAGATGCCCATGATCAGGTATGATACTGAAAACAGACAAGACACCTAAGCTAATAACAGCTTTTACATGCAGTAGTACACATGAGAAGACAAGAAAGTACTATGTAACATTTTTACAAAACTGCGGTCGGGCTAGGTGCAATGAAACAGAAGCCATTGCCAGAGCGACACCACACGCTACATCGGATGACTGCTCGGGTAAACCAATATGTAAAGAACGCCAGCACACTTACATTTTGTGCTGCGACCCCAAGTGCCGCAATATAGAGTATAGGACGAGGTGTCTCACCAGCGAGCGCAAAGCGCGGAGTAGCGTACGCAGAGGAGGAAGCGTGTAACTTCCCAACAGTAAAATAATATAAATAATATTCACATTTAGTGTAACCTCCCAACAGAAAAGTTCCGAAACCTCCCAACAGTAAAAAATACAACTATAACATTGACATTTAGCGTAACCTCCCAATAAATAAATTGCGTAACCTATCAATAATAAAATGTGACTAATCTCACAATAAAAATTGTGGCTGACTTATAACCTTTCAATAATTGACTGTGAATTTAAACTGGTAAATTTTGGACGTCAGCAGTGCTGTGTCATGGCCCTGGAAGATCATTCTGAATAAACAGAAAATTCTTACCTCAATAAGGTCGCCGGATAACGCATACATATCTCCTCCTATAAGAAATTTTTCTGGCACAGCCGAGTGCAATGCTGGCCGATAGATTTGTCATGTACAAAAAGAAACAACTGATTTTTCTTTTCAATAATCGGGACGACCAAGGATTGGAGAAATTAGTAAGTTCTTTGAATTGAAATGAATAATTGTCAGAAGTTACTTTTTATGAGAAAGATTATTATTAAGATATTTTTTAAAAACATTTACATGGGACTTGATATAACAATACTACATAGGCGCGAGGCCATCGCTCCCCATGACCGGCCCAGCCAACTTCATACACACGACTGATAGCTATTACTACTACACAGTTCGTACAGCGTACAACACTGCTCTCTGGTCTGAGATTCTCTTACAGCTTACATGTCGCAGGCAGCGCGTGAGAAATCCATCGAAATTGCATCTGCTCGAGTGCGCTAGCAACAAATTCCATAATCATGGACCTTTTAAAAGCAAACTGGTAAACAGTATAGGTAAAAGTAAGGCGATCTGTTGACGGAAAGAACTACTGCGTGTAAGAATTGTTATTAGTTTCGGTCTATTGTTTATTTTCAGTATCACACCTGATGATAGACATGTAATAGCTCGAAACCTGTCGTGGTCTAAGCATTGGAAAATAAGAAATCTTACAGTCTCTACTACAATGCACAGTTGTGGATATTTCTCCGGAAGGATTGTTTTTGAACAGAGTGAGTGAAGCCCTCACTAGCTTTATGACATTTTTCGAAAACTGACGGTGTGCAAGGTGCTGAGTATGGCGTGCTCTCCTATTGGTCACCGGGAACACACCACCATGCGTCTGCTCGTGCACGTCGAACCGCATACTTCGGGCAGAGAGTGTTTGCTATTTACGCAAGATGGAGCAGCCTTCCCAAATATTTTAATTTCGTAATTACATTGTTTTATGCTTCATGATATGTTTTATAAGTTTTCAAATTTAATGTATTGTTTGACTATGTTTTAGTTAACAGGTACAAATTTTCTTTTGTCAGACGCACGCAATTATAATAGCAAGTATTATTTTTGTTATCGTTACATAATGTTTATGTAAAAAAATACATTTAAACTGCAGTTCATGCTGCTGTTAGGCTACTTCAGAAAGGAGCCTTCATCTATCACTGTGAACACAAAGTTGAGCCTGCGCAAGTCCAAACCTTACCGTTGCCACAAATCCCTCATCTGCAATGATAATTTAACTTACGACTGCAGTAACTCTACTAACTGCCCCCACTGCAAAGCCAGCCACCTGGCCAACACCGTCCCAACTTCCAGTCCCCACCTACCTGTAACGAGTCCCAACCTACTTTCTTCTACAAGTGCACTGACATACTCCCTACCACCGAACATGAACAGATCGTCCCGATCCGCGCAACTAACACATAGCAATCTCTTCCATCTACCCCTTACACGGAGCTGGTCATCATGCATACGTCACATCAGCATTATCTCCTGCAACTATTTGCAGCTCGCCATGAAATGCCAGCTCCAACGCATCACCTTCACCTGGAAATTTTCACTATTCATATTCTATTGACAATTCTATGTTTTAATGTTCAAAACCGTAAGCTGAAGAACGGCTACTTCGCTGCTGCTATCCCGCCCCCCACATAGGGGAATGAAATGACAATAAAGGAAAGAGACATGTTGGTGTTATATACATACATAGATACTACTGTATAGCGATATTAATGAATACTTGTTGTTAGTTTGGAGAATACTACGAGGACTAGCGTGGGCCATCTGAATAGCTAATTTGACAAGTACGGAATTATACTTATTTAAGTCGTGTTCCTTAAGTTGCCTTTGAATGTTTGTTTTAAAGGTGATCTGTCTTTTTGTAGGTATGAAAAGATAACACGATAAAATGAAGTTTAAAGGCAACATCCCCAAAACTAGCTCCAACTGTCGAATTATACATGTTTGTAACATTTCGAACCAAGCTGTTAGTTGACGCCCAGATTAAACGTAGATTTTAGTGTTGACACGGAGCCTTATTTTATAAGCTCTAAACTTTTTGGTGAGTGTACTTTTGAAAATATTTTTTAACCCTGTAAAGTATTATCCTTTGTTACCCTGTTAATGTACAACAAACGCCTGTCTCTCTTTATGTTCCTTTCACCTTAACTACAGATATCTGGTGATGACAGTAGCCTTAACGTCGTATTAAAAACAGAAATTTTAATGAGCGATCCAGATATGTTTTATTCACAACCACTTTACATGGGTGTCAAGATTTTACCAAAGCCCTGAATTGTCTTACCTTAGGAAATGTGTACGTCAGCATCTAATGTACATTAAGCTGTGCGATGGTGTCATAAACTACTGTTTACCCTTTCGTTTTGAGTATATTGTATTTCAAAGTGAAACTTACAACTCAATATTGCCGTGGCGCAAATAATTCACCAACATTACTATGAGAGTATTAAAGGTCTATGTGTCCAGGACACGTGTCCACCAGATCTGCTCGATGTCGAAGACCGTTATTTTCTAGGACCACAGCTCATCTTCTGACAAGTTGCCTACGTTGCTTGGTCACAACTACAGCTGGGAGAAACATGTTACTGAGCTGCTCAAACAACTAGCTTCAGCAAATTTTGCTCTTCGTATAATTGCTAGTCTTAGAAACTAACAAATTAACATCTTAAAGTGTATTGTTTATTCTCACGCATTGACCTCTTATGGCATAATCTTCTGGCGTTGCTCATCTCTTAGGACGAAAGCATTGATCTCACAAATATGATCAGTGAGAGCAAATCTATTATGCTCAGCTATAAGGATATTGTTGACACCTTTCCAAGGAATAAGCCATTGCAATTCCGGTTAGCAATATATTTACAAGTAAGCAGGAGAAAACGTGAGTAAACACTGTTAAAATACGAAACATAATCAGTGAATAACAAACTACACGCAATGGTTCGCCATACCTAACCTTCATAAAACTTTTATCAATGTCCAAAGGTTGACCTCAACTTAAAAAAATAAATAAATAAATAAAATAAACACGTTTGGCACGTAAAAACGAACCTGTCACAGCTAAGGACCAGCCAAATACTACAATGATAAGGCCAAAAACAGGTATATCCCACAAATTTTACCAGAATACACATTTTAAAGATTGGATAATAAACAAAAATTCTATGCAGACGATTTGCTAACGTCCCTAATGTTTGCAAATGACATAGTGTACTAATTTAGAGCTGTGGCTGATTTTCGTTAGCAGCCGTATGACACAGACAATATAAAGTAAAAGGTAAAGTGCATATCCAATTTAAATAACAACAAAATCTGATGTATCACATTCCCTAACCTAAAAAGCATCTATATGTATGTTATTCAGTAAAATAAAATAAAAAAAACCCACTGCGGATGATTAAACTATGTTTAAATTGCCTTTTAGTGGTTCAGATTTTACAAAGTGTTTTAAACGGTGCCGTGGTTTATTAAAGAAGTGTCAATTTATTGGTGCAAGTTGGAATTATCGGCTCCTTAATTTACTGCAATGATCAAAAACTGTTTTGGTACTGCGCGATACGACTAACGTTTGGTTTCTTAATTAGTAGCTGCCGTGTGTTTTAATTTAAAGCTTTGTTTTGAAGAAACGTAAAGCTTCTTGTTGTGTGGGAGATATTCTTTAATTAACAAATGCTAGAATTAAGCCCATTATTTGTTTACTCAGATTCACGAGCTCAGAGCGGGTTTTAGTCCTTAAATGTATGGGCTTTAAAATAATTGTGTTTTAGTCGTTACGTGGTTGCTCGTTTCTTGTTTTGGAAGACACCTGTGCCACCCTGTAACCAGACTGTTAATGTTTCTGCATGCGGCCGCTGTAGGTAAATAGGGTGCCTGGGGCGTGGTGTGCCTGCCTCTTGTAACGAGTGTTGTACTTTCCTGCAATTAATGTTGTATTTTAGTTATGCCTATTTAGTTAATGTAAAGCCTTTGCAGTAAAGTGTTTTGAATTTAAGCGGGTCTTATAAAGTTTTATTATCGAGCCTGGGGGGAGGGGGGGGGGGGGTGGCTTGGGCAGATCAGTCAACATGCAGGGGAAAACAGGTGAAGTGCTACAACCACATGTGAGACTTTCCAGAAGAGAAACAGCTCTTCTGCAGGTTAACGGCTGTCTATCCTGGTGCTTCAATTTCTCACAGTTCAAGACATCTACCACGTGGACTGGCAATGGATATCTCGAAATTTGAATCCTATGTACATTATTAGGGACGCAATGGGAAGGTAAATTGTACCACGTGGACTGGCAATGGATATCTCGAAATTTGAATCCTATGTACATTATTAGGGACGCAATGGGAAGGTAAATTGCAGACCATCAGCCGCTACCAGGGACTCTTCGGCACATAACCTAGAAAATTGTGGGGGATGGGATCGATTGAGAGTAGGGGAACTCACGTACCGCCTCACTGAGGGCATGCAACATCACTGCCAAACATGAGCTACAGATAAGGGTAACTACCGAACCTTACGGAGTACAAGAGGCTGCGGGCTATGAGACGCATCCTAAGTTTTAAGCAATTTGTTTTAAAAATAACATTTTTACGATTTTATTATTAGATTTCAAAGCCAGACTAAAGAAATTCTTACTTCGCAAAACCGAACTGAACTTAAGTATCCCTGAAAATCGTCATTGAATTTCCTTCTTCTTCTTCTTCTTCTTCTTCTTCTCCTTCTTCCTCTTCGTCGTCATAGTTGTCCTCTTCACATATAAGATGGTCTTCACTGCCATCGAGAGCGTTACTTATGCCGCATTTCTTGAATGATGTAATATGTGTGTGTAATCTTATGGGACTTAACTGCTAAGGTCATCAGTCCCTAAGCTTACACACTACTTTACCTAGATTATCCTAAGGACAAACACACACACCTATGCCCAAGGGAGGACTCGAACCTTCGCCGGGATCAGCCGCACAGTCCATCGAATGATGTAATAATAAAATCTTCTCTCACTCTAGACTGTTTTATCTGCTGACACAATCGTTTGATTGTAGGTCGTTTCCAGGTTATTACCGGCGTGAATTCATACTGGATTTCATCCATCATCCATTTCTTCCATTCCTCTTTCATATACACTTTAAATGGTTTATGTCTCGAGACATCAGGAGTTTCTAATTGTGATGTAAGTATTACCGGAATAACAGTATACTCACCATTTTCCTGTCTCAGCTTCTCTGTCAAAGAATTTTTCAAACGACTACCAAAGTGATTTAGCACAAGAAGATAACTCTTCTTCAGTAAAGCACCTTTCCTTCTCTCTCACACTGTGTTAATCCATAATTTGATACCAGCCTTGTCCATCCAGCCCTTGCATCTACGTGAACAACACCTGTCGGTATTTCTGAAGGTTTTGTCATTGTTTTGCGCTTTAAAATGATCACTGGATTTAGTACCATCAGTACAATAAGAAAGAACAACAGTGCACTGCATTTTTTTTCATGTCCACTTGTTTTTATTGTTACAGTTTTACCAGCTTTCATGGCAACAGTTCTGTTACTCACCACATCAAACGTCAGAGGAGTTTCGTCCATATTTGCTATTTGCCTTACCGTAGTTCCACACTGGTTTTAGTTCGCTCTTGGGTAGTAAAGCGATAGAAAGATAATGTTTTCTCTTCGTGCTCTTGTGGCATTTCCTGAGATATTTTGATTTTGGTTCGCATGCTAAGTCCATGACATTACATAAAACTGTAGCAACAAACAAACCCACCCTTAAAGACTAAGTTCCACAGTAGCGCTAGCTTACGAGAGTGCATTTAAATCATTTTTATTTTAAATGAATTGCCACTTTGACGGTGTCCTTGAATCCATTTTGTCATCTTCAAGTTTTGGCTATTTTGCATTGAGTCCAGTGTTTGCACATGTAGGTCTAAACGCGAATGGTTCATTTCTGTTGTAAAAATCAGATTCCCTACTTTGGTACGACTGAGCACCAAACATGGCAGTTATATCATTTTTCGCAGCTCTTCTAATATCATGTTCACTTTTTGACACTACTGTATTTTCATTTCGCTTCATACATACATTACTCACATAGGAATCATGTATCGTTTAAATTTATCTGTTCATTTATATTCAAATCATCATTGTTAACAGCACTGAGATAAGGAATAGGGTGAGACCTGTGCTTCTACCGGCCTACGAAATTTTCAAATAACTTATGGGTATGCAGCCGGTTCATTTACGACAACCGTCGATATTTCGACAGCCTGTAATATTCAAGGCAAGAATGTAGCTATGAAACACTGAAAAAGTAAATTTAATTGCTCGGTATGTAGAGCATATCAGGAAACAGAACACACACACACAAACTCTGCAAAAATAGCGCCACCCACAACTTCAGATGCCTACGTCAGAAGTTATCGATAGTGAATATTAATAAGCAACTGATGCGGTAACAGTAACACTGTCCCTCGGCTTTTTGACAGAGCAGGATTCAACGAAAAATATAAAGTAAACCTCCACCTCTATTTGTAAGGTCAGTTGCTAATTTAATTTCCACTGCTTCCTTAATAACAGTATCCCAATAGCTGGAAGCGCGTTCCAGGATATCCGTGTTGTTATAGTCCATTGCCGAGGCAATGTTTTGCAGAAGCAGATTTGCTCAGCTGTTGTAACCGTATGTGACATTTATGTTCAGTGCGTCACTTATCCAGAGTCCAGGTGGTCTGACCAATACATGACATGCCACAACTGCAAGGACTACGATAGACCAGTTGTCTTACGCAAAGCAATATCATTCTTTACGGATCATAAAATGGCCCTAATTTTAGATGGTGACTGCAAAACACCTCTCACTACAGATTTCGGAAAATACGACCAACGTTGTTGGAAATGCTTGCAGCGTAAAGCAAAAAGGCCGGAGAACTTCGGTGCATTCAGTAAATCGGAATACCAAGTATTATTAGACTCTGGAAGTATACCTGATATCTAGGATATTAATTACTTACGTACATGCTGTAACGGGTATCTATACGATATTCCAGTGCCTGTGTTGTTCAGAAATATGATACAATGTTCTTTCGGACAAGCATCCATTTCCGAAGGAACATTACGTTGAGCTTCTGGAAAAAATGGTTCAAATGGCTCTGAGCACTATGGGACTTAACATCTGAGGTCATCAGTCCCCTAGAACTTAGAACTGCTTAAACCTAACTAATCTAAGGACATCACACACATCCATGCCCGAGGAAGGATTCGAACCTGTGACCGTAGCAGTCGCGCAGTTCCGGACTGAAGAGCCTAGAACCGCTCGGCCACCGCGGCCGGCTTTCGCGTCTGAAAAACACAGACACAGCATTATCGTATTTATACGCCGATATCGGGCAAGCGATTTTCAATTAAAATTTCCCCTCTGAACGTGAATGTACATAATGGATGTAAGAGTGAAGGTTGTAGATACATGGTTGACGACAGAAGGAAATTTCGGCCTGGCCGTGACACATGCTCAGATATCCCAATGCTAGGTAAGCGAGACATTCTGTTTCGAATCCCGGTACGGCACATTTATTTTCATTGTTGTCATTCCGTTACGCAGCTGATGGTTGTCCATCTTCGCAACTGCAGATATTTCTATTGATAACTTGCGGACGGAATATTGAACAACATTAAATTGGTATTTACGTCATTTGTAGACTAATAATTATAGCTATTGGAAGAAGTATTTTTTTAGGTTAGTTACTATCTCCAAGGACTTGTGGCAAGAGCAAGCCATTAATGCTTACTTTCCCCTGACCAGAAAGTCACGTATTGAAGTGTGACGTGAGAACCCAAAACAGTTAGTCTGTACAAACAGTCGTAGTACACTTAACGGCGCAGTTACGACCGTCCAGTTACGACCGTGCAAAAACCGTCAGATAGTAAATCATGTGACGTGTTCGTGGGAAGACTGTTCGCCGCAGAGGAAAACAATCAACTAACTGATGCGTGTACATATTAAGGTACCACATGTAAAATATCTGCACTGAAACCTGTTACATCTTGTATACATATCAATAAAAACGATGGAATCAAATGGTGGTCTGTAATACATAATCGACAGTACCGTAGTTGGGTTCCTTACAGAGCACGGAGACGTCTTATTCCTGTCCAGGGTCCAGAGAACGATGAACTGGGATTATTGTAGTCATAAGAAGTGTTTCTGTGTTGTACATAAGATAGGTCACACGGTCGGGAGAAGATATCTTCTGCGACCTGCGCCAGTTCGACGACATTTTGCCCCAGAAACGTCTCAGCATTTGGTGCCTCCGTCCTCTTCCCTTTCCCCCGAAATCTTTCAACTGTGCCAGTTTTTTCTGCCAACTGCGACGTGCAGCCCAAGCAGCTGCTACCAATTGCGATTAAAAAGTCAAATGGCGAAGCGCCAAGGAAAAAAGAAGAAAAACCGAAAATATACACATTTTAAAACCACACTGCAGAAAAATGAAATTCTTCAAATTAAAATCACACACTTTCACTTAAAATCCGAAGGACCTACAGTGGGAAAGGAGGATTTCTGGACGAGGGAATATATTTCATACAGGTAGAGGGCTGTGGGTAAAAAGGGCGTGGGGGGGGGGGGAGGGGGGGAGGAGGAGGGATAGTGGGAAGACAGAGGTGGGGAAAGACCGAGGGTGTGGAGGTATTTTGTGTGTGGGTGAGGTGGTGGTATTAAGAGCAAACGAGTAGTGGTGGATACAGAGGGACAAGGAGCTCTGTTATGGAATGGGATAGGTGGGGAAGAGTTAATGTTGACAGGAAGGGTAAATATCGGGGCGGATATCGTGTGGGAGAAAGAGCTCGTTTAAGTTTTATTTCGGAGAGTGTGTTGTGGATGTATTGGGGTAGGGCTGGTGGGATGTCTTGGTAGAGTTGCGGCAGCGTACGAGGCTTGGACAGAAGAGGGGAAACTACAGAACTTTTGGAGTAGAGTTTGCGGATGGTGTAGGTTGTTCGCAGTTGGTCAATGTGAGTGAGCAGAGGCGGGAAATTGATAAGTTAGTAAAGGATCTTGTGCGGCAAGGTAAAGTGGATGTGGAAAGCGAGACGGAATGCATGTTGTTCTAGGACCTGGAGGGTCTTATAGAATTTTGGAAGGGGGGGGGGGGGATGAATATCCGTCCAACATTTGCATAGCAAACAATGGGTTCGATCAAGGTTCTGTAGTTCTGGAGGACAGTGCTAGGGTGTGGTTGCCAAGTGCAACCAGTTTGTGGTTTTAGTCTATTGCATAACGTCTGTTCGAGATCTGGATTTTTATACACAGAGATCAAGTTGCAGAATGGACGAGAAACGGGAATTAAATGAGCCATGACCTACTTCAAGGAATCACGCCGCTATTCAGCTGCAGTGGTGTAATCACAGAGAACATAAACCACGTTGCTGTTTATTCGATTCGCTTGCCGAGAAAGGTATGTTGAGAAAACATATTAACGCACATGGAATCGATTTCTGAACACTCGGCACGTGTTGATGTCCTGTGATCTGGCAGCACACGGTACAGTACAGTCCCTCCAGCTCGACAATTGGCGCCGGGGCGGTTGATATGATTTGCACCAAAGCAGCCGACTGCAGCCACAGAGCACAGAAGTATGCAGAACGGCCTTTGGTGTGTGCGAGGTGTGCCGAGCCTTCCCCTCTCTCTGGCTACCCAGTACCACTACGGTGCTGGTCACCCCATATAACTTATTTTGCACGATACACGGGGAATAGAATACCAACACATTCGATTTGCCTAAAAAAAATTGTTTTACGTAGATGAAGCAAAGCTACATCCATCATTGTAGTTAGTTTCTCAGTAAAACTTTTACCTTTCACGTAAAAAAATAAAAACCACTGTTTTGGGATTCGCGCGCTTTCTCCGTTATGCAGTCTTCTTCATTCGATTTTGAGGAACCGTTTTCCGCCTCTTATAACCAACCACACATCCAGCTCGACAGTGAATTTGTTTTGTTTACGTTATGGCCTACAGTTATTGCGATAACTCAGCGTAAAGTACAACACCGCGCATTTTTTGAAAAGTTTGCAGTGAAAAAAGTAGTTGCTTGCTAGTTTACGTTTGGTGCGTTGTATGCCACCCATTACTGCGTACGAAAGGTAGCTAACATATTAAAATTGTTTGTAACGGTGGAAAGAGAGTCATATCTCTTTCCATTCTCGAGAAAATACGTGAGATACATTGGAGATTGTCCGCTACGAGGTTAGCGCCCACGCGCCACGTGCAAGGTTAATGTCGCCAGCCACGCGGAATGCGGAGCTGCCTCGTTTTCCTCTTCTTCGTGTGCTGCCGACAGAAAACGAAGCTGGAAGTGAAAGAAAAACTTAAGAAATGACGTCGGGAGTCATCGGCTCATGAGAGTGACTGTACGTTTTTTCAGCAAATAATGTTACCTACATCATTTTTTGTGCTACATTACCTACAGCTTTTTTCAGAATAAATTTCGGTCATTAGTTGCAAATAAACTTTATTATCTTCACTGATTTCGACAAATTAATCTATAATCTTCACAATCTTAGTTTAGTTGACTGATAATATTTACTTCATAGAAAGATAACGTCGAGTTAGGTTCAGAAATTTACATATTATACACTACTGGCCATTAAAATTGCTACACCACGAAGCTGACATGCTACAGACGCGAAATTTAACCGACAGGAAGAAGATGCTGTGATATGCAAATGATTAGCTTTTCAGAACATTCACATAAGGTTGGCGCCGGTGGCGACACCTACAACGTGCTGACATGAGGAACGTTTCAACCGATTTCCCATACACAAACAGCAGTTGATCGGCGTTGCCTGGTGAAACGTTGTCGTGATGCCTCGTGTACGGAGGAGAAGTGCGTACCATCACGTTTCCGACTTTGATAAAAGCCGGATTGCAGCCTATCGCGATTGCGGTTTATCATTTCGCGACATTGCTGCTCGCGTTGGTCGAGATCCAATGACTGTTAGCAGAATATGGAATCAGTGGGTTCAGGAGGGTAATACGGAACGCCGTGCTGGATCCCAACGACCTCGTATCACTAGCAGTCGAGATGACAGGCATCTTATCCGCATGGCTGTAACGGATCGTGCAGCCACGTCTCGATCCCTGAGTCAACAGATGGGGACGTTTGCAAGACAACAACCATTTGGACGAGCAATTCGACGACGTTAGCAGCAGCATGGACTATCAGCTCGGAGACCATGGCTGCGGTTATCCTTGACGCTGCATCACAGTCAGGAGCCCTAGCGATGGTGTACTCAACGACGAACCTGGCTGCACGAATGGCAAAACGTCATTTTTTTCGGATTAATCCATGTTCTGTTTACAGCATCCGTGTTTGGCGACATTGCTCTGAACGCACATTGGAAACGCGTATTCGTCATCGCCATACTGGCGTATCACCGGGCGTGATGGTATGGGGTGCCATTGGGTACACGTCTCGGTCACCTTTTGTTTGCATTGACGGCACTTGGAACAGTGGACGTTAAATTTCAGATGTGTTACGACCCGTGGCTCTACACTTCATTCGATCCCTGCGAAACCCTACATTTCAGCAGGATAATGCACGCCCGCATGTTGCAGATCCTGTACGGACCTTTCTGGATACAAATAATGTTGGACTTCTGCCCTGGCCAGCACGTTCACCAGATCTCTCACCAATTGAAAACGTCTGGTCAATTGGCAGTCACTGCTCTTGATGAACTGTGGTGTCGTGTTGAAGGTGCATGGGCAGCTGTACCTGTACACGCCATCCAAGCTCTGTTTGACTCAATGTCTAAGCGTATCAATTCCGTTATTACGGCCAGAGGTGGTTGTTCTTGGTACTGATTTCTCAGGATCCATGCACCCAAATTACGTGAAAATGTAATCACATGTCAGTTCTAGCATAACAAATTTGTCCAATGAACACCCGTTCATCATCTGCATTTATTCTTGGTGTAGCAATTTTAATGGCCAGTGTTGTATGTGATTATTTTAAAAACTGTTTGACAATTTACCATGACTGAATAAGATCTATGTGTCTGTTTTGCCTTGAAAATTTACAGTAACTGAATCACATTTATGTATGGGTTGTGCAAGACGCACGAACGAATAACCATAGACAGGCAATGTCAATCGGAAAGTTAATTTCGCTACTAGTTAATCGCTACTAAAAATATTAACGGCGTTAAACGTTAAACCGCTACTTTACAGGAGATTTATCAGAAGTTAAAGTTAATCGTCATTCGTTACCTTGTAATATTAAACTTTGTATTGTGAGTGTAGTGAAATGAGCAAGGCAATCAAACGTGTTATCATTAGTCAGATAAAAATGTTTTGGTTGGAGTTTAGATAGCACATCGGAGATACATAAAACAAGCACTTTAATATTTTAGCCATTTAGTTTGGTAATTATTCAATTATCAGTGTCAAATTGCAGGAGAATCAAAATACAAGAGAATCACATAATATTTGACATAAGTTGCACATTTCCCAGAGTGAACATCAACATGTCTTCAGCTCAGGGCAAGGCTCGTTTAGGAGACAAAAAGTCTTTGCCCACAGAAAGAAGTCGTTTGACTGAAGCATTCGAGGGTATAGAGGCATTATATTTAATAAATAAATTTACTACAGCCCTTTCGCCAAGAAATACTGCCTCTTTAATGAGTCTTTTGATTTCATGTCCAGTCACATTCTCACTATACTCCGTTCATCATAAGAATAGTGAACAAACAAACGCGATGATTGGTCAGAAGACGTAGCACACGTACACTGGTGTTGTTACGCTCTTGGAAGTAGGTTCTAGTTATGTATTAGATATATTATTACTAAGTTACGTTAAATGAAACTCTAAGATACTCAAATGTATCAGCTGCCATCAACATTTTTCTTAACCGCGCTGTAGTTATGTAGTTTTTATTTCAAAAAGCGTGAATAGTCACAGCCTCTGCACTGTTGTGCTATGACTATCGTGCTGTTAATACGTCAGTGTGAAAATGGCTGAGGCTGTTTCCTGTTCCGCGGAGAAACGTGCGTGTGGAAAGCGGTTAAAAAGTGCCGGGAAATAGGGTGTCCTTAATATTTTCCATAAATTTGCAGGGATAGTCGGCTTTGAAGTATTACAAGGGGCTGAATGAGATACAGTTGATTCTCAAATGCACTTTCGTTTATAATGAAATCGGTAGGGTAATTTCTTGATAACTCAAAGCAGGAAATGGTTCGCTGATTTAAGACTTGCCCAAGTCATTTTTTTTTCTCGTTCAATTTGAATTGGCGACATCTCGTAATTGTAAAATTCATCATCATATTTATGAATAATGCACGTCTTCTTGGTTTTTAATTACACACTGCACGCGAAATTCCTGTTTTCGTTTCAAATATATATTCTCAATCATCGATATTATGTGAAAGACTGTTAATGAAGGTTGCTTAAATTACGAAAGCGTAACAATTTAATTTTTAGGGCAAAATGAAAAACTAAATACACTTTATTTGGACTATGTCCAATGTTTTGTACCACAGATGTAGATATGAATCGTAGAAAGATGAAAAACAATCATTTTCACACCATCGAGCACACCATACATTGCAGCGAGGCGTCTTGTTGTGGTTCGCGCGGCTACCGCCGTCGTAGGTTCGAGTCCTCCCTCGGGCATGGGTGTGTGTGTTGTCCCTAGCATAAGTTAGCTTAGGTTAGATTAAGTAGTGTGTAAGCTTAGGGACCGATGACCTCAGCAGTTTGGTCTCATAAGATCTTACCACAAATTTCCACACTATACAAACGCTGCATTTTTACAGGTGCCACTGTACCAATATGAACCCAACAGAACTGATCTGGAGCCAAGTTAACGGATTTGGCCTGAGAAACAAAAAGACTGTTAAGCTGCCAGTCGTACTAGAACTAAGTCATATCTTTTGCACGTGTCACTGCCGAACTTTGGCGAGGTATAGAACGGCGCGTCATAAAAGAAGAGGAGGAAATAAGGCACCTGGGTGGCTTCGTTGACTCTGTTGTTGATCGACAGATTATCAACGTAGCATATGACAGTTAGAGCACTGAAATGTATTTTACGGAATCGGGTAAGGATGGAACTAAGACACTACCAAACGACTTACTGCATTTAATACTTTTGGTGGCTTCAGTATTCAACAGTACAGTGAAATCCCTGCAATATGCTTTTGTACCACTCATAGCTCGCTCAGAAAAAATGCCCTGTTTTTAAGTTAGGAATTGTCATCACTCTTGTTTGTAATTAGAATACTGTGTGAGATGAGAACGAGAGTATTTTATGCTTTCCGTCTGGTCACCTAAGAAGCGTTCGATAGTGCTGGAGTTTTACCGAATATTATTTCATTCACTTTAAAAATTAAATGACATTCGAAGCTATATTGTTTCATCGCTCGTTTTATTTTACGTCTGAACCGCAACTGTTCACATCGTTGCAGGCTAGTTAGATCG
This sequence comes from Schistocerca americana, assembly GCF_021461395.2. Classification (NCBI taxonomy): domain Eukaryota; kingdom Metazoa; phylum Arthropoda; class Insecta; order Orthoptera; family Acrididae; genus Schistocerca; species Schistocerca americana. The sequence goes on along the minus strand of NC_060120.1, from coordinate 658,718,172 downwards.
CTGGCTGGCCAGTACTGTCCAAGTACAATGTTCCAGAAAAGCTGTTGTCCCACACGCTATCGCGCAATCTATGTGCTTTTAACACAGCATAAAACGTATTCTTACGATCTTACATGACTGTACTGGGCACAACTTCGCTTCCGCTCCTCGTGAAACGAAATCCAATGAGATTTAAGCAAACGCGGAAGAATCCATAGGGGTAGTGCTTACATCAGGTTTATTCTTATGATGAACAGAGTATAGACTCTGGGCTTTACTTTTTACAGATGTGTTACTACTAGGCTTCGTCTTAGACTGTTGTTAGAGCTGCGATCCGATTCCATGATTTAGTTTTCGCAGTCAATACAGTAACGAAAAGTGGCACTTAATGCGAACTCAGTACACAATCAACAATAAACAGCCAACACCAAGTTATTCCCTCACGCACTCGACTTAGTCTGTTACTCGAAATGTGAACTTTGTAACGAATTAACGATCTTCTGTCCAGATAAGGATATAACTGCGCTCAATCAAAACGTAAACTATGCTTGCCATAGGCCCTGTAAATAAAACGAACACACTTTCTGTTAACACATTTTTCTACAGAAAAACAATCCAAATGAATAATGGGAAAATAAACATGTTTAACGGTCGCACAATGCAGCTGTGCTTGTAGGAGAGAACGGTACTTTCGCTTTCAATATATTATTTACAGGATAGCGTTGGGAATGAAAAGAATAAAATCAAGCTGTTGTGTTACTATCCAATAACTGAAGCGAAAGTGTAGTACATTTGCTATTAATGCACTCCTCTACAGAGAAGCGTACGAAATTAAAATAGAACTATTGCTCTCCGATATAATAACTGGAGTCTGGGTTCAGATCAGAGTCGTACGCTTCTTCGCACCTTTCTCGTTTTGCCTCATTGATCTAAGACAGTGTGCACGCGATGCCATAATGTCCTCCCTCTGAACCAGAAATGTTCTATTTTTATATTTTTTTAAAACGAAAGAAACCTTTCCGTTTTTCTTCTTGACAGAATTGAACTACGTTATTTACCAACACTTCCACATCTGAGCGTAATCTTCGATGACGTATGTTTACGCGATGACTATTCATTTCAACAGACGCTAAGAATAGGTAAAAGTACACTACTGGCCATTAAAATTGATACACCACGAAAATGACGTGCTACAGACGCGAAATTTAACCGACAGGAAGAAGATGATGTGATATGCAAATGATTAGCTTTTCAGAGCATTCACACAAGGTTGGCATCGGTGGCGACACCTACAACGTGCTGACATGACGAAAGTTTCCAACCGATTTCTCATACACAAACAGCAGTTGACCGGCGTTGCCTGGTGAAACGTTGTTGTGATGCCTCGTGTAAGGAGGAGAAATGAGCACCATCACGTTTCCGACTCCAGCCTATCGCCATAACGGTTTATCGTATCGCGACATTGCTGTTCGCGTTGGTCGAGCTCCAATGACTGTTAACAGAATAAGGAATCGGTGAGTTCAGGAGGGTAATACGGAACGCCGTGCTGGATCCCAACGGCCTCGTACCACTAGTAGTCGAGATGACAGGCATGCGGATGGCTGTAACGGATCGTGCAGTCGCGTCGCGAGTCAACAGATGGGGGCGCTTCCAAGACAATAACCATCTGCACGAACAGTTCGACGACGTTTGCAGCAGCATGCACTATCATCTCGGAGACCATGGCTGCGGTTACCCTTGAGCTGCATCACAGACAGGAGCGCCTGCGATGGTGTACTCAACAACGAACCTCGGTGCACGAATAGCAAAACGTCATTTTTCTGGATGGATCCAGGTTCTGTTTACAGCATCATGATGGTCGCATCCGTGTTTGGCGACATCGCGGTGAACGCACATTGGAAGCGTGTATTCGTCATCGCCATACTGGCGTATCACCCGGCGTGATGGTATGGGGTGCCATTGGTTACATGTCTCTGTCACCTCTTGTTCGCATTGACGGCACTTTGAACAATGGACGTTAGATTTCAGATGTGTTACGACCCGTGGCTCTACCCTTCATTCGATCCCTGCGAAACTCTACATTTCAGCAGGATAATGCACGACCGCATGTTGCAGGTCCTGTTCGGGCATTTCTGGATACAGAAAATGTTCGACTACTGGCCTGGCCAGCACATTCTCTAGGTCTCTCACCAATTGAACACGTCTGGTCAATGGTGGCCGAGCAACTGGCTCGTTACAATACGCCAGTCACAACTCTTGATGAACTGTGGTATCGTGTTGAATCTGCATGGGCAGCTGTACTTGTACACGCCATCGAAGCTCTGTTTGACTCAATGCCCGGGTGTATCAAGGCCATTATTGCGGCCAGAGGTGGTTGTTCTGGGTACTGATTTCTCAGGATCTATGCACCCAAACTGCGTGAAAATGTAATCACATGTCAGTTCTAGTACAATATATTTGTCCAATGAATGCCCGTTTATCATCTGCATTTCTTCTTGGTGTAGCAATTTTAATGACCAGTAGTGTAGTAACGCCCTAAGGCAGGTGAGCCAGTTAGTAAACAAGCAGACAGACAGAAAACAGCAGCCAGACGCTGTTGCGCTAGGCGTGGTCGATACCGAATGGGTGCGGCGAGGGGAAGGGGGGCGGGTCAGGGCACACACCGGGCGTCCTTCGCCACGGAAAAGGTCCCTCCACTTACTTCTACGCTCTGTGACCACAGTTCAATCGCAGATCGACCAGCAGACGACGGCGACGGTAGTCAGCATGGTACGTTGAGGGCGGAGCGGATACAACTAGAAGCGGGCAGCAGCTGACGCTAGCTGCTCATTAACGGAGTCGAATGCACGGAAGACGCGCGCCCATGTGGTCTTCGACCTGATTTGATTGACTTCTGGAGTTCGTTGACGAGCAGTGATACCACCAGGTCCTGGAGCGTGTCCTGAGGAAATGACTCGCAGTTGGCATTTGGCAGCTGATGACATGGCGTTCCTGAGCAGCGGTTCTGTTCGAGCTTGCCCATCCTTTTCCATCCTTTAAACTCATTTTGTGTGTGGTTGGTTATGCCTGGTTATAAGGCTCGTGGCTATTCTTATTTCGTGCAGTACTTGCAGTATCACAGGGTGAAGCAAATTGTATTGCCTTTTTAAGATTTACATCTGGAAGACAAGAGTTTACGAGTAAATTAATCTAACAGCATGGTTTCTATTAATTCACATTTTCATTCCACTGTGAAGCTTCAACGCGAGAATCTCAGCCTGATTATTCTGCATGGTCGAGGTGCTATGTCTGATTTATACTACTCGATTTTTTGTGTCGGTAATGTTTGATTTTCCTGCATAAGATTTTGTTTTGCTCATTGTCGACATATCAAGCAAACGTTAATTACTATACAGGACGTATGTACATTCACTGTCACTTAGAAATTGTGTACTATTCAGTTTGTATTTATAAGGGAAATATTAATTACTGTTATTCATTATATTTTTATTGGAGAATCCTATCCTTTGAATCTTAGGTTTAATTTGCTGCAGCTAAAGGTTGCCGTATTCATTGTGAAATTAATTAACAAATTAAGGTTCTATGACTACTGTGTATATTACATACTGCTGAAATGGTGTCGATTGGAACTGCGACCAACACAATCAAAAAAATTATATGCTCTGGTCTATAGTCGCACTTTTTTATTTTGCCTACTGACTACCCGTTTCCAATTCTGCGACTCTACTAACTGCGCTTTAACAGCCATGAATGTTACAGAGTCAAACCTTGCACATTTCAGTTATTCTTTCAACACTAATATGGCCTATCCCATCACTTTATTACAACAAATCATACAAGAGATCGTCAGTTTACTGATGCTTGGAAACGGCGTATACACACATGGGCGTTATCGGAAAACTACACTACTGTCCATTAAAATTGCTACACCAAGAACAAATGCAGATGATATACGGGTATTCATTGGACAAATATATTATACTATAACTGACATGTGATTACATTTTCACGCAATTTGGGTGCATAGATTCTGAGAAATCAGTACCCTGAACACCCACCTCTGGCCGTAATAACGACCTTGATACGCCTGGGCATTGGGTCAAATAGAGTTTAGATGGCGTGTACAGGTACAGCTGCCCATGCACCTTCAACACGATATCACAGTTCATCAAGAGTTGTGACTGGCGTATTGTGATGAGTCAGTTGCTCGGCCACCATTGACCAGACGTTTTCAATTGGTGAGAGATCTGGAAATGTGCTCGCCAGGGCAGCAGTCGAACATTTTCTGTATCCAGAAAGGCGCATACAGGACCTGCAACATGCGGTCGTGCACTGTCCTGATGAAATGTAGGGTTACACAGGGATCGAATGAAGGTTAGAGCCACGGGTCGTAACACATGTAACGTCCACTGTTCAGAGTGCCGTCAATGCGAACAAGAGGTGACCGAAACGTGTAACCAAAGGCACCCCACACCATCACGCCGGGTGATACGCCAGTATGGCGATGACGAATACACGCTTCCAATGTGCGTTTACAGCGATGTCGCCCAACACGGATGCGACCATCATGATGCTGTAAACAGAACCTGGATTCATCCGAAAAAATGACGTTTTTCCATTCGTGTACCCAGGTTCGTCGTTGAGTACACCATCGTAGGCGCTCCTGTCTGTGATGCAGCGTCAAGAGTAAGCGCAGCCATGGTCTCCGAGCTGATAGTCCATGCTGCTGCAAACGTCGTCGAACTGTTCGTGCAGATGTTTGTTGTCTTGCAAAAGTCTCCCCCTGTTGACTCACGGATCGAGACGTGGCTGCACGATCCGTTACAGCCGTGCAGATAAGATGCCTGTCATCTCGACTGCTAGTGATACGAGGCCGTTGGGATCCAGCACGGCGTTCCGTATTACCCTCCTGAACCCACCGATTCCATATTCTGCTAATGGTCATTGGATCTCGACCAACGCGATCAGCAGTGTCGCGATACGATAAACCGCAATCCCGATACGCTACAATTCGACCTTTATCATAGTCGGAGACGTGATGGTACGCATTTCCCCTTCTTACACGAGGCATCACAACAACGTTTCACCAGGCAACGTCGGTAAACTGCTGTTTGTGTATGAGAAATCGGTTGGAAACTTTCGTCATGTCAGCACGTTGTAGATGTCGCCACCGGCGCTATCCTTGTGTGAATGCTCTGAAAGCTAATCATTTGCATATCACAGCATCTCCTCCCTGTCGGTTAAATTTCGCGTCTGTAGCACGTCATCTTCGTTGTGTAGCAATTTTAATGGCCAGTAGGTGTCGCCACCGGCGCTATCCATGTGTGAATGCTCTGAAAGCTAATCATTTGCATATCACAGCATCTCCTCCCTGTCGGTTAAATTTCGCGTCTGTAGCACGTCATCTTCGTGGTGCAGCAATTTTAATGGCCAGTAGTGTGGTATGGCGCCTCGCAACTCTGTACTGAAGAGAGATGGAGCGAATGTGACGTAGGTAGCATTCTTCCGTCTCCTCGTTTAAACTTACGTTCGGGATACCTGTCATACTAGATATTGCTCTGAAGTATAGGGTTACGCAGGGATAGAATGAAGGGTAGGGCCACGGGTGGTAATACAGCTCCCCAACGTGCTTTGGCCACGCTATGATATCAGATACTCGGCAGTCTCAACGTTGAAATACACAGACCGTGTGCTGACGGCTTACTATCCCTAGCAAGCAGTCTTCACGCTCGTTTCCCAAGTAGGTGCATCAAGTACTAAAAGTAAAGGTTAATGCTGAGGTTTAAATGGACACAAACTGCTGGCGGCAGTGATAAGGGCACGCCCTATATAGAGGTAGCGCGTCGCAGCGCTGCCGTCAGCACCATCGTAGACATGGACACTGCTTGGGTAGATATGAAACTGGAAATGTGGCCAAAAACCGTCAAGCGACCGTAGCAGAGCACTACATCGCCACACTGTGTTACTCTCTCTTCTGGCTTCTGTGTACCTTTCAACAAATAATATTTTGGTATGTAATGCTCTTATTAATACGACACTTACATGATAAAGAGATTCATAATCGGATCGACAGTATTTTATTAATTGATTTATTTATTTATTTATTTACTTATCGTGAATTTTCTGATTGGTTTAATGCAGACTGCCACGAATTCCTCTACTGTGCCAAACTTTTCATCTCAAAGTAGCACTTACAACTTACGTCCTCACTCATTTGTCGGATTTATTCTACTCACTGGCTTCCCCTACAGTTTTCACCCTCCACAGACTCTTCTAGTACTATGGAAGCTATTCCCTGACGCCGTAACACGTGTCCTATCAACCTTTCCTTCTTGTCAGTGTTTTCTACATACTCCTTTCCTTGTCGATTCTGTGGGGAACGTCCTTATTCCTTAACTGATGAGTCCATCTAATTTTCAACATTCTTCTGAAGAACCACGTCTCAAATCCTTCCATTCTCTTCTGTTCCGATTTTCCTACAGTCCATGTTTCAATCACATGGAATGCTGTGCTCCACACGTACCTTCTTCCACAAATTAAGGCCTTTGTTTGATACTAGTAGACTCTCTTGGACAGGAATGCCCGTTTTGCTAGTGCTAGTCTGCACTCTCTGTCCTCCTTGTTCCCTCTGTCGTGGGTTATTTTGTTATCTAGGTTCCATAGTGATACAAACCGTAAACAAAGTTAATGTAGATATGGCTACATAGAAATGGTATTTTTTTCATTGTTTTCTTAGATTGGAGACCGTTTGTTATTTTTTGTAGTGTATTTTCTTAAATTTCACATTTTACATTATTTTCTAGATACACTCCTGGAAATTGAAATAAGAACACCGTGAATTCATTGTCCCAGGAAGGGGAAACTTTATTGACACATTCCTGGGGTCAGATACATCACATGATCACACTGACAGAACCACAGGCACATAGACACAGGCAACAGAGCATGCACAATGTCGGCACTAGTACAGTGTATATCCACCTTTCGCAGCAATGCAGGCTGCTATTCTCCCATGGAGACGATCGTAGAGATGCTGGATGTAGTCCTGTGGAACGGCTTGCCATGCCATTTCCACCTGGCGCCTCAGTTGGACCAGCGTTCGTGCTGGACGTGCAGACCGCGTGAGACGACGCTTCATCCAGTCCCAAACATCCTCAATGGGGGACAGATCCGGAGATCTTGCTGGCCAGGGTAGTTGACTTACACCTTCTAGAGCACGTTGGGTGGCACGGGATACATGCGGACGTGCATTGTCCTGTTGGAACAGCAAGTACCCTTGCCGGTCTAGGAATGGTAGAACGATGGGTTCGATGACGGTTTGGATGTACCGTGCACTATTCAGTGTCCCCTCGACGATCACCAGTGGTGTACGGCCAGTGTAGGAAATCGCTCCCCACACCATGATGCCGGGTGTTGGCCCTGTGTGCCTCGGTCGTATGCAGTCCTGATTGTGGCGCTCACCTGCACGGCGCCAAACACGCATACGACCATCATTGGCACCATGGCAGAAGCGACTTTCATCGCTGAAGACGACACGTCTCCATTCGTCCCTCCATTCACGCCTGTCGCGACACCACTGGAGGCGGGCTGCACGATGTTGGAGCGTGAGCGGAAGACGGCCTAACGGTGTGCGGGACCGTAGCCCAGCTTCATGGAGACGGTTGCGAATGGTCCTCGCCGATACCCCAGGAGCAACAGTGTCCCTAATTTGCTGGGAAGTGGCGGTGCGGTCCCCTACGGCACTGCGTAGGATCCTACGGTCTTGGCGTGCATCCGTGCGTCGCTGCGGTCCGGTCCCAGGTCGACGGGCACGTGCACCTTCCGCCGACCACAGGCGACAACATCGATGTACTGTGGAGACCTCACGCCCCACGTGTTGAGCAATTCGGCGGTACGTCCACCCGGCCTCCCGCATGCCCACTATACGCCCTCGCTCAAAGTCCGTCAACTGCACATACGGTTCACGTCCACGCTGTCGCGGCATGCTACCAGTGTTAAAGACTGCGATGGAGCTCCGTATGCCACGGCAAACTGGCTGACACTGACGGCGGCGGTGCACAAATGCTGCGCAGCTAGCGCCATTCGACGGCCAACACCGCGGTTCCTGGTGTGTCCGCTGTGCCGTGCGTGTGATCATTGCTTGTACAGCCCTCTCGCAGTGTCCGGAGCTAGTATGGTGGGTCTGACACACCGGTGTCAATGTGTTCTTTTTTCCATTTCCAGGAGTGTATGTTTAAAACTTTGACTCCTTTTAAGAAATAAAAATGGAACTCTATACTTAGGGGGCACTATTATCACATCTGTCTACAATTTGCTCCTATTTAATGCGTGGTATTGATCTTTACTTTTAGTTTTCCACACACTTCATGAGAAGCGAGCGTGACTACTATGTGCGTTTGGTAAATAGCTACCTATACATTTTTAAGTGGCCCTCTACTGTATACCTCGAGTTTGCTCCTATAGAAAAAATTTGTGTAAATGTCTCGTACTTGTTATTTAACTACTCGTATCTTTTGGGATTTGTTGATCATAGCATACCCTAAGAATGGTACTGTATGCCGAGACCGGTAGCCAGTAGACAAAATAAGAAACTGCGACCAGCGACAAAAGCAGTTTTGTTTAGAATTACTTGTGCCACTTCTGTTATTAATAAATTGCGTATTTTGGAAATATTGCACCACAGCCTCCATTTACTTCCACTCCTCAGCCTGTCCTGCTGATAGCCTCACTATACCACCTATTTTTTATTGTTACTGTTATTACAACACCCTTCCTGTGATTCGAATTTGCTCTGTCACTTATTTTTCACGTGTAGAGATCTCTTGTCTGCCTCGCATAGTAAAATAAAAGACACCGAGATGGATTATCTTCAGTTTATCAAAAATTTATCAAATGACGGTTATGAAGCGTTACCCTGTAACGAAATGTGTGATTTCTGAAACCAAACATTTCCTTTCAGTGAAGTAGGCATGTAAAGCTTTGCCAGCACAAACATACTTCCCTCGTCCGGTTGTGTGTTATCTTATCACAAAGGAGATTATCTCTAGTTCAAAATAAAGTACTTGGCCTTCGCTTCCCCATTCTTGGTAACAGTTATCTTATATGATTACTGTGTATGTAATTCTGGTGCCAGCGCATGATTTTTATCACAAGTTGTTAAGCACTGATAAATTTTCCCGTATTGTATCTCATCACGTAGAAGGTTACAGAGGAATGTGAATACGGATTGCTAGTAAATGGTGTTGCATATCATAAAAATTTGAAATGTCTGGGGACGTTAGAGGGTAAAACCCATTTAGAAGAACACACCGGAAGATTGATGTCTTTGCGTAGATTGAGTACATGAACGTTATTCCGTTACGCTCTAATGAGAGCAATATGCCGATGTTCATCTGAAGAGTTTCACTTAAAACTTGAAATGGCCAAATGGATATTAAAAATCAAGTTACTCCGGAACTTCAGTGTCCTGCAACAGCTCCATACCAATTGATGTATCGCACAACCAATCAGAGCCAATAGTGATGCTCGGAGCAGAAGCGAAAAGAAGCCCTTTGTCGTACAAATAAAAGGGATAGGTAGGATCGAAATCAAGGATGTGTCGCCATCAACATGGCGAGGAATGTCTGTATACACAAATCCAGGAGAGCACACGGCCGGCCTTAGTCAGATATCGCGGAAATTCCATGGAAAGCTATTCTTTTTTTCCTTTGCCTCGTCTTGTTTGGATTCCTGGAATTGGTTGCCTTTGCAAAGGGGCGGAATCACATACATTCGACATCAAAGTTCCCTTCTACCATGAACGCATTTTTCCTCACTGGGAGATACGGTGCGATATGCAGTTATTGAGACACCGGAAATCACCTGAAATTACATGCATAAAATACTGATATACCTGCCTAATATTGTGTAGGGCCCCCACGAGTAAGCAAACGTGCCGCAACGCGACGTGGAATGGACATAACTAATGTCTGAAGTAGTGCTGCAGGGAATTGACACCTTGAAACCTGCAGGGCTGTAAATAAATCCATAAGAGTACGAGGTGGTGGAGCTCTCTTCTGAAAAGCACGTTGCAAGGTCTCCCAGATATGCTCAATAATGTTCATAGATTGAAATTTTCACTCTGCAGAGAAGTGCGCGCTGATATGAAACTTCCTGACAGATTAAAACTGTGTGCCGGACCGAGACTCGAACTCGGGACCTTTGATTTTCGCGGGCAAGAGCTCTACCATCTCGGTCCGGCTCACAGTTTTAATCTGCCAGGTAGTTTCATTTCAGCATTCACTCCGTTACAGAGTGAAACTCTCATTCTGGAAATATCCCCTAGGCTGTGGCTAAGCCATGTCTCCGTAATATCCTTTCTTTCAAGAGTGCTAGTTCTACATGGTTCGCAGGGGAGCATCTGTAAAGTTTGGGAGGTAGGAGACGAGATACTGGCAGAAGTAAAGCTGTGAGGACGAGGCGTGAGTCGTGTTTAGGTAGCTCAGATGGAAGAGCACTTGCCCTCGAAAGGCAAAGGTTTCGAGTTCGAGTCTCGGTCCGGCACACAATTTTAATCTGCCAGGAAGTTTCAATAAAGTTCATGTTTGGGGAATTTGGTGGCCAGAAGAATGTTTCTGGAGCCACTCTCAGCAATTCTGGATGTGTAGGATGTAGCGTTGACCTGCTGGAACTGCTCACGTCCGTCGGAATGCACAATGGACATGAATGGATGCAGGTGATGAGACAGGATGCTTACGTACGTTTCACCTGTCAGAGTCGTATCAAGACGTGTCAGGGGTCCCATGTTACTCCAACTGCACACACCCAGTACCATTACAGAGCCTCCATCAGCTTGAACAGTCCCCTGCTGACATGCAGGGTCCATGGATTCATGTGGTCGTCTTCGTACTCGCACACGTACATTCGCTCGATACAATTTGAAGCGAGATTTGTCCGATCAGGCAACATGTTTCTGGTCATCGACAATCCAGTGTAGGTGTTGATGGGCCCAAGCGAGACGCATCCAGTTCAAATGGTTCAAATGGCTCTGAGCACTATGGGACTTAACTTCTGAAGTCATCAGTCCCCTAGAACTTAGAACTACTTAAGCCTAACTTAACCTAAGGACATCACACACATCCATGCCCGAGGCAGGATTCGAACATGCGACCGTAGCGGTCACGTGGTTCCAGACTGTAGCGCCTAGAACCGCTCGGCCACCCCGGCCGGCGCGTATGCAGTCATCAAGGGTACACGAGTGGGCCTTCGACTCTGAAATCCTATACTGATGATGTTTCGTTGAGTGGTTCGCACTGTAAGACATGTTGATGGTCCGGCATTGGAATCTGCAGCAATTTGCGGAAGGATTGTACTTCTGTCACGTTCAACGATTCTCCTCAGTTGTCATTGGTCTTGTTCTTGCAGGATCTTTCTCCAGCGGGAGGGATGTCGGAGATTTGATGTTTTGCCTGACTCCTGACATTCACGGCATACGCATGAAGTGGTCGTATGGAAAAAGTCCCCACTTTTTCGCCACCTTGGAAATGCTGTGCCCGATCGCTCGTGCGCAGACTATTACACCCCCTTCAAACTCACTTAAATCTTGATAACCCGCCATTGTAGCAGCAGTAACCAATGTAACAACTGCGCCAGATATTTGTTGTTTTATATAGACGTCGCCCACCGCAGAGCCGTATTGTGCCTGTTAACATACGTCTATATTTCAATACGCATGCCTGTATCAGTTTCTTTGGAGCTTGAGTGTAGAATGTTTCTAGAGAACAATCCATAGTTGTCAGAGCTAGCATGTGGAAAGGAATTATTCACCGTTGAAGACGCCGCCAAGTTGAGATGACTGTTTCTGACGCAAAAGCTAAGCTTGGTGGTCCCTCTCTCTCGATGCAGTTCGAGGTTAGCAGGGTGCCACTATACCTCGGTTTCTTTTTACAATCGAACTCTCATACATACCCGGCTTCAAACTTCTGATTACTTTACAGATGAATTAATTTGTTTAACACTAAGCATGTCCTCAACTCGTGGTCTCGCGTTAGCGTTCTCGCTTCCCGGGCATGGGGTCATAGGGTTCCGGGTTCGATTCCCGGCTGGGTAAGGAGTTTCCACTTGTCCTGAGATGGCTGGGTTTATTGTGTTGTCTTCACCATCATCATTCATCCACATTAGGGTCGGAGGAAGGCAACGGGAAACCACCTCCATTACAAATTTGCTAGTACGGCGATGTGGGCCTCCCGCGTCGTTCCCCTACGCTCTGTCAAGAAGCATGGGACTTCATCTCAATATTATGCATGTAAGCGAGAAAATGTTTGGTGTAGAGTTGAATTTACACTACTGGCTATTAAAATTGCTACACCAAGAAGAAATGCAGATGATAAACGGGTATTCATTGGACAAATAAATTGTACTAGAACTGACATGTGATTACAACTTCACGCAGTTTGGGTGCAGAGATCCTAAGAAATCAGTACTCAGAACAACCACCTCTGGCCGTAATAACGGCCTTGATACACCTGGGCATTGAGTCAAACAGAGCTTCGATGGCGTGTACAAGTACAGCTGCCCATGCAGATTGAACACGATACCACACTTCATGAAGAGTAGTGACTGCCGTATTGTGACAAGCCAGTTGCTCGGCCACCATTGACTAGATGTTATCAATTGGTGATACATCCCAAGAATGTGCTCGTCAGGGCAGCAGTCGAACACTTTCTATATCCAGAAAAGCCCGTATACGACCTGCAACATGCGGTCGTACATTATCCTGTTGAAATGTAGGGTTTCGCAGGCATCGAATGAAGGGTAGAGCCACGGGTCGTAACACATCTGAAATCTAACGTCCACTGTTCAAAGTGCTGTCAATGCAATGTAACCAATGGCACCTCATACCGTCACGCCAGGTGATACGCCAGAATGGCGATGACGAATACACGCTTCCAATGGGCGTTCACCGCGATGTCGCCAAACACGGATGCGACTATCATGATGCTGTACACAGAACCTGGATACATCCGAAAAATTTACGTTTTGCCATTCGTGCACCCAGGTTCGTCGTGGAGTACACCATCGGAGGCGCTCCTGTCTGTGATGCAGCGTCAAGGGTAACCGCAGCCATGGTCTCCGAGCTAATAGTCTATGCTGCTGCAAACGTCGTCCAACTGTTCGTGCAGATGGTTGTTGTCTTGCAAACGTCCCTTCCTGTTGACTCAGGGATCGAGACGTGGTTGCACGAACCGTTTCAGCCATGCGGATAAGATGCCTGTCATCTCGACTGCTAGTGATACGAGGACGTTGGGATCCAGCACGGCGTTCCGTATTACTCTCCTGAACCCACCGATTCCATATTCTGCTAACAGTCATTGGATCTCGACCAACGCGTGCAGCAATGTCGCGATACGATAAACCAAAATCGCGATAGGCTACAATCAGACCTTTATCAAAGTCGGAAACGTGATGGTACGCATTTCTCCTTCTTACACGAGGCATCACAACAACATTTCACCAGGCAACGGCGGTCAGCTGCTGTTTATGTATCAGAAATCGGTTGGAAACTTTCGTCATGTCAGCACGTTGTAGGTGTCGCCACCGACGCTAACCTTGTGTGAATGCTCTGAAAAGCTAATCATTTGCATATCACAGCCTCATATTCCTTCCGGTTAAACTTAGCGTCTGTAGCACGTCAGCTTCGTGGTGTAGCAATTTTAATGGCCATTAGTGTGGTATGGTGCCTCGCAACTCTGTACTGAAGAGAGGTGGCGCGACTGTGACGTAGGTGCCATACTTCCGTCTCCCTGGTCAACGTTTAAACTTACCTTCGGGATACCTGTAATACTGGATATTGCTCCATTCCGCACGACTCACCAACGTGCTTTTGTCACGCTATGACGCCAAATACTCGGCAGTCTCAACCTTCAAATGCACGGACCGTGTGCTGACGGCTTACTATCCCTAGCATGCAGTCTTCACGCTCGTTTACCAAGTAGGTGCATCAAGTACTAAAAGTAAAGGTCAGTGCTGAACTTTAAATGGACACAAACTGCTGTGCGGAGGTAGCGCAACGCATTGTGAGCACCATCGTAGACATGGACACTGCTTGGGTAGATATGAAACTGGAAATGTGGCCAAAAAACGTCAAGCGACCGTTGCTGAGTACTACATCGCCACACTGTGTGGCTACAATCTTTCTGGCTTTTGTGTACCTTTCAACAAATAATTTTTTGGTATGTAATGCTTACTTACTTGATAAAAATATTCATGATTGGCTCGACAGTCTTTTATTTATTTGTTTATTTATTTATTTACTTACCGTGAATTTTATGATTGGTTGAATGCAGACTGCCACGAATTGCTCTACTGTGCCAAACTTTTCATCTCAATGTAGCATTTACAACTTACGTCCTCAGTTATTTGTTGTATTTATTCTACTATCTGGCTTCCCCTACAGTTTTCACCCTCCACAGCTTCTTCTAGTACTATGGAAGCTATTCCCTGTCGCCGTAACACGTGTCCTATCAACCTTTCCTTCTTGTCAGTGTTTTCTACATACTCCTTTCCTTGTCGATTCTGTGGGGAACGCCCTTATTCCTTAACTTATGAGTCCATCTAATTTTCAACATTCTTCTGAAGAACCACGTCTCAGATCCTTCCATTCTCTGCTGTTCCGATTTTCCCACAGTCCAGGTTTCAATCACATGGAATGCTGTGCTCCACAAATTAAGGCCTTTGTTTGATACTAGTAGACTCTCTGGGACCGGAATGCCCGTTTTGCTAGTGCTAGTCTGCACTCTCTGTCCTCCTTGTTCCCTCTGTCGTGGGTTATTTTGTTATCTAGGTTCCATAGTGGTACAAAACGTAAACGAAGGTAAATGTAGATATGTCTACATAGAAATGGTATTTTTTTCAATGTTTTCTTACAGTGGGGTCCGTTTGTTCTTTTTTGTAGTGTATTTTCTTAAATTTCACATTTTACATTGTTTTCTAGATATGTTTAACACTTTGACTGCTTTTAAGAAATTAAAATGGTACTCTATACTGAGGGGGCACTATTATCACATCTGTCTACAATTTGCTTCTATTTAATGCGTGTTATTGACCTTTGCTTTTTGTTTTCCACACACTTCATGAGAAGCGAGCGTGACTACTGTGTGCGTGGGGTAAGTAGCTACCTATACATTTTTAACTGGCCCTCTTCTGTATACCTTGAGTTTGCTCCTAAAGAGAAAATTTGTGTAAATGTCTCGTACTTGTTATTTTAACTACTCGTATCTTTTGGGATTTGTTGATCATAGCATACCCTAAGAATGGTACTGTATGCCGAGACCGGTAGCCAGTAGACAAAATAAGAAACTGCGACCAGCGACAAAAGCAGTTTTGTTTAGAATTACTTGTGCCACTTTTGTTATTAATAAATTGCGTATTTTGGAAATATTGCACCACAGCCTCCATTTACTTCCACTCCTCAGCATGTCCTGCTGCCACCTATACCACCTATTTTTTGTTATTACTGTTATTACAACACCCTTCCTGTGATTCTAATTTGCTCTGTCACTTATACTATTTTCACGTGTAGAGATCTCTTGTCTGCCTCGCATAGTAAAATAAAAGACACCAAGATGGATTATCTTCAGTTTGCCAATGACCCTTTAATCATATATACGAAGACAGTAACTTGTTCTCGAAAGAACAGTTACTGTTGGTGACCGTGCATCTTTTCCCTGGAATAAATGATGACTAACAGACAACCTCAGCTGACGACGGTGTTGTTGTTATACCTCGACGTGGACAGGTGAAAATGTGTGCCCCGACCGGGACCCGAACCCGGTATCTCCTGCTTACATAGCAGACACTCTATCCATCTTTATTTTTCCTTTTTTTTTTTTGTGGGAACACATCGGCGAAAGAGAAAAGAAATATAAATTCTGGTTAAAGAAAAGAAAGGAAAAAGGTAAAGCAAAAAGAAATAAAATCCGCGCAATCTGCGACGCGCTCTCCCATCCGCGGAGGTCATAAGTAGAATAGATCGTAGGCGGTTGAAACTCTGGCATCGCCGGGGGAGGAGGGGTGGGTGCCCTCTGAGCCAGACAGCCCCCAACTCAGTGGAGGTCTAACAAAGACCGCTCGAAGATAGTTAGCAAATAATGTTCGGTAACGTGGCGTGTTTTCGAGAGCTGCATGGCTGTTCGTAAATAGGTCCAGAAGTCGAGGCGGGATTTAGGTCCCTCATGAAAGAGATAAGCGACCGCCCACCCTTTGACCCACGTAATAGCATGACATTTGGCGGCGGGAAAATGTTGGTCCTCCGGGTATAGAAACATTCGAGGTTCGATTGTGTCTGGTGGCACCCGGAGATAGCAGGCAATGATTTGCTGCACGAAGCGCCGTACATCTTGCGATGAGGCGCATGTCAGACGGTGTTCATCAGTGTCCAGTTGCTGGCAAAGGAGACAAAGAGGGGATTCTGACAAGCCAATGTTGTGCAGGCGCTGCTTCGTGGCAAATTTCCTGTTGACTATGTGATACCACAGTGCCCGGATGTTCGTAGGGAGGAAGGGCTGGTGGACGGTAGTCCAAACTATGGGCCACTGGATGGATGGATGTTTGGTCTCCATCACATTCCGGGGAACACAGCGCAGCAACAGGCTGTAAAAATCCTTAGTCCTAGGTGGGCGTGTATCTGGGAGACTGGTATGTATGTAACTGTAGTCGACGAAAAAGGTCGAAATATGGGACAAATAAGGCACGATATGGCCGACAGACACCGGTGGTGAGGTGGAAGCAGGTAGGAGGACCTCAAGCAAGCTGCGTGTTAGATATGTACCCTGGCCCATCCACTGTTTTCTCATGGTACTCATGTACAAGGCTGCAGCTCGCATACGGACATTGACGAGCCCGACGTCACCATACCGTGAGGGCAGGGTAAGTGTCTCATAACGGACTTTAAACATTGAACCAGCCGTGAGATAATAGCCAAAAGCCGCCTGAAGGTTGCGCCCAATTGCAGTTGGCAGAGGGAGAACATTAAAAAAAAATAATTCTTTATTGACACAACAATACTAATCATACATATTTAGCCCACCTCCTAACATGATTAGTGGGCCATTAATTGTTACATAAAACTAAGTTATTGCAGCTTAATATACAATTATATTAGTGAACTACAGTTTAAGTTACTGCCTCAAGACATACACACAGTTTATGACAGTAATGCTTGTCTTACTGGGTTAAAACTTACACATAAGATAATACCTGTTAATGAGTAGATCCTAATCAGTAATTTTGGTACATTTTGTACTATGGAATTCCTGGAACGGAAAATCTTCCCTGTAGGAATCAACATGGGTTCCGAAAACAACGATGGTGTCAAACCTAGCTCGTTCTCTTCATCCACGAGACCTAAGAAGCAGTATATACACGCTCCCAGGAAGGCGTTCGCTACAATTCCGCACTGCCACCCGTGTGACTGGACTCATGAGACTCTAGGGGAAAAAAAAAGACAGAGTGCCATTCTCAACGGAGATAATTCTTCAGACGTAAAAGTAACTTCGGGTGTGCCGCAGTGAGGTGTTATAGGACAATTACTTTTCAAAATGATTTATATAAATGACAAAGAAGATGACGTCGGGAGTTCCACAGGGCTTTTCGCGGATGATGCTGTTGTATACTCAGAACTCGCAACGCTACAAAATTGTAGCGAAATGAAGAAAAACCTCCAGAGGATTGACGCTCGCTGCAGGACCTGACAACTCGTTCTGAACATTAATAGATGCATCATACTGTGTATATATAGACAGAAAGACTCTTTATGGTACAATTACATGGCTGCAGAACAGTCACTGGAAGCAATTACAGTATGTAACATGTATGCATAAAGACAGATTTGAAATGGAACGACGACATAAAGTTAACCGTGGGTAAGGTGGATGCCAAACTGTGCTTCATTGGAAGAATCCTTACGAAATGTAATCCACCGACAAATGAAGTAGCTTATAAAACATTCCTTCGACCATTAGCTGAATACTCCTCTTCAATTTGGAACCCGTACCAGACAGGGTAGATAAAGGAAACAAAGAATGTCCAAAAAAAGGGTAACACGTTTCGCTACAGGTTCATTTGGTAAGTATGAATGTGTCACTGAGATGCTCGGCCAACTCCGATGGCAAACGCTGCAAAAGAGGAGTTCTGCATCGCTGTGTGGTCTATTGTTCCGAGAGTGCACGTTTCTACATGAGTCATTGCTTCCTCTTACGTGTATGTCTCGAAAAGACCATGAGAACGAGAGAGCTTAGACCCGACACAGAGGCTTACCAGCAATCGTTCTTTCCACGAACCATTCGCGTCTGGAACAGGCAAAGGTGAAAACGAGTGTGGCACGCAAAGTAGCCTCCGCCACATACCGCAGGGTGGTTTGCGCAGTACAGATGTAGATGAAATATCGATGTCACCTAAGATTTGATTGATTGCTGAACATTCAAAGCTATGGCCTAAGTAAACAAATCGGTCATGAATTCAGCTCAAGCTTTATAAGAAAAAGCAGCTGCAAGAAAAGAGAACGGTTTAAAAGAATAGGGTACCCATTAGCACAACATATGAAGATAGGTAGTGCAATCAGCCACGAGCAAAAGGTGCGCCGCTAACAGTGTAAAGGTATGAGGTGTTGGTGACGTCAGAGAGGCCGCAGACAGGCGGCGTCCGTAGCAACAAGAGAGATCACAACAGGAATGCCGAGACAGACGGAGGAGAGCGGAGATAGCAGCGGCAGGCGTCAGAAAGGTTGGACACGTCAGGGAATTCGGCGAACAGTATCAGAGCGATGTGGCAATATCGAGATACTTAACAACTTTAGAAAAAAATACTGAGGGCATGAGGCAGGAGGGACGAGTGAGTGGAGCAATCCTTGGTAAATGTGTGTGATAACAGTTGGTGCCAAAAACAATAAATGAACAATAACAAGTGATAAATCAAAAAGAAAGAATTGTTTCACCGTTATTTCGTTGAATCGCTTACATACGGAAAAATTTCAAGAAAAGTTCAACGAAAATAAAGATGAGCCCGACAGTTAACACGGGGTACATATTACGAATAGGCTATGTAGCAGAAGAATCCAGGAATTTTGGTGATCAGAACTGGAAGTTCAGTAACTTATTTCATTAACATCTTTCATAGCAGTATGGTAAAAGCAAAGGAAAAGATATAACAATCAACTGCGCAAATGAACGTTACGGAATTAACAATTGAACGTGCTAACACAGTTCAGTAACGTACCGGCATACTACATCTGCGGTATAGACGCCGCTTTCGTTGATCGCACAGAACACGAAGCCCGCCGCATCCCTCTCCTTTTCTTTTCTTTATTTTCATTTTCAAACCTTATACAAGTAGGCCGGCAGCGGCAAAACTACGCCCTCTTCGGCCACAGATTATACAATTAGTACATAAAGAGACACAGAAAAACAAAACAAAAAGGTGGATAAAAACAGTAGGCAGACAAGGAGAAATACATGGAGCCGTTCACAGGTGCAGTGAAATAAAAAACGTTCAGCACTTGTACACGAACATAGACGACAGAAATGACATGTTAACGATGGAGCACTAACATTAAAGCACACACAAACAATGGCGACGATCTCCGGCGCACGGATGTTCACTGTTCATGTACAAATCCGGGGACCTGCCAAAGGGGAAAAGGAAAGGTGAGGGGGAGGGTGTAGATAGGTAGGGGAGGTAGAGGAAGCCCAGGGGGAGAGGAGGGAGGAAGGAAGAGAAGAGGGAGACAAGGGAGGGAGGGTGCCCTAGGGGAAAAACACAGGGGGAGGAAGAGGAGGATCAAAGTTGGTAGGTGGGGTAGATGGAAGTGGAAGTTTTCTTTGTGATTTTAGGGCGCACAACTACAGTGGTCATTAGCGCTCAGACTAAGTTAGGAATGCACCGCGAGGCACAAGGTTAAAACAGCAACTAAAAGGGAAAATACTATAAAAGACATAGACAGGCATAGGATTAAAAGAAACAGCATAATCAAATGTCCTTAGATAGGTTTGTCAAGTTGATAAACGAAGAACGCGACCAGCTGCTCCTGGGTCATCCGCTAAAATGGCATCCAGAGTGCATGGCAGGCCAAGATCAGCGCACAGTGTATTAAAATTTGGACAGGACGTTAAAATGTGGCGTACCGTCAGCAATTGCCCACATGGCAGATGGCGATGTCTGAACCGGCAGTGTCCAATTCGTAACCGGGCCAAAACGACCTCCTCACGCCGAGAAGGGCGTGAAGAGGTCGTCCAAGCCGCGGGAAGAGGTTTCAAGGCCCGAAGCTTGTTGTCCGTAAGTGTAGCCCAAGCGGCATGCCACAGCGATAAAATGCGCTGACAAATGACCCTGCTACAATCTGATGAAGGGACACAACAAGAAGCTGTCCGAGGCTGGAGGACCGCAGCCTTGGCCGCGGCATCAGCAGCTTCGTTCCCAGGGATACCGACATGGCCAGGAACCCACATAAAGGTAACCGGAGAACCGTCGTCCACCAGCTGCTGAAGAGAGCGTTGGATCCGGTGCACGAAAGGGTGAAGCGGATACGGATCACTGAGGCTCTGGATGGCGCTCAGGGAATCGGAGCAGATGACGTAAGCAGAATGTCGGTGGCGGCAGATGTAAAGAACACCCTGGTAGAGAAAATAGCTGAGCTGTGAAGACCGAACACTGGCCATGGAGCCGGTATTTGAAACTGCGTGCCCCGACAATAAAAGAACACCCAACACCGTCATTGGTCTTAGAGCCATCTGTATAAATGAAGATCATATTAATGAACTTCAAACGAAGTTCGACAAACCGGGAGAGGTATACCGAACCGGGGGTAACCTCCTTTGGGAGCGAGCTAAGGTCAAGGTGAACGCGAACCTAAGCCTGGAGCCAAGGTTGGCGTTTGGCTCTCGCCCTCTCGAAAGGTTGCAGAGAGTGAAAAATCAAGGTGCTGAAGGGGGCGACGAAAGCGAACTCCAGGCGGTAGCAGGGCAGAGAACGGTCGAGAGAGTCGTCAAAAAAGGAACGATAAGACGGGTGGTCGGGCATGACAATAGCCGACAGGCATACCGACAAAGCAGTATATCGCGCCGGTAGGTTAGTGGCAATTCACCGGCTTCAGCATGAAGACTCTCGACGGGACTAGTATAGAACGCTCCGATCGCAAGACGTAAACCCCGATGTTGTATGGAGTTGAGGCGGCGTAAGATGGACGGCCGTGCAGAGGAGTATACGAAGCTCCCATAATCCAGCTTGGAGCGGACGATCGACCGATATAGGCGAAGTAGGACGGTTCGATCCGCTCCCCACGACATACCACTGAGAACACGGAGGACATTTAGAGAACGGGTACAACGGGGCAGCCAAATATGACATATGTGGAGACCAGCCAAGTTTACTGTCAAATGTAAGACCTAAAAATTTTGTTGTCTCCACGAATGGGAGAGCAACGGGACCGAGTCGTAAGGACGGTGGGAGAAACTCTTTGTAGCGCCAGAAGTTAATACAGACCGTCTTCTCGGCAGAAAAACGGAAGCCATTGGCGACACTCCAGGAGTAAAGACGGTCAAGAGAACGCAGAAGACAGCGCTCCAGGAAACATGTACGCTGCGCACTGCAATAGATGGTAAAATCGTCCACGAAAAGGGAGCCTGATACATCAGCTGGGAGGCAATCCATTATTGGATTGATCGCTATGGCGAAGAGGGCGACGCTTAAAACTGAGCCCTGTGGCACCCCATTCTCCTGGCGAAAGGCGTCGGACAGGACAGTACCCACACGTACCTTGAACTGGCGATCTATTAAAAAGGCACGAATAAAAAGAGGGAGGCGACCGCGAAGGCCCCATGTATGCATGGTGCGGAGAATGCCCGCCCTCCAACAGGTGTCGTTAGCCTTCTCCAGATCAAAGAACACAGCCGCGGTCGGGCACTTCCGGTAGAAGTTATTCATAATGAAGGTCGACAAGGTAACCAGATGGTCAACAGCAGAGCGGCGCCTACGAAATCCACATTGTACATTGGTAAGAAGGCTTTTTACCCGTGGTCTAGGGGTAGCGTCTTTGATTCATAATCAAAACGTCTTCGGTCCCGGGATCGATCCCCGCCACTGCCTAAATTTTGATAAATAATCAGCATTGGCGGCCGAAGACTTCCGGCATAAGAAGTCAGCCTCATTCTGCCAACGGCCTTGTCAAAGAGGGCGGAGGAGCGGATAGAGGTTCAGGGCACTCTCATGTCCTAGGGGTGGGAAATTGCCCCTAAAGGCGGAAGAATCAGCAATGATCAACGACATAAGGATGCAGAAGGCAATGGAAACCACTGCATTAAAGACACGTAACGTGTATCCACAGGACATGTGGCCTGTATTTGAAGAAGTGTCATGATGATCTCTCCATTGGCAAAAGATTCCGGAAAAGTCCCCCATTCGGATCTCCGGGAGGGGACTGCCAAGGGGGAGGTTACCATGAGAGAAAGATTGAATAATCAACGAAAGGATAACGTTCTACGAGACGGGGCGTGAAATGTCAGAAGCTTGAACGTGGTAGTGAAACTAGAAAATCTGAAAAGGGAAATGCAAAGGCTCAATCTAGATATAGTAGGGGTCAGTGAAGTGAAGTGGAAGGAAGACAAGGATTTCTGGTCAGATGAGTATCGGGTAATATCAACAGCAGCAGAAAATGGTATAACAGGTGTAGGATTCGTTATGAATAGGAAGGTAGGGCAGAGGGTGTGTTACTGTGAACAGTTCAGTGACTGGGTTGTTCTAATCAGAATCGACAGCAGACCAACACCGACAACGATAGTTCAGGTATACATGCCGACGTCGCAAGCTGAAGATGAACAGATAGAGAAAGTGTATGAGGATATTGAAAGGGTAATGCAGTATGTAAAGGTGGACGAAAATCTAATAGTCATGGGCGACTGGAATGCAGTTGTAGGGGAAGGAGTAGAAGAAAAGGTTACAGGAGAATATGGGCTTGGGACAAGGAATGAAAGAGGAGAAAGAGTAATTGAGTTCCGTAACAAGTTTCAGCTAGTAATAGCGAATACCCTGTTCAAGAATCACAAGAGGAGGAGGTATACTTGGAAAAGGCCGGGAGATACGGGAAGATTTCAATTTGATTACATCATGGTCAGACAGAGATTCCGAAATCAGATACTGGATTGTAAGGCGTACCCAGGAGCAGATATAGACTCAGATCACAATACAGTAGTGATGAAGAGTAGGCTGAAGTTCAAAACATTAGTCAGGAAGAATCAATACGCAAAGAAGTGGGATACGGAAGTACTAAGGAATGACGAGATACGTTTGAAGTTCTCTAACGCTATAGATACAGCAATAAGGAATAGCGCAGTAGGAAGAGGAATGGACATCTCTAAAAAGAGCCATCACAGAAGTTGGGAAGGAAAGCATAGGTACAAAGAAGGTAGCTGCGAATAAACCATGGCTAACAGAAGAAATACTTCAGTTGATTGATGAAAGGAGGAAGTACAAACATGTTCTGGGAAAATCAGGAATACAGAAATACAAGTCGCTGAGGAATGAAATAAATAGGAAGTGCAGAGAAGCTAAGACGAAATGACTGCAGGAATAATGTGAAGACATCGAAAAAGATATGATCGTCGGAAGGACAGACTCGGCATACAGGAAAGTCAAAACAACCCTTGGTGACATTAAAAGCAACGGTGGTAACATTAAGAGTGCAACGGGAATTCCACTGTTAAATGAAGAGGAGAGAGCAGATAGGTGGAAAGAATACATTGAAAGCCTCTATGAGGGTGAAGATTTCTCGGATGTGATTGAAGAAAAAAAAAGTTGTCGATTTAGAAGAGATACGGGATCCAGTATTAGAATCGGAATTTAAAAGAGCTTTGGAGGACTTACGGTCAAATAAGGCAGAAGGGATAGATAACATTCCATCAGAATTTCTAAAATCATTGGGGGAAGTGGGAACAAAACGACTATTCACGTTGGTGTGTAGAATATATGAGTCTGGCGATATACCATCTGACTTTCGGAAAAGCATCATCCACACAATTCCGAAGATGGCAAGAGCTGACAAGTGCGAGAATTATCGCACAATCAGCTTAACAGCTCATGCATCGAAGCTGCTTGCAAGAATAATATACAGAAGAATGGAAAAGAAAATTGAGAATGCGCTAGGTGACGATCAGTTTGGCTTTAGGAAAAGTAAAGGGACGAGAGAGGCAATTCTGACGTTACGGCTAATAATGGAAGCAAGGCTAAAGAAAAATCAAGACACTTTCATAGGATTTGTCGACCTTGAAAAAGCGTTCGACAATATAAAATGGTGCAAGCTGTTCGAGATTCTGAAAAAAGTAGGGGTAAGCTATAGGGAGATACGGGTCATATACAATATGTACAACAACCAAGAGGGAATAATAAGAGTGGACGATCAAGAACGAAGTGCTCGCATTAAGAAGGATGTAAGACAAGGCTGTAGCCTTTCGCCCCTACTCTTCAATCTGTACATCGAGGAAGCAGTGATGGAAATAAAAGAAAGGTTTAGGAGTGGAATTAAAATACAAGGTGAAAGGATACCAGTGATACGATTCGCTGATGACATTGCTGTCCTGAGTGAAAGTGAAGAAGAATTAAATGATCTGCTGAACGGAATGAACAGTCTAATGAGTACACAGTATGGTTTGAGAGTAAATCGTAGAAAGACGAAGGTAATGAGAAGTAGTAGAAATGAGAACAGCGAGAAACGTAACATCAGGATTGATGGTCACGAAGTCAATGAAGTTAAGGAATTCTGCTACCTAGGCAGTAAAATAACCAATGACGGACGGAGCAAAGAGGACATCAAAAAGAGACTCGGTATGGCAAAAAAGGCATTTCTGGCCAAGAGAAGTCTACTAATATCAAATACTGGCCTTAATTTGAGGAAGAAATTTCTGAGGATGTACGTCTGGAGTACAGCATTGTATGGTAGTGAAACATGGACTGTGGGAAAACCGGAACAGAAGAGAATCGAAGCATTTGAGATGTGGTGCTATAGACGAATGTTGAAAATTAGGTGGACTAATAAGGTAAGGAATGAGGAGGTTCTACGCAGAATCGGAGAGGAAAGGAATATGTGGAAAAAAACTGATAAGGAGAAGGGACAGGATGATAGGACATCTGCTAAGACATGAGGGAATGACTTCCATGGTACTAGAGGGAGCTGTAGAGGGCAAAAACTGTAGAGGAAGACAGAGATTGGAATACGTCAAGCAAATAATTGAGGACGTAGGTTGCAAGTGCTACTCTGAGATGAAGAGGTTGGCACAGGAAAGGAATTCGTGGCGGGCCGCATAAAACCAGTCAGTAGACAAAAAAAAAAAAAAAAAAAAAAAAAAAAAAAAAAAAAAAAAAAAAAAAAGTAGGCGTCGAGATTCGAGTAGCCAAACCAAACGAGAGTTAACCATTCGCTCTATCACCTTACAGACACAGCTGGTAAGCGAGATGTGTCGATAACTGGAAGGCAAGTGCTTGTCCTTCCCCGGCTTAGGAACCGGCACAACAATAGACTCGCTCTAGAATGTGGGAACATGACCCTCAATCCAGATGCGATTATAAGTATGAAGAAGAAAACCTTTATCTGCAGGAGAAAGGTTCTTCAGCATCTGAATTTGAACAGAATCAGGCCCTGGAGCGGAGGACTGTGCCGGGCAAGTGCCTTTTCGAGTTCCCGCATGGTGAATGGGGCATTATAACTTTCGCGATTCGAGGAGCGGAAGTTAGGTGGCCGAGCCTCCTCTGCCTGTTTTCGGGGGAGGAAGGCAGAGTGGTAATGAGCGGAGCTCGAAACCTCTGCGAAAAAGCGGTCGAAGGCATTGGAGACATCCTCAGGGGCCACAAGGACGTCATTCGCGACCGTCAAGCCAGAAACTGGTGAGTGAACGTTAGTGCCAGATAGCCGGCTCAGGCTACCCCAGACAACAGAAGAAGGAGTAAAACTGTTGAAGTTGCTTGTGAAAGCAGCCCAGCTTGCTTTCTTGCTTTCTTTAATAACACGACGACACTGCGCACGTAATCGTTTATAATTGATGCAATTCACCACCGTAGGGTGGCGTTTAAATGTGCGTAAAGCACGTCGACGAGCACGTAAAGCGTCTCTACATGCTGCGGTCCACCAGGGGACCGGTACGTGACGTGGAGAAGAAGTAGTGTGAGGGATGGAATATTCAGCAGCAGTGAGAATGACTTCCCTGAGGTGTGCGACCTGACTATCGCAGCTTGCTAAGGCTTGATCCTGAAAGGTCGCCCTGGAAGAGAAGACCCCCCAGTCTGCTTTGGAGATGTTCCAACTAGTTGAGCGCGGAGAGGGGGTACGATGCAGGAGATGGATAACACACGGGAAGTGGTCGCTCGAATGCGTATCAGAAAGTGCATACCACTCAAACCAGCGTGTAAGTTGGGTAGTACATACAGAGAGGTCTAAATGAGAATAGGTGTGAGATGTGTCCGAAAGAAAAGTAGGGGCGCCAGTATTGAGGCAGACAAGATTGAGTTGGTTGAAAAGGTCTGTTAACAGGGAGCGCCTCGATCAGAATGCTGGAGAGCCCCAAAGGGGATGGTGGGCATTGAAGTCTCCAGTTAACAAAAATGGTGCTGGTAGCTGAGCAATAATTTGCATCATGTCTGCCTGGTAACGGCAGATGACGATGGAGTGTAAACGGTACAAATGGAAAATGTAAAAGTGGGGAGAGTAATTCGGACGGCAACTGCCTGCAGGCCGGTGTGCAATGTGATGGGATCGAAGTAAATATCATCCCAGACCAGCAACATAACTCCTCCATGAGCCTGAATACCTACCACAGGGGGTAAGTCAAAACGCACAGAGGTATAGTGTGCCAAGTCAATTTGATCGCATGGGCGTAGCTTCGTTTCCTGGAGAGCTACAATGAGCGGACAGTGCAAGCGGAGCAGCAGTTTCAAGTCCTCTCGGTTGGAGCGAATGCTGCGAATATTCCAATGAAGAAGTGCCATCGTGAGAAGGAAAAGAAAAAGGAGAAGCAAGAAGGGGTCACCTCGAAGACCGCTGAGGGCCTGGCTTCGAGCGAACACTGCCGCCGCTATCAATAGGCGGAGAATCATCGTCCATTGGTTCAATAGGCTCATCGGCCATCTTGTTAAGATGACCGGGAGGGGGAGCTTCCTCCGCCGGTGAACGGCCAGATGTTCGGCTACCAGCGGTGCGGCCAGGTGAAACGGATGACGGCCTGGGGGCGGCAACCGCTGGGTGGCGCAGGAGAAGAAACGCACCGTGGCGGAGAAGGAGAACTTTGCTTCCTATGAGCCTTCTTGGAAGGTCGTTTAGTGGAAGAACTGGTCGATGGCTGGGAGTTCAAGGTACGTAGGAAGTCTGCACGGGACGGTTCATTCTTGAAGGCCCGTGCGTCTGACTTCTGGGTCTTCGTCTTGGCAGAAGCTGATGAAGGTGCTTGTGTCTTAGGGGTGACGGGAGGAAGAGGAGACGTTGACCGAGGGATCTTAGAACTGGCCGAACGGACGACCGTAGTGCTGAAGGTCAGATCGCATGTCTGAGTCGCCACCTCCCTGGTAGTCCGAGGAGAGGCGAGGACAGTACTGTATTTACTCGCTGGGAGCTGCGTGGGCTTCCTACTAGCAAATAGCTTGCGAGCAGCCGAGGTGGACACTTTCTCTTTGACCCGAATTTCCTGTATACAGCGATCATCCTTGTAGATGGGGCAGTCGCGGGAGGACGCTGCATGATCACCCTGACAGTTTACACAACGAGGAGACGGAGGTGGACAGTCACCCTCATGGGCATCCCCTGCCACAAGTGACACATTTAGCCGCATTAGAACAAAACTGGCGAGTGTGATTAAAACGCTGACACTGGTAGCAGCGCGTAGGTGTCGAGACATAGGTGCGAACAGAAATAACCTCGTAGCCTGCTTTGATGCGCGACGGCAGCTGAACACTATCAAAGGTCAATAAAAGTGTCCGGGTCGGTACAAGGTAATTGTTGACCTTTTTCATGACCCTATGGACAGCCGTCACGCCCTGCTCAGCGAGGAAAGACTGAATCTCCTCGTCAGTCAATCCGTCGAGTGATCTAGTATAGACCACTCCACGCGACGAATTCAAAGTGCGGTGAGCCTCCACCCGGACAGGGAACGTGTACAGGAGTGTGGCCCGAAGCAGTTTTTGTGCCTGAAAGGCGCCCTCAGTTTCTAGTAACAAGGTACCGTTACGCATCCTGGTACAAGACTTGACAGATCCGACTATGGCATCTACGCCCTTCTCGATAACGAAAGGGTTGACAGATGAAAAATCCTTTCCGTCCTCAGATCGAGAAACTACGAGGAACTTTGGGGCAGGCGGTAGTACTTTTGACACTGGTGGCTGGTCAAGTTTCCGTTTTTGGGCACAAGTCGAGAGAGAAGAAGAAGAGAAATCCATTGCGGAGGAATCCCCCATGATGGCCAGCATCTCCGATGGCGCGCTCCTTCCTTGTGGGGACCCTCTCAGAGGGCACTCCCACCTTAGGTGAATGTTTACACCCCAGGTCACACCACCCGAGAAACGAACGGAGGGACCAATCGGCATGGTCGGAAGGTGTCAGCTCAGGCAATCACCCCTCCCTGGGCCTGGCCTTTACCAGGTGGTACATGCATGCCTTACTTGTCTACCCAGGGTGGGGAATTACGCGTTACCCCGTCACCGGCTACGCGTGCGAACGCTTGTGTCGGCCTTCAGGCACGCACATGGAGAAAAGAAGAAGAGGAAAAAAGAAGGGAGAGAGGGAGATAAAGGACAGACTGTCTCAAACGCCGAGGCGGAGACCAGAGGGTGGACAAGAAGGCAAGGAGAAGAAGACAAGGAGAAGAAGGCAAGGAGAAGAAAGCAAGGGAAAAAGTAAGGAAGACAGTGAGAGGGAGAAGGACAAAGAAAGGAACCAAACAAAGGAAGGAAGAAACCAGAATAAGTGAAAAAAACAAAATGACCACAAATATATGTCGTGGAACCGTCCGTCTCCAAATGCAGGCGCAAACTACCCCCTTGAGGGGAAGGGACTCCTTTTAGTCGCCTCTTACGACAGGCAGGAATACCTCGGGCCTATTCTACCCCCCGGACCCGCAGGGGGGGTAGACGGAGGGGATGAGGGCATCGCCAGGGAGGGGAAGTTGGCGGAAGCCACCTTGGGCAAGGGTATGGAGGGTGGAGAGATGGAGAGCAGGTGGCATGTGGGAATAGAAGTATGGCAGCACACAGGAGTGGGAATGGATGAGAGGGACAAGCGGATGAGGGGGATTAAGTTTGTGAGAGGTGTAGAGGATCCATATCTGTTCGAGGAAAAGGAGGAGGTGTGGGAACGGAATTAGGTCATACAGGATCCGCGTGGGGGAGTGGAAGCAGATGCGATAGGCGAGGCGGAGTGCATGGTTTTCCAGGATTTGAAGGGATTTGTAGAAGGGAGGGGGGGTGGAGATCCAGACAGGATGGGCATAGCAGAGGATAGGGCGGATGAGGGATTTATAGGTGTGTGCAGCCAGAAATGAGATTGAGGAGGTGGAGTCGGGAGTGTGCCTTGGCTTGGATTGTCTGGAGATGGGGGGTCCAGGAGAGGCGACGGTCAAGGGTGACGCCAAGTTACTTGAGGGTGGGGGTGAGGTTGATAGGATGGGCGTAGATGGTCAGATAGAAATCAAGCAGACGGAAGGAAGGGGTGGTTTTGCCTACAGTGATCGCCTGGGTCTTTGAAGGGGTGACCTTGAGCAATCACTGGTTACACCAAGTGGTGAACCGGTCAAGATGGGATTCAAGAAGGTGTTGGGAGCTTTGCAGGGTGGGTGCGAGGGCAAGGAAGGCGGTGTCATCAGCATACTGGAGAAGGTGCACGGAGGTGAAGGCGGTGGCATGTCCGGCGTATATAGAAGGTAGAGAAGAGGGGAGAGGACAGATCCTTAGGGCACACCGGCGGAGGGGAAGAAGGTGTAGGAATCCGTGGTATAAATGGTGACAGAGGAAGGACGTTGGGAAGGAAAGGACCCGATCAGACGGACGTAGTTAATAGGAAGGGCGAAGGTTTGCCCGGTTCTCTCATCGCATAATAAACAATTTTTAATCAGCCACCGCGATCAGCTTCCTCAGAGGGTTCCCCAGAGGCCGCCAGATGGTGCCACACACTCCACCAGAGGACGCCGACTCCGAGCCACCTCACGTTTAAGTTGGATCACAGATGCCACCTGGTGGGTTAGAAGCCGACGTCTCCACTGTGAACTCGTTTAAAAATTAAGACAAGGCCTCAAAGACGTTCGACGAGCTCGACGCCCTGCGAAACACAGTTCAGCGAGGAAAGTGGAACCCGCACCAAGACTGAAGTACAAAGTTTTCAAGTCTGTAGCGTTTGTCCCTCTGTAAATCAATATACTAAGACGTGGAGATATTATCGCTTCTATGAATACGCTTATGCGAAAGGAACAAAATTAAATAACAGCAGATTCGTATACCCAAGCGAGAGCCCAAAGCCACGCTGACTGAAGCAGTAAATGAAATGTGCAATCTTTTACCTATACCGTACACTACAGAGGCAGGAGTACAAATCACCATTAGACGATCAGACTTCAAGGTGGGGAATAAAAACTCTGCCTGAGAATGTCCAGAGATTATCAAGTGACTACTTTCTGATCACGCCTACCGTACTTACAACAGTGCATTGAGTTCTTATGAACATAGCACGACTCCAATGAGAATTACACGAATCTAGCCCGACTCAGGTGTTACTCTGATTGATCATGACGGTTGCAAACCAGTGCTAACGGAACAGAGAGAGGTTGCAGACGGACTACGGTTATACATTTGTGTGAGCTTTATTCTAAATATCTTGTAAATAAATACATTTCTTTTTTTTTAAAGACATCATGTTCGACATTGACTACAGAAATTATATGTTTCACAATTACATTTTCTGCTTTTGGCCATTTTCAAATGGTACTGCCAATGGTAAAAGAATACAATAATGAAGCACAGAGTGCCGGCCGGTGTGGCTGAGCGGTTCTAGTCGCTTCAGTCTGGAACCGCGCGAACGCTACGGTCGCAGGTTCGAATCCTGTCTCGAGCATGGATGTGTGTGATGTCTTTAGGTTAGTTAGGTTTAAGTAGTTCTAAGTTCTAGGGGACTGATGATCTCAGATGTTAAGCCCCATAGTGATCAGAGCCATAGGAACCATAATTTTGAAGCACAGAGTGTACATAGACTATCACACAAGCATGTCATGCAGACAGCAGTAAATCATAAAAAAGTCTAGAAATAATACATCATACAGAATTTGCTTAAGCACATCTCAGATTTTAAAATCCTCCCATATCGTAAACCCGACTGAAGGTCTTGGTAGAGGCACGCGACCATTATAATTCCAAGAATAAAAATGGCTCTTAAAATTGTTGGCGGGCGCGAAATAATAGTCACAAGATGTTTCTGAACCCTTTTCTTTATTCAACATTCCAAAATAAGATTTCACCTAAACATGTGTGCTGTTAGTGGCACACGTGTTTAGATGAAAACTTATTTTGGAGTGTGGAACTGTAAAACCAATGTTACTTCTGACGTTACTTATCAACTTTGTCAGAACTGTATGTTCGTTATGTATCAAAAGGTTTGCTGAAGATGGGAAGAGACAGAAACGTGTAATGAATAAAGAAAAGGGTCCAGAAACATCCTATGACCATTATTTCGCGACCGAACAGCCATTTTAAAGCCTTTTTTATTCTATGTCTACATGTGATCGGTTTTTTCTTCCTTTATGGTTCTTTCATAATCTCACCCCATATGAGAGGAAAGTGGGATGCCATTTTAAAATATTTCGCTTTTCTGCCAAGCGAATTAAAAAATTGATAATGAGTGTTAGAAAATAAATATAGGTATGTTTGCCTATTTTAAATTAGAGATCAAAGACGGACAATTAAAAAAAGTGAAATATATACGATTTAAAAACACATCGCAGGAAGGTTTAATACTTCTGATAAAAAACACTGAAGCACTGAACTTTCATTCAAAATCTGAAGGACTTACTCAGGTTGAGAAATATTGTCGGGGGAGAGAGTATCTTCCATAGGAATGAGGAGTGAGGCTAAAATATAAGGGTCTGTTAAGTAGGAAAACTATTGAAATGATAGGTAGGAGTTGAGATGGATAGTGAGAAAGCAGTCGGTGTGGAAGACAGAGAGTGAGGAGTAGTGTGTTGTGTGGGTAGGGTAGAGACAGAGGGTGAAAAGTAGTGTATCGTGTAGGTAGGGTGGTGGTTACAAGAGGAAAGATATGAGGATGGACAGAGAGCGAAAAAGTGAAAGCAGCCCTGATGTGGAGTGGGAGCAGATTGGGAAGAGTTAAGGCTGGCAGGAGCTATAAATATCGTGGCGACTCTAATTGTCTGGGAGATGGAATTGATTGAAATTGCGTTGGGATAGAACATGGAGTGTGTGTACATGTGTATAGGGACGGAGGGATGAGTTTGTGAATGTGCGGCAGCATGCCAGGGGTGGTGATCAGAGGGGAGACAATAGGATGATTGAAATCTAGTTTGCGAATAGTATAGGGAATTCGGAGTTGTTCGATGTGGATGAGGAGCGGTGGAAACTTGATGAGATGGTAGAGGACCCATTTGGGGGAAGATAACCAGATGCGGAACGCGAAACAGAGTGCATGGCGTTCAAGGATTTGGAGAGACTTACGGACCTTTGGTTGGGTGGAGATCCATGCAACATTTGCATAACAAAAGACGGATCCCATCAGGGTTTTGTAGGTATGGGGAGCAGTGGAGTTGTGTAATCCCAAAGTTCGACCTTTTCGGCATGTTTTGGTCTATTGTGTGCTCTCTGTTGGATGGTAAGTAGGTGCGATTTCCACGTTATTTGCGGGTCGAGGCTTAGTCCAACACATATATTAGTGCGTTAGTTAACGATGTCATCGTCAAAAATAAGTTTATTCACTGTAGAAGCCCAGTGACAAGAAACGAGCGTGAATGTCTGTACATGGTGAGTTTTATATTACGTGAAATATTGCCAATGTTACATACTACACATCAACATTTACAAATCAATGATCTAAGACACTGTTTACATGTGAAATAAGGTCGTAGGCGTGAAAATACTCGGACATTCACGAGTCAGATTGTATGTGCACTTATCAGAGATAGTACATCTCAGCGATAACAATTGTAAGCTTCATATCATAACATCTTTTAACATCTGTTGAGAGCTAACAGCTTATATGTGATGCAGTAGTAAGGAGCAAGAGGACAGGGTAGGAAAATGTATCTATAAAAATGGTTCAAATGGCTCTGATCACTATGGGACTTAACTTCTGAGGTCATCAGTCCCCTAGAACTTAGAACTACTTAAACCTAACTAACCTAAGGGCAGCACACACATCCATGCCCGAGTCAGGATTCGAACCTGCGATCGTAGCGGTCGCGCGGTTCCAGACTGAAGCGCCTAGAACTGCTCGGCCACGCCGGCTGGCCGTCTCACATTGTCTAGAGTACCCATATAGAATATGACAACAGAAATCCGACATATTACTTTCTTGTCGTATATATCGGAACTGATGAAAAAACACAGAAATCGCAGAACGCTCGTCAATAATACAGCCAACACTACAGCGCAAGAAATTTGATCAATACATCACAAGACGCTACGACGTAGTATATTGTAAATAAATACATCTAATCATTCTATAATGTTTGATGTATTGTAGAGTTTTCACCCGCCTTGGTAAGCCGACGGACACAGCAATGTCTGCCTTCACAGGCTAGGATTGGAACAAGATGAAACAGTAAAGAGAGTTTTTAAGGGAAAAAGCTAATTATAATATTTTTATTACCTAACTGATAGTGAAAGGTATCACGGAAGTACAGTAACAAATGTCGACAGGGTGTCATTCATTTTTGCGAATAGGAAGTATGTATTTACATTGGCAGGTCAAAACGAATAATTATAATAAAATTCACAGGAGACCTTTCTTCTCAAATAGAGGAATGACATATTTCAAGTACGACACGCAGTCGGGATGCCTGCATGCCTTTGCTAGAACTTCGCCGGACTCGTCGGTGTTGTCGAAGAAGTTGGCGAAATCTGCGCCGTTCTCCTCGGACGTGAGGACCATGCCCCTGACGGCGCTGTTGAACACGGCGAGCACATGCGCCCAGTCCACGTCCCTCTGGAACTCGCCGAGCGGGTAGGCGTCCGCCTCTGCTCGCAGGCCCAGAGCGCGCAGCGTGTCCTGCAGCGCGCCGTGGTACAGCGACAGCAGGCCGGGCAGGTGCCGCCGGTGTACCTCCTCGCTGGCGTTCACGTACAGGAAGGACACCACGTCCGCCGCCGGGCTGTGCACTCTGCTCATCTGCAGCACATCACGTGACAGCGTCACCGCGTGGAACCGCGACGCCCACGAGAAAGACAGGCCCTAGTGCGTAGGCCACAGCGCGTGACACTGTAAATCTTAACGAGTAATAGCAGCTGTCTCCGTCAGCGGGCCAGTAACTACACTACTGGCCATTGAAACTGATACACCGTGAAGATGACTTGCTACAGACGCGAAATTTAACCCACAGGAAGAAGATGCTGTGATACGCAAATCGTTAGCTTTTCAGAGCATTCACACAATGTTGGCGCCGGTGGTGACACCTAAAACGTGCTGACATGAGGAAAGTTTCCAACCGATTTCTCATACAAAAACAACAGTTGACCGGCGTCGCCTGGTGAAACGTTGTTGTGATACATCGTGTAGAGAGGAGAAATGCGTACCATCGCGTTTCAGACTTTGATAAAGGTCGGATTCTAACCTATCGCGATTGCGGTTTATCGTATCGCGACATTGCTGTTCGCGTTGGTCGAGATCCAATGACTGTCAGCAGGATATCTAATCAGTGGGTTCACGAGGGTAAAACGGAACGCCGTGCTCGATCCCAACGGCCTCGTATCACTAGCAGTCGAGATGACAGGCATCTTATTCGCATGGCTGTAACGGATCTTGCAACCACGTCTCGATCCCTGAGTCAACAGATGGGGACGTTTGCAAAACAGCAATCATCTGCACGAACAGTTCGACGACGTTTGTGGCAGCATGGACTTTGAGCTCGGAGACCATGGCTGCGGTTACCCTTGACTCTGCATCACAGACAGGACGGCCTGCGATGGTGTGCTTAACGACGAACCTGGGTGCACGAATGGCAAAACGTCATTTTTTCGGATGAATCCAGGTTCTGTTTACAGTATCATGATGGTCGCATCCGTGTTTGGCGACATAGCGGTGAACGCACGTTGGAAGCATGTATTCGTCATCCCCATTCTGGCGTATAGGCCGGCGTGATGGTATGGGGTGCCATTGGCTACAGGTCTCTGTCACCTCTTGCTCGCATTGACGGCACATTAAACGGTGGACGTTACATTTCAGATGTGTTACGACCCGTGGCTCTACACTTCATTCGTTAGCTGCGAAACCCTACATTTCAGAAGGATATAAACGACCGCATTTAGCAGGTCCTGTACGGGTCTTTCTTGATACGCAAAATGTTCGACTGCTGCCCTGGCCAGCACATTCTCCAAATTTCTCACCAACTGAAAACGTCTGGTCAATGGTGGCCGAGCAACTGGCTCGTCACAATAGGCCAGTCCCTACTCTTGATGAACTGTGGTATCGTGTTGAAGCTGCATGGGCAGCTGTACCTGTATACGCCATCCAAGCTCTGTTTGACTCAATGCCCAGGCGTATGAAGGCCTTTATTACGGCCGGAGGTGGTTGTTATGGGTACTAATTTCTCAGGATCTATGCACCCAAATTGCGTGAAAATGTAATCAGATGTCAGTTCTAGTGTAATATATTTGTCCAATGAATACCCCTTCATCATCTACATTTCTTCTTGGTGTAGCAATTTTAATGGCCAGTAGTGTACTTCAGACGAGTTTAATAATTCCTGACTGCGTATTTAAGTGCATGCTAGTTATTGGTGGCACACGACCCAATTATAACCTCCAGTGGGTGCGTTTCCAATGAAATATTGATATTCTGTGGGCACCGCACGGAGCCGAGCGTCCGCGAAATGTGTCGGACAAGCGGTATAGTGTGACGTCACAAGTTTCCTGCAGGGCCCATATATCTCGTTGGCCACGGTGGAACAGTGGCTGACCTCACTGTATAGCAGTTTTGGAAGACAACTGCACTCATGTGTTAAAACCTTATACCCACTGCCGGACTGACCCATGGGGAATTGGGGCTCCTGCAACGAACTTGTGAGGTCACATTAGTCGTGCAGGCTGGCGCTCTGTTCCGCAGTGCCCTGAGCTGCTGCATTCAGAGCACGTGTGTTAAGTGTTTGCTTTTTATTATTTCTTCCGTGGGAATGTTTGAATGTTTAATCAACTATCTGTGTAACTTGGGAATCAGTTCTGTAGTATTTACTCGAGTAAAAGTAAGATCTTAGGCATGCTCGGTCGGGAGACCCTGAGGGGTGAGTTAAGTCACCTAATTGGAAAGGTTTGTCCTGTGTTCTCCTGTGTACGAGCATCGAAATGGCAGATTTTGAGTTAACTGCTGGCAGAACATAAAAGTAAATACCATCGCTTAGAATGGAAAGGCATCAGAAACAGAACCTATAAGTTTCCACAGAGGTTATGTGAAAGGACGTGCTTCTACATTACCAGCAGTTTATTGTGGGTCGTTGGAACAGCGAAGGATACTTAGCAACTGGAGAAAAGCGCAAGAAGGGTCGTAGAACAGATGCACATAATTATAGGCCTTCATCTTTGACGTCAGTCTGTTGTAGATATGTGGACCATGTTTCATTCTTGTAAATTATGACATTTTTCGAGGACAAAAATTTTCTCCTTAAAAATCAGCATCGATTCCGCAAACAGAGGTATTGGGAAACCCAGCTCGCTTTCTCCCCCATGAGATCCACGTTGCTGCAGACATCAGCGCTCAGGTTTCTGGTGTGTTTCTTGACTTCAGAAACGCGTTTTCCACCGTCCCGAACTGCCGTTAAGTGACAAAGAACACGAGAATGAGATTTTCACTCTGCAGCGGAGTGTGCGCTGATATGAAACTTCCTGGCAGATTAGAAGTGTGTGCCGGACCGGGACTCGAACTCGGGACCTTTGCCTATCGCGGGCAAGTGCTCTACCATCTGAGCTACCCAAGCACGACTCACGCCCCGTCCTCACAGCTTTACTTCTGTCAGTACCTCGTCTGCTACCTTGCAAACTTTGCAGAAGCTCTCCTGCGAACCTTGCAGAACTAGCATTCCTGAAAGAAAGGATATTGCGGAGACATGGCTTAGCCACAGCCTGGGGGATGTTTCCAGAAGGAGATTTTCACTCTGCAGCGGAGTGTGCGCTGATATGAAACTTCCTGGCAGATTAAAACTGTGTGTCGGATCGAGACTCGAACTCGGGACCTTTTCCTTCAGGATTGATGGTCTGGAAGGGTTATTCTTTACAGAGCAGGACCCTTTGGGATTTCATCCTTGGCACCCATACAGCACAGCAGTACGCCGACGATATTCTACCGCCCAGTTTTGTCGCCCTTCAGGGCAAGCCATCCTGGATTTACAAGATAATGCCCTCCCGCACATGTCGAGACTTTCCACAGCTTGTCTTCGTCCTTGCCAAAACCTACCTTGTCCATCAAGGTCGCTGGATCTCTTCGCAATTGAGAATTTCTGGAGCATTATGGGTAGTCCCTCCAACCAGCTCAGGAATTTGAAAATCTAACGCCTCAATTGGACAACATTTTGCACGATATCCCTATCAGGCCATCCAAGAATTCTGACAATAATGTCAAGCCGAATAACTGTGTGCATAGGGATCCGAGGTGGAGCAACGCGTTATCGAGTTGCTCAATTTGTAGAGCTTATTCTCTACAGTAAATGACCCAATTGTTCTGAGATTGTAATCATTTGTTTGTCTCCCCATGTACATCACATGTAGCTATTTCCGTCTCATTCGGATAATTCTTTCGTGGTGCGTCGGATTTCGTGTCTCAGAGTGTATTATTGATTTATTAATTTTCAGAATTTGAAAATGTTAGCATTGTGCCTAAATCCTTAAATGTATCAATTAGAAAAAAAAAACAGCCAAGGTCGTTGCAATTACCGTTGTCACACACGCAGCTTCCATGACGCCGCCGGCGAAATGATGCTCACAAACTGACGTCGGTCGTTGAAATGTGCGTAACCAGTCATTTTCATTAATGAGATACTCTGGCATCTTGATGTTTTTTTTTTCTATTTGATCATCAATAACAGATACCTACTACCTCCTTACGATGTTGGTTGAATTCTTACGTGTATAACTGCATACTATACAGGGTGGTCCATTGATAGTGACTGGGCCAAATATCTCACGAAATAAGCATCAAACAAAAAAACTACAAAGAACGAAACTCGTCTAGCTTGAAGGGGGAAACCAGATGGCGCTATGGTTGGCCCGCTAGTAGGTGCTGCCCTAGGTCAAACGGATATCAACTGCGTTTTTTTAAATAGGAACCCCCATTTTTTATTACATATTCGTGTAATACGTAAAAAATTATGAATGATTTAGTTGGACCACTTTTTTCGCTTTCTGATAGATGGCGCTGTAATAGTCGCAAACTTATAAATACATGGTATCACGTAACATTCTGTACACTGCTGATATGCCCAAACCTCCCCCACCTGTTCATCTTCTCCAGTTTGCTGATGACACCGCCTTCCTAGCCCTTTATCCCACCCTTCAACAGTCCCAACGTACCCTCCAAACCCACCTTGACCAATTCACTGCTTGGTGCAACCAGTGGTTCCTCCGTATCAACCCCTTCAAGACCCAGGCGATCATCATAGGCCACACCACCTGCTACTTCCGTCTCCATGATTTCTACCTCATTATTTATGGCCCTCCTATCCACCTCATTCCTACCCTCCAATACCTTGGCCTCACACTCGACCGCCACCTCACCTGGACTCCCCATCTCTTTACCATCCAAAACAAAGCTCACAACAGACTCTGCCTCCTGAAACTCATGTCCGGCCAGATGTGGGGTCTGCATCCTTCCACAATCCTTCACACCTACAAATCCTTGATCCACCCCATCCTCTGTTATGCCAGCATAGCTTGGATTTCCCCCCCTCCCCGGTTCTATAAACCCCTCCAAATCCTCAAACGTCATGTGCTCCACCTCACTTCCGCCTCTACCTTCTGTCCCCCACGTGCATACTCTACAACCTCATCCCCTTCCCCCACCTTCTCCTTTTCCTTGAACACATCTGCACACTATATATTGTCCGCCGCCTTGATACCTCTCACCCCCTGGTGTCTCCCTTCCTCTCCACCCTCAACCCATTGCCGCACCTTTACCACTGTGTCCCACCCTCTCTCCATTTCCGCACCCTCCGCCTCCTTTCCCAACGCAACTTCCACCATCTACCCCTCCCAGTTGATGAGCTTCGCCCAGACATCTAAACTTCATACCAACTCTAACCCCATCTTCCTGCCTCCTCCTCAGGGCTCCCTTTCCTCCCCCTCCCTTCTCCTGAGCGGCTTCTCCCTCTTACTCCCCCCCTCTCTTGTGCTCCCTTTCAGTGTCTCTGCACTCCCTCCTGCCTTGTCTTCCCTCTTCCTGCCCCACCAGTCTCCTGCCTCTTTGTGTACCTGCTGATGCCCCCATTCTCTTCATCCCACCACCTCCCCTGCTGCCCCTTGCTCTCCACTCCTTTTCCATCCTCTCCGACCTCTCCCTCGGCAGGTCTCACATGGCAGTTTTATACTTCACCATGTGTGCTCCAAGTGGGTTTTAAGTGTGTTGTTCTGGAGTGTTTTCAATACTGTGGCCTACTTTTAACCCGTGCATGTGCATTCAGTGTCTTCTTTGTGTTTCAAGAATCGCCAACTCTGTTTTTTAACTTTATGGTGACTTTATTAATTGTCCCCCGATGAACATCTCCCTGTGGGTGAATTTTTACCTCCATTATCTCCCCTTACTCCGTTGTATGTTCCCCTTTTCTATCGCCTTATATATGCAGCATTTTATTCTTGTTTTAGTTGTCATGTCACTCAGCTGAAGAGCAGCGGATTGTACCGCTGACAGCCCTCCCCTGCCCATATGGGACAGGGGACTGAAATCACAATAAAAAAAAAATAACATTCCACCAGTGCGGACGGTGTTTATTCGTGATACATTACCCGTGTTAAAATGGACCGTTTATCAATTGCGGAAGAGGTCGATATCGTGTTGATGTATGGCTATGGTGATCAAAATGCCCAACGGGCGTGTGCTACGTATGCTTCTCGGTATCCTGGACCACATCATGCAAGTGTCCGGACCGTTCGACTAATAGTTACGTTATTTAAGGAAACAGAAAGTGTTCAGCCACATGTGAAACGTCAACCACGACCTGCAACAAATTATGATGCCCAAGGATGTGTTTTAGCTGCTGTCACGGCTAATCCGCACATCAGTAGCAGACAAATTGCGTGAGAATTCGGAATCTCAAAAACGTCGGTGTTGAGAATGCTGTATCAACATCGATTGCACTTGTACCATATTTCTATGCACCAGGAATTGCATGGCGACGACTTTGAACGTCCTGTACAGTTCTCCACTGGGCACAAGACATGGGGCAATGACAGATTTATTGCACGCGTCTATTTAGCGACGAAGCGTTATTCACCAACGGTGGTAACGTAAACCGGCATAATATGCACTATTGGGCAACGGAAAATCCGCGATGGCTGCGACAAGTGGAACATCAGCGACTTTGGTGGGTTAATGTATGGTGCGGCATTATGGGAGGAAGGATAATTGGTCCCCATTTTATCGATGGCAAAGTAAATGGTGCAATGTATGCTGATTTCCTACGTAATGTTCTACTGATTTACTACAAGATGTTTCACTGCATGGCAGAATGGCGATGTACTTCCAACCTGATGGATGTCCGGCACATAGCTTGCATGCGGTTGAAGCGGTACTGAATAGCATGTTTCATGATAGGTGGATTGGTCGTCGAAGCACCATAGCATGGCCCGCACGTTCACCGGATTGACGTCCCCGGATTTCTTTATTGCATTAATGTGGTATTTACAGGTAATCATGCTGTAATAGCAAGCGTTCTCAGAAATGGTAAGTTCACAAAGGTACATGTATCGCATTGGAACAACCGAAATAAAATGTTCAAACGTACTTACGTTCTGTATTTTAATTTAAAAGACCTACCTGTTACCAACTGTTCGTCTAAAATTGTGAGCCATATGTTTGTGACTATTACAGCGCCCGCCATCTATCACAAAGCGAAAAAAGTGGTCCAACTAAAATATTCATATTTCTTTACGTACTACACGAATATGTAATAAAAAATGGGGATTCCTATTTTTAGAAAACGCAGTTGATATCCGTTTGATCTAAGGTAGCGCGATCTAGGGGGCCAACCATAGCGCCATCTGGTTTCCCCCCTCAAGCTACACGAGTTTCGTTCTTTGTAGTTTTTTCGTTTGATGCTTATTTCGTGAGATATTTGGCCTGGGCAGTATCAATGGACCACCCTGTATATATGTCTTAATATTTCATGTTGTCGCCATACGAGAAATAAATAAATAAATACTAAAAGGGAAACCAGGCTACAAAGTAAAGGCTAAACGATATGTTATTTCCACCAACCTGAAAGTCTAAAATCCTAACGTCAGTAACAGCTTCTCCGTCGTATCTGAACATGAAGTTGTTTTTCCAGCAATCGCAGTGAATCACCACGGGCAACGTGACTTCAGTAGACGTCCAGAAGTCGGCCATTCTGTCGACGGACCTGCCTGCTAGGTGCTCGCATTTGTCGGCGTACCTCTCGTACCCCGGGATGGTTCTGAATTCTCTGGCGATGTTTTTCATAACCTTGTCGAGCATGTCTTTGAAGAAGGACTTCTCCGCGTCGGCCATCTTGCTGCGGAGCTCTGACCGTGCCCTGTAGTCGGGCCTGTCCCTTAGCAGCCGGGCAGAGGCGGCGTGCTGGCGGGCGTAGGCGCGCAGGGCCACGGCGCAGTGCCGGTAATCGAACGAGCGACCTGCCGGGGGCAGCCGGAAACCCGCCGCCGACAAGTCTTCCATCAGGAGGAACTCCACGGGCTGTCGGCCGGACAGGAAGCAGCGCGCCGCCAGCGGCCTGAACGCGTCGCCTTCCGCCGTCTCCAGCAGCCTGTGCAACTCCGGGAATATCTCGCACAGCAGCAGTGACTCCTTCCGGAAGACGTTGTTGTCATCTGCGATCTCCTTCAGCTTCCCCTGATCCTGAGCGTACTTCACTACCAGGTGCACCTGGTCACAGGAGGCGGCGTTTTCTCGTCTGACGGTGGCCGCCACTCTCAGGATGTTGCTCGTGTATCCCAGACCTTTCTCGTTATCCACGATTACTGCTTCTTCCACTCTAATTTTAGTACCACTATTCTCGTTATTCAGAGCAGTCTCTATTAGTTGTTTGTTTATCCACGAAGAAGCTAGAGACTTTTGAGTTTTTTTGTCATCCATGTTTTCCTTTGTGCTGGACCTGTAATAAAGTGAAATTTAACATTAAGTTTCATCTCAATACGTAGTACTAATGAATTCAACCGTCTCTAAATCTGTACAGAAGCCTGACTGCAGTTCTGAGAGTAGAAGGACATGAAACAGGGGCAGTAACTGCGATTCAGTGTCAAAAAGTTGTAGCCCATCCTCCGCCTTACTTTGGTTTACACACTGAACAAGCCTTAAAGAAAATAAAAGAGAAAAACAGAAAGGTATTGTAAGATGGCAAGAACTATGTCCCGTCTTACATGAAGTCATTAAAGATCACCGAACTCACGTTGAGCGAACAGTAGGGCTGAACAAAAATGACTGACAAGGCACAATGCATCTTGTAGAGGGTATAGTATGGACGTATTGGAATAATTAAAGTTGGGTGATGGTTTTAAAGTAATTCATGCGACATGAAAACTTCGTGGAAGCGCGTCGGTTTGCTGGAGGCTTTACAGGGAAGTAGAGTTGACCGTGGCCGGGTGGCGGCTCGCGGCTGGGGAGTGGCGAAGGGAAGCGACAATAGGCAGCTTACAGC
The DNA here is from genome assembly GCF_021461395.2 of Schistocerca americana. Lineage (NCBI taxonomy): Eukaryota > Metazoa > Arthropoda > Insecta > Orthoptera > Acrididae > Schistocerca > Schistocerca americana. The sequence goes on along the minus strand of NC_060120.1, from coordinate 658,675,111 downwards.
GGCTCAAGCTCTGAGAAAGCAGTAATGGGGCGCTGCCTCCAGCTGCCTTAAGATAAGTGACAGTGAGGGGGTTGTTGACCCATGCTGGTGTGCCAGGAAGCAGATGGATAACTTGTATGCCTGTTGATAAATGTCTGTCATCCCGTTTTCAGTGAAACATGCGAGAAAGCCGAGCAAAGCTACGGTGGAACGGTCAACAGAGGCCGAAATATGCATGTTCGTGACTATAGCAACTTCACACTGAATTCACAGTACACAGAGTCTGAAGTAAATCAGGTGAAGAGCGACAGAATGAAATACGCTGGCCTCTGATGGGAACATAGCACCAAGGAATTTGAAGTACTCTCCTGGGATTTTCGGAAAAATTGATGTTTTATGCAGATACTAACCTTGATGGATGGCCTGGGAAGAGCTAAATAGCAGAAGTTGAGAAGAAGAAAATTTTGCGGGAATTTGTTCACTTCTCAGAGCAGGCATTGGTCGGCACTGGGAAGCGACGCATAATTAACACTACTTGTGCTGCAATTGGCGTAAGTGATTTTGCAGGAGGGGAAACCGAGGCGAAGAGCGGACTGGCAGAAGTCTCCTTGGAGGTCTTCCATTCCCAGCTTGCCTAGAGTGCGGATGTGGAGTTCTTCACTCAGCTTGCCTGAGAGAGAGTGAGCATATCTGCAGTTTAGGACTTAGCAAACGGAACGATTGAGCTTGGAGATAGAAAGTAATCTTTCAGCTATGTACTGAGCAAAATAGCTAGGAGTGAATAAACGAGTGCAGCCTTGCAGCACCATGAGGCTGGCCAACGTCCGAACAACGACGACGCCCCGCCACACTGAATTTGGTGATATTGCGCCTGCTCTGCCTTGAGTTAGGTCACTGATTAATTTGTTGGATCACATCGGCAAAGTTTCCATGAGGGTTTCATGGGCCATGTATTGTAGAATTCTTCTCGCACTTTGCATTACGCCTGGGTCTGTCGATAGGAATTAATTTTGATTTATCGCGCTTTACTCCTCGTAAACGCTACTTATTACCACTGCCTTTTAGGAGAGTCATGTAATGTGATGACTGAAGGTCGTGAGTTAAAATAAATTTGTGCTAATCGACTGCATCTGTTTTCAATCAAGTAGCTGAAATCCCAAGTCACTTTCTTAATTAATTTTATGTTCAATATTTGCATCTGGTGTTCAATAGCTGAATATAACATCAATGTGCACCCCTGTTTAATTAAAAGGGATCAATTCTGAATCAATTAATGTCAACACTGCCACTGCAGTTCAATCAGGAGTCACAGGGCATTATTACTTTCTTTGCGTTATCAGATATTGTGGCAGCACTCTCTGTTGATCTGTTAGTCAATTAGCTGGGGTGAACACACGCCAAAACCAGATAAGTGACGGGTGGGGTGACAGTATTTAAAGTAAGAGGAGAAGAAATAAAAACTTTGACATTTCTCGACGGAACCGGAATTCCGTTAGAGACTGTAAACACAAGTTAAGCGGAATCAGAAATGCCTTGAAAAGGTATTTATGTACTGTAGTCGAATTAAGTCAGACGATGCTGAAGAAACCAGAGTATTAAATGAGACGTTTAAACTACACTGCTCAAAAGAATTTGGTAAACACAATTTAGAGCATCTGCCATACTCCGTTGAGCAGTAACTAAGGACTGTGTTTGTTAGCAAGTTACACCTTTATCATTCACACATAAAGTACACAACAAAAATCATCAAATCCTCCCTCTTTCATACAACAAGAAAAGAAATATCCGACAGATGTCGAAAACAAGGTTGGAAGCAAACACTCATTCCGTCATCCTAGTTGCTTTTCACTGGACTCTGAGAGCTTCAGTAACGTGGAAAGCTGCATAAATGTCTACGGAGGTACCCCTGTGGTATCCGTTCCCACTCTTCAGTCACAGCCCATCAGAGTTCTTCAACGTGCTGTGGTGGAAAGACACGAACACGAACACATCTGTCGAGCATGTCACACACATGCTCGATGGGCTTTAGGCCGGGACTCACCGTTGGTGATTCCATTGCTTCAATGGCCAGCCTCCGCAAGGCGTCCCCGGTAACACCTGTCACATGGACCCTGGAATTACAGTGCATAAGAAGGAATTAACGGTCACCACCGTAAGCAGGAGCCACCACATAGCCCAACAGGATCTGTTCGATGTGTTGCCTGGAAGTAAGGCGACCATGGACAACTATCAGTTCCACACAGCAGTCAGTATTAATGCCTCCTCACACCATTACAAACGTCATTGTCAGTGTCTAACAGCTGTGTTAGTTAAGAAGTTATTTTATTTTATTTTGAAGGCTACCAGTTTCAGCATTTCACTATGCCATCTTCATGCCCTGTATGGATCTCTCAAAATAAATGAAATGTCAAGTCTTCGAATAAAGCACTAGTGGAAATATTGAATTCACGACATCCAAGAATTTATGACATTTTCGTTTATTTGAAGAGATACTTATGGAACCTGAAGATTGAATACTGAAATGCTGAAACTGGTAGCCTTCAGAATAAAATAACATCTTAAGTTACACGGCTATTGGAGAATTATTGACATTGACAATTACTTAACCAGCTTATGTCCCCTGTCCATGATGGAGCAACAGAGGTCACAAAAGTCTGTCGATTTCCGCGACAACATTTGGCAGACATCGCTAATCACATATGTGAGGGATATGTTTCGCCAGTGACGAGATCGCCGTTTGACCTGGGAACGGCAGACCTAAAGGCGACCTGCGGGGTGCTGTCGTGCCAAGTGGGGCACTCGAGCACAACATCTCGAAACCACTTCTGTACAGCCTAGTCGGACACAGGGGCTGCAGCAGTCGTTATGAGATCGTCTTGCAGTGCTCTGGCGTACGGCGCCACAACGCAGAGGTGGGAGATATCGGTCTTGAGATGGGGTTGTAATGCGTCGGCTACCTTGTCCAACTCGCCTTGTGTGCTGACCTATTTCCCTGCAGCATGTCCACAACCTATGGATGACAGATGGAGAGAAACTGACATCTGCAGCAACATCCTTCATGCTTCAAATTTGACTGCCCTCCCAACTTGCGCTGCAGTATGGTGTCGCATTGCTTGTGCTGGGCTGAATACAACTTCCAAAAATGACAACTGCCTTCTGTGGACCTCATTATGGAACACTAGGACACAGGTACTCACTTCCTTCTGAGGAGTCACCTGACACTGCAGCCGATAGATGGTGAATGAATTTAAGTGTTGGAACATTGAAAGCTAAGCTCTCAGGCTATGCAGTAAGACCACAGGTACCATCTGCATGTAAATAAATTAAACATTCCGGACGTAGATACACGTGTTCCCCTAATTCTTCTGAATAGCGTAGCAGGCAGGTTTGCTGTTTAAGCAGAAAACAACTATCGATGACAGAAGTAAAGACGATATAAAATGTAGACACAGCATCAAGAATTTTTTTTTTCTTGAAATATGTTCATATCGCACCCGTTTCAGTTTTAAAAAGTCTGTTTTGAAACTATGTGTCTGGATTGTAGCCTCACACGGTAGTGATGCGTGCGCAATGAACAGTGCAGATAAGATGAGGATAGAACCTATTCCATTGCAGTGCTACGGAAGAGTATTGAAGATTACACTGAACCATGTTGGAGAAAAAATTATTTTATGGCCTTACTTGACAGAAAGAATTAATACGTCAATCGGATATGTCCTGTGCCACCAAGAAATAGTTGATATGACAGTAAATGGAAGTTGGTGTGGTAAAATTGCAGATGAAGACCAAGGATTGAACACAGTAAGCACATAAAGCTGATTTTCGGAAGATATGGAACTTCTAACAGAAGTTGGACTGACGCGAATATGATTCTCGTCAATATAGAAAACGAGTCAAATACTTTGCATTTTAATCTTAGTACAGTTCTGGTCGGTGTTTCAGGGAGGGCAGACAGGTCAAACAACACTTGTTTCCACAATCGTTCATATATTTAAGGGCAGTGAAACCAGGTATCTATTGCTTTATGAAATTTTAGGCGAGCTGCCGGATGTCTGTAACTTGGTGCCACGATATTCTGCCGAAATATCACGACAGCAAGTTACAAACGTCAGGCAATTCACCTGAAATTTCACGAAACGAACTGTGCCTCGGGGAAGTTTTAAATTTCACGATATACCTAATTTCGGGATCCGCTGAATAGGTCAGGAGTCCATTACACGCAAGGGGCGGCTACATGGGTAGCAGGAGCAGTGTGACGTGGACTGGCTGGTTATTTAGATTAGAGCCTCTGGGGAAACACAGAAGGGTCTTCAGTCTCAAATGTTGTAGGTGGACCACGGGAAGAACGTAGATTCAGGACCCACGGGCATAACAGATGTAAATTGTTGTAGCTGTGTTGGTAAAGTACCAGAGCTCCAAGCGCTAACAGGAAGCACTAGTTCTCAAATCGTTATAGATACAGAAAACTGGCTAAAACTGGAGATAACCTAACAGTATTCAGAAAGGATAGGCTAAACACAGTTGGCGAAGGTTTGTTGTTGCTGTTAGAAACGGTTTATCTTAAAGGGAAACTGAAACAGATAGTTCCTGTGAGTTACTAAGGGCAGAGGGTATTCTTGGCAACCGGAATAAAGTAATAATTGGGTCCTCTTATCGACCTCCCAACTCAGATGATACAATTGCTGAAAGGTTCAAAGAAAATTTGAGTTTCATTTCATGCACATACCCGACTCATACAATTATAGTTTGCGGTGACCTTAATTTACCCTCAATATGTTGGCGGAAATACGTGTTTAAATCCGGAAGTACAGGCAAAACATCATCCAAAACTGTGCTAAACACATTCTCTGAAAATTATTTTCAGAGCCCTAGCGAATAGTAAACGGTTGTGAAAACACACTTGGTCTCTAAACAACAAATAATCCTGAGCCAATAACGAGCATCAAAACGGATACAGGGATTAGTGAACACAGGGTTGTCTTAGCGAGATTTAATATTGTAACCCTTAGATACTTCAAAATAAACGAAAATTATACCTATTCAAAAAAGCAGATAAAAATTCACTTGACGCCTTCATGAGAGACAATCTGCTCTCCTTCCTGATAAACAGTGAATTTTGACCCCATGTGCCATGCACTCAAAGAAATAGTATCGACAGCAACTGAGAGATTTATACCAAATAAATGAACAAACGACAGTGCTGGTCCCCCTTGCTACACAAAATGGGTCAGAACACTGTTACAAAAACAACGAAAAAACACGCAAAATAAAAACGAACGCAAAATCTTCAAGTTGGCGATCTTTTACAAAAGCTCGAAATTTAGCGCGGACTTCAATGCTTATAATAGCTTCCACAGCTAAAACTTCTCTCGAAATGTGGCAGAAAATCCAAGAAGATTCTTGTCGTATATGAAATATGCTAGCGGCAAGACGCAGTCAATGTCACTTCTGCGTGATGACAATGGAAATACTATCGAGGACAGTGCTGCCCAAACAGAGTTACTAAACACAGCCTTCCGCAATTCCTTCACCAAAGAAGACGAAGTATATATCCCAGGAATGGAATCAAGAACAGCTAGCAACAAGGGTAACTTAGAAATAAATATCCTCGGAGTAATGAAGCAACTTAAATCACTTAATGAAAAAAAGTCTTCCGGTGCAGACTGTGTAACAATTAGGTTCCTTTCATAGTATGCTGATGCAATAGCGCCATACTTAAAACATTAATCCATTAAATTACAGGTCCATATTATTAACGTCGATATGCAGTAGGTTTTTGTATCATATGTTATGTTTGAACATTATGAATTAAGTCGAAGAGAGCGGTCTATTGATACACGGTCAACATGGATTGAGGAAACATCGTTCTTGTGAAACACTACTAGCTCTTTACCCACACGAAGATCTCAGTTCTGTTGACAAGGGATTTCAAACTGATTCCGTATTTCTAGATTTCAGAAGGCTCTCGACACTGTACCACACAAGCGGGTTGTAGTAAAATTGCATGCTTGTAGAATATCGTTTCAGTTCTGTGACTGAGTTACTTGCAGAGAGGTCACGGTTCGTAGTAACTGACGGAAAGTCATCGAGTAACTCATAAGTGATTTATGGTGTAAGCTCTCCGCCGTTCCTTATCTATATAAATGATTTAGGGGAACAGCCGTCTTAGGTAGTTTGCAGATGAAGTCGTTTATCGTCTAATAATGTCTTCGGATGATCAAAACCGATTGGAAAATGATTTAGAAAAGATATCTGTTTGGTGCTAAAATTGACAATTGGCCCTAAATAATGAAAAGTGTGAGGTCATCTACAAGAGTGCTGAAAGGTATTCGTTAAACTTCGGTTACACGATAAATCAATCAAATTGAAAGGCCGTAAATTCAGCTAAATACCTAGGAATACAATTACGAATAATTTAAATTGGAAAGAACACATAGAAAATGCTATGGGAAAGGCAAACCAAAGACTGTGCTTATTGGCAGAACACTTACAAAATGTAACAGATCTACTAAAGAGAGCCGGCCGGTGTGGCCGTGCGGTCTGGGCACTTCAGTTGGGAATCGCGTGACCGCTCCGGTCGCAGGTTCGAATCCTGCCTCGGGCATGGATGTGTGTGATGCCCTTGGGTTAGTTGGGTTTAAGTATTTCTAAGTTCTAGGGGACTGATGACCACAGATGTTAAGTCCCATAGTGCTCAGAGCCATTTGAACCATTTTACTAAAGAGACTGCCTACACTACGCTTGTTCGTCCTGCTTTGGAGTACAGCTGCGTGGTCTGTGATCCTAACCAGAGACACTAACGGAGTACATCGAGAAAGTTCAAAGAAGAGCAGCACTACCGCGAAACAAGTGAGAGAGTGTCGCTGACATAGTACAAGAAAGGCCTTTCTCGTTGCGGCGGAATCTTCTCACGAAATTTCAATCAACTTTCTCCTGCGAATGTGAAAATATTTTGTGGACGCCGACCTACATAGGGAGAAACATCATCATGATAGAATAAGGGAAATTAGAGCTCGGACGGAAAGGTATAGTTGATCGTTTTTTTCCGCGCTGTTCGAGATTGGAATAAAAGAAAATTATTGTGAAGGTGGTTCTGAACTCTCTGCCAGGCACTTACGTGTGATTTGCAGAGTATCCGTGTAGATGTAGATATAGATGAACAGTTTACTACACGTATGCAGTCTGGCACGTAGAAGACTGTTGTCCTGAATGGTCGTCATCTAGAAACTTCGTAAATACTTCCTATGCTTGTTACACTATGGAATCTGAGGGCGTTACCTGTTAAATTTTGAAGTAGCGAGCTACACAACTGAAGTCAGGCTGAAAATCTAGTAGTCTAGCAGCGTAAGACGCAATAATGTTTCGTGGTAATGCTAACTCAGCTCAAAAACAAAAAACAGTCCCAGAATGAGAAAAAAACATCCTTCCATGGTTCCCATAAGGTTTCCACTGTACTGAAAATCAGCAAATACCTACGAACATTGTAGCAAGCGTCACCAGCGGTATGTGTCTGGTACACGATTTGTGTGTATAAATCTCTCTCTCTCTCTCTCTCTCTCTCTCTATCTACCTACCTATCTATCTATCTCTCTCTTTCTCTCTCTGTCCGTCCCAAGAAGCTGAGTGTTCATCGCGACAGAATGTCAATCCTAAGGGCCCGGGTTCGATTGGCTGGGTCGGAGATTTTTCTCCTCTCAGGGATTCGGTGTTGTGTTGTTCTAATTATCACCATCTCATCCCCATAGACGCGCAAGTCGCCGAAGTGGTGTCAAAACGAAAGACTTGCACCCGGCGAACGGTCTACCCGACGGGAGGCCCTGGTCACACATCTACATTTTTCTCTCTACATTTTTCTCTCTCTTTCTCTCCCTCTCTCTCCACCTCTCCAACTCTGTTTCTCTTTCTCTGTCTTCCGTGCTGTGGTCACTGTGTATAATGCCATTCCTACTCAATTGTCTAGCTCATACTACAGTTATGCAATTGGTTATATGCGACAATATCCTTCAGCGGTACTGGTCGTTTCAGGAAGGTCGTGAATTTTCCTAGTACTGTCTTCCTAAGTCTACAATGACAACGCACAACGCAGTTCCAAGCTTTTTAGTGTATTCAAATAATATAACCCATCCCGCGCAACCACTGAAGTTAATAAATAAATTTGTTCTAAAAGAACACCAGAACTGATGAAGGTTTATTTTTTTCTTTCCTTACTGCAATTCATACCTCTTCCGATGTACTTTCTCATTCAGTTGCTTCAGAATACGAGATTAGTAATCAGCTGTTCCTGTTTTATGTTGCACGACTGTTTCACTCAAATCCGTCCCGTAACTGATGTAAAACCAGACTTCAGAATACGAATGAAACCGGAGTAATTAATGCTACCCAAAATGTCTATCAGTACCAGTGACTGGCAGTATTTAATTACCGTGAATTATATTTTTATGCAGAATAACACGGTTAGCCTAAACAAGAGGCCAATATGCAGGCATACTGAACTGGGCCGTAAGAAGGCAGAGGCGATTCAGCTCACATTAACCCGTCTGCGGAGGCCGTCCCCACGACACTTCCTGCAGCTGTGGAGATCAATGCCACTTAATTAGGTCAGTGTCTCCTTTGAAGGTCGCTGCTCACCGGAAGTCACAATGGAGAAACAATCTCCTGAAGTGCACAGCCATCAGCAGAATCTGTTTTAACAATCTGCACGTGGAAGGAGGAGGTGTGCCAATTTTGGTGAGGATGAGAAGGAAAAAATGTTCAGATGTGTATGGACTCTTATGGATCTTAACTGCTAAGATCATCAGTCCCCAAGCTTACAAACGACTTAACCTAAATTATCCTAAGGACAAACACACACACACCCATACCCGAGGGAGGACTCGAAACTTCGCCGGGGTTAGCGACACAGCCCATGACTGCAGCGCCTCAGACCGCTCGGCTAATCCCGCACGGCGACGATCAGAAGAACGCTTTTGTGACAGAATATAAAAAGCAGAGCTTCTTTGAAATGCACCGACTGCAATGGATAACATTAGAAAGCTGAGTGAGAATCCACGAGTAAGACGCCATTGGCAGTGTGGGATGCCATTGGGTGGAGGCATTGTAAAATCAAAGTGTTTAAATTAATGTACACTACTGGCCATTAAAATTGCTACACCACGAAGATGACGTGCTACAGACGCGAAATTTAACCGACAGGAAGAAGATGCTGTGATATGCAAATGATTAGCTTTTCAGAGCATTCACACAAGGTTGGCGCCAGTGGCGACACCTACAACGAGCTGACATGAGGAAAGTTTCCAACCGATTTCTCATACACAAACACCAGCTGACCGGCGTTGCCTGGTGAAACGTTGTTGGGATGCCTCGTGTAAGGAGGAGAAATGCTTACCATCACGTTTCCGACTTTGATAAAGGTCGGATTGTAGCCCATCGCGATTGTGGTTTATCGTATCGCGACATTGCCGTTCGCATTGGTCGAGATCCAATGACTGTTAGCAGAATATGGAATAGGTGTGTTCAGGAGGGTAATACGGAACGCCGAACTGGATCCCAACGGTCTCGTATCACTAGTAGTCGAGATGACAGGCATCTTATCCGCATGCCTGTAATGGATCGTGCAGCCACGTCTCGATCCTTGAGTCAACACATGGGGGCGCTACCAAGACAATAACGATCTGCACGAACAGTTCGACCACGTTTGCAGCAGCATGGGCTATCAGCTCGGAGAACATGGCTGCGGTTACCCTTGACGCTGCATCACAGACAGGAGCGCCTGCAATAGTGTACTCAACAACGAACCTGGGTGGACGAATAGCAAAACGTCATTTTTCTGGATGGATCCAGGTTCTGTTTACAGCATCATGATGGTCGCATCCGTGTTTGGCGACATCGCGGTGAACTCACATTGGAAGCGTGTATTCGTCATCGCCATACTGGCGTATCACCCAGCGTGATAGTATGGGGTGCCGTTGCTTACACGTCTCCGTCACCTCATGTTCGCATTGACGGTACATTGAACAGTGGACGTTACATTTCAGATGTGTTACGACCCGTGGCTCTACCCTTCATTGGATCCCTGCGAAACCCTACATTTCAGCAGGATAATGCAGAAACGCATGTTGCAGGTCCTGTACGGACGTTTCTGGGTACAGGAAATGATCGACTGCTGCCCTGGCCAGCATATTCTCCAGTTCTCTCACCAATTGAAAACGTCTGGTCAATGGTGGCCGAGCAACTGGCTCGTCTCAATACGCCAGCCACTACTCTTGATGAACTGTGGTACCATGTTGAAGCTGCATGGGTAGCTGTACCTGCACACGCCATCCAAGCTCTGTTTAACTCAATGCCTAGGCGTACAAGGCCGTTATTATGGCCGGAGGTGGTTGTTCTGGGCACTGATTTCTCAGGATCTATGCACCCAAATTGCGTGAAAATGTAATCAGATGTCAGTTCTAGTATAATATATTTGTCCAATGGATACCCATTTATCACCTGCATTTCTTCTTGGTGTAGCAATTTTACTGGCCAGTAGCGTAAAATCAGCCAGGAATGGCTGACATAAATAATTTAGAAGTAAGAAAGAGAAGCTCGACTGTGCTGCCGAGGTCAATCTCATTGACCATAGAGAGAGACAGAGAGAGAAATAGAGCAAGACGCTGTTTTTCAAGTGTTAGGGAGTGTGATACTGGTTAGAAACCTGAAACAAGAGTGAGGGAAGGGGACCAGCTTCTCTTAAGGCGTATTTTTACAGCTCATCCCAGAATACCCATAGTTAGACCACTCGAAATGATATGACGAACGGGAGAAGCTAAAACATGATTCTCACATTTGGAAACAAATGGTAAAAAATTTCTTCTCCGCCCGACTCCTCGTCCACCAGACTTCTTCTCCGCCGTACTTCTCTTCACATCCTTAGCTGAGCATCTCGGCAACCAGCCGCCTGCTTGAGCAGATGAGTGGTGAACTTAACAAATTTTGCGGCTGAGTTGAACCTGAGGGCAGATGGAAGCTCTTAATATGAATGCAATGACTGGTTTTAGCAGCCACTTCAGCCTCCATGTGCAGATTAACGTAATGATATCCAACCAAGGCAGCGAAATTCAAATTCATGGCACTTTTTTCTGTCTCTTTCTTTTCTCTTCCCAAAAACCTCTCATAAAATCACTGTGTTTCTTCTTCCTCTCTTCTGTCCACTTCTTTCCTGATTTCTTCTCTTTTGGCATTTCTTCGAATTTCTGTTTGTTGATTTTTTCTCTGTATTTTCCTCTGGTTGATATTTCTTCTGTGGAGATGTTTAGATTTTTTAGGTCTTCCATGGTTTCCTTTACCCAGTTAGTTTCCACCATATTCGTCACCACTATGTTAAAAATCTTCTTGGTCAGCCTATTTTCATTCATCCTATGAATGTGCCCATAGAATATTGCACTTCTTTTTCTGATATTGTCTGCACTTGTCTCTGCCTGTTTGTACAGTTCCTTTGTTGGTCTCTTTATCCAGGTCCCCTGTCTCTGAACTGGCCCATAGATCTTTTTGACAATTTTCCTCTCTTGCTTTTCCATTTCCTTGATTTTAGTTCTTCCTCTGATTACTGTTGTTTCTGAGGCATACAAGGCCTCAGGTAAGACTACTGTTTTGTAATGTCTTAATTTGGCATTGACGGAAATATTTCTTTTATTGTAAAGGTTCCATGTAAGTCTGTATGCTTTTTGTAGTTTTGTAACCCTTTCTTCATTGGCTGTTGAATTCAGTCCTGTTTTCTGTATAATCTGTCCCAGGTATTTAAAACTTTCTACTTTTGTTATCTTTCCGTACTTTGTTATGAATGGGCTTCTGTCTGTAGATTTTGTGTCCACGTACTGGGTTTTTTCATATGATATTTGTAGTCCTGTTCTGGCTGTGATTTCATGCAATATCTCTAGGGCTTCTCTGGCTTCTTTTCTGTCATTTGTAATGATGGCTATATCGTCGGCAAAGGCCAGACATTTTATGTTGACGGTTCTATTTTTCTCTCTCCCTATCTTTACCCCATTGACTCCTTTGTCCCACGTCCTGATTATTTTCTCTAAAACAGCGTTAAATAAAATGGGTGACAGGCCATCTCCCTGTCTCACTCCTGTCTTGATTTCGAAAGATTCTGAAATCTCGCCCATGAACTTCACTTTTGACTTTGTATTTGTTAATGTTTCCTGAATTAGTTTTCTGGTCTTATTGTCTACCTTCATTTCTTCTAGTGTATTAAAGAGTGTTTCTCTGTCTATGGAATCGTAAGCCTTCTTGAAATCAACAAATGTTACTGTAGTGTTTCTGGACTTTCTCGTTGTTAATAATGTTCTCAGACACCAGATCTTCTCACTGCATGATCTTCCCTTCCTGAACCCTCCATGGTATTCTCCGACCTGTGGATCTATCTGAGGTTCTAGGCGATTTAACAGAGCTTTTGATAGAATTTTGTATGCCACCGGCAGTAACGAAATTCCTCTATAGTTATTAGGGTCTGTTTTGTCTCCTTTCTTGTGGAGGGGGTGTATTAGGGCTGACTTCCATTCTTCTGGTATCTTTTCTGTTTCCCAGAGGTTTTTGGTTATACTATGAATTTTGGGTGTAATGTTTTCATGGTCTAATTTCCAGATATATATATATATATATATATATATATATATATATATATATATATATATATATATATATATATCCTTTCCTGTGCTATCTACCTTTTAATATTAAAATTTTCAGAATCGTGGTAAGACTTTGCGAGTATAATTGTTTCATACTGAATCACACCCCAAAGTCCTTAACCAGGCTTGCTAAGGTATTAGTCTAGCTTTTTCAGATGATTTTAGCATGTAATTTTAATGTAATAGACTGAGTTAAATGTGATTCTTCCTTAATTTTGTACTTAATTAAATAAACTGTAGTTTTCAGTGTAAATATTTTTCGTAATTTCTGTGTAGGTTAATAATTTCATATGTACATTAATGTCAGTGTAATGTTAGAACAAATGAAAATAGTTATTTGTGATTGCGCTCTATAGCTAAAATACTTAATATTGTACACTGTGATAACTTTGAGAAGCAATTAGTATCGTAAGCAGAAAACTTGCGTAGAAATGTGTGGACAGTAGTGAACAAACAAACCTATTGTCTTGAAGAAGGTCTTGTGCAATTGAAATCTGGTAGTGTCAATAAACGCAGATGCAAAATACTTGAAAAATAACATCTGTTAAAACCTTCACTTGCATAGAAGATTCATTGTTAATAGTAACTTTCTCAGATTCTTTTCTTCTGCAAAACATTATTTTACGGTGAAAAGTTTCAGAATGATCAGGGAACCGGCTCAAAAGTAAAACTATAAGGTATCAAAACCAGAAAGCAATAATTTTTTTACGAATTAAAAGAAAATAGATTTCATTCGACATTTATTGACTATCGCTTGACATGTTTGCCCACTAAAGATCGTAGCAAGAGAACTGCACACCACTTCTGACACATGGTGGAAATAATAATACTGCCTTGGCCTACATTTTACGAATTAGGTGTCAGGCTTATCAAGCATAATTGCAGGCGACTAATCAACAGTACGTTAGCGATTCTAAAAAGGAAATATCAGATCAAATGTAGCTAATTTCAGTGTTGTTAAATTCATAATTGATGTTATTTCAGTTTTCTCATTCTTGTTGAATTTATGACGGTACAAACTTCCATAGATTCAATGTACATGTTTCTCGTAGTTACATCACAATTTAATTTCACTTAGGAAAGGGATCGTACAGTGTAGTCAAGGACATATGTTCGCCCCACACGTTTACTCTGTGTATACGTAAACACGTAAACAAATACACTTTCATGTGCAGTAAGTTTCATATTTTTTGCTGCGACATATCTATCCTGGATTTAACTGGATTTAGTTGGGAAGAAAAATAGCTAATGATGACCAAAAAAGAGAGGATGTAAAATGTAGACTGGAAATGGTAAGAAAAGCATTTCCGAAAAAGACGAATTCGTAAAATCCAAAGTAGATTTAAGTGTTAGGAAGGCTTTTGTTGAGACGTTTACCTGGCGTGTAGCCAAGTCTGGAATTGAAACTTGGACGATAAACAGTTTGGGGAAGAAGAGAATACAAGATTTTGAAATGTGGTGCTACAGAAGAATGCTGAAGATTTGAGGGTTAGATCGATTGACTAATGAAGAGGTACCGAAGACAACTGGGGAGGAAACTTATTTGTACCACGACTTGACTGAAAGAAGGGATCGGTTGATAGTACACATTCTGAGGCAGGATGTAGGTTGCGGTAGTCATTCAGAGATGGAGAGGCTTCGTAGGATACAGTAGCATGAAGAGCTGCAGCAAACAAGTCTTCGGACTAGAGACCACAACAACAACAACAAAGTTGAGACTAGTTCCCATTCCTCGATTCTGACCAAACTTATCGGAAGATTTGTCTAGGTAGTAGGGCAAATGCCGGAACTAGAAATCCTAAATATTCCCGATTCGGGACTCTGCCCCATAACCAGATCTCCTGGTACTTGGCTCGGTCGCTTACTGTACCCTGGCTTATTACTCGAACAGCACACTACAACTAGGAAACGAAATAAATAAAAAGTGTATTTTACAGGCCCTGAATTTATACGTAGGAGTGTAGGCGCGCTGTACATATGAAGTAAGCCATTGATTTTCTCTTATCTCACACACTTAACCAAATACTTAAATACGCAATGCCTCTTCATATCTATGTCTGGGAAATAGTGCCTAAAAGTAAATTAAAAATACCTACTGCCAACTGGTTGCGAGAAATATTTTTGAGAGGCTGGAAATTCTATATATGCCAGCTACCAGCCCGCCTGGTATTTAGTTGAATAAAACTGAACTCTACAAAGAGAAACATATTAAAAGAAAAAGACCAAATGACAAATACCTGCAGTCCCCGGTTGCCTATCAAGGTTTACGTAAGCCTTTCCTTTGTTCTCAGGCAAGTGTTGCAACTGAAACTCTCATCTCGAATATTCTGAAATGTGACCCTTTCAACCCGACTGCCAACTCGCTGTGGAAAATTTGTATTAAATTTAATGGGGTAATACATATTTGTTTTACTTTTTACAGGTTTTTTAATTTTTTAATTTAAATTTTATTTCATGCTTTTTAAACTTTATATTTTCCTGGTAGACACGGTATGATCGACGCTCTAGCCCCACATTCACACAAATATTTTCCAGAACGAAACAAGAAATTTCGACGCGAGATCTTTTTAACTTATGCGATTTACGTGTTTACTTTTTAATTCATACATATACTCATTGACTGCACTCTGTGGCAAAAGGCTGCCAAAATAATTTGATTTAGTACTGAATTGTAGACCACAGAAAGAACTACAGAAAAGTCTGCAAGAGCAGATGTTTATCTTTTTCAGTTGAGTCAACAATCTTCCTTTTTCTGCTTTGTAGGTGCTAAGACAGGGGATTCTAAAAGTCTAAAAATCATCATTGTTGGTGAAACATAAAAAATAAACATATGTTCTCGCGGACTTTTGAGCTCTGTTATCTGGTACTACGTAACTTGCTGTAACTCTTACATATTACATAGCATATATGAAGAGAGCGCTCTATCGGAAACATTTTTACTTAATTTAAACGGCTGAGCAGACTTTCATGGAACGTAGCTAAGAACTATCGCGATTAAAATCGTTTTAAAATCGGACCTATCGATGCCACAGACAGATACACAGATACACACGTTAAACTTATAACGTCCCCCTCTTTGCGTCGTCGATTACAAATGGTCTACACAATGACGATGAAAACTTCGTTCTGGCAGCACGATAATATTCCTGGTCGCGTAGTAACGAATGCAAGTAGATTTTGGCAGACACTTGCTCCTGGCACTCTTTATTGTTCCTTAGAGTGAGAAAAAGTACAAGAAATCGTTTTCACGGCATACAAGGAGAGAGACCAAACTTCATCAAACAAGGAAACTGCGTTTATGAAAGCAAACATTCCACAGATGACTATTATCAATTGTGCCCAACAGGAAAGGAATTCTCATTGAGCTCCCCACTCTTACACTTTATCCATTTGTTCCTTCTGATGTAATTGGTGTCAAAGTGTATTTTCTTCTAAAAATTATAGTCAATGTCATGTTTGTATGTAATTTTATTTCAAGCATTCTTCATACTCTGTTATTTACATTAGCATGTACTATTCAGTACTTTTATCCCTTATTCAAATCTCACCATTCTAAATAGTAAGTGAATGTTGGTTGTCATATCGTTCGACACATAGACCCAACATAACATGAGAGGTATTGGTACACGAAATACTCTGTAGATCGGGGGACAGCTTTTGTTTTCGAATTTTGTTCCATTTGTGACCAATTATCTTATTGTTCACTAGTTCGGAAATTCCAAGACCACATTCGTTACGATATTTGGTGTCAATACCTATACCTAAAATTGTAATGATGTCCCCGCAATATCGAAATATAAGTAACTATACCAAAAGATCTGTAACGTTCCAATAGCTTTTGCTTTTGTTTTCCTTTAATGTAAAGAAAGTATTCAGAATAGACGATGAAATACGGAAATTGTATTATGTTTGCACGTGCTACGTTACCGGTAAAATTAGGTAGAGCAGTAAGTAGTAATGGATAAAAATTCCAACAGAATAAAAATACCTTTAACATAAATTTACGCTATATACACACTAATCCAAACTTTTCCTTAGAGACAAAACCTCCCACTGTGAATACAAGAAAGATATTGGCATTATACTACGTTTGCATCAACTTACTTGAGTATAACTTCAAATACAGAAGTGAGGTACAAGGGACAAATGCTCCACCAGCAGTTATCAGATGCAATGAACAAGAAGTATTATATTTGTGTTCAGATTAGTCTGTCCCCTTCTCGTCAGCTTACAGGAACTCCCCTTGAGCTGAGTCGCTACTTGGGTACTAATTAAGGAAGAATTTGCCCACAATTGCTACGCTATGGAAGGGAGTCTCCAGATGCTCAGAAGTTTACTACCTCAGACATGGAAAATGTTCTTGAAAAATACTGTTTTTTAGTCTTTAATGTCATTCAATTCCCTTAATTTCGTTCACATACCTGCAGTACTCAAACAGCTTATCCAATGTATAGGGTACACACTTTCTGCGGACGAAATCTGATGTGTTGATTATAGACTGCGAATTGTAATACTTTTTACTACGGGATATGTTTCCTTTACAACAAATTGATAGTAATGATTTTGAATCTTACCCAACTTGTATATAAAGGTTAATATTTTCCCCATGACATTCGAAAGTTCCGACACCGATACTTTAATATTGTTTGCTGTACTGTGAAATAATCTATAGCGAAAAAAATTTACCAGTGCTTACTCGTGACAATAAATCGGAAAGTTCTTAAGCGTTGAAGCTTCGCAGAAGTGCTAGGGAAAATCCAGTGCAGAGACTACAGTAAAAACTCTTTGCCCCGTGGAAAGAGTTTTAGTGTTACAAGTCGGAGATCGTACGTTCCTATATACGATACAAGAAATACTACGTCACTTCCTCCCATACGCATTTCAGGAAGTTATCTTGTGTGTGTGTGTGTGTGTGTGTGTGTGTGTGTGTGTGTGCGAATTCCTAAGGGACCAAACTGCAGAGGTCATCGGTCCCTAGACTTACACACTACTTAAACTAACTTATGCTAAGAACAACACACACACACACCCATGCCCGAGAGAGGACTCCAACCTCCGGCGGGAGAGGCTGCACAATCCATGACATGACGCCACAAACCGCGCGGCCACTCCGGTCGGCAACAAATTATCTTTGAAAAACTTAGAGCTTACAAGAAGTTTCTTTCGTGATACACCCAAAGGTGGCTGAACCACTGACGCTGTAGATGAAGAAAGGTACTTACCACTAACGAGATTCCACTGCTGTCAAGCGATCTAGAGCCCATAAACTTATATAGTTTAAACTAAATCGGTTTGCTTAGTAAAGCAAGTTAAAACAACTGCCTTCTCGACGCGCGGAAGGCAGTGCGCTAGCTGCCGGTGACTCAGATTGGCCCAAGGCCCTTATCAGGTGTGTCCGGCGCCGTCCCCCCTCCAACAGCCACGTCCTACCACTCCCCTCCTGCCTGGCTAGTGAAGGACGACTTACTCTGAATGTGAAGTCAAAACAACACCCATTGCATTTATAATGGCAGCGCTCAGGAGGAACAACGTAATGTCGCATCGCTACTACACTGACGAGGCGGTAATATCATGAGACTGCAGCCCGCTTCCCTGACAACATCTGATGTTAACATGCTCTCACTGGGCATATTTATTTTGTAGATCATGCATTTCTGTTACTTACTTTTAGAGTTGCGTGGCTCAGTCGGTGAAAAGATCGCTTTGTCTGTCTGTCTGTGTGTCCGACATTTAAAAACCCTTCTCCTCAGGAGAAAAGAGAACCACTTGTATGAATATCAAGAACTCAAATGCAAACCCACTTCTAAGCAAAGAGGAGAAAGCAGAAAGATGGATGGAGTCTATAGAGGGTCTGTACAAGGGTAATGTACTTGAGGACAATATTATGGAAATGGAAGAGGATGTAGATGAAGATGGAATGCGAGATACGATACTGCGTGAAGAGTTTGACAGAGCACTGAAAGACCTAGGCCGAAACAAGGCCCTCGGAGTAGACAACATTCCATTAGAACTACTGATAGCCTTGGGAGAGCCAGCGCTGACGAAACTCTACGATCAGGTGAGCCAGGTGTATGAGACAGGCGAAATACTCCCAGACTTGAAGAAGAATGTAATAATTCCAATCCCAAAGAAAGCAGATGTTGACAGATGTGAAAATTACCGAACCATCAGTTTAATAAGCCACGGCTGCAAAATACTAACACGAATTCTTTACAGACGAATGAAAAAACTGGTAGAAGCCGACCTCGGGGAAGATCAGTTTGGATTCCGTAGAAATGTTGGAACACGAGAGGCAATACTGACCCTACGACTTATCTTAGAAAATAGATTAAGGAAAGGCAAACCTACGTTTCTAGCATTTGCAGACTCAGAGAAAGCTTTTGACAATATTGACTGGAACACTCTCTTTCAAATTCTGAAGGTGGCAGGGGTAAAACACAGGGAGCGAAAGGGTATTTACAATTTGTGCAGGAACCAGATAGCAGTTATAAGAGTCGAGGGGCTCGAAAGGGAAGCAGTGATTGGGAAGCGAGTGAGACAGAGTTGTAGCCTCTCCCCGATGTTATTCAATCTGTATGTTGAGCAAGAAGTAAAGGAAACAGAAGAAAAATTCGGAGTGGGGATTAAAATCCATTGAGAAGAAATAAAAACTTTGAGGATCGCCAATGACATTGTAATTCTGTCAGAGACAGCAAAGGACCTGGAAGAGCAGCTGAACGGAATGGACAGTGTCTTGAAAGGAGGATATAAGATGAACATCAACAACAGCAAAACGAAGTTAATGGAATGTAGTAGAATTAAATTACATTAGGAAATGAGATGCTTAAAGTAGTAAATGAGTTTTGCTATTTGGGGAGCAAAATAACCGATGATGGTCGAACTAGAGAGGATATAAAATGTAGACTGGCAATGGCAAGGAAAGCGTTTCTCAAGAAGAGAAATTTGTTAACATCGAGTATAGATTTAAGTGCCAGGAAGTCGTTTCGGAAGGTATTTGTATGGAGTGTAGCCTTGTGTGAAAGTGAAACGTGGACGATAAATAGTTTGGACAAGAAGAGAATAAAAGCTTTCTATATGTGGTGCTACAGAAGAACGCTGAAGATTAAATGGGTAGATCACATAACTAATGAGGAGGTACTGAATAGAATTAGAGAGAAGAGACATTTTTGGCAGACTTTGACTAGAAAAAGGGATAGGTTGGTAGGACATGTTCTGAGGCATTAAGGGATCACCAATTTGGAGGGTAAGGTGGAGGGTAAAAATCGTAGAGGCGTACCAAGAGATGAATGCACTAAGCAGATTCAGAAGGATATAGGTTGTAGTAGGTACTGGGAGATGAAGAAACTTGCACAGGGTAGAGTAGCATGGAGAGCTACATCAAACCTGTCTCTGGACTGAAGACTACAACAACAACTCTTCTCAGGAAAGTGTATGCTTATCAAGTTGAAATTCATGTCACATACAGGGGGTCTATGCTCCATTGGCGAAGTAAAAGACTGGAACTTCTAAGTCAATGAAATCAGTAGATACGGCTATTTATGTTACATACTTTAAGACGGCAAACTCATTCGTCAAAACCCATAGGGTACTTCCCTTTGCTTTAAAATCATGATAATTGGCGAACAAAAAAGGATCACTGTACAACCAAACGAAACGATCCGAAAGCTGTAAGTCTGTAATTATGTCACAGGAGTATATATATATATATATATATATATATATATATATATATATATATATATATATATATATATATATATATATATATATATAATCTCTCTTTTCTTATCTGACTCTCTGTTCGTTCGTTTGTATGTTAAGATCCCTTTTTCTTAGAGACGAGTAGACGTTGTAAGTTAAAATTTATGTTACGTATTAAGGCCTTATGTCCCTTGGTGGTGTAGGAAATTGTAGCGTCTAAGGCAGTGCAGTCCATATGTCACATATTTTGATACTCGTAAACTCACCCATCAAAACCTACGAGTTACTTCTCGTTGGCCTATAATCTTGAAATTTGTCACGACGCAAGGTTTCAAAGTACAACCAAAGGAAAAATCAAAAAACTGTTGATTTGTAATGAAGTATCGCGAGAAAAGTATTTCTTCTGTCGTTCGTTATCGGACGTCCAACTTCAAATTAAAATAATCAGCAGTTCTGCATCCAGGGTGACTGGATCGCAATGGTTAAAGACAAACAGCAGACAAGAAATGACTTTATTCCTAATATGACGCGTTTCAGAATTTATCCGTCATCCGATATCCAGAAGCGATTAGTGCACGTAGATATAGTGTTTCACATACAACTTGAAACGCTATATGTGCGTGATCTGTTATTGTTTGTTGCACATACAACATGAAACGACCTATCTACCTGCAATAATCGCTCCTGAATATCTGATGATGGATAAATTCCTAAATGCATCATATGAGCAACGAAGTCATTCCGTGCCTCATGTTTGACTTTTACCATTGCGACCCAGTCATTATTCTAATAATGGTCACATGCCTCCTTCATGACTTTTTAACGTTTATGTTATTGAAATTAAAACATTCTCGAAGACCTTGAAATCCCTGGAACCGATATCTTCTAGGTATCAATAGGCCTGTGCTGCATTCATATTTTCTTATTCACTATCGAAGTCAATATTCTTCATAAGAAGTGCTGTCGGACGTATATCCTTTTTCACATGTATGTGCCGGCAATGTTGTATCCATCGTGTTCGGTTTATATTGTTGGGCAGGAATCTGTCCCGTTCCTCCAGTTTCATTTATTTCTTCATCTTGGTTCATTTCGTCCGTTTCATCAGCCCAGTTTGTGTGTTCATTATCTCTCGATGTGTCCTTTTCTGCATTTCTATTCTCAGGGAGAACCTTCTCTGTATCACATTTTTCTATCAGCTTCAGTCTTTCGTGGGACAAATGGTCCGGTGACGTGGGCCATGGTGTACTGGATTTGGCTTGCAATGGGTCAGATGCACGCATACTCAGAACCGGATTACTATGTGGTTCTTCATGTAGTTTGTTGCTAGTCTGCTTTTTCCCGCAAGGGCGGTGCCAGTTGTTCAGCACCATTGTGAGCCAGTCTCCTCTTATTATGCTTCCTTGCAGGACTGCTTCTTGGGCAAATTTCAGCATCTTCCATTGCCTCGTGTGTTTCTTGCGCTCGGTCCTGTTCTCTGACAAGTGGTAGCTCTATTTCCTTGTTGTTTTCTGGAGTCAAATGGTTCAAATGGCTCTGAGCACTATGGGACTTAACTTCTGAGGTCATCAGTCCCCTAGAACTTCAGAACTACTTAAACCTATCTAACCTAAGGACATCACACACATCCATGCCAGAGGCAGGATTCGAACCTGCGCCGTAGCGGTCGCGCGGTTCCAGACTGTAGCGCCTAGAACCGCTCGGCCACCTCGGCTGGCTTTCTGGAGTCAGCTCCTTCTGAGGGACTGTAGTCGGTTCCGGGGTTTGTTTTATTTCAACAGTGGTATTAGATTCTTTTCCATGGGTCTTGGGTTGTGCTGTCATTGTCGCCTCGCTAACGTCCATTATCAATTCATTGTCGTTATCAACGTCATCCTGGGTGCCGTCAGGAGCGTGACGGGTATGGAGTTCTCCGGTGGCTGCCGCTACATAAGTTGGAGGCAAAGTAGACGTAGCAGGGGGTCTCACTGCTTCGCCCGCAGGTAGCTCGGCCACTCGGCGTTGTATACACTGCAAGCGGACATGGCCTGTACCGCCGCACGACGCACAGGTTCTTGGTTGCCCATCATATCTTACTATAGCACGATAACCACAAACATTTATATACGAGGGTAAGTGCTTGTGCAAATCAACTCGCAGATGACTAATACCATTCGAGACGGGGAACTTGTGAGCAGCAGACCAATTTTCTGCAATATTACTATTCTCCCATAAGGAGCTATCACTGAATTGACCCGCTCCTCGGTGATTTCAAATGGCGGTTCAAAGATACGGACAGTCCTTAATTCAAATCTAGCATGCGTAACATAAAATTCACTAATATTGCCATCATGATGTTTATACTTAAATATCCCGCCACTAGATCCTACAATTTTCTAACACAATTCTGTGTTTTCAAGCTTTACATACACGATGCTGCTCACAATTGAAAGGTGAATACCTACGATATCCTCAAACGAAATTTTCACAACTTTCTCTAGCCATGTCTCAATTTCAAATGAATTCCGTTTCTGAACCTTCTGATCAGACACAAATTTTAACGTGTCTCTTCTGTTGGGCTGATTCATCTCTCCATCTAATATGACTTCCTCAAGTGTCTCAAATAACGCAGCAAACTACTGCAACAGGCGCTTGACTTACCGAGCGGAGCACAGCAGACCGCAGCGCACACAACAGCACGTGCCGGACGTCAGCTCACTACGGCCGCCAAAAGCCGACTGTGAACCGTTTGGTCACAACGGCCGGCGGATACTTGCATATTACTTTATTGATTGTACATTGTGGAATGGCATTAAGAATTGTTGTTGCTGATTGCGGCATATTTTCTGTTTTTTTTTCTGTTTCCGTTTTTCACAGCATGCATCATGTCATCTGCAATTGTGTGAGCGGCTGTTAGTAAACAAATACTATAATCCATTCATCATAAGAATAAACCTGATGTAAGCCTTGCACTATGTATTCTTCCGCGTTTGCTGGTACCTCATTGGATTTCCGTTTCACATGCGACTGCAGCCAAGCTGTCTCGAGTACTGTCAAGTACGATAATAAAGGTACGTTTTGTGCTGTGCGTTACGCGCACATCGACTTAGCGATAATACGGGACAACAGCTTTACCGGTGCATTTAACTTGGACGGCACTGGCCGGTCAGCTGATACAGCTAGCCTGCAGTGACGTGGCCAGCTGCAGTTCACACGTAAAAAGAGATGAGCAGAGGAGCAATACAGCTTCGAATGTCATTTAATTTTTAAGCAGAATGAAATAGTAGACTGCAAATCTCCCACAGTACGCTTCTTAGACGACTAGACGAGAAGCGCAACACGTTATGGTTTTTAGCTAATGTACTACTGTAATTAAAAACAAGAATGATGGAAATTCCTGACTTAACCACAGGATAATTTTTCTGCATAAGGTGTAACGTAAGAGAGTATTGAAGGATTGCACTCTATAGTTAAATATTGAAGCCACTGAAGGTATTACTTACAGTCAGTCGTCTGGTATTCTCTTAGTTCCTTCCTTATCCGAATCCGAGAAATACATTTCAGTTCTGGAAGTGTCACCTGCTACTTTGATAACGAACATAACAACAACACAGAGTCCACGAAGCCAACCAGGCGCAGCATTTTCCCATGTTCTTTTACGACGAGCCGTTCTATATCCAGCCAGCGTTCGTCAGTGAAGTGTGATAAAAAAAAAAAAAAACTGCTTGCGTTAGTTCAGATTAACAGTCTTGTTACTTCTCGGGCCAAATCCCGCAGCTTGGCTCCAGATCAGTTCTGTTGGGTTCATATTGTAATGGTACAGTAGCAAATGAAAAAATGCAGCATTTGTATGATGTGCTCGATGCTGTGAAAATTATTGTTTTTCATGTTTCTACGATAATTATCTGCCTCTGTGATATAAAACGATGGACATCGTCCAAATAAAGAGGATTTGGTTTTTCATTTTTGCCTTAAAAGATTAAATTGTTATGTTTTCTTAATTTAAACAACTTGTATGAACAGTTTTCATAAAACATCGATAATTAAGAATTTGTATTTGAAATGCAAACAGGAATTTGAGTACAATATGTAATTAGAAACAAGAAGACGTGCATTATTCATGAAAAATGATGATGAGTTTTATAATTACGAGATGTAGGTATTTCTAATTGAAAGGGAAAAATTGGTTGCCGGGAGATTTCAAACACCCCACGAATACTAGTACATGGTTCTTAATCTATTACGCTAGCGACTATACTACGCATTCATTATACATATGTTTATCGACTGCGTTGTATACAAGCACGGGAAAATTTCAAAGCCGATTATCTCCGTAAATTTATGAAAGACATTAAGAATAACTATTGCTTGGCACTTTCTAACCGGGTTCCACGGGCGTGCTTCACTACAGAAAAGGAGGCAGCCTCAGCCATTTTCATATTGCGCATTAACAGCGCGACAGTCAGAGAACAACGTTGCAGATGCTGTGACTGTAAAAGATTTTTGAGATAAAAACTAAGTAGCTAAAACGTAATTAAGAAAAACGTTGATGGCTGTTAATACATCTGAATATCTTAATGCCTCAATTAACTTATCTTAGTGATAAGATATGTAATACATAAGCAGAACCTACTTCCAAGAGCGCAACAACTCCAGTGTACGTGTGCTACGGCTTCTGACCAGTCATCGCGTTTGTGTTTGTTTACTATCAGGTTTATTCTTACGATGAACGAATTATTACAAGGGGAGCTTACGTAATGCAGCGTAATACACTTGGGGTTGCGGCAGTGTCGTGGATACAGTTTTGGTTTGTACTGGGTTGCTACTTAGTTTGTCGTGTAATCACGTTCGTTGGACGGCGTGCAGCTAAGTCTATACAAAGACAAGCAAAATTTTCGCACTTTGTTTATGATCCAAAACATTACGCCATCTTGCTGTCCACGTGTTTCGCGAGAAGTGTATCGCATGTTGCGAGAAGGTTGTGAATGCTATAGCGGACGACTTCTGTTGCTTACTTCTGTCTCTGTCTCTGATGAGGAAGTGGTTCGTTTGCTTTCTGTTCTGTGTCCTCGGTTAGTTCTCTCTGAGTGGTAAAGATGGTTCCAAAATCAGTTTTCGTTTATTACGTTTATCCCTTCCACTATAGCCTTTTGTATGTAGCAATTTTCTTCTATTGTTGGTTTTCGGTACAGTCTGTTGTTGTGTTTCAGAATATGTAGATCGCTTTCAATATTAGTGGGCTTATGGTTTTTGTTCATTAGGTGTTCTGCGAAAGCCAGCCGGGGTAGCCGAATGGTTCTAGGCACTTCAGTCTGGAACCGCGTGACCGCTACGGTCGCAGGTTCGAATCCTGCCTCGGGCATGGATGTGTGTGATGTCCTTAGGTTAGTTAGGTTTAAGTAGTTCTAAGTCCTAGGGGTCTGATGACCTCAGGTGTTAAGTCGCAGTTGCAGATAGTATGGCGTACGCTGAGATAAACGGCAAGAGAAAAAGCACAGAAAATATGCCACAAACAGCGACTACAATTCGTAAAACCATGCCATAACGTACAATAAATAAGGTAATATGAAAGTATCCACAGAAAACTAAATTTCAAAAAACGGACAGTAAAAATGTAATAATACGATTGTATAACTGTGCTATTTTCTACATGTTCTAGATTTAAAGAATCCACTGATGATGGCGATATTTGTCGCCGAAACTAGTTTGGGGAATAAATAAGTAAATAAACAACAAAGCGTTTGCATCAAAGTGGTCTCACAATTCCCATATTGTTGTGTTTCTATGCAAACACGGGCGAAATTGAAGGATTGTGAGATAAAGCTACAGGTTTTATTCCCAGATTGATGAACTGTCTATATGTACATGACTGAGTTTGTGTGAAAACTCAGTGCACGTGTCCGTCTCGTTCGTGACCAGTTTTTTTATTTCGTTGTTTGCTTTTTGTCTTGTCAGATTGCGATGGTGCTTGACAAGTTTACATTTTTCGTAAGAGTTCTGCAAGAAATCAGGTGATATCTGGAGTAAAAATGTTATTAAGTTATACAGTATATGAAAAACGACGACGTGTACACTGCATGTAAGTGAGAACTTGTAGCCCTGAAGACGCCTTTTTGATGAAAGTTCACCGCCAAGCAATGTGAACAGCGCAGTTTCTTTTACATTACTTCTGAGATACAGAAGATAATGAAATAAACCAAGGCGAATAAGTGTTTCCAGGAATTGACTACCTATATTTAAGTATTTTTCATGAAGAATACAAATTTTGATGTTTTGACTTTTTTTAATGTCTGATTTATTTTCTGTTTTAGTTGCGCTGCTGTTACTAATGGTTCTGTAACAGTGACATCCATTACCAATTTTTCTTTGGTTTTTACTAAATGGAACTACTACCGTTGGTGTTGCTTTCACGATTATACAATTTATCAGATGAACTGTCCTTCACTTTTAATTTCTAGCCAGTGAGTAGTGATTCGCTAATTCATAGAAAACAGGTGGGAAGGTGAGTAACAGGACTTGACTAACGTAGCCCCACTCTCTTTTGGTAAAAATTCAAGAGAATTATGGGCAGACCGTCACCGAGGAACCTGCTTTACACATCGATGACCGCATCACGGTGGACGAAAGGTAGAAGGCAGAAATATTCCACGGTTTACTCAAAAAAAGCCGGCCGGAGTGGCCGTGCGGTTGTAGGCCTACAGTCTGGAGCCGAACGACCAAAAAATGGCTCTGAGCACTATGGGACTCAACTGCTGAGGTCATTAGTCCCCTAGAACTTAGAACTAGTTAAACCTAACTAACCTAAGGACATCACAAACATCCATGCCCGAGGCAGGATTCGAACCTGCGATCGTAGCGGTCTTGCGGTTCCAGACTGCAACGCCTTTAACCGCACGGCCACTTCGGCCGGCGCCGAGCGACCGCTACGGTCGCAGGTCCGAATCCTGTCTCGGGCATGGATGTGTGTGATGTCCTTAGGTTAGTTAGGTTTAATAAGTTCTAAGTTCTAGGCGACTGATGACCTCAGAAGTTAAGTCGCATAGTGCTCAGAGCCATTTGAACCATTTGAACTCAAACAAAAAAAAATTAATTAATTAATTAATTAAAAAAATTACACGATCATCCAAACGTCGCCTAAATTTGACGACAGCTGCGAGGAAATTTTTACCAGGATGCTTCATTCATTTCTATACAAAAATACCACACCAACCTAGCATCCACTACTGAAAGAAATACCATAATGTTAGATAAGCTTCTGCCATACTAAGCGACAAAAATACAGCTCCTTGGAAGTGGCAGCATCGGACGATTTCATTCCACGCTACTTCTACCACAGGGACTTGCTCAAACAATAAAACCTGTATTCGATGTAGCCTAAATTCAAAAACTGTAGCACTAGAATGGAAACATGCGCATATTAGACTGATTCCGTAACCTGGGCAACCCAAAAACAACCATGACTCATACAGACTTATCATGTTACTTCCAATAATTGGCAAAATCTATGAAGCAATAATTAACAACAGTGTACAATGGTTTGTAGACGACAACAGCATAATACAACATGGAGAAGCTGGTTTCAGAAACAGTCACAGTACCGCTAATGCATTATTACGACTAACTACCGAGGCAGCAGAAGCCTGAAACTTAAAAGATGCTACTGTTGCCCTCTAATTGGACATAAAACCCGTCTCTCATGAGGTGTGGTATGCCGAATTTCACGGCAAAATGCTCAAATACAGCTTCCCACCTGAAATAGTACAATTATAGCCAACCTTATTGGAATTAGAAAAGTACGAGTTGGGGATTAAAAATTATCTAACTTCACACCCAAAGCGACACTCCCTGAGGAAGCTGTCAGCTCGACATTGTTATATGCAATATATACAGCTGACATCCCAAGACCCAGCAGTTGGAATGAATAGATAGCTTTGTACACGGATGACATCAATTATTGGTGTCATACGTCCATCCATCTGCCGTGCAGTCAGTGAACAAGCTAACAGCTACAGCAGTAAACTTTATATCTGGCTCAGTAAATGGAGAATCCTACCAAATCAAACCAAAAGCTAACTTATCCTATTCATACTCAGAAATCTTACTAATCAACAAAAACGGAACCCCCAAAGCTTAACATTCTACTCTGGGCCCAGGAAATTACTCCACAACCAAACGTTAAATGTCTTCAAACCTATCTAGGTGAACTCTTACATTGGCAGAAAAACACGACTGAATAGATTTAACAAGCTGAAAGCCGATGTAATTTAGTGCGCCTCAGGAAATACCGAACACGTGGGGTGGAGCAACCAGTTGCCCACCTTACATACAAACCATTTGTAGGACCCATTCTCTAATATGGACCTCAAGCATGGAATATGTCATCTAAAAAAATTCTATCTACTGACCGGAGGATCTAGGCTATGATTTCCGAACAGACTCCCTTCATGAAACAAAACCATGACTATGCTAGACAGAATGAAAGAACGTATCACTAGATTCGGCCTCAACAGACTACGTAACTATGGGCTTACAAAAGCATTCTTGCGGCACGATCCTACAACATTAACGCTAATATGCATTTCATCAATACATTATTCTCGAAGCAATATCGAATTCATTCCAACTGAATCCTCTGGAAAACGAAGAAATCAATGAAATAGTCAACAGACCAAGAGCACCTACAAGGATGTGAGATGATGTAGCAGCCTGGAATGGAAAGGACAACTTACTGAGCAAAATTACTTTCATCAACACCTATATTCTCCATATCGACTAGTTTTCAAGTTCTTTGTCTTCCACAGATTTAGACGGCAATTTTCTACACCAAAAAAACCCCAAGATCACGATATAACATCACTGAGTTAATTTGAAGGACATCACAGCAGACGACCACTCCCAGCTGGGGTTTCTTCGAACGAGAGGTTTCTCCCTCAACCATGACGCAAATGCCGGGATTTTGAACGAAGGAAACTTAATGAACAACATCTTCCTCTCAGCTATCCACCCCTCTCAGCTATCTACAAAATTAAGTAAGGGGCCAATTGTCCTTTGAATGGTGTCACAGCAGCACAAGCTACAGCTATTGGCTCAAAAGTGTTATGCTGTCCTACGGCCAGCCCATCGTCTGTTTCACAGGTGGAATGAAAGATACAAAAAAAGTATCGTATAAAAATGGAAAGTGCACCGGTCACGTACTTTTCGAGAAGCTCCCTGTAACCACAGAAATAAATGTGTCAGCATAAAAGATATGTATGTATCATCCAAATGTTTATTAGAGTGTCACGGAAAAATTTGAAATAAACCAATCAAGAACTTTTGCAGATGTTTGTTAAAATTATTTCATCTGTATTATGTACATATAAATACACCATAAATATTAAAAATATTTGGCTGAAATCAGTGGTGATGTGGGTTACCAACACAAGTACAAGAACAGCGTACCCATAGGGACAAGAAAGGAGGCATGGAGGGCACTGAAAACAGAAATAACAATCATCCATTTATTGCACCATTACACACGCACAACTTGATACACGAGACATTATAATCGTCATACTCAAATCTCTTACGACGAACAATATGTATCACGAAGGGCACACACAATGGAATTTAAGAAATTACAATGGCACATCAACTCCGCTATGACAAACAGTGTGCATAATGAAGGCCGCACAATTTTACCAATGTAAGAAACTAAAATAATACTAGCATAAAATTAACTAAAATGCCTTGAAGGAAATGTTTATGAGAAGAACATGGTGGGGCCGCAAGGGAGGAGGCAACACAATACTTAACTCAGGTGCACAAAAACAAACAACGGACACCAGGCCGCGCCAACAAAAAAATGGTTCAAATGGCTCTGAGCACTATGGGACTCAACTGCCGAGGTCATTAGTCCCCTAGAACTTAGAACTAGTTAAACCTAACTAACCTAAGGACATCACAAACATCCACGCCCGAGGCAGGATTCGAACCTGCGACCGCAGCGGTCTTGCGGCTCCAGACTGCAGCGCCTTTAACCGCACGGCCACTTCGGCCGGCCCGCGCCAACAACGGACACGCAAGGCACGCAGCTACTCTCTCCGTTATGGTTTCGCGCGTTCCACCTAAGTAATAGCTACCTGAAACATTTTTATACTTGGAACAGTACACCAGTGATCAGCAAATAAAAAAAACCACAATAATATGACATAAAAATACAACAATTTAAGAAAATCACATCATATGACAATGAGCTTAAGGTCTTTCGGTAATTAACAGATTACGAAACAGGTAAATGGGCATGAGCCACAATTAAATCTTCCGTAATTACACTATTACATTTCTCAGTACCCAATTAAATCATTTGAGTGATAATGTTACTTTAAAATAATAATAAAATCATTTCATACAGAATGGCCCGGTGAAGCAGTTCACACAAATGGTACTCCACGGCTCCGAGCACACAGCCGCATACCAAATGCTACACAACCACAGCGATCCGGCGTACTATCAGACCCACCAGGCAGTAGACCAAAATCGTACTAAGTCAAAACAAGGACCGACTTTTAAAATAACGAGACCTAGCAAAAGCTTCGTTAACGGAAAGCGGAAGCACTACAAGACAAAATTAACTCCAATCTAACTGCGCAAGGCGAACTCTAAGGACTGCCACACGAAGGCTATGCACTTGAAGATCAAACGTAAAGCACCCAGACTAACGTGCCGATGAACGACGCACTCCCATCACCAGCGTCTAGTAGAGTACGGAGAGCAACGTACCCCATCGATATACATCCATGGGACGGTAAACGAGGGTAACAATCCCAGCGACGGAGGACAGGAGGACGAAATAACATCCCGCCGCACATAGAAGGTATTTCAAACTCAGGCTCGACAAACTACAACAGACGAGATTTTTCTACCCTTGCGAATCAAGTTAAACGGCACACCACGCCGCTGTCCACACTATTAACCGTAAAATCACGGTCCGGTCTTCCCACCGGGCCCCACTCGGCGTCCAGACGCAAACAACTCCAGCCGAGCCAAACTGTCTCCACGCCAAGGCAGCCCACTTCTCACCTCCTCACAAGCCTCCAGCTAAGCTCCAGCCATCGATCACACACGGAAACAACCGCCTAGCACCAAAGCGCCGTCTGAGTGAAAACTCAGCACTAAGATCGATACGAACTTGGAAATAAGCGAGCACCGTAACAAGTGCGAACGTTTATTAGTAAGTAAATAGGTCAAGAACATCTTGAGATTTTTATCGACTACGTTTGCCAAAAAACGTTAATTAGAATATCTTGTAAAAATTTGAAGTAAACCAACCAAGAACTTTTCGAGATTTTTGCTAACAACCCTTCCCATTTGTATGGTAATGATACGTCACACGTATTAAAAAATATGCAGCCTGCGTCTGACCCAATGTTTATTAGAGTATCGTGTAAAAATAGAAGTAAATCGGTCAAGTCCTTCCGAAATTTTTGATAACAACGTTAAAGTACGGCTTGTCTTTACATAGTAGCATAGGTTTTCACTAGTGTAGGATTTCGCTGTTATCATAATCCTGTATACAGTGTACAAACAAAAAAACAAAAAAGCAAAAACAAAAAAACAAAACAAAGAAGAAACGGTACAAATGACTTGTAAACGTCGTCATAAGATAGCGAAGCCCCTGTGTCTCAGTATAATATGATGAAGGGGAAATTGATGAGCCAGGAGGGGAAGCCGAAAACAACGTCAACACTCCTCCTGCTCTTCTTGTAGCTTTGCACTCAATTCTTGCCTCGGCATATCGTTCTGGAGCGTTGGAACTTTGCTCTCGTACTAAGAGTTCCCTCTTTGTATTTCAAATTTGAATCCAGAATGAGATTTTCACTCTGCAGCGGAGTGTGCGCTGATATGAAACTTCCTGGCAGATTAAAACTGTGTACCCGACCGAGACTCGAACTCGGGACCTTTGCCTTTCGCGGGCAAGTGCTCTACCAACTGAGCTACCGAACCACGACTCACGCCCAGTACTCACAGCTTTACTTCTGCCAATACCTCGCCTCCTACCTTCCAAACTTTGCAGAAGCTCTCCTGCGAACCTTGCAGAACTAGCACTCCTGAAAGGAAGGATATTGCGGAGACATGGCTTAGCCACAGCCTGGGGGATGTTTCCAGAATGAGATTTTCACTCTGCAGCGAAGTGTGCGCTGATATGAAACTTCCTGGCAGATTAAAACTGTGTGCCCGACCGACACTCGAACTCAGCACCTTTGCCTTTCGCGGGCAAGTGCTTTACCAACTGAGCTACCGAAGCACGACTCACGCCCGGTACTCACAGCTTTACTTCTGCCAGTACCTCGTCTCCTACCTTCCAAACTTTGCAGAAGCTCTCCTGCGAACCTTGCAGAACTAGCACTCCTGAAAGAAAGGGTATTGCGGAGACATGGCTTAGCCACAGCCTGGGAAGGTAGGAGACGAGGTACTGGCAGAAGTAAAGTTGTGAGTACCGGGCGTGAGTCGTGTTTCGGTAGCTCAGTTGGTAGAGCACTTGCCCGCGAAAGGCAAAGGTGCTGAGTTCGAGTCTCGGTCGGGCACACAGTTTTAATCTGCCAGGAAGTTTCAAATTTGAACCTGTTCGTAGTTGTAACATAAGACATTTCATCTCGCGCTTTGTTTTCTAGACTTTCGTTTTTACATTTGCCGCACTATACAGGGTGTTACAAAAAGGTACGGCCAAACTTTCAGGAAACATTCCTCACACACAAATAAAGAAAAGATGTTATGTGGACATGTGTCCGGAAACGCTTAATTTCCATGTTAGAGCTCATTTTAGTTTCGTCCACCTACGCTCAATGGAGCACGTTATCATGATTTGATACGGGATACTCTACCTGTGCTGCTAGAACATGTGCCTTTACAAGTACGACACAACATGTGGTTCATGCGCGATGGAGCTCCTGCACATTTCAGTCGAAGTGTTCGTACGCTTCTCAACAACAGATTCGGTGACCGATGGATTGGTAGAGGCGGACCAATTCCGTGGCCTCCACGCTCTCCTGACCTCAACCCTCTTCACTTTCATTTATGTGGGCATTTGAAAGCTCTTGTCTACGCAACCCCGGTACCAAATGTAGAGACTCTTGGTGCTCGTATTGTGGACGGCTGTGATACCATACGCCACTCTCCAGGGCTGCATCAGCCCATCAGGCATTCCATGCGACGGAGGGTGGATGCATGATCCTCGCTAACGGAGGGCATTTTGAACATTTCCTGTAACAAAGTGTTTGAAGTCACGTTGGTACGTTCTGTTGCTGTGTGTTTCCATTCCATGATTAATGTGATTTGAAGAGAAATAATAAAATGAGCTCTAACATGGAAAGTAAGCGTTTCCGGACACATGTCCACATAACATATTTTCTTTCTTTGTGTGTGAGGAATGTTTCCTGAAAGTTTGGCCGTACCTTTTTGTAACACCCTGTATACCATTTATGTTTGTACTTCCCATTCAGGCAGGAAATGTTAACATCACATGCAGTTGATCTCAGTTCTCGAAACCGGTGTGCCAGTTTCCTTCTAATTTGCTACGATCATTTGCGTTCTTTTGTTCCGTCGCTATCGATTAAGTATTGCTTTAACCATCTTGCGTTATGTAACTTACTGTCATAATGAAATTGATCTGTTACTTGGCTTAATTTCTTCTATAATCTCCAGCACTTCTTCCAAGGAGCCACAACATTAACATCAGAGCTGTTCCCAGTCGACAGTTACACATCCCTTTCTGCCATATAGGATATGTTTATTCTCTAGGATCGATAGTTTGTACAGAAACCAGACTCCACTAACAAGAATCGAAGGACATGTGAGGGAAGCAGTAATTGAAAAAGGAATGAGTCCGGGTTGCGGCATTCCCCCACGTTACAGTCTGTACATTGGGAAAGCCGCAAATGAAACCAACTAGTAATTTGGAAAGAAAATTTTCTGAAGGCTCCGTATTTCTGTCGGAGAGGACAATAGGACTCGCAGGAGCAATTGAAAGAAATGCATTCTTGGAAGAAATTATCTACATCTACATGATTACTCTGCCATTCACAATAAAGTGCCTGGCAGAGGGTTCAATGAACCACCTTCAAGCTGTCTCTCTACCGTTCCACTCTCGAACGGAACACGGGAAAAACGAGCACTTACATTTTTCTGTGTGAGCCCTGATTTCTCTTATTTTTTCGTGATGATCATTTCTCCCTATGTAGGTGGGTGCCAACAGAATGTTTTCGCAATTGGAAGAGAAAACTGGTGATTGAAATTTCATGAGAAGATCCTCTCGCAACGAGACACGCCTTTGTTTTAATGATTGCCACTCCAATTAACGTATCATGTCTGTGACACTATCTCCCCTATGTCGCGATAACAGAAAACGAGCTGCCCTTCTTTGCTCTTTTTCGATGTCATCCGTCAGTCCCACCTGATGCGGATCGCACAACGCACAGCAATATTCCAGAACAGGGTGGACAAGCGTAGTGTAAGCAGTCTCTTTAGTAGACCTGTTGCACCTTCTAAGTGTTCTGCCAATGAATCGCAGTCTTTGGTTTGCTCTACCCGCAATATTGTCTATGTGATCGTTCCAATTTAAGTTATTTGTAAATGTAATACCTAAGTATTTAGTTGAATTTACAGCCTTCAGATCTGTGTGACTTATCGCGTAATCTAAATTTAGCTGATTTCTTTTAGTACTCATGTGAATTACTTGACACTTTTCCTTATTCAGGGTCAATTGCCACTTTTCGCACTA
Source organism: Schistocerca americana (assembly GCF_021461395.2). Taxonomy (NCBI): domain Eukaryota; kingdom Metazoa; phylum Arthropoda; class Insecta; order Orthoptera; family Acrididae; genus Schistocerca; species Schistocerca americana. The sequence continues at coordinate 658,640,026 of NC_060120.1, read as the reverse complement.
TACAGATATCTAAATCATTTTGCAAGTCGTTTTGATCATCTGATGACTTTACAAGACGGTAAATGACAGCATCATCTGCAAACAATCTAAGAAGGCTACTCAGATTGTCTCCTATGTCGTTAATGTAGATCAGGAAGAATAGAGGGCCTATAACACTTCCTTGGGGAACGCCGGATATCAGCTCTGTTTTACTCGATGGCTTTCCGTCTACGAACTGTGACCTTTCTGACAGGAAATCACGAATCCAGTCACACAACTGAGGCGATACTCCGCAGCCACGCAGTTTGGTTAGAAGACGCTTGTGAGGAGCGGTGTCGAAAGAATTCTGGAAATCTAAAAATGTGGAATCAGTCCCCTATCGATAGCACTTATTACTTCATAAGTATAAAGAGCTAGTTGTGTTTCACAAGAACGATATTTTCTGAATCCGTGCTGACTAAGAGTCAATAAATCGTTTTCTTCGAGGTACTTCACAATGTTCGAATACAGTATATGTTCCAAAACCCTACTGCAAATCGACGTTAGTGATATAGGCCTATAATTCAGCGGATTATTCCTACTTCCCTTTTTGGGTATTGGTGTGACTTGAGCAGTTTTCCAGTCTTTAGGTTCGGATCTTTCTGTGAGCGAGTGGTTGTATATAATTGCTAAATATGGAGCGATTTTATCTGCATACTCTGAGAGGAACCTAACTGGTATACAATCCGGACCGGAGGCCTTGCCTTTATTAAGTGATTTAAGCTGCTTCGTTACTCCGAGGATACCTACTTCTATGTTTCTCAGCTTGGCATCAATTAGTTGGCATCAATAAGTTAAACATTAACAAACGTAAAAACCAACATGATGGAATGACGTCCAGTTAAACCGGCTGCTTCTGATGGAAGTAGATTACGAAATCAGCCACTAACAGAAGTTGCTATGTTTTGCTGTTTTGAGCAAAAACCACTTGACGATGATTGTAGAAGAAATGGCATAAAATGAATAGTGGCAATGGGCACAGATGAGTTTACGAGTTTACCTAACATATGTTTAACTGTTACGAAGTTTCTTCTGGAAGTATTTAGGTGGATTGTAGGCTTATATGGAATAAAATAAAGATGGTAAACAGTTCAGACCAGAAGAAAGATGCTGAAGATAAAATGCGTAGATCTGATAACTAAGGAGGAAGTACTTAATCAAATTAGGGAGAAAAATATTAGTTCATAACTTGAATAGAAGAGGAGAGAGGTTGACAGGAGACATCCTGAGGTATCAAGGAACCGTAAATTAGGTAACGGAAGCAAATTTGGGGAAAAAACTTGTAGAGTAGACCACACCACGAGTACAAATGGTAGATTAGAACTGATATAGGTAGCAGTAATACGGAGATGAAGGGCCTCGAAGAGGACAGATCTCAATGGAAAGGAGCATCAAAGCAGTATTCAGACTGAAGAGGACGATAACAGCTATTACATCGCCATTTTCTTTGTCTATGTCATGTTAAACTGGGCTTCTGTAGGAGGAAACAGGTTATCAACAAGGATATAACTTCACTTAATAATGACAATAATAAGTAACACGTACTCACTCACCTGAAAACTGAGAATTCTATTAACAGTTTAAACGTGAATGGGACGCCCGCTAAACCTGATGGGCAGAACAGGTGATTAGGATTGTGGAAATGGCCAAATAAGGTGTCGGTCAGTTTCATTTCAGAATTGTAATTTATTGTAATTTAATAACACCTTTAAACCAAAAGGGCACATGGCTGAAGCTTTACAACTACGAGTTCCAAAATCCAATTCTTCCATGGTTGAAGGCCTCCAAATACATTTAAAGTGAATGAAAAACTGAAGACACGCAGTTAAAACTACAAATAAAATAATATATATACGCCCGTTGGGCATTTTGATCACAATAGCCATACATCAACACGATATCGACCTTCCCCGCAGTTGGTAAACGGTCTATTTTAAAACGGGTAGTGTATCACGAAACAAATACCGTCCGCACTGGGGGATTGTTACGTGATACCACGTACTTATACGTTTGTGACTATTACAGCGCCATCTATCACAAAGCGGAAAAAGTGGTCCAAATAAACATTCATATTTCTTTGCGTACTACACGAACATGAAAAAAAATGGGGGTTCCTATTTTAAACAATGCAGTTGTTATCCGTTTGACCTATGGCAGCGCCATCTAGCGGGCCTACCATAGCGCCATCTGGTTTCCCCCTTTAAGCTAGACAAGTTTCGTTCTTCGTAGTTTTTTCGTTTGATTATTATTTCGCGAGTTGTTTGGCCCGGTCACGATCAAATATATATATCACAGCTAGACCGAAATCCTCAAGGCAAAAGTGGACAGAACACTCATACACAGGGTGCAATACAAATTGTTGAAGGCCACAATGGGTTTCAAAATTTTAAAATATATTACCATAATCTTTTAAGATAGAAGTCCGCATTGTTCTCGCTTGAGCGGAAATTTTGAGCATTAGACTTAAAGCGGCTGAAGGCCAAAAATTCAAAACACCTAAACCTTTAAGTTTTCAAATGCACACTAAATGAAAAAGCAACACAACGACAATAGCTAAATTTAAGAATAAGTTTTTAATTGGCTGAAGGCCCGCAATTGATTTACATAAAACACAATAATTTTTTTTCTTTTAAATCATTGGCTATAATAGATTACCAACAGACCATGAAAAGGACAGTATAGACAATGGCACCTCCAGGGTGCGGGAGGGGGGGGGGGCAATTCACGTCGTCCAATAGGACGACTGACCGACGATCCACGAAGACCGTCCCCGGCTCAAGTGATGTGTGGCGGCAACGGTCGGGCGAGCCATGCACATCCATCCAGGGCTCACTGCTGCTCCAACCCGACTGAACTAGTGCCACATTCCAACTCCACGACTGGCAGGTCCGAACTGCCTTCCCGGCACGTTCCAACTGACTGGCAGGCCCGAACTCGCGACTCGAATTGGCTTCCGACAAACAACGACTGGGAAGAAATAGCAGTCGAGCAAAGATACTACGAGAGGGGATACATTGATAGGCGCTGCTAGCGCCGCTCACGGTAAGGCAAAGTAGGAACTCAGTGACACCAGTAATTTAAATTAACGTTGTGAGGTGGAAGTACGTTAAAAACATTGTGTAAAATACATGATGGGGGGAACATGAGCCACCCACGGCTCAGTGAAGCTATTTTTCCAGCAGTCGCCACGAATTATAACATTTGACATTGGAGTACTCGCTTCCTAGCATGGCTTGTGCTCTTCTGTGAATTTGTTTTGCGAGGCTGCTATACTTTTTAGTATTTCATTCTCAGCCAGTACTTACTCTGAACTACGCTCGTACGGCTCAAGACATAAGGACAACAGAGATAACAGAGGTAGATATAGAGGCGAGAATTTGTCTATATTACTATTTCTCGAATTTTTATCTTCAGATATATTTCTGAAATTGTAACTTTAAAATTTAAAAGTTCTTATTTCAGTGCTTTTTAAAAGTATTTGGGTGACTTTAAAAAGAAGAGTGAAGTGACAAAACAATTTTTTGTGAAGAAGCTCGTATGAGGTCGAAATTTGCTAACAGGACTGTTTCACCTGCTTTGCCACCGAAATGCCGTGCAATATGGCGAACGTGCAGCATGTCATCATCTTCGATCTACCCCGGTAAGTGGGGAATCTCGCTTTCTGGAGGACTTTATTCAAGTTCCTGTATTACCAACCAGATATGCGTGGTTCCTTAAATTGCCGGCAAATTTCCTTCCAAATCATTGTCCAGTGCCAGCTTGTGCTTGTTTCCTATTTCTCGGTAAATGCTGCGTCACTTTGACAAAAAAAAAAAAAGTGGCTTAACAACTTTTGAACTTATAACTGTAAATCTTAGCTCGTAATGTAACAAAAACAATTAGTTTCGGTCGCATTTTTTTAAAATTCTTATGACATGAAATGCAGTTTCAGTCGTACTATAGACCATGGTGAGAACAGTGGATGATCGTGCTTCTTGCATTTACAGCGGTTCCACGCATCGTCTCTACGCATCACCACTGGACTCATTAGTGGTCGTATGACGGTCTATGTGCGACTGTAAAAGGTTAGCAGAACACAAAATAAAAACCATCTGCTATCTGGTCTCATCGTTTTTGTTGCGTTTAGAAAAAAAAAATCACTGAATGATCGTGCAAGTTGCACAGTGTAAGGCGCATCATCATGAATAACAATAGTGCCTAGGGGAGAAGAAAAATATTCCATTGAATCTTCAAAATTCCTGGGCATGTATAAAAATGAGGAATCCGTAAATACGATCTGATCAAAACTATCACGACAGCTATTAGAGGACATTGATATAGACAGCGTCCATCCTTCGCCTGTATTAATGCTTGAACTCTGCTGGGGACACTTATAGAGAGGTGTCTGGACGTCTGTGGAGGAATGAAAGCCCATTCTTCCACAGGAGTCGAAAGCAGAGAAGTTAGTGAGGCTAGACGGTAGCATCCAGAGCGAAGTCCCAAAAATGGGTGCAGGGGGCTCTGGTCGGGATCTGGGTTGGCCAGTACATCTCAGGAAAGTTATTGTCCACAAATCTCGTCATTGGTGCTGCATTATGACAGTGGCATTTTCATGCTGATACAAGCAAGCAACGTCTCCAAACTGTTCCACTACTGTCCATAGTACGTAATGCTGTAAAACATGTTTATATCCTTCGGCATTTAGCGTTTCCTTAAACGCAATTTGTGGGCACAACTTAAACACAAACAGCACCTCCATACTGTAGCAACACTTCCTCTGTCTTTCAATTTTGGCACTGCACATGATGACAGGTAAGGTTTTCTAGGTAGTCGGCAAACCCAGACGTTTTCATGGAAGTGCCACAGGGTACAGCGTGATTCATCACTCAAAATCATGCGTTATCACTTATCCTTTGTGCCGTCGCTCTTCACACGACCTAAGGCGTCATTTATAACTGAAAACTAAATTGTGTGACTTATGAGGAACTGTTCGACCATTCTACCCCATTCGCTTTAACTGTTTAACTCCCTATGCACAGTCATTGTGCTAGCTGTATTACTGGTAGCAATTTGTAACTCCCGAGTGATTTTTTCCTTTACTTTCATGTGGATCTTTTTTTACGTCCACCTTCTGTAATGCTCGACGGTCTCTCTCTGTCAATGCATGAGATCTGCCTAGTCTTTGTTTAGTTGCAGCTGTTCCGTCGCATTTACACTTAACAGTCACTTCACCAGCTTAAGGCGTTCAAATATCGCTGATGGATTCATCACTCAGGTAACATTCAGTGAATAGTCCATTTCGAAGTCACTGTTCGCTCCTGATCTATCCATTGGTTCAAATGGTTCAAATGGCTCTGAGCACTATGGGACTTAACTTCTGAGCTCATCAGGCCCCTAGAACTTAGAACTACTTAAAGCTAACTAACCTAAGGACATCACACACATTCATGCCCGAGGCAGGATTCGAACCTGCGACCGTAGTGGTCGCGCGGTTCCAGACTGTAGCGCCTAGAACCGCTCGGCCACCATCGCCGGTGATCGATCTATTCTGCTGTTACTTCCTCTCTACTGACGGTGTTTCCTGTATCCATTTACAATGACGGATCTCCGGCTCTCGTGATGTCCAGTGTTCAATTACGTATTACATAGAGATGTCTGGAGACTTTAGAGCACGTGTTGTATTGTGAATCTTTTCTAACGATTGAGTACAGCAACAGTTGCTCTATGTTTAATTGCTGATTTTGACGACGACATCGAAATAGCGTGGTTTACTTCGCATACTTCCACTTAGCAATTTTCTGGGGAAATTCCATAAGTAAACATAAAATATCGAATCACATAGATTCCAAAGAAAGCAGGTGCTGACGGGTGTGTTACTGTAAAACTATCAGTTTAGTAAATCATTGTTTAAAAATATTAACATGATTTCGATACAGAGGAATGAAAAAACTGGTAGAAACCAACCTCGGGAAATATCATTTTTGATTCCGGAGAAATGTAGGAACACGCGTGGCAATACTGACACTACGATTTATTTTAGAGGATAGGTTAAGAAAAGGCAAATTTGTTGAACTACACAAGCTTTTAACAGTGTTGACTGGACTGGACTGTTGTAGAATTTTGGAACACGTATTATGTTCGAGTATAATGACTTTTGTGGAGACTAGAAATCTACTCTGTAGGAATCAGCATGGGTTTCGAAAAAGACGGTCGTGTGAAACCCAGCTCGCGCTATTCGTCCACGAGACTCAGAGGGCCATAGACACGGGTTCACAGGTAGTGTTTCTTGACTTCCGCAAGGCGTTCGATGCAGTTCCAGACAGTCGTTTAATGAACAAAGTAAGAGCATATGGACTATCAGACCAATTGTGTGATTGGATTGAGGAGTTCCTAGCTAACAGAACGCAGCATGTCATTGTCAATGGAGAGAAGTCTTCCGAAGTAAGAGTGATTTCAGGTGTGCCGCAGGGGAGTGTCATAGGACCGTTGCTATTCACAATATACATTAATGACCTGGTGGATGACATCGGAAGTTCACTGAGGCTTTTTGCAGATGATGCTGTGGAGTATCGAGAGGTTGTAACAATGGAAAATTGTACTGAAATGCAGGAGGATCTGCAGCGAATTGACGCATGGTGCAGGGAATGGCAATTGAATCTCAATGTAGACAAGTGTAATGTGCTGCGAATACATAGAAAGATAGATCCCTTATCATTTAGCTACAAAATAGCAGGTCAGCAACTGGAAGCAGTTAATTCCATACATTATCTGGGAGTACGCATTAGGAGTGGTTTAAAATGGAATGATCATATAAAGTTGATCGTCGGTAAAGCAGATGCCAGACAGATTCATTGGAAGAATCCTAAGGAAATGTAATCCGAAAACAAAGGAAGTAGGTTACAGTACGCTTGTTCGCCCACTGCTTGAATACTGCTCAGCAGTGTGGGATCCGTACCAGATAGGGTTGATAGAAGAGACAGAGAAGATCCAACGGAGAGCAGCGCGCTTCCTTACAGGATCATTTAGAAATCGTGAAAGCGTTATGGAGATGATAGATAAACTCCAGTGGAAGACTCTGCAGGAGAGACGCTCAGTAGCTCGGTACGGGCTTTTGTTAAAGTTTTGAGAACATACCTTCACCGAAGAGTCAAGCAGTATATTGCTCCCTCCTACTTATATCTCGCGAAGAGACCATGAGGATAAAATCAGAGAGATTAGAGCCCACACGGAAGCATACCGACAATCCTTCTTTCCACGAACAATACGAGACTGGAATTGAAGGGAGAACCGACAGAGGTACTCAGGGTACCCTCCGCCACACACCGTCAGGTGGCTTGCGGAGTATGGTTGTAGATGTAGATGTAGAATACTCTCTTTGCACTTCAGAAGGTAGCAGGGATAAAATACAGGGAGTGAAAGCCTATTTAGAAATTGTACAGAAACCAGACGGCAGTTGTAAGAGTCGAAGGGAAGCAGTGGTTGAGAAGGGAGTGAGACAAGGTTGCAGCCTACCTCCGACGTTATTCAGTCTGTACATTGAGCGAGCAGTAAATGAAACAAAAGAAACATTTGGGATAGGAAGTTAAGTTATAGGAGAAGAAATTAAAACTTTGAGGTTAGCCAATGACATTTTAATTGTATCAGAGACAATAAAGGTCTTGAAAGAGCAGTTGAACGGAATGCACAGTGTCTTTAAAGGACGGTAAAAGATGAACATCAACGAAAACGGACAACAATAATGGAATGTAGTTGCATTAAGTCAGGTGATGCTGAGGGAATTAGATCGAGACACTTAAAGCAGTAGATGAGTTTTGTTAATTGGGCACCATAAAACTCGTGATGGCCGAAGTAGAGACCTGATAAAATGTAGTCTGGCAATGGCAAGAAAACGTTTCTGAAGTAGAGAAATTTGTTAACATCGATTACAGATAAATCTTTCCGGAAGTATCTGTACGGAATGTACGGAAGTGAAACATGGACAAAAAAGTTTAGACAAGAAGAAAATAGACGCTTCTGAAATGTGGCGCTACAGAAGAATGCGGAAGATCGCTTGACAATGCACATCAAGGGATCACAAATTTAGTGCTGGAAGGAGGTGTGAGGGTAAAAATTGTAAAGGGAGACCAAAATATTTGAAATTTGTGGTAAGGTCTTATGGAACTAAACTGCTGAGGTCATCGGTCCCTAAGCCTACACATTACTTAATCTAACTTAAACTAACTTACGCTATGGATAACACACACACCCATGTGCGAGGGTGAATTCGGACCTCCGACGGGGGCAGCCGCATGGGCCGTGACAAGACGCCTCATAAGAAAATTCAGAAGGATGTAACTTGTAATTAAAATTCAATTAAAACACCTTGCACGAAGATGCTGAATAAATTACAAAATACAGAATTGTTACATGATATGAGTTTCATAAAACATAAGGTGTTACATCTATCAGCCTCAGGCGATTAATAAAAAGGCATGTTGTGACACAGGAAATAATTTTAAAATAGTGAGAAAATATATTTGATTGTTAAGTACGAATCAGGCTTTTGTAATAAGTATGTACTTCCTTAATCAAGTTAATGTGTGAACACTTTCATTGCACACTTGTATGTGGCTAGAACACAACAAATTTTTGAAACAACGGTATGGAACTAAGGTGTGGATTCTTTTCCGTATTCAACAAGAGTCTTACAGTACAAGACGCAGTCTGATGACAAATCCGTATATGGTTAATAATGTGAACTCATTTCAAAAGAGTTGTAGCTTCACTCAGTAAACTGGAAGGCTATATGCCCTTAATTATTTCATAAAAAGGTGAGCTCTATTTAGTACTGAATATTTCTAATGCTTGAAACAGTTCTGCACAAATGCTGTACGAGTCTTAGTGAAACGTCATCAGCTGGTGTTTGAATGACATTAGTGTTACTCGTTTAGGGGGAACTCATCATCAGATGTCTGTGAAACAGGAAGTACGTAGTCATGTAATGAAAGCAATAGCAGTGACATGGTGCACCGCAAAAGTATCCATAAGTTACAAGTGGAAGATGCATACCGCAGACATTGTACTCTACAGATGAACTGCAGTTATTTGTCAAATATATACATAACTATCAGAGACAGACTGACGGTTCCACAGCACTGCGAAACAAAATTCAAAATTCTACCGGTAGGCGACGATTGTATACCCTTAGTGGCGCTACACAGTGTCATGTGGTGAACGAATTCTTCTGTGATACAGTTCTTAGAATTAAGTCAGGTAACCAGAAAGATCCAAACAGTAATGAAGGTTACGCGTATAATGAATTGGTGGCTTATGAGCGCCGATATGGCAAACATAAAGATCTTGAGAAACGTTTACGTAAGTAGACTAAGAAAAATATTTTAAAACTGTACATTATTTATAATATCCTCACTGCTGTTACTTTTATTACATGACTATGAATCCTCTGTTCCACATATATCTGATCATGGGTTATCTCCAAAGGCGTAATATTAAAGTCATTCGTTCGCCAGATGATGACTTTCTATTAGTGTCCTATTCAGCATTAGTGCAGAACAGTTCCAATTATATACGGTCCAATGTGACCACCGCGTATGGTAGACGTCAGTGTGCAACAACCAGTTACAGACAACAGCACTAGCAGTGAAGGGTATACAAAACGTGTCGGAGGACGCGGAAAACAGTGCAGTAGTTGTCCTAATGCGGTAACGGATCCATTTATATGACGTCCAAAAGGGCACGATCATTGTATTTCTGACCAAGGATGGAAGCATTTCCGGAACGGTTAAGTTTGTAAGCTCCTTACGTACTGCCGTGGTTAAAGTATTCCGTGCATGGAAAGATGGTGCTATCCAAAACCGAGCCGAGGCAACAATGGTGCACCGTAGGGCGTAGGTGAAAGGGGTGAAAGACGGCTGTAGAAAGTTATGTGGAAGAATAGACGTGCATCTATTGAGCAAATGATCCCCCACATGAACAAGTGGGCTGCCAAGAGTGCAGCCTCAACGACCGTTCAGTGAACGCTGCTGCGCATGGGCATTCGCAGTATGGGCTGCTCGCACCATAGATCCTGTATCGAGAAACATAGTGCAGCTGGCCACAGCACTCTAATTAGCATGGTACCACATTCCTGTGCGTGCCTTTCATAATCTCATTGACTCTCCACCTACATATCTCACGCTCATGATTTTGACAGGTGGTCACAATGCAGCTGGATAGTGTATAATGTAAGTTTCCTTTAAGTTATGTCTATGGTCACAATCTTTTCTGTTTAACAGATTACCGGTTTCGGTTTTTAATGACCATCATCAGATCTGCAGCAAAAATGGGAAAAATATAAATACACTCGCAAACTGTATACAGCTTAAGAACAATACATAGAGCATATTGAAAAGTAGTACTGACAAAATTTACATTTGTGCGCTTTAAATGTGAAGAGGCATACGTGTCTCATAAAAACAAAGTCCTAATGCACTGCAGCCATAGTGGCTTCAACAAAGTACCGCAGGGTAGGAGGGGCTCTCTGCCGGTCACGTTCCTCCAATCACTTCCCGCCTGTGCGGAATTCTGGCGTTAGCGCTAACAGAGGGCGCTGATTATGTGCAGCACTATATTTCCTCTCATTTGTGGCTCCTTTAGCGATTTGTTTTATGTTGTTTATATTAACCGGTGCAATATCAACGGTGTTTAATATTTATGTCATTGCCTAGAATATTGGCACTAGAACGTATGTCAACCACTGTTTTCAACTATTCGTCTTTTTAACAATATTACTTTTGTCGCGTCTTCTTTTTATTGATTTTTATTACTGTAACACTTTTTATACTTTATAAGCTTATTACAGACTTTAACTATTGTATCCCCCTTTTAGTTTTGCTGTCTCAATTAATTATTGAAAACTAGTATATGCTGACATTAACGACATCTGGTCAACTTATTACACAAACATCTTGTGGCTACTGTACGGCAGCTTGTTTTAAACAGTAATTTTACTGACAACATGACTCGTGCATGTGATGTTATTTATATGTATTTGACGATGCTGGTGCTGATTCCGCATTTAACAGTTGACTATGCCACTATCAGCAATGATCAACGACATGAGGATGCAGAAGGCAATGGAAACCACTGCATTAAAGACAGGTGTATCCACAGGACATGTGTCCTGTAATTGAAGAAGTGTCATGATGATCTCTCCATTGGCGAAAGATTCCGGAATAGTCCCTCATTCGGATCTCCGGGAGGGGACCGCCAAGGGGGAGGTTACCATGAGAAAAAGATTGAATAATCAACGAAAGGATAATGTCCTACGAGTCGGGGCGTGGAATGTCAGAAGCTTGAACGTGATAGGGAAACTAGAAAATCTGAAAAGGGAAATGCAAAGGCTCAATCTAGATATAGTAGGGGTCAGTGAAGTGAAGTGGAAGGAAGACAAGGATTTCTGGTCAGATGAGTATCGGGTAATATCAACAGCAGCAGAAAATGGTATAACAAGTGTAGGATTCGTTAGGAATAGGAAGGTAGGGCAGAGGGTGTGTTCCTGTGAACAGTTCAGTGACCGGGTTGCTCTAATCAGAATCGACAGCAGACCAACACCGACAACGATAGTTCAGGTATACATGCCGACGTCGCAAGCTGAAGATGAACAGATAGAGAAAGTGTATGAGGATATTGAAAGGGAAATGCAGTATGTAAAGGGGACGGAAATCTAATAGTCATGGGCGACTGGAAAGCAGTTGTAGGGGAAGGAGTAGAAGAAAAGGTTACAGGAGAATATGGGCTTGGGACAAGGAATGAAAGAGGAGAAAGACTAATTGAGTTCTGTAACAAGTTTCAGCTACTAATAGCGAATACCCTGTTCAAGAATCACAGGAGGAGGAGGTATACCTGGAAAAGGCCGGGATATACGGGAAGATTTCAATTAGATTACATCATGGTCAGATAGAGATTCCGAAATCAGATACTGGACTGTAAGGCGTACCCAGGAGCAGATATAAACTCAGATCACAATATAGTAGTGATGAAGAGTAGACTGAAGTTCAAGAAATTAGTCAGGAAGAGATACGTTTGAAGTTCTCTAACGCTACAGATACATCAATAAGGAATAGCGCAGTAGGCAGTACAGTTGAAGAGGAATGGACATCTCTAAAAAGGGCCATCACAGAAGTTGGGAAGGAAAACATAGGTACAAAGAAGGTAGCGGCGAAGAAACCATGGGTAACAGAAGAAATACTTCAGTTGATTGACGAAGGGAGGACGTACAAACATGTTCCGGGAAAATCAGGAATACAGAAATACAAGTCGCTGAGGAATGAAATAAATAGGAAGTGCAGGGAAGCTAAGATGAAATGGCTGCAGGAAAAATGTGAAGGCATCGAAAAAGATATGATTGTCGGAAGGACAGACCCAGCATACAGGAAAGTCAAAACAACCTTTGGTGACATTAAAAGCAACGGTGGTCATATTAAGAGTGCAACTGGAATTCCACTGTTAAATGCAGAGGAGAGAGCAGATAGGTGGAAAGAATACATTGAAAGCCTCTATGAGGGTGAAGATTTGTCTGATGTGATAGAAGAAGAAACAGGAGTCGATTTAGAAGAGATAGGGGATCCAGTATTAGAATCGGAATTTAAAAGAGCTTTGGAGGACTTACGGTCAAATAAGGCAGAAAGGATAGATAACATTCCATCAGAATTTCTAAAATCATTGGGGGAAGTGGCAACAAAACGACTATTCACGTTGGTGTGTAGAAGATATGAGTCTGGCGATATACCATCTGACATTCGGAAAAGCATCATCCACACAATTCCGAAGACGGCAAGAGCTGACAAGTGCGAGAATTATCGCACAATCAGCTTAACAGCCAATGCATCGAAGCTGCTTACAAGAATAATATACACAAGAATGGAAAAGAAAATTGAGAATGCGCTAGGTGACGATCACTTTGGTTTTAGGAAAAGTAAAGGGACGAGAGAGGCAATTCTGACGTTACGGCTAATAATGGAAGCGAGGCTAAAGAAAAATCAAGACACTTTCATAGGTGCAAGCTGTTCGAGATTCTGAAAAAAGTAGGGGTAAGCTATAGGGAGAGACGGCTCATATACAATATGTACAACAACCAAGAGGGAATAATAAGAGTGGACGATCAAGAACGCAGTGCTCGTATTAAGAAGGGTGTAAGACAAGGCTGTAGCCTTTCGCCCCTACTCTTCAATCTGTACATCGAGGAAGCAGTGATGGAAATAAAAGAAAGGTTCAGGAGTGGAATTAAAATACAAGGTGAAAGGATATCGATGATACGATTCGCTGATGACATTGCTATCCTGAGTGAAAGTGAAGAAGAATTAAATGATCTGCTGAACGGAATGAACAGTCTAATGAGTACATAGTATGGTTTGAGAGTAAATCGGAGAAACACGAAGGTAATGAGAAGTAGTAGAAATGAGAACAGCGAGAAACTTAACATCAGGATTGATGGTTATGAAGTCAATGAAGTTAAGGAATTCTGCTACCGCGGCAGTAAAATAACCAATGACGGACGGAGCAAGGAGGACATCAAAAGCAGACTCGCTATGGCAAAAAAGGCATTTCTGGCCAAGAGAAGTCTACTAATATCAAATACCGGCCTTAATTTGAGGAAGAAATTTATGAGGATGTTCGTCTGGAGTACAGCATTGTATGGTAGTGAAACATGGACTGTGGGAAAACTGTAACAGAAGAGAATCGAAGCATTTGAGATGTGGTGCTATAGACGAATGTTGAAAATTAGGTGGACTGATAAGGTAAGGAATGAGGAAGTTCTATGCAGAATCGGAGAGTAAAGGAATATGTGGAAAACACTGATAAGGAGAAGGGACAGGATGATAGGACATCTGCTAAGACATGAGGGAATGACTTCCATGGTACTAGAGGGAGCTGTAGAGGGCAAAAACTGTAGAGGAAGACAGAGATTGGAATACGTCAAGCAAATAATTGAGGACGTAGGCTGCAAGTGCTACTCTGAGATGAAGAGGTTAGCACAGGAAAGGATTTCGCGGCGGGCCACATCAAACCAGTCAGTAGACTGACGACCAAAAAAAAAAAAAAAAAAATATGCCACTATGGCTGCAGTGCATTAGGACTTTGTTTTTATGAGACAGGTATGCCTCTTCACAGTTAAAGAGCACAAATGTAAATTTTGTCAGTACTACTTTTCAATATGCTCTATGTATTGTTCTTAAGCTGTATACAGTTTGCGACTGTATTTATATTTTTCCCATTTTTGCTGCAGATCTGGTGATGGTCATTAAAGACCGAAACCGGTAATCTGTGAAACAGAAAAGATTGTGACCATAGACGTAAATTAAAGGAAACTTATTACATATACCGGTCACTGTGTTGTTTCGCGACGATGTCGCAGCTTGTGAGTGCATAATATGGTCGCATGCTCCGTGTAAGACCTCTTGTCTCAACTCTAATTAATTTTCAATGGAACTGAGAAATGAGTGTGAACGGCAGATTACTAAATTTGAGTTGAGAGATTCATTGTTCACATTTTTTCCATTGGTTTCGTAAGTCCATCGCAGGAGATTAGAATCTTGCTCTGCAGTGTGTTATTTGCTTGTAATAGTATTAATCTCAGTGTTGTGTTATATATAATTTTTGATCATTTATTTGGTATCTTCTTTTTCTTGTGCCTTTCTCCCGCATCGGTTCAGGGTCAGGATTCTATTTTTAAAGGATTTGGCACAGTTAGTTTGAGAGGCGACCAGATAACATTCCTGTCGCCATCCCGTAACCTACTCGGAAAGGAATATGTGTACTGGAACGGTCTGTGTATAATGTAACTCATGTGAAAGTGAGCGAAACTTTTAGAAACGTTTGCGAATCGTGTAACTCACTTAGTGGGGTAAGGGAAACCGCCTATAAACCACAACTAATCTGGCCAGCTCGCCGACATTCGTCGTTAATCCATTCGATTCGGAGCCACGGCCTTCCCCGTTGCTTAAAAACGCACGGCTATCAAAGGCGAATTATTGGTAGTGACTAAATCCATGGCCGACTAGCTTCGGTTGACAGTCCCACGAAACCTGACAATCAAAGATCGCTGTTATCGGGATATTTTCGTGAACTTTTATACAACCACAATTTCTTCGTCGAAAAATAAATTTAGTCATACCTTCATAAATGTAGACCACTTATTTGAAGAGGAAGACTATCAATAAAACCTTTGTCGCAATGACACGGAGTTACAGGGGTACGTACACTTTCAGGAACTGGAAGTTTGGTGCTACACTCAGTAAACAAGACAAGTCAGGAGAGATGCGGAGCTATCAGGCTGGCACCAGTGTGAGTCCAGCTGGCTCCCAACTGTTTAGTTAGGGTTCCCCTTCCACCGCACTCGCATTGTGCCTTCCTAGAAGATATGCTCCGGACTTCAACCGGGGCGACAGATCTCTTTCTCACCATTGTCAGCTCCGCTCACTGCCCTTATCGCCTTATCACAACACGACTGACACAACTGGCGCCGGGCGCATCGGCGTTAAACAGCAAGTAACTGATAAGAGGCTCCAATTACACTTCGATCTTATCGAAGTTTAAGCAGTCTTCATTGTTAGCTCCTTCGAAAACGTGTCCCAGACCATACATTCACACGACAGCAATCATAGGCTGAACCTTGGCTTAGCACAATATTACACCGTACTTTGAAGCTACATTCAGCGACTGGGCGACATTCACCAAATATGAGCACCTAGCACAACGACCACGACAGAAAAAAATTAGGTTTAAAAATGATTGGCTTATACAGATGGGCATCGCCAATCCTTTTCACGTGCCATTCGAGAATTGTATATGAAAAGGGGCGACTTTTCAGCGCACAGCTGACCTAGAATTACCCCTCAGGGATGATACTGACTGCCCGGCCTCTTCGAGCTGTTCTGATAGATGAATTCCTGAAGATGAAGATGTCCATTGCACCGATTAACCATCGAGCTGAGGACAAAAATTTGTATGGCGTCGTTGGCAGCAGGACTCTGAAGAGTACGTTCAGCAACCCAATAGAATGGGTTTTCTTCCCTTGTACAGCGTGTGAGAGCTGTGTCTTAAGTGTATCTGTTGACTGTGCGTGACTGTAATGAATGTGTGTATTGTGTGTGTCTTATTTTATGTTGTCTGATGATGAGAGAAGGGACAAGGCGGAACCCATTGCAAGCATATGCGTTACTCCTCTCGAATAGCACCAAGGTTGGTGTCAAACTAAATGTCGTCATCCGAGTGAAGAATCACCATCTACAGTACACATGTCCTCACTGCTTGAGACGACGAGAAGATATCAGTCAAGGACTTTGTCACACAGTCCTGTGACTCGAAACTTTTCCTTCCCTTGCGGACCAAATGTAAACGGTGAAAATTCCATTGGTTACCAGCGAATTCAGAACTTGACCTCTCCTATAGACGATGTTAGGGATGCATCGGGCAGACGAGCAGCAGTCTGTTAGGCATGTCACCTGTTAATTGTTTTGCTCTTGTAGAAGAAAGTGTTTGGTGAGTTACTTTATTTTAAAAGCATATTTCGGTTTCACACATTTCTTATTCCACAGATAAATGTATGTAAGCTCGACCTTATTCCATAACCATTCTGACAATTTGCTTAGCGTCAGTTTCTTAATTTTTTAAGCACTAGTGTGGATGCTCTCACGAAAGAATTTCCATAAAGCGACACCACAACGTAAATGTCAGATGCATGCGATGTTATCACATATACACTGTCTCATTACTTTTTTACGGATGCTCAGTAGATTACAATGGGTTCTGCTTCTCACCGAATGAAAGTGACACATGCCTCTGCGTTCACAATAAACAGACACAAATCTATCAGTGAGCAGTGTACGTGTGTCTAGTTAAGTGGCATGAGGGTTTCGGCACACAGTATTTGCTGAAATCTTCCTCCTGAGAATATATATATCTCCAACAGCCAGTAAAACTTCCATTATTTTTGTCTTAGTATGTCAGTTGTGCAGTCTGCACCTTCCGTTCTGTGTGTGTAAACTTCTTCTTGATAAGATTTCTCCTTATTTGAATTGTCCTTAAAAATGTACCATCTGTAAAAACGAAACGGGAAAGTAGGCCCGGAAAGTTTTATCTCTTGATAAATGGAACACAAACTTGAAACAGGTAGCTTCTGGAATAGAGGAGAGCGAGAACGAGAAAGCGTGTGAGAGAGAGAGAGAGAGGGAGAGAGACTGCTGAGCGTCTGTTAACTGTTGCTGACCCAGCCGGGTGCGAGTTTGCCGTCTTCTTTCTTCTTTTGATTGGCTCACACGAGCTGCAGTGAGTATATGTTAATTATCGGAACGCATCCAGAGTTTGTTTCACGATACAGTGTTTCTCTGATTGTCTTTGTATCAAACTGTTTCATATTCAGTGAAGACTGAATGTGATATGCACATCCAGTGTCAAGTGGCACAGTTTTTAACGACGATTTCAGTCGCTTTTATCGACCAGAAACTGGATGTAAATATTCCAGAATTCGAATCAAGAACAACTGCCAACACGAGTAACTTAGAAGTAGATATCCTCGGTGTAGCGAAGCAGTTTAAAACACGAACGGCAAGGCTTCCGGTCCAGATTGTATATCAATCAGATTCCTTTCAGAGTATGCTAATACAAAAGCTCCATAGTTAGCAGTCATAAACAACCTCTCGCTCGCAGAAAGATCCGTACCCAAAGACTGGAAAGTTGCAGAAGTCACACCAGCACCTAAGAAAAGGAACAGGAGTAATCCGCCGAATTACAGACCCATATTACTGACGTCGATTAGCTGTAGAATTTTGAAACATATATTGTTCTCGAACATTATAAATCACCTCGAAGAAAGCGATTTATTGACAAGTAGCCAGCACCTATTCAGAAAATATCGTTTTTGTGAAATACATGTACCTCTTTATTCTCGCGAAGTAATGAGTCACATTGATTCCCCACATTTATGTATCCAAAGGGATTTCGATAAAATTCCTCACAAGCAGCTTCCAACTAAATTGCATGTCTATGGATTATTGCCTCTGTTGTGTAACTGGATTCGTGATTTCCTGTCAGAAATGTAAGTGGTTGTAATAATTGACAAAATGTTGTACAGTAAAACGGAAGTAATATTTGTTATTCCCCAAGAAAATGCTGTAGGCCCTCTGTTATTTCTGATCTGCATAAATTATTTAGGAGAGGATCTGAGCAGCCGTGTTAGATTGTTTGCAAACGATAGTGTCATTTACCGTTATGTAAAGTCATTCAGAAGATGAAAACAAATTGCAAAATTATTTGGACAAGGTATCAATATGGTGTAAAAAGTGGCAGTTGACTCTGCGTCATGAAAAGTGTGATGGCATGCATGTGAATACTAAAAAGAATCCGCTAAATTTTAGTTACACGATAAATCACACAAATCTAAAGACTGTAAATTCAACTAAATACTTACAAATTACGGTTACCAATAACTTAAACTGGAGCGATCACATAGATAATGTTGTGGGGAAGCAAACAAAGATTGCAATTGATTGACAGAACACTCAC
Organism: Schistocerca americana; assembly: GCF_021461395.2. NCBI lineage: Eukaryota > Metazoa > Arthropoda > Insecta > Orthoptera > Acrididae > Schistocerca > Schistocerca americana. Next base: position 658,621,486 of record NC_060120.1, on the reverse strand, counting down.
CAGCAACAGGTCTACTAAAGACACTGCATACACTACGCTTATCCACCCTCTTCTGGAGAACCGCTGTGCGGTGTGGAATTCTCATCAAATAGGATTGATAGAGGGCATCGGAAAAGTTCAAAGAAGGGCCCCCTCGTTTTGTGTAATGTCGAAATAACCGAGAGAGTGCCACATACATAATTCACGAATTGGGGTCGCAGTCATTAAAACACAAGTTTTTTCGCTGCAGTAGGACCTTCTCCTGAAACTGCTATCATCATCTTATGTCCTCAGAATGTGAAAATATTTTGTTGACGACCACGTACATAGAGAGAAATGATCATCGTTATAAAATAAGAGAAATTAGAGCCTTCACGGAAAGATTTAAGTATTCGTTTCTTCCGCACGCTGTTCGAGAGTGGAGCGGTAGAGAAGTAACTTATTGGTGGTTCGATGAACCCTTTACCGGACACTTAATTGTGAGTTGCAGAGTAATCATGTACATGTAGATATACTGATTATTCGCTCATAGTCACATTTCTCTCTTCACTTCCTACATGGTTTCGTTTTCCATAGTGGTACGCTTTGGTGCAGACTATAAAGAAATAAAAAAATTGTGTTGGAAATTTAACAAAAATGCCTGTTTAGTGACGTGAGTTTTTCTGGGCTACTTAATTTTTTCTGCCCAAAAGGAACAAAGGATAAATAAATGTCAAAAACTATCAGAATTAATCGTCAAGAACAGCTCCTTTGCCGGCCGGAGTGGCCATGCTGTTCTAGGAGCTACAGTCTGGAACCGAGCGACCGCTACGGTCGCAGGTTCGAATCCTGCCTCGGGCATGGATGTGTGTGATGTCCTTAGGTTAGTTAGGTTTCATTAGTTCTAAGTTCTAGGCGACTGATGACCTCGGAAGTTAAGTCGCATAGCGCTCAGAGCCTTTTGAGCAGCTCCTTTCTTTGAAGCATCCTGGTAGATTAAGAGTGTGTAACGGACCAGACTGCAAACTCGATCCTCGACTTTCGCGGGAAATGCTTTTACCGGCAGAGCAATTCATGCACCACTCATAATCCGCCCTCACAGTTTTAAGTTTGACAGTACCTCTTATCTGCGTTTCAAAATCCTCAGTTCTCATGTTTACCAAGGGGAACTAACACTCCTGGAAGAAAGGATATCACGGAAGAAGAACTTAAACAGGTCTACAACCTACGGAATAGTTTCTAGAATGAATTTTCACTAAGCAGCCAAGTGTGTGCTGTTTTGAAACATTATGGCAGCAGATCGTAAGTCGTGCTTTGATTTGTCACTTCGTAATAGCACTGGCCAGAAAAGCCATGGTACGAGGCGCGTGTTCCGCTGCAGCACACAGTTTTAATCTTCTGGTAAGCTTAATTAGATAAAGAAGCAAACAACTTTGTTTGCAGGCTTATAACTATTAGTTATCTAGCAATGACGAGTTTCGCCTGATTTAGGCATTTTCAAATTGGCAGACTGGCCTAAAAGAAATAATATTAATGAAAAGAATGCGTTTCGTTGGACGTGGCATGACGCCAGTTTTTAAAATTGGAGTTACTATAGCCGAAAAACAGTCACACCCTATCACCATCTTTGTCATAAAAATACACAGGTGAACATTAATAAAAATGACAAACTGCAGCTACCAATTCCTGACTGGAAATGGAGGAAGAAAGGTCCTTGCAACAATAAAAAATCGTCCTGGAACACATGCAGAGTCCCGTCGCAATCACGTCGCAACGGATGTTCCAAGTGGCCTCCATGGGATTGCAGATGATAAGAATAGTAGCGGCTGTCATGCAGGATACACATAAGCGTACTTTGGCTTACACCACGTTGGCGGGCCACTTGTCAGGAGCTTATACTGGGGTTCGTCGCAATATCCTGTAGAACCCGGTCCTCCAAGTCTGGTGTACACACAATTCGCTGCCTCCCTGCACGTTCGTCTGTCTGAAAGAAACCATGATCACTCAGACGCCCGAAAATGATTTTAAAAGTTGCGTGATGTGGTTGGTGTCTGTGAGGGACTTCATTTCTATGCCGGCGACCTCCAGCTCTACCTAAGCATCAGATCTGAAGATACAAACACTGCAATCACTCAGATGAATGATGATCTGTCTTCAGTAGTGACATGGGCGAAAAACCTGGGGCTTAAACTAAATGCAAAAAAGACACATGTAATCTTAATAGCGTATCAGAAATTAATAAGATCAGATTTCTGCGAACGGCTGCCTCCTATTCTGCTCGACGGTATTCCAATACCATATCAGAAAACAGTTAAGAACTAGGGTGTAACTTTGGATGAGCATCTCAGCTGGGCAGACAATACAGTCGCAATGTGCCGGAAGACGTCCGCTTGTCTCTATGCTCTCAAAAACTTACGGAACGTATTTCCACAGGACTTGAAACGCCAGCTCGTGCAAACACTCGTTCTACCGAACCTCCACTATTGTGATGTAATTCAACAAGGCATGAGTAGTGAAAACAACCGACGGCTAGAACTAACTATGAATGCCTGTGTGCGTTACACCTGCAACATTCGCCGATATGATCATGTTAGTGCTTCATACTCCCGGCTAGGATGGCTGCGGCCGGACAAATTGCGTGACTACCACACTCTATGTCTCCTTCACCGACTCCTCGTCGCGCAGGCACCCCAGTATCTTGCTTCAGAGATTAAAAACCTTTCATGCCATCATAATCGAAACACGAGGTCACTCTGATTTGGTATCCTAACTGTGCCCACTCACAAAACAAAAACTTTTGCAAACTCTTTCTCGGTTGCTGCTCTCCGCCTCTGGAACAAACTGCCCCTTACCTTGCGCAATAATTCAATCTCTTGCTGTTTTTAAGAAGAAGTTGAAGCATTTCTTACTATATTTTCTTACTATATTTTCCAGAAAATTAATGTACAAGGCCAATCCTCTCCTCTGTCAAATAGCAAGGCTAGTGTTTCCTGTCTTGCTCCTTTCTCTTCGCCGGCCTGGGTGGCCGTGCGGTTCTAGGCGCTACAGTCTTGAATCGAGTGACCGCTACGGTCGCAGGCTCGAATCCTGCCTCGGGCATGGATGTGGGTGATGTCCTTAGGTTAGTTAGGTTTAAGTAGTTCTAACTTCTAGGAGACTGATGACCTTAGAAGTTAAGTCCCATAGTGCTCAGAGCCATTTGAACCAACGTTTCTCTTCTTCTTCTTCATCTATCTCTATTAACAAGGCAATCTTCTTTTCCTTTATATTTCTTTAATTATGTTGCATCATGTCTCTAATATTCTCCTCCCTTCACCATCAGTCTCTCTCATACTCCCTGCTGCTACCACTCCTAGCTAAAATCTCTTTCATAATGTCCAATTATAACAATACTTATCATCTACGAATATAAACTCTATAAAAAAAATGGCTCTGAGCACTATGCGACTTAACTTCTGAGGTCATCAGTCGCCTAGAACTTAGAACTAATTTAATCTAACTAACCTAAGGACATCACACACATCCATGCCCGACGCAGGATTCGAACCTGCGACCGTAGCGGTCGCTCGGTTCCAGACTGTAGCGCCTAGAACCTCACCGCCACTCCGGCCGGCTATAAACTCTATATATATATGTATTTATCCAAGTGTGGCTTTGTAATTGTTTATTTCACTTTTTGTACTTTATGTAGTTTATCATGTCTACTAAAACATATGGATGTAAAATAAGTAGAATGCCTGGTTAGATGTAAGAGAGTGCCTGCTGGCCCTAATCTTGCTAAGTTAAATAAATAAATATTTTGTATAGCCCTACCACATCTCGACCGTTTTCATCTGCTTGGCGCCGGCCGCGGTGGTCTCGCGGTTCTAGGCGCGCAGTCCGGAACCGTGCGACTGCTACGGTCGCAGGTTCGAATCCTGCCTCGGGCATGGATGTGTGTGATGTCTTTAGGTTAGTTAGGTTTAAGTAGTTCTAAGTTCTAGGGGACTGATGACCACAGCAGTTGAGTCCCATAGTGCTCAGAGCCATTTGAACCATTTTGAACCATCTGCTTGGCGTATACAGACACCCTCTCGGCTGGTTCCCGACATGAATACCGGACCATTCTGATGCTTACAGCATGCTGCACCATCACACAGCGTGCAACATTCAAGGAACACACGGCACGTGGTCAGAGGAACTGTCATTCGTCAGCGCCATCTGCAGTGGCAACGATGCATTTCCGGACACATGTTCAAATGAACTTTCTTCCTTCAGTTCCAGTCAGGAATCCGCCCCTGCAATTTCTCAAGTTTTTTAAATATTCACCCTGTACACTACACATTGTGAAAATAGGAGAAGAAAAATAAACAACAAACCGATCACCTTGCGGAGGCATTTGACGTAGTTTAGTGAATACAAAACAGGATCACGTCTACATACTCGTAGATCTGTCACCATGTAAACATGTCGGAGATGTAGTTGCTAATATACAGGCTATACATACAGTAATGGGCATGGGAGCACACCGAGGCGTGCGCCAAGTGTCGCGCAGCTCACAGCAGGTGGCGTTAGTCATCTGTGAGTTACGGAATAATATTTCATTGCCAAATGTAGGCAAGGGTTAAACAATAAAACAGTGGTTCAAATGGCTCTGAGCACTATGGGACTTAACATGAGGTCATCAGCCCCTAGACTTAGAAATACTTAAACCTAACTAACCTAAGGAAATCACTCACATCCATACTCGAGGCAGGATTCGAACCTGCGACCGTAACGGTCGTGCTGTTCCAGACTGAAGCGCCTAGAACCGCTCGGCCTAAGCGGGCGGCAAACAATAAAACATGAGAGGTACCGCAAGTCGTGTATGAAACTGATTATTTGCTGTATGTTCAGTATTCCATATGCTCAACACCATCTAATATCAGTAAGTCATGTTACAATTGCTAGCAACTCCAGTTTTGAAAAACGGGAACATGCAATTTCTGACGAAATGTATCTCTTTTTTGTTGACGTTTTTCCGCCATTTGACTACACAGACCTCTTCATTTCATATTACTGTATTGATTTCGACTTAAGCCATTACCAAGCATAATGTTGCGTATAATTTGACTTTGTTCAATGAACTCATTGTCAAGATCTGTTGAACTTAGTAGACAAGTACAAAATGACAAATACATGGCAGGCAGGTAGCAAACGTGTTTCCCAAGCACAGAAGAAAAACTTTTGGAAGATGTGTGTGCAGTCAGACGACAGAAATATCACCCAAACATTGTCACATGAGTATCGCTCAAAAATATGAGAAGTAAACGTTTTCGTGTAGGCCATTCTGAAAATGCCTGAGTCAGGCGAAACGCTTCATTGGTAAACAAATAACACTCCTGCCATGAGCAAGAAAAGGTTTTCAAGACCGAGTACAGTTTATGGTGGAGAGAAAGATTCCACAGGTTTCTTGTTTCTAATTCTGACTACAAAATCTACATCTACATCTACATGGTTACTCTGCAATTCAAACTTAAGTGCCGGGCAGAGGGTTCATCGAACCATTTTCATACTTCTTCTGTACCATCCCACTCTCGAATGGTGCCTGGGAAAAAGGAACACCTAAATCTTTCCGTTCGAGTTCTGATTTCTCTTCTTTTATTATGACGATTATTTATCCATACGTAGATGGGTGTCAACAAAATATTTTTGCATTCGGAAGAGAAAGTTGGTGATCGAAATTTCGTAAACAGATCTCGCCGCAAAGAAAACCGCCTTTGTTTCAATGACTGCCACACAAAGTCGCGTATCATATTAGTGACACTCTCACCCCTATTGCGCGATAATACGCAACGAGTTGCCCTTCTTTGCACTTTTTCGATATCCTCCGTTAATCCTACTTGGTAAGGATCGCACACCGCGCAGCAATATTCCAGCAGAGGGCGGAAAAGTGTAATGTAGGCTGTCTCTTTAGTCGGTTTGTCGCAAATTCGAAGTGTTCTGCCAACAAAGCGCAGTCTTTGTTTCGCCTTCCCCACAGTGTTATCTAAGTGGTATTTCCAGTTTAAGTTGTTCGTAATTGTAATTCCTAGGTATTTAGTCGAAATGCGAAGTGATACATCGTCATATTCTAAAATTCATATTGTTTTGAAATAGATGAAATGAAATATATGAAATTAAAGACGTTGGGTGTTTTACTGTTTTACGCTACCAAAACAAAACAAATGCGTTGCCCCACTTATGCACTCATATTGACACTCACATGAAAACACGACCCTGTCTTCAAATGAACTGTAATGGTGACGAGAATGCTGGCACCATTAAAGTCCAGGTTGGTCGTCTCAAGATTGTGTGTGCGCATTGTGTACTACTAGCTCCCCGGCGGTTGTGGAATCGGCTATACAGTCTTTATTCAGTGAGTCACTCGCACGGAGTGGTGAGCCTGCATGGGGAGGCAGTAGCTCATGCTTCATGATGGCACACAGTAACGTGCTTGGCCCGTGGCAGGGTGACTATGCAGCGCGGGTGGGAACAAGCGCTACCCCAGCGAAATGCCAGTGGCTGTTGTGGAATTACAGGACGGAGGGCTGCACCAGGCTTCCGGTAGACGGAAGTCACTGATGATGCTGGCATCCGACTTTCGAGAAACACACTTTTTCCTGATTTCTTGGTACATATGCTATTATACTAGCGTTCTATTTACAAAATAGGAATAGTTTTGTAGAGTATCACGAAAAAAGTAGTACCATAGAGAATTTAATCTTGTAAAAACAATTAATTGCCAAATTTGCGAAAAAAATAATGATGACAAATCTGAATAGTTCTCTAAGAGCTCTGTAGGAGATAATGGTTTGAGTTAACTGAAGTAATGAGGAACAAATTTTCATTACTTGTGAAGTTCGCACTCTAATTCCGATGAATACACATTTTTTCCGAGTTCTTGGCAGATATGCTACAGTTATAGAGTTCTCAGTACAAAACTTGAATAGTTCCGTAGAATTTAGAGAAAAAAAATTATGATCACAGTTTTGAATTGTTGAATAACTCTGTAGTTGACACCTGACTCTCGAGAAATTGACTTTTTTTCGGAGTTTCTCATAAATATGCTGTACTTATAGTGTTCCCTATAAATAATGTGAATAATTCTGCAAGGTTTCACGAGAAAATATAGAATATCTTTACGACATTTTTTGGCAGAAAATAGTATATGGAGTAATTTACATATTGAGAAGGAACGTTTTCATTTCATAAAAAAAAAGAAATAACACAAATTCGTACAACATTTATGATAGTGTCACCCCAAGATTTCTACCGAAAATGATCAGTTAATTCCTTACTCCAACTAGGAAAACTTTGTCTTCAGATAGCAGGACGGTCTGATCGCCAACTAATTAGCCTTCCCTACAAGACTACAAAGTTGTCTAAGTTAACCATTTAAAGAAAAATTGCGGGTAAGGTTGATTTTGCAGGGTTTTTAATGATCGCGGTAACGTACCCTTAAATTGCAATGCGAAGTGTTCTATGATATGAAGCACTGTGGCGATGTCGTGGTAAAAATTCGAGCTGTTATTTATTTACTGGAGGCAGCAAAAGCTTATTTTCCAGTTTGGAAGACGATCGTAACCATGTACCACGTCCAGAATACTTAGTAATCCGGAGAATATCATGGAAATGTGTTAAAAGAAAAGGTGAATAACTGGACTACATGTCTTTAAAGCTTACAGTAGTAGGTACCAATCACACAACAAAGAACACATTAACTAATAAGGATTGAAGGTATATATCTAGGCTGCCACGGAAAAATAGTGTAAGACAAACAGTGTTCAATAGAATAGTTCACTGCCAGAGTCCTGGAAGGGATTTCGGCCTTTTGGTCAAAGTAGATTAAGTTAGAATTGAATAGAACGTTATGTACATCATTTATTCCTTACAGTACAAGTAAACATGTTTCTATCTATCTGGGGGGAGGAAATTGGAAATTTGTGGTAAGTTGTATGTGACCAAACTGCTGAGGTCATCGGGTCCCTAAGCTTACAAACTACTTTATTTAACTTAAACTAGTAACTTACGCTAAGGACAACACATACACTCATTCTCGAGGGAGGTCTCGAACCTCTGATGGGGGAAGTCACACGAGCCGTTACAGGTCGCTTAAGACAGCGCGGCTATCCCGCGCGGCTGGGGAAAAACAGTACACGTCGACATATTATTAGTGCCGCAGTGCAACACAGTAAAAGCCTCGTTATCCTCCTTGACTTGGTTGTGGAAAACGATGCAGGTGATGCCAGTCTCCTTGGCACAATGCATGCTACCATTATAGAATATATATGACGCGCTGTTACCTCTTTAAGTACTATCTGAAGTTGTAAAAGTTTGGTTAGAGTACGAAAACAGATTCATTCTGAGAATTATTAGTGTATGGTAAAGTGATGTGTGGGGGTTTCGATCATAGAACTAAGACAGAATAATGCTACCAGAAGAGAGTATACTTTTGACGATGTCTGCTTGGTCACTAAGCATATTAGAACGCGCAAATAAATTTTTAACACAGGACAAAATAGATGAAACAGGTAAGTGCCCTTGGTAATGTAAAGTGGTGAATATAGAAAGGAGTATCATCATAATTAGCTGTTTCACAGTCAAAATTTCTCATTATTTAGAACTTGTTTCTGTGAATTTCGGCTCTTAATGAAATTAGTAGGAGAAGGATGGTAGCTAACCTGGAAAAACAGGAACATATGTCATGAGTTAACCGAGGAGCAGTTTTTGGTGTAGATTCTGTGAGATTCTGTTCTAAATGTCGACATAGTTATTTCTATCATTTCTTTTATTTTCATCACTTAAAACTGTGTATACGTTACTGTATTCAGCGGTCGCTGTAGACCAACTCACATAAAATCTGAAACCTATTACTTTGAATATGAAGCTCTTCCAGATAAATATTTAAATTGGAATCATTGTTATCAATAATGTGGAAAAAGTTCTTCCAGTTGTTTGTTTCAAGAAAATCGATAAAATTTGTCTGTGAAAAAAGTAATTTTTGACTTAGACCTTTTTTTTGCATGCTAGATATTGCAAAAATGTAAGCTTTTGTACTACTGCTAACGATAGTTTTTGTGCTTTTCTTGTCAAAAACAATAAACAGTTTGACAATGGATATTTATTTCCATAACAGCGTGAATATATTGGGTACATGTACGTGGCGCAGACAGTGATGATGAGTACTCACTTTATCTGCAGCCCACAAGTAGAGAATTTATAAAAGTGTTGCAACTTTGAACAGTCTCATGACGAGGTCATAAGGTTACAGTTGTTCTCTCTTTTACTTTTTGTTTTTAATTTATCTATGCTATTGGTATGTAAATGGGAATGATTATACAGAGCTCGTTCTAAATTTCATGACTACTGTGTTATTCTTATCTTTAACTTTGTTATTTTATGAAGTCGTATACTGTTCATGAGTGTAATAATATTTCAATGGCGTGCATATTCCTACTATTCTGTTCTTATCTCGCTAGTATCAGCCACCACCAGCTGATGCATCTCAGACAGTATACTCATTCTTTGCATGCCAGTGTGCAACTTTACAATTTTAACTTTTTGGTGTAGAATAATGGACATGTTTAACCATATCTTTACTTCTGTATTCATTACTAACTATTTCTGTATGAATACTGTGTATAACCTGTAATTGTCTGAACCTCCCAAACACTATAGTCACTAACGGTGCAGACATAATTATACACCAGATTCATCAAGTTTTGAACATAATGCTCCTAACCTTTTACGGTTAAGTTTAAGGAAAAATTTTTAATTTGTATTATTAAAGATTTGATGCATGAACATTTGTTAGTAGAAATAAAATGGGGTCATCAGCACACTTTATGTGTGCATGCACATTTTTATAATTATTCATTCAGTTATATTCGATAAAATGATTTTATATAAATTATGGTAATGTAAATTGCTTCAGTCTTTTAATTAAGTGAATTACATGAATAAATATTTCAGTTAAAATTAATAATTTTAACTGTTAAAATTATTAATTTTAACTGAATACAAAACAGTTACACACCTGCAAAAATAATTTGTTGAGATTAAATACTAAATATATATTACTACTTTTTTAGTTCTTTAATATTACTATTTGTAGTTTTTTAATGTTTCAAATCAATTAATTTACGATTTGTTAACTTCGTAATTCAATTCTTTGTTTTAAAAATATGATACAAACTAACTAACAAAGGATTTGCCTTATCACTACTTGGAGGAAATTGATTATAATATTATTACAAATATTCGAGATACCAACTACACAAATGGAGAAAGAAGTTAGAAGAATTTATACCCATTACATAATCATTTTGGGGTAACCCCATGAAATTCAAAATAACAGACATTATACACTGCAATGGAGAAATGAAAAATTATAAATTTCTTGAAAAAAAAACCTCGATGCAACAATTGTAATAGTTCTTTAAGACCTAGATTTAATTTGGCTGGAGATAGATTTGAAGTAAAAATTCCTTATTTATTAGATTCTAATGTACAAACAATGGTGATAAGCAAAGTATTAATAAGGATATAGAAATTATTATGCAGAAATATAAAACTTCTATTGCTATTTCATATAAAAGAGACAGAAAATGTTAAATTAGATACATTATTAAAAGAATGGTAACCGCTATGGGATCAAGTTGCCGACAATGCGTTGCCGCCCGTGATGATCAGACACCCTACGAAGAACCACGTCCCTCCTTTTGTAATATCCAAGGGACTGTCATAAGTCACGGTGGCTTCTGTGTCATTGCTGCCTTCGAATAAAAGTGTCATTTCTGTTCGTCTCATTGCGTAATTCTTACAATTACCTTCTGTATTAGACTGTAGAAATTCTGTCTGTATATTGTGCAGGTTCCCTCTAGCTTTATTAATTGCCAGTCGCACATCATGACAAGGCTAGTTTTACGGTGAACGGCGAAGTTGTTTCGAGATTTCAGGACAATAGCCTTAAGATACATGTGCTGCTAGACGACATCTATTCTTTCTTCAAAGTCGTATTGATGTGCTACATCTGTGTGTGTGGAGAGGACCGGTTCGAATTCGGTTTTCGAAGATCATCTGTTTCATGGGGTAAAGGGACAGCCGTCTCTCCTCTCGTCCCTACTCCCATCCTACCCACCCTCCTCCCCCCCTAGGTACGACCAAGCTGTGTGTCGGCACCACTTACCAATATTATCAATATAGAAACAGTCAGAAAATCGCGCCACCGCCTCCTCTGCTTAAAAGAGACTCTTTTTGTCGAATATTGGTGCCAGGTATTTTAAGTAGGAAATAGAATAGGGGTTCCTTAAAGCGTCTTCCAGGACAGACGCCGAGTAGCTGGTGTTGTGGAAAAGCTTCTCGAACTCTGCGCCGTACTTATGCGACGTGATGGACATGCAGCTGAACGCGCTGTACCAGACGGCCGTGGTGCCACCCGCCTGCATGTCCTCAGCGAGCGCTTGCGGGGTGTAGCAGTCCGCCTCGGCCGCCATGCCAAGGCGACGCAGGAGCTCCACCAGCGTGCCGTGGTAGTCGGCCAGCAGCGTGTCCAGGTGGTCGCGGTGCACCTCCTCGCTGGCGTTCGTGTACAGGAAGTGCAGCAGGTCCGCAGCTCCGCTGTGCACTTTGCTGACCTAAAAGCAAAAAAGTACCTTAGTTACACCTATACTGCACAAGTCTATGGCGGTTACGGGTTAACAGATGCAGTCGCAGACAACAAAGAATAAAAAGAAAGAGATAGTCGTCTACTAAACGAAAGCGAGGGAGAGGGAGAGACAGAGAGCGAGAGAGAGAGAGAGAGAGAGAGAGAGAGAGAGTGAAAGGGGGTGGGGGGGGGGGGGTACTGAAACTTCACTCGTTGAGACGCTATGCGGTTTTAACTGATTACAAATGATGATAAAAAGCAGCAGATCATCCGTCTTGCTGGACAATAAGACGATGCACACACTTTGATCTCGCTGCGTGCACTGGTTTGGTAACACTCATCTATTCTACCCTCTTCTGAGGTAAACTGGGATACAACTGTCATAGCTGCCTCTTCTGGGTACTGGCGGTAGGATGGAGCTAACATTGGAGTCGGTCGGTCGTACATATACCGTAACCACTGCAACTGCGAGTTCTGTTATATAGATGTTTCTCGTTTTCACGACTTACATGAATAACGTTGTTTAACTGAAATTTATGATAAGAATAATGTTCCTTAAGGCTTCACCTGCATTTGACACAGTAGGAATCGTGCCTCCCATGTTCCTAAGGGATTCACCCAAATTTGATACAGTAGGAATCGTGCCTCCCATACAGTAAGCCGGCCGAAGTGGCCGTGCGGTTAAAGGCGCTGCAGTCTGGAACCGCAAGACCGCTACGGTCGCAGGTTCGAATCCTGCCTCGGGCATGGATGTTTGTGATGTCCTTAGGTTAGTTAGGTATAAGTAGTTCTAAGTTCTAGGGGACTTATGACCACAGCAGTTGAGTCCCATAGTGCTCAGAGCCATTTGAACCATTTGAACCATACAGTAATGAGATTCGGTAATGAGTTATGATAATTATAGAATTGTAACTTTGTCTGTCTCCATAGCCGAGTGGTCAATGCGACATTCAGGGAGATCCGGTTTCGATTCCTAGTGCCGTCAGGTATCTTTCCTTGGTGGAAGGACTGGACCGCGATGCACCCTGGCAATGATGTCAACTGAGGAGCTACCTGATCAGAAGGTAGCTGCTCCGAGGTGGAAACATCAAATGGCTCTGAGCACTATGGGACTTGACATCTTAGGTCATCAGTCCCCTAGAACTTAGAACTACTTAAACCTATCTAACCTGAGGATATCACACACATCCATGCCCGAGGCAGGATTCGAACCTGCGCCAGTAGCGGTCGCGCGATTCCAGACTGAAGCGCCTAGAACCGCTCGGCCACAACGACCGGCTGGAAACGTCAACTATCACTTATTCTTCAGGGCCTGATCGCAGGGTTTCCCTTTTTCTCAATAACTGAATCTCTTTTCATTCGTACCAAAGAGTGCTGTGCAAGTTCTAGGTAGGTGACTCACTCACAGAACTAAGTCAAGAAAGTGATAGGCCACCCTGGACTAGAAGGCAACTATAAACACACGTCGCCAGAAAGCCACTGACTGTAATCTTTAAGAAGAGTTTTGGTGCGGTGATTGACAGAAGTAGCTGTTCCGACTGAAGTCGAATGGCCCTGTTTGTTGTCGACAGCTTTCTCTTCACTGACAACCTACTAACTTTAGCTAGCAGACGACAGTATTTTCTATTGTATTGTATGGAACTGGGGACCTACAAACGACGGAGAGGCTTCGTCCCCACCGTAGCCCGCAGTGGTACAGAACCCCACAACAGTCCACTCCCGCCACCGCCGCCCCACACCGAATCCAGGGTTATTGGGGGGTTCGGCCCCCAGTGGTCCCCCCCCCCCCCCCCCCCCCCCGGAAACGTCTCACACCAGACGAGTGTAACCCCAGTGTTTGCGTGGTAGAGTAATTATGGTTTACGCGTACCTAGAGAAAGTGTTTGCGCAGCAGTCACTGACATAGTGTAACTGAGGCGGAATAAGGGGAACCCGCCCGTATTCGCCTTATAAACCGTCCACAGGTTGGCCGGCACACCGGACCTCGACACTAATCCTCCGGGCGGATTCCTGCCGGGGACCGGCACGCCTTCCCGGCCGGAAAGCATTGCGTTAGACCGCACGGCTAAAAGGGCGGGCAGACGACAGTATACTTAATGCGTCAACATACTCGTAAACGAAACTACATTATTACTTTCAAATGATAGAAGAGGATGTTCTCTGTATGGTACCATAATCACAAGGCAAAGGTAACACAGAAATAATATAGATGAACCAATGTCAGTGCGCTAGCAACCAGTACTGAATGCAAACCTTCGTAGTTACCGGAAATTGCAAGAAACAAGGGAATGTTGGTCCACATCACACGTCATCTTCTGATTTCACCTGAAACAGCTGCTCCCATCAGCCATTGCACCGAGAGTCTCCTTTTAATCAACAATTTATGATTGCGTGTTTCCAGAACGTTCTAGAAGCTTTTTTATGTATGTAGACCTCCTGTGTACATAGAACAATTCTCCATTCCTCTGGTCAGGCTTGATGCGCCAAGACCTATAGCATGTGTGTGGTTTCCCTTTCATTCCCCAAGCGGTCTAAGGCGCTGCAGTCATGACCTGTGCTGCTGGTCCCGGCGGAGGTTCGAGTCCTCCCTCGGGCATGGCAGTGTGTGTTTGTCCTTAGGATAATTTAGGTGAAGTAGCATGTAAGCTTAGGGACTGATGACCTTAGCAGTTAAGTCTCATACACACACACACACACACACACACACACACACACACACACCTTTCATTCCCTTTTGATCGATCTTAGTAGCCTGGATATCACACAATTCGACCAACTGGCCAGCTGTCAAGTACAAGCAACATCGTGTTACACGAGCATCTCGCATTCTCCATGGCGTTCGCTAATCAGACATTACTCGCTCGAAGGACTATTGATACGAAAGCAACGAAAGCAGCGTCTCAACACAATCAGACACTAAATCCGAAAAGTGTCCTGCCGCTACAATTACATGCATCATCGAATTAAAAGTGTACGAAAACCTATCAGTGGCCATTAATATGGAGTGTGCCAACCTTTCGCCTTTATGGCAGCTTGAACTGTACCGAGAACACTTTCAACGAAGTATCTGTAACGTAACTCACGTTAAAGGCGTTCTCATGGGGTTCAGGTCGGGGTTCCGGGCAGTCCTGTCCACTTGAAGAATGTTACTGAACACAAATCATTGCCTCCCAGGTGAACTTTATGAAAGGATGCCTTGCCATACTGATAACAAAAATCATAGTCGCCAAACTCCTTCACAGCTGTATGCAATGCCAAACTGTTTCGTATCTTTCCCAGAATGGTATTTTCTTAAGCGCAATAAGGAGCCCACACGCTAACCACAAAAACACCGCCATGCCAGAACACCATCTCCTCTTGTCACTAAACGCAATGGTACACTACTGGCCATTAAAATTGCTACACCAAGAAGAAATGCAGATGATAAACGGGTATTCACTGGACAAATACATTATACTAGAACTGACATGTGATTAGATTTTCACGCAATTTGGGTCCATAGATCCTGAGAAATCAGTACCCAGAACAACCACCTCTGGCCGTAATAACGGCCTTGATACGCCTGGGCATTGAGTCAAACAGAGTTTGGATGGCGTTTACAGGTACAGCAGTCTATGCAGCTTCCACACGATACCACAATTCATCAAGAGTAGTGACTGCTGTATTGTGACGAGCCAGTTGCTCGGCCACCATTGACCACACGTTTTCAATTGGTGAGACATCTGGATACATCAGCAGTCAAACATTTTCTGTATCCAGAAAGGCCCGTACAGGACGTGCAACATGCGGTCGTGCATTATCCTGCTGAAATGTAGTGTTTCGCAGGGATAGAATGAAGGGTAGAGCCACTGGTCGCAACACATCAGAAATGTAACGTCCACTATTCAAAGTGCCGTCAATCCGAACAAGAGGTGACTGAGACGTGTAACCAATGGCACCTCATACCATCAGGCCGGGTGATACGCCAGTATGGCGATGACGGATACGCGCTTCCAATGTGCGTTCACCACGATGTCGCCGAACACGGATGCGACCATCATGATGCTGTAAACAGAATCTGGATTCATCCGAAAAAATGACCTTTTGCCATTCGTTCACCCAGGTTCGTCGTTGAGTACACCATCGCAGGCGCTCTGTATGCGATGCAGCGTCAAGGGTAACCGCAGCCAGTAACCGCAGCCACGGTCTCCGAGCTGATGCAAAGGTCGTCGAACTGTTCGTGCAGATGGTTGTTGTCTTGCAAACGTCCCCATCTGTTGACTCAGGGATCGAGACGTGGCTGCGCGATCCGTTACAGCCATGCGGATAGTATGCCTATCATCTCGACTGCTAGTGATACGAGGCCGTTAGGATCCGGCACGGCGTTCCGTATTACCCTCCTGAACCCACCGATTCCATATCCTGCTAACAGTCATTGGATCTCGAACAACGCCAGCAGCAATGTCGCGATACGATAAACCTCAATCGTGATGGGCTACAATCCGACCTTTATCAAAGACGGAAACGTGATGGTACGCATTTCCCCCCCCCCTTACACGAGGCATCACAACAACGTTTCAGCAGGCAACGCCGGTCAACTACTGTTTGTGTATGAGAAATCGGTTGGCAACTTTCCTCATGTCAGCACGTTGTAGGTGTCGCCACCGTCGCCAACCTTGTACGAATGCTCTGAAAAGCTAATCATTCGCATATCACAGCATCTTCTACCTGTCGGTTAAATTTCGCATCTGTAGCACGTCATCTTCGTGGTGTACCAATTTTAATGGCCAGTAGTGTAAGACAAGAATTTGGTGCAATTGTTACATCGGCTACTGCTGCTACAATGACAGGTTATCAAAATTTAAGTGAGTTTGAGCGTGGTGTTATAATCGGCGTGCGAGCGATGCGACAAAGCATCTCTGAGGTAGCGATGAAGTGGGGATTTTCCCGTAAGACCATTTCACGAGTTTACCGTGAATATCAGGAGTCCGGTAAGACATCAAATCTCAGACATCGCTGCGGCCGGAAAAATATCAGTGAGAACAAGACCAACCACGAGTGAGGAGAATGGTTCAACGTGACGGAAGTGCAACCTGTCCACGAATTGCTGCAGATTTCAATGCTGGTCCATCAACAACGGTCAGGGTGTACACCATTCAACGAAGCACCCACTCGTGAACACTTGATGAAAGCACGGCACAAAGGTTTACGCCTCACATGGGCCTGTCAAGACCGACATAGGACCGTTGATGACTGGAAACATGTTGCCTGGTCGGACGAGTCTCGCTTCAAATTGTTTCAAGGGAATGGACGTATACGGGTATGGAGACAACCTCATGAATCCTAGGACACTGCGTGTCAGCATTGGCTGTTCAGGCTTGTGGAAGCTCTGTAATGGTGTGGGGTGTGTGCAGTTGGAGTGATATGGGACCCCTGATACGTCTAGATACGACTCTGATAGGTGACACGTACATAAGCATAACCTGCATCAATACATGTCCTTGTGCATTCCGATGGACTTGGGCCATTCCAGTAAGACATTGTGACACCTCACACGTGCAGAATTGCTACAGAGCGGCTCCAGGAACACTCTTCTGAGTTAAAACACATCCGCTGGCCTCCAAACTCCCCAGACATGAACATCGTTGAGGATATCTGGGATACCTTGCAACGTGCCATTCAGAAGAGATCTCGACCCCCTCGTACTTTTATGGATTTATGGACTGTCCTGCAGGATTCGTAGTGTCAGTTTCCTCAGTCATTGCTTCAGATATTAGTCGTGTTCATGCCACCTCGTGTTGCGGCACTTGTGTGTGCTCGTTGCGGCCCTAAACGATATTAGGCAGGTGTACCAGTTTCTTTGGCTCTTCAGCGTGTATATATATATGTATATATATATATATATATATATATATATATATATATATATATATATGTTGTTGTTGTTGTGGTCTTCAGTCCTGAGACTGGTTTGATGCAGCTCTCCATGCTACTCTATCCTGTGCAAGCTTCTTCATCTCCCAGTACCTACTGCAACCTACATCCTTCTGAATCTGCTTAGTGTACTGATCTCTTGGTCTCCCTCTACGACTTTTACCCTCCACACTGCCCTCCAATGCTAAATTTGTGATCCCTTGATGCCTCAAAACATGTCCTACCAACCGATCCCTTCTTCTAGTCAAGTTGTGCCACAAACTTCTCTTCTCCCCAATCCTGTTCAATACCTCCTCATTAGTTACGTGATCTACCCACCTTATCTTCAGCATTCTTCTGTAGCACCACATTTCGAAAGCTTCTATTCTCTTCTTGTCCAAACTGGTTATCGTCCATGTTTCACTTCCATACATGGCTACACTCCATACAAATACTTTCAGAAACGACTTCCTGACACTTAAATCTATACTTGATGTTAACAAATTTCTCTTCTTCAGAAACGATTTCCTTGCCATTGCCAGTCTACATTTTATATCCTCTCTACTTCGACCATCATCAGTTATTTTACTCCCTAAATAGCAAAACTCCTTTACCACTTTAAGTGTCTCATTTCCTAATCTAATCCCCTCAGCATCACCTGATTTAATTTGACTACATTCCATTATCCTCGTTTTGCTTTTGTTGATGTTCATCTTATATCCTCCTTTCAAGACACTGTCCATTCCGTTCAACTGCTCTTCCAAGTCCTTTGCTGTCTCTGACAGAATTACAATGTCATCGGCGAACCTCAAAGTTTTTACTTCTTCTCCATGAATTTTAATACCTACTCCGAATTTTTCTTTTGTTTCCTTTACTGCTTGCTCAATATACAGATTGAATAACATCGGGGAGAGGCTACAACCCTGTCTCACTCCCTTCCCAACCACTGCTTCCCTTTCATGCCCCTCGACTCTTATAACTGCCATCTGGTTTCTGTACAAATTGTAAATAGCCTTTCGCTCCCTGTATTTTACCCCTGCCACCTTCAGAATTTGAAAGAGAGTATTCCAGTTAACGTTGTCAAAAGCTTTCTCTAAGTCTACAAATGCTAGAAACGTAGGTTTGCCTTTTCTTAATCTTTCTTCTAAGATAAGTCGTAAGGTTAGTATTGCCTCACGTGTTCCAACATTTCTACGGAATCCAAATTGATCTTCCCCGAGGTCCGCTTCTACCAGTTTTTCCATTCGTCTGTAAAGAATTCGCGTTAGTATTTTGCAGCTGTGACTTATTAAACTGATAGTTCGGTAATTTTCACATCTGTCAACACCTGCTTTCTTTGGTATTGGAATTATTATATTCTTCTTGAAGTCTGTGGGTATTTCGCCTGTCTCATACATCTTGCTCACCAGATGGTAGAGTTTTGTCATGACTGGCTCTCCCAAGGCCATCAGTAGTTCTAATGGAATGTTGTCTACTCCCGGGGCCTTGTTTCGACTCAGGTCTTTCAGTGCTCTGTCAAACTCTTCACGCAGTATCTTATCTCCCATTTCATCTTCATCTACATCCTCTTCCATTTCCATAATACTGTCCTCAAGTACATCGCCCTTGTATAAACCCTCTATATACTCCTTCCACCTTTCTGCCTTCCCTTCTTTGCTTAGAACTGGGTTGCCATCTGAGCTCTTGATATTCATACAAGTGGTTCTCTTCTCTCCAAAGGTCTCTTTAATTTTCCTGTAGGCAGTATCTATCTTACCCCTAGTGAGACAATCCTCTACATCCTTACATTTGTCCTCTAGCCATCCCTGCTTAGCCATTTTGCACTTTCTGTCGATCTCATTTTTGAGACGTTTGTATTCCCTTTTGCCTGCTTCATTTACTGCATTTTTATATTTTCTCCTTTCATCAATTAAATTCAATATTTCTTCTGTTACCCAAGGATTTCTATTAGCCCTCGTCTTTTTACCTACTTGATCCTCTGCTGCCTTCACTACTTCATCCCTCAGAGCTACCCATTCTTCTTCTACTGTATTTCTTTCCCCCATTCCTGTCAATTGTTCCCTTATGCTCTCCCTGAAACACTCTACAACCTCTGGTTCTTTCAGTTTATCCAGGTCCCATCTCCTTAAATTCCCACCTTTTTGCAGTTTCTTCAGTTTCAATCTGCAGTTCATAACCAATAGATTGTGGTCAGAATCCACATCTGCCCCTGGAAATGTCTTACAATTTAAAACCTGGTTCCTAAATCTCTGTCTTACCATTATATAATCTATCTGATACCTATTAGTATCTCCAGGATTCTTCCAGGTATACAACCTTCTTTTATGATTCTTGAACCAAGTGTTAGCTATGATTAAGTTATGCTCTGCGCAAAATTCTACAAGGCGGCTTCCTCTTTCATTTCTTCCCCCCAATCCATATTCACCTACTATATTTCCTTCTCTCCCTTTTCCTACTGACGAATTCCAGTCACCCATGACTATTAAATTTTCGTCTCCCTTCACTACCTGAATAATTTCTTTTATCTCGTCATACATTTCATCAATTTCTTCATCATCTGCAGAGCTAGTTGGCATATAAACTTGTACTACTGTAGTAGGCATGGGCTTTGTGTCTATCTTGGCCATAATAATGCGTTCACTATGCTGTTTGTAGTAGCTAACCCGCACTCCTATTTTTTTATTCATTATTAAACCTACTCCTGCATTACCCCTATTTGATTTTGTATTTATAACCCTGTAATCACCTGACCAAAAGTCTTGCTCCTCCTGCCACCGAACTTCACTAATTCCCACTATATCTAACTTTAACCTATCCATTTCCCTTTTTAAATTTTCTAACCTACCTGCCCGATTAAGGGATCTGACATTCCACGCTCCGATCCGTAGAATGCCAGTTTTCTTTCTCCTGATAACGACATCCTCTTGAGTAGTCCCCGCCCGGAGATCCGAATGGGGGACTATTTTACCTCCGGAATATTTTACCCAAGAGGACGCCATCATCATTTAATCATACAGTAAAGCTGCATGTCCTCGGGAAAAATTACGGCTGTAGTTTCCCCTTGCTTTCAGCCGTTCGCAGTACCAGCACAGCAAGGCCGTTTTGGTTAATGTTACAAGGCCAGATCAGTCAATCATCCAGACTGTTGCCCCTGCAACTACTGAAAAGGCTGCTGCCCCTCTTCAGGAACCACATGTTTGTCTGGCCTCTCAACAGATACCCCTCCGTTGTGGTTGCACCTACAGTACGGCCATCTGTATCCCTGAGGCACGCAAGCCTCCCCACCAACGGCAAGGTCCATTTTCATCCACGTATGTAAACATAAAATTATTCTTCCAGCAGTCGCCGTGTAGAATAACTGGCAGTCTTATTTCGCCTGATCTCCAGTACTTGAAAATGTCAGTTGCGAATTTTTCTGGAAGTCGTTCACACTTTTCAGCGTAGCTCTCGTACCCCTTGTGAGCTCTAAGCTGCAGGGCCACAGCTTTGAATATTTTGTGAGCCAGCTCCCCGATGTACTGGTGCAACTGTTCTGTCACTGGATTCCTTGGGTCAAAGACCGTTTTGTAGTGGGGCCGGTCATTGAGCATCCTCGCTGAAGCGGCATGCAGGCGGGTGTATGCGCGCATAACTGCTGCGCAGTGCTGGTAGTCAAGAGGGCGCGCAGCATCCGCCGTCCTGAAGCCCTCCGGCGAGAGGTCCTCTATGGCGAGGAACGGGACGGGGCTTCTACCTGTCAGGTAGCAGAGCGGCGCCACAGGCCGGAACGCCTCGCCCTCCACACTCTTCAGCAGCCTGTGCACCTCTGGCATCACCTCACCAAGCAGCAACGTCTCTGTCTGAGTCAAGTTGCTGTCCTTCAGCAGGTCTTCTCTCTCCCAGTTTTCCTGCAGGCACTTCAGAATGAGGCTCCTCTTTTCACAGGTGGCGGACTCTCCTCGACTGACAGTCGCGACAATTCTGAAGATGTTGCTCGTGTAGCTCATGCCCTCCTTGCAGGCAGAATCACATTCAAAGTTTTCCACCGTCAGCTCACATCCGTCGTTGCCATTATTCAGAAGGTCTCTACCAATTGTTTGTTGATCCAAAACGGATACGGTGAACTGCCAGCTTAAGCAACACTCATGCTTTCCCCAGAATGAAATCTGCGAACAAATGTAAATATAGAAGTAAATCTCACGTTGGTTACCAAAGACGTGCTGAGTATACTGTTTCACAATCCATGTTACTCACGTCTAGAGATTGTACGAGGACTGTCCAGAAAGTAAGTTCCGATTGGTCGCGAAATGGGAACCACAGTGAAAATCAGAAATGTTTTATTTTGTAACAGTTAGCTACACCTTGCAGATGCTTCTCTACGTAGTCGCCGTTTTGACTTAGACATTTGTCGTAGCGTTGTTCCAAATTTCCAATACCCTCATCATAGAAGACAGCCGCCAGTGCTTTCCGCCTATTCTCTATGCTGGCCTACAGCTCCTTGTCTCTGCCAAAATGTTGTCTTCATAGCCAGCGGTTGATGTGAGCGGAGATGAGACTCAGAGGCAGACAGTTATGGGCTGTATTGTGGGTAATCAAACATTTCCAATTGAAAACGGTGGAGGAGCATCTTCATTGCCCCTGCAGAACGCGGCTGAGGATTGCCTTGAAGACGAAACCGCACGATAGTCATGTAATGTTGGCTGAATAGCTTCAGGCGAAATTTCTCACCCGGCCCTCGTACTTGGCGGGAGACACTATTTTCTAGACATCTTTACGCGCTCACTGTGAGCTCAGAAATGACAAGAGCTACGTGATGCTATCTAGGGCCATACTAGAGACACTGCCCAACACATCTGTGCAAAGCTTTATCGGATTTTCATATTCGTTTCCATTTCGTGACCGATCGGAACTTACTTTCTTGACACCCCTCGTAGATGAAACTTCGTAGATCAGCTTTTACGTAGGAACCCGTGTCTGGAAATGTCATCGTCAAAGTTATAGTCGCTGGCACCTATAAATGTGTGTATATAAAGGCAGATTCCCTTTATGGTGTTACAAACTATCTAGGATGATGGTGAAGTATAAATGCAGCAACTTGAGGTAATGGTGTCTCTACTTGAAAAGAAAGAGTCAAAAATTATAAGAGAAAACCGTTCAAAAGTCTCTGATAGCGGAATACATTTACTGGTACTGATATAGCTAAGATTGTAGAGTAGGCTGACTTTCAGAGGTGGCAGTATGCACCAAAAAAAAAAAAGAAAAATATCTAGTGTACATGAGCTGTAAAATGCACTCCTTAATAGCAATCAGCACTTGTTCAGTAAAGGAGATGTGTTTCACAGTAGCGAAGATGAAAGAGTGCTCGTAGCTCCACAGCTATGCATTTTAGGGGCCCTGTTTCCTATACTTTTCGTTTGTTTTGGTCCATACTACCACATCTGGAAGTTGTCTACACTACAATCTTAGCAACAACAGTATCTACATCTACATGTACATGGATACTCTGCAAATCACATTCAAGTGCCTGGCAGAAGGTTAATCGAATCACCTTCACAATTTCCTATTATTCCAATCTCGTCTAGCGCGCGGAAAGAATGAACACCTATATCTTTCTGTACGAGCTCTGATTTCCCTTATTTTATCGTGTTGATCGTTCCATCCTATGTAGGTCGGTGCCAACAAAATGTTTTCGCATTCGGAGGAAAAGGTTGGTGATTGGAATTTCGTGAGAAGATTCCGTCGCAACGAAAAACCGCCTTTCTTTTAATGATTTCCAGCCCAAATCCTTTATCATTTCTGTGACACTCTCTCCCATATTTCGCGATAATACAAAAACGTGCTGCCTTTCTTTGACTTTTTCGATGTACTCCGTCAGTCCTGTCTGGTAAGGATCCCACACCGCGCAGCAGTATTCTAAAGGAGGACGGACAAGCATAGTGTACGCAGTCTCCTTAGTAGGTCTGTAACATTTTCTAAGTGTCCTCCCAATAAAACGCAGTCTTTGGTTAGCCTTCCCCACAACATTTTCTGTGTGTTCCTTCCAATTTACGTTGTTCGTAGTTGTAATACCTAGATATTTAATTGAATTTACGGCTTTTAGATTAGACTGATTTATCGTGTAACCGAAGTTTAACGAGTTCCTTTTAGCACTCATGTAGATGACCTCACAGTTTTCCTTATTTAGTGTCAACTGCCACTTTTCGCACCATTTAGATATCTTTTCTAAATCGTTTTGCAGCTTGTTTTGATCTTCTGATGACTTTATTAGTCGATAAACGACAGCATCATCTTGCGACAACCGACGACGGCTGCTCAGATTGTCTCCAAAATCGTTTATATAGATAAGGGACAGCAAAGGGCCTATAACACTACCTTGGGGAACTCCCGAAATCACCTCTGTTTTACTCAATGACATTTCATCAGTTCCTACGAACTGTGACCTCTCTGACAGGAAATCACA
This sequence comes from Schistocerca americana, assembly GCF_021461395.2. NCBI lineage: Eukaryota > Metazoa > Arthropoda > Insecta > Orthoptera > Acrididae > Schistocerca > Schistocerca americana. The sequence goes on along the minus strand of NC_060120.1, from coordinate 658,597,550 downwards.
AATCCAGTCACACAACTGAGACGATATTCCATAAGCATGCAATTTCACTACGAGCCGCTTGGGTGGTACAGTGTCAAAAGCCTTCCGGAAATCCAGAAATACGGAATCGATCTGAAACCCCTTGTCAATAGCACTCAACACTTCATGTGAATAAAGAGCTAGTTGTGTTCCACAGGAGCTATGTTCTAAACCCATGTTGACTGTGTATCAGCTGCTTTTTACGTTTTACAAAAAGGATCTGGTTGATGGTATTGACAGCGGCATTAGACTGTTTACCGATGATGCTGTAGTCTACAGGAAAGTAGTATCACACGAAAATTGTGATCAAATCAATGAGGATTTTCAGAAAATAAATGTGTAGTGTAATGACTCGCAGTTGTCTCTCAGTATTAGTAAGTGTAACCTACTGCGTATAACAAAGCGAAAACCCCCTTTAATGTACGAGTACAATATAAATGCATGGTCATTGGAAGTGGTAACATCCGTCAAGTACCTGGGTGTGACTATTGGAAATGATCTCAAATGGAACGATCTGATTACACAAGTAACGGGTAAGGGGAACTCTAGACTGCGGGTTATTGATAGAATTCTGAAGCGATGCAGTCCTTCAACAAAGGAAATTGCTTACAAGAGTTTAGTTCGTCCTCTCTTAGAGTATTGTTCGTCTGTAAGGGACCCTTACCAGTTGGGTCTGATTCAAGAGATTGAGAAGGTACAAATAAGAGCGGCAAGATTCGTGACAGGTACATTTAGCCATCGCGAAATCGTTACAAACGTCATAGAAAGTTTGAAGTGGGACACATTTGCAGATAGACGACCCGATAAACGGAAGGGCCTGCTCACTAAATTCCAAAATCCGATCTTCGCCGAGGATGTAGAGCACATATTTTCACCACCAACTTTCACATCGCGCAATGGTCACCATTCAAAGATAAGGGAAATTAGAGCTCGTACTGAGGCGTTCAGTCGTTTTAACCTCGCGAGATCCGCGAGTGGAACAGAGGGGGGGGGGGGGGGGGGGGGGGGGGGGGGGGGGGAAATATGATTTTGGCACGAATAGCGCCCTCCGCCACACACCGCTTGGTGGTTAGCGGAGTATATATGTAGATGTAGATCAGTACTATTATTCCACTGTCAGAGGTATCTGAGCAGTTTTCGGCACAGGTTCAAAAATGGTTCAAATGGCTCTGAGCACTATTTGGACTTATCATGCCGGCCGAAGCGGCCGTGCGGTTAAAGGCGCTGCAGTCTGGAACCGCAAGACCGCTACGGTCGCAGGTTCGAATCCTGCCTCGGCCATGGATGTTTGTGATGTCCTTAGGTTAGTTAGGTTTAACTAGTTCTAAGTTCTAGGGGACTAATGACCTCAGCAGTTGAGTCCCATAGTGCTCAGAGCCATTTGAACCATTTTTTTGACTTATCTTCTGAGGTCATCAATCCCCTACAACTTTGAACTACTTAAACCTAACTAACCTAAGAACATCACACACATCCATGCCCGAGGGAGAATTCGAACCTACGACCATAGCGGTCGCGCGGTTCCGGACTCAAGCGCCTAGAACCGCTAGGCCACTGCTTCGGCACAGGGACTCTTACTCATGTTCATACATTTATCCATATTCATCATCCTAGAAAGTTTGTAGCATCATCACGAAATCATTCTGTATATACATAGATTTACAGGCGCCGGTGCCAGCTACTTCGACGCTCTGCGGCGTCCTTAGATGACGTTTAAAGACGTGGGTTCCCATGTAAAACTTGATATACTAGGTCCGCTCTGCAGCCTCTACAAGCATATAACGTGAATTGTGAAACACACTCTATATACAGGGTGAATCACCTAAACCTTGCACCGCAAATATTGCGGGAAAGGAATGTGCTACTAATATGCGATTTTGACAGAATGGATTGGTAGTCAGAGGCTCGTATTGTTATCCAATAAACAGATCGTAATAATATGTAGAAAGTGTACTTTTAGTTCAAACATACACTTTTTTAAATGTAACAATAACTATCGACATTAACAAACCAAAAGTATCTAAATTAGAATGTCAGTGGTGTTTGTAGCAGAATTCTTGTGCGAGTCGTTTACAAGTTACCGTATTTTGAGAAGTTTGCAAACCAACACATGTTTGTTACATTCAACTTGCATATAACCTAGGTACGATGTTGTTATGTTTACTTACAATGTGTCTGTGTGTTCCTTGAGTGCATTGCGACTTGGAAATAAGTTAGTATGCGACAATCCAAGGAGTAGATCGTGAATGGGCAATGTCGTTTACCAATGCAGAAAAAGCCGACGTGCTCATTTTGCATGGAGATTGTCTGCAGACTAGGAGGAACCTGTGGTAGCAAAATGATGGCTGTCCAGTCCATAGTGAACGAAGTACTACAGCATCTCTTCACTAATTGTTTCCAAATCGTTGGGCTGGACACAGAGGACCTGTACCTTGGCCAGCCCTTTCCCCGGATTTGACGGCTGTAGACTTTTTATGTGGGGAAAGCTGAAAGACGCTGTCTACTAGGATTTGATAACTTCACCGGATGATGTGCACGACTTATTATTGCAACCTGCTCAGACATCTCCTTTGAAATGCCAGCACATGTGCAGCGGTCGTTCCATACCAGACTGGAATATTGCCGCTGCCGAAGGTGATTTTGAATGCATCCTGTGGTAGTCAGTTGTTTAGTTGCTGGTCAGAATCCACATAACTAGTGTATGAACTTACCGGTTCCCGTCAGATCACCAAAGTTAAGCGCTGTGAGCTCGGCTAGCACTTGGATGGGTGACCATCCGGTCTGCCGAGCACCGTTGGTAAGCGGGGTGCACTCAGCCCTTGTGAGGCAAACTGAGGAGCTACTTGATTGAGAAGTAGCGGCTCCGGTCTCGAAAATTAACATATAGCCGGGAGAGCGGTGTGCTAACCACATGCCCCTCCATATCTTCATCCAGTGGCGCCTAGGGGCTGAAGATGACACGGCGGCCGTTCGGTACCGTTGGGCTTTCATGGCCTGTTCGAGCGGAGTTTTTTAGTTTTATTGTATGAACTTGTGTTGTTCTCTAGTGTGTGCTACCACAGGTTTTGTACAAGTGTGGGAGTGAGAACTTTTCAAAATACGATACCTCCCAAAGACTCGCTCTAGAATTCTGCAACAAAAGGCATTGAGATCCTAATTTACCACACTTTTAGTTTGTTGATGTCAATGGGCATTGTTTCATTTTAAAAAGTGCATGTGTACACAAAAAATACACTTTCGGTATTATTACAGTCTGTTGACTGATTGGCAATACGAGCCACTGACTACCAGTCCATTTGTGACACAAGTTTTAGGTGATTCACTCTGAACACACACACACACACACACACACACACACACACACACACACACGCAAACACAGCCAAAAGGTTATGAACGCTGGCTTGCTATCGATATAAATAAACTCGATAGCACCTGGAGAGGAATGACCACAGTCATATGCACAGACGGTAAATGTGACATCAACGAAAGTGCTGTCCATGTGTAGAATGGGGAAGGCGCGCCCCGATTCGTAAAACGTCGTCCTTTCGTTGGTTCTTCAAACTTTTTCTCATGGTCACCTCCTCTTTGGCAGTCACCTTCCGGAGATCCGAATGGGGGACTATTCCGGAATCTTCTGCCAACGGAACGATCATCACGACATTTTTTTAAAACACAGGTCACATATCCTGTGGATACGCGTGAGCCGTGCGTTGGTCATGTTCCAGCCATCATGTATTTTACATCCTGTTTTTAACGTACTTCCGCCTCACTATGTTAATTTAAATTACTGGTGCCACTGAGTTGCTGCTTTGCCTGACCGTGAGCGGTGCTAGCAGCGCCTATCAGTATATCCCCTCTCGCAGTATCTTTGCTCGACTGCTATTACTTCCCGGTCGTTGTCTGTTGTCAGCCAGTCCTGATTGCGAGTTGGGGCTGCCAGTCAGTTGGAACATGTCTAGACCGCAGTCCGGACCTGCCAATTGGGGAGTTGCAATGTGGCACTACTGCAGTTGAGTTGGAGCTGTGAGGTCTGCGTCGACGTGGCTCGCCCGACCATAGCCGCCATGCATCACATGACTCGGGCCACGGTCTTGGTGGATCGTCGGTCGGTCATCGTACCGGACGACGCGTTTTGGCTCGCCGATCGTTCATGAGTCGGCTGTGTGTGTGTGTACATCGACTCCCGACTTGTCTTACTGCGTGTTTAGTTACTGTTGAGTATCGTTCAGGTCTTCGTGCAAGTGTTTGTCAGGTTGTGTGTATAGTTGGCGTTATTTCCACTGACGACTATTTTAGATGTTGTCGGCATTCTGAGAGGAGTCGGTCGATTGGTGCTGATCAGGAAGGATATCTCTGTGCAGTACGGTCGGCTGGATCCGCTGGCAGCCTCTGCGCAGTGTCAGAGCGTGTGTGGAGCTGTCCGATCGCTACGAGCTTCGTGGCTCACCGACCCAGAACGTCAAAGTTGACTGCTGTCTTAAGTACCCAAGCCACGTCCATTCATGTTGTATGGTTCGTTTCGGTGGTTCGCTGTTGGGGAAATTTTCCTATGAGCAACACCGAGTGTTTGTATTGCTGAAATTTAGCCACCATGCGGTGGAATTAACTATATTGGTTGATTACAATTCAAGTGCACCAGCGGAATTTTCTGCCTTGTGGCCGTTAGTGTTCCGGTTACCTGCCCTGGCCACTAACGTAATTTCAGGCAGTGTCCCTTCCTCACCTGATGTCGCAGTCCAACAGTGTGTGATGTTTTGACAGCTTAATACATATACATATTTGATTGTGGATAATTACGTCCGTAACATTTTGGTGTTTGAGTTCTCATGTACCGATTGGTGGCAAGCTGGTCGTTTTGTCGGTCGGTCCGTGGCTGTCCCTTTGTTGGGCTACCGACGGATCAAGTGTAGTTGGGCTCACTACCTGTCTCACCTAAGTGAACGAGGGCACGCCGACCGCCTGGAGGCTTCTGAGTGCCGTTGTCTATCTCAAGGGTGTTTAATTGTCTGTTTATAATCTACAATAGCCAATGAATTTTAAAAATATCTTGTTCACTGTGACATATGTAAATCAGGCACGTATAATTTGAATTCAGGCAAGTGGATATTTGCTGAAAGGTTATTGTCGTTGTGTTGTCTTTTCTTTTAGTGCGCTTTCAGCCACTTAAAACTTAAAGCTTATGGTTATTCTTTTTTTTAAATTTAGGAAAATTAACTGTGGGCCTTCAGCCGCTTGGAACCTTATTCTTAAAATTACCTTTCTAGCTTAAACATTATCGCCTTCTGCCCTTAAGGGTTTATGGTATTTTTTAATTTTGGAAAATCAATTGTGGGCCTTGTAGTGTAACGACGTAAGTTTTGTATAAATGATTTTCTTTTGACATATGACCATGTGCAGACTTCGTCACCTACGTCAGTTACAAACACTTCAAAATTATTTAAATTCTTTTTAAAATTGTCTCTGAATGGTTGTTGAACGAAACTGTAATTAAAACATCATCATTTGAGTCGTATGCGCAGAATTACGTCACTTAGTCCAATTGGTTTGCGCAAACTTTTTCAATTTAGATGTCGTTTGTTTCTTCTCGGAAATTATATTAATGCAAGTTATCTGCTTTAATAGATATTAGAACCACATTGAATAAACTTTCAAGACTCAAACTCGCGATGAACGTTGTCAAAAATTAATAATCTTGTCAAATAAATCAGTAATGCTTCTTCCTTAATGTAATTCTTCATAAATAAATTCTCGGAACACGTATTAAACTTTTGTAGTATACACTAGTTTATTATCTTCCTATATACTACATATAGACGTGAACCTGAGCCTTGACAAGATAGGACTGAACATTTACAACATGATTAAACTTTCTATGACGTCATTGTTGTAGAAACATTACAAAATTTTATTTTTTCAGTTTTTAGAAGCACGACGCAACAACTCGGTTTCAGGATCTTCTGTTGCTCTTTGGCTGTCGACCCGCGACGTATTGTGGTCAGCAATTTTCTCTCTGGTCCCGGCAGTGAAGATGCCGTCTCCGTTCGTTGCGCCGCCCTCTCCGTAAAAATAAATACAAAACTTTATACAATTCACAACCATTACAAATATTACAAAATACATAAACAAAACACTAAATTAAACTTATATTCACCTGCAAACTGGGCTGACACTGGTGGATGGGTGACGCTTCAATTTCGCGTCCCACTACAGCCTTCAGCTGCTTAAAACCTTATTCTTAAAATTACCTTTTAAGGAAAAACATTGCGGCTTTCTGCTTTTGAAAAGTTATGGTAAATTATTTTAAAATCTTGAAAATTTTATCTTGGGCCTTCAGCCATTTGCCTTGCATCTCGTTTATGTTTGTCTATCCACTTTCGCATTTGCTGTGATATGTATATATATCTATATATATATATTAATTTTAACTGCGTGTCTTCAGTCACTTGAAATTTATCTTATTAATTTTTAAGATTTGTTGTTTGGAGAGCTTCAGCCGTGAAAGAATTGGAGTTTTAAACTCGTAGATGTAAAAGTTCTGCTATGTGCCGCTTTGGTTGTAAAAGTGTTATTAAATTAAAATAAATTACAATTTTGAGTGAAACTGACGGCAACCTTATTTAGCCCTTTCCACAATGCTACTCACCTGTTCTGCCCTGCGGGTTTAGCGGGCGTCTCAACGCGCTGTGTGTCTTTAATGAATTTGTTTGCATTGCCTTCTAAATCTTCATGGAGATGATTTTTGCTGGTTTTCCGGGTTTTAGGTGCAGTTTCCCATCCCAAGGGCAAGAGAATGCCCCGAACCTTTGTTTGCTCCTCCGTCATTTTTGACAAGGCCATTGGCAGAATGAGGCTGACTTCTTATAGCGAACGACTTTGTCCACCATTGCTGATCGTTTTTATTCAAAATTCGAACCAAGGACCTAAAACGTTTTGATCACTAATCAAAGACACTGCCCATAGACCTCGGGTTGAGGATAGCGGAGACTAAATAAAAAAATAAAGTAATTTTGAAATTGTGAGTATACAGGTTGCAACATGTGTTCCGCAGTATATACAGTATGCACTCCTTATATATGGATATCAAAAATGTTCCATGGTCATATTTAGGAATTGTCTCGCCACTTCTTGAGGAAACAATTTCATATTTCAATTTGAAAACAAACAAACTGTGGTTTTTTCTACTAATATTTGTTTATCTCGGATCGGCTGTTCGCTTATTAGGCCATTGTGGGGGAATATCTGACAAGCGTTCGCTAGAGACAGTTGAAGCAAAGGTACAGTCTACACACATATAATCTTTGGCCATCACTGATGTTATACACCAAACATATTAAATTTCAGTTCACAGTGTGGATAGTATGAAATACAGTACATAATGAAAGTACATAGTGCTGAAATACACTGGATGTAATATAAAGTTTGTGAGGAAAAACATATTAAGAGATATGAAGATTCTACACAGAATTTTAAGCTAAGTTTGAAATCACAAATTCATTGGACCTTGTTTCCAGTGTCAGAGACTCCCTGTCCCACAGTTCCGCCTCCATAGCCCAATGGTCAGCGTGTCTTGCTGCTATGTGAAGAGCCTGGTTTCGATTGCTGGCAATGCCTGGAATTTTTCCTTACGTGGAGGATTGAACAGGGTAGACTGCCAATATATTATAAACTGGAAATCCTCCACGCCCGTACCAGCGTGATGAGGAACGCTGTCGCCTCCTTAATATGGTCAGTATTCGAATCTAGCAGTCACAGGATGTGAGAGGGTGATGTCAGTACGTCTGGGTGTGATCACCCAGTAACACAGTCGCACTGAGTAGACAGCTGGCAGAAGCGATTCAAGGGTAGTGGTTTTAAGGGTAGAGGGGAAAAGAGTATTACAACAAGTGTCGTGGAAAAAAAAACAACTCTGTGATATTATCGGCAGGTAGTAAGGCTACTGTCGGTTTTGTGCCAGTAGTGACGGGTGTACTCAGCGTTGTGACACCAATTAAGGAGCTACCAGAGTGAGACGTTGCTGTTCAAAGGTCTAGAAAGTTGTAGTGACCCCATGCTCCTTCATAACGCTTGCAAATGACTCCTCGTCAGAGGATGACATGGTGGTGGTTCAGTACCACGACAGCGGCCGGCCCGTCTCTTACCAAAGTGAATAGTCGTTTCGTTGCCACTTCCCCCAGTGATTTTAGAAATTTCGATGGAATGTTACCAATCCCTTCTACCTTATTTGATTTTAGGCCGTCCAAAGCTCTTTTACACCGAGGTGAGAAAAGTCATTGGGTACCTCCTAATATTGTGTCGGACCTCCTTTTGCCTGGCGTAGTGAACCAACTCGACGTGACAGGGAAGTCCCCCGTAAAAATGCTGGACCACGCTGCCTCTATAGCTGTCCATCATTGCGAACGTTCTGCCGGTACAGGATTTTGTGCACGAACTGACGTCTCGATTAAATGTTCGACGCGATTGACGTCGGCAGATTTGGATGGCAAATCATTTATCGAACTGTACAGAATGTTATTCAAACCAGTCGCGAACAGTAGTGACCCGGAGTCATGTCACACTGTCATCCATAAAAGTCCTATCGTTGAATGGCTGCAAATGCTCTCCAAGTAGCTGAACATTACCAACTCCACTCCGGTTCGTTGATTGCGAGCATGAAGTCGATGAATGGCTGCAAATGATCTCCAAGTATCCGAACACACTCATTTTTAGTCAATGATCGGCTCATACCACAGCATTATGAAGCCACCACCAGTTTCCACAGTGCCTTGTTGAAAACTTGGCTCCATGGCTTTGTAGGGTCTGCGTCACACGGGGGGAACCGTACCATAGGGTTTTACCAATTAAAATCGGGAGTCATTTGACCAGCCCACGGTTTTCAGTCGTCTTGGATCCAATAGATACGACCGCGAGCCCAGGAGAGGCGCTACAGACGATGTCGTGCTCTTAGGAAAGGCCGTCGCGTCGGTCGTCTGCCGTCATAGAACATTAACGCCAAATTTTTCCGCAATGTTCTAACGTATATCTTCGTCGTAAGTCCCACATAGATTTCCGCGACTATTTCACGCGCAAACGCCGCTGCTCTCGGTTGTTAAATGAAAGCCGTCGGTTACTGCGTAGTCCTTGGTGAGAAGTAATGCCTGAAATTCGGTCTCATCAGCACACTCTTGACACAGTGGATCTCGGAATACTGGATTCCCTAACGATTTTCAGAATGGAAATGTCTCACGCGCCTAGCTCCAAATACCATACTACGTTCAAAGCCGGTTGATTCCCGTCGTGTGGCCATAATCCCGTCACAAGCCATCTCACATGAATCACGTGAGTACGTATGACAGCCCCGCCGTTGCACTGCTATTTGCACTCTGTGTATGCGAAACTGCCGCCAGTCTTCCGGCTGGTTTGATGCGGCCCGCCACGAATTCCTCTCCTGTGCTAACCTCTTCAAAAATGGTTCAAAAGGCTCTGAGCACAATGGGACTTAACATCTATGGTCATCAGTCCCCTAGAACTTAGAACTACTTAAACCTGACTAACCTAAGGACATCACACACATCCATGCCCGAGGCTGGATTCGAACCTGCGACCGTAGCGGTGACGCGGCTCCAGACTGAAGCGCCTAGAACCGCACGGCCACACCGGCCGGCTAACCTCTTCATCTCAGAGTAGCACTTGCAACCTACTTCCTCAATTATTTCCTGAATGTATTCCAGTTTCGGTCTTTCTCTACAGTTTTTGCCCTCTACAGGTCCCTCTAGTACCATGGAAGTCATTCCATGCCGTAACAGATGTCCTATCATCCTGTCCCTTCTCCTCAGTCCTTACCTTATCAGTCCACCTAATTTTCAACATTCATCTGTAGCACCACATCTCAAATGCTTCGACTCTCTTCTGTTCCGGTTTTCCCACAGTCCATATTTCTCTAACATAAAATGCTGTACTCAAGACGTACATTCTCAGAAATTTCTTCCTCAAATTAAGGCCGATATTTGATATTAATAGACTTCTCCTGGCCAGGAATTCCCTTTTTTCCAGTGCTAGTCTGCTTTTGATGTCCTCCTTGTTCTGTCCGTCATAGGTTATTTTACTGTGCAGGTAGCAGAATTCCTTAACTTCATCTACATCGTGACCATCAATCCTGATGTTAGGTTTCTCACTGTTCTCATTTTTGCTACATTACCTTCGTCTTTCTTCCATTTACTCTGAATTCATACTCTGTATTAATTACACTGTTCATTCCGTTCAGTAGACCATGTAATTCTTCTTCATATTCACTCAGGATAGCAATATCATTAGCGAATCGTATCATTGATATTCTTTCACCTTGATTTTTAATTCCACTCCTGAACCTGTATTTTATTTTCATCATTGCTTCCTCGAGGTACAGATTGAACCGTAGGGGCGAAAGGCTACATATTTGTCTTACACCCTATTTAATACGAACACTTCGTTCTTGGTCGTTCACTCTTACTATTCCCTCTGGGGTGTTGTACATGTTGCATATAAGCCGTCTCTCCATACAGCTTACCCCTCCTTTTTTTTAGAATTTCGAACGTCTTGCACCATTTTACATTGTCGAACGCTTTTTCCAGGTCGAAAAGTCCTACGAACGTATCTTGATTTTTCTTTAGTCTTGCTTCCATTATTAACCATCAGAATTGCTTCTCTCGTGCCTATACCTTTCCAAATGCCGAACTAATTGTCATCTAGCGCATCCTCAGTTTTCTTTTCGATTCATTATTCTTGTAAGGGACTTGGATGTATCAGCTGTTAAGCTGATTGTGCGATAATTCTCGCACTTGTCATCTCTTATCGTCTTCGGAATTGTGTGGATGACGCTTTTCCGAAATTCGGATAGTATGTCGCCCGACTCATACATTCTACACACCAACGTGAACGGTCGTTTTGTTGCCACTCCCCCCACTAACTTTAGAAATTCTGATGGAATGTTATCATCTCTTCTACCTTATTTGATTTTAATTCCCGTTGCACTCTTAATGTTATCACCCTTACTTTTAATGTCACCGAAGGTTGCTTTGACTTCCCTGTTTGCTGTCTGTCCTTCCGACAGTCATTTCTATTATCAGTCTTCACATTTTCCTGCAGCCATGTCGTCTTAGCTTCCCTGCACCTCCAATTTATCTCATTCCTCAGCGAACAGAACTTCTGTATTCCTGAGTTTCCCGGAACATTTTTGTTCTTCCTCCTTTTATAGATCAGCTGAAGTACTTCTTCTGTTACCCATGGTTTCTTCGCTGTTACCTTCTTTGTACCTAAGTTTTCCTTCCAAACTTCTGTGATGGCCCTTTTTAGAGATGTCCATTCCTCTTCAACTGTACTGCCTACTGAGCTATTCCTTATTGCTTTATCTACAGCCTTAGATAACTTCCACCGTATCTCCCCATTCCTTAGTACTTTCGTATCGTATTTCTTTGGTTATTGATTCTTCCTGACTAACGTCTTAAACTTCAGCGTACTCTGCATCACTACTATATTGAGATCTGAGTCTATATCTGTTCCTGGGTACACCTTACAATCCAGTATCTGATTGCGGAACATCTGCCTGACCATGATGTAATCTAACTGAAATCCTCGCGTATCACCCGGTCTTTTCCAAGCATACCTCCTCCTCTTGGCCGGCCGGTGTGGCCGTGCGGTTAAAGGCGCTTCAGTCTGGAACCGGTCGCAGGTTCGAATCCTGCCTCGGGCATGGATGTGTGTGATGTCCTTAGGTTAGTTAGGTTTAATTAGTTCTAAGTTCTAGGCGACTGATGACCTCAGAAGTTAAGTCGCATAGTGCTCAGAGCCATTTGAACCAATCCTCCTCTTGTGATTCTTGAACAGCGTATTCTCTATTACTAGCTGAAACTTATTTCAGAATTTGATTAGTCTTTCTCCTCTATAATTCCCTGTCCCAGGCCAATATTCTCCTGTAACATTTTCTTCTAATCCTTCCCCTACAACTGCATTCCAGTCCCCCATGACTATTAGATTTTTCATCCACTTTTATTTACTGTGTTACCCTTCTAATATCCTCATACACTTTGTCTCTCTCTTCACCTTGCGAAGTCGGCATGTATACATGAACTATCGTTGTCGGTGTAGGTTTGCGGTCGACTCTGATAAGAACAAACCTGTCAGGGAACTGTTCACAGTAGCACACTCTCTGTCCTACCTTCATATTCATAACGAATCCTACTCCTGTTATACCATTTTCTGCTGCTGTTGATTACCCTATACTCACCTGACCAGAAATCCTTGTCTTCTTTCCACTTCACTTCACTGACCCCTACTATATCTAGACTGAGCCTTTGCATGTACCGGGCCGGCCGAAGTGGCCGTGCGGTTAAAGGCGCTGCAGTCTGGAACCGCAAGACCGCTACGGTTGCAGGTTAGAATCCTGCCTCGGGCATGGATGTTTGCGATGTCTTTAGGTTAGTTAGGTTTAACCAGTTCTAAGTTCTAGGGGACTAATGGCCTCAGCAGTTGAGTCCCATAGTGCTCAGAGCCATTTGTTTTTTTTGCATGTACCTTTCCAGCTTTTGTAGTTTCCCTACCACATTCAAGTTTCTAACATTCCACGCACCGGCTTGTAGAACATTTTGTTTTCGTTGATTATTCAATATTTTTCTCTTGGTAACCTTTCCCTTGGCAGTCCCCTCGCGGTGATCGGAATGGGGTGCTCTTCCGGAATCTTTTGCGAATGGAGAGATCATCATGACACCTTTTCAGTTACAGTTCACATGTCCCGTGTCTTTAACGCAGTGGTTTCCATTGCCTTCTGCATCCTCAGGCCGACTTTATTCGTGTATATAGCTGTGTCATTACTTCTTGTCATCTCAGTGTAAATTCAAATTCTATCTCTGCATCCCCCATTCCTTCTTCTATCACGAGACAATCCCTTCTCCTCATAAAGGCCTGGAGTGTACACTTTCCCTCTATCCGCTCTCTCCTTTGCATTTAACAGTGGAGTTCACATTATCCTCGTAATTTTATGGGTCATGCTACCACGGTTTGCAAAAACAACACTCTGCTCAAAATCAGCAGATCGCTGCAGACAGCCACAGATGACCGCCAGCCCCCACCTCTCTCGATCACCTACCATGTCCATCGAAACTCTGTCTCCGGCTCCGTAAAAAATTCTTTCCTCTTGTCCAGCTTCCAACCATCCGTTAATCCCAAGTGGTGGGGTAACAGTTCGAGACCCCTTTACATTTCGTTTCCCTTTCTGCGTTCCTAGTGTTCAAAACTTACTAACCCCATCGCACTTCCTCAGTTATAAACGTAACGACCATCGGTAGTCACTGTTTACAATGCCACGTATACTACGGGGACTTATAATGTATTTCCTCCTTCCTTTCAGTAAATTTTTACGCCTGAGAATGGAAATATAAGTTTCCCAAAACCGGCTGCATTCATAGCAAACAAAAACAACTGACGCGGGTATTTCGGTCTCACCACGCAGCTCAGTTTCGGATGTTTTGCAAACGAAATTCTGTCGAAATGAGAAGTGTCTCCATTTTCCATTAAGTTCATGTTTCTTCACAATGATGAAGGCACATCTTTCAGCAAGTAAGCTAGACTATCTGTAATCTCTTAAGTTTTCTCGGCACTACACTGTGTGCCTGGCAGAGCACCAAGAAGAACACTATCGAGCTAGACTATTCGCTAAGAAAGGGTTCTAAGATTGTCAGTTGAGCATGGGTGGAAGAATATCATAACCTAACCAACAGTCAGTAACAACTTCCATGTTTGAGTATTCTTGTCCGATTGTGAAACTTTTCTTGCGTTGCTATGCCTACCGTTTACAGAACTGCAGTGCTATATGTTTGCACAAATCCAACAGATAAGTACTTTCTTCTGATACGGATTTCTCAACCTCTTACTCAGTTCTAACGAACAATTATTTCAATTTTTACCTCATATTTTTAAATCTTTCTGATGTTTGAGGTTTCAAATACGTCCACTCGCACTGTCTTTCGGTTTTCTACTATTCATCTTCACTACCATATAACGTAGTATAACAAATATTCCGTTTCAGAAACTATTCTTCGGTCGTAAGATAATGTTTGACAACAGTAGATTTCTTTTGTCAAAGATTTTCAAACGTCTGTCTGGACTTGGTGATTATCATGTGAAATCATGCTTCCTGCAGTGACAGAACCTTATCTTGTCTTTCCCAGATTCGATGAAGCACAGAGTCACGTAAGATGTAGCACCTCTTTAATTTCATGATCGGTTCCACATACCGAAACGCGGTTTTGACAAATGTAAGAGTGTTGAGGGACACGTATTGTTTTGATGGATTAATTTTTTTTAGCGTTGGTATCAAAGGAGATATTGATGCAAGTACCTTTTTGTAAGTAATCATATACTTTTTATAACAACATTCGACAGCTCTTGAGAACACAATTACAGTGATATAGCGTTCGTTAATGTTGACGTTGAAACCTGTCATAATGGAAATTCGAGAAATTTCTAACAATTTGAGAGCGTGGTGGCCACAATCGGCATTAGCGTTGCAAATTCATCTTGCTCTCTTCTCACGCGTCTTGCTGATGTGGTATACGATAAGGTGTCGAAGGTGAGTGACTGTAAAAAGATATAAGACGACTTAGACTAAATTTACGGTTGAATGTCAGCTAGCCCTAAATGTGGAAGAATATAAGTTAAAGCGGATGGGTAGGTAGACCAAACCTGTAATGTTCGGATACGGTATTACTAGTGTCCTGCTTGACACAGTAAAGTCGTTTCAATATCTGCGCATAACGTTGCAAAGCGATATGAGAGGGAACAAGCATGTGAGAGCTATGGTAGGAAAGGCTAATGGTCGACTTTAGTTTATTGGAAGAATTTTAGGAAAGAGACCTTTAAAGGAGACCGCATATGGGACGCTGGTGCGACCTATTCTTGAGTACTTCTCGAGTGTTAGGGATCCATACCGGGTCGAAGGAAGACATCGAAGAAATTCAAAGGCGGGTTGCTAGATTTGTTACCGTAAGTTCGAGCAACACGTAATTGTTACGGGTATGCTTCAGGAACTCCAATGGGAATCCGTGAAGGGAAGGCCACGTTCTTTTCGAGAAACGCTGCTAAGAAAATTTTGAGAACCGGCATTTGAAGCTGTCTTGCCGAACGATTCTCCTGTCACCAACATACTTCGCGAGTAAGAACCACGAAGTTAAGACACAGAAATTAGAGCTCACGCGGCGGCATATAGATGGTTTGTGAGTGAAACAGGAAAGGAAATGACTATTACTGGTACAGGATACCCTCCGCCACGCACCGTATGGTGGTTTGCGGAGCTACGTAGTTGTAGATGTAGATGTAGAAACACCGCCAACCAGAGCTCCAGTGCTACGCTATGTCAGAATGTGAATGAATTCGCCTGTCTACACTGCAGGCTGCTCATTCCTGCTTCAACATTCATTGCGTGCAAACATGTACACCAATGAGGAGAAGTTGAATACACTATATTTTTGTGGTGAATGTAAAAGAAGTGCCATAAAAACATTACAGCGGTACAGGGCAATCTATCTGGATCGCCATTGTCCTACGCGACAAGAAATTGCACGAATTAGTGAGACGCTGCATCGACAGAATTTTCATCTCTACCATCTGCCACTGCATCAGGCACTGGACGACCTCGATTTTGAATGTCGTACAGAAATTTGTTGGTTTGTGCTTCAATAACTGAGAGACGACCCTATGTTTCTCCAGCGCGTTTTCCTTACCGATGAAGCAACGTTTACTAACCAAGCTAATGTAAATTTGCATAAATGCACTATTGTGCAGCCGAAGATCCACACTGGCCTCGTCAGGTGCCGTGAAGCGTAAACGCATGGTGCGGCATCATACGAAATTCCATTGTGGGAGCTTACTTCATCTCAGGCGTTCTAAATGGGCGCTCGCACTCGCCCTTCCTGACGGACATTCTGCCTGTACCTCTAGAAGAGGTACCACTGGGTATTCGACAGTGCATATGGCCGCAACACGACGGTTGCCCAGCTCACTCGTCCCGGGTTGCATCGCATATACCGAATGAGGTTTTCCCTGGACGTTGGACAGGCCGAAAACCTGCTGTCAAATGGCCTGTGAGGTACCCCGATTTCACTTCATTGATTTCTTTCTTTGGGGAGCTCTCAAAGATGCATTGTATAATGAATGCTCCAACAACGCCAGACGATGTGTGTCGTCGAATTGACAATTCATGATGTACCATATTATCCACTGTAATTACATCTGTTCATCACTCTATCTATGGGTGTTTGCAATTATGTCTTCAGTCCATGGTTCAGTTTGAACATATGCCCAAATAAAGTTGGTTGGTTGGTTGTTTTGGAGGAAGAGACCAAACTGCGAGGTCATCGGTCCCATCGGATTAGGGAAGGATGGGGAAGGAAGTCGGCCGTGCCTGGAGCGATTTAGGGAAATCACGGAAAACCTAAATCAGGATGGCCGGACGCGGGATTGAACCGTCGTCGTCCCGAATGCGAGTCCAGTGTCTAACCACTGCGCCACCTCGCTCGGTCCCAAATAAAGGATAAAGTTATTTTTTTGGAAGATAAAATTTATGTTATATGAATTGGGTGGTTAACAAATCATTATTAGTGTGTATTATTGCACTGCAATGTCAAATAAGTCGACAGCGTGTACTGCACGTAGCTGGTAACACTGTCATTACGTGCTTACGTTCAGCATTAAACGATGTTTCGTTAAGAATATTTATTTTGCGATGTACAGGTGGCCAACGAAGCATTTTTAATTAGATGTTTATTTCAACGAACGTGTGCCACATGATATAATTTAGAGCAGAGACGGCATGTATTTTACCTTTAAGAAGCATACCGCCACGTACAGGAAAAGGTAGGTCAAATCTTCCTTCTAACATTTAGATATTTAATACAGTAGGTGCTTTTTGCAGCGTAGGAGACCTTCTCATTTTTAAGGATGAACAGTTTATTTCTCTGCTTCACCTCACGTAAATCTGGGAAGATACAGAAGTGTGAAATAGTTTTCCTAATCCCTTTGTAATACGCTAGATTACAGTCTATGTCGCATTTCCATATACAGTATTAGTAGGTGAACCTACGTATAGGCCGCAAATTGGTTCATGGAAAAATAAAACTTTATTTTCGTAGTGCAGGCCTACCTTACAGTATACCACTAAGCAGCTTGGTCCGAAACGCCTGCTTGGCAGTGTTTATACCACAAATGTCGTTACCGTCCACCGT
This sequence comes from Schistocerca americana, assembly GCF_021461395.2. Lineage (NCBI taxonomy): Eukaryota > Metazoa > Arthropoda > Insecta > Orthoptera > Acrididae > Schistocerca > Schistocerca americana. The sequence continues at coordinate 658,580,301 of NC_060120.1, read as the reverse complement.
ACTCTCACATTCTAGGACATTTCTCTTTTTTACGACAGGCTTCAACATCAACATTAACAAACTCTATATCACTGTATTGTGTTAGTAAGAGGTATCGAATGTAGTTATAATAAGTATACTATTCCATTTTGAAAATGTACTTGCTTCAATATCTCCGTTCAGAACAGCGCTAAATGCATTAACGAAATGAAAAAATTCGAGCCCCTCTAACATTTGCCGCAAATCGCGTTTAGGTATTGCAGCGGTTCACGAAGTAAAAGTGGTATTACGTTTTACGGGATTCACCCTAATATACAGGGTGGTACCTTGATAGTGACCGGGCCAAATATCTCACGAAATAAGCATCAAACGAAAAAACTACAAAGAACGAAACTCATCTAGCTTGAAGGGGGAGACCAGATGGCGCTTTTGTTGGCCCGCTAGATGGCGCTGCCATAGGTCAAACGTATATCCACTTCGTTTTTTTAAATAGGAACCCCCATTTTTATTACATATTCGTATAGTACGTAAAGAAATATGAATGTTTTAGTTGGACCACTTTTTTCGCTCTGTAATGGATGGCGATGTAATAGTCACAAACGTATAAGTACGTGGTATCACGTAACATTCCACCAGTGCGGACGGTATTTGCATCGTGATACATTACCAGAGTTAAAATAGACTGTTTACCAAATGCGAAAAGGTCGATATCGTGTTGATGTATGGCTATTGTCATCAAAATGCCCAACGGGCGTGTGCTATGTATGCTGCTCGGTAGCCTGGACGACATCATCCAAGTGTCCGGACCGTTCGCCAGGTAGTCACGTTATTGAAAGAAACAGAAAGTGTTCAGCCACATATGAAACGTCAACAACGACCTGCAACAAATGATGATGCCCAAGTAGGTGTTTCAGCTGCTGTCGCGGCTAATCCGCATATCAGTAGCAGAAAAACTGCGCGAGAATCGGGAATCTCAGAAACGTCGGTGTTGAGAATGCTAGATCAACATCGATTGCACCCGTACCATATTTCTATGCACCAGGAATTGCATGGCGACGACTTTGAACGTCTTGTTCAGTTCTGCCACTGGGCAGAAGAGAAATTACGGGACGATGACAGATTTTTTGCACGCGTTCTATTGAGCGACGAAGCGTCATTCACCAACAGTGGTGACAGAAACCGGCATAATATGCACTATTGGGCAACGGAAAATCCACGATGGCTGCGACAAGTGGAACATCAGCGACCTTGGCGGGTTAATGTATGGTGCGGCATTATGGGAGGAAGGATAATTGGCCCCCATTTTATCGATGGCAATCTAAATGGTGCAATGTATGTTGATTTCCTACGTAATTTTCTACCGATATTACTACAAGATGTTACACTGCATGACAGAATGGCGATGTACTTCCAACATGATGGAAGTCCGGCACATAGCTCACGTGCGATTGAAGCGGTATTGAATAGTATATTTCATGACAGGTGGATTGGTCGTCGAAGCACCATACCATGGCCCGCACGTTCACCGGATCTGACGTCCCCGGATTTCTTTCTGTGGGGAAAATTGAAGGATATTTGCTATCGTGATCCACCGACAACGCCTGACAACATGCGTCAGCGCATTGTCAATGGATGTGCGAAAGTTACAGAAGGCGAACTACTCGCTATTGAGAGGAATGTCGTTACACGTATCGCCACATGCATTGAGGTTGACGGACATAATTTTGAGCACTTATTGCATTAATATGGTATTTTCAGGTAATCGCGCTGTAACAGCATGCGTTCTCAGAAATGATATGTTTACAAATGTATATGTATCACATTGGAACAACCGAAATAAAATGTTCAAACGTACCTACGTTCTGCATTTTAATTTAAAAAACCTACCTGTTATCAACTGTTCGTGTAAAATAGTGGGCCACATGTTTGTGACAGCGCCATCTATCACAAAGCGAAATAGGTGGTCCAACTAAAGCATTCATATTTCTTTACGTACTACACGAATATGTAATAAAAATGGGGGTCCTATTTAGAAAAACGCAGCCTATATCCGTTTGACCTATGGCAGCGCCACCTATCGGGCCAACCATAGCGCCATCTGGCTTCCCCCTTCAAGCTAGACATGTTTCGTTCTTTGTAGATTTTTCGTTTGACGCTTATTTCGTGAGATATTTGGCCTGGTCACGATTAATGGACCACCCTGTATACTCTACAAACCACTACGTCACTGTGTTGTCTAGAAATAGCACACCTGCACGCCACTCATAGTCCACTCCTCAATTAGCAGACGCCCCTCAGTAGCCGACTCCGTGCAGAGGAGCTTTATACCTTGTAAACAGCGACGGGCAGGTGTCTCTTGTGTAAACGCCAAAGCTTCGACCAGTGCCGGCTAGTCACTGTTGAGCGCCGTAGTTTTCGGTTGGACGCCTCTTGAAGTTTTAAGCACAAAGCCCTGCCTTCCGGGGCAGCACTTCGAACGGAAGTATCTAGCGTATCTGAAGTGGTACACATTTGACCAGCAACTTTCAGCTTAAAGGTGAGACTGCAAGTATTCGGGGTGTATTCACATGTCTAGAAATCCCGAAAGTCTTATGGTAACGTAAAATAAATGTTCTTTTCGCGTATCGTTTTGCGTTCGGCTTTCCCATGGGAAATGTTACGCACAAGCCTACGTTCTCGCTTCTGATCTAATCAGAACACGTGGTAATTTGTATCCATTTCTGTGTTAAGCATCTGTAAATTCAAGTGGCTTACGAACAGACTGTGCCACTCGCAAGGCCACTTTTCAGAAATTTATTCTTGCGTATTCTTATGTTATGATTTTTTCAGTCTATGTTAAATGTTCTAATCTGATCCAGAATGAGATTTTCACTCTGCAGCGGAGTGTGCGCTGATATGAAACTTCCTGGCAGATTAAAACTGTGTGCCGGACCGAGACTCAAACTCGGGACCTTTGCCTTTCGCGAGCAAGTGCTCTACCATCTGAGCTACCCGAGCACGACTCACGCCCCGTCCTCACAGCTCCACTTCTGCCAGTACCTCTTCTCCTACCTTCCAGTTTCAGTTCTAATCTGATGTTTGTGTCTATTCACGGCGATTAAGTTTGTTATACTTCTGCTTACTTATACGAGGGCATGCTGAAAAGTAATTCCACCGGATTTTTTATGTGAAAAATCTTAAAGCTCTTTAAATAAAATGAACTTTATTAACGTTCTACATCTTTATTCTTCATGTCTACGTATGTATTTCTCAACATAGGCACTCCCGAGAGACACGTTTTGTTGATGCCTTCACTGTACAATGTTTGACTCTGTTGACGGAGCCACAACCTCACCTCTGCTTGCACCATTTCATCACTATTAAAGTGGTCTTCGAAGTTTTGAAAATCGGATAGGGCCAAGTCGGAACTGTATGGACGATGATCGATGGTAGTGAACCCAAGCAATGGACTGTTACAGCTGTCGCAGGGCTGGCGTGTGGTCTGCCTTTGTCATGCTGAAGGAAAGGGTGCTCCATGTGTGGACGAACTCTTCGAATCCGTGCTTTCAGTTTTCTGAGCTGTTTCTGACGCACCGACGTAATTGGGTTGCACATTGCCACGTCACACGCTATAATTTGGAGCTCTCTGGTGACAGACGGTTGCAACTTGTGTCAGCGAAGTAAGAAAGTTACCCAGTAATGTGCATGACAGGTAATACCTCAATTGATACTGGAACAGAATAAAAAACTCGGAGGCATTACTTTTCGACATGTCTCCGGACATTATACATATGGCTGGACTTACCTAATTCATTATCTTATACCTTTCCTTTGTTCACTAATTCCACACTCGTACCTTAATTCCATGCATGGTTGTTTAAGAATTGCTTCATAGAAAACGCGCTTCATTCTCTTATATTGCAGCCTGCTCAGGTCTTACGATAAATACGTTAACATCGATTGCACTTATCTTTCGTAAGAACTTTTCAGCACTTTAGGTAAGGCATTGCAAATACGGTGCTCCGATATAAACGGCGACAGAGACGGTGCCATCATAAATAATTGCTTCAACCACGCAAGGTCTTGGTTTTCAGGTTGTTACGAACTCATATGTTCTGCAAAAGTTGAGCCTACAAGTCCCAATTTTAACACATTTTGAAGCAATACAATATGGTATTTTCATTCTAGGTCTTAATTCAAAATTGAGTTATGCTACTTTTGAGTAGCCCCCTCTCCCTGTCGTTGTGCTTTGCTTAAGTCCTGTCATCTCGAAAACTTAAAAACTAAAGTCAGATTGCGTCACTGATGGATCACGTGAAGTTTCGGAACAGAAACCGGGTTCTTAATCTTGTATGAACACTCAGGTATAGTTTGAAAAGGAGTGTAGGCTTACAAGTGTTCATTCTACCAATATTACCTGTTTCCTTTCCAGTTTTATTCGCGAGAGGAAAATGACCGTTCACTCTTTAAGTGCCATAATTCCTCATATGCAATTCTTGTGATCGCTGAGGAAGATATGCGACGGTGGTGGCATAATGGTTGCACAATCTTCGTTTACAGTGTCCTCTAATTTACCTAATAGGAGTTCGCAGTTGTTATGTCGTCTTCCTTAAAAGGATACCCGTTTAAGTTCCCCAAACATTTCTGTTACACTTTCTTTTGGGCTATACCGACCTATTAAGATTCTCTGAATTCATTCGACATATGTTATCATCTCTACGTGGTAAGGACTATGAACACTAGAACACCGTTCCGGAAGTGGTCATATCAATGTCTTCTATATGATTTTCATTACAGATGCACTACATTTTCGTAGAACCATTCTAACATATCTACGTCTTCCATTCGCCTTCCCTAATAGCGATGTTATGTGATCGCCCTGTCGTTCCATTCCACACCGCCTCTTAGAACCCCCAAAACACCTTGTTCTAAATGTTTATTACTGAAGTTGTATTCAGTTACCACCGGGTTATTTCTCTTCGCTATAGGCACTGATTCACGTGTATCCACATCTAAAGAGAGCTCCCATTCATTACAATAAATGCAATTTTTTTCCATGTCTTTCGGTAATTTCTTACGATACTGCAACGACGATACTTACCTGTACTCGGCAGTATCGTCAGCCAACGACCCTGTCCGATATATCGTTTATATACACGGTGGTCCAAATAATGTATAAACTGCTTAATAGCTCATAACTTCGAAATTAACTGATGGAAACATCTCATTACCGATGAAAACCACCAAAAATTACCGTGAAAACATGCATTTAAAAAAGCAGATAAGAACTCGCGTGCCGCCTTCCTAAGAGACAGTCATCACTCCTTCCAAACGAATTCTGTAAGTGTAGACCAAATGCGGCTTAAATTCAGAGGAATAGTCTCGGCGACAATTGAGAGATTTATATCGTATAAATTAAAAAAAAAGAACTGATCGTCCATAGCACACACTCAGGTCAGAATATGTTGCAGAAACAACGAAAAAACATGCCAGATATAAAATAACTTAAAATCTGCAAGACTGGCGATGTTTTATTAAAGCTCGATAATTAGCGGGGACTTCAGTGCGAGATGTTTTCAGTAGCTTCCACAACGAAAAACTGCTTCAAAATCTGGACGAAAGCCCGAATAGATTGTGGTCATATATACGGGACACCAGCGGCAAGATTCAAACTGTATCTTCACTGCGTGATACCAGTGGTTAAATTAACGGGGCAGTGTCGCTATAGCAAAGTCATTAAACACAGTTTTTGATGTGTTGGTAAATGTGCCAACACCTTGTAGATAGAGGCGGCCTAAATGCACGTTATCTAACGCAGATTGGCGTGAGCTCTGGAACAGGATAAGTAGTGAATTCTCATAAGAAAAGTATGCAGCTCCTCAAATACTTAACTTTATTCCATGTTGTGGTACATCGCTGTTGATAATACAAATAAGACTCTCTTCAGATACGGTTAATGGCGCCTTGCTAGGTCGTAGCCATGGACTTAGCTGAAGGCTATTCTAACTGTCTCTCGGCAAATGAGAGAAAGGCTTCGTGAGTGTAGTCGCTAGCAAAGTCGTCGTACAACTGGGGCGAGTGCTCGTCCGTATCTGGGGCGAGTGCTCGTCCGTATCTCGAGACCTGCCTTGCGGTGGCGCTCGGTCTGCGATCACACAGTGGCGACACGCGGATCCGACATGTACTAAATGGACCGCGGCCGATTTAAGCTACCACCTAGCAAGCGTGGTGTCTGGCGGTGACACCACAGTTTTCACCAAAGAAGACGAAGTACATATTTTAGAATTCCAATCAAAAACAACTGCCAACATGAGTAACTTAGCACATAGTCTCCTGCCATCCTATTATCGAATGACAGGCTTGCAACACCCACGTTTAGTTCCGTAACTGAAAACAAAACAACGTTTATGTGTCGACTGTCACTCAACAAAACAAAACAACGCCTTTATGACGACTGGCAGATAAATAGACTATTTAACTACCAAAATTGAGATGGTTTCGTCAATTTGGAAGCTATGGACTATTAACCAGTGTATACATATTTTTAGGACACTCTTTATATTGAAACATTAGAAGTCCCGTTAGGCTGCGTTGGGGTACGCACAATCTTTCTTTAGTTTCCGTGAAACATCCGCCGTCCAGTTTAACGTCCTGGGTACTATTAGTCAAATACTTTTCGTGTCAGTCAAATAGTTGCGAAGGCACTTTATATGTTCGTATCTTGGTTAGCAGTCGGAGAAATGGTACACTGCCGAACGCGTTTCGGAAATATAGGTACATAAAACACACATGTTCATATGTGTCTATTGTTTGTATGTTGTCATGTACATTGTGAATCCAAACAGTTTCGAGCCTGCATTAATAAAAAATAGAGAACAGTTCAGAGGGTGGTTTTAATGTCTAGGTGATGTATATACTTTCCCCCTACTTGAGTAATACACGCAGAACGTTTATACAAAATGTGATACCGTCAAAAGAGTCCCTCTTTGCATTATATTGGGTTGAATCTCGCTTATGTTGTGAAGGCACTGACAATTCATGTGACATTCTGCATTTTGTTGTTTTGCAGACACGAAGTCTCGTCACACGTGATGATTTTGTTCCAGAAAAGAATTGTCCGTGTTTCGCATTTCAGTCAATCAGCGGCAGGCGTCCACATATCGTCGTTTTCCTTCAGTGGTCAAGAAGTGCGGGCAAATTTGGCACACACTTTTCTTTTCTTCAGAACATTCTGGAGAAATTCTCTTGATTTAGAGACGCTGCTCAATTGTGATTTGTGATGCAACACGTTGACACACTACAATCGTGCGTCCACTGCTTAACGATGCCTGCTCACAACTGACCATTCGAATGAATATATATTGTTCACAGTTGTTAGCTGAAGCAGCCACCATAGTTAATGGGCTGACGTCGCTTATATGACAGAAATAGAAACAGTTACGGAACTTTTAGGACGGACGGCGTACGAATTATGCGAGCAGTATTTCACATGTGTAGTTTTTCCTCTAACCATACCTCTAACCATACCGATCATTGGAGAGAAACTTCATTTCCTCAACGAACATTATATCTTGGAATATGTTCCCACGATCCTGCAACAGTCGGGCATTAGTGATACTGGTTCGTAATACTGTGCATCCGATCTTTTACCTTTTTTGTGGAAAATAGCAACTTTCACTCTTTTTTCTGCCAGATGCTACTATTCACTGTGCAACAGAATCTGAATAAGAATGAGCTGGGAAAGGAGATAATTTCGCAACATATTCAATGTAAAAACTAAATGGTATTATGTCAGAGCCTGCTGCCATAATCGCTTTATGTAGCCCTGTTTTCAGTACCAGGGATACCAATACTGATGCCTGTCATGTTTAATTTTGTTCCACTTTTCACTATCGTATTGTGATCTGTCCTTTTTTATTGTTAGTTATTAACTTAATAACTGCCATATCACAAGAAAATCTCTTTCGATGATTTTATTTTAGTGTGTTGTCTACAAATTCTCTCATTGCTTTTGATCCAATTTAGTTCCCTAGTCTTTTCTCAATTTTTTTTACGCCTTGGACGCATGTATGCCCATTTTGTATGCTCCTCGAAAAGTGCTTGACTGACTTGCACCTTTCTTATTCTCGTACAGTTTGGGCAGATAGCGTTCGCCTCCGTGGCACAGCGCTACCGTAACCGCATACGACGCAAGGCGGCCAGGGTTCGATTCCCCGAAGGGGATTGGGTGTCGTGTGATTTCATCGTCATTGACACGCAAGTCGCCGAAGTGGCGTCAATTCAAAAGACTTTCAATAAGGTGGTCGAACTCCGAAGGTGGTATTGCGGCTAATAAATGCCATACGACCATTTCATTCTTGTGCAGATAGTGTAAACACCTCGTGATACTTCGTCTACCCTCTTGAAAATTATAGATTTTTTTATACATACATCCATCCGTGCAAAATGTATTACGTTATGTTGCCTTTTAATAAGTCTTCCTTCCACTGTACATCGTCTTGTTCACAATGATCTAACTTCGGACCTTGTACCATGGAACAAGCCTGATATTTAATTCTCCAAATAAACTAGTCGTAGTGCAGACAAGCAAATTTTTTATAGGTCTGATGTTTCGTATTTTCAGCTATGTTACTCGGGTAACGAACAAAATTTCGTCATCTTCTGGCTGTAACGTTCCCTGACAACACTCACACTATTAATGAACTAAAATTTAATTGTACTATATACGCCACTATGAAGCAACTTGTATATACTGAAATTATTTAACAAAAATTATTATTTAATTTTCACATTTGTGCATTCGTTATTATTGTAATATTTTCTGTAGTAATATTCTCGATGTATTTATGATTGTAATATTTCTATACTCACAATGTAATTGCGAAATGTGTCAATATCTGCGATAACAAAAATTTAAATTCTGCCACAGAGGAAAATAATGTTGTAAGATTACAAAGAGATGTTAATGGTCAGCAGTAGTATAAAAAGCACCACGTAGTGTGTATTCTTTGTCGTCTTCCTGGAGAGCTGAAAGTGAGAGGAACCTGTGACGTAGCATTTTATGAATGGGTAGACTTCTTTGGTCTGTATCTAGATTTAGCCGCCAGTAGAGGAGAAATTACAAACTAATGTAAGTTGAATTATTGTTGTGTCTAAATACATTATAGCCGGCCGAAGTGGCCGTGCGGTTAAAGGCGCTGCAGTCTGGAACCGCAAGACCGCTACGGTCGCAGGTTCGAATCCTGCCTCGGGCATGGATGTTTGTGATGTCCTTAGGTTAGTTAGGTTTAACTAGTTCTAAGTTCTAGGGGACTAATGACCTCAGCAGTTGAGTCCCATAGTGCTCAGAGCCATTTGAACCAATCTAAATACATTATAATTTAACAAAAGTGTGTATTACTAATGTAAATTAGCTTGCCCATGTCATCTATAATATTTCTTTAAAGAATTTTCAGCATTTTTAGCGGTGTTGCTGGGCTGTGCCGCGACCGAACGATTTGCAGCGGCGGCACATTTAAAAAATTGTTCCGCTAAGAAAAATTAACCAAACCCGTAAATCGGGAGCAGATAAAAAATTAGCAGTGAATTAAGAAAACGTTTTTCTTTTACAGCGATCCTGAGACTGATGGAATTTATTACTAGTTTCACATTTGTGCATTCATAGGCGGATAGTTAACGTTGAAATTTAACAATTTTGGTTCTTTCAAATAACTTAAATGTATAGTGAAGTGTGTTTTATCAATGATAATTAAACGTCGGCTTGTCAATATTTAACCATTTTCTGCTAATAGAGACAGTCTTGTGTTCCATAGCTAACGCCGGGAAAGAATTCAGTAAATATTTAAAAAAAAAACACTGCATTTAGAAAATGTGTGCCAAGGCCGAATTATGTAAAGGATTTAAATCTCAACTAAATATTCTTAATCAGTTAATATGAATTCACGTAATTTTAAATGTACTTAATTCTGTGTAAATGAATTTTTATTACCACACGTAAATAAGAGGTTCTACAACAAAGTTCATACGTACAGAAGGAAAGAAAGGCAAATTAACTAAAAACAAATTTAAAAAAAGGTAACTGATCATTCTTTAATTTAATTTCATTAAATTGGCGCCCAACGTAATATTTTTTTAATGTACTGTATGTATTGCCTAACCAATATTGTGTGGTAATACCTGTGTATGATTTTTTGCATGAGAACACTATATACCCAGAGGCAAGCTTAAGAAGAGAGCTCATTATATCGAAAAATTAATCACCTACCACAATACCAGGGGGCAGCTGCACCCAAGATAGATCACCATAAGGTAAAGCTACAGTGTAGTTGTCCTGTGGGTAGTAAAGTAGCCTCAGTGCAGTGTTCTCGGATCATTAGTGGTGTGCTTGTTGTTAGTGTTTAAAAAAAAATAACAGGACATTTGAGTAGTTAGTCATTGTATTATATAATAGGTGTGTTTCAACAAATGACCATTTCTTGTGTGATTGTGTCAGTGAAACCTAAGTGTTAGGATGTTTAGTTCAGATTTTGTTTCTTTTGTTGACTATGGTTAGATTGCGTAGTCAGAAAGATATAAACATGGATAATGAACAACAGTTAGCAAGCAGTGATACCGAGTTAGAAAGTGGGGCACAAAGTAATGTTAGTGGCGTAGTTCAGGAAGTACAATGTGAGAATCTGGGGGCAGAAGGGCAAGAAATCTTGCCACTGCCAGCCAGTGATTCAGTTGAAGGTAGAAATACTGTACCACCCACAAGCACTAGACACGGACCAGAGAGTGGTGAGGTGTCAGAAGTGCAATCATTAAGAGTTATGTTCGAGCGCATGCTCAATTTCCAAGCTACGTTTATGCATGAACAAGCAGAGCGTGATCGACGCCACCATGAGAGAGATTTGCTGTTAATGCAATCTTTGGAAGCTATGCAAAGTGAGATTGTTAGTTTGAAACAAAACTATGAAACCATACCCAAAGCGGTGGAAGAACTGAGCGAAAGAGTAGATAATATCCAAGTGGCTAACGCCAGTATCGTGGGTGAAATCAGTGTACTGGCTAACAGGATGGAACAATTAGAAATTGACACAAGTCAAGTAATTGAGCACAAAATATCCGAACGAGTGCACAAAATTGAAAACGAATTTATAAAAAAAATAGACGGGAAGGTGCACGCCGCGATTGAGGCCAAAGACTTGAGCTCCGATGCGGAAGTGCAGGACCTAAAGAAGGCGGTGCACACTGACATTCCGCTGTGACAGCGAAGTGTCAACCATCGTCTTGCGGAGCTGGAAAGCTGCTTGCTGCACGGCACGTCTTGCGGAGCTGGAAAACAGCTTGCTGCACGGCGACGCACAGGCGTGAGGGCGGTGCACACTGACATTCCGCTGTGGCAGCGAAATGTCAACCATCGTCTTGCGGAGCTGGAAGGCAGCTAGCTGCACGGCGCGTCTTGCGGGGCTGGAAAGCAGCTTGCTGCACGGCGACGCACATGCGTGTGTCACGCCAGCCAGGTTCAACAATGATAGGCATATAAGCACAGCAGTGAAAAATTGCGACTGCGAGACAGAACAGGCAACCAATGTTAGCGAAACAAACAAATGTCACTCCAAAATAGTGATTGAAGAAAGCCTGATTAAAAACCGACAGTTTCAGATCTTTACAACGAAGAAGAAATCTGTTCACCCTGTAGTGTTTATCAAGGGATTTAGAAACATTTTGCCTAGCGTTTGGAGTCATACACAGAAAATACAGTTCGTTATGTCTTACATACAAGGAGATGCTGCATTATGGGCAACCGAAGCAGCTGACAGTTGCGACACATATGAGCAATTTGAAAAGGCATTCTTGGCCAAATATTGGTCAACATGTATTCAGGAGAGATTACGGAAAGAGGTATATAATCCAGAGCCGTATTCTCCACGATTAGGCAATTTGCGAAAATATTTTGAGAAATACATTAATAAGACCCGTTACTGGGACGAGCAGATTTCATCCCGGGATTTGATCAGACTTTTGAAATCACACTTGCCGATACACGTAAAGGAAAAACTTATACACGTACCGGAGAACGACATGGAACATTTCTTGTCTGTTCTGGACTCAATTGACCTGATTCAGGAGGATGTTAAGGCAGCCTCTGAACAGGCTAGAAGTAACGGAAACGGTTACAGAAATTGTCGAAATAACACGCCTCCACCAAATAATGGAAACGGCGGAGGTAACAATAGGAGACAAGATTATATACGAAACGGGAATAGAGGTAGAGACCGCAACGGCAATTGTCCGCCAGTGAACAATGACCGGAAAAGGAGGTTCGATGACGGACATGAAACAGGCCCACCAAGCAATAGTAGATGGAAAAATGCCAGGGGGCCGTGGAACACTAATACCTATAACGATGCAAACCGAACTTGGCCACAGAACCAGAGGCCCAGTCCGGACCGGCAAAACAGCGAAAGATATGACAATAACCGACCACCAATTGCGCAACCGTGGCGGCCGACGCAACACAACTTACACATAGTGGAGGTCAGCGACACAGAGCAGCCATACCCATCCACCTGTAATAATTTAACAAACTAGATTCAGCCGAGGTACGCTCTCCATCGCCGGCTGAGGTTTGGAGTGAGAGCAGCCCGACGCAGAACAAAACATCGAGAATCTGTATCCTCAGGTATAATGATGGGGTATAGATGGGACATGAATTAATAACTGAACCACCCACGTGCATAAAGGAGCACAAAGACAACGTACAAGCGATAATAGAGATCAAAATTAACAATATTGATGTGCAAGCAATCGTAGATACAGGTGCTACTGTCAGTGTCATGAGTATGGACTTATTCAGGGTACTGGGGAAAGAAAAGCGTATGCTGACTTTTCCTGTGAACAATTGCAAAGTCACTGGAGCCATCAGTGCACAGCGACAAATAATGTAATTTCATTAAATGGCTAAATTACCTCATTCTTACGATCATCGATGTATCCCTCCAAGTCGTATTAACTAAAATAAGAAACCTATTAGAAAGTAAAATACCGAAGAGAATTAAGCATGACATGTTTTTCCATCCACTTTGACGGTTCCTTAAACGCTGAATTTACTGCGAATTACTTTCCTGCGAGTCTGTTTCGCGACTAAATAGCGCCATACTCATTAACGTACATACAGATGACACGAGAAGTTGTAAAATTGGAAATGTATTAGCAGTGCTCCAATACAGTGCGTAATGGACGAAAAAAAATGAAAAAGAAAGAGGCAGCTTAGGGCATATGAGAAAATAACTGCAAAAATTCGGCTACTGAGGCTACATGCGAAATGAAATTAAAGGGAAACCCTTATGAAAACATCTATTTCGTTGGAGAGATGGAAGTTGCAAGAAAAGAACATAGGGTTTGGACGAAAAATACCTTACTGTTTACAGTCTACCGCAAAGACATATTACGTCAAGGTACGACCGCAAAAGTTCGTGTAATGATCTCCAATAACTCCAACGATAAATTTAAAAATCAGAAATGTACAGGCCGTGGAATAAAACTTAGGTAATGTTTCTCTTTCTGCAGAAGTAACTTTTTGCAGTAATAACAGCGCATGACAACTAGATATCACAGCCATTTAATACGTAACTCCGTCGGTTCTGTTGTGCCATAAAAGAAATGCTGTGCCAGCTTTGTTAATTTCTTGGACCTGTTCATATGTTTTATGGCACTTCTGTCTAATATTTGCAATTGCCACTCAGTCTTAAAAACAGTCCTCATTAACGAAGCTCAAGCTATATTTACTCACCGTTTAAGCACTCCAGATGAGCTTATGATGCTGCAGTAAACAGCCAGCGGTACAAGCTAATCTCGATAGATCTCCCCACCACTGAGTAGCAAACACAAGAACACATGGCCTCGTATCGCACTGTTATCAGCTTACATCAGCTTCGTTCGTCTATCTTCGTCGATGCTCGGGCACGGCTTCTGCCAATTCGCACCGTTGCTCGATATTTCTGCTCTCTTGTGCAACCAGTTCAGTGGCTCGATGAACAACACTACGTCATCCAGCGTGCAACACTAAGAGATCGTCTTCTTACTGCTGACTTGATGTTACTAATTGTTCAGATGGTTCAGATGGATCTAAGCACTATGGGAGATTTAACATCTGAGGTCATCAGTCGCCTAGACTTAGAATTCTTAAACCTACCTACCCTAAGGACATCCCACACATTCATGCCGGAGGCAGGATTCGAACCTGCGACTGTAGCGGTAGCGCGGTTCCAGACTGAAGCTCCTAGAACCGCTCGGCCACACCGGCCGGCGTTTCACAGTCTTTCGAACAAAGTTATGACCGTTATTGCCAAGACAGATTACCTTGTAGGCGAATAATATTTTTATAGCGTCTTCAACCTTTTTTTTGTTTTTTTCGTTTTTTTTTCTACCACACACAGAACGTCTTACGGCTCCTTGTCGATTATGTTACCGACTAAGTGGATAGAAATGTACCACATACTGTGACGTCGCAGTTCATTAATACAGAAGGCAGATTGAACTTACGAATTTTTGTGTACCTTTCTGGTAACCTGTGTAAATTCGGCATACAATACCTAATTCGCAACTGGTTGAAGCAGTTTAGATACCTCACACGAATGTATTTACGTATGAAAGATTGACATTTCATGAATGGAATCATGCCATTAAACAAAAACAATATCGGCTAGATTAAATGTGTAGGTGTAGATGTTGTTAGGACTATTTTAAAGAACGTAGGGAACGTGCTTCTTCACCAGTCACAGATTTGTAGCGACTCTGGAGGCCATGCGGTTAAGACAGATCAGTAACCTTTGGCGCTTAATGTCAATTTATTTGTAACTGCGGTCGTACATCCAGTATCAGATGATTAATTTCTGCCTATACTACCATCTTAAAATCTGTGGCCAACAAAGTGATCATTTACAACACAAATCGCCTGTCTTATAACTGATGCACAACTATTAAGACAAAAGGAAAGGCCATCACAACTATTACTTTTGTTGTTTCTTACCTTCCTTGTGTCAACTGGCCGTTATTTAGAAGGAAACAGTCGCGATCTAAGAGTAAAATCACTAAGTGTCCTTATAAGGAAAGCTATCAACACATCTTAATTTCACTAAATGGTAAATTACACCCGCAGCAACGCGTGAAATTGAATAAAAATCATTAAAACACTGCTGAATTAAACAACACTGGACTAAGATCTGGATAATGTGACCACTGTGACTTTTGATGTTGGACTACTGTAGTGCGGAGATACTCTGAAAGTGACCTCGAATATCCATTCGTTGCCCATAACAATTGCTCACATTTGATTTGTTCCTTTCTGCTGTTTCTTAGTAACTTCCTTGGAACACCACTTTTGAACTTCTATGATGAATAAGAAAAGAAAGTACGCAAACGCAACAAATTCTGCTTTGTGAAATATGGCTCTCGTTAAGTATAGCACGTGTTAACATATGTTATTCTAAGGAAATGTTTTGTTTCCTGCCAAGTAGTTCTCAGAGAGGCAATTCTGACGCTGCGGTTGTTAATGAAAGCAAGAATAAAGAAAAATCAAGAGACTTTCATGCCATTTGTCGACCTGGAAATTGCGCTCACAATAGAAATTCTGAGAAAAATAGGGGTAAGCTACAGGGAGAAACGGGTAATACACAATATGTGCAAGAGCCTAGAGGGAATAATAAGAGTGGACGACCAAGGACGAAATGCTCGGATTAAAAAGGGTGTAAGACAGTGATGTAGTCTTTCGCCCCTACAGTTCAATCTGTACATCGAAGATGCAATGATGGAAATAAAAGTTGAGGAGTGGGACAAAAATTCAAGGTGAAAAGATATCAGTGATACAATAACATTGCTACCCTAATGAAAGTGAAGAAGAATTACACGACCAGCTGAATGGAATGAAAAGTTTAATGCGTACAGAATATGGATTGCGAGTAAACCAAAGAAAGACGAAAGTAATGAGAAGTAGCAGAAATGAGAACAGCGAGAATCTTAACAGGACTGTTGGTCACGAAGTAGATGAAAAAAAATTGTGCTACCTAGGCAGCGAAATACTCAACGACGGACGGAGCAAGGACATCAAAAGCAGTCTAGCGCTGGCAAAAGGGCATTCCTGGCCAAGAGAAGTCTGCTAGTGTCAAAGATGGGTGTTAATTTGAGCAAAAAATTTCGAGGAATGTACATTAGGAGCACATCACTGTATGGTAGTGAAACATGGACTGATAGAAAACCGGAACAGAAGAGAATCGAAGCATTTGAAGTGTGGTGCTACAGACGAATGTTGAAAATTAGGTGGACTTATAAGATAATAAATGGGGAAGTTCTGCGCAGAATCGGAGGGGAAAGAAATATTTGGAGAACAGTGACAAGGAGAAGAGACAGGATGATGGGATATCTGTTAAGACATCAGGGAATGATTTCCATCCTACTAGAGGGCAAGAACAATGGAGAAAGACGGAGACTGGAATGTTAAATTGGAAATTTATGGCCGGCCGGAGTGGCTGTGCGCTTGTAGGCGCTGCAGTCTGGAACCGAGTGACCGCTCGGGTCGCAGGTTCGAATCCTGCTTTGGGCATGGATGTGTGTGATGTCCTTAGGTTAGTTAGGTTTAATTAGTTTTAAGTTCTAGGCGACTGATGGCCTCAGAAGTTAAGTCGCATAGTGCTCAGAGCCATTTGAACCATTTTTTGGAAATTTGTGATAAGGACTATGGGACCAAACTGCTGAGGGCATCGGTCTCTAGGTTTACGCACTACTTAATCTAACTGAAAACAACTTACACTAAAGGCAACACACACACCAAGGGCCGAGGGAGGACTCTAACCTCCTTCGGTGGAAGCCGCGCGAACCGTGACACGAAGCCTAGACCGCACGGCTACCCCGCGTGGCGATTGGAATGTGGCCAACAAATAATTTAGGACGTAGGTTGCAAGTGGTTCTCCAAAATGAAGAGGTTGCCAAAGGAGAGGAATTCGTGGCGGGCCACATCAAACCAGTCAGAAGACTGATGCCTTAAAAACACTTACTTATAACAGTTGTGAATCTGCGAGTCGTAATTGCCGGTTACACGTCGTTATTTCTATAGTGACTTTGTCTCCTGTAGCTGTTAGATTCGTTAACGATAAAGGTCACTTATACGCAAATGCAGCGTCTTACAGATAAGAGACCTTGATGGATGGTAGAAGAAACACATGTCTGTATTTTAAATTAATTTTATTCGGTATTAGTCATTCGAGCTGGAGTATTTCTTTTGATAGTTCATCTTAATGTGCGTAATACTGTTGCGTGAGGCACCAATGATTCATTGTCATAGAGGTTACATACTTGAGGAAATGTTTCACAATGCTCTGTAACCAGAAGTCAAGAAAAATCACTGGTTTGTGGGATCTAAAGCACGACAGGAATTACATTTTGTTAGATAGCTTCTGGTAATATTTTATCGTTTTGTATTGTAAACTATAGTGCGTAGGCGGACTCGACTCTCGTGACCGTGGTTGTCGAACTCTTGATGCGGCAACTGGCCTGTGCATATCACGGCGTCCGCCTGTTACACAACATTTTCTCAGCTGATGTAAAACTTGGGGCAACGCCTTCCACATGCGATTCACTGGCGCTTGCGTTCCTACTGTCTTGAGTGCTGAGATGAGCTCACGAAACAGTGAGAATTATATTGATTCTTTCAGTAATTTGTATCTTGCAATACTTAAACTATTAATAATTTAATACTATGGACAGCTGTTCGCCAAAATAAATAAATAAATAATCGTTGGTAGGTGAGACGTGGGAGTTAGGGAAAGCAGGAAAGGTGTGGACGGGGCCTAATTAGTACCGTTGGTTGCACAGAAAAACACATAGATTTTATTTTTTTAAAAACTAAACTCTCAAGTCATTTTTAAAAGATTTTACTAAACTGGCGGCTGAAAGCCTTATTACATGAATTGCAAGTTATTGTGGCCTGAAGGCCACAAGCAATGTCACATACAATCAACGGCTGAAGGCCTGATTAAGACGGTTCAAAATTATTCGTCGGCTGTAGGCCAGAAGCAGTTTCAAAAACACACAACAGCTGAAGGCCTGGGTTACACCTTAAAAATTCTAAAACCCTTTCTAATAATCTTAATAACTTGTAACAAGCTATAGTGATCGCTGAAGGCCTCACTAAAACAGTACTGAAAATTATTTGTCGGCTGAAGGCCACAAGCAACGTTACAAATAATTAGCGGCTGAAGGCCTGATTAAGAGAGAATTCAAAATTATTGGGGGCTGAATGCCACAAGCAGTTTTCAGAATACTCAACGGCTAAAGGCCTGAATTACAAGTAAGAAAGGCAGTTGCATGTTAAAATACTAAAATATTTTGAAAACAATCGTAACGAACTATAACAGGCTATAGTGACAGCTGCAGGCCTTATTAAGAGAAAACTGAAAATAATTTGTCAGCTGAAGGACACATGCAGTGTTACAAACTATTTAACGGCTGAAGGCCGGAATTACAAGTGGGGAAGGCAATAACATGTTAAATCATTATAGTAAATTTTAAATAATTATGACAGCTTGTCCAAATAATTCGGAGTGATACACAGACAGTGCTCCCTGGATCGACCTGAGGAAGGTGACTACAGCTGTGTAAGCGGTGAGACAGGCACCCAAGAGTTGAACTCACGTAACAGGATGACAACTCACTCTAGGGGTAGCTTAAGCGCCGACCTACCGGCTAACCAATCCGCCTAATGTCCGATCACCGGTACAACGATGGAATATTTTTAGGCAAGGGCGAAGAGACGGACAGCACCACGTCTTCAGAAACACACCCAAGTCCGAAGGAAACACTATAACTAAGGTAGACCTCCCAAAAACATATGGAAAGTACAATTCAAGAGGCTGTCGAACTACACACCGTGTCGGACAGCATCAACACGTCAAGGAAAGGTACGCTGCCCTTAAAGTACGCTAACCTCCAGGGCAGCTAACTGGGGCATTAGCGGCCACAAGGCAGAAAATACCGCTGGTTGCACTTCACTAATAAGAATAATACTAAATGCAAAGTAACATGAAGGAGTAGAAGGCGGCTAACAGCTTCCACCAACCAGACAGACTCCACTTGTTGCGGTTGGTGTCACTGACCCTGGGAGCAGCAACACACAAACAACAGCGAGATCTCAAACAGTGGAGGTTTCAGTCTTGGACACGGTTCACTCAACTTCAAACGTCCTGGATTCGGTCGTCGGCTACAGGCCCTCGGTCTGACAGTGCCTGCACGCCGCCAGCGGTCCCGGCCTGCCCTCACGCTGTGGACCTCCTTGCTGCTCCGTCTGAAGCCGAACTGATTTCCGTTCGCAATTTCCCACCAAATCCATTACGCTGACAGCATTAAAATAACTGCTCTTTCAAAACCACAAGATACACATGGATCCGGGAAAACAATTCAACCAACAACTCACAATACTAAAACCAGTTACTGTGAAACAACACGGACGAATTATAAGTCGGCACAAACACAGAGAAGCCAGAAGCGGTCAGAAGACCAAATGCACGTCGCTGCTGCGACGACCGACCGCACGACCAACCAACGGTCGTACCCAGTCAAGTCAGGCACGGGAAAGATCCCTGAATAAATCGTCGACTGAAAACTTATTGCCATGAAGTCATTTCGACGGCCAGATACACAGACACACACTCACACACACACACACACACACACACAGACACACACACACACACACACACACACACACACACACAGATGAAAGTTGCACTACTCGAATATGACGGTCCATTCAACTAAAACTCGCTGAATCCGGTCCCTGACGTGGTCGTGCACTCTCAACTAGCTCTACGTACAATGACCCGGAAATGCTAGAGGCCACTCCAAAGATGGTACCGAAGTTCGAGCTATCGATAAGCGTTGCTGCTGCCACTCACAGACAGACAAGGTGAGCAAACGTTGTGGCGCCAGTGAACGCACTACGAAAACGAGACGCCACTGTCACTATTACAAGATGCCAAGCTGTGAACGGCGTCAACACGAGCCACACAGGGCTCAGTAGGTAGTGATTTGTCTTTCTTCTGTGTACATCATTGTGCCACAGGCTTCTTTTTGGCGCGTTTTTGTTAGATCGCTTTCTTATTTGCTAGTTCGGTATAAATTTTGCAGCTGATTTTAAACTAACATAGCTCAAAACTGGTTGACGCTTTCTTGTCTGACGCGTTGTCGAGGATACTTTGTTTACCACTATCGTTTCTCTATGAGCTACATACTTGAAACTTTCAACATATAACTCGGCGGCAGTGCAATATTAACCTGCTTTCTTGCGTGATATGTGGTGGGTGTAGTTTGTGTACCAATGCACTCTCCCCTTTTTCCAGTTCCACTTTTCCTCCCAGTGACTACTTCTTTTTCGATTTCTTCGCATGTTTCCTACTCTCGTTCAGTCTTGAATTCCCTGACGTTTCTATTTCTTTCATTCATAACTACTTCGGATTGCCTTATTTCTGTCTTTTCCGGGAGATTCGTTATGATTCTCTAAAACCCGCGCTGTGATATTTCATTCGACGCTGTGTAACGCTCATGTGGCTATTACTGGGGTTATAGCAGATAGAGACTGCGGGGTCGAAAAGGAGACTACGAGTTACACTCCCATCGACGACGTGTGAAGAGGTGCCATTAGGCCATGCACATCACTAACATGCCAATTTCAGATTAACAGGTCGACCCCATGTAGATATGGGCTAAAGGGAAAGAGGAAGAGTTGGGCTTATACTCTGTGGCTGGCTAACAAAACACCTTTTGAAGCTTCGTATCGACGTACATGTCAGGGGCACCACAAGTGTTTAACGATTCCATTCACGATTCTAAGTGCACAAAGTAAGGTACGGAGTTCGTTTGAATTTAATCTATGTTCTTAACCTGATTTTGTGGACGTATCCATGGATATTTAAAATTTTTTTGTTGTTTCTATGATGCAGAATATAATACTCTCATGTTTTACCCCATCTTGCATTGATGCATGTCTGTATTTGTCGTGGCGTGCTATCCACAAGTTCATCAAGGCACTGTTGGTGCAGATTGTCCCACTCCTCAACGGCGATTCGGCGTAGTTCCCTCAGACTGGTTGGTGGGTCACGTCGTGCATAAACAGCCCTTTTCAGTCTACCCAGGCATGTTCGATAGGGTTCATGTCTGGAGAACATGCTGGCCACTCTAGTCGAGCGATGTCGTTATCCTGAAGGTGTGTACGATGGGGGCGCGAATTGTCGTCCATGAAGACGAATGCCTCGCCAATATGCTGGTTGCATTATCGGACGGAGGATGGCATTCACGTATCGTACACGTGTTACGGCGCCTTCCATGACCACCAGCGGCGTACGTCGGCCCCATATAATGCCACCCCAAAACAACAACCACCACCTTGCTGCACTCTCTGGACAGTGTGTCTAAGCCGTTCAGCCTGAGCCAGTTGTTTGCAAACACGTCTCCGACGATTGTCTAGTTGAAGGCATATGTGACACTTATCGGTGAAGAGAACGTGATGCCAATCTTGAGCGGTCCATTCGGAATGTTTTTGGGCCTATCTGTACCGTGCTGCATGGTGTGGTGGTTGCAGAGATGGACCTCGCCATGGACGCGCATCATGTAGCCTATTGTGGACAGTTTGAGTCATAACACGACGTCCTGTGGCTGCACGAAAAATGTTATTCAACATTGTGGCGTTGCTGTCAGGGTTCCTCCGAGCCCATAATCTGTATGTAGCGGTCGTCCACTGTAGTAGTAGCTCTTGGGCGGCCTGAGCGAGGCATGTCATCGACATTTCCTGTCTCTCTGTATCTCCTCCATGTCCGAACAACATCGTTTTGGTTCTCTCCGAGACGCCTCGACACTTTCCTTGTTGAGAGCTCTTCCTGGCGCAAAGTAACAGTGCGGACGAGACCGAACCGCTGTATTGGCCGTCTAAGCATGGTTTAACTACAGACAACACGAGCCGTGTACCTCCATCCTGGTGGAATGAGTAAAACTAATCGGCTGTCGGACCCACTCCTTCTAATAGGCGCTGCTCACGCATGGTTCTTTACATCTTTGCGCGGGTTTGGTGACATCTGTGAACAGTCAATGGGACCGTGTCTGTGATACAATACCCACATTCAACATCTGTCTTCAGGAGTTGTGGGAACCGGGGTGACACAAACCTTTTTTTTTGATATGTGTATTTTTCTGCCTCGATCAGGGCCAAATCTATCGTTTCTTCGTTCATTATGTATCAAAGCATTGTGCTTTACTTAACTTCGAATCCTCCCAGTACTGGTTTCCATGATTTTGTTGTTAGAAGTGAGTCTCCTTGTTCTTGCCCAACATCCAACCAGTGATGCTGTTCCTAAAGACCATTCTAATGCAATCTACCACAACCAGTAACCTCTGAACCCCATCATCTGTATCCGTCTGTTAACTGCCATCTCCTGACTTCAGTTCTAAGTGGACCATATGAGCCAAAAACAAAAGCGAAATTTGTTTTGGTTTTAAGAAAAAGCGCTGCGAGATGAACAGATAGTCATGACTTAAAACCTTCCTAAAAAAGCATGGTCATTTTGAGTGCCTTTTCATCCCTATATTTGCAAACTCTCATAAGTCACACTTACGATTGTTTCCCATACTGTCATGTAAGTTATTGTGCATTATGTTGGACAGATTATAAAACTTTTCTGTATGGTTCGGTGTGAGTCGCTGTGGGGGCTGATTCTGCGACTGTAAAGTACTGTGATATGTTTACACAACGGATGTGGCTCCTCGTGTTTCAAAGCCAGCGCCACCTGCGACACTAGCCACTGCCTCAGAGCCCTCCCTCAGAGTCCACAGCTTACCGCACAAGTTTGCTTTTCTCACCAGCAGCCATCTTAGTTAAGCTACCTATCATAGATTTCCCCCTACAGCCTGCCACTCGCCTTTACATCGTCTTCTGTTGACTTTGAATCATGGCAGGTTGTCATGGTTCCTGTGAATTTATTTTCCACTATGACTTCTTTTGGTCACTTTATACGCTCACACTTAGGAAAGACAAGCTCAATACTGTACTCCCACTTTATATTCCTCAACTCTTGGCCATCATCCAGTTAGGAACAACTGCACTATTTTTGTATGTAGACGACGGTATAGAAAATGCTTTCACGCTTCACCATACGAGGTTCCACTTGAATCTCACCCTTCTCGAAGTAGTGAATAAAGTTATCTGAAGGTGAAATTTGTAATTATTTTCCGAATGCTTGTCACTTACCTAAGTGGGAGTACTAGAATTTTAAACGTGAGAAATCTTAAATGTGTAAAACTCGTTGAAGGAAGGAATAAGCTTTTGTAACTGGACGTTAGTCCCACCCTAATTTCCGAATATGTCGGTGTACACAAGTATTGTAATTTATGTGCCTTGTTCAGTGGAATAGGCAGCTACCATTTAACATGTTTTTCAGTGTATTACGAGATCCAGCATTGGGTAGGAAGCTTCATACCAAATGTGTATAGTCTTTTTGTGATTTGTGTTTTCTCTGATGATGAAACGGACTGTAAATAGGCGACAGTCGTCTTGGATAGAGGTCAGTCATCTATGGAATACGCTATTTTGATTAATATGTTGCCTGGATACTGACTTTGGCCAAATATTATGTGATGTAGGTTTGTGGCTTGCCATGAATAGAATCTGCCGAAATGTTGTGTTAGCAGCCTTGAACTCTGTATTTACGATGTAAGACAATATTAGGTAGCTGAAAAACTTGTCTGATTTTGTATTTGCTTTGGTTATTTTGTCATTTCGTGTTAAGCTTCTATTCTGTGGTAAGGAGAGAGTCTATGCGTATTTATGGCGGTTCTAAGCGCTTCAGTCGGGAACTGCGCGACTGCTACGGTCGCAGGTTCGAATCCTGCCTCAGGCATGGATGTGTGTGATGTCCTTAGGGTAGTTAGGTTTAAGCAGTTCTAAGTTCTAGGGGACTGATGACCTCAGATGTTAGGTCTCATAGTGCTCAGAGCCATTTTTGAACAAATTTGAAATAGCTCCAGCTTTTAAATTCCGACCATGGTGTTTCGAATGCTTTCCTTGGACGTAAGATAAATGTAGGAACGAGAAACCCACTCCTCAATATTCCCAATCGGATGCTTATGTGCCGTGTTGCCAGCTACATTGGCGGAAAATATCCATACACCGATAAATTATTAATGTAGCGTAATAAAATATCAGGAATAAATTTGTCTTGGTAACATACTGAAGTGATTAACGTTCCAAGATCGCCGGTTAATGTAACTGCGAGGAAAGCTACTGTACATGTGAAATGCTGGCGCACTAATAATCGGTGTAATCGCCAGAATGTTGAATGCAAGCACGCAAATGTGCATGCATTGCGTCGTACAGGTGTCGGATGTCGATTTGTGGGATAGAATTCCGTGCCTATTGTAGTTAGTCGGTCATTATAGGTACGGTTAATGCTGATTGTGGATGACGTTGGAGTTGTCAGAATATGCCCAATACGTGCTCGATTGGAGACAGATGTGGTGATCGAGCAGGCCAAGCATCATGTCGACACTCTGAAGCGCATGTTGGGTTACAACAGTGGCATATCGACCATCGTTATTCTGTCGGGAAACACCCCCTGGAATGCCGTTAAAAAATGGCAACCCAACAAGCAGAATCGCCAGATGGGGGTAGAAATTTGCAGTCAGGATGCGTGGAATAATCACGAAAGCTCACCTGCTGTCTTACTAAATCTCACCCCAGACCATAACTCTAGGTGTAGGTTCAAAGTGTCTAGGCTGCAAACAAGTCGGGTGTAGGCCCTCGCCGCGCGGAGTGGCTGCACGGTTCGAGACGTCATATCACGGATTGCGAGGCTCATCCCGCCGGAGGTTTGAGTCCTCCCTCGGACATGTGTGTGTGTGTGTGTGTGTGTGTGTGTGTGTGTGTGTGTGTATGTGTGTCAGCATAAGTTAAAAATGGTTCAAATGGCTCTGAGCACTATGGGACTTAACATCTGAGGCCATCAGTCCCCTAGAACGTAGAACTACCTAAACATAACTAAGCTAAGGACATCACACACATCCATGCCCGAGACAGGATTCGAGCCTGCGACCGTAGCGGTCACGCGGTTCCGGACTGAAGCGTCCACAACCGCTCGGCCACAACGGCCGGCAGCATACGTTAGTTTAAGTTAGCTTAGCGTAAGTCTAGTGACCGATGACCTCAGCAGTTTGGTCCCTCAGGAATTCACATACATTTGAACATTTTGTAGGCGCTCACCTGGTGTCTTTCTAATCAACACACGGCAGTCGCTGGCGTCGAGGTAGCATCGGCTTTCATCAGTAAACACAACACACCTCCACTCCGCTCTCCAACGAATTCTCTCTCTGGGCACCAATGAAGTCTACAACAGCAATGGTTTGGGTTCAGTGGAACGCACGCTACAGGGCGTCTTGCTCGGAGCAGTCTTTGAAATAACAGATTCGTTGTGTCACTGTGGTGCCAACTTCTAAAGCAGACGCACTGCGATGCGCTACAGCCATACATCGAATAAGATGGTCATCCCTGTCTGTAGTGTCACATGGCTGTCCAGTGCCCTATCTTCCCGTGATCATCGGTGCCAGCAATCGTGTACAGTAGCTCGGCTTTGAGAGCTATGGGACTTAACATCTGAGGTCATCAGTCCCCTAGAACTTAGAACTACTTAAACCTAACTAACCTAAGGACATCACACACATCCATGCCCGAGGCAGGATTCTAACCTGCGACCGTAGCAGCAGCGAGGTTCCGGACTAAAACGCCTAGAACCGCTCGGCCACTGTACAGTAGCAGTTTCTGCCAAGTCTTTCTGCATTGTCGTTGAAGGAACATTCACGTTCTCGTAGTTGTATTACACGACTTCGTTCAAATTCAGTGAGCTGTTAATAATGGCGTCTTCGTCGTCTTAAAGGCATTCTTGAATAATGTCAAATCATTAAGCCTAATCTCAAAATCTTTACAGCGCATTTTAAAAGCAAACTTGATGTCATCGTCATAGACGCGCTAGCAGCGCCACTCTTACGAAGCTGACGCGAAATCTGAATAGACGTCGTCTTTCAGATGTAGAAACACGTGTATAAACTTTCGTTTATCTTGCACAACTCCTTACTGGTGTTGGGATTTATTTTTCCGTCAGCGTAATTTCTCAATAAATCATACTGTAAATTTAAGTGCGTGGTTGTTAATGATCAAGTTGCAATTCACCTGGAAATCGTAACTACAGTCACAATTCTAATGCATGGGCAACGTGGCTGAGATGTAAAAATCCTTATGAGTAGTTTCTAAAATAATTCCAAGAAATTTCTGTAGTAGACTAACTTCCATTATCTCATTTTTTTTATATTTCACAGTAGTTGTCCTACTTTTGCTGCCTCAGTAGATTTAGCATCGAGAAACTTCAATTTTTACTTTCATTTTGACTCTCCCAGGCGAACTCCGCCGCCTGTAACTCCTGATACCCAAGCCTGCAAGATCACTGTATGCTTTTTAGTGATCTGTGGTTAAATTTATGTTACAGGAGCAGTTACACAAGTTTATTTGTGAGGTTGAGAGAATTTTGTAAATCTTCCCCTTGTTATCTAACGTCTTACCATTTTTTTCTTATGTCTCTACAAGGGTCTACGTTAATACCAGTCGTATGTGTATTCTGGACTAATGGCTGTACCTACTGCTCGTGTTACCCAACTGCTGCAGGAAATGATGCCGTCACCATCTGGTTTCATCGCTTCCAGAGCTCCGTGGCCATTTTACAACATCACCGTACAGTTTTACCTCATCAAGAGCTCCACAGCCGATGTCAAGACCAGTTGCAAAAAAAATATAGAAGGATCATATAAAATGTTTGTCAATATGGCAATTTCAGCCAAATGGACCCTTGTTACCCCTACCTGTTAAGCCCTCAAGATGAATTCAAATGGTTCAAATGGCTCTGAGCACTATGGGACTCAACTGCTGAGGTCATTAGTCCCCTAGAACTTAGAACTAGTTAAACCTAACTAACCTAAGGATTCGAACCTGCGACCGTAGCGGTCTTGCGGTTCCAGACTGCAGCGCCTTTAACCGCACGGCCACTTCGGCCGGCCTCAAGATGAATTACCCTGCCATATATAGAAGGGGGAGGGAAATGCTGGTCGCCCTACCAGTATTGGGCGAGTTGTGAATTTTTGTTGCCAACTAAAAATTTTCCTCCGCTTAAATTTTCGTCGCATTTTCCAAGCACCTTTACTGTGTCCTGTGTTCTAGACAAATTCGAAGTCTCAGCAGAAGCTGTAGTCCCTTGTAATCTGCTGACAAACCAGCGACATACACCAAAGTGATTTGCCAATAATGAGTGCTGGAGAAGAATGATGTGTGGGTTGCAAGACACAGCAAGAGTGTTGGACCTCATATGGCCATTTTCTCTGGATCTGGCTTCCATAAAAGCATGATCTACATCCCCACTTCTTTGCTCTAATTGTTCTCGAACTTTGTTCCACAAGAAAACGAGATTTTCCACGTCCACCATGACTGGCTAGTTGTCCATCTTCCTACCCTGAGCACCCCCAATAGTACAGCATATCGCCAGACAGTAAAATGGTTTGAAATACTCTAACACCCGGCACTTCCTGGTATCAGTAAGGGGTTCCTCCATCTTTCCGTTTAAAAGGTGAGGTTTTCAATAAGACGCTGATCTCATATTTGGGTGGATGACAGTTCAAATGCCTGTCCAACCATCTAGATCCTGCGGTTCCCTAAATTGTTCCAGCAAATGTCAACGTGGTTCCTTAAAAGGGCATGGGCAAATTCCTTCCTCGTCCTTCATCAAGGTGATCTTGAACTGTGTAACGCCTTCGTCGATAATGGGATGTTAAATGTTAATCTTCCTTAATTTGTACCCACGGCCAGCCTGACTGTCAGATACAATGCTGAAAGACTTCTTCTTTTGGGAGTTTCATCGCAGGTCTAAGCAATGGTCGTGTTTTGAAACGCCTGCTACTCTCCTGTAACAAATTCAAATGTGGTGCACAATGGAGGAGAAAAAAGACGCAAGATGTGATAAAATATGGGGGCAGTTTCATCACCATTGCATTTCTCAGACTCATTGTATTATATAAACTTCCCAATTGCAGCAATAATCTAGTGAAAGCGAAGACTTTATTTTTCAGTGTTTTCACCACAAAAATGAACAACAGCGAAACCATAACAGAAATACGTCAGAGAGCACTGGTCAAAGTACTTGTGTGCTGACTGCACCACGTACCGTTGTGGATGATACAAGAACTTACTAAAGCACTCTGTGGCCCAGTTAGCTCATAGGAAACCGTTTCTGTCAAATATTGGTGTGAGGTATTTCAAATAGGAAACAGAGTAGGGATTTCTGAAAGCATCTTCCAGGAAAGACCCCGAGTAGTCCGCACGATGGAACAACTTCTCGAACTCGGCACCGTACTTGTGCGACGTGACCGACATACAGCTGAGCGCGCAGAAGAAGACAGCGCAGGCCCCTCCCGTCTGCATGTCCTCAACGAGAGCCTCCAGGGGGTAGCTGTCCGCCTCGGCAGCCATGTCCAGCAGACGCAGGAGCGCCACCAGCGTGCCGTGGTAGTCGGCCAGCAGCGTGTCCAGGTGGTCGCGGTGCACCTCCTCGCTGGCGTTCATGTACAGGAAGTACAGCAGGTCCGCCGCTCCGCTGTGCACTTTGCTGAGCTGAGACAGCAAAACAGTAACTTTACAACATCTTTACTGGATAAGTCTATGGTGCCTACAGATTAAGAGGAACATTCTCGGACGAAAAAAGTTAAGCACCTAGAAGGTGATAGGGAATGCGGGAGCTCATGAGATTTTATCTCAGCGATTAGAATATCAAGTTAAATGAGCAACAAAATGGTCACTTGTTTCACTGCTTTGCGTTAGAATGCACTGGCACTGATTTTGTTGGATGAGAGTCTGATAGCCATCCTGAGGTACCGCACGCAACATTGCAATCTCAGAAAACTTGAGGAACATACTGAAACTAAAACATCGATAGCTCATGCTACCAGGGATGAAACGCTAGTGCATAGTAAAAAGCTTTTACGAGATAATTCTAAAATTCGCAGCAGCAGTTCGACTAGCAAGTAAAACAAATGTCTTGAAGATACTTCGAACAGAAAGACCTACAGAATAATTGGTAGACTGCATCCAAGAACAAGAAACAACACAGTCTGTGAGCACACCATCGTAATATTGCTACTTATGGAACGTATCTCGGAAAGACAGATTAGACGCCATAGGCGGGTGAGTGTTCATTGGAGTTGAGAAAAATATTGTCTCTATTAAGGGCGAAGTTGAGTGTCAGAGTGAAGTTACATGGTAGCGTATAACAGGTTTAGGTGAAACCTAATAAATAGTTGGATAATTTTACGTGTTATTCAAAGAAAGCCTACAGTCAGAATCGCGTAAAATCCAGATCACGTAGTACTAACTTCAGCCTATCGAGTATGGATTCATTACAGGGTGGTTTACAGATGGGAGGGGGGGGGGGGTAGTTTTGAGTTGTGAACACATTTTCCGCAAACTGTCTTGATTTGATCAGCTATTTCGACAGCCCACACGCAGTGGGTCTACAAGCAGGCCAGACCTTACCGACACTGTCAATATAAAGACGGGTTGAGTGATCGTGGTGGATCAAGAGGGCTAGCAGAGTGTTTCTGCTAGATAATAGCAGATAAGCAGCTGTTAGCATCTCCCTCAGATATTGAACTGACGTCACTTAGACCCACTAAGATGGACGTAGAGGAATTACTGGCAGAGCTTGAACAGACTGTATATCGCAGTCTGGAGAACTACGTGCCTAGTAAGCGGATTAAGGACGGAAAAGAGCCAGCATGGATTAACAAGGAAATTCGTAAAATGCTCAGGAAGCACAGGCTGTTACACCCTCGGTTCAAAAGAGAAGGCACAAATTACTACAAGCAAAGATTTGCAGAGATTCGTGTGTTTGTGAAAAGGTCTATGCGCAAAGTATTCAATGACTACTACCGTCACATCCTAGCAAAAGATCTGGCAGAGAACCCGAGAAAATTCTGATCCTATGATCTCTAAGCAGGTCTAAATCTTCCAATAAGTCACTCGTTGACAGTCTGCTGCAGCAGCTGAAGATAGCAAAACGAAAGCTTAAATGTAATATTTAATAAAATGTTCACTCACGAGAATCGTACAAAAATACCATCGTTTGACTATCGAACCTTTTCCCATATGGACAACTTAGTAATAAGCATCCCCGCGTAGAGAAACAACTGAAAGGGCTGACAACAAGTAAGTCGCCAGGTCCGGATGGAATCCCATTCCTGTTTTACAAAGGAGACTAAGCGGCATTGGCCCCTTGCTTAGCTTGCATTTATCGCGAAACTCTCGCCCAGAGCGAAGACCCAAGCGACTGGAAAAGGGGCATAAAAGAACGGACCAGCAAAATTACATACCAATATCCTTAACATATGTTTGCTGCAGAATTCTCGAACTGATTCTCAGTTACAATATAATAAATTTCCTTGAGAGAGAGAGAAGCAAACACATGAAACAGCATAGCATCACCCGTGCGAAACTCAGCTTGCCCTTTTCTCACATAATATACTACAAACTATGGATGAAGGGCAACATGCTGATTCCTAATTTCTAGATTTCCGGAAACCATTTGACACCGTACCCCACGGCAGACTGTTAACGAAGGTACGAGTATATGGAACTGGCTCACAGATATGGTAGTGACTCGAAGATTTCTTAAGAACAGAACCTAGTATGTTGTTCTCGACGGCAAGTGGTCATCAAAGACAAGAGTATCGTCAGGAGTGCCCCAGGGTAGTATGGTAGCACCACTATTATTTTCTACATACACAAATGATCTGGCGGACAGGGTGGGCAGCATCTGCGGTTGTGTGCTGCTGATTCTATCACTGTAGGAGGTCACAGTTTCTAGTTTGTGTGATGAATGGCAGCTAGCTCTACATGTGAAACAGGTGAAACAAACCCATATAGTTCGGATACAGCACGAGTAGTGTCTCGCTTGATTCAGTAGCGTAACGTAGCAAAGCTATATGAAATGGAACGAGCATGCGAGGATTGTGGCAAAGAGGGCCAATTGTTGACTTTTGGGAAAGTATGTTTTAGCTATAGAAGAGATTGCCAGCCGTGGTGGCATAGCTGTTCTAGGCGCTACAGGCTGGAACCGCGCGACCGCTACGGTCTCAGATTCGAATCCTGCCTCGGGCATGGACGTGTGTGTGATGTCCTTGAGCACTGCTCAAGTGTTTGGGATCCGCACAAGTTCGTATTCAAAAGCGAGCTGCTAAGCTTGAACAAAACGCCGGTATTACGAAAATGCTTCGGGAACTGGGAATCCCTGGAGGGAATGCGATGTTGTTTCCGAGGAACACCATCGAGAAATGTAGAGAACTGGAACTGAAACTGACTGTATAACGATTCTACTGCCGCAGACGCAGATTTCGCAAAGTACCGTGAAGATATGAGAAACTAGAGCACGTACGGAGGCATATAGAGAATCGTTTTTCCCTCCCTCTGTTTTCGAGAGGAAAAAGGAAGGAAATCGCAACTAGTGGTACAGGGTACCTCCACCATGTGCCATACGGTGGCTTGGGGAGTACTTATGTGGATGTAGAGTGAGTAGGAAAAAATAAACGCAAATAATCCAGTGTGATCGCCGAACTACTAACTGAAACGACCATCGATCTAAACTTCTCAGCTTTCCAGTATCACACACTAACAAATATTATAAAAGAATGAATGGAGATTGACAGCAGCAAAAACAGCTGAACATCACAACGTGACTTCTAATACATATACTAAGCAACTCAGAAGAGGAACTACAAGTACAAATAGAACAGAAGTAAATAATAGAATAAGATAAAAGTAAAACAGAACACGACCCCGTCTGAGGTTTTAGGGATGTGTCTCTTGGAACTCGGGCAAATGCCAGTGGCCGCTATCACCCCACCCCTCCCACAGAGAGACAGTTTAATAATGGGAGCAGAACATAAAGTAGAAATATGAAAATGTAGATGTGAAAGATGTATGGTGAGCCTTGTGCACGTAGGCAATTTTGCAGGCCTCTGTGGTTTTCCTTTAGTTGCCATTCAGTCGATCATTGTGCACTGCCACATCCAAACAGGCCACTTGCGTGGATAAGGCATACTTCGACCAGCCGATCACATGCCCCTTTTAAACTCTGG
Source organism: Schistocerca americana (assembly GCF_021461395.2). Classification (NCBI taxonomy): domain Eukaryota; kingdom Metazoa; phylum Arthropoda; class Insecta; order Orthoptera; family Acrididae; genus Schistocerca; species Schistocerca americana. The sequence continues at coordinate 658,548,102 of NC_060120.1, read as the reverse complement.
CAAGTGGTGAGAACATCGTCTCACATGAGCAGGTGTCATTCTCCAGGATCCTCACTAAACCACTAAACTTATGTTTCGGATAACGTCTTCTAAACAGAGAGTATTCTGCCGTTAGCAACTATTGGTAGTCCACCCATGTAGGGGCTCAGGATGAACATCAATGTGTCAGCTTATTCAGAAACTAAATTATAGTGTCCTGCCTCTACCATTAGCGGTAGATATACCTAGTACTACGAAATTTTATGATGATGATACTTTGGATTCATCCATCAAAAACTATCTAGGCATTCATTAGGTCACTTTTGCGCATTCTGTCACTCGTTGCCCTCAGATCTGACTTTTAAAACAGTATCAGGTATTAACATGTTAATACCACGACTACGGTCCCACATCGTCGTTAGCATCAGCTGCGCTGGGTAGTGATGCAAATCAACGACTTGACATTGTGCATTCATAAGCAAACACACTTTCACATACACAAGGCATTAATTATGTGTGAGGGTCATAGTGACTCCTAATTAGATTAAAAACAGCTTTGATCCCTCAGTTGTGACCAGCGTATTTGGGAGATTTCCCACAGTCGTAAGGCATGTGCTGGAACTAGAAATACGCTCCAAATATTCCCATCTGGGACTATCTGTGCCCCGCACCCTCGCATGATATTTGGCTAAAAAGTCCCTGGTTCTATGTGAGTCATTACTCTAACTGCCCGCTCCACCTAGAGAACGACAAAAAATGTATTTAGTTACCAAGAACTCTAGATATTTCAGTAAATATATTGTGGCTATTGTGTAAGCCACAGCCTTTGCTCTGTTACACACACCAATGAATATGCGGACATATACTAGGCATTCATATCTTTCTGCGAGACATATTATCCCGGACACAAATTTTAAATAGCTCCAGCCCTTGAGTTCCGACCATGGTATTTCGAACTCTTTCCTTGGACGTAAGATAAATGTAGGAACTGGAAATCCACTCCCCAATATTCCCAATTGGATACTTATGTGCCGTGTTGCCAGCTCACCTGGGATTTGACTGAAATGAACCTGGCACTGCACTAGGTGAGATCGCAGGCTGCCTGCCTGGGCCCTTGTTTAAGAAATGAAGAAAAAAGTGAATATACATAAAATAAAATTCTGCACTAAAACATCAACCCCCAGCTGTGAGACCAAAATGTTTGCATAAATGTAAATGCTTAACTGTGGACTGCAAGATGGACAGAATGGAGATACTTGAAAGTAGGATTACATGTCTGTTTGCTTGGCCACGGTCCGCAGCAAGCACAGAAATACCTGTTTTGTAAATAAAACCGCCTTTCCTTGATGCAACTTATTTTTCTCAGACGCGTCTCGAAAAAATAAATTAAGTTGCAGCATGAAAAGAACGTTTTATTTACAAAACAAGAAAAATAGATTATTTGAAGAATGCACTGAGGTAACGAAAGTTACGGGGTACAGATATGCACATCTACAGATGGCGGTAGCGCCGCGTACACAAAGTACAAAAAGGCAGTGCATTGGTAGGGATATCATTTGCACTCAGGCGATTCATGTGGAAAAGTTTCCTGCGTGCTTATCGCCGTACGATTAACAGGCTCTGAACGCAAAACACTAGTTGGAGTTGGACGCACGTGGCATTTCATCTCAGAAATCGTTAGTGAACTGAGTATTCAGATGTCACCTAACGACCGAGAGCTGCGTCGTTTGCGTAGAGTTGTCAGTGCTAACAGGCAAGCAAGACTGTGTGAAATAAAAGCATAAATCTATAAGGGACTTACGACGAACGTATCAGTTACGACAGTTTGGCGAAATCTGGCGTTAAGGAGCTATGGCAGCAGACGACCGACGTGACGTCGTTTGCTAATAGCACGACATCGCCTGCAGCGCATATCCTCGGCTCGTGAACGCTAGACGACTGGAAAACAGTGCTTTCGTCGTATGAGTCCCAGTTTCAGTTGGTAAGAGATGATGGTTTGATTCGAGTATGACGAAGACCCCACGAATCCATGGATCAAAGTTGTCAACATGGCACTGTGAAAGCCGGTGGTGGCACCATAATGGCGAGGGCTGTGTTTATGCAGAACAGGCTGGTTCCTCTGAACTACTTTGAGCCCATTTGCAGTCGTCGTGGACTTCGTGTTCCCAAACTACGATTGAGTTTTTATGGACGACTAAGCTCTTTGTGAATGGACCAAAATTGTTCGCGACTGATTTAAGGAACATTCTGGACAGTTCGAGCGAATTATTTGGCTATCCAGAACGCCCGTCATGAATCTCATTGAACATTTTCGAACATTTATGGGACATAATCGAGAGGACAGTTCGTACACAGAATCCGGCACCGGCAACTCTTTCGCAATTATGGACGGCTATGTAGGCAGCACGGCTCAATATTTTTGCAGGGGTCTCCCAACGACTTGTTGAGTCTATGCCACGTCGAGCTGCAGCATATTGCCGCGCAAAAAGAGGTGCGACGTAGTAAAGGACGTATCGCATGACTAGTGACTTTTGACTAGCTCTACCGAAATATACAGAAAATATCTTATGTAACAGCAAGGTGATGGTTAATGTTTTTTGAGTAGATCTGCATAATCAACGAGAACAGGCTAACGAAGTAAATATTCCTGTGTTTGTGGGCAAGGAGTGAAAAATATCAACAACAGCCTGCCTACATAAATAATGAAGCAACGAGAAAGAGTCTGCGACTCTTGGTCTTGCGGAAGCGTTCTCGCTTCCCGCGCACGGGGTACTAGGTTCGACTCACGGCTGGGTCAGGGATTTTCTGTGCCTCGAGATGACTGGGTGTTGTGTGTCTTTCATCCTCGTTCACTCGCAAGTCGCCGTAGTGGCGTTAAAGAACTTGTGGAGTGGCGGCTGAACCGGCCCACGAGGGGTCTCCCGGCCACCAATGCCATACGCTCATTATTATTATTGGGGTGTAAAGCTAGTTCGCGTCCGTAGTATAACACTACACGTGCATCCTAGGTAACGCTAAATGAACTAGCGCATACTGGCAGTCAGATAATCTGAGGCTCTCCTGACTATTAGACACTTTGAGTAAGAGTTATGTCACCAGACAGACCAAACGGCCCTTCTCAGGTCCCTCTGACCAGGAAACTCGGACCCGTGGTTCGAATTTGTCACATAAACATAGAAGGCATAAGCTATGCTAAGTGCCAGTTTCTATGTTTGTTTGTGATCCTTAAACTTTGTTATATTAGTAATGATTGTTTGCAATTGTTAAAGTTTGTTATATTAGTGATTTGTTTGTTTCTTTCTTATGTGTCTGTATTGCCATACTATAAATAAAATAAATAATAATTATTATTAATATTAACTAGAAAGAAATGAAATCAAGGTATTAGATATAAAAAAGCAGTCCGTCTTCTGGCCACGTGTGGCCTACCGAGACCATCCGACCGCCGTGTCATCCTCAGTGGAGGATGCGGATAGGATGGGCGTGGGGTCAGCACACCGCTCTCTCGGTCGTTATGATGGTATTCTTGACCGAAGCCTCTACTATTCAGTCGAGTAGCTCCTCCATTGGCATCACGAGGCTGAATGCACCTCGAAAAATGGCAACAGCGCATGGCGGCCTGGATGGTCACCCATCCAAGTGCCGACCTCGCCCGACAGCGCTTAACTTCGGTGATTTCACGGGAACCGGTGTATCCACTGCGGCGAGGCCGTTGCCGAATTAGGTATAACAATGCAAAATTTTTTAAGAATAATTTACTAATTTCAGGAGGTATTCAAAGCACATAAGAATAAGAAATTAGGAAAAAAATGGACAGCGCTAAGGTAGCGGGAACAAGGGAGAAGGTGGAGTACTAGAGTAATAGAAAATAAGTAATAAAGAAGAGAAAGTTGTTGCATGGCCCTTGTGGGTCAATACGAAAATAAAAACATGATCTTACCTGAAAATCTATAATTCTAACATCTGTAATATTTTCATTCACATATGTAAACATAAAATTATTCTTCCAGCAGTCGCCATGCAGCATAACGGGCAGCCTTATTTCGCTTGATCTCCAGTACCTGAAGACGTCACGTGTGTATTTTTCTGCAAGCCGTTCATACTTTTCAGCGTAGCTCTCGTATCCTTTGTGAACTCTAAGCTGCCGTGCCGCGGCTTTAAAGATTTTGTCAGAGAGCTGTCGGAAGTACTGCTGTGTGCCCTCCGTCACGCTCTTCTTCGGGTCACAGAGCGTTTTGTAGTGGGGCCGGTCTTTGAGGACCCTCGCCGAGGCGGCGTGCAGGCGGGCGTATGCGCGCATAACTGCTGCGCAGTGCTGGTAGTCAAGAGGGCGCGCAGGATCCGCCGTCATGAAGCCGGCCGGCGAGAGGTCCTCAATGGCGAGGAACGGGACGGGGCTTCTACCTGTCAAGTAGCAGAGCGGCGCCACAGGCCGGAACGCCTCGCCCTCCACACTCCTAATCAGCCTGTGCACCTCTGGCATCACCTCACCCAGCAGCAACGTCTCCATCTCAGTCGGGTCGCTGTCCTTCGGCACGTCTTTAGTCTCCCAGTTTTCCTGCAGGCACTTTAGTATGATGCTTCTCTTTTCACAGGTGGCGGATTCTCCTCGTCTGACGGTGGCTGCAACCCTGAAGATGTTGCTTGTGTGGCTCATGCCCTCTTTGCAGCCAGGTTGGAGGTCGATGGTTTCCACTATCAGCTTAGTTTCGTCGTGTCCGTTATTCAGCACAGTCTCTATGAACTGTTTGTTGATCCAAGAAGGAAAGGACGAAATTTCAGCTTCAGTGCCAATCATGTTGCCCCAGAAGAAAAATCTGTGAACATATGGGGATTTCAAAGTAAGTCTCTCGTCATCTATCTCACCGGGCACCTAGATAAAAAAATAAATAGAAATAAAAACTACACACAAAGACAAACATACAACAATACAGGGTGCGTCAAAAAAATGTATACACACTTTGAACTCTCATAGACAATAAGTGGCCGTGCTTCAGCCGAGTGTGTCCAATGCGCAGCAGGCAGAGGACAACAGACTCCTTGCGAGGGACCCGCATGGATGACCGCCACACAGTCGTCGTCTCCTTGATAGGACGGAGTTTGTTTGGCACGGGCTGGTTGCGCCATTCAGTGTCCCATAAATCGAAAAGTTTGGGCCTAAGATTGCCCGCAAATCAGTCGCCGGGAGCCTAACGTCCAGAGATGGTTTACTGGTGGCCTCTTTCGCCAGGCGGTCAACATTTTCATTGCCGCGTATCCCAACATGGCCAGGGGTCCACATATAGACCACAGATCGGCCGCAACGGGAAAGAGTATGCAGGGACTCCTGGACAGCCATCACCAGACGAGAGCGAGGGAAGCACTGGTCGATAGCTCGTAAACTGCTCAGGGAGTCGCTACAGATAACGAAGGACTCACCTGAGCAGGAGCGGATATACTCTAGGGCACGAACGATGGCGACCAGCTCAGCAGTGAAAACGCTGCAGCCAGCTGGCAATGAACGTTGTTCGGAATGGTTCCCTAGAGTTAAAGCATAACCAACACGACCAGCAACCATCGAACCGTCCGTGTAAAGAACGCCAGAGCCCTTATACATGGCGAGGATGGAATAAAAGCGGCGACGGAAGGCCTCCGGAGGGACTAAGTCTTCGGGCCCTGTGCCAAGTCGAGTCAAAGGCAAGGGCGGGGCACACACCACGGTGGTGTACGCAGAGGGGCCCAGAGAGAAGCTTTCCGACGCGGACGGCGATCGTACAACCCGACCGGGGCCGACGATCTGGGAGATGGACGACTGACTGTGGGAAAAGGAGACGATAGTTTGGATGCCCGGGGAAGCTAAAAACATGAGCAGCATAAGCGGCCAGTAAATGTTGGCGCTTTAACCGCAAGTATGCTGTCGACAGGGCTTGTCCAGAAGGCACCAGAGGCAACTCGTATTCCGCTGTCTAGGATTGGGTCCAGCACCCGCAGCGCAGATGGAGATGCTAAGCCATAAGCAAGGCTCCCATAATCCAGACGAGACTGGATTAACGCCTGGTAGAGCCGTAAGAGGGTAGATCGGTCGGCGCCCCACCTGGTGTGGCTCAAGCATCGCAGAGCATTTAGATGCTGCCAACACATCCGTTTTAGCTGCCGAATATGAGGCAGCAAAGTCAACTGGGCATCAAAAACCACACCCAAAAACCTATGTGACTCCACCACCACAGCAAGAAGTTCGCCGGCAAGATAAAGCCGCGGCTCAGGGTGGACCGTTCGTCGCCGGCAGAAATGCATAACGCAGGTCTTGGCAGCCGAAAACTGGAAACCATGCGCTACAGCCCAAGACTGCGCCTTGCAGATAACGCCCTGCAGCTGACGTTCAGCAGCTGCAATGCTAATGGAGCTATAGTAGAGGCAGAAGTCGTCAGCATACAGCGAAGCTGAGACAGAAGTTCCCTCCGCTGCAGCGAGCCCGTTTATTGCAATTAAAAACAGGCAGACACTGAGGACAGATCCCTGTGGTACCCCATTGTCCTGGACTCGGGAGGCACTATGGGAGGCCGCTACTTGCACGCGGAAAGTACGACACGACAAAAAAATTTCGGATGAAAATCGGCAGTGGACCCCGAATACCCCAATCATGACGTGTAGAGAGGATGTGATGGCGCCACGTCGTATCGTACGCCTTCCCCATGTAAAAAAAGACAGCGATGAGGTGCTGACGGCGGGCAAAGGCCGTACGGATGGCAGATTCCAGGCTCACCAGATTGTCGGCGGCAGAGCGGCCTTTACGGAACCCACCCTGAGACGGAGCCAGGAGATCCCGAGACTCCAGTACCCAATTCAAGCGCCGGCTCACCATCCGTTCGAGAAGCTTGCAAAGAACGTTGGTGAGGCTAATGGGACGGTAGCTGTCCACCTCCAAAGGGTTCTTGCCAGGTTTCAAAACGGGGATGACTATGCTTTCCCGCCATTGCGACGGAAATTCACCCTCGACCCAAATACGGTTGTAAAGAGCGAGGAGGCATCGCTTCCAGTCCACTGAAAGGTGTTTCAGCATCTGACAGTAGATGCGATCTGGCCCAGGAGCGGTGTCAGGGCAGGCCTTTGAAAGAGAGTATTCCAGTCAACATTGTCAAAAGCTATCTCTAGGTTTACAAATGCTACAAACGTAGATTTGCCTTTCCTTAATCTTCTTCTAAGATAAGTCGTAAGGTCAGTATTGCCTCACGTGTTCCAATATTTCTACGGAATCCAAACTGATCTTCCCCGAGGTCGGCTTCTACCAGTTTTTCCATTCGCCTGTAAAGAATTCGCGTTAGTATTTTGGAGCTGTGACTTATTAAACTGATAGTTCGTTAATTTTCACATCTGTCAACACCTGCTTTCCTTGGGATTGGAATTATTATATTCTTCTTGATGTCTGAGGGTATTTTACCTGTTTCATACATCTTGCTCACCAGAAGGTAGAGTTTTGTAAGGACTGGTTCTCCCAAGGCCGTCAGGAGTTGTAATGGAATGTTGTCTACTCCCGGGGCCTTGTTTCGACTCAGGTTGTATAGGTTACTACAACAATATAGAAATTAAAAGATACTGGTTTAGAAAGCTTACAAAATGTATATTAAATAACTGAAAAATAATGAATTAAATGAAAGTTAAACACATATCCACAAGCGCGCGCTCGCGCGTCTGCGCACACACGTACACACACACACACACACACACACACACACACACACACACACACACACATTAAGTGGTCTCACTCCCACTCAACTCCCATGATCCCTCAGTCATCCCTACAGGAATTGAGCACCTTAATTTTCAGTGTGCACCAGGAAACGTTACGTGTAGTGAAACTAATAACTGCGGTATAGTGTCTGTTGTGTCCTGCCTACTCGTCGAATATGGAGCGCCTAGGAAACCTGCTTTCTCGGATCACTAGAAACTAATTCAAGCAAATCGTATTAATGAACTTTTAGTACAGTAAGATAAATGACAGTACTTTGAAACTTTACAGTTCTGTGTCGCAAGCAATAGGCGACAGGCAAAATAAGAAATCTCATCAGTACAGACAATGTCCAATACAAGTGAGAATATACAGTTCCTAAGTCGTTGGTGTAGAGCTCGTAGAGTGGCTAGTCTTCAACTGAGCCACGGCCAGGCGGTGCAGCGCTTACGACCTCTTCGTGTAGATGCCGCTGCTGTCTCGTTGCCATCGTAGAGACGGGTCGGTCAACATACTATTGTTTGAAGTATTCTCCACAATAGCGAAAGGCTATTTACAATTTGTGCAGAAACCAGATGGCAGTTACAAGAGTCGAGGGGCATGAAAGGAAAGCAGTGGTTGGGAAAGGAGTGAGGCAGGGTTGTAGCCTCTCCCCGATGTTATTCAATCTGTATATTGAGCAAGATGTAAAAGAAACAAAAGAAAAATTCGGACTAGGTATTAAAATCCATGGAGAAGAAATAAAAACTTTGAGGTTCGCCGATGACATTGTAATTCTATCAGAGACAGCAAAGGTCTTGGAAGACCAGTTGAACGGAATGGACAGTGTCTTGAAAGGAGGATATAACAGCAACATCAACAAAAACAAAACGAGGATAATGGAATGTAGTCGAATTAAGTCGGGTGATGCTGAGCGAATTAGATTAGGAAATGAGACACTCAAAGTAGTAAAGGAGTTTTGCTATTTGGGGAGCAAAATAATTGATGATGGTCGAAGTAGAGAAGATATAAAGTATAGACTGGCAATGGCAAGGAAAGCGTTTCTGAAGAAGAGGAATTTGTTAACATCGAGTATAGATTTAAGCGTCAGGAAGTCGTTTCTTAAAGTATTTGTATGGAGTGTAGCCATGTATGGAAGTGAAACATGGACGATAAATAGTTTAGACAAGAAGAGAATAGAAGCTTTCGAAATTTGGTGCAACAGAAGAATGCTGAAGATTAGATGGCTAGATCACATAACTAATGATGAAGTATTGAATAGAATTAGGGAGAAGAGGAGTTTGTGGCACAACTTGACAAAAAGAAGGGACCAGTTAGTAGGACATGTTCTGAGGCATCAAGGGATCACAAATTTAGCATTGGAGGGCAGCGTGGAGGGTAAAAATCGTAGAGGGAGACCAAGAGATGAATACACTAAGCGGATTCAGAAGGATATAGGTTGCGGTAAGTACTGGGAGATGAAGAAGCTTGCACAGGATAGGGTAGCATGGAGAGCTGCATCAAACCAGTCTCAGGACTGAAGACCACAACAATAACACAACCTATGAATTGATTTTGTTTTTCTGTTAGCTCTTTTTTGTTGTTGAGCATAATTTCGTGTTTATTTATGGCCCTCTGCATGAAATGCTCATCTTGGAGCGTCACTATTCTTTTTATTTTATTATTGTGGCATAAGATGGCCATGTCTGTTTGTATCGCAGTGAGGAGGTGAATTTTGTTCATTAAAATGGCACGTCAGAAGATACCACAACCAACTCACAAGCAAAATTGGTAACATCCTCAAAAAACACAGCATGAGCATAGTCAAACCAAACACCACAATCCAAAAGAAATGAAAAGCTGTGACAGGACAGGAAGATATATGCAAGAGTAGAATTACCGGGTGATCAAAAAGTCAGTATAAATTTGAAAACTGAATAAATCACGGAATAATGTAGATAGAGTGGTACAAATTGACACACATGCTTGGAATGACTTGGGGTTTTATTAGAACCAAAAAAATACAAAAGTTCAAAAAATGTCCGACAGATGGCGCTTCATCTGATTAGAATAGCAATAATTACCATAACAAAGTAAGACAAAGCAAAGACGATGTTCTTTACAGGAAATGCTCAATACGTCCACCATCATTCCTCAACAATAGCTGCAGTCGAGGAATAATGTTATGAACAGCATTGTAAAGCATGTCCAGAGTTATGGTGAGGCATTGGCGTCGGATGTTGTCTTTCAATATCCCTAGAGATGTCGGTCGATCACGATACACTTGCGACTTCAGGTAACCCCAAAGCCAATAATCACGCGGACTGAGGTCTGGGGACCGGGGAGGCCAAGCGTGACAAGCATGGCGGCTGAGCACACGATCATCAACAAACGACGCGCGCAAGAGATCTTTCACCCGTCTAGCAATATGGGGTGGAGCGCCATCCTGCATAAACATCGTACGTTCCAGCAGGTGTTTATCACCCAGGCTGGGGATGATACGATTCTGTAACATATCGGCGTACCTCTTACCCGTCACGGTAGCAGTTACAAAAGCAGAATCACGCATTTCCTCGAAGAAAAAAGGCCCGATAACGGTAGATGTGGTAAATCCAACCCATTCCGTGACTTTCTCGTCGTGAAATGGAGTTTCCACGACAGTTATAGGATTTTCGGTAGCCCAAATTCTGCAGTTGTGGGCCTTGACAGACCCTCGGAGCGTGAAATGAGTTTCGTTGGTCCACAACACGTTAATCAACCATTCGTCATCTTCCGCCACCTTCTGAAACGCCCACACCGCAAATGCCCTCCGCTTGACTATATCGCCAGGTGACAGTTCATGATGGCGATGGATTTTGTACGGATAGCATCGGAGGGTACGCCTAAGTGCCAACCAAACAGTAATGTATGGATTGCCGGTGCGACTTGCGACTGCACGAGCGCTGACTTCCCCGTGCGTAGACGAACCCGCTACAGTCTCCATTTGTTTCTGAACAGTCTCAGCAACATTACACCTTGTGCTCGGTCGGCCACTACGGGGTCTATCGTCTGAACATCTCGTGGCTCCGAACTTCGAAATCATTCTCGCCACAGCTGCATTTGTCAACGGACCTTTAGCCGTTCGAATTCCCTTCCTATGGCGATAGAATCGTAACGCTGAACTAGCACATTCCCCATTCTGATAATACAGCTTAATTAAAAGCGCCTTTTCAAGTAACGTCAACATGCTGCGACTGCTGGCGCATCTGACTCTCTCTCTCTCATTACAGCTCCTTTTATACACGATTGTCATGCGCAGTCACTGACGTTTTGCTGTCCATCGCCATCTGTCAGACATTTTGTGAACTTTTTTGGTTCTAATAAAACCCCATGTCATTCCAAGCATGTGTGTCAAATTTTACGTCTCTATCTACATTATTCCGTGGTTTATTAATTTTTCAAATTTGTACTGACTTTTTGATCACCCGGTACTATAAAGTTATTGGTAATTGTGGAAAAATTCACTATCTATCGTTCTGGCAAGGGCAAATTCACCCACTTGAAGGAACACCACGGAAGTCGGAAACTTAAATACAGACACTCTATTCCTCAGACCACCTGTTTATAGAAGGCCAACGTTACAAGATACAACGTGAAGTATTACATCAAGTCCATAAAGGAAGGAAGTTGATCTATCTTGCAATCAGGACACGTTCACAGGATTTGTCGACCTGGGAAAAGCCTTCGGCAATGTAAAATGGTGCAAAATGCTCGAAATTCTGAGAACAACAGGGTTAAGCCATAGGGAGAGATGGGTAATATACATTATTGGCAAGAACCAAGAAGGGATTAATAAGAGTGGACGAACAAGAACGAAGTTCTCGGTTTAAAACGGGTGTAAGACAGGAATGTAGTCTTTCGCCCCTGCTGTTCAATTTGTACGTCGAAGAAGCAATGATGAAAGTAAAAGAAAAGTTCAGGATTGGAATTAAAATTCAAGGTGAAAGGATATCAACGATACGATTCGCGGATGACATTGCTATTCTAAGTGAAAGTGAAGTATTACGTGATCTGCTAAACGGAATGAACAATCTAATTAGTAGAGAATATGGATTGAGAGTAAATCGAAGAAAGACGAAAGTAATGAGAAGTAGCAGAAATGGGAACAGCGAGAAACTTAATACAAGGATTGATGGTTACGAAGTAGATGGAGTTAAGGAATTCAGCTACCTACGCAGTAAAATAACCTATGACGGACGGAGCAAGGAGGAAATCAAAAGTAGACTAGCTGTGGCAAAAAAGGGCATTCCTGGCCAATAGAGGTCTACTAGTATCAAAAATAGGCCTTAATATGAGTAAGAAATTTCTGATAACGTACGTCTGGAGTACCGCATTGTATGGTAGTGAAGGATGGACTGCGGGAAAACCGCAACAGAAGAGAATAAATCATTTGAGATGTGGTGTTGCAGACGAATGTTGAAAATTAGGTGGACTGATAACGTAAGGAATGAGGAGGTTCTGCGCAGAATCGGAGAGGAATGAAATATGTGGAAAACACTGATATGGAGAAGGGACAGAATGATAGGACATCTGTTAAGACATGAGGGAATGATTTTCATGGTACTAGAGGGAACAATAGAGGGAAAAAACGCTAAAGGGAGACAGATTGGTATTCATCCAGCAAATAATTGAGGACGTAGGCGGCAAGTGCTACTCTGAGATGAAGAGGTTAGCACAGGACAGGAATTCGTGGCGAGCCGCATCAAACTAGTCAGAAGACTGATGACCCATCCCCCCCCCCCCCCTCCCACACACACACAAAAAAAAAAAAAAAAATTACATCGCATTTACGCTGAAAATGAAAATACTCCGTAGAAGAACTAGTTTATAATGTTTGATCCTACTAAATTTCATTGCACCACATATTTATCTTTGTAGCTGATGATGATGTAACAGCAGAAAACCGATTTCTGTAATTAATAACACATGTCGTAGACTATTACGCCTGTGTGTGTGTGTTTTAATTAATAATATATCTGCAATAGTCCAGAAATATATGAATTAAGACGTACTAGCTGCAACTAAATAATTTGCTTTATGTTATAGGCCACTGGTGATGCCTACTACGAGTAGACGAAATATATTCAGTTAAAGGCAAAACAACCAGACCTAAAAGATGAAATTGTACGTACCTACATGATAAACATAACTAATTTTTTACGGTAGTGGATTTCTTCTGTCAAAGGAAGCTCACATCGCCTGGCTGTACTTAATCGGCATTGTGTGACATAATGCTTCCTAAAGTGACGAAACCTTACATCCTCCATATTAACCACCAAATGATTTGAATTCACTTTCCACTATTGCGTACTCATTTGTAAATTTTATTTTTATAATAAACCTCATATTTGTCACAGTCGTAAGTAGTCTGTCTTTCGAAGTTTCTTGCGCCTTTTTGTGTGAGAAACAGCAAACCAATTTGATATGGTCCCTCATGAGTGGTTACAGGTACTTGACTTACACTTTTATTATTCTCATATGGTTTTGTGGAGACATTGTCAATCCCTTCATGTATATCCTCCTTAAATTTCTGGGTGTCGTATCGCTTTGTATACACCCTTTCGTGCATAAAAAGTCAGTAAGATACGTCGGTTTTTGGTAGCTCCACCATCCATCGTAAAGAACCCCAATTACAAATTTCGAAGTGAACGATATTAAGTATTTATGTCCTCTCCGACTGAGGTGGCGCAGTGGTAAGCTACTGTAGTTGAAATCCCCATCTAGTCATCTTGAGTTAGGTTTCACTGGTTTCCCTAAATCGCTTAGGACAATTGCTGAGATTGTTCACTTGGAAGGGACAGGACCGATTTCCTTCCTCATCCATTCCCAGTGATGGCCTGAGCCCTGTCTCTAATGAAACTGTCACTGCCGGTACGTTAAACTTAAAGTACCTACTTCTTTATTTTCAAGCATATTTTATTAGCAGCTACTTTGATATTTGTTTTTTTTTTCTTGATAATGTCACTTGCATAACACATAAAACGTTACTGCCATTTCTGAAACTTCCTGATCTCTCATAGGATCACTACATGTGCCGTAAAATATAATAAAATCAGATTAAAAAAAAAGAAATAACAAAGATGTCTAAACATGATCTTCTGGATGTGGTCTGTCCTCTCCTTAACCTCTGTATTTAATTTAAATTTTTTCTTGTGTGTCCACTAATAACATATAATATTCACATTCGCTCAAAAACAGGTGACATTTGAAGATGGAAAATAAAAATTTTGAAATAGTCGAGCAAGTGCTGCAAATTTAGCATACTGAATTGTCCATCACATCTTATACCAAACAAAGGCAGCGTAGGCCATAAGTGAAATCGATCGCGAAAATACAGCTACTCAGACTAAATCGAAAATAAAATAAAGCGAAATACATACGGGGTTTGGGTTCTTTTTGGGAATGAGACCAGACAGTGAGGTCATCGGTCTCATCGGATTAGGGAATAATGGGGAAGGAAAGCGGTCGTGCCCTTTCAGAGGAACTATCCCGGCATTTGCGTGGAGCGATTTAGGAAAATCACAGAAAACCTAAATCGGGATGGGTGGACGCGGGATTGAACCGTCGTCCTCCCGAATGAGAGTCCAGTATGCTACCCACTGCGCCACCTCGCTCGGTAAACAGATACAAGAACAGCTGCTTTGTCACGGAGATGGAATTCATAAGACAAGAAAATCTTATTCGGACATATAGTAAGTGAAATGTATGATTAAAAGTCAGAATTTTATGGATCACTACACAGAATTAAATTAGACATTCCTTTTTGTGTAGAAGCACGTTTCTGCAGTATATGTAAATTGAAGGTGGAGTGGGGAGAAACATTCAATTTATGTATAATGTATAACAGTATCACAGCTAAAGATTCCTCGGGGTGTCTGTTCTTTCAGACATGTCTGAAACAACAGACACCACACATTCGTATATAATTTTTTGCAATAAGCAGAGCACGTATCAACTACACGTTTCAGTTGTTTACTACACCATTCTGCCAGCAAGAAGCTCAGAAGTCTTCCAACGTCATAAAAGGCGTTCTTTATCAGAATCACTAATTTCTTATACCTGTTTCATTGCTGTATGAGGCCTGTATCAAATACGTATCGTTGCTCACATCTCCAAACCACCGGTAGCGGAAGCGCGAGTGTACTCACCCCGCAAGAATCCGGATGATCTTGTTACGATGCAGTCAACAGCCAATGGCAACTCACCAGGTTATGTGCTATCTCCCCACCAGTGCACTACACACACGGGAGCGCGTGGCCTTGCATGGCGCTGTTGTCAGCTTAAATCGACTGCGTTCGACAACCTTCGGCCTTCGTCGGCAGCTTCCACGAACTCGCGCTGTTGCTCGGTATCTCCGTTCTCTTGAGCAACTAGCGCCTCATTGAACGAAGTCACTGTACTGTGCGTGCAATACTTGGAGAATTTCTTGTTATTTCTGTTGTTAACAGTTGATTTTACTTACCATGATAACTCATAGGGTTTGCATGTACCTTGGAGTTTTTTCGCATGGGTCATTGAACGATCGATCATTTGTGATTATTCAGTCTTCAGTGGCAGTTGCTCAATCCCATGCAAACAGCATGGCCCAGACTTCCATCTGTTATTTCGTTCTGTGATTGCCAACGACAAAATGATGAAGAATGTTGCCATAAATGATTTACAGCCATGAGTGATTACTTTGTGGGTGGACTAGTGAACCATTATTAAGTTTTGTGTCCTTTATTTCATAATACCCATTCATTTAGTTTTTTTAGCCACCTTGTAGATTAAGTTAACGGCTATGACCACAGAAACATAAAACAAGCTGTTAACAGCTTAGTTCTAAAAGCGGTCGTACAGATGATTTTTTTTCTTCTTGTCACTCTCCTGACTAGTTTGAGGAGGCCCGCCACGAACTCCTAGCCTGCGCCAACCTACCTATGTGCCTTTTTGGAGTAGCTCTTACAATCTGCGACCTCAATTATTTGCTGCATATATTCCAGTCTCTGTCTTCCTCTATAGTTTTTACTTTCAGCTCCCTCTAGTACCATGAAAACTATTCCCCGGTGTCTTAACAGATGTGGTATCATGCTGTCCCTCCTTCTTGTCATTGTTTTCCATATATTCCTTACATCGCCGATTCTGCGGAAAACCTCCTCAGATCTTACCTTTCACTACCATACAATGCTGTGCTCCAAACGTACATTCTCAGACATTTCTTTCTAAATTTGAGGCCTATGTTTGAAACTAGTAAACTTTTCTTGGCCTGAAACGCCTTCTCTGCCGACGATGTGTGCTTTCTGTCTCCTCCTTGCTCCATACGTCATTGGTCGTTTTGCTGCCTAGGTAGCTGAATTCTTTAACAACGTTTACTTCCCCAATTCTGATGATAAGTTTCTCACTGTTCTCATTTCTGCTACTACTCATACGTTCGTCTTTCTTCGATTTACTCTCAATCCATATTCTCTACTCATTAGATTCTTCATTCCGTTTAGCAGATCATGTAATACTTCACTTTCACTCAGAACAGCAATGTCAACAGCGAATCGTATTGTTGATATCCTTTCACCTTGAATTTTAAATCCAATGCTGAACCTTTCTTTTACTTCCATCATTGCTTCTTCGATGTTCAGATTGAACAGTAGGGGCGAAAGACTGCATCCCTGTCTTCCACCCTTTTTAATTCGAGCACTTCGTTCTTAATCTTCCACTCTGACTGTTACCTCTTGATTCATGTTCATACTGCTAGTCACCCCTCTTTCCCGTATTTTTCTCAGAATTTCGAACGCTTTTTCCAGATCGACAAATCAGTCTTGCTTCCATTATCACCGCGGTGTCACAGCTGTACCTCTGATGGCGTCACCTTTCCTAAAGCCAAACCGATCGTTATCTAACAGACCCTCATTTTTCTTTTCCAATTTTCTGTATCTCATCCTTGTCAGTAACTTTGATGCTTGAGCTGTAAGATGATTTTGCGATGGTTCTCGCATTTGTCGGCCCTTGTAATATGACGTTTTTCCGAAAGTTTGATGGTATATTGCCAGTCTCATGCATTCTACACATCAATGTGAATGGTCGTTTTATTGCCGTTTTCACAATGATTTTAGAAATTCTGATTGAGTGTTATCTATCCCTTCTGCCTTATTTGATACTGAGTCATACAACGCTCTTTTTAAATTCTGCCTCTAATAATGGATCCGCTACATTTTTCCTATCAGCTACTGTTTCTTTTTCTATCACGTCGTCAGACAAGTCCTCCCCCTCATAAAGGCCTTCTGTGTACTCTTTCCCAATATCTGCTCTGTCCTCTTCATTTAACAGCCGACTTCCAATAAATTTCACTCTTAATATTACCATCTTTACTTTTAATTTCAAAGAAGGTTGTTTTGACTTTCTGAATGCCGAGTTAATCCTTCTATCATTCTTTTTCGATTTATTCACATTTTTCGTGTAGCCATTTCACCTTAGCTTCCGTGCACTTCATATTTGTTTCATACGTATGTGACTTGTACTTCTTTATTCCTGAATTTCCTAAACATTTTTGTACATCCTTCTGAACATTGTTCAATTGAAGTATTTCTTCCTTGGTACTATGGCTTTCTTTCAAACTTCTGTGATTTTTTTTTTAGAGATGTCCATTCCTCTTCAACTGAGCTGTCTAGTGAGGTATTAGAAATATGTCTTGGGAAATTAAGAGTTCTAAAATCTGAAGAGTTACCCCTCTACGTTCTGGAAACTCGCACCCCGATATCTAGTGAAGCTGTACCTATAACCCAGATAAGTTATCTATAGTTAAAGTTCTTGCGAAAATGTATTCGATATTTATCTGAGGATATCTTACACCTTTCCATTAAAAAAATAAAAATAAAGAATATCCACTTATTGCTTTATAAGTATATATATAAAAATATCTCTTAACTACTAAATGTCTGTATAAGAGCATAACAACGTTTTCCATGTGTTCATATCAGAGGTCTCGTGATTCTTGAACACAAAACACAAAAGCACAGTATATATGAAATGAAAAGAAAGTGGTAGAAATTAACATCAGAGTCATAGAACATAATCATAATTAAGCCGTGCGTGGATCATGTTTCCGCCATCACGTATTTTATACCCTGTTTATAGTGTACTTCCACCTCACTGCGTTAAATTAAATGACTGGTGTCACTGTGTTGCTGCTTTGCCCGACCGTGAGTGGTGCTAACAGCACGTATCAACTGAAACGTCCCCTTAGAACAATTTTACATGACTGTCCTTAAACTGACACACAATATTTTTTGGCGCAACGCAATATGACTTCCAAAAATCCCTACAAAAGAATGGCCCTGACTAACATTAACCTATACTTTTCACAAATCACTTACCGCACAAAAATCTTCGTTACTCGAACTACTGCAATACAGCGAGCGCCACTACTGCCAGCTAAATAAAAGATTCAAACTACGGAAGGCACTAACTACTGATAGGCATAGTTAGCAAATGAAAGATTTTAATAGAGAACAAACGTATTTACCTTAATAGTGTTGAAAAATCATAATATACATAGCAGTTCATAAAATCCAGTCTTACAAATTTCAAAATTCCGCCATTTCTCTCCCCACATCCACCACTGCTGGCGGCTCACCTCCAACTGCGCAACGCTACGCGCTGTCACATCCAGCTGCCCAACACTACAATGGCAGACAACAATGCAAACTAACCACAGACTGCACACAGCACAGCCAGTGATTTTCATGCAGAGCGCTACGTAACGTTGCCAATAAGAAAACATAAACAGCCTACTTACATAGCCCCCATGCTCCCCACAAAAAAATTTTACAAATTGTTTTGGGCACGGGCCAATACAGATTTGAAAAATTTTTTCGTAAATACAGTAAGAAAGACATCAAATGCACACAATTGTTAATACAATATTGGTCAAAAGCTAAAATTTTCTCACAGTCCATAAAGACAGTCCTGATCATTCATCACAGTAAAACTGCCGTTTCTTTTCTCAAAGTCTGACCAGTAAAAGACAATGCACACGGAAGTAGTGGATTTTCATGCAGTCTTGAAAAAGTAGTGTTGTCCTTCCAACAGAAAGACAGTGCTGACTCTTGACATGCTGACAGGTAATGGGCCACAACAGAGCAAACCCACAGCAGAGTCATTCGACGTTTTGAAGAATATTGGTAGGTAGGTCATCACAGAGCAGACCCACTGTAGTCCTGGTAGAAATTATGGTATTGGTGGGCCACCAGAGGTGCAGACCCACTGCAGTCCTTGTAGAAATAATGGTATTGGTGAGTAATCAAAGGTGTAGACCCACTGTAGTCCTGGTAGAGATGGCTAGCAGCCATCCGTTGCGACTGTGCATGTCCACAATCACCATCGAAGAGTCTTGTGGACAATATAGCAAGTCCATTAACCACCACTTGTGCACTCACAAAGAATTTTTTCAAATGTCCTTAGAACCAGAAATGCTGTTATCCAGTCCCTTGCTGAATTATTAACACTATCAGTCCCTACTTCTCACATATTGTCCATATACTATGGCCAACAGAAACGTGTGCAGCGAAATATAACTTACAAGTTACTTAATTTCATGAACTGGTGACAATTACAATTTTATAACATAAGAATACAATAACAAAGGTACAAAATACATCATTAAAGAACGTAACAATACAGATAAATTTGTAGTAGTACAGGCTTTACAAAAGAATAGAAATAAAGAGATACATCAGTGTTACAGGAATTATGACATAAGTGAATATATAAAATAATGAGATTAGTTTTCGAAAAATTAATTTCACACATGAGCATTAAAACAGAACAGAATAAATAATGTCTAAACATCTTTACAAAGAAAATATCATAGTATTTGAAAAATTCTACACCATAACTCTTATTAACTAAACACATTAAGACAGAAAAAACGCAAATTTACATAGTGTAATAACACAAAAATACAGGACAGGGTTTGTTTTCAGTGTGACATTTGGTACTGCAGTCCACCCCAAAACTTCATCCCATATATCTTTCCTCTTATTTCAATATTTGTTTCCACCAGAAAAATTCTATCCAAGCATGCTTTCTGTATTTATATGTTCACACATTTCTTACCTCATTATTTATTTTCCATTATCTTACCTCATCACCTATTTCCAAGAAAATCCTACCTAAACCTGTTGTCCCTAAACCCTACTTTTTTTGTTCATATCCTCTTTCAAAATACTTTTTTGGCCAAACCATTTTCTTATAGCTTCTCAATGCATTTCTTCCAATTCATCACAACTTGTTCCCTTATATGGCCTATCCCATCTTAAGCTAACTTAAATCTACTGATCTCAGATGCTAAACTAAGGGACAAGGCAATGCAGCAGCACAAAACAATTAACACAAACAGTGTAAGAGGTACGCGATGTATGCGCTGCCTGCAATAGGCAGGGCAGAGGAGAGTCTCTGACCAGAGAGCAGTATGTACTTAGTTGTTAGTCTTCAGTAGTCTGTAGTAGTCTGCGTGAGTCGGCAGGAGTCGGCGCGTGTCTGCGCTTGTGTGCAGTCTGCTCTGGTTGGGACTCTGGAGGATGAGTATTATTGTAGAAGGTAAAGAAGCAGCCTTGCGCATATCTAGTAACGTATGTTAACTGTCATCCAATTTCTTTTAAAAAATGCCCCAATCATAATTTTTATAATATAAAGTATTTTTTTTTAAAAAAAGGGCATTCATTTCAATTTAAAGAATATATCCAATGCATGATCATTCCTTTCACAAATCAGAAAAATATAGGCCAGCATTGCACGGAGCTGTGCCAAAACAATTTTTAGGTAAGAGCAGATATATTCGCAGTTTTTATTGAGGTAAGAATTTTTGCTTTTCTTATTCAGAGTACAGGGCCATGGCGCAGTGCTGCTGTCGTCATAAAATTTACCAGGTTACTGAATTTTTTTATTTTTTTGGTGTTTAGGAATTTTTCTGTTTCGAACTTAACATTAAATGAGAAAAGAATTTTGTGGGTACATTAAATGTGAATGCATTTCTGCACAGAGATTATGAATGGGAACCAATTTAGTTCAGAGGTTACAATATTTAAAATTCATTTAATTATTATTTCTGTGGGGAGGTTACACTTGGTTCATTTAATTAATATTATTGTGGGGAGGTTGCAACAGCAATGACAGAAAAATGCAAATTGGCAAAGCAAGCAGCAATATTACAACTAATATAAGGCAATGAGCAGCAAACAAGAAAAACAAATCAGTAGTAAAACTAGCTTAACAGAGTAATAGAAAGTGAAATTTAGTAGCACTATGCCCGGCAAACAGCAGCAGCAAATGCAATAACTTACATCTAAATATGACATAACTCAAACAGAAAAAATATTACAGTAAAAATGGCCATTTTTAATACCTATGTCACATCTTAACACTAGAGTGATGCATCACAAAAACTTACTCTGCAATAAAGTTACCAAGTCATTAAAAAAATTATTTATGCAATTCCTGTGAAGGGAAATGTCTATTTGGGCTCTCTTTTCTAAGAAAGTACATCATAAACGTATTCTTTACTGGGTCTGTAGACAGAAAATAGTGATATTAGTACATCTACTAAATTTTATAATAACCAATGCTGCAGTGCAGCTAGAAACTAGATATTAAAGAGAATGAGCAAATATGTACAAAGGAAGGCATGAAACATCATTCATTAGCCATATGGCATTTCATAAGGTAGTAGAAACATCTCTCAACTAGAAAGACAGTAGTCATAGTCAGGTGTATGGACATAAAAATATTTCTCGTCGTTTCATAAGGCATTTCAGTAAATATCATAAATTAAGAGATCCACAGTGTTATCATATGTTTTCAAGTTTGAGCGTGTCGTATTTGCGATGCTTTCTACAAAGGAATGTCAATAGCGAGGATAGTGGCCCCTTTTTTTCTCCACCTGTGCCTCTGAAAGGCGCACACTAATGCTTTTTTCCAGGCGACTGTCGCGCAGCTGGGTGCCCACGACTCATTACGTG
Organism: Schistocerca americana; assembly: GCF_021461395.2. Taxonomy (NCBI): domain Eukaryota; kingdom Metazoa; phylum Arthropoda; class Insecta; order Orthoptera; family Acrididae; genus Schistocerca; species Schistocerca americana. The sequence continues at coordinate 658,526,409 of NC_060120.1, read as the reverse complement.
AAGGAGGTCACTTAACTTTCTTACTGAAATATTTACGACACCAGTTTGCATTACAGTGACAGTCTCATTTAAAAAATTTCACAGGTCGAAAATTTGCATTGCAAATGTGTATAAACAAAATCCTACGAACATAACAGTGTTCAAAAAGTTTTCGTCGGCATTGTGATACATTCACACATTAACAGACATTTCATAACTCTTAAAGTACCATTCTTGGTTTCCAACATCCTTTTCCACAAATCAAAGTCCCTAACCACTACTCATTATTCCTTACCTTATTACACATATACATATTCGTCGACACGTCAATCTTGTGTCGACACTTCAATATTTCATCATAATTAATACGTAGTATAATCAGATTCCTCATATAGCATCAGCTTATTGATCATAAACATACCTCAACAGCATAATACACATCGTCGTCGTAAAAATAACATCATAGCACCGCAGTCAGATCTCAAAAACGTCGTAGCTTTCTGCAATAATGTCAAAATATTAAAAAAAATTCTCTGCTCATCTACCTCAAACGTACTTTAAAATCATGCTCCCTTACGAAATACATCATTCAAAGCTCTCATAGTATCACAATGGTTCCGAATAATATGAACAGTTCACAAAGTACAGACAAAATACAATTTCATAAGTGTGAAGTTACCCAACTGTGTAATTGCATAAACATGTGCCACTGATGTAGTAAAATGATCAGATAGCTGTGTAATTTGTGTGTTAGAGAAATATGATACCGATGTGTAAAGTTGTATAAGCAAATACCATATTAGCTAGGGCTCCTTGTGCTTGCCAAACACATGGTACACAAAGTACCCCCTGAGGATTAATGTAATTATACCCTCAGGTGTTACAGATTACAGCAATGGAATGAAATGTATCATGGAAAACCTTTGTATCATTGTACTTCAAATATCTTTAAAAATAAATCATTTAAGTACAAAATTAATCACTCAAATACGTGTACTGTAGCGCTAAATGTGCGTCTTGCTGTAAGATAATCTCTGTGGAAGTGTCGTAGTTATCGTCCTCCGAAAGCTAAGTTCTGCAGAAGCCAATGTACTTACCTGATGATAAACAAAAGTGAAATGCTTTGCGTATAGATATCTTAGTTATTATGCTTACTGCTGTGATGAAGAAAGGACTGTGCTGTAACGTATTGTTGTGCTACGAAAAAGGCTGTCTCATTTTAGCTATACCACAAAGATTACTACTAAAACATGTTTTACTTTCCAGAATAATACAGAAAAAACTGTGCAGATATAAAACAGAGACACTGCAAAAGCAACATTGTAAATTGTCACTCATTAGTAGCGTCGTGATAAAATCGTGTAGCTGTCACATAAACTAACCACTGTGTCATCTGGTATCTCACTAAAAGTACTTTAAATCCAGAATGTATTTTCAAGTAAACCAAAATGTTGCATTAAAATCTCATTAGCAGTACCAGTATATGTTCTAAGTATGTAAGCCTTATAGTCGTTACGTAATTGTGCAACTAACAAGCAAGAATGTACACGCATAATAACACTGTGACGTCTGTTTACTATAACAATGGATTCGTAATTTCTGTTTAAATAAGTTCTCTTGGTTCTTGATTGGATATTTAACTTCAAACATTGTTGCATGGTAACAGTTTCTAAGTCTGACAATGCATACTAGAAATGTGAAGTGAAAAGTTTTATGGCAAAGACAAAGTTATAAAGCAGATTATCTTTCAAAAAACTGTTTTACATGTGAAATGTGGTGTAAACCTTTACTCTTCCTAGTACGCAGAGTTTCAGCTTCAGTGGAATTATCATGTGGTATAGTAGATCGGTAAAGAATGCTAAAATTTTTCTCAAGGTTAGCGTCTATCTAATTTTTCCCTGAGCCAGCCGGCGCACGAGGCTGCCTGCGGTGCGAGTCATTGTCTGTCTCTTTGTTGGCGTGCGTCGTTATTGGGATTAGGAGACCTAACTTCTACAAATTCACCTTGTCGAGAGTGCCCTACTCTGTTTGAATCCCGCCAGTCCTGATGGAATTCAGGTCTGTCGTTTTGTCGGTAGTTTACATAGTTTCTTGTTTGTCGGTCATGTGGTGGAGAATTTCTCCCAGAATCATAACTGCACGCTGAACTGTTGCGTCTGAAGTTATTCTGTCTCCCTTGGTAATAATTGTTTTTGTTCCCATATTGTCTGTTTCTATGGTAATCTCTGTCATATTCATTACTACGGAAATGCGATCTTTCTCTGTAACCATTATTACTCTGCCAGTGGTTGTCATATGGGTGGTGTCTGTTTTGGTCACGATTTGTGTTGTGAGAATAGACTTGTCGTGTCCAGTTATTGTTTCTGTCATCACGGAATTGTGACGGATGTGACCTGTAGTGATTATTTTCCTGTTTTCGCATCCCGCGACTGTCTGTGTCAATTTCTAATTCTTGTAAGAGTCCCTGAAAAGCTTCAATGTCATCTTTGCAACATCCTGCCAAAATAATATTTCTTAAATGTTCAGGTAATTTCATTAAGCAAATGCGGATGAGTTCTGAAGGGCTGTATGGGTTTGAAAGATATTGATTCTTATGCAACATGTCTTCAAAATATTTGACAAGACTGGAAAATTCAGATTGTTCAAAGTGTTTCATCATCATGATGCTACGTTTTACTCGGTCTTGTGTAGCTTGAGACCAATATGCTGAGAGGAAGGCATGGTAAAATTCTCTTTCACTGTGACAATCGTGAATGACTGATCGCATTCTTTCAGCTGGTTCATTCTCTAAGCAGCCACACATAAATTCTAATCTGTGCTCTAATGACCAGTTGGGAGGAAAACAATGAGAGAATTGATGGAGCCACGCTTGTGGATGAATGTCGTTGCCAGAATTCTTAAATGTTTTAAATTTACGTGTAGTAATGAACAGCTTATAGTCAAAATCATCATGTCGGCGAGTCGCATATCAGTCATTGTTACGTCGTTTCGGCGGTTCCATTTCAAAATTCGGTGCACCTTGCCAATTCCTTTCATAATTTCTGAAATGCACTGTGTTATTATTTTGTGGCTGTTCCGTATTTCTATGTCCCTCTTCCTGTATTGGGGCGCGAGTGTCCTGTGAAATACGTAATTCTTGTATTAACTGTGTCAGCTGATCTTGTACTTCCCGGATTTCTCTTTGGTGTTGCGTATTAATTTGATTCTGATTTTGTTTGAATTTCCTAATTTGTTCGCGCTCCTCTGTGTCATTAAAGACTACCGGTTTTGTGTCATTTAGAGTATCATCTACTTTCGCAGATAAATTATTTAGCTGATCCGAAAGTTCAACTACTTTCTCTGATAATGAACTAATATCCTCCATGTGTCTTTCTGAGCCAATTTTCAGAGTATCTACTGTGTCCTTTAAGTTTTCCTTAGTTTTTGCAAGTTGTGTAACCGAATCGGTAGATGCAACTGAGCCAATTTTAGCTTGCAAGGTCTCATGATTTTCATGAACAATAGTTTGCAGTTCTATCATGGCTGCTTCGTGATTCTGTAATGAATTTTCATGACGCGAAAAAATAGGTTGGAAATGCTCACAAATTTGTGTTTTTACGTCATTACAGACTTTTTGACATTTCGATTCGATTTTATGCAACTCAGTAGTTAAATCTTCACGTGTTTGTTCAAGCGTGGTGTGAAGATTTTGTTCCATTGCGTCTAACTGTTGCTGTGTTTGTCTCTGGTGTTGTTCCATTGTGTCTAACTTTTGAAGATTTTGTTCCATTGTGTCTAACTTTTGAAGCTTTTGCTGTGTTTGTCCCATTTGTTGTATTAATTGCAATAACAATTCACTGGTGTCTGAAACATGTTCTTCAGTGCTTTTCGGCAGTGAATTTGCACTGGCAACGTTCACATTTTGACAAGCAGAAAATGTGTCTTGACTTATTTGAGAAAACGGTGAGGACCCAAAACCTGAATCTACAGTATTTGCGAGATTGTGTCCTGTCATTTCGGATTCCTGAGGCAAGCTGTTGCCGACCAATCGATCGATAATGCTTCCCTGTTCACTAATTGTTTCACTGTCTACGCCATTATTTGCTGCCCGCTCCATTTCCCTATGCACAATTACCAAATTACTACTTTGAATGTCTGTTAATTCATTACACAGTGGTGCTGATAAACTACGCTCATTGTAACTATTGTTTCTCAGTTTACTTTGGAGCCTAGTATTACACTTTTCACACGTCATTATTGTCACAATATTTCATATGACAACACAGAAAATCACAATTTGAAGAGCAAAATAAGAAAACACATTAACATAGCATTAAAAAACATCTGCGAAATACTTGGTGCAAATCTACATGAATTCCACAACTGTTTTACTGTACAAGAATGAAAAACTACAACTACAAAGGAAATTCTGTCTACAATTATGTGCTAGCAATAAACAAAAGCTACACTAATTACACAAACTACAAGAAAAAATCTGAGGATTCCAGTGAGGTATCCTGGCAGGGTCGCCATATGAAATGTCCCCTTAGAACAATTTTACATGACTGTCCTTAAACTGACACACAATATTTTTTGGCGCAACGCAATCTGACTTTCAAAAATTCCTACAAAAGAGTGGCCCTGACTAACATTAACCTATACTTTTCACAAATCACTTACCTCACAAAAATCTTCGTTAGTCGAACTACTGCAATACAGCGAGCGCCACTACTGCCAGCTAAATAAAAGATTCAAACTACAGAAGACACTAACTACTGATAGGCATAGTTAGCAAATGAAAGATTTTAATAGAGAATAAACAATGTATTTACCTTAATAGTGTTGAAAAATCATAATATACATAGCAGTTCATGACATCCAGTCTTACAAATTTCAAAACTCCGCCATTTCTCTCCCCACATCCACCACTGCTGGCGGCTCACCTCCAACTGCGCAACGCTACGCGCTGTCACATCCAGCTGCCCAACACTACAATGGCAGACAACAATGCAAACTAACCACAGACTGCACACAGCACAGCCAGTGATTTTCATGCAGAGCGCTACGTAACGTTGCCAATAAGAAAACATAAACAGCCTACAACATGTCCCCTCTCGTAGTATCTTTGCATGACTGCTGTTACTTCCCGGTCGTTGTCCATCGTAAACCTGTTCGGATCGCGAGTTTGGGCTGCCAGTCAGTTGGAACACGTCTGGAGGGCAGTCAGGACCTGCCAGTCGGGCATTTGCAATGTGGCACTAGTGCAGTCGGGTTGGAGCTGTGAGGTCTGCGTCGACATGGCTCGCCCAACCATTGCCGCCATGCATCACTTGAGCTGGGCCACGGTCTTGGTGGATCATCGGTCGGTCGTCCTACCGGACGACGCATTTTGCCTCGCTGATTGCTCATGAGTCGGCTGTGTGTGTGTGCATCGACTCCCGATTTGTCTTCGTGCTTGCTTAGTTACTGTTGGGTATCGGTCAGGTCTTCATGCAAGTGTTTGTCCGGTTGTGTGTGTAGTTGGCGCTATTTCCACTGACGACTATTTTAGATGTTGTCGGCTTTACAAGAATAGCCGGTCGGTTGGTGAGGACCAGGAGGATATCTCCGTGCGGCGCAGTCGGCTGAGTCCGCTGGCGGTCCATGCACATTGTAGGAGGGTGTGGGGAGCTGTACGATCGCTACGAACTTCGTGGTTCACCGGCCCAGGACGTCAAAGTTGAGTGGTGTCTTAAGTACCCGAGCCACGTCCGTTCATGTTGTGTCGTTCGTTTCGGCGGTTCGCTGTTGGGGAACTTCTCCTGTGAGCAACACCGAGTGTTTTTAGTGGTGAAATGGAGCCGCCATGACGTGGAATTAACTATATTGTTTCTCTACAATTCAAATGCAGCAGCGGAATTTTTTGACTTGTGGGCGTTAGTGTTTCGGTTGCCTGCCCTGGCCAGTAATTTCAGGCAGCGTCCTTTCCTCACCTGTTGTCGCTGTCCAGCATTGTGTGTACTTTCTACGGCTTAATAAATATTTAATTGTGGATAATCATGTCCGTAACTGTTTGGTCTTTGAGTTTTTATGTACCGATTGGTGGCAAGCAAGTCGTTTGCTCGATCGGTCTGTGACTGTCTCTTGGTTGTGTTACTGACGGATCAAGTGTAGTTCGTCTCACTACCTGTCTCATCTAAGTGAACGAGGGCAGACCGAACCCCTGGAGGCTTCTGTGTGCCGTTGTCTTTACTGTCTTTCTCATGGGTGTTTGCGTGTCTGTTTATAATCTATCATAGCCAACGATTTTAAAAAGTTCTTGTTCACGGTGTCTTATGTAAATCAAATGCCTTCATCCGAGTATAAGTAAGTTTGAATTCAGGCAAGTGAATATTTGCTGAAAGGTTATTGTACTTGTGTTGTCTTTTCTTTTAGTGCGCTTTAAGCCACTTAAAACATTAGGCTTATGGTTATATTTTTTTTTAAAGTTTGGATAATTAATTGTGGGCCTACAGGCGCTTGGAACCTTATTCTTAAAATTACCTTTCAAGCTTAAACATTGTGGCCTTCTGCCTTTATGTATGGTATTTTTGAATTTTGGAAAATCAATTATGGGCCTTCAGCCGCTTAAAACCTTATTCTTAGAATTACTCTTTAAGCAAAAGCATTGAGGCCTTCTGCCTTTGAAAGGTTATGGTAATTTATTTTAAAGTCTTGAAAATTTTATTGTGGACCTTCTCGTGGTTCTAAAGGTTCGGCTGTGTGCCGCTTTGGTTTTAAAGGTGTTATTAAATTACAATAAATTACAATTTTGAGTGAAACTGTCCGACACCTTATTTGTCCCTTTCCACAATCCTAATCACCTGTTCTGCCCAGCGTGTTTAGTCGGCGTCTCAGTAAATACCTACCTTTGCTTTAACTTCCCCGGCCGCAGTGGCCGAGCGGTTCTAGGCCTTTCAGTTTGGAACCGCGCGACCGCTACGGGCGCAGGTTCGAATCCTGCCTCGGGCATAGATGTGTGTGATGTCCTTAGGTTAGTTAGGTTTAAGTAGTTCTAAGTTCTAGGGGACTGATGACCTCAGATGTTAAGTCCCATAGTGCTCAGAACCATTTGCTTTAACTTCCTTTGAGAAATGCTTTGTTAGACAGTGCAGGCAGCACAAGCCCTGTTCACCAGCTTGCGTGGTGACGTGTAACGCTGTATGCTTTGCATAACTGATCCGCTGTGTCAATTCCTCATTTAGACGTACAGTAAATCTGTTAATCTGTCAGTCTCTGAGGGTTTTTAGTTTTGTTATCCGAAGTGCGATGTCATATTTTGGAGGTAAAAGTATCATTGATCTATTTTATTTTAGGCCAATATATGTTTTAATGATGCTTTCTTGGAATCCTAATAGTGAATGGCACCACTGACTTAATTTTCATTGGAACGTAAGACACGCAGTGATTTCTTCTTTGAATGTGAACAGTGAGGAGTCAGCTTGCAGATTTCTTTTAGCCTAAGATTTATGAATTCCTCTCTTGTCTCCTTTCAGAGTACCTATGAATGTGAGACTTTTCTCGACGAGATCTCTTGTTAGAGGATCACAATGTGTCAGTAAATATTTGCTATGTTTCTGTTTGAACCTGCAACATCACAAATCAGAATTTTTATATTGTTTCTGTACGTCCATCCCTGTGATCGATGGTCCGTGGGACTTCAACTGTGGACTTACTAATAAAATGAAACATCTGCAGCCATCGATTGTGTGTGATTTTATTACATGGCAACCAGTCTCGGTGACTCGCTACACAGTCTTCAGGCTTGTACGCATAAACAGCAATGTTACCATCATCAACTTTCCAACTACACAAATACAAAAACAGATTTAAAACAGTATGAGGATCAAGGGCAACTGGCAATTGACCGTTTTCGTTACAGGGTATTTGGATACGTCATGTTTTTGTAGTTGATTTCGTACACATTATTAGGTGTAAAATGATTCTCAGCTGTATCTAATTCGTCAGTGGAACGCTGGATACGTGTTTCACTTTCGACGTTACTGATAACGTACCATCCGATGTACGAATACTGCATGTCATGTGAACGTATTTTACCATTTTATGACATTTACGCGGGTTAGATAGTAGCTCTTGACTGCTATTTGTTTTATGGCAGTACATGATATATGAAAGCATTGACACATGAATGTTGTCACCCTGAATAGTACATTGCGAGCGTTTTTCATATATTCTGTATATTTTGTGGCATTGGTGGTTTCCCACATTTGATCCCTTCGAATTTGACGTGTTTTGGACACTCGTTTTATGCATATGACATTAGTATACTCCTCTAAAATTGTACCTCAGCATTTTTTATCTATGACGTGACAAATATATTATCATTTTCATAGCTTTATCTACATTTACACTTATATTTTATTGATGCTGTATTTTATAACGGCTGCTTGCATGTGAATGTGCATACATTATTCATCTTGAACATTATATTGGGTTCGGTATATTCTATGAATTGTTTGACATAGGTGGTTTTCTACATTTGGTCTTATGGCATGGCATTTATTGGCCGGAATATTCCCTTTGGGGCTCGGCCACCGTATTGCAAGTCTTTTTAGTTGACGCCACTTCGGCGATTTAGGTGTCAATGATGGTGAAATGATGATAAAGGACACACAACACCCAGCCCCTGCCGGGAATCGAACCTGGACCCACTTGCGTGGTAGGTGGTAACGCTACCGCTGCTCTACGGAGGCGGACATTTGGTCTTATGTTCTTGGTCATTTGTTTATGTGTATGACGTAAATACGCCTGAGCCATGTTGCGGCTCGCGTTGGTGCTGTTTGTAGGTTTCTGCCCTCTGTTGCAGGCCAAACGTATCGTTTAGTTGGCATGGTTGGGGTTGTTTTCTTCTCGTGTTGACTGGCGCCACTCGATTTCACCAGCGTTGTCTGTCCGCTAGTGGCAGCAGCGGCCGTTATCGATGTGTATTAACAGTTGCCCTAGCTTTGGGGCGAGGTTGTTTTTGCAGGTCGTGTCAGTGTGTCAGTTCGGTTGGGGACGCAGGAGAAGTCAGGTCCGCGCGGTGAGGCAAGACGCCGGGACCGGTGGCGGCTCGCATGGACTGCCGGATGGAAGGGCTGTGATCACGAGGGGGCACGGCCTCGTCGTAAACCGGATCCAGCAAGCTTTAAGATGAGTGCATTTCAATCCAAGTAGAACATAGTCAGTCAACCATGTGGGCCCCGTAGTACGTATGTGATGTTGCGACGGATTATCATCGCACCGTCATGTGCAGTTTGGTGGATCCGCTTACCGCTTAGTACTTCAAGACCCTACTGTATTAAAAGCACTTGGCTCAGTGACTAGACGGTGTGGTTGCTCAACTATGAAATAACGAAGCAATGAAGAGATTTTTTTCGTTCTGCCAACCGTCGTTGGTACTTAGTTTTGGCTCACTTTGCGATTGTTTCCGAAGTGACGTGTGGTTGCTGCTTCTGATTGGTTACATTACGGTTTTGCCTCGTACCCAAATCGAATGGGGTTTTAGTTACTGTTAGTTTGTCTCGTGTTCTGTTCTGTGACTTGTTTGTTCAGATTTTCGGGTCTTGTGGAATTGGACGGAAATCTGCTAATGGTTCCTTTCTCGTTCTGGGCGCTCTAACCACAGTATTCTGGGGACGTTGTGTAAACCGCCGGTTCCGGATTTGGCATATTGCTCCATCGTTGCATTTGGTTTATCGGAGATTATCATTAGTCATTAATTAGACTGCCACTAGTCTGAGTTACCATGTTGTGAAGTGAATGCAACTCTTGGGTGCCTATCTCATCGCTCGCGTAAGTGTTTGTTGCCGGCCCTTTTCGGAGGTCGATTCCTGGAGCACCATCTGGATCAGTTGCTTGTTTTTTTAATTAAATTTTGCTATTGCGTTTGCTAGCAGATTTCAATTTTTTTTAATTTATTGCCGTTCCTGGCGCGTAAGGCCTTCTGCTGTGATTGTAGTCATTTGCTTTGAAAAAAAAATCGATATTTTTATTTTAGCAGTAAGCCTTAAAACCTTATTTACTGCCCTTCCTGGCGTCTGATATCTTTTGCTGTGTTTGTGGCCACTGACTTTTTAATATTTCAATACCTCTAAGTTGTAGCTGCAGCGCGTTCTTAATTTATTGTCATTCTTGATGTGTAAGGCCTTCAGCCATGATCACAGTGCATTTTTTTAACATTATCTGTATCTGTATTTTATGGTGATTTGCTAAACTGTAACGCACTGAAAACACTATTATTTACACAGTGGTTTAATCCTTCATTAATAACGTGTGGCATTTTCTTTATTTATTGTTGAGTCTTGAATTACTGTTTCAAAATTAAATGTGTGTAACTGTAAAAGGCAACCAATAGTAACTGATTTCCCCCCGTTCACAATCGCAACCGAATACTGCCTTCCCTTGACTAAAAGGTTGCAATGCCCATATCCAGTTCTCACCACTGCATTTTATACCTTCGAGGAGACGTATAGATATATTTATACTGTCATTTTGATAGCTTTACCTGTATTGACAATTAGATATTGTTGATAATGTGCTTTGGCAAGGACTGCTTGCACAGCAGATGCATATTTTTTCTGGCTTATTTGTTCTGAAGTTGTTGTAGTTTCTTTCATATATCTACGATTTTCTACCGCTATTTTTGTAGATTGGTAGGTTACTTCAGGAATTTGCAGTTTATTGTATATCACCTAACTGACCAGTATGTAACCACTGAATATCAGATTAATAGTTTTATTAATAAATAGTACATTTTTACAATGTATACCAGGTGTAGAAGGATGAAACCGGAATTTCCCTACAGATGGTGTTAGCCGTCAGTGTAGGGCCCGTGAGACCGCGTCTGCACCGCCATCTTCTTCCTGTAACGGCTGAGGACGAATGTCAACAAGCAGTAACACAAGTTCCATACATCGGTATGTTTCAAATCCGTAAACATGTTGAGGTTTGTGCCTACGAACTATGATTTGCGGACAGAATTGGTTTTCTGTTATAATTTGAAGGAAACTGCTCTAGAATCACATCGAATGCTTGTCGAATTGGGAGCCAGAAGCCGTGTGTGTGTTGCGTTCTATTGCATAGCTTAGAGGTAGGGTACGGTAATGCAAGTTGGTTGGGAGGGCACCGAGTTAATCAACACAAAGGGGAACACTGTGTCACCGACCAGCGGAGGATGTGATAACAAGCAGCTCACACTACAACACCGTCGAGTGCGGTAACCGGTCAGTGACGCCAGCAGAGCAACACCAGAATATTCCACCGACCTACTGGGAAGTCACAACAGCAGACATCAGTGGCGGAAAGTCTCATTCACGGATCATAAACCTGTTGGTCATCATCGACCCTCATGAGGCGTTGGAATGATGCAGAGCCTGTGTCACTCAGTGCCTCCATCGGTTCGGGGTCGTCACTGTCATCGCCATAGCCACATTCGTCGTCGCCGAGAAAGTTAAGAGCGGAAGGAAACTTCGCCCAGAAGGCTAACAACAAAAGTATTGCAGTTAATCAATAAATGCTGTTATTCTGTCATCATGTGCCACCGTCTACACATCCCCAATATCTCTTCCTCACGCCCAGCAAGGAACCCACGTTCGAATCCGGCGACGGGCAATGGAGACCCGTGTCTGTTTACATAGAGTGGAAATTCGTTATGGTTTACTGTATGTAATTAAGTATTTATTATTTGGCAGCAGACGTATCTGTTAGTTTTTGTCAAATAGTTACTGTAAATTAACTTATAGGGTATTGTTCTCGAGTATTATTCTGTTTTTAATCTGACTTTGTATTTTCATGGTTGGTGAGTTGACGCATACACGTCTGAAGATGATGTACAGTCAACAAAACCAGTTGGCATATAATAACGTAACATCTACACGACGGCTGCAGGTAATTCATTTTATTACGTTTTATATTGTTATTTGGTTTGTTAGGCACTAGGTAGGATACGTTCTTCTGCTTCACAAGCACATTTCGAGATTTCATGTGCACTACGTCTTGATTTCAATCAACCCAAAACCTTTTGTCTTATACTTTGCGCCCTTGTTTGGTATATACTGTCTCAATCTCTATCATGTTGAGAAAGACTGTGATATTTCCCGGTTGTCTGCAAATATAAACCATACACATCGCTACAGCTAATTATAAGATTATCTGAAATGGACTTCTAGCAGCTAATTCAACAGTTCTCTTCGCTCCCTTCTCGATTGTTCGTAGTCTGAGTGTAGAGCTCGAAATAGAATGAGGGAAATGTTGTTATTCTTACCTACTCTCTAAATGCCTGTATCCGCCCCATCTGTATGTCAGTTCTAATTTTCGATGTTTCATTAGCATCTGTGTCATAGGTATGCTGTCGCAGTGTTTTAGAGGGTAGGGATCGCTACTTATCAACGTATCGTCTTCTGTTACTCACCCTGATCTCCTTCTGATTTATTTTCGTTGGTAAAAATGACAGGCTTTGGACAGATATCCTACTGACTGCCCTATACCATTTCTTTGTTTCTTTCTCTCAATTAGTTTCCCACTTTTTACGGCTTCTTCCTTGTTGGTTAATTCATTCTATATTTTCAGCAATTTTTGTGGCGTAATCCCCCTAAACAAGAAAACCACCACTATTTATGCAAATATTGCAAGAGTTATGGAATCACAAAGTACGCCTAATAACACTCGTGATAACCCTGTAACCGTGTGATGTTAAACAGCTTGCATGACCTGGCGCCGGGTGTAGGATATGCAGCAGCACCAATCACTTCACACCAGCACTGTATAGGATGTAATGATATCGTCATCTCGTAACCACGATCAAGACAAGTCGGTTCCATATTTTCAGATTTCCAGAAGACTTTTCTTGCTGTTCCACACAAGTGACTTCTAATGAAAATGCGTGCCTATGGAGTAGCGTCTCAGTTGTGCGACTACATTCGTGGTTTCCTACCGAAAGGTCACAGTTCGTAGTAATTGATGGAAAGTCATCGAGTATAATAGAAGTAGTTTATGACGTCCTCCAAGAAAGTGTTATAGGCCCTCTGCTGTTCCTCATCTACATAAATGATTTAGGAAAAATCGTCAGCAGCACTCTTAGATTGTTTGTAGATGATGCTGTCATTTATCACTTTATAAAGTCATCAGATGGTCAAAACAAATTTCAAAACGATTTAGACGAGATATCTGTTTGGTGCGAAAATTGGCACTTAACTCTAAATAAGGGAAAGTATGAAGTCATCTACTTGAGTACCAAAAGCAACACGCTAAATTTCGGTTACACGACAAATCACACAAAACTAAAAGTTATAAATTCAACTAAATACTTAGGGATTACAATAATAGATAACTCAAGTTGGAACGATCACATAGATAATATTGTGGGTGAAGCAAACCAAAGACTACAGTTTACTACCAGAGTACTGAGGAAATACAACAGGTCTTTTGAAGAGAGTGCCTATACTATGCTTGTACGTACTCTTCCGGAGTACTGTTGTGCTGTGTGAGAGCCGCATCAGGTAGGATCGACAGAGAATATTGAAAAGAGTTCAAAGAAGGGGAACTCGTTTTGTACTGTCGCAAAATAGGAGAGAGAGAGCCACGGAAATCATACATGAATTGAGATGGCAATCATTAAAACATTTTCGTTGTGGCAGGTTCTTCCAATAAAATTTCAGTCAGCAGGTTTCTCCTCAGAGTTTGAAAATATCTTGTTGGCGCTAACCTACGTAGGGAGGAATGATCATCATAATAAAATAAGAGAAATCAGAGCTCGCCCAGAACGACTTAAGCCTTCGTTTTTCTCGCGCGCTCTTCTAGAGCGGAACAGTAGATAAATAGCGTGAAGGTGGTTCGATGAACCCTCTGCCAGGCACTTAATAGTGAATTGCAGAGTAATGTACACGCCGATGTAGAAATCCAATTTCGAAAGAAAGGTAGCCAATGAAGTACAACACTTAGCACTGAATGTGAGTTTATCACGAACATCAACGTACAGGCAGAAGAGGACTGCATCCTGGATGGAGAGAGTTGCTATTTGTACAAACAATCAAATACACTGTCCAGTCTCATTAATGTGTCCACCTGTCAAAAACATGAATGACCACCTTTTGTAGCGCGGACCCCTGCGAGGTGCGCAGGAAAAAGAGTCACTGATGTTGTGGAAGGTATTCACAGAGATGCGGAGCCGTGTCGACTCCACTGCCATGGCCAGATTACTCGGTTGAGTTTCCATGACGCGAACAGCCCGACCGGGGTGGCCCCACCGATTATCGGCTGGCCTTAAATCCTGGGAGTTTGGTAGCCAGGGGGGTTATAGTAAACTTATCCGACTGCTCTTAGAACCACTCACGTACATTGCGAGTTCTGTGACACTTTGCATTTTCCTGCTGGTAAAGGACTCATGCCAAAGAGAAACCGGTTGCATATAGGAGTGGTTATGGTCCGCAGTGATAGATACACACTTGCATTGATCCATTAGGCCTTCCAGAATGACGATGCCACCCAGGGAACGCCACTGAAACATACCCCGGACCACAAAGGTCAGTCTTGCGACCTGGATCCGTCTATCGATCCAACGGTCATCTGTCCGATGGACCATAAAACATGATTCATTTGAGAAGGCCACTTGTCGCCACTCAGTGGACGTCCACGTCGGTACTGGCGTCAGAGTTCCAGCTTTCTTTGTCAATAAACAACAGTCAGATTGTCTTTGTATTTCCATTCTTGTAGTAGATGGTTACAGTACGAAATGAAAATTAAACCACCTACAGCCGTCTCCTTCGCATTTAGTTTATTTGTGCAACCAGTTTCTATGTTCCAATAAACCATCTTCAGGCTCCTTGACCTAGGAGCCAATATTAAATAACCGGTGTTCGTTGACCTCCGGTTTACACGACACTATCACTTCGTCCAGCAACCGATGATTGCCGTCAGCTGAACGGCGTCGGCTGATGAATGAAGTGATTGTGTCGTGTGAACTGGAGATCTACAAACACCAGTTATTTAATATTGGCTCCTATTATGACTGTGCACAAGACTGGATTCCTTCCAATTTATGTTGGTCAGCGGACCTGAGGATAGTGTGATGCAACACCGAAACTGGTTGCACAAATAAATTAAAAACAATATAGATGCCTGCAGGTGTTTTAATCTGCACTCAACATGCGTGCATGAACCAGACGCCTACTGCGGAGGGCCGGCCGCTGTGGCCGTGCGCTTCTAGGCGCTCCAGTCCGGAGCCGCGCTGCTGCTACGGTCGCAGGTTCGAATCCTGCCTCGGGCATGGGTGTGTGTGATGTCCTTAGGTTAGTTAGGTTTAATTAGTTCTAAGTTCTAGGGGACTGATGACTACAGCAGTTGAGTCCCATAGTGCTCAGAGCCATTTGAACCTACTGCGGAGGCCCATACGCGGCAACGTTCGTGAGCGGCCGTTGAGCTGACGGGGTTGGTAGCGTCTCGGTTGATCTGGATGATCAGTTGCTCGTCTATTCGCCCGTGCACTTCTATACCTCCGCAGCTGTCGCTCACACCAGTCATCTATGGCGCTTCGATGGAGAAATATGTAAATTCCGAACTCCTCTAAGTGTGCATTTAACTTTTTCTACGTGCGTCAGGCTGCCCGCAGCTCGACCTCTCACAGTACCTCCTTAAAAAAATTAGAATCAGTGCTCCAGAAACTTTTAGTTGGATAATGATGCAGAAAGGCCAACATTAACCCGAGTTCAAGACATTCGAGAAAATGGGATTTTTCACATTAATCAGAAGTAGCCTAAGAGGCACTGACAATCTAACGCAAAACAATCAGTGTTACGTTGTGTAGAGCTAACACGTAGGTGTACCGACTATAAGTAGCCGTACAGAAACAGATACGCTGATAACGTGTATCGATAAAATATCTGTATATATGACACACAGTTCGTCAAAGGTGACAGGAGATTGAGTTGTTCCTCGCTGTGACTGTCTGCCAGCATATGCAACAACAGTGTGTCAGATTTGCCACTTAAAAATCTTTTACAAGATTCGTGTATAGATCAAAGCAACCGCATATGAAGAGGGCAGATAGTAATCTATGACGGGTACGGCAGAAAATACATTTCTGATTTTCTCCACTCAGTGAAGGAGATGTTGCCCAATGCACGAGATTCACCACAGGAACAAAGAGAAATGCAGAAATTCTAAGACTTCTTGAGGCTTCTGGATACCTGCTATTTCAGTAGCTACTTACGGCCCATACTTAGTGTTTTAAAACAACTTGCCACATATACCTTGCTTTTTAAGATTTCTTTCTCTTGAATCGAAGAAATCATCCGCGATCATAGACCTGAAATATTGTAACTGGTTGTATATACGAATAGTTCCTGAAGTCCACATTGCAGCCATAATTTCAAAGTGCTAAATCAACTGTATTTTCTTCTGAGTAAGCCAGATTAAACGTCATGCGTAGACTTATTGTGATACATTGCTCTGAGATTTCCCCAACTAGCAGCTCCGTAATGTATGATGGAAAAGAAACGCATTACCAACGGCTTTCCACACTTGGTCCACACAGAAGATAGGGATAGACAAAAACTAAGATCACTAAGGTAAATCTCTCGATGGACGGATGTGACCATTTTCTGTTCACATTTTTACGTTAACTGGCGATCAGAAGAAGAAGAGAAATTGTTGATAATGCGATGGAAGTAAGTTTTCAAGATCATCTCCCTGATTTACGATGTACTAAAAAGGTTTGTAAGACTTCTGTTACTCCAATATTGTAAACTGAATCTCGGTACATTACACTTGTCGGGACTGTACGTTTCTGAATCGATCGTCATCTCCACTAATCCTTCCCAGGCATGTGATTGTGTCGTTATGTTTTTATGTGGAGAAGAGTTTCGATCATTTGCAAAATCGGCTACGTTTTGGATTGTTAAGGCTACATGCCGCGCGGGATTAGCCGAGCGGTCTTAGGCGCTGCAGTCATGGACTGTGCGGCTGATCCCGGCGGAGGTTCGAGTCCTCCTTCGGGCATGGGTGTGTGGGTTTGTCCTTCGGATAATTTAGGTTAGGTAGTGTGTAAGCTTAGGGACTGATGACCTTAGCAGTTAAGTCCCATAAATTTCACACACATTTGAACATTTTTTTAAGGCTACATGAAATATGTAAATGATGTTTAGTAGTTTCTTGCAGCATACATTCATTGCACAGTAAATGAGAAATGGAAAAGGCAATATGCGATGTTGCTGGTGCCTCACAATGACTAATTAGTGTATTTTCATTTTATTTCACTCCGTCGTGTGAATTGTTACACTCCCAAAGGTAACATGTCAGGCGGTTTGCGCCTTTACTGCTGAAAAATAAGATGATTGGAGAAAAGCGTTAGATCGTTTTATAAAACTGTTTGATGAATTCAGAACTGAAGATGATACATACGGAGAAGAACAATAAAACCGAAAATACAGTAACATCAGATGACGGCAGCACCAGGTCACGTAAGGTGACTGAATCGACGGAAAGCAATTACTCCGTCTCTACTGATAGATTGTGACAGCATAACAAGAAGGAAAAAAGGTAAATCTTACAATGCTAATGAAGAACTGCGAGCAGCAAAATCCTTTAGAAATGATATAATTTGAAATGGGTTGTATACTGGAGACATCTTCATTTATTCTACAAGTATCGGTTGCTGTGGCCGCCTCTGAGAGACATCACGGCGCCTAGAGTATCAGCAACCAAACTGACAGTCTGCAGCCGCGAGTTGCCCGCTTCGCAGGCACACCGAAGCACTACACAACCGACAGGTAATATTGATGAACGGCTACAACAACAAAAACAACAACAACACAGCAGAGACACCAGCGGTCACCAGGGGCCACTTCTGGCCCACATAAACATAAGGAGGAGGTCGCTGCAGACCCCGGAACTATTTTCACACGTCAAACTACATGATGGTAAATAGTTCTGAGGTACTCATCCGCCGAAGCGCTATAAGGGCCGGTGCTCGGCCGCACATCGGCAGTTCATCAACCGCCAGCAGACGTGGATAGCTGCCGCCCCGGCAGCCCTGCTTGGATCTTCTCGTTGATCTCTGGATTAGGCTTGGTATATCAGAGAAGTCTCTGGCGGAGACTAGTAGGAAATTATTTCAGTTGTTTTCTATATTTTTCTTGTCTGTAGTTGTGAGTCGAAGACGGATCACTGTTTTGTGTTGGTGTTATACTTGGAGAATTTTTTTTTGTTTTTTTTTTTTTGTTAATTGAACAGTCCAATAAATTGTTTTCGGACTTTGATCGTTAGTTTCTTCTGCTTAAGCAGACGTATCATAAGTCACGTCTTCCAATTCGATTAAAGTTAATAGCACTTCGTGTATTGCCAATTTATTAATAATCTCTGAACTCTGAAAGTGTTTGCTTTTACTTACCAAGCAGAACAAGTAGCTTTTTCAGGTTCTTCGTGAAAAGAAAGCCGAGAGAGAGTTTGGCAGTTTAATGTCATTACTCAAAGATACATCTGTAGTGAGATGAACGTTCAAATAATATTGGCAGATTCCAAAATAAAATTTACAGGACTTACAACACGATAAATTTATCACAGCAATAGACAAGGAAGCAGGCACAACACAGAGTTCGTTTTTAGATCTACTCACAGAAGGCCCTTCTTGTCGTATATAGGTGCAAGGTATTTGAGATAGGACATAATGGTAGGATTTTTGTATGCGTTTTCTAGGACTGAATCTGAAGAGCCATCTCCTTGGAAGAACTCCTTGAAGTCAGCGCCATACTTCTCCGAAGTGATGACAAGGCAGGTCATGGCACTGTAGAACACGCCGAGGGTGGCCGCCGCCTCCATTTCGTTCCTAAATTCCTGCAGGGTGTAAGCCTCGGCCTGCTGTTCCATGCCCAAGCGCCGTAGCAGGCCCACCAGCGTGCTGTGGTACTCTTGCAGCAGGTCTTCCATGTGATGCCTGTGGACCTCCTCACTGGCATTCGCGTACAGGAAGTACACCAGGTCGCCGGCTGGCCCGTGCATTCTGCTAAACTATGACAGTTATGCCTATTTTACTTGAGCGGTACAAGAACGCCTCTCTATATACAAGATTAAAAGTAGTTGCCTTAAACGTAAAATAAACAACAGCTGTAACCAGATGGATTGAGACCTGATAAAGGTATGAAACTTCCTGGCAGATTAAAACTGTGTGCCGGACCGTGACTCGAACTCGGGACCTTTGCCTTTCGCGGGCAAGGGCTCTACCAACTGAGCTACCCAAGCACGTCTCACGCCCCGTCCTCACAACTTTACTTCTGCCAGTACCTCGCCTCCTACCTTTCAAACTTAACAGAAGCTCTCCTGCTCAGGTGGTAGAGCACTTGCCCGCGAAAGGCAAGGGTCCCGAGTTCGAGTCTCGGTCCGGCACACAGTTTTAATCTGCCAGGAAGTTTCATATCAGCGCACACTCCACTACAGAGAGAAAATTTCATTCTGATAAAGGTATGTTTCTCTTGAAGATTCATCGACAGCAGTTGATATTCATCATCAATGACAAGATCCACTGCAGCTGTAGAATTTTTGTATTTCCTGTAAGGAAACCACAACTTGGTTTCGGGACCTGTGTCGTATCTTCAGCTGCATGTAAATACGAGTCCATAAAATTCTAATAACTTTTATCGACTTACATTTTATATGCACCTGAGGATGGGGCACAGCTCCCGAAACCGGGTTGTGCTTTTCATTTAGGAAATAAAAAAATTACAACTGTAGCAGATCTTATCATAGGTGATTAACGAAGAAAGACGCTATCGTACATACAATAGTGCACAAAGTAAAAGCAATATCCCAACAGTCGTGATGTACGAACGCTTATGAAGATAAGTAAAGGGAAAGTTTTGAAGTGTCGTAATGTGAACCAAGTAAAGACCGCATCCCAAAGATGGAAATATTGAAACTATTACAACCGCATTTCAACTGCCCAGTAAAGGATGTATGTCATAGATGCGGTATGGAAATTTATCAGTAAACATAAAACATTGCTAAATAAAAACACAAATATAGTCCCACATACTCACTCACCTGAAAGTCGAGAATCCTAATGTCTGTGGGATTCCCTCCAACGTATTTAAACATGAAATTATTTTTCCAGCAGTCGCCATGCATTACAACATTTAACATATGATTATTAGATTCCCAGTAGGTATTGTAGTCCTTCACGACTTTTTTCGAAAGGTTCTTATACTTTTCGGCGTATCGCTCGTAGCCAGCAGTCGCTCTGAATTCCCTCGCCACTGCTTTGAAGATCTTGTCAGCCATGCTCTCGAAGAACTCTTGCTGAAGGTCAGTCGATGCTGGGAGAAAACAACGTTCCCGATAGTCTGGCCTCTCCTTGAGTAGCGTGGCCGAGGCGGCGTGTAGGCGAGCGTACGCTCTCAATGCTAGCACACAGTGCTGGTAGTCGAGTGGTTGGCCTGCTTCGGCCAAGCGGAAGCCATCCGCCGACAGGTCTTCCATCACCAGGAACTCTACGGGCTGCCTTCCAAACAGGTAGCAACGGGCCGCCAGCGGGGAGAATCTCTCTCCCTCCACAACTCTCAGCGCACTGTGAACGTCTGGCACCAACTCGCACAGTAACAATGCCTCCTTCTCGAATACTCGGAATTCCCTTCCCACCTCGGTCAGATTGCCTTCCTCTTCGTTGCTGCACTTCACTATGAGTGGAAGTTCATGGTAGGAGGTGCTTTCGTCCAATTTGATGGTGGCTACTACTCTGAAGATGCAGCTCATGTAACCTAGCCCGTCTTTGATGGCGTAATCGACAGTTGCAGCGTCCACTCTCACCTTACTTTTACTGTCTTCATTTTTCAGTGCCCTCTCTACGAACTTTTTGTCGATCCACGAAGGAGGCGGTGGTCTATGAGACTCGTCTTCCGCCATATTTAGCGCCGTTCTAAGTCTGTGAACAAACAGAAGAACTCGATTAAGTCCTACGTCTAACATCCAACAATACTATTACGGTGTCGACTGAAAAATTAATTTGTCGGCCGGAGTGGCCGAGCGGTTCTAGGCGCTTCAGTCTGGAACCGCGCCACAGCTACGGCCGCAGGTTCGAATCCTGCCTCGGGAATGGATGTGTGTGATGTCCTTAGGTTAGTTAGGTTTAAGTAGTTCTAAGTTCTAGGGGACTGATGACCACAGATGTTAAGTCCCATAGTGCTCAGAGCCATTTGAAAAATTAATTTAATAGTATACGAAAGCTAGATAAGGACAACAGGCGAAAAATTAGTGTCCCCCTGGAGACACCATGCTCATACTGTGATACTGTGTAACACCACCTCGATAGTGCCCTTAATTCGGTGAGGTCGAGCGGCTGCGAGTCTTTTCACGTTCGACACCTTCCTTCTGAAGCCACTCACTGATGGTTATAACCTACAGAGATACGAAATTTCGAGGATGTCGAGTGCTACGCTTCACCCACAGTTCCAGATAATCCTAGTTATTTTCCAGTGTATTAAGATCGGGTGATTTAGTGGGCTAGATCAGGTTCGAGAGGCGAATGCTCATAAAAACAGTAACGCGTATGTCCAACTATGTCAATTATGACTTGTTATCTTCGAAGATGAGAGTCACCACTGCATATTTTTCATGAAGACATAGTAGAAACAACCACGCTTGGTCAGCGAGAAGTTGAAATAAACATCCTAGTTCAAGTTTATAGCAACATGTCCCAAGTCAGTTCCCGTCATACTTGAAACCGATTGTCACTGACAAGATGGGATACTCGTCTCTTTGCCTATATGGTTAGGATTTTATGACGTCCACTTTCATTGAGTCGAGTTACGTGTATGCGAGTGATACACAGTTTTTTGCACGCACGTTGGACCGTACGTATTGACGGACAAAATGTCGATAATTTCATTCACAGTACGTTCATGGACACGTTCAAAGGCGATAATTCCTCTCTGCATTCAGATATGTCTGCATGTCAACCCATATTATCGTCATGAATCCTTACAGCCGACTGAAATGTATAGTTCACTTTACTACCATTACTTAGTCAGTGGTACCCATTACCTACAGCATGCCACAGTGATCATTCTGATGTTTTAAGCAAGTGACTAATATTTTGTCTGGTGAGCTTATTTCTTTCGTATCTGTGCAAATACTACATATTTCCTGTTCTTGAAACTATTTTTAATTTCAGATAGAACTTGCGATGGCAGAGGCTCAAGAAAGATTCAGGTCTTTGGAGTTACGGGGCGACATGAAGTTTTCATTTCTCGAGAGAAAATCTGCAAAGGCCAGTCACACTGAGACGTCACAGGCACCAGGGAGCCGCTTCCTTTCTAATGCTGTGTCGTTCCAAGAATGGGTATTTCCTTGTTGAAGACAAGCCCGTTAGTGGGGAGCCCACAACATCAATAGACCCAACAACAACCGACGCTGTCCTTAAAATGTTTCTTACGAAGAAGCGCATATCCACCATAATGATTACTGAGATATTGGACATACTCTTAGGAGCCTGTTGGTTTCATTATTAACAATATCCTAGACATCAGGGATCTTTCTGCATAGTTGGTGCCGAATTATTTGAACAGCGAACAGATCACACAAACTACGACATCCAGAGCTGTTTTGTCCCTATCTGTTACTGCAGAGGACTTTTTGGGTATCTTAGTAACTGCGGAAAATGCCTAGCCTCATGCTTATCATCCTGAAACCAACAGAAAAACCAAATGGATGACAACAAAGACGGTTCCCGTGAGTGAAGTACTTCCGCACCCACAGATCAGCCATAAAAGGCATATTTACGTTTCCTGGGGAAAAGAGTTCGTTATATTCGTGAACTACCTAATCAAGAGCACAGTATGACTGAGATAATTACTCCAGCCTGTCGATAGGCTAAAAAGGGCAGTTACCACGAAATGTTATTGTGGTTGACGCGGTAGGGTCCTTCACCTTCCTAAGCGTTTAAATTGGTGTCTGGCAAATTCAGAATGCACATTTTACATTCAGACTAGCGTGCTTCCCTCTCCCAATTCATTCTGTGTAAGGCCTGGAACTTTTCATATACAGCATATTTTGATATGAAGGATGGTTGGTGGACAGTCACATGTTACACAACAATTTTCATCGTCTTATCCCAGTTTCTCGTGTGAATGTACTACACTGAAAGTGCCTATACACAAGTACAAATCCGTGTAATGCAGAATGTGAGTGGCATTTGAAAAGATAACAATCTGTTAAATTAGGGTGGACTCTACTATAAACAACTGGTTGAGTCACTTAAAAAATGCAATAAAATGTGCTGAATAAGTCGCACAGTGTTGAAAGGAGAGAATTCGTGATGGGAGTACCTAAAGGTTCAATATTGGGTTGACTCCTTAAATGTCTGAGCACAACTCACATTTTTTGCATACTGCTTAAAATAAAGCCCATAAGACAGAAAGCAAAAGAAGGTGTTAGTGATTTCTTTCAAAGAATGATTCGTTGTTTCGCTGAAAATGGGCTGTCCCTTAATATTGAGAAAGTACCCTTCTGAGAAGACGACCGCAATTCTCAGTCATATCCACATGAATAGTGTTCGAAGGGATCTTCTTCCCCCCTCCCCCCCTCCTCCGTCCCCTTTCCCTTTCTTTTCTCTTCAGCCCTTCAAGACACACGTAACTTTCTTGGAAAAAGGCCAATCAGAGAGATTCTAAGCCGAAACACACATATTTTGCTCTCCCAAACAGTTTTTCAGCTACTCCTTTGCCATGATAATAAATAGGCCAATCAAATAACTTCTAAGGCAACACACACACACACACACACACACACACACACACACACACACACACACACACACACACACACGCTAATCTGAAAATTTCCGTTAAGAACTATACACCATTTTATTCGACAATGATCTTGGAATTTTCACCAAGCGAGCATATAGTCTCATTACTTAACAGCGCTGTAGTTTGGGAAACCACTAAGAAGTTGTCATGCTCCAATCATCATTCACCCTCCAATATTATTTTACACTCGTTTTCTTTCAGTCTGGATTTGAGCTGAGGAAGCGATCAGGAATGGACGGGGGCTAATTTTGTGGGACACCTTGATTATTACCGACAGGGATTTTGAAATAAAGAGACCTCTGTTCGACAGAGAAGCTAGAACAGTTTTTGGTGAAGAAAATTCAGAGGATCTGGAATTATTCAATCTTACACTTTCCCAAATTTTCTCATTCGACTGTGCAACTATCACTTCTTGCAATGTAAGAAACATTATTCTCTGCATTAAAGGACAGCACTTGTGTGGTGTACCTGACAATTCAAATGGCAGTAGGAATACATACTACTAAAAGAACATGAATATATTGATCTTTTTACAGAGCTACTACCCAGATGAAAACTAATCTCATCCTTCAATATTCCTATAGCTCAGGATTTACGTGGTGTCATTTGTAGGATAGGTGGAATACGGGATTAAACACTAATTGAGTATCAAAATCTAACTGCAAGAAATGATTTTGTATATCATACTCTGCATCAGAATATTTTATGGAAAAAAATATCATTGTTACTTCGCAATAGGTAGCGTAAATAAAGTTAAGTCTAATAAATATAAAATTATTTCCCACAGTAGGCGGTAGGGCAACATCCTTGTTATCTGCGTGGTATAACATAAATCAGAGGATCTCAGGCATGGATATTACTATAAAATGAGCTCTGAGCGAATATCTACACTGAAATTCATCCAAGTCCGGAGTTCTTGCTATTACAGATCTAGAAAAAGTTTTCTTGAACCCTATTTTGGGAACTTATAAGTTGTGTAACTTGGCACATACATAAAACACAGTCAACATAATGGTGCAATATGTACTCACTGTCTTACAAAGATTCAAAACTTAAGATGCAGGCTAAAGAATCCTGGAACAATCTTTAAGGCATAAGGTGACTGATTCTCATCGAATTTTTGCCTCTAAGATACACTGTCGTTCATTACGGAGGATTATTGCAACCGCTTTGTTATACAATTTTGGCTAGTTTTCAATAAACTGTGCACATGGAACTCGCGGATTCACTGCGAGCAATATATATATGTCGAATGCTCGATTCTCGAGATGGTGACAAGGGAGACAACAGAAGATGAACGTATCGAAAACAAAAAATGATTAAAAAGGAGAGAGTAACACCACTTTTTTCACTCACGGGGTTTTATTAAGGAAATGAATAGTATCAGTTACATTCATCAGATATATAATAGTTGTGCACAATTCTATGTGTGGTGTAGGCAACTGACACCATTTTTTTCTTTCCCGTACCTAGAATGCACTTTTGACAATTCTTTTGGGAAATGTATTGATCTGAAGGAATTAAATTTTCCTTGAGACACATGAGTCTCAACTTTATCACCGATAATTATAGAAGCTGCTAACTAGGCAGATGTGCTAACCATTATATCACCATAGCAGTACAGATAACACAGCTGAAACGACTTCACCATTCCAAATCCCTCCAAAACACAAACTTCATTTCACGCCTTCAGCCCATTTTCCCTTCTTAAATCGTCAGTATTGCCGATACTCTCCCTAGATTTGCAAGTAATCGAGAAATTCTGCCTGTACCTCACGCGTAGGTGATCTGTTGATCCGATGGGATTAAATATTCGTTGAGATATATGAGTCTCAACTTTATTTCCGATAATGTTAAAAACTGAGGAAATGAACTAAAGTTCGTGCTATGACTGGCATTTCGAAGCATGTTTCCTGTTTACTAGGAATGTGTGTTAGGCATTACACCACTGTGGCAGTATACGCAAGGCAGCTACACGGACCACCCTAGTCCAGTGCCTTCCCTAACACAAACTTCAGTTCACGCTTCAGCCAATTTTCTCTTGCTGAAGATCCAAGAAATGATCAGGCCTCGTGTGTCGACTCTTGTCCTATCCACCAAAAAATTAAAAAAAGAGCAGAAGACAAGTAAAGTAGTAAAACACTCGATTTTCACTGTTCTAAAAATCACCAGAAGGGGAAAACAGGCTGAAGGAGTGAATTGAAGTTTGTGTTAGGGAGAGCACTGGACTACGGTAGTTAGTGGTACAACAATACATGTAGTGCTACGATGGTGTAATGGCTAGTGGTTCAGCCTTGTAAACAAAGGTTTAAGTCCTGGCCTCTGTACAAATTTTAATCCATTTCTTCAGCTTCTGTCGTTATAGGAGATAAAGTTGAGACTCATATGTTTCACGGAAAATTTAATTCCATCACATCAATAGATGACCTATGCCCGAGGTTCAGCCAGGATTTCCCCATTACGTATAATGCTGGGTTGGCATTCCAGTGCCGGAAAGCCTCGGCAACGCTGACGAATTAAGAGGGGAAAGTAGGCTGAAGGTGTGAACTGAAGTTCATGTTGGGGAGGGCACTGGAGGAGGGTAGTCGGTGCAGGTGTGTTACCTGTAGTGCTACAATGGTGTAATGCCTAGCAAAACTACCTAGTCAGCAGGAAATCCGGCTTAAAGTTCTGGATGTGGCAGAAATTTCAATTCATTTCTTCAGTTTTTGTCTTTATCTTTTAGGAAATCTGGGAGACTCTCACAGGAGAGAGTTTTGCCAGATAGTCGTAAGCTGTGAAAATATAAAAACTGAGATACGTACAGTTCGCCTCGATCCCCGGGGCTCCCCTCTTTCTTAATAGACGATTTAAGTGACGTCTAGACACTCAGTTTTTTGTGTGTGCACAGACGGGTCGTCGGACGATAGAAATGCTTTTGGATTATTGACGAATTCATGACCAGTTCCTTCCGTTTTCAGTGTCTGTACGATTTCCAGCCATTGCTGATCACTTCCGTTCCTGGTTAAACGAAATATTTGACTCCCGCTCGATTCCGCCATAGACCCAGACGTGCTCTACTCCAGTAAGTAACCGTCCCATACCTGCGGATGGTGATGTGGGATTCCTCTACTTCAACAATTTTGTTTGGACCGTCAATAGGGACACTGTCAGTAGTAACAATAATATATCACACCTCCCTACAATGGTGCCGGCGGAGGTTCGATTCCTCCCTCGGGCATGTGTGCGTGTGTTTGTCCTTAGGATAATTTAGGTTAAATATTGTGTAAGCACAGGGACTGATGACTTTAGCAGTTAAGTCTCATAAGATGTCACACACATTTGAACATTTTTTTGAACCTCCCTACAAACACCGTAACAGTCAGAAACTGTATTAACTGGCAGTTCGCATTTGGACGCAGTCTTTTCCAAATGTAAAATTATTTGCCCACCACGTAACAAGTGTGTCCTCTTCGACAGCGTCACAGAAATTACAGAGCCACACTGAATGCAGTTTCTCGAGCCGTGATTTGCAAGCAATCCATATTGCCAACAGAATTCTAGGCTTTATCAGTTTCCCGCTAAGCAGGAATCAACTGCTTCTAGGTAAGAGACTGCGACATGGACACTGCGCTACATTCAATCATGACCTCCAGTACGCTAATGCGAAGTTTCTCTACTCTCAAGCGACGTTCGGTTATCAAAACAGAAAGTAATATCCGTATTTCCAGCCTCGAGAGCTGACCGTTCGATTTATATCGCTCACAGCTAGGCCGAGACTGCAATGTGCGTTGTTTCTAGGAAATTACCCAGTTTTGGAATGTCCATAGTACGGTCCAGACATCACACCGAACAACTTTCAATTGTTTCCGAAAATGAAGGCGTACATGGACGGCAAAACTGTTGCAGATGATAATACAGTAAAGTTTTAGAAGCGTCCATAAAATGGAGAAGACCGAAAACTTTTACAACGCTGTATCAAAAATACTCGTTCTCATGACAACAAAATAGGAAAGGAAAATTAAAAAATGGTTCACATGGCTCTAAACACTATGAGACTTAACATCTGAGGTCATCAGTCCCCTAGACTTAGAAGTACTTAAACCTAACTAATTTAAGGACATCACACACATCAATGCCCGAGGCAGGATTCGAACCTGCGACCGTAGCAGCAGCGCGGTTTCAGACAGAAGCGCTAGAACCGCTAGGCCACAGCGGCCGGAGGATAATTAAATAATAAAATCTTCTAAGACAGATTCAGTTAATATGAAAACAAAGTGGATCAGAAACATATATTTTGAGTACTTAGTCTTCTAATAACACATCCTACTCGCACATACAGGTATCAAAATTGAGTAAATTAGATAATATGTAGTGTGTTAAATGAAATATTTTTTAAAATGAAGATTTCAGGACGTGGTGTACTATCTTCGGCTCATTTTAGTGACACCATTCCCAGACAGACGTAGCGGAAATATTTTTTCTGCTATCTAAAGCCTGTTGGATGTGTTTATTGCCTGCGCGAAGGCAACGAAAAATAGGCCAAACTCTGTTATCTAGTATGTTTCACGCAGCATTTGCCAACGCAATCAAAACAAGTGTAGCTTTAGTGTCTACTTTCAGTTTATTTTCTTTAAAAAAATAAGGAATGAAGCCATGAAGTTTACAGTTTAACATCCAGTCGACGACGAGGTTTTTTGAGAAGACTACATCTGCCGTTCTTCTTGAAAGTTCCGATGTAGTTTTATGTTTGAACGGGTGTAGCTTGTGGTTGACATACTGAGGGAGAATGAGATATTTTCCATTTGAAACTATGGTATCAGAGCTGTATGAAAAGTTTACAGACTGTATCTCCTTTCATTTTTGTCGTCAGCTACTAAATAATACTAATAATATGAGTTGAGGATTATGAATGTCAGTGGGTTCGTGCGTGAGTTATGGACATAAAATTGCAGCTTATAATTTGAGGGTCCATTTTGCCTTACACTAAGCGGTTACAACCCTCTGATCACAAGTGCACAAGAGTGTCAAGTTTACCTTAATAATATTTATTCATTGACATCACATTCAGCAGAAAAACCGTACCAATCATGACGCATTTCGGAAGATCTTTAATCTAATGTCTGTACGAGTACAACTAAAAAAAGCTCAAATACGTTAAACCTGCTTCGTAAACACTTAGACAATCATAACAGTTACTAAGTTTGCTGCTGTCAGCCATCACAGAACAGGATCGCTGACGTAACAAAAACATCAATGTTTTATTGCTTACACTCATTAATACTGCGGACTCTCCCCCACAATCTAGACGAATCTGCACATAATACTTTAAGCGAACCATTTAAAAAACGAATGGTCGTTAAACTTAGATGTTCCATCAGTTTTAAACTCAAAGAGTGGTTCTTCTGTTGCCGCCCAAATATCTCGTTGATCAAGAACAATATCGCCGAAATTGTGATGGTCGCATTGATTTAAAAACATGCTCAATATTCAATCGTTAGTAGACCAAATGACAAAATAGAACCCAGTTTGGTCATCCAGTAGTAATCGGTTATGAAAACCATTTCGTACATAAAATGCTGTTGAGGGATTTGTGGAGAGTAGATGGGGTGTGATGAGGTATGTGATGGCAGCACATTCTCTAGTTCGTTAATTTTTAAAACGTTTTTTCAGCGACTTGCTTTAATTTGTCCAGGCCGACAGGGCCCTTAATCCCTCGCTCCCCTTTCGTCAAAATCTGTTTACGTCTTTGTAGTACTATAATAACTGAAGCCAGCAATTCCATGCACAATTTAATCTTAAAATATGCAAGCATTCTCTCACTATCAAATGACTTAATATGCAAAATTACAGGCAAAACACGCAATGTCGTAATTCAATCTTTTGTTGTGACATAATTTACTTTTTTTGAGATAATGTACAACAACCAGTTTTTCCAAATTCTGACCGACTTGGAGTAGCTCCGCCTGTTAGGGCGCTGAGATAGCAATACTTGAATACGGAAGTCGAGGTGGTTTGTGTACACCTACCGGCAACCTTGAAAATGATTTTCTATGGTTTCCCATTTTCAATTTAGGCATATACTAGGGTTTCTCCCTTACTATAGGCCACAGCCAGTTCCTGTCGAATTCCTTTCTTCCTAACACATTCCAGTTCCCTTAAAAATGCAGTCCTTCTGCCTAAACGAAAAGAGCCGCATCGAAGGCGAGTCGAGCAACTCTTCCGAGACTCCCAGAAGTAAAAGCAATGGGATAAATAAATAATAATTCCAATTCTCCACTTTTATGTTCATGCATTTGTAGACATAATCTGGACTGAAAACAACACAAGCGCAGAACTAAAAGTGGAAAACAATATGAAAACGTGCCATCGGACTATGTGCGGTGACTTGAAAAAAAGCTAAGGCACTAAAAATGGTTCAAATGGCACTGAGCACTACGGGACTTAATATCTGAGGTCATCAATCCCATAGAACTTAGAACTACTTAAACCTAACCAACCTTAGGACATTACACACATCCATGCCCAAGGCAGGATTAGAACCTGCGACCGTAGCAGTCGCGCGGTTCCCGACTGAAGCGCCTAGAACCGCTCGGCCACCGAGTAAGGCACTAAAAGTGCGATTGATTGTTATGTCGCAGATATTTATAATTATGCAGGTTCGAAAGTATTCTAGGCCATTGCAACATAACAAGTGCACTTTAGAGTTAGACTCATATAACAAGCAGAACTGTCACTCTATTTATCCACTGTTTGGTTTTAATATTTTCTGTCTATTTACGAATGAAACTGCATTAAAAACGCTAATTAAAGACCTTTAGATGAAAGACTTCGAATAAAACGTTAAATTAGTAATTGTCGCATGATTAAAAGTCATAAAATATAAAAACATCTTCGTTACCTCTACGAGTCGTAGTTACGTAACAAATAGCGCATATTGTGTTAGAAAGAAGAGTGATGTTGGGATAATTTGAAAACACTGAATAAAAATGATTTATGATTCTGGGAAGACAGGGAAGACACAGGTTTATCACATTACGATGCACTTCCGTAGGCAGGATAATATGAGGACACTCTTATTGTGTCCTTGTACTTGACCTGAGAACAAAAACGAATTTTGGAAACTGCAAAATATTCACTCTTTTGTGCAGTCAGAAGGACCATCAGCCGGCCGCGGTGGTCGTACGGTTCTAGGCACTTCAGTCCGGAACCGCGTGACTACTACGGTCGCAGGTTCGAATCCTGCCTCGGGCATGGATGTGTGTGATGTGCTGAGGTTAGTTAGGTTTAAGTAGTTCTAAGTTCTAGGGGACTGATGACCTGAAATGTTAAGTCCCATAGTGCTCAGAGCCATTTGAACCATTTTTGAAGGACCATCAGTTCGACGAGCAAGCTGTAGCTGACCCGTATAACTATTATTTTAACTAAGTGATCGGTTTACAAATACGGTGGTGTGCAAAACTGAAGTACTAGTGTAACTTTCGCACAATGTGTCATTGCCAGGTATCATAGAATATAGGTTGAAAGAAATTCTACAATGTAGTACAGAAGGTAAATGAAAAAATTACGGAATGAAACGAACAGAAATGATACTTTTATACAAAGAATAATAACATTGGCGTCACCACAGTTTGTGATGGTCCACTAGACATTAAAAAAACTGTACATTGTTCATAACAGGGCGTGTGATCACCGCGGATGGCTGTGTACGTTCTGCAGCGTGCTCCCGTGGTGGCCACAAGTTTAATTATATATATTGGGTTTGCGCATAAGCTCGTAGCGTTTCTTCATTAATTTAATAAACACAACAGAGGCTTAAGTCAGCAATAATATGTTCTCGTTCACAGCTTGTAAGTCTGTCAACGTTAGAGAAACTTTTCGATTCTACGACTGCAGAATACACGTGGTTTGTGAGGCGAAGAACTGGTCGAACCATGTTCGGAGCTCATTTTCGGCCGACAATGGAAGTTCCTTGAAGATTGTTCGATAGAGAGCGGAATAGGTGAAAATCTGAGTGCGCAAGATTAGGTGAATGTCTTCGCCATCGAACTACTGTACAATGTTTTTGCCAGTCTAACAGAATGGTTCAAAATGGTTCAGATGGCTCTGAGCACAATGGGACTTAACATCTGACGTCATCAGTCCCCTAGAACTTAGAACTACTTAAACCTAACTAACCTAAGGACATCACACACATCCATGCCCGCGACAGGATTTGAACCTACGACCGTAGCAGTCGAGCGGTTCCAGACCCAAGTGCCTAGAACCGCTCGGCCAACGAGGCTGGCCCTAACAGAATACGGGAAGGCGTTATAGTGGCGTGGCATCACTTGACACAGCATTTCCGGTTATTGTCTTGAACCGCGTGTGCAAGACATCTCAGTTGCTGACAATAAATGTCAG
The DNA here is from genome assembly GCF_021461395.2 of Schistocerca americana. Lineage (NCBI taxonomy): Eukaryota > Metazoa > Arthropoda > Insecta > Orthoptera > Acrididae > Schistocerca > Schistocerca americana. Next base: position 658,494,259 of record NC_060120.1, on the reverse strand, counting down.
CAGTGGTGGTTACACTCGGGGAAGCAATTCGTAGTACACCATACGGCCGCTGTTCCACCAGATGGATAACATTATCTTTTGTAGATGCGCGCAGGTCTTTGTACGAGGAGCTACTGCTGTGTTTGGGCACAGTCATTACTTTCTTTTCCTTACGTTACCATAAGGACACCGCTTACCGTCATCAGTAACTATACAGGATAGGAACGGTGGGTGTCGGTCACGAGCCAATTGACGACCTGCAAGCATGGTTCAAATGGTTCTGAGCACTATGGGACTCAACTGCTGAGGTCATTAGTCCCCTAGAACTTAGAACTAGTTAAACCTAACTACCCTAATGACATCACAAACATCCATGCCCGAGGCAGGATTCGAACCTGCGACCGTAGCGGTCTCGCGGTTCCAGGCTGCAGCGCCTTTAACCGCACGGCCACTTCGGCCGGCCTGCAAGCATGGATGCACATATGGCCAACTGCTTTTTTTCTCGAGTACACTGATGTATCACTGTGGATTATTGCGTTTAAACGATCTCTATCAAATCCCGAAGGTCTTCCTGAATCTGGCGAGTGACTAATGTCAAAACAATCCTCGTTAAAACGAGAAAATCATTTTCTTGCCGTTTTCTGTCCAATGGCATTATGCACACACTAACCGCAAATATTTCTGGCTGCTTCTCCTACTGCCATCCCTCTAGGCGCTTCAGTCTGGAAGTAGTTCTAGGGGACTGATGACCTCAGATGTTAAGTCCCATAGTGCTCAGAGCCATTTGAACCATTTTTGTGGGAAACGCTCCGGTTTCTTCACTTGGCAATCCATTTTATAGAGTCCACATGTCCATTCACTATCTCCAAATGACAAAACGACAGTATCTAAACTCAAATGGCAACAGTGAACTACAAATAAAAAATGACAGTCGATAAACAAACGTATAGCAACCGAAAAATCAACATGCAAAGCAAAACCACTACGAACTTATGCACCAACCTAATAAAATGAATTTGTTTTCTGTTAAGTTCTATTATGTGATGTTATTATGCGATACTCTAAAATACTAAATAAACATCTTGAAAAAGAGGGTGGTCAGAAACAGAGTGAAAAGCTTGCAAGGGTGTTGCAGGAGAAGCTGTGTTGAGACGTAATTGTTAAGAAAAAATTTCAATACGTTGCGCCATTTTCCAATTACTTAGAATTGAAGTTAGCCAGTCTGGTCATCCGGCTCACAAGTTCAAATAGCCCATAAAAGGACGCACAGTGTTACAATAACGTTAACTGGTGAGCGTTCCATCTTCAAAGATTCGGTTAGTACTCCCAAGCAACATTATTCCTCTTCACACCACTACATTTGGACCATCTAAACGCTCATGCTCGACAATGTTGCTGACAGCATCACGTGTTCCCACTCCCACCATGCAAGATACACGGCAAGGGGGCACGCTGAAGAGCATGCATTGCCATTCGTGGTGATCACGTACAGTGTTAAGAACCATATCCCGTCTTTTGTAATGTCCGGGCAACATTATAAATCGCAGAGGCTTCGGAGTAGTTATTGTCTTTGTACAGAAGTATGACTTCTGTTCCTCTCATCACATGCTTATTTCTGTTACCTAGCAGTTCCTGCTATGTATGGTTCACTGGAGAAACTTTCGTGCGAAAGTTACTTTCAACCTTACGTTTTGCGCGTCATTGCATAATATTTACATCTTCACAAATTCAAACAAGCAAAGAAAAAGGCGTTTGAATGTATAGAAAGAATATTTATATACCTATGGCGGAAAAAGGTCCCACCAGGTAAAGAAGTTTTGACACCGTGGGGATAAATTCCAACTCGACTGAGGTGATATCTCCGTAGCGCAGACTATTATTTTAATCGGGCTTATTTTTCTTTTACAGTTCAAATGATTCAAATGGCTCTGAGCACTATGGGACTTAACATCTCAGGTAATCAGTCCCCTAGAACTTAGAACTACTTAAACGTAACTAATCTAAGGACATCACACACATCCATGTCCGAGGTAGGATTCGAACCTGCGACCGCAGCGATTTTTACAGTTTTCAACAGTTAATATCGCTAGTAAAGAGAACCATCGGATTCTTAAAACTATTGCTTAGTCAGAATAAATTATTATCTGTCGTTAATAATAGGGATTCTTTTAAAAAGAGCGTAGCGTTAGCATTCACTCAGTAAATCAGAAAGTGATTTGCGCTTAATCATTTCATAGAATGGTGTGCTCTATTTAATTTACAATAATTTCCAATGGGAGCGAAAAATTTGTGTCGGTGGCAGATTGTCAGATTTGTGAGGCTTCTTGTGGATACTCCTTTTATTGAAACTTCCTGGCAGATTAAAACTGTGTGCCGGGCCGAGACTCGAACTCGGGACCTTTGCCTTTCGAGGGCAAGTGCTCTACCAACTCAGCTACCTGGCAGAAGTAAAGCTGTGAGGACGGGGCGTGAGTCGTGCTTGGGTAGCTCAGTTTCAACAACGAACTTGAACTGATGTCTTACGACGCCCGCCCTGAGCAGATGCAACGAACAAAAGCGGACAAAAAATGAGATTAAAAAAAAAAGTTGGTAGAGCACTTGCCCGCGAAAGGCAAAGCTCCCGAGTTAGAGTCTCGGTCCGGCACACAGTTTTAATCTGCCAGGAAGTTTCATATCAGCGCACACTCCACTGTACAGCGAAAATCTCTTTCTGACTCCTTTTATTTCTTGCATAAGTTCCTCGATGTTGATTACAGCCGTACTCTACAAGGTGTTGCTTCTTTACACTACCGCACAAATCTATTTTTTAAATTATTGTTTCAATTCTTATCAGTTATGCAGTGATTCTAGAGTCGATTGTCTTTGGCTGACATATTCCCAACGACCCTGAGAAAAGCGAAATAAAAATGACAGTTTAACTGATCTCATGCGTCGTTCATGTTGATGGTCAGATCAGAAAGCAACGTTATCGGGATATTTTTAAAGATCGTGTATGCAGAGAGAAATCAAGCGAGCCTTTCTTTCATAAATTTTGACCACGTGTTAAAAAATGGCACGTACACATAACACTGTTGCACTTACTGAAACTGAAAGGTTGCAGCCGCACTTGGTAAACCAGACTGAGCCAGGAGAGATGCAGAGCTGGCTATCAGACTGGCTTCACTGTGCGTCCAGGCGATATCGCGCTTTCAGCTGTTCTGTTCGCTGCTCCCCTCCACCGCTCTACTACTGTGCTTTCCGCGAGTGGGAGATTACGGTCCGGACTTCAGCCGATGCGGTAGAGGTCTTTCTCACGACTGTTTAGCTCCATTCGCTGGCCATATCGCCTTATCACAGCCTGACTGTCACAACTGGCGCCCGGCAGATCGACGTTAAACAGGAAGTAACTGGTAGCGTCATCAGTCACACTCTGATCATACCGCAGTTTAAACAGTCTTCAGCAGTATCACCTTCTTTGAAAATCAGTTCCAAAGATACATGTATACTCGCATGACGGATATCGTGGGATATTAATTCTAAGAAGAAAAACAGGAAAAGGAAACGATGCATCATGAACGAACTATCCCAATGGGATGGAAATGACAAAAGACTACAATTTCAGAAACATTTATCCAAGAGAAAGAGTCTCACAAATTGAGCAAGTCATTAGCAGGTTGGTCCACCTCTGGCCCTTGTCCAAGCAATTATTTAACTTGACGTTGATTGACCGGAGTTTCTAGATGGCCTCCTGAGGGATATTGTGCAGCATTCTGACCAATTGGTGCGTCAGATCGTTAAAATCCCGTTATGTAAACATTCCCAATTGGAGAGACTTCCAGCTACCATGCCGTTCAAGGTAGGGTTTGTTGTTGTTGTGGTCTTCAGTTCAGAGACTGGTTAATGCAGCTCTCCATGCTACTCTATCCTGTGCAAGGTTCTTCATCTCCCAGTACCTACTGCAACCTACATCCTTCTGAATCTGTTCAAAATGTGTGTGAAATCTTACGAGACTTAACTGCTAAGGTCATCAGTCCCTAAGCTTACACACTAATTAACCTAAATTATCCTAAGGACAAATACACACACCCATGCCCGAAGGAGGACTGGAACCTCCGCCGGGACCAGCCACACAGTCCATGACGGCAGCGTCCTAGACCGCTCGACTAATCCCGCGCAGCTCTGAATCTGCTTAGTCTATTCATCTCTTGGTCTCTGTCTACGATTTTTACCCTCCAGGCTGCCCTCCAATACTAAATTGGTGATCCCTTGATGCCTCAGAATATGCCCCACCTACCGATCCCTTCTTCTAGCCAAGTTGTACCACAAATTTCTCTTCTCTCCAATTCTATTCAATACCTCCTCATTAGTTATGTAATCTACCCATCCAATCTTCAGCATTCTTCTGTGGCACCACATTTCGAAAGCTTCTATTCTCTTCTTGTCTAAACTATTTATCGTCCACGTTTCACTTCCATGCATGGCTACACTCCATACAAATACTTTCGGAAACGACTTCCTGACACTTAAATCTATACCTGAGGTTAACAAATTTCTCTTCTTCAGAAAAGACAAGTAGCAGGAATTCTCGCTGTGAGCAGAAGGGCATTATCTTGTTGAAATGTAAATCCAGGATGGCTCCCCATGAAAGGCAATAAAAAGGGGCATGGAACATCATCGCCATACTGCTGTGCTATAAGGGTGCAGCGGATGACAAAGAAAGGCTCCTGCTATAGAATGGAATGGCACACTAGACCACCACTCCTCGTCGTCAGGCTGTATGGTAGCCGACAGTAAGGCTGGTGTGCCACCAGTGTCCGGGGCATCCTCAGACACGTCTTAGCTGATCATCGGGGCTCATTTTGAAATGGGACTCATCACTGAAGACAAACTCCAGGCAATGATATTCCAGGCCCCGGTGACCAACAGAGGCGTGTCTCGACACGCTACAGACAGTGTTGAGATAGCAAACTAAATGTCGCCCACTATACGGCCTGTCAACCAGGAGAAATGGTCTGGGGCGTCATTTCATTTCACAGTCGGTCCCCTTTGGTTATCATCCGCAACATTCTCACGGTACAGCGGTACGTCGTCATTGTGTGCAGGACTTCCAGCCACCTCGGTATTTTGACAATTTAACGCGCCAGTTGGATCGAATTTGGCACCACATCTCTTAGGAGGACATCTAATCACTCTACCAATCAATGAAAAGCTGAATATCTTCTTGCATAAGGGCAAGAGGTGGATCATATTAAATGAAATGAATAACCAAACATCACCCATTGGGATATTTTGTGATCTCTCAAAGGATTTTGATTGTGTGAATCATGAAATTCTTCTATATAAGTATTGTGGTATGAGTGGGACAGTGCACAAGTGGTTTAATTCATACTTAACTGAAGGAATGCAGAAGGTTGAAATTAACAATACAGATAGTCTACAAAAACCAGCAGAGTGGGAAGGTATCAAGAATGGTGTCCCACAGGGTTCAATCTTGGATCCCTTATTGTTCTTAATATATATTAACCAGTTGCTACTCTGTATTCATGAAGATGCAAAGTTAGTTATTTTTGCTGATGATACAAGTACAGTAATCACACCCATGAAGGAAGAATCAACTGAGGAAATTGCAAAAAATGTCTTTCATAAAATTATTAAGTGGTTCTCTGCAAATGGATTCTCACTAAATTTCGAGAAAACAGAGTTTATGCAATTCTTTACAGTAAGTGGCATAACACCATTTATAAATATAGACTTTGGTTGGTTGTTTCGGGGAAGAAGACCAGACAGCGAGGTCATCGGTCTCATCGGATTAGGGATGGACGGGGAAGGAAGTTGGCCGTGCCCTTTGAAAGGAACCATCCCGGCATTTGCCTGGAGCGATTTAGGGAAATCACGGAAAACCTAAATCAGGATGGCCGGACGCGGGATTGAACCGTCGTCCTCCCGAATGCGAGTCCAGTGTCTAAGCACTGCGCCACCTCGCTCGATAAACGTAGACTTTGAACGGAAGTCTGTTGCTAAGGTAGAATACTCAAAATTTCTGGGCATGTGCAATGATGAGAAATTGAATTGGAAGAAACACATTAATGATCTGCTGAAACGGTTAGGTTCAGCTACTCACGCTATTAGGTTTATTGCAAATTTTAGTGATAAACATATCAGTAAATTAGCCTACTATGCCTGTTTCCATTCATATGGCATCATATTTTGGGACAATTCGTCATTAAGAGAGAAAGTATTCATTGCACAAAAGCGTGTAGTCAGAATAGTAGCTGGAGCCCACTCAAGATCACCTTGCAGACATTTATTTAAGGAATTCGGAATATTCACAGTACCTTCGCAATACATATATTTGCTTATGAAGTTTGTCATTAATAACCCACCCCAATTCAAAAATAACAGCGTAGTGCATAGCTACAACACTAGATGAAAGGATTATATTCACTATTCCGGATTAAATCTCACTTTGGGACAGGAAGGGGTGAATTATGCTGCCACAAATATCTTTGGTCATTTGCGAAATAGTATAAAAAGTCTGACAGATAGCCAACCAACATTTAAAAGCAAATTAAAAGAATTTCTGAATGACAACTCCTTCTACTCAATAGATGAATTCTTAGATATGAAGTAGTAATTGTAAAAAAATAATTAATTCATTATTTTGTGTAAAGAAAACTTATGTTAAAGTGACACGTTCCACATCATTACGAAATGTTGTATTCATGACCTATGGAACAAGGATTAATGTATGTTTGTATGTATGTATGTGTCAACTCTGCTTGCTGGCTTGCTAAATTTGTGAAGCTCTTTCTCTTGAATAAACCATCAAATTTTCTGAAATCGTAATCATTTGTTTGCCCGTAAATGTACATCACATACGCCGATTTCCAAAGCACTTATACCTTGAATTTGCTCAATATTATCTCAACTTCCAAGAACCGACTAGACCAAGGAAGGGGTGGCGAGACTTACATATTCTTGGCATTCGTGTATGGAGGATCACAGGTAAGATCAGAAATTCCCAATAATATCCCTTCGTTTCTGTAATAGATTTATGTTGTAAGACCGTGACCATCATGTAGTTCTTGAAATTCTCCACAAAAATCATCAAACTTAATCTAGCATAACAGCCACAAAGACAAAAATAAGTTTGAAAAGAGTGGTTATCGACAGTCCTACTTTTAACTCGTCATTTACGAATGTAGATGAAATGTGGCGTGAAATGGGCGAGGTTAGAGAGGGACAGCTGACCTAGACTCACTCTTCAGCAACGATACTTAGACTGCCTGTCCGCTTTGTGGTATACTGACGGATGAATTACTGGTAGGTGAAGATGTTTTTCACACAGAATAACGAGCGGAGTGAAGAAAGAGACGTATGACATAGCTGGCTGGGAGAACCATAGATACAGGTTCAACTGTTCAGTCGAAAAATGTTTTCTTTGTCCTCGCAGTATATGAGAATTGTGTGTCTTCGGTGTGTCAGTTGATAGTAGGTGACTGTAACGAATAAGTGTATTATGTCACATCATACTTGTGTACTACAATTCTGAGAGACGGGAGAGAGCAAATGGTAGTGCCTCTACGTAGCCTACTCCTGACGAATGGCGGCAGGAGGACCGTCGAACCTGAAGTCCCCCTTCGACGGACGTATCGGCGTAAAGAGCGTCACTCGCCCTTGCTACAAGAGGCACTGCGGAGGGGGATCGGGGTGTAATGTGCGACACTAGTCACTCGCCAGATTCAGGAAGACCTAAGGGATTTTAGCGTGGTCATCTCTCTTACATTCACTGACCAAATACTGAAAGTGGAGGTTTCTTATACTACTTTCTTTGACTAGCAGCGTGGTACTTAGATTGCAATTCTATGGAAACCTTTCACGCATTTCCGTTACTAACTATTTTTCTGTTAAGAAAGAGAATTTTCAGTCAGTTTATTTTTAAATTTGTATTCCTGTTTCATAAAGGTTTTTATTACACAAGTAATTACATGTCAAAGGAACCTTTACCTTGTTCTGTAACTCTCACAACAACTTGTTTTAGAAAAACAGCTGTCGTTGCTTAAGTATTTTTAACATTTTAGACTCTTGTTACATAATCTCATATGTGCATTTTAAAGCAGCACCACAAAAAAAAAAATCATGAGTGCACAATACAGATATACATATGTCTCATCCGAGGGCATCCCTTTGAAGATGCTATGCAGATTGTAGCAGATTCGGTTTCTCACCGCACCAGACAACTGCTTTTGTTCTTTTGCATGCTACAAGGTACCATAGAAACTCCCGCCCAACGATTTGATTCATATTGAAAAGACACGTAGGGCATGACTAGGAATTCAACATATGTGAACAGGAAGACGCAACTCTCAACCGTTTTCGAGAAAATCGAGTTGGAAAATGCTAGGTGTTCTCATATATTTTTCAAGGTCGCTAATGTTCAAGGACGCCGCAGCCGACCGAAAAACGGCTTAGTTTTATAGGCACGAGGTCTCTGGATCCAATCTAGCCGCCGGTAGCTTGTTCTTTATTCCCATTTAACTGTAACAGCGGATTTGTCATGACTGTGAAAAGTATCAGTATTTAATGTTTCATCAACCATTTTCGTAATCCCTATCATGAAAAAAGAAGAAAAAAACTTGTTAAGAACACTGGAAATAAAAGGGTAAACGAGAACTTTCTAATAAGTATCGCCATTTTACTCGTATTTACGTTATTGTATCTACATTTGTGACAAATGTATTTCATAACCAATGAAGAACTGCACGAATCAGGATGATATTAATCGTAGAAACATGCAAAACAATAATAATTGCGATATACAGCACATGTAATAAGTGCTGAAGTTTTACATATGCATGTTCTTTCTTTCAGTGTTTCTGTTGCAAAACAAACTCGATCTACCTTCATAAACGGTTGTCGGTCGCCACACAGTTTCGTGGCGTACCACGCGTATCGAAGCGTATCACCGAGTATTTGTGCAAACGTCTCATAAAAATGTAGCTGCGACCTCGTGGTTCTTAAACTAAGCGCCAGTTTGCTCGGCGTGAGTTGTAGCGACCATACAGGATATATAAGCACATCTAAAATTTTCACACTCGATTTTCACGAAAACGGTGTAGGGTTGTGCCTTCCTGTTTGCATATGTTGAAGTCCAAGTCGTGCCCTACACTGCCTTCCAATACGAATCCTTGTAAGCATAGAGTCAACCTTGATACACGGTCACGTGCTTAGAGTGAAAAGACACTCTATGAGTAGTACTGATCAGCAAACGCACGACTAGTGAGCTTGCATGAAGCTTTAGGCGAATTCGGCTGGATGATATTAAAACGTTCCTCAAAGTTTCCGTAGCGTCGCATGAAATCACACTCCCGACCACGGCAGCCATCCCTGCATTCTTGGAAAAGTGGGGCGCACGGGGCAAATTACACAATGTGCAGCTCCGCAGATTTAATCGGAACCGTATACTGCTGGTTTCGGATAAATCCTTGCACAGATATACTCTCAGTCAGTCTTAATAAGGGCGTCGCTTTCACCAGAGAGACCGGGTTAAGTATCCCAATACTCCAAAGTCAATTTATGGAATACGTGCAGCAATTTAACTACTTTCAGGTAATAAATGAAAAGCACCAGTTTGCTTTTGTTCTACAATATTACTTTTATTGTAAACCGGTTTTCGGCTTACAAGGCCATCTTCAGACATTTACTGAGTATTATCATCAACATTGGAAGAGATGTAACACATCTAGACTGATGTAGAAACATACAGTAACATCTTTGCAATGAAAAAGTAAAACCTGAACTACACACGAATAACAATGGAGTAGACAGGAAAACCTTTAGCACAAAATAGGAATAGCATGCCTACATAACAGTTTCTATTAATAAACAAAACTAATAAAATAATATAAAATTAGTACTAGACAAGGCTTCATCAGGAGGTATGAAACATTGAGTGTGATACACAACAAATTGAAAGAAGAGACTGCTATCAGTTTAAATACAGAATACATAAGGAAATTAAGCAATATCAAAAAGATAAACAGAAACAAATAAATGCAGGAAAATAGAGGTGTTTGAGGGAACCTACAGTGTAAGAGTGTGGTGGTAATGCATTTTAGCATTAACATTATAATCAAAGCAGTGGCTGTGTAACAGGTTTCATTAAATAAATGAGCAAAGTTAAATATGAACAGTATTTGAGACAACTACAAGGGGCGTTAAACATGGACAGTAATACAAGTACCAGTTAAAATAAAGCCTTAACTATTGAAATTACAGTCTATGTGGAATACAAAGACAACTTCAACAAACCAAAACAACTTAATGAATACAGGAAAATGGGAATATGTAGGAAGAGAGAGTGTGGGAAGTAATGAACAACAAAGATGGTTATATGAAGTTTAGGAGAAGGGAAGTGTTGAGCTGTGTCCGGTCATTTAGGATGAGATCTGGACTGTGAGCAAGATGTTTGTTAATTTCCAGGGCTTCGAGCAGGTTGAGTTTATGGCCTTTGTTTGCTAAGTGAAGTACATGGGACACTGGCTGGTAGTTGTGACCCTCACTCAGTACATGCTCAGCAAATGCAGAGTGTGAATTCTGCAACCTCCACCTGCGTTCATGTTCAGCCAGCCTAGTTGATATGTCGCTGCCTGACTGACCAATGTAAAATTTGTCACAATCAGAACAGGTGATTTTGTATATCCCACTGTTGGCTAATAGCTGTATCTTGTCTTTGCTATTAAAAACACACTGGGCTGTCGCGTTTCTAACATAGTAGGAAACCATATACTTGCAGGATTTCAGTGCTTTGACCACAATCTGTAATACCTGACCTAGAAATGGTAGTGTACACCATTTCTTACAGACAGTGGATGGGCAAGCAGGTGGGGCGTAAAGGAGGGGTATAATTTTTCGTTTTTATTTCCTGTGCAAGATGTGGTCAATAAGGTGATGTAAGGTTATGAGATCCAGGTACTGGAATGGAATGCGTGCACTCCTACTGGTTACTAGCACTACCACTTATAATCACCACCACAACAAAACTGGAATACTGTTGGAAGCCAATAGCGAAAAAGTTTTACAAAAAGACCACGCTCAAATTTGCATGGAAACAAATGAAATTTATGGTATTTATAAACCCTAGACAATTCCGTTACTTTCATCCAACAGCACTCCCAGGTAGCTAATCGTTACACTCTGTTCTGTGGCCTCTTTTTACACTCGTCGAGATGAACTGGAAAGAGTCTAAAGCGCCCTCTAGACGATGAATAACACTGTGCAACCTTGTGCAATAACAGTGAAGTTCTGTAAAGGTTGGTCAATAATACGATCGGAATGTCGACGACAAACACTGCTGCTATTATAATTTCTCTACTTTGGAACAAGCCCCAAACGATGGTTCACGAAAAATTGGTTTAAGGGGCGTCAAAGCTCACGCAGGGGAAAAAAAAAGAAAATTATCATTACTTCGTCTGTACCTGTTCATGGTCCAACATTTGATAGAGTACTGGAAACTGTTGTTACCTTACACAGAAGTATCCATCCATTGGCATTTTCCGACAGCCCCCCCCCCTTCCCCCCTTCCCCCCTTCCCGCCACTTGGAATGTGATGTGGCATATGTAATTTATATTCATTACTTGTACATTTCTGGAACTGATCTGATGTGATTCCCCGAAACCTTCCCGTTAACCAAATGTTGTTGTACTTGACTGCTCATAGAGAGACAATAATATGGCTTTAGCAATTGCTGTATGATTGTACGTTTGTTGGTTTTAAGCATCAAAGTAATGTACCTATAACAAATGTTAAATGGATGCTATCAATTCTCAAGGGTATAATAAATTTTTTGTGTCATCTGCGAAATTTAGTTCTTGTGGCATGGCATCTACAAACTTACCACCTGATTTATATAAAAAAATGGCAATTTCAGAGCCTTGCCCATCTCCTCCCTATATAAATCACTGCTGTCGCCCACACCGCCATGGCCACAAAACAAAATTTAGCTAAGAGGGAACTTCATCAAGGCAGCACGTATCTGTTGCACTGTGCTGCCTCGTAAGTGGCACGTCTATAGAAGGCTTCAAAATTTACAAATGTAGTTTCATCTTAAAGTAGTGCAGACATGTAATGCAATATATTCTATGAGGTAACGTATACACACAAACATAAATATTTATACATACTGTATTTTTATACACAACTCTTCATCAGTTATTTCTCTTTCAACCAGCGACCTTCGTAGCCATTCACTACAATGTGTGAGCAACAAATCATACGATTCATTCTTAACGTTTCTCTCTTGGTACTCTTCTCGTGAAATATCTCACAATGCCGGTAATGATTTACAGCTTTCCATGTCCTTTGATAATAATGCTCTTTCGTGTTGTTTTGAATTCATTTTAAATACAACAAAAACGAACAGTAAACAAAGAAGTATGCAGAGCCTGTAGCATGTCACAGACCAACAACGATTTTGTCAGTACTGTCCACCTGCAGATGGCACAATATTTTCGGGCAGTGCAATATATCTCAAAATTTTCTGATGTTCTCAATATTACTGCGCAGCCTCTCGCAGAGGAAACTACCCATCGCAACCCCTCCCCTCCCCCCAGATTCAGTGGTAAAATAGCCCTGTGGATAGCCCGTCAAAAACTGGACACAGATCATGCATGAAAACAGGAAGAAGGTGTACTAAACTGTGAAAAAAGAAGCAAAATGGAAACGAACTAGGAACAGTGAGCGGTCCAAGCTTAAGATGTGAACATCGAGCAAATTGCAAGAGCCACGTCATGGTTGTTGTGTCGTCACGTTGTTGGACTGGGAAGGGGAGATCTGCATTCAACTCCCTTGTGCCCATTTTTGTTTTGCTTTTTTGTTTACAGAATTATGAACTTTCAGTCCGGTCATTGACGTGTCTATTCTCCTTCTATACTGTGTGTATGAGTGATGTGGACACAATATATTACCATCACAAGCAAATCTGACAGTGCAAGCAAGCAAGCTGCCGCTTGGCCTGCTCATAAAAATGAAAACAACAAATAAACGGGTGTGAACTATGTTGCGACAAAGGAAATCAAGATTCAAAAGTTCCAAAACGGAACGCAAGAGTCATAGCACGTGGCACTTGTACAGAACAAATAGGAGGTCCGTATGTCTGGATGTCCCTTTGTTACACCTCGCTATTGCAAACGGACATTACACTACGACACACACACGCAAATCTGAATTCAGCGAATAGGCACGTCAGTGACCAGACGGAAATTTTATAATTTTGTGAAAAAAAAATGGAAATGGGCACGAGGAAGAGTTGAATGCAGATTTCCCCTCGGCATTCCAGCATCGTGGTCACATAACCGCTAACCCGGGATCCGTACAATTCGCTCGACGATGCACATCTTGAGCTACGACCGTTCATTGCTTTTATTTTGCTTCCTTTTCACAGTTCGCCGGCCGGACTGACCGAGCCTTTCTAGGCGTTTCAGTCTGGAACCACGCGACTGCTACGGTCGCAGGTTCGAATCCTGCTTCGGGCGTGGATGTTTGTGATGTCCTTAGGTTAGTTAGGTTTAAGTAGTTCAAAGTGCTAGGGGACTGATGACCTCAGATGTTAAGTCCCATAGTGCTCGGAGCCATTTGAACCAACCTTTTCACAGTTCAATACGCCTTCTCCCGTTTCCATGCTTGACCTGCGTGCAGGTTTTGACGGACGATCCACTGATCCAGTTTACCACTAAATCGGAGAGAGGTGCGATTGGGAATTTCCCCTGTCAGCATCGCCCGTAGACGCTCAATGTTATTACGGTTCAGGAAATTTACTGTCTAGAGTTCGATTAAGTAGAATTCGACGCCCTTGCAGGGCAACACACTTTTGAAAGTTCGTAGGCCCTCCGCATCGGAAAAATAACCTCTTTAGTTAATGAGAATGACTGACTCCAGAATCCGAAACGAGCCCCTCAACACTCCATGAAACTATTTTACATTTAGCCCTTTCAGCCAATCAGGAACAGTATGTAGACATGCTCATTGACCGTTTTCTGTTCTCATTTATAGTCCTTCTGTAAGGTGCCGCTGAATGCGAGGACTCTTAGAAGCTTTTTGCGATGTCTGTTGGCAAATACAAGCCGTCAAGGGAACTTACCGTCCTTGCAGAACCGTCCAGTTAGCCCCGACCACTACCCATTCAGGAGAGTTATGGAAAGACCTGCCAATCAAAACCAGGCTGAGAACGGCTCCTCTCACTGGAAACCTTCACTGTGGTGGCAACGACCACAGGGGGATCTCACAGGCACATCCAAGAATGAAATGTCATAATGTCTCCCTCTGGAGACTGTTGTGAGCAAGGAATGTATACGTTACCGTCATTGTGTTTAATCCCAGTATTCTATAGCATGCCTAGGTAATGTATAGAATGCCTAATGATTTTAGGTAGACCGTGAAATATAAGTTTTTTGTGAAAATGTTACTTACTTTTCTAGGGCATTCTACGCAATTCCTGGGCATTATACGCAATGACCAGTACCGTTTACGCAAAGTGTTAAAAGGGCACTAGATGAGAACGTTGCCGTTATCGTTTTCTGGAGAGTGTCCATATTTGGGCCACACTTTCAACATGTATGAGCACCGCTTGTTTCCTTTAAGCAGACACAACAGATATCAGAAAAAGAAGGATTTTCGGTAACCACAGAAATGGAATGCTCTTTGATAACCATGGCTTCGTCACTATTTTGGTTTCGTCCATCATGGAGTGGATTCTCATCTATGGCTTCTGCAGAGAGATGTGCCGCTTGCATTGATTCAACTCGTCTTCCTTTGTGCTGTTGTGTTGTTTGTACGCTCTCTGTTATTTTTCCCAGTTCCTCCTCAATCTCTACGTCTTGTAAAACGTCGCCAGACAGGGACGACATCGAGAGACCTACTCTAGCTTTGGTCCCAGAACGAAATGGTCTATTTCTCATAATTTTTGCGCACCGCAATCCATCATTCCAGCAGCTAGTTTTTTCATCTTGCATGCAAGCACACAGCAGATTTTCAGTCTCGATCTGCTCTTTCGAAGTTCTCTTGACTTTGTTAGTTCCGCTGCTTACCTTGGTCCAATACTCCTTTAGGCTGCTTACCATGTTGTTGTTGTTGTAGTCTTCAGTCCTGAGACTGGTTTGATGCAGCTCTCCATGCTACTCTATCCTGTGCAAACTTCTTCATCTCCCAGTACTCACTGCAACCTACATCCTTCTGAATCTGCTTAGTGTATTCATCTCTTGGTCTCCCTTACTATTTTTACCCTCCACGCTGCCATCCAATGCTAAATTTGTGATCCCTTGATGCCTCAGAACATGCCCTACCAACCGGTCCCTTCTTCTTGTCAAGTTGTGCCACAAACTCCTCTTCTCCCCAATTCAATTCAATACTTCCTCATTAGTTATGTGATCTACCCATCTAATCTTCAGCATTCTTCTGTGGCACCACATTTCGAAAGCTTGTATTCTCTTCTTGTCCAAACTATTTATCGTCCATGTTTCACTTCCATACATGGCTACACTCCATACAAATACCTTCAGAAACGACTTCCTGACGCTTAAATCAATACTCGATGTTAACAAACTTTTCTTCTTCAGATACGCTTTCCTTGCCTTTGCCAGTCTACATTTTATATCCTCTCTACTTCGACCATCATCAATTATTTTGCTCCCCAAATAGCAAAACTCATTTACTACTTCAAGTGTCTCATTTCCTTATCTAATTCCCTCAGCATCACCCGACTTAATTCGACTACGTTCCATTATCCTCGTTTTGCTTTTGTTGATGTTGATCTTATATCCTCCTTTCAAGACACTGTCCATTCGGTTCAACTGCTCTTCCAAGTCCTTTGCTGTCTCTGACAGAATTACAATGTCATCGGCGAACCTCAAAGTTTTTATTTCTTCTCCATGGATTTTAATACCTACTCGCAATTTTTCTTTTGTTTCCTTTACTGCTTGCTCAATATACATATTGAATAACATCGGGGAGAGGCTACAACCCTGTCTCACTCCCTTCCCAACCGCTGCTTCCGTTTCATGCCCCTCAACTCTTATAACTGCCATCTGGTTTCTGTAAAAATTGTAAATAGCCTATCGCTCCCTGTATTTTACCCCTGCCACCTTTAGAATTTGAAAGAGAGTATTCCAGTTAACGTTGTCAAAAGCTTTCTCTAAGACTACAAATGCTAGAGACGTAGGTTTGCCTTTTCTTAATCTTTCTTCTAAGATAAGTCGTAAGGTTAGTATTGCCTCACGTGTTCCAACATTTCTACGGAATCCAAACTGATCTTCGCCGAGGTTGACTTCTACCAGTTTTTCCAATCCTCTGTAAAGAATTCGCGTTAATATTTTGCAGCTGTGACTTATTAAACTGATAGTTCGGTAATTTTCACATCTGTCAACACCTGCTTTCTTTGGGATTGGAATTATTATATTCTTCTTGAAGTCTGAGGGTATTTCGCCTGTCTCATACATCGTGCTCACCAGATGGTAGCGTTTTGTCGGGACTGGCTCTCCCAAGGCTGTCAGTAGTTCCAATGGAATGTTGTTTACTCCCGGGAACTTGTTTCGACTCAGGTCTTTCAGTGCTCTGTCAAACTCTTCACACAGTATCGTATCTCCCATTTCATCTTCATCTACATCTTCTTCCATTTCCATAATAAAGTCCTCAGGTACATCGCATTTGTATAGACCCTCTATATACTCCTTCCACCTTTCTGCTTTCCCTTCTTTGCTTAGAACTGGGTTTCCATCTCAGCTCTTGATATTCATACAAGTGATTCTCTTTTCTCCAAAGGTCTCTTTAATTTTCCTGTAGGCAGTATGTATCTTACCCCTAGTGAGATAGGCCTCTACATCCTTACATTTGTTCTCTAGCCATCCCTGTTTAGCCATTTTGCACTTCCTGTCGATCTCATTTTTGAGACGTTTGTATTCCTTTTTGCCTGCTTCATTTACTGCGTTTTTATATTTTCTCCTTTCATCAATTAAATTCAATATTTCTTCTGTTACCCAAGGATTTCTACTAGCCCTCGTCTTTTTACCTACTTGATCCTCTGCTGCCTTCACTTCTTCATCCCTCAGAGCTACGCATTCTTCTTCTACTGTATTTCTTTCCCCCATTCCCGTCAATTGTTGCCTTATGCTCTCCCTGAGACTCTGTACAACATCTGGTTTAGTCAGTTTATCCAGGTTCCATGTCCTTAAATTCCCTCCTTTTTGCAGTTTCTTCAGTTTTAATCTACAGTTCATAACCAATAGATTGTGGTCAGAGTCCACATTTGCCCCTGGAAATGTCTTACGATTTAAAATCTGGTTCCTAAATCTCCGTCTTACCATTATATAATCTATCTGATACCTTCTAGTATCTCCAGGATTCTTCCATGTATACAACCTTCTTTTATGAATCTTGAACCAAGTGTTAGCTGTGATTAAGTTATGCTCTGTGCAAAATTCTACCAGACGGCTTCCTCTTTCATTTCTCTCCCCCAATCCATATTCACCCACCATGTTTCCTTCTCTCGATTTTCCTACTCTCGAATTCCAGTCACCCATGACTATTAAATATTTGTCTCCCTTCATTACCTGAACAATTTCTTTTATCTCATCATACATTTCATCAATTTCTTCATCATCTGCAGAGCTAGTTGGCATATAAACTTGTACTACTGTAGTAGGCATGGGCTTCGTGTCTATCTTGGCCACAATAATGCGTTCACTATGCTGTTGTTAGTACCTTACCCGCACTCCTATTTTTTTTATTCATTATTAAACCTTCTCCTGCATTACCCCTATTTGATTTTTATTTATAACTCTGTATTCACCTGACCAAAAGTCTTGTACCTCCTGGCACGAAACTTCACTAATTCCCACTATATCTAACTTCAACCTATCCATTTCCCTTTTTAAATTTGCTAACCTACATGCCCGATTAAGGGATCTGACATTCCACGCTCTGATCCGTAGAACGCCAGTTTTCTTTCTCCTGATAACGACGTCCTCTTGAGTAGTCCCCGCCGGGAGATCCGAATGGGGGACTATTTTATCTCCGGAATATTTTACCCAAGAGGACGCCATCATCATTTAACCATACAGTAAAGCTGCATGCCCCCGGGAAAAATTACGGCTGTAGTTTCCCCTTGCTTTCAGCCGTTCGCAGCACCAGCTCAGCAAGGCCGTTTTGGTTAATGTTGCAAGGCCAGATCAGTCAATCATCCAGACGGTTGCCCCTGCAACTACTGAAAAGGCTGCTGCCCCTCTTCAGGAACCACACGTTTGTCTGGCCTCTCAACAGATACCCCTGCGTTGTGGTTGCACCTACGGTACAGCCATCTGTATCGCTGAGGCACACAAGCCTCCCCACCAACGGCAAGGTCCATGGTTCATGGGGACAGGTTGCTTACCATATTGTTTGCAAATTCCGTGCCGTTTTCGAACTGTAGAATTGTTGGAGCACAGAGCAACATACATATATCGATGAGGTTGTTGGCTACTTCTTCCACTATCTTTGATTTCAGATGGAGAATTAGAAACTTTTTGAGATAATCTTGGTAGATCATTATTATCTTGTACTGTCTTTCAGGGTGGGACTTAAAATCAGTGAGACCGACCTGACAACGGGAACTGATTCCCGAAAAAATTGGGTGGACGACAAACACCTCTTTTAACAGCGGTTTGCTTTTTCTGGCAAGGCTCGCAAAGGTGAATGTACAGCTCAATAGGACGACGGGTGTTGTTGATACACTTCTATGAAAGTTCTTTCAAGATCCTGTCTCTCCCTCCATGACCAGTAGCCAAATGAGCTTTATCAAGTATGTCAAATAACTCGGAGGCTGCGACGCAAAATTGAATAGCATTCGTACCTTCTTTAACTGGATAGATCAACTTAGTCTAATTCTAGACCATCGTTACACCATAATGTTTCAGCAGCCAATAATCCTGTGGTTGTTTCTTCGTGGTCGTCTTAGCTTTTTTCACATCGTTGACTAACATTTTTTAATTTGTTTCGGTTAGGAAAACAGAAGTTTTAGCAGCACTGTCTCTTACTTGAGATAATTCATTGCAGAACCGTTGTCGTATGCCGGCATGGCGTGATTCCTGTCTTGGAGCTACACTCCCTTCCGGAATGGTGATGAAAGAACGGTGGGAAAGGATGGCAGGAGAGCTTCTGTGGAACTTCAAATGGTTCAAATGGCTCTGAGCACTATGCGACTTAACTTCTGAGGTCATCAGTCGCCTAGAACTTAGAACTAATTAAACCTAACTAACCTAAGGACATCACACACATCCATGCTCGAGGCAGGATTCGAACCTGCGACCGTAGCGGTCGCTCGGCTCCAGACTGTAGCGCCCAGAACCGCACGGCCACTCCGGCCGGCGTGGAACTTCAGCGGATGTTATACGCTGGAGAACTATTATGACGAAATCAGTGGCGTGATGTTTGAAAGTCGTACAACAGTACGCTCTCGTCACAACCATTAAGTAAATATCCGAACGCCACCGCAGTGCTGGATGGGAAAAAATGGCAGGATTAGGCGTATTACATTATTTGCCTCCAATGTGGAAAAGTCTACTGCCTAGGCAATGTATAAAACATTAAACATTTCACACTTTGTCAATCGGTTTTAGGCATTGTATCCATTACCTACGCATTCTGCGGAATGTCGGATTTCACACGACTCCGCTAACAAATATATTTACAAGAGACAGTAATACTTCCTGTGCTTTTGTTCTAGTTTAAGTCAGTATTGCAATGTACACCTTTTGGTTTTGTACACATAAACTGTCAAATGCATCACTCGGTGCTGTGTGCTTTCTCTGCATGGCTTTCTTAATACATTCATATCTTTGTTGATAAGATTTCTCTTTATTTAAACTGTCCGTAATACTTATTAGAAAGTGTCATTTTTAAAGACGTAATTAGTTTGGAGACAAACTGAGAACTTTTATTTCCCGATAGATGCAAGACAGAGTTAAAACAATTAGCTACTCGTACGCAAGAGATATACATGGTGTCCCAGCAGCAGTGATCACTATTCATGTATATGACAGAAACGATCATTTCAAGCAAAACACCTCATATGAACAGATGCCCTACTCGAAATGGTTTCCAAGATAGAACTCATTTAATGTTCATTGTTATTTATTTTTTGTACAACAGTTACCAAACATTACAACACGCGTTTTACAAAGTATCAACTGAAAAATAAGTGTTTTTAACACATTTGACTCTAAGCATTATTATACAAGTCGCGCTATAGCTGTTGCACAGTTCACAACAAATGTTCAAATATTCCACTGTCAACTTCAGTGCATTTGACAACTCTTCTGAGGACATGTGTTGCTTGTCTGTATATGTCTGCGCGTTCTCTAATGAGGGCGGCAGCGTCCATGAGTGACAAAGCAATTCTTCTAGCCTATTCACCTATCGTTTTTACGCCTCAGGTGTCATCCAGCTCCATTACCGAAAATCTAATGGCCTAATGGCGTAATGCCTGGTGACCACGCCCAATCTTGCGATTGGATAAGAGTGGTGGACGTTCTGTCTCATATCTGGTAAAATTCTCGTCATACTGGAAGTACATCGCAGCTCGCACAGCCAAAGGAACGTCCTCCACCTCAAAGGGGTTGTGAATGAATGACCCATCGTGCGCGGCTCTCGTCCAAAACCAAAGGTACATCAGATATGTTCTATTTCGGACGCCATTCACAATAGGGCATTTGTCTACATTACGTTTTTGATTCAAATGAGCTCCCTGTCATATCCTTCAATGTTGACCATTCTGAAGACTGAATGTGGCCTGCAAAGTCAGTAACAAGTACCGGAGTCTCAGTCAGTTTTATCACTCAGGAACCAGCAACTATGGGCAGTGTAATCATTGTTGCGGATAAGGTAAACGGCGTTTCTTCAGGTTTTTAATCATGGCTGCAGTCGAGCGGGTACTGAACACGTAGCATAGTCATCATCAAAGCGAACAGCCGTCACTGTGAAAAGCTTTGCCCCATTTGTTAAATGGCTCCTAACATTCAGTTGGATATGAATCTCGTCGATGGTGACCATTATATTGAGTGTTCTAAACAAGCAAATGAAGTTCACCATTAGCAGATTGCTGAAAATCATTTCTGCCTTCCAGTGACTGGAAGTTTGTGTCCGTGTTCTCGCACTAGCCATACATTTCTTGCCTCATCTAGATTCTCAGTGCCAACTATTATAAAGCAACGAACTGAGTCGTTGAGAACAGTAAGCGCCTAGACAACATCGTCCTCGATATCGAGATTGTAGCGTATATGCATGCTCCTGAGATCTGTGGATCTTATGGCGAATCAGCTTTATCTACGAGTACATTACTGATCCACAATGAATACATGAACATTCATGAAAATCTGTCTCAAGGATTTCTGTGATATTCATTTTCATATGGACTCACAACACAAAGCATAATATTGTTGCTCCGCGTTGGTTGCCGACGTAATGTAGTACCTGCATTATGTACATAATAGTAATACTTCAGCGGTATATTGGCAGTTTTTTCTGAATCCCAAGCCACAGACTATGCTTGATCAAAAAATGTTCAAATGCGTGTGAATTCCTAAGGGACCACACTGCTTAGGACATCGGTCCCTAGACTTACACATTACTGAAACTAACAAAAAACTAACTTATGCTAAGAACAATACACACATCCATGAACGAGGGATGACTCGAACATCCGGCAAAGGGGTGGCGCAATCCGTGACACGACGCCTCAAACTGCGCGGCCACTCCGCGTGGCTATGCTTGATCAAAATGATGATATTGAAGACAGTGAAGAGTTGTAGTAGGCCATAACTGTGTATGTGTTACATTCAGTATCTATTCTTTATGTTCTGATTCCAGTTTCTAAATTACCTTAGTACTCTAGAATGAGATTTTCACTCTGCAACGGAGTGTGCACTGATATGAAACTTCCTGGCAGATTAAAACTGTGTTCCCGACCGAGACTCGAACTCGGGACCTTTGCCTTTCGCGGGCAAGTGCTCTGCCTCCTGAAAGAAAGGAGTGCTAGTTCTGCAATGTTCGCAAGAGAGCTTCTGTAAAGTTTGGAAGGTAGGAGACGAGATACTGGCAGAAGTAAAGCTGTGAGGACCGGGCGTGAGTCGTGCTTCAGTAGCTCAGATGGCAGAGCACTTGCCTGCGAAAGCCAAAGTTCCCGAGTTGGCGTCTCGGTCGGGCACACAGTTTTAATCTGCCAGAAGTTTCATACCTTAGTACTTTAAAACTGTCGAAACACAGTATTCTCACTAGCCGATATAGGGAAATACTGTGAATTGACATAAATAACAAACATAATCCTAAATATTAATTAATATTTCATAACATAGGAAGTATAGACTGTTGAGACTTGGTTAAAAAACAAATCAGACTTATGACACTGTGGGTTAGTCTACAAATTTGATTTTTAGAAACATATATTTTTCTCAGAATTTTGTATCTGTCCTTTGAGCCTTATGGTTGTCAGTGCCTCAACAGAAAACTTGTAATTAATAAGGGTTTATAAGTAATTACACTGTGTGTTGTATTTTTATGCGTAAAATTTGTTTAAGCTCAAGTTTGTCGAATGCCGTACATTGTGGCACAGTACACGCTACACACAATTTCCATTTTACATTAACACCGCTGTTGCAATTTCAGTTCCGTGGTGGGGTGGAGCCGGGGGGGGGGGGGGGGGAGGGGGAGAAGGTGCTTTTCTGTATCTGTATTTCTGACGATATTCATATCAAATTCTGTGCGTCATGTTGAATACTGAAGAAATGTGGACGCCCAGCAATTTCTCCCATTAGGTCGATTGTTTTCAGTCGATCAGTGTGCACCAGAGGTTGCCTCACCACGTAATATTTGCGTAATACTGCCTGTTTACTTTCTGATACCGAACAGATATCAGTCATGCTAAGTCGACATGTAGCATTTCAATTGATAAGGCAATCATTTCAGTTCAAGTGGGTGTATTTTTTAGATGAAGAAGATCGTTGTTTTCATTTACAATTTACACTGATGTGCCGAGTTGGTTAGTGCAGAGATGATACTTCTTTGGAAACGCTATACAACAGCGATTCTGTTTGGCATGCATTCTACAAGCCCTTCATAGGTGTCCAGGGGAATGTCACGCCAGATGTCTACACACAGGTCAGTCAGTTCCCGTAAACTATGGACCAGTATTTTTGCCGGCCTTTGTGACGTAGCGGTTCTAGGCGCTACAGTCCGGAGCTGCGCTGCTGCAACGGTCGCAGTTTCAAATCCTGCCTCGGGCATGGATGTGTGTGATGTCCTTAGGTTAGTTAGGTTTAAGTAGTTCTAAGTTCTAGGGGACTGATGACCCCAGATGTTAATTCCCATAGTGCTCAGAGCCATTTGAACCAGTGTTTTATGGCCGTCGAGGTGGCTAACGACAGCGCCACGGATGTGGTCGGGTTTAGATCAGACGAAACTTGTTGCCAAGACATCAGTGTTAGCTCACTAGCGTGCTCCCACATTCTGAAACCACTGTAGCACCAATCTCGTCTTTTCACACGGACAGTTATCCCGATGAAAAATGCCACCGCTGCCAAGGAAGCGATCAATCACGAACAGATGCAGCTTGTGGTATCCTGAGATGCCACACAAGAAGAGTCTGAGACAGTTGGAATCAGAAGTACCGTAGACGTCCGTGCACAACAGCAACATCGCTGCGCGGTAACCAGTCATGCTGCTCGCGATAATCGCGCCACTGGAGCGGCAGCGCTTCCAGGAAGAGATGCGCGCTCGTAAGTAGCCGTGCACTAGCAGAACTTGACAGTTGCAAGTTGTAAGTCAGGCCGGGTCTTGCTAGGTTGTTCTTTCAGATTGTTCGTCACGCCATCAGATCTTCAAGTCGTCGAGTGAAACAGAAACAGTGATCGACAGACAGACTGTGGCTAGTCTTCAGTAGAAACAGAACAGTGAATAGAATTATGGGTTATGGGCAGAGGCCGCCTGTCTAGAGATTGAAATGAGTATTGTTAGTGTGGAACTGTTCTTCAAATAGTACATCAAGACAGAAGATTAGTTTTCTTCCAAGTTTAGTACAGAGAACGTTTTTAGTTTGTGTTCTTGGTGCTGTAGACAGTGTAGCACAGATAGGCTAAACCTTCATCCTACAATTGCTGCAACCAGCGTCACCAAAGTTGAGTAATATACTGATATTTCACTATTTATTCTGTGTTACTTTCATTGTGTGTGTGCAGTACTAGAACCCACGAATCTTTCCTACCAAGACACCTATATTAATCCTTTTTAGCGGCAGCGAGATTTTCATCAAAGTGGACGCCCCTAGTCCACAACACAGGTGACTCCCATCTCGGTGGCAGCGTGCTCCCTGACCATTGGTCACAGTGTTTTGGCTCATCGATGTACATAGTTCTTTACGAACTTGACGATAAACGGAAATGGGTTCTACTGTAATTCCTACAATTTTGAGTCCACCACAGTAACTATTTACTCAAGTTTTTTCATAAATATAGAGCTGACTGACAGAAATTTTGGGACTCGGTCTTTAAGAGTGGTAGCTACAACAAAATAGGATGTTGTTTAGCAACGCGTGAGATATCGTCCCGACTTCTTCCCACATATAGTAATCCTTAGTTCTCTTGGGCTAAGTTCTCCTGATGCTTTGTCGACTAAATATTAAATATGCTGAAGAACGAAAACTAGAAAACGTAACCACCTGGCTACTTATGTGTGATTTTGATCTGACGCCCGACTGTCTACATAGTCTTTAAATTTCGCTCGGTGTTACCTGCTTGCACTTTCACAGAACAATCTGACGTCTTCCTCTCAAATTCCCTATGGTGTGGCGTATACAGACGCTTCGAACAGATCAGGGAGACCTTAGTTTGCATAATGTGGTCGTATGTAGCATTACTGTGGCGAAGACACATTAAATTTGCTTGGTAGTTTCTTTATAATGTATGAGCTCTTCGCTTTTCCGCAGTTACTCGAAAATTCATTGAAAATAGTAATTCCTGAACTACATAGGCACCATACCGTAAATGTCTTAGTGTTTTTGTAGTGATCCATTGTAAATGTGTGAGAATCCAGCAATTGTTGAAAAGTTTCCTTAATCCATTATTAGACCGTAGAATACTGTAAATGTTGACCGGTTTCAGTGGATGACCATCAGTTCTGCTGAACAGGATAGTCAGTGTCTATTCTGTTCGCAGTACTACATTTTGTAGTGTTTTCGTAAGCCGTTATTAACGGGTAGCACTCTCCGCATGTGGATGTAGATTCGGTCGTCCTCCAAGCGCCGATAAAATTCACGATATATATAGAACTGATCAAAGGCATAGCGTCAGAAGTTCCAAGAAACTGTTCACAGAGCTGTTACATAAAATACAGACAAATCAGAACGACAGGAAACTGTAGTGGAGTTGTGGAAGACCTACGGAGGATCGGCATTTTATGAAGCCTGGCAGTCCGTGTAGAACCTAAATAAATGTAACGCACTGAAGTTAAATAGAAAATCCCATTATTGTTCCCTTACACGGATGGAGGAGAATGACCACTGGAAACAGTCAAAACTTTAGTATATCTGCGAGTATCCTTCCGGAGCAACCTCTATTAAAGAATATGCAAGGCTAAGAAACAGTGAAAGAATCCTTATAAAAGGAAATTTATTCACGGAACAATTAACTAAGAAAACGTAGACTGTGTTTTGAGCATTCCTCGTCGGTCCGAGGCTCGCTCCAGATACGTTACATTGATGAGTTAGGTAAGATGCGAAGAAGGGCAGAGTCATGTTTCACCCAGCTTCAGTGTCATATTATAAGACAAACGTAGTAAATCAGGGAGAGACTTACTCTTGAAGTCCCGAGTACGAACATCTCAAAAGCATTGCAGCAACATATTAATACCTCTCAGATGGCTCTGAGCACTATGGGACTCAACTGCTG
Source organism: Schistocerca americana (assembly GCF_021461395.2). Taxonomy (NCBI): domain Eukaryota; kingdom Metazoa; phylum Arthropoda; class Insecta; order Orthoptera; family Acrididae; genus Schistocerca; species Schistocerca americana. The sequence goes on along the minus strand of NC_060120.1, from coordinate 658,468,339 downwards.
AGGTCATTAGTCCCTTAGAACTTAGAACTAGTTAAACCTAACTAACCTAAGGACATGACAAACATCCATGCCCGAGGCAGGATTCGAACCTGCGACCGTAGCGGTCTTGCGGTTCCAGACTGCAGCGCCTTTAACCGCACGGCCACTTCGGCCGGCCCTCTCAGATGCCCGTCGCAAAATAACCGTGGCGGTAAAGTCATTAGCGGTACACGGATAGAATAGTGCAGTGACTCGAAGTAACTTCGCTATACAACTTGTGGAGGTTACTGACAACAACTAGGTTGATCTGAAATTACACGTCTTGAATGATCCCCAAAGTCCAAGTAGATGAACCCCACTGAAAACCAGAGAGACCGCCTGCAATAATGTGTCAAACACGTTGCATAGTATCCATGAAGTCTGACTCAATTAAGTGTGTTGTTGCGACAGAAGAGGACGGACATTGGTGTCTGATACAAGCAAAAATATACGATGGCCATGCGCTTACGCCTGAGGAGAGAGGAGATTTACTTGTTGTTTGGTGAGCCTTCACTACGCCAAGGGTCAACACTTTCGAATGCTGACTATTGTCGTAAAACGCTGTAACTTTATAGTTTCAACATAGGAATGGGGTTACACGCAAACTCAAGAGCGAGGCTACGTAGCTGCTAATGGTCTGGTTTTATCACAAACAGATAATCGCATGAACGCAGGTGATATGACTTAGCTAACATTGTAACATGCTTTAATCGCGTATTCTGCGAAAAGATAACTTGTTGTTGCCCTGAATGCGCAATATTATGTTATGTGGAATATATTCAGTTCGTTAGGTCACGAGAACCTTTTACAGCTGTGTACATATAAAGTTGTACTGTTGCAGTAAAATGAAAAGACGCTATAGGAGTCGCCGAAACGCAGACACATTCCACATAATTGGCACCGAATTTGTGCTACTTAGGTACTAGGAAATCTATCATGTTTGTTGCACGCATTAAGTTCTCTAATATCGATGATTATCTTGTTTGATATTTCCTGTTACGCTCAAAAAGTCTTTTTCAGTCGTTCGTTTGGTCAATTTGTGAAGAAGAAAGGAATGAAGGAGAACTAAGATTTTATGTTCCGTCGGCAACTTCGTCATTAGTAAGAGCGTACGAGCAAAAATTGCATATCAACGTACGCAAAGCGCTATGAAGTCCAGGGTAAAGGATTCTTAACATGGCACCACGCGGTAGGAGTTCTTCCAGCTAATCGTGTCTATAGTACATGTTGTAATTAGTGTACTCTTGTCTTCACGGTCATTGCGAATGCGATACATTGGGGGCTAAAGTGTGATTCTATATTCTTCGCTTAATACTGATTCTTGAAACCTTCTAAGTGAGTTTTGGCGGGATAATTGGCACCTATTCATCTTTTTTCGGTATCTATGCGAGACTCTCCTGTAAGTCAAACATACCTGTGAGGTATCTTGCCGTCCATCTTTGTCTGCGTTCAGATCTCACACACTTGAGCGACATTCAAAGATGGTACACGCAAGTGATTTGTAAGCAAATCTCCTTTGCAGACTCACAGGATTTTTTTCCACTATCCCGTAAGTGAAATAAGATTGCCACCTGCCTTAACTATGACTAAGCCTTAGTGATAATTATATTTCATACTCCTGTAAATTGTTACACGCGATGTATTTGCATGAGTTGACTGATTCCAGTTGTGACTCATATTGTTGCACGACAGAACATCTCTGCGTTTTCTGGATCTCACAGTTTTACATTTCTGAACATTTAATACGAACTGCCAGTCTTTGGACCACATTGAAATCTTATCAAGTTCTAATTGAATATTTGCCATTTGTTTACAGATAGCACCTCCTTACAGATAACGCTATCGTCTGCTAATAGTCTGTTGTGGCTGTTATTATTGTCTGCCATTTCGTGGGACCAAACTTCGATTGTTTTCTTTTTAAGCACCAGTCAAGTATTCGCCTTAAGAGGTAAGCAAAATAACTTACTTTGAAATCAGCGGACTTAGATCTGAACATCCTTCCTTCAGAAAGCACGTCCAGTGTGTTGCCTCTGCGCACACTGAATTAAATCACGCAGCGTGCGGATTAGGGTTTTGTAAGGTTTACTGTTTGACAGAAATCTGTTGTGACATTAGACTCCGTAGTCATCATATTTGCCACAGACTTTGTGTCAGAGAAAAAGGAAAGGAAGGCAGCAGGCTGTAGTAACGCCGAGGACTAATCATGAGAAAGAGCAGCAGTTGACACAGAGAATCATACGAACAAGGTATCGAAGACACTGAGAACTCGAAATAAAGAATCTGGTGATTTCAGTCCAGAAGGGATGAAACAACAGGCAGAGCAGTAGTGGAATGTATTTCCACATTCAGCATTAGATTCTAGCAATCAGTTATGAAAGAAGAAAGACGAGCAGACAGCGTCCATCAGCAGCAACACAGCAAGTGATTAGAATTGTGAAGTGCATGAAGAATGAGTCGGTCATGTGCCTGGGTGCCGCTAACACGGCACTGGTGAAGAAAATACTATTCTTTATAGTTACTTCAGTACAATGATCATTAATATTCTCACCGAGCGATGTTGTGCAACGTTAGGACACTGTAGCTACTTTCGAGAGCATCGAGGTGTAAGTGTAATTCCCCGTCCAGATATCCAACTTGATGTTTTCCGTGGTTTCTCCAAATCTATTAAGCAACTAAGACGAAGTTGAGATTTCTTTGAAAAGGACATTGCCAATTTCTTTCTCCATCCTTCCCCAAACCGAGCTTGTCGCCTGTATCCAGTTACCTCGATGTCGATTAAATCATAATTTTCCTTCCTGCTTCATTTCCAAGGTAACGATTTTGTTTTACATAGACGGATTGTAAAGATCAGTTGTGAATATTTAAGTGGCATGTAACCAGTTCCTGTATTTACGTCACAGACAACACAAAACCTTCGAAATTTTGGTCGGAACCTGAGAAATTGAGTTATATTTCAGTTGTTTCCTGGAAAACACATACCAGTCAAAAACATCAAAGCATAGCAACACATAGATTGTAACGGGTATGTGTGCAGATACTTTTATTGGTTGCATAGGATAATTTCCAACTTTTTTTCAACTGTAATAAATGTCTTGATGTTTCTTCTTGGTCTTCCATGTGTGTGTGCTGAATTTTTTCACACAGCAGTTACACTGCATTAAATATATCCACTTGTTTTGTAAATAAAACTGCCTTAAATAGTTCACTTCGCGAATTTTTGTAAAAAAGTAATTACTTACGATTTGCTTTTTTTACAAAACAGTCGCCAAGTGAACTGTTTAATAATCTAAAACTAACAAAACTGTATCGTTATAGATCCCGCTGATGATGCCTTAGAACAGGAGAAGACGAAACGCGTATTGGAAAAATAAAGTAACTAGCAGCAGGGAACGGCAGTTTTATTTACAAAACAAGTGTTTATGCTTGCTGCGGAGGATGGCCACACAAACAAACTTGTTAAAAATATCCACATTTCTGTATTGGGAAGTACTACAGTCCTCTCTCCATTGGAGATGCTTCCCAACACGGAAATGTGAATATATTTAATACAGTGAAAGTGTTGTGTGCAAAAACTCAACACATACGCGTGTAAGACGAAAGACTACCCGACTTCGGAAGCTGCTTTAGAATAAAGCGAAACGCGTCCAGTCTCAATAACACTTTTATTACAGTTGCAAAAGATTGCGTGTAACCTACACTGATAAGCCAAAACACTATGACAACTGCCTTTTGCGAGGTACGATGTTGCCTGAAGATGTTGCGGGAATTTAACGGATAAGGAATTTATATAAGCAGAGCAGAAACGAATGGGGCAATCATTTTATCGACGATACGGGCCGGAAATAGATAAATCCACTGAAATACGAGTCTTTGACAAAGGGCAGATTATTATTACCTGAAGCCCGTGAACGGGTATCTCTAAGACGGCGAATCTGGTCGAATATTCCCGAGCCTGCTTTCGTGAGCGTCTACTGAAAGTTGTAGAAGGGCATAAACTACCACTAGGCGCTAAATGGTTGGACGTCTAGGACCCTACACAGAACATGGAGTACGGAGGATTGGTTGGTCTGTAACGTAGGACGGGCTGCGATCTGTCGAATCCCTGGCGAAGAAGCACAACGCTCGTGCAGATACAAATGCTTCGGAGCATTCAGCCCACATTATTGCATGGGCTCCGTAGTAGATGATCCCTATCTGTTCCCAAGATGACCAAACGACATCATCAGTTACAATTGCAGTGAGCACGGGATCAGCAGGATTGGACAGCGGATTAATGGAAACTTGTCACATGGGTAGATGACTCACAATTCTTGTTATACCAGGCCGATGGTAATCTCCATAAACGCCATCATCGAAGTGAATGGCGGATCGGAAAGTACAGGATTCCGCGGACACAGGCTGATGGGAGCAGTATTGTACTATGGGAGACATTCTCCTTCGCTTGCACGGGGCCTGTGGTCCTAATCCAAAAACAAGTTGACAGCTGGGAATCACCTGCATCCCATCATGCTTGATGTTTTCCAGGACGGCTACTTCGCCTTTCAGCAGTTTAATTACCCCATTATCTACAGGAATTACATGACAAGTGCTTAGATATCCGCTACCACGTAACTCCACAAGCCTAGCAGCGAAATGTAGAACAGATGGCTCAACGAGCTATTAACCAGCTGGTCATAATATTTTGGCTCCACTGTGTATACAGCTAGTATCTGTGCAGCTGTGGAAGAAAGAGGCCGAAAAAGAAAGAAGACTTTTATTGGCGAGTGAGCACAGTGTACTGAACAACGTTATGTATTTAGGTTGGTTAATGCCTCCAGGTACATGTGGCAAGAGAAAGCCATTAATGCTTATTTTGCCTTGGGCGGCAGGCCAGATGTTAAAGTATGGTTGCATGGACGCTAGAGGTCTAGTCTACACTGACAGGCGTAGTCCACATAGTGATGCAGTTACGACTGTGCAGAAAACATCAGCTCATAAGGTTTGTGACGTGTTTGTCAGGCGACTGTTCGAAACAGAGAAGAAACAACCACCACACTAAAGTCAGTACACAACCAACACACTGAAGTCAGTACACAATAAGGTACCACACATAAACATATCTGCAATTATACCCGTTGCACCCTGTATGTGTTACGTGTATCTACCTACGTGTTTAAGAAAGTAAAGTCGATAATCTGCTCTATTGCACTGCAGTATACTTCACGCTGACGAGATGTTTGCACGCTGCATGTACCATACATAACAGAGAGTACAGTTTTTAATGATATTTGCGACCTACTTTTTTTTCACTGTAAATAATCATCTGTTGCTTTAGGACTCAAGATTATTTACACACAAATCTGTATTTTGTTATTGAGCATTTCAACTCATTTGTATCAGTTAAAAATTGTCAACGGCCGGCCGAAGTAGCCGAGCGGTTCTAGGCGCTTCAGTCTCGAACCGCGCGACCGCTACGGTCGCAGGTTCGAATCCTGCCTCGGGCACGGATGTAGGTGATGTCCTTAGGTTTGTTAGGTTTAAGTAGTTCTAAGTTCTAGGGTACTGATGACCTCAGAAGTTAAGTCCCATAGTACTCAGAGCCATTTGAACCAAATTTTCAGCTAAACTGCAAAAATGTTTTGCATCATCTGGATATCTGTGAACGTGCCTAGACTCAGGTTTAAGGGAAATAAAAATAAAAAGACTAAGCCTTATGAAACTCTTGAAGCAAGTAACTTTACTGCGAACTAGAAACAAAACAATACAGAAAATAATGGCTGCCAGTTCGAAAGAATACATCTTAACACATTTGTGACATTGAAATCTGCTACCATTCAGTAGCGTTTCGCTCCTCCCCGTGTACTGTACCATGTTTATATCTTTCTCGGCTAGCTGTCCGCAAGGTGTTGGAGACGCTGTCATTCAAGCCAGTCTACTTACGTAGGGCGTCTCTCCTGGGGCCATCCGGTGTGTGACGAGACTTCCTGCTACGACGCAGTAAAATTTTCAGCTGGCTCCAGGCATTCTTAGTCAGATTTAAGTCAGGAGACACTGCAGCCCCGTCCATTCACTTAATGCATACCTCCGGGACGATGACGCTTTTGAGGTGGGTGTGCTGAACTCCTGATGAAACTCGAACCCACCGTCTAAATGATGACTGTAGGAGGGTCTGTACCGATGCTATACATGTGGTATTGTAGCCAGTCAATACCACATATGGTGCAATCATTCCATGTACAGCGTCTGGCACTGAAAGTTCGGCAGATGTCCGACAGCGACCTGCACCACCTAGCCGCTGACCGCCCGAGTGCCACGCCTCCTGACCTAAAGTCACGTGGTATGGGACTGCCCGACAGCAGTCCTTGCCAGTTATAGCCCAGTTCTTGCTGAGCTCTTCTCTAGTTATCGAGTGCTCTAGTACGCACCGGCCGAGGACCGTCATAGTGAAGTCGCAACTTTCTCTACGAAAGTGGTGCATCAGAACTGGCCCCATACTTCCGTATAGTGAGCTGTTGAAGTGTTTGACTTATTCCCGCTTTGCGAAGGGTTTGTATAAGGATTTCGACAAGTACGCTCTGTACCAAAGTTGAGTGAGCCGTGCGGGGCTCGTTTTCATCCAGTTTATTGGCTGTCATCTTCTCTTAAGTTACTGCCGCCTCGTTTTCTTATTCCATTTATTGGCGTCATTAACTTCGTGCCTTACTTGCCTGTGAGTGACAGCAGCAGCGCTTGTCGATAAGTGCACTGTCGTACCATCGCTCGAGGGCCGATAGTATTTCTGGGTCGTCGTGAGTCTGGGGTGAAGTTGGGAGCTCAGTCAGGGCGCAGCAGCAGTGAAGTCGGGACGCAGCAGCAATGAATCGGCGACGGAGCGCCAGTGAGGTGCGGACAGCCAGTGTTGGCCGACAGCTGGCGACACACATGAACTGTCTGACGGAAGGAGATTGGACCGGGTCGACCGTTGGATGATCGTTCAGTTGGCCATCTCATCGGGCGACGTGTATTTTGTCTTTTGACCGTTTCTGGGCCTTGTCAATTGGTCATCGCGCCGGAAGTGGGTCGGTTCCTTCCTTGCGCAGAGATGCCGTGGCCAATGGGAAAGCGTTACCTCTGCCTGGATGGGTCCGAGCCAGTGTGGCCAGGTCGCCGTGTCTCCGAGTTCCGAACGGACATGGAGTTGAGTCGAGTTGGAGCTGTAGTCAGCTTCGAACAGCCAAGACTCGCCCGAGCGTTGGCGACACAAGTAACTTGAGTGGGAACGACCTGGGTTGGTCATTCGGTCGGTCGTCTCACCGGACGACGTGTATCTGGTCACCGACCGCTTGTGAAAACGTTCTGTGTGGCGAATTGATTCGTCCTTGTTGTTCAGCAGTGATTGCTTTTACGATTGTTCAGGCTCTTGTGCAAGTGTGTTTACGTGGAACCGTGCGTAACTTCTGTGATTTCCACTGAGCAGATGAATGCTGTCTGTGTACTGGAGTAGTCAGTCGGTCGGTTGAAATAGAGCAGTGAGTGTGTCGGGTGGAAGGGAATTGACTAAGCTGTTGGTTAGTTCCTCAGCCATCCCGAGGTCGTGTTGCCACTCGATTGTTCAGTGCTACGCTTAGCTGCCTGTCTCACCTAAACTGTGGTAAGGGTTTCCTCCCCAGGCCGACTCTTCGAACACTTCTGAGTACCATTGTGCGTTGTTTGTGATTGTCATTTTATTTGGACGCAGGTTCTGTGCCAGACCTTCAGCAGCGTATTAATATTGTCTGTTTTAGTATAATGACAACTATTTTAAATTTCTTGTTGCTCTGTTTCCAGGATTTCAGCCGCGTTTGTTTAGAATATGTGACTTTAATTGTAAAGTCTTGTCTGTAAGGCTGAATTCTTGAAACGGCCTTCAGCCGTTCTCTGTAAATGTTTACCTTATGGTGGTCTTTAATTACTCGTGAGTAATTGTTTGGACCTTCAGCCAACAGGATACTTCAAGTTTTCTTAAGATGTTTTTCTGTTGTACTGTGTAAAAGCTTATGCTTAAAGCCTCTCTTTTATTAAGCAAAATTTTTTTATTAGTCTCAGCCGAAGAATTAATTTAAATTTTACTTAATGTGGCCTTAGCCCAAATTTGTAAATGCTTGGCTTTTAAAGAATTTCCTTAGCTGATCTGAAATATTATTTAGGCCTTTAGCCGAGAAGATATTTCAATTTTACTAAAGTAAGGCCTTCGGCCTGACTCTAAATCCTGCTGTTTTAAAAGGAATCATTTCTGCAGAGGTTTCTTGGGCCCTCAGCTGTGAAGTGACCTTTGTTGTTTTAATGAGAAAACCGTCCATTGGTTTGAGGAATGAAGTGTGTGTGTGTTGTTGTACAACTAACAGTAATTGACCTTGGCCCCTTTCCACAACCTGATCCGCTCTGTCCCGCGAAACCAGATTTCCTTGAGTGTAATACGCTGGGGAACTAAAGAAACTGCTACACCTGCCTAATGTCGTGTAGGGCCCCACGAGCACGCAGAAGTGCCGCAACACGACGTGGCATGGACTCAACTAATGTCTGAAGTTGTTATAGAGGGAACTGTCACCATGAATCCTGCAGGGCTGTCTACAAATCCGTAAGAGTACGAGGGGGTGAATATCTCTTCTGAACAGCACGTTGCAGGACATCCAAAATATGCTCGGCAATAATGTTCATGTCTGGGGAGTTTGGTGACCATCGGAAGTGTTTAAAGTCAGAAGAGTGTTCCTGGAACTACTCTGTAGTAATGCTGGACGTGTGTGGTGTCGTATTGTCCTGCTGGAATTGCCCAAGTCCGTCGGAATGCAAAATGGGCATCAATTGATGCAGGTGATCAGACAGGATGCTTACATATGTGCCATCTGTCTGATTCGTATTAGAGGTATCAGCGTCCCATATCACTCCAACTTCACACGCCCCACACCATTACAGTGCCTCCACTAGCTTTAACAGTCTACTGCTGATATGCGGGGTCCATGAGGTTGTCTCCATACACGTTCATTCGCTCGATACAATTTTAACCGAGACTCGGCCGACCAGGCAACATGTTTCCAGTCATCAACAGCCCAATTTCGGTGTTGACAGGCCCAAGTGGGGTGTAAACCTTTGTGTCATGCAGTCATCAAGGGTATACAAGTGGGCCGTTGGCTCAAAAAGCTCATATGAATGATGCTTCGTTGAATGGCTCGCACGCTGACACTTGTTCATGTCCCAGCATTGAAATATGCAGCAGTTTGCGGAAGGGTTGCACTTCTGTCACGTTGAACGATTCTCTTCGTTCGTCGTCGGTCCCGTTCTTGCAGGATTTTTTTCCGGCCGCAGCGATGTCGGAGATTTGATGTTTTACCGGATTCCTTACATTCACGGTACACTCGTGAAATTGTTGTACGGGAAAATCCCCACTTTGCCGCTACCTTGGAGATGCTATGTCCCATCGCTCGCGCGCCGACTGTAACACCGCGTTCAAACCCACTTAAATCTAGATAACCTCACATTGTAGCAGCAGAAACCGATCTAACAACTGCACCAACTCTTGTTGTCTGGCGGCTGAAGTAGCCGTGCGGTTCTAGGCGCTACAGTCTGGAACCGAGAGACCGCTACGGTCGCAGGTTCGAATCCTGCCTCGGGCATAGATGAGTGTGGTGTCCTGAGGTTAGTTAGGTTTAATTAGTTCTAAGTTCTAGGCGACTGATGACCTCAGAAGTTAAGACGCATAGCGCTCAGAGCTATTTGAACCATTTTTGAACTTGTTGTCTTATATTGGCGTTGCCGACCGCAGCACCGTATTCTGCCTGTTTACATATCTCTGTATTTGAATACGCATGCCTATACCAGCTTCTCTGGCGCTTCAGTGTGTAACTTCCCCCTTACTAACCGGCCTATCCTGCTTGCGATACAAAATATGACCGTGGATCACGTGTACGCCTAATGGATTTTTACTGATTCGATAACGATATCTCTCCTGAAGAAGTAATACCGAAAAGTAGGACGAAAGTGTACAACCGATGGAAAAGTCTACTAAACAATAAAAAGGAATTAACCCGAACAAGGCTATAAAAACTGAAAATTATTTTGTGCATTCACTCACGAGCAACACTGGAAAGAAAAGGGGTACGATGGTTATGAATCCAAAAGTTACAGTAACGAACGAAAAGGAAATAATTAACGGTGGCCAGCGCACTGGAGCAATTTACATCCAAAATCCTGTACAAGATGATGGGAAAGAAAAGACATGCATCGTTAAACACTGACGTGGCAACTGAAAGTTGTCACGTTTTTTTGACAGTAATTCTAAGTGAGTATGTAGTGATAAAGAAAACTGAGAAATCATTCTTACGTTATGTTTAGAATTAAATTTTGAAAATGGCAATCGAGTAATGATTTGAAATTGTGCACTTAAACTGTATATTAGTATTGAACTTCGTTATGTGAGCAATGACTTTCAGTGACCTCAACATAACGTCATCAAAGAAATTTAGAAAAAATGCAAGCACTTTTTCTTTTGCAGTTACTTATTTTGCAAACTGGATTTCATATTATTGTCTGAACAACTGAGCCCTTTTTTTGAGTTTAACTGATTATTATTCAAATAAATTTTATCAATCAAATCACATTCACTTGTGCTGCTGGGTTAGCCGTAAATACTTTCTACCAATGAACAGTCTTACTTCACTGCTGTGCTTACGACGAAACTCGGAGCCGACGACGATACTGTGTTGCTGGAACTGCTGCTGTTGTTGAAGACGGTAGCATCTTTTGGACCCACGGCCAATTACAGGATCAGACAATCGTAATTAATACAGCCTCTTCCGCCCGTCCACTGTCCTTACTCCTGTTACTAGACATCTGGCCGTCGCAAGTACATGATGCCACCGAAGATGGTACTCTCTACTGCGATGGCGTTAACACCACTCTCCCGCACACTAAAAGTGCTGGAACCTGTCTCTCTCTCTCTCTCTCTCTCTCTCTCTCTCTCCGCGCGCTCCGTGCAACAACTCCCTACCCAAAGATTTTACAACGCAGAAGCTGTGCTATTATCGTTGCTAGTCGGTGCAAATAGCAATTCCTTTGGCTTATTCCCAGAGCTTATAAGTTTCTCAGTAAGACACAAATAAGTACGATGAAATGTCAGCTGACTTCTACCTAAATTTACACATACAGCGAATCAATGTTCTTAGTTATTAAAAAAGTATTTAAATTACAATTATTAACATATAGTTCAGCAAAAAAATTATATATCGGTGTTACAAGTGTAGAATATTGTGATTGTGTTCGCTCATTCTTTTGATTTATTCCTCAAAACCAACACACCGCCCAACGGGACCATGTACTTTTGGGCTTACTGGATCACTTCAGTACAACCCCCAAATTCGTATTGACAGCGAAGAGACGCGTTCGACATCCACACATAATACCGGCACCTACGTTGTTTGACCCACCACCCTTCTGTAGCTGTACCACTACATGCCCGAGACGCGTATTGCTACCTAGCCGTCTTTACTCCTTCTACGGCTATCATCAGGCTTCAAACAAATTCTGAACTTGCAAGTGAAGTGAACTGGATGCAGTTGACACAGGTTCGATTTCATGTGTTTCTTTGTCCATCTTCTTCGTGTACCACAGTGTTGGAGTGGATGTGCTGTTGTACGTAATGGTTTCCTAGAAGCCAAACTGAACGTTTGAAGACGTTTTCTACAGCCTGGACCTACAGACACCTCCAAGTTTCCTTCGAAAAACCAAAGCACAGTTCTGTTGCACTCTCCTCGCGGTACCCACAAGCCGTAATTTCTAGGTATCCGTCGTTATGTGGGGATTTCGGCCGCAGGCGACCACTGTGAGAAAGGTATTCAGTGTTTTGCGTCTCATGGTCGCATATGCATGTTCGAAATACGTAGCTGTGGTGCATACCAAATCACGGGTAGCTTTTCCACGCTGACAGTTCTTTGTCCTCATAAAGACAATGCGGAACAATCTTAGCTTCGAGGCACTCTCAAGAGGACTTTCTGGTCTCGGGAATCCAGTTCGGGATGAGACTTCGAAGGTTGGTAGTGTATCTCAAGGGTGTCCACTTATAGAAACCTTTAAGCGCACTATCCAGAAAATTCCGAGAAAAAGGACAGTTTTAAGCGTAGCTCATACGCACCTCATATGCAGTCAGAAGGAGCACTGCAGAATACAGGTGAAATAGCACTTCGTTGTCCCCGAGGCCGTTACGATAGCCATGAAGGCCTCAGCAGAACCCCGAAATATCATCCCTCACACGTTGGTCAGGTGAAACTGCAAGTAATTACGAACGAAAATGAGAAAGTACTCAGAAAGGAATTAAAACTCGCACTAAAGACTCGAAGAATTAAGGTGGGCTCCTAGAGATTCTGTAAGCAGAAATCCATAGGTCGCCGGTTCGAATCCAGCCCGGAGGAAACATTTTTATAGCTGTAGCTCGAAGGGTAATTGACAATAAGCTGACGGTTGTTCTTAAGGCGCTATGGGAATTCTCGTTCACCCGACTGAGTCTTCACCTGGGAAACGGTCATTATCGCTAGGAGGAGCCCGAAGCCTTCACGTGCCATGAGACGTTAAGATTATTCATAGAGACAAAATGAGTAATATATGAATGTTTTAATATTAATACTGTAATCAGTTATTTTCTGGCCGCGGTTTAGTTTACATGTACGTTTTGCATTACAGAAAGTTTCGTAATACGTGGCTTATTTTGTACTCTGTGGTGGCAAATAAACCAACTTGACACGTTAAAAAAAAGAATGTCGGTAGCGTGCTAGAACGTCACAGGCCTATCAGAGTTCCATTTTATCTCTGCACTCGATTTTGTTTTATTAACTGTTTTAAAAATTATAAAGACTTTTAAATAAAGTTAATGACATAAAGCATTATCAATTAAATAATACATAATTTTCTTTTCTTTAAGAAATGACCGTCGCAGGCTACTTAAAATGCTAATTATACTCGTGAACACTTAATTTTTAAAAAGTTGAATAACTTCAAATGCATTCTTAGTGGAGGTAAACGCAAGCGTTAATTACTGTCACTATTTGTTATTAGAAAACCGGACTATATTATAAGATGCGGAAAGGTTATAAATATTCGTCGTAAAGTCAAGGAACCGTGTCTTCGTGGAAAAAGAGCATGGCTGTTGTCCTACTGTACATAAAAACAGGAAGATGGTCAGGAAGTGTCAAGGCCGGCACGGAGCTAATCGAGCGACGAGCCTTACCTGCTACAGTGCCAGTTCATTCCTGACTGTGGCAGAGATTGGAGAGTTCTCTACTGTGAAATATTATCGAAATCTTTACAATATAGTGAATTAAAAATGTCTGTCATGAATACATCGCAAAAGTATCAGAAGTTGCAGATTCATTATACAGGGAGGTGTTGGAGGTGTTGTTAAAAGATGCGGTTGTTTATTATGAAAGCTTGCATGTTGCTAATAATTTGATTGTATCGGAATCTTCAACGACAATTTCTCGTGAAGCGATGTTGATGGGTGAAGAAATTACAGACTTACTACGGACATGTTGGCTGCAGAAGTACTTGTGACTGATTGTGAAGATGCTCACGAAAATGAAAACTGTGAAGGCACGACCTTTCGAAAAGTACGAATATGAACCAGTAGAAAAGAAGTCAAATGAAGTAGACCGTCTTTCTTTGAACTAAAAAATTAGCGTTGTTTGTATCGCAAAGGCTTATCCCAAATCGAAATTGCAAACATTTCAAAAAAGGATGCAGCCGGTTAAGGAGGAAGGAATATTTATCTCAATTGGAAGTAAAAATAAAAAAGGAGGCTATTTGAGAAGTAGGCAGCAATCAGTTCCTGGACGTATAATCGTTTTGTTGAAATCCGTGAGAATTATCAGCAGGTGACTACACGGCATTTACAAGAGTGGCCTTTAGCAACAGCACAACAGTCTACAGATTTTGAATTTAAAGCTTCTAGCAGCTGGATTTATAGATTAAAAAATAAGCACGTAATTCGTCAGCGAAAAGCGACAGAACTTGTTTCAAAAAAAGAAATATCGACAATCAAAGAAACTTTAGCTGCTGCAGTCACTTTTCGAACCCAGACGTTTAAAGTTGATACCGAGTTTCAACAAATATTTTGTTATCAAAACTGACCAGACAGATATTTATTGCAGGGTATTTAAAAGTTCATTTTTACCTCTATTTTTACGATTTTCTGACAAAATACTTTAATTTCGGTTCTTTTTTTCTTTCCGGGACGAGAGTATCAGTCGATGTACGGCAGGATTATAAAGGGACGCATTCATATACCGCTCAATATGCTCTCTCACTCTTGTCTGGAAACATCCTACCTCAACTGTTTGTTTCATTGCGAGAGGCAATCGGTACCTTCGGTCCATAAGTTCAAGAAACATTAAAAGAATACGAGCAAAAGTATAAAAACATTGTAACAACGTATTTCAAATCTGGGGCGCTAATGACAGATCCGTATACTGACGTTGTCAACAGGTGTTTGAAGTTTTATGTGGGTCAAGAACGGTTTCTGTTAGTTATTGACTCTTGGAGTGGACAAGCAAAGCTTGAATTATACGACGAAATCTTTCAGGATGACGAGAAATCACCAAAATTCTCAAATTGTACCCCGCTTGTTCAAGCATGTGACGTATAATTTTATAGACAAGTAAAAAATCTGATAAAGTGGATACAAAATTGCGCTCATCATATTACAAATAACAGAGAAATAAATTCTCGTGAAGACTGTATAAAAATACGATCAAGGATCGATCATCAGCTGTCATCGCCAGTTTTTAAGGGAGGGATCCTATATGGGTGGTATGCTTTCAGGCTTTCTGATGAAAGAGAAGTTTTCAGGAATGTCAACGAAGTAAGTTTCTCAACAGATCTTTTAAAAACCATGGTTCCTGGAAACAATTTTCCCTCATAAATTGTGCAAGATGCCAAAGTATTTTTTTGTTTTCAATGTTTTTGTGACAATTATAATTTTGGTGCTTACATATAAAATACAAAATTGACAAATGAACATGTTATAAAGAATTTTATATAATTGAAACTCTACACAGAATTTTGTGACAGTGGTAATTAATTCACCTCTATTAAAACTGCGTTCGAAATTACTCAACTTATTAAAAATAAAATACTGATGAGTGTAATTCACATTTTAAGTAACAGTGACAGCCATTGCATAACCAAAGTAAAATTATTTAACATTTGATTGATATTTGTTTATCTCATTAACTTTATTTAACAGTTGTTATACTTTTTAAAACAATTAAGAAATGATACCTTACCGGCAGGTAGGAGAGACCGAACCCAGATCGGCTACATGACAGTCTAGCACATTACTGTTTGAGTTACTTTACTTACGTGCTGCGTTTCCACTTATGACCCGTACATGAGGTGTGTAAGAGCTACGTTTAAAATTTTAGAGCCCTTTTTCTCTGACTTTTCTGGATAGTCCGCTTGAAGACTTGCATGAGTGGACACCCTTCAGGTATACTGCTAACCTGCGAAGTCTCAATCCGAACTGAATTTATGCGACCGGAAGGTCCTCTTGTCAGACAGTGGGCACAGCTCGCGTTGTCCCCTTAACGACCTGAGCCACGGCGCGGCCTGCTGAACTGCAGTGAGAATATAGCTTTACTTCCACCTCCACTACACGGGTGACTGTCCGTAGCGATTCACTGTGCTCGAAGTAGAGTTGACAATGTAGTTTTCGATCAAAACTATCAAAATGGGCTATGCGAATCATGAAGATGACGCTTTTTTGAGCAGTTTATTTCTGCGCTAGTGAATAAGTAATACTGAAAAAAAGTGTACATTAACTGTGAATCTAATGCATACCTGTCATGTGGCAGTTACATAACTGCCGATTTGATCCCCGACACTTACTGTCTGTCACTGTTATAGTTTTATCTTCGTCAATGACCGCCTTGTATAACAGATGCCACAGCAATAATCAAGGACAGTGAAAGATAAGCGATAAACTGCTCTCTGTGTCTTCAGTACAGAAGAGATAATACTTGAAACCACAGTCTGTTAATAACATCGACACAAAGCCTGATGTAGATCTATAAAAGGACAACACGCAAGAGAACGACTGCAATCTTCGACCGATAAGCAGACGACTCGAAAAAAACCAATATCTATCTGCATGATACAATACAGTCTGGTATTTCAACAGCTATCGAGTCTATAATTACAAGCAATTAAGCTTCCACGTTATCTGCAGTTTTATCTGTACTTCAAGATTCCACACACCTACAGCTTTTTCCTAGCGAGCAACGATTTTACAGCAGAAACGAGGAAAAAGTAAAAATTCTCGCCGTCGTTCTGAGAGATTTCGTTCCTTAGGACAAAAACGTACTTTTTTCTCGATACAATCTGCTTTCAGATCAAAGCGTTTTGTAGCATATGGATTGTAGCATTTGTTTCAGAAAGAGGTGCACCACGACATCGATTGACTGTGTAGGTAAACTGAAAAGCTATTGTACAAGAGTAATTCGCATTGCAGCAATAGGCGTAGAATTCTTCCTGCATGATTACAGAAGCGAAAGAGTGTACAAGCTGGATGGTTTTAATTAGACTATTCACTCACTCTTTCATTCACAGGTGTGAGAAGTGCGACAACATATTTCGAAAAAAGAAACTGTAATATTTATTTTTATCTGCTATCTAAGGATTACAGACTATCACAATACAAACCTACCACTGCAATTGTAAAAAAGAAATACTACATATCCAATGAAATCCATGTCTTAACGTTCCCTCGTATTACGTTACAGTAGTAAAGCCTCTTTACTTACTTCGGATACAGATCTTGGATCATTCTGGCGATAGAAACTGAAAATACAGTACTCAAAGTACTTAGTTCGCATTACTAACAATATCTGATGGGCTCAATGATTCTGTACTCTAGCATAACGAGTCAGCTGTGACTGAGTTCAAGAATTTTTCTCTACTTTCCGAAGCGTACAGCCGAGCAGTGACCTTAAGCAGTGCAATGACTGGTTTCAGAGCCATTGGAAACGGATCCGTAGACAGAAACGTGGTTTTCGATGCTGAGTTTGTGTCATCCATTACCCATTCACCGAAAAGCTACCTGAAGAGATGCCAATACGCCTACCTCTTCCCAACGCCAATGCTGAGAATGGGCGTCAAGAAGCTGGAGTGGCCTCTACAACCCAGCAAATAAAAAGTACCACAACCACTACAAGTTAGCCCTACCAGAAATCTTGTCTTAACTCAAACTGGTTAACAAATAAGGAAAATGACCAAAGAAACGTGGTCAGAAAGATTAACTGTTGACTTCAAGCCGTTATAAGAATACAAGAGACCAGGCAGAAAAACTCTCTTCAAATTGCAAAGTAAGTGTTGATAGCAGTTGGTGAGCCTCGAACCCCAATAGGAAGAAGCAGAAAAGCAACGAAAATACCATTCGCTCTTGGACACTGTTTTTTCTCTCCTGAAGGAAGTGTTGTGGAGGATATGGTAAAGTGCAGAATCTGCAGAAAACGGACTGTGGTGGTGTTTAAAACGAGAAATGACCTTTCAGTTTGAGTTCTGTGTTCGAATTAATCTCTGAAACTGAACAATGATATATATATTTTCCAGCTTTCGATAACAATAATGTAGCATTTAGAATATTTTTTAACGTTATTTTGCGTTCCATATTCTGTGAAATTTTGTATAATGTTAGGAATGAGAGCGATTCCGGCAACCTGCGATGCATTTTAGGAAACCTAGGAAACTAGTAGCCTAAATCGTGCCATTTTCAGAGTCTTAGAAAAATGCCAAAAATAAATAGTAAATTTTTTGCTGTGCGTTTATTTTAAATGCTATTTATATCCAAAACACACAAGATCATTTATTTCATTTTGTTTCACTTATATATTTAAAATAGAACATTTTAAGACTCCTACTGTAGTTTTTATGGAAGGTGGTACGATTTGTCGGCTAGTAACAATAAACATTATGCAGAGTTGCCGTTAGTTTTTTAAGCCATTGAAATAACCACAGACCTTATATGAATTTGCAACCCAGGACGAAACAACTACGAAGGAATGGATATATCCGCCGGAGTTGCGGAGCTGAGAAGCTACTTACTTAAGAGCTCGAATTTTATGTAAGATTCTAGATATAAATACACCTCATAAACCCTTCGAGCCAGGTGTATAGACCACACGTGTGCGTTGACTCGGCCTGTCTTGGCTTTGCTCGGTGCTCCACTGTGTGACATTTCGTTGAGTTTTGCGGTGTGGCATTTTCCGTTCGACACATATAATTCTATTCGGTAGAAACGTGCTGTCACTGCTGTTTAACCTTCGCTGTTTTTCACGGTATAGAGGATGTTCGCAGACTCAGTGGCTGTTTGCACAGAAAGAGACAGTCTAGCGCTCTGGCGACACCGACTTCTAAAAATGAATGGGAACGGCAGAAGAGAAACGAGAATTCTCAATATCTACCATGCATTGAATAATCGACGGGGATTGCCGATTTTCTATGGAGTGACATTACAGTAAAGTGCAGAAAGAATTGAAAGCTGTAGTTTCCGACGAAAGAGCAAAAAATTACAACAATTGGTAGATGGGATTTATTGTTCTTTAAATGAACAAGAATTTTATGCCGACTCTGCAGGCATGGAGCCCGTGAAGAAATTATTTGTACAAACAGCAAAATTTCTGAAGCTGCACACGTTATTCCACTGTCAGCTGCAACAGTTTTTGATGGAATGTAACGTAGAGCATCGAGACTTTATATCTTACTACAAAGTAGACCTAAGTTGGTTAAGTTAATAAGCGTACCTGGGAAGAATTTTGGGTTTCGAATCCACTATTGGTGAGTTTATGAAGGAAAAAGGAGTGCAGAAACGAAAATTAGAACATCCAGAATGGATTGCAGACCTCGTATTTTAAGTGAACTTGACTGCACACCACTCACAGTAAGGCACTGCAAGGTGAGACACAAATTATTTATGATTCGGGGGATGCATTTAAGAAGAAAGTTGCTGTTTGCAAGGGACAAATTCTGTCAAGCGCAGTCGAGTTTCCCAATCTCACTTAAAGAAAACATGAGGGTTGGAGAATTCATTCTGACCTTAATATAATTACAAGGATAGTTTCCTAAACTTTTTGATGACACTGTCAATCTTACATCTGTTTTAGAAATCGTTTGCCGTTGCAGTTGAAAGCATGTGTATGAACAGATGTAACTGACTGATCTGCAACGTAATTTCCATTTTAAAGACAAATCCTGTCTAGGCTGTCTACATTGTTTTCCTTAGGTAGAGTTCCTATATCTCCATATTGAGGGTGCAAGAGTGATACAATATTTCACTCGACATATATGTGTGAAAGACGTTCAAAGTTATTTGCGCCGACTCAGTCTTTAGTTAATCCATAAGCACTAAGTTTTTGATTGCTTTTTTTAATCAAAACTGAACATACTGTTCTCTCTTATGAACAGGTTGGACTGGAATAGATATTGTGAATAGTGTGTCTCAGTGCACACCTTTTCATAAAGACAAAACTAACCAGCGTTCACTGTGCAAGAAAAGAAATCAAAAATGTTACTCTCAAAAACCACCATCAAAATCAAACTACGCACTGACCAAAAAAACTGAAACACTGAAATTACGTAGCAACACTATGAAATACACACCGTTCACTGGCCCATTGAAAATCTGAATTACAAAATGCATAGAATTTGCACCATGGAAACGTGAGATGAGAAATGAAGCAACCAACAAAATATGTAAAGAATCTCATCTGAAAACTTACAGCATAATCAACAACAACAGCACAGCATGAGCAAATCGCAGCTCCTAAAATATGCCAAAGTAAAACTAACTGCAGGGAGAAAGATTGGGACGATCTTCTCATGCTAAAAAGGAACCCTTCTTAGTCAAAATGAAAACACTAATCTATTTATTAAGTGTTGCATCTGTATGTCCTTTCATCACATTCTTAATTCGTAATAATTTTCTTCAGCAAACTCCCCCTCCAGTATGCACTAACTAATATTTCGGCTACCTTACGCCAAGTCCAACACTCGTCTATTCTCCGCTCTAAAACTGAATCAATGGTATACAAGTTCAGAGATACTGCTGTTACTGCCGTAAGTCGACTATTCCACACATGTTACTTGCGATGCTTTGCTCTAGTGACATGAAATTTCCACTCATCCTGAAACAATCCGCAAATAAATATCCAGTCTCTGTTGATCCATACTGTCAGTAATTATTAGAATTTTGGTCTTTTCTCTTTGTGACAGGTTTCCTCTCTCATTTCTCATAGTTTTGAGTCAGTCTCTCCGAATGATCTTTCAGAATGTAAACTTTTTTCAGTAAAATTTCTCATCATGAACTTACAAGAGATCTGGTGAACAGGAAAGGGTAAGGTTTGGTACAAAGTGGTGAAACTATTTTTAAGTTTACAAAAGTATCTAAAGAAAATTTCCAAGAAATGCTGCTGTCATGCACGTATCTACATGGATACTCCACAAATCACATCTAAGTGGCTGGAAGAGGGTTCATCGAACCACCTCAACAATCCTCTATTATTCCAATCGCGTATATCGCGCGGAAAGAACGAACAGCAATATCTTTCCGTATGAGCTCTCATTTCCCTTATTTTCCTATGATGATCGTTTCTCCCTATGTAGGTAGGCGTCAACAAAATATTTTCGCATTCGAAGGAGAAAGTTGGTGATTGGAATTTCGTGAAAAAATTCCTCCGCAGCGAAAAACGCCTTTGCTTTAATGATGTCCATCCCAAATCCTATATCATTCATAAGAAATGTAGTACTGCTGGTAAGTAAAAAGAACTAAGTGGCAAACCGTATTCCATGTAACATTTTATTATCTCACAAATGAACTCTTTCAGGTGCTCAAATAAAAATTTTCCTATAGAGTGTGTAACTCATTTCATATCATTCAAGCATAGCTAGCATTTCATATGACGTCAACATTACTCACTTCTTAGCTCGCAACTTTCTAAATGAACCATTCTTCCAACAACAAGCGTCAACAGAAAATAGATTCCCTAACCTGTTCCTATTGGTTATTACCTCAAGTATCGACATATATCATCGTACTACTCATCATTAACTTCATCATACATCATCATCACAATATAGCACGAATGGCTTCAGTGCACAAAGAACCCCATACCTGATAAAACTTCATTACTTTTCCAGTACAAGAGACTTACCTTTACTTGATAGTGGATGACGTTTGACCAAAACTTTTTGTCCTACGTGGAATTTCCTGACTTCTGCCTTGACGTTATGAGATTTCCAGCGTTTTTCAGATGTATTTGTAATATTTGTTACGGCTGCTTGTATGATATCTTTGTGCCATAATTTTCTGGTGTGAAGAAACTGTACCAGTTCTTTGATTTTGTCTAGCGGCTGTCGACTCTATAACAAAAGTAGTGGCGAAGACGTTGAGTCATGATGAATCTCATTTAAGATATCTTCAAATAAAGTGATATATCTGTTACAGTTTCTGTGTTGACAGTGGCAATAGAGTCTGCACAGCATGTTAATCTCATTTATTAAATGTACTGATGGGTTTGAATGTGGAGAACATAATGAAGTAAACATTTGCTGGATCTTGTATCTCTTTAATGTACATAACCTAACACTGAATCGAAACTGAGGACCCTTATCTGATATGATCTTGTCAACATGTCCTACATAGTTTAAAAAGTTCTCATTGAAAACTTTAGACACTGTTTTAGCTGCAGCCTTACGCAAAAGGAAGAATGATAGAAATTTATATGTCAATGCCACTGTTAGGGGCAACCATTTCTGAATGTAAGTAGTGGTCCCGGTAAATCTACCGCTGCTTATTCTTTTTCTTCGATGGTATGATTGGAAACAGTGAAGCAAAATGCGAGATGGTGGACGGTTTGGCCTTTGACAGCGTTTACACTTTGCAAGTACTTTCTGTATTCTTTTCTCCATGTTGTTAAAGTAGCATGTGGTCTGAAATTTGTGGAAACACTTCCGTGGTGCGACATGCAGGTAGGTTAAGTGTGTGCCATATCAACTTATTGACAAATTACCCTGGAATACATACTACCCAACGCGTACCATCCGTTTAAAGAGCCTACCGTTTCTGACCAAGTAAATTTGTCTGACAGCTACGTTCCTCCTGTCTTTCCATTTTTCTTTAACATAATTCCAAATGGGATCTTTATTTTGTTCTTCTGTTGTATCAGGTAATGAATTTGAGATAAGAATTTCGAAAACTACTTATTGTAGACAAAATAATATAAAATTTGAGTCCTGTAAAGTATCTCTGTTATTATCAGCTAAACCAATTGGGGGATGAGATAAAGCATCGACAATGATGTTTTTTCCTGAAATATAAGTGATAGTGAAATTTTATTCCTGCAGTGTCAGTTCCTATCGACGTAATCTTTCATGGTTTAACTTCCATGGTTAAACTGTTTTTGGCTTTGTGGTCTGAATAAACTTCTGTGTGCTTGCCAATTAAATAGTAATTTAAGTCCGCAGCTCGTGGCCGTGCGGTAGCACTCTCGCTTCCTATGCCCGGGTTCCCGGGTTCGATTCCCGGCGGGGTCAGGTATTTTCTCTGCCTCGTGATGACTGGGTGTTGTGTGATGTCCTTAGGTTAGTTAGGTTTAAGTAGTTCTAAGTTCTAGTGGACTGACGACCATAGATGTTAAGTCCCATAGTGCTCAGAGCCATTTAGTAACTGAAATTCGTAAACACCCAGACAAGAATTCTAAGTTGGTGACTGGGTAATTCCTTTCTGGTTTTCTTAACACTCTACTGGCAAATTCAATAATCTTTTCGACAAAGACTGCATTCTCAGTGCGCTTTTGGGATATATGAACTAGAAGTCCTATATTTGGAAGAGTCTGAAGAGTAGAAATCCTTTTGAGAGACCAGGATGAGCTCAAATAGGTGCCGTGAACAGTCTCCCTTTCAGCATATCGAAATCTAATTGTGATTTATCGGTTCAGTGCTAAATAGTGTTTCTGCCTGTTAGAGAACATAATGTTGGTGGAGTCAAAATTTTCAATTTAAAAAAATCTATGGTAAAAATTTATTACTCCTAAAAAGCTTCTGATTTGCCATTTAGTCTAAGCTGGTAGGATTTCTCTGATTGCTTCTATTATTTCGGTCCAGTGGCAATACCTTCTAGTGAAATGATATGGCCTAAATATTTTACACTCTTCTTACAAAAATGTGATACTTCTAAGTTTACTGTCAAACCTGAATCTTTAAAAGTCTGCAACAAGTTTTCCAAGTTGGTTCTGCTATCGCAATATCATCGACGTATATGATGATGTCTTCTTAGTTGTCTGGAAGGATAGTGTTCAATCCACGAATAAATGCTTTTAATGAAATGTTTGAACCAAAAGGCAAATTACAGAACTGGTAACAAGTCCCAAAGCGTACAAAGGCTGTGACAGTACTTGTTGTTGTTGTTGTTATGGTCTTCAGTCCTGAGACTGGTTTGATGCAGTTCTCCATGCTACTCTATCCTGTGCAAGCTGCTTCATCTCCCAGTACTTACTGCAGCCTACACCCTTCAAAATCTGCTTAGTGTATTCATCTCTTGGTCTCCCTCTATGATTTTTACCCTCCACGCTGCCCTCCAATACTAAATTGGTGATCCCTTGATGCCTCAGAACATGTCCTACCAACTGATCCCTTCTTTTAGTCAAGCTGTGCCACAAGTTCCTCTTCTCCCCAATTCTATTCAATACCTCCTCATTATTTATGCGATCTACCCATCTAATCTTCAGCATTCTTCTGTAGCACCACATTTCGAAAACTACTATTCTCTTCTTGTCCGAACTATTTATCATCCATGTTTCACTTCCATACATGGCTTCACTCCAAACAAATACTCTCAGAAACGACTTACTGACACATAAATCTGTACTCGAAGTTAACAAATTTCTCTTCTTCAGAAACGCTTTGCTTGCCATTGCCAGTCTACATTTTATATCCTCTCTTCGACCATCATCAGTTACTTTGTTCCCCAAATAGCAAAACTCCTTTACTACCTTAAGTGTCTCATTCCCTAATCTAATTCCCTCAGCATCACCCGAGTTAACTCAACTGTATTCCATTATCCTCGTTTTGCTTTTGTTGATGTTCATCTTATATCCCCCTTTCAAGACACTGTTCATTCCGTTCAACTGCTCTTCCAAGTCCTTCGCTGTCTCTGACAGAATTACAATGTCATCGGCGAACCTTAAAATTTTTATTTCTTCTCCATGAATTTTAATACCTACTCCGAATTTCTTTTTTGTTTCCTTTACTGCTTGCTCAATATACAGATTGAATAACAACCCTGTCTCACTCCCTCCCCAACCACTGCTTCCCTTTCATGTCCTTCGACTCTTATAACTGCCACCTGGTTTCTGTACAAATTGTAAATAGCCTTTCGCTCCCTGTACTTTACCCCAGCCACCTTCAAAATTTGAAAGAGAGTATTCCAATCAACATTGTAAAAAGGTTTCTCCAAGTCTACAAATGCTAGAAACGTAGGTCTGCCTTTTCTTAATCTATTTTCTAAGATAAGTCGTAGGGTCAGTATTGCCTCACGTGTTCCAATATTTCTACGGAATCCAAGCTGATCTTCCCCTAGGTCGGCTTCTACCAGTTTTTCCATCCGTCTGTAAGGAATTCGCGTTAATATTTTGCAGCCGTGACTTATTAAGCTCATAGTTCGGTAATTTTCACATCTGTCAACACCTGCTTTCTTTAAGATTGGGATTATTATATTCTTCTTGAGGCCTGAGGGCATTTCGCGTGTGTCATACATCTTGCTCACCAGATAGTAGAGTTTCGTCAGTTGTTCTAATGGAATGTTGTCTACTCCTGTGGCCTTGTTTCGACTTACGTTTTTCAGTGCTCGGTCAAACTCTTCACGCAGTGACATATCTCTTCCATTTCCATAATGTTGCCCTCAAGTACATCGCCCTTGTATAGACCCTCTATATACTCCCTCCACCTTTCTGCTTTCCCTTCTTTGCTTAAAACTGGGTTTCCATCTGAGCTCTTGATATTCATACAAGTGGTTCTCTTTTCTCCAAAGGTCTCTTAATTTTCCTATTGGCAGTATCTATCTTACCCCTAGTGAAATAAGCCTCTACATCCTTACATTTGTCCTCTAGCCATGCTTTTTTAGCCATTTTGCACTTCCTGCCAATCTCATTTTTGAGACATTTGTATTCCTTTTTCCCTGCTTCATTTACTGCATTTTTATATTTTCTCCTTTGATCAGTCAAATTCAATATTTCTTCTGTCACCCAAGGATTTCTACTAGCCCTCATCTTTTTACCTACTTGATCCTCTGCTGCCTTCACTACTTCATCCCTTAAAGCTACCCATTCTTCTTCTACTGTATTTCTTTCCCCTATTCCTGTCAATTGTTCCCTTATGCTCTCCCTGAAACTCTGTACAACCTCTGGTTCTTTCAGTTTATCCAGGTCCCATCTCCTTAAATTCCCACCTTTTTTCAGTTTCTTCAGTTTTAATCTACAGTTCGTAACCAATAGATTTTGGTCAGAGTCCACATTTGCCCCTGGATATGTCTTACAGTTTAAAATCTGGTTCCTAAATCTTTGTCTTACCATTATATAATCTATCTGAAACCTGTCAGTATCTCCAGGCTTCTTCCATGTATACAACCTTCTTTTATTATTCTTGAACCAAGTGTTAGCTATGACTAAGTTATGCTCTGTGCAAAAGTCTACCAGGCGGCTTCCTCTTTCATTTCTTAACCCCAATCCATGTTCACCTACTACGTTTCTTTCTATTCCTTTTCCTATTATTGAGTTCCAGTCACGCATGACTATTAAATTTTTGTCTCCCTTCACTATCTGAATAATTTCTTTTGTCTCCTCATACATTTCTTCAATTTCTTCGTCATCTGCAGTATGGCGTATAAACTTGTACTACTGTAGTAGGTGTGGGGTTCGTATCTATCTTGGCCACAATAATGCTTTCACTACGCTGTTTGCAGTAACTTACCCGCACTCCTATTTTTAATTCATTATTAAACCTGCTCGTGCATTACCCCTATTTGATCTTGTATTTATAACCCTGTATGCACCGTACCAAAAATCTTCTTCCTCCTGCCACCGAACTTCGCTAATTCCCACTATATCGAACTTTCACCTTTCCATTTCCCTTTTTAAATTTTCTAACCTACCTGCCCGATTAAAGGATCTGACATTCCACGCTCCGATCCGTAGAACGCCAGTTTTCTTTCTCCTTATAACGACGTTCTCTTGAGCAGTCCCCGCCCGTAGATCCGAATGGGGGACTATTTTACCTCTGGAATATTTTACCCAAGAGGATGCCATCATCATTTAACCATACAGTAAAGCTGCATACCCTCGGGAAAAATTACGGCTGTAGTTTCCCCTTGCTTTCAGCCGTTCGCAGTACCAGCAAAGGAAGGCCGTCTTGGTTAGTGTTACACGGCCAGATCAGTCAGTCATCCAGACTGTTCCCCCGGAACTACTGAAAAGGCTGCTGCCCCTCTTCAGGAACCACACGTTTGTCTGGCCTCTCAACAGATACCCTTCCGTTGTGGTTGCACTTACGGTACAGCTATCTGTATCGCTGAGACACGCAAACCTCCCGACCAACGGCAAAGTCTATGGTTCATGATGGGGAGGGGGGGGGGGGGGGAATCTTGTATGCCATAGAAATTTTTGCAGCAATTCGTTAAGTGTCTGTTGTCTGCTTGTTTCCAGAAGAATGATAGTACTGATCTGATGCGAGTCCGAGGCCAACATTATTGAACCATCTCTTTTTTCAACGACATGCAATGGGTTGTTGTAGGAGCTGACAGGTGGCTAAATAACACCGTTTTCTAACATCGACTGTTTGTCAGCCTTCATCATCTATCGGTAATGAATCGGTATTATATAAGGTCTTACACAGAATTTGTTGTGCTCTCTGAGCTGAAACTGGTATTGAAATCCTTTGATTGTGTAAACCTACTGCATTTTCTTGTAAAATTTCGCTATGTTCTTTCTCGTTTTGTTCATCACAGTTCTCTGCTTCTTGTATCATTTGCTGGATTAATGTGATTAAATTGATAACCTGATCATAACTGTCGTTGTTTGTACAATGATGAGCTGTTCTACTGTCAATAGAATTGGTTGAGTGCGGCAAAGAGCCATTATATAGGAAACATTAGCTGTTGGTCTCTTTTTCTTGTGAAATTAACAAATCTTCAAATTTTAAAGCTGCATGTTCATCCAAAATTGTTAGATTAATTTCTGCATCATTAAAGTTCGTTACTGCGTTGTAATGATTAAAGAAATTTACACCTAAAATTATTTGAGTAGAGAGCAATGGCACAACGAGGAATTTCACAGCAAAACTGTGTCCTGGAGAAGTAAATTCAAGAAAGGTCTCATGTTTAACATCAACAGTTTTCTGTTTTTGTAAATTTATTATATGCTGACTCGCTGATAATACATGCTGTGCTACCTGAGTCCAAAACTGCGGAAAAATTACTATTAGTAATGCAAATATTGATTACAGGGGGTAGAATTTGTTTTGGTTCAAATTCGTTTTCCTTGAGCAGAATGTCCCTAATATCTTTGAACTGCATAACGTTAATAGTTACGGCAGCAGAGTCATCTGTTCACTGTCATTTCCCTTCAGCTGCCAGGAGTTAGAGTCATTGTTTATTCCTATTGCCCTGTCGCTGTCTGTCATTAGGTGCCAGTGATCTAAGTTCGACTATTTCTACCTGCCGTCGTCGTAACACGTACCAGGGTTCTGTCATATAGACTTGTTCTCCTGCCTGGTATTCTGATATTTGTTGTTGCCAGAATTTCAATGTTATGCCAGGTGTCGTTTTGACCTGACCGACTACATTGCTGAGTACATGAATGTCCACGATCTTTATTTTTGTTATATCTATGACTGTTTTCAAAACGATGTTTATTTCCGGAAAAAGAATTCGAATCGTGGCTTCTGAAACTGCTCCTGTCTGTTTAGTTGTCTTGGTACCAGACTTGTGTATCTTAGGGATGATGTCTTTGATCGTGTTTTTTATTCTTTTTACCATGGAATTTATTATATGATCTACGCTTATTGCTATTGTCATGTAGTGAATATGAGCAATCATAATTACCAAACTTATGATTAGCTGATTTTCCTGTTAGAGCATGGTCGTTGTTTAATTCCAACTCTTGCAATAGGCTCAAAAATTCGTTTTTGTCTTAAAATGGTAGGTAATTTCGTGAGGCAAATTCTAATTAACTCGGGTGGACTGAGCAGATGATACAGGTATTGGTTCCACCGTATCATGTCCTCGAAATACTGTACTGGACTTGAGAATTCCGATTGCTCAAAGTTGTTCAACATGATTATACTGTGTTTGATTCTATCCTGCTTTGGTTAATAATTCCTGGTAAGCCCTCTTTTGATTGACAGTCTCTTATAACTGATCACATTCTGACTGCTGGTTCATTTTCTAGGTATTGACACATGAATTCTAGCTTGTGTTCAGGGGGTCAATTTGCTGGTAATGCATACATAGACTGAACAGGTCACGTGATAGGATGAATTTTGTTAGTGAGAGCTCGGAAAACATTGAACTTTCGCACAATGAGGAAGTGTTCGTAATCAAATGTGTCTTTGTATCTTGGCACAGCGTTTTCGCGGTTGCTCCAGGCGCTCTGCTCACTGTTATGTCTTGACATGTGAAACGGTTCACGTGGGTAATGTCCCAAACGTCAAAGTTACTATATGTCGAAAACACAGACAAGGAGAAGGGACAAGATGATGATAGATCTGTTAAGACATCAGGGTATGACTTACATGGTACTAGAGGGAACTGTAGAAAGTAAAACTGTAGAAGAAAACAGAGTTTGGAATACATATACCAAATAATTGAGGACGTAGATTGTAAGTGCTACTCTGAGATGAAGAGGTTGTCAGTAGAGAGGAATTTGTGGCGGGTCGTAGGTATAACAGTAGCTTTAGGGAAACAAGATAGGGAATGGGTAGTCTCTCTTGATGAAGCGACATGTTGTCCCATTTCGACTGTAATGGAAATTTGATTTTTACCCACCTTGAATGAAAAGAGGCTAATGATGTATGATTTTTCAGTTGAGGATCCGCCTGATTAGATGAGTGGTTATGTGTTTGCCTACTGTGTAGATTTTTCCGCTAGTGGACGGGGTGTTGTGTTGTCTTCATCATCATCTCATCATCACCAGCACGCAAGTCACCCAGTATGGTGTCACCTGAAATACAACTCACAACTTAGCGATCGAGCTTTCCTGGATGGAGCCTCCTGGCCATCAGTATCACATAATCATTTAATTTTTTTCATTTCGGTTGAGATCGCATTATGAGATTATATGAACTTTTGCATGACTTGAAAGTTCTCCACCACCAGCGAGTATGTAGATTATGGAGACCATAATATGAGGAGCACTTGAAGATGAGTATTAATAAATAGCAAAACCACCTCCCGTTTGAAGTAAGGCAAGTGCCGTACATGATGATTTTATAAATGAAAGACAATGTAAAGATATGTAAATATGTATGTTATGACATAATGAGTAATGATGACGTTTTGCGAGTATTCTCAATAGTTAAGTGGACTATGTTTTACCGTTTGTTGACATTCATGTTGAATTTCATGTTGTGATTTTTTAATAAAAAAGGAAGATCAAAATGTCAGACTGTCAAATGGTTCAAATGGCTCTGAGCACTATGGGACTTAACATCTATGGTCATCAGTCCCCTAGAACTTAGAACTACTTAAACCTAACTAACCTAAGGACATCACACAACACCCAGTCATCACGAGGCAGAGAAAATCCCTGACCCGGCCGGGAATCGAACCCGGGAACCCGGGCGTGGAAAGTGAGGACGCTATCGCACGACCGCCAGCGGCGGACTGTCAGACTGTCAATGTATATTTAGTTGTCCATTGGTGATCACACATGTGAGTGAGCTGATAATGTTTTTATGATAAGTATTGTCTTAGTGTTTTTATGATAAGTATTATCGTGACTTGAAGTTAATGGTGTAATAATGATGTCTTTTTCCCTTAGCTGCTTGATTTACTTAGTTATGTACCGAGTAGTTATCTATGATTTGATGTTTTGATGTTCTTGCTGTGTGCTTCTTGGTCCAGGTTTGTTATATATATGTACTTACTGTTAATGATTTTGATATGTGCTTCCTGGTCCATCTTTGCTGTATATACATATACCTACTATTAATAATCTTGATATGCTTTAGAGAGTATTACATATTTATATTTCTGTATAATGAAGAATTAAAATTTGACTGAGTTTCAGGATGTTAACGATTGTTTTACACTTTTATCTTACGTGAGGATAAAAGGAGCTTAGCAAGGCGTGAGATCATGTGACTCATCAGGTGTTTAACACGGATAGCGTTTTACAGATAATCAATCCTGAAAGATTAGATTATGTATAACACTGATAGTAAATATAGCGTCTATGATGTGGTGGATAAAGAAATATTATAGGTAACACTATGATCCACAATAATCTACTGCTGATGTAAACAAATGACAGTCTTACAATAATTATTAATTTCACACATATTTTGCAGATTTTGTTATCTTAGATTTTATTTATTATGATCCATGTTATGAGCCATGTCATGAACCATAAAAGGAGTTAGTCAGTAGTTTTGGGGTCATTCAGCTGTTGAATTTAGGAGCGTAACTGTAGCTTGGTTAAGGTGGTATGTAGCGGGGGGGGGGGGGGGGGGGGAGGGACATAGTTTGATGTATGCAGTTAGAAATGTTATTATCTAAACTAATATGAGATGACTCTGTTAGCGTTTTACCTATCTGTATGATATTTCTACATCTTTATCTACACGCCGCAAACAACCTTACGCTGTGTGACTAAGGGTACTTTGTGTACCAGTATCACTTCCCGTTATTCGTGTACCAATCGTTTATGGTTTGCAGGAAGAACAATCACTGGTCTGCCTCTGTGCGGGTCTCATATCTCTCTGATTTTATCTTCATATTTTTTTGGAACATGTACGTAGGAGCATCTTATATGTTGGTTGACTCTTCTATGAATATACACTCTCGGAACCTTAGGAGTGGACCATACCATGATGCAGAGCACCTTCCTTGCAGTGTCTGCCACTGGAGTTTGCTGAGCATCTCCGTGGTGTTTTCGCACTTACTAAGTGATCCTGAAATGAAAGGTGTTGCCCTTCTTTGGATCTTTTCCATTTCCTCTATCAACCCTATCTGATACATACCCCAGACTGACGAACAACATTCACGTACTGGTCTTTGATTTTGTAAGCTACTTTCTTTGTTGATAGATTGCCTTTCCTGTGGGTTCTTCCAGTGAATATCAGGCCGGCATCGGCTTACTTGCGATTAATTTTATTTCTCTAAACTCCGTCCGAATAGGCCTTGGATGGCCCAACGGTACCGACCGGCCGCCGTGTCATCATCAGCCCACAGAGATATGGATGTGGAGGGGCATGTGGTCAGCACACCGCTCTCCCAGCCATATGTCAGTTTACGAGACCGGAGCCGTTACTTATCAATCAAGTAGCTCCTCAGTTTGCCTTAAAAGGGCTGACAACACCCTGCTTGCTAACAGCGCTCGGAAGACCAGATGGTCACCCATCCAGGTGCTAGCCCAGCCCGAGAGTGCTTAACTTCAGTGTTCTGACGGGAACCGGTGTTACTATTGCGGCAAGGAATTTTACTTGAGAGTTCCATTTCAAATTGCTCTGTACGCACACCATCAGGTATTGATGGAAGTAACTGCTTCCAGTGATTGTTCTGAAATTGTTCTGTTCGTGTAATCGCATTTGTTTGCAGTCAGCGTCAATTTCCGCTTCTTGCACCAAGAGTCGATCCTCTGCAGATCTTCCTGTATTTCGCTACAGTTTTCTAGCGTTGGAACTTATCTGTGTACAGCAGCCTCATTCACGAAAGGCCTCTTGGAACTTTCGACATTACATGACAGCACCTACTAATGTTCTGATGTTTTATTTCTTGAATTGAATTGTAGACACTTTGAGAATTTTCTCTTTATTGACCTCCACCTCTCATGACAATAATTACTGTTACCACATGCACATTTGCTGAAGAGATGGTATGCATACCAACAATGATGGTGTCAAGAGTAGAAGTGGGCTATTAGCGAAATCATACCAATATCCATTGAATTTATTTTGTAGCACCAGCAGTAGAGTGAGATGAGATTAGGAAGATATACTGTGTGGGAATGAAGACGTTAATTATGGCAGTGCAGAGGCTCGTGGATAATCCTTTGGATCCATGCTGACTGAAACCATGCACTACCACTGATCTCAGACTGAATGACATAACAATTACCAGAAACAGTCGTCTGTAAAGATCACAGAGAACTTCTGACATGCAGAACACGGTATACATGTACAAATGAGATCCACCTCCTGACAGTCAAGAAGAATATGTTTACACTTGGGCGTGTAGCATGTGTCAATGTAGTTTTGTTACAGATCATAACAGTATCAATTCCCAGAGCGTGGTTTATACTTGGGGTTTTCAGTGGTTAATCAAATTCTTCCCACCTCACCTTCAACTACTTCCTTTTCTCTTTCTATAACATTGTCTTCAAGTTCGTTGCTTATGTACAGCGGTTCCATCTTTCAACTTCATCTTCTTTGTTTAGTATTGGCTTGCTATCTAAGGTATTATTTTATACAGGTGCTTCTCTTTTCTCTAAAGATTTCTTTAATTCTCCTATAGGTGTCATCTATCTTTCATCTAAACATACATGCCTCTACAGCCTTGTGTTTAACCATGAGCCATTTTTGTCAGCCAGTTTCTGTCAATCTTTTATTTCAGACAATTGTATTCTTTCGCTTAGGTCACTTACTACATTTTTATATTTTCTACTTTTGTCAGTGAAATTCAATATCTTTTGTTTTATAGGAGAAGTTCTAATACGAATCGTCTTTTTCCTATTTGATCCTCCTCTGCCTTCACTTTTTTTTTGTCTTTCAGATGTACCCATTTGTCTTCTGTTGTATTCTTTTCCCTTTTTTCACTCAAACGTTGATGGATTCTCCTTTTTGAACTCTTAAAAGTTTCTTGTTATTTTAGGTTATCCGTTTCATATTTCCTTAATTTTCGGTCACGAGCCTCTGCACTCGCATTGCTATCATCTCCATTCCCACACACTATATCTACCTATTCTCATCTCATAGGCTGCTGACTACAAAATGAACGCAGTGGGTATGATTTCAGTTGTACTCTGGAGTTCATAACCAGTACATTACTTGTAGGAGCAAAGCAAAATCTGCCTCTGTAAATGTTTTGTCTCTCTCTCTCTCTCTCTCTCTCTCTCTCTCTCTCTCTCTCTATATATATATATATATATATATATATATATATATATATATATATAGGGTTGTCAGAAAATGTGTGCAACGCCTGTAGGGATGTTACAGGGCAGGTTGTACTGAGACATAAATGTTAAGAAAGAAATTCGATACGCTGCTCCGTTTCCGAGATATTTAGCATTGAAGTTAGACAATCTGGGCGTCGCGCGCGTAAATTCAAGTTTCAGCTAACGAGTCAAAGCACTTGTTGGGCAACACCGCCCCTGGCAGGCCGCTTGAATGTGAGAGCGGGACGCCCCGATTGGCTAACTTTAATGCTAAATAACTCGGAAACGAAGCAACGTATCGAATTTCTTTCTTAACATTTATGTCTCAGTACAACCTGCCCTGTAACATCCCTACAAGCATTTCACAGATTTTCTGACCACCCTATACATATATATCCAACCAGGTCTCTTCCAGGTACTTCTAGGCGCGCAGTCCTTAACAGTACGACTGCTACGGTCGCAGGTTCGAATCCTGCCTCGGGCATGGATGTGTGTGATGTCCTTAGGTTAGTTAGGTTTCAGTAGTTCTAAGTTCTAGGGGACTGATGACCACAGCAGTTGAGTCCCATAGTGCTCAGAGCCATCTGAGCCATTTTCCAGGTACTTGATACTTGATTCCAATCAGGTCTCCGAATGAAGCACTTGAGATACGGTGTTGAATTCACGACGTCCAGGAATATATGGCACTGTAAGACAATGTCGCTTGTTTTTTTAGCGATGCATATGGTGCCTTATGATGGCATAGCGGAATGCTGAAAATGGTAGTCAAAATTAAATTAAATAACAGCTCAGTTACACGGCTGCTGGTGAATTAAAGTTCGCGCAGTTGTGTCTGATCTTCTGTGTGACAGCGGCCACTGACTCCTTCAGTGTTGGAATTCACGGATACTCTAAGATGACATGATTGACGGATTACAGTCAATCACCTCGCTGCTCAACTGGACGTCTCTGCTGGTAGTTCTGACACATTCGTCCAACAGTTGGGGTGCTGAAAGTCGTGTGCCTGCAGCCCAGATCTCGCACCTTTCGTCTTGGATCTCTTTGGCCCGGTCCGGGATACACTCCACAGGAAGCAGTAGGTGGATGATGGGGAGCTTATTGAGGTAGCAAAATGTCGACTCTGACGTCTAACAGTAGAGTGGTACCACCCGGGAATGGTGCCCCCCCCCCTCTCCCCCCAGTAAGGTGGAGTAAGGCTGTCGCATTGAACGAGATTGTATTTAACAATAGGGTTTTGTAACTAAAACAATGGGTAATGAATGGTGTATTGGAATCCTGAATGTGAACAATTTTCTTGCAGAAAAAAGTGTGTTGCATCGCTTACTGAACATCCCTGGTAGAAGCCTACCAACGCCAGACTCACGTTGTGAAGGAATTTGATGATAGTGTAAGTACTGTGTTTGGGGATACGATACATTAATATTACTACCAATCACAAACTACTCACATATTACTTGTGTTCCCTCCCCTGGGAAGTCCTTCACAGAGTGGCAGATTACGAAACTGACCAAAAAGAATGCAAGAATGCAATAATGCAAGAATCCCCAGTGGACATTTGCATGCTACCATTGCAATACTCTTGGGAACATATTGAATTTTCTGTTCTGTTGCCCTGAAGAAGTGATTACAGAAAATAGCTGTTCAGAAAATTACATGCATGGTCATGATAAACCGTTTAGTACCGAACGAGGTAGAACTGTGATGCGAAAATCACACCGAAAACTGGAGCAATATACAAAAACCTGTACCGTACATCAAGTGTCATCCAAATATAGAAAGTGTAATGTGTCGATGCCACCTAAAGTTGGACAGTTTCATGGATACTAATTATTACTAGATCATACTCTAAGATAGCCACAATGATATGTGCAAGAATTATTGTGCCGATGGTTTCTTTCAGTCTCTCGCGAAAGGAAACTGTTTACTAACGGAGCCCAAACTTTCCGTATGTCGTACCACTCAGCAGACTTGTCTCAGTAACCTCTGAGGTTTGTCAGTTGACCTCACATACACTGTGTATCCATGTAAGTGTTTCGGTCGAAACGCTCACCTCTATTGACATTTGTTTAAAAATGGGATAACAAAAGGATCAAGCATTCGTTACATTTCTGTAAGTACAATCCGCACGAAATATTTCTATTAGTACACGTTTATAAGTGTTAATTGTGTTGTAAGTAGAAAACATGAATATTTTCAGGAAGCAGTGAAGATACATGCTATGAATACAATCCAAATAAATTATTTCTATTAACCATCTTTTATTTGTTTTAGTTTTATTGTAAGTAGAAAAGATCAAGGTTGTCGTGAAGCAGTGCAGATATACACTAGTTTCAGTTTATCCTACGAAAATTGGCAGTCACTTGTTAAGTATGAACTATAGGAAACGCTCTGTCACATATATACTTCGAGAGAATGTAAATCGGATACACACACATCTTAGCAAAGTTTACTAGCGGTGACGTACTGTAATTACGTCATTCAGATATGTTAGCGAATTGTGCTGGTCGCTAATGAAGCTTCCTTTTGTAAGTGACGATGATTCGACGATTATTTCTTATGGCATCTCTTTCAGAGATGTCGACGATTAGATCCTATGCATTTAAAAAGAGACCAAGAGTTTTCAATATGATCATAAAATTCCTTTGTTAACGAAAAGTGGTGCAAGGTATTTCAAGTAGGACAATGTATACGGATTTCTAAATGACTTATAGACAGCGTCATCCAAGTTCTCTTGATCGTTGAATGCTTTTGCATACTCTGCACCGTGTTTCTCGGAAGTGAGGACCATTCCACTCAAGGAACTAAAGAAAACACCGATTACTAAGCAGTGGTCCATGTCCTTCTTGAGCTCCTCGAAGGTGTAGGCCTCTGCCTGCTGTTCCAGTCCCAGACGCCGCAGCAGGCCCACCAGCGTGCTGTGGTACTCACGCAGCAGGTCCTCCATGTGGTGGCGGTGGACGTCTTCGCTGGCGCTCGAGTACAGGAAGTACAGCAGGTCCGAGGCCGGGCTGGTTACTGATGAACACTGTAATGCCACCAAACAGTCAGCTATTAGGTAAATTTCTACGGAGTACGTCGACTTTCACAAGTACAGAGCGTAGAAGTTTTGGAACTACGTTTCAACTTCAGCTAATGTAAATTATTAATATCAAACAGTGATAGCTGATTTCAAATGAAGAGCCGTGGAAGATCACTGAGCACCTCGTAGCCAGTTTATAGGCAAACAAGTGAAAGAGGGAGTAGTTAGCTGGAGTATTGCTCATCAGTGTGGAATCCGTTGAGAGAGGAGATAGAGAATAGCCAAAGAAGAGCGGCGCCTTTCGTCACAGGGTTATTTGGTAAGCGTGATAGCGTTACGGAGATGTTTAGCAAACTCAAGTGGCAGACTTGGTAAGAGGGGCGCTATGCACCGAGGTGTAGCTTGCTGTCCAGGTTTCGAGAGGGTGCGTATCTGTATGAGGTATCGAATATATTGCTTCCCCCTACTTATACCTGCCGAAGAGATCACGAATATAAAATTAGAGAGATTCGAGCGCCCACGGAGGCTTTCCGGCAGTCGTTCTTCCCGCGAACCATACGCGACTGGAACAGGAAAGTGAGGTAATGACACTGGCACGTAAAGTGCCCTCCACCACACACCGTTGGGTGGTTTGCGGAGTGTAAATGTAGGTGTAGATGTAGAGTGTTAGTGGGAACCTAGCGTTCTGCCCTGCCAAACAGAAGAATGTGTCAGGTCTGGAAGAAGAAACATGGAGTGGATACAGACTACTAGCAAGTGTGCCCCGAGTCATTTGTCGTGAAGTCTGAAAACTATTTCGTCATTCACCGCAGAACTAACGTACTTTCCGTTCCCCTTCCCCTGCAGAGGTCGTGACGCAATTTTATGACGTATTATAACTGTGTATCATGCCGCTACTCCAACCTGTATGATGGAATTCGCTTCCAGAGATCTTATCGAGTGATATACAGGGTGGTCAATTCATAGCGACCGGGCCAAATATCTCATGAAATAATCATCAAACGAAAAAACTACAAAGAACGAAGCTCGTCTAGCTTGAAGGAAGAAACCAGATTTCGTATGGTTGGCCCGCTAGATGGCGCTGAAATATGTCAACCGGTTATCAACTGCTTTATTAAAATAGGAACACCCATTTTTTATTACATAATCGCGTAGTACGTAAAGAAATCTGAATGTTTTAGTTGGACCACTTTTTTCCATCTGTGATAGATGGCACAGTAAGAGTTCAAATGATTCAAATGGTTCTGAGCACTATGGGACTTAACTTTTAAGGTTATCAGTCCCCTAGAACTTAGAACTACTTAAACGTAACTAACCTAAGGGCATCACACACATCCATGCCCGAGGCAGGATTCCAACCTGCGACCGTAGTGGTCGCGCGGTTCCAGACTGTAGCGCCTAGAACCGCTCGGCCACACTGGCCGTCCGCAGTAAGTCACTAACGTGCAAGTACGTGGTATCACGGAACATTCCGTCAGTGCTCGGCCACACCGGCCGTCCGCAGTAAGTCACAAACGTGTAAGTACGTGGTATCACGGAACATTCCGTCAGTGCGGACGATATTTGCTTCGTGATACATTACCCGTGTTAAAATGGACCGTTTACCAATTGCGGAAAGGGTCGATATCGTGTTGATGTACGGCTACTGTGATCAAAATGCCCAACGGGCGTGTGCTATGTATGCTGCTCGGTATCCAGGACGACATCATTGAAGTGTCCGGACCGTTCACCGGATATTTATGTTATTTAAGAAAACAGAAAGTGTTCAGCCACATGTGAAACGTCAGCCACGACCTGCAACAAATGATGATGCCCAAGTAGGTGTTTTAGCTGCTGTCGCGGCTAATCCGCACATCAGTAGCATAAAAATTCCACGAGAATCGGGAGTCTCAAAAACGTCGGTATTGAGAATGCTACATCAACGTCGATTGCACCCGTACCATATGTCTGTGCACCAGGAATTTCATGGCGACGACTTTGAACGTCGTATACAGTTCTGCCACTGGGGACAAGAGAAATTACGGGACGATGACAGATTTTTTGCACGCGTTCTATTTAGCGTCGAAGCGTCATTCACCAACAGCGGTAACGTAAACCGGCATAAAATGCACTATTGGGCAACGGAAAATCCACGATGGCTGCGACAAGTGGAACATCAGCGACCTTGGCGGTTAACGTGTGGCGCGGCATTATGGGAGGAAGGATAATTGGCCCCCAGTTTATCGATGGCAGTCTAAATGGTGCAATGCATGCTGATTTCCTACATAATGCTCTACCGATGTTACTACAAGATATTTCACTGCGTGACAGAATGGCGATTTACTTCCAACATGATGGATGTCCGGCACATAGCTCGCGTGCGGTTGAAGCGGTGTTGAATAGCATATTTCCTGACAGGTGGATTGGTTGTGGAACCACCACACCATGGCCCGTACGTTCACCGGATTTCTTTCCGTGGGGAAAGTTGAAGGATATTTGCTATCGTGATCCACCGACAACGCCTGACAACATGCATCAGCGCATTGTCAATGCATGTGCGAACATTACGGAAGGCGAACTACTCGCTGTTGAGAGGAATGTCGTTACACGTATTGCCAAATGCATTGAGTTTGACGGATACCATTTTGAGCATTTATTGCATTAATGTAGTATTTACAGCTAATCACGCTGTAACAGCATGCGTTCTCAGAAATGATAAGTTCACAAAGGTACATACATCACGTTGGAACAACCGAAATAAAATGTTCAAACGCAACTACGTTCTGTACTATAATTTAAAAAAACTACCTGTTATCAAATGTTCGGCTAAAATTGTGAGCCATATGTTTGTGACTATTACAGCGCCATTTATCACAAAGCGAAAAAAGTGGTCCAACGATAAAATTCATATTTCTTTACGTACTACACGAATATGTAATAAAAAAAAGGGGGTTCCTATTTTAAAAAACGCAATTGATATCCGTTTGACCTATAGCAGCGCCATCTAGCGGGCCAAACATAGCGCCATGTGGTTTACCCCTTCAAGCTAGACAAGTTTCGTCCTTTGCAGTTTTTTCGTTTGATTCTTATTTCGTGAGATATTTGGCCCGGTCACGATCAGTTGACCATCCTGTATATACAACGGCAGTATAGCAAAGTAGCTAGCGCTATATGCCACCAGGAAACTATTTATCCATTCTGCAGAGGTAGAATAGAAACTGACCCAGACTCAGGACACTGTTATCACGGTGCTCTCAATTTAATATGACGTCCAGAGAGACACAGATACGCACTCGCCACCTCGACAGCAGAAAGTGTGGACAACAGATTGACGTGGAGCGATAAAGCTAATGACTGCACCACTGTGCAGCTCTGCCTGTATATAAACACCCAAAGAAAAATCTAATTCAAAGAGAATTGTCACACGCTAGACGACTAGGATACGGAGTGCTGTGGAATCCGTAGCCGTCAGGACTCATTACCTCCAAAGACACTGCAACAGAGACATTAATAAAAGGTCACAATTAATTCGTACCAAAATAAAGCCTCACACCATGTCATCATAATCAACCCCTAACACTTCGGAGACCCTTACTCATTTTCCCGAGTATACTATGAAAACTAAATTCCACTACAAAGAAGTAATCACTTTTGCCTCCCCCGCGACTAGAGCAAACTAACGATTCGATGTTTCACATCTTTCCAGTGTTGCATGGGAACCAGTATTCTCGTAAGGAGGCTCTGATCACTGCAGGAGAATACACAAAGCATCTACAGAAGGTGTCTTCTGTTGAGCTACGTCTGAATACAGTCTCAGGTGGAATGGCGTCTTGCATTTATGCATTAGTAATCACTGTATAACATAAAGGTAAATGAAAAGATAAATGAGACTGGATCCGTGTTAAAGGTCTAATAAAACAAGTCTTTTAACCAAGAGCGTGGACGAGTTAGGAGCGCCCACAGAAAGATATCGGCGTTCGTAGTTTAGCCATTTAGCACTTTAGGCTGACGTATCAGTGGCATCTATCCCAGAGCTGCGTGCAAATTCGAACTGAGTACCCTACAAGTGCATTCGACTGACCGCTGCTCAAAGGCAGTTCCATTACTGGCCACGCCAGCCTTAAATTCTCTCTCTTTTCTGATGCAGCACGGTTTCATTTAGGGGGATATGGGAACTCGCAGAGTTCTGAAAACTCTCGTCAATTACAGCAGGAGGCTCTGCACGATGTGGAAACGGGAACGAGATGCGCATTTACTACAGCACCAAGTACTGGACCGAGCTTCGTGTCATACACTCCTGGAAATTGAAATAAGAACACCGTGAATTCATTGTCCCAGGAAGGGGAAACTTTATTGACACATTCCTGGGGTCAGATACATCACATGATCACACTGACAGAACCACAGGCACATAGACACAGGCAACAGAGCATGCACAATGTCGGCACTAGTACAGTGTATATCCACATTTCGCAGCAATGCAGGCTGCTATTCTCCCATGGAGACGATCGTAGAGATGCTGGATGTAGTCCTGTGGAACGGCTTGCCATGCCATTTCCACCTGGCGCCTCAGTTGGACCAGCGTTCGTGCTGGACGTGCAGACCGCGTGAGACGACGCTTCATCCAGTCCCAAACATGCTCAATGGGGGACAGATCCGGAGATCTTGCTGGCCAGGGTAGTTGACTTACACCTTCTAGAGCACGTTGGGTGGCACGGGATACACGCGGACGTGCATTGTCCTGTTGGAACAGCAAGTTCCCTTGCCGGTCTAGGAATGGTAGAACGATGGGTTCGATGACGGTTTGGATGTACCGTGCACTATTCAGTGTCCCCTCGACGATCACCAGTGGTGTACGGCCAGTGTAGGAGATCGCTCCCCACACCATGATGCCGGGTGTTGGCCCTGTGTGCCTCGGTCGTATGCAGTCCTGATTGTGGCGCTCACCTGCACGGCGCCAAACACGCATACGACCATCATTGGCACCAAGGCAGAAGCGACTCTCATCGCTGAAGACGACACGTCTCCATTCGTCCCTCCATTCACGCCTGTCGCGACACCACTGGAGGCGGGCTGCACGATGTTGGGGCGTGAGCGGAAGACGGCCTAACGGTGTGCGGGACCGTAGCCCAGTTTCAGGGAGACGGTTGCGAGTGGTCCTCGCCGATACCCCAGGAGCAACAGTGTCCCTAATTTGCTGGGAAGTGGCGGTGCGGTCCCCTACGGCACTGCGTAGGATCCTGCGGTCTTGGCGTGCATCCGTGCGTCGCTGCGGTCCGGTCCCAGGTCGACGGGCACGTGCACCTTCCGCCGACCACTGGCGACAACATCGATGTACTGTGGAGACCTCACGCCCCACGTGTTGAGCAATTCGGCGGTACGTCCACCCGGCCTCCCGCATGCCCACTATACGCCCTCGCTCAAAGTCCGTCAACTGCACATACGGTTCACGTCCACGCTGTCACGGCATGCTACCAGTGTTAAAGACTGCGATGGAGCTCCGTATGCCACGCCAACTGGCTGACACTGACGGCGGCGGTGCACAAATGCTGCGCAGCCAGCACCATTCGACGGCCAACACCGCGGTTCCTGGTGTGTCCGCTGTGCCGTGCGTGTGATCATTGCTTGTACAGCCCTCTCGCAGTGTCCGGAGCAAGTATGGTGGGTCTGACACACCGGTGTCAATGTGTTGTTTTTTCCATTTCCAGGAGTGTATCATAACCGCTGTGGCGCGTCTGCCGCGGGGCGCCGGCGGCCAAATGTTTGTCCGCCAGCCGTGCGGGGTGGCTGCGCGGTCTTAGGCGCCTTGTCATGGTTCACGCGGTTCCCCTTGTCGGAGGTTCGAGTCCTCTCTCTGGCATGGGTGTGTGAGTTGTCTTTAGCATAAGTTAGATTAAGTAGTGTGTAAGCCTAGGGACCGATGACCTCAGCAGTTTGGTGCCATACGAACTTACCACAAAGTTTTCAAAAAAATTTTCTACCGGCCACGCATTTCAAACGCCTTTAGCTTCATTCGAACCGCGGCAGGGCCAAGAAGTCAGCGACCAGACCATCAGCTGGCGAAGCCAGTGGCCTTGACAAAATCTCATCTATCTCGTACAGCTAGCATTGGCGTGCGCCGATCAAGACTATGTTGTGCTTGCGCGACCCAGCCAGCCATAAAGACGTAGTACTCTGCGCATCGAGGGTTTAAGCTCGGGCCGGGGCGGGAGGAGGCAGTGACATCACCTGTCCGGAACCGATGAACTTCACCAGAGTTTCCCCCGCTGTCGTCGTCAAGTCTGCCAACACCCACCGCTCTTCAACCAAGACGTTGCGCCGTTCGGGACCAGGCTTACAAGTTCAGCGCGTCTTCGTCATCGTTTCAGTGGCTGTAGCTAGGAACATTAACTTTTTCATTACCTCGCGCTTGGCGCGGACTTACCATTCACAATGAACGTGCTTGTCAGAACTTTAACTTTTGTCCTACGGGTTACATCAGCCAGCAAGGGACTTGATGCTTTATTTTCCTATTACTGAAGTTTTGGTAGACTGTATTACTTACTACATTGTCCAAGAATATCTCTTCCTGCCACAGTAAACTTCCTGAAGAAATGTTAACTGATTAGTTTTGGAAAACACTTCAAAAAGTATTTTTTATATTATTGTTAATATTTCACTAAAGGCTCAAAACTGTTCACATTCATCATAAGCGTGTAAATAAATATTTTTCCAATTTAGGTTCCAGGTATCAATTATGTCGGACATAATAAAAACTTCTCATACTTGTATGTGTAATCTACTGCAACCGTTTTTGGGGAAATAACAACTACTGTATATACCTTAGTTTATTTCACACAAGACAATGCCCAGAACGCGTCTATGATAGTATTACGCAACGTTTATGGTGGTAGAATAGTTGACTGCCCTCCTCGTTTACCAGAACGAAATCCATGTGATTTTTTTTTAATATATGGGAATGTTAGGACAAAATGTGTGCGCAACCAATCCCCATACATTAGAAAAGTTAGAAGACGGTATTGAGCTTGTGATTTCAAGATTACCGGCAGCCGAAATACGACAACTGTATGGTAGTGTGTTCAGAAGGTGTCTTGCTGCTCTTGCCGTAGAAAAACATTATTTTGAACGCCTGCTGAAAATAAAAGTAAGCAGAGAAGTTGCACTGAGCTGTTTTGCGACAGCTTCTGTGGAAAATAACCGTGCAAATGCATTCTATGATAACTGCGATGTGCCCCTGAATTGTACAAGAAGTACAGTTTATTGTAAGTGGTAGTGTAAAAAGTATCTCATCGTCTACCTTTTACACTAATCAGCAAAGTGTGACTGTAGTTGTAGATAGATACATTTTAGGTTGTGACAGAAAATTGCTCGTTGTGTATCTGTCACTTCTTTCCGTGACCTCATGGCTTAGTTGCAACTATATTCTGCTACACTGGTGTCCAAAATGTAAGGACGACAGTAACTTTTTCCTGATGTGTCACTGCCAAGCAACATAGCTTGATGAAACTTGGACTACTACAATACAGTACTGAAGGAAACTGGAAGATATACACAATGAGACAAACAGAAATGAGACTTTTCGTCAAAACCAATAAATCACCGCTAATTTTGATGGCCCCTGGATATTAGAAAAGGGGAGAGGCGTGGTTCTTAATAGGGTGTGTGGTCATCACAGGCAGTAGCGCATGCTCTGTGATGCACTCCCATACTGGCTAAGACGTTGGTAAGGAGTTCGCGTGGTACAGCGTTCCACTCCTCCACCTGAGTGGTTTTCAGCTGATAGATGATTATCTTGAGGTTGAAGCTCTTCTGTTTGCTTTACCAATAGATTTGGCGGACCCCTTCAGAAACAGGTGTGATGGATGCTTGTTGGTACATGTCCATGTGCTGCAATACATCTCCCCAATGCCTCCCACACATGGTTAGATTGCTACATTCTTGTCGGACACATGGTCTGTAGGATTTAAGTTAGGGAAAACAGTTAGTTAGTCCATCTGCCAACTATCCTCTTGTTCCAAAATCTCCTCAACATGTGCTGTCATCCACAAAAATGATGTAAGAATCGAACGTACCCATGAAAATACGCAAC
This sequence comes from Schistocerca americana, assembly GCF_021461395.2. Lineage (NCBI taxonomy): Eukaryota > Metazoa > Arthropoda > Insecta > Orthoptera > Acrididae > Schistocerca > Schistocerca americana. The sequence goes on along the minus strand of NC_060120.1, from coordinate 658,423,839 downwards.
TAGGGAAGGAGTACAGCGTCACAATAACGTTTACCAGTAAGTGTAGTGCCTTCCAACGCCCTAACACCTGGACCCAGAAACTATCACATTTGACAATGTTCCTCACATCTCACCATATGAGTGTTCACCCAGAAACACTATGCGAACAACCTGCTCTCATCCGAGAAGCGCGTGTAACCCCACTCTTCATCGGTCAAGTCTTTATGCTCTTGGCACTTTCGCAAATGTCTGAATACAGTACACTCACCTATCAATGTCATTCACACACCCACCCACCCACCAAACATTCACCCACTCATCCAACCACACATCCACTCTCACACACACATAATGGTTGATTATCGTAATATGTAGATATAGTCACAGATCTCTGATTTCGAATAAAAATTCGAACTATACCCCAAAATAAAATTATTTCTCAAAATATGCAAGTCATCGAAGACAAAACATGTGTGATACCACTGTTATAACTGTTCTATAAATTAAGAAAATGTACACATGGCATTCGTATTTCCGCTGCAGATAAAAGGTGTAGGTTAAGCAGTGCATGTTGCTGACCGAAGTCTGGTATCTGCACCACACTTTGCAGGCACAGCAGACACTCAAATTAACTATTTCAACAACTAAATTGTCTGTGTTACTCATTAAAATACTCATGGCATTTGTATTAGAACTACGGATAGAGTATAAAAGCGTAGTTTGGTCTCTGTATCACATATTAAATTTATCAAATAACATAAGAAATGGTACTATAACAAAGTTCAAAATATTTAGGTGGTTAGGAGTTTCAAGTATCTAGGAGAATGGAATGAATGAAACAACCTTGAGGGGGAAGCAATGGAAGCAGGAAGGACCAAAATGGAAATAGATTTCCAGAAAACCAAAAACATATACAATAAGACAGCCCTTTCTTGGAACACCAAAATAAGGCATTGTAACACAGTAATTAAAGTAATTAAGAGGGAAGCACTCTATGCAGCAGAGACACTAGCCATGGGGGGGGGGGGGGGGGGGGGGAGGGCAAAGGGAGAAGTTGGAAATCAAGGAGAGCAAAATTTTGAGGAAGATCATGGGTCCCAAATTCCAAAGTAACAAACAAGTTTTCTGTAGAAATAAAGCCCTCTATGCAAAGTCGGTAAGACTCACGGAAAACATGAGGAAAAGCAGGATCGATTTCTATGGACACATACTCCGAATGAATCCAGACAGACTGACTAAACAAATCATTGACTTCTTTTACAAAAAAAAAAAAAAAAAATAGACTAGCCCAATTGGTTTAAGGAATGGGAAAGGATTTGACAGAGCTCCAGATTACCGAAGTCATGTTAAGAATGGTACAGGCAAGACCATGACCAAAGACAAAACTAAGAGGAGAAAAGAAAGAAGAGATCAGATAGAATGAAGAACTATTGGGAGAGAGACAGAGCACAAGCTTTTAAGAAGTGATTGATCTGACATAGCCAAAAGACAGGTGACTCGAAGTGAAAAGAAAAGCAAAACACTTATGGACACTATTGCTTATCTAAATTACAGCTTACACAGCACTTGCCGACAAGAATTAGCTCAATAATGTTGGCACGGATAATATCTTATACTTGCACTGATAACATCTATGCTTACAAAACGATATTTTAATCAAATTTCCATTCATTCATACATGTTGTCATGCTTGCAATGCATTTAGCATAGGAATATGATTAAAATGACAACCTCCAACAAATTCTTTTCATTGATACGATAAATGAAGATAGTCTGTATGAGTAACAAAAACCAGTAGTCTGCAAATGGTACAGTCTGCTCGCTCAAATTTGCTCTAGCACACTACGGTCGGACTTGGCGTCTATGAATACTCAGAGGGGGCAGGCTCTGGTTGAACGAGGCTCTGTGGTTTGGGGAGGGCGGAGGTAGCCCAGTTTGGTGTGCTGGCTGCTGTATGTGTATGCATGTTAGTGTTGCTTCCGACATACTCCCACTAGATGATATAACTGTACTTGCAGCAATTTAGTTATGCAGTAAAAGTGTATTCCTGCAAAGTAGTGTGTAAACGCGATATCATTATGGTCAATAAGATAAAATAGCAGCTTCAAACAATCTAAAAACTTGGAAACACAAAGTTTGACGGGAAAACTAAGAATAAACTTTTGTTATGACGGTCGGTCTCGAAATGAAAAATCATCTTGCTGTTTTGTTTATAAGACTATCTCCTTTATTGATACAAAATTACATGTGCGACTTTTACCACATAAGAAATTAGAATTGTCCCCTAATTATTCTCTGTTACCGTTGTAATTACAAGAACTGACAGGATATCGTCTACTCGTTTCAGGTCAAGTTTACTCCGTCTGTCCAAATTAACGTTCTCCGCAGACTGAAATACCTATCGCTAGCTGCTTTTGAGGCTACAAAACAAAACATTCTTCTCATTAAATTAGATAGCTTGAGAAATAGACTACTGTTACGCTTCCTCCTCTCAAGTGGATTGTCGTCCTAACCACTATCCATTTGGTTCAAATGGCTCTGAGCAATATCGGACTTAACTTCTGAGGTCATCAGTCCCCTATAACTTAGAACTACTTAAACGTAACTAACCTAAGGACAGCACACACATCCATGCCCGGGGCAGGATTCGAACCTGCGACCGTAGCGGTCACGCGTTTCCAGATTGTAGCGCCTAGAATCGCTCGGCCACCCAGGCCGGCCTATCCAATTGAGATCAGCACTAGTCAACGACATCAGTTGATTGCGCATGACATGGTTCACAGTTAAGACACACTTAAAAACAGGGAATAGGTTTTTTTGACTGGTGAATGTAGCTCACATTCTCTCAATTACGCAAAATAAATATTTGAAGATATCACAAAAACAGGATAAGATAGCTGTCATGCTATAATTTTCTTCTAGCCTATCTGGAACAGATATTTCAACACAAATTTGAAGCACAGTATTTAACATCTCATTATTAGCACAGACAGACATCATTTTTAATAATCTGAAGGTCGGCCACAGGAATGCTTCTGTGCAGGCCAACGTCCGAATCGACTCTCCCCTCTACGAGACGGTAATAGCGCACTTTTGGTGCTCTTAGTATCTATAGTTAATAGACGATAATGCGACAGTTGAACTGTGCTGTCAAATACCAATGACAGTGAAAGAGTCGTTCTGCAATTAATTATAGTTTTCATTTTCTGGAACAGAGTACGTTTAGACAAGAAAACTGAATCTGCAGTAATTTAATCGTGCCTTTGTATCTTCAGGCACTGTGTTAGTAGGGGTTTATGCAACATTACCATACAAACTGAAAGTAGGATAAATCTCGCCTTCGATCAGTTTTGTTGCTTCTTTGAATGGCTCTGTAAACGTCATGAGTTCTTTTTCAACGTTGTTATCATAACCAATAATTTTTTCAGAGACACCTCCCTACGTCATAATTTCCTTGATGTTTCCTTAGTGTATAACTATACACGTAGCATTCTAAACAAGCTGTTCCACATAGTCCCCGTTTCCCGCCTGAAGCTTGTCTGTATCGAATTCACATCACTAGTTCATCAGTATCTACTGAAAATCTCTGCCCATCACTGCTACGACCATTACCTTCCGCGTTCTGTGTATATTCTTTCGAATTAATTTTCGCTTTCACACTCTTCTTAGTGTCACATTCGCGTACCATGATCCTACAGCGGGTGACTGAGCAGCGATCGAGTAGCTAAATAAGGTGGTCAGGCTTTTCGAGCATGATACCCTCGAGTGAGCGTCAGGGAGGTGGACTGCAGTTAAGGACTGGCTGTACAAATATCTGCCGAACTTTCGTAGAACTACAGGCAGCAAGTAATTCGAGAGAGCATAAACGCCACATGCAAACCTCTAACAAAAACCTCTGAGAAGGTGGAGCTGTTGATACATTTTCCAAAACAGCGCACTGAACAGTAGTAATACACATTTTATAGGTAAGAAAAGATGGTTTCTAGGCTTTTAACTATGCAGCATCATAGACAGGCACACGTTATAGTGACTCCATGCCTGGGTATTAACTTAATGTTGCTCTGCAAAATATTTGTCATCATGCTTTCACAATGAAAACTAAGTGGTACTTCTATGCAATAGCATACTGAACAGTAGTAATAAACATTCATATAGATAAGAAACACGTGCATCCCACTAACGCAGACAGTCAAACATTGTATGGTAGGATGTTAACCTTATCATGCAGTACAAAATATTTGTCAACTTCTTATGATAATACTAACTTGTCCTAATGCAAAGTGGAAAATAAAGTACTAAGCAAGCCATACAATAATTATTGACACAATCAAATATGCATTAATTACTGATGTAGTATTCTAAAACCAGAACATGGCAAAGTGGGTGACATAATGAGACGCTGTATATATCACAGCTTGACAGTGTGCCTTTCCCTGGATCCTCAAACAGGGTTGTTCCACCAGTAGCTGACAATGTGTGTGTGTGTGTGTGTGTGTGTGTGTGTGTGTGTGTGTGTGTGTGTGTCCATGTGTGTGTCCATGTGTGTGTGCAGTGGGTGTCAACCACTGGCGTGCAGCTATGGGGTGTGTCCGATGCTGAAGGTATCAGCTACTGGAGGTGTCAGCTAATAAGACACAGGAAGCTGTTACTAAAAGTGCAACGTAACGGCCGGCCGGTGTGGCCGTGCGGTTCTAAGCGCTTCAGTTTGGCACCGCGTGACCGCTACGGTCGCAGGTTCGAATCCTGCCTCGGGCACGGATGTGTGTGATGTCCTTAGTTTAGTTAGGTTTAAGTAGTTCTAAGTTCTAGGGTACTGATGACCACAGATGTTAAGTCCCATAACGCTCAGAGCCATTTGAACCATTTTTTGCAACGTAACGCCAGTAACGTATAGTGTGTATGTGCAATATGTGACTTCCATTATCCCAAATGCATGGTTGATACTTTGCCAATGTTAAAGTAAATATTGCAATAAATGGCACCATGTTGCAACAAAAACTGAATCAGCTCATGTTGTAGCAAAAAATGTAGCTACCAATGTTACAACAAAGTTGCAACAATTTGCCTAGCGTTGTGGCTCACGTACTTTTGAGCTTGGTCAAAATGGTTACTCTGGGGTTGTATTCCCATTGGCTGATTCATTTCAATGGCTGTAGTAATAGTAGACTGTGATTGGTTGTTTCATTGTAATGGCCGCCACTGTTCCAAGAAACAAGGTGTGGCTTCTTGGACTGTGACAATGTCATAGAGTAGGAAGACATAGTTTGTCAAATGATGGTGGTGACGTGATTGATAAGGAAGTGTGGTTTGCGTCATTATGGGTAGTAGAGCTATGAAATCTCTAGCCCAAATGCACTTGTCAAAGTTATTTAAGTGCAAACTAGTCCTGGTCTGACATAGGTTCTACTATACTACTCGCTATCTGAATATCTGCAAATTTTTATTGACTTCATTTAAGGGGGAACGTAACTGAAGAAAAAGTTAAGTTCGACTTTACTCACCCCCTGCGGGTTTGGGGGTTAGAATAGGCCCACGGTATTCCTGCCTGTCGTAAGAGGCGACTAAAAGCAGTCTCAAACGTTTCGGCCTATATGTGCTAGTCCCATAGCGGGTTTGACCTCCATATTTCCAAATTCTTCTGAAGAGCGAGCCAATTTGGTAAGGACACCTTACACGGTGCATTCTGTCCATCGTGCATTGAGACCTTTTGCCAGCTTTCTCATCGTCGCATTGCTGTCCTGCTCATTCTCCATCTCATGGGTGGGGATGCCATCCTGGGTGCGATTTCCACAATGCACTGTGCAGTGTTGGTTTCCGTGGAGACGACGACCATGGACTTCCTTGCACCTAATATCCAGCACGGTAGCCAGTCCATTGTGGTGGGGCCGCCACGTGCCCTGTTGGTTGTAGCCCCCTGACAACACAGGGATCGCTCTGCTGATGCCTGCGCCATTAACTCCCTATGTATACCAAGGAGTAGATGCCTATCTCCCTGGGGTATCGGGTCTCCCGGCAATGGCCATATCGCCAGGTGGCCCTTGCTGAGGCTGGGTGGCGTCCGTGGGGAGGGCCCTTGGTTGGAGTGGGTGGCATCAGGGCGGATGACCCACAATGAAGCGTGGTACACCATCTCTCGCTGGTGGCCAGCAGCCAGCAATCTCTAAGTGCTCTCGGGCTCAATTTAACGCTCAGAAATATGATCCCAAAACGTTCCCCTCCCTGGTAATACCGTGGGGGTAGCGTAAGTCTCAGAATGGCAGTGACTGTTATTCGCCCCAGTTCCTAGTTTGTACTAGAGCTGATGCGGCGTCTTTCATGTCAACAAAGCCTCAGTTCTTTGTAGAGCATTTAGAGGACAAATTTGGGGAGGTTGAGGGCTTGTCCAAAATGCGCTCTGGGTCAGTATTGATAAAAATGGCATCCTCTGCCCAGTCACGAAGGTTACTTGTTACTGACAGGTTGGGGAATGTTTCCATTACCATCACACCCCATAAGAGTTTAAATATGGTCCAGGATATAATTTTCCATAGGGACCTTTTTTTGCAGTCTGATGACGAGCTGCGCGCCAACTTAGAGCGTCATGGTGTTCATTTCGTCCTGTGCGTTCATCGGAGTCCAAAGGATAATCAGATTGCTACCAGTACCTCCATCTTGGCCTTCGAGGGTGATACATTACCGGAGAAGATCAAGGTGATGGTCTACCACTTCGATGACAAGCCCTATATCCATTCCCCAATGTGGTGCTTTAAGTGCTGGAAGTTCAGCCATATGTCTTCCCTCTGTACTTCCAGCCTCACATGTCGAGACTGCGGGCGCCCATCACATCCCAATACTCCATGTGCCCCACCTCCCATCTGTGTCAACTGCGGAGAGCATCATTCACCTTGCTCGCCAGACTGCAGGATCTTACAGAAAGAGCGAAAAATTATGGAATACAAGGCGCTGGACCCACTGACCTATACTGAGGCTAAGAGGAAATATGACCGACTACATCCCATGCAAATGACTTCTTCATATGCCGCCACTACAACAACCATGCTAGCCCCATCAGTTCAACGAATTCCAGCCAGATCGCCGAGCTGTAGAACTCCACATGCCCCCTTGCCCATGGGGGGCACTACCCACCCTGTTGCTCCTGCGCCACATACCTCAGGAGCAACACCCCCTCATCCATCAGGGACATCCATCCCCGCATCTAAGCCAGAGAACTATCCCACTTCTTTGGCTCCTCTCGCTCATGAGGGGTCCCTTGGGTCCCTCCCTTCCAAGGTTTCCACAAGCAGGAAGAATGACGCCCAACTGTGGCATAACTGCCCACAAGCAGCTGTTCGTAGGGCTTCACGATCCTCCTCCATCCCAGAGACTGAATCGGTGAAGCCCTCCCAGGCAGTGAAACCCAAGGAGCAGTGAGAGAAGTCCAAGAGGAAGACCTCTAAGGCCGATGAACTTGAGGTGGAACCCACCCCACCGCAACCTTCAAGCTCTGCATCTGATGATGAGGTGGAGATTCTGGCGTCCACTGAGGACCTAGATCTCGCTGGTCCCTCAGACACAATCAATAGAACTTGCACAGGTGCTCAATCGGTGGCAGCAGGTGACCCAGCGGCGTAATCTGCCTCCCAAGTCCCTTCACGTATTTCTCGGCCATGGACAATGTCATCCTCCAGTGGAACTGCAACGGTTTCTTCCACCATCTTGCTGAGCTCCGACAACTTCTCAGCCTTCACCCTTTCCACTTCATTGCTCTACAAGAAACTTGGTTTCTGGCAATGTGAACCCCCACTCTCTGTGGCCATCGGGGTTATTATAGGAACCGGACAGCTTACGAAAGGGTATCTGGTGGTGTATGCATCTACGTTCTTCACTCCCTTCACAGCGAGTCTGTCCCTCTACCAACACGTTTAGAGGCTGACGCTGTTCGGGTGTGGACGCCTCAGGCTGTCATTGTCTGAAGTCTGTATCTTCCATCGGATGGTGATGTCCAATAGCATGACCTGGCTGCACTGATAGCCCAATTGCCACCACCTTTTCTGTTACTGGGCGAGTTCAACACTCATAACCCTCTGTGGGTTGGATCAGAGGCAACAGGCTGAGGCAGCATCATTGAGCATGTATTGGCACAGCTCGACTTTTCCCTTTTAAACGATGGTGCCTTCACACATTTCAGTGTGGCGCATGGCACATACTCAGCCATCAACCTTTTGATCTGCAGCCCTAGCCTCTTACCGTCTATCCAATGGAGTGTGCATGACGACTCATGTGGTAGTGACCACTTTCCGATCTTTTTGTCACTGCCACAGCGTCACTCTTCTGGTCGCCCCTGCAGATGGGCTATGAATAAGGGTGATTGGGACTCATTATCCTCCACTTCCAGTATTGGGCCTCTTTCTAATGACTCCATTGATGCGGTGGTTCACTCGGTCACCACTGGCTTCAGTTCTGCAGCAGAATCTGCCATTCCCTTTCTTCTGGGTCCCCTCGGCTGAGGACTGTGCCTTGGTGGTCGCCTGAGATCGCTGAGGCGATTGAAGATCGAAGGCAGGCGCTCCAGCGTCACAAGCGGCATCCCTCATTGGAACACCGCCTATAAATGGCTCCGTGCAAGGACCCACTGCATCATTCACCAACACAATCAGGAGTGCTGGGAAAGATATATCTCCACCATTGGCCTCCGTACCTCTCCATCACAGGTTTGGGCCAAGATTAGGTGCCTCTATGGTTATCGGACCCTTGTCAGCATACCTGTGCTTTCACTAAATGCAGCAGTCTGTATTGACTCCTACACAATTTCAAACCGCTTAGCAGATTATTTTGCACAGAGTTCCGCTTCTGCGAATTACCTACTAGCCTTCCGCTCCCTGAAAGAGCATTTGGAATGTCGGAGCCTTTCATTTCACATGCGCCAGCCTGAATTATACAACGTTCTGTTCAGTGACTGGGAATTCCAAAGTGCTCTAGCCACTTGCCCTAATACAGCTCCTGGGCCTTTCGCATCCACTGTCAGATGCTCAAACACCTCTCAGTGAACTGCCAGTGATGCCTCCTTGACCTTTACAACCGTATCTTGGTTGAGGGTGAGTTCCACCGCAATGGCGGGGAACATCGTAATCCCCATTTTGAAAGCTGGGAAGAACCCACTGGAGGTTGACAGCTACCGCACCATTAGCCTCACCAACATTCTCTGCGAACTACTTGAACGAATGGTGATCTGGAGGTTGTGTTGGCTCCTGGAGTCTCAGGGCCTTCTGGCTCCATCCCAGGATGGTTTCCACCAAGGCCGCTCAATGTAGATAATTTGGTGTGCCTTGAGTCTGCAGTCCACATGGCATTTTCCAGGCGCCAACATCTGGTTGCCATCTTATTTGAGTTACGGAAGGCCTACGACACGACCTGGCACCACCACGTCCTTGCCACACTGGATGAGTGGGGCCTCTGTGGCTTCCTCCCGATTTTTGTATGGAACTTTCTCTCCCTCCCTACCTTCGGTGTTCTAGTAGGAGGCTCCTTTAGCTCCTCCCATATCCAAGAGAATGGGGTTCCGCAGGGATCTGTATTGAGCTTTCCACTGTTTTTGGTCGCTGTAAGTGGCCTAGCGGCAGCCCTCCTTATACGCTGACGATTTCTACCTTTATTTCAGTTCCTCAACCGTTGGTGTTGCTGAACACCGACTACGGGGAGCCATTCAGAAAGTGCAGTCATGGGCTCTCGACTGCGGGTTTCACTTCTCTGCCGACAAGACCTGCCTTCTCCACTTCTGTCGGCGACGGACTGTCCACCCTTACGCTGCCTTTTTTCTTAATAGACATCTACTATGGGTAGTCGAAACGTATCCCTTTTCAGGACTGGTTTTCGACGCCCGACTAACATGGCTCCCCCACATTCGTCAGCTTAAGAGAAAGTGCTGGCGGCATCTTAACACCCTCCGCTGCCTGAGCAACACCACTTTGGGGGCAGATCGCTCTACATTGCTGCGGCTCTACAAAGCCCTAGTTCAGTCATGACTCGACTATGGGAGTGTAGTGTATGGTTCGTCAGCACCCTCGGCATTAAAGCTGCTTGATCCTGTGCACCACTGCAGGGTCCGTGTAGCGTCGGGCGCTTTTCGAACGAGTCCAGTGGCCAGTCTCCTGGTGGAGGCTGGAGTCCCTCCATTGCACATCAGGCGCCGCCAACTGCTCGCCCACTATGCAGTGCACATCCATAGCTGTCCTCAGCATCCGAATTACCATCTTTTGTTCCCGAGCGCTGTGGTTCATCTCCCGGAAAAAGCGGCCCCAGTCAGGGATAACGATCGCTGTATGTGTTCGTTCCCTACTGTTGGAACTCGAGTCCTTACCTTTCCAGCGTCTCATGTGGGTCCATAAACAAATGCCTCCATGGTGTATGCCTCGGCCGGAACTACGGCTGGACCTATCGCGCTTTCGTAAGGACTCTGTTCCTCCTGAGGCACTCTGCAGTCACTTCTTATCCATCCTTGACAAATCTCAGGGTTCTGAAGTCATCTATACTGACGGCTCCCTGGTTGATGGCCGCGTCGGCGCTGCCTATGCTCACTCGGCCCATGTCGAACAGTGCTCCTTGCCGGATGGCTGCAGTGTCTTGACTGCCGAGCTGGTGGCCATCTCTCGTGCCCTTGAACATATTCGTTCCTGCCCCAGTGTGTCCTATATGGTATGCAGTGATTCGCTGAGTGATTTACAGGCCATTGATCACTGCTACCCACGCCATCCTCTGGTAGTTTCCATCCAGGAGTCGGTTTATGCTCTCGAATGATCTGGTCGATCAGTAGTCTTTCTATGGACCCTGGGGCATATCGGAATCCCGGGAAATGAGCTTGTTAACAGCCTGGCCAAACAGGCCACTGGTAAGCCGCTTCTGGAGATTGGTATATCTGAACCTGACCTCCGATCGGTGTTACGCCGCAAAGTTCTCGGGATTTGGGATGTCGAACGGCGCAGCTTAGTTACGCCCAATAAACTCCACGCCGTCAAGGAGAGCACAAATGAGTGAAAGTCTTCTCTGCAGGCTTCTCGCAGGGATCTGTGGTCCTCTGCCGCTTTCGATTCGGCCACACTTGGCTGACGCATGGCCATCTTCTCTGGCGTGCGGCCCACCATGTTGTCGCTGTGGCTCACGTTTGACAGTGGCCCACCTTTTGGTGGACTGTCCAAACCTCGCCGCTCTAAGAAGTAATTTTAATCTCCCTGACTCCCTTCCTTATATTTTAGGAGACGATACCTCCACAGCTAACTTGGTTCTACATTTTATACGTGACGCTGGTTTTTATTCTTCAGCTTAAGTTTTATTTCCTGTTTTTTGTCTGCCCGTGCTTTCTATCCTCGTCATTTTAGGTTAGAGATTTTAATATGTTGCAGAGTGGCTGGCTCATCCTTTTTTATCCTCATGATCAGCCAGCCCGGGTCATCTGCTCTACTGTTTTAAGCTCTTCTGCCTGTTTCTTGTATGTCTGTGCTCTTCTTGTCTTCTGTTGTCCCTGGTGTTTCTTTTGTCCCTCTCGAACTCCTGTGGTGTCTCTCGTCGTATGTTTCCAATTTTAACGCATGGACTTGGTGCAATGGAACAAGGGACCGATGACCACGCAGTTTGGTCCCTTTAAACTTCAAACCCACAACCCAACTTTACTGAACATTAAAAACAAGACGATAACCAAATAACGTACATTTCTGCACACTTTAGAAACCTAAATCTGGTACTTAGTAGCATTCCCCCTGTGTTGCTTCACCCTATGCAATGTACATAACATGCTTGGAGCCTCCTTGTCATGCAGTCTAGAAGTTGTCTGCCGAAATGCCGCTGAGCAAGCCTGCTGATTTCTTTTACAGTATTTCTACCTTTGTCATCAAATGTGTGAAAAGGGTACTTGTGATGGAGCACTGCAAGTTTCAGCTGGTCTCAGGGTTTGGGTTGCTATTAACGGGTATTGAAGGCCTCTCCATTTAATTTATTTCTGCCTTATAGAGGAAGGTAATCACGAGAAGGATGTAGTGTGCTAGTGCATTAACACCCTGAAAGACGAATGCATTGCCAACATGTTGATTATAGGGCTGTGAAAATTTATTGGAGAATCCTGCATAGCCATCAATTACATTCTATAGCGAAAAGATAATGAATGAGAAAAGAGGGATGCGAATAACGTTATATGGACAACATAGTGAACGTATATCGTTGCTGAGACAAGCACGAATCCAGCGCCCACCACAGTAGTACAGGTTTATGTGCCACCTAGCTCCGAATATGAAGAGAATGAAAGAATGTATGATGAGATAAGAGACATTATTCAGATAGTTAAGGGACAGAAAATGTGAATATGAGGGGAGACTGGAATTCGATAATAGGGACAGGAAGAGAAGGAAAAATAGTATGACAAGGAATGGGGGAAAAGCATGAAAGAGGAAGCCAGATAGTAGAGTTTTGAGAAGAGCATAACTTATTCATCGCTAATACTGGGCTTAAAAATTATCATAAAAGTTTGTATACTTGGAAGAGGCTTGGTGGCACTGGAAGATTTCAAATCCATGATACAGGCAGGTGTAAAATGAATGTGCGCAACAGAGAACAATAAACGCTAAAAGCCGGCTGGACTGGCCCAGCGGTTCTAGGCGCTACAGTCTGGAACCGCGCGACCGCTACGGTCGCATGTTCGAATCCTGCCTCGGGCATGGATGTGTGTGATGTCCTTAGGTTAGTTAGGTTTAAGTAGTTCTAAGTTCTAGGGGACTGATGACCTCAGCAGTTAAGTCCCATAGTGCTCAGAGCCATTTGAGCCATTTTTTGAAACGCTAAAAATGAAGATTTGCCCCTGTCTGAACACCCCCTGAAGCAGATCTTAGAATCTCTGAATTCTATAAATTACCATCTAAACATAAATGAATGATATACGCAACTAATCCTAGTAAATGATAAACGTTGTTCCTGCTTATAAATTTGTTGTAGATTAGAAAAAACCTTTATATTATACAGTTTACATTTCCCAAGTAAAATTTCCAATCAATTGCTCAAATCTGCCCCTTCTTATGACTGCGCAGTCTAATTTCAATAACGCGAAATGACTAACATCATCTACTTACCAAACACTAGATGACACTACTCTCAAAGATGGTGGTGTGGGACCTCAGTGGAAATAAACTAACGTGATCACAGCTGTTTAGTTTTTATAGCCCTAATAAGCCGAAGCAATTTGCGATATCACCGTATGTACTGCGTCCGGTGCATCGAAGTGATGGTCCTCGTACTCGACCTCGACGATGGAAGAACTCCAGCCACAAATAAACTCTTTCAGACACTAGGACGGCAGAAGTCGGTCCTCTGACTAATATACTCTAATACTGTATTCTCCTCTGAGTGTTCTACAGACGAGAAAATCGAACTCCCAGCCACAAGGACGGAGTTCAGGTAACGTCTCAACGTATGTATAGGCAGAGGAAGTGCTCTCAATTACTGAGCGCTGCGTACTCAATGACGACTTCCACCCCGGAAGCGAAGTCCAGATTCGTATACGTTCGCAACAGTACAGTGCCTAACTGTTCTAACTATAAACTCTCCTGAGAGCAAAGACAGTAAGTCCGTCTGTACCAACAAAAGCTGATATCGTGTGACCGTCACACACGGGCGCTCACAATGGAAGACCTCTTCTCTCCACTGATAGCCTCCCAGCAAGGCTCGGCTCCCCACCATCGTAATTCCAAAAACGAATCATATTCCCAAAACCATGGAATATTCTCACTCTCTACAGATTCTTCCAAACGTTGACCAACCATATTTTATCCTTTTGTCGTCCAGCGTGGAAAGTTTGTGAGGAAAAACCTATAATCGTACAATGGTACGCTTCTGATTAAAAATCCTTGGAAATAACCCAGCCTGTGTGGTTTCCGAGGTGTCGCTTCTTCATTCCTCTCTCCTGCGTCCAAGATTTTCGTAGTTTCCGAAGTATAATCCTTCCAAAGTATAATCCAACCGGCCAGTCGCGACTCTATTGTACTCCAGCACTTATGTGCTACAATGTCCGTCTTGTTATTTCCTGCGTTTAAGCAGGACCAACACACCTGTGTGGGCCTTCCACTCAGGACTTGCGTTCCGTCTGACATTTCATTTCCATTGTCGTTAGAACCTCTACTAGAATAGGCAATCATTCATTACGCCGTTTTTATAATAATGCCACTCCGTCACCTTTCATGCAATAAGCGCTAACAATTATTTACAAGACGTAAGTGACAATGTCAGTATCCTTTATATATTCATATAAATGATGTGCTACCTATCAAATAATACATAATGTGGTTGTAGATCACGGCAAAGTATGTGGATGAGTGCTTGTAAGGTTCAAAATTGTAGCCACCTTACACAGTCAGATTATTTGTTGCTAAGACAGAAATTTCAGAACCAGATTATAAACAGTGAACATTTCAAGCGGCAGATGTAGTCTCTGACCATAATTACCTGGTTACCAACTATAGATTAAAGCTAAATAATTTGCAGGATAGGAAATTCAGGACGTGGGACCTTGATAAGTTGAAACAACCAGCGTTTGATGAGCGTTTAGAAGTGAACATAGGACAAAGACCGACTGAAAAGGAGAAAGGAACACAGTAGGGAGCGAATGGGTAGCTTTGAGAGATGAAATAGGGAAGGCAGCAGAGAACCAAATAGGTAAAAATAAATAAAAAATCCTTGCGTATCGCATTTTTACTAAAAGTAACCGATGAAAGGAGAAATGTAAAAAAAAAAAAAAATGGAAATGAAGCAGACGAAAGGGTATGGAGGCGACTAAAAGTAAGACTCACAGAAAATGCAAAATGGCTAAGCAGCAAGGGCTATAGGACAAACGCAAGTCTATAGAACCATGTACAATGAGGTGAAAGGTAGTGACCACCTACAAAAATATTAAAAATACCATTTGAGAAAGAAGATAAACTTGTATTTGTATTAAAAGCTTGTATGGGAAATCAGTGCTAAGCAAAGAAGCAAAAGTTGAAAGACGCATGGAATATGTAGAGGGTCTAAGTAATGGAAATGAGGGCAATTATGTACAAAGGGAAAAGGTAGTAGGTGAAGATGTGATGTGAGGTATGAGACTCTGAGAAGAATTTGACAAAGCACTGAGAGACCTAACTCGGAACAAGCCCCCTGAAGTAGATGACATTCCGTCAGAACTGCTGATACGCTTGGAAGAGCCAGTCCCAAAGCCATTCCTTTTTGTGTGCTAGATGTGTGAGACAGTGGAAATACCCTCAGATTGCAAGAAGAATGTAATACAAAAAAACTGTAGTTGCCGGCTATCAGTTTAATAAGTCGTGGTTGCGAAATACTGGCGAGAAGTATTTACAGTAGAAAGAATGAACTGGTAGAGGCTGACTTTAGAGTAGATCAATTTGGGTTCCCAAGAACTGCAGGAGCACGCGAGGCAGTACTGACACTACAGCTTATCTTTGAAGACAGATTGAATAAAGGGAGACCTACCATTATGTCACCTGCAGATTTGGAGAAAGCTTTTGACTATGTGGACTTAAACACAGGGAGAATGGTGTTAGTAAAATTTGCACAGAAAACATATTAGAACTGTAAAACCAAACAAAAGTTCAGATGGGCGTCACACAAGGTTCTAGCCTATCCCCAATGTTATTCCATCTGTAAACTGAGCGACATGTGGAAGAAGCTAAGAAGGAATTTGGAGGGTAATTAAAGTCCAGGGAGAAGAAAAAAGAACTTGGCGATTGGCCAATGACATTCTGTCAGAGACGGCTAATGACTTAGAGAGAAGTTAACGGAATGAATAGCGTATTGAGAAGATATTATAAGCTGGAAGTTTATAAAAGTGGAACTAGAATAATGGAGTGTTGGCGAATAAATTCAAACGATGCTGTGGGAATTAGATCAGCGAATGAGACACCATAAACGGTAAATCAGTTATGCTATTGAGGCAGCAAAGTAACACTATTGGGTTGCAAAATAACTAACGTCGGTCGAAAGAGAGACGATATAAAAGAGCAAGAAAAATTTTTCTGCAAAAGAGGAATTCGTTACGTCAAATACAAAATTAATCCATACCACAACGGAACGAGTACTACAGATTACGCAGGTCCGACACATGCGAATTACAGACCAGAAATTCGACGGAAGATAAATATGAAGGCAGGTCGTCTAACCAGTTACCTTTCATCGTCTTTTATGCTATCAACTTGAGTCTTGTGGTGAGTAGAAGTGGCAAGGACCCTCATGCTCTTCTATGTAAAGGATACTTTTCCATTTTCGCCATCATTCTGCAGACAAATTTCTGTAGCGGTAGTTTGTGAAGTGCTACTAGATTTTAAGTGCGTGTGAAATAGTGACTGAGTTTATTGTGTGTGTTAACAAGAAAAGTAAAGTTTACAAAACAGTTGGCAACATCTCATGGTTTTCATTCGCGCAGTTTAAAATGCGAGCGGAACAAGAAAGCTAAATGCAGTCAGCTGCTGTGCAGGATCTAGCTAAATGCCCGGCACCTGCGATTGATCCCTTCACTCCAATTATGCAAAAGCTTAGTATGCTATTTGTTAATATGTCTTGTATAGTGCAGGCACAGTCGACCATGGTACAAGCGCAAAAAGATATGAAAACTATAGTCGATCACATGCCGCAGGCACAGTCTGAAATCTAGACACAGGTTGACTTAATACCACTGATCGTGCAGAATCAGAACTAAATGCAAGAAAAGATGCCTGATCTTATCGGAAAGCATGAGGCCATGTCGAATGAGTTATTGGAGTTGCGACAGGCTCAAGACAAATTTCCGATAGAGATCGAAAAGATAGGTGATTGTCTCAATGAAATTATGAATCGACAGAATTAGGTAGAAGAAACGGTGGCTAGCCCCAGAAAAACTGTGAAAGATGTTTCCTCAGAACAGGAAGGTGAAATCAAAAAGTACACTACGGGCCATTAAAATTGCTACACCGCGAAGATGACGTCCTACAAACGCGAAATTTAACCAACAGGAAGAAGATACTGTGGTATGCAAATGATTAGCTCTTCAGAGCATTCACACAAGGTTAGCGCCGGTGGCGACACATACAACGTGCTGAAATGAGGAAAGTTTCCAACTGATTTCTCATACACAAACAACAGTTGACCGGCGTTGCCTGGTGAAACGTTTTATGATGCCTCGTGTAAGGAGGAGAAATGCGTCCCATAACGCTTCCGACTATGATAAAGGTCGGATTGTAGCCTATGGAGATTCCGGTTTATCGGATCGCGACATTGCTGCTCGCTTGGTCGATATCCAATGACTGTTAGCAGAATATGGAATCGGTGGGTTCAGGAGGGTAATACAGAACTCCGTGCTGGATCCCAACGGCCTCGTATCACTAGCAGTCGAGATGACAGGCATCTTGTCTGCATGGCTGTAACGGATCGTGCAGCCACTTCTCGATCCCTGAGTCAACAGATGGAGACGTTTGCAAGACCACAATCATCTGCACCAACAGTTCGACGACGTTTGCAGCAGATGGACTATCGGCTCGGAGACCATGGCTGCGGCTACCCTTGACGCTGCATCACAGACAGGAGCGCCTGCGATGGTGTACTCAAAGACGAACCTGGGTGCACGAATGGCAAAACGTAATTTTTTTGGATGAATACAGGTTCTGTTTACAGCATCATGATGGTCGCAACCGTGTTTTGCGACATCGCGGTGAACGCCTATTGGAAGCGTATATTCGTCATCGCCATACTGGCGTATCACCCGGCGTGATGGTATGGGGTGCCATTGGTTACACGTCTCGGTCACCTCTTGTTCGCATTGACGGCACTTTGAACCGTGTACGTCACATTTAAGATTTGTTACGACCCGTGGCTGTACCCTTCATTCGATCCCTGTGAAACCCTACATTTCAGCAGGATAATGCACGATCGCATGTTGCAGGTCCTGTACGGGCCTTTCTGGATACAGAAAATGTTCGACTGATGCGCTGACCAGCACATTCTCCAGATCTCTCACCAAATGAAAACGTCTAGTCAGCGGTGGCCGAGCAACTGGCTCGTCACAATACGCCAGTAATTACTCTTGAAGAACTGTGGTATCGTGTTGAAGCTCCATGGGCAGCTGTACCTGTACATGCCATCCAAGCTCTGTTTGACTGAATGCCCAGGCGTATCAAGGTCGTTACTACGGCCAGAGGTGCTTGTTGTGGGTACTGATTTCTCAGGATCTATGCACTCAAATTGCATCAAAATGTAATCACATGCCAGTTCTAGTATAATACATTTGTCCAATGTATACCCGTTTCTCATCTGCATTTCTTCTTGGTGTAGCAATTTTAATGGCCAGTAGTGTAAATTTTGAGGTACTTAAGAGGTGGAGATCGAGAACTGGGCAAAGGTGAAGGAACAGCAACTGAATCAGGCAATAACAGATGGTGTATAATCTGCTGTCTCATCCTTATGCCCGGATGAATTTCTTTAAGAAAGGATTAGAAGGAACAAGTCGAGAAATCTATTAAGATGACCAAAGGAAAGCTAGAATAGCTTCGAGTGGCTCTGAACAGTAGCAGCAAGACATATCAAGCCCCACGACAACAAAGTATAGGCGACGCATCCAGTTGCGGAAAAAAAGGTGTGTTCGCCATAATACAGCCCCCTATTCTGGCCACAAGAAGACGCTACAGGCCATTACATGTATTCTACACCTAATATCGAAAAGAAAATGCTCGAGTATCGGCAATTGCAGGTGTTTAATACCTATAGGAGGACCATAAATCCCGTAGTGTTCGTGCTAATCTTCAGGGTAGCTTTGCCAAGGAACTGGACTGACTCACAAAAGATAAGCTATGTATCAGATTGTATTCAAGACGGTGCCCTATAGGGAACCGACGCATGTGAATCTATCGGACTTACAATAAATATGAACCGACATTCTCAGTAAAATATTGGTCGCGCGGAATTGAACAAAAGTCGCATCAAGAAGTATTCTACCCGTTGTATCAACAAGTATCTTACCCTGAACAATTCTCATTTAAGCAAGGGACATTAAGAAAGTACTTCGAATAGTTTCTTAATAACTGTCGCTACTAGGACGATATGTTAACACAACAGAATGTATTGAGAATATTAAAAGCTAGATTATCGGCCTGTGTCAGAAATCAGCTAGTTAATGTTTTAGACGAAAAATTGAAGTAATTTGTATTTGTGTTAAATTCGATCAACCTGATGCAGGAAGACATGAAGTCCACGTCAAGGTCGAATAACGAGTATAATAATGCGAACACTGATGTCTATCACTCACCAACTGGCCGCATAAATGGTTATAATGTGCAAAGAACCAACCAAATGGATAAAGCAAATGCAAGCAATGTACCAAATGGTAATGTGAACAATAGTTGGAATAACAACACTAGAAATGGTTGTGACTTCCGACGGGCCCCAAACAAATTTAATAGAGACGATCGGAGGTATAATCCAGTCCAACCTAGCAACCACCAACTGTCAACTAGGCAGTTTTAGAACAATACCTTCCGGCAACAGCAAAGACAGAATCAGCCGCAGTCTGCACCAAACCAGGAATTGGCACATGTAGACTGTTGTGTTGGCAGAAGAGCCAACACCGTGTTACTATTGGAGGCCGAAATGCACGCGTTTTAGCTCACGCAGGCTGGCGTGAGGAGGGAAGAACTATACTCGCGTGAGGTCTGGAGCATGACAAAGAATTAGAATTCAGAAAGCGGACGTAATTAGTTTGATACTTAACTTTAATCCATTAATGATGAACGTCGCTCTTGACGGTACCTGATTCACAATATTATCTTTTCAGAGTACATTCTTTAAGAATATGGCGCCTTCCCAGGTCGTAGCAAATGACGTAGCTGAAGGCTATGCTAACTATCGTCTCGGCAAATGAGAGCGTATTTTCTCAGTGAACCATCGGTAGCAAAGTCGGTTGTACAACTGGGGCGAATTCTAGGAAGTCTCTCTAGACCTGCCGTGTGGCGGCGCTCGGTCTACAATCACTGATAGTGGCGACACGCTGGTCCGACGTATACTAACGGACCGCGGCCGATTTAAAGGCTACCACCTAGCAAGTGTGGTGTCTGGTGGTGACACCACATAGACACCAATAACGACGGAGGTAACAGACGACGCAAGTAGTGGCAGTGAAGCACGTCCAACAAACTAATCGTGACTGCCTCGAGTCCCAGTGACGCGTTCAGGGATCTAACAAGGTCTACGACCTGCAGTTGCTGGCGCTACGATACATCGATGGAAAGGAATTATCGGAGTAATTATGTGAGGATGTTTGTGTGACATCCTTAATCCTCCCGTTCCAGTGTCAGAAATCCTTTTTACAATTGAGGGATGTCAGTCACTGTAGTTTTAAAAACGGGAAATTCGGCTAAGGTGATATCGAGCGCCTTTTTCGAAAAGCTGTCGCGAAAAGAAAAACTACTAATTTTCCAGTGGAGAAATGCAGAATTATACGAGCCTTAAGCACGATTCAAGATTTGAAATTGAAATTGGGAAATGAAACAATTACATGCACGTTCCTGATTGTTGAAAAATTGATGTGGATTGTATCCTGGGCATTAGTAACATACAAGAGAGGGACAGAGGCACCGACCTCTCAGCGGGGAAAGCGAAATTTAGGATCGACGGTGCTTTATTGGAGGTTGACTTAATAAGGAAAGAAGGAGTACATGAGCGGTATTACCATGCGGCCCGCATAAGCTTCATCATCACAAAAAACGAACGCCGAAAAAGTTTTCCCTGAACACAATTAAAGGAACTGCACTTTCAGCTCAAGTAATCGAGAAACTAAAGTAATGTATTCACCTTACTGATGAATAGTAGCAACAGTTATCAAGCCTCCAATTGTCTCATTCGGTTGCTTTTAAAGAAAACCGGGAATTATTAAAAGATATGTCTGTCGTATTGACGTTATGCTACATAGGACATACTGTCACAGCTTAAATCCGGTTCCCTGGCGCCTTAAGAAACCTGCAGAAGAGGAAATTATGAACAACTTGCTTCACGACTCAAACAATTTCACGCCTGATGACCTGATGTTTAGATGAAAGGAAAGAAATTTACGGACGGATAAAATTCCGAAGGCAGAACATACAGACACACCTTGGGAAGAGAAAATTAGACAAGCTGTGGTTAATCTCACCGAGAAGGCCAGGATCTGCAAAGAGGTTTATTACAGAAAACTCAAACGGATGCAGATTCAGGATCGGCGAAAAGTATTGCGAGCACACCCGTGATCTTCATTACTTTCCAGAAAGAGTAAGGAGTGGCAATTATTATTAACTAGACCATTGGTAATTGTGAAGATTCCAAACCCTGGTACGTATTTATTGGCGTATCTAGAAATTCTACGAATCAGATGACTGTATCGGCATCAGGATATTAAAAAGTGTCATGTGAACGGATTAAACCTCTGAAAAGGGCTATGATGATTAAATTCATAGTAATTAGGAACTACATAGTGCCGATTGATGGACTATAATTAAAGTTACAGTAATTATGTTTGGCGTTGGACTATGACGCACTTATAGTGAGACCAGGATTACTAGTAAGAGACTATCTACAACATAGTGAGTACTTTAGAGAATTAATGGTAGGTTTATCTAAGAAGTAACTAATTAATTCTTTTTAGTGACGACCAAGTTAATTATTTTTAGAAAGAGTGATTATATATATTTGTAAGGCTGTGTGATCTTGAATTTTAATTACTTATGTTTTGATTTAGGATGTGCCTATGTGTTTTATCCATACAGATTCCTGCATGTACCTAAATTGACTGAATTTACTCGAAGGAGATATTGTGATTTATAATGATGGTGACATTTTAGGAAATGCAGGAATTATCGATAATGAGCAGTTAATTTTGCTATATTCTTGCGAATTAGTAGAGTTGAAATTTGATTGGAATATAAAGTGTAGATTGGGATTGATTTGATGGTTCCCGATCCTAATTAATTTTACTTTCAGGAACATGAAATCCCTTATATGTTTGTGTGATTTATTTGATTAAAGATGATCACGAACGTCAAAGGAATTAATGTATCTATCTGCTCTAAAGTGAATTCCGATTCGGACGTGGTCCGAAATGAAATTGATAAAACATAGGAGTTTAAGTGAAAAATGTATGATGAAAGAATAAAAGTGATAAGAAGACAAGGTGATGTATAGTCTTCGTCGGAAGCATTTCCCAGTAGAATATTTATTTTGGAGATACAAAAATTTTCTATAAAGGATTGTAATGTGGTATTGATGCATAGAGAGAAGGACTCCTAATATGAAGAACTATCTTTCTTGAATATCGGCTCATATTAAAAATTAGTATATGTCGAGTTATTGGTATAAGTTAGAAAAGTTATTGGATGATCTACCAACTTCATACAGCCGAAGAACACCCGTTTGTAATGAAATGATCATAAGCTGTGATTTACTTTGGTGAGACTTATTTAAAAATACATTAAATCCATTGCTATGAAGTGAACACTGACGTGGGCCATACCTCTTCCGAAACTCTTGAATTCATGAAGGATCCGATGGAGAAATGTGATACTAGATCTCCGACTGATCCATTGTTTAAAACAGTTTCATGGCCTATTGGTCCTCTTTGCTGCCGTGAGGTTCGAGATCATCCCATTTTCCTACAACCTGGTTCCTGGTACCTGCAAGATTTGTCCTACATCAACCTCCAAAAGTTTCATTCAGCCTCCAGCATCCATCCATCCATCTGACGACAAACTCCATCCAGCACCATCAAGCTTCGTCGAATCCGTCTATTCAAGCCATTAGGAATCTGAACATTCAGCCACTTTACCAAACGAAATTAGTTTAACGTTTTAAAACATCCAAGGTGATCTGTACATGCTATTTCACTTTCCTCTTTTCCGTATGTAATTTTCAAAATTTTAATATCCATTTTAACCATATATCGCGAATAGGTTAATGTTGAGGTCTGTATTCGGGGGTTTTACTCTGCAATGCGGCTCCCTAATAGGTAGACCTGAATTTAGTGTGATCTTCCATGGTAGTGTGGTAGAGTGAGATATTAGCCTCTCCACACGTGAAAGTCAGCAACCTTGTACCAAATGAGGTAGTTTTCTGTAAACCCACGCTACCCTAAACTTAATATAGAGGAATTCTGTACAAATGGTTAAGGTACCAAATTTTAGTCTATTTTCAAATGAACACGGTTAATATTTATTCATTCTCATTGAATTAAAAATATTCGACAACAACTTTTAAAATGGTAGCAACCAAATTTAATTGACATTTAAATTTGTTGCTTCCAAGAATGGCATTTTAATATCACACATTTTCTGTTACTTTTTCTCTTTTGACGCAAATGTTCGTGCGTAACTGCGCGAGTAGTTTATATGGATCAAAGACTCATTAGGACTGCAAGAGAGAGAGAGAGAGAGAGAGAGAGAGAGAGAGAGAGAGAGATTATCTCTGCCTCGTGATACAAAAACTCTGTGGATATAATGTGGAACATTACGTGTACTATGAGCTTACTTACATCTGATTTAGCAATTGCGGAGAGTATGATAGCAGCGGAACTGTAATTAGCGGTATTGTTTGAAGCTGCCGTTTTGAATACGGAATGCAATTTCATTAATTGTGATAACATTTCATCTCATATAAGAAGATGATGTATCCTGAAACGAGTAGACAGAAAGATTATTCATGGAAAATGAAAACAAAATTGAAATTTGGCGCCAGACTCACTGCTGAACAAATGAACGCTGACTGAGCTGGGATACACAATAACCTCAATTACGGTCTGTTTTGGTGAAGTGTAAAGTACTTTTTGCGACCAAATTTTCTGGAAATATGAGTTACATTTACGTGTGCTTCAGAGCACCTCACCAGAATGCTGAGGAATAAGGGCTTTCCACACAAAAACGTAAGTAAAAACGAACATTTGCGCGAAATATCACGACAAACTAAATTACGTCTTAAAGCATAAAATGATAGGTTAACTCCTAACAAAATTTCTCATCAACATCGTTCGGTTGCAGTTGACAAGCTACCAGTACGAAATAATACGCAAGTGGTCCTGCAAAACCATGCAAACCGAATGTAAAGGTATTAACTAATAGAAACAAATAGTTGTTTGAATTAAATATTTCCGTAGTTTTGTAATCACTTAGTAAAAACGTTCACATTACAGATTAAATAAAATAGAAACCCACTGACGATGGCACAGAGGTGTTGAAAAATGTTTGGAAACTTTGAAAAAACGGGGATTTGCGTAACTGGCGGACCTTATATCCAACAATCTAGAAAATACTGAACTCACTGGATTAGCTCTATGCATGTAGGCAACTGCATATCAAGTAAGTTACTATACAACAACAATGTTCACCAAAACTTCAAACCAAGTGTTTTATGTTGTGTTCTGCCCAGACACTTTTATGAATAAATTACAAAATATTGTTTGTTAGATGAGCAGTTATATTACTGAACAAAAATATTAAATGAAGAGTTATATTATTGAACAAGAAAAGTTCATTCTCACCTGAAAGTCAACCAACCGTACTTCTGAAACTTCTTCATCCATGTACTTAAACATCATGTTGTTCTTCCAGCAGTCACCGTGAGTCAGAACTGGAAGTTTTGTTTGCTTCTTGATCTTCTCCATCCTTTCATATGTAACATCGATAAAGCGGTTGGCGAAGGTCCTGTATCTTTCTGAATATTGTTCGTAGCCAGGACATTTTTCAAGCTCATTTGCTAACCCATTTATGTACTTTGTGGCTAGAGATGCCAGATGCTGCAAAGAAGTTTCATCCGTGAACATGTTTAAACTATATTTGTCCTTGTAATGGGGCTGTTTGCTGAGCACATAGACTGAAGCAGCATGCAGCCGGGCATATGCCCGCAGCACGACCGCACAGTGTTTGAGGTTTAGCGGTTGGCCAGCCTGAGCCAGTTTGAAGCCAGCCGCTGACAGATCCTCCAACACGAGAAAAGTCACGGGCTGCCGACCCCATTGGTAGC
Source organism: Schistocerca americana (assembly GCF_021461395.2). Taxonomy (NCBI): domain Eukaryota; kingdom Metazoa; phylum Arthropoda; class Insecta; order Orthoptera; family Acrididae; genus Schistocerca; species Schistocerca americana. The sequence continues at coordinate 658,398,855 of NC_060120.1, read as the reverse complement.
ACTTGGCTGCCAGCGGCCGGAACTCCTCATTCTCCAGCGCTGACAATATCTCATGGATCTGTGGCATCATATCATGCAACATCTGTGCCTCGGTCTTGAATATATCTAATTTTTCTAGTATGTCCTTCAATCCACCAGATTCAAGAAGTGTTTTCACTATTAGGGTTTTCTTCTGTGTCTCTTCATTGTCTTCATATCTCAGAAAGACAGTTAGTCTGAACATCAAGCTTGCATAGCCTAGTCCTTCAGCATTTGCGTACTGGACATTCATGGAATCGATGGTAATTTTCTTTCGTTCTGCATTCTTCAAGGCAGATTGTATGAAATCGTGATTTATCCATGAAGGTGGAGGAACTCGGGTATCAGTTGATGACTCCATGATGTTAGCTCGTCTCTGAACCAGTTCTGTAGACAGAATACAACATTGTGTCACAGCCTACGTAGATAGTCATATGATCATAATGAGGCACACACACACACACACACACATATATATATATATATATATATATATATATATATATATATATATATATATATAGCTGCTGGCTGATATGAGAAGACACATGTACACCGTTGAGAAGCATTTAGCGGCGTGTGTGTCTCAGTTTTAACTAGCCAGGGTTGTGTGCAGAGCCAGAAAGGCATCTTTCGTGAAAAACGAAATGGCTATAATTAGTATTTTAACACTGTTCTTCATATTGATGAAATATCACACTTCAATCTCGAAAAAAGTTCAATAGTTGACCTATCACAATGTGATTCATGTGACAAAAGAAGAGCTGAATTGCAAGTACTATGTTCAACAATGTGTGATTTATGTATACGAAAAGATATGAAATAGCGTCTTTGAAAGATTTGATAACTTTCTCAAGCAGTAATATGAAGACCTTGGTGGCGCTGTTTCTAATTGGGGCGCCTCAGTTATGACTGTTATTCTCTGATTATAAACATGTGATATATTGTAGTTCACACATGAGGAAAGTAGTTTTCTGATCTAAGGGAAATTATCATTGCACGAAAAGGTTAGAAGGGAACACTCCCCATGTCATAATTGGGTTCAAATGGTTCAAATGGCTCTGAGCACTATGGGACTCAACTGCTGAGGTCATTAGTCCCCTAGAACTTAGAACTAGTTAAACCTAACTAACCTAAAGACATCACAAACATCCATGCCCGAGGCAGGATTCGAACCTGCGACCGTAGCGGTCCTGCGGTTCCAGACTGCAGCGCCTTTAACCGCACGGCCACTTCGGCCGGCGTGTCATAATTGGGCCAAAATGCCGTCACGATACCTTTTTGACTATAATTTTTCGAAAGATTTGTGATGGGAAATTTGTCTTTGCACATGTTGCAGACATGGCTAATACCTCAGCTACAAAAGAAGGGTGTCGTATGTCATTCTTGATTACATTAGTACAGAGCAGCAGCATACGATTGCCTTCAGGTACTTGAGTCCCTTTACGAAAAATTTCAGAATCGCTGGATTGGGTGTGATTTGTCAACATCTGCAACCCACTGAAATGGCCACTATGAAGCCCGGACCTTACCATGCCAGACAACTCTTTATGGAGTGTAATAAGGTTTCATTCAGCTCAAAGTTGGTACAAGACAAATGAAGCACTCCATCTTCAGGCCACAAGTGGCCCATCGGGACCATTCGACCGCCGTGTCATCCTCAGCTGAGGATGCGGATAGGAGGGGCGTGTGGTCAGCACACCGCTCTCCCAGTCGTTATGACGGTTTTCTCAGACCGGAGCCGCTAGTGTTCGGTCGAGTGGCTCCTCAGTTGGCATCACGAGGCTGAGTGCACCCCGAAAAATGGCAACATCGCATGGCGGCCCGGATGGTCATCCATCCAAGTTCCGGCCACGCCTGACAGAGCGTAACCTCGGCGATATGACGGGAAACGGTGTACCCACTGCGGCAACGCCGTTGTCACGAGACTAATGACCATCTGTGTAAAAGTGTTGGGAAAGACATGTGATGGATAGTATATGAGACGCTTTGTGAGATGACATTAAACAGAATGTTACCATAGTTTCCCTGCATAATCTCTACCCATAACCAAATAGACATCAAACACGTTCATGTACCCATACCGCAATGCACCTTCCCCTTCTTCAGTGAATCTTAACTTATTCAGAATTTGATAAGAAAATTATAGAAATAATGTACTGATAAATGTATAATACAGCTTATTACCCTTCATATGTATTCTGACCGCCATGCGATAAATCAATACAAAATTTTTGCAACAACCAATTGAGCCCTGTAGTGCTTGCAAGAAATGTTTATGAAAACCATGTGGCACAGTAACGGCACGTGTTCGTTAAGTGGAATGGACAGAGCTATGATAAAACGGGGGATGATTTGTTGAAGTATAAGTTTGGAGCGAGGCAGTACATAGCTGTCAGACCTCGACTCTGGGAATTGAGTAGAGGAAAAGACATAATTCGTTTGAGACGTGGTGTTAGGGCACATCCTGATAGCCAAAGGGAGCAGTAAGATCACAAATCATATATTTCTTACAATAGTGAAAGGATGAGGAGTATATGAGCAATGGAAAAATATCTAGAAAATGGCAACGACTAAAATGCATAGATCAAAGTGTAAATGATGTTAGCCGTAGATATTAAACAGAAATGAAGACGATGTAACGATCTAAAGTTAGGGAACAGTATTGCCAATCAATCTGTTGCAAAAATCCTCGGATTCCACACTAAAGAAATGAAGGAAATATTTTCTGAGAAGCAGATGAGGCAGATGAGCACATAAATAAAAAAGTGAGGCGGTGGCTTGTTTTAGGTCTTTCTCCTCGCATTTTGCCCTATTTGCATACGAGACTCTCTAGCTTGATTTACTTCCAAATTCAGTTTTCAGTTGTCAGCTTTTGACTGATATAGCACGCTGATTATACTCGTATGAGAGGTTAGTGGTAGCTTGTAACAGTGTAGGTTAACCACCTCTCTGTACCTAATGTAACATTTCATTCGAGTAGCAGCTCTGTCTCCCACTGCATCTGGTCTTGGCCAGGTGAACTCCTTATCCATCGCGTGAAAACAGGAGGAAATTTCACAGGGTACGCTAGCAGACCGCGCGGACAGTCAAACGAGCCTTTCAGAGTTTGTCCTCAGACAATGAGCTGCTGAATGGAAGACTGGTGTCCGCTATAGCAAAACAGGAAACCATTGGTGGAAGGCGTGAGAACTCTGTTTGTTAGTAACCTTTGGGTGGACCTCTCAGGCGACCACATGCCACTATCCTGCTGTCTGTAGTAGCCACTGCTGTGTCGGCATATTTATCATCCCATGGGAACGTTGTGCGAAGTCCGCAGCTCGTGGTCTAGAGGCTAGCGGGTCCTTCTCTGGGTCACGGGGTCCAGGGTTCGATTGCCGGCCAGATTGAGGATTTTCTCTGCCCGGCGGCTGGATGTCTGTGTCGTCCTCATCATTTCATCATCACCATCATCATTTGTGAGAGAGACTAGATTGGACTGTGAAAACAAAATGAACTGCGTAATAATTGGGCCCTTGTACAGGCGCTGATGACCGCGCAGTTGAACGCCCCACAAACCAAACATCACCATCATCAACGCTGTGTAAACACCCAGCAAAGTTCCCAGAATTACCGACGAACAGGTCAGTACGTGAGAACAGGCCGATACTAGTCTTGCGTTTCCATATACGCGTATCTCATTCACGGTCACATTTTAACAATATGGTGGGAGCCAAGAAACGGACTTCCATATCAATAATGGAAGAGCATTTAGGCCTTTTCTGCTATAGGCTTGAACAGATTGTGCGAGGTACCTCTCCGAGGTTTGAAGGAAGCCTACCAAAAGCTCAGACAGGCAGTCGGAGTCGGTTTTGGGATTTGTATGGGTATTCTCATTCGAACTTCTACTTGGTGATGCTACTACGGACTCTGCGCTTGTACGTGTTTTTCTGGACTTCATCCCCCCGACAAGTCTTTGATGTCTTACGTTGAACATACGCGCATCGTCAGCCTATAATCAAGAGTACGATGAGATCCGGCATTCGCAGTCTCATCAGCTCAGTTCAGGAAGAATTAGCGCCAGCCGCGACATACCACGTCAGTAGCGGTTAAGGTAAGATCGCATTTGCAGTGCACACCCCCACCTTCGGAAAGGGGGAACGGCTGGAGGAGTTTTCTCCTGGTTTCTATCTTCTTGTTTCTCTGGTTTTTTGTGCGACCTCATTCTTGCTTCAAAAGGGATTATTTTCGTAAGAGAATTAACGCTTTGGAACTCACCCGCCTATTCGCGCTTCTTTGTGACGCGTCGTATATATATTGTTTTGTTGTGTGTTTCTGTTCGTATTCATGCCTATTTTGTGTAATTACATAGATGTGCTATCACGGTTGAAAACGTAATTCGTTCCCTTTATGTGTCTGGGCACCAACTTAGTCATTTTCGAGTATGATACTGGTGGTGACCCTAACGACTACTCTTTTTCTTATCATTGTTCTGCTCTAATTATGTAAATTCATTCTCAAATTGTTTTATAAACTCCACATTTTTTAAGTCCTGAGTGATTTTTGCATATGGTTTGAATAAATATTATTTTACCAGATCAGCTCTATCATTCAGAAATCATTAAGGTAAATTATTGTACTGAAATGCTTGGGTCCTCCATCCACAATCAATGAAAGAGGTCCCTGACAAGTTCTGGAACTTGTCAAATAACGCAGATATGTGCGGCAATTAATTTTTTTCAAACAGCTTATTACCTTCGTGTGAGTAACGTATCATTTTATATGACGTGGGGTGATAGATTCAGGATGAAGAGATCGTGTTCACAGCTCCCCCGGCTTTTGGCATAAATCGGCGACCCTGCCATTTCTTTTCTGTCAGGGTACGGGATTCGACCTTGCTTTCCTCGATTCGCAATCAGATACTATTTTGTCTTAATCACAAATAAATAAATATATGAATGGAATACTCAGGTGAATTACGAACAAGACCAAGCAATTGTTAATGCATATGTTTGAATTTTTTGGGGTACATTTTACATTAGTTAATAGTGCATCGCTTTTCATTATTGTGTAAATTTTTTCCTAGCGTCTTGTTTGTGCCGTCCACATCTTCTCTCGTATTTCTTCTTCAATGTCAGTAATAAATCGATTGAGTGTTCCTGCGCACTGCACTGTATGCGAATAGGCAGGTGCATCGGATCTTATAGCGAATGAGTACTAGAGGCCAGACGAGATACTCATGAAATATGGGAACAGTCAGAGCTTTGGTTCATGAGGAAGCAGGCGAAACTGCAGGTAGGACTATAAATGTGGAGCAGTTTCAAGGGGAATAGAGTAGTAATGTGGAAGGTACCCTGTTGCATACAAGCGGGATCAGGCAGCGACAATGAGTGATGAGAGTGACGAGATAGGCGGTAATGTAGAAAACACACAGGGCATGGAAACACATTTGCCCTAACCAACGATGATGATTTCACCAGTGGTAGGAGTAACATGCGGAGGCGAGAACACAGTGAGCATACTACGGATAATCGCAGCTGACAACGAGGAGACTACGACGTTACAGAAAGAACGAGACGAGAAAAGAGATAGGAAGTGTGGTGTCACCGCCAGACACCACACTTGCTAGGTGGTAGCCTTTAAGTCGGCCGCGGTCCGTTAGTATACGTCGGACCCACGTGTCGCCACTATCAGTGATTGCAGACCGATCGCCGCCACACGGCAGGTCTAGTCTAGAGAGATTCCCTTGCACTCGCCCCAGTTGTACAGCCGACTTTGCTAGCGATGGTTCGCTGACTGCATACGCTCTCATTTGCAGAGACGACAGTTTAGCATAGCCTCCAGCTACGTCATTTGCTACGACCTAGCAAGGCGCCATATTCAGGTACTATGAATGTATTCTGAACAGATTATATTGTGAATCAAGTACCGTCAAGAGCGACGTTTATCATTAATGGATTAAAGTTAAGTATCAAACTAATTACGTCTGCTTTCTGAATTCTAATTCCTTGTCATGTTCCAGACCTCACGTCAGAATAGTCCTTCCCTCCCCACACCTGCCTGCGTGAGCTAAAACGCGTACATTTCGGCCCCCAGTAGTATCACGGTGTTGGCTCTTCTGCCGACACAACAGGAAGCACGAAATGTCATAAGAGGAACTTGCTAGGCGGATAGAGGCGACGCTACATACGTTTACTGAGGTGCCACAGAAACACGTGGATCAGAATACTAAAGACATAAAAGAACCCCAAAAATCCCACGAGGATTTCCAGACGAAAGGGACAGAATTTAATAAGAAAGTTTCAGATGCATTAGAGACTCAAAGACCAACAATTACGAAAGTAGCGGAACAGATACAAAATGGTTCAAATGGCTCTGAGCACTATGGGACTTAACTACTGAGGTCATCAGTCCCCTAGAACTTAGAACTACTTAAACCTAACTAACCTAAGGACATCACACACATCCATGCCCGAGGCAGGATTCGAACCTGCGACCGTAGCGGTCACGCGGTTCCAAACTGACGCGCTTAGAGCCGCACGGCCACACCGGCCGGCGGAACAGATAAAGGAACTCCAGCAATCAAACAGAAAATAAATGAGATAGAACGCAAAGTCAGCGAAGAGGAAAAGATTGCGGAGAAGGGACCTGACAGACATCACTTGCACTGAGTTGCGACACAGCAGAAATGCAAGACCTGTTAAGGTTCAAGGAAAGTCAAGGAAAGACATCATGGTCCGCAAGCAGCAGGAAGAAATAATTATCGAGGAACTCGGACATCTGCCACTGAAAGTGTCACAAGCGTTAGGAGTGGTAAGAGGTACCGGCGCAACTGAGTGCAGCATCCCGTCGGTACTTGACATGGTGTTAGGTACGACAGGCAGTAACCAACATCGGTCACTCACAGACAATAGGAACATGCCATCGCGGACGCCGAGTGCCTCACGTTATGTCCACGGGGTCGACGGAAGGGAAAGCCTTCGACTTTAACTACTACCTGAAACTTCGTAAATTACAGATATTTTTTCCCTTGAGACATCAGTCTTCTACTTGTTTGATGCGACCGCCAAGAATTCCTCTCCTGTGCCAGACCCTCATCTCAGAGTAGTACTTGCAACCAACATCCTCAATTATTTACTTGATGTAGTCCAGTCTCTGTCTTCTTCTACAGTTTTTACCCTCTACAGCTCTCTCTAGTACCACGGAAATTATTTCCTAATGTTTTAAGGGATGTTCTATCAGTCTGTCTCTTTTTCTTGTCAGTATTTTCCATTATCAGTCCACATAATTTTCAACATTCTTCTGTAATACAACATCTCAAATGCTTCGATTCTCTTCTTTTCTAGTTTTCCTACAGTCCTTGTTTCACTGCTATAGCTAGCTGTGCCCATAACGTACATTATCAGAACTTTCTTCCTCAGATCAAGATCTATGTTTGATACTTACCTTGGCCTGGAATACCCTATTTGACAGCGACAGTCTGCTTTTTATGTCCTCTTTGCTCCGACCATCAAAAGTTGTTTTGCTTCCTAGGTAGAAAATTCCTTAAATTCATATACTTCGTCATCACCAATCTTGATGTTAGGCTTCACACTGTTCTATTTTCTGATACTTTTCATTACTTTCATCTTTCGTCGATTTACTCCAGTGCATATTCTGTACTCATTAAACTCTTCATTCCATTTAGCAGGTCCTGCAATTCTTCGTCATTTAAACAGAGTATAGCAATGTCTTCACGAATCTTATCACTGAAATGCTACACCAAAATTTCAGTCCCACTCTTGAACACTTTATTTCTGTCATTGCTTCTTCGATGTATAGGTTGAACAGTAGGGGGACAATAGCAATGTCTTCCCGAATCTTATCACTGAAATGCTACACCAAAATTTCAGTCCCACTCTTGAACACTTTATTTCCGTCATTGCTTCTTTGATGTATAGGTTGAACAATAGGGGAGCAAGACTGCATCCCCATCTTACTCCCTTTTCAATTCCAGCACTTCGTTCTTCCTCTCCCACTCTTATTGTTATCACTTGCTTTTTGTACATATAATATATTAACCGCCTTTTCCTATAGTTAATATTTCTCAGTTAATATTTCTCAGAAGTTCGAACGTCTTACACCGTTTTAAATTATCGAACGCTTTTTCCAGGCTGCCAAATCCTATGAAAGTGCCTTCATTATCTTCAGTATTGCCTCCATTATCAACTGCAACGTCAGAATTGCCTCTCTGGAGCCTAGACGTTTCCTACAGACAAAGTGACCTTCATCCAACAGATCTTCAATTTTCTTTTCCATTATTATATATATTGTGACTGTAGGCTTTCCCGGAGTAAACTATTGATGAAGGTTTCTCGGTCTCCAGTCGGATGGTAGCGTTGATATCTCGCGACGTTTCGGGAAGTGTCATACTACCCATCTTTGCCAGATGGGTAGTATGACACTTCCCGAAACGTCGCGAGATATCAACGCTACCACCCAGCTGGAGACCCGAGAAACCTTCATCATTATGTATATTATTCTTTGCAGAAACTTGCATACATGAGCTGTGAAGCAGATTGTGCAATAATTTTCCCACTTGTCGTCTCTTGCACTCTTCAGAATTGTGTGTGGATGATATTTTTCCGAAAGTAAGATAGTATGTCGCCAGGCTCATACACCAACGTGCATACTCGCGAATTACCCCAATGATTTTAGAAATTTTGATGAAATATTATCTTCTCCTTCGACCTGTTCGATTTTAAGTCTTCCAAAGCTCTTTTAAATTCTGATCTTGACACTGAATCTCCTATTCCTTCTGTATCGACTCCTGTTTCTTTTCCCATCACGTCATCAAACAAGTCACACCTCTTATAGAGGCCCTCTGCGTACTCTCTCCACCCATGTGCCCTCTCCTCTGCATTTAACAGTGATATTTCCATTGCACTCTTAATGAAACCACCAATGCGATTCATTTCACCGGAGATGCTTTTGATTTTTCGATATGCTGAGTCAGTGCTTTCGACAATAATTTCTTTTTGGATCTTTTCACATTTTTCCTCCAGCCATTTTGCCTTAGCTTTCCCACACCTCCTATTTATATCATTCCTGAGTGACTTGTATTCTGTATTTCTGAATTTCTCTGCTCGTTTTTGTACTTCCTTCTTTCATCGATCAGCTGCAGTTTTCCTTGTTTTACCCATGGTTTCTTCTCAGTTACCTTCTTTGTACCTTCTTTTACGCTCCTGTGATTGCGCTGTATAGAGATATCCATTCCTCTTCAACTGAACTGCCTATTGAGCTATTCCCTATTGCAGTATCTAGAGAAATTCAAGCGTATATCCTGATTCCTCACTAGTTTCATATCCCGCTTCTTTGGGCACTGATTTTTCCTGCCTACTTTCTTAAACTTCAGCCTAGTCTTCATCACTGAGTCTATATCTGCTCCTGGGTACACCTTACAGTCCAGTATCTGACTTCAGGATCTCTAGGTGACCAAGATGTATTCTAGCGGAAATCCTTCCGTATCTCCGTGTCTTTTCCAAGTACACCTCGTCCTCTTGTGATTCTTGAACTGTGTATTCGTCAATACCAGCTTTTTTACGCTGAGATGGTCTTAGTCCTGTTCAAATGGTTCAAATGAAACTGAGCACTATGGGACTTAACTTCTGAGGTCATCAGTCCACTAGAACTTAGAACTACTTAAACCTAACTAACCTAAGGTCATCACACAGATCCATGCCCGAGGCAGGATTCGAACCTGCGACCGTAGCGGTCGCGCGGTTCCCGACTGTAGCGTGTAGAACCGCTCGGCCACTCCAGCCGGCCTTGGTCCTGTCTCACTCCTAGTACAAAGTCTATATTCTCTTATAACCGCCGGTCGCGGTGGCCGTGCGGTTCTGGCGCTGCAGTCCGGAACCGCGGGACTGGTACGGTCGCAGGTTCGAATCCTGCCTCGGGCATGGGTGTGTGTGATGTCCTTAGGTTAGTTAGGTTTAAGTAGTTCTAAGTTCTATGGGACTTATGACCTAAGATGTTGAGTCCCATAGTGCTCAGAGCCATTTTTTCTTATAACCCTTTCTTCCACTCCTTCCCCTACAAACGCATTCCTGTCCTCCGTCGCTAATAGATTTTCATCACCCTTTAGGTACTGAATTACCCATTCAATATCAAAAAATACTTTATCACTTTATCTTCGACTTACGACTTCGCTATGTTTAGCTGAAGTATCGCTGTCGGTGTTCGTTTGCTGTCAATTCTGATGAGAACGACCTTGTCACTGAATTGTTCACATTTACTCACTCTTTGTCCTATTTTCCAATTCATAACGAATGCTACTCCGGTTATTCTATTTTGTGCAGCTGCTGGTATTACCCTATACTCATCTGACCAGAAGTCCTTGTCTTCCTGCCATTTCAGTTCACTGGCTGCGGCTAATCTAGATTGAGTTTTAGCGTTTCACTTTTTAGATTTTCTAGGTTTACTACCACGTTCAAACCTCTGATATTCCACACTCCGACTCATAGAACGTTGTGCTTTCATTAGTTATTCAATATTTTGCTCATGGTCACGTCCCTCTTGCCAGTCCACTCCCTGAGATCCGAATGGGGGACCAGTACGAAATCTTTTGCCAATCCAGAGATCATCATACACTTTTTCAATTACGTGTCACATGTCCTGTAGATATCTGGATACATATTTATTAAATGTCTTTAATGCAGTAGTTTCCATTGTCTTCTGCATCCTCATCCCGTTGATCGTTGCTTACTTTTCCTTGTTTAGGGGCGGTTTTCTCACCTCAAGGGCAAGAGAGCGCCCTGAACGTCTGTCCGCTCTTCCGCCATCTTTGACAAGACCGTTAGCTGAATTAGGGTGATTTCTTATTGCGGAATCCTCCGGCGCAATTGTTGATGATTTTATTCTGAACTTAAGAGATGGCGATGTACTTGAGGACAATATTATGGAAATGGAAGAGGATGTAGATGAAGATGAAATGGGAGATAAGATACTGCGTGAGGAGTTTGACAGAGCACTGAAAGACTTGAGTCGAAACAAGGCCCCGGGAGTAGACAACATTCCATTAGAACTACTGATGGCCTTGGGAGAGCCAGTCATGACAAAACTCTACCATCTGGTGAGCAAGATGTATGAGACAGGCGAAATACCCACAGACTTCAAGAAGAATATAATAATTCCAATCCCAAAGAAAGCAGGTGTTGACAGATGTGAAAATTACCGAACTATCAGTTTAATAAGTCACAGCTGGAAAATACTAACGCGAATTCTTTACAGACGAATGGAAAAACTGGTAGAAGCGGACCTCGGGGAAGATCAGTTTGGATTCCGTAGAAATGTTGGAACACGTGAGGCAATACTAACCTTACGACTTATCTTAGAAGAAAGATTAAGAAAAGGCAAACTTACGTTTCTAGCATTTGTGGGCTTAGAGAAAGCTTTTGACAACGTTAACTGGAATACTCTCTTTCAAATTCTGAAGGTGGCAGGGGTAAAATACAGGGAACGAAAGGCTATTTACAATTTGTACAGAAACCAGATGGCAGTTATAAGAGTCGAGGGGCATGAAAGGGAAGCGGTGGTTGGGAAAGGAGTGAGACAGGGTTGTAGCCTCTCCCCGATGTTATTCAGTCTGTATATTGAGCAAGCAGTAAAGGAAACAAAAGAAAAATTCGGAGTAGGTATTAAAATCCATGGAGAAGAAATAAAAACTTTGAGGTTCGCCGATGACATTGTAATTCTGTCAGAGACAGCAAAGGACTTGGAAGAGCAGTTGAACAGAATGGAGAATGTCTTGAATGGGGGATATAAGATGAACATCAACAAAAGCAAAACGAGGATAATGGAATGTAGTCAAATTAAATCGGGTGATGCTGAGGGGATTAGATTAGGAAATGAGACACTTAAAGTAGTAAAGGAGTTTTGCTATTTAGGGAGTAAAATAACTGATGATGGTCGAAGTAGAGAGGATATCAAATGTAGACTGGCAATGGCAAGGAAATCGTTTCTGAAGAAGAGAAATTTGTTAACATCGAGTATAGATTTAAGTGTCAGGAAGTCGTTTCTGAAAGTATTTGTATGGAGTGTAGCCATGTATGGAAGTGAAACATGGACGATAACCAGTTTGGACAGGAAGAGAATAGAAGCTTTCGAAATGTGGTGCTACAGAAGAATGCTGAAGATAAGGTGGGTAGACCACGTAACTAATGAGGAGGTATTGAATAGGATTGGGGAGAAGAGAAGTTTGTGGCACAACTTGACTAGAGGAAGGGATCGGTTGGTAGGACATGTTTTGAGGCATCTAGGGATCACAAATTTAGCATTGGAGGGTAGCGTGGAGGGTAAAAATCGTAGAGGGAGACCAAGAGGTCAATACACTAAGCAGATTCAGAAGGATGTAGGTTGCAGTAGGTACTGGGAGATGAAGAAGCTTGCACAGGATAGAGTAGCATGGAGAGCTGCATCAAACCAGTCTCAGGACTGAAGACCACAACAACAACAACAAGAGATGGCAGAGTTATTTCACGCAGTGTTGACCGTCTGATAGCACTAACAACTCTACGCAAACGCATCTGCTCTAGTTCGTTAAGTTGAGGCCGTCGGTACTGCGTCGTCCACGATGAGAGTAGTGAATGAAATTTGGTATTCTCGGCACACTCTTGACACTGTGGATCTCAGAATATTGACTTCCCTAACTATTTCCGAAATGGGATGCTCCATCCGTCTAGCTCTAACTGTCTTTCCGCGTTCAAAGTCTGGTAAGTACCGTCGTGCGACCATAATCACATCGGAAACTTTTTCACAAGAAGATCTGAGTACAAATGACGGCTCTTCGTATGCACTGTGCTTTTATACCTTGTGCGAGCGATACTACTGTCATATGTATATGTGTACATCGCTGTCCCTTGTCTTTGCCACCTCAGTGTACTACTGTCATATATATATGTGGACATCGCTGTCCCTTGTCTTTGCCACCTCAGTGTATTTGGTAAATTGGATGGCCCTATGAGCCTGTCACCGACAATTCCCACGCGTACATTGATACTGAATCGAACGTGACACCTCATCTCCACGATTGCTCTAGGCTTTGCATCTGCCTAAATGTGCATAATTACTATAGCATATCTCTTTTGCCTTATCTGTAAATAAAATGCATGCTTCAAACTGTGGATCTTCAACAATCGGCTGTAGAAGTCATTGTCAAAACTGGACGCAGTACATATGACAGGGATAAAGCACATGCTCGTGCAGACCTGACCATGCAGTGGTGTGGATGGCAGTACAGCAGCTACCGTTCTTCGCACACTTGCTCGAGGATTACCTCCTACATACCGAAATACCTGCTCCTTCGTCGCTGGCGGCCGTAATCTAGGGGGCTTAACTTGGCCCATTGTCCATGGTGCTAATGACCCACTGTGTGCAAGTCGCTGGAATAACCTTCTGTACATTTCTGCCAATAGCCTAGCGCGTTCTAGCAGTCATCCGGCATACAGTTCACGGACCTCGCGATTAGGGCCATCAGCTAACCTGTATCAGAATACCCCTTATTCCATTTACTTCGTGAAATAGAAGGCCTCCACTGAACTAACAAGTTTGTTGGCGTAGCCATCCTCCGCAGCAAGCCCAGAATTATTTATTTTGTAAAAAAAACTGCCTTTTGTTACTGCACTCAATTTATTTCTCCCTGACGCGTTTCACCTTTTTTCTACTCTAAGGCTTCTTCAGTTTTTTGCTGAACGATCAAGCACAGATGAAAAATATTTCATTGTATACACGAGCAGATAAAACAATAGAATAACACTCTAAAAAAGGATTGTTATCATAACATTAATAATAATACTACCCAACACCTTTTCACTCACTTGTCCACAAATCCCTCCAAACAACATTTAAACCAAAACTCAAATAAGCTGACCACCAAAGCTTCAACCACACTCTGTAACAGCTATTACATTCATATTCAACACTCTACAACTCAAATCACCAACCCGTTCCCCCCATCCCCCCCCTTCCCCCCACGAGCCAACCAGCACTCACACACACATAGACACGCACCTACACAGTGCCATCTCCAGACTACATGGAAGGAAACGCAATGCCAACAAACTTAAGTAATTACTTATTTACATAAAAACGCGACGGGAACTGTTTGATAATGTAAAAATAACAACATCAATACAAAACTGTATTGCTCTCGATCCCATAAAGATGTCTTAGAGTAAAAAAAGGCGCAACGAGTCTGGGAGAAATAAATTACAGTACACCAAGAAGAGACGTTTATATTTACAAAACAAATGTGCTCCACTGAACTGTTTACAGTACTGTATGTGCGAACTGCACAGAACAGAGTCGTTCAGCTAACGTAACGCATCTGCAGTGTAACATCAATTGACTGATGTAGCAGATTGCTGCACTGTTTTGACTCACATCAGCGCCACTAACAATGTCCTGAAAATTACAACTATTCAAACATGTGAAATCAACTGCAACAGTAAGACAGACTGAACCACCGAATATTACTTAATATTAGTCACAAGACGACCTATCTCTCAACGGGAATTGGCTTCCGGGCATGTCACTGCAGTAACCTACCACCTGATGTTGGAATACATGTATTTCTTTGAAACACCCTGTGTTATTTTAAATGTATAAAATAGTTTTAACTGGATTTTGAAACAAAATATATTTTCAAATTTTAGGTGATGGAAACCTCCTTGACCAACGTTACTGCCCATTACTGCTATTCACCTCTCAAATCATCTTTCCCAGGGTGACGTAACTAAAATTAACAAATTATCTCGTAATAAGTATATCACAGTCTCATTTATGCGGACATATGAATGTATTTTCAGATCCCTAAAATCATTCATGGTGCGCCCTTGAGAACTACCAGCACTTTCTGAATTAACGATTGAAATCTGGATACTGCCCTCGCTAATGACCATGCCAAACATTATACCCTCACTTAAATTTGGATGTCATGTGCAATCGAGCAAGCAGTTAAGTTCTGTTGTCAAATGCCTCTCCATCTAACTTCACAGTCGCCACTTTGTGAAACATTATAATGATTACAGAGTACTTCATTTTACTAATGTTTACTGCAAAAGTAAACACTTAACAGTATTTCCTTTATAAAGGTAGTGTTTGGATTATAGACCTATTTTAGAGTATAAATTTGACAGAAAAGATGCTGCTGTATTATCTGAACAGTGCTCAATATTTAAATCCTGCATCTCTCAGAGTAAATCATTGACAGATAAAGCATCTTAAACGCTTTATTTTAGACGAGCTATTTCTCATACATTGGAATATGTTATCTTAGTTCAAATGGTTCAAATGGCTCTGAACACTACGGGACTTAACATATGAGGTCATCAGTCCCCTAGAACTTAGAACTACTTAAACCTAACTAACCTAAGGACATCACACAAATCCATGCCCGAGGCAGGACTCGAACCTACGACCGTTGCGGTCGCGCGGTTCCAGACTGAAGCGCCTAGAACCGCTCTGCCACACCGGCCGGCTGTTATCTTAGTTAAATATGCTTAAAACCTTCCAAATTCGGTGATCATGTATCTAATGTAAGTTACAGATTATTTATAAGGTATAGTGAATCATAAACGACACGTAGGATATAATATAGATGCTTATTAAGTGATTACCCACCACAAATTCTCTCACAAAGCGTCTGGCCATGATCGCATTATTAGTGACACAAAAATTATTTCCCCTATCGCGTTTTCGCGAAAACTGTCTGGGAAAAACCTGTGGCCAAAATACTAAGCATTATTTTAAAATATTCCTTCGCGAGTCATATAGGGGAGTTTTTCCGATCGTGCTATTCACACATCAGTGCAGGAAGAGACAAAACGCACCTAAGAAAACGTTGTATTTAGTTGTAGTAAGTATATAATTAAGAAGTGTTTCATCATATGCTACTAACCTTTAGATGTAAGTAAGAAATGTCAGCAGCAAATTTGAGTTTCAGATTTTTCGAGTTTTGCAGGAGGTCTCTTGCGCTAGAGCAGGCCAGTAGGATTCTGATGCCCTGATAAGCGAGCTGCTGCTTTTATAGTGGAGGTCATCACGTTGCTTGGCGGATGTGCGCAGCGAGGGAGGGGGGAGCGATAGGGAATCATGGAGGGGATGAAGTTTACGTAACGCGTTGAGGTAGAGCGGCGGAAAATGAATTCATATTGTGAAGCGGTGATGCTGCAGAAAACAGTCAGTTTCCTTTGGCTACGCTATATTGTCCAATGTGTTCAAATAGGGCAACCGATTTTGAACAACCTTGTACATGAGATAAATGTTAGTAAAAGTCTTGAAGACGTTGCGTCGTTACTCCACAGCTAGTGTTGGCGAAGCGTCGGAGGGCGAGGACAGCTGCCGCAGTTTTCTGAAGACGACAGGTACAATTTTTTCTCAGATAGACGATTCTAAAACAACATGGTCACCAAAACCTGTTATAATATTTGTCATTCTAGTACGTTAGCGCTGTATAACAACTAAACGTGTAATACATAATAGCCTACGCCGGCCGGTGTGGCCGAGCGGTTCTAGGCGCTTCAGTCTGGAACCGCACGACCGCACCTATTTATACTCAGCTGTGTGCCTCTGTTTTGCCAAGTGCGCCATTTCATGTTACATACACATAACTCGCTAGCCTGGCCAGTGGGCCCCTTCTGTCTGCGCCATGCGCCATGCAAACTGCTGTGTGTGCCTACTCCGGCATTCTACGCCCCTGTGGCGTCTATTTGCCTTCGCAACTGCTGGTATGCGTAACTCACTGCAATCGGGCCCACACCTGGCTGTAACTTTTGCTCAGAATATCGCACAAATCAAACTTTCCCTATCCTAATCGGTGGTGCTGCTACAGGGGATTAATTCAAGAAACAGACCAAATATGAGTAGAAGATCACTGTCGGTAAGAGCAGCAATTTCTCTGACATCAGCATCAGCACATTCTTATCAACTTCACCTGAATAAAAAGAGGAAAGAGCGGAATCCGAAAAAAATTAGGTGTTGTATAATTCTCCAAAATCTTAATTATTTGGAAGTTGGGAAGAGTCATAGTGACCACTGTAGAAATCAGATACATAAATCAAAGTGAAATTAAGTTATGTAGATACTTGATAATTTCTACTGCGAATTATCTATTTTGTCGTTTCATTACCGGATGTGCTGGTAATCAGATTCCAAAAGATCGTTGGCAGGCAGATAAGTCTGGTGACTATGGACCGTGTGTGTATTAAACATGATGCAACAAATAATTTTGCGTTACGTGGAATAGTATAGGTCAGACTAGGTGACATAAATTTAGATTCCAAAGGTTCGACGTTTCTGGTTTGTGCAAATTTGCACTTAACAGCGCGGAAATGAGCATGTCATAAATTTCCAACTTCAGTCACATTGAAACCTAGAAATATTGTTGTCGTTAGTAACAAGGGTTAGCAACCATACTCTTAAAATTAAGCATAGACAAAGGTATAGATTTATCTATTATTATTCAGCTTCATAAAAGCTCATTCATTGCTGCTTACATCCTAAGCAAGCGAGCAAGAAGGCTTACAAAGAACAAATGATGACAAAAGATACGAGGTGAATGCCTCACATTTTCACAAAGGGATGTCGTAATGCTCATCAGCGACCGCTGCACAAGCGTATGGCAATATTTGTGTGTAACGTCTTCTTGAATGGGTGTTGACATCATTGGCATCAATATGGAAGCAGCCATTCAAGAGTAATCTCGTGGGGATTTGCTTTCAAGTAATGTGGTACATATAAGTAGTAATAGTAGTGCTATGCCACATTTCATTCGGTAGGAAGTTGCACTACTTTTATATTTCCTGCATTAATTTGAAAAGATTTAAAACAATTGATCCAGGTAGTACAATAGTTTTTTGTTGAATAATTGCTTGTACTACGTGCAGTTTTGGCTTTCTTTTGGTAACACATCATGTACTTAGCACTTGCTCAAACGACGAGAATTTAATACACTCTTGATAGGTTGAACAGGTAGTGGTTGTAGGATTGTAGTTTTTGAAACAAGTATGGTTTGAGTGAAGTTCACTAATTTTAACAGTTCTGTAGCATGTCATATCATTTCGCCGCCGATTACAAAGATTATGTTGTATGAATTTAGTTCATACTTTACAGATTTGAGGCGAAACACTTCATGCTGGTTATGCTGTGATTATAGGTTGAAGGTTGGTGCAGGAGGCTCAGATCTCAGTGACCAAGGACTTTGTTGACTTGGTATTTTCAGATGATATCGGACTCAGATGAATGGTCGGACTTTGCGCACGAAATTTACTACTAAACAGCAGGCGTGATAGTGTATGTTTCCCATGTTTTCCTTACACAGCATCGTGTCGTTGGATCACATGGAACAATTGTACAATTAGATTAGTACAACGTAAAGGAAAGCTTAACCTAGTTGTGTTAAAAGACAGTTTCATTAGATTAAAAATAACAGGTTTTTCGTTATATGATATACACTACTGCCCATTAAAATTTCTACACCACGAAGATGACGTGCTACAGACGCGAAATTTAACCGTCAGGAAGAAGATGCTGTGATACGCAAATGATTAGCTTTTAGAGCATTCACACAAGTTTGGCGCCGGTGGCGATACCTACAACGTGCTGACATGAGGAAAGTTTCCAACCGATTTCTCATACACAAACAGCAGTTGACCGGCGTTGCCAGGTGAAATGTTGTTGTGATGCCGCGTGTAAGGAGGAGAAATGGGTACCATAACGTTTCCGACTTTGATAAAGGTCGGATTGTAGCCTATTGCGATTGCGGTTTACCGTATCGCGACATTGCTGCTCACGTTGCTCGAGATCCAATGGCTGTTAGCGGAATATGGAATCGGTGGGTTCAGGAGGGTAATAGGGAACGAGGTGCTGAATCCCAACGGCCTCTTATCACTGGCAGTCGAGATGACAGGCCTCTTATCCGCATGGCTGTAACGGATCGTGCAGCCACGTCTCGATCAATGAGTCACCAGATGGGGACGTTTACAAGACAACAACCATCTGCACGGACAATTCAACGACGTTTCCAGCAAAATGGACAATCAGCTCGGAGACCATGGCTGCGGTTACCTTTGACGCTGCATCACAGACAGGAGCGCCTGCGATGGTGTACTCAACGACGAACCTGGGTGCACGAATGGCAAAACGTCATTTTTTCGGATGAATCCAGGTTCTGTTTACAGCATCATGATGGTCACAATCGTGTTTTGCGATATCGCGGTGAACGCACATTGGAAGCGTGTATTCGTCATCGCCATACTGGCGTACCACCCGGCGTGATGGTATGGGGTGCCATTGGTTACACGTCTCGGTCACCTCTTGTTCGCATTGACGACACTTTCAACAGTGGACGTTACATTTCAGATGTGTTACGACCCGTGGCTCTACCCCTCATTCGATCCCTGCGAAACGCTACATTTCGACAGGATAATACACGACTGCATGTTGCAGGTCCTGTATGGGCCTTTCTGGATACAGAAAATGTGCGACTGCTGCCCTGGGCAGCACATTCTCCAGATCTCTCACCAATTGAAAACGTCTGGTCAATGGTGACCGATCAACTGGCTCATCACAATACGCCAGTTACTACTGTTGATGAACTGTGTCATCGTGTTGAAGATGCATGGCCAGCTGTACCTGTACACGCCATCCAAGCTCTGTCTGACTCAATGCCCCGGCGTATCAAGGCCGTTATTACGGCCAGAGGTGGTTGTTCTGGGTACTGATTTCTCAGAATCTATGCACCCAAATTGTGTGAAAATGTAAACACCTGTCAGTTCTTGTATAATATTTTTGTCCAATGAATACCCTTTTATCCTCTGCATTTCTTCTTGGTGTAGTAATTTTAATGACCAGTAGTGTATCTGATGCGAGTCTCAGACCGAAGAGGAATCATCAAGAACGAGTCTACTTTTTCGTAGCTAATTCTTTCGTCAATAAATTACCTCTTTGAAGTGATGTGTCGATATCGATTCTGTTCTTGTTACCATAGCTGTCTCAGAGAGGTTTCGCATGGGGCCGTTAGCGCGCGCGGTCTCGTACTTGAGTAGATTCACACAGCGAAGCGCGAGGCGGGAATTGAGCGGCTGTGTTTGAGTTTTGGGGGGGGGGGGGAACGACAGTGTGTGATACGAGTAGGGGTTGCTGGCGTGGTTGTGCGCCGGTGCTGTACGCTTGTGTTATGGGAAGCTCAGTTATGCGACAGGTACGGATCCTGCGGTGTGCGAATGCGGATTTTCCTAGACTGCTGGACTGGAATGGTATAGGCACACCATACGTTAAGTTTGGCCGGAATTTCCTACTGACAGACTTTTGGTGAGCTCTTTCTGTCCTGTTTAATGTTAATAATGAGGAGCGGCTGAGTTTATTCCGACTAGTTATCCAAGTATCGAGTTCGTCACTAGTAGTGTCAAGACCATACTCGAGATTAGAGAGGTGTTTACTGACATTTACTTGTGGATTAAAGAACTGTTGAGGCACGCCAGGCAATTATATTTGAAACTTTGTAAGACTTGGATGATTTAAGGGGATTTAAGACCACCGTGCCAAGGTGCGTTCTGCTAAGCGGTTTGTAAAATAATATTGCGTGTGTTAATACCTGTTGTAAAACCTTGTTATCTGTCATCTAAATTTGCTGCGTCTCCATTTTGTAGTACATGGCAGTGAGCACTATCAGCTCTGTGGGACCACAACAGACGCCCTTGCCAGATGCGTAAATTCGCGTTCTAGTAATAGCGTTTTCGAAATGTTCAAATGTGTGTGAATTCCTAGGGGTCCAAATTGCTGAGGTCATCGGTCCCCTGTCTTACACAGTACTTAAACTGACGTATGCTACGAACAACATACACACACCCATCCCCGAGGGAGGACTCGAACCTCCGGCGGGAAGGGCTGCGTAATCCGTGACATGGCGCCTCAAACCGCGAGGCCACTCCGCGCGGTAGCGTTTTCCTCTTTAAATTCGCTTATTGTGGTACTCAGCACTGTAAAATTTTGATACTGGTTGGTTAGAACGTGCATAGTTCTTATTTATACCGCATTTTGAATCATTCAGATTGACTGCCTTTCCTTGCTTGCCTACTTGTTGTTTATCTGTCGGTTACGGTTTAAAATTTTTGGCGTTTCTCTTTAATTTTAATTGAATCTGTGTGTAGACCGTTGCCTCTGTCCTGTCTTGAAAGCTTCAGCTTTAAAGCTTGTTGCTTCTCTAGCCAAGTACTGTTAGCTGACATGTAAGAATGGGTCTTCAATATTTGAACCATTGATTTCTGTAAGGTATGTTAACAAAGACTGCAGTTGTCGAATGATGCCATATTCAAAATAGCACCAACTGCCAAGCGTTCTCCGCTACACACTGAATGTCTGAAGCCAACTGGCCTAATGTCGGACGTAGTTGGGCGTGCAAATTTCGTAAAGGTTCGGCGTGATGGACATAATTCTATATGAACATCGTCAGAAACAGATACAGAAGAGCAACTGCTGAAATGAAAATTGCAGTAGCAAATATAATATAAAGTGGAAATTGTGTGTAGAGTTTTACTGTACTAGAGTGTATGCCACCAGAAAATATTAAAATAAAACAACTTTACTCACAACAATATAGCATTGAATGTAGTTAGTGACAAATCATTATTACTTCCACGTTATTAATTGGTTATTTTGACAATAGCTACCACAGAAAGTTTAGATAAGACATGAAATTTGTGTCTAGTACGAGAATACGATTACCAACTTTCTGTCAGTGGCCACGTACATTTAGGAGGATATTATTTTCATCAAATTGGCTATGATGAGCTTCGTTCTTTAGTTTCGGGCACTCAACATCTTAGTTATCAGAGGTGATAGTCGTAACCATGTGAATGTTAGTAGCCATTTAACAAATGAAGCGAAGTTTTTTTTTTCTCGGTGGAAGGCGGTAGGTGATGATTGATGTGTCGACAGAAGTGCCGACACAGTGTTATTTTAGGGACCGATGACCATGGCAGTCTGGTCCCTTTCATCCCCCAAACCAACCAACCAACAGTGTTATTTTGAGGGGGCCGATAGGCACGCTATCTAACGCAGACGGGCGTGAATTCTGGAACAGGATAACTATTGAATGGTAGCAAGAAAAGTACGTAGCTGCTTTATACTTAACTTTAATGACTCCTTGTGATACATCTCTCTTGACTATACAAATGCGACTCGTAAGATACATGCACTGTTACAATTGGCGCTTTGCTAGGTCGTAGCTATGGACTTAGCAGAAGGCTATTCTAACTGACTCTCGGCAAATGAGAGGAAGGCTTCGTCCGTATTGTCGCTAGCAATGTCGTCGTACAACTGGGCTGAGTACTCTCTCGTATATCGAGACCTGCCTTGTGGTGGCGCTGGGTCTGCGATCACACAGTGGCGACACGCGGGTCCGACATGTACTAAATGGACCGCGGCCGATTTAAGCTACCAACTAGCAAGTGTGGTGTCTGGCGGTGACACCACAATGATAATTACTATTCTACATATACCGTACCCGCTCAGATCTTAAAGGCTGCCCGTTTACTTTAGCCTCAGCCACATCTGATGGATCCTGGTCGATGGAAGTGACTGAAATTGTGGCACCTGGTACTGAATGTGCACATCACATTCAATTTTAACTGAGTACAGAACTCTTCGATACAGTGGCATTCCGAAACTCCCCCCACTGAACGCATTTCAACACTTAGCTAATGCGCACTCCAGCTAGTGTGTGTCAATTATAACCAAAAAAAGTTAAACGGCCACAAGGTGAGATAGCCCAGTGGACTCCCAATAGTCTCTCTCTCTCTCTCTCTCTCTCTCAAACATTAATTTGAAACAAATGCCGTATTCCCAATGGTTCATTGACGCTACACATGTCCTGCATATTTGTTTTTGACCTAGTGGCGTGAACTCATGTGTCTTTCCTATCCAAGCTCTTTGACGTTGAGGATGTTCCTTTGTGCACGGGGACTTTACTGTAAAATTGTTGGCAGAATTCGCAAGACCCCTCGCCTTATCGTTGGGCTGAACTTCACAGCTTTACTGTCTATGATGCAGCATGACAGTCAAGGAGGCATAGTGCTAACAAGACATAAAAATTATTCCATACCGTCTTGGCGTGTTGGTACAGAAATCTTCTATTCCTACTGTTTAAGAAAACAGTCGTAGGTTGCACAACGTTCTTTATTAGCTCAGGAGCCAAGCGTTTCGCTTGTCATGAAAGTATTATACCGAACAAAACATACTAAAATATAACCTGTACGAAAAAAATATTATAAATTAACGAAATAAAACACCAGGATTGCGCATAAGTAGAGAACGAAGGAGAAGCCGAAAAATGCGCACTATCAAATGGGAGCGACAACACTCATAGCTAGCCGGCCGGTGTGGCCGAGCGGTACTAGGCGCTTCAGTCTGTAACCGCGCGTTCTCTACGGTCGCAGGTTCGAATCCTGCCTCGGGCATGGATGTGTGTGATTTCCTTAGGTTAGTTAGGTTTAAGTAGTTCTAAGTTCTAGGGGACTGATGACCTTAGAAGTTAAGTCCCATAGTGCTCAGAGCCATTTGAACCAATTCTACACGCGGACGGCACGCTCGCTGATACTACATGCACCGTGCGTGTGTCTGACTAGCAGTCATTCATCGTCAGGTGAAGCTACAATCGCCTGGACGGGTTTATATCGATAGTATGTCGGTGGTCGTAAAATTTCTGGCAGATCAGTGTAAATGTGGTAGGCAGACAGTACTCCTCACTGCCGAGACCCAGCGTGTCACATTCACAGCAGCGACCATACATGGGTTAGATTTCGAACTTCTAGGACTACTTCATCACGAACTTTGGTAACTGTTCACAGTATATAAAAAACTGATCTTTTAGAAAAGCTGAAGTATAAAAACAACCTTCTAGCCCCAAATAAAGCCGAATCCATTCCATCTGTGAAGCAATAAATATTATTATTATACACTACTGGCCATTAAAATTGCTACACAAAGAAGAAATGCAGATAAGAAACGGGTATTCATAGGACAAACATATTATACTAGAACTGACAGGTGATTAGATTTTCACGCAATTTGGGTGCATAGATCCTGAGAAATCAGTACCCATAGCAACCAGCTCTGGCTGTAATAACGGACTTCATACGCCTGGGCATTGAGTCAAACAGAGCTTGGATGGCGGGTACAGGTACAGCTGCCCATGCAGCTTCAACGCTATACCACAGTTAATCAAGAGTAGTGACTGGCGTATTGTGACGAGCGAGTTGCTCGGCCACCATAGACCAGATGTTTTCAATTGGTGAGAGATCTGGAGAATGTGCTGGCACATCACAGCATTTTCTTCTTGTCGGTCAAATTTCGCGTCTGTAGCACGTCACCTTCGTGGTGTAGCAATTTTAATGGCCAGTAGTGTACGTTCCCCAGAGGAGATAGGTAAGATTCGACGGAGAGCAGCGCGACATTTCACCCAGTTGCAGTGACGGATTGACGGATACAAAATAAACGTTGCGGCTCTTGAAGAGATTTATTCTTGGAATTCCGAGAACTAACATCTCAAAAGCAGTCGAGCAACATACTAATTCCTCTCATATGGCTCGCGCAAAATGAGCGTGGCCCTGAAGTCATTGGCGATACTAGAGCGACACGGAGTACTCTCGCAACACTCCGTATGTGGCTTGCGGACAAACACTAAATCTATGATGAACTACGTATCTTGAATGATCCGCAGAGTTCTTATTAGTTTCTAATAAAGCAAAAGTTGCTTTGTCCGTGGCACTTACCCCTTTGATGAGGGAGGGATTTTCTTGTAGTACAGAGAGCCTGTATTAAGCTAAATGTGAACACGCTTGAAATTTGATTCTCATCATCGAACGTGGCAACCTTACAGATTAAACACACAAATGAAGTTATCTACAAACGGATGCGCGAGACTGCGTCGTTACTAATCGCGTCGTTTTATCATAAACAGATTATCACATGTACGTAACTGATATGACTTAGCTATCATTGTTACACTTTTAATCAGTGTACCCTGAGAAAAAAATAAGCTGTTGTAGTGCTGAAAGCGC
The DNA here is from genome assembly GCF_021461395.2 of Schistocerca americana. Taxonomy (NCBI): domain Eukaryota; kingdom Metazoa; phylum Arthropoda; class Insecta; order Orthoptera; family Acrididae; genus Schistocerca; species Schistocerca americana. The sequence goes on along the minus strand of NC_060120.1, from coordinate 658,373,761 downwards.
AATATTACGTTATCTGGGATATTTTCACTTCGTTACCTGTGGCATGTCCGCCCTGGTAGCTGAGTGGTCAGCGTGACAGACTGTCAATCCTCAGGGCCCGGTTTCGATTCCCGGCTGAGTCGGAAATTTTCTCCGCTGGGGGACTGGGTGTTGTGTTGTCCTAGTCATCATCATTTCATCCCCATCGACGCGCAGGCCGCCTAAGTGGCGTCAAATCGAAAGACCTGCAGCCGGCGAACGGTCTACCCGACGGGAGGCCCTAGCCACACGACATTTCCATTTACCTGTGGCATGAAAGTCATGGGAACCTTTTACAGCTGTGTCCATATGAGGTTGCATTAAAATGAAAAGACGCTACTGGTGTCGCTGAAACGCGAACACATTTCACCTTGTTGATGTTGAATTTGAGCGACGAATATCTTAGGAAATATGTCGCGTTTGTTGCACACTGTAAATTTTCAACAGTCGATGATTATCTTGTTTCATTTTTCCAGTTACATTTCAGAACTCAATTGTCACCATTCGTTCGGTCGAATTCTGAAGGAGAAAGAAATGAATGAAAACTGGGATTGAATGTCGATTGACAACTTTTTCATTAGTGAGGGAGTACAAGCCAAGAGTGCACAAAAATCTGCATCTAATTACATACTCCGAAAATACCTGCTAAGGGCACGGTATAGGGTTCTTTGCGTGGTACCACATGTAAGGGGTTTTCCCCGTCCAGTCGCATGACGAACACGGGATTAACTGGGAAATAGATACCTCTGTACGTGGTGTAATTAGTCTACTGTCGTCTTCCAGGTCACGCCGGGAGCGATACGTAGGAGGCTGAAAGAATATTCCAAATTCTTCGCCTGATACTGGTTCCTGAAATTTTGTGTCTGGGCTTTCGCAAGAGAAGTTCCTATTTTCAGGGGTCTCCGTATTCACACTTTCTCAACATTGCTGTGACACTCTGCCATGAGTAAAACATACCTGTGACCATTAGTGCCACCCTTCACTGTATATGTACAGTATCTCGTGTTAGTCCATGTGGTAAGGGTAGTACATACTTGAGCAATATTTTGAGACGTGGCACACAAGTGCTTTGTAAGCAGACTCACTTAATTTCTCTGTTATGCTGCCAATGAACCGACGTCTGCTGCATGCCTTTCTTATGACTGAACCGATGTGATTGTTCTGTTTCATATCCCTACAAATTGTTACAGCCATTGCATCTTCTAACAACCCTACCACAACAAAGGTCAAAAATTAATTATGATTGTAGTATTGCTCACGCTGCTAAATATTGCATTTTCAGGCAACACCAAAGTTATATTATGTGGTAGGTGTCATTAAGGCACAGTTAATAAAGTCATTTCTTGAAATAATGGATAAACTAGGCACTCATCTTTTCGTGTTTCCCACGCTGGTCTCGTTGTGAACTCATGGCTCAATCGCCGAAAATCTAGGTAGTGATGATTCCAAACTCGAATGCAAAGAGGCCTAGGTGTTATTCTGCGATATTCAAAAGTTTTATAGATGTGTGTCACAAACCATTCTTGAAGATTTAACTTTTGCAAGTTAGGACAATGGCGATGTAAAAAAGTAATCAGCACTCCGAATTTAAGTTACACTTCTTTTTTATTACTTTTGTTGCAATATCAGGTAACTCGTTCCAAAACATCACTTCACGATATAAAACATACTTGAAAATATCTTCCTCGCTGTTAAAGTTCACATTTCATAAACTGACTACAATTTGCGTCTTTTTAACATGACAACCAAAGCTTGACTTTCTAATAACCGCTTACGCGCCCAAAAATCAGAGTTACAAGTACGTCAAAGATCATAGTGACAAAAGAAAGAATACACATAAGAATAATATCATTGCAATATACACATATCGATGTATCGACGTACCTCTACATTAATTAAATCAAATCTGACTGTTGTCACAGAAGTATGTTAACTATTTTACAGAAACACAGTAGAATATTGCTGGTATCGAGAGGTTGAGGTGAGGTGCCGTAATGGTTACGTAATTCAAATACCATTACAATCTGTATGAGTTAACCAATACCAGCCGTGACTCATTCATATTGTAATCGTAGAATGCTTCTCTGCGCTTTATGATTTGCACACTTTATTTTATTTCTGAACATTTAAAACAAGTTTCTAATCCTCGCATCAGTTTGAAGTATTATCAGGATCTGACTGCGTATTTTCTTTCTTCCTTTTTTTTTCTTTTCGCTGGTAGTACTTCGCTGAGGCAACTACGTTATCTTCTACATGTCTGACGTGACTGTTAGTACAGTCTGCTGGAATTCGGTCGTGTCCTTTTTTACTGCCATCCAAGTATTCGCCTTAAGAGACAGGCACGAACAAACAATCTTTGGATCACCGGACGTGGATGTGAACGCTTTTCCTCCAGAAAGCGCGTCCAGTGTGTTATGTCCAAAGTGTTTACCTCGGCCCTATCTTGTTCCGTCGCGCTCGATGTGCATGAATGTTTACTGCTTTGTAAGTAGGCTGTTTATGTTTTCTTATTCGCAACGTTACGTAGCGCTCTGTATGAAAATCACTGGCTGTGCTGTGTGCAGTCTGTGGCTAGTTTGCATTGTTGTCTGCCATTGTAGTGTTGGGCAGCTGGATGTGAACAGTGCGTAGCGTTGCGCAGTTGGAGGTGAGCCGCCAGCAGTGGTGGATGTGGAGAGAGATGGCAGAGTTTTGAAATTTGTAAGACTGGATGTCATGAACTGCTATATACACTCCTGGAAATTGAAATAAGAACACCGTGAATTCATTGTCCCAGGAAGGGGAAACTTTATTGACACATTCCTGGGGTCAGATACATCACATGATCACACTGACAGAACCACAGGCACATAGACACAGGCAACAGAGCATGCACAATGTCGGCACTAGTACAGTGTATATCCACCTTTCGCAGCAATGCAGGCTGCTATTCTCCCATGGAGACGATCGTAGAGATGCTGGATGTAGTCCTGTGGAACGGCTTGCCATGCCATTTCCACCTGGCGCCTCAGTTGGACCAGCGTTCGTGCTGGACGTGCAGACCGCGTGAGACGACGCTTCATCCACTCCCAAACATGCTCAATGGGGGACAGATCCGGAGATCTTGCTGGCCAGGGTAGTTGACTTACACCTTCTAGAGCACGTTGGCTGGCAAGGGATACATGCGGACGTGCATTGTCCTGTTGGAACACCAAGTTCCCTTGCCGGTCTAGGAATGGTAGAACGATGGGTTCGATGACGGTTTGGATGTACCGTGCACTATTCAGTGTCCCCTCGACGATCACCAGTGGTGTACGGCCAGTGTAGGAGATCGCTCCCCACACCATGATGCCGGGTGTTGGCCCTGTGTGCCTCGGTCGTATGCAGTCCTGATTGTGGCGCTCACCTGCACGGCGCCAAACACGCATACGACCATCATTGGCACCAAGGCAGAAGCGACTCTCATCGCTGAAGACGACGCGTCTCCATTCGTCCCTCCATTCACGCCTGTCGCGACGCCACTGGAGGCGGGCTGCACGATGTTGGGGCGTGAGCGGAAGACGGCCTAACGGTGTACGGGACCGTAGCCCAGCTTCATGGAGACGGTTGCGAATGGTCCTCGCCGATACCCCAGGAGCCACAGTGTCCCTAATTTGCTGGGAAGTGGCGGTGCGGTCCCCTACGGCACTGCGTAGGATCCTATGGTCTTGGCGTGCATCCGTGCATCGCTGCGGTCCGGTCCCAGGTCGACGGGCACGTGCACCTTCCGCCGACCACTGGCGACAACATCGATGTACTGTGGAGACCTCACGCCCCACGTGTTGAGCAATTCGGCGGTACGTCCACCCGGCCTCCCGCATGCCCACTATACGCCCTCGCTCAAAGTCCGTCAACTGCACATACGGTTCACGTCCACGCTGTCGCGGCATGCTACCAGTGTTAAAGACTGCGATGGAGCTCCGTATGCCACGGCAAACTGGCTGACACTGACGGCGGCGGTGCACAAATGCTGCGCAGCTAGCGCCATTCGACGGCCAACACCGCGGTTCCTGGTGTGTCCGCTGTGCCGTGCGTGTGATCATTGCTTGTACAGCCCTCTTGCAGTGTCCGGAGCAAGTATGGTGGGTCTGACACACCGGTGTCAATGTGTTCTTTTTTCCATTTCCAGGAGTGTATATTATGACTATTAAGGTAAATACATTGATTGTTCTCTATTAAAAATCTTTCATTTGCTAACTATCCCTATCAGTAGTTAGTGCCTTCCGTAGTTTGAATCTTTTATTTAGCTGGCAGTAGTGGCGCTCGCTGTATTGCAGTAGTTCGAGTAATGAAGATTTTTGTGAGGTAAGTGATATGTGAAAGGTATACGTTAATGTTAGTCAGGGCCATTCTTTTGTAGCGATTTTTGAAAGTCAGATTGCGTTGCGCTAAAAATATTGCGTGGTAATTTAAGCACAGTCCTACATAATTTTTCAAAGGGGACGATTCATATGTCGACCCTTAGCCGAGGATACCTCACTGGAATCTTCTGATTTTTTTCTTGTAGTTTGTGCAATTAGTGCAGCCTTTGTTTATTGCTAGCGCGTGTAATTGTAGAGAGAATTTCCTTTGTAGTTGTAGTTTTTCATTCTTGTACAGTAAAACAGTTGTGGCATGCATGTAGATTTGCACCAAGTATTTCGCAGCTGCGGTTGCAATTAACTAGGTATTATTTTCAGTGCTATGTTAATGTGTTCCCCTATTTTTGCTCTTCAAATTGTGTTTTTCTGTGTTGTCGTGTGAAATATTGTGACAATAATGGCGTGTGAAAAACGTAATACTAGGCTCCAAAGTAAACTGAGAAATGACAGTGAAGACGAAAGCAGTGTGTTAGCGCCACCGTGTAATGAATTAACTAATGTTCAACATAGTAATTTGGTAATTGTGCATAGGGAAATGGAGCGGGCGGGAAACAATGGCGTAGGCAGTGAAACAATTAGTGAACAGGGAAGCATTATCGATCGATCGCTCGGCAACAGCTCGCCTCAGGAATCCGAAATGACAGGGCACAATTTTGCAAATACTGTAGATTCAGGTTTTGCGTCCTCACCGTTTTCTCAAATAAGTCAAGACACATTTTCTGCTTGTCAAAATTTGAATGTTGCTGGTGCAAATGCACTGCCGAAAAGCTTAGAGGAACAGATTCCAGACACTAATGCATTGTCATTCAAGCTAATGCAACAAATGGAACAAAATCAGAGACAGACACAGCAAAAGCTTCAAAAGTTAGACACAATGGAACGAAATCTGAAAAAATTAGACACAATGGAACAACACCAGAGACAAACACAGCAAAAGCTTCAAAAGTTAGACACAATGGAACAAAATCTTCAAAAGTTAGATGCAATGGAACAAAATCTTCAAAAGTTAGACACCACACTTGAACAAACACGTGAAAATTTAACTACTGAGTTACATAAAATCGAATCGAAATGTCAAAAAGTCTGTAATGACATAAAAACACAAATCTGTGAGCATTTCCAACCTATTCTTTCACATCATGAAAATGCATTACGGAATCACGAAGCAGCCATAAAAGACTGCAAACTACTGTTCATGAAAATCCTGAGACCTTGCAAGCTAAAATTGACTCAGTTGCATCTACCGATTCGGCTATGCAACTTGCAAAAACTCAGGAAAACTTAAAGGACACATTAGATACGATTTCAACACAAATGGACACTCTGAAACTTGGTTCAGAAAAACACACAGAGGAAATAATTTCACTAACGGATAAAGTAGCCGAACTTTTAGATCAGTTCACTAACTTATCTACAAAGGTAGATGATGATCTGAATGACACAAGACCTGTAGCCATCACTGACACAGAAGAGTATGAACAAATTAAGAAATTCAAACAAAATCAGAATCAAATTAATACGCAACACAAAAGAGAAATCCGGGAAGTACAAGATCAGTTGGCACAAGTAATACAAAAATTACATATTTCAGAGGACACTCGCGCTCCAACACGGGAAGAGGAACTTAGAAATACGGAAAAGCCACAGAATAATAACACAGGGCATTTCGGAAATTATGAAAGAAATTGGCAAGGTGCACTGAATTTTGAGATGGAACCGCCGACACGACGTAACAATGACCGATATGCTACTCGCCGACACGATGATTTTGACTATAAGCTGTTCATTACTACACGTAAATTCAAAACATTTCAGAATTCTGTCAACGACATTCATCCACAAGCGTGGCTCCATCAATTCTCTCACTGTTTTCCTCCCAACTGGTCATTAGAGCACAGATTAGAATTTGTGTGTGGCTACTTAGAGAATGAACCAGCTGAAAGAATGCGATCGGTCATTCACGATTGTCACAGTGAAGCAGAATTTTATCATGCCTTCCTCTCAGCGTATTGGTCTCAAGTTACACAAGACCGAGTAAAACACAGCATCATAATGATGAAAGATTTCGAACAATCTGAATTTTCCAGTCTTGTGAAATATTTTGAAGACGTGTTGCACAAGAATCAGTACCTGTCAAACCCATACAGCCCCTCAGAACTCATCCACATTTGCTTAATCAAACTACCTGAACATTTACGACATATTATTTTGGCAGGACGTTACAAAGATGACATTGAAGCTTTTCAGGGACTCTTACAAGAATTGGAAATTGACACTGACAGTCGTGGGACGCGAAACCAGGAGCACAACAATTATAGGTCACATCCATCACAATTCCATGAGGACAGAAATAATAACTGGACACGACAAGGCTATTCTTACAACGCAAATCATGACCAAAACAGACACCACCCGTATAACAACCGTTGGCAGAGTAGTAATAATTACAAGGAAAGATCGCATTTCCGTAGTAATGAATATAACAGAGACAATCATAGAAACAGACAATATGGCAACCAGAACTGTTATTATCACGGGAGACAGAATAACTTCAGACGCAACGCTCCACCATGCACTGATAATTCAGGGAGAAATTCTCCACCACTTAACCGGCAAGGAAGATATTACAGGAATTACCGACATGACGACAGACGATATAATCATAACGGCAGGCCTGAATTTCATCAGAACTGGCGGGATTCAAGCAGGACAGGGCCCTCTCGACAAAGTGAATTTGTAGAAGTTAGGTCTCCTAATCCCAATAACGACGCGCGCCAACAAAGAGCCAGACAATGACTCGCACCGCAGGCAGCCACGTGCGCCGGCTGGCTCAGCGAAAAATAACATAGACACTAACGTTGAGAAAATTTTAGTTTTCCTTACCGACGTATACAACATGATAATTACTTCGAAGTGGAAACTCTGCCTACTAGGAAGAGTAAAGGATGGCACCACATTTCACATGTAAAACCGTTTATTGAGAGATAATCTGTTTTTTCAACTTAGTCTTTGCTATGAAATTTTCACTTTACATTACTAGTATGCTTTGTCAGACATAGAATCTATTAACATGCAACAATGTTTGAAGTTAAATTTCCAGTCAAGAACCAAGAGAACTTATTTAAACAGAAATTATGAATGCATTGTTATTGTGAACAGACAACACAGTGTTATTGTGTATGTACATTCTTGCTTGTTAGTTGCGCTATTATGTAACGACTATAAGGCTCACATACTTACAACATTTACTGGTACTGCTAATGAGATTTTAATGCAACATTTTGCTTTACTTGAAAATACATTCTGGATTTAAAGTACTTTCTGTGAGATACCAGATGACACAGTGGTTAGTTTATGTGACAGCTACACGATTTTATCATGACGCTACTAATGAGTGACAATTTACAATGTTGCTTTTGCGGTGTTTCTGTTTTATATCTGCACAGTTTTTCTGAATTATTCTGGAAAGTAAAACATGTTTTAGTAGTAACTTTTGTGGTATAGCTACAATGAGACAGCCTCTTTCGTAGCACAACAATACGTTACATTATAGTACTTTCTTGATCACGGTAAGGTACGTAATAACTACGATATCTATACGCAAAGCATTTCACTTTCGTTTATGATGAGGTAAGTACATTGACATCAGCAGAACTTTGCTTACAGAGGACGATAACTACGTTACTTCCACAGAATTATCTTACAGGAAGACGCACATTTAGCGCTACAGGACACGCATTTGAGTGCTTAATTTTGTACTTAAACCATTTATTTTTCAAGATTTTTGAATTACAAAGAAAGTTTTTCGTGATACATTTCATTCCATTGCTGTAATCTGTAACACCTGAGGGTATAATTACATTAATCCTCAGGGGGGTACACGCCTACTTTGTGTACCATGTGTTTGGAAAGCACAAGGAGCCCTAGCTAATATGGTATTTGCATATACAGCTTTACACATCGATACCATATTCCTCTAACACATAAATTACACAGCAATCTGATCATTTAACTGAGAGATAAACTTTCTTTACTACATCAGTGACACATGTTTACACAACTACACAGTTGGATAACTTCACACTTATGAACCATTGTGATACTATGAGAGCTTTGAATGATGTATTTGGTATGAGATCATGATTTTTAAAGTACGTTTGAGGTAGATGACACTACTGAAATGAGCAGAGAATTTTCTTTAGGTGTTGAAATTATTGCAGAAAGCTACGACGTTTTTGAGATTTGACTGAGGTGTTATGATGTTATTATTACGACGACGATGTGTATTATGCTGCTGAGGTATGTTTATGATTAATAGGCTGATGCTATATGAGTTATTTGATTATGCTATGTATCTGTTATGATGAAATATTGAAGAAGTGTCGACGAATATGTATATGTGTAATGAGGTAAGGAATAATGAGTAGTGGTTAGGGACGCTGATTTGTGGAAAAGGTTGTTGGAAACCAAGAATCATACTTTAAGAGTTATGAAATGTATGCAAATGCGTGAATGTATCACAATGCCAACGAAAATTTTTTGGACACTGTTATATCAATAGGATTTTGCTTCTACAGATTTGTAACGCAAATTCTTGACCTGTGAAATATTTTTATATGAGACTGTCACTGTAGCGGAAACTGCTGTCATAAATATTTCCGTAAGAAAGTTAAGTGACCACCTGCACATAATGTGTCGTGGGCACCCAGCTGTGTCAGACGCCTGGAGAAAAAGCCATTAATGTGTGCCTTTTCAGAGGCACAGGCAGAAAAAAAAGGGAGACCATTATCCTTGCTATTGACATTCCTTTGTAGAAAGCATCGCAAATACGACATGCTCAAACTTGAAAACATATGATTATACTGTGGAGCTCTTAATTTATGATATTTACTCAAAAAAAAAAAATGCTCAAATGTGCGTGAAATCTTATGGGACGTAACTGCTTAGGTCATCAGTCCCTAAGCTTACACACTAATTAACCTAAATTATCCTAAGGACAAACACACACACCCATGGCCGAGGGAGGACTCGAACCTCCGCCGGGACCAGACGCACAGTCTGTGACTGCAGCGCCTTAGACCGCTTGGCTAATCCCTCGCGGCTGATATTTACTAAAATGCCTAATGAAACGATGAGAAACATTTCACGGCTATTGTCTTGCTAGTTGAGAGAAATGCCATATGGCTCGCTTTATGTATTTATTTACTCATTTTGTTTAATATCAAGTTTCTAGCTGCAGCAGCATTGGTTAAAATAAAATTTAATAGATGTACTAATATAAATATTTTATGCCTACAGATCCAGTAAATAATTTTATGATCTATTCAAAAAAAACGAAGGAGCATAAAAAGACATTTCCCTTCACAGGAATTGCATACGGAATTTTCTTTTCAACTACTTGGTAATTTTTTTGGTAGAATCACTTCTTGTGGTGCACCACTTTAATTACACAGACATTAAGATGTGAATATACATTTCCCCTGTCTGCATTGTTGTCTTTAATGTAATATTTTTTTCTGCTTGAGCTATGTCATTTTCAGATGTAAGTTATTGCATTTGCTGCTGCTGTTTGCCAGGCATAGTGCTACTAAATTTCACTTTGTATTACTCTGTTAAGCTAGTTTTACTACTAATTTATTTTTCTTGTTGCTGCACATTGGCTCATATTAGTTGTAATGTTGCATTGCTTGGTAATTTAGATTTACTGTAGCTTGCTTTGCAATTTTCCATTTTTTTGTCATTGTTGTTTGTGTTAATTGTTTTGTGCTGCTGCATTGCCTCGTCCCTTAGTTTAGCATCTGAGCTCAGTAGATTTAAGTTAGCTTAAGAGGGGGTAGCCTATAAGAGAAAGAGTTGCGATGAATTTGAAGAAATGCACTGAGAGGCTATACGAGAAAAGTGCAGAAAGCAGGTATAGATAGGACTTTTGGAAATAATGAAGAACGAAGGGAGATCTCCAAGAAGAGAAGAAAGTTTTGTTTGCAAAATACTGCAGTAAAACAAACCCTGTCCTTTCCTTGTATTATTCCGCTATATATTTGTGTACTGTTATCCTCAAATATAATTTGCATTAATAATATGTTATTTACTTTATAAAGATGTTTAGACATTATTTATTCTGTTTTGTTTTAATGCTCATGTGTGAAGTTGATGTTTCAATAATTATTCTGAACTTTTATGTATTTACTTATGTCATAATTCCTGTAACACTGATGTATATGTTTATTTCTATTCTGTTGTAAAGCCTGTACTACAAATGTTATCTGTATTGTTATGTTCTTTAATGATGTATTTTGTACTTTGTAACTGTATTATTATGTTATAAAATTGTAATTGACACCAGTTCATCATATTATTAACTTGTAAGTTACATTTCACTGCACACGTTTCTGTTGGTCATAGTATATGGACAATATGTGAGAAGTAGGGACTGTTAGTGTTTGCACATGTGTTAAGAATTCAGCAAGGGACTGGATAACAGCATTGCTGGTTCTAAGGACAATTCCAAAAACTTTGTGAGTGCACAAGTGGTGGTTTATGGACTTGCTATACAGTACAAGACTCTTCGATGGTGATTGTGCACCTGCACAGTCGCAACAGATGGCTGCTGACCGTCTCTACAAGGAGTGAAGTGGGTCTGCACCTTTGATGATCCACCAATACCATTATTTCTACAAGGACTGCAGTGGGTCTGCACCTCTGGTGGCCCACTAATACCATACTCTCTACCAAATCTATAGTGGATCTGCTCTGTGATGACATACCTACCAATATTCTTCAAAACATCGACTGACTCTGCTGTGGGTTTGCTCTGTTGTGGCCCATTACCTGTCTGCATGTCAAGAGTCAGCACTGTCTTTCCGTTGGAAGGACAACACTACTTCTTCAAGACTGCATGGAAATCTACTACTTCTGTGTGCATTTTCTTTTACTGCTCAGACTTTGAGAAAAACACTGCAATTTTACTGTAATGAATGATCAGGACTGTCTTTATGGACTGTGAGAAAATTTTAGCTTTTGGCCAACATTGTATCAATAACTGGGTGCATTTGATATCTTTGTTATTGTAATTATGAAAAATTTTATCAAATTATTATTGGCCACTGCCCAAAACAATTTGTAAAATTTTTTGTGGGGAGCATGGGGGCTATGTAAGTAGGCTGTTTATGTTTTCTTATTCGCAACGTTACGTAGCGCTCTGTAAGAAAATCACTGGCTGTGCTGTGTGCAGCCTGTGGCTAGTTTGCATTGTTGTCTGCCATTGTAGTGTTGGGCAGCTGGATGTGAACAGCGCGTAGCGTTGCGCAGTTGGAGGTGAGCCGCCAGCAGTGGTGGATGTGGGGAGAGAGATGGCGGAGTTTTGTAATTTGTCATGAACTGCTATATATACACTCCTGGAAATTGAAATAAGAACACTGTGAATTCATTGTCCCAGGAAGGGGAAACTTTATTGACACATTCCTGGGGTCAGATACATCACATGATCACACTGACAGAACCACAGGCACATAGACACAGGCAACAGAGCATGCACAATGTCGGCACTAGTACAGTGTATATCCACCTTTCGCAGCAATGCAGGCTGCTATTCTCCCATGGAGACGATCGTAGAGATGCTGGATGTAGTCCTGTGGAACGGCTTGCCATGCCATTTCCACCTGGCGCCTCAGTTGGACCAGCGTTCGTGCTGGACGTGCAGACCGCGTGAGACGACGCTTCATCCAGTCCCAAACATGCTCAATGGGGGACAGATCCGGAGATCTTGCTGGCCAGGGTAGTTGACTTACACCTTCTAGAGCACGTTGGGTGGCACGGGATACATGCGGACGTGCATTGTCCTGTTGGAATAGCAAGTTCCCTTGCCGGTCTAGGAATGGTAGAACGATGGGTTCGATGACGGTTTGGATGTACCGTGCACTATTCAGTGTCCCCTCGACGATCACCAGTGGTGTACAGCCAGTGTAGGAGATCGCTCCCCACACCATGATGCCGGGTGTTGGCCCTGTGTGCCTCGGTCGTATGCAGTCCTGATTGTGGCGCTCACCTGCACGGCGCCAAACACGCATACGACCATCATTGGCACCAAGGCAGAAGCGACTCTCATCGCTGAAGACGACACGTCTCCATTCGTCCGTCCATTCACGCCTGTCGCGACACCACTGGAGGCGGGCTGCACGATGTTGGGGCGTGAGCGGAAGACGGCCTAACGGTGTGCGGGACCGTAGCCCAGCTTTATGGAGACGGTTGCGGATGGTCCTCGCCGATACCCCAGGAGCAACAGTGTCCCTAATTTGCTGGGAAGTGGCGGTGCGGTCCCCTACGGCACTGCGTAGGATCCTACGGTCTTGGCGTGCATCCGTGCGTCGCTGCGGTCCGGTCCCAGGTCGACGGGCACGTGCACCTTCCGCCGACCACTGGCGACAAGATCGATGTACTGTGGAGACCTCACGCCTCACGTGTTGAGCAATTCGGCGGTACGTCCACCCGGCCTCCCGCATGCCCACTATACGCCCTCGCTCAAAGTCCGTCAACTGCACATACGGTTCACGTCCACGCTGTCGCGGCATGCTACCAGTGTTAAAGACTGCGATGGAGCTCCGTATGCCACGGCAAACTGGCTGACACTGACGGCGGCGGTGCACAAATGCTGCACAGCTAGCGCCATTCGACGGCCAACACCGCGGTTCCTGGTGTGTCCGCTGTGCCGTGCGTGTGATCATTGCTTGTACAGCCCTCTCGCAGTGTCCGGAGCAAGTATGGTGGGTCTGACACACCGGTGTCAATGTGTTCTTTTTTCCATTTCCAGGAGTGTATTATGACTATTAAGGTAAATACATTGTTTGTTCTCTATTAATATCTTTCATTTGCTAACTATCCCTATCAGTAGTTAGTGCCTTCCGTAGTTTGAATCTTTTATTTAGCTGGCAGTAGTGGCGCTCGCTGTATTGCAGTAGTTCGAGTAATGAGAATTTTTGTGAGGTAAGTGATTTGTGAAAGGTGTAGGTTAATGTTAGTCAGGGCCATTCTTTTGTAGGGATTTTTGAAAGTCAGATTGCGTTGCGCTAAAAATACTGTCAGTTTAAGCACAGTCCTATATAATTTTTCAAAGGGGACGTTTCAGCTTTACAGAAAACAACAGTCACGAGAGAGCTTAAATGTCATCATTCTTGCCAATGATTTCGTGTCGGAGAAAGAGAAAAGGTAGTCGGTGGGCTGTAATAATACCGATAACGAAACGTCAGAAAGGGCTGGAGGTGACACAGAGGAGCTTGCGAACAATGTACTCAACACAAGGAAAATTCCAAACAAGGGCTGTGCTGAAATCAGCTCAAAAGATATGAAGAAATAGCCAGGACACCACCAGAATGTATTTCAGGTATTCGGCATTTGAGTCTTGTAATCAGTTTGTTGTTGTTGTGGTCTTCAGTGCTGAGACTGGTTTGATGCAGCTCTCCATGCTACTCTATTCTGTGCAAGCTGCTTCATCTCCCAGTACCTACTGCAACCTACATCCTTCTGAATCTGCTTAGTGTATTCATCTCTTGGTCTCCCCCTACGATTTTTACCCTTCACGCTGCCCTCCAATACTAAATTGGTGATCCCTTGATGCCTCAGAACATGTCCTACCAACCGATCCCTTCTTCTGGTCAAGTTGTGGCACAAACTTCTCTTCTCCCCAATCCTATTCAATACTTCCTCATTAGTTATGTGATCTACCCATCTAATCTTCAGCATTCTTCTGTAGCACCACATTTCGAAAGCTTCTATTCTCTTCTTGTCCAAACTATTTATCGTCCATGTTTCACTTCCATACATGGCTACACTCCATACAAATACTTTCAGAAACTACTTCCTGACACTTACATCTATACTCGATGTTAACAAATTTCTCTACTTCAGAAACGCTTTCCTTGCCTTTGCCAGTCTACATTTTATATCCTCTCTACTTTGACCATCGTTAGTTATTTTGCTCCCCAAATAGCAAAACTCCTTTACTACTTTAAGTGTCTCATTTCCTAATCTAATACCCTCAACATCACCCGACTTAATTCGACTATATTCCATTATCCTCGTTTTGCTTTTGTTGATGTTCATCTTATATCCTCCTTTCAAGACACTGTCCATTCGGTTCAACTACTCTTCCAAGTCCTTTGCTGTCTCTGACAGAATTGCAATGTCATCGGCGAACCTAAAAGTTATTATTTCTTCTCCATGGATTTTAATACCTACTCGCAATTTTTCTTTTGTTTCCTTTACTGCTTGCTCAATATACATATTGAATAACGTCGGGGAGAGGCTACAACCCTGTCTCACTCCCTTCCCAACCGCTGCTTCCCTTTCATGCCCCTCAACTCTTATAACTGCCATCTGGTTTCTGTAAAAATTGTAAATAGCCTATCGCTCCCTGTATTTTACCCCTGCCACCTTTAGAATTTGAAAGAGAGTATTCCAGTCAACATTGTCAAAAGCTTTCTCTAAGTCTACAAATGCTAGAAATGTAGGTTTGCCTTTCCTTAATCTATTTTCTAAGATAAATCGTAGGGTCAGTATTGCCTCACGTGTTCCAATACTTCTGCGGAATCCAGACTGATCTTCGCCGAGGTCGGCTTCTACCAGTTTTTCCATTCCTCTGTAAAGAATTCGTGTTAGTATTTTGCAGCTGTGACTTATTAAACTGATAGTTCGGTAATTTTCACATCTGTCAACACCTGCATTCTTTGGGATTGGAATTATTATATTCTTCTTGAAGTCTGAGGGTATTTCGCCTGTTTCATACATCTTGCTCACCAGATGGTAGAGTTTTGTCAGGACTGGCTCTCCCAAGGCCGTCAGTAGTTCCAATGGAATGTTGTCTACTCCGGGGGCCTTGTTTCGACTCAGGTCTTTCAGTGCTCTGTCAAACTCTTCACGCAGTTATGAAATAAAA
Source organism: Schistocerca americana (assembly GCF_021461395.2). Taxonomy (NCBI): domain Eukaryota; kingdom Metazoa; phylum Arthropoda; class Insecta; order Orthoptera; family Acrididae; genus Schistocerca; species Schistocerca americana. The sequence goes on along the minus strand of NC_060120.1, from coordinate 658,358,437 downwards.
AAAACGAGCAGATGGCATCCATCAATAATAACACAGAAACTGACTGGAATTTTGAAGTACATGAAGAATGAATAAGTTCTGCGTTTCGGTATCTCAGAGAAAATACCGATCTCTTCTGTTAATTCAGTATCGTAATCACTGATATTCTCACCGAGCGAGGTTGTCCAACGGTACGACACTATAGTCGCGTTCGAGAGGTGCAAGTGCAGATATCCGTGCAGCTATCCAGATTTATGTAACTCTTGGTTTCGCTAAAACAATTAAGCGATTAAGACAAAGCCTGGTACGTTTATTTTGGAAGGACACAGACGATTTCTTTCTCTCCTGCGAACCTTGCTGTTAAGTTTGGAAGGTAGGAGACGAGGTACTGGCAGAAGTAAAGCTGTGAGGACGGGGCGTGAGTCGTGCTTGGGTAGCTCAGTTGGTAGAGCACTTGCCCGCGATAGGCAAAGGTCCCGAGTTCGAGTCTCGGTCTGGCACACAGTTGTAATTTGCCAGAAAGTTTCATATCAGCGCACACTCCGCTGCAGAGTGAAAATCTCATTCTGGAAACCTGACCGTAAACTATAAACAAAATACTAACTAAAACGATGGATGACTGGTCGAGAGTGTACGTCTCTGCACACTTCTGATATTAAAATCTACTGCTGCGTGCCATTCGGGACCATTTAGCCGAACCCTGTTCATTATAGCCATGTTTCGGTCCTCCTTGGTTCAAATGGTTCAAATGACTCTGAGCACTATGGGACTCAACTGCGGAGGTCATTAGTCCCCTAGAACTTAGAACTAGTTAAACCTAGCTAACCTAAGGACATCACAAACATCCATGCCCGAGGCAGGATTCGAACCTGCGACCGTAGCGGTCCTGCGGTTCCAGACTGCAGCGCCTTTAACCGCACGGCCACTTCTGCCGGCGGTCCTCCTTGGCTTACTGTCTACAACGTGTTGGAGACTTTGGATTTCAAGCTTGTCCCACTCATCACCCATCAGTGGGGTTCCTCTTGGAGTCGTTCAGCGCCTAAGTCAGAGTTTAGATACGGAGCGAGGACATGTCTACGAATCAAGACACCTCTGTTGCATGAATGCTAACGGGCTTCCTTCGTTCCCGCTGTGGTTCTGCGATTGTGACGAGTCTGAGAACTGTGGCGCTGCTGTCGATTCATAATCGTCGCCTCGCTCTCTCATACGGAGGCACGCAGGAGTGTAAGGCTAGTCGTGACTTACTGCTAGTTCGGAACATGAGTACACGAGCTCGCGGCTGTAAGCTAGCACTGACAATAGTCGGGATCGTATGGTCTTCAACGAGTTTTGTTTTGTGGGACTGTGTAGGGCAGGAGACGAACAATAAGTGATGTAAAGTTCGCAACTGCACACGTGTTTCATTAGATGAAGAGTAATATGTTGATACGTTTCGTGCTGTAGTCCACGCTTCAGCCGGAGACATACAAATTTCGTCAATTGCCAACAAGATGGTTGTATTCCTATTTATTCCCTCTCCAACGTGAAAAATCACATGTACTGCCTAAGACTAAAGCTGGGCACAGACCAACGTCACTGTCATTTCCCTGTGACTAAAAAGCGCGCTTTTTCTGTATTCTTTTGATCATGGGTATTTGCGTTTATGACCTGCTAGCGAGCTATATAGGGTGAAAAGTATTAAAACCGACAAACACTGGGTCGTTATAGGGGACATCAGAACAAACATTTTTCCCTGATGCCATTTTTTCCTATGAGGAGTATTTAAACCGGTAGAGGAAGATTTCTCTGGCGGCAAATTAATTAAACCAACAAACACTTTTGCCGGCCGGAGTGGCCAAGCAGTTCTAGGCGCTACAGACTGGAACCTCGCGACCGCTACGGTCGCTGGTTCGAATCCTGCCTCGGGCATGGATGTGTGTGATGTCCCTAGGTTAGTTAGGTTTAAGTAGTTCTAAGTTCTAGAGGACTGATAACATCAGCAGTTAAGTCCCATAGTGCTCAGAGCCATTTGAACCATTTATTTGAACAAACACTTTTCCATTTTTTGATGACTAAGAGACAACACATTAACAAAACCAAATTTCAGTTAAAGTAGATTTTCAAAAATGCCTCCATTTACACGTAAACAAAGGTTACACTGTCGGATCATGTTCTGTCTGACACCGGCAAAAACCCCAGCAGTATCCTGAATTGCTCCTGCTGCTGCTGCTGCTACTATCCGGACAACCAGATCCTCTTCTGATGCAACAGGAGTTGCGTAAACAAGGTTTCGCATCTCTCCCGCACACAAAAAAGTCCAGAGGGGACATATCTGGGGATTGAGCAGGCCATGGTACAGGACCAGCTCTGCCAATCCACGTTTCTGGGAACCGTCGGTCCAGGAATCGACGAACACGACGACTGAAATGTGCCAGCGCCCCGTCATGTTGGAACCACATGCGTTGTCTTGTAGGGCGCGGGACGTCTTCCAGCAATTCTCGGAATGCTCTGGCGAGAAAATTGTAATAGTGCCTGCCATTTAACGGCCTAGGTAGCAGATATGGCCCAATTAAACAGTCCCCAACAACACCGACCCACACATTAACGGAGAACAACACTTGATCAGCGCTAGTAACTGTGGCATGTGCGTTAACCTCACTCCAAACATGCAAATTGTGCATGGTGAAGACTCCATCACGCCCGAACGTTGCTTCATCGGTAAACAACTCAGGGGATGGAAATGTAGGATGCATTTCACACTGTTCCAGGTACCACTGCAAAAACTGTGCTCTGCGTGGATAATCAACTGGTTCCAGGTTGTGGACACGCTGTAAGTGAAATGGATGTAACAATTGCTCTCGAAGGACTGTTCTTACATTCGTCTGATTCGTCCCCATGTTACGTGCAATTGCACGAGTGCTGATTGAAGGATCCCGCTCCATATACTGCAAGACAGCGTTCTTACCGTGCAACGGCGCCCCTGTCCATGTAATCTGCCAAATGACCCGGTCTCACGCAGACGTTGATACACAGCAGCAAAGGTCGTATGATGCGGGATACGGCAATTAAGATATTGTTGTTGATAAACCCGCTGTGCAGCTCGCCCGTTGTGGTGCGCTACGTAGTACGCGCCAACCATATCAGTATACTCACGGGGCGTAATACGACCTCCACCGGTTTAAATAATCCTCATAGGAAAAAATGACATTAAGGAAAAATATTTGTTTTGATGTATAAATGTAGACGTTCTCTGTATAGATACTGAATGTTAAAACAAATTTACAGTCGTCTTCGAAAATCTTATACAGAGTGAGTCAGGAGTAGTGGTACATAGTTTGAGGGGTGATAGTGTTTCTAACAAAAAGCATCATTGGGCATAAGCCCTATTCAGAATGGTTGCCGAAATAGAAAACGTTTAATATCACTTTTGTACTTTCTTGAATTAATCGAAAACCGCACCCTTCAGCGAAAACGTGTCACTGCACAGAAATAAACTGCATTAAATTTCCTATAGAGAATGTCACTCATTTTTTTCTCTAGGGCTAAAATTTCGCGCGAAGAGGACGCGCGAATCTACATCTACATCTACGTGATTACTCTGCTATTCACAGTAAAGTGCCTAGCAGAGGGTTCAATGAACCACCTCCAAGCTGTCTCTCTACCGTTCCACTATCTAACGGCGCGCGGGAAAAACGAGCAATTAAATTTTTCTGTGCGAGCCCTGATTTCTCTTATTTTATCGTGATGATTATTTCTACCTCTGTAGGTGGGTGTCAACAGAATGTTTTCGCAATCAGAGGAGAAAACTGCTGATGGAAATTTCATGACAAGATCCCTTCGCAACGAAAAACGCCTTTGTTTTGATGATTGCCACTCCAATTCACGTATCATGTCTGTGACACTATCTCCCCTATTTCGCGATAATACAAAACGAGCTGCCCTTCCTTGTACTTTTTCGATATCATCTGTAAGTCCCACCTAATGTTGATCGCACACCGCACAGCAATACTCCAAAATAGAGCGGACAAGCGTGGTGTAAGCAGTCTCTTTAGTAGACCTGTTGCACCTTCTAAGTGTTCTGCCAATGAATCGCAGTCTTTGTTTTGCTCTACCCAGAACAGTGTCTATGTGATCGTTCCAATTTAGGTTATTTGTAAGTGTAATCCCTAAGTACTTAGTTGAATTTACAGCCTTCAGATTTGTGTGACTTATCGCGTAACGGAAATGTAGCTGATTTCTTTTAGTACTCATGTGAAATAACTTCACACTTTTCGTTATTCAGAGTCAATTGCCACGTTTCACACCAAACAGATATCTTATCTAAATCATTTTGCAAGTCGTTTTGATCATCTGATGACTTTACAAGATGGCAAATGACAGCATCATCTGCAAACAATCTAAGACGGCTGCACAGATTGTCTCCTATGTCGTTAATATAGATCAGGAACAATAGAGGGTCTATAACACTTCCTTGGGGAACGCCGGATCTTACTTCTGTTTTACTCGATGACTTTTCGTCTATTACTACGAACTGTGACCTTTCTGACAGGAAATCACTAATGTAGTTGCGCAACTGAGGCGATACTGCGTAGACTAGCAGTTTGGTTAGAAGACGCTTGTGAGGAACGGTGTCGAAAGCCTTCTGGAAATCTAAAAATATGGAATCAATTTGACATCCCTGTCGATAATACTCATTACTTCATCAGTATGAAGAGCTAGCTGTGTGTCGCAAGAACGATATTTTCTGAATCCGTGCTGACTATGTGTCAATAAATCGTTTTCTTCGAAGTACTTCACAATGTTCGAAAACAGTATATGTTCCAAAACCCTACTGCAAATCGAAGTTAGTGATATGGGCCTGTAATTCAACGGATTACTCCTACTTCCCTTTTTGGGTATTGATGCGACTTAAGCAAGTTTCCAGTCCTTAGGTACAGATCTTTCTGTGAGCGAGCGCTTGTATATAATTGCTAAATATGGAGCTATTGTATCAGCATACTCTGAGAGGAACCTGACAGGTATACAATCTGGACCAGAAGCCTTGCCTTTCTTAAGTGATTTAAGCTGCTTTGCGTCACCGAGGATATCTACTTCTATGCTTCTCATCTTGGCAGTGGTTATTAAAAGCATCTCGCACTGAAATACGCTCATTACTACTTCATTAGTATAAAGGGCTAGTTGTGTTTCACAAGAATGATATTTTCTGAAATGGTGCTGACTATGTGTGAATAAAGCGTTTTCTTCGAGGTACTTCATAATGTTCGAATATAGTATATGTTCCAAAACCCTACTGCAAAACGACGTTAGTGATATAGGCCTGTAATTCAGCGGATTACTACTCCTTCCCTTTTTGGGTATTGGTGTGTGGTGTGACTTGAGCAATTTTCCAGTCTTTAGGTACGGATCTTTCTGTGAGCCAGTGGTTGTATATAATTGCTAAATACGGAGGAATTTTATCAGCATACTCTGAGAGGAACCTGACTGGTGTACAATATGGACCGGGGCCTTGCCTTTATTAAGTGCTTTAAGCTGCTTCGTTACTCCGAGGATATCTACTTCTATGTTTCTCATCTTGCTAGTTGTTCTTGATTGGAATTCAGGAATATTTACTTCGTCTTCTTTGCTGAAGGAGTTTCGGAAAGAATACGGAAAATCTAGCACGACCTACATGGACTGTGACTTATGTATGTTTTGTAGGTCAGCTTGACGTAGTTTCCGATTTGGATAGACCACAAATCTCCGGTGCCAAACTCTTCATCTGAGCTACTTCTATACTACTGTGGTGAGTTTTAATCAATGACAATGTTTGAGTAATAACACAGAACTATGTACATTAAATGCGTCCTATCGTGGAACCCATTCGGAATAGGACGTATGTCCGTATGAAGTTTTTGCTCAGAATTACTAGTACTGTCACCCCTCGAAGCATACACCTTTCCTAGTGACACAACCTGTATATATAAACATACGTAATAAAGAGCCAAAGAAACTGGTACACCTGCCTAATATCGTGTAGGGTCCGCGGAGCACGCAGAAGGACTCGACTAATGTCTAAAGTAGTGCTGCAGGGAACTGAAACCATGAATCCAGCAGGGCTGTCCATAAATCCGTTAGAGTACGATGGGTGGAGATTTCTCCTGAACGGCACATTGCAAGGCATCCCAGATATGCTCAATAATGTTCATGCCTGGGGAGTTTGGTGGCCAGCGGGTGTTCCATTGTCCTGCTGGAACTGCCCAAGTCCTTCGGAATGTGCAATGGACATGAATGGATGCAGGTGATCAGACAGGATGCTTACGTCCGTGTCACCTGTCAGAGTCGTATCCAGACGTATGAGAGTTCTCACATCACTTCAACTGCAAACCCCCGCACCATTACAGAGACTCTATCAGCTTGAAAAGTCCAGTGCTGACATGAAAGGTCCACGGGCTTATGAGGTTGTCTCTCTATCGGTACACGTCCAACCACTCGATACAAGTTGGAACTAGAATCGTCCGACCAGGCAACATGTTTCCAGTCCAATGACGGTGTTGACGGGCCCAGGCGAGGCTTAGCTCAGTGTCGTGCAGTCAAGGATATACGAGTGGGCCTTCGGCTCCGAAAGCCCATGTCGAAGATGTTTCGTTGAATGGTTCGCAGGCTGACACTTGTTGATAGCCCAGCATTGAAATCTACATCAATTCTTCTGAGATTTGACGTTTTGTCGGATTCCGAATATTTACTGAACTCTCTTGAAATGGCCATATGGGAAAATCCCCACTTCGTCGCTGCCTTGGAGGTGCTGTGTGCCATCGCTCGTGTGCTGGCTCTAACACCACATTGAAACTCACGTGAATCTTAATAACCTGCTTTAGTAGGAGCAGTAGCCGAACTGACAACTGCGTCAGACGCCTCTGGTCTTATGTAGGCGTTGCCGACACTAGTGCCGTATTCTGCCTGTTTACATATCTTTGTATTTGAATACGAATGACTATACCACTTTGTTTGGCGCTTCAGTGGATGTACATGTAATACGACATACAGTGTGAACACGTGTCAAAAGACCGAATAACCAAATTTTGCAGCGCGGAACGATGAGAGATTCTGGAAGTTAACGACATGGATTGGAGGAATCAGGACTCTAGAACCGTGGCGAGCTGCACTTGGGTTTTTCTCAGTTTGGGATCCCCGGCACGAAAAGCCCGATCGGGGTGGTCCTACAGATTCTCAGTTGGGTTTGAATCTTGGCAGTTCGGTGTCCAGTGGAGTAGGGTAAACCTCCTGATGCTCTTGTAACCACGCATGTACTCTGCGAACTACGTGACACACTGCATTGTCTTGCTATTAGATCCCTTCATGCCGAGGAAAAACAAAGTGCGTGAGGGGTTGGACATGGCTCCCAAGGAGAGGTGTTTTGATCAACAGTGTCGTCCAGAATGCCGACATCACCCAGTGAATGCCACGAATGCATTCCCCAGAGCGTAACGCCTCCGGCTCGGACACTTTGGTCGATTGTTGTATGCTGTTTCCTCCCGACACTTCTCGTCGCACACACAGCCTTCTGTTCGATGGAGCAATAAATGTGATTCATCTGAAAAGGCCACATGTTTCCACTTAGTGGACCTCCGGTTGAGGTATTGGCGTGCAAGTGCCAGGCTTCGTCGCCGGTGAATGCCAGTCAGCATGGGTGAACGAACCAAGGTCCTGCAGCGGAGGCCCATACGCAGCAACGTTCGCTGAATGGTTTTTAGTAGCCCCTTGGTCATCTGCGTATTCCGTTGCTCACAGTGGCAATCTGTTCGTCCATATACATCTCCGCAGTTGCGGTTCACCTATTTCATCTCCGGTCCATGGCGCATCACAGTTGCCTCGGCGCCGGTTTCGGATGACGCCATTTTGTCGTGCACGGTATACCGGGTGATCAAAAAGTCAGTATAAATTTGAAAACTGAATAAATCACGGAATAATGTAGATAGATAGGTACAAATTGTGGTGTCACTGCCAGACATCACACTTGCTAGGTGGTAGCCTTTAAATCGGCCGCGGTCCATTAGTACACGTCGGACCCGCGTGTCGCCACTATCAGTGATTGCAGACCGAGCGCCACCACACGGCAGGTCTAGAGAGATTTAGTAGCACTCGCCCCAGTTGTACGGACGACTTAGCTAGCGATGCAACACTGACGAAGCCTCGTTTATTTGCAGAGAAGATAGTTAGAATAGCCTTCAGCTAAGTCAATGGCTACGACCTAGCAAGGCGCCATAGCAATTGATAGTTATCGTATGAAGCATGTCTCATCAAGAACGATGTATACAAATGATGGATTAAAGTTAAGTATTCCAGCAGCTACGTACTTTTCTTTATAGCATTCATTCCGTATCCTGTTTCAGACCTCACGCCAGCCTGCTTGAGTTTAACGCGTGCATTTCGGCCTTCTCTAGCTATACAACACAAATTGACACACATGCTTGGAATGACATGGGGTTTTATTAGGACCAAAAAAATACAAATGTTCAAAAAATGTCCGACAGATGGCGCTTCATCTGATCAGAATAGCAATAATTAGCAAAGCAAAGATGATGTTCTTTACAGGAAATGCTCAATATGTCCACGATCATTCCTCAACAATAGCTGTAGTCGAGGAATAATGTTGTGAACAGCACCGTAAAGCATGTCCGGAGTTATGGTGAGGCATTGGCGTCGGATGTTGTCTTTCATCATCCCTATAGATGTCGGGCGATCACGATACACTTGCGACTTCAGGTAACCCCAAAGCCAATAATCGCACGGACTGAGGTCTGCGGACCTGGGAGGCCACGCATGACGAAAGTGGCGGCTGAGCACACGATCATCACCAAACGACGCGCGCAAGAGATCTTTCACGTGTCTAGCAATACTTTGCTTTTTTTGGTTCTAATAAAACCCCATGTCATTCCAAGCATGTGTGTCAAATTTTACTTCTCTATCTACATTATTCCGTGGTTTATTAAGTTTTCAAATTATACTGACTTTTTGATCACCCGGTATTTTAACCACGTCTGCTCGTGAACAGAACTCAATAGTTTCGGAAAGGCCTCCACCGTTGGCCCGAAAACCAATAATATACACTCTTGAACGGTTTGATAAATCGCTCTCTTTCCGCCTTACTACGGCTGCACTGTTTTCGCAACCCTCACCACGTCCCCGGCATGCTTATATACGCTCCGCTGTTAGTGCTACCATCTGCTGTCTGTGAGTGGTTGTTGACGTCGAATATAGGCGATGGTCACATTAATGTGCGTGAACCATGTACATATACATAAATAAATAAACGGAGCAATATTCGTTACTAACCGATGTGTTATTTACATAATTACCTTAATTCTGGTGGTTCTTATGTCATTTAGGCAGGTCGGACATTTTGTGTCATTTCAGCTCGTACTTGAAAATGGCTACAAAGGCGAAAGCATGTTTGTGTGAGATAAATGAATAGTAATTTACCTTCTAAGGGCGAAAGTTTCTTTCAAACAGTTTGTGTATGCAGCCGAAACGCAGTGAATCCGTGGTTATACTTGCGAACTCGTGTACTCGCTGTCCTTTCTGAGCGAGTCGAAGCTACTTGCATGGCCGCGCGGAGTGGCCACGTGGTTAGAGGCGGCATGTCACGGACTGCGCGGCCCCTGCCGCCAGATGTTCGAGTCCTTCCTCGGGCATCGGTGTTTGTGTTGTTCTTAGCATAAGTTAGTTTACGTAGTGTGTAAATCTAGGGACCGATGACCTCAGAAATTTGGTCCCTTAGGAATTCACACACATTTGGCTACTTGTATGCGACAAACAGGTGAGAAGGGGGCAATAGCTGAGACGGCGAGTTTGGAGATGACGTCACAAGATTCGCTGGCGAGTTTAAAGCGAGTATACGGAGGCATTTCTGATCTCTAGTGTGAGGAGGGTTCCTGCGACGACGCCCTGCTAGTTTCGACTGGTCCCACTGAAGCTTAAACAGGTTTATCTCAGGAGATACTGCAAGCTCTTCCATCCGGCTAACTCGCGCCTCTTGAGCGATGGTGTTTATGAGGTGAGTGTGCTTTGCTCTTCATGAAAGACGCACCTGTCTAGTAAATGCTACCTATAGGACTAGACAATAGATTGGAGGATCCTGTATCGACGGCGGACAACCCTCAAAACATCCGCTATGGTGAGGAAAGGTATCCGGCATCCGTACATAAAAAGGTCTCTACGTTGACCGAACCACTGCCCTGCGTAATCCGTCGGAAAGCATGCCTGATACATCAACTGGTATCAGACCGATTCCACTCCTCCTAAGGCGATCATTAGGCGTGTGAAGAGAACCCGACGCCACTGATGTAGGTTCTGTTTCAAATGTTTCTTTCTCCATTGTCTTCACGCACCACAGTGTTGGGGTGTTCGTGGCATGGTTCGCAATTGGCAACTAGAGGCCTCATTGATCAGCTGCAGACGGTTTTGTGCAGCCTTGCTCTGCAGAGATCTTCCCCTTTCCTCCCCAAAAAGCAGCGAGTAGTTCTTTTACATTCACCTCGGTGTATGTAAGAGCCACAATTTGTAGGTAGCCGTTGTCAGCTGGTGCTCTCAACTTTTCAGTGTTTACATCTCACGATCGCACATACATGTACAAAATACGTAGTTGTCGTGCAATAAGAGGCAACTATGTGATGCTGACAATTCTTTTTCCTCATAGTGGCAACGCCCACACAGTCTTAGCTTCCAGGCATGCAGACAGACAGATCACAGGACACAACTCGCGCTGTCCCCTTCACGACTGGAATCACAACGTGGCCTACTGAATTGAACCAGAACGGAACTTTACTTCCACCTCCATTACACAGCTCCTGGGCGAAAGAAGAGTCGAGAAATAGGATTCTGATGAAAAGAAAAATTAGAAAAAACATGGACTATGGAAATCGTGAAGATTGTCCAGTGCTTCAATCCTTCTTTGAGCAATTTTTTCTGATTTAATGATTGAGTAATACTGGAAAAGTAATTATGCGCATGCATTGTGAATCAATGCATAGCTGTTGTGCGGGAGTTAAAAGCTGGGATGGAATGTGGCCAGATACAGATTAACTCGCAGTCTATAATTTTATCTTTGTTAATGAACGCCATACATAACAGATACCGCAGCAAAAGGAGTAAACAAGATAAACGACAGATAAGCAATTAACTACTGTCTGTGATTGTACTCCAGAAGAGAAATTATTTGAAACCATTGTCTGTTAATAACAATGACACAAGCCCGGATGCCGGGTCTACGTCTTTAAAAGGACAACGTGCAAGATAACGAAGGAAATCTTGGAGTGATAAGCGCACGATTTGGAAATAACGAATACCTGCATACTTGATACAGTGCTATCAGGAATGCCAATAGGTAGAAAGACTAAGAGTATAAACGATTTCGCCCGCATCTCGTGGTCGTGCGGTAGCGTTCTCGCTTCCCACGCCCGGGTTCCCGGGTTCGATTCCCGGCGGGGTCAGGGATTTTCTCTGCCTCATGATGGCTGGGTGTTGTGTGCTGTCTTTAGGTTAGTTAGGTTTAAGTAGTTCTAAGTTCTAGGGGACTTATGACCACAGCAGTTGAGTCCCATAGTGCTCAGAGCCATTTTTTATAAACGATTTCGCCTCCACGTTATCTACAGTTTCATCTACAACTGAGAATTGCACGTCCTTGCAACTTGTCTCCTTTTATACCAAAAACCTTTGCAACATGTCTTTCTATCGTGTATATTCCATTACAAAAATTACAATTACCCATTCTGTAGTGTTGTGTCTAGACAAGACAGCCTAGACACAATGAGAGGAAGCCGAAAGGCACGCGCTAAGCTAAAGCAGGATGGCGTGAGGTCTGAAACAGGATACGTAATGAATGCTATAAAGAAAAGTACGTAGCTTCTGGAATACTTAACTTTAATCCATCCTTTTGGTACATCTGGAGATTGTGGCGATACAAGTGAGACTCTTTAGATACATGCAATGTTACTAATGGCGCCTTGCTAGGTCGTAGCCATTGACTTAGCTGAAGGCTATTCTAACTATCGGCTCGGCAAATGAGCGAGGCTTCGTCAGTGTGCATCGCTAGCTACGTCGTCCGTACAACTGGGGCGAGTCCTAGTCCGTATCTCGAGACCTGCCTTGTGGTGGCGCTAGGTCTGCGATCACACAGTGGCGACACGCGGGTCCGACATGTACTAATGGACCGCGGACGATTTAAAGCTACCACCTAGCAAGTGTGGTGTCTGGCGGTGACACCACATGAAGCACTGATACAACTTAGTCGATGCATGTATTATAAGTTCCTCAAAGCGGATAACTTATTAAACGCAGAAGAGGATGACAATAATAATGTAAAACATGAGTTTTGCCTTGCCAAAATTTCGACAGATCTTACGCAAACGTTTGACATACGTAACAGCTATCGGTGCGTTGTGTTCAACTTTTATTTTGAAATTTTTGTACTGATTTTAGTTTTTGTGATTCGCCTTTCTATCTTCAAGTCGACCCTGTTAAAAAAAAAAAAAGTGTGTGAAATCTTATGGGACTTAACTGCTAAGATCATCAGTCCCTAAGCTTACATACTACTTAACCTAAATTACCCTAACGACAAACACACACACACCCATGCCCGAGGGAGGACTCGAACCTCCGCCGGGACCAGCTTCACAGTCCATGACTGCAGCGCCTAAGACCGCTCGGCCTATCGCGGGCGGCCTAACCCTGTTCAATCAACGTATTATAAACATGATTTGCCTGCGAAAAAACTAAAAATTTGTAGGGTTTCCGATTTCTATTTTTATCAATTGAATATTTGCTTAAAATTACACTTCAGTGGCATTTAAAACTGTTTACATCATAATTTGATCCAAAAGACGCTTATAAAAACTAACATGTGGTTTGGTTCACACCCTAAGAATGACGAATTTTCAAAGTTATTAATGGTAGCGAAACGTGTGTAATGATAAAAAATTGCGAAATCCATATGAAGGTGAAAGAGATCAACTTCTTAGATCTATCAAAGATTATGCATTATGGGGTAAGATGAAAAACGAAGTAGAGAGAGAATGAGCATGTTAACAGAAAAAAAAGTGTCAGGGACACAAAAATAGTTCACGGTTAGGAGACAGTTAGTCGAAGGAGTACTGGATGTCTTAGAAAGAACCAGGAACGATATGAGTCGTAACCATATGTCCTAAAATTACTTGAAAGGGAAGAATAAAAAGAACAAAAAGAAAAGGAGGAGCAAATACCTCCGAACTAAGAAAAGCTAAGAATCCCTGGCATCGACATCCTGCATTGTGAAGACGCAACAATGAATCTTGTGGACCTGGCGCGACCCCGATTAGACAAGAATGTAAACACACATGAAGTGGAATGCAGATGCATCTATCAAGGAACCTCACAGAGATGAAGTGATAATTATTTTAAATTTGTCAACGTGGAGTCAACTCAAAGCAAGTTTCAGTCATCAGTTATTTAAAGGGCAATATGTCTTTGCTGGAATATACACAAGGTTAGGCCTTCAGGTCATATCGGACGCTTGAGAAAGTAATTAGGTAATTAAGGCTTCATTGGATGGGCCATATGTTGGTCTCGAATACTGGAGCACCAAATGGGGTGACACAATGTTTAGCCATTGGACTCACATACAGAGGGGTTGTGGTCCCAATCCCGTCTGGCCACACACTATTAGGTTTATCGTTATTTTCCTGAATCGATTACAGCAAATTCGGGGATGGTTCCTTTGAAAAGACCACGAACAGTTTTATTTCCCATCCTTCCCCAGTCCTAGTTCGTGCACTGTCTCTAATGACTTCGTTCTTCACAAAACATTAAACCCTTCCTTTTCTGCTTCATATGAATGTTGGAAGCATCGACGACGGCAACCGTTAATATAGGTTTTGGACGCACATGTGAGGGCAAATCATGAGTTGCAGTATGTCAAACAAAAATGAAAGTAATTGCAGACAGTGTAGTACCCAGGATAACTGGGGCCCAGCGCATTCTTCCACTTCCGCCTCCCTGTCCACATATCGAATTACTTGCAACAGCAACATGTAGCCACTTGTTGAAATTTAGTTGGAAGAGGTAGCCAGGTAAGCTTAGGAGAAACTAGTGTGCTGATCAGGGCTTCCTGAAAATTAAACTCCAACAATATGTAGTTGAAGTACTAGACATTAATTTAGAATCAATTGTAAGATATTTCTACTTGAAAAGGTACAGTTAACTGTGGATATTAGTTCAGTAAACGTGATGTGAAGATCAGGAGGCACATTGAACATGTTTCTTCATGTAGGAGGCCAGAGTCAGAGAGATTGTTTTTGCTTTTCAAATTCTTCTATTACAGTTCTCCACCACGATTCATTACAAGCAGAGGCAGTGTGATTGAGCCATCCATTTGCTTCCCAAGTGAGTGTGTCTGATGTCCAGTAACGCTGAAAGAGAGCGGCCTGGTGGAGCCCTGGCATAACGGCACTGCTTCTATCAGCACCATCCCCAGACTCAGCAGCTAAGGCAGTGGTGGCCAAGGCACACAGCTGATGTCTCCAGCGCTGCCCAGCTGGCGGCAGTGGACGATGGAGCCGCCGCATGACCAACAGCAGCAGCACTGTGGCTGACTTGCTGTGTCCCAGCGCACGGCCGGCCACTCGGTGTCGCTGACTCTGTGTCTCGTGTCTGACGGTGGGCCGCTCTGATGCGGGGTTTAAACTGTTAAAAACCATTCAAAAGCCAAGATTGCACAAGATTGTTTTGTTCAAGACAACCGGTTTCAACAGTCTGAGCTGTCATCTTCAGTTCTAAAACATCTTCATTTTACGCTGAACCTTATGCACAAGATATCAAGTGGGTAAAACTCCCACATTATAAACGTTTATCATTGCTCAAACATTTAAAAACACGCAGCACTTTGCCCAAAAGGCCGTATCTATATACTTATTCCTCACAGATGCTTGTTGTATGATACAAAAACGGTACGCAATGGCGTATCTGTTTGCATACAACCTCTGTCACTGCTCTGTGTGAAGTAACCGTATTCTCTCTGCTATGTAACTCCTTAAGTCCGCTTCTTCCATTTACATAAGTCATTTCTTGTATTCCACAACCAATAACAACCATTGTACCTTTACTCCGATAAACTTTTTCAGCATCCCCCACTTAACAGGATACATAACGTTAGTACCGTTGCTGTTGCCTGCTGCTGGAAACGTACGCCTTTCCTCCATCTCCGCTTACTTCCACTGTTGTTCAAAAGTTCAAATGGCTCTGGGCACTATGGGACTTAACATCTGAGGTCATCAGTCCCCTAGAACTTAGAACTACTTAAACCTAACTAACCTAAGGACATCACACACATCCACGCCCGAGGCAGGATTCGAGCCTGCGACCGTAGCAGTCGCGCGGTTCCCGACTGCAGCGCCTATAACCGCGTGGCCACCGCGGTCGGCCTTCCATTGTTGTTAACATAAAAGGGTATATTTTTATGATTAGGTACCAAGACCAACCCTAACTTTGGAGGTTGCTCTTTTTTTGCACTTTTTTAGCCCCTCCAGGTACTGTTCAGCTGACAAGTTCACTCCTACCTCGTCTCGCACAGCTTGCTGCATAGCTTCCCGTAACTGCTGCCTCTCTTCGTGCTCCCCACACACCATTCTCCAAGGACTGTAACCACTTTGTTAGTACTACATCCTCGTCCAACATTTCTACTTGAATTTGGTTCTCTGGTTCTTCCCCAATTTTTGCATACCTCATCACTTACCCAATCAGCTGGCGTACTGACTGAGTATTGTTCAACACATCTTCCTCCAAATTCGTCAATTGCGTGGTATGCCACCCACTTGCTGCTTGTTTCCTATTACCTGTTGTTTCATTACTTCCACTGTGTCCTTCACCTTCCTAATGTCCTCTTCATCCGTTGTCCCAAACATAGTTTTTAGTAGTTGACCTTCCACATCGATCCATCTCTCCTCCTTCTCGTATGTGGTATAATCCCCAGGACCTGCATCATCTCATGCGTCAACTTCTCGTAAGTCCCAAGTAGTCTCCTACATAACCCATAAAATCTTTTAAGTACTCCGTGTTTCTCTGCACCTGCCGAAAATTATGGAACACTTCCTCCAGTCGTCCCACTTCATTCTGCATCTTACACGCATTAAACACCATCTACATCATACAGCGATGACCGGTGATCAACACAGCTTTTGGCTTTGCGAAGAGCACTCTCCTTCCAGGTGGTCAGGTGGTGATCCCACAATGCTTCCAAGCTTCCACGCCAATGACGACTAGTAGCCCAGTTATGACCTCCATCATCTTTTTTCCTGTCGTATCTCATCTGAGGACAGGTATACCTATTATCATTGGTCCCCTGAAGTCCCCTACTGCCACGCAACAGCTCCTTTCACCTTTACTAAAGATTATGCTAAATTAGGGAAATAAATCTGTTCTTATCCTCTAGGTTTTGACCGGCACGGACTTTCTATCGCTGATTCGCCTACAACCTTCCCATCGCTACTCTGCACCTTATTTTACACTTTCCTTTTCCACTCTGGCCCTCCAGTTCCTGAGATAACATCCGGATTCCCTCCGAAAGGTTTCAAACGTCCCTTGTGCAAAATTGTCGTCAGCAACTGAATCTTGACGTTCACTGGTGATGTAGGTTCCACAAACTGATATGACCCTTGATACTTCGTCAAAAATTTCTTCGTCTTTCTCTCTGGAATGTATGAAGCAGACAGCATTACCCATTGGCCTATCCTCTAATGCAGCATTCTTGCTATGTAGCTATCTCCTCTCTCTTGCTTTACCACTGTCCGTGTATACGCCTTGTCAATCCTGTTCCATATTTCTCTCATCACCCTCGCAAATTCCTTAACCGGTTCTCCCTTTTTCCTCTTCTTGGTTTTCAGCATGTCAGACGACAACGGCGTTTTATGATGACGTTCTACCTTATACGGTGACAATACTGTACTCGTATGCTGCTTCAAGTTATACGGCTTAAACGGATACCCCAGTTGGTATGGTGCGCGTCCACATAGTGTCCTAGCATCTACCGTATAGTTCTATGCACTCTTCCCGTTCACCCATTAGCTTGAGGTTGTAGAGAACTCGTCCTTAACTGCTTTATATATAACACATTACACAATTCCCTGAAGAAAGCTGACATAAAGTTGGTTCCTTGATCCCTTACTATCTTTCAGGTCCACCAAACACCAGTATCCAATTGTATACCAGCAGTTGTGCCACTATCGCTGCCTGTTGGTTTGGCATTACGACCATTTGCAGATATTTCGAAAAAGGATCTACGGTTGTGAATGCCTACTTATTGCCTGGTGGTGTTTTGTTATTAGGACTTCAGTCCTAAGAAGTTCAGACGGTGCTAATTCTTCAGGCAATCTGGCAATGGTATCCTCGTCCGAAACAAATCCACTCTGTACGTACTGTATGCAGTTCTGCACCTGCTGGTTCAGGTCCACCAATATTTCTCCTGAGCTCTCCTGTCGGCAGCACCATATTCTGCATAACTTGTTAACACATGATCATGTGTCTCCTGTTGCTCTCTGTTCCTCGGTTTCGTTGTACTCGTGGTCTCAACTTGTTTTCTCTGCACTGCAACCCTTACTGCATACAAAACTGTGGTTGTTTACTGCACTGCTTACACTCGTCATTCGACTTCTGCGCTGCCTAACGTTCCTTAAGATCATTACCACCTATTTGCAACTCTGCCGCTTTCTCATTTAAGCCCTCTGGTTTCCAAAGCTTCTATTCTGGTTTACGTACGACCTCAAAACCAATCTCAGTCAGTTATACCGCCCATCGTGTCCACCTACTAGATGGGTCCTTCAACGCCTACTTCAAGTGTACCCTCTACAGGAAAAAGTTTCGATTAATAACAGGTCATGCAGTGTTGAAATAGGAAACAAAATAGCTTCATACATCGAAAATGCCGCTGAGCTTAAACTTTTCTAAACATGCACATTAGAAAAGATAAATTTTCCCCTCTTGCAACTGAAAGGAGAAACTTTATAAGATAAAAAAAATTTATTTGATAAAACAATTATCTCTCTTTTGCCTCTTCTTCTGTCCCCCACCCCGTCCCCCAACGTGTACAATCGCAAGATATTTCATTAACATTCAGTGCTCCTCACCCCATCGTCAACCAAGATACCTAAAGAAGAGCAGCAATATGTTCACAGTTTCTTGTAAAAGCAACCCAGTACAAACGTAACTCCCTCAGATTTACAAATAAGGTAAAGAAGCACGAATTCTGTTGCTACTGGACAATGAAGTTGTTTTTGTATGTCAATCCTTAAAACAGGTGGAAATTTAAGTTCAGGAGTACACTATTTGTTAAGAAGTGTAATGAATTGGACAATTAATTGATTGCAGAAATCTCTCAGAATAATGTGTGTTGGTCACCTACCGCCAATAGTTTCACATTTTCTTGTGTCAGAGAGGGAGACACCACCATTATGAGTATGCTTGCAACAGACCTGGCGTTCGCCGTGCCTAGCTGACGTGACGTCAGGAACAAGCGCCGAGGCCTTCCTTTGAGTCGGTGTTGGCCACCTCCTGTGGCACAAAATTAAACTTTTCTGCACTCAATCTCAGGAACATTTCCCTCAAGTGCTGCTCCATATGACTTGCATGGATGACTGTATCATCAGGGTACATCAAGCATTGATATGGTTTCAATCCTCTGAGAATTCCGTCTAACAATTTCTGAAACATTGCAGGTGCATTCATTAATCCGAAAGAATCCTCCTGTACTGATAGTGATCCCAAAATGACAAAAATTCTGTTTTGGAATAAATTTCCTTTAATGGTTCAAATGGATCTAAGCACTATGGGACTTAACATCTCAGGTCACCATTCCCCTAGACTTAGAACTACTTAAACGTAACTAACCTAAGGACATCACACACATCCATGCCCAAGGCAGGATTCGAACCTGCGACCGTAGTAGCAGCGCGGTGCCGGACTGAAACGGCTAGAACCGCTCAGCCACAGCGGCCGGCTAAATTTCCTTTACTGTACGTCTATGGTCACAAATGCCACTACGACTCCAGTACATTTATAAAACAGATCAGAAGATGGTCATTATAGACCGAAACCGGTTGTCTGATGACAAAAAATTTGTGACCACAGACGTAAAGTAAAGGAAATTTATTCGCTACCATGCCGCAGCCTGTGATGCTGTATGGATCTATCTTCCAGAGCGATTTCTATCTGATGGTAGCCTCTGCTAATTGCATCGTTGAAAAATACTTGCACTGACCCAAATGTTCTATGGTTTCCATAACACTCAAGAAAGGACTCGCTTCCGTTATAGTCTTAGCATCCAGATGTTGATAATTGCAACACCTATGCTTCTGTATTCCATCTGCTAACTGTTGAGCATACTAACAATTCCAGCCCCTCATGACATATTACCCTACGCAATAGTAGCTTCCTTCAGCTGCTGATCGATAAATTCTTCCAGAATCGGCTGCAAAAATTTTGGTGTTCTGTATGATTTGTAGTGAATCAGTGATTCATCACTTGTTGGTATTCAGTGCTGTGTAATATGTGTCACTGGGGAAAACAAATCCCTAAATTCCAAAAGTAATTCTTCCATCCATTCCCGATCACTCTCCTTTAGGTGACTTACCCCCCTTCATAATGGAGTTTCAATGGCGTTTTGGAATTGTCTGTGGCTGACACCCCTCGCATCCCATTCTTCCTCATCTAGGATATCAACATTAGACGTCAACAGCCACTTCGTTAACTGTAAATCCTCAACTCTGAAAATATCCACAAATACAGGTACAATTTTCTCACTATCTTTCTCTTGTACATGTACTACACTTCTCTTCACTAAGTAACCTGCCTAATCCAGTACTTGATTTACTTCCAAAGTTTCTGCCACACACAAAATACCTACTGGTAAGCTAGACTCGCCATTAACACAAAGCGATTTCCTGGTACCTTTAGGTATAAAATTATGTGAATCGAATGTTAGCGTGATTGTTCGCAGCTTAAATGGTTTGTCATCCGTGATAGACTCACTTCGTGACATTGATACGCTGGTAGCCATGAAAAGATTTGCAGTCAGGTTCCACCATATGCTTTTAGAGAACTATTTTGGCACAATGCTGATACACGAAATCCATCCCCAGAATCATGCCATAGTCCTCACTCATGCATGGCACAAGCTCTACACATTGTTTTAAATGAATCATACCCAAGCAAAATTTCATGTCCACCAATCTCCACAACGTGAGTTGGGTTGGGTTGTTTGGAGAAGGAGACCAGACAGCGAGGTCATAGGTCTCATCGGATTAGGGAAGGATGGGGAAGGAAAACGGCCGTGCTCTTTCAAAGGAACCATCCCGGCATTTGCCTGGAGCGGTTTAGGGAAATCACGGAAAACCTAAATCAGGATGGCCGGACGCGGGATTGAACCGTCGTCCTCCCGAATGCGAGTCCAGTGTTCCACAACGTGACACCATTATCTTCCACTTCCACTTCCAATCTATATAAAATGATGGGTTCTATTGCTTATGTTCCACAATATCCTCACTGGCAAACAACACATGCACCCCTGCGTCCAATCATACCCTTCAATTCCTCTTTCCTATTATTCTTCTGATTGTACAGTCCACCTCTGCATACCCTTCGTAGCATTTATTCATACTGGGAATGACCTCTGGTTCCCTGTGACGTTTAACATCTGGTTCTTTCCAGGTCCTCTATCTCTGAATCTACTGTGACCCCTTTCTTTACTCCCATTGTACCGAGACTCCTCACATGCCCCGTTTGTCCTCACTTATAACAACTAACATTGCTTGAAAATACCATCTGTCTTATCTGCAATCTAGTTGTCATGTCAATTTCCTCATGTTCAAGCTAATCTGACAGCTGTGAACAAATCACCTGGCTCGCTGTCTGTATACTCTTCTTGACATCTCTGTAGGCAATCCTCTTAAAATGTGTGAAGCACTCTCTACTGAGCCTCTCGTAAGGTCACCCTATATACCACAGTGTTCTGTCACAACTCTTAAGTACACTCATTGCTCACCTTATTTTGTCTCAAATTTTTTTTACCAACACTGCATGCTTCTTCGTTACCATGGCCCACTCTTCCCTAAAACGTTTGGCGCTATTCTCATTCCTATACCTCTGGACCAACCCCCTTATTAAATTACTCAAACGTTCTTTCTCCTTTGAGAGATACCGCATTTGTTGCATACGTTTTTGCTTATCCTTTTGATCTCAGCTTTGATACTCTTAAAATTTCCGTGTCAGACCAACCTTCCACATCTGCCAAATTCTTAAGATCTTCCACAAAAGCTTGCATATCCTCAGCTGACTATACCAACTAACCTTGTTGCTGACAATTGTATACCTGGGTGTGGTGATTGTGATTCCATTATACTACATAATTCCTTATTAACTACTGTCTGGTGTACCAACATTTTCGATAACATTTGCGAACTGCCTACAGTCCTGACACACCTTGCGTCTCTGACTCTGCAGAAATCTCGTCATTCCTGGAACTCGCTTTGAAACACCAATAATCGTAAAGACACACAAAATAAAATATATTAACCTAACTCTTGCGTCCAAACATTAGCTATGTCCGCCTGCTTAGTTGAGTGGCAACGTGCTTGCCTCTCATGCAGTGGGCCCCGGTTCGATTTCCAGGCGTTTTGGATATTTTCTCCGTTCGTGGACTGGGTGTTGTCCTCATCATGATTTTCATCCTCATCATCGGCACGCAAGTCGACCAATGTGGCGTTGACTGAAATAAGACTTGCACTTGGCTCCCGAACTTCCCCGGATGGGGCCTCCCGGCCAGCAATGCCATACAATCACTTCATTTTGTTTCATTAACCATTTCGACACACAGCGCTACTTAGCCAAATGCCCGTAGATTTTACAAGTGAAACATACCGCTGATAATGATTCTGTATATGGTGCTGAATGACTGTCTAAGCTACACTGGGTGCATCCAACAGGTACTAGCCAATGGTTACTCCCATTGCCTGTGAAACCGAGTGAGGTGGCGCAGTGGTTAGCACTCTGGACTCGCATTCTGGAGGACGGCGGTTCAAACACGCGTCCGGCCATCCAGATTTCGATTTTCCGTGATTTTCATAAATCGATAAATGCCGGGATGGTTCCTTTGAAAGAGCACAGCCGATTTCCTTCCCCATCCTTGACACAATCCGAGCTTGTCCTGTGTCTCTAATGATCTTGATGTCGATGAGACGTTAAGCTGAACATCTTTCCTTCCGTACTTCTCCACTTCAGGTTCAGTAAGTTTATCCTTCCTTCCTTTATAGCTTCTGAAGAGTAAGAAATGTACTGACTCTTTACTTCTAAAATTCACCTTACAAAAAGCACAGCAGTCAAGCTTGTTTTCTATGAATAAAACATTCAGCAACAGTTAAAATTTGTTGACCTACCATACTGAAGGTTGTAGATTTGACGTTGCTCTGGAAATATGTTGTCAGTATTCTGACACTAGTGAAGAGGGCTGGAGCCAAAGAGATTGTTTTTTGCTGTTCACATCCCTTTATTACGGCTCTCTGCCACGATTTATTACAAACAGTGGCAGCGTGTCTGAGGCATCCAGTCGCTTCCCACCGAGTGTGTGCGCGCATGCGTTCCGGTAACGCTGACAGGGTACACCGTGGCGGAGCAGTTACGAAACGCCACTGCTTTTGTCAATGACATTCCCGATCTTGCAGCTAAGGTGACGGAAGCCGTGACACAGCTGACAGCTCCACTGCTGTCCAGCTGGCCGCAACTGGTGATGCAGCGAGTGTCACCCACTGAAGTAGCGCTATGGCCAGCCTGCTACGTCTCAGGGTGTCGGGGAATGAAGACTCCTACGCCATCTGTTGGTGTTCTGTTATCCCGATTGTCTCCAGGTCCCAAAATCGGAGGACGACGGTTCAATCCCGCATCCAGCCATTCTGATTTAGGTTCTCCGTGATTACCCTAAATCGCTCCAGGCAAATTCCGGGATGGTTCCTTTGAAGCGGCACGGCCGACTTCCTTATCTGTCCTTCCCTAATCCGATGAGACCGATGACCACGCTGTTTGGTCTCTTCCCCCAAACAACCCAACTCCCAACCAAAAATCGGCGCACTGCTGCCCTCAATAAAGTTGACAGTTGCTCTGCTGACGGTGGTGCTAGATTTTTTTCCACTGAGAACATATCCGAAAATTGTTGGGAGAAGAACCAATGATGGTGACACCTTGATTGGTTGTTCCAAAGTCACGATTCTTCAGTAATAATCTGCTCCAATCAGTATCTCAATAGATCTTCAGTGTCTCCTTTAGGATCTGCGAGCGGTGTACCACCCCTCGAGGCCATATTTCCTGCATCTTGTGGCACTGTTGGTTGCTGTGAAAAATTATTTGTGCTTTCGAATTCCGTCACTGATATGTGGGAATTAGTGGAGCACCCCATCATATTAAACTGCGCCTTCTTGAGAATGATGAACTGTGAGTGGATTCGAAAGTAGTTATCTCCAGAGTAGTGCTTCCAATGACACTTAGTTGGTGGGACTCGATCAGTGAATGGTGAATGAAACTCGATTGACTCCCTGTGTCCAGGACGGCACGTGTCTGTTTGCTCTTACCAGTTGGTCCTGTGATACACGAGCAGTCTGCAGGTACGTGAAGTTAGAAGTCATAGTTTCAATTTTATTTTCTGTTGTGGTATGGCTACTACAGATGGAAATGTGATGCTCCCCCTTACATTCCGCACAGGACGCCTTTCAAGGTTTGAAACACTGATTTCTGTTGTGGCCACGCCTCAGGCATAGAAAGCAACGGTTCATTGTCTTGAGGGCGTCTATTCTTGCCTGCAAGCTTGCAATCTTTTGGTAGTCTTGGCCCCAGGGGCCTCTTTCGTCGCAATACACACGGAAGGGCTCTGAATTCTGTTGTTTTAACCTTTACATGGAAGGCAGATGCTGTTGGTACATAATTTTCGTGTGGAACAGTATCTCCACGAATTTTGCGTCTGTTGATAGCTCCATCCACCTCTTCATTTAAGAACTCCATAAAGCGGGTGAGGTTCCCTTCTTCAATCTTTTGCCTTCCCGCATGCACAAGCCAATTTTTGCAAATTTCTTCAGGAAAGGCTCGAAGAAGTTTGGGTGCAAGCACTCTCCCATGAGTCCACATTTTCTCCTAGTGCTCGTAGTGCTTGGATGTGCTTATGGCACTCAATGTAGGTGGAATTGAGAGCCTCACGACTGCCTGAAGTCGAAGTCTTAAGATTCTCATTATCCTCCGCCAGACAGATGGTATGAAGATCTGTCGACCAGTCCAGCTGGTCGTCCCCCTCGAGATGGATCAGGGTGGGGAGGATGTCGGGGAATGAAGACTCCTACGCCATCTGTTGGTGTTCTGTTAAGTCTGTACATTGTGCTGCCCTCTGTAAAACGGAGGTGTGAAAATAAAGGTGTGTGTGTGAGCAGAAGTTTCACCGTGTCCTTGATTTCACTAGTGTGTAGCAACACAGGGCTTGGCTGTCCCCATGGCGGCGGCAGCTCGGCGCCTCCTGTCTCAGGGCAGGACGCCCCGAAGCAGGGTCGAAACTGCGGGCCCCACACAGCAATCCGGACGGCGCCCCAAATATCACAGCCACGTGGTGGTAGTGCTGAGATACTAACACAACACGATTTCAGTATACAAGTGACTAGGTATTTACAGGTGTAAAAGTTAAAATCCCAGCTTCAAAACCCCGTATAAACAGAACCGCTGCTCAAAATGACGTCAAATTTCAACAGCATACTATTGATGCAGGGGGAAACATCATGGAACAAAAACAGTTAAATGGAAGGCTCTTAACATAACTGGGACCTGCTACAAACGATCGCATTACGATTGATATGGTTTGAGTTGCACATTACACGGTCTGTACAGTTCAATGTGTATCATTCTGCAAGTTCGCAGTCAACAGTTTTAGCAATGTTAGTTAGGCAAGCCACCACAGGTGGGTCGTTCTGCATAGCATGGACAAAATCTGCCCTTAATTGTCCTGAGGCCAAAAACTGCATAAATACCAGAACATCTGTTTTTAATTTTCCTTGGCCCAAAAACTGCACAAAATGCAAAATGACTTCGGTCTTAGTTATCCTGGGACCAAAAACCGCTCAAAAAGCAAAATGACATCGGTTTCGCAACTATACAAAGACCGGTGGAATATAGACCGCCGTTTTCTGCCACAAGCTAAAATCTAGAAATTAGCATGTTCCACAACAGATCGGAGTGTCTCGGGGGTCACGTTCAGAATGTGTTGTGCAATAGATGCCTTCAGTTCACCTCCATTATAGCTGGAGCACTCAGCGTAACAACTTCCAGATAACCTCAGAGTCAGAAATCATAAGGATTAAGATGAAGTGGTCTAGACAGCCGTGCTGTACGGAAATGACCGCTGATCAGTCCAGCATTTCAGAAGAGTCTCTCCAGTAGAAGCTCCACTGGCTGTGTAATGCGCAGAGGAGCGTAATCTTCCACGAAAATGATCCTATCCTCACATTCAAGCTGCTGAAGGGCTGGTGTACAGAAGGCTCTCATAGCGTTCACCAGTGATGGTACAGTTAACAGGACCCGCACGACTCCTCTCCTCGAAAATTATACGGCACTACGATAAACGATGCCGTCGAGCTGCACCACACAGTCACGTTTGCAGAGTGAAGTGGTACAGGTCGACGTGCATGTGCATTTTCCATTGCCCTTATTCTGCAGTTCTGCGTATTCCCGTTTCCTTTGCACAGAATGTGGAGAGATGAAGCCCATTTCAGTGCGAGCAAGAAATTCCAGAGCGAGCGATTGTCTTCCTGGCAGATGATTACCAAGCAGCTCATGGACATGCGTGACTATGGATAGCAATGCAAGATGTTTCGTACAATTTTATACACAGCACTCGCAGGTATATCTACCGTTCGGTCAATTCCTCGTGCACTGCATGTTAGCACACCACAGCTTGACCCCTCCTGCAGTGCTGTGGCAACATCTTCGATAGACGTCAGATCAACTGTTTTTCCACTTCTGTCACATTTAGCTTCGAAAAACGTCTCTTCCTAATTTTTTAATTATTTTCTCCAGACCTCTACAGACATTGGACAGGTGCTTTTTTCACCATCTTGAGAATCTGGAACTTCTGCAGGGCTACTGGCACACAGTCACCATTCTACTAGCAGAGGTTTACCAGCAGCGCGCGATCCCGTAATGGAGACAGTCATGCTGAGCGTCTCGGATGAAAACTGCTGTGTGCCACGCATTTGACGTCTATATTCTCGCGCTTACTGCGCCATGTAGCTGTCAAATTATAGTTACTTCTGTCCGTCGATGTCCGCCCCCGGTAGCTGAGTGGTCAGCGAGATAGAATGTCAATCCTAAGGGCCCGGGTTCGATTCACGGCTAGGTCGGAGATTTTCTCCGCTCTAGAACTGGGTGTTGTGTTGTAATAATCATCATTATTTCATCCCCATCGACGGGCAAGTCGCCGAAGCGGCGTCAAATCGAAAGACTTGTATCCGGCGAACGGTCTACGCGACGGGAGGCCCTAGCCACACGACATTTATTTTATTTAGTTGGTGGTGTGCGAAGGCTTCTGCCTTCTTCCTCTTAGCTACTGCTGTGTCAACCGTTTCCACAGCTCGCCTGTTTGGTTCAATTACCAAAGTGAGAAGGCTGTGTTGTGATTTGCAAGGCAAAATATCCGCGCTTGCCCGCGGCTGGCTCTGCTGTAATCTGTTTCCTACTTAAGGCATTTCTGAGCAAATATGGTCAATATGCTACAATCACAATACAAAGGTAATTAGAGAAATTAGATAAACTGTGGTACACGTCGATTTGATGTGAAGTCACTGTCGAGACGTGGAAATATCACTGTGGATGTCGTTAAGAGCTGTATCGGGGGACCTTACAGGGAATCCACGCGAATATAAAAATCTTACGTCAAGATCGCAAATTTTCTTTATTGATTTCCGGTTTCAGCTTATTTACGAGCAGTCCTCTGATATCAAATACAGAAATTTGCCTACAAAAATACAAAAAGTGAACAAGAACAAATACATTAAATATCTGAATTTCCATTATGCAGTATATACCAGTATAAAACGTTCTAAGTGTGTGACTGTCATTACACATCGTGGTATTCTTAGAACTAAGTAGTTCTAGTTGGAAAAAAAAATCATATAGGCATAACAAGAAAAATATTAAAACGTGACATAATAAAAACATGCAAAAATGTATGGTGAGCGATAATGAGCTTACTCCCCACAGACTCACGCAAATTTAGCTACAGGTGTCACACAACGAATAACTTAATACACTTCATTTACCGAACAGGGGTCACACCAGAATATAAGAAAGGTGGGTGCTGTTACTCACAAGATGATGAAATAGGAACTTTCATCAAACTACTGACTAAAACAGTAGTCACTATGAGACCTTTTTTATTACAATTTGCTGTGGACTTCAAGTTAAATACCAGTACACAAGGACATAAAATCATTACGTTCAATAAATATCAGTAGAACTGCAATCGAATTCAAATAACAACACCTTGGCAAAAGTCAACTAATGAGGTCGAGAAGATTACATTAAAGTTAACACAACGTCTGGAGACATGCTTAAGTTCATGGAAGGCACGAAGTGATTGTCAAATGACAATCAAAGAGGAAAGAAAGAACTAGAGACAGAGTCACGCATGCGCCCACTATCTTGAATGAGAATATACTGATACTGCTAGTAACAGTACTTGAATTAGAAATATAAGGGTTAGTCTGAAAATTCGGCATACACTCCATCACAAACGCTACAGTGGCTGACTATAGGTGGCGTTATGGATTCCTGCGAGTGACGGCTGTGGTAGCTGAAAATTCTAAGTCCCCTAGCCTGCAGCGAAGGCGGCTGTCCCTCATAGCCCACACTGGAAGTCACTCTCTCAGCTTAAGCACCACGTCGTGAGTCTCACATTGAGGTAGATTCCATAGAGTCCTCCCAGCAAGAAGCAGTATTTTTATTTGTGTGATTTTGTGCACCAGTCACAACTATTCTTCTCAGTGCGCACCAGTCAGCTCCGTTTCAATAACGCAATAATCACTCTTACATATTTAGTTTATACATAGCTAATAATTCATGTGGGTTTTTAGTGCTGGAGTTCAGAAACAAGCAGGTCCTGATTTCTAATGTCTCTCCTGTCTCCTGTTGTAGCCAAACAGGCCGTGGTTCCTTTTCTTCCACTCTAGGCTTTATTCATATTATCCAATGGTAGCTACTCTTACCATTTCTTAGCAAAGTCGGCAAAGAAGCAATTAACTTGGCATCAGCTTGATGGCTGCTTGTCCTGCGTTCTTAAAGGGAAAAGCACTGGGACAGCCACCCGCCTCACTCCACTTGACAGATTTCATCTTTACATCTGCTTCAGGTCCAGCATTTCCCAATATACTGGCTTCCTGCAGAAGACAGGGGGCTGCAATACGGCTCCCCTTCGTTGTATCCTTACTGCACGTCCTCTTCAGCGCCAGGAGACTAACCACGTTAACAACACAACAGCCTTCCATCGCTTAGCATACTATACAGGCAGTGCCTTTGTGGCGGAATTCAGCCCACAAACAAATACTGTTCCAAAATTTCTACCTGCTCTGTTATCCTCCTGGCAGCGATGGTCCTTGGAAAATTTTCAGTCCCTCTTAATGGCCAACGCTGGCTACATCCCCTGCTCGACTGGCTTCTGCTCAGCTTGCTCTCATTAAGACTCCCAACTATATTTAGACAGATCTCTAGAACGAGAATTTAATGTGGAAGTATGTATGGTAGCTGGATATGGTAATCACTGACATGAATTTAAATGGTGTTGTTAATGAATCTTGTCTGTAACTTCGGGTAAATGTAGACTGGCTGGACTTATTAATTCATTTAATTATGCGTCGTGGCAGTTTTGATAAAAACGGCCACATAACAACAGTGTACCTCTCATAGAATCTTCTGCATAGAGAAGACTTAGTGAGGCTTCCTCAGTAGGAGGTAAGGTTTACTTAATGTCAGCATGATAAAATTAATTAAAGATGAAAAGATCTTCATCTACATGAAACGTAAAGATCTACTCGGCAGTGCTATTCATTAGCAACTGCGTTGAACTAATATTTGAATTCTATGTGTGAGTGCTTGAATGTTCAACTATAATATTTTTTGTTATGATCATCAGTTCGTTCAGTACTAACAATAGAGATTTCCTCTTCAGACTTGACACTCAGCTCAGCTCGGTACTTAAGAAAAAAAAATTAATTTTTTATGTTAAATCCAGTTCAACGTTAATAACATATTCTCCACGGTAACGGATTTTGCTACACCTACTTGAATTCTGCATGCCAATATGGGCTGTGTGTTTTCTAGGGAGAGTGCTCGGAGCTTCAAGGATTGTTCTATATTTCAGGGACATACTGTAAGGAAGCCGGCAGCGGTGGCCGAGCGGTTCTAGGCGCTTCAGTCCGGAACCGCGCGACTGCTACGGTCGCAGGTTCGAATCCTGCCTCGGGCACGGATGTGTGTGAGGTCATTAGGTTAGTTAGGTTTAAGAAGTTCCAAGTTCTAGGGGCTGATGCCCTCAGATGTTAAGTCCCGTAGTACTCAGAGCCATTTGAACTGTAAGGAAAAATGAAAATTTACTTGTAGGATAATGATGCACAAACATTAATATTCAAAGCATAATGATATTGCAATCTAATTGTGACGAATAATGCGAGTCCTTGAGTCCTTATAAGTATAACAACAAAGAACTTCCAAAGGTAATACAGCGAGTGTAATATGGGAACAAACGTGTGCAGACGAATTATACACTATACAGGACGCATAAGATAAAACTGGGCCGAACAGTATAATCAGAATTTAAACAGAAAAAGAGATAATTAGAAATCCGTAGATATACAGATATTTGTGTGTTTATTCATTGATTTATTCTTCATGAATACTACCTCGTTATTTGGAGAGTTAAAGCAAGCCATTAGCCACACGTCTGTGTTGTTACATAGTAATACTAAACGAAAAACAAAGAAAGAAATAAAACAAAAATTACTTCCTGTAACTACCTAGCTATTATCAACTCTCACAAGCAATTACGAGGTCATTAGTGCTACTGTTTGCACTACTACTACCATGACACTGTCACTAAACTCTCACTAATTCGTTTGTTACCGTCACCATTTCCTTGAAGGACTGACACATTTCAACTAGTGAAGTTGTTTCGCGAGACTCCTCGATCTGTCCTAGAAACTACCCCTGCCAACAATAATGTTATGGTGCTTTCCTTGCACGCAGGACGGCACTTCAGCAGCGTTTCCATGGTAGCAAGCGATTCTGCGACACTCTGTGCCTTCTCAGAAATAATATTATTGAAAGAGCCCCCCCAAACATGATGTACAGTCTTGAAGATCTTTAGCAGTGACTAATCGGTGTCGTCACCTGTACAGAATTACGACTGTCAGGCAAGGAAGCGTTGTGTGCCATGGCTGAATCTCTCGTGAACTCCTCCGTGGCCTTCAAGATGCGCCATGTCGACTAATTTATTAGTCTTGCTTTTGAACCAGCGACTTTAATTACTACCGATCATGGTTTGCAGCATATTATGAAAAGCATAGTCCTGCAGCTGTGCACCGGAATGCTAATATATATATATATATATATATATATATATATATATATATATATATATATATATATATATCTTTCGATACACTTAGACACATGTAGTACCATTGTAGTCCAGTTACTGAAGTAGATTGGTTGGTTGGTTGTGGGATTAAAGGGACCAGACTACTACGGTCATCAGTCCCTTTTTCCAAACACTAAAAACACCCAAAGAGTATAAAAACGATCAACAGAATAGATGACAGACGACACAGGACAAGAGAAACTTAGACAAAGACCAGACAAAACGAATTAAAATCACACAGAGTGTGACGGTGGTTGGCCGACCATAGAAACAAAAAAAGGAGAAGCCAACCACCGAGAGACACATTAAAAACTCAGTTTAAAATCGTAGGCCAAAGGCCAGAATCAACACAAGGAAAACATAACAAACACTCAAATGAAATGATAAAAAGGCCCTGGCCGAATAAAACGCAAAACTAAGCCAGCCATGAAAGAGGAAGGGCAGGGAGCGTATCAGGCAGCGCAAACGTCAGCCTGAGCACAGTTAAAAGGGTATACTCCAACAGAATGTGGACCACTGTCAAGGCCACCCCACAACGACACAGTAAATAACTGCGCGTCAGTTGAGTGTGGCCAATGCGGAGCCGACAAAGGACGACAGAGTCCCTGCGGTTGGCTCGCATGGATGACCGCCACACAGTCGTCGTCTCCTTGATAGAACGGAGTTTGTTTGGCATGGGCAGGTTGCGCCATTCTGTGTCCCATATATCGAAAATTTTTCGGCGTAAGATTGCCCGCAAATCAGTCGCCGGGAGGCCAATCTCCAGGGATGGTTTACTGGTGGCCTCTTTCGCCATGCGGTCAACATTTTTATTGGAGGGTATCCCAACATGGCCGGGGGTCCACACAAAGGCCACAGAGCGGCCGCAAAGGGCAAGAGTATGCAGGGACTCCTGGATAGCCATCACCAGACGATAACGAGGGAAACACTGGTCGAGAGCTCGTAAACCGCTCAGGGAATCGCTACAGATAACGGAGGACTCACCTGAGCAGGAGCGGATATACTCTAGGGCTCTAAAGATGGCGACCAGCTCAGCTGTGTAAACGCTGCAGCCAGCCGGCAATGAACGTTCTTCGGAATGGTCCCCTAGAGTTAGAGCATAACCGGCACGACCAGCAACCATCGAACTGGCAGTGTAAAACACGCCAGAGCCCTGATACGTGGCTAGGACGGAATAAAAGCGGCGGCGGAAGGCCTCCAGAGGGACTGAGTCCTTCGGGCCCTGTGCCAACGGCCCGACACACACCACGGGGGTGTATGCAGAGGGGCCCGGAAAGGAGATGGAACAGGGAACACCCCAAGCCCGAGACAAGCTCTTTGACGCGGACGGCGATCGGACAACCCGACCGGGGCCGACGTTCTGGGAGATGGACGACTGACTGCGGGAACAGGAGACGATAATTTGGATGCCCGGGCAAGCTAAAAACATGGGCAGCATAAGCAGCCAGTAAATGTTGGCGTCGTAACTGCAGTGGAGGGAAACCTGCCTCCACAAGTATGCTTTCCACAGGTCCGGAAGGCACCAGTGGCAAGTCGTATCCCGCTGTGTAGTATTGGGTCCAGCACCCGCAATGCAGATGGCGATGCTGAGCCATAGACTCCCATAATCCAGATGGGACTGCATTAACGCCTGGTAGAGGGTAGATCGGTCGGCGCCCCAGCTGGTGTGGCTCAAGCATCGCAGAGCACTTAGATGCTCCAACACATCTGTTTAAGCTGCCGAATATGAGGCAGCCAAGTCAACCGGACATCAAAAACCACACCCAAAAGCCTATGTGTCTCCACCACAGCATGAAGTTCACCGGCAAGATAAAGCCGCGGCTCAGGGTGGACTGTTCGTCGCTGGCAGAAATGCGTAACGCAGGTCTTGGCAGCCGAAAACTGGAAACCATGCGCTACAGCCCAAGACTGCGCCTTGTGGATAGCGCCCTGCAGCTGACGTTCAGCAGCTGCAATGCCAATGGAGCTATAGTACAGGCAGAAGTCGTCAGCATACAGCGAAGCTGAGACAGAAGTTCCCACCGCTGCAGAGAGCCCGTTTATTGCAATTAAAAACACGCACACACAGAGGACAGATCCCTGTGGTACCCCGTTCTCCTGAACTCTGGAGGAGCTATAGAGGCTGCGACTTGCACGCGGAACGTTAGATGCGACAGAAAATTTCGGATGAAAATAGGCAGTGGACCCTAAAGACGCCATCCATGAAGCGTAGAAAGGATGTGATGACGCCATGTCGTATCGTACGCCTTCCGCATAAAGACAGCGACCAGGTGCTGACGGCGGGCAAAGGCAGTACAGATGGCTGACTCCAGGCTCACCAGATTGTCGGAAGTGGAGCGGACTTTACGGAACCCACCCTGAGACGGAGCCAGAAGGCCCCCAGACTCCAGTACCCAATTCAACCGCCAGTTCACCACCTGTTCAAGCAACTTACAAAGAACGTTGGTGAGGCTAATGGGACGGTAGCTGTCCACATCCAAAGGGTTCTTGCCAGGTTTCAAAACGGGGATAACAATACCTTCCTGCCATTGCGACGGAAACTCACCCTCGACCCAAAGACGGTTGTAAAGGTCGAGGAGGCGTCGCTGGCAGTCCACTGAAAGGTGTTTCAGCATCTGACAGTGGATTCGATCTGGCCCAGGAGCGGTATCAGGACAAGTGGCGAGGGCATCGTGAAATTCCCACTCACTGAATGGAACATTGTAGGATTCAGGATGGTAGGTGCGAAATGAAAGGCTCCGACATTCCGTCCGCCCTTTAATGGAGTGGAAGGCCAGTGGGTAATTCGAAGAAGTGGAACTCAGCAATATGCTCGGACAAGCGGTTGGCAATTAGGTCGAAGACAGTACAAACTGCTCCACTCAGTGAGAGCGCAGGAACGCTGACAGGGGTCCGATAGCCACAGAGGCGTCGAATCTTGGCCCAGACCTGCGATGGAGTGACATATAGGCCAATGGTGGACACATACCGCTCCCAGCACTCCTGCTTGCGTTGGCGGATAAGGCGGCGGGCTCCCGCACGCAGCCGTTTGAAGGCGATGAGGTGTTCTAAGGAGGGATACGCTTGTGACGCTGGAGCGCCCGCCAGCGATCTTTAATCGCTTCAGCGATGTCAGGCGACCACCAAGGCACAGTCTTCCGCCGAGGGGACCCAGAAGAACGGGGAATGGCAGATTCTGCGCCATTAACGATGCTGGTGGTGACTGAGTGAACGACCGTATCAATGGCTTCATGAGAAACAGGGTCAATAGCGGCAGTGAGCCTTATTCATAGCCCATCTGCAAGGGCGCCCAGAAGAGTGACGCTGTGGCAGTGACAGAAAGATCGGAAAGTGGTCACTACCACACAGGTCGTCATGCACACTCCATTGGACAGTAGGTAAGAGGCTAGGGCTGCAGATCGAAAGGTCGATGGCGGAGTACGTGCCATGCGCCACACTGAAAGATCGAGCTGTGCCAATAAATGCTCAACGGCGCCACCTCGACCTGTTGCCACCGACCCACCCCACAGAGGGTTATGGGCGTTGAAGTCACCCAGTAACAGGAAAGGCGGCGGCAGTTGCGCTACAAGCGCACCCAGGACATGCTGCGCGACATCACCATCCAGTGGAAGATACAGACTGCAGACAGTAACAGCCTGTGGCGTCCACACCCGAACAGCGACCGCCTCTAAAGGTGTTTGTAGAGGGACAGACTCGCTGTGAAGGACATAGATGCAGACGCTACCAGACACCTTTTCATAAGCTGCCCGGTTCTTATAATAACCCCGATAGCCACAGAGGGCGGGGGTTCGCGTCGATGGAAACCAAGTTTCCTGAAGAGCAATGCAGAAGAAAGGGTGAAGGCTGATAAGTTGTCAGAGCTCAGCTAGATGATGGAAGAAACCACTGCAGTTCCACTGGAGGATGAGATTGTCCACGGTTCTGAAAGGCGTGAAGGGACTGGGAAGACAGTTTACGCCGATTGTTCACTCGCTGCCACCGATTCAGTACCAGTGCGAGTGACGTCCATGGCGTCTGACGGACCGGCGAGATCCAGGTCTTCAGCAGACGCCAGAATCTCCACCTCATCCTCAGATGCTGAGCTTGTAGGAAGCGGTGGGACGGGTGCGACCGCAATGTCGGCATTCTTGGGAACCTTTTTCGTTTTCAGCTTCTCTCGGCGTGCCTTCGGTGGTTCAGGCTGGGAGGGCCTCACTGGGTCAGTCTCAGGGACAGAAGACGACCATAAGGCCCTACGACCAGTGACCGGTTGTTGTTTGAGCCACTTGCCGGTGTCCACTTTTAAACCAGTCGGAACTTGCGAAGGGAGGTCCCCAAGGAACCCCTTCCTGCCGAGTGGAGCCCAAGAAGTCTTACGCTTCTCTGGCTGGGAAGGGGGAACTGATGTCCCCGATGGTTGGGGGGGGGGGGGGTGTTGCTCCTGAAGTAGATGGAGCAGGAGCAACAGGAAGTGAAGTGCCCCCCACTATCAAGGGGGCAGGTGTGATTCTCTGGCTCTGAGAGCTAACGATGTATGGTGCAGCTATGGGAAGTGTAACTGGAGCGACAGTGGCGGCATAAGTGGACGTCATGCATACTGGATGCAGTCGTTCAAACGTACGCTTAGCCTCAGTGTAGGTCAGCCTATCCAGGATCTTGTATTCCATTATTTTCTACTCCTTCTGGAGAATCTTACAGTCCGGCGAGCAAGGGGGATGCTGGTCCCCGCAGTTGACACAGATGGGAGGCGGGGACCATGGAGTATCAGGATGGGATGGTCGACCACAATCGCGACAGATGAGGGTGGAAGCACAGCGAGAAGACATATGGCCAAACTTCCAACGCTTGTAGCACCGCATCAGGGGAGGGATATAGGGTTCGACATCACAACGGTAGACCATCACCTTGACCTTCTCATGTAATGTGTCACCCTCAGAGGACAAGATGAAGGCACTGGTGGTAACTTGATGATCCTTCAGACCCCAGTGGACACGCCTGACAAAATGGACACCTCGTCGCTCTAAGTTGGCGCGCAGCTCGTCAACGGACTGTAAAAGGATATCCCTGTGGAAAATAATGCCCTGGACCATATTTAAACTTTTACGGGGCGAGACAGTAACGGAAACATCCCCCAGCTTATTACAAGCGAGCAAGACCCGTGACTGGGCGGAGGATGCCGTTTTTATCAATACCGAACCGGACCGCATTTTGGGCAAGTCCTCCACCTCCCTGAACTTGTCCTCTAAATGCTCTACAAAGAACTGAAGCTTCTTGAATAGAAAGGATTCCCCATCAGCTCTGGTACAGACGAAATACCTCCGCGAATACGTCTCACTTTCATTCATTGCCTTTCGTTCCTCCCATGGTGTGGCCAGGGAGAGGAACGATTTGGGGTCATAAACGTTACCTTTAAAATGAGCGCTCGAACGCTTAGAGACTGCTGGTGGCAGGCCACCAGCAAGAGATGATGTGCCACACTTCATTGCGTGTCATCCACCCTGATGCCACCTACTCCGATGAAGGACCCTCCCTATGGGCTCCACCCAGCCACAGCAAGGTCCACCTGCCAGGATGGCCATTGCCAGGAGTCCTGATGCCCCAGGGAGATGGGCATCTACTCCTTGGCATACATTGGGAGTAATCGGCGCAGGCATCAGCAGAGCGATCCCTGTGTTGTCAGGGGGCTACAACCAACAGGGTACATGGCGGCCCCACCACAACGGACTGGCTACCGTGCTGGATTTTAGGTGACATGTAGTCCATTGTCGCCATCAGTGCAGAAAGTGGCACTGCACATTGCATGGCGGAAGCTGCATGCAGAAACGTATCCATGCCCAAGAGATGGAAAGCAGGTAGGACTGCAATGCAACAATGAATAAGCTGGCGAAACATCTCAACGCAAGATGGACACAATGCACCAAGTAAGGTGCCCTTCCCCAATCGGCTCGCTGTTCGGAAAAATTTTGAGAGATGGAGGTCAAACCCAACAGGGGACCATCACATCAGGCCGAAAAGTTTGAGACTCCCTTTAGTCGCCTCTTACGACAGGCAGGAATACCACGGGACTATTCTTACCCCAGAACCCGCAGGGGGGCGAAGTAGATTGATAGAGAGATCAGAGAATCTTGTCTTTAGTCACTCTCTCACTCTCTGATGTTATTCGACACGATTTCATATGTCCAACAAACTTCCGGTTGGCTGTCGTTCCTTAAACAACACTGGACTATATTCTTTTCTTGATTTGCAGTTAAAATCGAATTATTCTCGGAATGACTACCATTTCATAGATCAAGGTGGTACAGTGGCGACTTTAATGTCAGTGGCTCACCTCTGTAGACGTTTATGATTGCTGTAGCTGGCCTTCCAGGCAATTGTTTTGTGGGACGTATTTTCGTCATGTAAGCCATAGTGTCATACCCTATTGTTTAGACACATAAATAAAGATACTCATGCTCAGTCACCTCTTTCTGCTCCCACCGACATCTATAATATTTCCATCGGTTGGCAGCCTCATTGTAGAAAGTTCAACCTATGAGAAAAGGGTAAGTAATTTTAAATAGGAATCGCAGGCTCCTCTGACAGCCTTGAAGTCCCAGCATATTTTCGTAGCATCAGTGAAGTGCATTGAAATCAACGCTGGAAGACTGACAACTACAAATAAAATATCAGTCAAGTGTAGGTGTATCAACGCTGGAAGACCGACAACTGTAAATAAAATTAGACTGTCTTGCAAAAATATTGCAGCAGACAAGGAAGAGTACCTGAACGTAATCAAGAACGACATGTCGATATAAAATCAAAGTGAAGACGTGTCAGTGATAATTAATCACGTGTCTATATTTTTACACTCTTTGACACTTGAAGTTTAACCCTCAGTAATACCTTTAGATACTTAGGAGCCCTAGTTAAACAGACAAATTACTTGTCTTTCAGTCTTCTATGAAAAGTAGAACTACATTCTTCAACTTGTAAATAAACTATGGAAAATTCCATTAGGCACTTTGCCCTTCAACGCGACCACTGCCTTTCTCCGCTTTCCCCTGCTCCAGGTAAAACAGCTGACCTCTTCCTTCCTGCTGACTGTACCGCTTTTCGCCAAAGTCTGCACTCATCATTCACATTTGCGGGCCGCCAACCCGAGCCAAACATTGTCTCCCTGCACTCCCCCCGTGCTCCCACGTCCCCCGTTTACACTTTACGCCATCCTCCTCTTTTAACTGGTTGTCCCAGCAGAATTCATAAATCTGAGCACACATTACTCACACCTCTCCCAGGCTACATCCGATTGCAATGTTAGAACCTCTTATGTGAACTTCCAACACAGCCATCGTATGCCACATGTCGCTTAGGCTCCATAGCTAAAATTACGAGAGATGGGTCTCCTTTGCCGTGTCTGAGGGCGTAGATAAGTCTAATTCAAACTCACGTAAATCTTGATAACCTGTCATTGTAGCAGCACAAACCGATCTGACAACTGCGGCAGACACTTGTCATATATAGGCGTTGCCGACCTCAGCGCCGTATTCTGCCTGTTTACATATATCTGTATTTGGAAACTCATTCCTATACCAGAGTCTTTCTCGCTTCAGTGCATATTGCCTATAATTTCATATAAATATGTTTGGAATATAATGGATACTTATTACATAAGGCGTTTCAATAGTATCTGCCAAATTTACATGTTTTTATTAACAGTAAATTATGTGTCACAATGAGATAATGGGACTGTATGGGTGCACTTATTCCTTAAGTGCTTGTAACAATTTGAGTTATTTTTCGTTAACAATTTGTGTTCTGACTTAGTAATATTTTCATAATTTTATTTCAGTAGCTACTGAAGAAATACTGAAAGAGCTGGAAGAACCTTGGTGAACTGACAGTGGTATCTGCGATGCAGAAGGCTGGTCAAGCAAAGATGACTGTGATGTGACCCTTACTCCACCTGTGAATAGCGTTGGACAACAAACGTCGAGTGAACCTGAAGAGGATATTGATTCAAGTGTTCGGAAAGTGGAATCATACGGATGTTTTTGAGCCTCTTCCGTCCAGTCTACAATTTGATCCTTCTCTGTGGTAAGGGAAAGAAATGGAACAACATAAATATTTCCTAACACCCTCGTATATTACCTTTACTATGTCTGAGCTCATTTGCTCATGTTCGAATCGGTCGCAAAGGAAAATCTTTAAATACTACATCACAAGAAATGCGAATATCTTTTGGTGCGTCTATCACAGTTCTAACGGTTGGACGACTGAAAGTGTTGAAATGTGTATGCATATTTCCACTTCTTTTACGAGACGACTTACTTGAGATGTTTGGCCAAACTTCCCTGTTGGATGGCCTGCTGCTGCAAACAGTCTTTCACTTCGTC
This sequence comes from Schistocerca americana, assembly GCF_021461395.2. NCBI lineage: Eukaryota > Metazoa > Arthropoda > Insecta > Orthoptera > Acrididae > Schistocerca > Schistocerca americana. The sequence continues at coordinate 658,319,422 of NC_060120.1, read as the reverse complement.
TCTGAAGTATGCTCCTAGGTACAGGAATTTCTACTTATAAAAATAAGAAGACATACCAAGTTTCATTCGCTTCAATTAACGACTTATATTTGAACGTCTGACATTTTACAAATTCCACACTTCACATAAATAAATATTGTTGCGTAAGCCTCTCGTGTCTCCAAGCATTAGAAACAAATTAAGTTACATATGAGAGAAAGTTGGCTTAAAAACCATGTACATTCTCAACATGAAACAGAATACTTTTCTTCCCTTCGCCAAGGCTAAGACAGAAGTTTTTAATGGTTCTCTTTCAACTATTCACGTTACTACAACAATGGTCAAACACAATTAGAACAGAGTAGCATAAACACTCCAAGGTTCTTCTGTCCACTATCACTAAACTTCCATTCATCGACCGACAAGTACTTGTCGGTGCAGTTCGACCGCCATGTCTACATTCTGTTCGAGACTCATTTACAACCTGCACACACAAATATGTGACGCGCAGTAGGTAGGATTCCACTTTCTCACACTCATATCTAAAATATCGTCTGTTCAAGACCGTAGAAGGCCGAGTAGTTCTAGAATTTACGCAGAAATTCTCGAATCACTACACAGTGTGATACTAAGGGTATCCCAGAATACGTAAGTACGGGGCGGGTGCCACTAGTGCAACTAAAGTTGCCGTAAATACATCAAGAAACAGTTTCTCCTCAATACGGAACTCACTAAAAATAACGGTAGATGAAACTGTGGTAGCAGAAGATATAAACATTGATAATTTTTGAAGATTCGTTCTCTGAGTGTATTCAAATGTGCATTGTAGCTGAGGTAGTTAGAGACATCACTGAAATATGCTGTTACTGTGAGTTGGGTTGTTGATGTAGGAAATAAGAGTGCAGGAGAGAATGAGGAGTACACATCCTACTTTTGTTACAATTTGAATTATTGAATGATATGGAACTTATTTTTAAATACAAACTAAGTACACACACATTAATGGCAGTGGTAAGCATTCTTCATTCTATCAAATCAGTATGACTAGCCTGTTGGTACAAATGTTTGAAATGCAAATCTCTTTATCAGTTAATTGCAGAACACACTGAAGCTACTGGTAGGACCTGGTTCAGCTATTTAAGGTGAATAAAAAGAAAAAAAAAGTTACAAAAGACAGATGTTTATTGAAAGTTAATAATATCTGCTCAAGCATTCCCAAATTTCCTTTAAAATTTTAGTAAAAGTCTAGAGAACGAAGAGTTCACAAATCGTTAGTAATGAGAACGTTTTGGAAGTAATGCCAGATGAGAAGTATAGAGTTATTTGAGGTATGAAGACAGGAAAGGCACCAGAGGATGATAGAGTTTCCGTAGTAATGCTTAAACTTGGTGTAAAATTAATACGAAAGTCGCGTGTAAAACGGTTCCCAGGACATCCATAGAGGAAATCATTTCCAGCAACTTGGAGCAGTGTTCTAATTAGTCTATTTCACGAGAGAGGATTTAGAAAATAATAAGAAAATTGTAATCGTTAGCAGTCACATAAAAAGCAACAGTTGATTTTAATGAAGGAATGAAACAAGCTAGGTTTATGACTGGATACACAACAGTGGGAACTTCCTGGTTGTGAACAAAATTGCAGTACTGGGCAATGAGTGTGAATTACTTTTTTAATTGGAACTGGTACATTTTGAAAGAAAGCTTTCCACTCAGTTTCAGCGAAATCTCAAGTATCAACATTTTCTGACGGATATACACAAATTTTCCATTAAAACTGTTAAACGATATGCCCTTTTGTGTTTCTTGTGTAAATTAGACAAATTTTTTGATTGCAAAATACCGTGTGATGTGAATACTTTAAGTATTGCACTGTAACAGTAAAAACTGTATACCGACAAATGAAAAAAAATTATAATGTACAGATTAATGTGCATACTCACACCAAATAATACCGATTTTTAAGCATCTCTAATGTGCCGAAGTACTGATGACATGGAATGTGCGAAAGGTAACGTGTGCACCAGAGAACATAGAGAGACAAAGACACAGTATGCATCATGCTGTCAATGACGTAAGACCTAGTAAGTGTGATCGTAATGGAAAGTCAGATCTGTGAGCCATTAATAGTCTGAGCACAGCGAAAGTGGTATGTACTGAGATGTATCATCTCAATAAAAGACTGAGGCGTTCTCTACGATTTTATTTCGTGCCTGAAGTTAATTTTTTCTGGTGAAATGTATTGTAGCTTGCATTGTCCTAAACGTATGGCTAATCTACAACTGAGACAAGAATAATATTAGAGCTGAGGTATCGTGGAGATTTTCTGCTCTGAATATTATTTGCAAGGCTGCAATAAACTGTCTACATCACACACAGGAGAGGATTATAAATGCATGTAATGGTACTCCAAGACGATAGATAACCTGTTTTCTCTTTCCTGATCGTTGTTATATGAATTCACTCTTAAGAGCGACCAACTTATTTGAGTATTTGTTTCGTCGGTCACGGCTACAAAAAGGCAAGTCTGATTCGTTAATTATATGGGTCATAGTATGTGAGAAGGTGAGAGAATACCTTTTAGCAAGTCTGAAGAATATAAACCATGCTGAAAATGTTCGTTAATTACTAAAAAACGTCCAGAAAATCTTTTTGCTTTTCTTAGTTGTTTGTATATGTAAAGAACTTGAAAGATTGCTTAGTTATCTCTAAAATAAGTGATTATTAAGACTGCTGCAGAGCTAATGCAACTGTGTGCATTGTGAAAGAAATAATCTCACATGCTTTGTATCAGAGTCATATGGATATTAAAGGTCTTCAGCCAAGCAGCAGAAAACTGCCTCTGGTCTCTTCTAGTTAAGTAAGGAGCAATATTTCCATGCAACCACTTATTCAGATAACAAACACACCAGTTAATGATTTAGTGAGACTCTATAACAGAGACAGTGGTCTTGCATTATTTCAGTACAGCACCAGTGGAAACTAATAAAAGCAGTCGTAAATGTGCACATTATTAACTAACCAAAAATATGATCTTTGGTAAATCAGCTTCGACACCAAGAGTAATAATTAAATGACTATAGTAATCGCAAGTACCTGCCTCTGTCTTAACGAGTACTGTAATGACACAAACTACACTTCGGAAGAACAAGGATAAGCAGGTAGGAAATGATTAACCACCAATCTATACTGTGTCTTTGCGTCTTCGGATGCTGATTGCCAGTATGTGGCTAGGTCACAATCTAGGTACACTGTAACCATTTAGGAGCGACTGATCAGATAATGTGTCCAGAAGATACCTTTCATCTATAAATTCTTTTAAAATTCAAAGTTATTAAATATAATACTTGTCTATAATTACGACAAAGTGGTCTCTTCAAAACTACTTTGTGAAGGTGATCGTGTATTCTGATTAGTGAGTGATTAATTAGTATTAACTAATTGCACAATACTAATAATGTAACTGACAGAGGGGTAACATTAAAGTTAGTTTGAAATTGAAGAGAATGACTATAATTCACGTAAATCTCAAAAAGATTGTCACTGTCTTAATGTGCAGGAATTTGGATCGTTGGCTTTGTAGATTTCGGTATTTGGGCGCAGATGGTAGTACCGATAGACTGCGCAATATGGAATTGAATACATTTATTTTAGCACGCTGAAGAATTTATACGTCATCACTACAGCTTCCATCAGAATCTGTCAGAATAATAGGAAATTCAGAGTGAAATCTGGGATTAGGGAAACATATTCCATCAAAATTGTTCTCTGCGATATTAAACGAAGTTTTCAGATCTTTAACCTAGATGAACAAGTAAGTAATACAGCTAAACCGAACATAACTAACCTACCTTCGTTTTGCTTATAACACTGTAATTCTTACATCAGGTACATAGAAACTTGAAATCGAATGCAAAGATTTAATGCAGAGAGTGTACAAGTTGGTCTGACAATGAATTTCATTAAAAAAACTTCAATGAGTACATGGGAAAGAGAAATGTCCAACAGAGAATTAAAAGAAAAAAGTAATTGACAAGTTTTTGTAACTATCCAAGTTAAAGGCACCTACGGAATTGGCAGGAAAAGAAATAACTCGAGAAGTAAAAATGAACTGAATTTTTTTTGTTAAGTGTTTTCAAAATTAAAACGGAAAATAGGCAGTGTGTAGTATCAGTTTTGAGATATAACAGGGAAACATGGATTTATAATGTTAAAACAGTTGAAAAACCAATGGTTGCTTAACGAGAAACAGCTAGATGCCTATTGGGTATTATTAGGAGGAATAGGTAAACAAACAAAGTGGTGAGGCAACAGACTGAAGAGAAAAACATAATTAAGGAAGCAAAGAAAATTAAATCGATGGTACACGACTGAACGGCAAGTATGGGGAAGGTGCTTCTCTCTGCATTCTAAAAGACAAGAAAAAGCTGATAGGTGGACGTAATGGAAGACGAGTAAACGATCTTCGGATATACAGAATGAGCTACAAGTACACGGATGCGTACACCTCCAGACCGTTAAGTGTGGGGAAGCCTAGAGGATACCTTTATGTTGCAGCGAATGTGAAACGGTAGATGATGATGAGAACGACGATTTACGCAAGGGAGAGAAGAAGGAAGAGTCTTATGACACGGTTGGCCATGCCGAAGGTTATGTTGAGCCACCTAGTAGTAAAGAGTTTTCTTCCCGATGCACATTGCTCCCTTTCCTTGCGGTATGCGCAAGCTGTCTCTTAAGTCTTTGATGAGTGGAGGCGACTGTGATGGATGTGGATTACCCACCAAAGCGAGCTGAAGACCTGTTCGTGGTGGCAGCAACGTAGTGTTTACGCGTGAGAAACACGGAGGCGAGGACGGAGTAAGATACCGTCAGGCATTGTTCCAAGTGGACCGCTTTACACACAACAGTTCTGCACGAAAATACTCTAGATGGCAAAACAATTGAAGAGTGCAAATGGAAAACGTCCTAAGAGCTATTTTATTCATAAAACGTGTTTTCGGTGCAATTGTGTTCTCAGTACTTTGTTGCGCGTCCCGAAACTTATTTCAAAACTTAAATTCAGGAGAAAATATTTCGCTCACTGGTAGATGATGCACCGACCTTGTGGCAAGCAGTGATTCCCAATGGAGTTCCAAAGACCATGCGTCAAGGTGTCCTCCAGTCAGCCTCACAGGTTTTTAGCGAGTGGACACGGCCTTTTTTAGCAGCGACAGAGATTTTATATTTATAGGGAATCTTAGAAATGCAAGCAAGGCCGCTGTACCTCAAGAGATACATATACCGTATTGTTGAGTATTTCTCCACATGCAGTATGATCAGAGTCTCTCATACTCATTCATTACAACAAAACCATAAAAAGATCTTATTCTGAACAGAAGAATGGAAAACTATCAAGGTATTCTAAAGAGGAAGGATGACGGAGGATACACACCATGGCGTATTTCATTCGAAAGAGCATCCATGTTTGTCATTTGCCAAACATAAATATCTGTTGTCAACGTTCCAATTTCTTCCTCAAAAGTAGTGGCAATTTTATAGTAAACCTTTGCAACATCTGATCCTAAGAACTGAATTCTTTAAGAAATAGGAGTCAATACCGAATGATTCTTTTTTCTTGAATTTAGTGTTCTTAGGATTTATGAAAAATTAAATGAAATGTGAAATGGTTTTTGTTGACTCCTGTACTATAGTTAAAATATTACAGCTGTATGGAATGGAGTTCTGTGAGAGAGAGATGTCAATACTGTACATATTTTTCTTAAATGTAATTTTGGTATGATCTCATAAAAAATTTTATTTCAAATTTAAATGGTTTTTGTTGACTACAGTACTGTCAGTTAAAATATTGAAGCTTTGTGTCTGCTCTTGTATGATCACAAATAAAACTAATTGCTTCCATATAAAGGTGCTTTAAACAAAACTTTTTTATTAGGCCTTATAATCAGTCAGTTTCCTGCTATGGCCCTTAGGACGTTTTTAATAAAGTGTTTAGTTTCTAATTGGTCACTATAATTTTTTTGAGTGATAATTTGGGCAACATAGTTCTGTGGTATCACAGCTTCTCAGTTTTTTGGATTCAGATAATTTACATATGAAGTGGAATACACTGCATTTCGATTCTCGTGGTAAATGTGATACTTGGCACTTCCCCTCAATTATCTATTGACCAGCTCTTTCCTTTTCTGAATCTGTGTGGTATCGTTAGCAGACGATAAATCTTTTATTCTGGGTGCTTTTAAAACTAAATCCCATAGCAAGAACAATTATTCTTTGTTAGCCCTGTAGTCCAGTTGTGTCCGATAAGGTACTGACTATGTTGACCATAATGTCTCAGAAATTGCTGCCTCATAAGACGATCATCCAAATGGTCAGCAGAATATCTATTATGTGCTTTTGCTTCTTCTTCTTCGTAGCAGATGAGTGAATCTCATCCGGTCAGGATTGCCGGTCCTGCAGTAATTTGTACACAGGCCACTCAATCGACTTTAATATTTTCCCTGTACGTACCGTCACGTCATTTCTTGCTCCTCCTCATCATCACTAAATTTCGTGACGTTAACTCAAAGCTGCTCCAGCTGCCCACGTAGGCATTTTCAGCGATCACTCTTCCTGCTTGCGGTGTGAGACACCGATGCACCCTCGTTGCTACTGAAGCGTGGCTGCACATGGGCACATGCCCATGTTAGTTCCTTCATTTGCTTTGTTGACGTATCGTGTTCGTATTGTACGGTGGCGAGAGAAAGAGAAGGAAGAAACCCCGTGCTGGGACATAGCCTACTGGTCTCAAGCAGCTTAACGAACCTATCTGACAGATGGATCACCATCAGCAGTGTCGTTTGTCCTCACTCCTTACATCAAACGGAAAAGGTCGGCAATAGATTTGGGGATCACGAATTTAACGCCACCATCTCCCTTCGCCTTGCCGGCAAAATACTGCTGCTGGTGAAAAGTGCTTTCATCACCAGGATTCAAAATAGGATTCTGAGCCGAGTAACAGTGCACAGGAGTGCTTCAAATATCACGCCTAGGGAGGGGCAGGTAGAAAAAAAAAGAAGTCTACAGACCTAAAGTTTAGACAGAGATGTGAAAGAAGTTTGAGAATTTATATCTGAGCTGACATTACAGTAAAACAGGGAAAAACAATCTCCGCCTCTCGTCATAGCAACCCTTTCGTTTCGAACAAGGGTGTCAGGTATTTGAGAAAGGAGAGAGAGTACGGGTTTTCATAGGCCTTCGCAAAAAGTTGTCCCGAGTACTTATTATCGTTTAAAAACTTGTTGATTTCTGATGCCAGGGGCCCCGAAGAGAGGTAAACGACGTTGAAGGTGCTGTATAAGAGACCGACTGGAGCGGTTCGTTCCATGTCCTCGAGAAACTTGTCCAGCGGGTAGGCGTCCGCTTCGGCGGCCAGACCGAGGGCACGCAGCGTGCTCTGCAGCTCGCCGTGGTACAACGTCAGCAGGCCGGCCAGCTGCCGCCGGTGCACCTCCTCGCTGGCGCTGCCGTACAGGAAGTGCTGCACGTCCACAGCGGGGCTGCCCGTCGTCGACAGCTGCAACATCGAGGCACATGTCGTTATAAGTGCTAAGAATTAGGTGGCTTAGAACGGTTGGAAGAAACACCAACACCAAAACCCACATACACTGAAGAGACAAAGAAATTGGTACACCCGCCTAACATCATGTCTGGCCCACGCGAGAGAGCAGAATTGCCGCAACACGACGTGTCATGGAGGCAACTAAAGTCTGAAGTAGTGCTGGAGGGAACTGACACCATGAATCCTGCAGGGCTGTCCTTGAAACCGTAAGTGAACGAGGGGGTGGAGATCTCTTCTGAACACCACGTTGCAAAGCATCCAAGATGGTGCTTGGGGAGTTTGGTGGCCGGAGGAAGTCTTTAAATTCACAAGAGCGTTCCTGGAGCCACTCTGTAGCCATCATAGATGTGAGGGGTATCGCATTGTCCTGCTGGAATTGTCCAACTTCGTCGCAATGAACCATGGGAATGAATGGATGTGGGTGATCAGATGAGATGCTCTATACAATTCGAAACGAGACTCGTCTGACCAGGCAACTTGTTCCCAGTCATCAACAGTCCAATGTCGGTGTTGACGGGCCCAGGCGAGGCGTAAAGCGTTGTGTCGTGCGGTCATCAACGGTACACGAGTGGGCCTTCTGCTCCGAAAGCCCATATCTATGATGTTTTGTTGAATGGTTCGCACGCTGACTCTTGTTGATGGCCCCGCATGGAAATCTGCAGCAATTTGCGAAGGGTTGCACTTTTGTCTAGTTGAACGATTCTTCTAAGTCGTCGTTGGTTCCGTTCTTGCAGGATCATTTTCCAGCCTCAGCGATGTCGGAGATTTGATGTTTTACCGGATTCCTGACATTCACGGTACGCTCGTGAAATGTTCGTAAGAGAAAATCCCCATTTCGTCGCTACCTCGGAGATGCTACATCCCATCGCTCGTGCGCCGAGTATAGCACCACATTGAAACTCACATAAATCTTGATGACGCGCTATTGTAGCAGCAGTAAGCGTTCTAACAACTGCGCCAGACACTTGTTGCCTTATATAGGCGCTGCCGACTGCAGCCGTATTCTGTCTGTTCACTTATCTCTGTATCTGAATACGCATGCCTACACCAGTTTCTTTGGCGCTTCAGTGTATATCCAGTTCCGGTATCGTTTGAAGAGAAGCACGCGTATCCTGTACATTGCAGACATTCATAACATACACTCATCACAACCTGTTCTTCCTCCTACAACACGCTGGTGACACCGCCGACCCAGTAACACACTTAACCTTTACTTTCGAATGGTATAATACAAGGAAAATTAAATCAAATCCACAGAAAAATCAAACGACCTTCTTTGATTCAGATTTCCTTCTCTCCACTTAGAGCCGAAACATTCCTCTTACTAAGTCATCAAGGCATTTAGGAATACAACTTGACAGATAAGTAGCATGGAATTTATACCAACATACAATACAATACAAAACCCGTGTCCGATTAAAGCTGCTGAAATTTCTAATACGCCGCATCTCGTGTGTACATCTTTCAGCCATTAGCCACACCTATAATACACTCGTCCACTCTATACTAATATATGCCAACATTGCATGGACCTCCACCTCTCCTAAATTCTTTACCCTCAAATCCTAAGAAGACATGAGCTCAGAGTCACCTTCCCCCTACCTTTCCGAACATGCATCCATTTCCCACACATTTTCCTCTCCTTGGATACCAGCGGAACACATGGATTAATAGGATAGCCCAATTGCGACAAGTATTAATCACCAATCCAGGAACACTGCTGCACCACTGCACTCATATCCTACCTTCAGAGCACATCCGCGCCTAATGCATCCTGTCCTCTCGGAACTTAAACAAGCAGCATCTAAACGTCTCCTTCAGGTGCTTATCAGCAGCAGTAATATGTTTAGAAAAGTGCGTGACACAGAGCCGTATAGTATTCATTTATTATTGCTACCGGTCTCGGTCATAAACCGTCATCTTGCTACCTGTAGAAACGCAAATAAAGAGACCAACTATACATATAACAAAAGACACTGATCTTCATAACAATAACAGATCATACGATACCTAGCGAAGAATGAACAATACTACTCATATACCACACAAATTGAGGCATAGAAAGACACCTACTGGTATACAGGCACAAAGATGAAGCAAACTAGTTGACATAAACAATACAAACAGTGATATATAACTACATAATTAGCAAATCAAAACAGTTGATTGGCGACTCCATGGAGTTCTGTGTGCACAACGACCATTGGATTAATAAAATTAGAAGGCAGGTAAGCTTGGCCGTAATGTTGATGATTTATTAACAGCCAAATCGATTTTCGATCACATAATGATCATCTTCAGTGCTGAAAGTTAAAATGTTTTACATAGCTATCAGTGAATAAGAAACAAATGTCCACAAATACACCTGAGTATAAACCAACTGTTGGTAAGAAGATACATTTAGCGTACAAATTAAAGCTCGTAGGCACTGGTGTCTAGTTATTAGCAGTAACAGAAGATATGAAACGATCACAGTAACTGAAGCCCGTGTTCACATTCACCTATACAGCAGACCTCGGTGTGATAGGGGCTTGGAACGCCCTCTACGTGACATGTGTCACGTGAAGACTTAACATTACTCTATTTGGCAGGAGATTACCACAAAATACCAAATGTGCACTTGTAAATCATAAATTGAATAGTTAAAATTTTAAAATTTTACATTAAAAACGCATAGCAAAAGGAAGGAAGAAATGCACACTTAAAAAACATGCAAGAGTAAAAATCAACAGGTAAAATTATAAGGTGTCAGATTACAGGACTAGTAAAAAAGAAAAATATACAAATAACATGACATCAAATATAACAGAATTTCTTATAGCACACTAACCGCCATCTGGCGCGGGAAGTCAGAGGTGCCAAGTTCTTAATTTACGTAAAATATTATGTTGAATCCAAGAAGTCAGATACATAAATAGTGGTGCATGTACAATATATGTCACGCTTTAACAGGTCGAATGCCATAAAACACATAATGCTTTACAAAAAAAAAAAAAATATAGGGTGCTGAATAAATTTTTTTCTATCGTGTTTAACGACATGATGATACACACATCTCATTCGTCCCGTTGGGACATGTTGACACATTATAACTATTTCTGAGGCTTACAAAAATCATCGTAATTATGAAAAGCAGAATGATATAAAAGCACATTGTGGATGCAGAGGTCGGTTAGAACACTCATGACTGAGAACACATAATGCAGGAGATTTGATGTTATAAAGACTGAGATGCGTGAAAAATTCGGGCATCATGCATGAAGTTTTAATACATTTATTGTCCGCAGCTCGTGGTCGTGCGGTAGCGTTCTCGCTTCCCGCACCCGGGTTCCCGGGTTCGATTCCCAGCGGGGTCAGGTATTTTCTCTGCCTCGTGATGACTGGGTGTTCAGTGATGTCCTTAGGTTAGTTAGGTTTAAGTAGTTCTGAGTTCTAGAGGACTGATGACCATAGATGTTAAGTCCCATAGTGCTCAGAGCCATTTGAACCATTTAATACATTTATTCTTTGCCTACTAAGACACTCCTACAGTTCAGCCAACTAAGGAAATCTCTGACACTTGGTAGCACTTTTGACGGCTTGCAAATGCGAAGCTGTTATGGCTGTAGACGAAAACAACAGCCTACAGAGCTTTGAAGAGGCGATGCCATACAGATATTTGCAAAATCTTGCCGTAGACGGTCGATGTAGCTGGACTCGGTGTTCAGGAAAGCTATGTTTCTCAATTTCGATACTGCACTCCTACGTATTACATTATGCATATTTCTTTGTACGACACTTTCATAATTTCAAAGGTGGTGGAAGTGACGTCCGTTGATTTCCAGGGCTTCCATTAGATTAAGTTTTCGGCTTTATTTGATAATCGGAGGACGTGGGAGTGTGGCTGGTAGCTGCGGCCCTGACTCAGTCCTTGGTCGCGGGGGAAACTACCCATTGCACCCCCCCACAGATTTAGTGGTAAAATGGCCTCTCAAAATCTGAAGAAAGATCAAGCATGGAAACAAGAAGAAGCTGTGATGAACTGTTTAAAAAAGAGGAAGAAGAAGAAGAAGAAGAAAAATAAGAACAGAGAACGGTCCAAGCTCAAGATGTCCAACATCAAGCGAACTGCAAGAATTATGGCGTCGTGATTGTGTGGGTAAAGAGTTGGCTGGAAAGCGGGAGGCCCGTGTTCAAATCTCCCTCGTATCCCATTTTTTCCACAAAATAATGAATTTTCTGTCTGGTTGTGGATGTGTCTGTTCTCCATCTGTAGTCTTTGGAGGTGTCATACTACACGTTGGTTATAGACCATGAGCCATGTGGTAAGAATATATTACCGTCGCAAGTAAATCAATGAAAACAACAAATAAATGGGTGTGAACTGGAGGTCCATTCCTTACAAATAACTGCTGCCAAAGCACGTTACACAACGACACAGACACAGATTTAAATACAGCGTACAGAAAAATAAATGACCGGACGGACAGTTCTCACCACTAAATATTAAGAGAGTGCGATGGCGAGTTTCCCATGTCAGTACAGTACTGCAGCCTCCAGCAGCGTTCGTGTTCAGCAAGCATAGTTGTTACGTCTGTCTGATAGACCAAAATGTTGTAACATCCTGAAAAATTCCTGTAAAGTCATTCTTCTATAGAACAGAAAAACAGACCAACATAATGTTACTAAGGTAACTGCGAAGAAACCATGGGTAACAGAAGAATTACTCCAGTTCGTCGATGAAACAAGGAAGTACAAAAATGCTCAGGGATATTCAGGTATACGAAAATAGAAATCCCTTAAGAATGAAATAAATAGGAAGTTCAAGGAAGCTAAGGCAAAATGGCTACATCAAAAATGTGAAAAATTGGAAAAATAAATGATTGTTGGTAGGGTTGGCTCCGTATACAGAAAATTCTAAACAATCTTCGGTGAAATTATAAAGAAAGGGTGGTAATATTAAAAGTGCAACGGGAATTCCATTGTTAAATGCAGAGGAGAGAGCGGACAGGTGGAAAGAGTACAATCAAAGCCTTGGTGAGGGGGAAGACTTGTCTGATGTTAGAAGAAGAAACAGGAGTCGATATAGAAGAGGGTGGGGACCCAGTATTAGAATCATAATTGAAGAGAGTTTTGGAAGATTTGAGAAAAGTAAGGCAGAAAGTATAATTAACATCCCATCAGAATTTCTAGAATAATTTGAGGGTAGTGGCAACAAACTGACTATTCTCGTTGGTGCACAGAATGTGTGAGTCTGGCGGTATACCATCTAACCTTCCGAAACATATCATCCACACGATTTCGATAATAATAATAATAATAATAATAATAATAATAATAATGTCGTGTGACGAAGGCCTCCCGTCGGGTAGACCGCTCACTTGCTGCAAGTCTTTCGATTTGACGCCACTGCGGCGACTTGCGCGTCGGTGGGGATGAAATAATGATGATTAGGACAACACCCAGTCCCTGAGCGGAGAAAATTTCCGACCCTGCCGGGAATCGAACCGGGGCCCTTAGGATAGACAGTCTGCTGCACTAACCACTCAGCTACCGGGGGCGGACGATTTCGATGACATCAAGAGATGACAAGTGCGAGAATTGTCCCACAACAAGCTCAACAGCTCACGCTTCCTAGCTGCTGACGAGAATAATATACAGAAAAGTGGAAAAAAAATTGAAGATGTGTTAGATGACGATCATTTTTGCCTCAGGAAAGGTAAAGATACCAGAAAGGAAGTTCTGACGTTGTGGTTCATAATGGAAATAAGACTAAAGGAAGATAAAGAAACGTTCGTAGGATTTGTCGACCTGGAAAAAGCTTTCGACGCGTACTTATTTGTTAACACTACGGAGTGATCCACCACCTTGGTAGCTACAGATAGTCGTTTGCAACTACAAATTAGAAAATGTTCAGATTTTAGTACTATTTTTTATATAAATAGATTATTAATTAAAAAAACGAAAATAACACAATAACACGAGTAACGCACAGTACGGATTTTCAAAGGGAGGAAAAATAATCATAAATTTACTACATTCTGAAGAAGGAAATAACATACGAAAGGAAAGACTTAGATAGCAAAACAAATCCCTTTACCTAACTATTTCAAGTGGGAAGGCATCGGTAAACACTTCGAGCCCTGTCTCACCTGAATTAGCATATTCTGTTTTACTATAGCTACTACCATATGTATGTATGTTGTGATATAACCTACTTGTTTTGTGTATAAGGTATGACAGTTCTGTTTGTTACTACATAGCATCCTCCACTTAACCGCGCCGTAACCGGGAGAGGAGACTCGGGAGGTGACTTCGAACATCTCCCTGAAGAGCGCTTCTTACCTATGTTGTACGCTTGTCTTATGTATTTGTATCTTATTGTGCTGCACATGTATGTTTATGCACAATCTTATAAAGTTCACATGTCACATGTCACAGTCTGCATCTTATACGTTTCACAAATTACACAATTTCATGTTTTAAAGCAGTGATCAAAAGAAGTTGTACAAAAAGGGTATTTCGTTCTTTTATTTCCATTATTAACTTATATCTAAATTCCATGTATGTATTGCTTGTCGTATTGTTGCAGTCGTGTGATCTGCTATTATGCCGTGTATGTAGCTGGTGATTTTGGAGTGTACATGTCATCATCTGTGTCTATGCGTTAATCTGTTTCCATAACTGTGTTTGAATCTCTGTTGTTCCATGCATCATGTTGTGGTGTAGGGCATGTTTCAGTTCGTGGTCTTGTGTATGGTTGTTTCTGCTTGTAAGTCTTGTGCAGCGCTCTTGATATTTTATCAATGTTGCGGTGAAGCAAGCTCCAGTTATATGGATTTCTTAAACTTTGCCGTATGTCTTCGATTTATGACGTCAACCTTACGTGTCTGAGTGTGCCACATTTTAGTGTATGTGTTCGGGGATCCATGATGTTCAGATTCACTCCTATCACTTTGGCTAAGGCCAAAGCAATCCAGTAGTGTAGGGTAAGGGTCATGGTCCGTCAGGAAATGTTCCATACCACGACTTGGGTCAACTTGTCTGAGCCTTAGCGGTTCTAGGCGCGCAGACCGGAACCGCGCGACTGCTACGGTCGCAGGTTCGAATCCTGCCTCGGGCATGGATGTGTGTGATGTCCTTAGGTTAGTTAGGTTTAAGTAGTTCTAAGTTCTAGAGGACTGATGACCACAGATGTTAAGTCCCATAGTGCTCAAAGCCATTTTGTCTGAGCCTCAGCCATTTCCGGATGTTTGGGAAGAAGGAGAAAACCCGGCGTCCCTTGTCAGATGTTTCCCATTCTTTTTGCCATGTACCTTCCAAAGGTTTAATTGGCATTTCTCTGTAATATGTTCCCCTGTTACCTCATACGCCTTATACAATCTTTTCCTTTTGAGCCAGTATGCAGCAGCTCTGTGCCTAATGGTTATGTCAATAGCGTATGTTGCGAGATCAACGGACGTGGTGGTGCCAAATGCCCCTGACATTCTCAGCAATACACCTCTTTGTCCACGGTTCACAATGGTTTTTTGGGTCGTGAGTGACAGTCAATGTGCCGCAAAACACATTATAGATTCAAATACGACTGTATGATACATACGCATTGTCTGTAATGGAGTCTGTAGTGAGCTGAGTTTAGCGTAGCGAGTTCGAGCATTAGTATTGTCTCTTTTTCGATTATAAGTCTTATGTGCTAGTTGAATGTCAATCGTTCGTCGAGGTGTATCCCTAGGTATCTTGTTATTTTTCTCAGCGTAATGTCGGGGTTTCTCTGCGAGGCCCGTTTCATCAGTAAATATGCTGCCTTGTTTGCCGCAATTGTGAGCTTGTTATGGCTGCGCCCTTCACTTATTTTTATAAGGAGCTGTGCAGCCTTGTTTCGAGCTGCACTCTCGAGTTTGCAGTTATTACTAAAAGGAAGTCGTCAGCATAGGCTGCTGTACCGTTCACCATATCATCTTCGTCCAGATTGTTTAGGAGCGTTTTATCAAAATATTCCAGAAAATTGGCCCACAAATTGAGCCAAGAGGTCATAGTAAGAATGGAAAACCAAGAACAAAGTGCTTGGATTAAAAAGAGTGTAAGACAGGGATGAAGTTTTTTCGCCCCTACTGTTCAATCTATACATCGAAGAACCAATGATGGAAATAAAAGAAAGGTTCAAGAGTGGAATTAAAAATCAAGATGAAAGGATATCGATAACAACATTCGCTGATGACATTGCTATCCCCAGAGAAAGTGAAGAAGAATTCCAGGATCTGCCGAATGTTTTGAAGAATCTTACGAATACAGAATGCGGTCAAAGCATAAATCGAAGACAGACGAAAGTAATGAAAATTAGCAGAAACGAGAACAGTGAGAAACTTAACATCAGGATCGATCGTCACGAAGCAGATGAAATTAAAGAATTCTGCCGCCTCGGCAGCAAAATAAGCTATGACGGACGGCATGGCAGACATAAAAAATAGACGACTATTAGCAACAGAAGGCATTCCTGGCTAAGAGAAGTCTACTATTACAAACATACGCCTTAATTTGAGGGAAACGTTTCTGAGAATGTACATTTGCAGCACAGCAAACTATAGTTGTGGAACGTCGACTGTGGGAAAACCTGAACAGAAGAGAATAGATGCATATGAGATGTCCTGCTGCAGACGAATGTTGAAAATTAGGTGGACTGGTATAGTAAGTAATGATAAGGTTCTGCGCAGAACCAGAGAGGGAAAGAATATATGGAAAACACTGAGAAGAAGGGACAGTGTGACAGGTCGTCCGTTAAGACACCAGGGAATAACTTTCATGGTACTCATGTAGAGAGTAAAAACTGTAGAGAAAGACAGATATTGGAATACATCTAGCAAATAATTTAGGATGTAGGTTGTAAGTGGCCACCGGCCTTGCCGTTGTGGTGACATTAGTTCTCGTCAGATCACCGAAGTTAATCGCTGTCAGGCTGGATGGCTGACCATTCGGTCTGCCGAGCGCTGTTGGCAAGCGTGGTGCACTCAGCCCTGATGAGGCAAACTGAGGAGCTGCTTGACTGAGAAGTAGCGGCTCCGGTCTCATAAACTGACATACAGCCGGGAGAGCGTTGTGCTAACCACATGTCCCTAGATATCCGCATCCAGTGACGCCTGTGGGCTGAGGATGACACGGCGGCTGGTCGGTACCGTTGGGCCTTCAGGACCTGTTCGGGTGGAGTTAAGGTTTTAAGTGCTGCTCTGAGATGAATGAGATGAAGAGGTTGGCACAGCAGACGAATTCTTGACGGGTAATATCAAACTAGATAGATGTATGATAAAAAAATTGAATACATGCATGGTATCTCACCCCCTTTTGACTAACGCCAAACCCCTGAAATCTATGTAATATTGCAAAAAACTGAGTGTTGTATCGACGAAAGGCTTTCAATAATGTAAGCATTACAAAACATATCAAAATATCAGGCTTCAAGAGATTTCTGCAGGATATTCTAGACGTGAAACGAAATAAACATTTCAGTCTGCACTCTATTCAAAAATGTTGTCCTCCTAATACTCCATAAATCTCTCTCTCTCTCTCTCTCTCTCTCTCTCTCTCTCTCTCTCTCTCTCTCTCTCTCTCTCTCTACCTACCTACCTACCTACCTCGCACACATAAAACACACTCACACACATGTTAACGTTTACTTTGGATCTCCACTCCACGTTCTGAAGCCTTAAGTCAAAATAGAATACCGAAGATCAGTGTCTTCATATTGCCAGGTGAGAACAAGGAGAGCACCATAACCTTCACCAGTTGCAATTTATTTTCTGTAAATGCCAGCCACTCTTCCATCGATCGACACTTTAGCTTCTCGCTCAAGAGCGAAGCCATACCTTACAGCAGCTGTGCATTTTTCCGTAATGTTTGTACAAATGTTTTATTTGGAAGCAAACTCAGCTTTCTTGTACCCCTTGGTTCTAATTTGTCCTCGTATAGAGCTGAATCCACTTTCTTCCTTTGACTGCATAGGCTAAAGAACGCGTTGACTATTTGGGAGTGATGTAGAATGACGGATAATAATCAGACAGTAATGAATTTGCCAAGCCAAGATATTCTGGCTCGTTCAAAGGATGCTACTTCGACGATTATTTGCATGTGCAACCCTGTGGATGAAGGAGGTCGTATACAGTGACAAGATGGTACTAGAATACACAGCATTTCTCTAACGTTTCGAACACTATTGTGGGTTCGAGATACATCGTGCTAGGGCTGATCAACAAGGACAGTGACTGAATTTTTCCTGCAGTTGTCTTGATAGCTTCCTATCAATACCATGAATGTCTCAAAGTCTCAAAAGGGGCGAGTTTTTATGTAAAATGACCATAGGCGGCATCACCCTCGTATCAGCAGGTTGTTGATAACGCTTTGTTTTGTAGTCGCTTTTTCCATTTCGCATACCAAGCAATAGAGGTGACGCAGTACGAGCAGTACGGCGCAATAAAATTTTTTGTTGGTTTAAACCATACAGCCACTAAAACTTATGAAAAGCTGTAGCACGCGTACAGTGAAGACACGCTACCTCTCGCAACAGTGTTTAGGTGTGTCTTCAAAGGCCGATTTGTCTGTGTTAAGCAAGGTGGGTCTGGTGTTTTCGCTGCTGCTGTGACTGAAGTAAACATCAACGTAGCTGCTATGATTGTCCTTGAGGTTCAGGGTATAACATTTCGTAGCCTCAATGAAGTGCAAAGACTTTCGTATGGCAGTGTCTTTATGACTGTCCATGATCATTTCCATATGACCCTGTTTGTGGCCGTTGGGTGCCACTTCTGTTGACTTCAGAACAAGGGGCTGTGCGAATGGAGCAAAGCCGTGAGGTGCAGCGACTCATTGATGATGGAAGGGATAAGTTTCTGAAACGGATTGTCATCAGTGATAGATCAAGGCTCCTTCATTATGATCATGGAAATCGCCATATTCTCCAACACTAAAAATGGTGAAATGTGTTCCATCTGCAGTAAAGTGATGGTAATCACATTGTGTGCCATGAAATGCAGTTCCCATCACACACTAATGTTACAGCTGCATTCTACTCAGTAGTATTGGCTAAACTGAGGAAGCACATTACACGGAAACGACCAGTACTTTCTCGGACTGGGTGGCGACTTCATCATGACGATGAACAACCTCACGTCTCATAGCAAATCATGAAGTTTGTGGTTCAATTCAACATTACCTGTGTAACGTATCAGCCTTTTAGCCCCGGTCTTGCACCCTATAACTTTTTTTTTTTTTCCCTCAACACTAAAGGCAAAACATCGGGGCATTCCATTTGAGAAATCTGAAGCAGTGCTCAAGAGAAATGTGATTTTTCAAGGATCTGACCAGGAACGGCTTGCACCATGTGTTGGAGGACTGGCAGCGACGCTATAAAAAGCGCATTCAAGTAGGAGGTGCGTACTTTGAAAATAAATGTAAACATTGAAATGGAGTAGCAAAAATTGTGAAAAAGATCTGTCTCAATCTTTATTAATCAGTCCTGATAGATTCGATGACATCCATTATGAGCTGTAGCGATGTGTCCCACCCACACTACCGTGTCCACTGCCTCGTATTGCAATAGGCACAGTACCGCAAGGTTATCATGCTGAATGTATTCGGAATAATTTCATTTTAATCTTTCCTTTAGAGATGACTTGTTGTTTGTCATTGACCTAAAAATTATACAACCATCTCATATATAACACAAATTTGTAATCACGCTGTAACGTAGCAAGTTACTACGAGATGACATTAGTTGCAGCAAGGCACGTAGCCGTTTGGTATTGTGGCGCTTTACTCACAGAGTAGCTGACTCTGCCTGCCGAGAGAACTGCATAGCGTAACAGTCAGTCAATACGAAGATTCATACCCCTCTAAGAATCTAAATAATCCATATTAGTTATTATCCGACTTTTTTCAAATTTGGTACACAGCCTTTTGTTATTAATGGAATGATGCTCTCAAAATTTCAGATTTTTATTTATTATAGTGCCGGAGATAATGAAAGTTACCTAAAAGTCCTAAAACCAATGCTTGTTTTTTTTTAAAACCTTGATAGGAACAAAAACAGTTTGACTTGCATTATCATTTGAAGCCATTACAAAGTTACAAGTGCATAAAAATCAATTACTTAGGATTTTCTTTTTTAACACTTAGTCACTGTGCATTACGTAATAAAATATCGGTCAAATATATTCTTATTTGATTGTGTTTTGTGATGTGAGAGTGTGAGAACGATCGAGAGAGTGCATGTGGGACATTCGTTAAAAGTTAGTACGTCATTTTTCATAAAATCTTGTACAAATAGACCGCGGAAAAGTTACGGTGCAACCATGATTCAGATGATGTATGACGGTGTGAGCTTGCTTTTGTATAAAAGCAACCAGAATGAAAGTTAGAGACGGAATAAGTTTATTTATCAATTTGGAGAATAATTCGTACTTCGCTTATTTTGAGTGAACAATACACCAGAAATTGAAGCTTTAGTGGCGTTAATTACTATCAGATTATTGATTGGATAAGCAATTTTTGCAGCGAGAATGATCTGCAAGGAACATTCTGATTGGTCGTTTAGCTCAACAGCCAATCAGCATTAAGCTGTTCCCGTGCGAATGTAGTGATGTGGGCAGTGAGTAGAATAATTCGAGATAGTTGCTTGCTAACTGGCCTACGGATAACACCATGTCAGATAGCTCTGTAAAAGTACTCTGAAAAATGAAGAAATGGTGAGTTAATTGCTGTTAGAGTACCTTGTGAATGAAGCGACTGGAGTTACGAACATTTTAATGAAAGTTTGGTGTTTCTAAATTAAATAGTTTGAGAGTTATGAACATGTGAACATTCTGGTGGTAGTAACAATTCCGCGTGGCATGTTTCGTGCTCTGTACGGAATACTTTTGTGAGCACTTCTTTCGAAGAAGACCACTGAAACGACCGAATGTTTAACTCGCGAGTAGTTGTGGGTCGGTACCTGGTAGAACATGAAAATTAGTCGGGTCGGACTTGTAAAAATTCTGGCTGCTTTTCGAGTGAAACTATGTCGAACAGACAGTGAACTATGAATGATATAGCATTACCATATTAAATACGGACTTGATAGTCATTTCATGTGTTTCAATATGAATAAAAAGCAGATTCAGTCTAATTTTAAATTCTTTCTGCAAGTAAACTGCATCCTCCGACGTCAGATCTTTAAAAATGAACTTTTAGAAACTGACTTTCAACTCGAGTTACGAGGCCTTTGTGTGGTAGGTATTACGTAGTGGTTTCATCAACGCTGCTTTACACAGCCTAGCACGTATCTGCTACTATAGAGTGAAGAGACGTCGGCAAGAAGCATATCGAGGTAGGTGGACTTTCGAGAGAGAGAGAGAGAGAGAGAGAGAGAGAGAGAGAGAGAGAGAGAATGCAGACGACCGATCCCACTCCGCCGCAACGCGACCACATTCTTTTACCTGTGCTTACAACCGCCAATATGCCACGTACAGACTCTCACAAGTCCGAATGTTGAGTTTCTTATATGTGAACATTACAGAGACTATGCTTGTGTGTATTGAATGAGCCAGAGATTGTAATTTTTCGGACCTTCATCAACAAAGAAGTTCTACAGTAGTTTCAACACCCTGAAATCGATTGTAGACTGAGGTGTTGTGCTGTGATATTGTGCAGCGACGTCCATTGTATCTCAAGTTCATCAACCGACAAAGTATGGTATTCGTTGCCAGTGTGGTCACTGGCAGGCGAGCACAATATAGTTAATGTGATCTTGTTCTTCATAGCTCGCAATAATGCGAGTCCTGCCTCCCAATACGGTGTAGAAGTTGTTTTAAACATCGATAGTAAAATTTAGGCGTGTCATTGGTAAATACTACCACATAACCACAACCAAGTAAGCTTGCATTGTTGTGCGGTGTAGGGGAGAACTGTCAATGGTGGTGATGATTTAGGATGCCACTGGATGACGATATTTACCTATTGAGGGCAATCAAAGTAGCGGTCGTTATATTAGAGAGGTATTTGAGCCCGAGCTATTGCCATTTCTTCAGTTAGGTCCACCAGCAAAATTTCAACAGCACATGACGAGGGGGCGAGAAATGCGACTTTGAAGAATCACAGTACAACCCCTGTGGGAAAAGGTTCATCGACAATTTATTCGATATGATCCTTTAGCAGACATTTTTAATACTTGAGGGATAACATACTATCCTTGTACGCCCCAGGACCCTTTCATTCCACATCATGACATTTACACGCTCTGGCTACAGCTACATCATATTGTGGAGGGGCGGTGGAGAGGGGAGGGGGGGGGGGGGGAGGGAGGGACTTCATATGTAATTCTCATACTCTAAGCCCTTGTTCAGTTTTTCTACAACCGATCAGTTCTAAAACTGTATCTGGCGGAGAAGGGCAGGACGTGTCGTCACATGAGATTTCTGATTAACAAGCTTTTTGGCAATGTTTGGTATGTTACACTGCTGTTGGTGATTCAGAATTTGGGAGTGTGATGTTAATCTAATGGCCTTCTTGGTACTTTCAGTTTAGGAAATCTGTTTCCCTCACCCCGTTTCCTCGTCATTATCAACAAGAATATAAATTAACTCACTTTCACCCACCTACACCGGAGTGTTGCGAAGTGTAACACGTAAGTAACGAATGAGGCACGAGTTATAAAGGTTTATACCAAGTCGGTGAGCCACATATAAGAGAGAGTTCCTACGCATCCAAACTTGTCGGAACTGATGTCTGCCGGACCGGAGCGCATTGATAGCCGGGGATGCCCCAACATCCCAGTAAGTGGACAACTTCATTTTCCTTTACATTATCAGTTCGTCTATAGTCTCTGGTCCGTGATGATATCTTGTCCGGACCCGATTGGACATACTACAAATTTTATCATATCTCGCTACCTCAAAGAGTTACATAATTGTGATAATCTGATATTGAACTCTCGTTCATCGGTCTGATTCCCAGAAAATGCACAGAATCTTCTGCAGGGAAATATTACTTACTAAATTTTCGACCGTCGTTTGGTCTGAGCAATGAAAATCATGCGACGAAGAAAGTAATTTTCTGCCATCGTCGAACATCTTGTAAAAAACGATGATACGAGGGGCGTTCAGTAAGTAATGCAGTACATTTTTCTCGGCCAGTTTCGATTGAAAAACGCGGAATTTGTGGTGGGACTTCGTCGAATATTGCCGCTTCAGTCATTACAGTTTCATGAAGTTCTGACAACATGTGGTGGCACTATACGTAGCCTTGGAAGTGGCGTCAGTGATGGAGGTGCGTTCCAAGCAGAGATCTGTTATTGAGTTTCTTTTGGCGTAAAACTAGAGCATCGCACATCTGCAGGTGCTTGCGGAATATCTACGGAGAGCTGGCAATGAACAAAAGCATGGTGAGTCGTTATGTATGGCGTCTGTCATCATCGCAACAAGTTTGCGCAGACCTGTCAGTTGTCCCGCATGGCTGCCGGTCGCACACAGCTGTGACTTCTTCAATATTGGAACGTGCGCAGACTCTTATTCGAGGTGCTTCACGGATCACAATCAAACGCCTCGCAGCACAAAGGGACCTTCCTGTTGGCAGTGCTGACACACTCATCCACTAGTTGCGCTACTTATAGGTGTACGTCCACTGTGTTCCTCGCCGCATAACAGAAGACCATAAAGAGCAACAAAATACCGGCTGTGCGGATTTGTTTGCGCGTTAGATGGCTGATCGTGACAAGTTTTGGTCAATCGTCGTCACAGGCGAGGAGACATGAGTTCACCATTTCGAACCGGAAACAAATGGCGATCAATGTAGTAGCGCCCGCACTACCCCTCCTCGAAATAAAAAGTTCAAAGCCACATAACAGCAGGGTAAAGCCATGGCACCGGTCTGCTGAGACTCTGAAGGGGTTCTTCTGTTTGATGTCCTCCTTCGTGGAGCAACGATTAACTCTGAAGTGTCCTGTGTTACACCCAGGAAACTGAACAAACGACTTCAGTGTGTTTGTCGCCACAAAAGAGAAAACGAACTTCTTCTTCTCCACGAAAACGAAAGGCTTCACAGCAGTCTGCGAACCCAGAAGGAGCTCACAAAACTTCATTGGCCTGTTGTTCATCATCCACCACACACCCCGGTTTTCGCACCTTCCGATCTCCGTCTGTTTGGCCCAACGAAGGATGCACTCCACGGTCAGCAGTAGGTGGATGATGAGAAGGTTATTGAGACAGCAATACGTTGGTTGCGACGTCGACCAGTAGAATGGTAATACGCAGGGATACAGGCGCTCCCAGTAAGGTGGCGTAAGGGCGTCGTGTTGAAAGGAGACTGTTGAAAAACACGGTTTTGTAGCCAAAGGAGTGGGAAATCATGTTCTATATTGCAATCCGGAATAAAACCAACCTGTTTTCAGAGAAAAAGTGTGGCATTAGTTACTGAACGTCCCTCGCGTTACCGTTAAAAGACTTAATGCGCATGCAGAAATATACGGGCAATCATTTTGAACTGCACAGCGGATGAGCGAAGGAGAATGAGTGTAACGTAACTAGTGATCATACAGTGTAGGTTTTCACGGCCGGTATTGTTTTCACTTAAAGCGGGGCATTACCTCGGAGGATGTCTCCCACAGTCGGAGACGAAACGTCAGGAGAGAGTTATGTACATCGACCACGGCATATTAGCCCGTAAGTTTTAAGTGAAAACGTAACTAGTATTTGGCGTTTTTCAGAACGCACCTTATGATATGCTGCTGTTTATAAACGATACTGTAGGCATAATTGCTCTTGTAGATAATGTCGAAAGGTCCGTGAGGCGGTCGATGGCGTTATTGTAACATCAGAGGACTGTAGCGATATTTAGTATACCTGCAGAAGAATAAAGAATTGTGCATGGACTCTCAGTTGAAGGTTAATAAATATAAGGTACGGTTCGTAAACACGTGAAAAAAATCCATTGCCATTCGATTACTCCATTCGCAATGGTTCATTGGAAACAGTAACGACAGTAAATTACACAGCAAAAGACGTTCGCGGCGACTTAAATCGGTATAACCACATAGAACTAGTTTTGGGAGAAGCTGATGCCAAAGTGACATTCATTGGATGAATCTTAAGGAAACGTAATTCATCCCAGGAAGAAGTGGCTTACAAAACACTCCTTCGACCGACGCTTGAGTATTGCTGGTCAGTCAGGGGTATTTACGAGCTATATTTACGAGCTACAATTTACAGAAGATCAACAAAGAGCGGCGTGTCTAGTCACTCGTTCATTGAGTAAGTGCGAGAGCGTTACAAACATGTTCAACAAATTGCTGTGGCATACGCTACAAGAGAGGCTTTTTGCATCACCTAGAAGATGGCAGTTGAAATTCAGAGATTATGTTCCAAGATGATTCAGGCAACATACGAGGGTTGGAACTTAAATAGTGGCAGCTATTTATTCACAACCAACACAAAAGACTTACATGTTTACACATGTTACTGTCCTTCAAAATAGTGTAGATCCCATTGCCAGCGATGTGCAAGGCGTAGTATACCGTTAGCAGAGCCTGTTCTGTAAATGGTGCGAATGTAGTGGTCTACTGCCTGTCGAATCTTTGGAACAGTTCTGAAGCGAATGCCACGAAGTGGTTCCTTCATCTTCTGAATCAAATTAAAGTCACAAGGACTTAAGCCCGGGGAGTATGATGGATGGTACAGTACTTCCCAGTCCTATCGACCGAACAGAGCAGCCACAACTTGCGCTTTATACGCCCGCGCATTGTCGTGCAAAATGCTGGATGGGTTGCGCAGAATGAGCAGTGTCGTAACGCCCCCATTTCTGCATTTCCGTCAAGTTATGCGGAACCCATCGTGATACAATTTTTTGCATGCCGAGGCGTTGCTTCAGAATGCGAAGCACCGTCGTAATCACTAATCCGGTTTCGTGGGCGAGCTCACGAATCATATGGCGTCGATCACTGTCCATTAACGCAGCTACAACATACACTTCAGAGACGTTAGGACGACCTGCCCGATGCATGTCTGCACAGTTTGCAGACCTCCGTTGAAGGCTTTTACCCAACATGCCACTGTTCTGTAGGGCAATGCCGATTCCCCGCACACCTCCTGAAGACCTTGATGACACTGTCGTGCTGTAGGACCTCTAGCACATTCAATCTTGATCCAAGTCCGTTGTTCCTGTTTCGAAAACATAGTGACACCGTTGCGTTAGACCGCTCGCTCACAAGTGACTGAGTTTCCCTCGACTCAGCGCACGCCGATGACGTGGGACGGGCGAGACTATTTGCTCGGAGGTAAGGTAGGTATGTCAACAACGTGTGCTATCGGCGAGAGTAGTAGATCCCATTGCATAGTGTCTCCGCAGTAGTGTTGTCACTATTTAAGTTCCAACCTACGTATTAATTCCTGCGACATGCAGCACGCAAAATGACCATGTCAGATCGTGGATCATGGCTGTTGACACTTGTCGGCCAATACGGGGACAGTTAATGCTGGTTGTGGATGATTCTGGAGTTATCTCCCGATGATGTCCTATATGTGATAGATCTGGTGATCGACCACACAAAGGCGACATGTTGATACTCTGCAGGGCATGTTATGTTACACCAGCAGTATGTGGGCGAGCGTTATCCTGTTGGAAACATCCGTGGGAATACTGTACATGCAAGGCACCAAAACAGATACAGATCGAATCTCCAGAAGGCTGGTGGCATGCTCTCAACTGGTCTCCTAACCCGGACACGGCCATCGCTGACACCGAGACAGAACCAACTTTCATCAGGAATCCCAACAGACTTCCACCTTATCCTCCAATGAACACCACTGAAGTTGCAAGTGGTAGTGGTAGTGATAGTGGTTTGGGGTCAGTGGAATGCACGCTACAGGGCGTGTCCTGAAGTGTCGAAGTAACCGATTTTTAACAGTTCATTGGGTCACTGCGTTGACAACTGCTGCTCAGATTGCTGCTGCAGATGCAGTACGACTGTCAGTTAATGAGCATCTCGCTCTAATTTAAGCATATGGTCGAAAGAGTTAGCCTTCAGGAATCGTGAAACGAACCCCGTCGTCCAGGACCAGATGACACAAAGGGCGCAGATTCACCACAAGATGGGGAAACTCATAGGCGTCTATTGTGGCCTAAGCACTGTAGTGTGCGAGTGAGACAGACGAGAACCTGCGTCATAGGGATACCCAGTAGAAGGCTTTTGTGGCCAAGAAGACGTAGCACTGTTAAATATGGCGGACCTAAGATCGGCCATAAAGGGAAACACTTATGAAAACTATTTAATTCTATAGTAATGCAGGGAATGAAGCCTCAGTAATTTTAATCCGACATCCTCATGGTGAGCCCAATAAAACATGAATATTGGGCGTATAGGCTAGTAATTACTGTTAAAGTGAAATTAACAAGTTTTGTAACAAAGACCTGAATGCTAAAATCTGAACGCTTTGGTCGATCTTAACGGTCGACATTTCATATAAAAGAGCATCATTAATATGGCAAATTTTGTAAATATCAACTCTAACTTTATTTTCTTAAAAGATATAGTAAATTTAAACTATCAGTATTTTCAGTGAAGCATCAGGTCATCATTTCCTCCACACAAAACATCGAACGATGACATCATGACACCTTATTGAATAATTAGGTAATAGAATATTTGTTGTAAAGTTTAGTGCATAATAGTTACGTTTGTTCTTTATTTATTTATCAGAAGCACATTGGTGCAAGGTACTGGTCGTGGCACTGAAAGCTAATAAGGAAATTCTGTTGGTTTTATGTAAAAGAATTTAACGTTTATTATGTAATGTATACTATTTTTACTTTATTTAGAACGTGAAAGTGGTCAAGCTTTGATTAGTTAAATATGTTAAAATGTAAAATAATGTAGAATAATGTAGAATAAGCTGTAGCGAATCAGATGGACGGCTTCAGGAAATGGAACTGCTCTAGTCAGTTGAGCGAGGATATTCGGCGGGCGGGTGCAGACGCGAAAGCGGACAGTTCGCCTGGAGACACCTAGGGTACGGTTCGGATGCAGACGTGAAATTCGGACAGTCGGTCTTCAGGCAGCTAGGAAGTGAAACGACTTAGAAAATTTCGCGTTGTGTGGTACCACGGGACTTTAAGTTTGCTTTCTAAATAAACATCATTCTAACCACTCGCAACTGTGTGGCCTACATCATTTATGGGTCGTTAATTTAGTTACCGATATTATTATTACTGCTACTATATGTTGTATTAACTTTGTATTTCGCAAAATCGCCATCAGCCAGACAATTTAACCGAAGGCTCACAAGTGCCTTATTTAGGGGGTGTAATGGGACACGTGCGGTTCAACTCCTAGACGAGTTTGAGCCAAGACATTTCGACTGAGAGGAACTGCATGTGAGCCCCAGCGGTTTCGGGATGTCAGCTCGCACGATGCGCCGGAGGCATACGCCGAACACGGTGGTCTTGTCTCTCGTTAGTCTCACGTTGCCGTGCGGAGCCCGCTGTTCTGGCGACCGTACATTCCCGTGATCACCGCTGCCAGCATTAAAAGGTGCGTTTACACTGCGATTTGTATCGGCACATGTATGAGATACATGTATATGCGACTTTGCGACATGTATCGCGACTTGTATGAGTTGACAAGTATCAACCTCATACATGTATGAGCGTGCGTTTACACTGGTTGGTATGTATCACTGTGCGACAGCTTCCGACGACGATTTGGAAGTTTTCACATTTTTATGTGCTGATACACTTGCTCTTTTGGAAGATGATAAGAAGAAAAGGCGGAGGAAGCGTAGATGGTGGCACAGAGAGTTTCTCGCGAATTAACGCTAGAGGATGGCGCATATTTTAGAAATTATGTTAGGATGAGTATGGAGGATTTCCGCGGTTTGTTATCACTTTTGGCTCCTCTTGTGTCCAAAACCAACACAAACTTTCGAGAAGCGATTCCACCCGAGGATCAGTTGGCAGTAACAATCCGTTTTTTAGCCACTGGGGATTCCTCGTAAAACGAAGATTTCATGACAAAACATTTGCATTGTCGCACGATAGCTAATGCCAACTCTCACACACGATTGTCGGCATCCGTTGTCAACATTATCACGCGAGGCCGCCGGAATAACAGCAAAACATTGATATACGTGCCAGATGCATGAAAAAATTATATAATGTATTACATACTCTGATATATATAAAACTTTTACCTTCACTTCTTGGGATAAAACTTGCACAATGGCCTCGCAAACACGAAGAATAATGTTGCATATGGCACTTTTTGATATTCTATGCAGATACATTAACGTCGAAACGACAGTCGGCACCTTCAAAACTCAAACAGCCGCCAAAGAGCCTGGTACTACGCATACGCTAATCGTCGAAATAAGCGGCAGTCGACAAGGCGACAGGAAATGATAGTACTGCGCATGCGCGAGTTCTTCAAATGTTGCTCATACATGTCGCGTATATGGCCAAAAAGCGATATACAAAATGTATACGCGACATGTATGAGCTCGAGGGTCCGCATGCAAGTTCCGTGAATTTTTGTATGAGGTGATGTATCGCGACATGTCAAATTGACATGTCGCTCATACATGTCGCGATACATGTATCCCAGTGTGAACGTACCTTTAACGTACAGCGGCAACATTCTTGCCAAGTCTTCCCGCAACATCGTAGTGGGAATATCCAGTTCCTCATAGCCCTGGTACACGACCTCGTTAAATTTCAGCGAGATATTGATATTGGCCTCTTTGTCACCTTAAAGGCATTCTTGACTAACAGTCGTGTCCAGTCTCAAAGGTAACTAATGCTCACGACCAAGAGAGCATTTAAGGCAAACCTTATTTGAATCGTCACAGTGGTGCTACTAGCATCCAATCTTATGCGACTGGTGCGAAATCTGAATACGCATTATCTTTCAGGTGTAGAAACATGCCTATCAACTCCTTCTCGGTGCTGGAATTTTTTTCCGTTGGTGCACATTTCATTACCCTGCGCACAAGAAAGCAGCCCTAAACACTTTGACACGGAGCACAAACTATTTCCGATTATGGTCATCTACAGCCTGAACTGCGGCGTCTCAAACTGGTGTAGAGAGTAAAATGTTATTGTAAGCGAGGAATAACGAACGCTTTTAGCTGATACCGGCGAAACACGGCTTGTGACTCGGCGGAGGAAGCTGACTCGGCAGCTTTGGCACCGTACTTTAGGATGACTACTGGTAAAATAGGAAGTAAGCTGCAGGGATATCGGCTGAAACCAATGTTTCATCTTGCCGCCAAGATTTGCGAGTCGAATACGCTTTCAGCTGCAGCAGTCGACTATCAGAGCATGAAAAACTTAGGTTACCTCCGTACTTCCGCCAATCTTGCCTGTTTTAGGAATATCATTGGCCGCCGTCGATACACATTTGAAAAAGACTGCAGACTTACGGGAACAAAATTTTCAGAGTTACAACGGACACTGCTCGATCTCTCAGCACACACTTTAGGCAACACGTCTATCAAGTCATGCAGTAAAAATGTATCAGACACCATACGAAAACTACTACTATGCTCCACGTCGTTAGCAATTCACTAATCCAAGAACCCCCGAATTCTCTCTTCATGGACTTCCAAAGATGACCACCAGAAGAGACTTTATGGCTTACACTTCCTTACTGACTGTAAACAGTAGCGGTCTATTCACTCATACTCCCTCATTTTGTACTCATCCATAACACAGTGAAACGGGAATAATGCTCCGTGGAGTTTCCTTTAGTTCCATCTGACCAATAGACTTAGACCCAGCGGTCAGTGACCCGTGATGCCGACGGCGGGGGCAGGTGTCGAAAGCTCGAGAATTTTATTGGTGTAGCTTGTAAACCGAGAAGATTTTGTTCTTGGATGTCGATTAAGGTACTCTAAAATTTCATTTAGAGTTAAAAATCGTAGGATGGTTCAAATGGCTCTGAGCACTATGGGACTTAACATCTGAGGTCATCAGTCCCCTAGAACTTAGGACTACTTAAATCTAACTAATCTAAGGGCATCACACACATCCATGCCCGAGGAAGCATTCGAACCTGCGACCATAGCGGTCTCGCGGTTCCAGACTGAAGCGCCTTGAACCACTCGGCCACATCGGCCGGCTCGTAATATGAATACAAAGTATCACTGCAGTCGAGTTTTTCCTCCTTACGACTATCAGTGACAGAATAACATGTGCTTACCTGAAAGTCGATGAACCTAAGATCAACTACTTCCCCTGCGTCGTACTTGAACATGATATTGTTCATCCAGCAGTCTCCGTGGAGCATTACCAGCAGGTGGACGCCTTTATTGCTCCGCTCCTCCAATACTCGATCCACTGTATCCTCCCTGATTTGTAAGTACCTGTCGGCGTACTTGGAGTACTCGGGATACGCTCTCAGTTGGTCCGCCAGAGCCCTGAATGTGCCCCCCGTCAGCAGCAGCATGTAATCCCGCACGCTGGCCAGTGGGTCTGCCCTCAGACGTTCTCTGCAGTCGGCGCGATCTCTGAGGACCCTTGCCGAAGCGGCGTGGAGACGTGCGTAGGCCTTGAGCACGGCTGCGCAGTGCTCGTACTCCGGTGGGCGGCCCGCTTCCGCCATCACAAAACCCTCGGCGGCCAGGTCTTCGAGCACCAGGAAGTCCGCCGGTAGGTCGCCGCAGCGGAGGCAGCGCGCAGCCAGGGGGCGGAAAGCGCTCCCTTCGACAGCTGCCAGGAGCCTGTGGACCTCCGGCATCACGCTGCCCAGTGCCAGGGACTCCACCCTGAACACCCCTGCCTTGTCCGCCTTGGCCTTCACCAGCCCTTCGTCGGCAGAGCACTTCACTATCAGGCGTCTCTCTGCACGCTCGGACGTTCCTTTGACCCTGGTGCAGACAGCCACTCTGAAGATGCGGCTGATATAGCCGGAACCTTCTGGGCACGCATTTTCAACACTTATCGATTCTATTATGTCTTCTCCCGGCGGTTCTTCCTGTTTCAGAGCAGCCTGCAAGAAGTCGGAGTTGATCCATCGTGGGTGCGATTGTTCTTCAGTGGAGGTACTCATTGGACGACGCCTCAATAGCCTGAAATTTGAAAGAAGTAACTGTAGTTGATTCATCAAAACTTTTATGAGCTGTCTACTGGTAAATGAGGTTAATAAATAAGTCGATACGCTTGAAAATTTGTCCAAAACAAGGATTCTTGTTCTTGGTCGTTACAACTGCGCACCTTAACTATCTTTTGGAGTCGCTTCCTTCCCCCTTCCTCACCAAAGGTTACCTTCGGCGGTTTGGCTTCTAAACAGCTATCTACTGCAAGGCTCCTCTTCGCAAAAATAAAGCCAAAAATCACAGAAGAAATAAAAATATTACTGGTTTGCTTTGTACTCTGCTGGTTGGTTGGTTGATTTGGGGGGGGGGGGGGGGGGAGACCAAACTGTTTTTTTTTTTTTTTTTTTTTTTTTGTGGTTTTCGGGCGCACAACTTCAATGGTCATTAGCGCCCTGACTACTCTAAGAATGCACCGCGAGGCACAAGTTGACAACAACAACTAAAAGGGAAAACACAATAAAAGACAGACTGACAGGCATAGGATTAAAAAACATCATCAAATGTCCTTAGCGAGGTGTGTCAAATTGATAAAACAAAGAACACGAGCAGCTGCTCGTGGGTCATCCGCTAAAATGGCATCGAAAGTAGTAGGCAGGTTAAGATCGAGGCGCAGTGTGTTAAGATCAGGACAGGACATTAAAATGTGTCTAACCGTCAGCAAGTGCCCACATGGGCAGAACGGCGCCGGCGCAGCCGTCAGCAGATGGCGATGGCTGAACCGGCAGTGTCCAATTCTTAACCTTGCTAAAACGACCTCCTCCCGCCGAGAAGGGCGTGAGGAGGACGTCCAAGCCACGGGAAGAGGTTTTAAGGCCCGAAGCTTGTTGTCGGTAAGTGCAGCCCAATCGGCATGCCACAGCGACACAACGCGCCGATAAATGACCCTGCTAAAATCGGACGAAGGGACACAACAAGAAGCTGTCCGAGGCTGGAGGACCGCAGCCTTGGCCGCGGCATCTGCAGCTTCGTTCCCAGGGATACCGACATGGCCAGGAACCCACATAAAGCTAACCGGCGTACCGATGTCCACCAGCTGCTGAAGAGAGCTTTGGATCCGGTGTACGAAAGGGTGAACCGGGTACGGATCACTGAGGCTCTGGATGGCGCTCAGGGAATCTGAGCAGATGACATAAGCAGAATGTCGGTGGCGGCAGATGTAAAGAACAGCCTGGTAGAGGGCAAAGAGCTCAGCTGTGAAGACCGAACAATGGCCATGGAGCCGGTATTGGAAACTTTGTGCCCCGACAATAAAGGAACACCCGACCCCGTCATTGGTCTTAGAGCCATCTGTATAAATGAAAGTCATGTTGTTGAACTTCGAACGAAGTTCCAAAAAACGGGAGTGGTAGACCGAACCGGGGGTGACCTCTTTTGGGAGCGAGCTGAGGTCGAGGTGAACGCGGACCTGAGCCTGGAGCCAAGGTGGCGTGCGGCTCTCGCCCACTCGAAAGGTTGCAGGGAGTGAAAAATGAAGGTGTTGAAGGAGGCGACGAAAGCGAACTCCAGGGGGTAGCAAGGCAGAGACATACAACCCGTATTGAAGGTCAAGAGAGTCGTCAAAAAAGGAACGATAAGACGGATGGTCGGGCATTGACAGTAGCCGACAGGCATACCGACAAAGCAGTATATCGCGCCGGTAGGTGAGTGGCAATTCGCCAGCGTCAGCATGAAGACTCTCTACGGGACTGGTATAAAATGCTCCGATCGCAAGTCGTAAACCCCGATGTTGTATGGAGTTGAGGCGGCGTAAGATGGATGGCCGTGCAGAGGAGTATACGAAGCTCCCATAATCCAGCTTGGAGCGGACGATCGACCGATATAGACGAAGTAGGACGGTTCGATCCGCTCCCCACGACATACCACTGAGAACACGGAGGACATTTAAAGAACGGGTACAACGGGCGGCCAAATATGACACATGTGGAGACCAGCTAAGTTTCCTGTCAAAGGTAAGGCCTAAAAATTTGATTGTCTCCACGAGTGGGAGAGCAACGGGACCGAGTCGTAAGGACGGTGGGAGAAACTCTTTGTAGCGCCAGAAGTTAATACAGACCGTCTTCTCGGCAGAAAAACGGAAGCCATTGGCGACACTCCAGGAGTAAAGACGGTCAAGAGAACGCTGAAGACAGCGCTCCAGGACACGTGCACACTGCGCGCTGCAATAGATGGTAAAATCGTCCACGAAAAGGGAGCCTGATACATCAGCTGGGAGGCAATCCATTATTGGATTGATCGCGATGGCGAAGAGAGCGACGCTCAAAACTGAGCCCTGTGGCACCCCATTCTCCTGGCGAAAGGTGTCGAACAGGACAGAACCCACACGTACCCGAAACTGTCGATCCATTAAAAAGGAATGAATAAAAAGAGGGAGGCGACCGCGAAAGCCCCATGTATGCATGGTGCGGAGAATGCCCGCCCTCCAACAGGTGTCGTAAGCCTTCTCCAAATCAAAGAACACAGCCGCGGTCGGGCGCTTCCGCAAGAAGTTATTCATAATGAAGGTCGACAAGGTAACCAGATGGTCAACAGCAGAGCGGCGCCTTCGAAATCCACATTGTACATTGGTAAGTAGGCGTCGAGACTCGAGCAGCCAAACCAATCGAGAGTTAACCATTCGCTCCATCACTTTACAGACACAGCTGGTAAGCGAGATAGGTCGATAACTGGAAGGCAAGTGCTTGTCCTTCCCCGGCTTAGGAATCGGGACAACAATAGACTCGCGCCAGCATGCGGGAACATGTCCCTCAATCCAGATGCGATTGTATGTACGAAGAAGAAAACCTTTACCCGCAGGAGAAAGGTTCTTCAGCATCTGAATATGAATAGAATCAGGCCCTGGAGCGGAGGACCGTGATCGGCCAAGTGCGGTTTCGAGTTCCCGCATGGTGAATGGGGCATTATAACTTTCACAATTCGAGGAGCGGAAGTCAGGTGGCCTAGCCTCCTCTGCCTGTTTGCGGGGGAGGAAGGCAGGGTGGTAATGAGCGGAGCTCGAAACCTCGGCGAAAAAGCGGCCGAAGGCATTGGAGACAGCCTCAGGGGCCACAAGGACTTCATTCGCGACCTTCAAGCCAGAAACTGGGGAGTGGACCTTAGTGCCAGATAGCCGGCGCAGGCTACCCCAGACAACAGAAGAAGGGGTAGAACTGTTGAAGGTGCTTGTGAAAGCAGCCCAGCTGGCTTTCTTGCTTTCTTTAATAATACGACGACACTGAGCACGTAATCGTTTATAATTAATACAATTCGCCACTGTAGGGTGGCGCTTAAAGGTGCGTAAAGCACGTCGACGAGCACGTAAAGCATCTCTACATGCTGCGGTCCACCAGGGGACCGGTACGCGACGTGGAGAAGAAGTAGGGTGAGGGATGGAATATTCAGCAGCAGCGAGAATGACTTCCGTGAGGTGTGCGACCTGACGATCGCAGCTTGTGAAGGTTTGATCCTGAAAGGTAGCCCTGGAAGAGAAGAGCTCCCAGTCTGCCTTGGAGATGGTCCAACGAGAGGAGCACGGAGAGGGAGTATGCTGCAGGAGATGGATAACACACGGGAAATGGTCGCTCGAATATGTATCAGAAAGTGCATACCACTCAAACCGGCGTGCAAGTTGGGGAGTACATATAGAGAGGTCTAAATGGGAATAGGTGTGAGATGTGTCCGAAAGAAAAGTAGGGGCGCCAGTATTGAGGCAGACAAGATCGAGCTGGTTGAAAAGGTCTGCTAACAAGGAGCCCCTCGGGCAGGATGCTGGAGAGCCCCAAAGGGGATGGTGGGCATTGAAGTCTCCAGTTAACAAAAATGGTGCAGGTAGCTGAGCAATAAGTTGCATCACGTCTGCCCTGGTAACGGCAGATGACGATGGAGTGTAAACGGTACAAAAGGAAAACGTAAAAGTGGGGAGAGTAATGCGGATGGCAACTGCCTGCAGGCCGGTGTGCAACGTGATGGGATCGTAGTAAATATCATCCCGGACCAGCAACATAACCCCTCCATGAGCTGGGATACCTACCACAGGGGGTAGGTCAAAACGCACAGAGGTGTAGTGTGCCAAGGCAATTTGATCGCATGGGCGTAGCTTCGTTTCCTGGAGGGCTACGACAAGCGGACGGTGCAAGCGGAGCAGCAACTTCAAGTCCTCTCGGTTGGAGCGAATGCTGCGAATATTCCAGTGAATAAGTGCCATCGTAAGAAAAGAAAGATGAGAGAAGTGGTCACCTCGAAGGCCGCTTAGGGCCTGGCTTCGAGCGAGCACTGCCGCCGCTATCAGTAGGCGGACAGTCATCGTCCATTGGGTCTATAGGGTCATCGGCCATCTCGGGAGGATGGCCGGGAGGGGGAGCTTCCTCCGCCAGTGAACGGCCAGATGTACGGCGACCAGCGGTGCGGCCAGGCGAAACGGATGACGGCCTGGGGCGGCAGCCGCTGGGTGGCGCAAGAGAAGAAATGCGCCGTGGCGGGGAAGGAGAACTGTGCTTCCTATGCGCCTTTTTGGAAGGACGTGTAGTGGAAGTACCGGTCGAAGGCTGTGAGGTCGAGGTACGGAGGAAGTCTGCACGGGATGGTTCCTTCTTGAAGGCCCGTGCATCTGACTTCGGTGTCTTCGTTTTAGCAGAAGCTGAAGAAGGTGCTCGTGTCTGTGGGGTGATGGGAGGAAGAGGAGACGTCGACCGCGCGATCTTAGCACTGGCCGAACGGACGACCGTGGTGCTGAAGGTCAGATCGCATGTCTGGGTTGCTACCTCCCGGGTAGTCCGAGGAGAGGCGAGGACAGTACTGTATTTCCCCGCTGGGAGCAGCGTGGGCTTCCTACTAGCCAATAGCTTGCGAGCAGCCGAGGTGGACACTTTCTCTTTGACCCGAATTTCCTGGATACAGCGTTCTTCCTTATAGACAGGACAGTCACGGGAGGATGCTGCATGGTCACCCTGACAGTTCACACAACGAGGAGACGGAGGTGGACAGTCACCCTCATGGGCATCCCTGCCACAGGTGACACATTTAGCCGCATTGGAACAAGACTGTCGAGTGTGATTGAAACGCTGACACTGGTAGCAGCGCGTAGGTGTCGGGATATAGGGGCGAACAGAAATAACCTCGTAGCCCGCCTTGATGCGCGATGGCAGCTTAACATTATCGAAGGTCAAGAAAATTGTCCGGGTCGGTACAAGGTCATTGTTGACCTTTTTCATGACCCTATGGACAGCCGTCACGCCCTGCTCAGCGAGGAATGATTGAAGCTCCTCGTCAGTCAATCCGTCGAGGGAGTCAGTATAGACCACACCACGAGACGAATTCAAAGTTCGGTGGGCCTCCACCCGGACAGGGAACGTGTACAGGAGGGTGGCCCGAAGCAGTTTTTGTGCCTGAAAGGCATTCTCAGTTTCCAGTAATAAGGTGCCGTTACGCAACCTGGTACAGGATTTGACAGATCCGGCTATGGCATCTACGCCCTTCTGAATAACGAAAGGGTTGACAGAGGAAAAATCCTTTCCGTCCTCAGTTCGAGAAACTACGAGGAACTGTGGGGCAGGCGGTAGTACTTTTGTCACTGTTGGCTGGTCACGTTTCCGTTTTTGGGTCGAAGTCGAAAGAGATGGAGTAGAATCCATTGCGGAGGAATCCCCCATGATTGCCAGCGTCTCCGATGGCGCGCTCCTTCCTTGTGGGGACCCTCTCAGAGGGCACTCCCGCCTTAGGTGAATGTTTACACCTCAGGTCACACCTCCCGAGAAACAGACGGAGGGACCAATCGGCATGGTCAGAAGGTATCAGCTCAGGCAATCACCCCTCCCCGGGCCTGGCCTTTACCAGGGGGTACGCGCGTGCCTTACATGTCTACCCAGGGCGGGGACTTACGCGTTACCCCGTCACCGGCTACGCGTGCGAACGCGTGGGTCGGCCTTCAGACACGCACAGGGAGGAAGGAAGAAGAGGAAAAAGAAGAGAGAGAGGGAGAAAGAGGACAGACTGTCTCAAACGCCGAGGCGGAGACCAGAGAAGGCAAGGAGAAGAAGGCAATGAGAAAGCAAGGGGAAGAAGGCAATAAGAAGGCAAGGAGAAGAAGGCAATGAGAAGGCAAGGAGAAAAAGGCAATGAGAAGGCAAGGAGAAAAAGGCAAGGAGAAGGCAAGGGAAAGAGTAAGGAAGACAGTGAGGTGGAGAAGAGCAAAGAAAGGAACCAACAAAAGGAAGGAAGAAACGAGAAGTGAAAAAACCAAAAGGACCACGATGATAGGTCGTGGAACCGTCCGTCTCCGGACGCAGGCGCGAACTACCCCCGTGAGGGGGATGGACTCCTTTTAGTCGCCTCTTACGACAGGCAGGAATACCGCGGGCCTATTCTAATCCCCGGACCCGCAGGGGGGAGACCAAACTGTGAGGTCA
Organism: Schistocerca americana; assembly: GCF_021461395.2. NCBI lineage: Eukaryota > Metazoa > Arthropoda > Insecta > Orthoptera > Acrididae > Schistocerca > Schistocerca americana. The sequence goes on along the minus strand of NC_060120.1, from coordinate 658,281,393 downwards.
TCGGTCTCATCGAATTACGGAAGGATGGAGAATGAAATCGGCCATGCCCTTTTAAAGGAACCATCCTAGCATTTGCCTGAAGCGATTCAGGGAAATCACGGAAAACCTAAATGAGGATGGCCGGACGAGGGATTGAACCGTCGTCCTCCCGAATGCGACTCCAGTGTGGTAATTGTACTGTGTCCTAGTGGAGAGGATGTAATGTGCATACTGGTAACTGCAGAAAATAAGTTGGTGGAAAACAGAAATTTTCAAGTTTCAAGTAGAAAAGCAAGTGTTAGGAAGGTTTATCTGGTGATATTTGTTTGTAGTGCATCCTTGTAGAAAAGTGAAACGTGGACGACATATATTTCAAACAAGAAGCGAACCAAAGCCCTTGACACAGATGTCTCCAACCTTTTAGTTTGCCTGGGCCACACTGGAAGACGAAGAGTACTTTTGGGCCGCATATGATGTATTTGGAAAAAAGAAGGTCGTTTATATATGTACCACATTTAACTAATTTAGAAATTTATGATTCTTTATTCTAAAAAGGCAAGATGGAATTATTTGGCATTTTATTTACGACATTTCATTCGTAGTTTTACGTATCAGTAACTACAGACCATACAAGGTCAGGTCACATTAACGTGACCATCACCTATGCTCCACGACAATGTGCAATAATCACTCACAGATAGCAGGGAGCACTAGCAGTGGAGGGTATGTAAAGCGAATCTGGGCGACGTGGTATACAGTGCAGTTGGAGCGATTAATCTGAGGTCCAGAAGATTGTGGTCATTGGCTTTCGGGCCAAGGGTGGAAGCATTTCAGAAACGGCAATCCTTATTAACTGTTCGTGTGCTACTGTCGCTGAAGTACAATACACCGTACATGGCAAAATGGCGCTATTGAAAACCGGCACCGAGGTCACTAAGGTGCACGTCGAGCCTTATATGACAGAGGTGAATGAAAGTTGTGGATATCTGTAAGGGCGAATAGACGTGTAACTGTTGAGCAACTAACCGCCGAGACGAACCAAGGCCTACCAGCAGTGTATCGTCAATTACCGTTCAGCAGACGTTGCTGTGTATGGGCCTCGGCAGTATCTACCTAGTCCATGCACCGATGCTGACTGCTGTTCATCTCCGACGAAGATTGAAATTTGTACGCCAGTAATGCAACTGGACGTCCACTGAGTGGCGAAATTGGTCTTTTCAGACGAATCACGTTTTAGGCACCAGCAGCATGAAATGACTGAAAGTGAACACCCTGCATCTATCGCCAAAGGGGGGAACGTTAAGGGTCTAGCGAATACTTTCGCTGCATTCACAGGGGGAACTCTTGATTCTGTACGGCACAGTGGATTAACATACGTGTGCATCTATCCTTGAGGACCATGTGCACCCCTACATGCAGTCTGCTTTTCCTCAGCACGATGGCATCTACCAGCAGGGCAATGCAACGTGCAGCACAGCTCGCAGTGCAAGTGTGTGCTTCGAAGAGCACCAGGACGAGTTTACCGTATTCCCCTGACCACCAAACTGCCCGATTTAAACCCAATCGAAAATCGGTGGTGATACGTCTGCGTAAGAAGAAGAAACTGACTATCAAAGTCCGAAAACAATTTATTGGACTGTTAAATTAACCAAAACAAATTCTCGAAGTATAACACCAACACAATACAGTGATCTGTCTTCGAATCACAACTACATGCAAGAATAATATAAAAAACAACTTAAATAATTTCCCACTAGTCTCCGCCAGAGACTTCTCTGATATACCGAGCCTAACCCAGAGATCAGCGAGAACATCCAAGCCGGGCTGCCGGGGTGGCAGCTATCCACGTCTGCTGGCGTTCGATGAACTGCCGATGTGCGGCCGAGCGCCGGCTTTTATAGCGCTTTGGCGGATGAGTACCTCGGAACTATTTTCCAACACAAGATTTGACGTGTGAAAATAGTTCCGGGATCTGCAGCGACCTCTTCCTTATGTTTATTTGGGCCAGTAGTGGCTCCTAGTGGCCGCTGGTGTCTTTGCTGTGGTGCGGTTGTTGTTGTGGCCGATCATCAAAATTGCCTGTCGGTTGTGTAGTGCTTCGATGTGCCTGCGAGGCGGGCAACCCGCAGCTGCACGCTGTCATTTTGGTTGCCGATACTCTAGGCGCCGTGATGTCTGGTGGAGAAGGCCACAGCACGTGGGACAACCTAGATCGGGCTGTTCGCGCTGTGGATCCCCAAGCGAGAGATATAGCGCAGCTGACCACGGCACGGGAATCAGTATGGCTCCTCATCCCTGTCGGTATCTTCCAGATCGTCGTTAACTCTCTTCCTGCACGTCTCGCAGTGGTCCACACTTCAAAAGCAGATTATTCATGCTTTTGACATGTGGTCACATTAAGGTGACTTGACGGTGTAGAATTAATGTGACATTTGACTTCGAGTCTGGGAAACTAACGTATCAATATAAGACTCGATAAAAGTGGTTTCGGTTTTCAGAGTTTTCTCAAGGTCTTCATTTGAGATTGTGGCTCTATTTTTACTCTTTGAGTGCTTTTCTCTTGAAAATAACTGTTCACAAAAGTATGTGGTTCCAAACAAAGATGACAAATATTACACATAACTGTGCAGCATGGGGTATTTGTCCCTGGTTAGGTATGGCTTGTAAAAGTCCAACAAAGAAGCGCGATCAAATTTTTCCTTTAGTCGTACATTAGACTGCAACACTAAGCATGCTACATGAAAATTCTCTGGCAACGTACCTAAATTTTTTGTGAAAGGTATCGCATAAATGCAAAAATTGATAATTTTTTCTACAATCAGGAAACAGATTTTCGGATTCACGCATTAGATCAAAAAGTATGGCTGCGTATTGCATCCAGTCTTTAGGATTATGTTTTAATTTATCATAACTTTACATAAACGGAATTCCATGAGTTTTTTTTTTCTTTTCTTTCTTTTTTTTTTTAGCGAACTTGTAATACATGCTCACGCCTTGGGCAGCATTGATACTTGCTTTGGGCGGCAGGTTGAACACCCCTCCTTTAAAACATGTTGCTGCTGAGGAATGCTGAAGATTTCATACGTCGATTGAATAATTTATGACAAGGTACTGAATCGAACGGCGGAGAAACGAAATTTGCGACACTGCTCATCTAAAGCAAGGGATCACTTCATAGGACAAAATTACAGGCACCAAGGAGTCGTAAATTTAGTAATAGACGGTCGTGTGGGCATAAAACTATAAAGAGATATCAAGGCTAGAGTACAGTAAGCAAGCTCAAGTGAATGCGAGTTTCATCAATGAGGCAGAGGCGGAGAGACTTGCGTTGCATATGCTAACTTGGAGAGCTGGGTAAAACTACCCTTCCCACGGTCCCAGTAATTTTTCTTTGGTAAATTCTAAAACTGTTCTCAAGTGTCTGTGGTAGGCAAATAACAGTAGATTCATCCCTACTTATCCTTGCGTCTTCTCATCAAAAGTGGAAGGAAATAATAGGAGCAGCTTCTCCCAGCTACTTCAAATGATACATTCCTGAGGCAAAAACTTTTAAAGCTCTCTCGTGCTAACGCAGTTCTAAGTGATTATAAAAAGTGGTGCTTTCATTCGGACAATAAAGATCTGTAACAAGCCGCCACTTTGTCAGGGCAAGTGTGTTAACTCCGACCATGGAACACAGCTACGTATAAAAATTTCGTAAAAGGTTGAAGTACGTATTACACATTTGTAAACTACCATAGAATACCGTAGGCTATCGTACGCAAGCGTAGACTACGGTAATTTTGCTAGTATCTTTGGTCAGTTAAGGTCGTACCCACATTACGTCTACTCTAGATGTGTTGGATACCTGTGTCACGCTAACACATAGCGATTCCTTTCTTTATGTATGCGATCGTCCTAATAACCGGAAGCGGTGTACGTTTACAAGTTGAGTGAGGATATATAAAGGTTTCAAGAAGTTCGTAACTGTTGGCTGCATTACAACAATTTATTATACTGCCACCGGTTTCGATCACTGACCATCTGGTAAGAAAAATTACCTATTCCAAGTCAAGTGTCAGTCATGCTGAACCATACACTAGTATTAACTGTCAGTTTCATGAGTAATAATATAGAAAAAACAATACTTCTCTCACTTCGACAACCATCATCATGCACACACACAACAGCACTATATACACTGAAGCGCCAAAGACATTGATATAGGCGTACATATACAAATACAGAGTTATGTAAAAGCCAGAATACGTCGCGGCGGTCGGCAAAGCCTACATAAGACAGATTCCCCACACCTGAACATTACTGAGCATATGTGGGATGCCTTGCAACGTGCTGTTCAGAAGAGACCTGCATCCCCTCATACTCTTATCGATTTATGGACGGCCCTGAAGGATTTCATGGTGTCAGTTTCCTGCAGCACTAATCCAGACATTAGTCGAGTCCATGCCACGTCATGTTGTGGCACTTCTGCGTGCTCGCGAGAGCTCTACATGATATGAGGAAGGTGTACCAGTTGCTTTGGCTCCTTAGTGCATAAAGAGCTGGGTAGCACTCGGAGCATTTTTGACTGACATAGTTATCCTCGAGCCTGGTACTTAAAACTTAACAGTATTTACAGCAAAACTTAAACTGACGATGTTTAATTCAGGTTTTGTTAGAAAATTATTGGTCTGTAACGTTAAACACAGGGATGCCGTAGTAAAAATCATATAGCTCTAGGAAATACAGTTTCCTTAAAAAATAAATAAAGGATAGTAATAAAACATCGCTTCAGTACTTCGTCTAACTGATATGGATCATGTTTCTATTATTCTTAATCGACTTCCGCATTTATCAATAATATCAGGAAATTCTTCCTTTGATCATCATGAACAACGTTGTATTGAGTACAAAACAACAACAATAATTATAAATATTTTTCTATGTTTTTACAGATAAGCTGTACTCGCATCAAAAGTAATTGCTGTGGTTACGTAAAAGCGCCGAAGTTACGCAATCAACTACTTCTTATTACTTATAAAATGCAATTTGTACTCTCTATGGATATAAAACACATGACAGCTAATACTGAATGACGTGCGGTTCTATGTATGTGCGAAACAAACAATCAAACAAACAAAAAACCAAAGAGGCGTCGTAGTTTTGGTAGAGCGCAACTCTGATTTCTTAACGTGTTAATCCTCTTCGAGTAGCCATTAGTCTATCTGAACATGCATCTAGGATAGACTGAGCGGCATAATAGGTAAGGATTTTCTTCCATCACGCCTAGTGGTCCCTTTGTTTGCAGTGTGAGAGTTGTGTCGTAAGTGTGTTTGAGTCTGGAGGTGACTGTAACGGATGTGCTAATAGTGTGTGTCACGTTTGTGTTGTATGATGATGAGAGACGGGAGAGCGTATAATCCAGTGCCGACACTAGGCTTCCCTTCTCTTACAGCACCATAGTGGCCGTCGAACCATAGTCCCAATCCGATGTGTCAAACAACGTCAACAGTTTCATTTCATGAGACACTGCAGAGAAGTTTTAAATTTGATTCCGACTATTCGTCCCTACTTATGAATCGAGCGCTACCACAAGGGCATTGAGACCTGGTACTTAGGGAAAGGCAGCATTCAGTGAGCACGGGGCCGTAATCAGTTACCCTTGGTTGCTCAGTTTTTTTTATTTTTTTAATCACGTACACTTTATTTGGAAACAATTGCAAATAAAGTTGACAATAAGGAACAACTATCAAATCTGACTTTTAAGACAATGCATAATTAAAAAAATTCTTAACCAAGTTACACTCACGGCTGAAGGCCTTATTGACCAGAAATTCAAATTATTTCTTGACTGAAGGCCCCAAGGGTAATAAATCAAAAAACAATTTGACGGCTGAAGGCCTGGATAGCAAATTCTTAAGAACCAGTTAAACTTCTCCAAGATATACTAAAATATTTAAAAAAAGACAATCATCAAAATTTCAGTCTTAGGAGACAATATCTAATAAAAAATTCTTCAATTGCATTCACGGCTGGATGCCTTATTGACAAGAATTTCTAATTATTTGTTGGCTGAAGGCTCCAATAGTAACAACTCAAAAAAAAAAAAACAGTTGGACGGCTGGAGGGCCGGACAGCAAATTTTTGAGAAGCGATTAAACTTCTTCGAGAGATATTTAAAGAACAATCATCAACATTTCAGTGTTAAGGTATTTTGTCTAATTAAAATTTCTTAAGACGAATTACACTCACGGCTGAAAGCCTTATTAACAAGACATTCAAACTCTTTGTCGACTGAAGGCCCAAACAGTAATAATTCAAAATAAAATATGAAAAAAACTATCATCACAATCTGACCAAATCAAGAGAGAAGTGGGTCTCAGACAGCGCTCCAAGGATCGACCTGGGAAAGTCACTCAATTTCAAATGGCTCTGAGCATTATTGGACTTAACATCTGAGGTCATCAGTCCCCTAGAACTTAGAACTACTTAACCTAACTAAGTTAAGGACATTACACACATCCATGCCCGAGGCAGGATTCGAACCTGCGACCTTAGAGGTTGTGCGGTTCCAGACTGAAGCGCCTAGAACCGCTCGGCCACACCGGCCGGCCCCTCAACTTCGTAAATGGTGAGACAGGCAGACAGGAGTTTATGAACTTAACCGGATGGGAACTCAAAACTAGTGACAGTTTAAACGCAGACCAACACCCTTGCAAAATCCACCTAACGTCTGATAACCAATACAACAATGGAATAACCCAGGCAAAACGGAAACGGCGGACAGCACTGCGTCTTCAGAATCCGGTGTTTAGAACATCCAGATGCAGAAGGAACCACTACGACCAAAGTAGTCCAAAAGAAACAAAGTATCCGAACCACAATCAGGGAGGCTGTCGAACTACACGACACTGGCGATACTAAAAATATTGATGGCCTTTTGGCTGCTGGATGTAAGCAGATTTTGTATCATTTCACCTGACAGATGTCATTATCTTTGTGGAACTGATATCTCTAAATGTATTCTTGCTTTCTCTAAACGCAGAATTTCAAATTACCATGGAGTCATAAGACGGGAGCTGCAGTCGCTACCAGGTCGCTGGGAGAACATGAGTTTGATGGCTCCTTTGGAAACGTTCTAAACAAACACACGTTTTCCTGTTAGTGGATTTCATTCTCTCTACCTCGTCAATGTCGTGTTCAACAACACAAACATAACTATTTCCTTAATATTTGCTCATAAAAGTCATGTACATTAAACAGAAGGTACAGTCATATGAAAACGAGACAGATGGAAAAGTAGTAAATAAATATTTTAGTCCGAAGCAGATCTACGGCCACAAGTATCTTTCTCCAGGGTTCCAAATTAACAGATATCTTATGCGGAGCGATCGAGACTTTATGGAGAAAATTTATCTGCCCCTTAAAGTTGCAATAAGATCACACTACTAGCTTTTAACGAACAAAGCGTCCGAATGCTCTAAAATAACGGAAACTTTTTTTTTTGTAATCTATTAGGCAAATATACCACACTGCAGGCCGGAAACTTTATCTTGGCCCCTCTATGATCGGTAGAAGTTGTCTGATTTAGTGCAGCGCCTGGAATGTTTACGCTCTTTGCCACTTTTAGCTACGTACCAATATTGTTCGCAGCAGACACTGCCATTCTAGCACTGATGGGTGTGTCTTATTGTGGCTTCAAATGGCTCTGAGCACTATGGGACTCAACATCTTAGGTCATAAGTCCCCTAGAACTCAGAACTACTTAAACCTAACTAACCTAAGGACATCACACACACCCATGCCCGAGGCAGGATTCGAACCTGCGACCGTAGCAGCCTCGCGGTTCCGGACTGCAGCGCCAGAACCGCACGCCCACAGCGGCCGGCGACTCTCCATCAGTTTCGTGTTACTGATACAACGCGTTAATCGTTTACTTCTTGGTTTCTTTTATAAGATGTAAGTGCTGGTCTGGGAGGAGAAGACGGAGCCTGTCTCAGCAGCAGTGGGCTACGAACCGGTCGAAGGCTCTTGCTCGCAACATCCTCCGATCATGAGCCAAGTAAAAATGTGAGATCTGTAATTCGCTCTCTTATTGAAATCGCTTTACATGTGTTGCTGCGAATTATGTCAAGAACCTGAGTTTATGGCGTTCTTGGTTTTCGCTTTTACTTCAGTCTCTCATCTGCCGTTTCAGCCTCTTGTCTTACAATGTTTTCACCGCTGGATGTATCAGTATCTTTGGTTAGCCAAATTTTATTTTGCGCAATGAAATTATTTTATTTGTGCGTCTTTAAAACAGAAAGTGAGGCGTACCGCCTCTACATTGTCCCTGTAGATGGGAGAGTAGTGATTATACGTGCAGTATGAGCCACGCGCAAGGCGGGTAGCATCAAATAACTCGATTGTGTGTGATTTCTATGCGATATGATAGAGGTCACTAGCTGCCGGACACTGTTTGAACTGCAGTCAAAAGGCTTTCAGTTTTATTTCCGGTCTCGTTTGTTTAATTTTCTGATTTTCTAATCTTCTAATTGTTTATTAATTACTACAGTTTTGTTTTGTTTAGTAAAAGAAAGCGTGAATGTTTGTTTAATTTTCTAATGGTTTATTAATAACTACTACTGTTACGTTTGCTTATGAGAGCGCAATATATTTCTAGAAGTAGTCAAAGAAGAATCTGTTTCACATTTCATGTACCTAGGAAGCACGATCTCGAAGGACAACACCATTAAGCAGGAAATACTGAGCAGGTCAGAGAAAGCATCCAATTTTTACAGTCGAATCAGAAACCTTATCTCGGATAATAAAATGCCACGAAAAGCAAAAGCGACCATTTACCACACCGATTTTGGACCAGTCCTAACACATGGTACCTACTAAAGAAAGACCTCAGCAGAATTCAGGCAACAGAAATGAGATTCATTAGAACTATGAATCAAACAACGAGAAAGGACTAAATCAGGAATGAGGTGAATAGAAAAGTAGCTGGTATTGAGGTTCCTATTAACAGTGCCATAAAGGAGCGCAGGCTTCAGTAGTGTAGGCACATAATGAGAATGAACAGCCAAAGACCTGCCAAAAGGTATTTCAACCTGAGCCTCGTAGGAAGAAGACTACAGGGAAGACCAAGAAAACGCTGCATAGAAACTGAAACATCAGATGTGGAGGAGAAAGGACACAAATGGGAAGCTGTCCTGGAACGGAAGAGCTATGCAGACAGAACGATATGGCGAGCGCATGCACGCCACATCCAGGAAACTGCAGTTGGAAAACGATGATGATGATGAGAGTGAAAGAAGGTGTGAATGCGAAATATTGTTTTGTGTAAAGTTTTTATACTATACAGTGAAGTAACTGGGCACATGAGGAATGTTCGAGAATCACGTGTGTGTTAGTTATTCGTACTGGAGAATTTGTTATAAACTATTTCGACAGTTTATGGTACTGTGGAAATGAGATTACGATTTCGGTAAAGTACCTTTGTTAAGGGGGAATTAATTTTATATTTTTGGGTTTTCAAAATTTGTTTAGAGCAACTTACTGTTTTGATTCAGTGACAAATTTTGGTTGGTTCTGTATATATGAGTGGGTTTTATGCTGATTTCCGACTGGCTGTGATGTCTCAGAAATTAGCATGCTCGCATGTATTTTGGAAATTAGAAATTCGTTTTATGTAGAAAGATGAGTAGAATCGGGGCTTGGACCTCTTAGTGATCGGACCTATTGATATGTGTTCCTTTGAAATATTTTAATATTGTCATATTTCGATACAGAAGTGTTTGAGAAGTGCCTCAAAGTGTGGAAGACAGTTAGATTTAAAGCGCAGTATGAAATTCGGAACTCACAGTAACGTTTTAAATAACTAAGTTCCACGTGGCGTGTTTGCTTGCTCGCGAACGTGAACATTTTCTTTACGTGAGACTGATACTAGCAATATTTGAGCGAGCAATTCTGAACAAAATAATCCGTTTGTGAACTTTCTGCGAAGGGTAGTTCATAATTATCATAATTTGGCGACGGTTATGAATGAGGTGTGCCTGTGAACTTTTCAGACTTTGTACAGCTTAGAGTAAGCCTTGGTAGTAACTGGTGAACGCATGTTTGTTGTAATAGAGTGAAATATTATGCACGTAAATATTTTTATTTAGCTATTCCTTCCACCGACAAAGCAGGTTTAGTGTGACTTCTAGTTCTGATGTGTACCGCTATATATATATATATATATATATATATATATATATATATCTTTAACGCACTACGCTGCCGCGAATGGTGATGGTGCATTCCGTTCAAATTAATAAACTAGAACACTCTAGCATACTGTACAAATATTATTTTTGATTGATGAGTTATCGCCAACAAAAAATTTCAAACATTCTGGAAGGTTTACAGCTATTCAGGAAAGGATAACTAAGTTTAAACCTAGGCCTGTTCCATTTGAAGGTGCCCCACCTGAAAGACGCCCCACGCCTACAAACGCAGATGGAAACAAATCAAATGTTCAAAAGTGTGTGAAATCTTATGGGACTTAACTGCTAAGGTCATGAGTCCCTAAGCTTACACATCACTTAACCTAAATTATCCTAAGGACAAACACACACATCCATGCCCGCGGGAGGACTCGAACCTCCACCGGGTCCAGCCGCACAGTCCATGACTGCAGCGACTTAGATAGAAACAAAATGAAGTGCGGAGAAGGAGGCATATATCACGTAAAAATTACTAAATGAAAACATCGGGAAAGATGTATGGCAAATCTGTGGAATGAAAATCGAAAGAAAATGACACGAAAAATTTCTGAGCGATGCCAAGATCATTTCAAAATTAATTCCACTGGTACTGTGCCGAGGTATTTTCGTCATGAACGAGTAGCGGGTCCTCCAAGTAACGGCAGAAATTCAAACAGAAATCGAAGTAGCGGTCCTACGCCGGAAATACGGTATCGTTACTATTTATTTTAAATGCGTTGTGGCGCATGATTAACTCGGTTTAGACGGAACGAAATCCATCCACAGTCCCGCTATTAATAGCATTTTTTCTTTCCTTCTCTTCTTTCTGTGCTAGTTTCTCAGCTTGAGATCGACTACTTTCCTTGGCTAATTTGTTACTGTCCCGCGGACCTACTTTAACTCCTCCCAAACAAGCGATGAAGGCCCAACGGCACGGACCGGCCGCCGTGTCATCCTCATCCCATAGGCGTCAATGGATGCGGATATGGAGGGGGATGTGGTCAGCACACCGCTCTCCCGGCCGTAGTCAGTTTCCGAGACCGGAACCGGTACGTCTCAATCAAGTAGCTCCTCAGTTTGCCTCACAAAGGCTGAGTGCATCCCGCTTGCCAACAGCGCTCGGCAGACCGCATGGTCACCCATCCAAGCGTTAGCCCAGCCCGCCAGCGCTTAACTTCGGTTGTCTGACGGGGACTGGCAAGACCGTAGGTGGACTTACTTTAGATAAAGTCAATAAGCAGGAATGTTAAACATTAGCAGGATGTCTGGCGTGAGGTCAGTCGCTTGACGGCGCGTTTCGGCCCGGGCCCGCCCGTGTCGGCGCGCCGTAAGGCACGGAGGCTCGGACTGGGGCGTATCGCTTCTCAGTCGGGTGTGCCGCGGCAGTCCTCACAGGGGAAGTGAAGCGTCTCTCATAGCCTCTCCTTCCCAAGTGGCTCTTTCCGCCTTCCCGTGGTGCCGGACGTTAAGCTTGGCATTCCGCCTTGCGACGAAAGGGAGAGCTGCGACCCAACCCGATGCGAAAGCCAAGGGTGCGTGGCACAGGGGGAGCTGTGTCAAGGGACCGAACACCAGTCCCTTTCTGTTCGCAGGGCACAGACCAGCAGGTGCTCTGCATGCCGGCGACCTCGTTTGTCGGCGTGGGATCGCGGCGCGAGTCGGCAAGGGTGCTTCGCCGCGCCCCTGGGTAACCGGGGCGTGTTCTGCCAAACCCAGGAGGTGGTGACATCGCCTGGGCTAGGTTAGATGGGCCCAGACCGCCGAACGACTGGGGGACCGACCCACCACCTGAGTAGGAGTGGGTCCTTGGCCTTCAGGTGGAAACTCGGGCTAGTAGGCGGCGAAGGGCGAGGGGTGCATCCGCCTCTCCGGAGTGCGGGGTGCACTTGCCGAGGAGCGTCGAGTGAAATCGTCGACGACGAGCCCTTCGACGGGGACCAGTGCGCTGGCAACGGCGCGCTGAACCCTGCAGCTCTGGAGTGCCCTTGACCTAGGGGCGAGGTCGGTGGGCGAGCTGCAAGAGCCCCCCCCCCCATGCCAGAGGAGCCTGTCCGGGGCAAGAGACGGGCTCCCACTTCTTTTGTTATCACTCGTATACAATGGCGACACCAGAAACGAGTGATATTAGTGCGCCTTCGAGAGTTTCTGTTGTGTCTGATCCCTCTCAACAGGACGAGCTGGGACAGGCTGAGGAGGATTATACAGTAATGAGGAGACATTCAAAAATTACGTTGCTCCTGGAGCAAAGTATTAAAAATGGGAAGATAAGCCAGGCAGCAATATTGCAAATTAAAAACGAACTGGCAGCATGGGCAATAGCTCATGCCAAATTGGAAGGTAGAGTGGAAGAGTTGGAGAAAGAAAATACCAGGCTAAGACAACAGCAACAACAACCAAGCAAGACCTGGGCGGCAGTGGCTGCACAACCCCCCACCAGACAAAATAACACAAAAGAAGCAATTGACAGGGCAACTAAGAAACAGGAGACGGCGGTCTTCCTTAGGACCTTGCCTGGGAAAGACACGAGTGTTAAAAGGATTCAGGAACTCCTGACTACCACAATTGACCCTGTCAGAGATAGAATCAAGATAAAACGTGTCAAATCCAGCCGCAATTCAGTGATAGTAGAAGTTGCGTCTGAAGAAGACAAAACTAAATTGCAACCCCCCAAGAAAAGGAACTCCTTAATCATATTATATGATGTCCCTACTATAATGACAAACGAGGAACTGTCTGAAGCAATAAGGAAACAAAGTTTTGAGAATATTGATGAAAACGAATTCCAAAGCAGCTTCAAACTAAGGTTTAAAATGGGTCCTCGGGACCGGGATGTCGTACATCACGTTGCTGAGGTCTCCGCAGCAATGTGGAGGAAAATAACATCACTGGGCAGACTATAAGTGGTACCTCGTTGCCATAACTGCGGCGACCTGGACCACATACTGAGGCACTGCACCAGGGGGTCGGCCTGCTCCAAATGCGGTGATAATGGACATACCAGAAAAGATTGTAAGGCCACAGGTGTCTGCATCCCCTGTAAGAATCGTGGCAAGAAGTCTTGTGGAGCCACAGGACGGAACTGCCCTACCTACAGGATGCTCGAACAAAGATTGATCTCACGAATAGACTATGGCTGAAAAAGGCATACCATGCAGGATGCCAAAGCATAAATCCCCGAGCAAAAGGAGGAGGGATGCAATGAGAGCAAGTAGGTTCAGGAGCTTCCTGAAGTCGCTCGTCAGCCCAGACATTCAAGCAGTTGACAAATCCATACAGACAGAGTCCCCCACCAGGGACATTGGTATTCAAACTGAGCTCCCCTCGGAGATCAGAGCACCCTCCTCCCAATGCCGGGGCACGCTGCCGATTAAAGATCCACAACGGCAAGAGCATCCTGTGGTAGTGGCGGATAAAATCACAAAACCCATACAAGATAACATAATAACAAGCTCCACCGCCAACTCTGACGCCAAAGATAATCCGGTGGTCAGATTGCCACCCGTAGACCCGGTGAGGGTGTACCCAAATCTAGAGTACACCATGCAACTAGCAAGACTGGAGCAGCCGGCTACCCTGACCACTGCCTTACGTCATGTGGTCCGGGTGGGACATGAGTACGGACGAAGGGTAACCTTTTCGGTGATGGAGGCTGTGGACAGGATACAATTAAAGTCGGTGAACCTCCCCACTGACTTCGGAGCACTGCGGGACTTACTTAAAAAAGTCTTTGAAAGACGAGGTGAGAAATTCGACCTGGACGACATTTACAATCAATCAGTAATAGCAAACGGCCGACTGGCTTATGACTGGAACAAAACCTGGCCGCATGACCATATACATACTTATTTTCCATGACGACTAGAATAAAAATCGGACAACTTAACACTCACAACAGTCGACTAGTAATGCAGGAGCTCCGAAAGGAAGTGGTGGAAAAGAGACTGGATGTACTCTGTCTACAGGAGCCGTACTCTCTGGCTGGAAAAATTGCGTTCACTGCCGCAACATGGCAAACTGTCAGCAGTGGGGATATCCCCAGAGCGGCTATTATAATAACAAACACGGCACTGCGTGCAACCCCCTTGTCACAGTTCTCCAACAGTCACTGCAACGTCATGGAGATACAATCTCCTGCTGGAATTGTTATCATCATTAATATGTACTTCCAGTACGGAGAGAGAATTGAACAATATATAGACCATCTAGTGAGTGTGGCCACGGCGTTGCGGGGACGCAAAATCATTATAACTGCCGACATAAATGCTAAATCCCCCCTGTGGTACAGTGGCACTAGGGACGAAAATGGAGCCAAAGCTGAAGAAATGATAATGGCTCTCCAACTAGTGGTGGCAAACAGACCAGGAAATCCCCCCACCTACGTGGCTGGAGGAGGACAGGGTACCAACATTGACGTGATGCTGGTCACGCCAAATACAGTGAATATACTTCAGGAGTGGAAAGTGGAAGACAATGCCACCACTAGTGATCACAATCTGATTACCTTCATGGTTGGAGACAGAGAGTGCTGCTGGGCCATGGGGTGGGAGGTGCAGAGGAACTTTAGGAAAACAGACTGGGAACGTCTAGCCAGAGAGTGTGACATCCCTCCATTACCGGAAGGAGATGAAGGACAAGACATGAATGTGGACGACAGAGCAGAAGGACTGGTGCGCGCAGTAACAAGAGCGAATGAGGTAGCCGTACCAACCAGGAGGAGGGCCGTGGCGGCCACACCGGCACCATGGTCAGCCGAACTGCAGGAGCTACGTCAGTCAGTCAGGAGACTGAGGAAGCACTACCAGCGCAGTGTCGTCTGGTGGGAGAAGCAAAGATGGCTGCAGTTATACCGGGAGGCAAAAGAGAATTTTCAAAAAGAACTACAAAAGACAAGAACAACTAGCTGGGAAAATTTCGTAACCAGTCAACTGGCCCTCAATCCTTGGGGTGTGCCATATAGACTGGTAAGGGAAAAGATTCGTTCCCCAACAATGATTTCTACGCTCAGGCGCGGGGACGGGATGACGGAATCTTGGCAGGAAACTGCCGAGGTCCTCCTCCAGTCGCTGTTGCCTGACGATGATAGAAATGAAGACACTGAAGAGCAGCGTCAACTACGCGAAGAAGACCTTCATAGGTATGAAAACGACGTGGCGGTCCTCCCCTTCTCTGAAGAGGAAGTTGCTGCTCTTATTAAGTCCCTAAAAAAGGGAAAAGCCCCCGGGCCAGATGGCATTGTGGCGGAGGTAGTGCAGTTCTTAGCCCCACAGTTAGTTGCGCCACTCACACACACTTTCAATGCATGCCTTAGGCAAGGCAAATTCCCAAAAATATGGAAAACTGCGAACGTGGTGATCATTAAAAAGGGCCCCGAGAAGGACCCTGCAGAGGCCAAATCCTACAGGCCCATTTGCCTGCTGGACGGCTTCGGCAAACTACTTGAAAAGCTACTAGCGGATAGATTGACTGCTCACCGCATGCTGCACGGGGTGAGCGACAGGCAATTCGGTTTTAGGCCGGGTCGATCGGCATCTGATGCAATCGCCCTAGCGGCCGAGGTCTGTGGCTCAGCCCCGTGTAAGTATGTAGTTGGCATCATGGTGGATATCAGTGGCGCCTTTGACAACCTGTGGTGGCCTTCGCTCTTCTCCTGCTTACGGGAGAAGGAGTGTCCAGGGCTGCTATATGGGTGTCTGAGGAGCTATTGTGAAGACCGGGAGGTATGGCTATCATCCCCTAGCGGGAAAGTCCGGAAAACTATCACTAAAGGTTGCCCCCAGGGCTCCGTGCTGGGTCCCCTTTTTTGGGACATCCACATGGAGCCTCTTCTGGAAAGTTTACAACAGAGTGATGATGTGCTAGAGGTGATAGCTTACGCCGACGACCTCCTCCTGCTGGTTAGCGGCCGAAGTCGCGAGGACATAGAGCCAAAAATACAGAGAGCAATAGACATACTGCAACTATGGTGCCACAGGACCAAAACGACTATTTCACCAACCAAGTCGACTTACTTATTACTCAAAGGACAACTGATAAGAAACCCGACTGTGAGAATTGACGGCACACCTGTTCTTAGGAGACGAGAGACACGATACTTAGGAATCATCATCGATGAAAGGTGGAATTTCGCAAAGCACATAGAAACCGTGACCCAGAAAGCACTACAATCACTAAATAATCTGATTACCATAGGACACAAGAGATTTCACCTTCCGCCTCAATTAATTAAACTCTATCACAACAGCATACTGACGTCAATAGTGGGTTACGGTTCAGGAGTCTGGGCTCACAGGCTCACGAGGGTGGTGCCTGCTATGACGGTGAGGAGAATACAAAGAAATACGATATTAAGGTCCGTGGGAGCTTACAGAACATCCCCAGGAGGAGCCCTGTTAATCATAATGGGACTCTGTCCCCTAGACATAAAGATTAGGGAACAGGCAGCTTGGTACTGGGTAAAAAAGGGGGTTATTACCAAGGTAGAGGAAATTATAGGAGCACCAGTTAGGGACAAAGGTGAGATTAGGGAAAGAGGGGTAAACCTATGGCAGGAAATATGGGAATCGGATGAAACTGGTAGAAGAACCTTTCAGTTCCTACCAGATGTAAGAGAAAGGTTGAAAATGAAGTACTTTAAGCCAACTCGGGGATTGTTCCACTTTCTCACCGGTCATGGCCCCTATCCGACATATCTTTGTCGGTTTGGGAAAAAGGCTACGCCTGCGTGTGACTGTGGCGCACTGGAGGGTACTCCTGACCATGTGGTTTATGAGTGCCCCCTTTTCGATGATGTAGCCGGGACATTGAGACAACAATTACGTAGCACAGACACCTATGACCTTTTAAGACAGGAGGAGACATATCACAGACTAAATACACTGGTAAACGAGGTATCACAGAAAGTTCTGAGAACTTTTTTGAGAGACCTTCATTAAGTAAATAGACAACACTGAATGCGACCACCGCCCCAATCCCATACCGCCGGTTCGTGGACAGGTCGACTTATAGTTGGAATCCGCCACGACCAGGACCAGGGGGACTGGGGCAAATCCTGATCAAGACAACGCACCGATTATGACATAGATTAGAAAGTAGACGTAGTAATTAGAATAGGATAGTAAAGTAGGAACCTGCAGCGATAATTTAACCCTTGCCCGCCCTGTGCCAGGGGCTCGCTCATAGGGATTAGCTCTATGAGCAGGGCATCAAGTAGGTTTATATCATTAACTGGCACAATGTAACGCTGCAGGCAGTTAGTATTAACTAGTAGTAGTAATTAGAAATTATGCTAGATAGTAAACTAAGAAGTAGTCTGCCTAGTTGAAATTGTTGAACTGTCTGTAGAAGTCAAGAAAAATGTATAGCTGCTATTCTAAATTTAGGAATGTAGGACCCACTAATCATTAAGGTGGTGGGTCATTATTGTATAACTATTATGAAAGGAAATAAAGATTCTTAAAAAAAAAAAAAGAAAAACATTTGCAGGATGATTAAAACTTCTGTGGTGACTTTTAATATGAGCGGACATATTCATTTTCAAGAAACAAGCAATTATAATTTTCTGAATAAAAATGCAAAATACACTCCTGGAAATGGAAAAAAGAACACATTGACACCGGTGTGTCAGACCCACCATACTTGCTCCGGACACTGCGAGAGGGCTGTACAAGCAATGATCACACGCACGGCACAGCCGACACACCAGGAACCGCGGTGTTGGCCGTCGAATGGCGCTAGCTGCGCAGCATTTGTGCACCGCCGCCGTCAGTGTCAGCCAGTTTGCCGTGGCATACGGAGCTCTATCGCAGTCTTTAACACTGGTAGCATGCCGCGACAGCGTGGACGTGAACCGTATGTGCAGTTGACGGACTTTGAGCGAGGGCGTATAGTGGGCATGCGGGAGGCCGGGTGGACGTACCGCCGAATTGCTCAACACGTGGGGCGTGAGGTCTCCACAGTACATCGATGTTGTCGCCAGTGGTCGGCGGAAGGTGCACGTGCCCGTCGACCTGGGACCGGACCGCAGCGACGCACGGATGCACGCCAAGACCGTAGGATCCTACGCAGTGCCGTAGGGGACCGCACCGCCACTTCCCAGCAAATTAGGGACACTGTTGCTCCTGGGGTATCGGCGAGGACCATTCGCAACCGTCTCCATGAAGCTGGGCTACGGTTCCGCACACCATTGGGCCGTCTTCCGCTCACGCCCCAACATCGTGCAGCCCGCCTCCAGTGGTGTCGCGACAGGCGTGAATGGAGGGACGAATGGAGACGTGTCGTCTTCAGCGATGAGAGTCGCTTCTGCCTTGGTGCCAATGATGGTCGTATGCGTGTTTGGCGTCGTGCAGGTGAGTGCCACAATCAGGACTGCATACGACCGAGGCACACAGGGCCAACACCCGGCATCATGGTGTGGGGAGCGATCTCCTACACTGGCCGTACACCACTGGTGATCATCGAGGGGACACTGAATAGTGCACGGTACATCCAAACCGTCATCGAACCCATCGTTCTACCATTCCTAGACCGGCAAGGGAACTTGCTGTTCCAACAGGACAATGCACGTCCGCATGTATCCCGTGCCACCCAACGTGCTCTAGAAGGTGTAAGTCAACTACCCTGGCCAGCAAGATCTCCGGATCTGTCCCCCATTGAGCATGTTTGGGACTGGATGAAGCGTCGTCTCACGCGGTCTGCACGTCCAGCACGAACGCTGGTCCAACTGAGGCGCCAGGTGGAAATGGCATGACAAGCCGTTGCACAGGACTACATCCAGCATCTCTACGATCGTCTCCATGGGAGAATAGCAGCCTGCATTGCTGCGAAAGGTGGATATACACTGTATTAGTGCCGACATTGTGCATGCTCTGTTGCCTGTATCTATGTGCCTGTGGTTCTGTCAGTGTGATCATGTGATGTATCTGACCCCAGGAATGTGTCAATAAAGTTTCCCCTTCCTGGGACAATGAATTCACGGTGTTCTTATTTCAATTTCCAGGAGTGTATTTGAATGCTCTTTATGTGTGTCGGTTTACTCACTTTAAATTGTAAATCCAACCCCACGTGGTTACAAATGACTTAACTCACCAACTAGGAAAAAATATAGCACTCCGTCTTCAGGCCACAAGTGGCCCATCAGGACCATCCGACCGCCGTGTCAACCTCAACTGAGGATGCGGATAGGAGGGGCGTGTGGTCAGCACACCGCTCTCCCGGTCGTTGCGATGGTTTTCTTTGACCGAAGCCGCTACTGTTCGGTCGAGTAGCTCCTCAACTTGGATCACGAAGCTCAGTTCACCCCGAAAAGCGGCAACAGCGCATGGCGACACGGATGGTCACCCATCCAAGTGCCGGCCACGCCCGACAGCTCTTAACTTCGGTGATCTCACGGGAACCGGTGTATCTACTGCGGCAAGGTCGTTGCAAGGACGATATATAGCGTGACGTAAAAATCGCTTAACAGTTCAAATTTCAATGCATCAAGGAATAAAGTAGTTAGAGAGGTAAATTTTGACACACATGCTTGAAATAACATGGGGTTTTATTGAAACCTAAGGAACTGCACAAAACAACCAACAGATGGAGCTTCATATGATTCAGAACCAATGATTAGCATAATAATTTATTTTTAGGGCCTAGACAATATTCTTTATAACAAATGGTCAACATGTCGGGCATCGTTCGTCATCAATACCTGTAGTCGACGGACAGTGTTTTCAACAGTACTGTACAGCATATCAGTAGTTACGGCGAGAAGTTGCCGTTGGATGTTGCCTTTTAGCACCCCTAATGAGGTCGGGCGATCGCGGCAGATTTGCGACTTCAGGTAACCCCACAACCAATAATCACCCGGATCGAGGTCTGTGGACCTGGGAAGTCAAGTCTGACGGAAGTGGCGGCTCAGCACGCGATTCTCACCAAGCGACGTGAGCAAGAGGACTTTCACGCGTCTAAGAGTAAGGGGTGGAGCACCGCTCTGGGTGAAAGTCGCACCTTCCAGCAGATGATTATCGACCAGGCTAGGGAGGACGCGATTCTCAAACATATCGGCGTACCTCGCACCCATAACGCTGACAGTTTAAGAAGCAGTAATCCGCATTTCCTCGAAGACAAAAAACTCCATTCACGATTGGTGTGGTAAATCCGCCAGCACACCATTGACTTCTATTCATGTAGTGGGGTTTCCATGACAGTTTTAGGATTTCCCTTAGCCCAAATTCTGCACGTGTGGGTGTTGGCAAACCTTTGGTGTAAAACATGGGCTCCGTTAGCCCGCAACACGTTGGACAACCAGTCGTCATTTTCCCCAAATTTAAGAAGTTCTCACATCGCAAATGCTCTCTGCGTCACAAAATCGCAAAATCACTTTGGGTTTTCTACGGGTATAATTGGAGGGTATGCGTTAGTGCTCTCCAATCAGTAATGCTTGTAATGCCGGTGCAAGGGAAGGCATAAAGAGCATAGAGCATGACCTTCACCATGCGGAGATGAACGTGCATTCCTTCCTGATCTGTCCGAGCAACCCGTGGTCTCGAACTTCGTGATCATTTTCTTCGCAGAGATACTGGTCATAGGACTGTTATCCATTGGAATACCCTTCTTAAGGTGATAGGATCGTACAGGTGCAGCGGATTCTCCTTTCTGATACTAAACCTTCGCTAACAGTGCCTGTTCTTGTAAAGTCAACATGCCGCCATTGCTGGGGCATCTGGATGCCTGTCTCACTACACCTCTTCTTATGCACCATTCTCATGCAGCATCACTGACATGTTGTTGTCCATCGCTGTCTGTTGACAGTTTTTGCATTCGTTTTTGATTTTAATAAAAGCCCATGTCATTTCCGGCAGGTGTGTCCATTTTTACCTCTCTACCTGTCTTTCCTGAATTAGTGCTTTTTCAAATGTTAACGGACTTTTAGGTCACCCTGTACTCTCACACTCGGTCTTAAAATAAAACAGAGTGTTTGTATAAGACGTGCTACAGGCGCGAAAATTGGTTAGTTATATATGTCATTTTATTCCATGTATTGGTAGTAGCCAACGAAATTTTTAACTTTTTCTATTTGTTTGATGGAAACAAAACTCGAAATTAGCTCGAGATCAATCCCAGACTTACGAAACCAGCGTTGGATGTAGATCAGGAAGTATCGTAATGTTGATAATCAGAGTCTCTTGTGATGCCGAGACGTTTATTTGCGCAGTGCGAGTGACAGATATTCCGGACATCTACGTCACATTGGTACAACGGCGGCACTGATCTATCAATAGGTGGATACCAAGCAAGGAGAGCGCTGATACATGAGAATTATTTCGCAATCATAGGGAAATTCGGACGAGTTGCCCCCACTCCTCCTAGCTCAGATCCTGATACGCTGTTGGCTTAGCGTAAAACTGTGCATCTGAACTCGGAACTTCCCCAACACTTTTTCGTCAGTGTTAGTCTGCAATAACAGGAAGTCAAAATTTTAACGCGCACGAGCCTTGCCTCTTGATCCGTTAAAAACTGAAAGATACAGAGTCACGCAATGACCGATAGAAACAAAAGGAGGCATGCCCTTGTAAGTTTCAGAGGCGGATGCGATAATGACAGAGGAAAGTGCAAGCTGTTGTGTTTCGTAACTGTTGTCAAGCCACGAATGGCAGTGGGTGCGCAGCAATGGCCGCTTATCAGATGCCACACGTGACTGGTTACCATGTTACACTACGTTGTTGCGTCAGTGTCAATGTGCACTGTTGGACATGAAAATTACAGCACCATAAAGGCGGTATGCAATGAACGTCAAACCGGCACGTAGTGTACCACCGGGTGGTTGCAATTAAAGTGCAGCTACTCACTGACGTCCGATGTGGACTGTAATTATTGTATTACGCTAATGCGTTACTCTGGAATCGATCTACGCTGAAAATGTTGGCCACTAGGTGAAAATCTGGCTCTGTAAAGCATCTCGTCGTCCTCTCTGGTGCTAATATGGCAGAGAATGTGTAAGTGGCAGCTACTAATACCATCAGTATTGTGCTTTTCTCAGTTGTTTGAGCTTCACTTCCCACATCCAGCTTGTAATCCATTACATATAAAAACACTTCTGTACGTCTTTCTTGCATTCACAGCGCCTAATTTGCACCTGGTGCCAAAAATGGGAATTAACTTTTTCTGACATAGCTCGGTTCCCCTTTAACATACTAGAATATCTACCAAATTTCGCTGCCATACGATAATTACATACCACAATGGGTCCCTATGAGTAGATGCACTTCAACTATAGCCACCCGGTACATACTTGGATATGCAAACAATTAGCGTTTCAAAGCAAGCATGCAGAGCAGGTGGGAGTAATACGACTTACATTCTGTATGTAAGAAAGTTTGCGTAGCGACTTTATCATTCAGAAATCGCGTTTTGTGAAAGGATCGCGTTATGCCTCGTGTAAGAAGCACAGACGCCCTCCGCCAAGAGTTGGAATTCGGCAGCACCAGAATAGTGGTCTATAGGATTGCGTTTGGTCGTTCTGCAACGGTGCTGCATGCATTGGTCGGGATCCGAGGAATGTCATGCGAATATGAAACCGATCGGCTGAGGCGAGACGTACTCTACGCCATCATGCAGAATCTCAACGGTCCCACCCTGACACCGAAAACTCCTGCAGTCTCCCTTGATATATATATATATATATATATATATATATATATATATATATATATATATATATATATATATATATATATATGCTGAAGAGACTCCTGTGTTCAGCGTTGACGTTGGGACCAACACTTTCTACGTGGTGCTCTGCTGCGGCATCAAGGGAGCCTGGTAGCTCCGTTCTATCTTAAGAGGACTCCAATGAAGGGCATCAATCAGTCCAACTCTCATACAATTTTGTGGTTTTGCTTTATCAGAATAGTATCTTTTCTCTCCCTGCAACTGCTCATATTTTCGACTTTCATATTTTCCATTCCATGAACGAAGATCATTCTCGGGATACTAAATTCTGAGTGTTTATTGTCATCTTAATTACTATTGACAGTCAGTTCAACATGTACCTGTAACCACCTGTCCCAGACATGGATGATAGTTCGTTTTGAATGAATGTGGTCGTAATTACAAACGCATGCAACTTGAAAAATTAAGCTTGACGTTCTTGGTTTAGCTGTGCAATAGTAGCCTGCGATGGCAGCTGATCCTCATCACCGATGTCTGGCTCTGCTGGCGACAGTCTGTCACGACACTCTGTCGCCACACTCGGCTGTTACCCAGAGACGTGCAGCCTCACGGTTAGGACTTTCGAACCTAAGCGTCAGGATGCCGTCTTTATAATTTCAGCTACTGAACGTAACGAAAACTTTTAGGTCGAAAGTACCACGCGTTCCTCTCCTATCTTCTGATACGGGAAGATGCTCACTCTTACTGGCAAACTCATCTTGGTAATGGTCAGTCCATCCTCACCAAGTTTGTTGCTGTTGGTACGCAGAGGTGATGCAGATTAGAGTTTAGACACAGGACGCGCAGGAGTCGAGTCGCAGGTCATTCGGTGCTCCTTGATTAAGTAATTAAGGTGTGCTGTTTCTGAGCACAACTGAGAAGTGAATTATGGATGGGAGTTAGTTCGATTTTGATGTAAGATCCTCTGTAACGATTTGATTCAATCGCTAGAAGCAGAGTGGGATTCTCAGGATTGATGATTTTAGCATTGTTTTACATAAATACAAATGGAACTGAATCGTGTCTTTAATCGGTCACAGTTCACTTATGTATCGTGTGACAAGTTAGCTGTCATGATTATTTTCCTCGTAAGTCTTGAATGAAGGCTTCGACTATTCATTTATAATTGAAACTGGTGATCTTCGCTTTCAGTTATTCTGTGGGATTAAATTTTTGTTTGTGAGGAACTGCATGCCCACGTTGGATTTCCTTAATGCAACTAGTGTTTGCTGGCAAATGATCATTAGTACGTTATTATCATTTGCTGGTAGAAACCATATGCTTACTATATTCATGCGTGTCCCATGTAGACGCAGTTTCAGGATTGTGCACCATCTTCTGAGTAAGTGTTCATTATGCTGCTAATTAGTTTGTTTACTCAACGTGCATGCCGGCAAGCTTACCCTCATCCTGTAATCTCTATCTTTACGCATATTCCTTGTGAGACGGATTTAGTAAAGCGTATACTCTGATCGTTCTTTTTGGAGTTCACTAATTATATTTCTGTAGCACAATTTTTCTTCTTAGGATAGAAATTAGGTCTAATAATTAATACTCACGTCAGTTTAGTCGATTTGGCACACAGCGTCAGGTATATTTCTTAAGCGTAATACTTGTGTAACAGACAGCTCGCAGCTACCAAAAGTGCTTGGAATAAGGTAAAAGGCAGTCTCACCACAACAAAAACAGGAGAGAAAGAGGAATACTTTAGTGTGGTGATGCATGGAAGCTTATTTTAGATATCGAGGAGTTTTTGGGATGTGTTATATGTGAAATATGTAGAATGTAATTTTCTTTTTCAAAAATATTGCAATATCTGTGTTGCCAAGAGAGTACAGCTTGAAAAATTCCAGTGTCGTAAGGGAGTCATCTTCCTGAAACTTAATAATGTGTTTTTGGAAAGGTTAATATCACAGGGTGTGACAAAAATGTACGTCACAGATTTCAAGATACACTCCTCACACGTAGACGAAGAAATTATATTATATGAACATGGGTCTGGAAACGATTTGCTTCCGTCTTACAGCTCATTTTCACCAACTCATGGGAAACACACACGAATAGAACGCCACAGCAGACCACATGCAACTCATTTTCTCTATAGATGGTCAGTACGCAATACGTGGTCATTCATACAAGCATCAAACCGCCGTCCTAGTGAATCTCGGATGCGTTGATATATTCCTGGAGTATTGCGTATGGTTTTGCAGCCTTCCATAATTCGGGCACCGAAACTGAATATCTTCTACCGGTATTCCATACACCAAGACATTTCAAATCCCCTCGCAAATAAAGGTCCATTGGGTTTAGGTCCGGAGAGCGTGGAGGCCAGGCAATTAGTCCATCTGTACCTCTTCATCTGCCACCGAATCTGTTATTTAGAAGCCAACGGACATTAACAATAAAATGAGGAGGTGCTCCATCGTACATCCTGTACGTGTTTTGTCGCACAGCTAAATGCACGTTTGCTTACATATCAGGTAGAACATTCTCTGCGAAATTGTGATAACATTGTGTGTTGAGCCGGGTTGAAAGAAAATGAGGGCCTATCAAACAGTCAGCAACAATGCCGGCCCAAACACCGACAGAAATTCTTTGTTGATGAATTGTTTCAACAACTGTTTGAGGATTTACTTCCGTCCACACACGCTGGTTGTGAAAATTTACGATCTGATCTAATTGAATCGACTCCTTATCTGTGAACAGCACCGTTGCACTAAATGTAGGGTCGACACTTTACTGAATAAACCATTCGCAGAAGAGTACCCGTGCAAGAAAATCAGCTGCTGATAGTGTCTGCACGCGTTAAAAATAGTATGGATACAGCTGGCCCTCGTATAGCACACGCCAGACAATCATGTGGTGAACATTCAGTGTTGCAGCTACATGTCTTGACTGACATTAGGGTCGTCGTAAACTGTATCCAAAACTGCCGCCTCCCGTTGCGATTTCCTCGTCCTATTAGGACTCCCCTAGTCGCGAATATCAGGCTTAAGTGCTCCATGTTCCCTAAGTCGATGATCAACGGCTTCAAACGTTTTCCTGCCGGGGTGCTTTCGTCCCAGAAATCTCTCCCGTACAATAGTTGAGCGCGAGCGCCGCTCCCGTCAACTAATCCATACATGAAATTCACATCTGCTGCCTCCGCATATATGTACATTGCAATTGCACGGGCCAAGTCGGTGATCAACACTACCTGTGATGGAACAGTCGAGCTGATAGCAGGAACAGTTGATGTTACCTGTAAACAAACAATGACGTACGTCGCATGGCAACAGGAATGTGTAAAATATATTACTGGCCATTAAAATTGCTAAACCACGAAGATGACGTGCTACAGATGCGAAATTTAACCGACAGGAAGAAGATGCTGCGATATGCAGATGATTAGCTTTTCAGAGCACTCACACAAGGTTGGCGCCAGTGGCGACACCTACAACGTGCTGATATGAGGAAAGTTTCTAACCGATTTGTCATACACAAACAACAGTTGACCGGCGTTGCCTGGTGAAACGTTGTTGTGATGCCACCTGCAAGGAGGAGAAATGCGTACCATCACGTTTCCGACTTTGATAAAGCTCGGATTGTAGCCGACCGCGATTGCGGGTTATCGTATCGCGACATTTCTGCTCGCGTTGCTCAAGATCCAATTACTGTTAACAGAATATGGAATCGGTGGGTTCAGGAGGGTAATACGGAACGCCGTGCTGGATCCCAACGGCCTCGTATCACTAGTAGTCGAGATGACAGGCACCTTTTCCGCATAGCTGTAACGGATCGTCCAGCCACGTCTCGGTCCCAGAGTCAACAGATTCGGACGTTTCCAAAACAACAATCATCTGCACGAAAAGTTCGACGACGTTTGCAGCAGCATGGACTATCAGCTCGGAGACCATGGCTGCGGTTACCCTTGGCGCTGCATCACAAACAGGAGCACCTGCGATGGTGTATTCAACCACGAATCTGGGTGCATGAATGGCAAAACGTAATTTTTGTGATGAATCCAGGTTCTGTTTACAGCATCATGATGGTCGCATCCGGGTTTGGCGACATCGCAGTGAACTCACATTGGAAGCGTGTATTCGTCATGCCATACTGGCGTATCACTCGGCGTGATGGTATGGGGTGCATTGGTTACACGTCTCGTCCACCTCTTGTTCGCATTGACGGAACTTTGAACAGTGGACATTACATTTCAGATGTGTTACGACTCGTGGCTCTACTCTTCATTCGATCCCTGCGAAACATTTCAGCAGGATAATGCACGACCGCATGTTGCAGGTCCTGTACGGGCCTTTCTGGATACAGAAAATGTTGGACTGCTGCCCTGGCCAACATATTCTTCTGATCTCTCACCAACTGAAAACGTCTGGTCAATGGTGGCCGAGCAACTGGCTCGTCACAATACGCCAGTCACTACTCTTGATGAACTGCGGTATCGTGTTGAAGCTGCTGGGGCAGGTGTACTTGTACACACCATCCAAGCTCTGTTTGACTCAATGCCCAGGCGTATCATGGCCGGTATTACGCCCAGAGGTGGTTGTTCTGGGTACTGAAATCTCAGGATCTATGCACCCAAATTGAGTGAAAATGTAATCACATGCCATTTCTAGTATAATATATTTGTCCAATTGATACCCGTTTATCATCTGCATTTCTTCTTGGTGTAGAAATTTTAATGGCCAGTAGTGTAAAACAGTGGCGGTGCACAACGTAACAAGACGTAATCAAGAGTGGATGTTCCCCATGATTCTAACGTTCCATTCTTGTCTATTTCCCGTGATTAATCAAATGGAGAAAATGTGTGAGAAAATGAGTTGTAACACGGAAACAAATCGTTTGCAAATCCATGTTCATATAACATAATTTCTACGTCTACGTGTTAGGAATTTATCCTGCAATTTGTGCCGTACATTTTTATTCCTCCCTGTATATGTGCTGTGTGAAATGTGTTGAACAAGCGTTCAATTTCGTAGCGAGTATCAATAGGAGTTTCTTTTTTCTCTTGGTTTTATAATCAGTATTTCGAGAAAGAACAGAATAATGGCTGAGGGTCAGTCCGCGATGAACGGACAACGACAGGCAGAGGGTGCAGTCCCGCAAGGTGTCAATGGAGAAACCGATACGTTCGGATGGGGGAAAAAGTGTTGAAATGGCTCTGAGCACTATGCGACTTAACTTCCGACGTCATCAGTTCCTAGAACTTAGAACTAATTAAACCTAACTAGCCTAATGACATCACACACATCCATGCCTGAGGCAGGATTCGAACCTACGACCGTAGAGGTCGCTCGGCTCCAGACTGTGGCGCCTAGAACCGCTCGACCACTCTGGCCGGCCCGGGTGGGGGAGCGCCCAGGGTGGGGGAGCGCGCACGTATAACATGACTCGACCACGTTTCAAAACTAACACGAGGGACGTGACCCCGACATGGCAAGCATTTTAAGAGCTACAGAAAGTGGAAAGGCATTTATTACCAAGATAATGCGAACTCAAATAACACCGATGACCACGGGCCTTTAATTACACATACTGTGACTGCAACAGTGTTTGTCTAGTTTAGTCCTCACTACATTTCATGGCCTATCCCAGGCATTCAGAACTCTGTTAAGAGCTGACACGCAGACACAAAGAGCTGTGAAACTTCCTGGCAGATTAAAACTGTGTGCCCGACCGAGACTCGAACTCGGGACCTTTGCCTTTCGCGGGCAAGTGCTCTACCATCTGAGCTACCGAAGCACGACTCACGCCCGGTACTCACAGCTTTACTTCTGCCAGTATCCGTCTCCTACCTTCCCGTCAAGTCGCACGTGATTCTGTACCAGTGTCAGTTCACGTTGCACGAGACAGTCGCTCTTGTCGTCAGCCGGACAATAAACTTTTTGTAGACTTGGACATTAATGGCACCGTGATACCATTCCAGCTCGATACCGGATCTGCAGTTTCCGTGATCAATCAAGACACGTACAAACAGCTGGGCACCCCTCCGTTGCGTGCCGCAAATGTTAAGTAGTTATTCAGGACAAGCAATCCCTGTGTTAGGACAGTGCCGCCTTCTTGCAACATACAAGGGACAAACAAAACTTGTGTCATTTTACGTCCTTCGTTCTTCTTCTGCAGTGACCTTGTTTGGTTTCGATTTGTTTCAGTTGTTTAACTTGTCTATCGTAAATCAGGTCCTCTCAGTGAACCAGACTGTGCCTTCCGCCAGTGTTTCTCGTCTATGTGAAGAATTTGCAGACATTTTTGCACCGGGCCTTGGTTGCGCTAAGAACTATAAAGCACATTTGGAACTGAAAGTAAACGCGCAACCGAAATTTTTCAGAACACGCAATGTTCCCCACGCATTGCGTGATGAGGTCGCAAGAACATTATACGATTTGGAATCACAAGGTGTAATTGAACGTGTGCAGGCTTCTCTCTGGGCATCACCCTTAGTAATTTTGCCAAAACCTTCCGGAAAATTGAGACTTCGTGTGGACTTCAAGGCAACAGTGAATCCACAACTAGTGACTGCAACTTTTCCTTTACCCTGCCCGGAAGATCTTTTTGACAAACTGCGCCCAGGTAAATATTTTTCGAAGTTGGACCTAGCAGATGCGTACTTGCAAATACCGGTGGACGAAGAATCCCAGCGCGTTTTAGTGGTTAACACGCATCTTCGTTTGTATCGATTCAAACGACTGCCATTCGGGTGTGCATCCGCCCCTGCATTGTTTCAGCAATATCTACGAACTGTTTGTGGGTCGGTCCCTACTGCACCAAACTATCTGGACGATATTGTGATCTCCAGAAAGACGGAAGAAGAACACTTAGCCAATCTCAGAACATTATTTCAGGTCTTGCGACAAAATGGTCTTCGCTTGCGGAGGGACAAATGTTTGTTTTTTGCTCGTGACTTACCCTATTTGGGACATGTACTCAATGCCCAAGGAATACATCCCAGTCCAGAGCACCTCCGTGCCATACAAGACTTGCCTTCGCCGCAGAATTTGAAGCAGCTACAGAGTGTGCTGGGAAAAATAAATTATTATCATCGCTATGTGCGCCATGCCTCTTCCATTTCAGCTCCGCTTCATTGCTTACGCCGTAAAGGTGTTCCGTTCGTCTGGACGACGGAATACGAACGCGCCTTTCGCCAGTTGAAATCGACGTTGATTTCCAATACTTGCCTTACGCCATTCGATCCCCGGAAGCCCCATTTGTTGATGGTGGATGCATCGGATTTCGGGATCGGTACTGTGCTTGCGCACAAAGATGGTTCGCACGATCGCCCTATTGCCTTTGCGTCCAAATTGCTCTCGTCTGCGCAAAGACATTATTCACAGATCGAGAAAGAAGCATTGGCTCTCGTATTTGGTGTTACAAAGTTTCATGATTTCTTGTATGGTCGTCACTTTAGCATCATCACAGACCACAAACCTTTGACATCGCTTTTTTATTTGACCAAGCCTGTACCTCCACATACAGCGCAGAAATTCATTCGCTGGTCTATTTTCCTCTCGCAGTACCGCTACGATATCTTGTATCGGTCCACTGCTAAGCACGGAAACGCCGATGCGTTGTCCCGTTTGCCTGTTGCTGAGGATAGAGCATTCGATTCCTCCGAACTTGCTTGCATGTTCATTGATTCGGAAACCGATGACGTGGTCGAATCGTTTCCGATTGATTTTCGTCACGTAGCTACAGCCACAGCTGCCGACCCTGTCCTTGCTACCGTTCTGCGTTTCGTTGTTACTCAATGGCCCTTGTCAAAGTCACGGATCGGGGATCCGTTGGTTCGCCGATTTTTTGCTCACAAGCAGAGACTTTTTGTACGACGTGGTATTTTGCTGTTGCGTTCAGATAATGATCAGTCCAGTGTCGTGGTCCCACGTTCGTTACAGTCCTCTGTCTTACGGCTTCTCCACCAAGGACATTGGGGTATAGTGAGATCGAAACAACTTGCTCGTCAGCACTGTATTTGGTTCGGAATCGATGCCGCAATTACAAATATGTGCTCTTCTTGCAGGGTGTGTGCTGAACAACAATCAGCAAGGGTGTGTGCGGAATAACAATCAGCACCACCGCGGAAATTCTTTGCATGGCCATAAGCCACTTCCCCTTGGCAACGCTTACACATCGGTTTGCTGGTCCATTCTGGAATGCTCGATGGGTGGTTGTGGTAGATTCATTCAATAATTTTCCTTTTGTTGTCCGGATGTCTTCCACGACGCCATCTGCCACCATCCAAGCGTCATCCGCTATCTTTTGCATTGAAGGTCTTCCACAGACTATTGTTTCCGACAATGGCCCACAATTCATGTCCGCCGAATTTCAGTCATTCTGCACGGCCAATGGTATTCAACATCTGACATCCGCGCCGTTTTCGCCTCAGTCAAACGGTGCTGCTGAACGATTGGTCCGGACTTTCAAGTCACAGATGTTGAAGTTGAAAGAGCCGCATTCTCGGGAGGACGCGTTATTGCTCTTTTTGTGATCGTATCGCTCTCAGCCCCGAGATGGTCGCTCGCCGGCTGAGTTGCTCCACGGTCGCCCTCATCGAACCTTGATGTCTTTGCTACATCCGCCACATCAGGTTCCTGTGCAGCGGCAGACACCTGCTTTTGCCCCAGGCGACGTTGTCTACTACCGCAACTATCGAGGTTCACGGCGTTGGCTCGAAGGGCGCATTCTTCGCTGCCTCGACCGCGCTATGTATCTGGTTTTGGGGGCCTCTGGTGAGGTGCATCGGCATCTCAATCAGCTGCGCCTCTGTCGTCGCACGGGATCTGCCTCTCCCCGTCTGCTTTCAGCGACGGTGCCGTCCGGTCAGCGCCCTGGGGACCCATCTACTGGCTCGCCTCAGCCCCAGGTGTTACCGATGCTGCCTTCCATTTTGCCCCATGGCGACGCGCCGCTGCCGCCGCCACCGCCGCCGCCGCCTGTTCTCCCGCCGGCGACGCCCGCAGTGGACGCGTCGCTGCAACCGCCGGGCGCCTCCCTGGGTCACGCGCCGCCGATCGCTTCCCGTGACCAGTTGTCCTCCGACATGGCACTCTTGCCCGCTCCGGACCATATGTTGTCTTCGTCCGTCGGGTGCCCCAGCCCGGTGGAGGTCGACCCTTCGGCCCCTCCTGTCTCTCTACGGGCGCATACACCGCATGTTGGCGTGCACCCTGGAGCAGGTTTTCAGGCTTTTCCTAGCTCCCCGCGGTCCGAATGGCAGGGTGCGGGTGGCACAGCCTCGCATGTTGTTAGGCTCCCCATCTCGTCGCATACGTCAACATGGGGTGCTCCCCACGGCGGGCGGAAGCCTTATGCCACAACAGTAAGCCGATTTGCGGGGGAGGAATGTGGTGTCACCGCCAGACACCACACCTGCTACGTGGTAGCCTTTAAATCGGCCGCGGTCCGTTAGTATACGTCGGACCCGCGTGTCGCCACTATCAGTGATTGCAGACCGAGCGCCGCCACACGGCAGGTCTAGAGAGACTTCCTAGCACTCGCCCCAGTTGTACAACCGACTTTGCTAGCGATG
Organism: Schistocerca americana; assembly: GCF_021461395.2. Taxonomy (NCBI): domain Eukaryota; kingdom Metazoa; phylum Arthropoda; class Insecta; order Orthoptera; family Acrididae; genus Schistocerca; species Schistocerca americana. The sequence continues at coordinate 658,248,990 of NC_060120.1, read as the reverse complement.
GTTCACTGACAAAATACGCTCTCATTTGCCGAGACGATAGTTAGCTTAGCCTTCAGCTACGTCATTTGCTACGACCTAGCAAGGCGCCAGTACCAGTTACTATTGAGATTATGAATAATGTACCGTCAAGAGCGATGTTCACCATTTATGGATTAAAGTTAAGTATTCAACCAGCTACGTCCCTTTTTTCCTAAAGTCTAATTTCCTTGACCTGTTCCAGACCTCACGCCAGCCTGCGTGATCTAAAACGCGTGCCTTTCGGCTTCCTCTCATAACCGGTGTGGCTCTCCTGCCAACCCACAACAGTCGATAAAGAGTTTTTACAAATTTTTCATTGCGTGAGCTATGAATTGAGCAGTGACGGACGGAGTCTTGACGTGAACTCAGGAAAGTGAACTGATCCAGGGCTATGAATTATCGTTTTGCAATGATGGTAAATGTTGGGGACGGTGGGGATACTAGAGGCCAGGGAACACTCGGGGGAGAGTCGGAGTAACTCTACAATGAAATGCCGAGGCAAAATACCCGCAAGGGAATGAAGAAGTTAGAATCTCCAAGTAAATCGCAGAGGAACTGCTTTTTTTGTGTTTGATCTCTTCTCTGTGTGGTACCACAGTCATAACGAATTCTTGAAAGAAACTTCCGCCATTTGACTGTTAATTTTCATTTATTTTATACAATCATGATTTAGGCTCTGCAGCCCTTCTAATGTGCACGTTGTAATGTCAAAATATGTCTGACCTGCCACTCATGTTCATCATCGAGAAAACCATAGTTCTCGTCTTATAGCCCACTTGTCGTATTGCAGGATATGAGTACATATCAAAGATACACTGTGTAACATACATGAACAACTAATAAACAGCGGAAATATCTTTTATAAAATTTCTGTATTTGTCTGCCTTTGTGTGTGTAAGTTGTGAAACTAAAGATGATCGATTATTTGTCTTTTTTACTTCCAACGTGTTGTCCGCCCCTGGCAGCTGAGTGGTCAGTGCGACAGGATGTCATACCTAACCGCCCGGGTTCGATTCCCGGCTGGGTCGGAGATTTTCTCCGCTGAGGGACTGGGTGTTGTTTTGTTCTTATCATTATTACATCCCCATCGACACGCAAATCGCCGAAGTGGCGTCAAATCGAAAGACTTGCAGCATGCGAACGGTCTACCCGACGGGAGGCCATAGCCACTCGGCATTTTCATTTCCTTGTAACGAGTTTTAGGGGTGACCGTATGTGACTGAGCCATAAGAAAAATATTTAAAACGATAACAAGAATGGAGAAGAGATGGAAATACAAATTGTAAAAATTCAGACTGATGAATTCGACTCTAGAAAGACGGATAACGCCTGTTAGGTAGTAACAAACTGGCCTGTACCCATCTCAAACCAGGTCTAGATTAATGGTTCAAATGGCTCTGAGCGTTATGGGACGTAACAACTGAGGTCATCAGTCCCCTAGAACTTAGAACTACTTAAACCTAACTAACTTAAGGACATCACACACATCCATGCCCGAAGCAGGATTCGAACCTGCGACCGTATCAGCAGCGCGGTTCCGGACTGAGGCGCCCAGAACGGCTCGGCCACAACGGCCGGCTCTGAATTAATATGTATACATTAACATTGACGGTGTTATTTGCTGCTATTCGTAACGGTTTGAGCAGATCAAAAATGTATCCACCACAGTGCCTATGATGTAAAGAAAAGTATAACACCGAGTAGGGTAAGAGAGAACGAATAGCAGGTATTCAAATGACGTTTGCTCGAAGCTGTGTATCTAGTCACTACCGTTTACGTGCCAGTATCAGTGTTGATGATATTTTGTGTCTTGCATAACCGTTTGTATTGTCTAACACATCTCTTCACAGTGTCCAGGAAGAGGACTCGACAAGAAAGAGTATATGATAATGTGTCCTTGTTGCATGTACGCAAGCATGGACTGTGATAACAAAATTTGCATGCAATTTATTGTTTCATAGGACGGTGACAGAGACTGACGACTCATTTCCCATATACGTGTCCATCATCAATAATGTGAACAAATAATCCTGCATGTGCTGCTGCCTGTAGAAAACATTATAAACAACTCGGAGTTGTAATGTGGTAAGAAACTTTAACAGTCTATTCCTTTTTCTGAACTCTCATGACTCTTTCGATCAAGCAATAATTTTAGTTGTATAGATTATCTATTTTTATCTTTTATTGTGAGTGTCGAATATTTCTCGACATAGGAGAACTCTGGAATTGTATCACCTTATTGGTGGTATAAATTCTTATCATAATATTGACGTCCTATGTATGATCCATAGATATAAACGGTCTAAGTGTCTATTAAAAATGTTATGGGGCACGAAACACCGCTGGATAAAGTGAATAAGAAGAACATGAGGCGATCGTGTGCACCAGTCACGGGGCAGCATTCGCCGTCATCAACTGGGTGGCCAGAGAGAGTCACAGCCGACGCATGCCAGCATGTGTGAGTGGGAGACGCCAACTCGCCTCCTTAAAGGAACCAATTCACAGGCCAACCATTCCCCCATCTCCTGTGGCAAACGATTCTCCCCTGACACATATGCCTTTGTGACAAATCCATAGTCTGGGTGTGTCTGCGCCACCAGAATACCACTACCTGCTAGAGCTGAACTCTAAGTACCACCCCATGCTCCATGCCCTTAATTTCTGTTTTGGCATGGTGATGGGTGCCACATGACTGGCTGCAGGTGAGGTTCCCCACGCAGTTGCAGTGTGCCCACACAAAGTGAATTGGGCCGGCGACCTGCTCAGCAGGCGTGGGGGAGGGTGGCTGTTGACGGACTGGTCGGCCTCTGAGTGCCGGAGGGAGTGCCTGTGAGTGCCAGAGCTGAGGCATAGCTCCATGGGGCTGTCCATGTGGCAAGAGAGAGGCTGATTCTGCCCTTCTACTGTCTCCAGCTACTCGTTTTCTGTTTGCTGGTGTCAGACGATCTACAAGCAGCCTTGCAATGAACCAACGACTTAACTGGCAGGAGATGGGCTACCCCTCCCCCAATCCTGCCTGCCACCACTCTGAACATGAATGAGCCTTTGCCCAGGTACCGCTTCCAGGCCTGACGCTCAGTGTGGAACTGACTGCCTAAACATTTCTCTACAGAAACAGGCAGCCCAACAACAGGAGGTCATGCTGAGTGAGAGGTTGCGGTAACACTGAATATTTCATCGTCTCAAATGCTGGCAATGAGTATGGTGGGTGACCCAAAGACCAAAAGTCTGTTTTACTGAGTAACAGCACTGAGAAGCCTACTCCTGAGACAATATCTAGAAGAAGCTAGGGACTGGACTACTAAGGATTGCCTGTGTGTATGAGTTGTGACTAACTATGCAGATCCACAACTTTGAGTGACCTTGGTGTAATGTTTTGCGAGTAGTGTAGGGTCAGTTACTCAGCAGGATGGACTGTGTAGACACCCTCTCCCCATTTATCCCTCATTGCAACCTTGGCGAATGTATGTCACCATGAGAGCGTACAATCAGTCCTTCATTAACCTTGTTACTGCCCACCAAAAGACACACCACCCCTATGTATGTCGAAAGAACCAGTGAAATGCTTAGACCATACGCTGTGTGGTGACTCATATGTGAATGGGTATGCTTTGTTCTTTGTGCATGTCAGTGCACTCTTTTGTTGTTTCCTTAAATTTGTCCTCATGATGAGCATGTCTCGTGTCAGGTATTCTATTTCAGGTCAACCAGTATTTAGACAACTAAGTGCGAGAACAAACAATCAGTCTTGCCTGAACCTTGTTATTTTCCACCAAAACACCCACCATCCTTGGTGTGTCGAAAGAAGCAGTGAAATGTATAGACCATATACTGCAAGGTAATTCATATGTGTATGGGCGTGTTTTTCCTTTGTGTGTATTTGTACCGTCTTTTGCTGTTTCTTTAAACCTGTCCACATGAGGAGCATATCTAATGTTAGGTTTTCTGTGTCAGGTCAATGGGCATTTATATAACTATGTCTGATTGAGGACCAAATTTAAGTACTTGTTTGTTACTCTTTTGATACATTTATGCTTGATCTGTCACACTTTTTGCGACTCCTACCATTCATGTACCATACACATAACCAAGCCTTGGGAGACGAAGCCTTTTGGTGCACTTAGTATTATTTTCATCCATGCTGAGTGGCACAGTTGCATACTATATTTTTTCAATTATCTTTGCTTTTGTGAGTAATCCAGATGTATCAAATTTCCTTTTCTGTAGGTTGTATCAACATCACTCTCGCATTTGTTCTTCTCAGGGTAGGGAGTGTCATATGTGAAAACGGGAAATGTTGTGCAAACAATATTTCAGATGAAGATTAATGGACCGAATTTTCGTGGAAACTACGAAAGCTTATGTTTTCCTCTTGTGATCTAGCACTCAGAATTTATTTGGGAAAGAAAACCATAAATATGTTAAAACCGTTTCACCCCGTCACAACATTGCAACAACAGGTTCAAATGTGACTGTGAAGTTAGATGGAGAGGCATTTGACAACAGAACTTAACTGCTTGCTCGATTGCAAAAAAAAAAAAAAAAAAAAAAAAAAAAAAAAAAAAAAAAAAAAAAAAAAAAAAAAATTGTTCAAATGGCTGTGAGCACTATGGGACTTAATTTCTAAGGTCATCAGTCCCCTAGAACTTAGAACTACTTAAACCTAACTAACCTAAGGACATCACACACATCCATGCCCGAGGCAGGATTCGAACCTGCGACCGTAGCGGTCGCGCGGTTCCAGACTGTAGCGCCTAGAACCGCTCGGCCACCCCAGCCGGCGCAACAACAGGTCCGACATGTTTTTTTCCAAGATCCAATTGTCATTTAATTTGGTGGTTTTGCCTTATCAAGTTTATCTTTTCTGTGCAATTGCTCATATTTTCCATGTCGTGAATGGCGATCATCCTTTGAAACTAAATCGTGTTTATTTATTCTCATTTTAAATACAAATGATAAAAAATTGTTGAAATGTGTGTGAAATCTTATGGGACTTAACTGATAAGGTCATCAGTCCCTAAGCTTACACACTACTTAACCTAAATTATACTAAGGACAAACACACACACACGCCAATGCCCGAAGGAGGACTCGAACATCCGCCGGAATCAACCCCACAGTCCATGACTGCAGCGCCGTAAACCGCTCGGCTAACCCCGCGCGGCTACAAATGATAGACAACATGACATGTACCTGTAACAACCTATCCCAAACATGAATGATTGCTCATTGTGAATGAATGTAGGATTAGTTACAAACGTATGTTAGTATACAAAGTGTGGTTGAAGTTCTTGGTATATTATTGCAAAGCCAGCAATGTGTGAGGATGTCGCTTCGGGACGGTTGGCTGGGCAGTAGGTGTGAAGAGCAAGTTCCTCGGTTGCCATGGGCACCATTGTCCACACCGGCAAACACGTAGCGGCATTTGGTGGTGGCGGCATTTACTCTGCTCAGGAAAGCATTGTGCTGTTACTTATACTGGTCCAACCATTCCTAGTTTGACAAGGCGCCGCTTCGAGTCTCGCTTCTGTTCATCTTCTCATGCATAGCCGTGCATAGGTGACCACTTCATACCAAGTTGCGGGTACGAATGTAGGTATCATTCGATGGACTGACTGAGCTGTGGGATCCTGTTTGCTAAGGGTTGCGGCAGAAGAGGTCAAAGCACAAATAGTATACGAATATTGTGGACCTCTGACGGCTGGTCCCGGCGGAAGTTCCTCTCTCGGGCATAAGTGTGTGTGTTTGTCCTAAGGATAATTTAGGTTAAGTTGTGTATAAGCTTAGGGACTGATGACCTTAGCAGTTGAGTCCCATAAGACTTCACATACATTTGAACAACATTTGGAGCTCTGAAGCACTCCCTCCCTCACCGTGTTTCGAGCCTGGAATTAGAAGGCAATGTATTCTGGTACAACAGTTGCAGCGACATCTAGGAGCAGCGGTGAATCGATTTCATGCTGGAAGGATGCGTAATGGCATTTGATTATGCTGTTGTCAGTATTACTGAAAATTTTCTACTGCTGTTGGGAAGTACAGCCTGTCAGTTTATTCCTGGATTTTTTAAGTACAAAACCTCCAAGTTGTTGGGTGTACATCGAATACAATGTAATGCCAGTCGTACCAAGATGTCGAGGCCAGGATATCCTGTGTGATAGCAGTTAGGCATGGACAGCACTGTCGCTACAAGCTAGAGGAGAGTAAGAATGCACCGACTGACGTAGAAAACTTTTTGGTAGAGATCGAGGTCCTATACCTCACGTTTTACCTACGTAGATGGTTTTTATATTTTGCACCTAATGCGCCACTTCATCCTTATCATATACTAGCGCAGGCAGTAAAGAACATCCCCAGATTTTTCTGGATGTGTACTTGCAAACTATGGTGTTGTGGTTCTTGAGAATGGGTGAGATTCCAGATTTGTGGATATTCAAGAGTGTCCCGCTGTACTGTTTGTAGTCAGGCAGAATCTGTTGGGTGTGCGGCGTGTCTCTGTCATCTTGGAGTATCAGGGTGAGTCTGTCTGTGTAGATTGGACAACTGTTTTCAGTCCATATAGACTGATGGCCGATAGAGTGTGATGCATTTGTACGAAGGATTCTTTGGCGATCGAGAACAAACCAGCACATAAACGGAGACCTTGTCGAAGTTGTCTTTGCAAATAGATGGGTTCCGGTCGCTTTTCAGTTATTTTTAATGTCGATCATATGACAGCTAGAACCAAGAGCATACATCGTGCGCAATTGATAACCATATTCTGTTCGGCAACACAGTCTTTCGAGGTCTAAAAATGCGATGTCAGTTGATGCTTACGTGATCATTTAAATCGGATAATTATTGATCTGCTGTCAGTGGTGCTGTGTTAGTGCGATCCAGGGATAGGCGTTAAAGAGGTTCCAATCTGTCGTTCAGAGCGTGCGTCGGGAAGTAGAGTGTAATAACGAGATTCGATGGTCACGGCTTTCGTCGTTTGGAACTGAGTACTGTGATTCCCTGAGTGAAATCCGCCGGGACGGTCGCAACTTAAAGCACTTCGTTATTTCTGTGAAAATGTCGCCGAAAAGACGCTAGTGCCGGCCGGAGTGGCCGTGCGGTTCTAGGCGCTACAGTCTGGAACGGCGAAACCGCTACGGTCGCAGGTTCGAATCCTGCCTCGGCCATGGATGTGTGTGGTGTCCTTCGTTAGGTTTAAGTAGTTCTAAGTTCTAGGGGACTGATGACCTCAGCAGTTAAGTCCCATAGTGCTCAGAGCCATTTGAACCATTTGAACCAAAAGACGCTAGTAACGCCCAGAAGAATTTACCGGAAGGCCACCCGCGCCAGAAACTTGCACTGTGATGCAGTTTTTAAAGCTGAATGCACTTCCACCACTGTTCATATTGCAGTTCAGGTCTCTTTTATTATTCGGTGGTTTTTGTGAACTGATCAGGTGTGTCTAGATATGGTTCGATGTTTGTGATGTCCGTGATTCCTTTAGAATGTATTGCCTACTGTATTGTGTGCCCATATAATCGTGTATTCTGGTGATTAACTGACAGCGGTCCCGCAGCCACTCTTGAATTACGTGGTAAAGGGATGAGGCGGTATACATACGGTCGGCATAGCCCCTAACACTGACTTTGGAACTGACAGAAGTCTAACGTACTGTACTCGTGATCTCTGCTTCAATCCGTTTGATTGCGCTATTTTTGGAGAACGCACAAAGCCAGAATATTGTTGCTGCAGCGTTAGGAAGTAGTACTCTTTAGTCGTCTTACTCCACATTGCTCGTTTAACTGCATACATTTCTAAGTAGTCTCTCAGTTTCATCTTAGTAAGTATGGTCCAACAAAATATGCGTCACTGAAATTTTGATCGCACAGCCAACGTCAATTGATAAGTTTGGTCTGTGTGCTCTAGAAGGCTACAACTCAGTTGCCAGAATCTTCTGTCCACATACATTTTCTGATGCAGGTTTCATACCGGTGTGTGGAAACCTGTGCGATCTGAAAAACTGACAAGCCACATCGCGACGATATTTGGTGGTAGTTTTCTTTATGCGTAGAATCTGTCGAAACGGCTGACTGAAGTCACTGTGACGTACTCATATGAGTAGGCTACGATAATCGGTTTCAGTCGCTGCCAAATATCTTTGGGCGATATTTGAATTACTAATGTGTGAAGTTGTCCCGAATAATTGTAAAATGATGTTTGCTCGTCTTTAGATATGACACAACTGAAATCTCCTCCCAGAATTACACTCAAAGGGTGAAAACCAGTGCTGTATAGCCGTAACAGAAACCACATATTTCCACTTTGTGATTCGTTTCCAAACGCCGGCCTTTGTGGCCGAGAGGATCTAGGCGCTTCAGTCTGGAACCGCGCGACCGCTACGGTCGCAGCTCCGAATCCTGCCTCGGGCATGGATGTGTGTGATGTCCTTAGGTTAGTTAGGTTTAAGTAGTTCTAAGTTCTAGGGGACTGATGACCTCAGATGTTAAGTCACACAGTGCTCAGAGACATTTGAACCATTTTTTTTTCCGTTTCCAAACAAGCATAAATATTCTCAACTTCAGGTCGTATAGCCGAATGAATGTACCTCTCTCAGAGGGGAGTAGGGTCTGCAGGGTACATGGGATTCGATGCTTGAGCGTGACCATAGTTCCTGCAACAGATAATTTGCTATTAGAGGCTTCCTGAAGAAAGGTAACGTCTAGATCAGCAGCATAAAAATATCGGTGGAAAGTTAACACATTGGTATCAGACGCTATTCGGTTGAGATTTAAGGTTGCAAATTTGTAACTTTGCGTTTGGAGACTCTGCCAGTCCTCGGTATCAGCGCAAGAAATGTGGTCTGATGTTCGACACTGGCTGACCTCCATCGGTTCTGTGTTCTCCTACTGCGATGTATCAGTTGCACTGCAGCTGGAGACGCTGTGACATTCCTCATCCTCTTTGCTTCGAGTTTGCACTCCATTGTATATATTAAAATGGATATTTCTCACAGCTTTGCTTCCAGCAGTGCCTTAACAGTAGTTCTACTGTACGCGTTTCGGATTTAGTGTCTATGGAAGAAACAATATTGCGCATTCCTTGCTTAGCCACAACCTGAGAGATCTTTCTCAGAATGAATTTTCTCTCTTTAGTGAAGTATGTGCTGATCAGAAACTTCATGGCAGATTAAAACTGTGTGGCAGACCAGAAGGCGAATCTGTGAGCATTCCTTGTTTTTGCACAAGTGCTCCAACCGTATTAATATACTAAGTAGTTTCAAATCAGTGCATACTCTCCTGTAGAGTAGAAATTACTTCTGTAAACAATCCCCCAGGCTGTGGCGAAACCGTATCTCCACAATATCCTTTCTTCCAGCAGTGCTAATGCCACAAGGTATAATGGAGAACTTTCTTGAAATTTGGAATGTAGAAGATGAGGTACTGTCGGAAGTAAAACTGTGAGGAGGGTCGTTACTTGTGCTTTGGCAAAGCACTTGCTTACGAAATGCAAAGTTTCCAGCTTCGAGTCTTGGTATGGAACGCAGTTTTAATCATTCACGAAGTTTCAAAACAGTGCACACTGTGCTGCGAAGTCAAAATTCATTCTGGAAATGTGTGAAACTTGTTTAAAGAGTAATAAGATAATAGCGCCGCTAAGTAGTTCGGCCGTCACAAGATGAAGTTCCTCAAACATATAGTTAACTTACTAAATTTAGGCAACTCAGGTACGTTTGACGTGCGCTGGAAGCCGTTCGGTCTTTTGGTGCTGTAGCGATCAGATAACCAAGCAAAAATATTCAGACTTCGGCTACGCACACGAAAGTCGAAAAATTGGATGCACTTTTTTGTGACTAATTAGTTATTAGTGATAATGATAACAAGCGCTCAAAATGTTGACCTTGAGCTATAAAGCGATTCCATATAGACCGTACTGCCGTTTGACTTTCATCTGAACTTACTGCAGCACAGTCTAGAGCTGTACGGCATTTCATGTCTTCGGGAGTAGTCGGTGCTTTCTTGTAGCCCCATTGTTTTATTTTCCCCTAGATATGTGTACAGATAGATTAAGTCTGGTCAGAATTCAGGCCATTTCATATTTTCCAAATGAAAAAAATCCAAGAATCTCCAAATGTTCTGTTAAGACAGTCTCCATTTATCTGTGCTGAATGGGCGGAAAATCCGTTACGTTGGTACCACAGGGATTGCCTTAGGTCAATTGGGATGTCTTCCAATAACTGATAACTGCAGCAGTATATCTGTTGGGAACTGCAGGTAACTGTCGTTATTAAAAGCCCTGTCAATAAGACGGAGATTAATGATGCGATTCTTGAAATGCTTGCATCCCACGTTGGTCGTCCTCTTGTCTCAGCCAGCGTGGACTTCCAACTGACCAACAGTGTGTTTTGCGAAGATCAGTTTGCTCATCGTTTTTAAACGTTACTTCTGCAGCTGCATTTACATGTGCACCTACATCTATACTCTACAAACTACCGTTAACTGCATAACAGAGTGTGCACCCCATTATATCAGTTATTAGGGCCCTTTCCCCTCCCATTCACTTATGGAGAGCGGGAAGAATGATTGTTTGAATGGCTTTGTGCGAGCTATAGTTAATCTAATATTTTCTGACGATACCTACGAGAGCGACATGTAGGGTATAGTATCATGTTTCTAGAGTCATCAATTACAGTTGGGTCTTGAAATTTTGTGAGTAGTCTTTCTTGAAGTATAACTTCGTAAGTTCCCGCGGCCAGTCAGTCAACATAAAAGTTTTCTGTGTGTGGTACGGCATCATGTTGTATAAAACTAGTTCTGGAGAAAAACCGTTTCGGCCACTGTTGCAGCGCCCTACTTCTCGGTCTTCTGGTGCGTTCTGTCGTTTTCTTGGAGTAGTTAATGTCATCCATAAACAAAATTTTACATAGAAACGGCGCATCACCTTGCAGTTTTCTTTAACATCATTCGCAGAACTGTAACTAACTGTGAATGCCACTGTTACGAAGTTGTTAATGCAGAAAAATGTGGAAAGGATGAAGTTTGTTCTACCGTAGTATTCGCATGTCTTTCCTTTGTGGGTCCCACGTCGCACGTTCAAGCTTCTTCGAAGCGACATTTCGAATAAACATTACCGCTGCTTAAACATCAATAGCATTTCTTTCGTCCGTTACTATTCCTTTACGTTGGTTTATTTTATTCTCCACACTTCCAGTTCATCGAGCTTTTTTTATAACTGTCGCAAAGACAGAATAAAGACAAATCATCATTGTTTGACACGACCAGGATATCTTTCAGCATACAACCGCACCACTATTTTATGTAGAGACTTCGAAAAGTGAGTTATTCATTGTTATTCCAGGCCAAGTAAATTATACTCAATGAGGCATCACATATCATTGTGACACTGTTTTTCAACATTAATCAATAAGTGTCTGTAAACCACAGTCCGAATGTTCTACCAATCTTTAAATTCCTCGACGAGAGTAATTAGGTCCTTGGTCGAGCCTTTAAGAACTGCTGTAATCGAGCTCATCTTTACAAAATGTCTTTCCCGCTCCAGATGTTCTTTCAGTTTGCAGAAAAGAATGGAATCTGGACATCGCCAATCACCACACCTAAGTCTATGAGGAGTGGGTCAAATTGTTGTCACCAGTTCACTACGGCTTAACTCGATATTGCATTTGGTCCAGATACCATCAGAACTTCACGATCAGTCTGTGTGCAATTTAAACTTTTGCCCACAGGAATCGTGGTGTTCTACGTATTTCAGCACTGGAGTACGTTTCCAGTCGCTGCGCCATTTCACTCGCACACTGTGTTGCACCTGTTGTTCACACCTCAGCAGAACTCTGTCTGCAGGAAACCCAGAACATGTATTCTCTTCTGACAATGCCCCAGTCTCATTGCGTAATGGGCTTAGCGTGGGATGAAACGTATAACTTACTTTCAAACGTCCCTATGACATATTTAGGCGATATTTGGCATAATCGTGAACCATATCCATGTGAAAGCCCATGAAGCGGTTCACACTGAGGCAGGGAAAGTTAGCTCGTATACTCCAGGGCGGCAGCCATAGGACGCAGATATCTGTATAGCTTTGCCCGACGCAACAGGGCGTGCTGGTCAGTCCACGCAGCTCCTACAGTACGACACACGGGAAGCGCAGTTTCAAATCATTCAGTTTGTTTAAAACAATTGTTTTTGCTGATGAAGCAAACTTAAATCCCTTTTACTACTTTTATTTTCCGCTTAAAAATCCAAAAATAGTGTTTTGGGATTCGTTTGTGCGTGGTCTCCACTGTATACTGATTTGCATTGTATTCTGAAGAAACTATTGCCTTAGCAGCACGCCGATGTTGCATCGTTTTTTGTTTTTTTTTCCTTTATTGTAATATCATTCCTCTGCCATATGGGCAGGGGAGGGCTGCCAGTGGCACAGTCCACTGCTCTTCAGCCAAATGGCTTTAACAAAAATACAAGGGGAACATTTACATAAAAAATAGGGATAAAATGGGGACATAAAATACAGTAAATGGAGATGATAGGAGTTAAAACATATACTAATACGGGACCTTGGGGGACAATTAAAAAGTCGACATAAAGTTAAAAGAACACAGCTGTCAATTCGTTGTGAACTTAAAATCGATGGAGTGAAACATAAGAGTCAGCCACAGTATAAAAATCACACAGAGCGAGACACTTAAAAAACAAAACCATTGGAAACGACAGAACACTCAAATACAATAAAAACCGCTGGTAGGGCACTGCTGAAGGACTAGAGGTAGGAGGAAAAAAGAGGGGAGGGGGGCATGTGGGCGGGAGGAAGAGGAAAAGGGAGGACAGGGGACGCACCAAGACGCAGGAAATGGGCCAGGCAGGAAATGAAGAGGGAAGATAAGGCAGGAGGGAGTGCAGAGACGCTGAAGGGGAGCACAGGAGAGGGACGGGTGTGGAAGGGGAAAAGCCACTCAGGAGAAGGGAGGGCGAGGAGAAGGAGCCCTGAGGAGGAGGCAGGAGGATGGCGGGGTTTGAGTTGGTAGGAAGGGTAGACGCCAGCAGGGTAGATGCTGGAAGCTGCATTTGGAAAGGAGGTGGGGGGTGTAAAGATGGAGAGAGGGTGGGACACAATGGTAAAGGCGTGGCAATGCGCTGGGGGTGGAGAGGCAGGGAGACACCAGAGGGTGACGGGGATCGAGTTGGTGGACAATATACAGGGTGTGGATGTGATCAAACAAAAGGAGTAGGTGGGGAAAGAGGATGGGGTCATAGAGGATGCATGTGGGGGTCAGAAGGTAGATGTGGAAGGTGAGGTGGAGTGCATGGAGTTCAAGGATTTGGAGGGCTTTGTAGAACCTGGGAGAGGTGGAAATCCAACTACGCTAGGATAACAAAGGGTGGGGCAGATCAAGGATTTGTAGGCGTGAAGAATGGTGGAAGGATGCAGTCCCCATGTCCAGCTGAACAGGAGTTTCAGGAGGCAGAGTCTGTAATGAGCTTTGTGTTGGCCTGTAAGGAGACGGGAAGTCCAGGTGAGGTCACAGGCGAGGGTGAGGCCAAAGAATTTGAAGTTAGGAGTGAGGTGGATAGGATGGCCATAAATGGTGAGGTAGAAATCATGGAGGCGAAAGGAGTGAGTGATGCTGCCTATGATGATCGCTTGGGTCTTGGAGGGGTTGATACGGAGGAACCACTTGTTGCACCAAGTGGTGAACTGGGCAACATGGGTTTGGAGGGAACGTTTCGGATGTTGAAGGGTAGGATAAAGGGCTAGGAAGGCGGTGTCATCAGCCAATTGGAAGAGATGAACAGGCAGGGGAGGTTTGGGCACATCAGCAGTGTACATAAGATAGAGAGGAAATGATGGAGCCTTTGGGCATGCCAGTGGAGGTACAGAAGGTGCGTGAGTTGGAATTGAGGATAGTGACACAGCATGGAAGACAGGAGAGGAAAGAAGCAATGAGACGGATGAAACTGATAGGGAGAGCATAGGTCTGGAGTTTAAAGAGGAGCCTAGAATACCAGACACAGTCATAGACGTTCTGGAGGTCAAGGGAAACATAGATAGTGGAGCAATGGGAGTTAAATTGGAGGGAAAACTGATTGGTAAGTTAAGGAGCTGGCCATTGGTTGAGAAGGAAGGCTGGAAGCCACACTGGATAGTGAGAAGCAGGTGGTGCTGGTTAAGGTGGCAGTGAATACGATAGGAGCACGAGATGAGGCAGATGGGATGATAGGAAGCGGTATCCGAGCGGGTTTATTGGGTTTAGGGAACAGCAGGACATGAGAAGTCTTCCACAGGTTGGAGTAAAAGCCAGTGGAGAGGAGGACATTGTCTAGGGTAGTAAGGACAGCCAGGGAGGACTAGAGGGATTCCTTCAGGTGGAGGTGGATGACCAAATCATGACCAGGGGCGGTGTTGCATTTTGAGGAGAGGACAAATGTGATGTCATGTGAAGTGATGGGAGTGTTGATGTCTTTGGGGGGTAACTGATCCAAGTACTAGAAGCTAGGGGCGAGTGGTCGTATAGAGGTATCAGTGCAGTCAAGGATGGTGGGGAAGAAGGAGTAATCAGGAATGGAGATGACCTCAGAGAGGTGGGAAGCAAAATGGTTAGCCTTACTGAGGTTATCAGGAAAGGGAGGATAGGGTAATATGGGGTAGGGTGGCTACCAGTAAGGTGGTGGAAGGCTGACCACTACTTGGACGAGTTGACAGGGAGGGTGGAGTTGAGGTGCGTGCATGTCTGGTGCCAGTCCAGCGTTTCTTTCCTGTAAGGAGGTTCTGGATGCGTTGCTGTAGTTACCGGTGGCGGATGAGTGTATCCCGATCACGGGGGTGAAGGGAGGATCCTGCGGGATTCACAAAGAAGAAGGACAGCCTGTGGAGGAAGTGGAGGGCGGTGACGGCGGATGAGTTTGGTAGGGGCATGGGCCTTCACAGCATCAGTGATGGTCTTCTGAAGGAAGGAAGAAACATGGGTGATGTCAGGAATTTGGAGGGGCAGCTGAGCAGGGGGCTGCAGTGGGGCCATGGAGACAGTGAGAAAGATGGGGAGCTGGTCACAACCAACAGGATCAAGGATGTCCATGGCGATGCGAACAAGGAGGTTAGGGGATGTGAGGATAACATTGGGGCTGGAGTTACTTTCAGGACAGGTGTGTTGTTGGAGAGGAACAAGGTCACCATGGAGGATGGCAGGGAACTGATGACACTGCCAAAGGGTGGCAGGGTCACGGCTGTGGATGTTGAGGTCGGCAGCAATCACATAGGTGGCGAAGGTATGGTCAACATGGGAAATGAAGTCTAGGGGAGAGGAGCTGCAGAACAGATACAGATAGTGGCAAAGGTGATGGTGAGGGAGGGAAAAAAGATGCTGAGGAGAAGGTGTTCAGTTGGGTCGTTGAGGAGGGGTTGTGGCCGGACAGGGAGATGCTTGAGGTGGCCAACATGGACCCCACCTCGGGCAATGGGAAGGGGATTTTCGGAGTGGTGAAGGAGATAGGGAGAGGAGTGGACAGCATGGTGAGGTTGGAGGAAGGTTTCATTAAGGATGAAGTCAACCTCGTGCTGGGATAGGGTATGCTTGAAGAGGTATTTGTTGGCAGGGAGGGAGCGAATCTTGATGTAGAGGAGGTGGTACTGGTGATGCTCCAGGAGGTGGGAGGGGGGAAGGAAGCAGGGTGAGGAGGGAGGGGCTTAAAGGAGGGTGTCGAGGCAGGCAAAGGCAAAGTGTGCCTGGTTGTGGGAGTAGTTGGTATAGGTATTTAAGTGGAAAACAGAGTGGGCGGCGAGGGAAATCTGCTGGAGGGTGTGGGGTCGCTGGAAGGAGTGGATGTTCTGTAGGACGATGGTTAGAAACTGTATGATGCCTTGTGCTGCAGGGGGAGGGTGGAGGGAATTGTTCGGGTGGATGGGCAGTTCGTTGGGGCGAACAGGGACAGTGAGCTCAGGGTTGGTGGGAGGGGGTTTTGCTTTGCATTTGGAGAAGAAGGTGGGGTGGAGTTTGTTGCAGGTGTTGCAGAAAGGGGGAGAGGCGAGGATAGGACACTGTTTAAGGAAGGGGGAGGCTTTACAATGGGGGCAGGTGAGGCGTTCTTGCAGTTTTGGGTGTGGTGGTTGTGTTGCATTGAATTCGCCCTGAAGTAACGAATTCATCACATAGATTTCCAGATCGAGAATGGTCTCGTAATTTCATTTGGATGATAGAGGAGATTTTTTCGAATCTGCTCACAATCATTGAAATTATACTTACTGACAGAGTAGAAACAGGAGACAATGCATAAAAAAAATATACAGGGTGAACCTTAAAAAACCGACAAAAAACAGGACTGGAAATGGAGGAAGGCAGGCCTATGAAAATGTGCCCAGAAATGCATCGTTGCCATGGTTGATGGCGCTGACGAATGAAAGTTCCTCTGACCACATGGCGTGTGTTCCTTGCAGCGTGCGTGATTAACGCAGCGTACTGTAAGCAGCATAATGGTCCAGTATCCGATCTGAGAACAAGTCGAGACGGTGTTTGTGTATAGCCAAGTAGCAGCAGAGAGGCAGTACGTCTATACTAAAACGAGTTCACTCACAGACACCAACCACATCACACAACATTTCATGACCTTTCTTGTGCGTTTGTGTGATGATGGGTCCTTTCAGACACACGACTGTGCGTACACCAGAACCGGAGGAACAGGTTCTACAGGATTCTGAGATGAACCCTAGTATAGACTCCACACAATTGGTCGTCCAACATGGTGCTAGCCTAAGTATGATTATGTGTATCCTGTATGCGAGACGCTACTATCCCAATCGCCTGAAACGAATACAAGGATTACTGGCAGCGGATTTCCCTCTACAGGAAGGATTTTGTCGATGGGTTTGCACCAGACGATCACAATTATGGAATTTCTGTCATCAGTCCTCTTCACCGACGAAGCATTCTGCTGCTTACATTACGCTCCATCAATCATCTAGCCTAAAACACACAAGGAACACATGGAACGTTGTCAGAGTGACTCGTTCGCCCGCGCCATCCACCGTGGCAACAATGCATTTCTGGACAGATGTTCATATCACCTTTTTCCCTCCATTTCCAGTCCGGAATCCGTCCGTGCAGTTGATCGGATTCATTAATGTTCACCCTGTACAAGTAAGAGGTCACTGAAAGCAGTTTGAGGTGAGACGATAGACCAGGGAACCACAAAGGTCACCACACTTATAACGGTTCTCGAGCAGGAGCACCAAGAGTTACGTAAGTCGATGGCTCACACGCCATTGGACACTCTTTTGCAGTGCCACTGTTCGGCACCCAAAGCATCGTAAGCAAACACAGATAAGATCTCCAGTGCACCCATTCGCGATTGCTTGCACACTCCGGAAGTTCGATGAGAAGAAACGCTTTTTTAGAGAAGTGCCAGAAAGCACTATTGCGAACGAAACATAAAAAGCTGTACTTCTCCCAGAAAGTGTCAGATACCATAGACGCTATCTCGAAAATAGAATAAGAATCCACAATTTTGGGATCCTGTAAAGACTTGTGTCAGTGCTGGACGTTGGCATTGCAAAACCAAATGTGTAAGGAACATAAGAAATTCCTTAATTAGCAAATATGAATGAACTAGAGGTTAGAGAGAGTAACTCGACTATACCGACGAGGACTCATCTCGCTAAACAGACAGAGATATGGAAAGAGAGTGTGATGTCTTGTTTCATGTTAAATGATAGGACGCACATTACTGATTATCCTCCTACATTTAAGAACGGACCAGGGGTGGTGAGCAGAGTTTTCTAAGAAAAAATGCAGAAATGCGAGTTTTTCTTTTTAGGGAACACTCGGTACAAAGTTATTTCTTCTTATGATTTCTTCGGAGAGAATCTTTATTACCTCTTCCTACGCCTTCTTCTCTGAGAACTTGCACCGCCTGAATCCACGCCTGCTGGGCTGCCACGGCACCAGAACAGATGTATCGGGGGCTTAGAGATATTTCAGGCTGGTTCGCACTTCGCCGTTGGTGAAGGTCGTCGGTGTGCCACCAATGTCTGGTTCTGCAACCACTTCCACCTCCACCTACCATGGTGAGATCGAGACACAACCACAAGACAATATGTAGGGCCATTAAAGCCGTTTTGTAGAATATCATAACTTGAAGCTCCACCTTGGAGATTTGTATTCAGATTCAATGACCATCTTGCTCTCAGCTCTGACCACGGGTTCAATATAGTCCTCTTCTTTAGTACTGTCTTTTCTGCTAACGTCACGACAGTCATGGTACAACTTTACCATTGCAATTGTTTCATTTACACGATTATCGGAATCTTACCCCTGACCCTTGTATCAGATGTGGTAAGGTGTCAATAGAATGATGTTATCACTGCTTGCCGAATATTTTCTTTAACGGAATTGAAATCTGGTTTCAGAGGACAGAGCGGATCAGGTTGTAGAAAGGGGCCCAAATCAGCTGCTGCTAGTTGCACAAACATACAAACTTTATTAGCTAAAACACTTAATCACACATGCCCTTAAAAGAATTCAGAAACAATGCGGCTGAAGGCCAGAACACAAGTAATTAAAATTGCGTTAAGGAATACACGTGGATGAAGGCCTTAGTTACAAAAAGAAGAACTGAGGGCTTACGGCCTGGATAACAAGATCTCCAGTAAGGAAATTTTAAAAGGTCTTAGACGAATACCTTCCAAATTTTAATTTAAGTAGGCTGAAGGCCTTAATCTTAAAATATTTCACATAAGGTTCGGCTGAAGGCCACATACTGAACATTAAAACAAACTAAATTAATACACAGCTGAAGGCCTCACACAATACTTGAGACAAAAAAAAAAAAATCGCAATCCCAAACAGCCGAACATTGGTGCTCAGAAGTTTTCCAAGGGTCGGCTTTGGGAGGAACAGGTTAAGTGAGACAGGCAGCCAAGTATAACACTAAATATTAGGGTGACAGCACGACCTAGGGACAGCTGAAGAACCACCCAACAACCCAATCAATTCTCTTCCACCCAACCAGCGGCACGACAACCGGAAATATCAGCGAAGACTACGTCTTGGTAATTGGCGTCTAAACACAGTCAAGGTACAATACGTGGTGTCACCGCCAGACACCACACTTGCTAGGTGGTAGCCTTTAAATCGGCCGCGGTCAGTTAGTATACGTCGGACCCGCGTGTCACCACTATCAGTGATTGCAGACCGAGCGCCGCCACACGGCAGGTCTAGAGAGACTTCCTAGCACTCGCCCCAGTGAGACTTTGCTAGCGATGGTTCACTGACAAAATATGCTCTCATTTGCCGAGACGATAGCATAGCCTTCATCTACGTCATTTGCTACGACCTAGCAAGGCGCCATTACCGGTTACTATTGATACTGTAAAACATGTACCGTCAAGAGTGACGTTCACCATTTACGGATTAAAGTTAAGTATTCCAACAGCTACGTCCTTTTTTGCTAAAGTCTAATTTCCTTGTCCTCTTCCAGACTTCACGCCAGCCTGCGTGAGCTAAAACGCGTGCCTTTCGGCTTCCTCTCATACCGGTGCTGGCTCTCCTGCCAACCCACAACACAATAACCACTCAAGGAAACAAAAATAGAGAACTACATCAAGCTGTCGAACTACACGCCATGATGGACAGCATCAACACAGCGAGGTAAACACACTGCCAGAAAACTACACTAACGACCAGGGCAGGTAACCGGATCGTTAATGCCCATAAGGCAGAAGATAACGCTGGTGTACTTCACTAATAAGTTACAATCATTTCAATAGTTGAACACCATACAGGAAGATGGCTGCAAAATTTGTCGACTTCAGCACACCAACACGTTACTGCTTGTGGGAACGGCCCAGGAAGTAACAACCGGCAATGAACGAAGAGATGTTACAGCAGCTGACGTTTCGTAACAGGTTAATTGAATACTCAACTCCAGTATCCAGGTTGTGGGCAACGAACTTTGCAGCTCTGGCAGGTAGAGCCTCGTAACTCCGGCCGTGCATGCACGCCGCCGGTGGTCCTGGCCTGACCACACGTCGTGGAGACTTCCTCGCTGCTCTGTCGCAACCGACCGACTACCCACCCACACCACCACACGGAAAATACAGCGGTCACACCAAAGATGGTACAGCAGTACTAGAATCGATAAACGCTGCTGCTGCCATTGACGGAGGGAAGTGAGCAACTCTTTCAGGCAGTGACTGAGGGAGCAATAAGGTGCCACTCAATGGTGAGAAAATGAGAAAAGAAAAAGGCGACGGCTCAGGAATTAACAGAATTGTGCTTCTGGTTTCATTTAGTAATCATTTAACTCCTAATTCATTATTTTGGAAGGTGATTTACTGACGTTTCTCAGATTCAGCGTCCAATTTTCACACCTCCGATTTTGAATCACGCAGCCGTAAGTTAACAGAACGTGCAACAGGCTGACATGTCTTCAGAAGGTAAAGTTAGACAGCCTTATGCGAAGCAACATGCTTCTCAGGCACTTCTGGATCCTCTCACTAATTGATCTCCCATTGGCCACATGATCTCACACGGACTGACTCATTTCTTCTTTTTCCAACTGTCTACTGCCCAGCCCTCAGGCACCACTGCTCGGCAGTTTTGTTCGTTGTCCCACATTCTACTCTCCTGGGCTCTGAGTTTCTTCTTTTATCTTGTCGTTGGTGGGCTCAGTTTGCTATTTCATCCAATGAATTATCGACACAGCTAATCATAGCTAACCGTCTTTGTACACGGCGACAAATTTCTACTGCTGCGAATCGAAAATTCCCTTGGTGGCCACTGCGGAAGTCATGTAGCATGAGAACTTCACTGTTGGCTGCTGGTTCTCTAGCCGACTGCTTGAAGTGCTTTCATCAGTTGGTAAGGAGGCTGCAACCTAACAACAAATCCGCTTGTTTGCAATGGGAAAGCCTTCTCTCCACTCAAGTGTCTCCAGGCGTTTGTGATAATACTCCGCTGTCAGAAAGCTTTTCAGAACGAAGGAAACACTTCCTTAAATTTTACTTGCCTGGTTCTTGGGAAAGCCTCACGCCCAGGTACAGTCGGAACCGAGCCCTTTCGACCTGACCGCCTGCCGGCGAAGTGTTACAACTTACAGCAAGAAAGGTTATTTACGTTGACATTCCCATTTTGTCAAATATATGTTGCTTTCGGTACCAAGTATCTTCATCACTCTATTCTCTACCATACAGTCTTCGAAATGGCACTCCCAAGTAGGTGTGCCACTTGATAAAAGTTTGCCTCTTGACAGAACCAAATAATTTTCTTTCTGTTTATGATGATCGCTGTTCTAATGAGCAGTACATCAGAAATATCTGGTAACTATCAAACTACGGCTGGTAGCAAAATTAAGGAACTACGGCTGATCTTACATGCTGTAACTGTAACGAAAAGTATATAAATGTGAAAATTTGATTTCATCGCTTTGTGGTTACAAAAACTTGAATAATCAATACAGGCATGCACAATGAAAACTTGTTTTGTTTTATTAAGATAACGAAATCTCAAATACTAAATTACAATTTGTGTACTGTAGCACTGTGATAACAATGCTGGTTTCGCAATCATTTTAGAGGGCCTGCTGAAATGTAACGGCTCTGAGTTCTTTTGTGTGAAAACTTTTAAACTTTTCAAATACAACAAACTTTATAAACATTCTAGCTTTATTCTTCATGTCTACATATTTATTGTTCAACATAATCACTGTGGCGACGAACGCACGTCTCACAAGAGAGACCACTCTGGTGATATCGTCACTGCGGACTGTTTGTTGATCAAGCGACAACCACACCACTGCTTTGCGACGGATCATCACTGTGGCAGTGAAGACCTCGAAATGGGCTTTAAATTTTGGAAAAGTTCCAAATCCGATGGGGCCAATTGGGAGTGCACGGAGGATGATCGATGACAGTGATTGTTGCAGATGTCGCACCGGGGTCGCGTATGGTCTGACAGTGTCATTCTGAAGGAGAGAGTGCTCCATTTGTGGACGCACACTTCGAATTCGAAACTCCATCACAGCACGATATTTCTCAGACACCGACAAGTTACGTAGTACACCGCCAGGTTACACGCTACAATTGGGGGCCCTCCTGTGTCAGAGGGCTGCCAATATGTAGGCACGACGAATGCTGGTGTTCAATGTTAATAACGTTTGTTTCATTCAAAAGTTTTAAGAGTTTTCACATCATACCAATGCAGAAAAATGGTTACACAAAAATTTATTTTTATTGTTGCAATTTATCTATCAAATAAGTAAATTCACTCAACAAGGCAGCTATTTTCATTTTCATTATCAGTGTGTTTATTATTTAAGATTGCCTATAATTCACAGTCTCTCTGAAAATTTAGAGAAACTTTCAAAAAATAATGAGCTGTGTTTTTCTGATATTACATTAATAGTAATTCCTTTTTGATTTTAAAGTTTTTCATGTGATATGTTGATTCTTGTGGAATGTAATGTGTTGATAGCTCGAACTTTATTAAAAATGAGCCTTTACTACTTTCTACGAAATTTACGCATTTTTAAATCTGATAGGTTTCGTGAAGAATGGCATATGATAAGAACCACAAAATTAAAACAATTTTTAGATTGTTTCTACAATTTTGCTTATTTAATTGTTTACAGATGCTTTAGAGGGATCACTGGCTCAAACTACACTAATCCCAGTTTGGTCATCTGTTAGTTCTTTATGTCTTGGAAAAAGTATGGTAGCATGTCGAAATTTGAATTTATAGCCCAGACAGGGAATGAATATGGGTTACCTGGAAGTAGGCAGAAGTGAAAGCGGCTCGTCGTAGGCTACACGGAACTGAAGGTAAAACGCTTGCCGAGTTCCTTAACCATCTTAGACAGTTGGCCTCCCTCTAAAACTTCTAATAGAATCACTGTTATCACCAAAGCAGCCGACTGATTCTTAGAAAGAATGAATACCAGATACAGATCAACAATGGAAGAACTGTTATCGTTCCCTTGTGCCAGCCGTACCCACATGAAGATATATTGAGAAATACCGTCACTAAGACATATGAAAGCTCTTTAACATTGGGTGAAAAACTTACCACTCGACGTCAGGATGTGTTGGAGTGCTTCGCTCGCGAGCCACAGGCTAAGTCAGTCAGCAGTCGTCGGAACTCGGTGGTATCGTCGTTGTTGATAAGGCAAGTGGCCTGTTGCGTAAGGGCAGTAGACTGCATTCGACCTAGCGGGCTGGGCGTTGTAATTCCTTCATTGTCTATTCAGGGAGAGACTGTGGCCTGTTTTACTTTCAGTTTCATTAGAACTGTGCTGATTGACAACCATACGTTAGTTTCTGTTAACACGGATATTGGGACGTCAAATAACCGCACGAATGTCAAGACGATGTGAAGATTTTACGTGCACGACACGGTAGTGTTTCCCTACCAGCGACGGACTCAGAAGAATAACCACAGAAAGCGGCTTGTAGCTACTGTTGTTACGTGTTGGTTCAAACGGCTCTGAGCGCTATGGGACTTAACATCTGAGGTCATCAGTTCCCTAGAACTTAGAACTACTTAAACCTAACTAACCTAAGGACATCACACACATCCATGCCCGAGGCAGGATTCGAACCTGCGGTTTCAGACTGAAGCGCCTAGAACCGCTCGATCACACGTATTGCACGTTGCTTTGTGCAGAGTAAAGTATCTTAGTCCAGGGAAGGGCCAGAGGTCATCCGTAATTATTGACAATGTTTCTGTCGAAATTAACAACTCAAGCTGTGAATTAAGTTGTAATTTTATTCACATACAGTTGCGAAAGATTCTCAAATGTGTTAACTGGTTACGCAGAAGACAACACGGTCACATTATCAAATGTGTGATACCAGACTATATGTGTCGTTGTCTTCCGGAACAAAAATGTTGCAGCTGTTTAAATCGGATTATTGACTGAGAAAAACTGCAAAAGTACTCAATAATATCTTGATAAGCTTTCAGGCCGGCCACTGTAACCGAGCGGTTCTAGGCGTTTCAGTCCGGAACCACGCTGCTGCTACGGTCGCCGGTTCGAATCCTGCCTCGGGCATGGATGTATGTGATGTCCTTAGGTTAGTTAGCTTTAAGTAATTCTAAGTTCTTGGGGACTGATGACCTCAGAAGTTAAGTCACATAGTTCTCAGAGCCATTCGCACCATTTTTGAACAGAAATACATGTAGTTTATGAAGGAGATTAATCGGGAGTTCGGAGAAGCCAAGGCGAAATGGCTGCTTGAAGAATGCGAAGAAATCGAAAATGATTGTCGGTAGGAGCGACTCAGCATGTAGAAAAGTCAAAACAACTTTCGGTGAATTGAAAAACAAGGGTGGCGACATTAAGAGTGCAATGGAAATTTCACTGTTAAATGAAGAGGAGAGAGCTGATAGGTGGAAAGAGTACGTTGAAGTCCTCTGTGAGAAGGAAGGCTTGTCTAATGAAGTGGTAGAAGAAGAAACGGAAATTGATATAGAAGAGATAGGGGACCCAGTATTAGGATCAGAATTTAAAAGATCTTTGGAAAACTTGAAATCAAATTAGACAGAAGGAGTAGATAACACTATATCAGAATTTCTTAAATCATTGGGGGAAATGGTAACAAAACGACTATTCACGTTGGTATGTAGAATGTAAGAGTCTGGCGACATAGCATCCGACTTTCGGAAAAATATCATCCACTGCAGCTGTAAGTAGGCTGTTTAGGTTTTTTTATTGGTAACGCCACCTCTGTATGAAAATCACTGGCTGTGCTGTGTGCAGTCTGTGGCTGCTTTGCATTGTTGTAATACTCGCCATTGTAGTGTTAGGCAGCTGGCTGTGAACAGCGCGTAGCGTTGCGCAGTTGGAGGTGAGCCGCCAGCAGTGGTGGATGTGGGGAGAGAGATGGCGGAGTTTTGAAATTTGTCATGAACTGCTATATTTATATATGATGATATCAAGGTAAATACATTGTTTGTTCTCTATTAATATCTTTCATTTGCTAACTATCCCTATCAGTAGTTAGTGCCTTCCATAGTTTGAATCTTTTATTTAGCTGGCAGTAGTGGCGCTCGCTGTATTGCAGTAGCTTGAGCAGCGAAGATTTTTGTGAGGTAAGTGATTTGTGAAAGGTATAGTTTAATGTTAGTCAGGGCCATTCTTTTGTAGGGAATTTTGAAAGTCAGATTGCGTTGCGCTAACAAAATATTGTGTGTCAGTTTAAGCACAGTCATGTATAATTGTTCAAAGGGGACGTTTCACAGCATTTCTTATTAAATAAATCAGTAAACTAGTGAAATACTGCGAATATCTTCTAGGGGGGGGGAGCAACTCCCCCCCCCCCCCCTGCTCCTCGCTGGGTACGCCCATGTCCGGAAATTAAAACGAGATACGGGCCAAACTGTCCTCTTATTCTAATCTGTCTATTTCGTAGATCTAGATAGCATAAGCAGTAATGTATGTGGTCAACACGCATCCTGAGTTTCATCCTTCAGCCCTTCTTCGCAGGATATCACTCATTCTTTCAAATGCACTTGGCTCCATTCGGATTATATCACACGCAATGGTCAGACGTTCCTGTAACGTCTGCACATTTTCGACAGGATCATTCACCATTTCCTTTAGGTGTCCCTAGATCCAGGAAACCGACGAAACCAGGCACGGCCAACGGGGAGGCCACGCTACCAGTTGCGGTGAGGTACCCCCGCACGATCCACGCATTTGGAATGGTGTTCAGTGGAGCTTAAAGTGCAAGGGTAACGTTCTTCATCATTGCCGGTAAATAATCGCGCAGAAGTCGATGATACGCAGAGCCTGTGTATCTGTTCGGTAATGTTTATGGTCCTATGAGTCTTTCACCGATATTGACAGCTAAGCGACGATTATGCCTCGTTTCTATAACCGCCCGACGATTTGGATCTGCCCGTATTGCCCACTTGCTATACTATCTCTTGTGAATGCTGCCTTATCTGCAAATAAAACGCGGGCTGTAAACTGTGGATCTTCGGCAATCTGTTGCAGAAGTCGTTAGAATAACTATAATCGGAATGAGATTTTTACTCTGCAGCGGAGTGTGCGCTGATATGAAACTTCCTGGCAGATTAAAACTTTGTGCCGGACCGAGACTCGAACTCGGGACCTTTGCCTCTCGCGGGCAAGTGCCCTACCAACTAAGCTACTCAGGCAGGAGTGCAGGAGAGCTTCTGTAAAGTTTGGAAGGTAGGAGACGAGGTACTGGCAGAATTAAAGCTGTGAGGACGGGGCGAGAGTCGTGCTTGGGCAGCTCAGTATGTAGAGCACTTGCCCGCGTAAGGCAAAGTTCCGGTACACAGTTTTAATACGCCAGGAAGTTTCAGCTGTAATCGGGCATGGTGGTCTACCTCTCGAAGAACTTGCACACGTTTCACATGGTAGGGAATAGAGCAACTGTTCGTGCACAGAAGACCAGGCAGGGGTGTGTCTAACAGTTACGGCAGCTTCAGTTCATCGCATACTTCTTAACAGCGTCCCCTTCTACACTCCACAACACTTGCTCCCCCATCTCCGGCGTCCGCGTTGTGCTAGGCTTGTCAAAGCCTGTTGTCCTTGCTCGAATACTGTAGTGTCTCTAAGTCGTTGGAATAGCCTGCCGAACGTCCTTACAGTTGCAACAGCGTGCTGCGGATGTACGGCATACATTTCAGGGCCCTGACGATTACTGTCATCAGTCAATCCATAACAAAATACCATGCCTGCCATTTTCCTCGTGAAGTAAAAGGCCACCATGGCGCTCCTTACTGTACCGTTTCTTCTCACTGCACAGAGTCACTAATGTCGTTCAGCTAACTTGATGCATAGACAGCACAATCTCAGCCGACTGATAGTGCTGATTGTTGCACTGCTAAGACTCATGACAGCACCACCATCAGTACCCTGGAAATAACAACTATTCGAACATGTAAAATGAACCGCTACATGAAGACGATCTACACCACACAACGCTAAATATTACTTGCCACATGTCGTCCCATATCTCAATTGCGATTCGTTTCCAAGCATATGGTTGCATTAATCTTCTACTATCTCATGTTGGAATATATGACACTTGTTAAACAACTTGATTATTGCAAATCTAGAAAATACTTTTAACTTGATTTTGAAAAAAAATAAAATTTAAAGTGTCAAATGGTGAAAAGCACACTAAGCAATGATACTGGCACTTATCGCATTTCAGTCCCAAAACGTATTTCCCAGCATGACATAAAGCTACGAACATCTCAAATCCATAAAACCATTCGTTTTTCCACTGGGAATTGTCAACAATTTCTCAAATAAAGATTTTTGTCTAGATACTGCTCTCGTCAATGACTATGTCAAAGATGTATTACTTAAATAGGAATATGATGCTCCGTAAAGCATTGATTTAAGTTTTGTTGTCAAATACGTTTCCATTTAACTTCACACTAAACACTATGGCGATTAAAATGTACTGCAATTTTCTAATGTTTATTGCAAAAAAAAACAGTGCCACACAATCGACATTCAGTCAATGTTCGAGTTGCAGACCTTGTTTCAAGTACAACGTTGAAAGAAAAGATGCAACTGTATTAGTTGAATAGTGCAGAATATTTAAATTGTGAACCACACTCAGTAAATCATGCGCAGATAAAGTATCTAATATGCTGTAATTTAAACGGGTTTTTGTTATAAAATGGACTATGTCGTCTTAAATCACAGATAAATATGGTAAAAATATTCCGAATTCAGTGAACATGTGTCTGATGTAAAGTACATATCTAACGTCAAACAAATTTAAAACGACATTTTTTATATAATGTAGAAGCTTATTAAGTCATTGTGCATCAAAGATTCCGTTACAAAGTGCCGAACATGATCGCGGTATTAGTGCCACGAAAATTATTTCTCTATTGCGTTTTCAACGTAATCGGCAAGGATAAAGGTGTGACTAAAATACTATCCGTTATTCTGAAACATTCTCTCCCGTACCATCTACGGGAATTTTCCGATCGGATATTCACGTATCAGTCCAGAAAAAAAGCAAAATCCTTATAAGGAAATGTTATGTTTAACTGCAGTAAATATAATAATTAAGAAATGTTTTATCATACGCTGCTAACCTTTAGCTGTAAGTGAGAAATGTCAGCAGCCGATATGAGTTTCTATTTTTTGCACCCTGAGTTCTACAGGTCTGTTGCTCTAGAGGGAGAAATTGGAGTTCTGATGAACTGATAAAGCACGTTCTGCTTTATAAGCGGCGGTAGTCATGTTGCCAGCCGGATCTGGACTGAGAGCGGGAATGATAGGGAACTGTGGAGGGGATGAGGTTCGCGTAAGCGTGCAGGCATAGAGCGGCAATGTTGTGAAACGTGATGTTGCAAATAACTTAGGTACAGTTGGCTTCGATATATCGTCCTGTAAGTTGAAATAGAAGAGGAGAATAAGAAAGGTTGTACGCGATTCTGATCAATCGTCTGCATGAGAGAAATCTTCTTCTACTATGTTGAGTCAGCTGCTACTGCGGAATCCGATTGTCTAACGACAAGAAATGAACTCATGTTTCACTTTCCAACAATGGAAATGTAAGTACAACAGCTGTATATAAGTTCTGTCGATGTAAATACACTCCATACCTCGTAATAATCAATGCAATGTGTGCACTGTGTGTAACTGATATCTTCCAAACAAACAAACAAATTTCAGCCCATGATCCTTTAAGACCAAGAGCTGTTGTTACCTTACATTGTTCGAGAGTCTGCATCACAATACCATCGTCACTGCGATGTGAGTGTGTCCAGAAAATCAGGCTGGAAATTTTAAGTGATTCAGCGTCTCTAACCTTCAACATCAACATATCGACGTCGTCTTCATGAAGTACTTCGGAATGCTGTATAGTTGGCCCACTCTGAAGGAGAGACATTGGCTATTGGTTCATATTCAAACTACTCGAGTCTGCTAATGTCAATGTATTGATCTTGTCTGCCACATGTCATTAAACTTTGCCATAATTAATTCTATTAGACTATAGTGGCAATTGCACAGAGGCAAACGCAGAACCATTTGTCATATTCGGGTGCAAATTCACATCTGTTGTTAAAGAAGTTGTTTTAATTAACGAGCTACTGGAGTTCGGTATGAGTGTGGCTTATACTTCACGGAGTATTTTGATTTGCAGGCCAGGGTATAATTTCTACTTACCTCGTGTGTGGCGTCATAATGGTGGCATAGTGAATTCGTATGAGCAGCGGAGGCTCGCAGGGGTGAATGGGACTGGCATCCTACCTGTCAGTCACTGTTATGGGATCATCAGACTGAATACAACACAGTCACAGTCGTACTGGCCGGAGAATCCAGAGGCAGCATTCCCAACACAACATCAGAGCTATCTCAATAACATCTTGAAAGCAAATCTGTTCCTATCCCCAATCCAGCTCATAAAACCTAATAAAGGCATGTTTTGGCAGAACAGATGTTACAGCACTTGCAGCGCGCCGACTGTGGCGCACCTACCAACAGTAACGTACACAAGAATTCCATCACGTCTTCCTTTCAGACAATTCCCAGTCACGTGTACAGCATTATGACGGACGTATCCACTTGCAGAGGCTGTAAGTAGAATGAAGTTTCCATGTGGACTTCATCATCGTCAGAGACGTCTAGTATCTGGTGTTATGGTATGGGTGATGTCGGGAGCACAGCCCGATAACCTCATTTTTCAGTCTTGTTAATGTCGGTATCTGTGCCCTATCTTCAAAACATTCATCATATTACTTTCAGCCACTTTACGCAAGACTTCATTTTGCCTTGATGCAGTGCGTCTTTGAGTGTTGCACTGGCCAGCATGTGCTCCAGATCTCTCAGCCACTGAAAACGTCTCGTCATCTGTCGCCGAGAGACTGGCACGCCAATACTCACCAGCCAGCCAGCCACTATGAGCAATGAAATTTGGTACGGAGCTGCCGCTGCATGGAATGACAGACCTACATCCTTCCTCCTAACAGAGACTGAATCGGTGATCAGACTGGTTAAAGCCTTTGATGCTGCCAATGTTTGCAGCTGGAGGTGTACTGGTCTTCGTATGCTGTGTATCTCCATATCACCAACAAATTTAATCATGTTAAAGTTAAAGCAATTACAGCCATCGGTAGCAAAAATTAAGTCTTTTCACCTGGTTTCGGCACTTCTATGAGTCTTTTCATCAGAAATTAAACATTGAAATTGGCCTATAACGTAAGTATAAAAATTAGGGGATTTATTTTTTATAAATGTGTAAGTACTGACTAATAGGACAAGAAAGTAACAATACTTAGCTGTCCCGTATAAAATAAATATCAAGCGATAAAGCTTTAGTCACAAAATTATGTGTGAGCAGTGGCTCGCCTTCCATATATTTTTTAAATAACTTAGTGTCTAAAGCTTTATCGCTTGATATTTATTTTATACATGGCATGTAAGTACTGTTTCTTTCTTGTCCTGTTAGTCAGTACTTACACTTTTGTAAAAAGAATTTCCCATAATTGTTGTACTTATGTTATAGGCCAATTTGAATGTTTAATTTCTGATCAATGCATTCATAGAAGTGCCGAAACCAGGTCAAAAGACTTAATTTTTGCAACCGTAGGCTGTAATTGCTTCAACTTTAATTTGTAAACGGTCGCTGGCCACGCAGTCATGTTTAAAACTATTTAATCATGTATTCTTCCTGCTACATTACATAAGAAAACACATCATCTTGCTATTTTTCTACCCTTCTTGGTATAGCAGATTTGATGGCTCTCATTATAGGTGGAGAACAGAACTCTGTATAATCATCTGTGATTGTCATTAGTCGCACTGAATAAATTTTACAATAATTGTAGTATGCTTGATTACAAAATATGTTTTCATAGCCAACATGTATCCACTTTAAGATGGGTAAGCATTTAGACAACCAACATCAAAGAAAATAGAAGCAAAAAATCTTCAAACAGCTAAGATGTTTTTCAGCAGATATTTAAATTACCAGTTCCAGCAAACTATATTGCCTTCTTCGGATCGGTACACCGTAGCTCGAAAGTGTAGGCACAATTGGTTCATGCGCAATGGAGTGTGATGCATTTTTACATAACAAAGATATATACATGACGAGGATTCATGAATCTCGACCACGTGCTGCACATTATACCATGTCACATTACAAAAAGAAACTTCAAGAACGAGACGCTGTAACAGGCGTCTCCAGACACTGCGCTGGTTATCGGGGCTCATTTCGAAGCGAGTCTTATCACTGAAGACAGTTATAGTCCACAAATTAAGATTCCAGGTCATTGACGTGTGTGGAGAAGCCCCAGGCAGAGGGGAGCACACCAACCTGACTGTCGTCTGCCATACCGCCCGGCAACCAGCAATGATAGTCTGGGGTGCCATGTCTTTTCGTAGCATGACCCCGTTGATTGTCATACGCAGCACCGTTACAGCACAGCAGTACGTGGGCGATATTCTACGCCCCGTTTTGTTGCCCTCGTGACAAGACAACCTACGGTTGTATTTCAGCAAGACAATGCCCGCCTGCATACAGTGAGTGTTTCTACTGCTTGTCTTCATGCATGCTAAAGCCTACCTTGACCAGCAAGATCGCTAGATGTCTCCACAGATGAGAACATATGGAGCACTATTGGAAGTGTCCTCCAAGTATCACGGAATTCTGACGATGTAATGCAACAGCTGGGCATAATATGGCACGGTATCCCTCAGGAGGACATTCAACAACTCTGCTAATCACTACCAAGCCGAAAACACTGCTCACCTAGGGCCGGAGGTAGACCAATACCTTATTGGTTCAAATGGCTCTGAGCACTATGGGACTTAACATCTGTGGTCATCAGTCCCCTAGAACTTAGAACTACTTAAACCTAACTAACCTAAGGACATCACACACATTCATGCCCGAGGCAGGATTCGAACCTGCGACCGTAGCGGTCACGCGGTTCCCGACTGAAGCGCCTCGAACCGCACGGCCACATCGGCCGGCAAATACGTTATTGACTTGCTCGATTTGTAAAGCTTTTTCTTTTGAATAAGTCGTCAAATTTTTCCTAAATCGTAATCATTTGTTTGTCTATACATGTACATCCAATGATTTCCGTCCCATTCGATTAATTCTTTCATCGTGCGTCGTTTTTTTTTTCTTAGGGTGTATATACCCATCGATAGTACGGCGAAAAATCTAGGTAAAACGTAAATTGTTGCTCGACGTCTAAATGTGGTTTAAGTGGAGTTGTAGACGCCAAAAGGAACAATCAATTTTACTGCTCTTATCCATCACGTATATTTTATACTGTTATAGTGAAAACAGTTACATGCGGGCATGTAGAAAATATCGCTAGCGAGCATGTTCAATAAAATTTATTCGATATTCAGGTAATACAGTACTAAAAGCATGAATTAAATACCTCTCACAGTGTATGTGGTACTAAATGATATGAATTAGCATTCTATACACACTTCACAATATTCGGAGACATCAACCATGTTGCATTAAGTCTAGGTGCTCGTATAACTTCGTGTCCTACATGTTGTATAGCAAAGATATAAGGAACAAACTTCGTGTCAGATATACAGTCAAACTGTATAAATTCACTTTATAGTTCGAGAATGTTATTTTATACTGATGCATTATATGATACTAATTTTTTCTATTTGTCACTTCTACAGTGTCACCTGGTGGTTGTGCTGTTTACTTTAGAATCTCCCAGTCAGTCTTCATTCAGCTATTACGTGAGGATGGGCACGTGCAGTACGTGCAATGTGCATGGTATTTTATAAATTGTTTTTTTTTGTGCTTAACAAGCCCATATACGATGGTCTTCACGTTCTTGAAATATCTTTTTGTGATGTGACGCGGCATCATGTGCATTTGATCGAGATTCACTGAATTGTATTGTGTGAAGTATGATGTGTCAGAGCCGGCCGAAGTGGCCGTGCGGTTCTAGGCGCTGCAGTCTGGAACCGCGAGACCGCTACGGTCGCAGGTTCGAATCCTGCCTCGGGCATGGATGTGTGTGATGTCCCTAGGTTAGTTAGGTTTAACTAGTTCTAAGTTCTAGGGGACTAATGACCTGAGAAGTTGAGTCCCATAGTGTTCAGAGCCATTTTTTTTATGTGTCAGATCCCGTAATATAAGCGGCTATTGTGCTTGTAACTTCTTTCTATGCTTTGCGGATCCGAATGTGCCAACTCCGATCGCTGAGAATGGTAATCTAAGGATTCCATCTGAAGGGGCCTCGGAAGGACGAACGGTACCGACCGACCTCCGTGTCATCTTCAGCCGACAGGTCTCACTAGAAGCCGATATGGAGGTTCATGTGGTCAGCACGCCACTCTCCCCGTCACTGTCCGTTTACGTGACCAGAGCCGCTACTACTCCACCAAGTAGCTCCTCCATCGGCCTCTCAAGGGCTGAGAACAGCCTGCTTGGCACCAGCACTCGGAAGACCAGGACGGCGACCCATCCAGACGATCTGACGAGAAGCGGTGTTACCACTGCAGCGAGGCCGTTGGCGGTAATTAAATAATCATTGAGAAATAGCGATCTGGGCTGCTTGAAGTTTTTTACTTCTATTTTCATATTAATCTCGTTCGTTCCTATATGTGAAGAATATCGGGCATATAAAATACCGCAGCCGTTAAGGCTTTCCTACATCTTCATATAATTACAGGATACTCGAAATTTCCCAGCGTTAGATTATACTGGGTTTCGTCACAGCGTTTTGATTTAGTCGACTCGGATGAAAATGCTGTACTGTGTAGAGAAGTAGGAACACCACAAAACCGTAGCGAGACGCATGAAGACCAACAGGACTTAGTGCAGGGCTGGAAGTTGACCCTCACTATAGTTAATGTGACGTTTTACGTGCAAGTACGCGGAAATGCCCTTTATTATATGACCACACGATTGACGAGTCATCTTTAAAAGCAGACACACCCATTAAATATCTCTAATTGGGTGTTACGAGTAATGTGGGGGCATTACATGAAGACGGTCGCAGAAAAGGCAGACCACAGAATGAGATAAACAGGATCCTCAGAAAGTGTAATCTGTCCACGAAAAAGATAGCATCAAAACACTAATCCGAATGATTGCTCTTCAATTTAGGCTTCTTACCAGATAGGGCGACAGAGGTAACAGGTAAGATCCAAAGAAGAGCAGCCTGTTAAATGTTAAAAGACCCATATTTTGTGATTCAGTTGGATCCATTATGTTCTTGCTATCCATTTTGACCTATTACAAGGAACAGACATATATCTATATGTCGGGGAACTATTCGGGTCTCAAATGCTTTAAGTAAGCACTCAAAGCCCTTTTGTCGGACGAACCTGAAACAAATTCAAGTAATTTACATATATGTAGACAAAGCAACTTCAAAAAGGTGGACACTAGCTGGATGTTAGTTAATGATAATGTTTTCGTAATGCTAATGGCCTCAGTGCTTGTTAAGCTGTCGCATACGGTTTGCAGAGAGAGAAGAGCTATGTTTCCTACAATCTTTGTGAGACTAGAACACCAGTTTCTTACTAACGTGCTACTGATTAAAATGTGATCCAGATCGAAGGGTTTCATCTTAAACTGGAAGAATGCACTTGTGAGACAAGTATACAGTTGGAATCTCCAAGCATATTGAAAAAGTGCCGGACCGGGACTCGAAACTGCGACTTCAGCTTTTAGCGAGCACAGATTTAAATCGAAAAGATAGTTTCAAATTGGAGCACATTCCGCTGCTGAGTGAAAAGTTCTTCTAGAACTATACTCATCTACGTGCTGCAAGTCTCGATACCGGTTTTCAGTTGACATTGTTGCTAGCCGCGCAGTTAACGTAAGTTTCATAATCACAAAAACATCTCAGATAATTTGCATGAATATTGGCTTAACAGCGTACAGTGTACGTTTGAACCTGTAGAGATTCACAGTTTCTTCGTTCTCGGCTGTCCACAGACCAATCTTCCACGTGAACATGGAACTATGTTTCATTCCTACCTGATTCATTCGGGCTGGCTGCGGTGAAAATCGATACTTGCCTTAACGTCAACATGAGTTTTCATTTTAGAATCTAAATATTTAGGTGATGTGTTGAAGGACTGCCGACGTAGAAAAGTTTTTTCAGTTAATTTTGGGTATACAGACATTCACAACTTTTTGTTCGCATTTACTTGATGACTTAATTACGTTCCATACGTCTTTGATGATTCATTAGTGACGCTGCAATTTTCACAAACATCAGTACGTAACAACGAAGAGTAACATGCACGTTCTCCGGTACTCAGCCTGAATTGTTTACGTTACTCAGAGGAGACTAAACAAAAGGGTGGAAGTATATTTTTCGTTATTTTCTCATTAATGACCAAAGTAAATGGTTCATATCGTCTTTTCTCTGTATTCATAAGCAACGAAAAAAGTTAGGTGGTAATACGGTGACAAGCAGCATTCTTTAATATCCGGAGGATACGCTGCAGTTGTTTTGAGGCGTAGAATCGACTAATTTTATTAAAACATTAACCAAGCTTTCGAAAGATTGTGGCTTCAGTAACTGGATCAGGTTTCAACTTTCCTGAGTAATCATTATTCTGAACTGGGAATGTTGAGAAGAGTTTCACGAGTTTTCGTGACCTGTGGAAATACCCAAATAATGTTCTTTGAGTTTCTTTTGCTGAGCGTGCCAAGAGCGAATATGCATCGCACTCGGTTTGATGAGTGCTGTGCTGTATAACCTTTTTGTATGGTTATAGATGAATGTGGAATGAAATTTTCGTGTTTGGAGTCAGTGCAGTGTTCTTTAGTGGCACCTTGAGGTCTTTATGTTAAGTACCATTTAACTCCAGACATTACTGCAGTCTGATCCTCGGATATTTCAGCTATTACTTCTCCTACACTTTGTAGCTTAACTGGTGAAGAGCTTTTGTCCCACAATCAGAGCTCGAACGCCGTCCTGCCCACCACGTACCGTTATATCAGCGAGCGTCCGTGGCCTCGGCTACCACTCAGGGGGTGGATTTCTCAAAACAGGGTGGCCGGTGAGTCAAAATATCATGTACCTTATCATTTTAGGTTGTACACTTTTTTTATCAGTCTTCTGACTGGTTTGATGCGGCCCGCCACGAATTTCTCTCCTGTGCTAATCTCTTCATCTCAGAGTAGCACTTGCAACCTACGTCCTCAATTATTTGCTGGGTGTATTCCAGTCGCTGTCAAATATGAGATGAATCGGATGGACTTCCCTTGTGAGGCGTTTTCGCACCTTTCGAAAACGGAATTGTTTGTCAGCGCCACTGTGAAACTTTCGCGGTTTGTAAGAAACGACGTGTTCTTTGTTTCAAGGGGTATTCGCCATTCTCGTCGTACTTGCCGTTAAGTACAGTTCTGTTTGTGTCAGAATGAGGTCGGACTTTGTTTGGTTGGTGTGAGCTGCATCGGAGTATCTACAATGATGACGACATCGGCTAAGATCAGTTCAGTTACTTGCTTTGGTGGACATTGAGCAACTGGTGACTTATTTCTGGAGTGCAGTTTAAATTTCTGCACGGGTTAATTCGCGATTACACCGCTTTCAGGCTTGTGGAAAATTATTACGAACGACAAAATGCAACCTTTGAGGTGGCGCATTTTTATGGAGTGGAAGCCGGTTATGGGAAAAAATCATAGCTCCTCAATCCGTCGTGCTGTAGGTTAAAAGTTTTCCTCCTCTCTTGCCTTGTTTACAGTTCTGTGATGAGAACATTTCCTACCGATTATACACTACTGGCCATTAAAATTGCTACACCAAGAAGAAATGCAGATGACAAATGGGTATTCATTGGACAAATATATTATACAACAGACATGTGATTACATTTTCACGCAATTTGGGTGCAGATCCTGAGAAATCAGTACCCAGAACAACCACTTCTGGCCGTAATAACGGCCTTAACACGCCTGGGCATTGAGTCAAACAGAGCTTGGATGGCGTGTACAGGTACAGCTGCCCATGCAGCTTCAACACGATACCACAGTTCATCAAGAGTAGTGACTGGCGTATTGTGACGAGCCAGTTGCTCGCCCACCGTTGACCATACGTTTCCAATTGGTTAAAGATCTGGGCAATGTACTGGCCAGGGTAGCAGTCGAACATTTTCTGTATCGAGAAAGGCCCGTAAAGGACCTGCAACATGCAGTCGTGCATTATCCTGCTGAAATGTAGGGTTTCGCAGGGATCGAATGAAGGCTAGAGTCACGGGTCGTACCACATCTGAAATGTAGCGTCCATTGTTCAAAGTGCCGTCAATGCGAACAAGAGGTGACCGAGACGCGTAACCCCATACCAACACGCCCGGTGATACGCCAGTATGGCGATGACGAATACACGCTTCCAATGTGCGTTCACCACAATGTCGCCAAACACGGATGCGACCATCATGATACTGTAAACAGAACCTGGATTGATCCCAAAAAATGACGTTTTGCCATTCGTGCACTCAGGTTCGTCGTTGAGTACACTATCGCAGGCGCTCCTGTCTGTGATGCAGCGTCAAGGGTAACCGCAGCTATGGTCTCCGAGCTGATAGTCCATGCTGCTGCAAACATCGTCGAACTGTTCGTGCAGATGGTTGTTGTCTTGCAAACGTCCCCATCTGTTGACTCAGGGAGCAAGACGTGGCTGCACGATCCGTTACAGCCATGCGGATAAGATGCCTGTCATCTCGACTGCTAGTGATACGAGGCCATTGAAATCCAGCACGGCGTTCCGTATTACCCTCCTGAACCCACCGATTCCATATTCTACTAACAGCCATTGGATCTCGACCAACGCGAACAGCAATGTCGCGATACGATAAACCGCAATCGCGATAGACTACAATCCGACCTTTATCGAAGTCGGAAACGTGATGCTACGCATTTCTCCTCCTTACACGAGGCATCACAAGAACGTTTCACCAGGCAACGCCGCTCAACTGCTGTTTGTGTATGAGAAATCGGTAGGAAACTTTCCTCATGTCAGCTCGTTGTAGGTGTCGCCACCGGCGCCAAGCTGGTGTGAATGCTCTGAAAAGCAAATCATTTGCATATCACAGCATTTTCTTCCTGTCGGTTGAATTTCGCGTCCGTAGCACCTCATCTTCATGGTGTAGCAATTTTAATGAATGGTAGTGTATGAAGGGCGTTCTGTTATTAGTACGACACATTTTTCTGGAAGCGTCAGCCACGTACCGCCTCCCGCATTCAACTCCACACAGATGGTACTTCGTTACTCTTTATGGTCTTCTGTGAGGCAGCGATGAGTCCACAGGGCACACAACTTTTGTGTACTCCAACTGGTGGACAAGTGCATCAGCACGGACGTCGAGTTGAGCAGTGATTTAGTTGATTGTTACCTGTCGACCACCTCGAATGATAGTGTCCGCACGTTCCAGTATTACAGGAGTCACATCCGTGTATGGCTCACTGGCTCGCGGGAGGTAGGACAGGTTTGCACCACCTTTTTGCGACGATGACAGACGATTCACCCAACGACTCAGTGAGGTTTTGTTCATTGCCAGGTCTTCGTATACATTCTGCAGGTGCCTATGAATGTCTGCGATACTTTGGTTTTCAGCCAAAAGATACCCGATGACATCCCTCTGCTTGGAATGTGTTTCCGTTACAGACGTCACGTTGATGGGTACCGGATAGCGCCGTTCACCCAGCGGAACTTCATGAAACTGTATAGCCTGAAGCAGGAATATTCCACAATGTCTCACAATAAATGTCGCTTTTTTTCAAAAGAAATTGGCCAGAAAAAGAAGTGTTGCATTACTTCACCCCTCGTACTTTGTGAGATTTGCTTCTTTTCTTACCGCTGAGAAGTTCCATGTTGGCTTGTAAATTAACTGCATTCTTTTGGTTACAGTATATCTGTCTATTAAAAAGATTCTTTTCTGGGTTATGTCCTTCCAAACGAAGTATTTTTTTCATTTGAGCGTGATGCAGCAACATGCTGCCACGCCGGCATATTGCTGTAATTCGTTGATGCCAACTGTCGGTCGTGATGTATCAGAGACAGTTCACTGAATTAAGCATTCTCTCTTTACATGAAAGTAGCTTTCCAATGCGAAAGTCGACGTCCTCCGTCATGGACTATCTCTACTTTCTCAACGTACTGTCGAGTGATCCGGCAATGGAAATCATGTGGAAATCATGTTCGTAGCATGTGTAATGATCTTTCCGTTTTAGGCTCAATGGTTACATGCCTAAGCGGTCGTCCTGGAGGCTGAAAGGAAACACGTTATTCAGTTTCCTGATTAATCAGTTTTCAATGGATGTTTTTGAATAGAAGCTACACAAAACTCATTATTATCTTTCTTACGTAAGACTGTGTATGTCTGTGTTTAGTCTGTTAAACATGCTAGGCCAGACTGACTTTGCGAAATTATTTTCTGAAGTATAGGGATTCATACTTACAGCATGGCTTACAGCTTCAGGGCTTGACTTTCACTGCGTATTGGAATAGCTCAGTATTCACACAGTTTACAGCAGGCAGGACTTGTGCTTTAGATTTTAACAAAGGTTCCCACAAGGAGAGTGGTAGCTAGTAATCCGCATCGCATTAGATTGTCTTTTCCTGCTGGGCCAAACACCTCAATTTACAGGGAATTCATATTACACTACAGACAAAGGAATTTCATGACCAAGCACAGTCATAGGATAAGAGTCCCATAGCAAATATCTGACGTGCAGCATTGTACAATCTGGGCGTCCGGAGAAAGCTGTTTAAATCAAGAGTGATTGAACATACATGTCTTGAGCAACAAAAGGGTAAATGGGTTTTTCCAACAGAGAACATCACTTGTTCTCAAGTTTTCTGGATTTGTAACACTAAGGCGAAGAAGGGTACAGTAACGTCCGTTAAGTTTATCAGGAACCGATGAACACTTCTGCAACATTCTTTAATTAAATAAGAAAAAAACTTTACGATTACATTGAATGAATGTAACTGCAAGTGGTGTGCCTATCTGTATTACTGTTAGCAAAAACATAAAACGAATTGATTGGGCAATACAACTCCCAATACCAATAAAGAAATACAGTCACTTCACAATATATTTATCTCCTTGGGCACTGAGTCCTCTGGCCCTGTTATAAACTGATAACTTTGGTCCCTGTACACATAACAAACAGATTAAATTCTCTTACCCCTAAAGCAACAACGGTGGAACGCGATATATTATGGTCTCTCATGAACAAAATATGCTAGCTACAGGCTCAGCGGTGCACAATGCTGGCCGTAACACTTTGAAATGTACATGAAATTCTTTTGGCTGATAAATGAAAACATCTGAGAAAAATCCATCTCTTTAGAAGGCATATAACCTGGACAGGGAGACTGTACTGATTGTGGTGAATTACTAACACTGGTTTTCCTTTTAAAAAATTATATTGCAAGTTAAGTTTGTCTTTTGACAACTGAATTTGGACAAAACAACACGTCATATTTACTGACTGATTCATGAACAATGAGATTTATACAGGTAGTATTATTTACCCTCACTAAACCAGTATAAATGCATATCATCAAATTACATATAGCTCCGTTAACACATCTTAGAAACATTACAAAAGTGAAAAATCTAACTAGCCTTTTTATCAAATGAGTATACGTACATTCTGGGGTTCCTCAGCAACTACAAATTATCAGTCAGTTCATGTATACTAACGCGCTGGCAAAACAGAAATCATAATTATTTAAGATATTTACCTTACTTGCATGAAGACTTCTTCTTGCATGTTCAACATTATTGACACACCTACATTAATCTAACACTTGGTAACTTCACGCAGCACACCACAAAAACTGCCTGCTCCGTCCTCTTTCGCTGACAGATAGCTACCTACAACTATGCGCCCACCGCTCTCTTACTGCAGTACTAATATCTCAGCCGAGAAAGATTATATTTGGCTCTACGGTCGTACACAGTCAGTAATCCGATTTATAAAGCCTATGAGAGAAATACATCGTTTATAATATCATAATTTCAGTTTAATTTACATTAATATTACTATCGTATACGGGTGCTAGATACAAGTGTGCCCCAGTAGACTCCTTTCACCTTGTCAGACAAAGAACTCCACGCGAGCACTAACCCGACATTAATAGTAATCCTCCAGAAAGCCCAATTTTATAATTTCTAATTTAGTAGTACCATCTTCAAGCACATAATATTTAATTTTAAGGGGTATATGCATTTAATAGTATGTAGCTTTACGCGGGTGCACATTTGACACAAGGCAAAAACCAAAACTGTAAAAATTCTGGTTGTAGCGTGCCGTTAATGCATTGCGCGGAAACCTGGTGATCGTAATAGCGTCAACAACACTTGTCCACGCACGCAGTGTACCTAAACAATTGTACTTCTCGACGTATCTGAGTTGTGTAGTGAAGCTGTGAATGCTGGCGTGAGCAGTAAAGACAATGACACATAAACACTGCAATTAGTGGCAGCGCAAGTGAGAGGTGCGGTTGACGTCAGCAGCCTTGATGATGACAGCACCAATGAGCGCAGACCTTGTAGAACTGTTTACTGCGGCTGCAACACAATATGGCTGCAGTGCCCCAGGAAGGGCACCAGGCTATCTTCTCAGCGTGTGCTGCCCAACAGGATTCGTCGACAGATGCGACTGATCTGGAGCAGTTTTCGGATGGCAAAAGCACGAGCGTGTAAAATAAACAACTTGTCAAAATAAGGCTTCGAAGAAGCAACTGATTTATAAAAGGTGTAACGTGTGTTAAATTCAGAAAAAGTTTTGGATGATGTTGAGTCTCTAACAGTAATTAAGTGATATGGCATTGTAGTAGACCAGGTTATTACGTTCCAGTAAATTTACCTAAGTAAAAGAGCTCCAAATTGAAGTTTTATTGCCCAGACCGCAGTTGATTCATATCCTGATAATTAGTTTCCGCAATGTTATACTGCGACCTTCAGATTATCGGATATCTGAATTATAAAGCCAGCTTGTGTGGCACACTGCCGTCTGGCCATTGAAAATATCGAGCTACACACACAGAAAAGATGCTCCAGTGCAACACTTAATACACTAAAAGAAAGGCCTATCAGCAATGCAAAGAGATCTCAAGTACATCAGATCGAGCATACACACACTGCTGTCAGATGTGTGTATGTCAAAAACAGGCACCATGCCTTACTGATATAGTTATGCCTTTTACTTGAGTGTACTTAGTGTTACGTGGGAGTATCTTTCCTGTAAATTTGCCTCCATGCTTTCAATTTCCAGATGGCAATGTGCACACGGACTGGCTTTATAATTCAAGTATCCGACGGTCTGAAAATGGCAATATAACTTTGACGAAACCAACTGCAATCTGGGACATGAAACTTCTATTTTCGAATCTTTTTTCACTTTGATGTAGATATCGCTTTCATTCTGACAACGTAATAACAGATTTCGCTAAATTCGTTTCCTGTTTAAGGTGTCTTCTGTTGCTGCTGCGGTCTTCAATCTTCCCTTTAGTTTTATGCAACAAACCCGTCTAGTCTCTAATACGAAGGAAACTTCATCTCTGAGTAACTACTGCAGCCTACATTCATTTGAATGAGTTTACTGTACTCAATCCTTAGTCTCTCTCTGTAATTTTTGCCCTCATGCCGGCCGAAGTGGCCGTGCGGTTCTGGGCGCTGCAGTTTGGAACCGCGAGACCGCTACGGTCGCAGATTCGAATCCTGCCTCGGGCACGGACGTGTGTGATGTCCTTAGGTTAGTTAGGTTTAACTAGTTCTAAGTTCTGGGGGACTAATGACCTCAGAAGTTGAGTCCCATAGTGATCAGAGCCATTTGAACCATTTTGCCCTCACACATCTCTGTATTACCAAATTGAAGTTTCCTCAGCGCCTCGGAAAGTGTTCTATCAACTGATTCCTCCCTTTTTACGTATCATGTTGTGGTATTCTGATTAACTAATTTTAATTAGTTAACCAGGCGCCACATCTAACCTTCAACATCCATCTGTAACACTACATTTAGCAAGCTCCTGTTCTCTTCTTGTTGAACTTTTGATGGTCCACTCATCTCTTCAGTGGAAGACCACATTCCACAAAAAATCTTTAAAAATACTGTCTAACACTAAATTTATATTCAGCTTTAACAAAAAAACTTTCAGTTATTCTCTCTTCATTTCATAACCTCTTTTGAAGCTAATATCCATTCCGTTCAGTTGATCCTCCAAGTTTATTGTCTTCTCTGACAAAATTACAACCATCATCGTCATCGGTATGGCGCACACGTGCAGTATATTTACACAGAAGGGCCAAAGAAACTGGTATAGGCATGCGTATTCAAATACAGAGACATGCGGGTAGGCAGTGTACGGCGCTGTGGTCGCCGTCGCCTACATATGGCAACAAGTGTCTGGCGCAGTTGTTAGATTGGTTACTGCTGGTACAATGGCAGGTTATCAAGATTTAAGGGATTTTGAACCTGATGTTATAGTCGTCGCACGGGCGATGGGAACAATATCTTCAATGTTCCGATAAAGTGGGGAATTTCCCGTAGACCATTTCACTAGTGTTCTGTGAATATCAGGAACCGGATAAATCATCAAGTCTCCGACATTACTACGGCAGGAAAAAGATCCTGCAAGAAGGAAACAAACATCGATTGAAGAGAATCGTTCAACGTGCCAGGAGTGTAACCCTTCCGCAGATTACTGCAGATTTCAATGCTGGGCTATCAACAAGTGTCGGCTTGCGAACATTTCAACGAAACATTCTCGATACGAGCTTTCAGAGCAGAAGGCCCACTCGTGTACCCTTGATGACTGCATGACACATAGCTTTACGCCTCGCCTGGGTCCGTCAACACCGACTTTGGGCTGTTGATGATTAGAAACATGTTGCCTGGTTGGACGAGTCTCGTTTGAAATTGGTTGGTTGGTTGGTTTTGGGGAAGGAGACCAGACAGCGTGGTCATCGGCCTCATCGGATTAGGGAAGGATTGAGAAGGAAGTCGGCCGTGCCCTTTCAGAGGAACCATCCCGGCATTTGCCTGAAATGATTTAGGGAAATCACGGAAAACCTAAATCAGGATGGCCGGACGCTCGTTTGAAATTGTATCGAGTGGATGGACGTGTACGGGTATGGAGACAACCTTACGAATCCATGGAACCTGCATGTAGGCAGGGGTCTGTTGAAGCTGGTGGAGGCAATGTAAAGTTGCGGGGCGTGTGCAGTTGGAGTGATATGGGACCTCTGATGGATCTAGGTACGACTCTGACAGGTGACACATGCATAAGCATCCTCTCTGATCACCTGCATTGGTTAATGTCGATTGTGCATTCCGACGGACTTGGGCAATTCCAGCAGGACAATGAAACCCAACACTTCATAATTGCTACAGAGTGGGTCCAGGAACACAATTCTGATTTTAAACACTTCCGCTGGCCACCAGACTCCCCAGACGCATATCAGGGATGCCTTGCAACATGCTGTTGCCCCCTCATACTCTTACGGATTTGTGGACAGCCCTGCAGAATTCGTGGTGTCACTTCCCTCCGGCACTACTTCAGACATTAGTCGACTCCATGCCGCGCCGTGTTGCTACACTTCTGGGTGCTCTCGGGTCCCCTTCACGATATTAGGCAGATGTACCAGTTGCTTTGGCTCCTCAGCGTGTAATACGTAATGACTGTCATTGTATAAAACAAAAATATATTGACTAAATAATACCAAGGTTTCTAATCCATTCCACCGCTGTGGCATTGGCATTTATAAAATCATACCACTTGCCCTTACAGCATCGGAGGAGCAATCCTCTCTTACGTAATGGATGCACCAGCTTATCATTTATGTTTTATGGTTTGATTTGACATTGCACTTGTGCAGCTTCTTTTAAAATTGTGACGAGGCTTAATGGCATAAAAATATTTTAAGGTGGGTTTTAAATCAGGACGTCTGTAATTCTCACACGTCTGCCGGAATAAGAAGGATTTTTTTTATCTGGTATTCTTGTTTGTAGCACTTGAAAATGAGATAGTGT
This sequence comes from Schistocerca americana, assembly GCF_021461395.2. NCBI lineage: Eukaryota > Metazoa > Arthropoda > Insecta > Orthoptera > Acrididae > Schistocerca > Schistocerca americana. Next base: position 658,203,996 of record NC_060120.1, on the reverse strand, counting down.
TGCCCCGAAACATGATGTGGCAATAATCACATGACTTACAACTGGGCTGAATACTCTCAATATTCCTCTCTTGTATGTCTCGCAGAAACAATGTATCACAGTCACAACTCGGAGATTCACAATATCTCATTTATAGGGTGCGTAAGAGCACCGATTACATCAAGAGTGGATTCTAGTTCATTTGATACACACTTTCCTGTAAAGTTCTTTAGCGATATCATTACAATTGTTTTTCTCGAACCATTTCAGTTCTTTTTCATTTCTAGTGTGTCAGTAGCTATTGCTACAATGATATCATACTTTCGAATTACTGGAAGCTACATGTTCAGCACACAGTATGGCCTATTTCCTCTTTTCATACGAGACAATTATGTCGTGATGAATAGATATTTCCTTATTCTCTTCACCGAGCGAGGTGGCGCAATGGTTAGCACACTGGACTCGCATTCGGGAGGACGACGGTTCAATCCCGTCTCCGGCCATCCTGATTTAGGTTTTCCGTGATTTCCCTAAATCGCTTCAGGCAAATGCCGGGATGGTTCCTTTGAAAGGGCACGGCCGATTTCCTTCCCCATCCTTCCCTAAGCCGAGCTTGCGCTCCGTCTCTAATGACCTCGTTGTCGACGGGACGTTAAACACTAATATCCTCCTCCTCCTTATTCTCTTCTATATTGTGGTAATCTCTAACAAGGTCTTAGTTCTGAGTATCTGTGGTGGGTAGATCCTGCTTAGCAGAGGAAGTCAGTAGATAGAAGTTAGTCTGTTTGTACCAGTAGTCATGCGCATCCTCTTGTTGAGCTGCTCATCGATGAGGATGGTATGACAACTATTATACCACAGCGGAGCACATTACTCTGCGTCCGAAAAATCCGCTGCAAGAGCCGATGTCCTCAAAGTCACAACTGAAATTCCCCCGCCCCCCTTCCCCCAGGTGATGCCACACAGCTCCTTGATGATGTTTTCCGCGAGTTTTTATCTTGGCTGATGGGTCTCCCAGACGTTTTCTATAAGATAGCGTACTGAAGCCACACCTTTGTTGGACGTCCTGACTATGAACATGTGGACTAGCTTAGATAACCGAACACTAGCGCAGTGCCCCTCTCAGGACCAAATGACTAAAAAACTGGGACCATCAAATTTTGTCTTACAAACAAACATAGAAAAATACAATGTCATCGGCAAACCTCAAAGTTTACATTTTTTCACATTCAGTTGTAATTACTTCTCTCATACCTCTTTCGCTTCCCACACAGTCTGCTCAATCTACAGGCTGGATAACATAGCAGATAGACGAGAAAACCTCTCTCATTTCCTTATCCACTACTGCTTCCGTTTCATGCCCTTCGACTCTTAAAACTACAATCCGTTTTCTGAACATATTGTTGGCAACTCTACGTTTTTCCATCTCTTCCTTTCCACCATCCGAAACAGTACATTGCACCTTCACTGTCTAAATCTACAAATGTTGTAGAGGTAAGTTTACCACTCCTCAGTCTCTCTTTTATGGTTCGTAGTACGCACAGTACTGCCTCGCGATTTTCTGCTCATATCTGCAACACAAACTGATCTTCGCCGAAGTAGGCTTTCATCAGTTTTTCCATTTTCCTATAAATACTTCTTGACAGGTTTTAGCACCCGACCCTTATTGAAATTGGGAGAATTACTTTATCCCTGAAGTAAGAGGATATATCACCTATCTCGTACACCTCGCACACCAGGTGGAATAATTTCGTCAGGGGTGACTCAAGTTCTCAGTCATTCCCACGAAATGGAAATTCCAGAGGAGTTGTTTCGACTAAGGTCCTCCAGTGCTCTGTCAAATTCCTCTCTCACTCCCATATCATCTACTTCCTCTTCGCTTTCTATGATATTGTTACCTTTGTATACCTTATAGATACTGAAGTGACAGAAGTCATAGGATACTTACTAATGTCACGTCGGACCTACTTTTGACCGTCGTAATGCAGCAACTCGACGTCGCATGGACTCAACAGGTCGTTGGAAGTCCCCTGCAAAAATACTTAGCCACGCTTTCTCTACAGCAGTCCATAATTGCCTAAGTGTTGCTGGTGCAGGATTTTGTGTGGCCAAATTATTCGCTCGGTCTGTCCAGAATGTTCTTCAAACCAATCGCTACCAGTTTTGGTTTGGTGACATGTTTGGGATTATGAATCACATGAATGGCTGGAAATGATCTCCAGGTAGCCGAATATAAACATTTCCATTCAGTGATCGGTTCAGATGGACCAGAGTATCGGGTCCAGTCCATGTAAACACAGCCCACACTATTGTGGAGCCGCCACCAGCTTGCACAGTGCCTCGTTGACAACGTGGGTCCGTGGCTTCTTTGGGGTCTGCGCCACACTCGAACCCTACAGTCAGTTTTACCACCGGAAGTCGGGACTCGTCGGGACAGATCACAGTTTTCCAGTCGGTAAAGACCGAGCGAGGTGGCGCAGTGGTTAGCACACTGGACTCGCATTCGGGAGGACGACGGTTCAATCCCGTCTCCAGCCATCCTGATTTAGGTTTTCCGTGATTTCCCTAAATCGTTTCAGGCAAATGCCGAGATGGTTCCTTTGAAAGGGCACGGCCGATTTCCTTCCCAATCCTTCCCTAAGCCGAGCTTGCGCTCCGTCTCTAATGACCTCGTTGTCGACGGGACGTTAAACACTAACCACCACCATCCAGTCGGTAAAGGTTCTACAAATATGGTCACGAGACCGCAGAGGCGCTGCAGGCAATGTCGCACTCTTCTCAGTCATCTGATGTCATGGCCCACTAACGCCAAGTTTCGATGTACCGTTCTAACTCATACATTGACTTTTGTGGTTATTTCAAGCCGTCTTGGTTGGCCCTTAGCACTGACAACACTACGCAAACGCCACTGCTCTCGGCCGCTAGGTGAACGTCGTCGACCACGGCGTTGTCCGTGGTGACAGGTATTGCCTGAAATGTGTGGTGCTCTCGGCAAACTCTTTACACTGTGCATCTCTAAATATTAAACTACATAACGATTTCCGAAATGGAATACCCGATGCTTCTAGTTAAACTACCATTCCGCGTTCAGTGTCTACTGACTCATGTCGTTCGGTCATAATCACGTAGAAAAACTGTTTACACGAATCAAGTAGAAATGGTAGGTCCGCCATACCCTACCGTTTTATACGCGATACTACCACCATCTGTATATGTGCATATCGCTGACCCATGACATTGTCACAGTATATATTCCTCCTATCGTAGTTTCTCTTTTTTCAAAGGATCCCTTTACATTTCCTACAGATGGCATCTAAATATCCCCTAATCAATGATGCTTCCACAGCGTAGCATTTGTGTTCTTACAGTTTCTGTTTAGACATTTTACAATTTCTGTAAATTTCATGTTTTGATTGTCTGTATTCCCTTTGTGTTGCCTTCCTTTATTGCATTTTTATATTTCCTCCTTTCGTCAAATATATTCAACATACGTGTTGGCCAATGATTTCTTGCAGGCCTTGTCTTTTTACCGGTTAGATCCTCCGCTGCGTACACTAGCTCATCTCTCAAAGCTATCCATTCATCCTCTATACAATTCGTTCCCCTTTTTCAGTCAAACGTTGCCTGATACTATTTTTGTAATCTGAAAATCCTGTTCTTTCAATTTATCCACATCTCATCTCCTTAATTTTTTAGCTTTCTGACATTTCTTCAGTTTTAATCTGCCATTCATAACGAATAAAATACTGTCAGAGGCTACTGCAGCCTCAGAAAATGTATTACTGTTTATGATCTGGTTTCGGAAATCCTGTGTTAACATTATGCCAACGGCCTTGCCGCAACGGTAACTCCGGTTCCCGTCAGGTCACCGAGGTCAACGCTGTCGGACTGGGCTTGTACTTGGATGGGTGCCCAGCGCTGTTGGCAAGCGGGGTGCACTCAGCCCTTGTGAGGCAAACTGAGGAGCTACTTGATTGAGAAGTAGCGGCTCCGGTCTCGTAAACTGACATACGGCCGGGAGAGCGGTGTGCTGACCACATGCCCCTCCATATCTACATCCAGCGACGCCTGTGAGCTGACGATGACACGGCGGCCAGTCGGTGACGTTGGGCTTTCATGGCCTGTTCGGGGGGAGTTCAGTTTTTTTGTGATAACATTATAGAATCTATCCAGGTCCATTCCAAGTATAAAGCCTTTAGTCATTATATTCCATAGATTAATTATAACTCAACCCATGTTAGTTTAATTCATCTTGATGGATAAAACAACCGTTTTGGGAACAAACAAGCACCGTGTTTTTCAGAAGGAAGTAGATTAAGTTTCATTCCATTCATTGTCTCTTTTTAGATGTACAAGGTTAGTATCAATACTACAGACAAATTTTCGGGTGTATCTGGCAGGTGCTGCTACTGTGCAGTGACATCAGAAACCTACGATGTCCATTGTCTTATTATGGAGTAATTTTATGTAAGGATAAGTGATTTATTCTCTCCGTGGCTGCGTTAAATTAAAATTATCAACAAAAGCAAACGACTCAGTTATTGTGTGCATTCAGACCTCTGTAATGACGAGGCCAGAGGAACGGGTTACCAAACTGGCTAAAGACGTTTAAGATCAGTCCACATTCAAGGTGACGTTCACACGATGGAACTGCAATATTTTTGGAGACATACTGAATTTTCTGTCGTATTGCCCTGCGGAGGCATTTGTAGAAAGCAGCTGTTCAGAATGTCGACTTGCATGGTCATGACAACGAACGATGGACTATAACATACTTTCCAACAACGCATTTTATTGCCTAACTTATTCAACGGCTGCAATCAGTTCTTTAGAAGATTCCCCTAGATTTTCGTAAACTATCTTCGGGCTCTTATCGTGTGACCGAATTGTCTGCATAATTTGAAAATTACGATTAGTGCACGAATGCCCAAACTGTATATCAAATGACATTCAACCATTGATGATATTGTGCGTCAATGCCTACTAATTGTGGAGTGTCGTAAGGTTACGAATTATTATTGTCTATGGTCTACAAAAACCGTAAGGGTATCTTCAAGAAAAACTTTGTTGATGGCTTCTTCAGTTTCTCCTGAAAGATAGTTGCTGACTAACGGAGACCACGAATTCAGTGTATCGTACCACCCCACACCAAACTGTGACGGTTTCGCAGCAGCATTGCCATACGCCATGTAGGCAGGTAATTTTTTGGTTTACAGCCTCAGTTCCATTGGGAATCTGCTCAAAAGTGAATTCAAATTACTCGTGAACAAAAAGAACATGTATTATTACTGTATCTATAACTACATTACACTTTAATTATGTTAGTATTACACTTTAATTATGTTAGTAAACATGGAATAATTTTAATTTTACTGTAAATAGCAAGGATCACTCTCATCAATAATAAGTGAAGATGTTTACTTGGTCCAATTTTTGTTCTACCAACTCTGAGACACAATCAAATGGAGCTACAAGTAAGATTCTGTCTCAAAAATACACCAACAGAAGATACAACATTCAAACTTCTTTGTGCAATTTAGTAACAGAATGATATTTCAACTACATTCACATATGCTTGTGAATATCTGTTAATGGCTGATGAATTTAAATCTTTGCCTCTTTTAAAGTCAACGATTCCACGATTAGTCCTTACAATAAAACTTTATATCTTTCAGGTAAAAAAATAAATGGCATCTACGGCTTTTTCAAAAATATACCGGAAGGAATACATAATATTATAAAATTCCTTTGCTAACGAAAATTGGCGACAGATATTTAATGTAGGACAATGAATACGGATTCCTGAATGACTTAACGACAACTTTGCCAAACTTCTCTGGATCATTGACCGCTTTTGCATACTCTGCGCCGTGTTCCTCGGAGGTAAGGCCAAATCCGCTCGTGATACAGAAGTAAACACCGATGACTAAGCAGTAATCCATGTCCTTCTTCAGCTCCTCGAAGGTGTAGGCCTCTGCCTGCTGTTCCATGCCCAGACGCCGCAGCAGGCCCACCAGCGTGCTGTGGTACTCGCGCAGCAGGTCCTCCACGTGGTGCCGATGGACGTCTTCGCTGGCGCTCGAGTACAGGAAGTACAGCAGATCCGAGGCCGGGCTGGTTACTGATGAACACTGTAATTCCACCAAACACTCAGCCATTAGGAAAATTTCTAGAGATTGAGAGATTCTCAGATGTAAAGGGCGCCTAATCTTTCTTGTTATTTTTCTGTTTCTTTCATAACTACATTTCACGTTCGTATACGGTCAGTCTTTGGTGTGACGTCATAAGCGCGCGACGGCGTGTGAGATCGCTCTCTAAGTTTTCATCTATTTTTAGGTTGCAGATATATATTTTAACGGTTTTTGTGATAATACTTACTACATAAGTGACTTATCAGTGGTTTCTTCATTCACCTCTGCCTTTCTTGTGTTGTGACCTGATGTTTGTGAGTGTTTCGTATCGAGCAACTTGACCTCTTACCGGTGATTACATTCCGCGCTGACCAGTTGCAGCTGTAGCGGCGCATCTAAAGCTAAGTACTAATTAATTGTTTGTGTATAGTAGTTTATTTAGGAACTTTAGTAGTCTTCAACCGGTGTTCTTGGTGTTTTCCGGTGAAATAACTTCAGAAGAAATTTTAGCGAACTGCTTTCAGTTTCGTTACTGTCATTAGACGTTTGATTTTCTTTCTGTGTTAGTATTTTGTTATATTCTCATTTGTTGTTGATTAATACTGTCAATAATAGTAGTTACTTTCCTTGTAGAGCAAGTTTGTGATTACTGTAGTCAGTTTTCAACATCTTCTTATTGTAGTAGCGGAACTTAGATAAAGTTGTTTTCTTGTTTCAATAACTGTAAAATTTTACCATGAGTGAGAAGTGTGAGCTTTGCCGTAGGTTCGTGAGTAGTGGATTGCGGTGTGAGACTTGTTCGAAGTATTTTCACTAGGGGGAATGCAGTGGGGAGGCCAGTGGGCATTCTGGTGAGATCATCTCCTGGAACTGCAGGTTATGTAGCAAGAGCAAGTTGATAGAGGAGCAGGAGCGTAAGATCTGTGCCCTTCACGTGCAGTTGAAAAACGCACAGGAAGAGCTAGATAGGATGAGGAGGGAGAAGGGGGTTGGGGAATGGGAGCTGGCTGTTGGCAAGAGATTTGCTAGGAGAAGGAGATTTTCAGATAGTTTTACTATTGGTGTTTGTAATAGATATGACCAACTGTCAGTGTCTAGTGGAGAGGAATCTCTAGTAGTTGTAGATGTAGGAAGTATGCAGCAGACCTCAGCAGTTACGGTGGCTAGGACAGTTGCCAAGTCTAAGAGAAAGAAGAAGGTTCTGCTGTTAGGTAGTTCTCATGGTAGAGGTGTAGGCCAGCAGTTGCAGGAAGTTTTGGGGAGTGAGTACCAGGTCACCAGCATTGTGAAGCCTAATGCAGGATTGGCTCAGGTGACTTTTAACATAGGGGGGTTATGTAGGGATTTTACAAAAGAGGATCAGGTAGTGATTGTGAGTGGGGCTGGTAATAGTATTGATAGGGATGGGGAGTATGACATAGATGGTGACCTGGAAAAGATAGCCACTCAGACTGGCAACACGAATGTGCATTTCGTGGAACTGTTTCAGCGTCACGATCGGCCTCATCTTAATACAGCCGTCAGGCGTAATAACATGTGACTTGGGGGTGCGCTGATGACAGAAGGCATGAGTCACATTTCAGTGGTGTCTGTGGAGTCTATCAGCAGGACGGGTTTCACTAGACATGGCCTGCACCTCAACAGGTATGGAAAGGGAAGGTTGGCAAAGCTTACAGGTGACAGCATAGGTGGGGGTGGTGGGATCACTCATGGGAAAATTCCGGTAGTTGTGGGTGTTAGAGCTGTACCTTTTTTATACTGAAGTCAGCTGACAGGTATTCCTGCTTAAGGGAAGTCTCTCTAACAAAGAAACCACTTTCGACCAAGCTTAGGTATCCGATTAATGAAGGAATTAGTATATTTCATCAAAACATACAAGGAATTAAAGATAAAGTTAGTGAACTGCTTATAGATGTTGACTCTGAAATTATTGTTATATCTGAACACTTCTTAAATAAGGAGATAATTCAGAGGCTTCCTTTACCAGGATACAGGTTGGCTGGCAGCTTTTCTAGGAGCTCTTTGCGGTGTGGGGGAGTAGCCATGTATGTGAAAAACGGTATCCCATTTGAGTCAATTGATGTTTCAAAGTACTGCACTGAAAAGGTGTTTGAATGTTGTGTCGGTGTGGTTAAATTTAACGGAGCTAAACTTCTAACTGTTGTTATTTATAGATCCCCAGACTCCGATTTCACAACATTTTTGTTAAAGCTAGAGGAGGTTCTTGGTTCACTTTATAGGAAATACAAAAAGTTAGTTATATGTGGACTTCAATATTAATTGTATAAGTGATTGTGCAAGGAAGAGGATTCTGGTAGACCTCTTTAATTCATATAATCTTATGCAAACCGTATTCTTTCCAACGAGAGTGCAAGGGAACAGTAGAACAACCATAGACAATATTTTTGTTCATTCGTCATTACTAGAAGGGCATTCTGTTAGCAAAATGGTGAATGGCCTTTCAGATCATGATGCACGAATTTTAAGTCTAAAAGATTTTTGTGCTGCAACACATGTTAAATATAGTTACCAACTTTTTAGGAAAGCTGATCCAGTTGCTGTAGAGACTTTTGTAAACCTTATCAAGGAACAAGAGTGGCAAGATGTTTATAGCGCTAATACAGTAGACGATAAATATAATGCTTTCCTCAAGACTTTTCTCATGCTCTTTGAAAGTTGCTTTCCGTTAGAACGTTCAAAACAGGGTACTAGCACAAACAGGCAGCCTGGGTGGCTGACTAAAGGTATAAGAATATCTTGTAGAACAAAGTGGCAATTATATCAAAACGTTAGAAACAGTCACAATCTAAGTGCAGTAGCCCATTACAAACAGTATTGCAAGATGCTTAAAAAAGTTATTAGGAAGGCAAAAAGTATGTGGTATGCAGATAGAATAGCTAAGTCTCAGGATAAAATTAAAACCATATGGTCAGCCGTAAAGGAAGTGGCTGGTCTGCAGAGACAGGTCGAGCATATAGAATCAGCGCGTAGTGGGAATGTCCGTGTTACTGTTAAGTCGCATATATGTACAGTGTTTAATAATCACTTTCTGAATATAGCAGGTGAACTAAATAGAAACCTAGTCCCAACAGGGAATCATATAGCGCTCGTAGAAAAAAGTGTTCCGAGACTGTTACCTGAAATGCTCCTCCATGATACTGACAAGAGGGAGATTGAGTTAATAATTAAATCACTAAAGACCAAGAACTCTCATGGATATGACGGGGTATCTAGCAGAATACTGAAGTATTGTTCCATGTATGTTAGCCCAGTACTTAGCCATATCTGTAACTTTTCCTTTAGGAGTGGTCGGTTTCCTGACCGATTAAAGTACTCGGTAGTGAAGCCACTTTATAAAAAGGGAGACAGGGATAATGTTGATAATTATAGACCTATTTCTATGCCATCGGTGTTTGCTAAAGTTATCGAGAGGGTTGTATATACAAGGTTACTGCAGCATTTAAATTCACATAATTTGCTGTCAAATGTACAGTGTGGTTTTAGAAATGGCTAAACAACTGAAAATGCTATAGTCTCTTTTCTGTGTGAGGTTTTGGACGGATTAAATAAAAGGTCGCGAACGTTAGGTGTTTTCTTTGATTTAACGAAAGCTTTTGACTGTGTTGACCACAAAATATTACTGCAGAAGTTGAAACATTATGGAGTAAGGGGAGTAGCTTACAATTGGTTCGCCTCTTACTTTAAGAACAGAAAGCAGAAGGTAATTCTCCGCAATATTGAGAGTTATAATGATGTTCAGTCCCAATGGGGCACTGTTAAATGGGACGTTCCCCAAGGATCAGTGCTGGGGCCACTGCTGTTTCTTATTTATATAAATGATATGCCTTCTAGTATTACGGTGATTCAAAAATATTTCTGTTTGCTGATGACACCAGCTTGGTAGTGAAGGATCTTGTGTGTAATATTGAAACATTATCAAATAATGTCGTTCATGAAATAAGTTTGTGGCTTGTGGAAAATACTTTGATGCTAAATCACAGTGAGACTCAGTTTTTACAGTTTCTAACTCACATTTCAACAAGAACTGATATTTTAATCAGACAGAATGGGCATGTTATAAGCGAGACGGAACAGTTAAAGTTCCTAGGTGTTTGGATAGATAGTAAGCTGTTGTGGAAAGCCCATGTCCAGGATCTTGTTCAGAAACTAAATGCCGCTTTATTTACCATTAGAACAGTATCTGAAATAAGTGACATTTCAACACGAAAAGTAGTCTACTTCGCATATTTTCATACGCTTATGTCATATGGTATTATTTTTTGGAGTAATTCTTCTGATTCAAAAAGGGTATTTTAGGCTCAAAAACGGGCTGTTCGAGCTATGTGTGGTGTAAGTTCGAAAACCTCTTGTCGATCCCTATTCAATAGTCTGGGAATTCTGACATTGCCCTCACAGTATATATTTTCTTTAATGTCGTTTGTTGTTAGCAATATTATCTTATTCCCAAGAGTTAGCAGCTTTCACTCAGTTAATACTAGGCAGAAATCAAATCTGCATGTGGAATGCACTTCCTTGACTCTTGTGCAGAAAGGAGTGCAGTATTCTGCTGCATCCATTTTCAATAAGCTACCACAAGAACTCAAAAATCTTAGCAGTAGCCCAAACGCTTTTAAGTCTAAACTGAAGAGTTTCCTCATGGCTCACTCCTTCTATTCTGTCGAGGAGCTCCTGGAAGAGCTAAAAAATTAAGCAAATTCCAGTGTTACATTCTTGATTTTCTTTATTTAAACTAACGACGTGTCAGCTAAATATGTTTCTTATAATTCATTTAATCTGTTTCTACAATCGTGTTATAATTTCATGTATTGACTCGTTCCATGACCATGGAGATTTCTCCTTAATGTGGTCCCACGGAACAATAAATAAATAAATAAAAATAAATTAATGATGGGCCCTGCAAGACCACTGAACAGCGTGTGGCCGCTCTATAGGTTCAAATGGTTCAAATGGCTCTGAGCACTATGGGACTTAACATCTATGGTCATCAGTCCCCTAGAACTTAGAACTACTTAAACCTAACTAACCTAAGGACATCACACAACACCCAGCCATCACGAGGCAGAGAAAATCCCTGACCCCGCCGGGAATCGAACCCGGGAACCCGGGCGTGGGAAGCGAGAACGCTACCGCACGACCACGAGATGCGGGCCGCTCTATAGGTAAACAGGTGCAAGTGGAAGTAGTTGAAGTGGAGTGTGAAGTTGAGAAACAGACATACGTATCAATCAGGACAAAGAACTCCAGAACACGTCACTGGTACCGACTAGCAAAAAATGTACCCCGAGCCGCTTGTCATAAAATCTCAAAACTTTTCCATCATTCACCACAAAACTAACACCACAAAACTAACATGACTTGCATCCCCTTTCCCTTGCAGAAATCCTGAGAATGCTCTTAGTTGTAAGAGCAATTTCTGCCGATATAGAACTTGGTTTCGTACAAAGACACAACCAACATGTATGACGTCATTCACGTACGGTGGTGTTACCGATGGAGTGCATAACAACACAATTAAATAGCTATCGATAAATCGAAAGACTAAATTCAAATAATATATTGATACAGCAGCTCAAAATTCGAAATGCACAGATGTAGGGGAAAAAATAACTAATACCGACTCAGAACGCTGGGTAAATGCTAGAATCCTTACAACTTAATCACGCTCAACGCTTCAACAACAGTAAAGTTGGGCGACAGCTCGATCTGAAGTGAAGAATGAACGAATGCAGCAATGTGCAGACCGATATCTCTAACGTCGATCAGTTGTAGAATTTTGGAACACGTATTATGTTCGAGTATAATGACTTTTCTGGAGACTCGAAATCTACTCTGTAGGAATCAGCATGGGTTTCGAAAAAGACGGTCGTGTGAAACCCAGCTCGCGTTATTCGTCCACGATATTCAGAGGGCCATAGACATGGATTCACAGGTAGATGCCGTGTTTCTTGACTTCCGCAAGGCGTTTGATACAGTTCCCCACAGTCATTTAATGAACAAAGTAAGAGCATATGGACTATCAGACCAATTGTGTGATTGGATTGAAGAGTTCCTAGATAACAGAACGCAGCATGTCATTCTCAATGGAGAGAAGTCTTCCGAAGTAAGAGTGATTTCAGGTGTGCCGCAGGGGAGTGTCATAGGACCGTTTGCTATTCACAATATACGTAAATGACCTTGTGGATGACATCGGAAGTTCACTGAGGCTTCTTGCAGATGATGCTGTGGTGTATCGAGAGGCTGTAACAATGGAAAATTGTACTGAAATGCAGGAGGATCTGTAGCGAATTGACGCGTGCTGCAGGGAATGGCAATTGAATCTCAATGTAGACAAGTGTATTGTGCTGCGAATACATAGAAAGATAGTTGCCTTATCATTTAGCTACAAAATAGCAGGTCAGCAACTGGAAGCAGTTAATTCCAACAATTATCTGAGAGTACGCATTAGGAGTGATTTCAAATGGAATGATCATATAAAGTCGACCGTCGGTAAAGCAGATGCCAGACTGAGATTCATTGGAAGAATCCTAAGGAAATGCAATCCAGAAACAAAGGAAGTAGGTAGTACGCTTGTTCGCCCACTGCTTGAATACTGCTCAGCAGTGTGGGATTCGTACCAGATAGGGTCGATAGAAGAGATAGAGAAGATCCAACGGAGAGCAGCGCGCTTCGTTACAGGATCATTTAGTTATCGCGAAAGCGTTACGAGATGATAGATAAACTCCAGTGGAAGACTCTGCAGGAGAGACGCTCAGAAGCTCGGTACGGGCTTTTGTTAAAGTTTCGAGAACATACCTTCACCGAAGAGTCAAGCGGTATATTGCTCCCTCCTACGTATATCTCGCGAAGAGACGATGAGGATAAAATCAGAGAGATTAGAGCCCACACAGAAGCATACCGACAATCCTTCTTTCCACGAACAATACGAGACTGGAATAGAAGGGAGAACCGATAGAGGTACTCAGGGTACCCTCCGGCACACACCGTCAGGTGGCTTGCGGAGTATGGATGTAGATGTAGATGTCTGTAATTCAACCATGCTTAGACGATCATTACCGCGGTTCAATCGCGTCCGCATCGTTACTTTGTGCCGGGAGGGCTCTCAACCAGGAAAGTTTTCAGGTGTCTCGGAGCGACGTTGTTCGGACATGGTGCAGACACAGAGAGATAGGAACTGTCGATGACGTGATCCGCTCAAGCCGCCCAAGGGATGCTACTGCAGGGGTTGAGTGCTGCCAACGGATTATCGCTCGGAGGAACCCTGGCAGCAACGCCACCATGTTGAATAATGCTTTTAGTGCAACCACAGAACGTCGTATTACGACTCAAACTCTGCGCAATAGGCTGCATGAAGCGCAAATTCACTCTCGAATCACATGGCGAGGTCCATCTTTGCAACCACGACAACATGCAGCGCAGTACAGATCGGCCCAACAACATGCCGAATGGACCGCTTAGGATTGGCATGACGTTCTCTTCACCGATGAGTGTCGCTTATTCCTTCAACCAGACAATCGGCGGAGACGTGGTTGGAGGCAACCGGATCAGGCTGAACTCCTTAGACACACTTCCCAGCGAGTGCAGCAAGGTGGAAGTTCCCTGATTTTTGGGGTGGCATTACATGGGGCCGACGTACGCCGCTGGTGGTCACGGAATGGGCCGTAACGGCCGTACGATACGTGAATGCCTTCGTCCGACCGATAGTGCAACCATATCGGCAGCACATTGGCGAGGCATTCGTCTTTGTGGACGACAATTCTCGCCCCAATCGAGCACATATTGTGAATGACTTCCTTCAGCATAACGATATCGCGCGACTAGAATGGCCAGCATGTTCTCCAAACATGAACCCTATCGAAGATGCCTGGGGTAGACTGAAAAGCTGTTTATGGACGACGTGACCCACCAACCACTCTGAGGGATCTATGCCGAATGGCCGTTGAGGAGTGGGACAATGTAGACACACAGAGCCTTGATGAACTTGTGGATATTATGAAACGACGAATACAGGCATGCATAAATGCAAGAGGACGTGCTACTGGGTACTGGAGATTCCGCTGTGTACAGTAACCTGGACCATCACCTCTGAAGGTCTCGCTGTATGGTCGTACAACATGCAATTTGTGGTTTAATAAGTAGTAAAAAGGGTGGAAGTGATGTTTATGTTGATCTCTATTCCAATTTTCTGTACAGGTTCTGGAACTCCCGAAACCCAGGTGATGCTAAACTTTTTTTGATGTGTGTGTTAATAAGAAAAGCAACGTGTAATTAAGACGGGACGTAAACATATCCTAGAGTAGCAGAATGCAGAGTGCCATGGCAGCCATAATCTCAGGGATTATGACCCCCACAGACACTGCAGTAGCACCGTTTCTTTTACTCGAAGGCCGCCCATCACCATGTCACTGAAATCAACATGTAATAGCACAAAAGATAGCTTTTAGTGTGGATTTCATGAAGGATCTCGTTTATGTTACTGATTTTTCTCGAAGAGACTGTCAAATTAAATTTCCGCTAAAATAAGAAGTTTCAGGAAACTGGAACAATGTTGGACAAGAAAAGGTCTAGATAACCAACACTTTTAACGGAAGATAAATCAACGGATAACGAAAGAATCAATTCAGCTCATCGACGAAAGAAGAAAGTACAGAAATTCTCAAGAAAATTCAAGTATACAGAAATACAAGTCACTTAGGACTGAAATAAATAGGAAGTGTAAGGAAGTCATTGTGAAATGCCTACATGAAAAATGTGAAGAAACTGAAAAATAAATGATTGCCGGATGGAGATACTCAGGATATACAAAACTGAAAACAGCCTTGGGTGAAATAAAAAGCAAGGGTGATAACATTAAGAGTGCAATAAGGATGCCACTGTTAAATGCAGAGGATATAGCTCATTGGTGGAAAGAGTAAATTGAGGGCTTCTATGACGGGTAGGCCTTGTCTGATGACGTAATAGAGGAAGAAACAGGAATCGACGGGGAAGATGTAGGGGATGCAGTAATAGAATCAGAGTCTGAAGAAGGCTTGGAAGACTTAAGATCAAATAAACCTATAGGGATACAAACATTCCATCATTGCGGCAACTGGCAATAGAATGACTGTTCACGTTGGTATGTTGGATGAATGGAACTGGCTGTATACTATCAGAAGAAGACAACAACAGGAG
Source organism: Schistocerca americana (assembly GCF_021461395.2). Taxonomy (NCBI): domain Eukaryota; kingdom Metazoa; phylum Arthropoda; class Insecta; order Orthoptera; family Acrididae; genus Schistocerca; species Schistocerca americana. The sequence goes on along the minus strand of NC_060120.1, from coordinate 658,188,697 downwards.
ACCATTGCGAATTTCCGCACAATCACCTTAAAAGTCCATGTAGCCAACCTGCAAGATACACTCGTCTTCGTCAACCGTTAAAATCAACAGTAACAGAACAATGTATTTCCATGGGACACTCCTCGGGACACTACAGAACAAAAATTTTAGCACCAGTTTCCAGCTTTTGGGATTCAGTAATCAAAGAATCGGTAGCAATACGTCTTGTCGATTATCTTATACATCGCGATAACGGCTTTTTAGTGGATAAAAATTGGAATCGTACAATCAAAATTTTCCTGTCACAGAGGACTCTACGGGGTCATTCGACACTCAGGGATTAGATCATCTCTAACTTCCAACACTGAGGACAGCAAATAGACCTCGGCTGTCCCGCGCATTTCATCACGTGAAACATGCGCCGAAAGACGCCAGCACATTTTGCATGCGCGAGATTTGGCACAAGTGTAATGAATGCGCCTGGCCTCTTCAGTAGTTGTCTACTCATCTGAAGATGGCCGGACGTCTCTGTGCCCAAATATTGTCGCAGAATGTCAACGATATCAGGCTGCACACCCGAAAATTACACTCCTGGAAATGGAAAAAAGAACACATTGACACCGGTGTGTCAGACCCACCATACTTGCTCCGGACACTGCGAGAGGGCTGTACAAGCAATGATCACACGCACGGAACAGCGGACACACCAGGAACCGCGGTGTTGGCCGTCGAATGGCGCTAGCTGCGCAGCATTTGTGCACCGCCGCCGTCAGTGTCAGCCAGTCTGCCGTGGCATACGGAGCTCCATCGCAGTCTTTAACACTGGTAGCATGCCGCGACAGCGTGGACGTGAACCGTATGTGCAGTTGATCGACTTTGAGCGAGGGTGTATAGTGGGCATGCGGGAGGCCGGGTGGACGTACCGCCGAATTGCTCAACACGTGGGGCGTGAGGTCTCCACAGTACATCGATGTTGTCGCCAGTGGTCGGCGGAAGGTGCACGTGCCCGTCGACCTGGGACCGGACCGCAGCGACGCACGGATGCACGCCAAGACCGCAGGATCCTACGCAGTGCCGTAGGGGACCGCACCGCCACTTCCCAGCAAATTAGGGACACTGTTGCTCCTGGGGTATCGGCGATGACCATTCGCAACCGTCTCCATGAAACTGGGCTACGGTCCCGCACACCGTTAGGCCGTCTTCCGCTCACGCCCCAACATCGTGCAGCCCGCCTCCAGTGGTGTCGCGACAGGCGTGAATAGAGGGACGAATGGAGACGTGTCGTCTTCAGCGATGAGAGTCGCTTCTGCCTTGGTGCCAATGATGGTCGTATGCGTGTTTGGCGCCGTGCAGGTGAGCGCCACAATCAGGACTGCATACGACCGAGGCACACAGGGCCAGCACCCGGCATCATGGTGTGAGGAGCGATCTCCTACACTTGCCGTACACCACTGGTGATCGTCGAGGGGACACTGAATAGTGCACGGTACATCCAAACCGTCATCGAACCCATCGTTCTACCATTCCTAGACCGGCAAGGGAACTTGCTGTTCCAACAGGACAATGCACGTCCGCATGTATCCCGTGCCACCGAACGTGCTCTAGAAGGTGTAAGTCAACTACCCTGGCCAGCAAGATCTCCGGATCTGTCCCCCATTGAGCATGTTTGGGACTGGATGAAGCGTCGTCTCACGCGGTCTGCACGTCCAGCACGAACGCTGGTCCAACTGAGGCGCCAGGTGGAAATGGCATGGCAAGCCGTTCCACAGGACTACATCCAGCATCTCTACGATCGTCTCTATGGGAGAATAGCAGCCTGCATTGCTGCGAAAGGTGGATATACACTGTACTAGTGCCGACATTGTGCATGCTCTGTTGCCTGTGTCTATGTGCCTGTGGTTCTGTCAGTGTGATCATGTGATGTATCTGACCCCAGGACTGTGTCAATAAAGTTTCCCCTTCCTGGGACAATGAATTCACGGTGTTCTTATTTCAATTTCCAGGAGTGTATTATAAGAGGAAATACGCTGGAAAAATTTCGGAAGTTACATTATCCATATAATTCCGAAGAGAGCAAAAGCCGACAAGTGCGAGAGTTATCCTATAATTAGCTCCACAGCTCATGTACACAAGCTGCTGACCAAAATAATACACAAAGGAATCGAAAAGAAAATCTCTTGAATGATACGTTTGGCTTTAGGAATGATGAAGGCAACAGAGAGGCAGTTCTAACATTGTGAGTGAAACTGGATGCAAGAATGCAGAAAAGTGCGTTCGACATTGTAAAACGATGCAAGATGTTCCAAATCTTGAAAAAATTAGGTATAAGCTGTAGGGAAAGACGGGTAATATGCAAGACCCAAGAGGTAACAATAAGACTGGAAGACGAACGAAGTGCTTGGATTAAAGCGAATGTAAGCGAGAGGTATACTTTCGCCACACTTTTTCAGTCTATACATCGAAAACAGAACGATGGAAACAAAAGGAAGGAAGAAGAAACGGTTAAGGCTTCAGGGTGAAAGGACATCAGTGATAAGATTCGCTGATGACATTGTTATCCTCGGTGAAAGTGAAGAATTACAACATGGAATGGATGAACAGTCTAATGACTATGGAATGTGGACTGAGAGTAAACCGAAGAAAGACGAAAGTAATAAGAAGTGGGAGAAACGAGAAAAGAGAGAAACTTAACATCATAATTGGTGATCACGAAGTATATGAAGTAAAGGAGTTCTACTACCTAGGCAGAAAAATAACCCAATACGGACAGAGCAAGCATTGGAAAAATATTAATATTAATTTTAATAATTAACAGCCTCAGTTGCACTGTTTGCCTAGAATTTACCTGAGTTTCAGTCGGGATAACCCAACCTTTTTCAGAAGAACGTTGGGTTATCCCGACTGAAACCTAGGTTTCTGAGGCTGTTAACTATTAAAATTAAAATTAATATTTACACAGTTGCTGAAAGGGCCGCGAAATGTTGAAGATATTGAAATTGGCAAAATAGTCTTTCGTGGCCAAGACAAGCCTGCTAGGATCAAACATAGGTCTTAATTTCAGAAAGAAATTTCTGAGAATGTACATTTGGACCACATTATTCATTGGTAGTGAGACATGGACAATGAAAACACCAGAACAGAAGAGAATCGAAGCCTTTGAGATGTGGTGCTATGGAAGAATGCTCAAAATTAGATGTACTGAGAAGGTATGGAATAACGGGGTTCTTCGCAGAATCGGCGAGGGAAACAACATATGGGTAATAGTGATAAGAAGAAGGGACATCTATTAATACATCAGGGAATAACTTAGATGGTACTAGCGGTAGCTATAGAAGGTAAAACCTGCAGAAGACAGAGATTGGAATACGTTCAGCAAATAATTGAGGATGTAGGTTACAACTGCTACTCTGACATGAAAATGTTGAAATGCGGAGGGGTTTCACAGCGGGGAGCATCAAACCAGTCAGAAGATTGATGAATCAAAGAAAGAAAAAGGCAAGGAAAACAAAAACAAAGAGGGAGCACTAAGACTAAAAGACTGAGAACAAAGTGGTCGGTTTAAAAATGGTGTAAGACAAGGATGTAGCCTTTCGCCCCTACTGTTCAATCTTTTATAGAAGAAAACTCGCTGCCTGACAAAATAAGACTGAAGCACCAAGAAACATGTCTGTGTAGCTAACAATATGTACACCCCATCGGCGTGTTTGCAAATATGTAGATGATTAGAGTTATCATTCTGGGTGCCAGGTAGAACGGCCACAAGAGTGTGTTAGGGTCCTTCGTGTTCAGTATTCTTACCAGTTCTGGTACGGTATACAGGATGTAACAAAAATATCGGCACAAATGTCAGGACACATTCCTCATACGTAGACGAATCAGTTATGTTATATGGACATTGGTCTAGATAAGCTTTGTTTCTTTGTTACAACTCAGCTTCTATAACTAATTAATAATCGGAAACAACCACGAACAGAACGTACCATGATACCCCATGCAATCGTTTCTCACAGAAGGTGTTCAATATGTCACCCACTGGCTTTGATACATACATCAAAACGCCGTCCTAGTGATCTCGGATGCACTGATGTATCCCTGGAGTATTGCTTGTGGTTTCGCAGCCCTCCATAACACGGCTACGGAGTCTCTGAACATCTTTTACTGTGCTTCATACGCATCTGCTTTCAAGCGGCTCCACAGTTAAAAGTCCAGTGGCCTTAGGTCCGGAGAACGTGGAGGCCAGACAGTTCGTCCAGCTATACCTATTAATTTTTGTACTGACACTAGGGCCGTCGTCAACTACAAGAAGAGTTGCCGCCTGCCGCTGGTCACGAGTATCAGGCTTAAATCCTCCATGCTCCCTATGTCGATTATCAGTGCCTTCAAACTTTTTCCTGCCCGGCGTCTTCATCCTGGAAATCTCTCCCGGTACAAACGCTGAGCGCGAGCTCCATTGCCGTCAACTAATCCACACACCGAGTCAGAATCTACCATCTGTGCATTTGTGCAAACTGCCATTGCAGGGGCCAAGTCTGTGATTAATTTTACGTAGTAACGCGTGTGCTTGCAACAGTCGTACTGATCGCTGGAATGGTGATGTTACCTTAAACAACCGATGACGTACGTCGCATGGCAACAGTGACAAGTAAAACAAAACACTGGCGATTCAGAACGTAGACGTCACCGAGATTCCAAAGCCTAGTTCTTGTTTGTTCCTCGCCAATTTTGATATAACATAATTTCTCTGTCTGCTTATTTGGAATGTGTCCTTTTGTGCCGTTCATTCTTTTAACACCCTGTACAAGGGGCATAATGGTGCATGTTATTGTGTGATCACAGAAGGACACGAAGATGTTGTGTACTACTGCGAGACAGCGTTATCAGCACATTCCAGGGTTTGGAAAGTGCTTCATTATAGGTCTCCAATTGCTTGTTCGGTGGAATTATTTTGTGGAACATCTGAGGTGTGACAGTGACATAATGTTGGACTGTGTGTGAACGTGAGGGCAGACATTTTCGGTATTAAGGTTCTGGTCGACCAGGTCTGACCTCCACAAGAAAGGGTCTCCGTATTGAGCACCAAGCATGTTGTTACCCTTTCGCATCTGCGCCCGCCATCCGAGAACATGTGATGGATTCCTTGCAACATTCTGTGTCATGATAAACTAATGATCGTAGGCTAGAAGCTGCCTGACTAGAGGATTACCGTCCAGCACGACCGTCAAGCTTTGGAAAGATGGTGTGGTCGGGAAGTGTGGACTGCTGATCAACAGCGTCGTGTTGTGTTCAGTGATTAATCACCATTCTTCACTACCCTGGATGACCGAGGTCCACGAGTATGCCAGCGACCTGGAGTGAAATTTCATTCTTCCATTGTTCTGGAGAAGCAAAGCGGTGTGTGCTCCTGGTGTCATGGTGTGGAGGGACATTATGACACGGACATTCTGCGTCCTCACTTGTTACCTCTCATACGAAAGCATCGTTGTGCTATACTTCAACAGGACAATGCTCGTCCACAGAGGACAATTGTCTCTATCAGCAGTCTGAGTGGAGATAACCCAATCGCCAATCCACAGATTTGTCACCAGTACAACATGTGTAGTACCAGCCCGGATAACAAAACACCCCTACTGCTTTTAGTGGCCCATTTCCTACCCTAATTTCTTGAGCATTAAATACGACTGCAATCCATTACTTTTGCTTTGTTTTTGTTAATGTTCACCTTAAACCCCCCTTTCAACCGCTGTTCCAAATCCTTTCTTGTCTCTGACAGAACTATAACGTCACTGGCAAACCGCACAGTTATTTTATTTTCCCTCTGAACTTTGATTCCCTTTGCAAATTTTTGTTTTTTGTTTTTGTACGACTTGGTTCAAAATGGTTCAAATGGCTCTGAGAACTATGGGATTTAACATCTGAGGTCATCATTCCCCTAGAACTTAGAACTACTTAAACCCAACTAACCCGCCGGCCGCGGTGGTCTCGCGGTTCTAGGCGCGCAGTCCGGAACCGCGCGACTGCTACGGTCGCAGGTTCGAATCCTGCCTCGGGCATGGATGTGTGTGATGTGCTTAGGTTAGTTAGGTTTAAGTAGTTCTAAGTTCTAGGGGACTTATGACCACAGCAGTTGAGTCCCATAGTGCTCAGAGCCATTTGAACCATTTGAACCTAACTAACCTAAGGACATCGCACACACCCATGATCGAGGCAGGATTCGAACCTGCGACCGTAGCGGTCACGCGGTTCCAGACTATAGCGCCTAGAACCGCTCGGCCACCCCGTACGGTGTGTTATCATCACTTTTCATTCGGGTCATAACGTTGGATGGCGAGAGATGGAGCACACCTTTGTAACGGTGCAAGTACTGGGCTTTTCACTTGCGACTATATCATGCATATACCTCAAAAACCACATGTCGACGGAACCCATACCCCTTGTGTCAGTTATAGTTGACACAGATCGCCAGCAAATACAGCAGAGACAGGCTACAAAGCAGCGATGTATCGCCATTTCAATGGTGTAGAAGGATAGTCACGTGACTGGAGAAGCCAAATGAGCACACTTTTGTTCAAAGTAGTATTCCTCAAACCAGACTAACACACCCCCATCCAGAACCACAGATTGGCTGTAGGGGGAAATTGCTAAACCAAATACAAGCACCTCTAATACATTGATAGGCACGGGAGCAGAAATATCACTGCTGAACGCTCTAAATATCGAAAACGTTTGTCAGAATTGATCAGTCGCGGTACATGTTGGTATACGCCTGCAGGCCTGTTAGAGTGCGTGGAAAACTACATATGGTAAAACATACTGCTTAGAAACAAGCCACTTTTCAGAGAGGTACTGTAAGTTATGTCTTACGGGGGATTGTTCATCATGTGGCTATGTTCCTTGATAGTTCTGCCACCATTTCATACAGGTGAACGATGTTGGCACCCACTGTCCAATCGCACGCTTAAATTTTTGTTCCAATCACAATACAACAATACACCACAGCATTGCTCCCTGGCACTGTTTGGTTTCAGAAACACGGCTTGAACACGAGGATTCTTTTCTTGTGCCCGAAGTCATGAGAATTTCTGTTCTGTAGAACTCACTTGGGACCATTAGGCTAGATGTGAATGCTTCGGACTCAGTTGCGACTCATATTCGTGGTTTGCTGGCCCCAGTTACTAGGTTGTGTGGCTCTATGATATCCCATATCTCTCAGTGGCTAGTGGAGTTTACGTCACGACGGATTGTCTCCGTTCATCAGTGTTAATCGAGGCGTCACCTCCTCGCTATGAAGTTTTCAGTAATTCAAAAAATGGTTCAAATGGCTCTGAGCACTATAGGAACTAACTTCTGAGGTCATCAGTCCCCTAGAACTTAGAAATACTTAAACCTAACTAACCTAAGGACGTCACACACATCCATTCCCAAGGCAGGATTCAAACCTGCGACTGTAGCGGTCGCGCGGTTCCAACTGTAGCGCCTAGAACCGCTCGGCCACTCCGGCCGGCTTTCAGTAATTCAGTTGCTCCTGAGTGTAACATGTTCCCCATTTTTTCAAAGATGTGTAACACATTCTTGGATATAATGTCTGTCCCTTACGCAAAACACTGTTTTTTCATGTAGACACAAGTAGGTGCCAGCGCCTAAGTGCCAATTTCAGTGGGTTCCTGCATTAATTTCTACCGAACGGGATAACACAGCCCTTTGATATGGATTACTGTGAGGTGTGATACTATCCCTGCAATAATACATCGTGTGTGGGTGATCATTTTCCATTCCTGAAAGGGTGAATATGCTATATAATAACTATATTATCAGCTACTTTTTGAAAATAATTGGACATAGCCAATCCTTTGCTATAGTCCTAAAACAAATTAATGTCTCCTCCAGTCCCATCCATATATTTCCAGTATCTGCATGACTTGCAAGTACTGAGCCTTTTCAGAATGAGATTTTCACTCTGCAGCGGAGTGTGCGCTGATATGAAACTTCCTGGCAGATTAAAACTGTGTGCCCGACCGAGACTCGAACTCGGGACCTTTGCCTTTCGCGGGCAAGTGCTCTACCAACTGAGCTACCGAAGCACGACTCACGTCCGGTACCCACAGCTTTACTTCTGCCAGTATCTCGTCTCTTACCTTCCAAACTTTACAGAAGCTCTTCTGCGAACCATGCAGAACTAGCACTCCTGAAAGAAAGGATATAGCGGAGTTCGAGTCTCGGTCGGGCACACAGTTTTAATCTGCCAGGAAGTTTCATATCAGCGCACACTCCGCTGCAGAGTGAAAATCTCATTCTGGAAACATCCCCCAGGCTGTGGCTAAGACATGTCTCCGCTATATCCTTTCTTTCAGGAGTGCTAGTTCTGAATGGTTCGCAGAAGAGCTTCTGTAAAGTTTGGAAGGTAGGAGACGAGATACTGGCAGAAGTAAAGCTGTGGGTACCGGACGTGAGTCGTGCTTCGGGAGCTCAGTTGGTAGAGTACTTGCCCGCGAAAGGCAAAGGTCCCGAGTTCGAGTCTCGGTCGGGCACACAGTTTTAATCTGCCAGGAAGTTTCACTAAGCCTTTTGTTGTCATCACGTTCACTTCAGAAGTGCAATTGGGTTGAATCTCATTAATCGTGAAATCAAAACCTATCAAACTTTTACGTTTCGTGAAGTACACTTGTCTAGATTAAGAGAGCGGCCTGTATTTTCTTGATATCTGAAAAGACATTTCAACAAACGTTCTGAGAATGTAAGTGACACTAAGAGCAAACTCATCAATATTTAACATGTACAGCAGTCTCTCTATCGTTCTGCTCTAGGGAACTCCTGAAATTAATTTTACACAACAGTGAGTCTCCACCAAGGTGACATAATGATTCTGCTCCTCAGAAAGTTGTTATCAGTCGAATACCTTGACAACTTTCCCATGTGGATAAATTTACAGTAGCCGTAGTTGGCATGATATTGAATTAGAACCTTTTCGAATAGCTAAAACTACTGAATCCACTCTACCCATGTAGAAAAAGAATAAATTCACCAAGGTACTGCAGAGAACATGTATTTTCACCACAATTTCAAGTCAAATATTTTATGATATGTTCTACCATCATACTTGTAGGAATAAAGTACAATATGGGGTTAGTAGAATGAATATTGATACTGCTGGAAAAGGAAAGTTAATCCTTACCTGAAAATCAAGTAGCCGGACTTCTGAAACTTCTCCATTCATATATTTAAACATCATGTTGTTCTTCCAGCAATCACCATGAGTCAATACCGGAAGCTTTGTTTGCGTCTTGATCTGTTCCATCCTTTCATATGAAACATCGAGAAAGCATTCATCCAATGTCCTGTATCTTTCTGAATATTCTTCATAGCCAGGACATTTGTCCAACTCATTCGCTAGTGCTTTGAAGAACTGTGTGCATGTAGATGCCATTAGCTGCCGAAAGTTTTTCTCTGTGAATATGTGCATACAAAAGTTGTCCTTGTAGTGGGGCTGTTTGCTGAGCAGATAGACTGAAGCGGCGTGCAGCCGAGCGTATGCCCGTAGCGCGACTGCACAGTGTTTGAGGTCTAGCGGTTGGCCAGCCTGAGCCAGCCTGAAGCCAGCCATTGACAGGTCCTCCATCACGAGGAAAGTCGCGGGCTGCCGCCCCCATTGGTAGCACTTGGCTGCCAACGGCCGGAACTCGTCACCTTCCAGTGCTGCCAACTGCTCATAGAGTTGTGGCATCACATCGTACAGCATCTCTGCCTCAGTCTTGAACACATCTGACTTTTCTGCCACAGCATTAAGTTCGCCAGACCCAAGGGTGGTTTTCACTATTAGGGTTTTCTTGTGTGTCTCTTCATTGCCTTCATATCTCAGACAGGCAGTCACTCTGAAAATTAAGCTTAAATAGCCAAGCCCTTCAGCATTTGCATAGTGGACACTTAAGGAATCCACAGTAATTTTCTTACGTTCTGCAGTCTTCAAAGCAGATTCTATGAAAGCGTGATTTATCCATGAAGGTGGCGGAACTCGTGTATCAGTCGATAATTCCATGACGCTAATTTGCCTCAAAACCAAATCTGTGGAGAGAGAAAATAGTCACATCGTAACATAAACAGGCTAATGACACTATAGCTCACAGATTCTGAAAACGGAGCCGATCAATGATACATATTATCTTCTTTAATCCTCTGCCCCCCCCCCCCCCCCTCTCTCTCTCTCTCTCTCTCTCTCTCTCTCTCTCTCTCTCTCTCTCTCTCTCTCTCTCTCTCTCTGTGTGTGTGTGTGTGTGTGTGTGTGTGTGTGTGTGTGTGTGTGTGTGTGTGTGTGTGTGTGTGTGTGTCTCTTTCTCTCTTCAGACACACACACACACACAAACAAACACACACACACACACACACACACACACACACACACACACACACAAACGAAAAACACATTCTCCCCCACTTACATCATATAGCTAGCTTGAATTAGGAAAACGTATAGTTGTTTTATTCATACCACTCAATGGAACTAGCAAAAATCGTTGTTGTTAGTATTGCTTTGACTGAGTATTATAATTATTCCTTGATGATGCTATGACTGATGGCTAACGGTGATGGTGAACTGACGCAATTATACTGCTGACGAGCAGTTAGTGACGTGCATATGTCAGTTGGACACAGAAAGAGGTATTGTGTACAGAGCCAGAAAGTACTATTATAATGAAAACCGATATGGGTCTAATAAATTATTTTATCACCACTTATATGAGTGAGTCAGCATACATTAATGAGAGAGCATGTTCACTTGATGATATTTCTAAAACTAGTGTTATGTATTGATGTATGTGAGTGAAATACGTTGCAGCGACCTTGAGCAGCGAGTTGAAGCCTGCCATGATAGTACTCATTGTTTTCAGGTACCATGCTTCAAGTGCGTCTGTTAGTCTCTGATGGGTCCGTGATACATGACAGATCATACAGGGGGAAAGTAACTTGTGTGTCCTTCAAAAATGGTTCAAATGGCTCTGAGCACTATGGGACTTAACATTTGAGGTCATCAGTCCCCTAGACTTAGAACTACTTAAACCTAACCAACCTAAGGACATCACACACATCCATGCACGAGGTAGGATTCGAACCTGCTACCGCAGCAGCAGTGCGGTTGCAGACTGAAGGGCCTAGAACAGCTCGGCCGCAACGGACGACTTCTCATTCAAAAGTACTCATTATATGTAAGACTATAAAAGACACCTGCCTCACCTTGTGATTTCCACAGCGATAGCAGGACTATATCTGTTAGGACTGAGGTATGTGAATAGAAATTCCTATTTGAACATGTTGTAGATGTTAATAGCTCAGCTCGAATATAAGGTAGTTAAGTGTCTTGTTCCTTATGAACAGTTTCAACACACCAGGATTCGGTATGGTTCTGCAGCTTTTCAATACCATTAAAATGGCCACCATTAAGCCTGGACCTTACGACGCTATACAACTCATTATGGAGAATAATGAAGTCTCTTGTGGCTCCATGTTGGTATAGTAACAGTGTACAGTAAGTTTCTGGACATGTTACACGTGAGATGCACCAGATGTCAAGGGCGACATTAAATATGGCGCTACCATAGATTATTTATGAATACCTGTATCCATAGAAAGGTAGATATCATCATGTTTGTGCACCCAAACGACAAGGATGACAAACACAGCCCTATCAGAGATTATCAGTGACAAACTGTACCTATAAAAGCATGTGCATCAGTCATATCTATCCACCCACAACTCACATTGCGCCATCCCCATATTCACTGAATCTTAACATATTACACATTTGACATATAAATAAATAATGTACTGATAAATGTAATAATATATATATTACGACAGTTGTCCGTGTTTTTAAGTGGAACCGAAAACGTTATGGCACAACGAGAAAAGATTTCTGGAAGCAAATGTTTAGAATGTGGCAGCATATGGGTGTGAAGATAGGACTCTTGCATGGGAGAGTAGGAGAAGACTAAATTGTTTTGAGATGTGTCATCACAGGCGAACAGTTATCGTCTTCTGACTAGTTTGATGGGATACGACACGAACTCCACTCCAGAGCCGATCATTTCATCTCAGAGTAGTACTTGCAAACTACGTGCTCAATTATCTGCTGGATGAATTCCAGTCTCAGCCTCCTTCTACAGTTTTTACCCTCACAGCTCAGCCAAGAACCACGGAAGCTATTCCGTCATGTCTTAACAAATGTCCTACCATCCTGTCCCTTCCGCTTCTCAGCATTTTCCATACATTCCTGCCCCTCTGACCCTGCAGAGAACTGCCTTACTCCTTACCTCATGAGTCTACCTAATTTTCAACACTCTTCTGTAGCATCACATCTCATCCTTCTCCAAACTCACATTTTCAGAAACGTTGTCTTTAGTGTAAGACCTATGCTTGATACTAGAAGGTATCTCTTGGCCAGAAATGCCATTTTTGCCTGTGCTAGTTTGATTTTCGTCTTCCTTGCTCCGTCCATCATGGGTTATTTTGCTGACTGGGTAGCAGAATTCCTTAACGTCAAGTACTTCGTGATCACCAGTAGTGAGGTTATGTTTCTTACTGTCCTCATTTCTGCTACTTCTCATTACTGTCGTCTTTCTCCGATTTACTATCAATTCATATTCTGTACGCATTAGATTGTTCTTTAGTTCAACAGATCCTATTTCTTCACGTTCACTGACGATAGGAATGTCATCAGTGAATCTTATAATGGATTTCCTTTCATCTTGAATTTTAATCCCCTTCTTGAAACTTTCTTACACTCGTCATTGCTTCTCTATATGTAAATTGGACAGTATGGCTGAACACCTAAATCTATATCTTACACCCATTTTAATTCGAGATCTTCGTAGTTGGTCTTCCACACTTATTGCTCCCTCTTGCTTCTTATACCGTCTTTCCCTATTTGTCTCAGGTCTTCGAATATCTTCCACCATTTCGCTATTTTCAATGATGTTTCTATGTTGACAAATTCTATCAACGTGCCTTGATTTTTTTCTTCAGCCTTGCTTTCATTATAAAATGCAACGTCAGAAGATTCAGTAGCTATGACCGCTATACACACATTCTTCCATATAAACTCTCACTGTTGTTACTCGTACAAAGGTAAGGTTCTTCAAGTACATTCAGAATCTTTGTTGTTCATCAGGCAGACGTATTTTGTAAAGATTATGAATAAACAAATTAGTACATTTGTCTTCTTTTTTTTAAAAAAAACCTCTTCAATACAGCGAAGCACTTGCAGTCTATGTCCTCAGTCATTTCCTGGCTATATTCCAATCTTTGTCTTCTTCCACAGTCCAATTCATTTAACCGCCCTCTGATACTATGGAGGTTACTTTGTGATGTTTTAACAGATGTCCTACCAACCTGTCCCATCCCTTCTTCTTGTCACTGTTTTCAAATGTTCAAATGTGTGCGAAATCTTATGGGACTTAACTGCTAAGGTCATCAGTCCCTAAGCTTACACACTATTTAACCTAAATTATCGTAAGGACACGTAAAGTGTATCCACAGGACATGTAGCCTGTAACTGAAGAAGTGTCATGATGATCTCTCCATTGGCGAAAGATTCCGGAATAGTCCCCCATTCGGATCTCCGGGAGGGGACTGCCAAGGGGGAGGTTACCATGAGAAAAAGATTGAATAATCTACGAAAGGATAACGTTCTACGAGTTGGGGCGTGGAATGTCAGAAGCTTGAACGTGGTAGGGAAACTAGAAAATCTGAAAAGGGAAATGGAAAGGCTCAATCTAGATATAGTAGAGGTCAGTGAAGTGAAGTGGAAGGAAGACAAGGATTTCTGGTCAGATGAGTATCGGGTAATATCAACAGCAGCAGAAAATGGTATAACAGGTGTAGGATTCGTTATGAATAGGAAGGTAGGGCAGAGGGTGTGTTACTGTGAACAGTTCAGTGACCGGGTTGTTCTAATCAGAATCGACAGCAGACCAACACCGACAACGATAGTTCAGGTATACATGCCGACGTCGCAAGCTGAAGATGAACAGATAGAGAAAGTGTATGAGGATATTGAAAGGGTAATGCAGTATGTAAAGGGGGACGAAAATCTAACAGTCATGGGCGACTGGAATGCAGTTGTAGGGGAAGGAGTAGAAGAAAAGGTTACAGGAGAATATGGGCTTGGGACAAGGAATGAAAGAGGAGAAAGACTAATTGAGTTCTGTAACAAGTTTCAGCTAGTAATAGGGAATACCCTACTCAAGAATCACAACAGGAGGAGGTATACTTGGGAAAGGCCGGGAGATACGGGAAGATTTCAATTAGATTACATCATGGTCAGACAGAGATTCCGAAATCAGATACTGGATTGTAAGGCATACCCAGGAGCAGATATAGACTCAGATCACAACATAGTAGTGATGAAGAGTAGGATGAAGTTCAAGACATTAGATAGGAAAAAACAATACGCAAAGAAGTGGGATACGGAAGTACTAAGGAATGACGAGATACGTTTGAAGTTCTCTAACGCTATAGATACAGCTGTGGTGTCACCGCCAGACACCACACTTGCTAGGTGGTAGCTTTAAATCGGCCGCGGTCCATTAGTACATGTCGGACCCGCGTGTCGCCACTGTGTGATCGCAGACCGAGCGCCACCACAAGGCAGGTCTCGAGATACGGAGTAGCACTCGCCCCAGTTGTACGGACGACATAGCTAGCGATGCACACTGACGAAGCCTCGGTCATTAGCCGAGCCAATAGTTAGAATAGCCTTCAGCTAAGTCAATGGCTACGACCTAGCAAGGCGCCATTAGTAACATTGCATGTATCTAAAGAGTCTCACTTGTATCGCCACAATCTCCAGATGTACCAAAAGGATGGATTAAAGTTAAGTATCCCAGAAGCTACGTACTTTTCTTTATAGCATTCATTACGTATCCTGTTTCAGACCTCACGCAATCCTGCTTTAGCTTAGCGCGTGTCTTTCAGCTTCCTCTCATTGTGTCTAGGCTGTCTTGTCTAGACACAACAACAGCAATAAGGAATAGCGCAGTAGGCAGTACAGTTGAAGAGGAATGGATATCTCTAAAAAGGGCCATCACAGAAGTTGGGAAGGAAAACATAGGTACAAAGAAGGTAGCTGCGAAGAAACCATGGGTAACAGAAGAAATACTTCAGTTGATTGATGAAAGGAGGAAGTACAAACATGTTCCGGGAAAATCAGGAATACAGAAATGCAAGTCGCTGAGGAATGAAATAAATAGGAAGTGCAGGGAAGCTAAGACGAAATGGCTGCAGGAAAAATGTGAAGACATCGAAAAAGATATGATTGTCGGAAGGACAGACTCAGCATACAGGAAAGTCAAAACAAACTTTGGTGACATTAAAAGCAACGGTGGTAACATTAAGACTGTAACGGGAATTCCACTGTTAAATGCAGAGGAGAGAGCAGATAGGTGGAAAGAATGCATTGAAAGCCTATGAGGGTGAAGATTTGTCTGATGTGATAGAAGAAGAAACAGGAGTCGATTTAGAAGAGATAGTGGCTCCAGTATTAGAATCGGAATTTAAAAGAGCTTTGGAGGACTTACGGTCAAATAAGGCAGAAGGGATAGATAACATTCCATCAGAATTTCTAAAATCATTGGGGGAAGTGGCAACAAAACGATTATTCACGTTGGTGTGTAGAATATATGAGTCCGGCGACATACCATCTGACTTTCGGAAAAGCATCATCCACACAATTCCGAAGACGGCAAGAGCTGACAAGTGCGAGAATTATCGCACAATCAGCTTAACAGCTCACGCATCGAAGCTGCTTACAAGATTAACATACAGAAGAATGGAAAAGAAAATTGAGAATGCGCTAGGTGACGATCAGTTTGGCTTTAGGAAAAGTAAAGGGACGAGAGAGGCAATTCTGACGTTACGGCTAATAATGGAAGCAAGGCTAAAGAAAAATCAAGACACTTTCATAGGATTTGTCGACCTGGAAAAAGCGTTCGACAATATAAAATGGTGCAAGCTGTTCGAGATTCTGAAAAAAGTTGGGGTAAGCTATAGGGAAAGACGGGTCATATACAATATGTACAACAACCAAGAGGGAATAATAAGAGTGGACGATCAAGAACGCTCGTATTAAGAAGGGTGTAAGACAAGGCTGTAGCCTTTTGCCCCTACTCTTCAATCTGTACATCGAGGATGCAATGATGTAAATAAAAGAAACGTTCAGGAGTGGAATTAAAATCCAAGGTGAAAGGATATCAATGATACGATTCGCTGATGACATTGCTATCCTGAGTGAAAGTGAAGAAGAATTAAATGATCTGCTGAACGGAATGAACAGTCTAATGAGTACACAGTATGGTTTGAGACTAAACCGGAGAAAGACGAAGGTAATGGGAAGTAGTAGAAATGAGAACAGCGAGAAACTTAACATCAGGATTGATAGTCACGAAGTCAATGAAGTTAAGGAATTCTGCTACCTAGGCAGTAAAATAACCAATGACGGAGGGAGCAAAGAGGACATCAAAAGCAGATTCGCTATGGCAAAAAAGGCATTTCTGGGCAAGAGAAGTCTACTAATATCAAATACCGGCCTTAATTTGAGGAAGAAATGTCTGAGGATGTACGTCTGGAGTACAGCATTGTATGGTAGTGAAGCATGGACTGTGGGAAAACCGGAACAGAAGAGAATCGAAGCATTTGAGATGTGGTGCTATAGACGAATGTTGAAAATTAGGTGGACTGATAAGATAAGGAATGAGGAGGTTCTACGCAGAATCGGAGAGGAAAGGAATATGTGGAAAACACTCATAAGGAGAAGGGACAGGATGGAAGGACATCAGCTAAGACATGAAGGAATGACTTCCATGGTACTAGAGGGAGATGTAGAGGGCAAAAACTGTAGAGGAAGACAGAGATTGGAATACGTCAAGCAAATAATTGAGGACGTAGGTTGCAAGTGCTACTCTGAGAAGAAGAGGTTAGCACAGGAAAGGAATTCGTGGCGGGCCGCATCAAACCAGTCAGTAGACTGAAAAAAAAAAAAAAAAAAAAAAAAAAAAAAAAAAATCCTAAGGACAAACACACACACCCATGCCCGAGGGAGGACTCGAACCTCCGCCGGGATCAACCGCACAGTCAATGTCACTGTTTTCCACATACTCCTTTCCTCACCGATTCTGCGGAGAACCTCTTCATTCTTTACCTTATCAGTCCACCTAGTTTTCAACAGTCTTTTGTAGCACCACACCTCATTTGCTTCGCTTCTCTTCTGTTCCGACTTTCTAACAGTCCATGCTTCACTACCACACAGTGCTGTGCTCCAAATGCACTTTCCGAGAAATTTCTTCCTCAAACTGATATTAATAGACTTGCCTCGGCCAGCATGCCCTTTTCGACAGTACTAGTCGGTTTTTAATGTCCTCATTGTTCCGTACGTCATGGCTTGTTTTGCCGCATAGATAGCAGTATTCCTTACCTTTAGATACTTTTGATCGTCAGTGCTGATATTTAGTTTCTCGCTGTTCTCATTTCTGCTACTTCTCATTACTTTTGTCTTTCTTCGATTTACTCTCAGTCCACATTATGTACTCATTAGGCTGTTCATTCTCTTCAACAGACCCTGTAATTCTTCATATTCACTACGGACAGCAATGTCATCAACGAATATTATCCTTCGTATTCATTTTATTTGTGTCGTTGCTTCGATGTATAGATCGAACAGCAGGGGCGAAATGCTACATCCCTGTATTACACCCTTTTCAATCCAGACATTTCTTCCAATCTTATTGTTCCCCTTAGATCTTGTTCATACTGTAAATTATAAGTATTTCCACGAAGTTTCCTACTATTTGTCTCGGAATTCCGAACGCATTGCACAACTTCACATTGTCGAATGCTTCCGTGGTCAACCGCATCTTCAGAACTGTCTCCTTGGCGCCTTTACCTTTCCTAAAGCCAAACTGATGGTCATCTAATACCAAAGCTCTTGTAAATTGTAATGCATGATTCCCTATCTCATTTATATCGACTCATCTTTTTACTTGTATCATATCATCTGAGAAGCCCTTTCCCTCATAGAGGACTTCAGTATACTCTTTCCAGCTATTAACTCTCTCCTCTGCGTTTAACGGTGCAGTTCCTGTTGCACTCCTAATGTTACCGACCTTGATTTTAATCTCACCGAAGGTTCTTTTGGCTTTTCTGTATGCTGAGTCTGTCCTTCCGAAAATCATTGCTCTTTCGATGTCTTCACACTTTTCATGCACTCATTGCGCCTGACTTACGAGCCTATCTTGTGTATTTCTTTCTTAAGTGACCCGTACCTCGGTATTACTGAATTTCCGTGCACGTTTTTTCCATTTTCTTCCTTCCGTCGATCAACTGTTGTATTTACTCTGTGATTCATAGTTTCTTCATAGTTACCTTCCTTGTAGCTTTGTTTTTTTCCCATCTTCTGTGATTGTCCTTTCTGGAGATGTCCATTCCTCTTCAGCTGAAATTCCAACTGAGCTATTCATTATCGCAGTATCTAGGGCGTCAGAGAACTTCATGCCTATGTCGTCATTTCTAAGTACTTCCGTAACACACTTCTTTACGCATTGATTCTACCTAATTGGTCTCAGAAACTTCATCCCACTCTTCATCATTACTAAACTGTGATCTGAGGCTAAATCTGCTCCTGGATGCACCTTAAAATACAGAATCTGATTACGGAACATCTTCCTGAACGTGGTTCAATGTAAGTGGAATCATCCCGTATCTTCCTGCCTTTTCCAAGTATGTCACACTTTCTTGGGAGCCTTGAACAGAACATTTGTTTTGTTAATTGATGTCTGTACTCCGAGAATCAATAAATTGCAAAAAGCAAATTTATTGGTGACCAGATGCTTCTGCGGTTAATGCTCAAAAGATCTGTCGCCACAGTTCGGAGTACGTTCTAATTTACGGTCCGAAGATAGTCTGACTACGGACTGAAACTGATCAACAATAAATGTGATTTGTGCGATCTAGACTGTTTTTGTAAGTGCAGTTGTTAATCGCTGTAGTTCCCAAAATGTTTTCGAAAATATAACTGATGCTTGTTGCAGAATTCAATTACTGTTTCTCCTTTCTCATTCCTACTACCAAGTCCATATTGTCCCATAACGCTTTCTTCTATTCTCTCCCATACTGCCACGTTCCAACCCCCGTGACTATCAGGTTTTCGTCTTCCTTTGTGTTCTGAAGTACCCGTTCAATCTTCTCTTTCAGTCTTTCTCTATATGTTCGTCCTCTGCTTACTACGCCGGCTGGAAAACTGCTGTTATCGATGTTTGTTTGCTGTCGAATTCGATGAGAACAACCCTATAGCGCAGCTGTTCACAGTAACAAACTCTCGGTCCTACCTTCCCATTCATAACGAGTCCTACTCCTGTTATACCATTTTCTGTTGCTGTTGATATTAGCCAATAATCGTCAGGCCGTGCTGTAGCGAATCATTGTCTGAGCTTCCGACTCCAAATCCACAAGTAATAGTTAAGTACTTCCCTTTTAAAAGAGATAAATATCGAAATCGAGCAACGTGCGGTCAGAAAATGCAGGCATGGTTCTCTCCCCCAGTCGATCCGAAAAATACATGAATCAAATGAAGGGATGATTAATCATCAGATGCCTAAAGTGGCGCAGTGAATATGAATGATACCTACAATGAAGTACAAAACACCAGGCACAGGAATTATAAGGATTACACAGAGGTTGAGAAAGAAAAATCGTGCAGAAAACATAACTATTTTCTTGCATTCTGTCTGTATTTATGAGCTTCCTGACTTCGAAGAAAACAATTAACTAATTATGAAATTAATTTACATAATTTCGGTTAAAAACTTAAGCAGTCGAAATGAGTACAGCTCAACTGCTGTTGCATGTTTCATAATTCACAATGTTACAGCTCATTTGACTGGTATTATCAACATAAAGTAACAAGTGCAGTTAAACTCCACCGGAGGGTGGCTAAAATTTGCCAACTTGAAAACACGCGTTGTTGCTCGCGGAAATATCCCAATAGCCGACAACGAACTCCAAACGACACAATGTGAACACTCGTAACTTGCTGGTAGATTAAGTCGAAAATCAACTTTCATGTCCAGGATCGGTGAGCCACAAACCTTGTAGCAATGGGAAGAGCACCACACACTCCGACACCGCATAGATGGCGCCAGAAGGCCCGGCCAAACTATGCGCCAAGGAGATTTCCTCGCTGCTCCACGCCAACCGACCAACTGCCCGCACACAGCCCAGCTAGAAACTATAAGAGCCAGGCCAAAGATAGTCCAAGGTACGAAATCGATACACACAGCTGTTGCCACCCGCGGAAAGAGAGGATAACAGCAGAATCGCGATAACCGCGAGAGACTAAACACAGAATAGCAACCAAGGTTTAATCCAACGCATAGCTTGAGCCAGCCAAGGGCTCAGTCTACCCCCTCAACAAAGGGAGGGGGTGATTCAACCCCTGAGCTTCCTGAACTTGGCTAAGGTGAACCCGATACCGCTTACCTGAACTGTTCTCCTTGACCAACAGATTTACCGGACCTAAAATACGACGATAGTACAAGGCCCCAGAAAACGAGGAGTAAATTTACTAAGATACCCGCCACGCACCTGCCCCCGCGGGAAACTGCGGCCATAAACTTGATCCTTTGGCCTGCCTTTAAAGGTTTCTTGACAATGATTGTAAACTCATCTTGTTTGTTATGTGCTCTGAGTATATTATGCGTGGCCCGGTTCCAGTTTTCCTTGATAACACGAGGACTAATATCGGCTGGAATAAGATCTTGAATTCCCCACAAGTTCGAAAGAGGGGAATTAACCGGATAGGAAAGGATCAAGGAGGCGAGCGTAGCTCGCAAGGCTTCGTGACTGGCGGTATTAAAGGCGAAACTAAACCAGGGAAGACTGGAGTCTCATTTACTAGAGGTTTTCTGATCATAAATAATCAACGGGGACTTAAGATTTCGGTTAACTCCCCCCGCAAATGACCCCTGGGGATAGTACGGGGTGGTCGTGATATGCCTGATACCGTTCTGAAAACAGAAGGCCTGGAAAGGAGCCGAAAGAAAAGCAGGAGTATTATCGCTAACAAGCTGCTTGGGTAGGCCAAAAACACTGAAGACATTAGTTAAATGATAAATAGTGGTGGCAGCGGTAATGTTATGGCTCGGGAGGAGCCAAGTAAATATGGAGAACGCATCGATAATAACTAGTACATATCGATGACCCTTCTTTTTACGAGGTAACGGTCCTAAATAATCATTATAGAGCTTGTGCATAGGACAGGACTCTTGGTTACATTACAAAAGCGGCATTGGGATATCATTTCCCTCAAATCCTGTTTCATCGAGGGCCAAGTTAAATGCTCCTTGATTTTTTGGAGAGTCTTATAAGTACCCAAATGGCTATCCACCAACGAATCATGAAAAGAACGAAAAACCAGACGCACCAAAGTTACAGGCAAGCATATCTTGCACTGCTTAGCCTCGCCCAACCTCTTGCAGAGAGTAACACTCTTAACAACAAAATCATCCAACAGCTCTGCTACCAACACACGTTGCTTAATGGGGCCACATCTTCAAACAACAGGGGAATTTCACCCAATATCATACAATTAAGATTGTCTCCCTCTACCTGCTGGTTTTTCTTACAAGGGAACCTCCCCATCGCACCCCCCTCAGATTTAGTTATACGTTGGCACAGTGGATAGGCCTTGAAAAACTGAACACAGATCAATCTAGAAAACAGGAAGAAGTTGTGTGGAACTATGAAAAAAATAAGCAAAATATACAAACTGAGTAGTCCGTGTGCAACATAAGCAACATCAAGGACACATTGTGTGCAGGAGCGCCGTGGTCTCGTGTTTAGCGTGAGTAACTGCAGACCGAAAGGTCCTTGGTTCAAATCCTCCCTCGAATGAAACTTTAATTTTTTATTTTCAGACAATTATGTGACGCACATGCCGTCACCAGTGTCGTATAGAATATATCACGCGTGTTTTCCTGTGGAGGAATCGGTTGACTTATGACCTTGCTATCAAATGTTATCGGTCCCCATTGGAGAGGCACGTCCTTTCGTCTACTAATCGCACGGTTTTGCGGTGCGGTTGCAAAACACAGACACTAAACTTATTACAGTGAACAGAGACGTCAATGAACGAACGGACAGATCATAACTTTGCGAAAAAAAGAAGTAAATTTTTCACTTGAGGGAAGACTTGAAACAAGGACCTCTCGTTCCGCAGCTGCTCATGCTAACCACGGGACCATGGCGCTCCTGAGTCTATGCTGTACATGAAGTTGCTTATCTTGCTCATGGACTACTCAGTTTGTATATTTTGCTTATTTTTTTCATAGTTCCACACAACTTCTTCCTGTTTTCTCGATTGATCTGTGTTCAGTTTTTCAAGGCCTATCCACTGTGCCAACTTATAACTAAATCTGAGGGGGGTGCGATGGGGAGGTTCCCTTGTTAGTAGGTGTAGTTTCAGTGAACATCCGGTTGAAGGCATCCGCAAAGATATTTTCAGAGCCCCTCACATGTTTAACTTCAAACTGAAATGCCAAAATCCGTACTGCCCACCTGGCAATATGGCCAGTTTTACGCGGCCTAGCCAACACCCAGCTGAAAGCCTGATTGTTGGTTTCTAATTGGAAAACCCGATGTTCAAGGTAGAAGTGGTACTTCTCCAATGCAAATAAAACGGCCAAAGCCCCGCACTCGTAGATGGAGTACTTGAGTTCGGCATCAGTTAACCGGCGAGACGCGTAGGCTAAAGGCTATCTCTGCCCCTCAAACTCCTGGAGGAGAACAGCTGAAATACCAGCATTAGAAGTATCAGTTTCAACAACAAATCTTTTATTAAAACCGGGTACCCCAAGAACCGGAGGACTGGCTTTCGCTGCTTTAATATGCTCAAAGGCAGCCTTCTGGGCGGGTCCCCATCCAAAACGCTCGTCCTTGCGGCGTAACTGATTTAAGGATGCCGCAAACTGACCAAAATTGGGAACGAAACGCCTAAAATAATTTGCCTATTATCAGTAGGTGGAGGCAAAGTCCGTAAGGCTTTAGTTCGCTCTTTGTCAATGCGAATACTCTGACCCGACACTATATGACCTAAGAAAAATACCTGCTGCTTGTCAGGCGTCATCATATTGGGCTTAACCGTCAGCCCAGCTCCCTGTAATCTCAAAAGAACTTGCTGAATACGCTCCAAATGATCCTCAAACGAACGACTTTAGATAACCAAGTCGTCCAAATATTTATACACACAGAATAACCTTAAGTCGCCAAGGATATTATCGAAGAAACGAGTAAGCACAGCCGCTCCAGTTGCTAGTCCAAAAGGAACTCTGTTGATCTCAAACAAGTTCCAAACAGGACAAAATGCGGTAACATGTTTACTTTCTTCAGCAAACGGAATGTGGTAATAGGCCTGATCAAATCAAGAACCGTAAAGCAATTAGCGCCGGCAAACCAAGTAAAAGAATTATGCAGATCAGGTAGGGATACCGATTCAGGGACAACCTTAGGGTTTAAACGGCGGTAGTCAACCACAGGTCTGAAATCATGACCCTGATCTTTACGTACAAGAAATATTGGGGAAGCATAAGCAGATGTTGAAGGCCTAATCACTCCTTGTTGGAGCATCTATCTTAGCCACGAGCACCTTCACCGTGGTGAGAGGCGGTATGGGGACTGCCTAAACGGAATATTGTCGGACAGACGGATATGATAATCAAGAACGTTACTAACACCAAGGTTATCACTAAAGAGATGGGGAAAACTGTGCAACAAATCGCGTAACTGAGAAGCCTGATGGGGCAAGAGATGGGCCAGATCAAACTTGTTAGCTACGGCCTGAGCGGCCAACGCCCCAACAGTTCGATGAACACTAGGTTTAGTGCATTCGCAAAGGCCAAACTTCTTTCCAGGAGCGAATTTACAGAAAAGGGTGTTTCCGGAATAATCCAAGACCAACATGGTTTTATTAATGAAATCACACCCCAAAATTAGATTAACTTGCAGTTCCTTAACCAAGGCTAAAGAAATAAGCCAGGAAAAATCTCCGACCGATATGCTCCCCGGACCCAACCAAACAGAGGCAACACCTGGCCATTGGCCAACCGACATCTCTGCACCGGCGAAGGGACCGACCGAAGTTTCATGAGATGCCCAAATTCCAAAAACCAGTCGATGCTCAATAATGAAAGGGACTACCAGAATCCAACAGAGCACAAACCGGCTCGCCACCTACCCGAGAACAAACGTAAGGCAAGGGTGGTGATGAGGGAGCGACCACCCAAGTACGCCAATGTCTCAAAGCTCGAACCCGAGTTCGCGGCCCAACCCGGCGTTATCTATTGGCTCTGGTGCACGAGGCTGAACACAAGAGCGCACCAAATGAGCTTTGCTGCCGCACCTGAAACAACGCCAGGGTTCCCTTTTGATAACTTCAGCTGATGTATATACTGCGAAATCAGCGCCGACGTCCTGCCCCTTAACCCCGTGCCGTACATGGTTCTCAAGTAGTAATGCGGATGCTGCTACGACCACGTCACGGAGCTCTTCCCAGGTTGAAGGCTGCTTATGGAAGACAAAATGCGACTTAACCGCCGCACGCATTCCCCTAAGTACGATAGATACCAATTCTTGTTCAGGTAAATCAATTAGCAAGGCCAAAGAGGCTGTCTGAACTCTATCGGCATACTGATGTAACTGATCCTCACCCCGCTGCACTTCCCAAATGTAACGACACTCAAGCTGTTTCTGAACCCTGGTGGTCAACTTTTGCCTAATTACTAACTCCCTTAATTGCTGATAGGAGAACCCTTCCGCGAGGAGTTTCTGCAACTCGCGTCTAGCTAAAGGGTAAGACAACGACAAAATTACTTGGTGCGGAACACGAAAGGCGGCCGCGTTTTGTTCTAGGCGAACCAATGACCACAATAATTTTTGTACATCATCAAGTCGCTCCACAACCAATTCCGTAATATCACGGAAAAATAGGCCAGAGGATTAGGAAACTTGGCAAACACAGCATCTAACTTGACAGAGGATGCAACAGTACCACCCCCACGCTGTCGCTATCTTGAAGCCGGCCGTGGTGGCCGTGCGGTTTTGAGCACTTCAGTCCGGAACCGAGTGACTGTTACGGTCGCAGGTTCGAATCCTGCCTCGGGCATGGATGTGTGTGATGTCCTTAGGTTAGTTAGGTATAAGTAGTTCTAAGTTCTATGGGACTGATAACCTCAGATGTTGAGTCCCATAGTGCTCAGAGCCATTTGAACCAACCCTGTCTTGAACCTTCCTCCCATCCAACTCGAAACACGTAAGCTTAAACTGTAATGCGCTCACCAAAGTTCCCAACTCAATGGTTAATTTTTTGTGATGATCTTCCAAATCTAACGTGCTTAAATCCGCTATCCGATTAATTAAATGCATTACCTGCGCTCACGCCCTATCCAACTTACTGTCACTAGGTTGGGTTCCCTCCAAAAGATAAATAGTGTCCTCAAGGCCTTTAATAGCCTCAAACAAAAATTCAGTTGCCGCTCCTGTCTCACCCACCACCGCTGACGTGACGTCAACAGGCTGAAGAACGGCAACTAGCAAATGGTTTACCAATTCTGGAACACTGCTCTCAACCGCTTGGCGCCATATTGCCAACTCAAAAAATGGTTCAAATGGCTCTGAGCACTTTGGGACTTAACATCTAAGGTCATCAGTCCCCTAGAACGTAGAACTACTTAAACCTAACTAACCTAATGACATCACACACATCCATGCCCGAGGCAGGATTCGAACCGGCGACCGTAGCGCTCGCGCGTTTCCAGACTGAAGCGCGTAGAACCGCTCGGCTACACCGGCCGGTTTGCCAACACATAAACAAGGTGTTCCTTTCTCAGCAGGCCTATCCCTGGAAACTGTCTGACTGCCATGACGATAAGCACCTGAAACAAGTAACAGCCAAAACAATATCGTGCCACAGAACACAAACGAAACAAGAGTGAAACTGACAGCAACTAGAATAGCAAGCACAAGCGCAACTACGCTCTGCTACCAGTGATACGCCCTGCTAAACCTGCAGGACAGGACAGGTAGTTTAAGTTGTGTAAAGGGGCCAAAACAAGCAGCTGTCAGTCACCCTCGAACATACAACATTGTATTTGATTTAACATTACAAGTGCCAAGAAATTTAAAAAAACACAGCTTTAGTTGTGGAACTTAATTAACAGCTGAATGCCACGTACAATCTCTTGCCTTAAGGTCAAGACCACTTTAATTTAAAAACGGCTGAAAGCCAGTAACTTAAAGCTCAAGCAAAATCATAAATTTAAAAGGCAAAGCCTTATCTTAAAACAGTTCCATAATTAGGCTGAAGGCCCAAAGAACCTGACACTTTAAGAGCAAACAACTTAAATTCGAAATCGGCCAAAAGGCCAACACTTAAGACTCAATAACATTAATTTTAAAAGTACCAAAAGCACTATGAAAAACAGTTCTTAAATTACGCTGAAGTCCCAAACCATCTAACAGCTTAAGAGCAGAACAGCTTTAATCCAAAATCGGCTGAAGGCCCAACATTTAAGACTCATTAACATTAATTCTAAAAATGCCAATGGCTTTACATAAAACAGTCCTTAAATTAGGCCAAAGGCTCAAACCATCTGACGCCTTAAGGTTCCAAAGAACCTTAGTCTAAAAATCTGCTAGAAGCCATACAAGTACAAACAACAGGAGCAAACAAGAAAAGGCAGTACACCCAGGGGCACTCAGAAGTCCCGAGGGTTGGCCTGGAATTCAAACACTAATGCTCGCTTAGGTGAGACGGGCAGTCGGCCCAACCTTTGTCGATCCGACGACAACCCAACCGACAGACAGTCAACGGACCCACCGACAAGATAACTTCCGGTTCACCCGGCCAGCACACAACAGGGAGTTCAATGAAACAACGTACACGGTATTGGCGCCCACAACCAATTATACATTGAGCTGTCAAGCTACACACCTTGCTGGACAGTGACAACACGATGAGGAAAATACACTGCCAGAATTTACGTCAACAGCCAGAGTAGGTAACCAAAACATTAAACAAGGCAGAAGATTCCACTGGTGCACTTCAGTTCAAATCCCACGTACAGTTAAACTCCACCTTAGGGTGGCTAAAATTTGCCAACTTGAAAACACGTGTTGTTGCGCGCGAGAATATCCCAACAGCTGACAACGAACTCCAAACGACACAATGTGAGCAGTTGCGTCTTGCTGGTAGATTATGTCAAAACTCAGCTTTCATGTCCAGGATCGGTGAACCACGAACCTCGTAGCAATGGGAACAGAACCACACACACCAACACTGCATAGAGGCCACCAGCAGGCCCGGCCAAACATGCGCCACGGAGATTTCCTCACTGCTCTAAGCCAACCGACCAACTTCCCGAATACAGCCCAGCCAGAAACTATAAGCGCCAGGCCAAAGATAGTCCAAGGTGCGAATATCGATACACTCCGCTGCTGCCACCCGCAGAAAGTTGGGATAACAGCATAATCGCGATAACCGTGGGAGACTAATCATAGAATAGCAACCACGATTTAATTCAACACATAGCATGAGCCAGCTACAACTCAGTTATATTTACTTTTATTTTTTTTATCTTTGTTGCAGAGTGGACGCTGTAAGCCATTCAAATATAAGTGGTGTAAGCGGTTCAGTTGCACCTGTGGTCACGGGGTAGTGTCTGCAGTTTGTAATTAAAACGTCGTCGATCCTGGGTTCGAATCCCGCCACTACTTAGACTTTGATTAATAATCAGCATTGGTGGCGGAAAACGTCCGGCATAAGAAGTGATGACCCTCATTCTGCCGACGGTTTGTCAAAGAGGGAAGAGGAGGGAACAGAGGTTCAGGGCACTCTCTTGTCCCAGGGTTGGGAAACTGCCTGTAAAGATGGAAGAATCGGCAATAATCAACGGCATGAGGATGCAGAAGGCAATGGAAACCGCTGCATTAAAGACGTATAACGCGTATCCATGGGACATGTGGCCTGTAACTGAAGAAGTATCATGATGATCTCTCCATTGGCAAAAGATTCCGGAATAGTCCCCCTTCAGAGGGGACTGCCAAGTGGGAGGGTACTGCCAAGTGGGAGGTTACCATGAGAAAAAGGTTGAATAATAAATGGAAGGATAATGTTCTATGAGTCGGTGTGGAATGTCAGAAGCTTGAACGTGGTAGGGAAACTAGAGAATCTGAAAAGGGAAATGCAGAGGCTCAATCTAGATACCGCAGGGGTGGGTGAAATATAAAGAAGACAAGCACTTCTGGTCAGATCAGTATAGGGTAATATCAACAGCAGCAAAAAATGTTATAACAGGAGTAGGATTCGTTATGAATAGTAAGGTAAGGCAGAGAGTGTGTTTCTGTGAACAGTTCAGTGATAGGGTCGTTCTTATCAGAATCGACACCAAACAATCACCGACAACGATAGTTCAGGTATACATGCCGATTCGCAAGCTGAAGACGAAGAGATAAAGAAAGTTTATTAGGGTATTGAAAGGGTAATACAGTATGTAAAGCGGGATGAAAATTTAATAGTCATGGGGGACTGGAATGCAGTTGTAGGGGAAGGAGTAGAAGAGAAGGTTACAGGAGAATGTAGGCTTGGGACAAGGAATTAGATAGGAGAAAGGCTAATTCAGTTCTGTAACAAGTTTCAGCTAGTAATAGTGAATACCCTGCTCTAGAATCAAAAGAGGAGGAGGTATACTCGGAAAAGGCTAGGTGGTACGGGAAGATTTAAGTTACATTACATCATGGTCAGACAGAGATTCCGAAATCAGATACTGGCTTGTAATGCGTACCCAGGAGCAGATACAGACTCAGCTCACAATATAGTAGTGATGAAGAGTAGGCTGAAGTTTAAGACATTATTCAGGAAGAATCAATACGCAAAGAAGTGGGATGCGGAAGTACTAAGGAATGACGAAATACGCATGAAGTTCTCTAAGGCTATAGAGAAAGCAATAAGGAATAGCTGAGTAGGCAGTACAGTTGAAGAGGAATGGACATCTCTAAAAAGGGCCATCACAGAAGCTGGGAAAGGAAACATGGGTGCAAAGAAGGAAACTGTAAAGAAACCGTGGTAACAGAAGAAATATTTCAGTTGATTGATAAAAGGAGGAAATACAAAAATATTCCGGGAAACTCTGGAATACAGAAATACAAGTCGCTGAGGACTGAAATAAATAGGAATTCCAGTGAAGCTAAGACGAAATGGCTGCAGGAAAAATGTGAAGACATCGAAAAAGAAATGATTGTCGGAAGGACAGACTCAGCCTACAGGAAACTCAAAACAACCTTCCGTGACATAAAAAGCAAGGGTGGTAACATTACGAGCGCAGCGGGAATTCCACTGATAAATGCAGAGGAGAGAGCGGATAGGTGGAAAGAATACAGTGAAAGCCTCGATGAGGGGGAAGATTTGTATGATGTGATATAAGAACAAAAGGAGTCGGTTTAGAAGAGATAGGGGATCCAGTATTAGACTCGGAATTTAAAAGAGCCTTGGAGGGCTTAAGGTCAAATAAGGCACAATGGATGGATAACATTCCATCATCAGAGTTCCTAAAGGCATTGGGAGAAGTGGCAACAAAACGACTATTTACGTTGGTGTGTAGAATGTATGAGTCTGGCGACATACCATCTGACTTTCGAAAAAGCATCATCCACACAATTCCGAAGACGTAAAGAGCTGACAAGTGCGAGAATTATGGTACAATCAACTTAACAGCTCATACACTCAAGTTTCTTACAAGAATAATAAACAGAAGAATGGATGTGAAAATTGAGGATGCGCTAGGTGACGATCAGTTTGGCTTTAGGAAAAGTAAAGGTACGGGAGAGGCAATTAGGGCATTGCGGTTAGTAATGGAAGCAAGAATAAAGAAAAATAACGACATGTTCACAGGATTTGTCGACCTGGAGAAAGCGTTCGACAATGTAAAATGGTGCAAGATGTTCTAAATTCTGCAAAAAGTAGTGGTAAGCTATAGGGACAGACAGGTCATATACATCATATACAACAACCAAGAGGGAATAATCAGAGTGGACGATTAAGAACGAAGTGTTCATATTAAAAAGAGTGTAAGACAAGGATGTAACCTTTCGTCTCTACTGTTCAATCTGTACATCGAGGAAGCAATGATAGAAATAAAATAAAGGTTCAGGAGTGGAATTAAAATTCAAGGTGAAAGGATGTTCAAAAATGGTTCAAATGGCTCTGAGCACTATGGGACTTAACATCTATGGTCATCAGTCCCCCCGAACGTAGAACTACTTAAACCTAACTAACCTAAAGACATCACAACACAACACCCAGTCATCACAAGGCAGAGAAAATCCGTGACCCCACCGGGAATCGAACCCGGGAACCCGGACGCAGGAAGCGAGAACGCTACCGCACGACCACGAGCTCCGGACGTGAAAGGATATCAATGAAACGATTCACTGACGACTTTGCTATCCTTAGTGAACGTGAAGAAAAACTGCCTGATCTGCTGAACGGAATGAACAGTCTAATGAGTACAGAGTACGGATTGAGAGTAAATCGAAAAAAGTCAAAGGTAATGGGAAGTAGTGGAAATGAGAATTGCGAGAAACTTAACATCAGGATTGATGGTCACGAAGTGCATAAAGTTAAGTAATTCTGCTACCTAGGCAGTAAAATAACCAATGACGGACGAAGCAAGGAGGACATCAAAAGCAGACTAGCTATGGCACAAAGGGCATTCCCAGCCAAGAGAAGTCTACTAATATCAAACATCAACCTTGATTTGAGGAAGAAATTTCTGAGAATGTACGTCTCGAGTACAACATTGTATGGTAGTGAAATTTCGGCCGTGGGAAAACCGGAACAGAAAGGAATCGCAGCATTTGAGATGTGGTGCTACAGACGAATGTTGAAAATTAGGTGGACTGGTAAGGTAAGGAATGAGGAGGTTCTACACATAAGAGGAAAGAATATGTGGAAAACACTGATAAGGAGAAGAGACAAGATGACAGTACATCTTAAGGCATGAAGGAACGACTTCCATGGTACTAGAGGGAGCTGTAGAGGACAAAAACTGTAGAGGAAGACAGAGTTTGGAATACATCCAACAAATAATTGAGAACGTAGGTTGCATGTGCTACTCTGAGATGAAGAGGTTAGCACAGGTCATAAGACTGATGACCAAAAAAAGGGGGGATTCTTTACAATGGCATCTACCGTTTAAAAATTTTAGAAACGCACGAGGATTGAAACTGAAGAATATTTATTCGATTCTTTCACGTCTCTAGAAAGAGAAACAAACATAATGATACTAACGTGCACTCAACTTTATTTACTCTTCTTACCTATTTATACTGGACCTTGGTATTTTCAGCAATACACACACATCAAAAACAATTTTGCATTACCTCGGCTCCGAGAGTTCCGGAACCTGTACACAAAATTGGAATAGAGATCAACATAAACATCATTTCCACCCTTTTTATTGCTGATGAAAACCACACATTGCATGTTGTACCACACTACAGCGAGGCCTCCAGAGGTGGGAGTCCAAACTTCTGTGCACAACGGTACCTCGAATATCTAGTAGCAAGAGCCCTGATGCATGCCTGTACTCGTCGTGGCGTACTGTACACAAGTTCATCAACGCACTGTTGGTACAGGTTGTCCCACTACTCAACGGCGATCCGGCGTAGATCCCTCAGAGTGGCTGGTGGGTCACGTCGTACTTAAACAGCCCTTTTCAATCTATCCGAGGCATGTTCGATAGGGTTTATGTCTGGAGAACATACTGGCCACTCTAGTCGCGCCTATTTCGATATCCTGAACGCAGTCATTCAGAAGATGTACACAATGGGGGCGCGAATTTTCGTCCATGAAGACGAATGCCTCGCCAGTATGCTGCCGACATTGATGCGCTATCGGTCGGAGGATGGCATTCACGTATCGTTCAGCCGTTATGACGCCTTCCATCACCATTAGCGGCGTAGGTCGGCCCCACATAATGCCACTCCAAAAAACAGGGAACCTTCACCTTGCTGCACTCGCTGGACAGTGTATTTAAGGCGTTCAGCCTGATCGGGCTACCTCCAAACACGTCTCCGATGATTGTCTGGATGAAGTCATATGCGACACTCATCGGTGAAGAGAACGTGATGCCAACCCTGACCGGTCCATTCGCCATGTTCAGTTTGAGTCGTAAAACGACATCCCGTGGCTGCACGAAAAGAACTACTCAACTTGGTGGCGTTGCTGTCATGTTTTCTACTAGCCGTAATCCGTAAGTAACGGTCATCCACTGCAGTAGTAGCCCTTGGGCGGTCTAAGCGAGGCATGTCATCGACAGTTACTGTAACTCCTCCATGTCCGAACAAAATCGCTTTGCTACACTCCGAGACGCCTGGACCCTTCCCTTGTTAAAAGCCCTTCCTTTCACAAAGTAACATTGCGGACGCAGTCGAACCGCGGTATTGACCGTCCAGGCGTGGTAGAACTGCAGACAACACGAGCCGTGTACCTCATTCCTGGTGGAATGGCTGGAACTGATCAGCTATCGGCCCCCTCCGTCTACTAGGCGCGGCTCATGCAAGTTTTTTTACATCTTTGGAAGGGTTTAGTGACATCTCTGAACAGTCAAAGGGACTGTGTCTGTGATACTAAATCCACAGTCAAAGTCTATATTCAGGAGTTCTGGGAACCGGGGTGATCCCAAACTTATTTTGATGTCTGTACATTCATTATTGCTCGTGGATATTTCAGTATTACTGTGGAATCATCAGGACACAACTAAATTTGGTATAAATGTGAAATTCACTTAGAAGCGTTTAAATGTGTAGAGCACTAAAACAGTATTCCTCGCCTCAACACGTGTAAGGTGAATCCGGCTTGAAGCGAGATAACAGCTTCTACGCGTCATGGAGTCGAAGTGAACAGACTGTGACTGTGTTCTTGAGGAACAGCATACCATAAAGCCTGAACGAGAGACTTCAGGGCGATTCACGAACCATACACGTTCAACTGCTACCATGGGTCGCTAATATACATGCTGAAGAACACACCCATACATATGTAACAGTGCTCTGATGTTATATTAGTACCCGATACGAAATTCTATGTTCCATTACAGATGAGCTGTTGAAGTACAACTAACAATGGTTATGATACTTTGCCGGTCGGAGTGGCCGTGCGGTTCTAGGCGCTACAGTCTGGAGCCGAGCGACTGCTACGGTCGCAGGTTCGAATCCTGCCTCGGGCATGGATGTGTGTGATGTCCTTAGGTTAGTTAGGTTTAATTAGTTCTAAGTTCTAGGCGACTGATGACCTAAGAAGTTAAGTCGCACAGTGCTCAGAGCCATTTGAACCTTTCTTTTATGATACTTTCTATATGTTTCATGGCCTTGTCTTCTATAGTTAACCAGTTATACTCCGATACTTTTCGAGCTCACATGTAGAAACAGCTTCAAACGTATGATTAGTTTACAAACGATTTAATGTTTTAAACATTTGACATTAAGCACGCAAGGGAGAAAAATGTTTGGAAATGTTTCAAATTATGCTTTAAATTTGTTGGAAGTCGCTGTTTGCTCTCATTCTCACGTACTGGACGAATATGATCTGGGAATCAGAGCGCCGACAGTAACGCTGCCTGGAAGCAAACACACAGTTTCTAACTGTGATACTTGTCCTGTGTGAAACCATTTACAGGATCTGTCGAATGGAATAAACAGCCTAATAATTACTGAATTTGGACTGACAGTAGATCGTAGAAAGACAAAAGCAACGAGAAGGAATGAGAACACCGGAACTGGGAATCGCAAAGTATTCTGCTACGTATGCAGCAAAGTAACCCGCAACGGAAAGAGAAAGGAGGGCATGAAAAGCAGTATAACATAGAATTAAGTGCATTCCTGGCCAAGAGAAATCTACTAATATCAAACACACGTCTTAATTCGAGGAAGAAATTTCTGGGAGTGTAAGTTTGGCGCACAGCATTACATGGTAGGGAAACATGGGCTGTGGGAAAACCGGAACACAAGAGTGGCGAAGCATTGGAAATGTAGTGCCAGAGAGGAAAGTAGAAAATTAGACGAACTAATAAGTAAAGGAATGAGGAGGCTTTCCAAAAATCGATAAGGAAACAAATATATGGAAAACACTATGATGGAGTAGCGAAAGGATGATTGGGCATGTGTTAAGACCTCAGGGAATAATATCCATGGTGTAAGAGGGAGCTGTAGAGGGTTAAAACTGTAGAGCGAGGCCGAGATTGGAATATGTCCAGTATCCTCAGTTTTTAAATTGAGGACTTAGGTTGCAATAGCTACTCTGAGCTGAAAAGCCTGGGACGGGAGAAGAATTCGTATATATATATATATATATATATATATATATATATATATATATATATATATGTGTGTGTGTGTGTGTGTGTGTGTGTGCGTATGGCGTTCAACGACAAGCACATGTCGCTCTTTAATTTTCGTCCCGCTCAGCTGTACGTGGTAAGTGTTACTGTTTTCCTCGTAATTTGGTGTGTTATGTAGAAACAGTGTGACAACCTTCGTTTTCCTACGAATCTAGTAGCAGTGCGAACGCATTTTAGTAAGTCATTGTTCATTCACCAGATAGATTGGGAAATTTTCTGTATCTCTTTTTTAATAATACCAAGTCAGGAATCAACCAGCATATGACTGAATTAAGTGTAACACTTGCTTCGTGCTGCACTAATCTGTGAGGCGGTTTGTCACAGCAGCTCTTCTAATAAACAGTCCGCCCCGGTAGCTGAATAGCCGGCACAGTAACTCAGCGTGTTCGGTCAGAGGGTTAGCTGCCCTCTGTAATAAAAAAATTGAGTTAATGGATCAACGACGAACTGAAAGGGGTGTCTTGTGTCGTTCGCCACGAGCAGATGCAACGAAAGAAAACTAACAAAATAAGATATTTTTAAAAACTGGTCCTCATGACGGCCAGCCATCCTAAGGGGCCCGGGGTTCGATTCGTGGCTAGGTCGGGGATTTTCTCGACTCAGGGACTGGGTGCTGTGTTGTCTTCATCATCATTTCATCCCCATCCGGCGCGTAGGTCGCCCAGTGTGGCGTCGAATGTAATAAGACCTGCACCAAGGCAGCTGGACCTGCTCCGTAAGGGGCCTCCAGGCCAATGACGCCAAACGCTCATTTCCATTTTTCTAAAAACGGTTTATTTAAATTCTTTTTCATAACCGTAGTCTGACTGATGTTCGCATGTCATGCCTTTCTGAAGTAATGATAAATAAACAATTTGTGATTAATGCTAGTCCGGATTATTGACTTATTTCTGCCTGTGTAAAGTGTCTACGAGGAATCACAGCGTAAGATTTGTAAATGTCTGGTAAGTGAAGCTGCAGAACGACAAACTACGCCACCCGACCTCTTATTGTACTCTTTTGATGTGGTATGGCATTTTCAGTGTCTGGTTGAATAAACGTAGCTGTGATTTAGTTTCTTTGTCCCACATATAAGGATAGAAACTGTCCGTTAGTAGCATACAAACGATGTTTACTGGTTGAGCCGCAATATGTTATCTTCAGAATAATGACAGATTCTACCGTTGTGCAGTATATGTACCGGTGTGAGTTTACAAGTGTTTGAATATAGCCAGATACATATCGATACAATTGCTAGACAGGTATACTTTGCTGTTGAAAGACGTAGTACAAGCTTTCTAACTCCTTCTAGTTCCTTAAGCCACACAAGAACAATACATCACTGTGAATGAGAATAATAATCGAACATCGCTTTAGCTATGTAGACTTACAAACCAGTGCTTTTGGGAACGTTTGCAAAAACACGAAACGCACAGTACCTTAAAAAAAAGTGCTGCAATAATTGTACGCGGTATATAAGAAAATATGTGACACATTGTTAAACACCCTGGCAGCCGGTCGTTGATTCACATCGGAAGATGATGCCTGCAGTTGGCAACGAAACGTCAGGAAGAAGAAGTTTTACAGATCGACCACGGTCTCTCAACTCAGAAATTCTAACCAATGAAGACGGCCGTGAAAGCCTACACATTATGATAACCTATAACACAGATTTAACGTGATTGCGAAACAAAATAAAGTTTCACGTGTCGAATGGTGGAAATCACTGTAAGCAACGATACTGGCCCTTATTGCAATTCAGTCCCAAAACCTTTGTCCCAGGGTGACATAACTAAAAGCTTCTTTGAAAAATAATCTAGTAATAAATATAAAGATACGAACATATCAAATATCTAAACTCCTTTGTTTCATCACTGGGCATTGTCAGCTGTGTCTCAAATAATGATTCAAATGCAGATACTACTCTCGTCAATGACTGTGCCAAACATACTAGTTTCATTTAAGTCCGAATATGATGCGCAGTAAATCAATCAATTGCTTGTTGTCAAATACCTATCCCTCTGACTTCACATTAAACACTGTGATGATTAAAGTGTACTCCATTTTTCTAATGATTATTGAAAAAGTAAAAACAAACCGTATAATCGTCATTCGGCCAAAGTTCGAGTTATAGATCTTGTTTGAAGTATAACGTTGGCAGCAAAGATGCTACTGCAATAGTTGGATAGTGCACAATATTTAAGTCGTGCATGTCACTGAGTAAATCATTCGCAGATAAAATATCTGAAATTCTGTATTTTAGACGACCTGTTTGTTATCAAATGGAATACGTCGACTTAAAACAAAGATAAATATGATAAAAAAAAACGAATTCAGTGGACATGTGTCTGATGCAGAGACTATTTATAACGTCAATCGAATTTAAAAGCCGGCCGGTGTGGCCGAGCGGTTCTAGGCGCTTCAGTCTGTAACCGTGCAACCACTACGGTCGGAGGTTAGAATCCTGCCTTGGGCATGGATGTGTGTTATTTCCTTAGGTTAGTTAGGTTTAAGTAGTTCTAAGTTCTAGGGGACTGATGACCTTAGATGTTAAGTCCCATAGTGCTCAGACCCATTTGAACCATTTTTTTTTTCGAATTTAAAACGACATTCTTATACAATGTATATGCTTATTCGCATCACAGGTTCTCTCACGAAGTGTCTGGCCATGTTCGAGTGCTTAGTTGCACGAAAATTATTTCGCCATCGAGTTTTCAATTTTATCGTCAAGGATAGAGCTGTGGCTAAAATACTATGCATTTCTTGGAACGTTGTTTCACGAAGCATATACGGGAGTTTTTCCGATCGTGTTACACACGCATCAGCCCAGAAATAAAAAAATGATCATAAGGAAAAGCTACGTTTGATTGTTATAACTCTAATAACTAAGAAGTGCTTTATCATACGTTACTAACCTTTACCTGTAGATGAGAAATGTCCGCAGCAGATTTGAGATTCCTATTTATTTGTACCCTGAGTTCTGAAGGAGGTCTGTCGCTCTAGAGGTGGCCAGTGGGATTCTGATTAACTGATAAGGCACGTTCTGCTTTATAAACGGCACTCTTCACGTTGATAGCGGATCTGGAGTGAGAGCGGTAGTGATAGGGAAGTATGGAGGGGATAAGGTTCTCGTAGCTTGGAGGCAGGGAGGCAGCAAACGAGGTAGTGTAGCGAAACCGTTAGGCTACAGAAAACTTAGGTTCAGTTAGCTAGAGTGCAGCGTCCTATTCATTGAAATATATTAGGAGAATAACAAATGCTGTAAGTGATTGTGATCAATCGTGTGCATGGGAGAAATGATACTCCGCTACGTTGGGTCAGCTGCTCTACTGATACAGTCCACGTGATGGCAGAGGGCGAGAACAGTTGATATAACTTTTTCGAGGACACCAAGTATTATTTTTCTCAGGCAGCCGACTGTCTGACGACAAGGTCAGCAAAAGGAGGTTACAGAGTTTATCAGTTCAATACGATTAGGCCTGCATTGTAGGTAGACCTGTAATACAGAATCATCTGTTGATAAGAACGTTTATTTCAGTTCACATGTTACAGATGACAAGTTCAACTACAGCAACTACACCCTTACGGACAACATAAAACCTAGGAGATGAGAATGTCAAAAAAAACTTTCATTTATTAATTTGTTACAGCATCATACTTTTTGACAATCCTTCGTAGTCGAAGAAAGTGCTTATCGCACAGAAGCATGTAGTAAGAATAATACGTGATGTTAACCCAATTACCTCTTGATGACAATTTAAAGAAACAGTCATGCTTGGTGACAACAGTCTTGCAGCGCATTTACTAATGAATAGGAGTTTGTTTTCAAAAAGCTATTCTAATTCGAAGATAATAGTAACTTGTGTCATTACAATAACACGAGTGGCAAGAATTAACTTGAAACATTAACATAAAATATTATATTTACTTAAAAGCTGCTACTTCATTTTTTTAAGTGTATGTTTTTCGTATTACGTATCGCTGGCTCTATAGCTAAGTGTAAAGTAGAATTGCAGGTATCAAACGTCAGTGCAAAATGCTATCGTGTAAATGACCAGTATGTTTTCATGTTTTTCACAGACAAGGGGCATTATGCGTGTAAACTAACTCGTTCGACATCACAGAGAGAGACCGCATTTGCCGGCCGTTGTGCCCGAGTGGTTCTAGGCGCTTCAGGCCGGAACCGCGCTGGTGCTACGTCCGCAGGTTCGAATCCTGTCTCGGATATGGATGTGTGTGATGTCCTTAGGTTAGTTAGGTTTAAGTAGTTCTAAGTTCTAGGGGACTGATGACCTCTGATGTTAACTCCCATAGTGCTCAGAGCCATTTGAACCATTTGAAGACCGCATTTAAGATCGATAGGACTAGCAAATAGTTAATCATGTTGTTCGAATAACCCGAACGAACACTTTCAGATAAGTTCGCAGCGAAAGCACGGGTACAGTATCTGGAAAGATAACCCTCCCTGACATTTTATGGTGTTTTCAAATTTGTGCCTTGAAAATGAGAGTTTGTTACCTGTCGAAGTATCGTAGTTTTCATTCGGTTGCATTACTGCGAGTTGTTAGAGGATACCGCACGCTGGAAAAAGCGTGTACTTCGTAACTAACTAACTAGCTGCCTGCTTTTTCTTCTCCGATATGTCAAAAATAATGCTTAAGTCACTCATAACAAGTTCTCCTACATCTCAGAATACAAAAATTCTCATATACTAGAGGGTGGGCCACATGGCATTCTACATTTTCAATCGGCCCCCTTGTTAACATGTGAATGTGCTCGCGTCATATACCGTATCCGATGTGACCAACGTATTATGCTATTGACTTCTGTAGGGAACAAGGCCAGTACTTGCACGTTTTGAGTCAGCGGACGAGTTGGACGCACCGCTGTGCTGTAAGGGTGCTGGTTACAACTAATGGGGTCATGCTACGAAAAGACATGATACCCAGACCATCACTCCTGGCTGTCGGGCGGTATGGCAGACGACAGTCAGGTTGGCATCCCCCTGCTGTCTGGGCTTCTCCAGACGCGCCTTCGACCTGGAACCTTATTGACTGGAATATCGCATCGAACTGAACCCCAGTGACCATCGAAATGTTTGGAGACACCTGGGACAGCGTCTTGATCTTGAAGTCTCTTATTATGATGTCTAATGGTATAATATGCACGTGGCAGAGATTCATGAATATTTGTCATGTATATCTTTGTTATGTAAAAGTGCATCACACTCCATAGCACATGTACCTGTTGTGCCCACACTTACAAGCTACGCTGTGTGGAACCGAAGAGGGCACCTTAGTTTCCTAGAACTGGTAATCAAAATAACTGCTAAAATAGTAATCTTGACTGTTTCAAGGGTTCTGCTTTTACGCATAAGAAAAAAGTATGGCGTCACCTCAGTTCCGAGAGTTTCGGAACCTGTACACAAAATTGGAATAGAGATCAAGATAAACAACCCTTTTTGTTGCTCATTAAAACCACACATTGCATGTTGTACCATACTACAGCGAGGCCTCCAGAGGTGGGAGTCCAAACATCTGTGCACAGCGGTACCTCAAATACCTAGTAGCAAGAGCTCTGATGCATGCCTGTAATCGTCGTGGCATACAATCCACAAGTTCATCAAGGCACTGTTAGTCAAGATTGTCCCACTCCTCAACGGCGATTCGGCGTAGATCTCTCAGAGTGGTTTGTGGGTCATGTCGTCCGTAAACAGCCCTTTTCAATCTATCTGGAGAACATGTTGGCCACTCTAGTCGAGCGATGTCGTTATTCTGGAGGAAGTAACTTACAAGATGTGCATGATGCAAGCGTGACTTGTCGCCCATGGAGACGAATGCCTTGCCAATATGCTGCCGATATGGTTGTACTATCAGTCGGAGAAAGGCATTCACGTATTGTACAGCCGTTAGGGCGCATTCCGTGACCGCCAGTGACATACGTCGGTCCCAAATAATGCCACCCCAAAAAACAGGGAACCTCTACCTTGCTGCACTCGCTGGACAGTGTGTCTAAGGCGTTCAGTCTGGCCGGGCTGCCCCCAAACACGTCTC
This sequence comes from Schistocerca americana, assembly GCF_021461395.2. Classification (NCBI taxonomy): domain Eukaryota; kingdom Metazoa; phylum Arthropoda; class Insecta; order Orthoptera; family Acrididae; genus Schistocerca; species Schistocerca americana. The sequence continues at coordinate 658,148,205 of NC_060120.1, read as the reverse complement.
CGACGATTGTCTGGTTGAAGGCATATGCGACACTCATCGGTGAAGAGAACGTGATGTCTTGAGCGGTTCATCCGGCATGTTGTTCGGCCCATCTGTACCGCACTGCATGGTGTCGTAGTTGTAAAGATGGACCTCGCCGCGGTATTGACCGTCTAGGTATGTTTGAACTACAGACAACACGAGCTGTGTGCCTTCTTCCTAGTGGAATGACTGGGACTGATTAGCTGTCGGACCCCTACGTCTAATAGCTGCTCATGCATGGTTGTTTACATCTTTGGGCTGGTTTAGTGACATCTCTGAACAGTCAAAGGGACTGAGTCTGTGGTGCAGTATCCACAGGGAACGTCCATCTTCAGGAATTTTCGGAACTGGGGTGTTGCAAAACTTTTTTTATGTTTGTGTTTTCTATGATGTTCTTTGTACAAGTGCTTACCCATTTTGAAGTGAATATATGTTGGCCATTAAAACGTTTTTCGTAAGCAAGCATACTAAATTTAATTTAAAATTTATTCGATGCATCCAATGTCGATCGCAGATGGTTATTCTGAATTTTCTTCTCCACCTATACTGATGGCCATCAAATCTGCAATACCAGGAAGGGCAGAAAATAGCAAGATGATATTTTTTCTTATAGAATATAGTGGGAAGAATGCATGGTTAAATTTGTTAGTGATATGGAGGTACGTAGCGTACGAAGAGCAGTATACAGAGCTGCTAACTCCGGTAGTATCAACGGCTTTAACTTACCTGGTCACCGAGTCAGTCTCTGTTTGGACGATAGCTGTGGGAACGTTATTCCATGAAGTGACAACTCTGTACCAGATTTCGTTAATCACAGTGGCTGGTAAGTGTTGGTGTGCCTGTCTCTCGGTGACTAATGATGACACGTCTTCATTGGGTGAAAGTTAGCGGGAACATACGAATTATTGGCTACGCAAACCAGAGGGGATGATGGCTCAAATGGCTCTGAGCACTATGGGACTTAACATCTGAGGCCATCAGTCCCCTGGACTTAGAACTACTTAAACATAACTAACCTTAGAACATCACACACATCCATGCCCGAGGCAGGATTCGAACCTGCGACCGTAGCAGCAGTGCGGTTCCGGACTGAAGCGCCTAGAACCGCTCGGCCACAGAGGCTGGCTTGTGTGTTCCAAACTGCACCGATACCATCACATTAGATACTGGACTCGTCTGAAAATGATGAATATCACGTACAATCTTCGTTCTCCTCAGAGCCTCTCCATGTGGATACGGTAGTTATATTGCTGTACACATGACTCTGACTCGTCTGAAAAGATGAAATGAAGTTATTCTTATGTACATTACTATTGTTAGGTGTGCCACTGTAGGCGTACCGACTTCTGGTTTTACGTCAATGGAAAGTGCACTAAAGATCGCAGATTTGACTGCCTGTGGTTCTCCAAAAATCACCACACTGCGAATGAGGATATTTTTACTGTGGGCAACAAACTCATTTCCCGGCGCAAGGTATAATTAATCGCTATATGGAGTGGCACAGATGAAAAGACGCTTGCCTTTCCAGATCTCGTGGTAGTTATGCAGGGCTGCTGAAACCCTACATGACGGTCAGTATGGTGCTCCTTATACGGGGGTTGGAACTTTAATAGCGGCAACTATTTATTTACAGCTTGCACAAAATAGATACGTGTTTGAAAGTTTTACTGACCTTCAAAGTAGTCGCCAGCATTGTGTATGATTCGTTGCCAGTGATGTGGAAGTCGTAGGATACTCTTAACAGTACCAGTTGTGTTGACAGTTCGAGCAGTACGGCCTATTGCCCGCCGATTTAGTAGCAGTTCTGAAGCGAATGCCGTGAAATGTTTCCTTCAGTTTAGAATCTGAGTTAAACTTACGAGGGCTTAAGTCAGGGGAGTGCAGGGGAGTGTAGCACTAAGCAGCCTCATCAGTCAAACAAATCAGTAACAGCTTCCACTGTGCATGCTAGAGTATTGTTCTGCAAAATGATGGTCAGGTCCTGCAAAAAGTGTCATCACTTCTGTCTCTATGCTGTTCATTTTTGGAACTCAGCCTACGACCAGCTGAGAGACAGAAGTGATGACACTTTCTGCAGAACCTTACCATCATTTTGCAGAACAATGCTCAAGCACGTACAGTGCAAGCTGTTGCTGATTTGTTTGACTGATGGGGCTGCTACGTGCTATACCACCTAGTACACTCCCCTGACTTAAGCCCTCGTGAGCTCAACTCGATTTCTAAAATGAAAGAAACACTTCACGGCATTCGCTTCAGAAGTGCTACCAATTCGTCGAACAATAGACCGCATCGCTCGAACTGTCCACGCAACTGGCACTGCTAAGAGTACACTACGACTTCCACATAGCTGGCAACGGGTTATACACAATGCTGGTGGCTACTTTGATGGTCAGTAAAACTTTGAAAGAAGTATCTATTTTGTACGGGCTGTAAAAAAATAGTTGTCACTATCAAAGTTCCAACCCTCCTACCTACGACTGCAGTGGTGTGGTCTCAGGGTGTAAGGTCACTTTTGAGCAGCGTCGGGTCAGTGTGGTGGACCGTAATATCAGGACTACTTTGTCTACATTTGTAGCACCGATATCTAGATGGTAGCCACACGCCCTCACAGCACGTGGCGAGGTCAGTCTTATCGGCGGCGAGCTGAGAGCCACCGAGTCGTGATGTAGCCAACCAGGAATGATACCTCCAGATGCTTACACTGCGACTTGCGACCCAGCTAGCGGAAAATGGATTGAGGCAGCGGCGCTGAAGAATACCGGGTGACTTGAAAGGGATGTCTGCATCTGGTGGTAGATCAAGTCGTTGCGAGTGATGGTGTGTAGTGCCTAGGTGAGCATATCGGAACGAAGGGTAGGTGGTTACACTTTACTGATCTCCTTCTACTGACCCGGGGGCTGATTCTGGGCGTTGCGGTAGTAGGCCAGCAGGCAGCCCGCCTCTGGAGAAGTACCAAGTCTGATTGTCTGGACGCACTCACATAGCAGTGACGATGCTAATGTGAGGTCGACTCTCGAACAATGTAGGGTAACAATATCTCTTGATTTTAAAGAACCACGTGTTGAAAAATGTTGTAGCTTTTCAAGTATAATTTTCACATGTTACAGGGTGTCCCAAAGGAAACAGTGACTTTTCACTTGGTTATTACAAGGTCAGGCGTATATTGAATCAAGAGAACTTATAGATAACTGTTGTACATACATTTCCACTCCTAGGAGGCCACACGTAAGTGTAGTTTGTAAAAGTACACCAAAAAATGGTTTTCATTGGCGATGCTTTGGTGAAGACATTCGTGGAAGTTGCGCATTACCTTTCGATCGTTTTTGAAAATTGCCACTGCCGCTTCCCAGATAACGGCATCAAATCATCAGTATTGTGAAGTCGCCGTGAAGAAAGTTGGTTCTAGAGGTGATTCTACTCAAAAAGTCAGAAGCTGAGAGATCAAGCGATCTAGTAGCCCACGCGTTGTGTCCAAAAAATATTGGAATTTTCTTTTGTTGATGAAACTTTACCCTGCCGCCACAAAATTTATCGGAAATGTATCACCCTGGTCAGGTCTATCTAGTAACTTTCTACAACAATTTATTTCCCGCCCGTAAATGTTGAGTCACGTGCGGTTTATAATAAAGATACTTTAAACGACCGTTCACACTATTCTGCAGGTACCTGCAAGGGACTTTTAATGCTCTACAATAGTGACTGGCAGATCGCGATGGCCTCCGTTGCAGAACTGCACGAACTTGTCCACTGACAATACGTGCAAGTACTGGCCTTATTCCATAAAGAAGTCAATGGCATAATATGTTGGTCACATCAGATACGGTATATGACGCGAGCACATTCACATGTTAACAAGGGGGCCGATTGAAAATGTAGAATGCCCTGTGGCCCACCCTCTAGTATATGAGAATTTTTGTATTCTGAGATGTAGGAGAACTTGTTATGAGTGACTTAAGCATTATTTTTGACATATCGGAGAAGAAAAAGCAGGCAGCTAGTTAGTTAGTTACGAAGTCCACGCTTTTTCCAGCGTGCGGTACCCTCTAACAACTCGCAGTAATGCAACCGAATGAAAACTACGATACTTCGACAGATAACAAACTGTCATTTCCAAGGCACAAATTTGAAAACACCATAAAATGTCAGGGTGGGTTATGTTTATCTTTCCAGATACTGTACCCGTGCTTTCCCTGCGAACTTATCTGAAAGTGTTCATTCGGGTTATTCGAACAACATGATTAACTATTTGCTAGTTCCATCGATCTTAAATGCGGTCTTCAAATGGTTCAAATGGCTCTCAGGACTATGGGAGTTAACATCTGAGGTCATCGGCAAATGCGGTCTCTCACTGTGATGTTGAACGAGTTAGTTTACACGCATAATGCCCCTTGTCTGTGAAAAACATGAAAACATACTGGTCACTTACACGAAAGCGTTTTGCACTGACGTTTGATACCTGTAATTCTTATTTACACTTAACAATACAGCCAGCGATACTTAATATGAAAAACAAACACTTAAAAAAATATGAAGTAGAACCTTTAAAGTAAATATAATGATTTATGTTAATGTTTCAAGTTAATTCTTGCCAGTCGTGCTATTGTAATGACATAAGTTACTATTATTTTCGAATTATAATAGATTTTTGAAAACAAACTCCCATTCATTAGTAAATGCGCTACAAGAGTTCTGTCACCAAGCATGACTGTTTTCTAAATTGTCATCAAGAGGTTGTAGAGTTAACACGTATTATTCTTACTACATGCTTCTGTGTGATAAGCACTTTCTTCGGCTACGAAGGATTGTCAGAAAGTATGATGCTATAACAAATTTTGTTCACGGCATGTCGGACGAAGCGAACATAAAATGATTAAACGTCATTTGGAGGGAGACCTACAGTCTTGGGCAAATGTTAAATGTAGTTCTTGCGAATCGTACGAAGAGCTCGAAAAGTAATTTTTGAATAAATTTTGGAGCGAGGCAAAGCAGATGCAGATCCAAACTGAATTTTTAAACGGGCCGAGCTACAGGTATGGAAATGGGACAATGACCGATTTTTGCAAGCACGAACTTGGAGAGCTTATGCATGTGAAACATCCGTTGGGGGTTTTAACGGAAATCACATTAAAAAGGCGATTACCCGAAAATTTGCAGTGGGATCTTGTCCATAGTCCACATGATTCCGTGGACGAATTTCTAGAATTTGTAGAAAAATTAGAAAGGGCTTTGAAGTGCAAACCTCAAAGCAAACTGGGTGGTAGTTATCAAAATGGGAATCCAAATAATCACCATCAAAATAACAATTGTGAGAGAAATCAAAGGAATTCTCAGGAAGATAGTAGCTGGAATGTGGAGAATGGTCGGAGAACGAACAGGAGTGATAACTTCCGGGAACGGGATCCAAGTAAAGAACGCAGATCTGACGGGGGATATTCGCGCAAAGTGCAATCGCGTAACAACCGGTCGGGAAACTCATGTTCGCCACATCTCAGGTCCGGGGACGGGAATCTGAACAGACGATGAAAAGGACTGGAGATAATGGTAATGGCAGAAATGTTGATATGTTTGGAGGAAGGCAACAAATATGTAATATGGAGTATGTTAAAGAGTTAGGCTATAGAAGTGACTCTTTCAATAAAAGCAGGCCCGAACGGCGGAAGCAGTGATTTGTGAGAGATTTACGAAAAAGTAATGGGATTAAATTTGCGGAGAATTATGTAAGTTATGGATGTGTAATGAATGAGTGTGTGAATGGTGATGAATGGAAAGATTCAGTGGTTCAAAATGAAGTAAAAAAGGAGATTAATTTTGTGAAAGCAAATCGTGTGGAGAGTTCTGAAGAGGTATTAGCAAATAGTAGCAATTGCAGTTAGGAAACTGTCGTAGTAGCAAGTATTTGTGAATCGGCGAAATGCATTGATATTAGCGAAGGCGGCGTAGCTTTGGTCTCGCCAGCTGCAAGTGAGGGTGATTGAGTTTCGGGGGAAAGGGTCAGTGTTACTAAGAGAGGCTTAGCATTGGTCTCGCCAGCAACTGAAGTTAAAAATGCGTCGGTGGAAGTAGATGATTTCTGTTTAAAGGAACAGAACAATGGTAATATATGTAATGAAGTATAAGCTACTGATATTGATACTTCAGAGCAAGGAATTTACGCGTTTCTAGTCACGAATGTGTGAATCTAAAACGTTCGTCAGAGTAAGAATGTGAGAATGTATGTAAAGTAGGATCCGGGGTTAATCTGGAAGAAAGGTGTGTAGAAATGGCAGAGGGTACTGATTTTGTCCGATCACAGCGGAATGTAGCAAGTCTGGAAATCCCAAAATTGTACACAAAGGTAGCAGCAATTTGTGTAATGTAGCAGCGGGGGATAAAGTTGTGTACGATTCATGGAAAGTTAACTTGACGGAGGAAAGAACGGTTTCAGATTTGAATTTTTGTAGTGATTTAAATGGTGTCTCAACAGATGAGGTTGCTGAGATGAATGTTTATGGTGACGATGGCTTAGGCATCGATGTATTATTTTAGGAAGATAAAGTGTTTAACAGTGAATTGATGTGTAATTTTGTTAAAGCTGCAAGTGTCGATATTTCGGAGGGGAAAAACATTAGAGTTGTGCATGCTGGGGGTAGTGAATCGGCGAAATGCGTGGAAGAACTAACAGAAAATTTAGAGAGAGTGCTGAAGTAAATAGTGTGGATGGGGATAGTTAATGTAATGAAGCTCGTACAAAATGGCTCTGAGCACTATGGGACTTAATTTCTAAGGTCATCAGTACCCTAGAACTTAGAACTACTTAAACGTAACTAACCTAAGGACATCACACACACCCATGCCCGAGGCAGGATTCGAACCTGCTCGTACAAATTGGTATCTGAAAGAGAGTATGATTCTAGTGAGTCTGATTGGCGTTGGTACAGTAAAACATTAAGGTCGTTCCTACAGCGTCTGTGGAAACGTGAGAAGTTTAAAATTGCTAAGGGTGTATAGAGAAAGGGCAGAAGTGGAAAGCTGTTCTAATCTGTAATTAGTGGTAGTAACTTTGGAGGGATAATTTATATGTTCATCTGGGGATTGATTAATAATTTGTTAGTTTATTGTGGCACTGTACATGTGCAAAAATGGGAAGTTTATGGTATTGAGGGTGCGTGGAGGTCAGTGACCTTGTGGATTGAGGTAAAATATGTCTTGATTTATGCTTTTTATAAGAGTGTGGCAAAGAATTTAGTGGTCAATTTGAAGGGTATTAAAATTGTAATTGTATGTACACGCAATTTTGGTGCATGGAGGTAGGAAAGATTGAGTAAAGTTAATTAAATAGAAGTTATGGGAATTTGACCTTACTGTGATTCAGTCGGTTGCCTTGTGACTATGTTCCTAAAGTATCGTTTCCGCTGGAGGAAATCTTTAGCGAGGATCCTGATTGGTTTTGGGAAATGGTTTGTTGAGGGGCTTCGTCTTTTGGTTTCGTTGTAGACAGATTTGTGACGATAAACGGTGAAACTCGGAATTCAGAGGCAGACACGATTTCTGGGAGGCACTTGGTCAAAAGATTTATGTGAGTTGATGAATACCTCGTGCTAAAATCCATGTGAGCGAGTGTAGTGCGACAGAAAAAATTAGTGCATGAAGGAGGCTTAGCGCTGACTGAGTGGCACAAGAAGTGCTTACAAAATCGCACATCAGTAAAAGTGCATTTAAAATTTTTTATTTTTTGTCCAAAAAATTATTTATGCGTAATTGAAATGCAGGTATTTATTTAACATGCCATTTTGTTCATAATTTGTTTTAGTTTAAATTTATTTCGAAATTCATGCTTTTTTATGCGTAACTGAAATCCAGGCATTTATTTAGTGAGCCATCACATTGATAATTTGTGTTAGTTTAAGTTTATTTCGTAATTCGTGCTGCTCCCACAACACTACAAAAATCTTGTAAACACTATTGGCCCGGCGTTTTAATCACTTAATTCTGTTCTTTGAAATTTATTTTATATGTACGCGTATGAACTGAAGAGTGCTACTTCTGAACAGTCTGGCAAGCCAGAAAATTAATAAGTGGAGGTGTGCGAGATAAAGGGCGAGTTGCGGCGCCCCGATTATATTCTGAGTTCGGAGTTGGCGTGGCCACGCTGGGGCCTCTCGGCAGGCCGCGGATCGCCAGCGGCCACGTGGTGCTGAATGTTAGCCGGGGTCCAGGCAGCGCATGGCTGGGAATTCCATGGTGATGCTATGTCAATGAAGGAGACGTGCCAGCATTGCCAAAGATGGCGGACTTTGTGAAACATTAATGGCCGTCATTTCACAGTTCGTATAGAAATTAAAAGCATCCACATGAATCATGATACGTCAAAAAGAAACATGTACATTACCATTATTTGCCCGACGATTCAATATCTTCATTAGTTTAAAGTTTAGTATCTGACGATAAATGATACAAATAACACACAGTAACTAATTTCCAAAATCTAAACTGTTCATCCGATTTTGTCGATCGACGTGTCTTTAGAAAGCTATTAGTTTAAACCTAAATTAGTATGAATTATAGGCACAGTAACTTGACTAGTACATGAGTTATTGGAGTTCAAAGTGGCCAATTACTACTGATCGCGTCAGGCCATAAGTACTCCATTGTTATTGTTGTTGTCGTCTTCAGCCCAGAGACTGGTTTGATGCAGCTCTCCAAGCTACTCTATCCTGTGCAAGATTCTTCATCTCCCAGTGTCTACTGCAACCTACATTCTTCTGAATCTGCTTAGTGTGTTCATCTCTTGCTTTCCCTCTACGATTTTTACCCTCCACGCTGCCCTCCAATGCTAAATTTGTGATCCCTTGATGCCTCAGAATATGTCCTACCAACCGGTTCCTTCTTCTCGTCAAGTTCTGCCACAAACACCTCTTCTCCCCAATTCTATTCAATACCTCCTCATCTAATCTTCAGCATTCTTCTGTAGCACCACATTTCGAAAGCTTCTATTCTCTTCCTGTCCAAACTATTTATTGTCCATGTTTCACTTCCATACATGGCTACACTCCATACAAATACTGTCAGAAATGACTTCCTGACACTTAAATCTATACTCGATGTTAACAAATTTCTCTTCTTCACAAATGCTTTCCTTGCCATTGCCAGTCTACATTTTATATCCTCTCTACTTCGACCATCATCAGTTATTTTGCTCGCCAAATAGCAATACACATTTACTACTTTAAACGTCTCATTTCCTAATCTAATTCCCGCAGCATCACCCGATTTAATTCGACTACATACCATTATTCTCGTTTTGCTTTTGTTGATGTTCATCTTACATCCTCCTTTCAAGACACTGTCCATTCCTTTCAGCTGCTCTTCCGGGTCCTTTGCTGTCTCTGAAGGAATTACAATGTCATCGGTGAACCTCCAAGTTTTTATTTCTTCTGCGTGGATTTTAATTCCTCCTCCAAATTTTTCTTTTGTTTCCTTTACAGATTGTATAACATCGGGGAGAGACTACAACCCTGTCTCACTCCCTTCCCAACCACTGCTTCCCTTTCATGCCTCTCGACTCTTATAACTGCCATCTGGTTTCTGTACAAACAGTAAATAGGCTTTCGCACCCTGTATTTTACCCCTGCCACCTTCAGAATTTGAAAGACAGTATTCCAGTGAACATTGTCAAAAGCTTTCTCTATGTATACAAACGCTAGAAACGTAGGTTTGCCTTTCCTTAATCTATTTTCTAAGATACGTAGTAGGGTCAGTATTGCTTCACGTGTTCCAACATTTCTACGGAATCCAAATTGATCTTCCCTGAGGTCGGCTTCTACCAGTTTATCCATTCGTCTGTAAGGAATTCGCGTTAGTATTTTGCAGCAGTGGTTTATTAAACTGAAAGTTCGGTAATTTTCACATCTGTCAACACCTGCCTTCTTTGGAATTGGAATTATTATATTCTTCTAGAAGTCTGAGCGTATTTCGCCTGTCTCATACATCTCGCTCACCAGATGGTAGAGTTTTGTCAGGACTAGCTCTCTCAAGGCTGTCAGTAGCTCTAATGGAATGTTGTCTACTCCGGGGGCCTTGCTTCGACTTAGGTCTTTCAGTGCTCTGTCAAACTCGTCACGCAGTATCACATCTCCCATTTCATCTTCATCTACATTCTCTTCCATTTCTATCATATTGTCCTTAAGAACATCGCCCTTGTATAGACCATCTATATACTCCTTCCACCTTTCTGCTTTCCCTTCTTTGCTTAGAACTGGCATTCCATCTTAGCTCTTGATATTCATACAAGTGGTTCTCTTTTCTCCAAAGGTCTCTTTAATTTTCCTGAAGGCAGTATCTATCTTACCCCTAGTGAGATAAGCCTCTTCATCCTTACACTTGTCCTCTAGCCATCCCTGCTTAGCCATTTTGCACTTCCTGTCGATCTCATTTTTGAGACGTTTGTATTCCTTTTTGCGTGCTTCATTTATTGCATTTTTCTGTTTTCTCCTTTCATCAATTCAATTCAATATCTCTTCTGTTACCCAAGGATTTATCTTAGCCCTCGTCTTTTTACCTACTTGATCCTCTGTTACCTTCACTATTTCGTCTTTCAAAGCTACCCATTTTTCTTCTAGTGTGTTTCTTTCCCCCATTCTAGTCAATCGTTCCCTAATGCTCTCCCTGAAGCTCTCTACAACCTCTGGTTCTTTCAGTTTATCCAGGTTCCATCTCCTTAAATTCCCACCTTTTTGCAGTTTCTTCAGTTTTAATCTACAGTTCATAACCAATAGATTGTGGTCAGAGGCCACATTTGCCCCTGGAAAAGTCTTACAATTTTAAACCTGGTTCCTGAATCTCTGTCTTACCATTATACAATCTATCTGAATCCTGTCAGTGTCTCCAGGCTTCTTCCATGTGTACAATTTCCATAGTGACACAAAAAAATGGTAGCATCATGCTTATAAATATATTTATTCATCTATGTCTTCGTAAATATCCGATGTATACTATTCATAAGGAAATTGGTTAAATATTTACTGTGTTTTAGAAAGCACAGAGACATTAGCCTACTGGCCTACCTTTTGGTCTATTCCTTTGATGTATGTTTATTTAATTTGTTTATGTATCTAATAATGCGTGTTAGAGCTTGTTTATGGTCCAGCCGTAAGAATATTTATTTAATTTCAAGTTATTTAAATGTAAATCCAATATTTCGAATGTGTTTCGTTATGTGTGCGTGGGTGCGTTGGCTTGAAGACATGGCTCGAGCACTCTAGCCAATCACAACGCTCGTGAATGGGGAGACTGGATGAAAGCGGGAGAAGAGTTCTGGGCAGTACGGCACAGAACACGGGGGGGGGGGGGGGGGGGGGGGCTGGACGTGAATGACCGGAAGCACGGTCGAGGCAGAGTCTTGGAGAGTGTGGAGCAGTTTGTGTGTGGTCGCGGCAGATTGAAATACTTTGGAGTGCCAACTTGTGCATTTGTGAGATTTCCGTGGCTTCTACAGTGAAGACGTGGTGTGCATTTAGAAGCGAATATCTCATGCGCTATGTTGTTGTTCACAACTAATTACGTGCAGTACGAATCTAATGTTTCCCTGTTATTCAACTTATATTTTGTTTAATTGCTGGAACATCGACACCAATAAGTGTTTTGCAGAAATATACCACATTCTCAAAAGTACTTCTACTATCATACTTATCATTTCAAGTCGTTAAGATAGTACCTGCATATTTTATTTACTTGCAAGATTCATTTATAAACAATATTATGTTCAAAATTCGCAATTGCGGGTGACAGGAATCTTCGTCCATTCGATTCATGCGTATATTCATATCGTGTGCTGTACACTCAGCAGTTTTGGCTTGTAATGTGGCAACTAGACAACGAACCAGCCAAAACTTTAAATATTTCAACTTTGAGTCAGAGGGTATGTAGTTGAGGACCACCACCACCCCACCATCATTTCAACTTTTTTGAAGCCCGCAAGTGTTATACTGGTCCATTTTCCAATATTCAGTAAAGTGGCCTCCCAAGGTACTCAGCTATATTACCATTTGGAAGTCCACTCATCTGCTTTCCATCCATTAATAAGGAGTCTAGGTAATTTTCTCTTCCAGAAGATATAGCTACAAACAGGTCTGTGTTAATGTTGAAAGTAAAAACCATAAATTTTGATTTGCTTGGTCACTCCTAGCTTGCAGCCGAAATACCAAAATCTACTGAGCGTACGACTTAAGCACAGTGTCAGTAATAATATTTGTTGATATTATAGCTTTGATGGCATCGATTTTCCTTTTAAACTTCAGGATGTACCAAAATTTGAGAGGCAGAATCCTGATTTTTCAGTTCATGTTTACATCCAGAACAAGGAAGAAAGTAAGCCAGAAGAAGAACATTACGCAGCGAAAGAGAAATGATTAATGCATGAAGTCGGTGCGCACATCTATATGTCCCAAGCAGTTAGTCAGTGTCAGTAACATGTGCATTTGTTGCTTTTCTGTCAACACTATATATGGATCATTGCAATTGGGTGAACATAATTGTGGAAAGCATTATTGCCCTAGACATCTCGACCCATTTACCACGAGCAGGTATGTAGCAAAGCATTTGATAGAATGCTTTTGTGATGGACTGGTACATGCGGAAATCTCAGCTGAGAGAGTCAAGTTCTTGAGGTTTAAGAACGACCATCATGAGGTGCACTATCCTTTTGTAGTGTAGGCTACCTTCGAGAGCCTCCTCGCTCCTGTGACACACTGTGAGGCCAATTCCACTGCCTCCCACATCTCGTTCGCTGAGTGGCATGTACCATATGCGGCGGCACACGAGGTTGTGTGCACATATGTTCCTAATGTCAGCCATTTCGGTTCATGCGTGGTGGATAAACCTAAGCTGTTGCGACGTCCAAGGCTTGTTGATGAGATTTATCGCACCAATATTTCCAGGAGAAACTTGCAGGAGAATTATGCATTACGCAAGAAATCATTTGAAAATTTCTGGCAGATTAAAACTGTTTGCCAGACCGAGACTCGCACTTGGGACTTTTGCCTTTCGCTCTACCATCTGAGCTACCCAAGCACGACTCACGACCCTCCTCATAGCTTCAATTCTGCCAGTACCTTGTCTCCTACCTTCCAAACTTCACAGAAGCTCTTTTGCGAAGTTGGTAGAACACTTGCCCACAAAAGGCAGAGGTTCCGAGTTCGAGTCTTGGTCCGGCACACAGTTTTAATCTGCCAGGAAATTACATATCAGCGCACAATCCGCTGCAGAGTGAAAATCTCACCCAAGAAAGCATTTGACTGTCATGTCAGTGGGCTGTCGTTAAACAGAAAAGTGGAAGCTACACTTAGACATCACTGTCATCTAACAGTGAAATTCCAGAATGCATGGGTCTTCTACTGGTAAAATCTTGGCTGTATGGAAAGATACAGTGAAACCACATTGCCCGACATTGCCACATTCACCTGCAATCTGCCTTACAGGCAGTTTCATAATAGATCCAGAGATTGTGCACATTAGTGAATGTTTAGTAGAAACCTAACAGCTCTGATTTAGGGGAGTGTGCAAAACTATTTTTTCTTACACTTCCTGTTGTACCGGGCGTTTCTAGGCGACAGGCTTTAGTGTATTTTGCCTGACAGCGCCCTGAAAACGTCAGTCGGGCCGAGGCACAGCATGAATAGGGCCAAGGACAGGAATCCGCCTATGGGCGACTTTTCGCCTCGCCTTCGCGCCGCAATGTGACAATGGCCGCTCGACGGCCGTCCCGGCAAGCCGCCGGAAGCGCCGATACTGACACCACCCAATGGGCTGAGGATGGAGTGCATCGTACCTCCCACCACAAGTGACCGACACCCATTGGCAGTGATACCGATTCACTTGAACGCTGTCCACAGCCTCGTGTGAGGGTCTGATCTTCCTCCTCTTCATCCAAGGCTTCCCTTGGCCACCTTCTGATAGACCTGTCACCCAATGACGGTCAAGCCATGTCGGCCCCGAGCATTGATACAGCTGAACACCATGTGGAAGCCCCACTGGGTGCTCTTTTGCCTGCACCATCTCGTCAGCCCAATGGGCCTTCTGATGATCCTGACAGTAACCGCCATGGTCGAAAATCTAAATGGTCTTCCTCTTGAGCCAATCGCAGCGGCTGTGATTAGGTTTCATATGCCTCCACACGTGGAGCAGCCGTGCCTGTTTGTGCCATGGATCAGGACATGGGTGCCCTCCCAACGCCACTTCTCAGAATCCACCGCCACCACCACAAAAGAAAGAGAAGATCCATCCTATCCCACGAACTAAACTGAACACTGAGATGCAACACTTTATTGCAGGCCAACTACTGACAGTTTACCAGAAAGACATCAAGTACCTGCTTGACATAAAGGACAATTACCTCCAAGTCATCAACTTTGTGAAGCCTAGGGCTACAGAATCCTACACTCATCAGGCTTCCCAGCGAAGTTACAGAAACAGACTTCAGGGATGGACTACTCCATCTCAAGTTCCTGGGTCCTTTGGTCCACCAATACAACAACGGGGGACCTCAGACCCAGAAATTAATCCCAATGCCCACTTATGTTGTCTCCCTTATTAGGTTGGGAGGACGTCAAATGCATTTACTAAATCAGTTATCTCCTGTGTACCAAGGTGCATAATGAATCGTATGAAAGCCACTAAGGCCTCTCCATATGCCATAGGTGTCAACGTTTGTGACACACAAGCAATTACTTCTCATTGCCTGTTCTGTGTGTCAAGTGTGTTGGCTAACATGCATCAGAGGACAGCAAGGTCCGAACAACAGAAAAACCCACATGTGCCGACTGTTTGGGCACCTCTCACAATTCCCACCATCCAGATTTCTGCTAGTGCCTAGCCATTATCAGTGCACTATTTTCTAGTCTCGATACATGTCAGTTCCCTGTAGTTCGGGCGTCAGTCACAGTCCTTTGAATGCTACTGTATCAAAGAAGTTCAGTTTGTGAGGAGCCTAAGAGGTTTTTTTGTGGCCAACTCCTTCCACTCCATTGAGGAATTTCTTAGTAGAACCGATGTGTACAGGTTATTAATCATACCAGATAATATGATAAAGTTTAAGATCTACGCATCTTCAGTGCAGTAATATAATCAATGTAAATAAGGATTGTAAATTTATATTGTCTTTGATGATGCCTGGATATAATAGCCTAAGACTGATCGTATGCACGTCTGTATACTGTACATTCACATGGTTTGTAACAAGATTGTTATTACCTCTTCAATGAAATCTGTTAAGGTTTTCATTGGCTTGTTCCACGTTAAAACCATTTCACATAGGATTCGTGAGAGGGAGATTAGCATATCTCTTTATATATGCATAAAGTGTGCTTTTGTTTTATCACATTCTCTGCACAAGTGAGGACCTCCCCCTACGGATCTGTGGAATAAAAATTACATGTAATCTAATGTAATCTCCAACTCCATGTACATGGTTTTCCTCGATGACGTTCTTGGGGGAAAATTTCTCAGTTTTCTTGTGCCCCTCAAGTTCCAATGAGAACTCTTACCTTTGGACGACTTCTCCTGTCGTGGTCTCCAGGTGATTATACTGTGGCTGTTTTTTAAGTCTGATAACATAACAACCTACGTTAAGGTGACTTATATTATTAGATATGAAAGACGTGGCCGTGAAAGACTTCTACTGTATCAGTAGCAATTACGTGTCATTATCTTATCAGTGATGGAGCACTGAATGTCGTGTCGACTGTGGTTACGGCATCAAGAGTGCCGTTACGGATGTGGACTTATCTCCTTAAGCCTCACATACAAACTGATTTTTAAGTCTCGAGCCATTAGTAAGAACTAACGTATTCGTTTAGATATAACATAATTATAACCCATTTCTGTGGTAACGGGGGCCTACCTGTCTCTTGCAGGATAATTAAGAAAACTGCGTATGTCACAAGAACGTGTCTGTCGTCAGAGCGCGGCTGCATGGTTTATCTTACCTGAACGTGCAATAGCTTTTCACGTGGAAAGTTCTCAAGCCAGTGAGAACAAACCTCCGGGTACTTGTCAATAACTTCCAAAGAGCTGGAAATGTTGTCGATGAATCACACTCCGGGAGAACTCCAGTACGGCAAGAGACTCTTTAGAGAATCAAGGAAGCAGTTGCATCAACTCATCATTTAAGTTACGAGTTAGAAGTGCGAAAATTAACGACTTTGAACAGCCTACACTTTACGCAAAAGAAAAAAGCTTGCCACATTCAGATGCTTCGCAAATTAGATTACGGATAACAGCTGCGCACAACGAACACCCAATGGATCACATTCGGTTTACTGATGAGGCAACATTTCACACCTACGGACAAGTTAAAGAACATAACTGTCGCTTATTGGATAACAAGCCACATCACGCTACTATTGAATGGCAAAGAGACACAGTTTATGGGTCCTTCATTTTTCCAGAAGCAACAATTACAGAAAACTGCCATGCTGGACATTTACTTTGCCGGCCAGTGTGGCCGAGCGGTTCTAGGCGCTTTAGTCTGGAACCGCGCGACCGCTACAGTCGCAGGTTCGAATCCTGCCTTCGGCATGGATGTGTGTGATATCCTTAGTTTAGTTAGGTTTAAATAGTTCTAAGTTCTAGGGGACTGATGACCACAGAAGTTAAGTCCCATAGTGCTCAGAGCAATTTGAACCATTTACTTTGATATGCTGGAGCAATTCCTGAAACAACAGCTTCAGCAAGAAGACATTGCTAACACTGTTGCGTTCCGGCACGCCGTCATCTTGCTCTCATAGGAAGCGAGTACCTAACTCGAAGATTCGCCAAAAGATGGATAGGCAGAGGTCAGCAAGACTGTGACTACCGCGGTCACCTGATGTGACATCCGTGAATTTCCTCGCTCGGGGTTACTAGAGTCAAGGGTGTACAAAACAAAGAGAGTGGATCTCGCATACCTAAAAGCTCGATTTACGGGAGATGCTTCAGAATGCATTCATGTGTTCTCTTTAACGACGGGAACAGTTCTACGAAATGGACGCAGGCCATGTTGAAGTGCTATGACATTGTGTACACAGACTGACAATAAACATGCATATATTATGTAAAAGCATTCACTACTCTGTACAAATGGATGGAGACTTTATGACCATACCACACGTGGCTGGCTCGTGGCTCATGGGGCCCAACCTCTAACCTCAGACAACCTGTGTGGTATGCTGATCCTCAAGGCCACATTCAGAGTCACTTTAATTTGATACCACGACGTGTAAAAGGTTTTATGCCACTTCCAGGGGGCTTCATCTTGTGATATTTCAGGAGCACAATATTGCTTGAGTGATCCTTAAATTTCATCACTTCTTCGTGAAGATCAGATATACACTACATTTAATCAGGTTCTGATGATTCCTTCAAATTTCACGAGCAATAATGTGAGTACGTTGCTAAATGAACCACAATTAGTGTAAATCGATTCTAGCTCGCTTTGTTTCTTATCCTTCGGAGGCATGGAGCACAATGTCAACTGAGTGATGTAGCAGATTGTTGCACCGATATGACTGGTATCAATGCCACCATCCGAGTGCTGAAAACTACAGCTACTGAAATATGGGCAATGAACTGCAATAGTATGACGGCCTACAACACCGAATACTTCACGTTACTCGAGACAAGTAACGGCCTTTACCTCAACAGGTATTGGAATAATGATTGTAGTGTAGCTGCTGATCTTGCCAGTGATTATGTTAGACATATTAATCTCACTTAAATCGAAATGTGATGCTCCATAAAGCAAGCACTTTAGTTCATTTGTTAAATACCCTTACAGCTCACTACAGTGGCAACATTTTCTGAAAGACTATGATGATCGCAGTGCAGTCCGTTTTTCTAACGTTCACGCCAAAAGTAAACACATACAATACGTTCATTATCCAGGCTATGTTCGGGTTAAAAACTTATTTTCCAGTATAACATTGACAATAAGGAAGCTATTGTAAGCTTTGAACAGTGCAGAATATGATTTAAGTCGTGCACTTCAATGAGTAATGTTTCGCAGATAGACATATGAGATACTTTATTTTATACGAACTACATGTCATAAAACTGAACAGAGTGATTTTACTCATACTTAAATGTTATAAATTCAGTGAACATTTATCTGATACATATATCACATACAGTACAAAAAAAAAGGACACGTAGGACATAAGTTGTAGATATAGCTAAATATTCTAAGCGAATGCCCATCATGAGTTCTATCATAAAATGCCTGCTCCTTTTTATATTATTACACGCACAAAAATTGATACCCAACTGCGCCTTCAACGAAACCATGAAGGATAAACCTGTAGCTAAAATACTAAGTATTATCTTCAAGCATTCTTTCGCGAACCACGTAAGGTATTTTCTCCGTGGGTATTATTCATGCATCAGTCCACAAAAAAAGGAAAAGTACGTTATGAGTAGCTACATTTCATTTTAGTAAATATCATAATTAAGAAGTGTTTCACAATACGCAACTAACCTGTGGCTGTAAATAAGAAATGTCAACAGAAAACTTGCGTCTTAGATTTTTCGAATTTGTGTTTTGCAGGTCTCTTGCAGTAGAGGAAGCCAGAGGGATTCTGCCGCTCTAACAAAGGATGCTCTGCTTTATAAATGGTTCTCATCAAGTTGGAAGGCCGTTTCACGCAGAGAGGGGGTCGACGTGGAGGTAAGAATTGCGCAAACGTGGAGGCAGAGAGGCGGCAGAAGTCCATGCTCCCAACCGTGCTTCATTTGGCTACTGTACATCGTACTGTACGTTCAGATCTCTCAGAAGAATAGCATATGAGTTTACCGATTTCGGCAAATCATCTACATGATACGCCTTGGCTGTGGTGCGTCGGCAGCTCCAGAGCCTCAACCCGAGTGGAGTTGGTACAGAGAAATGCTCTCACAGCTCCCTGGTGGCTAAAATGTCGTCGAAACCAGCTAAAGTGTTTGCCATTTTAGTACAATTTTAAGTGTTATAACTTAAAATGTTGTACGCAGTCGGAAATTGATAAGAATCTAATTAGAAGTTGCTCTGCAACTTTTCAGATACGGATGGTAGCAGAATTTTCGAGAGTAAAATGTCATAAAGGTGACTGTACGTTCAGATCTCTCAGAAGAATAGCATATGAGTTTACCGATTTCGGCAAATCATCTACATGATACGTCTTGGCTGTGGTGCGTCGGCAGCTCCAGAGCCTCAACCCGAGTTGAGTTGGTACAGAGAAATGCTCTCACAGCTCCCTGATGGCTAAAATGTCGTCGAAACCAGCTAAAGTGTTTGCCATTTTAGTACAATTTTAAGTGTTATAACTTAAAATGTTGTACGCAGTCGGAAATTGATAAGAATCTAATTAGAAGTTGCTCTGCAACTTTTCAGATACGGATGGTTGCAGAATTTTCGAGAGTAAAATGTCATAAAGGTGACTTACTTTTTCTACGTTCATTTGCTAATTTGTTATGGCATGATATTCTTTGGTAACTCTCCTTAAAGGAAGGAAGTGTTTGTCATACTGAAGTGTGCAATAATGACAATATGTGATGTCCACACTAGAACCTTTTGAAGACAAAGCATTAAACAGTTAAGCTTACTGACAACACCTTCGCAGCACATTTACTACAGTGTAAATAGCAATTTGAAAACAACAATAGAAAGAAAAAATACTTTAATCACAAATCATCCATAACGTGCCACTCAAAAAAAAAAAAAAAAAAAAAAAAAAAAAGGAACTGAGACGACTTACCCATTGAAATGAAGAATCTAATTGGAAATAAAATTAGCTTCAAACCCATACTATTCCATACATCTCTTTTAAAATGTGCAATTTTATAGTGGGTGTCTGGATGCGTTTCAATCTAATTAAGTGTAAATCAGTCTACATAAGAAAGAATTATATGCATCAGAGATCAGTGCAACAGGCTATCGTGTGAGTGGACTGTATGTTTTTATATTTTTCGCTGGAAAAAGGCATTATGACTATATACTAGCTCGTCTCACATCGTCGGTAGAAATCGTATTTGTGGTCCATGGGAAAAGATAATAACTACCCATCTTCTTCGAAAACTCGATGGAATAACCCTCCCTGTCGTTATACGCTGAGGATACCTTGAAGCTGCTTCTCTTGGAAAATGTGTCGAAAATTATATTTACTTCGTTCATAACAAGTGAATGTCTCCTACTTCTTACGAGACCCCTGCAATTGCACGGTTATCCACGCGTTCTGCACACACCTATGATGTGCTAGGGAGTCTAAGAACACGCTACATGAACGTTGGTGGACATTGCCAAATATGAGCGATGCTTCATCACCTAATAACACCAGCTAGTATGTAGTTGGTTGCTGCCACGCGGTTATCACGCTCTTCCACAGTCATGCGGATGTCACGCGCTCGCACTCACTTGTACATAGGCTGCTAATTTGTAGCGTACGCATGCGCCAGGCGCTCCGCTTGCCAAAAGAGTTCGGCAATATTTATTCAAACGATGAAAGACTGAAACCTATAGCTAGTCAGCATGATTATTCGACCTCAGTATCGCTCAATTTCTGTTTGTCAGTTTATTTGAGCACTGCTTGTGCGGTATGCACTTTATGCCCTCTATACAGAAACTGTCTTACGTTGGTAAGCGGGCATGTTTTATCTCTGAAGTTTACACTGTTTTTATTTGATGACAGTGACTTGTCACTTTTTTTTTCAGTGAATGTTTACTTTACAAGAGCCAAACGACCTTATTCGAGTGTATAGTTCAACATAACATATAACAGGTAAGTGTGTACACTTGGATCCTATATCGTGCATTTGCTATTTCTGTTTTACCTAAACCTTTTCTAACCAGTGTCTAATTCCTAGGTGCTACAATCTCCTTCTGAATAAAATAATGTTATAACTATCGAAACCTAGGTCAAGGATTTTAACAAACCTGTGTCATGCCACTAGTTGGCTCATTCTTTATTCATCTGCATCACTGTCACATTCCAGTTGCTGTTTACCAGCATTGTTCAAGATTTTAGAAATTAATGTTCGTTATTTGTGACTAATAAATAAAATATTTATCAAAAATTTATTCATTTACACTAACAAAACATTTATTCGCTATCTGTGAACAAACATATTACGAATAACAGAAAAATGTGAGGTCCAGCTACATTTATTGCCCCAATTCTTTGTTGTTTATTAAAACTTTGTACAATTTGTTGTTCTTAATTATTTTTCAAAAAGTCTTCTTTGAAATACTTACTAAGAAAGTTTATTTGATTTGCGACGAGTTTCCATTCTGATACACTAAGGAAAATACGTTATACACATGTAAAGAGCATATTGGTGTTATGTCTCCCGAAATCGTCTTCAGCAAAATCTGGGAAATCGTCCATTCCACTGTAGGAATTTGCAAATATTTCATTGTACCTCCATGTTGGCTTCACCTCGGACATCATGTTCAAAATAAAAGCTGAATAAAGTTTTCCAGTAGTCTCTTGACACTTGCAAGATTTAAAACGTTTTCAGTGTGCTGCTGTATTATGAATTCTTCTATGCAACCAGTTGTTCAATTTCAAAGCATGTCACATCGAAAAACTATTAACCTACTAGCGGTAATCGTACTCAGAGATAATCTTATAACATTTTCGAATGGCTTTAGACTTTCAGCAGCATTCCATAAAAGTTTTAGGACACTTTACATTAAGAGTCTGTTGATGTTGTTGCTAGCAGTCACTGAGTTCTTGGCTGGTTCACTCATTTTGTAGCATTACAAAGACAAAAGTATTGTGTAGTTGTATGAAGAAGGCACCAATATTGTCACGCTGTAATGCAATAAAGCTGTGCTGAAATTGTAACCCTAAACGCATTCCAGCACTTGCAGAGCTCATTACTGGCTCTCTGTTGTGACGAAGCTGCGTGCAATCCACGCGCGCCAGGGCCACGCTCCTGTTGGCCTGCACTCAGTGAGCGCTGCACGAGATCCAATGAAACCGTGTGTCACAGTGTGAGGAAACCGTCGCGTGCGTGATTCCGCAACACATGCACAGCCAGTACCGGGTAGCGAGCGATGCTCACGCGGTTTCAACATGCATGTGCAATGATCCACTTTTAGGACACAAAAAAATCCGTTCAATAAAGGCGAAAATGTTCTCACTAACTATTTACGCACCTGATATTTTGACAAACAAATCTTTTTTAAATCATGAGTTTTTAAAACCAAGAAATGTCATTCCCTTACTTTGTTCCAGAGAGTACATCGTTATACCATCTTCACTACTATTTGAGACTGTGCGAACAATTTGGTTGTAAATTTGCGACCAAATTCAAGGCTAATATCCATATTGATTTCGGGATCGAGTCTTCATCCTGAAGCTTTTCAATGTGCCCGTGATGAAAGGTAGATGTTGTTCACTGTTTCATGGACAATTGATTCAGTGTCTGCTCCCTTTAACTTTTAGTTGCTTTCTGCCACATATTCCTTAGCTTGAGTCTAAGTTAATTCAATCAATTTTCACTGTCAGTGGTAAACTAAAACTCTGAGAAACTTTTATGAAATAAAACATTGCCTTCACAACACGTAACAAACTGCAACACACACTGAGACACAATATTAGCAGACATACCGATAAACACTTACAACCAGTCATTTGTAAAATAGTGTGTAGCACTTGAAATGCCCTCTATGTGTACAAAACCAGGCGAAACATCCAAAAAAAAAGACTATAATAAACCAGCAGCCGCCACCCACATAAAAAAAAACACAGTCCACCCATTTGGTGACATTGCGCATGATCTTCATACACTACATAAAATGGACGAGGGACACCAAACGGACTTATATGAGGAATTGGAAATATTCATTAAGGGCACAGTACATGGAGACATGTTACTGAATGGTTAACTTCAGAGCACTAATATTAACTTCTTTCAAAACTTCTCCAATGTTGAATGCCTATTTAACTGAAAAAAATGCTCTTTGGAAACTACTCACCTAATATTTTCCATAAAGTAAATACATCTGGATATAAATGTTTCATCTTCACTGCATACAACTGCTTTAGCAACAGAAACTAGTTTATCGTAACTTTTAACATTCTCTAGATTGATTTAAACAAGTAATTCTGGAAGTGTTAAGTTGTGATGTACTTGTTAATGTGTTCTGTGTGCCAGACAACGAAATTATCAACAAAAATGTAAGTAAATGCGCTCAAAAATTGATTAATCAGGCTTATCACATAATGTGCAAACTATAACATGTTTATCTTCCTGAACAGGCGTGTTTTTTGACACATTGCGGGCACACACAGCAAAGGTAATTAATCTTACTTCGTATTAGTTACAATGTTACAATGTAAAAGTAAATGCAAATCCATCTAACGACGGCAGCACGCTGCAAGTGACTATTGCAATATAATACCCTCGAAGCCCTCAAACGGCATTCATATAACATGTAAACATTTAAGTAAAACTCTCTGGGCACTACATTCATGTTCAAGTAAGTCAAGTGCGGACGTTTTCTCACGAGCTGCAGGAATTCGACATGATCTGGGTTATACAGTGCAATATTTTTATTTTTAACCTTGAGTACAATATTCACTTTCATAATTTTTTTACTTGGAGATCTTTCCGTAACTGTCGGCTGACAACTACCACTGTCCATTACAATGTCCGTCTTCTATATCCATGTCTACATTTACATCCATACGCTGCAAACCATGTGATGTGCATGGCGGAGGGTTCAGTCCCACTTACAGTTTATTGGGGCTGCTTACCGTTCCATTCACTTCGGATACTGAAATCTAATCACTCTTGACTTAACAGGTATATCATTTATGAGCCGTACGTGGCTCTTGTTCCCGCCATCACGTATTTTACATCCAGTTTTTAACGTACTTCCACCTCACTACGTTAATTTAAATTACTACTGTGACTGAGTTGCTGCTTTGCCTGACCATGAGCGGCGCTAGCAGCGCGTAACGATGTATCCCCTTTCGTAGTATCTTTGCTCGACTGCTATTACTTCGCGGTCGTTATCTGTCGTAAACCAGTCCGGGTCGCGAGTTCGGGCTGCCAGTCGGTTGGAACGCGTCTGGAGAGCAGTCCGGACCTGCCAGTCGGGGCGTTGCAATGCGGCATTAATGCAGTCGGGTTGGTGCAGTGAGGTCTGCGTCGACATGGCTCGCCCTACCATTTCCACCACGCATCACTTGAGCTGGGCCACGGTCTTGGTGGATCGTCGGTCGGTCGTCCTACCGGACGACGCCATTTGGTCCGCTGATCGTTCATGTGCCGGCTGTGTGTGTGTGTACATCGACTCCCGATTTGTCTTCGTGCATGCTTAGTTACTTTTGGGTACCGTTCAGGTCTTCGTCCAAGTGTTTGTCAGGATGTGTGTGTAGTGGGCGTTATTTCCACTGACGACTGTTTTAGATGTTGTCGGCTTTCTGAGCGTACCCTGTCGGTTGGTGCGGACCAGGGAGGATATCTCCATGCGGCGTAGTCGACTGAGTCCGCTGGCGGTCCCTGCGCATTGTCGGAGCGTGTGTGGAGCTGTCTGATCGCTACGAGCTTCGTGGCTCACCGACCTAGGACGTCAAAGTTGAGTGGTGTCTTAAGTACCCACGCCACGTCCGTTCTTGTTGTGTCGTCCGTTTCGGTGGTTCGCTGTTGGGGAGTTTTTCCTGTGAGCAACACCGAGTGGTTGTAGTTGTGAAATCGAGCCGCCGTGCGGTGGAATTAACTATATTGGTTCACTACAATTCAAATGTACCAGCGGAATTTTCTGCCTTGTGGCCGTTAGTGTTCCGGTTACCTGCCATGGCCACTAACATAAATTCAGGTATCGTCCTTTCCTCACGTGTTATCGCTGTCCAACATGGTGTGTATTTTTGACAGCTTAATACATATTTC
Organism: Schistocerca americana; assembly: GCF_021461395.2. Classification (NCBI taxonomy): domain Eukaryota; kingdom Metazoa; phylum Arthropoda; class Insecta; order Orthoptera; family Acrididae; genus Schistocerca; species Schistocerca americana. Next base: position 658,123,305 of record NC_060120.1, on the reverse strand, counting down.
ATTGTAGATAACCATGTCCATAACAGTTTGGTCTTTGAGTTAATGTACCGATTGGTGGCAAGCAAGTCGTTTGGTCGGTCAGTCTGTGACTGCCCCTTTGGTGGTTATTGACGGATCAAGTGTAGTTGGGCCCACCTCCTCTCCCACCTAAGTGATAAGTGAACGTTAATGTTTCGAGTGCAGGCCACCCCCTCCCCTAATCCCCGGAGGTGTCTGAGTGACGTTGTCTATACTGTCCGTTTGTCTGTTTAATGGTCTGTTAGTAATCTATTATAGCCAATGCTTTAAAACAAGATTTTTATAGTGTTTTATGTAAATCAATTTATGTAAATCAATCGTGGCCCTTCAGCGCTTAAAGCCTTAGTCTCAAAATTTCCCCTTAGGCGAAAACATTGCGGCCTTCTACCTTAAAAGACTATGGTAATATATTTAAAAATTTTGAAATTTAATTGTGGCTTTCAGCCGTTTGTATTGCGCCTTGTATATGTTTGTTCTATCCACTTTTGCCTTGAGGCTTTTCGCCTAGCTGTGGTATATGGGGTGGTCCATTGATAGTGACCAGGCTAAATATCACACGAAATAAGGTTCAAACGAAAATACAACAGAGAATGAAACTTGTCTAGCTTGAAGGGGGAAACCAGATGGCGCTATGGTTGGCCCTCTAGATGGCGCTGCCACAGGTCAAACGGATATCAACTGCGGTTTTTTTTAAATAGGGACCCCCCATTTTTTATTACATATTCGTGAAGTACGTAAAGAAATATGAATGTTTTAGTTGGACCACTTTTTTCGCTTTGTGATAGATGGCGCTGTAATAGTCACAAAAATATGGCTCACAGTTTTAGACGAACAGTTGGTAACAGGTAGGCTTTTTTAAATTAAAATACAGAACGTAGGTACGTTTGAACATTTTATTTCGGTTGTTCCAATGTGATACATGTACCTTTGTGTGCTGTTACAGCGTGATTACCTGTAAATACAACATTAATGCAATAAATGCTCAAAACGATGTCCATCAACCTCAATGCATTGGGCAATACGTGTAACGACAGTCCTCTCAACAGCGAGTAGTTCGCCTTGCGTAATGTTCGCACATGCATTGACAATGCGCTGACGCATGTTGTCAGGCGTTGTCGGTGGATCACGATAATAAATATCCTTCAACGTTCCCCATGGAAAGAAATCCGGGGACGTCAGATCCGATGAAAGTGCTTCGACGACCAATCCAAATGTCATAAAATATGCTATTCAATACCGCTTCAAGCGCACGCGAGCTATGTGCCGGACATCCATCATGTTCGAAGTACATCGCCATTCTGTCATGCAGTGAAACATCTTGTAGTAACATTACGTAGGAAATCAGCATACATCGCACCATTTAGATTGCCATCGATAAAATGAGGCCCAATTATCCTTCCTCCCATAATTCCGCACCATACATTAACCTGCCAATGTCGCTGATGTTCCACTTGTCGCAGCCATCGTGGATTTTCCGTTACCCAATAGTGCTTATTATGCCGTTTTACGTTACCGCTGTTGATGAATGACGCTTCGGAGCTAAATAGAACGCGTGCAAATAATCTGTCATAGTCCCGTAATTTCTCTTGTGCCCAAAGGCAGAACTGTGCACGACGTTCAAAGTCGTCGCCATGTAATTCCTGGTGCGTAGAAATATGGTACGGGTAGAATCAATGTTGATGTACCATTCTCAACACCGACGTTTTTGAAATTCCCGATTCTCGCGCAATTTGTCTGCTACAGATGTGCGGATTAGCCGCGATAGCAGCTAAAACACCTACTTGGGCATCATCATTAGTTGCAGGTCGTGGTTGACGTTTCACATGTGGCTGAACACTTCCTGTTTCCTTAAATAACGTAGCTATCTGGCGAACGGTCTCGACACTTGGATGATGTCGTCCAGGATACCGAGCAGCATACATAGCACACGCCCGTTGGGCATTTTGATCACAATAGCCATACATCAACACGATATCGACTTTTTCCGCAATTGTTAAACGGTCCATTTCAACACGGGTAATGTATCATGAAGCAAATACCGTCCGCACTGGCGGAATGTTACGTGATACCATGTACTTATACGTTTGTGACTATTACAGCGCCATCTATGACAAAGCGAAAAAAGTGGTCCAACTAAAACATTCATATTTCTTTACGTACTACATGAATATGTAATAGTGGGTGTTCCTATATAAAAAAACGCAGTTGATATCCGTTTGACCTATGGCAGCGCCATCTAGCGGGCCAACCATAGCGCCATCTGGTTTCCCCCTTCAAGCTAGACGAGTTTCGTTCTTTGTAGTTTTTTCATTTGATGCTTATTTCGTGTGATATTTGCCCCGGTCACTATCAATGGACCACCCCATATACACTCCTGGAAATGGAAAAAAGAACACATTGACACCGGTGTGTCAGACCCGCCATACTTGCTCCGGACACTGCGAGAGGGCTGTACAAGCAATGATCACACGCACGGAACAGCGGACACACAAGGAACCGCGGTGTTGGCCGTCGAATGGCGCTAGCTGCGCAGCATTTGTGCACCGCCGCCGTCAGTGTCAGCCAGTCTGCCGTGGCATACGGAGCTCCATCGCAGTCTTTAACACTGGTAGCATGCCGCGACAGCGTGGACGTGAACCGTATGTGCAGTTGATGGACTTTGAGCGAGGGTGTATAGTGGGCATGCGGGAGGCCGGGTGGACGTACCGCCGAATTGCTCAACACGTGGGGCGTGAGGTCTCCACAGTACATCGATGTTGTCGCCAGTGGTCGGCGGAAGGTGTACGTGCCCGTCGACCTGGGACCGGACCGCAGCGACGCACGGATCCACGCCAAGACCGTAGGATCCTACGCAGTGCCGTAGGGGACCGCACCGCCACTTCCCAGCAAATTAGGGACACTGTTGCTCCTGGGGTATCGGCGAGGACCATTCGCAACCGTCTCCATGAAGCTGGGCTGCGGTCCCGCACACCGTTAGGCCGTCTTCCGCTCACGCCCCAACATCGTGCAGCCCGCCTCCAGTGGTGTCGCGACAGGCGTGAATGGAGGGACGAATGGAGACGTGTCGTCTTCAGCGATGAGAGTCGCTTCTGCCTTGGTGCCAATGATGGTCGTATGCGTGTTTGGCGCCGTGCAGGTGAGCGCCACAATCAGGACTGCATACGACCGAGGCACACAGGGCCAACACCCGGCACCATGGTGTGGGGAGCGATCTCCTACACTGGCCGTACACCACTGGTGATCGTCGAGGGGACACTGAATAGTGCACGGTACATCCAAACCGTCATCGAACCCATCGTTCTACCATTCCTAGACCGGCAAGGGAACTTGCTGTTCCAACAGGACAATGCACGTCCGCATGTATCCCGTGCCACCCAACGTGCTCTAGAAGGTGTAAGTCAACTACCCTGGCCAGCAAGATCTCCGGATCTGTCCCCCATTGAGCATGTTTGGGACTGGATGAAGCGTCGTCTCACGCGGTCTGCACGTCCAGCACGAACGCTGGTCCAACTGAGGCGCCAGGTGGAAATGGCATGGCAAGCCGTTCCACAGGACTACATCCAGCATCTCTACGATCGCCTCCATGGGAGAATAGCAGCCTGCATTGCTGCGAAAGGTGGATATACACTGTACTAGTGCCGACATTGTGCATGCTCTGTTGCCTGTGTCTATGTGCCTGTGGTTCTGTCAGTGTGATCATGTGATGTATCTGACCCCAGGAATGTGTCAATAAAGTTTCCCCTTCCTGGGACAATGAATTCACGGTGTTCTTATTTCAATTTCCAGGAGTGTATATATAGCGCCATTTGGTTTCACCCTTCAAGCTAGACGAGTTCCGTTCTTTGTAGTTTTTTTCGTTTATTGCCTATTTCGTGTGTTATTTGGCCCGTTCACTATCAATGGACCATCCCATATATATATATATATATATATATATATATATATATATATATATATATATATATATTGTAGTTTATAATGCATGTCTTCAGTCACTTGATATTTATCGTGTTGTTTTTAAGATTTCCTGTTTGGAGGCCTTCAGTCGTGGAAGAATTGGGTTTTGAAACTCGTAGTTCGGCTATGTACCGTTTGGATTAAAGGTGTTATTAAATTACATTTTTGAAGTGAAACTGACCGACACCTTATTTGGTCCTTTCTACAATCCCAATCACCTGTTCTGCCCAGCGGGTTTAACAGGCGTCTCAATTTATTTGGTGGATCTAATAATGACATAGTATTCAGGTAAATAGTTGCAGGTTTGTTTGATGAATGAAAAAAAAACGAGTATCTTTAGTATAAAAACAACACAATATAACTGTCATAATAATTCACATAAATTTGAAAAATATGTAAAAATGTGCCAACCAGTTGCATAGATTTTTCTATATATCTTGACCAGGTTTCGTCACCTCGAAGTGTGATTTCATCAGAAGGTAAGGTAATTACCTAAAATGAATATGTCAGATTAAATATCTTATCTAATAAAAGTTTACATTAATGTAAACGAGTGTAAAACAAATAGTACTTACATGAAGAGCATATCGTCAAAGATGTACAGTGATTTAAGAGCTGAGTCGCTCAAGACATACATTAAAATATAAGACATAATGCTCTTCAAAAAGTCAAACATTAAAACATAAGTAATACCGGTGTGGTGTGAGGAGACTGACTGTGTGGCAACTAGTCACGCTGCCAAGTAAACGTAATGAAGGGCGCGCCACATGCGGGCCACTAGTAACGTGAGCAAAACAATTTTGTATATTACACATTTTCGGAAGTAAATCATACGTATAGCCAATCTAGCTTTTAACAAAAATTAATATTACAAATTATTGAGTAACATTTATAAATGAGCTTCAAACTGGATAAAATAGTACAAAGTTCTCTACGTTTTACGTAGCACAGGTAGAACCAGAGTTAAATACGACTTGAATTACATACGTAATGTCGAACATCAGTTCATTATATGACACAAAATTTGAAAAGAAAGCTTGCATAACTAGGGCACAGAGATCATCTGGTGTGTTAGTAATGAGCGTAACTTAACAGAGGTAAAATAATGTTTCTGATAAGGAGGAGAGAACCTGGATTATAAGTATCATGAAACTGAGAGCACTGGTTTAAAAGCATTAAAGAAATTTCTATTTTTCAACTGTACTCGTTCATTCAACATGTCATCTTCATTTGGAGTTTTCTCCCTTTCATTTCTCTATGCAGAATTGTCATTTCGTTTAATGCTTTAGAGTTATGTCGTGTTATGAAAATATGTTCTGCAAATGTTGAATTGAGCACATTAGTGCCTTTTTTGCCTAATAGATGTTCTTTGTATCTTACGTTGAAATCTCTGCCTGTCTGTCCAATATAAAATGCTGGACATGTATTACAGGAAATTTTATATACCCCTAAGTCACGGAAAGGTCCGTTTGAAGCTTTTAAATTATGAATTTTTATTTTTTTTCGTAAATTATTATGTGTGGAGAAAGCAACCTTGCAGAAACAATATTAAGTAATGTTAGAGCCAAATAAAAGACTGTGAAGTGTGGTTAATGAAGGAATACCTTCGATCTCAAGTATTCTGGGACTCACTTTCAATGGGCTAATGAGACTGTGACAAAACTGCGTTTTAGTAACTTTTCTGATCGCACGAACACATGTCAGTATTCATGACATGATGAGATCCAATATCCGATGAACATATCAAAGTCCCTCCCGCCTTCGTTTCTGTGACGTGGATGTAAAATATGTTACAACGTAAAGAGATGAGGTCATAAACTGTTATGCCTCAGAATGAAATGGGGGTGACTTGGTAGTGTTTTCTTTTTTAGCTTCCATGACTGAAGTTTAATGATTTGTGTAATCGTTTGTTTTGTGTGTTTTTTCTATAACTTCGTCCAAATCAGGACCATACGATTCTTCACAGACATTTAATACTCATTTTAAGTTAAGTTTCATAATTTGATCTATGTTACACCCTTCGTTGTTATAGGAGCACCTGTCACCACTCTAACAGATTTTTTCGCGTAATGAAGCATCATTACATGTGCAGACAGACAGATACATAAACACTCACACACAAACACACAGGGCCACACATTGATACTTAGTGCCTTTCGTACTCTTTTCAACACAATTATAATAGCCGATGATTAGTAACATGTTAGACTTGCATATTCATGTAAAGTTTGTCAAATCCTTTGTAAGAATTGACTTTTACTTAACTTCTACGTAATAATGAGACTGAAGCATGTTTCTCCTTGCCTGTTAACATGTCACTTCCAGTGACACATTCCACTGCACATAGACACACAAGACATTGGCACATGATTTGGTATCTAGTATTTGTACTTAATACCGTTGCATTTGATATCACACACCAATTTGAGTTTTTGTGAATGTCTGTTTTTAAGTAATGTATCAAATTCATTCCTTTTTATGAGAATGGTCATTTTGTAGAATTGTGTAATTAGCAGTATGATATTCTGTTCGTAAATCGTGCATCACCCGAGAGAGGCCAAGAAAAAATCTCCTACTGAGAATATTTCTTGTGTATACTTTGCTATCCTTCTGGTTCTTAAGGTTTTTTTATTAGTCTGATAATGGTTGTGCTGTTAAAATGATAATTAAAAGATATGATTAAACACTAAGTTTAAGGTTTCTCCTTGGATAATGATCATTGTGTCAAGGTGATAACAAAAGGAAATTTATTAGGAATCTCCAGAGTCTCTCCTGTGTGATACGATTTTTTATGTCTTTCTTTTTCACTACAAATCTATTTCAGTTAAACTGCCATTATCGAGAGAACTGCGATACAGTAGGGGTGACATTATTTTCGTTATACATTTCGCTATACATTTTATGTTATAGTAGAACACTGAGCAGAGACTGCTGTGGACCTATATTTTTTCTGGATGGATTGAGGTTTATATATTAGGATTGAGGATTAGCTAACATCTTTGTCAAGTGTGATTTGATGTCCTACTATACATGCTTTAGTAATTAATTTGCTACAACAGTAATTTGACAGTTTTGCAGCTACAATATCAAATGTTTACAAAGTATAACCACTGTTATACAGATTTTTATTTCTTTCACTTTCACTACAGATCTGTTTCAGCTGAGTTGCCATTATCGAGTGACCTGCGGTACAAGAGGGATAACATTTCTTTCATTTTACGTTTTTATGTTATTGTAGAACATTGAGAACATTGCTATGGATGTAGGCTATATATTTTCTAGATGGATTGAGGGACATATAACATCGTTGGCAACTGCACTTTGACTGTTCTGCTGTATTTGTTGAATTAATGTAGTAATTAATCTCCTATGACAGTAACAGTTTTGCAGTTACGATACCATTTGTTTACATAGTAAAAGCATTGTTATGCAGATGATTTGGTTGCACTTGTATCTATGGATGCTGTATTTTCGTAGTAGGCTATGTTTATAGTGATCATAATTGTTGTTAATTTATAGGTGTCTATTAGCTAGGCGTTTTTTTACTGTAAGTTTTAATTAAATTCTATTTCGATAACGTTTCGCAAATTACAACATTCTCGTACGTATTGTACTGATGCTCTGACATATGTTGCCAGTGTAAGTATGTGTACGGCGATGTAAGTGTTTTCTTGTGGTAGGGATCATCTTCGGCTGTGCACTGAACTTTGAATTTATCCGTTTCTTTTTTCGAGTACTTCAATAAAATTTTTAAGTGGTATTGATGTTTAAGATCCATCTGTTCGTTTAGAATCTCTTATGATTGGTTTCTTATGGGTATATAAACTTTCAAGTTCCTCGTGGTTGTTCACGGTCGGAGCTTGAAATTTATATATACTAAGAAACCAAGCAGAAGATACAGTATATTGAATGATCAGGCGTATCTTAATCATTAGTACTATTTAAAAATTTTAATTGAAATACTGAGAAAAGAAAACAATTAACTTTAAAGTGCAGTGCACATCCAAAGATGATGCAACGCAAAATAAAACCTTAATATGATTGTTCATTTACATAATCTGGAAACATATGTCAGAGGGTCAAGAGAACAGCACAAGAATGTCACAATTTGCGAAAAATTACGGAAAACAAAAGTTAAGAAAAGCATAAAAGTTGTAAAGAAACTTAATAATTTTTTCTTATTGATAAATGTATAGATAGTTATTCGACTCTCATACCAAAAATTCATTTGAAAAGCATTTAACACCGTCGGACAAAAGAAGATTTACGCTGTTCGTTTAATAGTTTTACTAATACTGTAGTTACCATTCGCCGTTCTCGTGTCCTGGTGATAAATAATGAAAGTACTTTCTGAAACAGAGTGATTTTCTCATTTACGATACCATTGATCCCAGCTCCTGCATCGCTGGAAGATTATTATTATTTTAATTTTGCATGGAGAATGTAGATAGAGGCGACGATCTTCACGACGGAACTGCTCAACAATAGATGTACGTGAATGTGTTCATCTCTTTCCATCCATGGCCATCAATGTCAGTTTCAACATTTGTCATATTTGCCGCGACATTCGTAACCTGCATTCTTTCTTTCCATTTAATTACCAAGTCCGGTCATTTTCTCTCTCAGATGAATAAATGAAATTATACCAATTTATTTCACTCAGGCCATGTGGAATGAAAGTCTTTAGAATGTCCATGCCTCTATACCGATCGTAAGTTCGCATACTACTGAGTGTGTACCGACGTAACTATACTTATAAGCCATTTCAATTATTATTTTGAACCACTTATTCCGGAATGTACGTGCCCTCTTATTTTGCCTCTGTGGCAACGGTGCTTCACGCGGAACATTCATTACTTGACATTCATATTAACTCTCAGATACATTCTAGGCAATGGTGCGCTGTGGGCGACCGAAATGTCTGAAACTTGCCAAACATTAAAGCAATTCGAAAATGCTTTTTTTTTCTAGCTGCTGGTCGCCTTTTGTACAGGAACCACTGAGGATATTGGTGTTCGCTCCTGAACAATACCATCCAAAGTTTGTGTCTTTACGAAAATACTTGGAAAAGTATCTAAACAAAACGCGTTTCTTGGATGAACCAGTTTGCATATTGAATTTACACTGATTCTGAAAGCCAAATGGTCATTAATATTAGAGAAAAACTTGTACAGGTACCTGAGAGCAATTTGGAGTACTTCCTATCGAACTTAGAGTCCATAGATTTGATTAATGAAGACGCGAGGCACAGGGGTAAGAGACGAAATACCTGTCATAGCGTTGGCGGAAATCAGTCCCCGCCGCACCAAGCGCATTGCGGCGTCAACAATGCCGGGCGCACGGCTGAGCCACGACCGGCTTTTGTCGATGCAGCCTCTGCAGCGTAAATGAAAAACCCGAATACGGGAGGCAATATTAATTCCAATTACAAAGCTAATTACAACCAACACTTTAAAAGGAAGGGGATGAATGGTGATAGGAGTTTTCTGGCTATTCTGGCAACAGAAATCGAAGCTAGAATTGGCAGGATGGTAGAAATCAGTGGGGAAACGCTTATTATAAACAGTGTCATCCACAGCACAATAGCAATAACAACTCAGTTGATCCCAGAAATATGCAGTGGCAGTATGCTCAAACGAACCAGCCATTTGAATTTCAGGCACAAGATAATATTACGCCTGTTAACTCAGACCAAATTATGACCATGATACGCAACGTTTAAATAACACACCGGTCGTAAAGATTATCGAAGTGACGAATGAGACATAAACCGACAGTAACGTGGCGTTAAACTAAACGTGGCCACATTATGCCATCCAATGTTGGCCGTGGATAGTCATGGGGGCCATCCAGGCAACAAGCTTAACAATTTACTGAGGTACCAAGATGAAGCTGACATATGTGATGTGTTAACAATCGATGAAATACCCTGTTTGTACGAGGAGAATGGCATAGTTCAAGGCAAGTATAGAGGCTCTAGTAAAAAAAATACCGACCAACATCTTACTGGAGACGGATGCCAAGATACGTGTGACATCGAAAGCCATTTTCAAAGAGATTGACAGTCAAAAAGCCCTACTAATCTACCCAGTGCAAAACTATAGGTGCCATGAGTGGCAAATCCAAGCTGATTACAATGCAAAACGTGATCGAAGTACAGATTGATGAGATCGTGTTCCAGTCGATTTTCCTAGTGGTCGGAGGGTTGACAGAACGATGTATTTTCGGACTGGATTTCCTGAGAGAGAAGTGTACTAAAATTGATTTAGAATCTGGGGAATGTCATCTGTTTATCAATTGCCAAAACTGTGTAATAGATTTAATAAAGGTTAAAGGTAGAATTGGTAAGCCTTGTAATAACATCCACATTCAAACTTTGAAGGTCAACGCGTTTCATTGCCATGACTCGCCAGAACGATGGTGCCAACAAGTGGGGCGTGATGAAATCGAAAATAAGGTAGAAGAGTGCACAGAGATTTCTCCGCAACAAAAAGAATTTAGAAGTTTATTGTTTGAAGACGCACGTGTGTTCGATAAAAGACCCAGAGTTATCATAGTGTATCAGTACCACATGAATATTCGGCCCCAGGACACGTTTTGCAAGAGCACATATTCCATACCATGGTCCCAAAGAGGGGCGGTAGCTCAGGAGACAAAAAGAATGTTGTCTTGGAATATTACTCAGACCTCGTTATCATCATACTGCAGCCCGCTACTCATGATAAAAATGGCAGATAACACAGTGTGGCTCGTTCTCGACGCCCGGGAAATTAACAAAATTATTGTCCACGTAACCACCTGCCTGAAAATTTAGAGGAACAATTACAAGGGTTTCATGGTGTGCAGTATCTGTCCAGTGTTGACGTGCACAGTTCTTACAGGCAGATCACATTGTCACCTGAAAGCAGAAACTACACATCCTTTATTTTTGCAGGCAGTTCCTATCACTACTGCGTTTTGCCCTTTGGGTTGAACGTTAGTGAGAGTCTTTATAAGTGCACTTGACAATGTATTAGGGCGTGATCTCCTAAACAAGCTCATTGTGTACATTGATGATATATTAATCGCAACAACTACCGGGGATGAGCATTTAGAACTATTAGAGAGAATGCTACAGAGTTTTTCGGCAGCTGGGGTAGCGGCGAATCTTAAGATATCAAAGTTTGTTAGGAAAAACATTAAATTTTTAGGTCTCGTAACTTCACCTGCAGGAATAAAACCTGACCCTGAAGAATTGCTAGCGATTAAGAATTTTCCTGTACCTTGCACAAAACGGTAGCTAAAAGCGCTTATGGGTTTGTGTTCTTCCGCCGTTTTGTACCTAATCAACTGCTAAGTAGTACCGCCTCGTTAGGACTGTTAAAGGTTCGCTAGCAGGACACTTTCTGAATGTTAATGCACGTACTCAAGAACAGAGTTGGTGGCTCTCTCTATTGTGTGGGCATTTAAGGAATTCCATTATTACCTATTTGGTTAGCATGTGCCAGTATACAGCGATCATCAAGCACTCACTTGTCTATTGTGAACGGTAAAGACAAAGACAAAGTAATTGCTGATGCCTTATCACGATTGCCTCAAGGTTTACCTGAATTCGAGGAATTTGTAGAACAGGATACTGAGTTTATGGTTATGCTTATAAAGGACACTAAGTTCAGAAAATATTTTTTGGATATGTGTAAAACAGGGTTCAACTGCAAGAGGAGGATCGACGGTGGAAAAACGCAAGGTTTCAGTTGCGCAACAATCCACAGGTACCTGTGGCAGCGCTACCAACTACATCACGATGTGTTATTTTATAGGTGAAACCCAGACAGCGATTTGTCGTGTGTTTGTATTCCCAAACCGTGTGAAGAGAATTTAATCTGGCACACTCATTTCACTTGGGGACACCACGGTGCCCTAAGAGCTCTAAGAAGTTAAATGTTTATTGTTATTTCCCTAATATGCTCAGACACACCCAGCAACTTTTAAAAACTTGCATCGTTTGTCAGAAGGCTAAGCCTTCCAACCAGAATTTTGAAACAGTACTACATCCTATACACCCAAAGAATCCACTAGAACTAGTTCTTATTGTTGCTACAGGACCCTTGCCCTGTGATCGAGGTGGTGTTAAGTACATAACAGACGTATATTATTTATTTTCCAAATATGTGAAATTGTATGCCACAAAATCTACGGCAGCTAAGCCAATCATCAAACGTGCTAAATGACTACTTTCCCAAAGTTGGGAAACCTCAAGCGATTTTATTTGACAGTGCAACTAATTTTACCTGCCAGACTTGGAAATAGTTTTTAAGTGAGCGGCATATTCTGCAAATTTTGGTATCAAAGTATGACCCGCAATCTAATTCCATTGAAATAATGTCTGTGAGCTAAACAGATCCATGAGAATGTACGTTGCCGGCAATCAGTCAAAATGGATCGAGTGTTAAGTGTCTTTGAACAGGTGGAAAACAATCTACCGATTTGCAGCACAACAGTTACACCGTCGGATCTAATTTATAACAAGGAGGACAACGAGGGGGTTAATCCCATTCCATCTGTCCAAGAGAACAAGTAAATTTAGATGATAAAGTGAGACAAGTGCTAGTTTCTATTAAACAGAATGCCAATCGTAACGGAACATTTTGGCAGGGAATTACATGGTATAACCAGATTTGTTATTGGAGAGAAAAACTTGCTTCAAATTTTTGTTAACTAAAAGTGATGCTAAGTAGCAAATTAAACAGTCTGGCCTTTACACCATTGTATATATTCCACACGACGGATCTTACCTAATTACATACCCTCACAACGGCGTAGTCAAAGGACTTTACGCACACCGAGACGTAAAGAAGTTTTACTATGTTTAGTATCACACTTCACACTAGTTTATGCGCATTAATACACTATGTTCTCTACGATAAGAGAAAGAAAATCTGACCAAGGTAATTTATGTTTATACTATGCAGCAAAGCGAATTGTCAGAGTAATGGAATTTTGTTTTCACCGCAAGTGAATGTGGACACGATACGTAATTAAACTAGGACACACAGACATGCATTAGTGACAAGTGAAATAAGCACAGAATGTACTTCTAAGGTTTTGGTTGAATGATTTTTTTTTTATCACAGTGGTTTCAGTTTATGAATACAGGTACCTGGAGCAAACAATTAGCACAGACCTTCTATTAAAATAAATCAGTTGTATGTTTTTTTCAGCATTTCTGTATCAGGATAATAAGGATCTGGATAAGTTGCGCATAAAATTCGTCCCCCTAAGGCACGGTATTACTATATGATTACAATAGTACATGCCATGTTACATAGAAACTTTGACGACGTATCCGCACCACTATGCAATTTTGACGCAGTTGAATTAATTATAGTATGTTTTACGACGATGAATGATTTCGAGATGCTGAAGAAAGCCCCTCGCATCATCTACTATTTACTCTGCAACCAAGCCTAAGTTATATAAATCATGAGAGAATACTTATGGTAGAGAATTAGTATGAACTGGCAAGGATACATTTACCTTCATCTGTATATGCGAGAGGATAACTACGCAAATGACGTACGATTTGTAAACATGAAGAAAGGTAAATACGACAACGTCTACAAATAAATACAAGGTAAGTTACAAACGCACACTGAGTTATACACAATTAATTATGGGTGGTACCCGTCGAAGTACTGCTAGACTTCATCTGACCATAAAAAGCAGTAAAATTATACAGACGTCACAACTATGTCATAAAGTTTATCATGAGCTTTGGCTGCACACAATATGCCACTCAGTAACGCCAGTGGAAAAATGAGTTCTACGTGGTGAAAACATTATATAATTAATATCAATAAAAAAAGAAAAAAAGAAAACATTCTGGATTTTCTTATATTTATAATATTCAACATAGGTGGGAGATATTTTATGTGTGACGGGAGTTGAGAGGTGACAGAGGTTACGATGATTATTAATATATGCACATACTAGTGCAGCGAAGAAGCAAACACACTGAAAAGCAGTCTAGCACACAGTGACCAAGCTTCATTATAACTAATGTTACTCGTATTACTTGTCGAGTTATTCTTGTTTGTTTTGTATTTATATGTGATTTTAGGTATAGAGATTTTTTCTATTCGTGTGTCATTTATTTTTCCTTTCTTTGGGGCTTGTATACTGTGTTGTTATGTAGGTTTGGGTGACGTAAATACGAGGGATACAACTTTAATAGTGGCAACTACACTACTGGTCATTAAAATTGCTACACCAAGAAGAATTGCAGATCATAAACGGGTATTGATTGGATAAATATATTATACTAGAACTGACATGTAATTACATTTTCATGCAATTTGGATGCATAAATCCTGAGAAATCAGTACTCAGAACAACCACCTCTGGCCGTCATAACGGCCTTGATACGCCTGGGCATTGATTCACACAGAGCTAGGATGGCGTGTGGCCCATGCAGCTTCAACGCAATACCACAGTTCATCAAGAGTAGTGACTGGCGTATTGTGACGAGCCAGTTGCTCGGCCACCATTGACCAGACGTTCTCAGTTGGTGAGAGATCTGGAGAATGTGCTGGCCAGGGCAGCAGTCGAACATTTCCTGTATCCAGCAAGGCCCGTACAGGACCTACAACATGCGGTCGTGCATTAACCTGCTGAAATGTAGGGTTCCGCAGGGATAGAATGAAGGGTGGAGCCACGGGTCGTAACACATCTGAAATGTAACATCCACTGTTCAAAGTGCCGTCAATGCGAAGAAGAGGTGACCGAGACGTGTAACCAATGGCATCCCATACAATCACGCCCGGTGATACACTAGCATGGCAATGACGAATACATGATTCCAATGGGCGTTCACCGCGATGTCGCCAAACACGAATGCGACCATCATGAAGCTGTAAACCGAACCTGGATTCATCCGAAAAAAATGACCTTTTGCCATTCATACACCCAGGTTCGTCGTTGAGTACACCATCGCAGACGCTCCTGTCTGTGCTGCAGACAGCTGATACTCCATGCTGCTGCAAACGTCGCCGAGCTGTTCGTGCAGATGGTTGTCTTGCAAACGTCCCCATCTGTTGACTCAGGGATGGAGACGTGGCTGCACGATCCGTTACAGCCATGTGGAAGATGCCTGTCATCTCGACTGCTAGTGATACGAGGCCGCTGGGATCCAGCACGGCGTTCCGTATCAGCCTCCTGAACCCACCGATTCCATATTCTGCCAACAGTCATTGGACCTCGAGCAACGCGAGCAGCAATGTCGCGATACGATAAATCGCAATCGCGATGCGCTACAATCCGACCTTTGTCAAAGTCGGAAACGTGATGGTACACATTTCTCCTCCTTGCACGAGGCATCACAACAACGTTTCACGAGACAACGCCGGTCAACTGCTGTTTGTGTATGAGAAATCGGTTGTAAATTTTCCTCATGTCAGCACGTTGTAGGTGTCGCCAACGGCGCCAACCTTGTGTGAATGCTCTGAAAAGCTAATCGTTTGCATATCACAGCATCTTCTTCCTGTCGGTTAAATTTCACGTCTGTAGCACGTCATCTTCGTGGTGTAGCAATTTTAATGGCCAGTAGTGTATTTATTTACAGTTCGTACAAAATACACACTTTCAAAGTTTTACTGACCTTCAAAGTAGTCACCAGCATTGTGTATGACTCGTTGCCAGCGATGTGGAAGTCGTACGATACTCTTAGCAGGGCTAGTTGTGTTGACAGTTCGAGCGGCGCGGTCTATTGCCCGACGAATTTGTAGCAGTTCTGAAGCGAATGCCGTGAAGTGTTTCCTTCAGTTTGGAAATCGCGTTGAACTTACGAAGGCTTAAGTCAGGGGAGTGCAGTAGGTGGTTTAGCACATAGCAGCCCCATGAGCTGGTCGTAGATTGTGTTCCGAAAACGAACAGCATAGAGACAGAAGTGATGACACTTTCTGCAGGACCTGACCATCACTTTGCAGGACAATGATCAAGCACGTACAATGCAGGCTGTTACTGATTTGTTTGACTGATGGGGCTGCTAAGTACTATACCACCTGACGTTATTCAGTGACATGTGAGTTACACGCTTAGAGACAAGTGAGAACAAGTTTTATACCACGAGGCTTCTACTTCGAAATAAATGAGACTTGGTGGGTCGAGGGTGCCTGCTACGATACGTGTGTCTGTGCATTAGGACAGAGTGCCTTTGCCAAGCTAAATAATAAAGGGCAGTACTTACCTTCGTGCAGTGAACGTAGGAGGTGCCCTGTGGTCCCTTCTCACAACTAAGGTGTACGACGAGTTGAAGCGGGTGCAGCAGTGTAAATGCTGCGAACGCTGCACAAAAGACTTCGTAAAGATGCATTGACCGGTAAACGCGGCACCGCCACCCGGCCGTGTATGCACGACTACTGGACTCCAGACGTTGCGTAGCGTACTCCCAGACTAATTGTTGCGTGTGTGGTTACTTGTAACTGACGCGTTACTGACTGACGGCGTGATGCAGGAAGACAGTTTGAGTGGAAAGCAAAATCTACCTTCTAATGGACACTCGCCGAAGTGCAAAGAGGTGTAGGGACACTATTTCCTGACCCACTAAATAAAATATGACGACTACACCACATGATCTACGCCGCACGTTACGAAATAAAAACGACACCATGTTCATTGAACTTCAGGCAGAACAACACCTATGTTTATGCATTTGTTAGTGTTAAGTTAAACAAAGTACTAATCTCTGTAAATCTGTTACATATTTATCTTGCCCGTGATGAGACAACTATAAAACGCAGAAATGAGATACACTGGGACGTTATCAAGTAGATCCTGGTGTAAAAGAGGGAGGCAGTGGAGAGCATAAGCAACTATGGCGAAGAATTTATCACAGTTACCACTCCAGATACCCTTACTAACCCTTCAGCCTGGAATGGCACACCAAAATGTACGACGTTCTTGTGATTTTTTTTTTATTTTCAGAAAAAATTGTAGAATCACGGTAAAGGCTTCTGAAACGTAACTTCGTTGTTAACGTGCCAGTGAAAATTTTATTTTTACGCACGAACAATGACGCTACAAACCAATCATACAGAACTGAACTATGGACTTGTATGAAATATAATCTAATATTAATGTATTTGATGTAAAGGACGATGAAGTAATTTTTGTGTGTAGTATATAAGTTAATGCATATTTTGTGTACCCTAGTGTATATTTTTTCATTGCTAAAATACCATAAATGTACAGTATCCTAGAGAAACGAATGTTACAATAAGTGATTAGGCAAGTGCCAGAGACGGCACCAGTACTACATAAACAAAGTGGTAATGAGAAACAGCTTAAAAGACACGAACAGTGCAATTCTAGTACGTGTGTAAAGGAGTGAAAGAACTACCAGTGTGTAAAGAGGTTGGGCTCAATGCCTTCAATTGACATTTCTTTGGACAATTCGGGAAAGCGGTAACGTAGGGAAGCTTAATAATTTTTTCTTATTGATAAATGAATAGATAATTATTCGATTCTCGTACCAAAGATTCACTCGAAAAGTATTTAACACTGACGCGGAAAAGAAGATTTACGCTCTTCGTTTATAAGCTTTAGTAATAGTTACCTTTCGTTGTTTTCATAGCCTGGTGATAAGACGTATAGACGAAGGGCTCTGTAATTTCAAGTGAAATGGTGCTAAATAATGAGAGCAACTTCTGAAACAATGCGATTTTCTCATTTACGATGGATTCCAGCTCCTGTAACGCCGGAAGATTATTATCATTTTAATTCTGTATGGAGATTGTAGGTGGAGGCGACGATCTTCACGGCGGCACTGCTCAACAATAGACGTACGTGAATGTGTTCATCTCTCTCCCTTTGTGGCCGCCAATGTCAGTTTCAATACTTATGTCATATTTGTCGTGAGATTTGGAACCTGTAGTTTTTTTCTTCATTTAATTACGAAGTCCAATCAGATGAATAAATGCATTTTAAACCCAATTTTGTTTTTTACCCAGGCCACGGAGTATGATAATGCTATCCCGGTCGTAAGTTTGTATACAACTGAGTGTGTACTGGCTTAACTATACCTATGACCCATTTCCCTTACAGTATTAATTCTTATTTTGAACCACTCACTCGCGAATGTGCGTGCCCTCTGGTTTTGTGTAGTCAGTCGGGTGTATGCCTTAATAACGTTGCTTTTAATATTCACTAGCTTAGTCTCCACAGTTCCCTTTGCCTCTGTCTCAACGGCGTTTCACGCGAAACATTTATTACGCGACATTCATACTAACTCTCATTTCAAAATTATGACACTGGCTGACTAAGTTTTTAACAATTTAACAGGGCATTTGCATAGCTAAATAAAAAACGCCTACTTAATAAACACCAACAAATTAATAGCACGTATGACTGCTATAAAATTAAACTACTAGAAACATACAGCGACCATAAATATATGCTCCACCTAATAATGTATATATCATCCACATATTAGTGTTTGTACTTTGCAACCATTTGATATGGTACCTAAAAAAATTTCTGTTAAATTACTGCCATAACGAAATAATTACTACATTAATTCCTCAAATATAGAACAACAGTCAAATCACAGTTACCAGCCATGTTATATGTCACAGTCCATTTAGACCAGACACACGACAGTAGCAATACACTAGCAACGTTCTACTAGAGCATAAAAATGTACAGGATGATTCAAAGAGAATACCACAACTTTCGGAATTTAAAACTCTGCAACGACAAAAGCCAGAGCTAAGCACTATCTGTCGGCGAATTAAGGGAGCTATAAAGTTTCATTTAGTTGTACATTTGTTCGCTTGAGGCGCTGTTGACTAGGCGTCAGCGTCAGTTGATGCTAAGGTGGCGACCGCTCAACAGAAAGCTTCTTGTGTTATTGAGTACGGCAGAAGTGAATCGACGACAGTTGTTCAGCGTGCATTTCGAACGAAGTATGGTGTTAAACCTGCTGATAGGTGGTGTATTAAACGTTGGTATAAACAGTTTACAGAGAATGGGTGTTTGTGCAAAGGGAAAAGTTATGGACGGCCGAGAACGAGTGATGAAAATGTAGCACGCATCCAGCAAGCATTTGTTCGCAGCCCAGGAAAATCGACTCGCAGAGCTAGCAGAGAGCTGCAAATTCCACAATCAACTGTATGGAGAGTCCTACGAAAAAGGTTAGTTATGAAACCTGAACGTCAACTACCCGAGGCAATGGATCGGCCGCCAGGCAGCCCGTGACAGAGCACTTCATCACTGGCCTCCAAGAAGCCCTGATCTTACCCCCTGCGATTTTTTCTTATGGGGGTATGTTAAGGATATGGTGTTTCGGCCACCTCTCCCAGCCACCATTGATGATTTGAAACGAGAAATAACAGCAGCTATCCAAACTGTTACGCCTGATATGCTACAGAGAGTGTGGAACGAGTTGGAGTATTGGGTTGATATTGCTCGTGTGTCTGGAGGGGGCCATATTGAACATCTCTGAACTTGTTTTTGAGTGAAAAAAAACCTTTTAAATACTCTTTGTAATGATGTATAACAGAAGGTTATATTATGTTTCTTTCATTAAATACACATTTTTAAAGTTGTGGTATTCTTTTTGAATCACCCTGTATAATGAATATAGTGTCACCCATATTGTGCCACAGGCCTTTCATTAATGGCTATTTAGCCGAAACATATCCGTAGTGAAAGTGAAATAAATAACAACATCACAGAGGAGTGAGTCGGGACACTCATAAATATGCCACTTGCAGGTTATTTGCTTAGCATACAACCATGTGCGAAGGAACGATTTCAAGGGGAACCAAATTTATTGGTTTTATTTCCTCTTATTTCGTATCAGCATGCTATGTTACCCTGTAACGCCGGAAATGCATGTCCTATTTCCATCTATTGTACTATAAATCTTTTCCTAATTTTGTTACCTGAAGATATGACATTTCTGTGTCTTTATATATTGTAATTGTTTATGTCGACGTATAATTGGTTTGTTTTGTAAATACTTGTAAATAATTGTATTTTTACGCTGGGTCTTGCCTAGGGAAAACTATGCTATCGAACGATTACATCGACAGGTCGTGCGGAGAACAAAAGTGTTTAGGATCTTTGGTAGTGTTGGCTCTGCCGCGTGGAGCGCGGGCAGAGCAGTCTGGCTAGAGTAGAGCGGTGGAGCAGGTGTGTTAAGTGAAGCTCCCGCGAGTTGCCACGCTTTCGGGGTCTGGCAGCACGTAATTGCGCTCGACTTGCTATGATATTTTCTGACGCTGACGATAAACATTAGCTGGCACACATCAAGAGCCCGTTTCGCCTGGTGACCGTGTCGAGAAGAAGGCGCGACAACATCCAGCTTCTGCAACAGCGACGGCCGGCGATAAGTGATTGTCGCCACCTCCTCGATCGACGACTTCAAACCTTCAATCAACCAACAAGGAAGACTGAAAGTTTTAGAACTGTATGGCAGACCTCAGCTTTTCAAACTGTTCCATTTGCATCACTAAAATACAGCAACTTAGCATGAACCTTTCTTGCTCATTGTCCCAACTGCATTACCAAGCAGGGTCCCTTCCTTTTCCGAAATGAACCCAAATGCGTTGAAATTCAAACGCCAGCATTAAACTAATATCATTCCATTTCACTGCTTTAATTTCAAAGTTCAGTTAATGTATTCATAGCTGGCTACAAAACCAAACAAAACTATATTTCGATTACACAAGCACAAATTAAGAGTGCGAGTTTTGTTACTATATTTTAGGTTACCTGTGACTGTATTAAATTTTACTATTGTTAATTGTTCAAAATCATTTAATTCAAGTTCAAAGTTAAATCTCTTATTTCCAAATTGCGTAGATTCAAGTTGCTTTTGAGATGATTGTTGAGGTAGCCCAAGATTAACCTTATTTTATTTTATTTCGTAGCGCTTCAGAAACAAAGTTCACTATTAATTTCAGTCACTAAATTAACTTTCAATTTTCTGGTTTCATTAATTCTTTTGCTAAATTAAGTCAGAGTGCAGCGAAATGTATTACTTCTGACAAACATTCAGTTTTCACACATCACGTGTCAACCTTCAGTTGCCACGCTTTTAGTGCTATTATATGTACATTAACCTTTCTTTTTCAGTTATTGTAGAGGGCTATTACAAATGATTGAAGCGATTTCATAAATTCACTGCAGCTCCATTCATTGACATATGGCCACGACACACTACATATACGTAGAAAAACTCATAAAGTTTTGTTCGGCTGAAGCCGCACTTCAGGTTTCTGCCGCCAGAGCGCTCGAGAGCGCAATGAAACAAAATGGCGACAGGAGCCGAGAAAGCGTATGTCGTGCTTGAAATGCACTCACATCAGTCAGTCATAACAGTGCAACGACACTTCAGGACGAAGTTCAACAAAGATTCACCAACTGCTAACTCCATTCGGCGATGGTATGCGCAGTTTAAAGCTTCTGGATGCCTCTGTAAGCGGAAATCAACGGGTCGGCCCGCAGTGAGCGAAGAAACGGTTGAACGCATGCGGGCAAGTTTCACGCGTAGCCCGCGGAAGTCGACGAATAAAGCAAGCAGGAAGCTAAACGTACCACAGCCGACGGTTTGGAAAATCTTACGGAAAAGGCTAAAGCAGAAGCCTTACCGTTTACAATTGCTACAAGCCCTGACACCCGATGACAAAGTCAAACGCTTTGAATTTTCGTCGTGGTTGCAACAGCTCATGGAACAGGATGCGTTCAGTGCGAAACTTGTTTTCAGTGATGAAGCAACATTTTTTCTTAATGGTGAAGTGAACAGACACAATGTACGAATCTGGGCGGTAGAGAATCCTCACGCATTCGCGCAGCAAATTCGCAATTCACCAAAAGTTAACGTGTTATGTGCAATCTCACAGTTTAAAGTTTACGGCCCCTTTTTCTTCTGCGAAAAAAACGTTACAGGACACGTGTGTCTGGACATGCTGGAAAATTGGCTCATGCCACAACTGGAGACCGACAGCGCCAACTTCATCTTTCAACAGGATGGTGCTCCACCGCACTTCCATCATGATGTTCGCCATTTCTTAAACAGGAGATTGGAAAATCGATGGATCGGTCGTGGTGGAGATCATGATCAGCAATTCATGTCATGGCCTCCACGCTCTCCCGCCTTAACCCCATGCGATTTCTTTCTGTGGGGTTATGTGAAAGATTCAGTGTTTAAACCTCCTCTACCAAGAAACGGGCCAGAACTGCGAGCTCGCATCAACGATGCTTTCGAACTCATTGATGGGGACATGCTGCGCTGAGTGTGGGAGGAACTTGATTATCGGCTTGATGTCTGCCGAATCACTAAAGGGGCACATATCGAACATTTGTGAATGCCTAAAAAAACTTTTTGAGTTTTTGTATGTGTGTGCAAAGCATTGTGAAAATATCTCAAATAATAAAGTTATTGTAGAGCTGTGAAATCGCTTCAATCATTTGTAATAACCCTGTAGTAGTTGTCCATAGGACTAGCGACCGTAATTTTCCCCAAATCTCAAATATCTAATTAACGCCAGTTAATTGTTAACCTAACGACCGAACATTTGCTTTCTTTATTAACTTTACTCTTTTTCAAAATTAATTTCTACCAATTTCATTTGAATTTTTCCTTTCATTTAGATGTAAGCCTTTCCTCCCTCTTTAACGACAGATTAACTTCGCTGACGATTGCTTTTCGCAAATTTCCATTAGGTACATGCGGTTTAATTTTTCACTGTCATTAAGGTCGATAAGTGAGGGTGAGGTTATAACCCATCACCCACAACTTAACCATTGGTAGCTTTGTTACATAAATGAATGTGTGGTTAATTGAGAGTGCATGTGTGATTGTAGAACTAGTGTAGCTGTCTTTGTTATCTTTGTAAAAACGTGGGAAGTTTCTTGTTTTCAAAGCTCGCTTGTGGAGTGACTGGGCCAGAGATAACTTTGTCTACGTTTTTATAGAAGTTTTTCTTGTGATTGGTCAGCCAGACCTAAATGCGATCTGTGCAGTTGTTCACCGTATTCTTGTTAGAATGTTTGTTCGGTAAACTAGTGGGTATTTGGGTAACATTCACTGGCTTTTTAACGTCTACTGGACTGGGCAGAACGTTTGGCGCCGTGGGGTCAGTTTTCATGAATAGGCCTACTGGCTGGCAGCCACTAATACTGAGGGACCCTACGACAGAGCACGGTGTCTGGCATGTTTTGGAAAGCTATTGGAAGCGGTAAACATAGGTGTGACTGTGAGATGAGTAATAAATACTGCTCTCAAGGACCTTTAGGACAAAACATTTCGCATGGAAATCAAATTAGCCAATTTATTTTGCAACGTAAGTATTGTGTCCAGTGATTAATATCAGTTATCAAGAGATTTCTCTGTAAATTTTATCAGTGTCAACTTCGTTTCGTTTTCAGTAAGCATCCCCTTTAGGATATCTCCATTGTGCTCTACAGATTTCATTGAGCCGAATATATGATCACAGGTCAGGTTTAGTAGCATCTGTTTGCAGTTTATAGGACTTATTGGTTAATTTATCTTCTGGTATCATTTTTCCCCTGCTGCAATGAGTCTTTGGCTTTTTAATGTGTTGCCAATAGCAACAATGTTCCGATTCTATACTAATACAATAACGTCTATAGACTTCCTATTTTCTCATATTCATTGCCTCCTTATTTGTTTTCAAGAAAATCCTACCTAACCCTGTTGTCCCTAAGCCCTACTTGTATATTCATATCCTATTTCGAAATAATTATTCTTCATTGTACACTACCTTCTTGGCCAAACCTTATTCTTATAGCTTGTCAATGCATTTCTTCTGCTTCATCACAACTCATTCTCTTATATAGCCTATCCCCTCTTAAGCTAACTTAAATCTACTGAGCTCAGATGCTTCATCTAAGGGATGAGGCAATTCAGCAGCATGAACATTAACACAACCAAAAACGAAAAAAAATCAAAGTGGCAAAGCCAGCAGCAAGAAATATAAATGAGCAAAGCAAATGGAACATTACAACTAATATGAGCCAATGTGCAGCAACAAGAGAGATAAATCAGTAGTAAAATTGGCTTAATTCAACATGAAATTTAGTAGGACAATGCCTGGCAAACAGCAGCAGCAAAAGCAATAAACTATACCTAAAGATAACAAAGCACAACCAGAAAAAATGTTACAGTAAAGATAGTAATATAGATAAAGGAAGTGTCTATTTACATCTTAACACATGTGTCATGGTAACTTCCTCTACCATAAAACTTACCAAGTCATTGAAAAAATTAAGTTTGCAATTCCTGTGAATGGAAATGTCTATTTAGATCACAACTTCTATATCAGTTTTCCTTCCTGTACTTCTTTTGTTTCCTAGAGCTCACTTTTGTAAGAAAGTAAATCATAAAATTATTATTTAATGGGTCTGTAGACAGAAAGTATTTACATCAGTACATCTATTAAATTTTATTTTAACCTATGCTGCAGCACAGCTAAAAACTAGCTATCAAACAAAATAAGCAAATATATACAAGGCAAAGCATAAAGACGTCATTCACTAGCCATATGGCATTTCATAAGGCAGTAAGAAAAATCTCTCAATCGTCAATCATCAATAGTCATAACAAGGTGTGAAGGTGTAAAATATTTCTCATCGTTTTGTAGGCATTTAAGTAAATATCAGAAAGTATGAGCTCCAAAGTGCAATCATATGTTTTCAAGTATGAGCATGTCGTATTTCCGATGCTTTCTACAAAGAAATGCCAATAGTGAGGTTAATGGCCTCTTTTTCTACATCTGTGACTCTGAAAGGCACAAAGTTATGGTTTTTTTCCAAGCGACTGTGGCACAACTGGGCACCCACAGTGTCAAGGTCACTTACCTTCTTTAACAAAATATTTATGACAGCAGTTTCCACTACAGTGACATTCTCATACAAATAAAAAAAATTCGCGGGTTGAAAATTTACATTAGAAGTGTGTAGAAAAAAAATCTCATATGTAACAATGTCCAAAAAATTTTCCATCAGCATTGTGGTACTCGCATTCACACATGTACACACATTTCATAACTTTTAAAGTACGATTCTTGGTTTCCAATATCCTTTTTCACAAACCAGAGTCTCTAGCCCCTAGTCATTATTCCTTACCTTATTACATATATACATATTCGTTGACACTTCTTCAATATTTCGTTATAATAAATATGTAGCATAATCAAATTCCTCATATAACATCATGTCATTGATCATAAACATACCTCAACAGCATAATACACATCGTCGTCATAATAACATCATCATAACAGATCAATCACATGTCAAAATCGTTGAGCTTCTTTGAATAATTTCAAAACCTAAAATAAAATTCTCTGCTCGTTTCAATAGTGTCATCTACCTCCAATGTATTTCAAAGAGCATGATACCATACAAAATACATCATTCAAGGCTCTCATAGTATCACAATGGTTCCAAAAAGAAAATGAACAGTTCACAAAGTATAGACAAAATACAATTTCAAAAGTGTGAAATTATCCAACTGCATAATTGTGTAAACATGTGTCATTGATGTAGTAAAAAAAAGTTTGTCTCTCTGTTAAATAATAAGATAGCTGTGTAATTCAGTGTTAGAGAAATATGGTACTGATGTGTAACACTGAATAAGAAAATACCATATTAGCTAGGGCCACTTGCACTTGCCACACGCCGGCCGAAGTGGCCGTGCGGTTCTAGGCGCTGCAGTCTGGAACTGCGAGGCCGCTGCGGTCGCAGGTTCTAATCCTGCCTCGGGCATGGATGTGTATGATGTCCTTAGGTTATTTAGGTTTAACTAACTCTAAGTTCTGGGGGACTAATGACCTCAGAAGTTGAGTCCCGTAGTGCTCAGAGCCATTTGAACCATTTTGAACTTGCCACACGCTTAGTACTCAAACTAAATGTATACCCCCCTGAGTGTTAATGTGTGTTACAGATTACAGCAAAGGAATGAAGTGTATCACTGAAAACCTTCTTTGTATCTTTGCAATTTAAGAATCTTTCAGAAAAAAATGTTTTAAGTACAAAAATTAATCACTCAAATGCGTGTCCTGTAGTGCTAAACTTTTTGTCTTGCTGTAAGATAATTTCTGTCATTACTTAAATGTGCCAAGCGTCGTAGTTATCGTCGTCAGTAAGCTAAGTTCTCCAGAAATCAATGTACTTACTGTGTCATAAACAAAAGTGTAATGCCATGCATATAGATGTCATAGTTATTACGTGCATTACCGTGACCAATAAAGTACGATACTGTAACCTATTGTTGTGTTGGGAAAAAGGCTGCCTAGTTGTAGCTATGCCACAGAGCTTACTGTTGTTGTTGTTGTTGTTGTCTTCAGTCCTGAGACTGGTTTGATGCAGCTCTCCATGCTACTCTATCCTATGCAAGCTTCTTCATCTCCCAGTACATACTGCAACCTACATCCTTCTGAATCTGCTTAGTGTATTCATCTCTTGGTCTCCCTCTACGATTTTTACCCTCCACGCTGCCCTCCAATACTAAATTGGTGATCCTTCGATGTCTCAGAACATGTCCTACCAACCGATCCCTTCTTCTAGTCAAGTTGTGCCACAAGCTCCTCCTCTCCCCAATTCTATTCAATACCTCCTCATTAGTTACATGATCAACCCACCTAATCTTCAGCATTCTTCTGTAGCACCTCATTTCGAAAGCTTCTATTCTCTTCTTGTCTAAGCTATTTATCGTCCACGTTTCACTTCCATACGTGGCTACACTCCATACAAATACTCTGAGAAACGACTTCCTGACAATTAAATCAATACTCGATGTTAACAAATTTCTCTTCTTAAGAAACGCTTTCCTTGCCATTGCCAGTCTGCATTTGATATCCTCTCTGCTTCGACCATCATCAGTTATTTTGCTCCCCAAATAGCAAAACTCCTTTACTACTTTAAGTGTCTCTTTTCCTAATCTAATTCCCTCAGCATCACCCGACCTAATTCGACTACATTCCATTATCCTCGCTTTGCTTTTGTTGATGTTCATCTTATACCCTCCTTTCAAGACACTGTCCATTCCATTCAACTGCTCTTCCAAATCCTTTGCTGTCTCTGACAGAATTAC
Source organism: Schistocerca americana (assembly GCF_021461395.2). NCBI lineage: Eukaryota > Metazoa > Arthropoda > Insecta > Orthoptera > Acrididae > Schistocerca > Schistocerca americana. The sequence continues at coordinate 658,096,232 of NC_060120.1, read as the reverse complement.
AATGTCATCGGCGAACCTCAAAGTTTTTATTTCTTCTCCATGGATTTTAATGCCTACTCCGAACTTTTCTTTTGTTTCCTTTATTGCTTGCTCAATATACAGATTGAATAACATCGGGGATAGGCTACAACCCTGTCTCACTCCCTTCCCAACCACTGCTTCCCTTTCATACCCATCGACTCTTATAACTGCCATCTGCTTTCTGTACAAATTGTAAATAGCCTTTCGATCTCTGTAATTTACCCCGCCACCTTCAGAATTTGAAAGAGAGTTTTCCAATCAACAATGTCAAAAGCTTTCTCTATGTCTACAAATGCTAGAAACGCAGGTTTCCCTTTCCTTAATCTTTCTTCTAAGATAAGTCGTAGGGTCAGTATTGCCTGACGTGCTCCAACATTTCTACGGAATCCAAACTGATCTTCCCCAAGGTTGGCTTCAATCAGTTTTTCCATTCGTCTGTAAAGAATTCGCGTTAGTATTTTGCAGCCGTGACTTATTAAACTGATAGTTCGGTAATCTTCACATCTGTCAACACCTGCTTTCTTTGGGATTGGGATTATTATATTCTTCTTGAAGTCTGAGGGTATTTCGCCTGTCTCATACATCTTGCTCACCAGATGGTAGAGTTTTGTCAGGACTGGCTCTCCCAAGGTTGTCAGTAGTTCTAATGGAATGTTGTCTACTCCGGGGATCTTGTTTCAACTCAGGTCTTTCAGTGCCCTAACTCTTCACGCAGTATCGTATCTCCCATTTCATCTTCATCTACATCCTCTTCCATTTCCATATTATTCTCCTCAAGTACATCGCCCTTGTATAGGCCCTCTGTATACTCCTTCCACCTTTCTGCTTTCCCTTCTTTGCTTAGAACTGGGTTTCCATCTGAGCTCTTGATATTTATGCAAGTGGTTCTCCTTTCTCCAAAGGCCTCTTTAATTTTTCTGTAGGCAGTATCAATCTTACCCCTAGTGATATAAGCCTCTACATCCTTACATTTGTCCTCTAGCCATCCCTGCTTAGCCATTTTGCACTTCCGGTCGATATCATTTTTGAGACGTTTGTATTCCTTTTTGCCTGCTTCATTTACTGCATTTTTATATTTTCTCCTTTCATCAATTAAATTCAATATTTATTCTGTTACCCAAGGGTTTCTACTAGCCCTCGTCTTTTACCTATTTGATCCTCTGCTGCCTTCACTATTTCTTGCCTCAAAGCTACCAATTCTTCTTCTACTGTATTTCTTTCCCCCATTCCTGTCAATTGTTCCCTTATGCTCTCCCTGAAACTCTGTACAATCTCTGGTTCTTTCAGTTTATCCAGGTCCCATCTCATAAATTCCCACCTTTTTGCAGTTTCTTCAGTTTTAATCTACAGTTCATAACTAATAGATTGTGGTCGGAGTCCACATCTGCCCCTGGAAATGTCTTACAACTTAAAACCTGGTTCCTAAATCTCTGTCTTACCATTATATAATCTATCTGATACCTTTTAGTATCTCCAGGGTTCTTCCATGTATACAACCTTCTTTCATGATTCTTAAACCAAGTATTAGCTATGATTAAGTTATGCTCTGCGCAAAATTCTATCAGGCGGCTTTCTCTTTCATTTCTTAGCCCCAATCCGTATTCACCGACTATGTTTCCTTCTCTTCCTTTCCCTACTGACGAATTCCAGTCACCCATGACTATTAAATTTTCGTCTCCCTTCACTACCTGAATAATTTCTTTTATCTCATCATACATTTCATCAATTTCTTCGTCATCTGCAGAGCTAGTTGGCATATAAACTCGTACTACTGTAGTATGCGTGGGCTTCATGTCTATCTTGGCCACAATAGTGCGTTCACTATGCTGTTTGTAGTAGCTTACCCGTACACCTATTTTTTTATTCATTATTAAACCTACTCCTGCATCACCCCTATTTTATTTTGTATTTATAACCCTGTATTCACCTGACCTGAAGTCTTGTTCATCCTTCCACCGAACTTCACTAATTCCCATTATATCTTACTTTAACCTATCCATTTCCCTTTTTAAATTTTCTAACCTACCTGCCCGATGAAGGGATGTGACATTCCACGCTCCGATCCGTAGAACGCCAGTTTTCTTTCTCCGTATAATGACGTCCTCTTGAGTAGTCCCCACCCGGAGATCCGAATGGGGGACTATTTTACCTCCGGAATATTTTACCCAAGAGGACGCCATCATCATTTAATCATACAGTAAAGCTGCTTGGCCTCGGGAAAAATTACGGCTGTAGTTTCTCCTTGCTTTCAGGCGTTCGCAGTACCAGAACAGCAAGGCCATTTTGGTTAGTGTTACAAGGCCATATCAGTCAATCATCCAGAATGTTGCCCTTGCGACTACTGAAAAGGCTGCTGCCCCTCTTCAGGAACCACACGTTTGTCTGGCTTCTCAACAGATACCCCTCCGTTGTGGTTGCACCTATGGTAGGATTATCTGTATGGTTGAGGCACGCAAGCCTCTCCACCAATGGCAAGGTCCATGTTTCACGGGGGGAGGGCAAAGCTTACTACCAAAACATATTTTACTTTCCAGAAGAATGTAGAAAAATTGTGCAGATATAAAACAGATACAGTGCAAAGGCAATAATGTAAATTGTGTTACTCACTAATAGCGATGTGATATAATCGTGCAGCTGTCAAACGAACTAACCACTGCGTCATCTGTTATCTCTCGGAAAGTACTTTAAATCCAGAATGTCTTCTCAAGAAAATCAAAATGTTGCATTAAAACTCATTAGCAGTATATGTTATAAGTATGTAAGCCTTATAGTTGTTATGTAATCGTGCAATGAACCATCAAGAATGTACACACAATAACACTTTGTCGTCTGTTCACTACAAAAATGCATTCGTAATTACTTTCTAAATAAGTTCCCTAGTTTCTTGACCGGATAGTTAATTTCAAAACATTGTTGCATGTTAACAGTTTCTAAGTGTGACAAAGCATCCTAGTAACGTGAAGTGAAAAATTTTATGGCGAAGACTAAGTTAAAAAGCAGATTATTTCTCAATAAACGGTTTTGCAAGTGAAATGTGGTGTAATCCTTTACCTTTACTAGTATTAAGAGTTTCAAGTTCAATGCAGTTAGCTTGTGGTATTCGTCAGTAAGGAATACTGGAATTTTTCTTAAGGTTAGCTTATGTTATTTTTCTGAAGCTCAGGCAGCACACGTGTCCAAATTTAGTGTGAGTCATTGTCTGTTCCCTCTTTGCTATCGCACATCAGTACTGGGATTTGAAGATCTAGCTTCTACATATTCACCTTGTCGATAATCACGCCAATTTTGGTTAAATTCTGGTCTGTTGCTAAGATTATATCGTCTGTCATCTTGTCGGTAGTTTCCATATTTTCTTTCTTGTCGGTCATGTGGTGCAGAATTTTTAACGTGATCGTAACTGCGAGGTGGACCGTTAGAAGTTATTCTGTCTCCCTTGAAAATAATTAGTTTATTTCCCATACTGTCTGTTTCTATGATTGTCTCTATCATAGTCATTTCTGTGGAGAGGTGATCTTTCCCTGTAATTATTCTGCCAATGGTTGTCATACAGAAGGTGTCTGATTTGATCACGATTTGCGTTGTAAGAATAGCCTTGTTGTGTCCAGTTATTATTTCTGTCATCACGAAGTTCTGATGGATGTGATCTGTAATTGTTGTTTTCCTGTTTTCGCATCCCGCGACAATCTGCGTCGATTTCCAATTCTTGTAAAAGTCCCTGAAAAGCTTTAATGTCGTCTTTGCAATCTCCTGCGAAAATAATAAGTCTTAAATGTTCTGGAAATTTAATCAAGCAAATACGGATGAGTTCCGAGGGACTGTACGTATTTGTCAAATACTGATTTTTGTGCAACATGTGTTCAAAATATTACCAGACTGGAAAATTCAGATTCTTCAAAATGCTTCATCATTTTGATGCTATGTTTTACTCGATCTTGAGTAGCTTGAGACCATTATGCTGAGAGGAAGGCATGATAAAATTTTCCTTCACTGTGACAACAGCGAATGACCGATCGCATTCTTACAGCTGGTTCATTCTCTAAGTAGCTACACACAAATTCTAATCTGTGCTCTGATGACCAGTTGGGAGGAAAATAGTGAGATACTTGATGAAGCTATGCTTGTGGATGAATGTAGTTGCCGGAATTCTTAAATGTTTTGAATTTACATATACACTCCTGGAAATTGAAATAAGAAGACCATGAATTCATTGTCCCAGGAAGGGGAAACTTTATTGACACATTCCTGGGGTCAGATACATCACATGATCACACTGACAGAACCACAGGCACATAGACACAGGCAACAGAGCATGCACAATGTCGGCATTAGTACAGTGTATATCCACCTTTCGCAGCAATGCAGGCTGCTATTCTCCCATGGAGACGATCGTAGAGATGCTGGATGTAGTCCTGTGGAACGGCTTGCCATGCCATTTCCACCTGGCGCCTCAGTTGGACCAGCGTTCGTGCTGGACGTGCAGACCGCGTGAGACGACGCTTCATCCAGTCCCAAACATGCTCAATGGGGGACAGATCCGAAGATCTTGCTGGCTAGTGTAGTTGACTTACACCTTCTAGAGCACGTTGGGTGGCACGGGATACATGCGGACGTGCATTGTCCTATTGGAACAGCAAGTTCCCTTGCCGGTCTAGGAATGGTAGAACGATGGGTTCGATGACGGTCTGGATGTACCGTGCACTATTCAGTGTCCCCTCGACGATCACCAGTGGTGTACGGCCAGTGTAGGAGATCGCTCCTCACACCATGATGCCGGGTGTTGGCCCTGTGTGCCTCGGTCGTATGCAGTCCTGATTGTGGCGCTCACCTGCACGGCGCCAAACACGCATACGACCATCATTGGCACCAAGGCTGAAGACGACACGTCTCCATTCGTCCCTCCATTCACGCCTGTCGCGACACCACTGGAGGCGGGCTGCACGATGTTGGGGCGTGAGCGGAAGACGGCCTAACGGTGTGCGGGACCGTAGGCCAGCTTCATGGAGACGGTTGCGAATGGTCCTCGCCGATACCCCAGGAGCAACAGTGTCCCTAATTTGCTGGGAAGTGGCGGTGCGGTCCCCTACGGCACTGCATAGGATCCTACGGTCTTGGCGTGCATCCGTGCGTCGCTGCGGTCCGGTCCCAAGTCGACGGGCCCGTGCACCTTCCGCCGACCACTGGCGACAACATCGATGTACTGTGGAGACCTCACGCCCCACGTGTTGAGCAATTCGGCGGTACGTCCACCCAGCCTCCCGCATGCCCACTATACGCCCTCGCTCAAAGTCCGTCAACTGCACATACGGTTGTCGTCCACGCTGTCGCGGCATGCTACCAGTGTTAAAGACTGCGGTGGAGCTCCGTATGCCACGGCAAACTGGCTGACACTGACGGCGGCGGTGCACAAATGCTGCGCAGCTAGCGCCATTCGACGGCCAACACCGCGGTTCCTGGTGTGTCCGCTGTGCCGTGCGTGTGATCATTGCTTGTACAGCCCTCTCGCAGTGTCCGGAGCAAGTATGGTGGGTCTGACACACCGGTGTCAATGTGTTCTTTTTTCCATTTCCAGGAGTGTAGTAATGAATAGCTTATAGTCAAAGTCATCATGACGACGAGTCGCATATTGGTCACTGTTACGTCGTGTCAGCGGTTCCTTCACAAAATATGGTGCACCTTGCCAATTTCTTTCGAAATATCCAAAATACCCTGTGTTGTTACTTTGTGACCTACCTGTATTTCTAAATCCCTCTTCCCGTGTCGGATCGCGAGTGTCCTCCGAAATAATAATTCTTGCATTACGTGTGTCAAATGATCTTGTACTTCCCGCATTTCTCATTTGTACTGTGTATTGATTTGATTCTGATTTTCTTTAAATTTCTTAATTTGTTCATCCTCTTCTGTGTCAGTAAAGGCTACCGGTTTTGTGTCATTCAGATCATCATCTACCTTTGTAGGTAAGTTAGTGAACTGATCCCAAAAGTTCGACTACTTTCTCCGATAATGAACTGATTTCCTCCATGTGTTTTTCTGAATCAAGTTTCAAAGTGTCCATTTGTGTTGAAAGCGTATATACTGTGTCCTTTAAGTTTTTCTGAGTTTTTGCAAGTTGCGTAACCGAATCGGCATACGGAACTGAGTCAGTTTTAGCCAGCAAGATGCCGTGATTTTCATTAAATAGTTTTCAGTTATTTTATGGCTGCTTCATGATTCTGTAATGCATTTTCATGGGTTGAAAATGATCACAAATTTGTGTTTTTACGTAATTACAGACTTTTTGACATTTGGATTCGATTTTAAGTAACTCAGCGGTTAAATCTTCGCGTGTTTGTTCAAGCATTGTGTCTAACTTTTGAAGATTTTGTTCAATTGTATCTAACTTCTGTTGCTTTTGCAGATTTCGTTCCATTGTGTCTTTCCATTCGTTGCATGAATTGCAATAACAATGTATTTGTGTCTGCAACATGTTCCTTTGTGCTTTTCAGCAGTGCATTTGCACCGACAGCACATCACTCGGTGGTACCGATAAGCTACGCTCGTCGTCACTATCATTTCTCAATTTACTTTGCATCCTAGTGTTACGCTTTTCACACACCATGATTGTCACGTACTTCACACGATAACTCAGAAAAGCACAATTTCAAGAGCAAAATAAGAAAACACATTAAAATTGCTCTGAAAATAATATCTAATTAATTGCAAGTGTGGCTGATAAATATTTGGTGAAAATCTAGATGCATGTCACAACTGTTTTACTGCACAACAATGAAAAAATACAACTACAAAGGAAATTGTCTCTACAATTAAGCACAAGCAATAAACAATAACTACTCTAATTACACAAACTACAGGAAAAAATCAGAAGATTCCTGTGAGGTATCCTTGGCTAAGGGTCGACACACGAAACTTTCCCCTTTGAATGCAAAGAACGACTGTGCTGGTAAACTTCTACGTTATTTGATACCGAAACACTCCCTCTTAATGCCGCGAGTGGCCTACCGGGACCATCCAACCGCCATGTCATCCTTAGTGGAGGATGCGGATAGGAGGGGCGCGGGGCCAGCACACCGCTCTCCCGGTCGTAAGATGGTATTCTTGACCGAAGCCGCTACTATTCGGTCGAGTAGCTCCTCAATTGGCATAACGAGGCTGAGTGCACCCCGAAAAATGGCAACAGTGCATGGCGGCTGGATGGTCACCCAGTGGCGACCACGCCCGACAGCGCTCAACTTCGGTGATCTCATGGGAACCGATGTATCCACTGCGGCAAGGCCGTTGCCCATTGACACCGAAACAGTTGAGTAAAACTGAACGTACTCAGTTTTCTATTTACTTATTCTGATCATTTCTAAGCTGACACACAATATTTTTAGTGCAACGCAATCTGACTTTTAATAATCCCTACAAAAGCATAGTCCTGACAACCTGTACCCTTCATGAATCACTTACCTCACAAAAATCTTGGTTACTCGAACTACGTCAATACAGCGAGCGTCAATACTACCAGCTAAATAAAAGATTCTAACTACTGAAGGCAATAACTACCGATAGGCGTATAGTTAGCAAACGTTGGAACCACACTATGATTTTGACACTTCAATAAAAACGATAATGCACATTCCAGCTTAACTCTACTGCTGCGAAGTTTATCTAACCTCCGCAAGCAACGATACATTTCCTCCCCGTAGAGGTAAACAATGTGAAACCTTAACTTTTCCCGGCGAATTGACTATTCAAATAACTACGGGGTTGCTGCCGGGTGACGTCGTCGAACACTCCGTGTTGTTACGCAGGAAGCATTTCCAACAGGATTGGCCGTATTTTGCGGAAATGTGATGTGAAATGTGTTTTTCGACCACCTTCTAAGATTAAGGCCCTGTTGGCGTCCGTAAAAGATGATCTTGGTTTGCGTAAGGCTGGGGTCTATCGTATTCCTTGCAGTTGTGGCATGTCATATATTGGTCAGACAATCAGGACTGTGGAAGACCGGTGTTTTGAACATAAGCGTCACACACGCTTACAACAGCCGAGCAAATCCGCTATTGCAGAACATTGCCTTGACACCGGTCATCCTATGGAATACAACAACACGGAGATTCCGGCTTGCACGTCCAGCTATTGGGATAGTGTTATTAAGGAAGCTGTTGAAATCAGACTACCAAGCAACCTTATTAACAGAGATTGTGGATTTTGTTTAAATCCGGCTCTGTCTCTCATCAAAAAAGAGAGGGACAGAATTAGTGCTACCTCACCTGTTGATTAATAGTAACTATCGATGTTTCTGATGTTGGTTATCTTTGTTTGTGTTGACACTTGTTCTGTCTGTGGTGTCTTCCTTGTTTCTCCCCTGTGAACCGAGTTATTAAATTTGCTTGCACGTTTCTTCTTCCTTGCATTTGTGCCTTGAGAATGGCAGGGTGTGCTGCTGTCGAAATATCGACGGCGTTCGACGACGTCACCCGGCAGCAAACCCGTAAGTTATTTGAACAGTCAATTCGCCGGGAAAAGTTAAGGTCTACTGGCTGTGCACATCCAACTGCACGGCACTACACTAGTGAATAATCCAAGAATGAGTCCAACCAGCCACAGACTGCACACTGCACAGTCAACGATTTTAATACGGATAAAAAAACCTAAACGTTCTACTTGCAGTACTTCTATTACATGATTATATTTCATGACTGTGTACTCGCTTGTACCTTCTTCAAGGTTTTATGGGGAAGTGTATCTACCTGGAAGTTTTATAAGTTTGATAAGAAAAAGGATAGTGAAATGTAAACTTTTTGTAAGAACACTAAGGCCCGTAATGTAACCATGGGTTCGGCGTGGGACGGTGGTGGGGCCGGTGGACACCTGTGGTCTGTTGTGGGGTGTGAACTACTGATGGCTCCGTCGGGACGAATTCTCTCCGTCGTTTCTAGATCCTTGTTCAATACACACACAATACAAGGCACGTAATGAAGTTGGTGGGAGGCGTACCATGTAACTTAGGTACACCAAACCGCCGGAAAGGAAGCCAAGGTAGTGTCGCAACACAGAGGGAAAACGGAATCAGACAGAAAGTGTGCTGGACGTAGTAATGTACGATGGGTATGATATGGGGGTGCTGTAGCAATATCGATAGTGTTTACAGTTTTAGACAGAATAATGAGGACATAAGATCGTGGTGACTACTGAATAACAAAGTTATCGAACAAGACTGGCGAACATGATGAAATAATTTTTTGCAATGAATAGTAATGTTGTGTTAAAACATCTGGTGCCCAGAAATGAACAGGAAATACTATAAGTCAAAAGGAATAAGAGTCGGCCTATTATATTTTCATTTAATCATTTACCTACGTATCACGAAGAAGAAAGGATCGACACACTTAAGTGGAGCTCATCGTCGTCGTCTTGACGTTGACACAGACCAGATTATGTGCATGTGTAGCACAATATACCTCAAAACTAGTACATCAGAGCAGTGTTTCAAGGTAAAGACTAGGGAAATTCAGTGATCAAGATTAAAGTTTACATGTTGCAAATTCTGTCACTAACATTTAATTTCTGTCGGACTGGTCTACGAGACTCCGTCCCCTTACATAGACTTTACACCTGGCTAACCCGACTGGTCTAATTACGGCAGCATATACCTTCTGAGCAGTAAGTACTGAATGATAAAAACGCTCTGTGGAATTTAATTAGAGTGACTATGGGGCCCTAAGCAATTTATATTGAACGATTCTCATCGAATTTTTAATTGTTCCTTTCTGTGGGAAGGGATTTACTGACTATGGATATAAAATCATAGAATACTATGGATCCAGAATTTATTAGACAAACAATGTAATAATATACTGATTGTAACAACGTAATAAAACTTCCGAGGATGGAACATTCATTATTTGCAGTCCCACATCTGGTGAATAACATTAGTGACTGAAATTAGTTGTTGGCCACGCTCTTAGAAGGACGAGGTGTCAATTTGGTCATGGCGATTCAGTATCACGATTAAGAATCGTCAAGTCGTGTGGTAGTGACTCCAAGTCGTGAAGTTGACAGAAAATTAAGACAAATATGGTACTTGGGCAGAACAACCATTAGGCAGGTTAACGATTCCATCTGAATCAACTAGTTTTGTGCATATTATTCCCTATAATGATGGTGCTACAAACTAATGTTACAATGAGCTTCGATGTTCGCCGTCGAACTGAAGTAGCTAGAGGGGGCCCTTCATCATTGCTGGTCGGGTATGCTTTGTCAGAGTCCCAGTCTCCAAGTCTGAAGTCTGCTTCGAACGCCTGGAAGGGAATCTAAATTTTTCCTACTTCACAGCCGGAGGCCGACTCTTCTCATTCAAAAGCCCAAGCATGAATTCCGTCATTTCCCTGGCAGGAGTAAGAATTTATTAAATGCGCACTCCCCGTGCGTCGCGACAATATATTTTCGCGCCTGAAATTTCCTAACCAATCGCTTATTTTACTGCCGCCAACATTTGCCAATGGCATAATTTTAAAATGTTCTCCATCCTTCAGCGCCTCCGTAAGAAATCCTCTCCCAATCGACTTCTTTACTGCCCTGTCCAGCTTCTTCACTGCCATGTCCACATATTGGAAGTCAAGATCCGCACCACAGGCTGCCTACCAATGACGCAGTGAGTTTATCCCGCCATAGCGATTTCGCCACCTTGAGAAAAAGTAAAAAAAAAAATAATTTTTTACTCTTGTAGCATCGGCTTGAAGGACCACCAGCAATGCAATAAACCTCAGTCGGTGGTAGTTTTCGGTAACCTTTCTAAAGATGTTACATGCAACTAGAGCCTACGCTTCTGCACGCCCAAGGTGACGTTTCTCTTAATTCCCTGACACCACCAGCCAGTTTTTCTCGTCCACCTGCGGACGTGCCATATTGTCAGCTAGCTGGACTGAGGCAAACAAGTAGGGGGTTTAATGTTAAGCGCTGCAACTACATCCTGCTATATTGTCTTGGACTGGACGGACTGTGGTATGGCTTCTGTTTGTCGTCTGGCACAAAGCCTGTTCATCCTGCTTTCTACTTGGTGTAAATTCACTGCCCATTTTCTGAAAAAGGCACCGCCACTTGCATCCCTAGGGAATGATTCCTATGGCTGTCCTTCGCACTCTTCCGCTCTACTGAAAGTTAATACTGATCTTGCAATCAGTGCCATAAACTTCCTTACGATTCTTGGGACAATTTTCCGGTTCTATATGTTATAAGCATATTAACTCCATTCCATCTCTATTTATTGTTGATATATGATTTTATTTTAAAATCCGTTACACAAACAAACATTTCAAAATTAATACTTAACAAGTCCAAAACAATAGAAAAGCAAAAGTAGTCACTTTATAGTTGATTCACTCTGCCAGGATTTTAATAAGCAGAAACAGTATAAATAGTTATAAGAAAGGGCACATTACAACGCATGATCGCTATTGCACGGGAAGACATAGCCCCATAAGCAGGCTGTGATAAATGCAACGAGTACCGGGATGTATTGCTCCGGCAGAGTGAAAGTGGCATATCGGTTCACGATGTGTGGTGTTTTGTGTGTGTGTGTGTGTGTGTGTGTGTGTGCGTGTGTGCGTGTGTGCGTGCGTGCGTGCGCTTGCGCGCGTGCATGCTCTCTCACATGTGCATGTCCACGTGTTTGTACTTAGTTTTCTGTGTGATCGAGTATAATTTGCAAGTAGGCTGTTTAGGTTATTATGTTGGTAACGCCACGCAGCGCTCTGTATGAAAATCACTGACTGTGCTGTGTGCAGTCTGTGGCTGGTTGGCATTGTTGGAATATTCGCTGTTGTAGTGTTGGGCAGTTGGATGTGAACAGCGCGTAGCATTGCGCAGTTGGACGTGAGCCTCCAGCAGTGGTGGATGTGGGGAGGGAGATGCCAGAGTTTTGAGAAGTTACTATAAGCGAACGATCTGGACGTGTGTCCGTCAGAAAAAGGAAATTCGTAAAGATGGATGTCATGAACTGATATATACATATAATGACTTTTGAACGCTATTAAGATAAATACATTGTTTGTTCTGCATCAAAATCTTTCATTTGCTAACTATGCCTCTCAGTACTTAGTGCCTTCAGTGGTTAGAATCTTTTATTTAGCTCGCAGCATTGGCGCTCTCTGTATTGCAGTAGTCTGAGTAACGAAGATTTTCGTGGGGTAAGTGATTCATGGAAGGTATAGTTTATTGTCAGTCAGGACCAACTGTTTGAGTGCGTTGAGTTTTGCTCAGCTGTTTGAAAATCAAATAACGTAGAAGTTTACCAACACAGTCATTCATAATTTTTCAAAGGGGACATTTCATATGGCGACCCTTAGCCGAGGACACTTCGCTGGAATCTTCTGATTTTTTTCTTGTAGTTTGAGTAATTAGTGTAGTTATTGTTTATTGCTAGCGCGTAATTGTAGAGAGAATTTCCTTTGTACTTGTAGTTTTTTCTTGTAGTACTGTAAAACAGTTGTGACATGCATGTAGATTTGCACCAAGTGTTTTACAACCGCACTTGCAATTAATTAGATATTATTTTCAGTGCTATGTTAATGTGTTTTCTTATTTTTGCGCTTCAAATTGTGCTTTTCTGTGTTTATCGTGTGAAATGCGTGACAATTATTGTGTGTGAAAAACGTAACACTAGGCTCCAAAGTAAATTGAGAAATGATAGTGACGACGAGCGTAGCTTATCAGCACCACTGTGTAATGAATTAACAGACATTCAAAGTAGTAATTTGGTAATTGTGCATAGGGAAATGGACCATGTGCAAATAATGGTGTTGACAATTGAAACAATTAGTAAACAGGGAAGCATTGTCAGTCGATCGGTCGGCAACAGCTCGCCTCAGGAATCCGAAATGACAGGACAAAATTTTGCAAATTCTATAGATTCAGGTTTTGCATCCTCACCTTTTTCTCAATTACGACACATTTTTTGCTTTTCAAAATACGAATGCTGCCGGTGCAAATGCACTGCCGATAGGCACAAAGGAACAAGTCCCAAACAGTAATACTTTGTGAAACTTCCTGGCAGATTAAAACTGTGTGCCCGACCGAGACTCGAACTCGGGACCTTTGCCTTTCGCGGGCAAGTGCTCTACCAACTGAGCTACCGAAGCACGACTCACGTCCGGTACTCACAGCTTTACTTCTGCCAGTACCTCGTCTCCTACCTTCCAAACTTTACAGAAGCTCTCCTGCGAAACATGCAGAACTAGCACTCCTGAAAGAAAGGATATACTTTGTTATTGCAAATTATGCACCAGCTTCAAAAGTTAGACGCAATGGAAGAAAATCAAAAAGATCAGAGCAACAAATGGAACAAAGTCAGGAGCGAACACAGCAACAGCTACAAATGTTAGACACAATGGAACAAAGTCTTCAAAAGTTAAACACAATTGAGGAAACGCTTAAATAAACACTTGTCTTTATGCAGAAAACAGCATATTCACTGGACAGTTGACAGTTTCACATTGTGGACAATGGCTTCACACTGCAGCAGTAGCAGATAATGGCATCACATTATACTGGGCACAGAGCAGTAGAGATGGTATCAATCATCCAGATTAAGATAAGTATAGGTAGCAGTTGTATTGCGTAATTTGTATTTACCTGAACATCAGTCACGGCCAATATTGTTAAAAAGTCATTGAATGATTGTGGCACAGGGGGTGTAACGAGTGATTCATGTAGCACTAAAGTGGGAAGGGATGAAGTAGATGTGGAGAGTCAATGGGAGGTAGGAAATCTACTGTCGTTAATTTTGAATTGATTGAATGGGTTCAAGGAGAGTGAGGAAACATCATTTGGGAAAATGAAATCAGAATTTGCTATAATGAAATCTAAATTTTCCAATAAATTAGGAGAGATGAAAGTAAATTTTGGGACAATGGAATCTAACTTTCCAGTTCAGTAAGAAAATAACTGTAGTAAGTGAGAAATTCAACAGTTGCAGGATGTATTCAAGGGAACTGAAAACAAAATTGAAAAAAAAACTGTTAATGTGCTTGAAGGAATAAATAATACCGTTGATAACCTACAAAAGTCACTATTAAAAAAGGAGAGATCTGTGGAAAATAATCTTGGAGGATGAACTGAGGCATAACACCAGAAGTGTAGGAGGTATTATTAATGTCTATGAATGTACCCATATCCGAGTGCAAAACAGATATAAGAGCTAATAATGAGAGTACTGAAGTCCATATAAGAGCAGCTAACGTCGCAGGTGTGCCACTGGAATAACCTATGGGGAAAGGCCTGCGTGCTAAAGTTTTCAATGGTGAAACGGCTGAAAATTTCTTTGAAGCGTCCAAAGATAATTTTATAGCTGGCATGAGCATTATTATAACAGCAATTCTAGTAAGAGATGGAGAGATAGTAAACATTGGCAGAGTAGTTAGGATACAGACTGGAGAAATAAACGGCAAGAAGAGGCCGGAATTGAGGAGATGGAACAGAAATGAAAAGATGTTGGGAGGCTGTAGTAGTTACAACAAAGTGTTAGAAGAATAAAAAGAATAAATGTTAGAATAATAATGAAAGTATTCACTATTCTAATTATTGTGTTATGGAGTTGTGGTATGAGTTTGAAATAGAGCATAATTAACACAGGAAGGGTTTGGCTTATATTACAATGAATCAGATGTCTGAGACAAAGTTGTGTTGCCAAAAGCTAAAGCGGTTGCTGGTATGGAACTGTGGCCGATTTCATTACTTGCGATCAAGTTAATAGTGGTAAGGAATTGATATGTAGGTGTGCAGTGTTTAATAATATTATAAAGAGTGTGAGTAATGTTGACGACGTTCATTCTTCAAATATTAATGTGTATAATCCTATTCAAAGTGTAGTATTTATGTAATATGTTTTTAATGGTGATGAGTCAGTTGATAATGTTGTGTTTCTAGAGGAGGCCGAAATGCACGCGTTTAATTACACGCTGACTGGCGTGAGGTCTGGAACAGGACGTCTTGAGAATTGCAAATAAAGTACGTAGATGATGTAATACTTAACTTTAATCCACAATTGTAGAACATCTCTCTTGATGATACATGCTTCACATAATAAATATCAATTGAATACGGCGCCTTGCTAGGTCGTAGCAAACGTAGCTGAAGGCTATGCTAACTATCGTCTCGGCAAATGAGAGCATATTTGTCAGTGAACCATTGCTATGAACGTCAGCTGTACAACTGGGGCGAGTGCCAGGACGTCTCTCCAGACCTGCCGTGTGGTGGCGCTCGGTCTGCAATTACTGACAGTGGCGACACGCGGGTCCGGCGTATACTAATGGACCGTGGCCGATTTAAAGGCTACCACCTAGCAAGTGTGGTGTCTGGCGGTGACACCACAGATAATGAGGTTAATATTAACTATGTGCCAGTACTAATAAGTGTACATTACTCCCTTACCAACTTTTTTTGGGACTGATGGCAGTAATGGTTTAAAAAATACCAGTGTGTCCTGAAATAGTCAAACATGCCCAAGATGGACAACTGTTGTCTGTGTAGGTAGCTGTGATTTCACGTTTACTGGTGAGGTCATCCCCACCACTTCGTAGGGGCCTGATAACAAGTGTAGAATATTTTATCCTTCCTCTTCGAGCTGTAAAGACTTGTCAACATCATCTGTTGTTCCACAAGATGTTTTGGCAACTTGGCATTTCATTGCCTTATCTGCTCTTATCGTTCCAAAGCCGTATAAGCTTTCTACATCTAGTGCCACACCATCCATAACACTTTTGCAAACTCTTGTACTCATTCACCGTCATCCCGCCCTCTGTATTTTAATACTTCGACTGCTGACGATATTTTTCGACGATACACCACATTGTGTGGTAATACACCTATCCTCTCATGGATTTTCGAATTGTACATGGCAATAACGTAAGGTAATAGCGTATCCATTCGCTATAGTGACTGCTGACATAGTGACCCAAAAAATTTGCAATTGTCCTCTGCACTCATTCTGTTCTGCCATTTGCTTTGGGAGTAACGCACTTTTCCAATACTTATGACTCGAAACAAACAACTCAATTCTTTTCTTACATTCAACATCAAGTTTGCACCTTGAGCTATTATAATTGTGTCTGGGGTTCAGGTTTTTAACAACCAAATATTGACCATTGCTCGTGCCACTGTACTGACATGCTGATTTGGGATAGCTATCGTACTCACAGGGCACTATAAATTATCTGTTATTGTTAATATATAACGGTTTATCACTGATGTTTGTCCAAAAGGACCCAAGATATACCTTCTGATCATTTAAAAAAATGGTTCAAATGGTTCTGAGCACTATGGGACTTAACTGCTGAGGTCATCAGTCCCCTAGAACCTAGAACTACTTACACCTAATTAACCTAAGGACGTCACACGCATCCATGCCCGAGGCAGGATTCGAACCTGCGACCGCAGCGGTCGCGTGGTTCCAGACTGTAGCCCAGAACCGCTCGGCCACTCCGGCCGGCTCTGATCATTTAAATCGTTTTCTGATTCCTGTCAATCTCTGAAACAGAATATGCCTATAACTTATTTCAGCTTGTTGCACACACGGTACACAGTTCTTTAAGTACTGTTCTCTTTACTGGCTCCATCTTCGCTTCCAATAGTGTTACGCTAGACGTCGGTCTGTGGGCTCCAAGAATTACTGATACATTATCGTGTACCTTTCTCAGCATCTGCTCCCACTGTGTAACTGTCTCTACCACACGGGACCTGAGTTTTTGACTGCCTACACAACAGCTTATCGTGGACAATGGATTATGCTTCAGTAGCCAATAGTTTGATATCGTCAACCCGAGGGTGCGGCTTTTCCCCTCCTACAGTAGTGAAGCCCACCCTCTGTAACACACAAGACTTTTGACTGATGCCATCTATAAACCTGTGTTTCTTGCTAAGGTGTTGAATCGCCTCAAAATCAAATTCACTGAGTTTTAGTACCCAGAGTATTAATTCCTTGCCAGGGTTTTTAATCACCTCAAAATGAAATTCACTGTTTTACCGCCCAGAGTATTCATGTACTTGCTGGATCTTTTAACCCTAACAACCACTGCAGAGCTGCATGATTGCCACACTTCCAATTAAATAACACCAAAAGTTGAGACACAATATTTCCTTCTCGGTCATATAGTAGTTATTTCCACTTTACTCAATTGTCGTGCTGTATAGGCAGTTTGATGTTCTGCCCCCTACACATCCCAAATCAATACACATCCAACTGCATAATTCCTTATGTCACATGTGAGCACAAACTCCTTGTAAATTAGAAAAACCAATACAAGCCCATTTGTCAATAATTCTTTCAATCTACCGAACGCTTTTCCACGCTATGCTGCCCATAGATACTTGATGGCCGTGCAAATTCTGACAATTTTGGCGCAAGCTTTCGATAGTACAATGGTGAGTAAAACATAAGGGCAAAAGTAACCTTTGTATAATGGATCTCTGCCAGGTAACATAGCTAGGTGAAACTAACACCATACATAGAAAGAGCTGATACAGTATAGTAGAGAAAGTACCTGAAGGAAATATGCAATGAGACGAACAGAAAAGACACTTTTACGCAAAGACAATAATTACACTAAGACCATGGTGATTCATGATGGTCCCCTGGACGTTACAAAAGGCGGGACATGGTTCCTAACATAGAGCGTGAACATCGCATATCGAATTACAGGCCCTCCAACGTGATACCACGTTAGTCATCAATCAAATCAGTAAGGAATTTATGAGACAGGACATTCCATTAGCCATAAGCGCAGTTGACAATTGCTGAATGGCAGTTGCTACATGTGGACGTGATGCATTATGCATTACCTCTCCCAACGCATCGCACATGTGCTTGAAAGTATTTACGATGGGGGCATTTGCAGGAGAATCCATTCGCTGAATATTATCTTGTTTCAAAAGCTTCTTCTAAGGTACTATTCGAAGCTGTCGCGCACTGTCATCAATCGAAATGAAGTGTCAGATGGATAGATTAGATTAGATTAGATTAGATTAGTACTTGTTCCACAGATCATGAATACGACACTTCATAATGATGTGGAACTTGTCAGGTTAACAAAAGGTGTCTATACAAGATATTACATTACACAAAATATTACATGACACTTATTATTTTTAATTTTCTTTCTGGGGGGTGGGGAAATTACCCACTTTCTATATCCAAAAATTCATCTAATGAGTAGAAGGAGTTACTATTCAGAAATTCTTTTAATTTCTTTTTAGATGCTATATGGTTACCTGTCAGACTTTTGATGCTGTTAGGTAAGTGACCAAAGACATTTTGGCTGCATAATTTACCCCCCCTGAGCCGAAGTTAGATTTAACCTTGCGTAGTGAAGACCATCCCTTCTCCTAGTGTTGTAGCCATGTACACTGTTATTACTTTTGAATTCGTTCGGATTGTTAATAATAAATTTCGTATGTTGTTGTCGTGGTCTTCAGTTCTGAGACTGGTTTGATGAGTTCTGAGACTGGTTTGATGCAGCTCTCCATGCTACTCTGTCCTGTTCTCGCGGCCGTCGGCCGTCGTAATTTAATATATTATTATTGTTACTATAATTTTTTGATTGTTGCCGACTTACGTGGTGGACCTTGATAAAAATGATATTTCATTCAATTTTGATTTACGATTAAATGCTTTCCTGAAGTTCTTCTTTTTAACAATATTAATCTCAAATTATTTGTTACGTTAATGAATGTTAGACTCGCTGAATCTTAAAACATGAGCATACAAGTTGAACATTGGAATAAACTTTTCATATTAATTTCCTCGGCTAGTCAGTTCACTTTAAAGCAAAAGATCTTTAGTTATTAATTACAATTGCGGCCCACACACGCGCGAGAGTATTTCTTCTTACCTCCTTTAACCATTGTATTGTAGTCGGAGTCCTGGCTCTGGCTCTCGGCTGTGGTACTGAAAATAAGAATCTTAAAGTTACGTATTTTCTGCAACGTCGGGCGGCTGTGAAGAAAAATTAATATTATGTTAATAGCGGGCGAGTTTCTCGCTTCCGCTAATTTTTCATAAGTTAATATCGCCATGTAATGGCGTCGTTGGCTGCATCGGCCGCTGTGATTGTTGAACTGTAAATTACTTGAATGCAGGTTAATTCGAGGAAGGCGGACATGAAATCGGGATCACCTCTTACAAATTAAAAGTGCACAATAATATTAAATGAATACATTATATGCTTAACTTATACAAATATGCTTACATTTGCCAGCACTCGCAGGATGTCCGTCTATACACAATCAAGACAAGAGAAGAAGTGAAGACGACTAAAAAATTAACAAAAGAGCGTATCTTGTCGTCTCTTTAGATCATTTTGTCATAAATTAATTCTTTGCAATCGAAACTTACATAGAGAAATTATTGTTTTACGGCTACATGTTAAAAATATATTATTAAATTTTTAAATGTCTCTTCTTTATAAATACTGTTTTTTAAGTCTTTTCGTAATATAGCACTGGGGACGCTATGTTGCCCCCCGAAATGTTTATGTCATAAAAAATGTTCGTGTTTTTTGACATAAATATTTCCTCTTTCATGTCCACAGTGTCCACACGCAAATTTTTCTTTCACAGTTTACATATGTCACATCGTATGTTTAAACCGTTGTAATTACTGAGGTGTGTTGCACACAAAGTGTAATACAGATGAAGTTATCTACATAACAATGTAATATACAATTGGTTACGTATACAGTCATGTACAAAAGAAAAGGACATAGAATACAATTAGTTTCATTTTGGCTGCTTCTTTTTAGGGTTGCAACTTTTGCAGTGTTCAAGGTATACAATCACGAGTTAGTCTGTAGTACTTGAAGTCCCAGGGGTGTCAACTGTTCGCTCCCCATTTGGCGTGGCCGTAGGGAAACCCTGGGGAAAACCTCGGCGGAGCGACAGACTAACTGCTTTGGTTACTTTCACTTAAATGTTTCTGGGATGTCATTGGAGTACAGGATGTGCATACAGTACAAATAATTTTTTGTTGCAAAAAATGAGGTAATCATAACAATTGATTGTGGTGTCGTTGATGATCTTCGCCGCGACGTTTAGCTCGCGACGGCGCCCGTTGGTGTGTTCGGTGTTCGGCGTTCGCGGCGGCTGCGGAGAGGTCAACGCCCGCTCGACGACAGCGTGTCTCTCGCCGTCGTGGAACGTCAGAATCAGCTGATCGGCTGCGCGGTTGGCGATACGTTTATGTCTCGACCGGGCGTGGCGGAGTGGGATGATATCCGCCCCCCGCGCTTGTTGGCAGGAGTCAGCTCTGCTACGCATCTCCGACGTAGTACACGAAACATACACACAACCAACGTAATATTTGTTTCCCGCTGCAGATGGTTACGCTAGTGGGAAAGAAGCATTTATCAGTGCGGCAGTTGTTGTTAAGTTTTCGCCCAGTTTCCGAGTGTCAAGGTAGCACTGTCTTGCAGAATACATGACATGGATCTTCTCCCGTGAATGAACTTTTGATGCGCCACTGTTTCCATTACACGTCAGTTTTTGTCTTGATAAAATTATTTATGTTTTCGCCGCATTCGCAGGCACTAGTGAGTGTCCCAATACGAGCTTAGCACAAACATTCGCCGTTTCTGCGGTCGCTGTTTTGCAACAGTCTACGCATCGCCTTCCAACCTCGCATTATTGTACTCACTGAATTTGCAGTCTGTCCCAAAAATATTGACTGTGGGTTCACTTCACGTTAACAGTTCACATTTATAAGCAAATTCACAGTTTTTCGTGCGTAATATTGGCGTTTGGCGTCCTTACCGCTGTCGAACGTTCAATACTAGCACTTCACTGTCCGTATCACAGTTTCACCTTCACAGTTTTTCACGCTGCTTAAAGTAACTGTTTCGATCAGTTCACAAGCACTAATGTATTTCATTCAGTCTGAACTGGATTTTGGCTCGTGTTGGATTTTACCAGTCTCTCGCACTAATTATCTCTTTTCATTTTCCACAGAGTCGTACTTGCCTTCCGATTTTTTGACTATACAATTGTATTTCCGTCTCATCTGAGGTAAGTCCCCATGGCATGTCTGCCCACTCATTGCGTACTTGCCCTCCAGAGCCAGGCTCGACTTTACAAAACTTTGCCTCTCGCATTATTGTACACATTTTATAATCTTGGCCTAGCGTGCAAGTTCCTAGATTAATGTTAGATTTGTGACTTTTGTTTACACTACAAATTCGTGCAAATCTCTGCCTTAGCAGAGGGCAATATATTTTAACAGTGCTTAGCGGTAGTCGCGTTTATTGATTTGCTTTGTACCTTGTCCACAACACATGAGGTACCTTGGGTGATGTACACCCTGCACTCATTATGTTAAGTAAATTATGATTGAGCGTATTTCAGGATCGTTATAGACATAAATGCATGGAACAACATATACACTATAATACTGAATTTCATAAGTTGCATTACTACCACAGTTCAAAAATATTCATGACACACGAATGAAAAATTCTTTCATCATTACATGCTGTTGAATTTTTTTAAAATATTTTTTAAAGCATTTTTCAACATGAAATTTGTAAAATATTCTTAAACCTACGTTCATTTTTTTTCTTTCAAAATGCAATTGCTTAAAAATACTGTTATTCCTTAACATCTACAAAATTGAATCACACTAATCTTGTGTGACTGACTGTCTTTAAATGTTACACTAAAATCTTAACATTTACACACAGAAAAAATACGCTCTAAACTTAACCTACTACACACATATGTAAAAGTTACTCTACTGCACTAACTTCTTTAAGTCTTTGTAAGTATTTTTCTTATTTCCTTCGTAACTGCCTCCTTCTTTGACCACGGGATGGTGTAGTTCGCGTGACAGGAAGTATCGTGAGGTACCACTTCAATGTTATAGGTGTAGCCCTCGATAACACCGCGTTTTTCCGAAAACACATTCTCATAATCTGTAAGTAGCTGAGTCAATTCGTTTTGTTGTGCTTCAGTCAAATGTTCTGACTCCCTGACTTTCATGGCTATCAGTTTCCTTTTTTCCTCTTTGTCTTCAGTAATAAATTCATTATAATATGCTTGTCTTGTACTTAAGTCAGAATATAAATTCATTACCTGTATTCCTTCGAAACTAGACTGAAAGCCCCGGCAATATTTACCGTCCACTTCCCGTGTCCTCACCAATGGCAAAATTACCCGTATACCCTCATTCATAAGGCTTACTTCCCCGCACAAGAGGTCGATTTTTGCGTCCCTCTGGCGTAAAAATTACATCCCCAGGATGCAAGCAACACCTAATCCCTTAACTACTAGGAACGAGTTTTCATTGCTTCATTTCCTACCGTAAACTCCACTTGCACCTGGTGCTTTATGATATGAGATTGTGCACCTATTGCACCTGTTACACGACAATTCTTCACTGGCAATACGGGTATTCTATTATTTTGACTCAAGTACTTGCAAAAATTTGCACTCATGACATTGGTTGACGCACCAGTATCGACTATTATCTGTATTGGTGCTCCGTACATATCTGCTTGCAATATAGCCTGCACAACACTTTTGTCGGTTCTGTTACATTTCTGTGGTATGTCTACAAGTTCTTTTTCTATTTTTATTCCCTCATTGTATCTCAGCATACAAAGTTTATGGCTGTCATCCGTGAATGTGCCCTCACTACACCATCCTGCAGCCAACAACGGAGAGCGTATTGTGGCAGTCTTCGGATGAGCATTAGTGGGTTGACAGTTGTCTGGGTACCCGTGGTCTAGGGGTAGCGTCTTTGATTCATAATCAAAACGTCTTCGGTCCCGCGTCCGATCCCCGCCACTCCCTAAATTTTGATAAATAATCAGCATTCGGGGCCGAAGACTTCCGGCATAAGAAGTCAGCCTCTTTCTGCCAACGGCCTTGTCAAAGAGAGCGGAGGAGCGGATAGAGGTTCAGGGCACTCTCTTGTCCTAGTGGTGGGAAATTGCCCCTAAAGGCGCAAGAATCAGCAATGATCAACGACATGAGGATGCAGAAGGCAATGGAAACCACTGCATTAAAGACACGTAACGTATATCCACAGGACATGTGGCCTGTAATTGAAGAAGTGTCATGATGATCTCTCCATTGGCAAAAGATTCCGGAATAGTCCCCCATTCAGATCTCCGGGAGGGGACTGCCAAGGGGGAAGTTACCATGAGAAAAAGATTGAATAATCAACGAAAGGATAACGTTCTACGAGTCTGAGCGTGGAATGTCAGAAGCTTGAACGTGTAGAGAAACTAGAATATCTGAAAAGGGAAATGCAAATGCTCAATCTAGATATAGTAGGGGTCAGTGAAGTGAAGTGGAAGGAAGACAAGGATTTCTGGTCAGATGAGTATCGGGTAATATCAACAGCAGCAGAAAATGGTATAACAGGTGTAGGATTCGTTATGAATAGGAAGGTAGGGCAGAGGGTGTGTTACTGTGAACAGTTCAGTGACCGGGTTGTTCTAATCAGAATCGACAGCAGACCAACACCGACAACGATAGTTCAGGTATACATGCCGACGTCGCAAGCTGAAGATGAACAGATAGAGAAAGTGTATGAGGATATTGAAAGGGTAATGCAGTATGTAAAGGGGGACGAAAATCTAATAGTCATGGGCGACTGGAATGCAGTTGTAGGGGAAGGAGTAGAAGAAAAGGTTACGGGAGAATATGGGCTTGGGAGAAGGAATGAAAGAGGAGGAAGACTAATTGAGTTCTGTAACTAGTTTCAGCTAGTAATAGCGAATACCCTGTTCAAGAATCACAAGAGGAGGAGGTATACTTGGAAAAGGCCGAGAGATACGGGAAGATTTCAATTAGATTACATCGTGGTCAGACAGAGATTCCGAAATCAGATACTGGATTGTAAGGCGTACCCAGGAGCGGATATAGACTCAGATCACAATATAGTAGTGATGAAGAGTAGGCTGAAGTTCAAGACATTAGTCAAGAAGAATCAATACGCAAAGAAGTGGGATACGGAAGTACTAATGAATGACGAGATACGTTTGAAGTTCTCTAACGCTATAGACACAGCAATAAAGGGACACTGTTTGCTCCTGATAAGAAGCACAATAACTCTACAAATTCCATCTAATATTACGAATAGTTTACCCTGTATTTGGAATAGTGCCGAATTTTAGAATAAGGTTAAATCTAATTAAAAAGTAACGTGCATCTTTTACTGGGATGTGTTGTTTGGGTGCTTTGACGTCAGAGACCTACGAGCTCCATTGTCTCGTTGTGGAGAAATTTTGTGATACTATATGGCCTTTGGCGTGATGCTAAAAATGTTACCCAACTTAGCTACTTCTTATGTTCCGACATCTGAGCACGATATCACTCAGTAAATCTCCGTCAAAAAACTATGAACATTTGCTAGTTGAACTCACATACATGTATGAAGTTTAATTTTCCTGTTGATATACTCATTTCTACTGGTAATGTGTTGAAAAGTGAACTCGCATCAATTCTGAACAAAAGACACAAGCATTTGTAATAGTTTCGTAAATACAAACCACTCTAATTGTTTATATTACTAATCGTTTATTGGTCTTAATTGCGTTGTAACAAGAAGCAATGAAAATATTTACTAGTGTCCGATAATCATATGAACAATGGCAGACACAGGTCAAACATGAATTATTGGAAAGGTTTGTCCCGTAGATATACACGGAGAATAAAATCAGACAAATTTCTTTGTGTGGTAGAGTAGCGGAAAGGTATTACAACTACAATCGAAACGTTGTGTATAGCTATTAATCACTCATGAATTTAAGATTTGCCTTTTGCAAGTGTCGATTCGACGATTAGTCCTTACAACCCATTTTTCAGATGCGCCGAAAAGTAGGTCCTGTGCATTTAAAAATTAAATACGATCATAAAATTTCTTTCTTATCAAAAATTGACGTGAGATATTTTATATATGGCATTGTGTACGGATTCCTAAATGATTTAACGATAACCTCATCAAACTTCTCTGGATCGTTGAGTGCTTTTGCATATTCTTTGGCATGTTTCTCGGAAGTGAGGAAAAATCCACTACTGCTGCTGAAATAAACGCCGATGGCTAAGCAGTAGTCCATGTCCTTCTTGAGCTCCTCGAAGGTGTAGGCCTCTGCCTGCTGTTCCAGTCCCAGACGCCGCAGCAGGCCCACCAGCGTGCTGTGGTACTCACGCAGCAGGTCCTCCATGTGGTTCCGGTGGACGTCTTCGCTGGCGCTCGCGTACAGGAAGTACAGCAGGTCCGAGGCCGGGCTGGTTGCTGATACAGCCTGCAAGGCCACCAAGGGGCCATTTATTAGAAAACTTTCTCGAGATTACGTCCGTTCTCACAGGTAGAAAGGGCATAACCTTTTTTCAAATCTTATTATTGTCTTTGAACTAGGTTTCATCTTAGTCTTTGGTAAATAGTTAATGTCAAATGGTGAAAGCTGAGTTGAGATGAAGAGCTGTGAAAGATAACTGAACACTGTGGTTCTAATCTAGAGGTAATTACATTGAACTGGAGGTAATTACACTGAACTGTAAAGGAGGTTTTATCCAGGGATCTGCCCAGTCAGACAGTCAAACGTACCAATGGAGTGTGAAGTACCCACAGCTATTTCTCACTAAATCTCAAAACTATTTATCCAAGCACGGCGAAATTGACTTCATCTACATCCCACTTCCTCTGCTCACATCCTGGGTTCACCCTTGGGTGTAAATTAAATTTTCTGTTGGATTAGAAACATGTATCATGCCATTCCCATACAGTGAGCTTATCAACTTAATTAACTAGCTAGCGTTCAATCGCACCAGGGAATTAAAATAAATTATCCATACAGCAACTCAAAATGTTAGCTTCAGAGAAGTAGAAGAAAAACTAACGCTGACTCTAGATGCTGTGCCTCTGTCACGATCCTAACTACACTACTGGCCATTAAAATTGCTACACCGAGAAGAAATGCAGATGATAAACGGGTATACATTGGATAAATATACCTTATACTAGAACTTACATGTGATTACATTTTCAGGCAGTCTGGGTGCCACGCCCGGGTTCCCGGGTTCGATTCCCGGCGAGGTCAGGGATTTTCTCTGCCTCGTGATGGCTGGGTGTTGTGTGCTGTCCTTAGGTTAGTTAGGTTTAAGTAGTTCTAAGTTCTAGGGGACTGATGACCATAGATGTTAAGTCCCATAGTGCTCAGAGCCATTTGAACCATTTTTTGAATTTGGGTGCATAGATCCTGAGAAATCAGTACCCAGAACAACCACCTCTGGCCGTAATAACGGCCTTGATACGCCTGGGCATTGAGTCAAACAGAGCTTGGATGGCGTGTACAGGTATAGCTGCCCATGGAGCTTCAACAGGATACCACAGTTCATCAAGAGTAGTGACTGGCGTGTTGTGACGAGCCAGTTGCTCGGCCACCATTGACCAGACGTTTTCAATTGGTGAGAGATCTGGAGAATGTGCTGGCCAGGGCAGCAGTCGAACATTATCTGTATCCAGAAAGGCCCGTACAAGATCTGCAACATGCGGTCGTGCATTATCCTGCTGAAATGTAGGATTTCGCAGGGATCGAATGAGGGATAGAGCCATGGGTCGTAAGACATCTGAAATGTAACGTCCACTGTTCAAAGTGCCGTCAATGTGAACAAGAGGTGACCGAGACGTGTAACCAATGGTACCCCATACCATCACGCTGGGTGATACGCCAGTATGGCGATGACGAATACACGCTTCCAATGTGCGTTCACCGCGATGTCGCCAAACATGGATGCGACCATCATGATGCTGTAAACAGAACCTGGATTTATACGAAAAAATGACGTTTTGCCATTCGTGCACCAAGGTTCGTCGTTGAGTACTCCATCGCAGGTGCTCCTGTCTGTGACGCAGCGTCAAGGGTAACCGCAGCCATGGTCTCCGAGTTGATAGTGCAGGCTGCTGCAAACGTCGTCGAACTGTTCGTGCAGATGATTGTTGTCTTGCAAACGTCCCCATCTGTTGACTCAGGGATCGAGACGTGGCTGCACGATCCGTTACATTCATGCGGATAAGATGCCTGTCATCTCGACTGCTAGTGATACGAGGCCGTTCGGATCCAGCACGGCGTTCCGTATTACCCTCCTGAATCCACCGATTCCAGAGTGAAAGTCTGCAGCACAGTGCAACTCTGCTCGTATGTTAACACCCAAGACACTCAGGCAGAACTTCATCAGATCCCAGACGATTAGGATACAGAGTGCTGAGGCTCCGATAGTGAACAGGGCTTAGTACTCAAAGTCTCATAGCACGAGTTATAATATTTTGACCCATGTCATAGTTATTTCACGGCACGTTTGAATTCCTACCTCAGTCAGCAGCATGAGCCAGAGCAGGTCAGGTTCTCCAGTCGCACCAGAGGGAACACATATCAGCGAGTTGACAGATGCAGCGCCACGCTGACGTTTCCTGTGACACTGCAGGAGAGCTAAGGGCAGTCTGAAGTATGAAACTGGAACGGCATCTTGGACTGGGAGCTTACACCAAGTCACAGTGCGCAGCGGCTGACAGGACTTGGCTTGGCGCCTCGGTTTCGGACTGCACACCGGCCAAGCTTGTATTGACATAGGCATGCCTGGCATATAGAATTGTCAATGTGACGCCGACTGGTGTACGTGAGACGCCCGACTGGGATGGAATGACCCACATCTTCTGGCAGTCAGTGCCAGGTCACCGTGGATGGTGGCAGACTCGTCTGCAGTGCATCACTGGGACCAGGCATTGGCACGACAACCGAGCGTCTTTGGTGCCAGCTGCGTCTGCCCAGGAAGTGACTGTATCGGTTTGGTTACTTGTGGCAGGGTACGGTCGTCCACTAATGAGGTGCTGGAACTGAGTTGTAACCTGCCAGTGAAAGTGAATACATCCAGGAGGAAGCTCAACAGTGCTACCTGGAGTCAAAGCAGACAGCGTCGAAGCAGGAAGTCAGGCCATCGACAGTGGGTTCGGCCTACGGCTAATACAGGGCATCTCCAGGCGCGGGCATCAAACGTCGTTTGTCTGCATATGTCCAGAGAACATGGCATCCTGGAGCCAAGAAGCGTTTGCAGGAGAAAGCTTTCCATAATGACGATTTTCAGACTATGCGTAAGAGTGATTGTGCGATTTTGATGTGATGGCCTGTGGTAGCATGTTGTGTTGTCATGGCTTTCAGTTTATGAAACACGATGGGGCAACTATTGGACGCTTAATTTGAAACGCAGTACCTTGTACTGCATTTTGGTGAAACACGGAGAGGTCGTGGGGAGCCTCAATATTGTAAAGTTGTAAATTACTTGAGGAGTAGTGATTCAAGCTCCCTTTCTATGTGTACCTATTACTGCTGTACGTTTAGTTACTGCCTCACTCTAGACCGTGTGTGTTCTCTGTGTTGTCTGTCTATGTTTGCTTAAGGTGTTAGTCACAGTGGTGTTTCCTTGTGCTACCTTGTTTACTGGTGCCCGTTTTATTAAGCTAATCTCAGTAGTGCAAGGTATTTCAATTGGATAATTATCTTTCACGGTTGCATATTAATGCTGATATGTTAGGTTGGAAGTCATTTGGAAAACAGAATGCGAGTTATTGGTTTTTGTCTTATGTGTGTGCCGTGGTAATTATATGGTTCAGACTGTTAATAACATCAAATTACAATTGTTAAGAGCCCATGCTCGGATAAACCCCAGCCAAATTCCAGTCTAACCGAAATCTGGGCCCACAGTTCCAAAAGAGATTACTGTTCAGGGTCTACAAACGTTCGTGAGTCCTTTCTCATGTTTCCCAAAAACGCTAGGAAATAAATTGCACTTAGAATATTGAGAATAATAGCGTGCAGGTAATCGTCTTTCAGACCCGCACGACTGGGAAAGAAGCTAACAGCAGGGAGTTTCACATTGTAAGGTAATAATATCTGCAGATACTTTTGACATCACTACATACTTTTATTAAATTAAAATATTTAAAAATTTATAAAGATAAACGAATGGTCAAATTAACCGAGAACTCAGCCTTAGTTATATGTAAAAGTCTGATAAGAAAAGCACCGGTAGGAAGTGGAAACTATTACAAAGAATACTGAAGTCATTGTCAAATTGTAAGTCCCGTGGTGCATTCGACGAAAGGCGTAATATGCGACGCAGGGACCTCAAACCGCTGGAAAGTATGCCAAGGTAGTGTCGCAATGCAGAGGGAGAGCGTTCTCAGATGGCGAGAGTGCTGGACTTACTAATGAACGATGGAGATGATATGGGAGTGCTGTAGGAATATTGACAAAAATTAACAATTGTAGACAGACTACTGTGTGCATGACATCGGTGTCACTACCGAATACGAAAGTTATTTATTTTAACGGAATGGCGAATATGATAAAATAATGTAGTGAACTGAGTGGTTATGTTGTACCAAAACAGTAGGTGCCAAAAGAAATAGGAGTAATGTCCTATATGTCAAAAGGAATAACCGTGAGTCTAACATATTTTCATGTAATCATTTATCTACATATCTACATCAAGAAAAGATCGACATAATCTAGTGGAGCTCATCATCATCTTTAAGGTTACGTGGGGCAGATTAAATGCATGTGTAGCAGAATATTTCTTCAAAGTAGAAGATGCAACAGGACAGTGTTTGAAAATAAGGACTAGCAAATTTCCATCAGTTTACATGCTCTCACTAGCATTTAATTTTAGTCAGACTGGACTGCGAGTCTACTTCAGCTTTACATCGTCCTGGTCTGACTGGTCTTATTACGCCAGAAGATCCCTTCTCAGTGGGAAGTACTGAGTAATAAAGTCATGCAATGAAATTTAATTAATGTGATTTCGTATAGAGGGCCCTAAACACTTAATCCTTAGTGATTCTCATTGCACTTTATCTTACTTCCTTCTGTGGGTTCAAATGGTTCAACTGGTTCTGAGGACTATGGGACTCAACTGCTGAGGTCATTAGTCCCCTAGAACTTTGAACTAGTTAAACCTAACTAACCTAAGGACATCACACACATCCATGCCCGAGGCAGGATTCGAACCTGCACCGTAGCGGTCTCGCGGTTCCAGACTGCAGCGCCAGAACCGCGCGGCCACTTCGGCCGGCTTTCTGTGGGATGGGATTTACTGACTATGGAAGTAGAATCGTAGAATATTATAGATCCAGCATTTATCTCACAAACAACATATTAACACTTCCAACGGCATAACATTCATTATTTACAGTCACACTGCCTTTGCCACATAGTATTTCTGGATTTCCGGAAGGCTTTTGACACTGTACCACACAAGCGGCTTGTAGTGAAATTGCGTGCTTATGGAATATCGTCTCAGTTATGTGACTGGATCTGTGATTTCCTGTCAGAGAGGCCACAGCTCGTAGTAATTGACGGAAAGTCATCGAGTGAAACAGAAGTGATTTCTGGCGTCCCCCAAGGTAGTGTTACAGAGCCTTTGCTGTTCCTTATCTATATAAACGATTTGGGAGACACTCTGAGCAGCCATCTTCGGCTGTTTGCCTATGACTCTGTCGTTTATCGACTAATAATATCATCAAACATCAAAACAAACTCCAAAGCGATTTAGAAGAAATATCGTAACGGTGCGAGAAGTGGCAGTTGACCCTAAATAACGAAAAGTGTGAGGTCATCCACACGAGTGCTAAAAGGGACTCGTTAAACACGATAAATCAGTTTAATCTAAAAGCCGTAAATTCAACTAAATACGTAGGATTTCAATTATGAACAACTTAAATTGGGAAAAACACACAGAAAATGTTGTGGGGAAGGCTAACCAAAGACTGCGTTTTATTGGCAGGACACTTAGAAAATGTAACAGACCTACTAAGGAGACTGCCTACACGACGCTTGTCCGTCCTCTTTTAGAATACTGCTGCGCAGTGTGGGGTCCTTACCAGATAGGACTGGCGGAGTACATCGGAAAAGTTCAAATAAGGGCAGCACGTTTTGTATTATCGCGAAATATGGGAGAGAGTGTCACACATCATTAAAAGAAAGGCGTTTCTCGTTGCGACGGAATCTTCTCACGAATTTCCATTCGCCAACTTTCTCCTCCGAATGCGAAAATATTTTGTTGACACCGACCTACATAGGGAGGAACGATCACCACGATAAAATAAAGGAAATCAGAGTTCTGCACGCTATACGAGCTTGAAATAATAGAGAATTATGAAGGTGGTTCGATGAACCCTCCGCCAGGCACTTAAATGTGATTTGCAGAGTATTCATGAAGATGTAGATGTAGATTGGTGACTGTAACTACTTGTTGGCCACGTTTGAAGATGGGCGAGGTATTAATTTGGTTATGACTTTTAATATCATGATGTGGAATCATAAAAAAAATGAAATGATCATATGGCATTTATTGGGTGGAATATCCCCTTCGGGGTTCGGCCGCCGTATTGCAAGTCTTTTTAGTTGACGCCACTTCTGCTACTTGGGTGTCAGTGATGATGAAGGACACACAACACCCAGTCCTCTGACGGGAATCGAACCCTCACCCCCTTCCGTGGGAGGCGGTAACGCTACCACTGCGCTACGGAGGCGGACATTGAGGAATCATGACGTCGTATGATAGGTACGCAGTGATTGCAAATCGTGAATGAGATAGCAAATGAATATAAATAAGCTGCTGGACCGAAACGACGATTAGAGAGGTCATCGCTTCTATCTCAATCAAGTGGTTTTTATGCATATTATTCCCTGTCACGGTGGTACTACAATGTAATGCTATTTCGAGATTCGATGGTCGCCGTCGAACCGAAGTAACTCGAGGGGCCCCTCCGTCATTGCTGGTCTGGAATGCGTCTCCAAATTCGGGTGTCTGTTTTGAACGCCATAAGGCGAATCTTAATCTTTACTACTCCAAGGCTGGAGTCCAAATCTTCTCTTACGGAAACACAAGCAAGAATCCTATCCAGCAGGAGAAAGAATGTCTGATAGTTTTTAGAGCGCCTGAGGTTTCCTAACCTATATCCCATTTTGTTGCCAACATTGACCAATGGCATATTTTGTAATGTCTTTCATACTTCCTCCAACGGCTCCGTAAAAACTCTTCTCCCAATCGATTTATTCCCGTCATCGTGATGCCTCTACCGTGAAAAAAAAAGGGATAAATATGATCTACTCTCTCAGCGTTGGTTTGGAGGGCCAATAACCACACAAAAATGTGACAGTTCCGTATTGTTTTTGTACGCTTCCTGAAGATATTACGTGTGGTCAAATCCTTCACTTCTGCGTGCCCAGGAGAGTGTTTCTCTGAATTTTCTCACACCATCGGCGAGTTTCTCTAACCATCCTCGGACGCGACATAGTGTCCACAGGCTGGACTGTGATAAACAGTTGAGGGAAGGGGGGGGTCGCATTTTTAGCTTCACAACTTCGACTTGCCTTATTGTTCAAGGCCTGGGCTCTCTATGACCCAGTATCAGTCAACCCTCTCGCACAGATCCCGTTTCTCCCCCTATCTTCTTACCGCGAATAGTAGCGGGGTACTTTTTGCGAGGTAGAAGATTTTACATTTTTTCTTATGCATGTAGGTGAGAGTATTTCTAATCCAAGTTTTCATCCTTCAATATCCTCGGGACAACTTTTTGTGGCAAAAAACCAAGAAATTTTGGCACTTTTTTCAGGTTTCCACCTATTACTTGGAAATTATGCGCTCTCCTGAAAATGTTACCAATACCAAAATTAAAGAATATTCAATTTTGCGTCAAAATCGGCGCAGCAATTTGGCCGCAATCAGTTGTCAAAGTTCGCACATTTTTACCAACTTGGCTAAAAAGTCAGCCCCATTTTTCATTACTCCAAATGAAAAAATTCAAGTAGAGTCGTAGAGCATGAAATTTCATGTTACGACAGCATACACTTTTTCGGCTTTAGATTAATTCAGTAATAAACTGGTGATCCCTTGATGTCTCAGAACGTTTCCAATCAACCGACCCCTAATTTTAGTCAAGTTCTGCCACAAAGTCTTTGTCCTCCAATTCAGTGCAATACCTCAATAATTTTGTGATCTGCCCATCTAATCTTCAACATTCTTCTGTAGCACCAAATCCGAAAAGCTTCTGTTCTCTTCTCGTGAAAACTGTTCATCATCCCCGCTTCACTTCCATGCAAGGCTACACTCCAGACAAATGTCTTCAGAAAAGACTGCGTAAAACTTAAATTTATATTCGGTGTTACAAATTTCTCTTCTGTAGAAACGCTTTTCTTGCCATTGCTGGTCTACAGTTTATATCCTCTCTGCTCCGGACATCAGTCATTTTGCTGCCAAAATAGCAAAACTCACCTACTACGGTAAGTGTCTGTCTTCCTAAACTAATTCCCTCAGCATCACACCATATAATTCGACTATGTTTCATTATTCTTCCTTTGCTTTTGTTGATGTTCATGTCATATTCTCCTTTGAAAAAACTGTTCACTCTATTCAATTGGTCTTACAAGTCCTTTGTAGACTCTGATAGAAATACAGTGTCATTGGCAAGCCATGGAGTTTTTATTTCTTCTCCCTAAACTTTAATACCCACTCCAGATTTTTCTTTGGTTTACTTTATTGCTAGCTCAACGTACGGATTGAATAACATCATAAATAGGCTACAACCCTGTCTCGCTCACTTCGCAACCATGTCTCCCTTTCATATCCCTCAAGTCTTATAATTGCTTTCCGGTTTCTGCGCAGAGTTGTAAATAGCTTTTGCTCCCTGTATTTTAATCCCTCCTACCTTCAGAATTTCAAACAGTTGTATTGCCACTGATTCATTGATGACGGAGCTCCAGAAGTTTGACGTATGAGACAAAATTTTAGTTTGGTCTTATTTCATCAAATGACCATTGGAAATAAAATGTTGGGCGACAGCGCAATTATTGGCTTGGAGGAGGTAGGTATGCCACTGATGTTCTACGATGCCTTCCCGTACTGTGCGTGTCGTTTGCTCCATGTAAGATTTGCCGCATTCGCACGGAATTCTGTAAACGCCTGCCTTGCCCAATTCTAAGTCGTCTTTAACAGATCCCAACACCGCCGATATTTTTGAAGTAGGACGAAAAACTGCTTTACCTTTATGTCTTCTTTTCTCCCTATTTTGGCCGAAATATTTCCAGTTTATGGTAAATAAGTAGTCCTTCTGAAGGCCTCATCCTTTTGTTAGCCTTAGGGTTTGTGCGCATGTAGCACTCTCTGTACTTGCTGGGACGAATACATGTTGTTCTGTAAAACAGTTTGCAAGTGGTCCAGTTTCGTTTGAAGACTACCACCCCCCAGAGAAGGCATGAGCTCTGCAGATTAAGGTCTTTAGAACGCTCATCGCTTGTGCCGGATAATGGCAACTTTGTAGCTTGTAGACACAGATCTGTGTGAGCAGGCTTTCGAAACACCGAATGTCATCACTCTTACGTCGCACCAAGACTTCTAAACATGGCAAGATGGTTCAAATGTTTCAAATGGCTCTAAGCACTATGGACCTTAACATCCGAGGTCATCAGTCCCCTAGACTTAGAACTACGTAAACCTAAGTAACTTAAGAACATCGCACACCTCCATGCCCGCGGCAGGATTCGAACCTGCGACCGTAGCGGTCGCGCGGTTCCAGACTGAAGCGCCTAGAACCGCTCGACCACAGCTGCCGGTGCTGCTTTGGCACTTATGTCTGATTATAAGTGAAAAATCTATTATTTTATTTTTATGCTCTGTGCTCCAAAATTTTCGCAAAGCAAATCTATTCATGTCCACAATTGTATTTTTCAAATTTTCTGAAAATGCTCAGAAGATACCATTTGAATAGTATAGGTATGACCATTTTGGCCCACTTCGTCTATATCTGTGATATCACGCGTAATTTTGCACACGCTAGATGGGCAAGACACAAGTTATGAGTACATTTCATTGCGACCATATCGTGGATTGACTAGAAGTGGAATACTTCTTCTGCAAGTTTGTTTGCGTGGCCACCCTCGGCAGCAATCACAGAAATATTTATTTTGTAAATGAAACAGCCTTTTCTTTCTGTACTGTAATTTGTTTCGCCTTCTTTATTGTTATTTATTTTTTTTAAACTCTAAGGCACCTTCAATGGGATCTAGAAAGATACAGTTTGTTTTGATATTGATATGTGTTATTGTAAGATTAATAATAGTCCACCACAAAAATAAAGGTAAGCAAGATGAACAGTGTGAAGAAAACGTTCGTAATATAAAAGCGCACTTATTTTTCGGAAATGAAGTGATCTCCAGACCACATAAGAGGAAATTCAGATGCCAACTAACGCGACGTGAACTGTTTGATAATCTAAAAATAATATACATCAAAACCAAAATTGTATCGTTCTAGAACCCATTGAAGACGACTCACGGTAAAAAAGGCGAAACACGTCTGGGAGAAATAAATTACACTGCAACAAGAAAAGGAGGCTCTATTTATAAAACAAATACTTGGATTTTCAGCAACCACCGTGTCAAGAACGTACCTGTCGAAGGACCCCGCAGTCCTCTTACGTCAACTGCTGAAGACAGGAACCGCTGGCAAATATAGCGCAGAGAGGCTATAGAGCACGAATGTATCGTCATTTTAGTGATGTAGGAAAACATACACTATGTGATCAAAAGTATCCGTACACCCTCAAAAACATACGTTTCTCGTATTAGGTGCATTGTGTTGCCACCTATTGCCAGGTGCTCCATATCAGCGACCTCAGTAGTCATTAAACATCGTGAGAGAGCAGAACGGGACGCTCCGCGGAACTCACGGACTTCGAACTTGGTCAGGTGGTTGGGTGTCACTTGTGTCACACGTCTGTATGCGAGATTTCCACACTCCTAAACATCACTAGGTCCACTGTTTCCGATGTGATACGAAGAAGAAACGTGAAAGGATACGTACAACACGAAAGAGTATAGGCCGACCTCGTCTGTTGACTAACAGAGACCACCGACAGTTGAAGAGTGTCGTAATGTGTAATAGGCACACATCTATCCAGACCATCACACAGGAATTCCAAACTGCATCAGGATCCACTGCAAGGACTATGGCAGTTACTCGGGAGGTAATAAAACTTGAATTTCATGGTTGAGCGACTCCTCAGAAGCCACACATCACGCCGGTAAATGCCAAACGACGCCTCGCTTGGTCTAAGGAGCGTAAACACTGGACGATTGAACAGTGGAGAAACGTTGTGTGGAGTGACGAATCACGATACACAATGCAGCGATCCGATGGCAGGGTGTGGGTATGGCGAATGCCCGGTGAACGTCATTTGCCAGCGTGTGTAGTGCCAACAGTAAAACTTCGAAGGCGGTGGTGTTATGGTGTGGTCGTATTTTTCATGGAGGGGAATTGCACCCCTTGTTGTTTTGCGTGGCACTATCATAGTAAAGGTCTACATTGATGTTTTAAGCACCTTTTTGCTTCCCTCTGTTGAAGATCAACTCGGGGTTGGAGATTGCATCTTTCAACACGATCGAGCACCTGTTCATAATGCACGACCTGTGGCGTAGTAGTTACACAACAATAACATACCTGTAATGGACTGGCCTGCACAGAGTCCTGACCTGAATCCCACAGAACACCTTTGGAACGTTTTGGGAATGCCGATTTCGTGCCAGGCCTCACCGACCGACATCGACACCTCTCCTCAGTGCAACACTCCGTGAAGAATGGGCTGCCATTCCCCAAGAAACCTTGCAGCACCTGATTGAACGTATGCCTGCGAGAGTGGAAGCTGTCATCAAGGCTAAGGGTGGACAAACACCATACTGAATTCCAGCATTGGCGGGCGCCACGAACTTATTAGTCATTTTCCGCCAGGTGTCCGGATACTTTTGATCACATAGTGCAGGTAGCCACGTGACTTGGGATGCTGGACAACCTCCTTGACGTCCAAAGGAGAAAGGAGCGTTCCTCACACTGGTCTCACTCAAATTATCTGGAACCACGTACTAGTTACGGGGCAAATAGGTTACAGCAAGCACCTACACAGCTGATATGCTGAGGAGCACGAACGCCGCTGTTGAACGGTCAAAAGTGGAATATAGGCATTGTTGTGACGAGAAGAAGCTACTGGCAATAGCTATGGGTTCTTTGGTAGTTCTGGTAGAAGGCTTATCAAACCAGAACACATGAAATACTAGTTCAGTTCATTCCATAAATGAATAAAAGGCTTACTTAACTTTGATGCAGTTCTTTGCCACAGGATTACGGGATATTTTGGAACTGTTATTGACTGTTAAAGCATCACTCGATGGATTAAGTAACGTACTATTCTCCTGAGGTGCAATGTCCAATATTTACTAAAGAACTAGGTCATTAGAATAACAAATCGCTCCTTCAGATGAGGTCACGAAATGGGCGGAGCTCTTGTATGCCTGATACTATACTGATCTCAGCACGAGCACAGTGAACGTCCGCAGCTCGTGGTCTAGTGGCTAACGTTACTGCCTCTGGATCATGGGGTGCCGGTTTCGATTCCAAACCGGGTTGGGGATTTTCTCTACTTGGGGACTGGGTGTTTGTGTTGTCCTCATCATCATCATCATTAGTGACAATGGCTCGAGTGGACCGTGTAAAGTATTGGACTGTGTAGCAATTGGGAATCTGTACCGGCGCTGATGATCGCGCAGTTAAACGCCCCACAAACCAAACATCACCATCATCATCAACACTGAAAAGGAAGGCGCTTCTCTGCAGTGCCTCGCACTGGTTATTTCAGATTGCAGCGAGCCCCCGCTAATGGTTGTATCAGGCGTGATCAGTTGTGATATATGTTAGCACCCGCCTGTAAGAGTGTTTCTGTCGAAGTCACATGAGGCATTGAGGAAAAACGTACTGCCTCCAAACAGGGCATCATTCACTCAGATGGTGAAGGTAATAATGTGTGGTGTACGTTTACGCTGAGTGAAGTTTGTCTTGTTAGTCCAGGCGAAGTTTCTCTACAAGCGAACTATGTGGGATCCCACTCACATCACTCAGGTACAGCCAGGAGTTCCCACCGTCTAGCTGGAACTACGGTGTTTTGTAAGCGTCATCAGGGCGAAAGAAGGTGTGCAAAGACTATGTCTGTAATTCACTTGCTCAACAGTGTCGTTGGTAGCCAATTCATTACTGTGCAGTAAATGGGAACCTCTTGCAGATTACACCTTGCTACATGCCTCCGTCCGAGCTGTAATTATCGGTGGTTGTTTATTATTCCCTTTTACACTCGCTATCGAAGAGTAATCGGGAGTTTCTCAATAATTAAGAAACCAAAAGTTACTAAAATTTTGCGATTTATGAAGTGCAGACTCCACATGAAGAGATAGCTTTCATTTTTCGTGCTCTGACTGGACATTTAAATACCTTTTACCAGACATACTCGCTCATAAATAAAACTACCACTTGTAAACAGTCCGTGAATGTAACTGACACTAACAGCTAAATTGTTGGTGTGTAATATGTACTACAGTGTCTCAAGCATACTCCTCTTGGAAACTCCTGAAATTACTTCTGTATCTGCACGTGGTTATCACCTCAAGATGACGCACTGATTCTATCTATTGAGAAGTTTTTTCACATATACATCTGCTTTAGCAATAGTCGGTATCGTATTAAAACTGAATCTTTTCGAATATCTAGAAATACTGACTCCACTTAGTTAACTCTACCCATGGAGACCACAGCATATTCAGCAATGTACTAAGAAGAATAAAAAAATTTTGCCACAACTTCAAACCACATATTTTATGTTACGTTCTGCCCAGGCATCTAAAGGAAAAGACTACAAAATATAAGAGGCAGCCAAATGAAAACGAGACAGGTGGAAAAACAGTAAGTAAACCGTTTATTATTTCAAAAGTAAACGCCACGCTGTAATTGTAAATACATTTCTCTCATTGTGAGACAATAACACAAATGCGTTGATGAAAAAAATGTTTGTCGTTGCCGATGGAACCATGATCGTACCCAGGTGTGCAGCTCTTCATTCAAAGGAAACCGACGACCATGAATGTCTATGGAAGTGGCATGGAGAGAGAAATCAGGACTGTAGGAAGGATGTGTTTGCTTACAGTGTTTCCATATAACTCGTTTTCATTCCACATCCCATTGCATAATTGGAAGATGATATGAATATTACCGAACAAGTAAAGCTCAATCTCACCTGAAAATCAACTAGACGGACTTCTGATACTTCTCCATTCGTATACTTAAACATCATGTTGTTCTTCCAGCAGTCACCATGGGTCAATACCGGAAGCTTTGTTTGCCTCTTGATTTGCTCCATTCTTTCACATGATAAATCGGGGAAGCGGTCAGCAAAAGCCCTGTATTTTTCTGAATATTTCTCATAACCAGGACATTTGTCAAACTCATTGGCTAGTCCTATGAAAATCTTCTTGGCCATAGTTGCTACAAACTGTCGAGCGCTTTTGTCTGTGAATATGTGGAAACTGAATGTGTCCTTGTAGTGGGGCTGTTTGCAGAGTAAGTACGCTGAGGCGGCGTGCAGCCGTGCATACGCCCGCAGTGCGACTTCACAGTGTTTGAGGTCCAATGGCTGGCCAGCCTGAGCCAGCCTGAATCCAGCTGCTGACAGGTCCTCCAGCACTAAGAAGGGCGCGGGCTGTCGGCCATATTGATAGCACTTGGCCGCTATCGGCCGGAACTCCTCATTCTCCAGTGCTGCCAACTGCTCATGGACTTGCGGCATCACATTGTGCAGCACCTCTCCCTCGATCTTGAACACATCACATTTTTCTATGAGATCCTTGAGCAGTTCACCAGACTCAAGAACCGTTTTCACTATCATGGTTTTCTTCTCTGTCTGCTCACTGCCTTCATATCTCATATTGGCAGTGAGTCTGAACATCAAGCTTCCATAGCCAACTCCTTCAGGATTTGCGTACTGGACGTCGATGGAATCGACGGCAATTTTCTTTCGTTCTGCACTCTTCAAAGCAGATTCTATGAAACCATGATTTATCCATGAAGGCGGTGGAACTCGCGTATCAGTTGATAATTCCATGTTGTTGGCTTGTCTTGGAACTAAATCTGTGGACAGGATAAAACACAGCATCATTACGTGCATAGGCAATGATCTCTACACCCTATAAATGGTTCAAATGCCTCTAAGCACTACGGGATTTAACATCTGAGGTCATCCTCTAGACTTAGAACTACTTAATCCGAACTAACCTAAGGACATCACACACATCCATACCCGAGGCAGAATTCGAATCTGACCTGCGACCTCAGCAACAGCGCGGTTCCGGACTGAAGCGACTAGAACCGTTTCAGTCACAACGGCCGGCTGTACGCTCTATAGATATGCATTACGTGAACAAAGGCAGTGGAGTCAAACCAACTACCTTCTCTAACCATCCATCTCTTTCTCTTTCGCTCTCACTCCCCCCTCCCCCCCCCCCCCCCCACCGCCGCAACACACACATACACACTCATACCCCCACAGAAATCATCTCTTCGTCGCACACATTATATCCCTTCTCGCTTGGTGCGATTAGGAAATTACATGCTTGCTTTATTCGTACCCGTACTTTGAAGCTAGTGAAACGAATTACTGTCGGTACTGAATTGTTTTGATTCAGTATTGCATTGATTCAGTTGTGACGCTATGGCTGATGTCAGCGCATACAATTACACTGGCGAGGAGTAATTGGTGGCATGGGTGTGTCAGTTTTAATTGGACACAAAGATTTATGGTGTACAGATCTAGAAAGTAATCTTGTGATGAAAAACGAAATCACTATGACAAGTTACTTTAACATTATTTATCAGATGACTGAATAATAATCCATTAATGAACTGAAATGTGCAATTGATGAAATATCAGATTTTAATTCAAATTAAAGAATTACGTAAAATTTGGTGACAAAATACTGCTGTGAAAAACGCAAGATGTTTGATAACGGAAGGATGTGGATCGACATTTGTGAGTTCCTGCTTGGTTGGTTGGTTGGTTTGAGGCGAATCCCGAATGCGAGGAGTCGCGAATGCTAACCACTGCGCCACCTCACTCCGTGCTTCCTGCCGTGTTGGGACAGTTTCTAAATGCCATGGCTCACTTGTGACTGTTGTGCTTAAAAATTGTGCGACGTACGGCAGTTCACATAGATGTTTTCTCGACTAAGGAAAATGCTCATTATATGAAAGAGTTGGGAAAGGAGTCGGCCTCATGTTTTGATATGGGCCTGGAAGTCATCACAATACCTGTTGGGACCATAGTTTGTCGAAAGCTGTGTGAATGGAAATTCTAATTTAGATACGTTGAGGACGTGCTTAACATGTTAGCATGAAACAAGGGAATCGTATGGAATGTGTCGTTACAGTAGAACAGAGCTGCTTTTCATGTGACTGCGTTCATTGGTGAACGATTTAGAGGCCACTGTATTCGGTGTGGTTCAGCAGCACGTCTAACCCGGCTCAAATGGCCACCACCAAGTCTGGACCTTACCACACCAGACTACTCACTATTGGAAACAATCAAGCCCTGTGTCGCTCAGTATCGGTTAAAGACTGTTGAAATTTTGCATAAAAGTTTTGAGAGAAACATTGGACGCTTTCCGTCGATATCGGACGTCGCATGAAAGACGTGATGGACGTTCTTATTTCTTTCTATTCTTTTTATGACTCCTGCTGCAGATCGCAAAAGGAAATTGCAGGTATCTGCCAAATCTAAAGCGCGTATCGAAAAAAAAAAAAAAAGAAAATGGGAGGGCCGCTAGAGTCGGTCACAACAAGCATATTTCACATAGCAAATCATACCCGCATCCCTCAGCGTATGGCGATTGGCGTCATTGAACAACGTCGCGTTACATAATATGCCATCCGAGACGTCATTGTAACAGTTTCGTATGTCAACGTTTACAATGAATCTGTGGCCTCAAGGTAAATAAGAAGTCAGAATGAAGTTACATAGCCATAATTTGAGAGTAGTTACAAAAAGTTCTCGAAATTACTCCGCTGCTCGAATGCACGCCATGCAACGAAGCTGGGGTGACTACCGCACTCTTTCACACACTCCTGGAAAAGTGGAAATTGCATCAGAGGCGATATCAGCTTTTCATCAGTCGCAATACGTTTTTAATAGACAACATAGTTCAGGTGGCCCCAGAAGAGGAATCAGTGGGCTTGAAGTCGGTAGAACGTCCAGGCCATGTCAACGGCCCACCGCGACCTATCCAGTTCTCACCACAAGTTTCATCCAAATGAATTCGCACTGCATATGCGAAGTGCGCAGGTGAACTCATGTTGTACCACATTCTCTATCGCTCGCTAAGTGGAACGTGTTACAAAAACTCTGTCAGAATTTGTCGTAAAAAGTTCAAGTATCCGTTTGCGTTCAGTCGCCGGGGCAACATCTGTCAGCACTTGCCCGCGAAGGGCAAAGGTCCCGAGTTCGAGTCTCGGTCCGGCTAAAGATGCAGGTCTCATTCATATTACTTTGGCTTTACATTCTTTCCGTTTCCACTTGCCCAGCTATCCATTGTTGCAGTTTTTCGGACTTTCCTACTAACTGTGTTTCACTTGAGCAGTGTTTTATGGTATTTGGAAACGTTTCAGCCTGCCAAGAAGTTTCATATTAGCGCACACTCCACTGCAGAGTGTGAATCGTTTTAGCCTGCCAAGAAGCTTCATATTAGCGCACACTCCACTGCAGAGTGAAAATTTCATTCTGAGAACAACCCTATCACTGAATTGTTCACAGTAACACATTCTCTGCCCTACCTTTCTAATTATACAGATTCCTAGTCCCGTTTCACCATTTTCTGCTGCTGTTGGTATTACCCCATACTCAGCTGACCAAAAATTCTTGTCTTCTTTCCATTTCACTTCACTGACCCCTGCTATATCTATATTCAAACTTCGCATTTCCCTTTTCAGATTTTATAGCTTCCTCCACGCCCTGACTCGTAGAACGTTATCATTTCCTCGGTTCTTCAATCTTTTTCTCATGGTCGCCTCCTCCTGGTACCATGCCGTGAGTAAAAAAAAAAAAAAAAAAAATCCTACGTAAATGGATAATGATAAGAAACATCGAAGCACAGCATGGTACAAAAAGTATGAATAACATGCCATAATCTCACAAAATGACGGTAATGAAGAAGGAAAAACGGCCAGCTGCGTTAGTAGAAATTGCAATCACACACCCACGATTTGCAAACGTCACCATTAGCTGTAGTCAAGCAACGACTTGCATTCGTAATATGGACCAACAAGACTATGACAGTACATAGTTAAAAAACTTCATCGTGAGCGAGGTAAGTTGTAAACGAGCCGAAAGAATTTAAGACCAAAAATCTTAAAAAACTTATACCTGAATCCAAGTAAACTCTGAACTTATAAAAAAACAAGAGACGAAGTTGAAACTACAAAGGAGAGAAGTTGTGTTATACCGTTAACTGGCAACTTGCTCTATGTAAGAAACAAATCATTCGTAACTGATAATAGTTCAATGCAAAAATCTAGAACGTTTGCAGCTAGGTCCAAATAATTAAAAATTATGAAAATAACAAGGGAAAGATGTTGATTTTACAAGACATCGAAGCTACCTTATATACACACATCAAAAAATGTTCTGCATCACCCCGGTTCCTGGCACTCCTGAGGTTGGCCGCTGACTGTGGATATTGTATTACAGACACAGTCCCTTTGACTGTACAGAGATGTCAGTAAACCCGCCCAAAGATGTAAACAACCATGCTTGAGCAGCGCCTAATAGACGGATGGAGTCCAACAACCGATCATTTCCAGTCATTCCATCAGGAAGGAGGTACACGGCTCGTGCTGTCTGAGGTTCAACCATACCTAGACGGTCAATACCGCGGTTCGATCGCATGCCCACTGTTACTTTGCGCCAGGAAGGGCTCTCAAGGGAAGTGTCCAGGCATCTCCAAGTGAACCAAAGCGATGTTGTTCGAACATTGATGAGATACAGAGAGACTGCAGCTGTCGATGACATGCCTCGCTCAGGCCGCCCAAGGGCTGCTACTGCAGTGGATGACCGCTACCTACGGATTATAGCTCGGAGGAACCATGATAAGCAACGCCACCACGTTGAATAATGCTTTTCGTGCAGCCACAGAACGCCGTGTTACGACTTAAACTGTGCGCTACAGGCTGCATGATGCGCAGCTAGGCCGGCCGGTGTGACCGTGCGGTTCTAGGCGCTTCAGTTTGGAACCGCGTGACCGCTACGATCGCAGGTTCGAATCCTGCCTCGGGCATGGATGTGTGCGATGTCCTTAGGTTAGTTAGGTTTAAGTAGTTCTAACTT
Source organism: Schistocerca americana (assembly GCF_021461395.2). NCBI lineage: Eukaryota > Metazoa > Arthropoda > Insecta > Orthoptera > Acrididae > Schistocerca > Schistocerca americana. The sequence goes on along the minus strand of NC_060120.1, from coordinate 658,051,942 downwards.
CTAGGGGACTTATGACCTCAGATGTTGAGTCCCATAGTGCTGAGTGCCATCTTTGCAACCATGACACCATGCAGCGCGGTACTGATGAGGCCAACAACGTGCCGAATAGACCGCTCAGGATTGACATCACGTTCTCTTCACCTATGACTGTAGCATATGCCTTCAATCAGACAATCGTCGTACGTGTTTGGAGGCAACATACTGTCCAGCGAGTGCTATTTTGGGGTGGCATTGTGTGGGGCCGACGTACGCCGCTGGTGGTCATTGAAGGTGTCGTAACGGCTGTACGATACAAGAATGCTATCATCCGACCGACAGTGCAACCATATCGGCAGCATGTTGGAGAGGCATTCGTCTTCATGGACGACGATTCGCGGCCCCATCATGCACATCTTGTGAATGACTTCCTTGAGGATAAAGACATCGCTCGACTAGAGTGGCCAGCAAGTTCTCCAGACATGAACCATATCGAACATGCCTGAGATAGGTTGAAAAGGGATGCTTATGGACGCCGTGACCCACCAACCACTCTGAGGGACCTACGCCGAATCGCCGTTGAGGGGTGGGACAATCTGCTCCAACAGTGCCTTGATGAACTTGTGGACAGTATGCCACGACGAATACGGGCATGTGTAAGTACAAGAGGACGTGTCACTGGGTACTAGAGGCACCGGTGTGTACAGCCATCTGGACCATCACCTCTGAAGGTCTTCGCTGAATGGTGGTACAAAATGCAATGTGTGGTTTCATGAGCAATAAAAAGGACGGAGATGATGTTTATGTTGATCTCTATTCCAATTTTCTGTACAGGTTCCGGAACTCTCGGAACCGAGGTGATGCAAAAGTTTTTTTGATGTGCGTAGTTCCACAATATCGCCAAATTTGCTGTGAATACCGTAACTAAATGCTACCATTAACTCATCCCAAACACCTGAGGTAGCAGAAATATGTTTCCACCATTATAATTCCTTAATGGTTGACATTTTATCCGTATGATAAGTAAACACATACTGTGGCAGGACATTTTTTGGAAATTTATGGTAAGTTTCGATGGGACCAAACTGCTGAGGTCATCGGTTCCTAGGCTTATACACTACTTAATCTAACTTAAACTAACTTACTCTAAGGACAACACACATCTATGCCCGATGGAGGACTCGAACCTCCAACGGGGCCAGCCGCGCAGACTGCGGCAAGGCGGTTCAGATAGCGTCGCTACTTGGCGCTTCCCACTGTGGCAGGATACGCTTTAATAAAAATGTGGCAACACAGTAAGTTGCACCACATAGCATTTATTAAGAGCGTGTTACAAGCGGTGTTTAACATTGTTAGAGTTTGATACACATGCCTTCATGTCCTAAAATTAATGCAAAGATATCTAGCTAACTTTCCTTTCTCATGGCAGTCTATGATATTCCAAGCAACACTGAGGGTAACGTTTGTCGACACTCTGGTTGAAGTTTTCTGTAAACAGCGAGTGCTGCATTGGAAGGAAGTCTTCAGAGTACTGTCTGAGCTAACTGCAGGCATTGAAATTAACTGCCTACTTGCTGGTGCGGAAATGAACAATAGCTGGTGCGGAACAGAATTAGTGTCTACAGTGCGTCGAGTTTTGAGCCTGTCGGAGGAAGAATATCCATGTCTGCCTGTACAAGGTGGAAGCGAGGTAGTCCACGTTTGACAGCATTCCCTATTGGCTGGTATCCACTCCATCAGCTGACGTACGCACCCGAGGAAGTGACGCAGAAACAGAAAATGTCTGTGTTTGTGAGCGCCATCTCGAGGCTGCTGCGTGGAGCTGAGAGACGTAGGCGAATAGCTGTGCCTATGTGGTGGCGGCCTCTCAAGGTTTTTGTTGCGTACCTCTCGCCTGGTACACAACAAGAAGCCTATAATATGAAATAACTGAAGTGTACAATAGGCAACACAGCATAAAGCAGCAACCCACGAACTAAACGCATGCTCTTTTTATCACAATGTGTTCAGCGTGTTCTGTCAGAATACAGTACGGAACATACAAATGCACAACTGTTTCCTTAAAGGTATTGCTCAAAATGCAAGTCGTCATGATCACGGCACACTGTATAGCGACACACGCTCAAGGATTCCAGGTGTTTGGCATACAAGTTCCGTGGCTGCGATGATCCTAGCAGCCAGGACCATGTGAGTATCAACCAGCTACTCGTAAACGAGGCTCCCCACATGTCCCCAGGAGAAAAGGTTAATTGGTATGGTGTCTCGTGATCGAACTGGCCATGAAGAAGTCCACCACGACTAATCTGTTATCGGCGCATCGAGTTCTAAGCTGATGAACTCCCAGTGGCACATTTTGTACGAAATGTGGGAGGTCATGTGGAGGGAACATTTTCTATATGCGACTGTTCAGTGAATCAGGGAGTAGGTAAGATCGATACTTCTCGTAATCAGTGATAATACCAAGCCCTACTTTCAAAGCAAACTTCTTTTGAGAGCATCGACACACCAGAGCGTGTGGATTTTCGTCGTCTCTTACAGGAAAATTGTAGTACTCTGTGCATTGCTGCAGTAACCAATTTGCAAACGCTCTCTGGAATGCGAAGTCCACTTGCTGCAATAAATCCACATTCTGTGGATGACAGAGGTGCAGCTGTTATTCACCTCAAACCAGATGACTGTGCGGGTTGTGACCTGAGCTCGTGCAACGCATCGACTACTATAGGCACGATTGTTACCAGCCGGCCGCGGTGGCCGTGCGGTTCTAGGCGCTTCAGTTCGGAACCGTGTGACTGCTACGGTCGCAGGTTTGAATCCTGCCTCGGGCATGGATGTGTGTGATGTCCTTAGGTTAGTTAGGTTTAAGTAGTCCTACGTTCTAGGGGACTGATGACGTAAGACGTAAGTCCCATAGTGCTCAGAGTCATTTTTTTGATTGTTGCCAATCGTGTGTTATACATGCTCTTCCATTTCGGCTGTTTTAGGACACTTCATACAGCCAGTACTTTCCACACTGCAGTACGGAAGGATCCCGTATTTCGTAGGCGTGTAACTACAGATGCCAAATTACCGTGATTTGGTTGCTGTCGGTACGGAAACGGCTTTGTATAACGCCACTGTGCTGCTATTCCATTACATTCAGTAAACCCACGAGTGCATATTGTCCACCTCTTCATCAATAAACCTACCTACAATACCACCGTTAACGCTGCCGGAAAACAGAACTCTACATCGAATCGAGGAGTACTGGATGTAGACATGAGGGCAACAAGATAAGGACACTTCCGTTATCAACAACACGTACCGTGAGCGAATGGAGACAACACACAGAACGCATACCGCCGAAATTTGCACTGTTGTGCAGTATTTTTAGTGCAATACAAAGACAAAAGCTAAGTGGGGTAAGAAACCAATCGAAATTTAGTAACTCTGTAACGAGCAGCCAGAGACCGCTTGTCTCTCTTACACCAAAATTCACACAAGGAACCATGAACAACCTCTGACTGTTTGTCAGTGGAGTTCTGTTCCACCTGATAGACACAGAATGTCGCAAGAGGAATGGTCAGTATTAATGGATATGCCAGATACGATCTTTTGAAGCAAAAACCTTCATATACTGAATGGTTTCCAAGATGGAACACATTTAATGTAATTCATATTTATTTTCTGTATTATTCAATACAGTGTTAGTTTTATACATGCACAACTGTTAGTAAACCTTTACAAAGTGCTTCTGACAAAGTATTAATTGAAAAATACGCACATTCGCATAGAAGCATTACAGTACACTCACACAACAGCAGTTATGGTACAGTTCACAATAAATATTCGACTACTCCATCGTCAGCTTCAATGCATTTGTGTACCCTTAGGAAAAGATGTTGTGTTACTTCTGCAGCGTCCATAATCTGACCACATATTCCATCTCACACATTCACATTTCGTTTGTAAACCTCAGATATCCTCCAACCCATAAACAAAATCCAATGGTGTAATATCTGACGATCTTGGTGGCCAGTTAATTGTACTACTGCGGTCGATACAGCGATTAGGGTAAGTGCGGCTGAGAAGTTCTCTTAGGGGTCTGGTAAAATGTTAAGAGGCTCCATCACACTGGAAGTACATTGCGGTCCACGTGGCCAGCGGAAAGTCCTCAGGGTGTTCAGTTCACTCTTCCAAAGTGACTGAACGCATCAGTTATCCCAAAAGCAAATGTAAATTAAATGTGTTCTATCTCTAAACCATTCGGAATAGGTCTTATGTCCACATAAAGTCTTTCGCTTCAATGGAGCATTCCTGTCCTATCCACGGATACTGAGCATTCCTTCTAGGCACCCAGTGTATATTAAACACAGCTTTCACATACATTATCTGTCAACAACTGTTGCCATAAGAAACAGACGTAAACATGTTTGTGAACAAATATTCCAGCACACCTTCCCCTTCTTCACTGAAACTGAACTTTTTCCTATTCTATTAATAAACTAAGTGAAAAATGTATTGTTAAATGTATTAATACTGATTATTATGTCATACATGCAGTACATCACGTACGAACATATGATAAATGTTTCCAGCAGTCCAGTGACATATGTTGTATTTGTGCAAAAACTTTGTGAAACTCTCACAAGCAATGGATGAGTGCTCAATATTAAATAACGTTTCAGCATCTTCAATGATTCTTAATTCTCTAGCAGTGGCTAGCCAGATTTTCATAGTAAATTTCCCTCTGTCCCCAGACACTCCTTCTCCCCTCTAACTCCCCCATAGCCCTGCGCCACGAAGAGGAAAGCAGTAATTATTGGTTTAAATTTACGTGACTGTGATATTTCGATGAGGTCTACACTGCTGTATAGGTTATTAAAACTTTGGAGTTTTATAAATCTGAACGACAAAGTGAATGACGAAGAAAGTGAATAGTAACGTTTTTGGTAGCAGTGTTGCCAGTAAATGGTCACAGCCGCAGATCATCTTACTAAAAAACGGATTGTCAAGGTCAGGTCCTGGAGAAAGCGTCATCATTTCTGTCTCTAAGCTGGTTGTAGGTTGTGTTCCAAAAATAAACAGCATAGAGACAGAAGCGATAACACTTTCTGCAGGACCTGACCATCGTTTTGCAGCACAATGCTGAATCACGTACAGTGCAAGCTGTTACTGATTTGTTTGACTGATGGGTCTCCAAAGTGCTATACCACCTACTACATTCCCCTGACTTAAGCCCTCGTGAATTCAACTCGATTTCTAAACTGAAGAAAATACTTCAAGGCATGCGCTTCAGAACTGCTACAAATTCGTCGGGCAATAGACCGCGCCGCTCGACCTGTCAACACAAATGGAACTGCTAAGAGTATCCTACGACTTCCACATCGCTGGCAACGGGTTATACACAATGCTGGTGACTACTTTGAAGACCAGTAAGACTTTGAAACACTTATCTATTTTGTAGGAGCTGTAAAGAAATAGTTGCCACTATTAAAGTTCTAACCGCCGTATTAATAAAATCAAACAATTTGAGCGCTACGTCAAATCTAAATTCCGCGCATCTTCAGTGCAGAAATGTGATCATTGTAAATAAGTGTTCTATACCGATTTTCACTTTCGTGATGCCTGGATGCAATAACAAAAAAATTATCACACAAACCTCTGTGAACTGTAGATTTGCACATTTTGTGAAGAGTTTGTTATTTGCTGTTAAATGAATACGTGTTTAAGTTGTTACGTTTTATTCCACATTCATGAATTCCTTTTACTTAGAATCTGTAGATCAGACATAGGCATATCTCTCTTTTTTGTGAATATGCGTTGTGAAAGTCTACTCTCTTATTATATGACTCCTTTTATACTTCCTTGAGGACGTCATCGCTATCGATCTGCAGCGGAAAAAAGTGCTTCGAATCTAATCTCCCGATCATGAACATGGTTTCCCTCACTGATGTTCTTGGTTGAAAGTTTCTCAGTTTTCTTGGGACTCTCCACAAGTTCATCAGAGAGAAGTCTCTGACGAACTTGTGAAGAAATTGAGGCCAATACCTCCAGTCATGAGTTCTATCAGCTCTCATATATACTGAGTGACAAAGTACTTATCTAAATTATCGTGAACGTATAGCTGGCTACTGTAGACACAACATTAAATATTCCCAAATGTTTTTAGATGTCATTAAGCAGATGATGATATGCCCAAGTGAAATTGTGGTCAACATCGACGTGGTACCGTTTTCACGAAAGTACTGATGAAAGAGACATTAAGACTAATAGCTACCCAAGTCTCCCATGACTAGTGGAACAAATATGGGTTCACCACTGTCACCGACCATAGCTTAATTTTTTATGGAGGGTTGTCAACAAAGAGCGTAAAATAGCGCCCCTCACCATCCACCCTGTTTCATCAGATATGTTGACGATCTGTTTTAATTTAGTGACATGGCAGTGAAGCGCCACAGCAGATTGACTATGAATGGTATATAAATGGTGGTAGCAGAAAGGAATTTTTGACGGAATAGAAAGGCAGGTTGCCTGTTGCGTAAGTAAAATTCTAGTTGGTTGTTTGTTGAACAGAATATAAAGGACAGATGGCCAGTTACATAAATTAGAAGAGAGAAGCTGATGTGTTGATTGATTAAAATGATGAGTGTATGTAGGCTGCCAAGGATGGGAGTATCACGGAATGCTAGCATTTGGGCCGGTGCATAGGAGTAGGTTTGTGTGGTGGGTGGATGCTTGGAGGACAATTTGGAGAGACTGAAGAGCTGTAGGTGCGAGGGGGCGGGGGGGGGGGGGGGCGGACGGAGTGGGGAGGAAGGGAGCCTTGACAACGGAGGAAGGGCAGGTTCTCCTAGATCTGTTAGGATGGGTATATACCAGCATGAATTTCATTTACAGGTAGGGTGAGACGATTAAAGTTCCTTTGGAAAAGGACGTGGAGAGTGTGGAGGTGTAGTGTTGGCGAATGTGGTGGTAGAGATGTAGCAGCATATCAAGAATGGAGAGCAATAGGGAAAATAGCGGGTGGTTAGTGTATAGTTTGCGGGTAATGCACTACATTCGGAGGTGTCCAAGATGGAAGAGCAAGACGAGGAAATGGGGAAATTTATAACTTGGTAGAGGATTCGTGTAGGGGAGGGTAAGTGGATCTGTTGGGCCTGAGCAGAGTGCGTGATGTTCAAGGATGTGTAGGGTATGATGAAAAAGGAGCGGAAATCCATGCAACGTTTGTGTAGGGGAGGATGTGACAGGTCAGGGATTTATAGGTATGGAGGATTATGGAAGGGTGCAATCCCCACGCTTGGCTAGTTAGTAGTTTTCCATGGCGCACATTAGAAACACGTGTGAATGATTATATTATAAAGCGTGACGAGAATTACCATACCAGTAAGGAGAGGAGGCGCTGTTTCAGGTGCCTGTAGGTTCTGTAGTCGTGACCAGGAGCAGTGCTTTGTTTTTTTTATGCAGTATATGCCGAATATCAGCCTGTTAAATAAGTACAAAATCACAATATTATGTTTGAACAAACCAAATTCTGGTTCACGCATTAAATTATCTGAACTTTGTCATCAGGGAAGCAGTTATTTGAGAAGAACTTTAATAGACACACTGGCCATGCACTTAGCAATTCATGGAAGCTTGCACTCGATTAAGAAAGAGCACAGAGGATTACTTCTCATAGTTTACCGCCTCATGTAAGCGGTTAGGCTGTAAAGGACGCTGGGCAGTAAGTGCAGACGTGAGAAATGGGCACAGCGAGCGCCACCTCAATATGCGCCTCTCCGTGACGTAATGCAGCCGATCAGAGGCCGTCATCTGCGCATAACCGTGGCAGTTTCGCCAGATTACAACTGTCAGACGTAGCACTTGACGAGTATCTATTAATACGAAATCATCGAAAGCTTGGGATTTATCTGAATTTGATACGACAATTACACAGATAACTTTTTATCTGGCGTCTCCATGGAGAAAGATAACGTAGCACCTTTATGCCTACCTGCGCTGTCAGATTTCCGTAAAACATTACGATCTAATCCAATTTTTCTAAGGTTTATTGCAAAGTAAATACATACAGTATAATTATTATCCAGCTTAGGTTCGACTTATAGACGTATTTTCGTGTGTAGCGATGAAAGCTAAGATGTTACTGTACACTTGATCAATGAAGAATATTTAATGTTATTGACCAATCTTTCGCAGCCCTAAAAAATAATTCGTTTTAGACGAGATATGCGTAATAAAAAGATATATGTTGACTTAATACCTCGCGAAATATGATAAATACATACCACATTCAGTGAACATGTGCCTGATGTATAAATTATCTATAATGCAAAGAACTAAAATGACATGTAGGATATTGTGTAGATCAAGTGTAAGTTTATTAAGCGATTGAACAATACAGGTTCCCTCACAAAGTTCATGGACATGTACGCATAAACAGTTGCACGAAAACTATTTCCTCAATGTGCCTTCAACGAAATCATCGATGGTAAGCCTATGGCTAAAAAAAGTAAGTAGTTTTTTTCACATGTTCCTACAGGAGATGGTATTGGTCAGAACTACAAGGAATTACATATATGGTAATTATTTATTCAAAATATGGGCCATTTTACTTGTTACGAATAGTGTATTGTACGAGGCATGAATTGCAAGAAATGGCATAGTAAATTACCACATTACAAATTACGCATGTGTGGAATAGTTGCAAATCGTCGAGCAATCATGTAAGTGAAGCATTATTGTCATTTTTTGTGAAAAAAGGGTTGATGACAGAATGTTAAGGCCTTACACCGTTCCAAGCACATTAACGGGTGCTGTCTATCATCGATATCTGTGCGATGAGTTACTAGAGCTACTGAACAATATACCCTTGGGGAAAGACCACGGCTATAGTTTTTTTATGACGGGACACCACCCCACTTTCCGTGGATCGTGTTACGGTACCGCTCCACAACGACGATGGATTGGTAGTGTGGCCTTCCCGTTCATCAGACATTAGTTCATTGGTTTTCCGGCTGTCGAGACATCTAAAGACATCGGAATATGCTCAGTCAATTGATAGCGTGTAAACGTTACAGAAGCGTGTGACCGATGGATGAGACGCAATTCGAGTGGAGCAAGGTGTATTTGAAAGAGTGCTTGATTCACTGGGAAGCAGGGTTCTAGGATGTGTCAGTATGTGTAGTAACCAAACGCAGCACTGCCTATAGTGTATACATCTCCATAACAGACAGAAGGGAATGAGAAGACAGACTGGCCAAAAATGCAACGTGTATTAGTTTCTAGGCATTTATTTTCAGAAAGTTTTCTCCTGGTCTTGAGCAGTGCTACCTCCTGTGGAAAAATGTGGTACTTTGTGTGGACTTTTTCTGGTCGTATTAGTCACAGTCCAGAAACAAACGAAATGCACGTAAAGAAATGCTACATTTCACTGTGTTGGATAACATATTCAAGAATGTTTTTGCAGCACGCTATTAACCTTTAGCAGCAGATTTCTCGTACATTGTGCTCTGCAGGAACTCTGTTCCACTGGAGGAGGTCAGTGGGATTCTAATGTGCAGATAAAACACTTTCTACTGTATAAGCCTTGCTTATCGCATTAGAAGGTGGCTCCGTGCAGAGACGGAGAGTGATAGGAGAGCGTGGAGGGGATTAGGTTTGCCAAAGAGTGGAGGAATGAGGGAGCGAAATCCGTATTCCTAACAGTGCTTCTTTTGGCTACGTTACATCTTTCTATACGTTCAAATCTATGAGGAGAATAATTTAGGAACACTTCCAATCCCCAAAATCCTTCACGGTGAGTCATTCACAGTTGTTAAATCCAATAGATGATCTGTTCAGTGCCTTTGTTAAGCATAATAAGCTCACGTAAATCACGTTGTGATACTAAATAAAGCAAGCACTTTATTACTGTTGTGAAATACTTTTCTCACTGAGTTAACTGCCAAAACTTTGTGAAACATTGTGATGATTACAATATAATCCATTTTAATGTGTGTGAATTCTTAAGGGACCAAACTACTGAGGTCACCGGTCCCGTAATTCATTTTTCTAATATTTATTGCAAAAGTAAACACATACAGCTTAATCGTTATCCAGCCCATGTTTACGAGAGTATTTTCGAGTTTAACATTGGTTGCTACTCTAACACTTTCGCAGGTAAAGCATCTAAAACTCAATATTTTAAACGAGATACGCGTTATAACAAGGAATATGTTGACTTAAGTCACAGTTAAATATGAGAAATACATTCAAAATTCAGAAAACATGTGTGTGATGTATGGATCACTTGTAATGCAAAACAAATTTAAAACAATGTGTAGGATATGGTGTACATACCGTTAAAGCTTAATAAGCGATTGCGCAACGCAAGTTGTCCCACATAGTGGCTTCTCATTTTCGTATTATTAGCAGCATGAAAATTATTTGCCTCTCGCGATTTCAACGAAGGGTTCAAGGATAAATCTATGGCTAAGTACTAATCATTTTTTTCAAACGTTGTTTCACTAAGCACATATGGGACTTTTTCCCAGCGCATTATTCACGCACTAGTCCGTAAGAAATGAAATGCACATAACAAACTGCTGCATTTCATGGCAGTGTATATCATAATTAAGAAGTGTTTTATAATACAGCACTTACCTTTATATGTAAGTAAGAAATATCAGCATCACACTTGAGTCTCAGATTTTTCGCAACTTTTTCTCCAAGAGGTATGTTGTGCTAGAGAACGCCGGTGGTAGTCTGATGCCCTGATACAGGACGTTCCACTTTACAAGTGTTCTTGGCGTTGGACGTCGGCTCCAGCGCATTGTGGGTGGAGGAGGCGGGGGGGGGGGGGGGGGGGGGAGTGGGGCAGTGGTAGGGAACTGTGGAAGGGATGAGGCTTGCGTAAGCGTCCGAGGCCGAGAGGAGGCACGTCATCTTGCGTTGTCGTTGTCGTGGTGCTGCCGACGGCTGTCAGGCTCATGTGGCCACTGGGTATCGTCCTATACGTTCAAATATGTGAGGAGAATAACAAACGTTGTAATCGATTTCGATTGCTCGTATACTACAGAGAAATATTTCTTCGCAAGTGACGACGCTGCTTCGGCTGTTACACTGCAGTACATCTACATCTACATCTATACTTATACTCCGCAAGCCACCCAACGGTGTGTGGCGGAGGGCACTTTAGGTGCTACTGTCATTACCTCCCTTTCCTGTTCCAGTCGCGTATGGTTCGCGGGAAGAACGACTGCCGGAAAGCCTCTGTGCGCGCTCGAATCTCTCTAATTTTACATTCGTGATCTCCTCGGGAGGTATAAGTACGGCGAAGCAATATATTCGATAGCTCATTCACAAACGCGCCCTCTCGAAACCAGGACAGCAAGCTACACCGCGATGCAGAGCGCCTCTCTTGCAGAGTCTGCCACTTGAGTTTGCTAAACATCTCCGTAACGCTATCACGCTTACCAAATAACCCTGTGACGAAACACACCGCTCTTCTTTGGATCTTCTCTATCTCCTCTGTCAACCCTACCTGGTACGGATCCCACACTGATGAGAAATACTCAAATATAGGCCGAACGAGTGTTTTGTAAGCCACCTCCTTTGTTGATGGACTACATTTTCTAAGGACTCTCCCAATGGATCTCAACCTGGCACCCGCCTTAACAACAATTAATTTTATATGATCATTCTACTTCAAATCGTTCCGTACACATACTCCCAGATATTTTACAGAAGTAACTGCTACCAGTGTTTGTTCCGCTATCATACAATCATACAATAAAGGATCCTTCTTTCTATGTATTTGCAATACATTACACTTGTCTATCTTAAGGGTCAGTTGCCACTCCCTGTACCAAGTGCCTATCCGCTGCAGACCTTCCTGCATTTCGCTGCAATTTTCTGATGCTGCAGCTTCTCTGTATACCACAGCATCATCCGCGAAAAGCCGCATGGAACTTCCGACACTATCTACCAGGTCATTTATATATATTGTGAAAAGCAATGGTCCCATAACACTCCCCTGTGGCACGCCAGAGTTTACTGTAACGTCTGTAGACGTCTCTCCATTGAGAACAACATGCTGTGTTCTGTTTGCTGAAAACTCTTCAATCCAGCCACACAGCTGGTCTGATATTCCGTAGGCTCTTACTTTGTTCATCAGGCGACAGTGCGGAACTGCGGAACTGTCGGCACAAATTTTCAACTTTCCCTGTTGATTTAGATCAACGGCCACCAACAGCCAATGTCTGTAATACCTTTGTCTCTTATTTCATAGTGGCTGCTGGATCAAAATGGCCTCTATTCTTTCGAACATGTACGACAGAACAGACACCACATACATTCAGGGTGAATCACGTAAGACGAAACGCCACTTTCAGTACGTGAACGGTTACCCATATCGAAAAGCGGTTTTAGACAAATGTTAGAGCATCGAGAGATTCTTTTCTTTTTTTTTGGTTAGCTTTTCCAGCACTGGTATCAACAGAGATATTGAAGAACGCAGGTCTTTTTAAATGGAAGCGTATACTTTTTTGACTGCATTCGATAGTTGCTGAGAATACTATTATACTGATACAGCGTTTGTTAATGTTGATCCTGAATCACGTCGCAAAAGGAATTCGAGGAATTTCCTAGAATGCGAGAGCACGGTAGCCCGAAAAGGCACTTGGGGTGCAAACATTGCCAAGCAGGCATCTCGGACCAGGATGCGTAGTTGTACACCGTAAGGTAGGCCTGCGCTACTAGAATAAAGTTTTATTTCCTTTTGGTTTGACTTATGACGTAGTCGTAGGTCCTCATACGGAAGTTGTATATTGAAATATGACATAGGCTTGATCTTCTTCTTTTTTTTTTCGTCGGTCTTCTCACTGGTTTGATGTGGCCCGCCACGAATTCCTCTCCTGTGCCAACCTCTTCAATTCAGAGTAGCACTTGCAACCTACGTCCTCAATTACTTGCTGGATGTATTCCAATCTCTGTCTTCCTCTACAGATTTTGCCCTCTACAGTTCCCTCTAGTACCATGGAAATCATTCCCTCATGTCTTAACAGATGTAGTATCATCCTGTCCCTTATCCTTAACAATGTTTTCCACAAGTTCTTTCCTCTCCGATTCTGCATAGAACCTCCTCATTCCTTACCTTATCAGCCCACCTAATTTTCAACATTCGTCTGTAGCACCACATCTCAAATGTTTCGATTCCCTTCTATACCGGTTTTCCCAAAGCCCATGTTTCACTACCATACAATGCTGTACTCCAGACGTACATTCATAGAAATTTCTTCCTCAAATTAAGGACGATATTTGATATTAGTAGACTTCCTTGCCCTGGAATGCCGTTTTTGCCATTGCTAGTCTGTTTTTGATGTCCTTCTTGCTCCGTCCGTCATTGGTTAGTTTACTACCCATGTAGCAGAATTCCTTAACTTCATCTACTTCATAAGCATCAATCCTGATGTTAAGTTTCTCGCTATTCTCATTTCTACTACTTCTCATTACCTTTGTCTTTCTTCGATTTACTCTGAATCCACACTCTGTACTCATTAGACTGTTCATTCCGTTCAGCGGATGACGTAAATTTTCTTCACTTTCACTCAAGATAGCAATGTCATAAAAAAAAAAATGGTTCAAATGGCTCTGAGCACTATGGGACTGAACTGCTGTGGCCATCAGTCCCCAAGAACTTAGAACTACTTAAACCTAACTAACCTAAGGACATCACACACGTCCATGCCCGAGGCAGGAGTCGAACCTGCGACCGTAGCGGTCGTGCGGTTCCAGACTGTAGCGCCTACAACCGCTTGGCCACTCCGGCCGGCAGCAATGTCATCAGCGAATCGTATCATTGATATCCTTTCACCTTGAATTTTAATTCCAGTCCTGAATCTTTCTTTCATTTCCATCTTGCTTCCTCGATGTGCAAGTTGAACAGTAGGGGCGAAAGGCTACGTCCTTGTCTTACACCCCTTTTAATACCATCACTTCGTTCTTTGTCGTCCACTGTTATTACTCCTTCTTGGCTGTTGTACATATGTATTGTATATGACCCATCTCTCCCTATAGCTTACCCCTACATTTTTCAGAATTTTGAACATCTTGCTACATTTTACACTGTCAAAAGCTTTTTCCTGGTCGACAAATCCTATGAACGTGTCCTGATTTTTCTTTAGCCTTGCTTCCATTATTAACCGCAACGTCAGAATTGCCTCTCTCGTGCCTTTACCTTTCCTAAAGCCAAACATCGTTATCTAGCACATCCTCAATTTTATTTTCCATTCTTCTGTATATTATTCTTGTAAGCATCTTGGATGCACGAGCTGTTAAGTTGATTGTGCGATAATTCTCGCACTTGTCATTTCTTACCGTCTTCGGAATTGTGTGGATGATGCTTTTCCTAAAGTCAGATGGTATGTGGCCAGACTAATATATTCTACACACCAACGTGAATGGTCGTTTTGTTGCCACTCCCCCCACTAACTTTAGAAATTCTGATGGAATGTTATCTATCTCTTCCGCTTTATTTGATCATAAGTCCTCCAAAGCTCTTTTAATTCTGAGTCTAATACTGTATCCCCTATATCTTCTAAATCGACTCCTGTTTCTTCTTCTATCACATCAGACAAATCTTCACCCTCATAGAGGCTTTCAATGTATAGTTTGCACCTATCCGCTCCCTCCTCTCCATTTAACGGTGGAATTCACGTTAAAATCTTAATGTTTTCACCGTTGCTTTTAATGTCACCGAAGGTTGCTTTGACTTTCCTGCATGCTGAGTCTGTCCTTCCGACAATCATTTCTCTTTCGGTGTCTTCACATTTTTCACGCAACCATTCCGTCTTAGCTTCCCTGCACTTCCTATTTATTTCATTTCTCAGCCACTTGTATTTTTGTAATCCTGAGTTTGCCGGAAAGTTTTTGTACTTCCTCCTTTCGTCGATCATATGAAGTTTTTCTTTTGTTACCCATGGTTCCTTCGCAATTACCTTGTTTGTACTTACGTTTTCCTTCCCAACTTCTGTAATGGCCCTTTTTAGAGATGTCCATTCCTCTTCAAATCTACTGTCTGCTGAGCTATCCCTAATTGCTTAGAGAACTTCAACCGAATCTCGTCATTCCTTAGTACTTCCGTATCCCACTTCTTTGCGTATTGATTCTTCCTGACTAATGTCCTTAACTTCAGCCTAATCTGCATCACTACTATATTGTGACCTGGGTACGCTTTACAATCGAGCAACTGATTTCGGAATCTCTGTCTGACGATGATGTAATCGAACTGAAATCTTCCCGTATCACCCGGCCTTTTCCTAGTATACCTCCTCCTCTTGTGAATCTTGAACAAAGTATTCGCAGTTACTAGCTGAAACTTGTTACAGAACTCAATTAGACTTTCTCCTCTCTCATTCCTTGTCTCAAGCCCATATTTTCCTGTAACCTTTTCTTCTACTCCTTCCCGTACAACTGCATTCCACTCCCCCATCACTATTAGAGTTTCATCCCCTTTACATACTATATCACTCTTTCAATATCCCCATACACTTCCGCTATGTCTTTATCTTCAGCTTGCGACGTCGGCATGTATACGTGATCTGTCGTTGTCGGTGATGGTCAACTTTCGATTCTGATAAGAACAACCCTGTCACTGAACTGTTCTCAGTCACATACTCTCTGCCCCACCTTCCTATTCATAACGAATCATACTCCTGTTATACCATTTTCTGCTGCTGTTGATATTACCCTATACTCATCTGACCAGAAATCCTTGTCTTCTCTCCACTTCACTTCACTGACCCTTACTTTATCTGGATTGAGCATTTGCATTTCCCTTTTCAAATTTTCTAGTTTTCCTACCACGTTCAAGTTTCAGAAATTCTATGCCCCGACTCGTAGAAAGTTATCCTTTCGTTGGTTATTCAATCTTTTTCTGATGGTAACCTCCTCCTTGGCAGTCTCCTCCCGGTGATCCGAATGGGGTACTAGTCCGGAATCTTTTGCCAATG
The DNA here is from genome assembly GCF_021461395.2 of Schistocerca americana. Taxonomy (NCBI): domain Eukaryota; kingdom Metazoa; phylum Arthropoda; class Insecta; order Orthoptera; family Acrididae; genus Schistocerca; species Schistocerca americana. The sequence goes on along the minus strand of NC_060120.1, from coordinate 658,035,995 downwards.
GAGAGCTCATCATGACAATTGTTCAATTAAAGGCCCTTTGGATACACGTCAAGTGTCTTTAATGCAGTGGTTTGAATTCTGCATCCTTATGCCGTTGATCATTGCTGATTCTTCCACCCTTAGGGGCAGCTTCCCACCCCTAAGACAAGAGTTTGCCCTCAATCTCTGTCCGCTCCTCCGCCCTCTTCGACATGGTAGTTGGCTGAATGAGGGTGACCTCTTACGCCGGAAGTCTTCAGCCGCCAATGCTAATTATTAATCAAAATTTTAGCAGCGGCGAAATTCGAACCCGGGACGGGAGACGTTTTGATTATGAATCAAAACGCTACCCCCTGCCAATGGTTCTAGAATCTGTCGTATCACAAAGGGCTTAGGAAAACTATTTCACAATTGTGTATCCTCCCAGAGAAATCAACTGTTCATTTTTCAAAAAATAAAGAGGTCTTATAGGATTTGAAAAGCAGGAATTAAACCGACAGAAAAATAAACGTAACACCAAAAATGGTTATTGCGGAGTAATGAAACATCGTGAATACATTGGCGAGGTAACATATTTAAATCATTAACATTGCAAGATTACATGTTAATGTAAGCACAAAGTAAGTCATTCCAAATGTGAACTTCCGGTACCATAACAAACGGTGTAACCGCCACAATGTTGAATGAAAGCATGCAGACTTGCATGCATTGTGTTATACAGGTGCTGAATGTTAGTTATGGGATGGAGTTCCATGCCTGTTGCTCTTGGTCGGTGAATACAAGAACAGGAAATACTGGTTTTGGATGACACTGGAGTGTCCTATTGGAGACACATGTGATGATCGAAAAGGCCAAGACAACATGTCGTCACTCTGTGGAGCATGTTGGATTACAACAACGGCATGTGGCCTGGCGTTATCCTGTTGGAAAACACCCCCTGGAGTGCTGTTCGTGAATGGCAGAACGACAGGTCGAATCACCAGTTTTGACGTACAAATTTGCAGACAGGCTGCAAAGAACAGCCGCTAGAGTGTTTCTGCTGTCAAACGAAATCGCACTCCAGACCATAGCTCCAGGTGAAGGTCCAGAGTGTCTAGCACGCAGACAGTTCTCGCCTTACCCCAATGAAATCGCAAATGGTGGTGGTTTGGGGCCAATGTAATGCACACTATGTGGCATCCAGCTCAAAGCTGTCCTAGAAGTAACCAATTTGTAACAGTTATTTGTGACAGTGTGGTGTCAGCTGCTGTTCAGAATGCTGCTGCAAATGCAATGCGATGCGCAAGGGCCGTATGCCGAACACGATGATCTTTCTTGTCGGCAGTGCCATGTGGTCGTCCGGAGCCCAGTCTTCTTTCGACTGTAGATTTCGTAACCACCGCTGCCAGCAATCGTGTTCAGTGGCTAAATTCCTGCCAAGTGTTTGTGCAATGTCGTGGAACAAAGGTCCAACTCCTCATGGCCCTATTACATGACCTCGTTGAACCTCACTGAGGTACTGATAATAGCGTCTTTGTCGCCTTAGAGGCCTTCTTGGCTAACATCAAGTGACAACCCCCACTCACAAAGGTAACTAACGATCATGACCTCTACAGCGACTATTTACAGCAAACTGGATTTGCATCTTCATAGTGATGCTACTAACGCCACTCTTATGCGACTGGCGAGAAATCTTAAGGGACAGCATCTTTGAGATGTGGAGACACGTCTAACAACTTTCGTTTATGTCGTTCTACTCCTTCTTCGTGTTTCATTTTCTTCGTCAGCGTATTATTACCTTGCTTTGTTCCGGAAGGTACATCATTATACCGTCGTCACAGTCTGTATCCGAACCATCTGGCTGTAAATGTAGGATGATACGTTGCATGGGGGCTTAATTAAATTTTAATATGCAAATATTTTTAATTTTCGTCGCTGTATCTCCGGCTACGAAGTCTCGTAAACGGTTGGCCCTGATTAGTATTAGTACGCAATCTGACTGCGTAGAATAACAACAAATAATGAGAGAAAACTTCCTTTAACACAATTAATTAATTAAGTCCCCAGCAACTATAAAACCTACGAAACAACAAAACACAAGTGTAGCTGTTCTGTGTGTGGAAGTGTGATTCAACGTACACATCTGGCACGGTTCTTCCTCAATAAGACCAGAAATTTTAAACACCATTTATGCTGAAGTAATTAAAAAAATAAACAGAAATACTATAATTGCACATAGAAACCAGAAATACAGTCTAATACAAAAACACGAGCCAGATGATTTGTTGACTGAACCTGTGACCAAGAGGCATTATTGTTTAAGACATTGAAATAATGAAAAAAAGGAATTTTTTTACCTTCATATATATTGACGAAAAGCACACTCTCATCATTACAGCCTCCCAATCCAATAACATCTGGTGTCTAGCCCATCAAAACAATACTACAAATTCTGAACAAGCACTCACTACCGCAACTTCTCAACTACGACTCACCACTACTACATCTCAACAAGCACTGCCTACTGCTACTTCACAATAAGCACTCTCCACCACGACTTCTCGACAAGAACTGCCCCCTGCTACTTCTCAATAAGCACTGCCTACTACGACTTCTCGATAAGCACTCTCCACCACGACTTCTCGACAAGAACTGCCAGTGGAGGTGGCTGAATAATACTCTTTGGCGCAATCTCTGGCGCTGTGGCTCAGTGTAGCCACCTTTCATATGCCCCTCCTCCACGGGCCAGAATTTGATGGTATTTTTGCCAGCATTGGTGGTGAAAATACCACAAAATTCATCCAAAAATTACAGACAAATTTAAAAAGTAATATCAATAAGTAAATATCACATAACTAAATAAATTTTGGATTTGCACTGACCATTGCATAACCTAATATATAAAATACAGTAAGGAATACAAATGCTTTCATACATATGACTTTAGATAATAGTTTACATAAGTATTATTCAATCAATGGCACCCAGTAATGTGGAGCAGGTGCAGACACCAACAAGTGACATTATTTCAGTAGAAGCAGTTCCATTAGTGGCACCTAGCAATGTTGAACAGGTGCAGACACCAACAAGTGACATCATTTCAGTAGAAGCAGTCCATCAGTGGCACACAGTAATGTTGAGCAGGTGCAGACACCAACAAGTGACATTATCTCAGTAGAAGCAGTCCATCGCTAGCACCCAGTAATGTTGAACAGGTGCAGACACCAACAAGTGGCATTATGTCAGTAGTAGCAGTTCCAACAGTGGCACCCAGCAATGGTCAACAGGTGCAAATAGCAGTCCATAATATTCACTATCACTAATCACACTGTTCATCAGAGTTTATCAGCAGAAATTAAACATTTCCAGGTGGCACCCAGCAATGTTGAATAGGGGCAAGCACGAACAACAGTTTGAATGTACACACAATTGCTTTTACAAAATTATATCAATGCTCTTACACTAAACATACAAATAATAACAAACACACAAATATAATATTTATAGGCGTCAGTGCGAGCCACAAAAAACAAGTAAAATAATATTTAGGAGATAGGTCGGTACCAATTATTTGGGATTAGGAAAGGAAAACACACAAAACACACTCACTCATCTTTCATCCACATTAAGTACTACTGTGTAATTGAATAGTGTTAACTGTGTGAATGCAATTCTGTGGAAAATTTTATGTTCAACATGTGTATCAAGTAGTACTGGCAGCAATGTATAACAGTCAATAATAGTTAGTCAACGTCGTCGTCATCATGTCAAGACCAATGTTTGCCAAGCCAAATCAAATGTACGGTTGCTGAACAACTGTCAGTGTGCCAAGATATGCAAATACTTCCTCTCTCCAAAAAAAACAGTATATACTGCTTAGTGATTTAACAAAGTGTGTGTGTAGACTATCTTCCTTCTACTTGAGTGTTCTAGTCTGCCAACTTCATCCTCCTTGTTCCATGTAAACCAGCAAAAACAAACTATGCTCCTCACTTACTTTACCTCTTATCCACTAAAACTCCAATAATCATCAGCATCACATAATCTTAATACTTCAATAATACCTCTTACGTCGATACATATGAACCTTATCATCAATATCATTTACCTTACCTCTTGTCCACCAAAACTCCAACAATCATCAACTTCACACAATCTCAATACTTCAATAATACCTCTTCAATACGTCGATTCATATAAACCTTATCACCAATACCATTTCACTTCCATAACAACTCTTTCCTCTAGTCAGTCGCCTTGAACAAGTACAGATAAAATCCTAGTGCAAACTTCATCATCCCATACAATCCGAAGAAACAATGTCAACACACAACCTCTGTGTAATCCATCTGATCCAAATCTTCTACTCATTATGAATCATAAAATACATTTTGGTTACCTCGTTTATCATTAAATAAAAGAAATGCATACATGACCTCTAACAGCCTTTAGTTCGAATAACTTTCAGTAAGTAAGTACGAGTACGGAGTGTGTATGATCATAATTTTTCACAGTGTGTACACCACTTCAAGAATCACGGCAAAACAGAAGCAAACATGTGGAGTATTTCTTGTGTCAAGTGTCACTTGCTATTTCAATTGCTCACTAAGAATGCAGTGTAATAACTGTCGATGGTCTAAACCTAGTGTTGGTATGTCATGTCGTTAGCTTCCTTCCTAGTAACATAAATTTATACAGCTTCCATAAAACCTCCAGCTCTTGTGACTTCAATGAAGTTTCTTGTAGCAACGTCGTTCGTAGAATTATAGCAGTTCATTTTCTTATCTCAAAAATATAAGGCACTGAGCGTAAGCAAAACATGCAATAGCGAGTAAATATACCAGTAGAGAACAGAATGTCAACAAGTGGATGCAGCACAATCCCTACAACTAGGCTCTGCCAAGCAAACAATCTATAATTAACACCATAGTGTGACCGAAACTCCATGTTTGTACACAGTATATCAGCATTTCTATATACCAAATTAAAGAGTAGTTATGACAACAAAAAAGAAGTGTGTAAATATGCAATCCATACGCAAAGCAGCAAATATATATCTTACATAATAAACAGGTCATTAGCATCATAGCATAAGCAAATAAATGTTCATATGTAATCTTAATAAGTAAACATGAAGGCGCAAGCAGATAAATGACAAAGTATAGCCTACATACATAACCATATCAGCACAATTAATCAGGTGACAATTATAATTTAAATAAATAAGCACAGCAGGCACATAAAAAAAAGTGACATCAGTGAAAAAGTATAGCAGCAATGCAATGCATAATATACACAAATATCAACCCTGTTCATTAATCAATCATTGTCAAAATCAGTTAATGTACGCAAGCACGTCGCTTCACAAGTAAATTCATAGAACATGACATTTAGTACAAAGTATGAATCACGTAATAGCGAGCAGCAAATTACGTCTAAAGTACGTACCTAAGTGGAAATATTTTCCCTGAAAAATAAACTCAATTAATAGTTACCTTTTTAGTTTATTAGTTTCTTCTTCGAAATTACATTCTTCCTGAAAATTTCTAGATAGCAAGTCCTCCTAAAGCCGGACACACACCGAATTTACCTGAAGTTCTTAAATACACTCCTAGAAATGGAAAAAAGAACACATTGACACCGGTGTGTCAGACCCACCATACTTGCTCCGGACACTGCGAGAGGGCTGTACAAGCAATGATCACACGCACGGCACAGCGGACACCCCAGGAACCGCGGTGTTGGCCGTCGAATGGCGCTAGCTGCGCAGCATTTGTGCACCGCCGCCGTCAGTGTCAGCCAGTTTGCCGTGGCATACGAAGCTCCATCGCAGTCTTTAACACTGCTAGCATGCCGCGACAGCGTGGACGTGAACCGTATGTGCAGTTGACGGACTTTGAGCGAGGGCGTATAGTGGGCATGCGGGAGGCCGGGTGGACGTACCGCCGAATTGCTCAACACGTGGAGCGTGAGGTCTCCGCAGTACATCGATGTTGTCGCCAGTGGTCGGCGGAAGGTGCACGTGCCCGTCGACCTGGGACCGGACCGCAGCGACGCACGGATGCACGCCAAGACCGTAGGATCCTACGCAGTGCCGTAGGGGACCACACCACCACTTCCCAGCAAATTAGGGACACTGTTGCTCCTGGGGTATCGGCGAGGACCATTCTCAACCGTCTCCATGAAGCTGGGCTACGGTCCCGCACACCGTTAGGCCGTCTTCCGCTCACGCCCCAACATCGTGCAGCCCGCCTCCAGTGGTGTCGCGACAGGCGTGAATGGAGGGACGAATGGAGACGTGTCGTCTTCAGCGATGAGAGTCGCTTCTGCCTTGGTGCCAATGATGGTCGTATGCGTGTTTGGCGCCGTGCAGGTGAGCGCCACAATCAGGACTGCATACGACCGACGCACACAGGACCAACACCCGGCATCATGGTGTGGGGAGCGATCTCCTACACTGGCCGTACACCACTGGTGATCGTCGAGGGGACACTGAATAGTGCACGGTACATCCAAACCGTCATCGAACCCATCGTTCTACCATTCCTAGACCGGCAAGGGAACTTGCTGTTCCAACAGGACAATGCACGTCCGCATGTATCCCGTGCCACCCAACCTGCTCTAGAAGGTGTAAGTCAACTACCCTGGCCAGCAAGATCTCCGGATCTGTCCCCCATTGAGCATGTTTGGGACTGGATGAAGCGTCGTCTCACGCGGTCTGCACGTCCAGCACGAACGCTGGTCCAACTGAGGCGCCAGGTGGAAATGGCATGACAAGCCGTTCCACAGGACTACATCCAGCATCTCTACGATCGTCTCCATGGGAGAATAGCAGCCTGCATTGCTGCGAAAGGTGGATATACACTGTACTAGTGCCGACATTGTGCATGCTCTGTTGCCTGTGTCTATGTGCCTGTGGTTCTGTCAGTGTGATCATGTAATGTATCTGACCCCAGGAATGTGTCAATAAAGTTTCCCCTTCCTGGGGCAATGAATTCACGGTGTTCTTATTTCAATTTCCAGGAGTGTATTTTATACAACCGTATCCTGAAAAATACTGAACGTTGGTAACATAATTTATTAAGTGACTATAGCTTTATACTGAATTTAATCAGAGAAATTAGACTGTGTATTTGTTTACGGCTGTCAGTGCATTCGCACTGAGCGCTCGATCAGCTGTAGGTACGCGTGACGTAGGAAGTAATTGTTTGCAATCAACGACTGCCTTGTTTTTGAATTGGTTCCGGACTATTTTCCCGACTTATTAAATTGTTTTCAACTTCATTATTCATCATACTGTTCTCCTGTGTTGGCGAGTTCGCCATGTTAACAATTTCGTCATTCTCACTATTTATCATTTTTGCCTTTTGCATCGATCACGTAATCATTTACAAAATATAAAAAATTCGTCATTATACGAAAATTACGCACAATGACACCTTATCACCAACAATATCATTCACACGAAATGCTTCCCTCAAACACGATTAACGAAACTTCCGTTAACACAATTAATTAATTAAGTCCCCAGCAACTATAAAACCTACGAAACAACAAAACACAAGTGTAGCTGCTCTGTGTGTGGAAGTGTGATTCAACGTACACATCTGGCACGGTTCTTCCTCAATAAGACAAGGTATTTTAAATACCATTTACATTGAATTAATTAAATAAGACTGAAATACTACAATTGCACATAGAAACCCGAATTACAGTCTAATACATGAACACAAGCCAGATGCTTTGTTGACTGAACCTGTGACCAAGAGGCATTGTTATTTAGCACATTTGAAATAAAAAATAAAAGATTTTCTTTACCTTCATATATATTGACGAAAAATACACTCTGATCATTACAACATCCGCAATCGAACAGCATCGGCTGTCTAGCCCATCAGAACAACTGCATACAACGTGCTCACAACTAGTCACGGGTACATCAGAACTCCTACTGCCCACTTCTCAATAAGCTCTCTCCACGACGACTTCTCGACAAGAACTCTCCACTACCACATCTCAACAAACACTGCCTACTACGACTTCTCGAAATAATTTTTTAATTTTTAGTAGCTAACTGTCCGGTTACGAAGTCTCGTAAACGGTTGGCCCTGACTAGTATTAGTACGCAATCTGACTGCGTAGAATAACAACAAAGAATGAGAGAAAACTTCCGTTCACACAATTAATTAATTAAGTCCCCAGCAACTATAAAACCTACGAGACAACAAAACACAAGTGTAGCTGTTCTGTGTGTGGAAGCGTGATTCAACGTACACATCTGGCACGGTTCTTCCTCAATAAGACCAGATATTGTAAACATCATTTATACTGAAGTAATTAAAAAAAACAGAAATACTATAATTGCACATAGAAACCAGAAATACAGTGTAATACAAGAACACGAGCCAGATGCTTTGTTGACTGAACCTGTAACCAATAGGCATTATTGTTCAAGACATTGAGATAATACAAAAAAAGGATTTTTTTACCTTCATATATATATTGACGAAAAGCACATTACAGCATCCCTAATCCAGCAACATCTGGTGTCTAGCCCATCAAAACAATATGACAACATCTGAACAAGCACTCTCCATGGGAACCTCTCAACAACGAATTTTGTAAAAGCAATTGTGTGTGCATTCAAACTGTTGTTCGTGCTTGCATCTATCATCATTCATGGGTGCCACTTGGAAATGTTTAATTACTGCTGATGAACTGTCTGATTAGTGATAGTGAATATTATGGACTGTTATTTGCACCTGTTCAACATTGCTAGGTGCCACTGATGGACTGCTTCTGCTGATTATTGTTCAAGACATTGAAATAATACAAAAAAAGGAATTTTTTTACCTTCATATTTATATTGACGAAAAGCACGTTACAGCATCCCTAATCCAACAACATCTGGTGTCTAGCCCATCAAAACAATATGACAACATCTGAACAAGCACTCTCCATGGGAACCTCTCAACAACGACTCACCACTGCTACATCACAACAAGCACTGCCTACTACGACTTCTCGACAAGAACTCACCACTGCTACATCTCAATAAGCACTGCCTACTGCTACTTCTCAATAAGCACTGTCCACTACCACATCTCAACAAGCACTGCCTACTGCTACTTCTCAATAAGCACTCTCCACTACCACATCTCAACAAGCACTGCCAGTGGAGGTGGCTGAATAATACTCTTTGGCGCAATCTCTGGCGCTGTGGCTCAGTGTAGCAAGCATTCATATTCCCCTCCTCCACAGGCTAGAATTTGATGGTATTTTTGCCAGCATTGGTGGTGAAAATACCACCAAATTCGTCCAAAAAAAATACAGACAAAAATAAAAGATAATATTAATAAGTAAATATCCCATAACTAGATAAACTTTGGCTTTCTACTGACCCTTCAATAACCTAATATATAAAATACAGTAAGGAAAACAAATGCTTTCATACATATGATTTTACGTAATAGTTTACACAAGTACCATTCAATCAATGGCACCAGCAATGTCAAATAGGTGTAGGTAACAGTCTCATAACGTTTCACAAACAGTAAATACACAAAAAAATAGTTTATACAAATATTCACACAAAATGCTTTCCATAGTTCAATAAACAAGTAGTTGACAGTTCCAGCAGTAGCACCCAGCAATGGTCAACAGGTGCAGACACCAAGGAGTGTCATTATTTCAGTAGAAGCAGTCCATCACTGGCACCCAGCAATATTGAACAGGTGCAGCCACCAACAAGTGACATCATGTCAGTAGAAGCAGCCCATCAGTGGCACCCAGCAATGTTGAGCAGGTGCAGACACCAACAAGTGACATCATGTCAGTAGAAACAGTTCCATCAGTGGCACCCAGCAATGTTGAGCAGGTGCAGACACCAACAAGTGACATTATTTCATTAGAAGCAGTCCATCAGTGGCACCCAGCAATGTTGAACGGTGCAGACACCAACAAGTGACATTATTTCAGTAGAAGCAGTCCCATCAGTGGCACCCAGCAATGTTGAGCAGGTGCAGACACCAACAAGTGACATTTCAGTAGAAGCAGTTCCATCAGTGGCACCCGCAATGTTGAACAGGTGCAGACACCAACAAGTGACATTATTTCAGTAGAAGCAGTTCCATTAGTGGCACCTAGCAATGTTGAACAGGTGCAAACACCAACAAGTGACATCATTTCAGTAGAAGGAGTCCATCAATGGCACCCAGTAATGTTGAACAGGTGCAGACACTAACAAGTGACATCATTTCAGTAGAAGCAGTCCATCAGTAGCACCCACTAATGTTGAACAGGTGCAGACACCAACAAGTGACATCATTTCAGTAGAAGCAGTCCATCGGTGGGACCCAGCATTGTTGAACAGGTGCAGACACCAACAAGTGACATTATGTCAGTAGTAGCAGTTCCATCAGTGGCACCCAGCAATGTGGAGTAGGTGCAAGCATGAACAACAGTTTGAATGCACACACAATTGCTTTTACAAAATCATTATCAATGCTCTTACACTAAACACACAAATTATAACAAACGCACAAATGATATAATTGTCATATTAACTATTGCAATACACAGATAACAGTAAACCTATAATATTTATGGGTGTCAGTGCAGGCCACAACAAACAAGTAAAATAATGATTAGGAGATAGATCGGTACCAATTATTTGGGATTAGGACGGGGAGACACACAAAACACACTCACTCATCTTTTATCCACATTAAGTACTACTGTGTAATTGAATAGTATTAACTGTGTAAATGCAATTCTGTCAAAGATTTGATGTTGGACATGTGTATCAAGTAGTAGTGGCAGCAGTGTATAACAGTCAATAATAGTTAGTCAACGTCGTAGTCATCATGTCAAGACAAATGTTTGCCAAGCCAAATCAAAATGTATGGTTGCTGAACAACTGTCAGTGTGCCAAGATATGCAAATACTTCCTCTCTCCAAAAAAAGTATATACTGCTTAGTGATTTATCAAAGTGTGTGTGCGTAGACAATCTTCTTTCCACTTGAGTGTTCTAGTCTGCTATCTTCATCCTCCTTGTTCCATATAAACCAACAACAAAAAAAAACAAATATGCTCCTCAATTACTTTACCTCTTATCCACTAAAACTCCAATAATCATTATCATCACATAATCTTAATACTTCAATAATACCTCTTACGTCGATACATATAAACCTTATCATCAATATCATTTACCTTACTCTCTGGCCCACCAAAACTCCAATAATCATCAACTTCACACAATCTCAATACCTCAATAATACCTCTTCAATACGTCGATACATATAAACCTTATTACCAATATCTTTTCACTTCCATAACAACTCTTTGCTCTAATCAGTCTCCTTGAACATGTACAGATAAAATCCTAGTGCAAACTTCATCATCCCATACAATCCGAAGAAACAATGTCAACACACAACTTCTGTGTAATCCATCTGATCCAAATCTTCTACTCATTATGAATCATAAAATACATTTTGGTTACCTCGTTTATCATTAAATAAAAGAAATGCATACATGACCTCTAACAGCCTTTAGTTCGAATAACTTTCAGTAAGTAAGTACGAGTACGGAGTGTGTATGATCATAATTTTTCACAGTGTGTACACCACTTCAAGAATCACGGCAAAACAGAAGCAAACATGTGGAGTATTTCTTGTGTCAAGTGTCACTTGCTATTTCAATTGCTCACTAAGAATGCAGTGTAATAACTGTCGATGGTCTAAACCTAGTGTTGGTATGTCATGTCGTTAGCTTCCTTCCTAGTAACATAAATTTATACAGCTTCCATAAAACCTCCAGCTCTTGTGACTTCAATGAAGTTTCTTGTAGCAACGTCGTTCGTAGAATTATAGCAGTTCATTTTCTTATCTCAAAAATATAAGGCACTGAGCGTAAGCAAAACATGCAATAGCGAGTAAATATACCAGTAGAGAACAGAATGTCAACAAGTGGATGCAGCACAATCCCTACAACTAGGCTCTGCCAAGCAAACAATCTATAATTAACACCATAGTGTGACCGAAACTCCATGTTTGTACACAGTATATCAGCATTTCTATATACCAAATTAAAGAGTAGTTATGACAACAAAACAGAAATGTGTAAAAATGCAATCCATACGCAAAGCAGCAAATATATATCTTACATAATAAACAGGTCATTAGCATCATAGCATAAGCAAATAAATGTTCATATGTAGTCTTAATAAGTAAATATGAAGGCGCAAGCAGATAAATCACAAAGTGTAACCTACATATATAACCACATCAGCACAACTAATCAGGTGACAATTATAATTTAAATAAATAAGCACAGCAGGCACATAAAAAAAAGTGACATCAGTGAAAAAGTATAGCAGCAATGCAATGCATAATATACACAAATATCAACCCTGTTCATTAATCAATCATTGTCAAAATCAGTTAATGTACGCAAGCACGTCGCTTCACAAGTAAATTCATAGAACATGAAATTTAGCACAAAGTATGAATCACGTAATAGCGAGCAGCAAATTACGTCTAAAGTACGTACCTAAGTGGAAATATTTTCCCTGAAAAATAAACTCAATTAATCGTTACCTTTTTAGTTTATTAGTTTCTTCTTCGAAATTACATTCTTCCTGAAATTTTCTCGATAGCAAGTCCTCTTAACGTCGGACACACACAGAATTTATCTGAAGTTCTTAAATATTTTATACAACCGTATCCTGAAAAATACTGAACGTTAACAACATAATTTATCAAGTCACTATAGCTTTATACTGAATTTATTCGGAGAAATTAGACTGTGTATTTGTTTACGGCTGTCAGTGCATTCGCACTGAGCGCTCGATCAGCTGTAGGCGCGTGACGTAGAAAGTAATTGTTTGCGGTCAACGACTGCCTTGTGCGGCGCGCAGACTTGACTGTTGCTTTGAGTATCTGGCGCCGCCGGAACACGGCGCGGTATCCTTGCATTCTCCGTGTGTTTACGTATAACTGTTGGTTTCTCGAAAGTATGTCATTCCACAAAAATTTTAACGTTCGATATATGATGTATTCCCTTAGAGCGTCGAGATTTAAGAGTTTCTACTTCGACAGTGTTATCATGAATAACTTTGCGAACTCTATATGGACCGTTATAAAGCAGAAAAAATTTGCGGCACAAGCCTTTTCCTTTGTGAGACAAACGATGAGATTTAATTAACACCTTTTGACCAACTGACAAGGTTTTCAAACGACCAGGACGTTTAGCTGATTTCTCTCATCTAGCAGCCGCAGATGCAATATTTTGCAGAGCCAGGTTCACAACTTCAGAATGCCGCAGTTTCCGTGTAGGCGGAAAAGGAACGATTTCAGAAATGCGATTTGTCGGTGCTTTATTTTTTAATATCAATATAGGCGGTAAAGAAGTTGCATCATTAGGAAGTTCATTCAGAATGTTTTGAAAAATATGAAAATACTGATCCCACGCTCTGTGTTTCTAATGACAATAAAGTCGACACAATTTATTGATTTCCTTCATCCATCTCTCTGAAGCGTTAGATTGAGGGTGAAAAAGTGAAATGAAAATTGGTTTAGTCTTACGACGCGTAGAGTACGAAGCCAAATTTTAGAGCGAAACTGTGATCCATTATCTGATATAACTTTATCAACATGACCCACTCCTTTAAGAAAATGTTTGATGAAAGCGTTAGATACTGAACGAGCTGTTGCTTTGCGTAATGGTGTAAAACACACATAATTTGATGTCAGTTCCACCGCTACCAAAATGTACGCAAAACCATTAGTAGAACGAACCACTGGACCGAACAAATCGACTGCAGCCATCTCCTTTAATTTCGCTGGAATGATAGGAAAATACGGTGCTCTGTGAGAAATAGTTGGCAGCTTAGCCTTTTGACATAATTTGCATTTGGCAAGAACAGATCGAATACGTTTTTCCATATTACTGAAGTAGCAATTTTCTCGTAATTTATGAAAACATTTTCTGGGACCAAAGTGCGCATAACTGAAATGTATATACCAAATCAACTTATTAACCCACTCATCACAAATACAAACAAACCAAACAGAGTTGTCGACCGATTTTCGTTTAAAAAGAATATCATTTCGAAGTAAATAATACTGTCTAATCGCTATGCTTTCCTTTCTCCTCCACTTCTCCTTAATGTCCTTCCAGATTGGATCCTTATTTTGCTCCTTAGCGATGTCCTGGAGCGAAGACGAATTAAATTCTCAAACGCAACACCTTGAATATACATCAAACAATAATTGTTTTCTTTGCAGTCCTCTTCAGCACTTTGTTTCAAACCCATAGGTGCACGCGATAAAGCATCAGCAACAATATTTGAAGAACCCTGTATGAAACAATACTAAAGTCAAATTCCTGTAGGTATAGCGCCCATCGTGACAATCTGCCATGTTTTAATTTTGTTGACATAAGAAATTCCAGATCTCGATGAACTGTGTAAACCTTAGTATGTCTGCCATACAAAAATATGCGAAATTTTGTGAAAGCCCATACTACAGCCAAGGCTTCAAGTTCCGTAATCGAATAATTCTTTTCTGATTTACAGAGAACACGACTTCCAAAAGCAATAGTTTTCTGTATTACAACGCCGTTTTCTTCTATCTCTTGAAACAAATGTGCACCTAGGCCTTTGTATGATGAGTCCGTCGCCAAACAAAAATCTTTAGATAAATCCGGGTGTGAAAGAAGTGGAGCAGCAACTAAAGCATCACGAAGTTGTTCAAATTCTGTTTGAGCTTCCTCATCCCAACACCAATTAGAATTCTTTCCAGATAGTTCAGATAAACGAGGTGTGGCCAAATCGTCCAATTTAACAAAGCGTCTAAGAAAATTACAGACACCAAGGAAACTACGAACATCACGTTTTGTAGTAGGAACAGCACAATTACGAATTGCGTCTAGCTTCTCTGGATCAGGGAGAATACCTTCTGTAGAAATAATATGACCAAGAAATTCACCTGAGAACGACCAAATTCAGATTTTTCCAAGTTCACTGTAATGCCAACTCTTGCAAAAATACGTAATAATGAATTCAAAATTTTGTTATGCTCACTCCAAGAACGTTTGGCAATAAGAATATCGTCAACATATGAAGTAATATTGTCACGTAGATAAACAGGTAAAATTTCGTTTAAACTACGAATGAATGCTGCAGAAGATACAGCAAGTCCAAACGGTAATTTCCGAAACTGATAACAGTTACCAAAGGCTAAAAAGGCAGTGTATTTTCAACAATCAGGGTGGAGTTCTATTTGCCAAAAACTTGCGCGCATATCAATCGTGGATAAAACTTTAATTCCATGGAAATGTTGAAGAAGTTCATCTAAATTTTGTGGGCGGTCAGTTTCAGGAATGATGATATTATTTATCTGTCTGGAATCCAGAACCAAACGAATTGACCCATCCCTTTTAAGAACGACATGTAATGGGCTGGTATAAGGACTGACTGCTGGCTCAATAATGTCTTGATCTAACATGTATTGAAGTTCACTCTTAACCTTGTCTCTGTAAGCCAAAGGAACAGCGTACGTTTTCCCTCGAAATGGTGTGTGTTCTTTTACTTTAAATAAATATTGTAAGCCTTGTATAGTTCCTGTGTGATGACTAAATACTGTAGCATGCGAATTCAAAATTTGGTGCAGCTCTTCTCTTGCAACGTCATCTGGCACTTCAGCTTTCTTAACCTTTTCATTAATTAATTCTTCGCTATTAATTGTATCATCCACCGCGTCTCTGTATCTATTGTCATTGTCATGACTAAACACACTGTCGTCATAATGCTCAACGAAAACATCAGAAGTAAGAAACCTTAAACATTTTGTATCTGATTCAGATCTTGTTAAACACTCGAAAAATTTCAAACATTTCGGCATTCCGGCAACAGTCAAATTTACACTTCCTTCTTTAAAGTTCAAAATTGCCTTATGTGTGTTAAGAAACTCCATACCTAATATAATTTGTGTACTGAGTAATGGAACAATAATAAAATTATCAGAAAATTCGTAACCTTGACAAATGAAAATTAAGTTGGTCTGTTGTTTGACTTCCACACTTTTTCCAGAAATAGCGCCTCGAATTGTAGTTTTAGAAACAGGTAACACAGGACAAGCAATAGTTCTTACACATATACGAAAAACTGATTCACTAATAACATTCAATGGGCTCCCAGAATCTAAAACCGCAGTGAACTTATTCTTACCCGCACATACTTCAATAACAGGATGTAAAAATGCGTCTACATTATTTTCCTTTTCGTCTAGCAAAATGTCTCTCATGTCTTCCAGGCGTACGTAGTGTAAAGTCGTAGTGTCATTACTTTCTGAACCGTCTATATTGCTGCCAGAAGGCGAAGCTACAAGTCATTGTCGATTGCTTGCGTCACGTCTTTGATTATTCGCGTCATTTCGCGGATCAATTTCTACGATTTGCACTTGTCTCTCTGAAGTTCTGTCACGTGGAGGATGCCAATTAGGTCCCTCCTGTCTGTTAGATGCAAATTCTTGGTTGTGTCTGTTATTAAAATTTCTATTTTCCTGTCTGTCTGCATGACTACTTCTTGTGTAATTTCGACTGTCACTCCTGAAATTACTGTTAGATCTACTACCCTGGTTATTTCTGTAGTAAGAATTTCTATTATTGTATGAATAATTTCTGTCTTGATGATACCGATTACTGTTTCCGTGTGACTGATCATTCCGGTAGGAATTACCGTTATTATAATTGTCTGTGTAATTTCTGTTAGAACGTCTGTTATTGTCATAAGGCTGGTATCTATTGTCCTGTCTGTTTCGTCTGTCATTCTCAAAATTACCCATATAACGCCCGTTCCGACCACTATCCCTTTTCTCTGAAAATCTATTGTAATTACTGTTATTGAAAAAATTACAAGAAGTCCCGTCGTCGTTGTCATACTCAAGTTCTTGTAGCAAAATCTTAAAAGTCTCAATGTCGTCTTTACATCTTCCGGCTAAAGCAATTTGTCTTATTGATTGTGGCAGCTTAGTTAAACAAATGCGAATTAATTCAGTCGGGGTATAAGGGTTGGACAGGAACTGATTCTTTCGAATCATGTCTTCAAAGTATTCTGCCGGCGTGCGGAACTCAGACTGTTTAAAATTACGCTGCATAATAAGACTGTGTTTGACTCTGTCTTGCGTGTTTTCGGACCAATATGCCGATAGAAATGCATGATAAAAATCATTTAAATTATTACAATCTCTAATAAGTGTGCGCATCCGCGTCGCCGGTTCGTTTTATAAATATCCACACATAAATTCCAGTTTGTGACTTAGTGGCCAATTTGGTGGAAGTGCGTACATAAATTGATCTAACCATGAACATGGATGCATGTCATTCTTAGAATTGCGAAAGATCTTAAATTTCCGAACAGTCAAAAAGTGTTTATAGTCAAAATTTTCGCCTCGTGGCGACAAAGACCTATCGCGTCTGTCCCAGTCCGAGTGTCGATTATTGTCAAGTACGCGCGCCTGGAGCTCTCTTGTTGCATCCCGTAAATGAAACAAATTACTTTCTTCAAACCCCTCTGCTATCTGTGATTCTAAATTTCTTTTACTGTTTTTTCCTACAATTTCGCCATCAATGTGTTTAACTTGCTTTTGTAATGCCTCATATTCCCTTTTAACGCGTTCATTAAATTTTCCCTGATTTTCAACATGCTTATTTATGTTCTGGTACTCTTCGGTTTCTGCAAATGGTAATGGTGCTGTATCATCCGAATCTCTGTCCCCATTTAAACTAAGACTTTTCAATTTATTTGAAATCTCCTCAACTCTTTCCGATAAATCACCTATTTGTTCTTTCTGTTTATTTACGTCTTCTGTAAGTGTCGCGACTCGGGTTTCAGTATTGACACATTTAGTAGTTAACTGTTCATATTGTTGTGTTAGGTTATTTATTCTGTCATTTGGTACGGATTCCTCGATTCTCTCAAATATTTCTTCCTTATCGTGTGCACGTTGTAAATTTAACTCTGAAAATTTTTGTACTATCACGCGATCTCTTTCTTCCTGTTCTCTATCCTGTTCCCTTTGTCTGATTTCTATTGAAATTAATCTATTATTGTGAGCATTCAAAATCGGTTTTACTTCTTCTCTAATTTCTTTCTTTAATTCATCTTTCATGTTTTTGAAACATGTCCCTATTCGTGAATCTAACCGTGTTTCCAATGTTTCCATCTCTGTTTTAATTATTCCTATCTCTGTTTTAATTTCAGATCGTAACTGTGATCCCAGTGAGTCTAACCGTGTTTCCATTGTTCCCACCTCAGTTTTAATTGTTCCTATTTGTGAGTCCAACCGTGTTTCCATTCGTGATCCCAAATTTAATATAGCACCCATCAACTGCTCCATATTAACTGGTTCGAAATTCTTTTCGCCCCTAACATTTCCCGCAAAATTAACTTCCTTCGGCATAGCCATAAAGCTATCTGTGTTCGATACTATTCCAGAGTCTTCTGTCATTAATCTCGTATTCTGAAAATTTTTTGATTGTGAAAAATTTTGAATTGGTTCCGGACTATTTTCCCGACTTATTAAATTGTTTTCAACTTCATTATTCATCATACTGTTCTCCTGTGTTGGCGAGTTCGCTATGTTAACAATTTCGTCATTCTCACTATTTATCATTTTTGCCTTTTTCATCGATCGCGTAATCATTTACAAAATATACAAAACTCGTCACTATACGAAAATTACACACAATGACACTTTATCACCAAAAATATCATTCACACGAAATGCTTCCCTCAAACACGATTAACGAACAATTGAAATCTTCATAATTGCACAAAATTGTCAAACGCGTATACAAGCCATCAAAAATTAAATTCTGAGAAAATACCATTAAAAGAATGACAAGACAACTACCAATGTTCTGTTACCAAATCTACACATGCATTATCGACTACAACTACTAAACTACAAATTACTTCAACAATACTACTGTCTGCTATTTTTACTATCAGAAGAATTCCAAGGGACGATCCCAAGCAGCGGTCGCCACGTGCATGGAGGCTTAATTATATAAATAATGAATGCAAATACTTTTTAATTTTTTTTTGTCGCTGTCTGTCCGGTCACGAAGTCTCGTAAACGGTTGGCCCTGACTAGTACTAGTACGCAATCTGACTGCATAGAATAACAACAAAGAATGAGAGAAAACTTCCGTTCACACAATTAATTAATTAAGTCCCCAGCAACTATAAAACCTACGAAACAACAAAACACAAGTGTAGCTGTTCTGTGTGTGGAAGTGTGATTCAACGTATACATCTGGCACGGTTCTTCCTCAATAAGACCAGATATTTTAAACATCATTTATACTGAAGTAATTTAAAAAAAAAACAGAAATACTATAATTGCACATAGAAACCAGAAATACAGTGTAATACAAGAACACGAACCAGATGCTTTGTTGACTGAACCTGTAACCAATAGGCATTATTGTTCAAGACATTGAAATAATACAAAAAAAGGAATTTTTTTACCTTCATATATATATTGACGAAAAGCACATTACAGCATCCCTAATCCAACAACATCTGGTGTCTAGCCCATCAAAACAATATGACAACATCTGAACAAGCACTCTCCATGGGAACCTCTCAACAACGACTCACCACTGCTACATCTCAACAAGCACTGCCTACTACGACTTCTCGACAAGAACTCACCACTGCTACATCTCAATAAGCACTGCCTACTGCTACTTCTCAATAAGCACTGTCCACTACCACATCTCAACAAGCACTGCCTACTGCTACTTCTCAATAAGCACTCTCCACTACCACATCTCAACAAGCACTGCCAGTGGAGGCGGCTGAATAATACTCTTTGGCGCAATCTCTGGCGCTGTGGCTCAGTGTAGCCACCTTTCAACGTTCATGGTTTATATCCATTTTGGCCTTGCTAATGAAGTCGTGTTCCTGAACCTCTTCACCGTGCCGCATTCATTCTGTTCACTCTCAAGGGATGTTTTTTATTGCTTCTTGTATAAGTGTTTCAGTGTCCGCTGTCTTTAATGTTTTTCTGCTGCATAGTAGTAAACATGTGCCTACATTTCGTGATATTATACTGGCAGCAGTATGATGTTAAGCGTTTCACTTGGAGGACTTCTTATTGGGAAAGTGGCCGATATTAAACACGAATAAAATATATTAATGTGACAGTGACGGCTAACTACCACCTACTACTGAATCAAAAGCGATATTGTAAATAACTTGTATTTATTGTAAATTACCTCACGATAGAAATTAGATCATATTGAACAGATCATGAATGAAAACAAATTGTACACTGTTCTTAGATATACTACACTGGTGAGATTGGCTCTCAGCTCTTAATGTTAAGTTGATGCGAAGTTAGATTTAATTACGTCCCTGGATAAGCAAATGGTAAATGCCATCTGACTGCGTTCCTATAATCTCAATGTTAAGTTGGTTCAAATGGTTCTGAGCACTATGCGACTTAACTTGTGAGGTCATCAGTCGCCTAGAACTTAGAACTAATTAAACCTAACTAACCCAAGGACATCACACACATCCATGCCCGAGGCAGGATTCGAACCTGCGACCGTAGCGGTCGCTCGGTTCCAGACTGTAGCGCCTAGAACCGCACGGCCACTCCGGTTGGCCAATGTTAAGTTGATGCGAAGGTAAATTTAATTATGCCCCTGGATAAGCAAATGGTAAATTCGATCTGACTGGATTCCTACAATCTCTTTTGTGTCTGAAATAATATGCACTTCGGACACCAAAACCAAGAAACAAACCAAACAACATGCAAAAAGACGAATACCCAAGAACGAATCACAAGCAAAAGTGCACTGATGCTCAGTGGATGGCAAGAACACGATCCAAGAACTATTTCTGAACTTTACTGCCGCTGCTGCAAGTTTTACAATACCGTCTACCAGCGTGCTGGCTCCGTCGATACTGCTGGGGCGAAGACTGGAGCTGCGAAGTCGCTGAATTAAGATAAGTCTCTCAAATATCTTGATCAGAATAAACTGCTCAGTAACTACTAACACCACAAGCCCTATATTTGCTCTAAATGATATACGACGCTTTCAAGACTGGCTGAACAACCTTTAAGGTGCAGCCCAGTGTGTCTTGTACTAACGTGCAATACCAGTATGATAGCTCTTTGCACTGGTTGACTACGTTCAATGGTGACTGCCAGCCTATAAGGCAGAATCAACTGCAATTATACTAGTAGTCAATGCAATGCCTATCGTCGATGCTGATGTCCTACTGTAGCTGCAGACTTTAGATCATACACAGCACAGTATTCAGAATCTAAGTCCCTGTCTCAGAGTTGCCGAACTTTGCGACTGTCCGCTTTCACGGCACAAGCCGCTCACCTTTCTGCCTCGCTCTCCCTGATGCTCTCGCGACAATCTTGCCGCCAAACTCTAATCAGCCGATCCCGACGCTGCAAAGGCGTCCCACATCTCCCTCACGGAGTGATACAATTTCTCCACCTATCCAAAAATTTCTCTGACCCTCAGCGTTTCCCGCACTTTCTTATGAACTGCCCAATCAGAGCTCAGCCCATTTGCTGCTAAAACAGCGCGCGACCGGGCGGCGCCAGCGCGTACGTTGAACGCTCTCTGTCTGCTCGAAATTTCCCGTCTCTCTCTCACCTGTCACCCGGCGGTGTTCTTTTTGATGCTTGCCGGTCAGTGGCCCCATCCCCTGGGACCCCCGGCCCCTGCACAATGCTCTTCCGGCGCTCGCCGGCCCTCGCCTCCCCGGCTGTGCCTGTCCACTCCTCGCCTGCACTGGCAAATTTGCTTTGCTTACACCTACAGCATGCAACTAAATAGTATCATTTCCAAAGCCCGTATTATTTCAGACATGTGTTTAATCATCACATGTCTCTTTTTATAATCCACCTAATAAGACTAATTAACCATTATATGGGTTTATTTACTTCAAACATGCAGAATAATCTGCGAAATGAACGTCACAAATGAAAGCCACCTTTCACACTGTGTGACCACATCAACCTCATATGTTCTGTGACTTGTTTCAATTAACGAGGTGCAGGAGTTCGGCCATGGGTCTAGCTTACACAGTGCGCAATACTTTTATTTTTAAGCCAGAGCACAATGTCCACTTTCCTGGTGTTTCTACGTGGTGTTTTCTCTGTACCAGCCGAACGATAACTAGCATTGTCGGTAGGAATGACCGAATTCCGTGTAAGGTATGGTGAGAAATTTTTAGTGAACCACATGCTGAATGTAATTTCATGTCAGAATCTGCTGCCTTTATTACATCTAAATCCAGTTTTTCCCTCACAAACGAAACTAAAATTAGATCCAGCATACAGAATAATTATCCGATAACTTTTTCAGTGGGAAATTTTAAGTCTGGCTGTGCCGTAACTCATTTCCCAGCAGATTTCTCTTCGGTGATTGTAATTCACCCCATGTTGCAACAAGGCAGACATTGTTGAACAATCTTTGTCTCTTATTTCGTGCATCTTCTTCAGAAATGTAGCTCATGCTGTAGCTATACAACTGAAGAGCACAAGGCAAAAATGATGATAGTCACTTTTTTGTAACTTTTCAGGACGACGAATTTTCTGCTCTAGTCTCTCGTATATCGTAAACGTTCAATGTATAATTATCACAGCAGCATTTTTATTGTTCTATATCTATTTGTTTAGTTAATAAATGTAATACAATAAACACATTTTCAATTTTAAGATGGTCCACGAAACTCTTCTGATCCTAATGTTTCGTCCAGAACTGCGATGGACAACATCAGAGGTGTTGGTCTTCCGTTAAGTCTTGCCGACCAGCAGCAATGCCATGCACTCTTCAAAACCTTCATTCTATCAATATATCGTTAGCTCAAAATCAAAAGAAAAGGATTACCGTAATAGTTCGCAAAAACGTTACTTCATATTTAATAGTCCACTGTTATCACCACAGGTTGTAAGGAATAAATAAACGAAGTACAGAATAATAAGTACATTTATTAGAGAAATGTAATTGATTTGGGCAGTTACAAAATTCCCTTACTGTCGAAAATATGCGAGAGGTATTTCATATACGACAAAGAATATGGATTATCAAACGTCTTCGCGAGAGCCTGCTCTGAATTTTCTACGTCGTTGAAAGCCCGTGCGTATTCTGCGCCGTACATCTCCGAAGTCAGAACGAAGCCACTCATGGCGCTGAAGACAACGGCTGCAGCCAAACAGCGGTCCATGTCCCGCTGGAGTTCCTCCACGGTGTACGCGTGCGCGGCCTGCTCCATGCCCAGACGACGCAACAGGCCCACCAACGTGTCGCGGTAGAGGCGCAACAGGTCGCCCAAACGGTGGCGGTGACCACCTCACTGGCGTTCGAGTACAGGAGGTACTGCAGGTCCGTAGCCGGGCTGGTCACGTTTGCTGCCTACAACAAAGCCACAAGCGAGTGCAGGAAATGTTACAGGCAAGGGGAGTGGTTGCTGACACTTGAAATGACGAGGAGACGACGCTCATGGAGTGGTGATTCATCAGCAAGCTTTTCTAATGCGTATTTCGAGCAGCTAATGTACCGGAGGAATGTTCACGAATAACAATGCGGTGAGGGAGCTTACTTTCGGCCGCAGTCATTTGAATTTACACATTCCGATCCTGATACACAAATGCTAAGTAACTCCGCAATATGTGCGTTGGGAGAGTACAATGAGGTAAAAAAAAAGTAATGGGAAACTTGCTAATGTCGTGTCGACGACCTTTGCCTGGTGTTGTGCAGCACCTTGACGTGGCGTGGACCCAAAAAGTCATTGGAAGTCAGAGGCACTGAGCCATGCTACCTCTACAGGGCGGTCAGAAAATGTGTGAAATGCTTGTGGGGATGTTACAGGGCAGGTTGTACTGAGACATAAATGTTAAGAAATAAATTCCATACGTTGCTCCGTTTCCGGGTTATTTAGCGTAGAATTCAGCCAATCAGGGCGTCGGACGCTCACACTCAAGCGGCCTGCCAGGGGCGGTGTTGCCCAACGAGTGCTTTGTCTGGTTAGCTGAAACTTGAATTTACGCACGCGACGATCTGATTGGCTAACTTCAATGCTAAACAACTCGGAAACGGCGCAACGTATCGAATTTTTTTCTTAACATTTATGTCTCAGTACAACCTGCCCTGTAACATCCCTACAAGCATTTCACACATTTTCTGACCACCCTGTATAGCCGTCCATAACTGTGAAAGTGTGCACTTACCGACCTCTCGATTACCTCCGGTAAATGTTCGATTCTATTTATGACGGACGATCAGGGTGGCCAAATCATTCGCTCGAACTGTCCAGAATCTTCTTCATCGCGAACAATTTTGACCCGCTGACATGGCGCAATGGGATCCCTTAAAAAATCCATTGATGTTTGGGAACATGGCGTCCATGAATGGCTGCAAATGGTCTCCAAGTAGCCCAACACCCAGAAGATCCAGCTTATTCCATGTAAACACAGCCCGCACCATTATGGAGATACAACCAGCCAGCACAGTGCCACGTTAACAATTTGGGTTCATGGCTTCACAGGATCTCCTCCACACTCCAATTCTACCATCGGTTCTTACCAACTGAAATCACGACTCACGTCACCAGACCACGGTAGTGTCGAACTGATATGATCACGAGCCCAGTAGAGGCGTCGCAAGGGAAGTTGTGCTTCTTATAGCAAAGGCATTCGTGTCCGTCGTCTGCGGCTACAGCCCATTAATGCCAAATTTGGCTGTGCTGTCCTAACGGATACGTTCGTGGTACGAACCACATTGATCTCTGCTGTTGCTTGTCTGTTAGCACTGACAGCTCTCAGCAAACGCCACTTCTCTCGGTCGTTAAGTGAAGGCCGTCGGCCACTGCATTGTCCGTGGTAAGAGGCAATACCTGAAATCTGGTATTTTCGGCACAACCTTGACACTGTAGATAGCGGAATACTGAACTCTCTAATGATTTCAGTAATAGAATGTCCCGTGCGCCTAGCTCCAACTGCCATTCCGCGTTCAAAGTCTGTTAATTGCCGTCGTGCGGCCATAATCACGTCCGAAGGCTTTTGCACATGAATCACCTGACCACAAATGACAGCTCCGCCAATGCACTACCCTTTTGCACCTTCTCTACGTGATCCTACCGTTATGTGTATACGAGCAACTCGCTATCAAATGGTTCAAGTGGCTCTGAGCACTATAGGACTAAACATCTGAGGTCATCAGTCCCCTAGAACTTAGAACTGCTTAAACCTCACTGACATAAGAACATCATACACATCCATGCCCGAGGCAGGATTCGAACATGCGACCGTAGCGATCGCGCGGTTCCAGACTGAAGCGCCTAGTACCGCTCGACCACAACGGCCGGCTAACTCGCTATCCAGTGACTGCTGTCACTTCAGTGTACATCTTTCACTCTGTCTTGGTGGAAGAGGTAGCGGGGAGGGGGAAAGGAAATTTGGAGATTTTTGAAGCCAAATGTCTACTATATGCAAAACACGTGTACTTTTACACATTCCTGTTCAAATTGCACACGTATAAACGATAGGTCCATTGTATCCAAATTCAGAGGACGTGTTGAACTATGCACTGGCCACGATTTTCAGTCTGCAGGCAGGTCTGATGTAACTCTGCAAGCTAGATTATTCTGTGTAAGCCCTTCATCACTGTATCATTTGAATCCTCTTACTGTGGCAACCTTTGTTCCGCCTCTGCGATTTGTGTCCCAATCTTCCTTCCATTACAAAATTACATATTCTTTGATTACTCGGAATGTACCCTGACAGCTTAGACGTTCTTTTAGTCAGGTTGTGCCATAAAGTCTTCTCCCCATTTACATTCAATTGCCCTTCACTAATTACTCTTCTTGCCCATTCAATCATCACCATATTTTTGTAGCACCACGTTTCACAAGTTTTCATTCTCTTTCTGCCAGTACTGTATATCGCAAACGTTTCGTTTCCATATAATACCACACTCAAAATAAATACTTTTTAAAATGTTTCCCTAACTTCTAATTTTATAATTATAGGTCAGGCAGCAGTAGCCGACAGCGACAGACGCAGTAACAGATAAGTAACCGTATTTGTCATTTACTAGTTCGTAACCAGGAGCACATTTTATTGTATCTTCTGTGTGGTTTAATAGTTTAGTGTCTTGAGTTTCTGCGTGTAAATTTAACTTCTAATAGCCACAGTTCTCGCGTTTTCGTTTGCGTGAGAAAGTAAAGCGGTTTTTGTGACATATTACAAGTTCCAAATCAGGGTCAAATTATTTAGTTTCACCTAAGTGCTTCGGTAGTTAGGTTTTTGAATATCGGCGTATTACTTGACACAGTTCGTGTGTTTTCGTCAGGTTTTACAGTAGATTTCCGTAGCGCGAGTCGATAGTCGTTTGTTTGCTTGTTTTGAAAACTAGTGTTACCGCTTGTTGGCGTTAGTCAGTCAGTCAGGCAGCAGTAGCCGACCGCGATAGACGCGGCAACAGATAAGTAACCGCATTTGTCATTTACGAGTTCCTAAAAGGAGCGAATTTTATTATATCATCTGTGTGCTTTAATAGTTTAGTTTCTTTAGTCAGTCGATTTGGGAGACAATCTGAGCCGCCGTCTTAGGTTGTTTGCAGTCGATTATCGACTAATAAAGTCAGTCATCAGAAGATCAAAACAAACTGCAAAACGATTTAGAAGAAATACCGAAATGTTGCAGTTGACCTTAAACAACGAAAAGTGTGAGGTCATCCACATGAGTGTTAAAAAGAATGCGTTAAACTTCGGTTACACGATAAATCAGTCTAATCTAAAAGCCATAAATTCAACTAAATACATAGGAATTACAATTACGAACAATTTAAATTGGAAGGAACACGTAGGAAATGTTGTGAGGAAGGCTAACCAAAGACTGCGTTTCATTGGCAGGACACTTAGAAAACGTAACAGACCTACTAAGGAGACTGCCTACACTACGCTTGTCCGTCCTCTTTTAGAATACTGTTGCGTGGTGTGGGATCGTTACCAGATAGGACTGACTGAGTACATCGAAAAAGTTCAAAGAAAGGCAGCACGTTTTGTATTATCGCGAAATGTGCGAGAGAGTGTCACAGAAATGATACAGGATTTGGGATGGACGTCATTAAAAGAAAGGCGTTTTTCGTTGCGACGGAATCTTCTCACGAAATTATAATCACCAACTTTCTCCTTCGAATATTTTGATGACACCGACCTACATAGGGAGGAACGATCACAAAGATAAAATAAGGGGAATCAGAGCTTGTACGGAAAGACATAGGTGTTCGTTCTTCCCGCGCACTATACGAGATTAGAATAATAGAGAATTGTGAAGGTGGTTCGATGAACCCTCTGCCAGGCACTTAAATGAGATTTTCAGAGTATTCACGTAGATGTAGATGTTAATATATTCCTATTTTACAAGAAAACTTTTCTTGCTATTCCCAGTCTGTTATTATTTGTTCCATCGTCACATGTTTCGCTGCCTAAATAGAAAAGCTCGACTACTACTTTACTTCTTGCTCAACATTTACATTAAACAATTGGCATAGGATTACAGCACATCTCACACCATTCTCAATTGCTGTCTCCCTCTGAAGTATTTTACTCTTAGAAATACTGTTTGATTTACGTACAGGTTGAGGATAACCTATCACTCCCCCTCGTTTACCCCTGGCAACTGTATAATTAGAAAGAGTGCACCGTCAATAAGGGACTGGTACTGTGGACAGACGACTTCCACTAGGCTCCACAGAAGCCCTTTTTGTGTGACTAGAAAGATACGTGATATGCTAAACCCACTCAGTAAAGAAGCGTCAGACGATGTGGAAAGGTGAAAGCAAGTACCGATACGCCTTGCTGAAATCAGGAGGTGATGTATCGGCGTAAGACTGAATTAGAACGGGAAATTAGAACGGGACAAAACGATCGATTTTCTGTAAATGCATGTTCTAATGACATTTTGGTTTGTATACAGAATACTGCTATGTAAATAGTCCTATTAATTATTTTATTATCTGCAAGTGATATCTTTTTAAGGAGTGTCCAGACTTACTGTTGTGTGATATTAATTTATTTTTCTTTCCCTTTCTCTACAAATCTGTTTCAGCTAAACTTGCAGTACCTAGTGACCTGCTGTACAATGTGGATGACTTTATTTTCACTGTATATTGTTATGTTATAGTAGAACACTGATCACGGATCTGTACTTACGCATACATTGTCTAGATGGACTTACATACATATAACATCGTTGGCAACCGTATTTTGACTATCGTTCTATATTTGCTGATCTAAGATGGTAATTAATTTGTTACGACAGTTTCTCAGCTACGATATCTACATCTGCGTCTACGTGGTTACTCTGCTATTCACAATAAAGTGCCTGGCAGAGGGTTCAATGAACCACCTTCAAGCTGTCTCTCTACCATTCCACTCTCGAACGGCACGCGGGAAAAACGAGAACTTAAATTTTTCTGTGCAAGTCCTGATTTCTCTTATTTTATCGTGATGATCATTTCTCCCTAAGTAGGCGGGTGCCAACAGAACGTTTTTGCATTCGGAGGAGAAAACTGGTGATTGAAATTTCATGAGAAGATCTCGTCGCAACGAAAAACGCCTTTGTTTTAATGATTGCCACTCCAATTGACTTTTCATGTCTGTGACACTATCTCCCCTATTTCGCGATAATACAAAACGAGCTGCCCTTCTTTGTACTTTCTCGATGTCATCCGTAAGTCCCAAATGGTGTCGATCCCACACTGCACAGCAATACTCCAGAATGGGGCTGACAAGCGTGGTGTAAGCAGTCTTTTTAGTAGACCTGTTGCACCTTCTAAGTGTCCTGCCAATGAATCGCAGTCTTTGGTTTGCTCTACCCACTATATTATCTATATGATCGTTCCAATTTAGGTTATTTGTAATTGTAATCCCTAAGTATTTAGCTGAATTTACAGCCTTCAGGCTTGTGTGACTTGTCGCGTAATCGAAATTAGGCTGATTTCTTTTAGTACTCAAGTGAATAACTTCACACTTTTCTTTATTCAGGGTCAAATGGCACTTTTCGCACCATACAGATATCTTATCTAAATCATTTTGCAATTCGTTTTCATAATCTGATGATTTTACGAGACGGTAAATGACAGCACCATCTGCAAACAATCTAAGAAGGCTACTCAGATTGTCTCCTATGTCGTTAATATGGATCAGGAACAACAGAGCGCCTACAACACTTGGGGAATGCCGGATATTACTTTTGTTTTACTCGATGACTTTCCGTCTATTTCTGATAGGAGATCACGAATCCAGTGGCACAACTGAGGCGATACTCCCTAGGCACGCAGTTTGGATAGAAGACGCTTGTGAGGAACGGTTCGTAAGCCTTCTGGAAATCTAAAAATATGGAACCAATTTGGCATCCTCTGTCGATGGCACTTATTACTTCATGAGTATAAAGAGCTAGTTATGTATCACAAGAACGTTATTTTCTGAAACCGTGCTGACTATGCGTCAATAAATCGTTTTCTTCGAGGTACTACATAATATTCGAATACAGTATATGTTCCAAAACCCTACTGCAAGCCGGCCGGTGTGGCCGAACGGTTTCTAGGCGCTTCAGTCTGGAGCCGCGCGACCGCTACGAACACAGGTTCGAATCCTGCCTTGGGCATGGATGTGTGTGATGTTCTAAGGTTAGTTAGGTTTAAGTAGTTCTAAGTCCAGGGGACTGATGGCCTCAGCTGTTAAGTCCCATAGTGCTCAGAGCCATTTGAACCATTTTTGAACCTACTGCAACTCGACGTTAGTGATATAGGCCTGTAATTCAGCGGATTACCCCTACTTCTCTTTTTGGATATTCGTGTGACTTGAGCAATTTTCCAGTCTTTAAGTCTATAAAGTATATGCACTGTTATATTATATACATTATATGGCTGTGCGTATATCAATGGTTGCTGTATTTTAGTAGTACTCTTTGTTTACAGCGATCGTAGGTGCTATTATTTTGTAGTTATTTATTGGGTAAGCGTTTTTTATTTGAGATGTAAGTTTTTGTTAACTTCTATTTTCGATCATTTTTCGTAGATTATGATATTGTATTACCTATTGTATTGACTGAGTTAGAAGACTGGAATACATCCAGAAAATAATTGAGGTCGTGGGTTAATATAACAATGTGCGAATGTGGAGAGGTATGCATCGGCGAGACTGGTAGGCCAATAGCAACGCGCATTCGGGAGCACGAGCGTTATATTCGTCTAGGGCAACACAACAAATCCGCAGTGGCAGAACATCACCATGACTACGGAAAAGAAATAAAATTCAGTGAATCCTGTGTGTTGGCCAAGCAGCCAATTATGACGAAACGCAAAATCAGAGAGGCCGTCGAAATACTTAAACAC
This sequence comes from Schistocerca americana, assembly GCF_021461395.2. Classification (NCBI taxonomy): domain Eukaryota; kingdom Metazoa; phylum Arthropoda; class Insecta; order Orthoptera; family Acrididae; genus Schistocerca; species Schistocerca americana. Next base: position 658,005,589 of record NC_060120.1, on the reverse strand, counting down.
CCTAACAACATGAACAGGGAGGATGGACTCAGGCTTGCCCCATCTTGGCTGCCAGCAATCAGAGCCCAACAGACAGCACTGTTAACAGGAGGGACGAACACTACCGGCGAGTAACTGCCGCCGCGCGGCCGACGTCCATCAGTTGGTAAACAGCAGCAAACTTCTCATTCGACGGTGGCCACCAGTCACAGTACATAACACAAGAGCCAATGGACAACAGAGGTCACGTTCTCCCTCCACCGCAATAACCTATTAAACTAAAGTTACCTCTACTTCTTCCTTAAGTGACCAATGAAACTAACTACCTTTTTAAAATTATGACGTAATGGCATGCGCAGTGAACACTAACAATAAAATATAAAGGACACTGCATAGCTAGAACGCACCATTAGACCCAGAAGAAGGCCTTGCAATCGTGGCCGAAACGTTGGTTTCTCTATAGCAGCAGTAGTTTTTACATTATGACGCAGTACCAAACTCAGAAAACTTTTATGTCGAATAACAACAAGATGAAGAGGTTGGCGAAGGAGATTATTTGAGGGAGGGGGCACATCAATCAGTCAGAGAAGTAATGACTCACAAAAAAGGTCACAAACACATGTTGTGTACTATTGGGGGAATGATGGTCAGTTCAAAAATGGTTCAAATGGCTCTGAGCACTATGGGACTTAACTTCTGAGGTCATCAGTCTTCTAGAACTTAGAACTACTTAAACCTAACTAACCTAAGGACATCACACACATCCATGCCCAAGGCAGGATTCGAACCTGCGACCGTAGCGGTCGCGCGGCTCCAGACTGAAGCGCCTAGAACCACTCGGCCACAGCGGCCGGCGATGGTCAGTTGATATAGTGACTACTATTAGTCTAAATGGCAGTCACCATGTCAATTGACTACACTATGTATGTATGTATGTATGTATGAGACCTAGAACGGAGAGGCTTCGTCCCACCATAGCCCTCAGGGTTTGATAATCCCACAACAGGCCACAGCCGTTCACCCACCCCACCGCTGCCCCACACCGAGTCCAGTGTTATTATGTGGTTTGGCCCCCAATGGACCCCCAGGGCACCTCTCATACTAGACTAGTGTAATCCCAAATGTTTTCATGGTAGAGTAAGTATGGTGTACGCCTGATTACCACACCAATTCTGGGATCATGTCTGCGGTACTCTAGCCCTCGCTTTCACCCACACGGCGGCACGTCACTGGAATCACATTTACTGACTGATTAATGAAACTGATCATGAGACCCCTCTGCATGGTGAGTAAATTTCTTCTTGCTACCAGGTAATTATCACAGATGATTCCATGGCGTCTCCGGAGGCTTCGCGCAGGCTAGGTAGCCACCTCTTCTGATAATAAAATGGTTGGTAAGCATGATCAAGTAGTTGAAGATATGCAACACTAATTACATTCTTTCTGTCGGTTGCACTGTCATGTTGATGTAAGGAAGCCACTTAGAATTCTGGTGTACTCCTCCCAAACTCATCTTGCTGAGACCTGTCGGTCAATGGGGGACAGTAGGACACGTTTCACTCTCTTCTCCAGCCCCCCCCCCCCTCCCCCAATGACACTTCCGGACCCATCCCCGCCCCCGAAACCTGGTCGCATGTGATCGGTTTCCACCACCGCAACAGGGTCGTGAACCTTCTACCCAGCGTAAGGTTGTACTGTTCCCTCCAACAATCCACTGCTCCAAGTGTCGGTCAGCTGTTAATGATTCCAGACTCACAAAAGTTGTTCTGTCCTTCTCATACGGACTGGGCGCTTAAATGTCGCTGGAGTAAATACCAGAATGTCGAAGAATACGCTTCCCCTCATCCCTCCTGCAAACCGAAACGCTCTGAGATGTTTTTTTGTTTTTCGAAATATCACTTAAAGACTGACCCAGCCAGTAACAACAAAATACCTGTTTACTGAATGCCACATCCCAAACATGTATGAGTCTGCAGACCTACGTTTCCCTCATATTACAGTCATGTAGAAGCGTTTCTATTGGCTCCGGCCAAATTAGTGGCCGGATGTTTTGAGACCTCAAATGGGTACCTCTGGAGTGTATGTGACGTTCTTTTCAAGGACTATTATTGAGAACCGCCTGGAGAAGGATTCTACTATCGCCAACATAGATTTCGCGATTGGCCATAAAGATAAGATACGAGAAATTAGCACTCACTAGGAAGCGTATGGACGGTCTTTTCCGCCCTTGTTCTATTTGCCAGAGGACTAGGAAACGAAATGACCAGTGGTGGTACAGGGTACCCTCCGCCACGCACCGTACGATGGCTTGCTAGGTATGCATATAGATGTAGAAGTAAATTTAGTCTGCCTACTAAGATGTGACTATCTATTTACAGGTACACTAAATTCGCGGAAGAAGGTTGTCTCTTATTTAGCGAGAAGAAAAGGATGGAACTTCTGCTGTTTATGGTCTCTCTGTAGAACCCTCATATTACTGCCTAATATTCTCACTGCGGTCACTTTGCGAGACTTATGCGAGAGGTTGGAATACGTTTGCCCACAATACATAGAAGAAAAGGTATAAAGCTCACAACCCCATTTACTCCTTCAAATGCAAGGCCAAACCACCTCCCACCAACCCCAAGCTACCTGTTCCCATTTGCCCCATCGATCAACCCAACCACCCCAACATTTCCCCCCACCCTCCCCTTATGGCTAAAGACATCATGCTCTAGAATATCCACCCTTCCAACATCCCCACACTCTCCACCAGCACTCTCTTGCAATCCACCCCAACTTCCATTTGAGTATCGACACTACATACTCTCATAACCAGGCTCACTTCACCTTCATCCACCTAGATGCTTTTGTTTAAGCCGCTCTCCTCCTTAGTCCATTCCCTTCCACCATTCCCCCTGGTGTTCCAACAGTACCATCTCCTGCAGCTAAACATTTGCTCGCTTGTGCCAACAAATACCTCTTCACGCATACCCTGTCCCAGCTCCAGGTCGACTTCATCACCCTTAACGAAACCTTCCTCCAAACTCACCATGTAGTCTACACCACTCACTACCTCCTTCACTGGACTGACAATCCCCTTCACCTTGCATGAGGTGGGGTCTCTATTGGCCACCTCAAGCATATCCCCATCTGGCCACAATTGCTGCTCACTGACCCAACTAGACACCTCATCCTTAGTGTCAATTTTCCCTCCCTCACTGTCACCTGAACCGCTATCTATGTCCATACTGCAGCTCCTCTCCCCTACGAATTCATCTCCCATGTTGACCACACCTTCTCTTCCTATGTGATTGCTGCAGACCACAGCATCCACAGATGTGACCCTGCTACCCTTCAGTAGTGGCATCAGTTCCTTGCTACTTTCCATGATGACCTTGTTCCCCTCCCACAGCACACTCTCCCCAAAAGTAACTCCAACCCAGATACTATCCTCACTTCCCCCAACCTCCTTGATTGTATCGCCACAGATGTCCTTGACCCTGTTGGTAGTGACCACTTTCCAGGCTTTCTCACCATCTCCTCCACCCCTTACCCCCTCCTGCCCCCTCCCTGCTGTCCCCCAAAGTCTGTCCATGGTTACCAACACACCGACTGGTATGCCTACTGGGAATATGTTACCCACAGGCCAAAAACCACCCAATTACCTTTCACCATCCCACTGATATCACCCATGCTTCCTCCTTCCTCCAGAAGAACATAACTGATTCCATGGTGGCCCAGGTTCCTACCAAACTTATCCACCCTTACAGCTGTATTCTTTCTCCATATGCTGTCCTTCTTCTCCATGAACCCCAGTGGATCTACTGCTCCTTCATTCGCACCTGTGACCAAGATTCACTCCTCTGCCACTGGCAATTACAACACCACATCTGAAACCTGTTAACAGCAAAGAAATGCCAGACTGGCGCCAGACTTGTACACAGCTCAACTCCACCCTCTATCTCAATTCATACAAGTATTGCTCTTCCTTCCACTGCCTCACTGGTGGCCATCCCTCCCGCTATTATCCTCTTCTCAATGACAACTTCTCCCTTCTCTGACAACTTCAGTAAGACAAACCATTTAGCTTCCCACTTCTCTGAGATCTTCTCCATACCCAATGATCCTTACTTTGATTATGCCCTCCTCCCCACAGTCCTTGAATGCTCCAATACATCCATCCTACCACTCGCCCCCGTTTTTCAGTATTTGGATCAGTTACCTCCCTCAGACATAAACACTCCCATTGCTTCACACAATGTCAAAGTCATACTCTGCCCCAAATGCAACACCACCCTTTTTCATGATGGTTTCACCTACCGCCCCCTCAAGAAATCCCTCCCTCATTCCCAGATGTCCTTGCTACCCTGTATCACATCATCCTCTCCACCAGATTTTACCCTGAACTGTGGAAGACTTGCCACATTCTGCTGTTCCCTAAATCCCACAAACCAGCCCTCTCCCTGACACCTGTTTCTATTGTCCAATCTGCCTCACCTCATTGTTCAGTAAGGTCTCCAAGTCCATCCTCTCCCACAGTATTCGTCACCAACTTAATCAGTGCCACCTCCTTCCCCTTATGCTGCATGGCTCCTGGTCCTGCTTCTCAGCAAACAACCAGCTGTTTAACCTTATCACTCTCCTTTCCCTCAAACTTAACTCCCATCATTCCACTATCTTTATTTCTCTTAACCTCCAGAACACCTATGACCGAGTCTGGCATCCGAGGCTCCTCTTTAAACTCCAGACCTATGAAATTCCCATCAATTTCGTCCACCTAGTTGCTTCTTTCCTCTCCTGTCATCCCTCCTATGTCACTATCGACAATACCAACTACCAAACTTTCTATCCCACCACCAGTGTGCCCCAAGGCTCCATTCCTTTCCCTTTTCCTCTATCACTGTAGATATGCCCAAACCTCCCCGATCTGTTCACCTCCTCCAATTTACTGATGGCACCGTCTTACTGGCCCTCTGTCCTACCCTTCAATGGTCCCAATGTACCCTTCAAACACACCTCGACCAGTTCACCTCCCTGTGCAACCAGTGGCTCCTTTGCATCAACCTTTCCGAGATCCAGACAGTCATCTTAGGTCATACCACCTGCTCCTTCCATCTCCACAAACTTTACCTTACCATTTATGTTCGTCCTATCTGCCTCACTCTCGCCCTGAAATTCCTTGGCCTCACCCTCGACCGTCAACTCAACAGGACTCTCCATCTCCTTATGATCCAATACAAACCCCACAATGGACTCTGCCTCCTGAAACTCTTGTTTACTCTTGTTCAGATTGACATGGGGAATGCATCCTTCCACCGTCCTTAACCCCTAAAAATCCTTAATCCATCCCATATTCTGTTATGACAGCATTCCCTGGATTTGTACCCCACCCAGATTCTATAAAGCCCTCCAAATCCTTGAATGCAATGCACTTCACTTTGCCTTCCATAACCACCTCCTGTCCCACACGCATGAGTCCTCTATGACCTCATCTCCTTCCCACATCTTCCCTTTTTCCTCAAACATATTCACAACATGTACATCGTCCACAAAGTCGATTCCCCCCCCCCCCGTTGTGTCCTGTCCTCTCTACCCCCATCCCATTGGCTCACGTTTACCATTGTGACCTCCCCTCTATTTATCTCCACACTCTCCACCTCCTTTACCAATGCAGCTTCCAGTGCCTACACCTCCTGGTTGCTGAGTTTCACCCTGATATCTACCCCTCCTACCATATGTAACCCCACCTTCCCCCTCCCCCTCCTAAAGGGGTCCCTCACCCCTCCTCTCCCCTCCCCTGAATGGTTTTCTCCTCTCTCCTATGCCCCCTCCATTCCCAGTGCACCCCTTCTGTGTCTCTACACTCCCTCCTGACTTACCTTCCCTCTCCCTCTTCCTGTCCCAGCCCACCATCTCCTGCCCCTTGGTGGGCCCCCTAACACTCGGTTTTTCATCACACACTCTCCAGCTGAGCCTCCCCTGTTGCCACCTCCTCTCCCCTCTTTTCCCTCCTCGGAGGCCTCACCTACCTTGGCATATCCCTCCCAGCAGTTTTTCCTCTTTATCGTGTGTGCTCCAAATGGCTCTGAGAACTATAGGACTTAACATCTGAGGTCATCAGTCCTCTAGAACTTAGAACTACTTAAACCTATCTAACCTAAGGACATCACACACATCCATGCCTGAGGCAGGATTCGAACCTGCGACCGTAGCAGTCGCGCGGTTCCAGACTGAAGTGCCTAGAACCGTTCGGCCACACCGGCCGGCGTGTGTGCTCCATCTTGTGCAGTTGTTGTGGTGTGTTTTAATACTGTGGCCGACTATTAACTTGTACATGTGATTTCAGTAAATTTTACAAGCTATTCACATCGCCAACTGGGATTTTCATCTTTATCTCGACATTTTTTTACTGTGGCAAACGGGCGTTTCCTTACAAGTGTATATTTTAACCCCCAATGTCTCCCCTTATAATGTTCTTATGGCCTCCTTTTTATAGCCTTTTATAAGTATCGTTTTCATCTTTTTATTCAATGTATCACTTAGCTGAAGAGTGGTGGATTGTGCCGCTGCCAGCCCTGCCCTGCCCATATGGGACAGGGAAATGAAATCACAATAAAGGAAAAGAAATAGCCACTCTGGGATGCGACCAACCTCGTTTAGATGTCAAACACTGTGTCAATATTTCACCATTGATGAAACACAGTCGCCTACATTGAACACCAGTGAAATAGAAACTGAAATTATATAAATAAAGACTACACTATTATTACGTCATCTGCAATGCAATGTGGTTACAATTGAATTTATGGCCAAAATTTGAATTTTCGTAAAAATTTGTGTTTCCCACTATTTTTATTGGCACATGGTTTGGAGGGGTTGGGATTGCACTGAGGGATCCATGTACCACCTGGGGAAAAACTATTGCATCAGGAGGTAGGTGGAATTAACTGATCAATTAATTCATTTTTCATAATAAATTTGATATCAATTTCATACCACAAGTGTGCCAGAACGAGCTTTATTGTACTACTACTGACATCAGCTGCATTTGGACACTGAAATAGTTCAAAGGCAAAAGATGAAAATTTGCTTCAGACCCAGACTCGACATAGGATTTCCCACTTTCTCTAAGCACTCCTCTATCCATTTGATCTACCTGGACATGCTTTCTATGAAATTCTCAAATTACTGCACACTACTCAGTAGGACCCCTGTCCATTTACCTTATTTGCTTACAGCATTTCCTGAATTCCTGTAAGACTTTCAGACACTATTGCCCATCCTCACTGAAGATATCATAGCAATCAAGTTCACAGATATTCGTGTAAAGAGGAAAGTTTCAGTCTAGGTCAAAATTTAACTTTCGCCAAATTGAGGAATTTCAATGCCTAATTGCAGCTGATATCAGTACCTTCTTCAAATATTGATATTCAAAGCCTCTGTACCAAAACGATGGATTCAACACATACGTAGTGTATAAGTGGATAGCTGAAAGCATAGGAACCCTGGTTGATGTGCTATACAACTGTTCATTTGCTATTTCATTGAACTATTGCATAGTCTGCAGTGTGTGACAGTATAAGTTAGCATTAGCAGCACAAGATGAAAAATGTTTTGTACTGCAAGGTGAAGTTAATACCATGAAATGGGGATCATGTAGTGTGTGGTTGATGTCGGTATTGTTTTTAACCAAACAAAGACAAATTTTCGACAAATAACACAGATCATTTAGGAGCAGGAATAATGTTAGCACTTTGCTACAAGGATGAAACTAAACTCGTAGAGGAATTCTGCCTTATGCTACACAACTTTGTGGTTTTGTTTGTTTCAGCACTTTTTATGCTGTCTTCATTGCATTTGTTTATTTTCATTGTCAGGTCTACTACACAATATACAGGTTATCAGAGGCCTTTTTTATGCTGTATTGTGTTTTTACTCTTTTGTGTCGAGATAAAGTTTATTCCTTTTGTTTTTTTCGTTACACATTTATTTTGTACGGTTTCTTGCCAAGTACAGTGAAACAAAAAACTAAAAAGGTCTTTTGCATGAGGTGGAATTCCTTTCCAATTTTCTTAGCAGGTATGGAAATAAGAAGAACTGCAACATTCACAAGATCGTCAATACGAGCATTCAGCTAGTAAGTTAGGTAACCAGTAGAAACCATGTGTGTATTGTAACGTTATAGAACATATTGTTATGTGTGTTGAAAAATCATACAAACAATGCAGGTTCCTTTAAAGTGTGATACAAAGTTTGAACTAAGTTCGCTGACAAGTGCAGCTTTACATGTGGTTAGATATGTTGTGTTATTATGTGAGCTGTATGTATTGCTTTAAAATGCCACACAACTACTAATAAATGACAGTAACGATATGTGTATTTTGCACTCAAAACATTTATGAACTTTGATAAGTACTAATAAAGACAATTTCATTTTGCTACAGAGATCAAATTTTTGTTCATTGGCAGCTCTCTGCAATTATACTTGTGGAGACTTGTCCATTGTTGTATCTGAGTGTGTTATGTTTTGTTTACATTTCGTATTTCCTGCACTATGAAGATATTCTTTTCAAATCACATGATTTTTAGAATGGTTTATTGTGCTAAAGTGTCAGAAAATGTCAGTCTGCTGTATAGTAAAGCAGTGGAACATAATAGCTTCTACATTCCTTATTAAAATATAGTTAAGAAGATCTATATTAGCCAGTAATAATTCAATTGTATTATATAACATTTTATTCCCCACTGAAGTGGTGGTTGATTAAGTGAAACATAACTGGAAAACTTATAAAATGTCATGCAAAGAAAATTTCCTCTCTGAACGATCAGTAACATAGCCTCAACTATGAATAAGATTAAAATGCCAGTATCTTTACATATACTGATAAATGTTACAGACGATTAAGATACGGACTGTGGCACTTAATTTGAAAGTCCAGGGTCATGTTTTGAACATCAAGTGTAAATTATGCATTAGGGGGAGTTAGAACAGAAATTTTTTCACATTTTATGGTGTTTATCTCACTATAAAATTTGCAATTTTCCGAATAAAATTGTATATATCTATCATTTCTAAACTCATATGGAAAGTACTTTATTTTATTTTTTTAAATATAACCTACACAAGTTGAAAATGTTAAAATATTTACATATATTACTTCAAGATCTAATAAAATCGGAAATTTTTTATATAGAAGGCTGTGGATTGCTGTGTTATAAAGGTCATGTCCAGAAGAGGATGGGTACCAGATAGAGGAAGTGAAATGAAGTTTGAGAGACAAGAAACTTCCAGATAGTAAAATTATAAGAGGCAGGCTGACAGTCAAAATGATTGACGAACTACAGCAGTATTTTGGGATGGCTATTAGAAATAATATTGAGAATTTGTTGAAAATGAAGTGGGCAGTGTAGGCTACCTTCTTCCACAGACTGACAACTGATGAAAACCCAGTACACCACCTTTGTCCTCCTGGACCTGATTAATGGTGCAATCACTGCAACGCCCGGTACTCAAACAGTTCATACACCCATAAACATTCCCTCCAAGCAGCAGTCATGGATATCATAAAACCTGTTTACAGAGACGTGGAAAATCCTGAATTACTGAAGAAGTGTCTCCATAGCCATATTCAAAATCCCAATGAGTTGTTCAATAATCTTATATGGACCCCCTTACCATAAAAATGTTTTTTTTAATGAAGACACTTAAGTTGGGGGGGGGGGGGGGGGCAGTGATGCTGTTATTGCTTTTAATGATGGGAAAATTGGTAGGGTGAAAATGCTACAGCATATAGGAATTAAACCTGGAGCAAACTGCGCCATAGAACTTCAATGGATGGACAAGGTTCGCATTGATCAAGCAGAGTATGCAGCACAGTTGGCCACTAAGAAGTCCAGAAAGAAGAAAACACTTTGAAAAAGATCAAGAGATTGATATACAGTATGCTGCAGAGTGCTTCTGAGTGACTAAAAATAAAAAATTGAGCATATATTAAGTGAGATACAGTCTTTTGAAACTTTAGAAACCATCCCTGAAAATTTACATTTTCTGTTGCATTTTCACTAAATCTCAGAAACCACTTCGAGTAGAGTATTCAAATTTTCAAGGAGTAATAACATACATATCCTGAGTCTATTCAACTAAAAGAAGAACATAATGCTATCTATAATTAAAATATTTAGGATAATGTACAAGAAACGTACACAACATTTTAACCATGTAATTAAAAAGATTGTATTTCCTAAATCAGTGGCTGAAATGCTATTATTGTAGTTTAGTAGACTCATAACATACAGTTTAATGGCCTGTAGAAGTTTCATGTCATGGTTCCTGAAGTACAGGGAAGTCAAGTCATTAAATTTAACATTGTCTTGATAGGGCGTTCCAACTCCCCTTAGATGCAATTTTTTGGTAGCTGAGAGTTGTGCATACCTGTGTTTGCGTACATGTGTGTGTGTGTGTGTGTGTGTGTGTGTGTGTGTGTGTGTGTGTTTGCATGCGCATGCCTGTGTATACTTGATAAAAAATACAACAGATGGGATGTCAGAGTATTTAATTTGGGGCTCCATTGTTTCTTACACCAGGTGTGATGCAGAGATTAAACTATGCTCATTAACGTGTGCTACCATATGTTGATGATGACAGCAGCAGGGTCATGGCTTTGTAGCGTACTGCTCAACATCATTACAAACTGACAGTTGATTTTATTTCGAATGTGTTTATAATTTGTTAGTAACATTATGTAAGTGAACATTGGTTGTTAACTATTTATGGCGAATATGTTTCATACTCATTCTCATATTACCTCGACAATGCTGTTTAGTTTCCAACACTTTCCTGTTCGGTGTCAAAGTAGCAATTGATTTGAATGTTTATGCATGTCAACTAGCTTGGAGATGTATTACTATCAGCATGATGTTTCACAATATATTGAACTACATGACTCAGTATTTTTCTTGTGGTGGGTACCTATCATGCCAGTTTGAACTTCTGTAACAGAATAAACCTTCTCTTTTATGCATTTTTTAGGTTACATCATGTGGTAGCTTTCAGAGATAGGACTTGGCCGTATTCTGACAAGCAAAGAATATGCACTGCATTTTATAATTACCATCTCCACCTGACAGGGATATCATGCCTCCTTGCCCATCCTTGAAACAGAAAACTCTCTAGTTAGTGTACTTCCAAGAAATAAAATACAAAAGTGTAGCGAAAGGGTGACTTAACAAGGAGAAGTGATGGGCCCAATGTAGTGCTGGGCTATGACTTGCAGCTCTAAGTGTGTGTGTTTGTGTGTTTTTTCACTGGTGTGGCAGAATGTTTGCTAGGGGGCAGAACTGTTGCTGATAAGCATGGCTCACAGCATGGGTGCAGGTGTGGCTGAGGGTGTGGCTGGGGCCGGTGGCTTGTCTTCGGGTGTTAGCAGCAATGCCCTCACTATACGTTCATTGGACATCCAGAACCTAAGTTGCCTTCCTACTTACCAAGAGTAACATTCCACTTATTTTTACATTCATCTTACTATAGCAAGCAAATGGAAGTAACAATGAATCTTCTTGAAGAATCGTATTAAATTTATTTTTAATACCTCTATATCTACTCTACTGGCCATTAAAATTGCTACACCAAGAAGAAATGCAGATGATAAACGGGTATTCATTGGATAAATATATTATACTAGAACTGACATGTGATTACATTTTCACGCAATTTGGGTGCATAGATCCTGAGAAATCAGTACCCAGAACAACAACCTCTGGCCGTAATAACGGCCTCGATACGCCTGGGCATTGAGTCAAACAGAGCTTGGGTGGCGTGTGCAGGTACAGCTGCCCATGCAGCTTCAACACGATACCACAGTTCATTAACACTAGTGACTGGCGTATTGTGACGAGCCAGTTGCTCGGCCACCATTGACCACACGTTTTCAGTTGGCGAGAGATCTGGAGAATGTGCTGGCCAGGGCAGCAGTCGAACATTTTCTGTATCCAGAAAGACCCGTACTGGACCTGCAACATACGGTGGTACATTATCCTGCTGAAATGGGGTTTCGCAAGGATCGAATGAAGAGTAGAGCCACGGGTCGTAACAAATCTGAAATGTAACGTCCACTGTTCAAAGTTCCGTCAATGCGAACAAAAGGTGACCGAGACGTGTAACCAATGGCACCCCATACCATCACGCCGGGCGGTACGCCAGTATGGCGATGACGAATACACGCTTCCAACGTGCGTTCACCTCGATATCACCAAACACGGATGCGCCATTATGATGTGTAAACAGATCCTGGATTCATCCGAAAAAATGACGTTTTGCCATTCGTGCATCCAGGTTCTTCGTTGAGTACACCATCGCAGGCGCTCCTGTCTGTGATGCAGCGTCAAGGGTAACCGCAGCCATGGTATCCGAGCTGATATTCCATGCTGCTGCAAACGTCGTAGAACTGTTCTTGCAGATGGTTGTTGTCTTGCAAACGTCCCCATCTGTTGACTCAGGGATCGAGACGTGGCTGCACGATCCGATACAGCCGTGCGGATAAGATGCCTGTCATCTCGACTGCGAGTAATACGAGGCCGTTGGGATCCAGCACGGCGTTCCGTATTACCCTCCTGAAACCACCGATTCCATATTCTGCTAAAAGTCATTGCATCTAGACCAACGCGAGCAGCAATGGTGCGATACGATAAACCGAAATCGCGATAGGCTACAATCCGACCTTTATCAAAGTCGGAAACGTGATGGTACACATTTCTCCTCCTTTCACGAGGCATCACAACAACGTTGCACCAGGCAACGCCGTTCAACTGCTGTTTGTGTATGAGAAATCGGTTGGAAACTTTCCTTATGTCAGCAGGTTGTAGGTGTCGCCAACGGCGCCAACCTTGTGTGAATGCTCTGAAAAGCTAATCATTTGCATGTCCCAGCATCTTCTTCCTGTCGGTTAAATTTCGCGTCTGTAGCACGTCATCTTCGTGGTGTAGAAATTTTAATGACCAGTAGTGTAATATTCAAGTTGTGGTCTAAACCTTAAATAACAGAAGAGGCAATACAATATGTGGTGGTCTTTAAACTTGTATTTTCGTCTTTGCAAGATGTGTACACAGAACGGTTTGTTTGTGGTTTATCTTCTCCTTGTTTGAATGGACTCTGTATTGTCTTCAGTGTGGTTGACAACATAATGGAGACGTTCCCTCACGACAACCAGGGTTTGCATTAGGTATATGTTTGGTATTTGTCATTAGAGGTTTGTAGTAGTTACTTGGAAGATTTTACGGAGTATATTAATATTTTGTGTCTCCTGTTTTTATCTGTTGACAGCCTGAGGACGACTACAGATTGGTCGAAACTGTTATGGTATTGTGAAGTGTTCATGTTTCTTTGTCGTACTAAACATGAAAAATAAAGAGAAAGTTGTCAGTCACTTCACATCTATGTAACAAATGGCATTTTTTTCCTAATAGCTGTTTCACTTCTGTGATTTTCTAAAAATGATAAATATCGCCAATAGGGTTCTAGAGGTCTACGCTTCACAACATTTCCTCTCGCAGACATCTATTTTGGAAGGGGTCTTTAAAACACCTGATTGTCTTTCATACCTTCAGTTTGCTAAGCACTTCGGTAGCAACACTGATTTATCACGTAGTAGCTCAGTTGTTAAGGTGGAAAGAAGCAGTATTCTTTCAGCGAAAACTAAAATGTTCGCTGGATATACGTTACTTTCGGTTGTTTCTAAATATTACCAGGAGACTTAGTCTTTTATACAATGCGGTTCAATGAACAGGTTTTCGAGTTATACTGAGAGCAATCAGATGGAATCGGAACTCCGATCTATGGTGTAGGAATTGTGACTGTCATTGCGTTCCCATTCGGAGTAATACCAGACACTTGTTAAAATAATTTCACAAGATCATAGTGTCAGAGATGGATCCAGACTTTCCAGTAAAACAGTTTTCCGATCGTGATGTATTTACGTTGAAATCCACATCACATGCGTTCCAAACGAACCGTGTTGACAGTTGCAGTGGGTGTTAAGCACATCGCAGAAGTGGGATGTCGATGAAAATGCACTTCAGTCGTCTTCTCGTCTGCAGTGACCTGATACAATCAGTTGTGTTCTTGGTAGACTGGCTAAACTTTGGACAATAACTGACAGTTTGCTCCATATTGCTAGGAATAGTAATTCGCAACTTTACATTTTAGTGATATTATTTTACATTTTAGTGGCATTAAGAGGAACAATGATCCACCTGGTTGTGTTTTCAGAAAGTATCTACTGTAAAATACCGCTGCGAATCTCGAAAATGCATAATAAATTTACAAACTGCTTGATATAAGAATACTGCTTAAGCAAGTTACCGAAACTGTCATTACCTGAAAATCGAGAAGTCGGACCTCTGTTACTTCTCCGTTCATATACTTAAACATCATATTGTTCTTCCAGCAGTCGCCGTGGGTCAATACAGGTAACTTTGTTTGGTTTTTGTTCTCCTCTAACATTCTGTATGCTGTATCGAGACGTCGTTCAATAAACTCCCTATACTACTGGGAGTGCTCCTCGTAGCCAGGGCACTTTTCCAACTCATTCGCTAGGGCGCACATCACGTTAGAAGCCAACGATCTGAAATGTTTCTGGGCGGTTTGGTTGGTAAACATATTGTTATAGAAAGTGTTCTTGTAATGTGGCTGTCTGGTGAGCAGAAACGCTGAAGCGGCGTGCAGCCTGGCGTATGCCCTCAGCACAGCCGCACAGTGCCCATAGTCCACCGGACGGCCTGCCTTGGCCATCCTGAACCCAGCTGCTGCCAGGTCCTCTAGCACCAGGAAGTCAGAGGGCTTCTGGCCACAGTGGTAGCAGTGCGCTGCCAGCGGCTGGAACTCGTCACCTTCCAGTTCTGCCAGCTTGTCGTGGATCTGCGGCATCACCTCGTGCAGCGCCTGGGACTCAATCCTGAATGCCTGACAACTTTCGAACACCTCCTTCATTGCTCCAGTTTCAAGGGCTGTTTTCACGATTATGGATATTTTCCTTGCTTTCTCACTATTTCCATACTTTGCGAATGCGGTAATTCTGTACATCAAGCTTCCATAGCCAATTCCTTCTGCATTTGCGTGTTGAATGTTCATGTTTTCTACAGTAACTTTCACCTTTTCTTTATTACTGATGGCAAATTCTATGAATTTGCGGTCGATCCATGGAGGTGGTGGCACTCGTGTATCTTTTACTGTTTCCATGTTAATCTGATGGCATCACCTGCGTACAGACAAGGCATATTTGAGTCTCTGATTAAACATTACAGATCGTGGGTTTTAGTCTAATGTGAAATAATGACAAGAGCACGTGACGAGATAAATCATATAAGAATTTACATAAGGCCTTTGGATACTTTTTCACTTCACGTTCAGTTCAAATAAAGGAAAATTGACACAGTAATTTATGAATACACAGACCGTAACAAGTCATAATTTTTTTGTCAACTTACTTGAAAACTTACTTAAATGTTTAACACTGAAACATATTTGGAAGAATAGCCTATCATTAGACTACACAAAAAGAATTTAACACAAATATACAAATGTGGATCTTATAAAAATTTTATTCTGTCATGGAATGTGTTGTGGTTTTCCTGCGGAAAAAACAATTACATCTCATATTGAAGGAGCATTTCCATCATCTACTTGTCTGTTGCGAACTCAACAATCGTAATTAAGAACTTATCCCATTCATGAATCTTTGCTGTCTTCTTGTACTGCATTCACTCTCACCAGTGATTGTGTCTAACTTGATTTTATCGTCCACTGTTCACAGACTTGTTAGTAACACAATTCGCTGTTTATTAACATCAGTACCAATGTGCAAGAGAAAGTAGGTCGCGTTCAAACCAAAAGTTAGTTCTACATCATTCATCAATGAATCAATCCTAGTGTTATCTGTAATTTATAATTTCTTTATTTACACTTGGCGTTGCAGCTTTGATTTTGATAGACGAAATATATTACAATAATACGGAATACAACTATTCCATGTTTCTAGTGACAACATAAAGTTCCTCTAAAAATTATAGAGATTGTGCACACACGTTGATACATGCCATTGATCATTACGGTTCTTATTTTCGCACTCTTCATTCTCTGTTCCAAGCTCATTACCCAAAAAAATCGGGAATCCGTACCATGTCTAATCCAAAAAGAAGCAAATATCAAGTTCTCTCCCTCAGCAAAGAGTTCGGGAGTAATAATGGATGAAAATCTAAATTGGACGTAGCACGTAACTGCAGTGTGCAAAAAAACATCAGCATCCCTTCATGCCATACAAATATATAAAATACTCTTCCCTTTCAATCTGAAAAAGAAATTAGTACAAACGCTTATACTCCCAATCATTGACTAGAGCGATATCATCCTACAAGGTCCCTCTCAGGAAAATTCGCGACGTCTGGAACTGGTCATCAATGCCTGCGTCCGATATATCTGTGACGTTCGACTTTTTGATCACATTTCACCAGCATATGCACAACTGTCCTAGCTGCGTGCAGACAAACGCAGAGGTTTCCATACACTCTGTCTCATCTACTGTCTTATAAATGAACACTGTCCGTCATATCTCTCCTCGTCCTTAACGCTCATGTCTGGATAACATGACAAAAACACATGTTCCCATCATAATAAAACTACATTGCCCAGTCACATTCTCGAAGTCCTTTACAGTAGCAGGAACCCCACTCTGGAATAACCTCCCTCGTTATATTGCAGGACTTAAAACACGTCCGGCTTCAAAAAACAGTTAATGACGTATCTACTTAAGCAACAGTATTGCCTTACTCTGTACATAAATGCACTTCACCTCATTACTTCCTTCTTTCTTACTTGATCTTCATCAGTTCCCAGTTTTTTCGTAACTGATGCGGCCTCCTTAAATCTCCCTTCCCCTAAACTCGCTATATCAGTAAACAGCTACTTTATATACCAATATATTAACGTACATCTGCACAAACCTTCATTACCATTGCGAGTTTTTCTCATGTTTACCGTTAGTATTTCATTTTTTCTTTTACTATTATTATCATTGCTTTTATCATAATTTTTGTGTATGGCACCTGTTGTAAAACTTCTGCCAGTATTTACTGTATTAGGTCTTAGTCATTAATCTTTATTCATATTGTGATTAGATTAAGCTATTTTCCGTATTCAAACAACTGTCATGATGTAACTATGATGTGTAAATTGCTGCATGTGTGGAACACTGGTCCGATGTAAGAGACGGCCTGGTGGTCCTAATCTGATCAGATTAAATAAATAAATAAATAAAGAGAGCGGGCTGCTTAAATAGGCTGGGACTGAACGCCGCGTTTCCCAGTTGGCAGTAAAGGAAAAGGATTACCAGTTTTGCTATTCACCTGACATCCAAAGAAAGCTCTTCAAAATCGTCGTCGAACTAGTTGACTGGGGGCCTTTTTATTTATTTCTGGCTGAATGGCGTCTGTTATCCTAAGTAAGAATCCAAATTTTGTGTGTGTGTGTGTGTGTGTGTGTGTGTGTGTGTGTGTGTGTGTGTGTGTGTGTAATGGATTTTTCTAATTTAAATATAGTTTTAAACTCACGTAGTCTATACACCACTTTCTCCAAAGGCATGCCACAGTATATTCCTAAAAAGAACACAATTACACTACTGGCCATTAAAATTGCTACACCACGAAGATGACGTGCTACAGACGCGAGTTGTAACCGACAGGAAGAAGATGCGGTAATACGCAAATGATTAGCTTTTCAGAACATCCACACAAGGTTGGCGCCGGTGGCGACACCTACAACGTCTTGACATAAGGGAAGTTTCCAACCGATTTCTCATACACAAACAGCAGTTGACCGGCGTTGACTGGTGAAGCGTTGTTGTGATGCCTCGTGTAAGGAGGAGAAATGCATACCATCACGTTTCAGATTGTAGCCTATCGCTATTGCGGTTTAACGTATCGCGACATTGATGATCGCGTTGGTCTAGATCCAAGGACTGTTTGCAGAATATGGAATCGGTGGGTTCAGGAGGGTAATACGGAACGCCGTGCTGGATCCCAACGGCCTCTTAACACTAGCAGTCGAGATGACAGGCATCTTATCCTCATGGCTGTAGCGGATCGTGCAGCCACGTCTCGATCCCTGAGTCAACAGATGGGGACGGTGGCGAGACAACTACCATCTGCACGAACAGTTCGACGACGTCTGCAGCAGCCTGGACTATCAGCTCGGAGACTATGGCTGCGGTTACCCTTGACCCTGCGTCACAGACAGGAGCGCCTGCGATGGTGTACTCATCGACGAACCCTGGGCGCACAATTGGCAAATGTCCTTTTTTTCGGATGAATCCAGGTTCTGTTTACAGAGTCGTGATGGCGCATCCGTGTTTGGCGACATCGCGGTGAACGCACATTGGAAGCGTGTATTCGTCATCGCCATACTGGCGTATCACCCGGCGTGATGGTATGGGGTGCCATTGGTTACACGTCTAGGTCACTTCTTGTTCGCACTGACGGCACTATGAACAGTGGACGTTACATTTCAGATGTGTTACGACACGTGGCTCTACCCTTCATTCGATCCCTGCGAAATTCTACATTTCAGCAGGATAATGCACGACCGCATGTTGCAGGTCCTGTACGGGACTTTCTGGATTCAGAAAATGTTCGACTGCTGCCCTGGCCAGCACATTCTCCAGATCTCTCACAACTGAAAACGTCTGGTCAATGGTGGCCGAGCAACTGGCTCGTCACAATACGCCGGTAACTACTCTTGATGAACTGTGGTATCGTGTTGAAGCTGTACCTGTATACGCCATCCAAGCTCTGTTTGACTCAATGCCCAGGCGTATCAAGGCCCTTATTACGACCAGAGGTGGTTGTTCTGGGTACTGATTCCTCAGGACCTATGCACCCAAACTGCGTGAAAATGTAATCACATGTCAGTTCTAGTATAATATATTTGTCCAATGAATACCCTTTTATTATATTTGTCGAATGAATACCAATTTATCATCTGCATTTCTTCTCGGTGTAGCAATTTTAATGGCCAGTAGTGTATTTTATGCTCTATATCTTTTTGTGTTGCTATGTTTGCCTGAGATTGTGCCACGGAAAAACATAAAATCCATAGGATGTTTTTGCAGTCTGTCGCAAATGATGGTTCTCTAAAGTCTCTCATTGTTTCGTGAATCTAATCCCCCCCACCACGGATTCCCATTTGAGTCCACCGCGCCTTTCTGTAAAACTCGAATGATGATCAGACCAACCAGTAACAAACCTAACAGCGTGCCTATGATTTGCGCCTATATCTTCCTTTGATCCGTCTTGATGGGAACCTTAAAAACTCGAGCAGGATTCAAGAATACCTCGCACAACCGACCTTACACACTCATTCCATTTTACATCGCTTCGTAACGTCACGCCTAGACATTTAATTGACTAGTGTTGAACTCGAACGTTACAAGGTAGTTTTTTTGACTCACCAACATTTCTTACATTTTCGTACGTATAGAGCCAGTTCCACTCATCACACCAAAGAGAAATTCTGTCTAAGTCATCATGTATCGTCCAGCAGCCACCCAACAACAACACATTCCCCTACATTACAGTGTGCACCTGGTGTTTTGTTGGTATGGGCAATGCATCACTTAAATTGGTTGTTTGCCTCGTTCTTGAGAGAGATGTGGGTCGTGTATTGTAATGCAGAATATATTCTCAAACACTTTTTGGTAAGCCGGCCGTGGTGGCCGAGCGGTTTTAGGCGCTTCAGTCTGGAACCGCGCGACCGTTACTGTCGCAGGTTCGAATCCTGCCTCGGGCATGGATGTGTGTGATGTCCTTAGGTTAGTTAGGTTTAAGTAGTTCTAAGTTCTAGGGGACTGATGGCCTCAGATGTTAAGTCCCATAGTGCTCAGAGCCATTTTGACCATTTTTGAACTTTTTGGTAAGCAGAGAAGTTATCTAACAGGGTAAACATATCTGAAATGATTGGATAAATCTCGTATGGTTAATAACATAGTTAGCAGATGAAATAATAAGAAGTGAAATAAGGCATATGAGATATCCATGGCTCGGTGCTAAATGCCAAATGGTAACAGAAGGAAAGGACAAGGCATATAACAGGACACTAAAATCACAGTGAACAAGAAAGGTGACGGAAGTTCATTAAGGAAAACGAAGAACTGAAAAGAATAACCACCTGACAAGAAAGAAACAATGGATGAAAGCAAACTGAGGAAATGTAGCTTCTGAGGAATAACGATGAGGCAACGAAATTCTACAGTGAAGTAAATATAGCGTGGGAACCCTTCAGTGTTACAACAAGCTTGACAGAAGATGAAGCAGGAAAAATTTTGAATGATGGGTGAGAGATGTGTGAACGATGGCGCCGACATTTTGACGAACTCCACAACCACAAAATTGTAACTTCAAGAGACTCAGCAGAGGTAGCGGACAAAACGACTCTGATATCATAGATCCACCAAACCTTCAACAAATAAGAGCTGTCATAAGAAACTGAAAGCAACCGAACTGCTTAAGCGAGGAGGCAGTGAATTGGAACGAACCTTCCTCAACATGGCTACTTTAGACAGGGGAGAGAAGAAAATGCTCCAACAATAGAAATAAAGGATAATTTGTCCCATATACAAGATGGGAGATCAATTAGAATGTGATAACTACTGGGGGAAAACATTGCTTAACTTGGGGTAAAAAGTATTCTCAAACATACTATGCGGCATGAGAGAGATTCGGGTGTACCATTATGCATCCTACCAGGAAACTCAACTGTAGATGAGGTCTACGCTTTAAGGCAAAACCTAGAGGAGACGCTTTTTTTTTCTTTTTTTTTCTTTCTTTTTTTTTTTTAACTAGACTGAGACTGAATGCAATTATATCAAGCCCTGATTGAATTTGGAATCCCTGCAAAATTAGCTACAGTGAGAATGACAATGAGCGAGACATGAAGTAGCATAAGTGCAGGAAGAATGATATCTCACACATTAAACATCGAAAGCGGGTGCAGCAAGGAGAAGCACTGGTTTGCCTCCTTTCTAATGCTACTCCGGAGACGGTGCTGAGAGCTGCAAACCTTTTCAGCTGGAGGTCAACCTTCCACCAATAAGTGCTGCCACTCACTTATGCGGATAATATAGGTACAGTGGAAAGAACCATGAAGACAATGCAAAAGACATTCGTTGCACTTGATCGGTTTAGCAGGAACATGGGTTTATACATCAACCAGGAGAAAACAAAATACACGGCTGCCGGAAAGGCACGCAAGGAGAACAAGCTGGCCTCAATAACATTGTAAAACTAAACCACTGAGAGAGTTGAGCAATTCTAGTATCTCGCTTCGATAGTCACCTACTCAAAAAAACTTCCTATGACATTAACAAAGAGTAATAGCAGCCAATAGAGCATATTTTGCTCTAACAAGACTCTTATTATCAAGGCCCCTGACATGCACCACAAATTTACTCATCTACAAAACACTTATAAGAGCAGTGCACACACACAACTCCGAAACTTGGAACCTAGTACCAAAAAAATGTTCAAATGTGTGTGAAATCTTATGAGACTTAACTGCTAAGGTCGTCCGTCCCTAAGCTTCCACACTACTTAACCTAAATTATCCACAGGACAAACACACACACCCTTGCCCGAGGGAGGACTCGAACCTCCGCTGGGACTAGCCTCACAGTCTTTTGCACTGCAGCGCCCAAGACCGCTCGGCTAATCCCGCGCGGCGAACCTAGTACCAAAAGACATCAAAATACTGGACGCATTTGAAAGAAAGATTCTTCAGAGAATCATCAAATTGTGTAGGAGAAAGAAGGAGGAAAAGACACTGTCTTGAGTTGTACAACGTTTATAAAGACCCACTGAACAGAGAAATAATGAAATCACCCAGATTGAGATGAGATGGGCATATAACACAGACGAGAGATGTGGAAGTACCCAAAATCCATTAGAAGGAAGTCCAGCAGAGAGGACGTGGTCTGCCAAAAATAAGATTGGCGGATAGAATTATCGAGAAGCTCCGGAAAATGGTTTATAGAAATTGGAGAGCTCCATCAACGGAGATAAATGGTGGAAAACTGTTCAAGAGCCCAAGGATCACAATGAGATGTAGAGCCAAAAAGAAGATGATTAATGACGTTGACGAAATAAGACGGTGGTGGGTTAAAACAAATAAATGTTTATTTAAATAATGTTCACATTTACGTGAATGGTAGCCTCTCATAATTGGCGGACTTAAATCAAATAAAACAAACAATTAAACAATAATTAAATTATGTAGTGTGATTAGAGCCTTGAATACAGAAGCATATGCGAGTAAAGTTCAGTCAACTGCACGAAATATTCAAGACACATTCACTAAAACAAACATGAGACATTCAAAGAATGAAATCTCAGTGACCCACTAATCAGTCACGACGCAAAGTTTCATAGCTCAAATAATGACTGCGAAACCGTTCACCGTGTTTCTCACACACGAATATAAATATCAACTGCACCAAATAATTATACTTCCCAGCTGCCTCAGGTACTGTATAAAAAGTTAGAGTTCTATGAGTTATGCAAAATGAATCACCAAAATTGCAGTCATATAATTTGAGTCCAGTGAAAGGATAAAGTCTGTAACTCACCCTCATAAAATTGTCCCAACGTGGAAACGTTCAAGTGTTTAGTCTGTGCTCGCAAAAAACTATCACTAGTCCTATAAAAGTTAAGTATATAATTCGTGTTTTTTAAATTATTCCAAATTCATCAGAAAGTTAGAGTATGTAACCTGTACAGCTATTCCACCGACGGCAGACACCGACAAAACAGTTATTCTCCTATTCATAATGTGGAGCGCAACGATCTGGTGCTGTGATGATGATGAGGTCCCATACTCCGAGGAGCGTAGGGGACGATGCGGAAGAGCCGCACCGCTGTACTAGGCAAGGTCCTAGTGGAGGTGGTTTGCCGTTGCCTTCCTCCGACCGTAATGGGGATGAATGATGATGAGGAAGACGACACAACAACACCCAGTCATCTCGAGGCACAGAAAATCCTTGACCCCACCGGGATTCGAACCCGGGACCCCGTGCGGGAAGCGAGAACGCTATCGTAAGACCACGAGCTGCGGACTCTGGTGCTGTACGTAGGGTTAAAAATCAACAGCCGAGATCTCAAAAACATTTGTTTATTGACCGATTTCGGCTTATGTTAAAACCATCCTCATATCTTTTGGGCCGCTAGTGCTGGCGGCTCGATTGTGCGCGATTGTGCACTGTCAGTGTACGATAGGGGATCCCAAAAAATCTGAGGACGGCTTTAACATAAGCCGAAATCGGTCAATAAACAAATGCTATTGGGATCTCGACTATTGTTTGAACCTGTTCTGCTACTGCTCTCCCTTACATACTTCAAGCCACGTCAGACACTACTGAATCCAAGTAAAGTACTAAGTAAACACCACCTACTCATGCTCATAAATTGAGGATAACTGCACAATGTGGTGCCACACAACGTGGCAATACACAAAATTGGCGCTAATGGCATAGGCACATAGGGAACACACACGACAAAGATCAGTAAGTCCACGGCATTGGTGAAAAGTTGAGAAAACCGTCCCGAAACACATGTGCTACAAAACGCCACTGCTTCCTGCGCATCTACCCTGACATCAAAATGGAATAAGATCACCATCCACACGTACACAGGCCACACAACGGGTTGGCATACCCTGGAACAGGTGGTCAAGCAGCTGCTGGCGTGTGGCTTCCTATTCTTGCACCAGTGCCTGTCGGAGCTCCTGAAGTGTCCTAGGGGTTTGAAGACGTGCAGCGATACGTCGACCGAGAGTATCCCAGATATGCTCGATGGGGTCTAGGTCTGTAGAACAGGCAGGCCACTCCATTCGCCTGATATCTTCTGTTTCAAGGTACTCCTCCACGACCGCAGCTCGGTGTGGCCGTGAGTTATCATCCATCAGGAGGAAGGTGGGGCCCACTGCACCCCTGAAAAGGCGGACATACTGGTGCAAAATGACGTCCCGATACACCTGAACTGTTACAGTTTCTCTGTCAAAGACCTACAGGGGTGTACGTGCACCAATCATAATCCCATCTCTCACCATCAAACCAAGACCTCCATACAGGTCCCTTTCAAGGACATTAAGAGGTTGGTATTTGGTTCCTGGTTCACGCCAGAAGAAAACCCGGCGAGAATCACTGTTCAGACCATACCTGGATTCGTCCGTGAACGTAACCTGGGACCACTGTTCCAATGATCATGTACTGTGTTCTTGACACTAGGCTTTACAGGCTCTCCTGTTACCAGGGGTCAGTGGATTGCACCTAGCAGGTCTACGGGCGAATAACCCGTGTCTGTTAAATCGTCTGTAGACTGTGTATCTGGAGACAACTGTTCCAGTGGCTGCAGTAAGGTCCCGAACAAGGCTACCTGTAGTACTCCGTGGCCGTCTGCGGGCACTGATAGTAAGATATCGGTCTTCTTGTGGTGTTGTACTCTGTGGACGTCCCGTACTGTAGCGCCTGGATACGTTTCCTGTCTGCTGGAATCGTTGCCATAATCTTGAGATCATACTTAGTGGCACACGTAGGGCCCGTGCTACGACCTGCTGTGTTTGACCAACCTCCAGTCGCCCTAGTATTCTACCGCTCATAACGTCAGCAACATGTGTTCTTTGAGCTATTTTCAACACACAGTCACCATTAGCATGTCTGAAAACTTCTGCACATTTACTCGCTGGACCGTACTCTGACATGCACCAACACACCTCTGCGTATGTGGACTGCTGTCAGCGTCACCGTGCGACGACCGCAGGTCATATCCACCACATGGTCATACCACGACGTGATTTAAACCCACAAACCGCCCACCAGAGCATTGTTTCACCATGTATCTGCATTATCCTTAATTTATGAGCATGAAAAGAGAAAATCATTGTAGAGAGTTTGTGACATCTTGTTACAATAACAATACAGTGTTAAACAAGTTATTTACCGAGCGAGGTGGCGCAGTGGTTAGCACACTGGACTCGCATTCGGGAGGACGACGGTTCAATCCCGTCTCCAACCATCCTGATTCAGGTTTTCCGTGATTTCCCTAAATCGTTTCAGGCAAATGCCGGGATGTTTCCTTTGAAAGGGCACGGCCGATTTCCTTTCCAATCCTTCCCTACCCCGAGCTTGCGCTCCGTCTCTAATGACCTCGCTGTCGACGGGACGTTAAACACTAACCACCTACCTACCTTAAACAAGTTATTGTCAAAGTTCACAAAGCACGGCTATGTCCGCTTTCTACAACATGACAATACTTAACATGAAACTATACATACCCATGAAACAGTAAATCCACTATGAAGATTAGGTAAGGATTTGGAAAACTCACGCTGCCTTCATATTACGTGTAACTGTGGAATATTTACAGTATTGACATTTTTGAAAATAAAGGTTTAATAAACTCTTTATAAATATGCGTCATTTGAAAAGTAACTTCTTATGGTCTTCACTGAATCATCATCTTTCATTATTACATCATGTGATTGGAGTGATACAGCTGTTCAAACGTTACTTTATGCTCTATCACAATTGAAACAAATGAAGCTTAAGTAAAATTTATCGTACAGCTATAATTGTAGTTGAAATGAGCTCGGATAGTCAGCACGATTTTTCTGGTGAAGATGTTTTTTGTATCTTATTTGTAAGGTCTATTGCGTAATGTCGTGGAATATATTAAATTTACATTTCAATTCAACCATCGTGGCTGCCATTGAGTTGTCACCATCGTTCAGCCACGAGTGCGCAGTACAGTCACGGGAAAAACTCACTGCCGGCACTCCGCCACCTGCATTCCTTGCATTCCTCACCCGGTTTGCCAGCCGCCACGAGCTGCCAAAAAAACTCTGCCCTGTCACTAGCTCTGAGAGTCAGGAGCTCAAAACGTCACACGTGTCGACAGCAAACAGTCACTGATTGCTGCTCAGCTTATTCCTCAAATTGTTCGTTTATTGATGTAACCAAAGCAGTGCCATATCATGAGCCATTATGGCTTTAAATAGTAAGATTAGTATTTTTTTTATTTTCAGTTGCAGCCACGACATTTAGTGATTTGTACATCAAATTGTCTTTATTCAAGGTTTCGTTGTACTGTTTGAACACCGCCATAAAAACCGCACCAACATTTTCTCTGAAAACGCTAACAGTTTGTCATTTCGTATAGTAAAAGAAGTACTGAACAACCGCTAGAGAATTTTACCACTTTGATATTCACTTAAAGTGATTTATGGAATACCCATGAACTCCACCACTGCCGGTCCCAAGTCCGGGGCCTCATTTCACAAGTGACAAGAAAGGAGGAGGGGAAGGAGTAACACCTCGTTAAAAAACCTGGTTCCATCTGGCTCCGGATGGTAGTACCCTGTAAGGGCCCCTGCCTAGGGTTACTAGGTGAAACCTGGTCAACGGTCTCAAAGGCGGTAGAGGAAGTTCAGATTCCCAACGGCGGAGAGAGCGGAAGAACTACCTCCAGGACTCACAATCTTGGTTGTATATTTTGTGGCCTTTGGGCCACACCCAAAATAACTTTCATCAATCAAGGAAGTGAGTGATGTAAACTATTTTGCCCCAGGTGGACGATCCACCGTGCGCCAGTACGTCAGCAGACATTCGGATTCTGGGGAGTCTGCAACATTGCACAAAGACAAGTCGGAGTGTCTTGGAATCTCATCCAAATTTCAATATAGGCAATCAACGTTCCTAGCAGTTTTCAATGCAAACTCGTTGTTGGAAACCGGAAAACTGAAACATCTAACAGATACGCTAAAGAACCACAACGTACTCATAACAGCCTTCAAGAAACACGATACATGGATACAGATACCTTCGATTCCGAAGGTTTTAGGATATACAAAGGTAAAGTGGGACCGAGAGTAATGAAAATTGTACCACATCTTGGGACAGCCTTTATAATCAACAAACAAATCTAGAACTCAATAGTTGACTTTGATTCCCAATCAGAAAGAATCTCAAGTCTTACATTCACAAGCACAAACAAAATCTACACAATTGTCAATTCACATGCCCCATTAAATGAGGATAACAGGAAAAACAAAGAAAAAGTGGAGGCCTTTTGGAATCATCTAGATGACATTATTCAGGAAATTCCAGATAAAAACATCATCATTCCTCATGGTGGCCAGCTGACCAGATGAGGGCTGCATTGAATGCAGGAGGCTGAGCGCTGCCGGGGCAACTCAGTGGACACAACGGTAGTTGAAATTGAAGATGAAGGTAAAATCTTCAATAAAATTATGTTACAGTCTCTACAAACATGATACAGAAAATTGAAGTTCACCAGATGACATCATTTCAAATACAAGTATAATTCTAGGATACTTATTATGAAAGCTATAAACGGTTTAATTCTGACTGATTATAAAATTAACTATTGAACCAGTGAAGCAATCTAATGGTACAAAGCATAAAAAGGAAGATATTGACATTAGTAAACGTTTCAACAACTTTCTTTTCAGATAACGCATGTGTTTAACGAATTACAGACGAGTTTATTATAAGTTTTTATGTAAGTGTGTCAGTACTATAAATCCGCTACATATACACATAGTACGAAGACAGCATGACTTTCTCAAACCCTTACCTAATCCTCAAAACGGACGCATACTCACAATTTATTCTTTCATAGTATTTATATACTACTGGCCATTAAAATTGCTACACCACGAAGATGACGCGAAATTTAACCGACACGAAGAAGATGCTGTGATACGCAAATGATTAGCTTTCCACAGCATTCACACAAGGTTGGCGCCGGTGGCGACACCTACAACGTGCTGACATAAGGAAAGTTTCCAACCGATTTCTCATACACAAACAGCAGTTAACCGGCGTTGCCTGCTGAAACGTTGTTGTGATGCCTCGTGTACGGAGGAGAAATGCGTACCATCACGTTTCCGACTTTGATAAAGGTCGGATTGTAGCCTATCGCGATTGCGGTTTATCGCATCGCGACATTGCTGCTCGCGCTGGTTGAGATCCAATGACTGTTAGCAGAATATGGAATCGGCGGTTTCAGGAGGCTAATACGGAACGCCGTGCTGGATCCCAACGGCCTCGTAACACTAGCAGTCGAGATGACAGCCATCTTATCCTCATGGCTGTAACGGATCGTGCAGACACGTCTCGATCCCTGAGTCAACAGATGGGGACGTTGGCGAGTCAACTACCATCTGCACGAACAGTTCGACGACGTTTGCAGCAGCCTGGACTATCAGCTCGGAGAATATGGCTGCGGTTATCCTTGACGCTGCGTCGCAGACAGGAGCGCCTGTGATAGTGTACTCAACAACGAACCTGGGTGGACGAATGGCAAATGTCCTTTTTTTTCGGATGAATTCAGGTTCTGTTTACAGCGTCATGATGGCGCATCCGTGTTTGGCGACATCGCGGTGAACGCACGTTGGAAGCGTGTATTCGTCATCGCCATACTGGCGTATCACCCGGCGTGATGGTATGAAGTGCCATTGGTTACACGTCTATGTCACTTCTTGTTCGCACTGACGGCACTTTGAACAGTGGACGTTACATTTCAGATGTGTTACGACCCGTGGCTCTACCCTTCATTCGATCCCTGTGAAACTCTACATTTCAGCAGGATAATGCACGACCGCATGTTGCAGGTCCTGTACGGGCCTTTCTGGATACAGAAAATGTTCGACTGCTGCGCTGGCCAGCACATTCTTCAGATCTCTCTTCAATTGAAAACGTCTGGTCAATGGTGGCCGAGCAACTGGCTCGTCACAATACGCCAGTCACTACTCTTGATGAACTGTGGTAACGTGTTGAAGCTGCATGGGCAGCTGTACCTGTATACGCCATCCAAGCTCTGTTTGACTCAATGCCCAGGCGTATCAAGGCCCTTATTACGGACAGAGGTGGTTGTTCTGGGTACTGATTTCTCAGGATCTATGCTCCCAAATTGCGTGAAAATGTAATCACATGTCAGTTCTAGTATAATATATTTGTCCGTATAATATATTTGTCCAATGAATACCCGTTTATCATCTGCATTTCTTCTTGGTGTAGCAATTTTAATGGCCAGTAGTGCAACATTATGTAAAGTATTGAGATGTGTAAACAGGAAATAGGTATGCTCTGTAGTCTTTATTAATAACTTGTTTAATACTGTGTTATTTAAATGAGGGGTCATAAAATCATTGCAATAATGTTCTGTGTTTTCTGTGTCTTGCATTTTATCCTTATACATTAGCTAGCTTTCATTTTGATTTTTGGACATTGTTTGTCTGACTTGTTCAAATATGTTCATATGTGTGTGAAATCTTATGGGACTTAACTGCTAAGATCATCAGTCCCTAAGCTTACACATTACTTAACCTAAATTATCCTAAGGACAAACACACACACACCCATGCCCGAGGAAGGACTCGAACCTCCGTCGGGACCAGCCGCACAGTCCATGACTGCAGCACCCGAGACCGCTCGGCTAATCCTGCGCGGATGACTTGTGTTCAGTAATGTCTGTCATCAGGGAAAGTATTTAAGGGAGAGCAGAAGGATGAGAATTGTCTTTTGTCATCATTTGTCAGAGTCTTCGTGCTTTAGTCAGTCGTTATTGGTGAGTGCTTTAGTCAGTCGTTATTGGCGACTTTGAGAGTGGTGGTACCGCTGAATAGCCGTGTAAGTTACGTACTCTAGCTTTCTGAGGATCTTCGAATAATTTTGTGAACACGAGTTACTCGTACAGGATTAACTTTTTGTAGCTCTTGTAATAATTTTTTTGTGAGCACAGGGTAAGAACGTGAACTTTTCAGTGCACTTGGAATAATTTTGTGAGTGTGAGTTACAGACTTTAACTCTTCTCTGGACTTAAATTATTGAGACTGTATTTTTGATGGTTGATTTTGCCCAATTTCAAGAATAACTTTGTTTACAGGATCTGAAGCAGCTGTGAACCGTAATTATGAGTTGCAGTTGGTATTTATATTCATGTGTGATACGCTTGTTGAGTAGTTTCTGCAGTGGTTATTCAGAATAACAAATTTCATGTTGTGATTAACGGCGAAACACTGTACTTGTGCCATTGTAACATTTAATTCCGATAATAGGTCACACACAGGCGTTATCGGGGCCGGGTAATGCTTCACCTATGTTATCTAGTCACAGTAAATGAACAAAGTCAGTGTGAAAGTTCTTGAGTGGTGTGTAGTGTGAGTGTTTCGCGACTGTCTGCACATATCGCATTTCTGATTGGTCGGTTTACTCGGCGAATGACTGACAACATCAAATATAATTCCAATTAATAGGTGAGGTTGTTTATGGAGTTACTGAAATTACCATTGTGAAGCTGTTAGTCTGGATAATGTCGGCAGTCTAGTTGGAAATGTATATAAACATTTAAATTCTGTAACTTGGTTGCAACTTTAGTAACTATGTGACAGTAAATTATAATAGGTTGAAAATTCAGCCAACCAGTTACAAATAAATGTTTACTAGAATCTCTGACCTAGATTTTCACAATTTTAAAACTGTCTTCTTCAGACGGTGTAATGGACCCTGTTACATCAGATGCGGATAAAGTACACTGAATAAAGGCAAACAACTGTTGTCGTAATCGACATCCACGCAATAATACAAATAATCACAGGTCGTGGCTTGGGGTTGTAGCACTATAATATTGCAGGCGTCTAATATGACAAGAGCTGTTTGGCTTTATTCAGTGTACTTCATCAGTATCTGATGTAACAACCGTCAGAGGAAGACAGTTCAAATTTGTCAAAATATAGATCAAGGTTTGCAACAGGCTTTTGTTTGCAACTGGATGGCTTATTTTTCAATCTCTCCAAGTTTGACAACATTTAAATACTATACATTAGTAAATACTAAGAAATGTGCATTTGACACCAAGTCTTGCAGTGTTAATTACTGCTTTGTGTATATTTCCACCTTAGTTCTCATCCTTAGTGACCATTGGCCATTTTGTGGGGGAGGGACTGCTACCGATCTTAATTGTTTGCTACCACTCAGGCGTGCGAACGTTACTATACTTATACTCGTGTGTGTGTGTGTGTGTGTGTGTGTGTGTGTGTGTGTGCGCGCGTTAGTTTCGTACCCCTTTCATGTCTTTGATTGTTATTGCATTGTTGCACAGTAACGTGTAAGAATTTGAAACATGTTTCTCCTCTTTTATAGTTGTGGCAAGCTAATTAAGTCATTAGTCTGGCAGCCGAGAGGATGGCGATTCCAGTTCCAAAAGGGCGTTCAGTATTCGGTTTTCCGAGGTCGTTCTAAATTGCTTAAGGCAAATGATGAGATAGTTTCTTCGAGAAGAAGAAAGCCATTTTTCTAGCTGATGCTTGTCCTAACCAAGCTAGTGAAGTCGTTATCGATATGACGATAAACACTAATTTTCCTCCCTTCTTTTCTAAGCACAATCTATAACTTTTTAGAATCCGGTATAGGCTGGTGCTGTACTGAATAAATTTTAGTTTCAGTCTTATTTTGGGTTGGGTAATGAATGTGGGTTACTAACAGATTAGCAAAAGTATGATAAAAGCCATTTGATTTCGAGGCTCTGGAATTTTGAGGGAGGTGTTGTTAACGCCCTTACACGACCCTCCCACAAAAAGAGCATTGTTAATTGGTAATCATTGTAAACATCTGGTGATCGGCAGACGCTGTTTGTATTTACAGCCGGTTATTTCAATTTTCACCCAAAAGTCCAGGAGGGACTATACTCTGCACGATCTCACAAGTTGTATTAAATGACAGTGAGCTACATTTCAATAGTTAAATACTTCTCACAATTAATGCTTTATGTATTACAACTTTCGTGCTATGAAAGTATGCTATTTCAGTGTTAGGGAATGTTGCTGATAATAAGAGGGAGATGGGGCTACAGGTGCACTTTTGATACCTGATCGAAATGCAGATTAAATTAAATTGGTCGATTGTTAATCCCCTTGACCACACCTACCCCATCCCTGGATGACGTCATATGTTTCTCTCAGCCTGGATAAGAACCCCAGCCCCCCCTCCTCCATTCCCCTCCCCATGCTCCACCCAATGCCCCACCTACCATATAGCTGGGAATTTCGATTTTTTTGCGGGAGTTTCGAAATTTGGCGGGAATTTAGAATTTTGGTGGGAATTTCTTTGTACCAGTGCTGTGCAGACATTCAACCCGCCCCCGGGAATTGGCGGGAAATTAAAACTGGTAGTGCCCTTTCCAGGACTCAAACCCTGGGCCTCCTGGACAAAAGCCCAAGTACACCCCTTAACACAATTATACCACCAGAGGCTTAGAATAGGCTTAGAATAGGCGGGAACATAAAAATGGCCATGCCCTTTCTGGGACTCGAACCCTGGGTCTTCTGGATGGAGGGTCCAAGTGCTCCCTCAACATATGGAAACTCTCCAGATGCAGGAAACGAAGGTTAGGTAGTGTACTTTATTTTATTTTGGTTGAAAACTAACATAAAGATCGGTCCAAATTACGTAACTGATCACAAACATCGGACCTAATTACACAACTACATGCATAGCGCTACACAAGGACTGCCCAAAAACGGAATACAGCCCAAAAATTGACGATACCATACAACCGGTGGTATCCTGTTGGGAGAAATTTCGCAATACCACTGTAAACTAGTGAGATACACTCAACTCTACCATTCACCTATAAGCTGGTGGGAGGAAAAGCTGGGGTGTAAGGTCCTCTCTTTATTCTTTTTCGCACTAAATATATTCAATTGACGAGATGCTGATGTTGGACAAAGAGGAGATTAAAAAGTGTGTTACCAGTAAGCATACACCTGAGGATAGTATCTATCATTGTTTGACATCAGTTCGCTATAGGTGCCTGCTCAAAAATCATCCTGCAGCCAAAGTAAACGAAGCCAATACATGCTACCACAACCGATGGAAAAAATGCTTCACTGTTCAATTACACTTCGGAACTGCCGTGAAAAAACAAGAACCCATCATGAACAGGTCATAATGCAGCATAAGTATTGTGGAAAATCGTCGTCCCAAAAGACTGCAGTGAGGGTAGTAGCTAAAAGTGTATTCCCCTCAATAGGCGCTCACAAACTGCCAAAACTCGAGGCCCTCTTACCTTCCCTCATCCCACCCCTCCCTCCATCCAACCATACACCTACACAGGGAGGACACAGGCTTTTTCAAATGGCGAACTGCTATGGACGAGCACCTCGCGGTCACTGGCCACACCTGGCCTTCCACCACAAACTCGCAGACACTGGCTGCCTCAAGGCGATGGTCCTTCACCAACTCAAAGGCATGTATAGTTAACTAAATAACAGGAGATAAAAGAACAGCCATCCCAAGTTAAACTTGTTTGTCTAAAGTCTAGTGCATAGCTACCGTTAATGGTTAGGGAGCGCACCTGCTACAGGATCTCACACAGACTAGGCAGGTCCCTAATGCCTCCAATAGGTCTGTCGTTCTGCGATGGAAAACACTGTCATCACAGTAAAGAAAAATCGAGAATTTAACCTCCAGAAAAAAAACATCTATGTTAAGCAGTTTCTTTCAGCATGACAGAAAAATTACACGACCTGAGAGCATCTCTCACGTTCAAATGTGTCAATAAATAAACTGTCATGAACATTTGTAATAAAACGTTTCAGAAACGTAAAATAACATGAGAGAATACAAACTTTCATGTCATTGGCTCACATGTCGGAAGAGACACAATCATTTTACATTTGACAACAACAAGCTATAATTCAAGACAATGCAGCTGTTTTGTACACTACGATAGATCCCGTTTTACTTATGTGATGCTATATCATACAAGCATTTACGAAACAAATTGTGAGAGCCTGTCTTGTAACAGAACCTCCTGTGACATTTTAGTACGTGTCTGTCTCTTACATTGAAACCAATTCCACCTGCAGGCTTACATTTGACATTTTTGATGCGTAACTCACCTCCACCGACATATCTGGAAAGCTTCTATCATACAGTAACAGATTTTCACGTAGTAGTTTTGTAAGCAATTTGATCATCACATCCTGTTTCACGCAGCCTATTCACATGTTGGAAAGAACACAATCATTTCTACGTTCCACATACTTCATAACCTCTAATTGTAAGTCTACTTTACAATTAGAGGTTATGAAGTATGAAATAACAGCTATTTTTTAAAAACGCATTCCTGACGATAACAATAAAAACAGTCATGATTCCATGAGAATAGATACAGGCGATTCCCATTAGTTTTACGAGCAAAATCGGTGTAGTTTTGAGAGAACTATATGTATTCGAACTTTAACCAGTTATAGCACTCTTTGTGATAGAACCTTTTATAAGACATTACCGCATCTCTCTCTTCCAACGTATCGAAAAACAATTACTGTTTGCTTGTTGTCATTGAACATATTACATATACAGATATCCCACCATTGGAGCTGGAGGTCAGTGTTCGAAATCGTTTGTGCAGATCGGCACAAAGTTTTCTCATCTGTACTGGTGGAAGACCATATCCAACAGACTATCAATCACACGAGGAGGTTCCTGCATTGTTCCTTCGTAAGCAGTGTAATACATTGTCTTTTTGGTTGTAACACATCTAGTCAGTGTACACCGTCACACACTTTGTTTTTCTACCATGACCTCGAGGTCTGTATCAGCTGCTGCTAAATCAACATTAACACATTTCGATCCTTTGGCTCTCACAGAAAGCTGAAAATCACGTGGCGTAAACTATGTAGCTCCTACAACCCACATGTTGGTAGAAATAAAACGCAGAGGCGATGCTCCTTATCGACAAAAATGTGGAAGACAACGCAATATATGGAAACTGGGAGAGCTTTCGGTATTATAGAGCGGTATTGTGTAGAGCTATCCAAAGGTGATGACCTGTACAGTTAATCTCATCTCCCCCAGCCACAGCTTAGCCAATGTCTCAGTGTTCCATTTAAAAGAGCGTTGTTCCCTCATTTTGCAGTCACGTACGAGATTAATCTTACTGTGTTGAGCATCGTCAGAGGGTGCAGTTCTCAACATGTGCGAGGTTGTTGTTGTTGTCGTTGTGATACTCAGTCCTGAGACTGGTTTGATGCAGCTCTCCATGCTACTCTATCCTGTGCAAGCTTCTTCATCTCCCAGTACTTACTGCAACCTACATCCTACTGAATCTGCTTAGTGTATTCATCTCTCTACGATTTTTACCCTCCACACTGACCTCCAATGCTAAATTTGTGATCCCCTGATGCCTCAGAACGTGTCCTACGAACTGATCCCTTCTTCTAGTTAAGTTGTGCCATGAACTCCTCTTATCCCCAATTCTGTTTAATAGCTCCTCATTAGTTATGTGATCTACCCATCTAATCTTCAGCATTCCTCTGTAGCACCACATTTCGAAAGCTTCAATTCTCTTCTTGTCCAAACTATTTATCGTCCACGTTTCACTTCCATACTTTTCTACACTACATACAAATACTTTCAGAAATGACTTCCTGACACTTAAATCTATACTCGATGTTAACAAATTACTCTTCTTCAGAAACGCTTTCCTTGCCATTGCCAGCATACATTTTATATCCTCTCTACTTCGACCATCATCGGTAATTTTGCTCCCCAATTAGCAAAACTACTTTACTACTTTGTCTCATTTCCTAATCTAATTCCCTCAGCAACACCAGACTTAATTCGACTACATTCCATTATCCTTGTTTTGCTTTTGTTGATGTTCATCTTATATCCTCCTTTCAAGACACTGTCCATTCCGTTCAACTGCTCTTCCAAGTCCTTTGCTGTCACTGACAGAATTACAATGTCAGCGGCGAACCTCAAAGTTTTTATTTCTTCTCCATGCATTTTACTGCCTACTCCGAAATTTTCTTTTGTTTCCTCTACTGCTTGCTCAATATACAGATTGAATAACATCGGGGATAGGCTACAGCCCTGGCTCACTCCCTTCCCAACCACTGCTTCCGTTTCGTGCCCCTCGGCTCTTATAACTGCCATCTGGTTTCTATACAAATTGTAAATAGCTTTTCGCTCCCTGTATTTTACCCTGCCACCTTCAGAATTTGAAAAAGAATATTCCAGTCAACAATGTCAAAAGCTTTCTCTAAGTCTACAAATTCTAGAAACGTAGGTGTGCCTTTCCTTAATCTTTCTTCTAAGATAAGTCGTAAGGTCAGTATTGTCTCACGTGTTCCAACATTTCTACGGAATGCAAACTGATCTTCCCCGTGGTCGGCTTCTACCAGTTTTTCCATTCGTCTGTAAAGAATTCGCTTTAGTATTTTGCAGCTGTGACTTATTAAACTGATAGTTCGGTAATTTTCACATCTGTCAACACCTGCTTTCTTTGGGATTGGAATTATTATATTCTTCTTGAAGTCTGAGGATAATTCGCCTGTCTCATAAATCTTACTCACCAGATGGTAGAGTTTTGTCAGGACTGGCTCTATCAAGGCCGTGAGTAGTTCTAATGGAATGTTGTCTACTCCCGGGGCCTTGTTTCGACTTAGGTCTTTCAGTGCTCTGTCAAACTCTTCACGAAGTATCGTATCTCCCATTTCATCTTCACCTACATCCTCTTCCATTTCAATAATATTGTCCTCAAGTACATCGCCCTTGTATAGACCCTCTATATACTCCTTCCACCTTTCTGCTTTCCCTTCTCTGCTGGGTTTCCATCTGAGCTCTTGATATTCATACAACTGGCTCTCTTTCCTCCAAAGGTCTCTTTAATTTCCCTGTAGGCAGTATCTACCTCGCCCCTAGTGAGATAAGACTCTACATTTGTCCTCTAGCCATCCCTGCTTAGACATTTTGCACTAGCCCTCGTCATTTTACCTACTTGATCCTCTGCTGGCTTCACTACTTCGTCCCTCAGAGCTACCCATTCTTCTGCTGCTGTATTTCTTTCCCCCATTCCTGTCAATTGTTCCCTTATGCTCTCCCTGAAACTCTGTACTACCTCTGGTTTAGTCAGTTTATCCAGGTCCCATCTCCTTAAATTCCCACCTTTTTGCAGTTTCTTCAGTTTAAATCTACAGTTCATAACCAATAGATTGTGATCAGAGTCCACATCTGCCCCTGGAAATGTCTTACAATTTAAAACCTGGTTCCTAAATCTGTCTTACCATTATATAATCTATCTTACACCTTCCAGTATCTCCAGGCTTCTTTCATGTATGCAACCTTCTTCTATGATTCTTCAACCAAGTATTAGCTATGATTAAGTTATGCTCTGTGCAAAATTCTACCAGGCGGCTTCCTCTTTCATTTCTTAACCCCAGTCCGTATTCACCTACTATGTTTCCTTCTCTCCCTTTTCCTACTCTCGAATTCCCGTCACCCATGGCTATTAAATTTTCGTCTCCCTTCACTACCTGAATAATTTATTTTATCTCATCATACATTTCATCAATTTCTTCATCCACTGCAGAGCTAGTTGGCATATAAACTTGTACTACTGTAATAGGCATGGGCTTCGTGTCTATATTAGCCACAATAATGCGTTCACTAGGCTGTTTGTAGCAGCTTACCCGCACTCCTATTTTTTTATTCATTATTAAACCTACTCCTGCATTACCTCTATTTGATTTTGTATTTATAACCCTGTATTCACCTGACCAAAAGTCTTGTTCCTCCTGCCACTGAACTTCATTAATTCCCACTATATCTAACTTTAACTTATCTATTTCCGATTTTAAATTTTCTAACCCACTTGCCCGATTAAAGGGATCTGACATTCCACACTCCGATCCGTAGAATTCCAGTTTTCTTTCTCCTGGTAACGACGTCCTCTTGAGTAGTCCCCGCCCCGAGATCCGAATGGAGTACTGTTTTACTTCCGGAATATTTTACCCAAGAGGACGCCATCATCATTTAACCATACAGTAAAGCTGCATGCCCTCGGGAAAAATTGCGGCTGTAGTTTCCCCTTGCTTTCAGCCGTTCGCAGTACCAGGACAGCAAGGGCGTTTTGGTTAGTGTTACAAGGCCAGATCAGTCAATCATCCAGACTTGCCCCTGCAACTACTGAAAAGGCTGCTGCCCCTCTTCAGGAACCACATTTTTGTCTGGCCTCTCAACAGATAGCCCTCCGTTGTGGTTGCAGCTACGGTACGGCCTTCTGTATCGCTGAGGCACGCAAGCCTCCCCACCAACGGCAAGGTCCATGGTTCATGGGTCATGGGGAGGGGGGGGGGGGATGCGCGAGATAGTACAAACAAAAAGTGGTACTGTTCAGTCTGGAACCGCGCGACCGATATGGTCGCAGGTTCGAGTCGTGCCTCGGGCATGGATGTGTGTGATGTCCTTAGGTTAGTTAGGTTTAAGTAGTTCTAAGTTCTAGGGGACTGATGACCTCAGATGTTAAGTCCCATAGTGCTCAGAGCCGTTTGAACCATTTGCTAAATCACACCTACACTACTTCACAAGTACCATATACTAGATTGCGAATGCAGATAGATGACTGTGCAGTACATCCATTCGACCATATGCACTGAAGTATACAAGACAGCATCCTATACCATTGCAAAGATGTTATCTACATATTTCCAGCGTATCGATCATAGTGCAGAATTTACGATTACAACTGGCCATCTTTTCCTGCAACACTAATCTTACCCATAGCACCCATCCAAAAGCACAATACCTCCCCAGATGCATGCATTTCGAGGAGGATCACATCTCTTATCGGTGGATATTAGGCATGAGAGTGTTGCATTGGTATAATTGACAGTTAAGAACAAAGGTGTGGTATACACATGGTGGAGGTGCAGGTGTGTGGAGTTTGAAATATTTCACGTAAATCGACCGTGCAATCAATTCTGAAGCATTATTCCACTGCCTGGAGTCAATACCAGGGAGGTACCTAAAGGAGAGAAATGGTCGTAGAGGATAAACACCCACTTCAATAATTACACTTTTCTGCAACTAAAACTACTATAATGTTAAGGCCTTACGGTTTCTGAAGTATTAGTCGTGTGGAATGCAACACCCTTAATGCTCTGATGTAGGATATTTTTGTCCAACATCAGACACACAACCAAACCGCAAGTTTATTACCCCAATCGCCACGGTGACAAACTTTAAAATGATAAAACTACTTATTCTACACTATCCTGGTGTCCTAGGAAGGCATTGTCAGTGTGTATTCATTGCTCGAGATGCTTATAAACCAACTAGAACGAAGTTTAGCGTGCGTGTGGATCGTTAGGAAGAGGAGAATCCTTAGGGGTTTCTAAAAGGCAGATGTATAGGACACGCAAATATCCTCATATGAAATCAAACAACACATGGGAATCCCTGCAATATGACCGTAAACCTAAGGTAAAATATCAAAAAACATGAAAAAAGACATATAATCGATAAAAATCGACGAAAACCTGGTATAATTACGACAAATTTATGGAAAATACGTAAAATTGAGGGATATACGAGGAAATATGTAGAACTGAGAAAAAAAACTTTCAAAATTACTCAAAGTGACTAAGGATAAATAAAATTAGAGAAGAGGTACCACGAAATGAGGGGAATTATGGAGGGTTGGGGGTACCCGGTCACTCAGACCGAGAAAAGCTTAAAAATTATGCTCTGGTTGCATTCATTTGTAATCCTCTCCCTCCCCTTGTCAACTATATGGGTTTTCGTAACACACGCTCCAACAAAGGTGACATTTGTATTACACAGGGCCGCCAAGTTAAAGCAGGTAAAACATATGCCTCTCGATTCATAACTGTGTTCTCACAAATGCAGTCGAATATAGAGTATGTATTTCCTAATTACGGCTGGTTCTCACAAACAATGTCATTCCTTAAGAATAAAAAGGAAGAATCATTGCGTTTATCAGACTTAATCTATTCCCTAAAGTATTCTGAAGGAGAGTGGACCACTGACACATATATCACCTTCAATAGTGTGAAGGGGGAGGGGGGCGTACTCGAGAGGTGTGGTGCTAGGATGAGATTGCTGATTGCTATACTATCCTAAACACGATCAAAACTATCTAACATAAGACCAGGACTTCTTAGTGCAAGTTGAATGCTACCACACCTGTCGTGGCGCTATGCAAAAAGCAATAAGAGTGTTACATCTCCTTTGTCAACTGATCGTGGTCCTTCCTTCCTAGTAACAACTTGCTGCATCTTTGTGTGCATTTTCCTGCAGCAGTGTGTGTGTCGTACCTGAATGTATTTGTTTTTCTTTTTTAATAGATGCTTGATTATAGGAGATTTGTTGATGTTAAATACAAATGTTACAGCCCAATGCTCAAAATGCCATGGTGGTCAAGTTCGGTAGGAGGTCGCAGCTGTCCCTTTAGACAAAAACACGCGGTCCTCGATTTTCGGCAGTTTGTGAGCATCTGTTGAGGAGAATGCACTTTCAACTACCATTTTTTTGATCAGTTGTGGTAGCATGTATTGGCTTCGATTACCTGGGCTGCAGGGTGATTTCTGAGTAGGCGTTTGTAGCGAACTCTGACAAAGAACAATACATACTGTTCTCAGCTGTATGCTCACAGTAACACACTTTTTAAACTCCTCTATGTCCAACACCACTTTACACCTCTGCCCTTTTCCCCGCCAGCTTGTACGTGAAGGGTAGTTTGAGTGTTTCTCACTAGTTACGAGTGGTGGTGTGAAATTTTTCCCAGCAGGATGAAACCAGTTGTATGGTATCGTCAACTTTTGAATTTTATTGCGATTTTAGGCGGCCCTTTTGTAGCGCTACGCATACAGTTGTGTAATTAGGCCCAATGTTTGCGATTAATTATGTAATTAGAACCAATCTTTATGTCTGTTTCCCAACCAAAATAAACAAAGTACACTAACCTAACCTTCCTTCCCTGCATCTGGAGAGTTTCTAAATGTTGGGGGGAGCACTTGGACTATCCATTCAGAACACTCAGGGTTCAGGTCCCACAAAGTCCATAGTCATTTTTAATGTCCCACCTATTCTAAGCACCTCTGGTGGTATAATTGTGTTGGGGGTTGGGGGTACACTTGGTCTTTCTGTCTAGATGGACCAGGATTCCAGTCCCAGAAAGGACACCGTCAATTTTTATTTCCCGTCAATTTCCAGGTGTAGGGGCGGGGGGGGGTGGGGGGGGGGGTTGGGTGGGGTGCTGGCACAGCCATGGGACAAATAAATTCGAAATTGCATGTGCAATCTGAGAAAAACACATGACATCGTCCGGCGTTTGGGGTTGGTGTGGTCGGGGGTGAGGGTGGGCGTGATGAAGGGGGAATTAATTGATGAATTTAATTAATTTGCATATCAATTTGATATCAAAATTACACCGTACACCCATCTGCCTAATACTGACGGTTTATGTAAAATGTGTTGTTTATGATAGAAACTGGTAGAGTCAAATATAAAATAGCTATGCTTGGCTGCA
Organism: Schistocerca americana; assembly: GCF_021461395.2. Classification (NCBI taxonomy): domain Eukaryota; kingdom Metazoa; phylum Arthropoda; class Insecta; order Orthoptera; family Acrididae; genus Schistocerca; species Schistocerca americana. The sequence continues at coordinate 657,964,180 of NC_060120.1, read as the reverse complement.
GCCTTTACATGTTTTCACATTTTCTATGTTATAAATTAGACACTGGTGTGCCACAGCTACTGTAATGTAATTGATACTGTGTTGAGCCGTGGAGACAAAGATGCAGATTCGTAGCCAACAAGTTGCATTTTTTTAGGGTTGTAATAGATTCAGAAAATCTTTATTAATTTAATAGAAGTTGTTGTTGTTGTCTTCGATCTAAAGAAGTTTGATGCTGCTTTCCATGCAACTCTATTCTGTGCAAGCCTCTTCATCTCTGAGTAACTACTGACACCTACATCCCCTTAAATCTGCTTCCTGTACTCATTTCGTGGTCTCCCTTTCCGATTCTTATACCCCACGTTTCCATCCAGTACTATATTGGTGATCCCCTGATGCCTCAGAATGAGTCCTACCAACCAATGCCTTTTTTAATCAGGTTGAACCACAAATTTCTCTTCTCCTCAGTTCTATTCAGTACCTCCACATTTGTTACGTGATGTCCCCATCTAATATGCAGCATTCTTCTGTAGCACCATATTTCAAAAGATTCAATTCTCTTCTTGTCTAAACTGTTTATTGTCCATGTTTGAGTTCCATATCCGGCTACATTCCATACAAATACATTCAGAAAGGACTTAATGAAACTTAAATACATAGTCAACGTTAACAAATTTCTCTTCTTCACAAACGCTTTTCTTGCCATCACCAGTCTACATTTTATATCCTCCCTGCTTTGACCATTGTCAGTTATTTTCCTTTCCAAATGGCAAAACTCGTTTACTACTTGAAGTGTCTCATTATCCAATCTAATTCCATCAGCATTACCTGATTTCATTCGACGACATTCCATTATCCTCCTTTTGCTTTTGTTGATGTTCATCGTATATACCCTCCTTTTAAGATATTTTTCATCAAACCTCAAAGCTTATATTTATTCTCCATGGATTTTAATTCCTACTCCTAATTTTTCTTTTGTTTCCTTTGCTGCTTGCCTGACATACAGATATACTCCGTTCTCAACCACTGCTTCGCTTTCATGTCCCTCAACTCTTAAAACTGCCTTCTGGTTTCTGTACAAATTGAAAATAGCCATTCGTTGCCTGTATTTTATCTCTGTCACCATTAGAATTTGAAAGAAAGTATTAGAGTAAACATTGTCAAAAGCTTATCTAAGTCCAAAATTGCTACTAACGTAGCATTGCCTTTACTTAACCTATCTTCTATGAAAAGTTGTAGGGTCAGTATTGCTTCGCATGTTCCTACATTTCTTTGGAATCCAAAGTAATCTTCCCCGAGGTCAGCTTCTACCAGTTTTTCCATTCTTGTTAGTATTTTTCAGCCGTGACTTATTAAATTGATAGTTCGGTAATTTTCACATCCGTCAGCACATATTTTCTTTGAATTTGGGATTGTTAAAACTGGCGTTCTACGGATCGGAGCGTGGAATGTCAGATCCCTTAATCGGGCAGGTAGGTTAGAAAATTTAAAAAGGGAAATGGATAGGTTGAAGTTAGATATAGTGGGAATTAGTGAAGTTCGGTGGCAGGAGGAACAAGACTTCTGGTCAGGTGACTACAGGGTTATAAACACAAAATCAAATAGGGGTAATGCAGGAGTAGGTTTAATAATGAATAGGAAAATAGGAATGCGGGTAAGCTACTACAAACAGCATAGTGAACGCATTATTGTGGCCAAGATAGATACGAAGCCCACGCCTACTACAGTAGTACAAGTTTATATGCCAACTAGCTCTGCAGATGACGAAGAAATTGAAGAAATATATGATGAAATAAAAGAAATTATTCAGATTGTGAAGGGAGACGAAAATTTAATAGTCATGGGTGACTGGAATTCGAGTGTAGGAAAAGGGAGAGAAGGAAACATAGTAGGTGAATATGGATTGGGGGACAGAAATGAAAGAGGAAGCCGCCTGGTCGAATTTTGCACAGAGCACAACATAATCATAACTAACACTTGGTTTAAGAATCATGAAAGAAGGTTGTATACCTGGAAGAACCCTGGAGACACTAAAAGGTATCAGATAGATTATATAATGGTAAGACAGAGATTTAGGAACCAGGTTTTAAATTGTAAGACATTTCCAGGGGCAGATGTGGACTCTGACCGCAATCTATTGGTTATGACCTGTAGATTAAAACTGAAGAAACTGCAAAAAGGTGGGAATTTAAGGAGATGGGACCTGGATAAACTAAAAGAACCAGAGGTTGTACAGAGATTCAGGGAGAGCATAAGGGAGCAATTGACAGGAATGGGGGAAATAAATACAGTAGAAGAAGAATGGGTAGCTTTGAGGGATGAAGTAGTGAAGGCAGCAGAGGATCAAGTAGGTAAAAAGACGAGGGCTAGTAGAAATCCTTGGGTAACAGAAGAAATATTGAATTTAATTGATGAAAGGAGAAAATATAAAAATGCAGTAAGTGAAACAGGCAAAAAGGAATACAAACGTCTCAAAAATGAGATCGACAGGAAGTGCAAAATGGCTAAGCAGGGATGGCTAGAGGACAAATGTAAGAATGTAGAGGCCTATCTCACTAGGGGTAAGATAGATACCGCCTACAGGAAAATTAAAGAGACCTTTGGAGATAAGAGAACGACTTGTATGAATATCAAGAGCTCAGATGGAAACCCAGTTCTAAGCAAAGAAGGGAAAGCAGAAAGGTGGAAGGAGTATATAGAGGGTCTATACAAGGGCGATGTACTTGAGGACGATATTATGGAAATGGAAGAGGATGTAGATGAAGATGAAATGGGAGATATGATACTGCGTGAAGAGTTTGACAGAGCACTGAAAGACCTGAGTCGAAACAAGGCCCCCGGAGTAGACAATATTCCATTGGAACTACTGACGGCCGTGGGAGAGCCAGTCCTGACAAAACTCTACCATCTGGTGAGCAAAATGTATGAAACAGGCGAAATACCCTCAGACTTCAAGAAGAATATAATAATTCCAATCCCAAAGAAAGCAGGTGTTGACAGATGTGAAAATTACCGAACTATCAGCTTAATAAGTCACAGCTGCAAAATACTAACACGAACTCTTTACAGACGAATGGAAAAACTAGTAGAAGCCAACCTCGGGGAAGATCAGTTTGGATTCCGTAGAAACACTGGAACACGTGAGACAATACTGACCTTACGACTTATCTTAGAAGAAAGATTAAGGAAAGGCAAACCTACGTTTCTAGCATTTGTAGACTTAGAGAAAGCTTTTGACAATGTTGACTGGAATACTCTCTTTCAAATTCTAAAGGTGGCAGGGGTAAAATACAGGGAACGAAAGGCTATTTACAATTTGTACAGAAACCAGATGGCAGTTATAAGAGTCGAGGGACATGAAAGGGAAGGAGTGGTTAGGAAGGGAGTAAGACAGGGTTGTAGCCTCTCCCCGATGTTGTTCAATCTGTATATTGAGCAAGCAGTAAAGGAAACAAAAGAAAAATTCGGAGTAGGTATTAAAATTCATGGAGAAGAAATAAAAACTTTGAGGTTCGCCGATGACATTGTAATTCTGTCAGAGACAGCAAAGGACTTGGAAGAGCAGTTGAATGGAATGGACAGTGTCTTGAAAGGAGGATATAAGATGAACATCAACAAAAGCAAAACAAGGATAATGGAATGTAGTCTAATTAAGTCAGGTGATGCTGAAGGAATTAGATTAGGAAATGAGGCACTTAAAGTAGTAAAGGAGTTTTGCTATTTGGGGAGCAAAATAACTGACGATGGTCGAAGTAGAGAGGATATAAAATGTAGGCTGGCAATGGCAAGGAAAGCGTTTCTGAAGAAGAGAAATTTGTTAACATCCAGTATTGATTTAAGTGTCAGGAAGTCATTTCTGAAAGTATTTGTATGGAGTGTAGCCATGTATGGAAGTGAAACATAGACGATAAATAGTTTGGACGAGAAGAGAATAGAAGCTTTCGAAATGTGGTGCTACAGAAGAATGCTGAAGATTAGATGGGTAGATCACATAACTAATGAGGAAGTATTGAATAGGATTGGGGAGAAGAGAAGTTTGTGGCACAACTTGACCAGAAGAAGGGATCGGTTGGTAGGACATGTTCTGAGGCATCAAGGGATCACCAATTTAGTATTGGAGGGCAGCACGGAGGGTAAAAATCGTAGAGGGAGACCAAGAGATGAATACACTAAGCAGATTCAGAAGGATGTAGGTTGCAGTAGGTACTGGGAGATGAAAAAGCTTGCACAGGATAGAGTAGCATGGAGAGCTGCATCAAACCAGTCTCAGGACTGAAGACCACAACAACAACAACAACATATTCTTTTTGAAGTCTGAGGGTATTTCGCCTGTTTAATACATCTTGCACACTAGATGGAAGGGTTGTGTCATGTCTGGCTCTCCCAAGACTATCTTGTCTATTCCAATGGGTTGTTTTGAGTTAAGTCTTTCACTGCCTTGTCAAATTTTTTATGCAGATTCATATTTTCCTTCTCCTCTTCCATTACGTCCTCATCCATTTTCATAATATTGTCCTCTCGCTTGTATAGACCCTCCATATACTCCTTCCACCTTTCTACTCTCTCTTCTTTGCTTAGGACAGGTTTTCCATTTGAGATCTTGACATTTATACAAGTGATTCTCTTTTCTCTAAAGGTCTCTCTAATTTTCGTAGTCATTATCTACCTGACCCCTAGTGCTATATGCTTCTCCATCCTTACATCTGCCTTGTAGCCATTCCTGTTTAGCCATTTTGCACTTTCTGTTGATCTCATTTTTTAGACATTTGTATTCCCTTTCACCTGTTTCATTTATTGCACTTTCTTATTTTCTAATTTCATCGATTAAATTCAATATATCTTGTGTTACCCCAGGATTTCTACTAGTCCTCGTCTTTTTACCCACTTGATGCTCTGCTGCCTTCCCTATTTCATCTTTCAAAGCTACCCACTCTTCTTCTACTGTATTCCTTTCCTCTGCTCTAGTCAATATTTCCCTAATGCTCCCTGTGAAACTCACTACAACCTCTGGTTCTTTCGTTTATCCTGGTCCCATCTCCTCAAATTTCTGCCTTTTTGCTGTTTCTTCAGTTTTAACCTGCAGTTCCTAACCAATAAACTGTGGACAGAGTCCACATCCTCCCCTGAGAATGTCTTACAATTTAAAAACTGGTTCCTGAATCTCTGTCTAACCGTTATATAATCAACCTTCCGGTGTCTCCAGGTCTCTTCCACGTATGCAACCCTCTCTCTTATTTCTTAAACCAAGTGTTAGCTATGATTAAATTATGCTCTGAGCAAAGTTCTATTTGGCGGCTGCCTCTTTCGTTTCCCCCCCCCCCCCCTTCCCAGTCCATATTCACCTACTACTTTTTCTTCTCTCCCATGCCGGCCGGTGTGGCCGAGCGGTTCTAGGCGCGTCAGTCTGGAGCCGCGAGGCCGCTACGGTCGCTGGTTCGAATCCTGCCTCGGGCATGGATGTGTGTGATGTCCTTAGGTTAGTTAGGTTTAAGTAGTTCTAAGTTCTAGGGGACTTATGACCACAGCAGTTGAGTCCCATAGTGCTCAGAGCCATTTGAACTTCTCTCCCTTTTCCTACTATCGATCTCCAGTCTCCCATGACTATTAAATTTTCGGCTCCCTTCACTATTTCAACAATTTCTTGTATCTCACCATACAGTTCCTCAATCTCGTCCTCATCTGCGGATCTACTTTGCGTATAAACTTCAAGTACTGTTGTGGGTGTGGACTTCGTGCCTATCTTTGCTACAATAAAGCGCTCTCTGTGCTGTTCATAGTAGCGTTCCTATTTTTTTACTCATTTAAAAGCTACTCCTGCGTTTCTCCTGTTTGATTTTGTAATAACGCTGTATTCACCTAACCACACGTTCAATTTCTCCTGCCACTGAATTCCTATTCATTTTCCTTTTTAAATTTTCTAACTTACCTGCCCAATTAAGAGATCTGAGATTCCACACGGCTATTTGTATCACTGAGGCACGCAAGCCTCCCCACCAACGGCAAGGTCCATGGTTCGTGGGAGGTGGGAGGTGGGAGGTGGGAGGGAGAAGGGGGAGGAGCGGAGGATTTGATAGAATTAAATCCTAAATTCTCGACCTTATTAACTGTAACTAAGAGAGCTCTGCGTCCAAGACAGAGCCAGAACATGGACCAATGAATTACAAGACTGTCATCTACATCATAGTCTGATTCCCCCACAGTCCAATGCAGCTCACCAATTCATACTACAAGACGAACAGCAAATACATTTGTATCCCAATAAATTCAATCAAAGTGGAACAGTGCGCCTATAACGTTAAAAGTAAGAATTATTACATCATACAGCATATTACTGAGGCGAGGTGCTGCCCCCATGTTTGACAAAGTGAATTAGGTCAGGCTGAACCTTATGACTGCAGATCATTATCGAACAAAATTTTTGAACATGTGGAACATGTACAACGTGGAAAGTAGAAAAATAGGAGAGAGCAATAGGAGAGCGCTACGTGAGATTACTAGAAGCGCACGTTATAATATTTGCCACAAGTGGTTTGTAGTCGATCTTGTTCCTCATTGTTCATTGCAGCATATGTAATGTTCCTTCACCAGCACTTCGGTGTTCACGCCATCAACTACGCGAGAATCTTATTCGCGATTTTCTCCCTTCTTTTTTGACGAGCACCATAAGAGTAAGCGTAGCTACACTCCTGGAAATTGAAATAAGAACACCGTGAATTCATTGTCCCAGGAAGGGGAAACTTTATTGACACATTCCTGGGGTCAGATACATCACATGATCACACTGACAGAACCACAGGCACATAGACACAGGCAACAGAGCATGCACAATGTCGGCATTAGTACAGTGTATATCCACCTTTCGCAGCAATGCAGGCTGCTATTCTCCCATGGAGACGATCGTAGAGATGCTGGATGTAGTCCTGTGGAACGGCTTGCCATGCCATTTCCACCTGGCGCCTCGGTTGGACCAGCGTTCGTGCTGGACGTGCAGACCGCGTGAGACGACGCTTCATCCAGTCCCAAACATGCTCAATGGGGGACAGATCCGGAGATCTTGCTGGCCAGGGTAGTTGACTTACACCTTCTAGAGCACGTTGGGTGGCACGGGATACATGCGGACGTGCATTGTCCTGTTGGAACAGCAAGTTCCCTTGCCGGTCTAGGAATGGTAGAACGATGGGTTCGATGACGGTTTGGATGTACCGTGCACTATTCAGTGTCCCCTCGACGATCACCAGTGGTGTACGGCCAGTGTAGGAGATCGCTCCCCACACCATGATGCCGGGTGTTGGTCTTGTGTGCCTCGATCGTATGCAGTCCTGATTGTGGCGCTCACCTGCATGGCGCCAAACACGCATACGACCATCACTGGCACCAAGGCAGAAGCGACTCTCATCGCTGAAGACGACACGTCTCCATTCGTCCCTCCATTCACGCCTGTCGCGACACCACTGGAGGCGGGCTGCACGATGTTGGGGCGTGAACGGAAGACGGCCTAACGGTGTGCGGGACCGTAGCCCAGCTTCATGGAGACGGTTGCGAATGGTCCTCGCCGATACCCCAGGAGCAACAGTGTCCCTAATTTGCTGGGAAGTGGCGGCGCGGTCCCCTACGGCACTGCGTAGGATCCTACGATCTTGGCGTGCATCTGTGCGTCGCTGCGGTCCGGTCCCAGGTCGACGGGCACGTGCACCTTCCGCCGACCACTGGCGACAACATCGATGTACTGTGGAGACCTCACGCCCCACGTGTTGAGCAATTCGGCGGTACGTCCACCTGGCCTCCCGCATGCCCACTATACGCCCTCGCTCAAAGTCCGTCAACTGCACATACGGTTCACGTCCACGCTGTCGCGGCATGCTACCAGTGTTAAAGACTGCGATGGAGCTCCGTATGCCACGGCAAACTGGCTGACACTGACGGCGGCGGTGCACAAATGCTGCGCAGCTAGCGCCATTCGACGGCCAACACCGCGGTTCCTGGTGTGTCCGCTGTGCCGTGCGTGTGATCATTGCTTGTACAGCCCTCTCGCAGTGTCCGGAGCAAGTATGGTGGGTCTGACACACCGGTGTCAATGTGTTCTTTTTTCCATTTCCAGGAGTGTATTTGGCGCGGGTCCATTTTCTCAAACAAAGCAATTTGCGTCCAGATGCAGCCAACTACCACTCGAGAGCGCTGCAGTATCAAATTACAATGAGTAGCACGTTCTGTGATATGTAGCAAACCGTTTCACGGCCTGTAGTAACCACGATGGATGCCTTGTCTGACATGCTTCGTAATAACAAACACATCTCTTGTGAGGAAGGCTTTAGGCACAATTACGTTACATTGCACCTTATACCACTCAATCTACAATTTTGAGATAGCTGTATACCATTTCGTAGCGCACAACAGCAATTAGACGTAGTAATCACCACCAACAATGTACGCGTAACTTCGTTATGCACTATTTATTAGCACCAAAGGCAGCTATTGTTTTGACATTTTACATTTGTGTTATCTATGGTCTTGGACACTGAGAGGAAAAAACTCGTAGGATAGCGATATGCACATATACAGATGGGGTAGCATCATGTACAAAAGGTACGAAAGGGCAGTACATTGGCGGAGCTTTCGTTTGTACTCCGGTGATTCATATGAAAAAGTTTCCGACGTGATTATGGCCGAACGAGGGGTTAACAAACTATGAACGCAGAATAGCAGTTAGAGCTAGACGCATGGAACATTCCATTTCGGAAATTGTTAGGGAATACAGTTTTCTGATATCCACAGTGTCAAGAACGTTCTGATAATACAAAATTTCAGGCATTGTCTCTTACCACGGACAACTCAATGACCGACAGCCTTCACTCCACGATCGAGAGCAGCGGCGTTTGCGTAGAGCTGTCAGTGCTAACAGACAAGCAACACTGTGTGGAATAACAGCAGAAATCAATGTGGGACGAACGACGAACCTATCTGTTACGGCAGTGTGGGGAAATCTGGCGCTAATGGGCTATGACAGCAGTCGACGGACGGGAGTGCCTTTGCTAACAGCACCTTAGTGTAACCGCGCCTGTTGAATTATATCCATAGAAAATCACCGGTTGTATAGTTGCCAGGTGACGTTACAGCGAGTGTAATAGGGCTTCATTTACTAATCGAATGAGTGGGACGAGTATCATACAGACGGTTGCCTCTTTACACGCCGAACTGAGGCGGTGCTCCATGTTTTTATAAAAAAGATTTTATAATACATTCAAGTTTACACTTTCAAATTACTCAAATGAAACGCACCGTGTGTCTTCATTCAAATCTTAAAACGCTCAAATGTGTGCGAATTCCTAAGGGACCAAACTGCTGAGGTCATCGGTCCCTAGACTTACACACTACTTAAACTAACTTAAACTAATTTATACTAAGGACAACACACACACACCCATGCCCGATGGAGGACTCGAACCTCCGGTGAGAGGGGCCACGCAATCCGTGACATGGCATCTTAAACCGCGCGGCCACTCCGCGCGGCTTCAAATCATATATCCTCGTCACTTTAACTTGGTTGATGTAATGGAACACAAACAGTGACCTATTATGCCAACAATCTATATAGCTAACGGACATATTTAGACCTATACTACCTTCAGCTGATTCAACAAGTAGCACGTTAACTATCTAAAAAAAATGCGCACTTCAGCGCTAGACACTAACTAACTAACTTACGCTCTCTTTCGTATTCACCGTTTACATTATGTCATAAAATTCATCTGAAGCAGGTAGGAAAGGGTTAGTGCAAAATACTGACCTGCAGCTGTGAGTGTGTCGCTTCAGTAGACAAGAAACTGTGTGGACGGGCTTCGCGGGCGGCGCGCGGCGTTGCTAAGGAGTCTGCCCGTCTGCCAAGACCAAGTCAGGTTTTTGAGGCGCTATCCAGGGAAGACCTATTTTAGTAGCAACGTAACAGACGGTCTTATCTCTGTATTACGTATGTGACTTCAGGACCTTCTACCATCTGAATGCGAGGGTGTTATTGTCTGGCTCACTGACGTCACTGTGTTGACAAGAGATCCGCAAACACTCTTGTGAGTGTGATATGAACAGGCTGGAGTGCACGTACTCTAAAATAATGGATGTCACCCACGTTGCGGTAACAGATGATTTCGTCATCTCTCCATATAGAATAATGTAATGACTCTGAATCAGTGCTGGATTTATCTTCGTTTAAAACGACATTAACAAATTAAAGAATCAATAACAACTGTTCTTAATAGTGATGTGTAGGATGAGTTACAACAAGACGGAACTACAGTCACTTGGTGATAACTCTGGGTTCTTTAATTGCTCTGGAAGACGGCTCATCGAATTACAACAGATGAAATATTAGTTCACTTTATTACGTGCACGAACAACAAGATTTACTTAACACTGTACTATCCGTTGCCACAGGAGCGCTTGATAATTTACAAATGCCACTGACTATTTAAGAATCACTTGACGCACTAATTAACACACTGTTCTCTTGATATACAATGTTCAACATTTACCAGAGTAAATTTCCCTCTGAGACATGGATAACTCTTCAGTTGCACTTGATGATGTTGTCCGCTTTAGCTAAGGTCACGAACTGGGGCAGAGCGCCTCCGTGCTCGGCTCTGTATTGACCTCCATGCAGGGCGCCGCTATGCTGAGAGACAGGGTGTGTCTTCTTCAGCCTTAGCCTTTCCGATTCGTCGTTGAGGAATGAAGCAAGATATCGCTAATTTCTGTATTATCGACGTACTTTGCCCACTCTGATGCAGTGTGGTGCCATGAACTTTCGAGGACACCAAATAGTGCATCATGATTAATACCGAAAACTGACATAGATCAAAGCGTACGACAATAGAAGCCATAAAATTCCAGCGAACATGAGCGTGCAAACTAGCCATTTGGGAAATAATTGTCAATGTGTGGATACCAGTCGTAAGTGACTGAAACATGAAATATTATCTTAGTTAATAAATTTGTTTGAAATGAAGTTTTTCTTCTGTCTCTATAGACTTTTCTTTAACTTTTACTGACATTTGAAATTATCACTAACTGGTAATGTTGTAATACCATGAGATGACCTTGAGGTGCCTGTTTTCGTGAAAGCCCCTTGACTAGAACTGCAGTCAACACAAAACCATTCGTCATTCTTTTATGTTTTCTCCTTTTTTTAAACATAAGAATAGCAATATTAAATCGAAGGAAGACATTTCTTAGTTTCGACCTCTGTTTCTTCCATATTTCCATTCTTGAGATCAGATGTTGCAAAGTTTACTGCATAACTCCTAGTGCTGTTGAGGAACAAATGGCAACATCGTCAACAGGTCTTCCTGTTTTGCAACTGTTAAACTTTGCTGATTTTTCAGATGAAGTACCGCATGTCATACATCAGACACAGTCTTCCCTCTTTCAAATATATTGATATTTTCAATTCTTCTCTTTCGGAATAAGAATACTTAATAGCTATTTCAGTTGGATGATTATCAGACACTTTGATGATTTTTCATTCAGAGGTTTAACACGCCAGCATTGGCAATAATGTTTCACCAGTATCTTTAAAATCAAAGAAATGAGTTTTGTGCACTGGAATTACATGGAATACGTTCAAAGCCTTACCTGAATCAACAGTGATCTTGCGCAACAAAAGCGTTGCTTGTCTTTTTTATTTCTCTGGAACTGTAAAATATATATCGTGACTCAGTATGGTGTGCCCACTCACACAAACCATCCCAGACTAAGTGGAGGAAACCATAACACATATCACTTGTAACGACAGAGGGGAACATTACTTGGCACATAAATGACACGCTATATAGAAGTTTGAAATATTTTCTCCCGTGGTCAGATTAATTCCTACTCCGAATTTATCAGCTGTGTTGGTAACGAACACAACAAAAATACATCGCCCGACTCAGAGAGAACTTACGACTTCAAATTCTATATGACAACGTAATTTACTGTTGGAAATAAAGACACTATTACAGTAAATGGCAGTCTACATGCGTGCGTGACACTTTCATTGATACTGACCTACCAGCCAGTGCTGCGTCTTTGAAGGTCAGTGGCACTTATCCAACCTGTCAAACTCACCCGAACTTACTTCCAGTATAGTTATCAGTACACTGGCCTCCAACATGGGGATTCTGCCTAGTTAAGTTTTCAACCCAACGTAGGCAATTTCAATACCTCTATTAGTAAAGAGAATGTAATTATAATGAAAGCTATCTATATAGTGGAAACCCAGTGTTCTAAAATAAGTCGTTGCACATTCGTTACTATATCGATACCAGATCGTTGATGGTACTTGCGATAATTCATAGAATCTGCTCAAACGCGTGCCGATACCAGTGGTACAAAGCCAAACACGAAATTTTCACACCACGGCTAATCTATCTTGGTAGAATACAATTAATGCTCTTTGCCACGCAGGATAATTTAGAAAAGCCAGAAATAATGAAATATATGTTCTCCAAGAACACAGATATCCATTGAACTACAAGTAGCGACCGGAAAGTTATCAGCGACAACAATACTTGAATAGTCAACTGCTTGATAGCACGTCTCAGCCAACCCACTTTAATAATCGAGAGTGATGCACCACACATGTCTCGCTCATTAACTACTTGCGTCTAAGTCTCAGCAGTTTGTCACCAGCAAACGTATAGTTAAATCACATTCGTAAAGTTCAGTTCGTGTGTGATTTTACTTAGTCAACGCTATTTATTCAGTATGAGCATTAACAAAGCTTATTGCGCATGCAAGACGAAGCCACACTTGCCGAACATCCATCTGTTTCAATCACCGAGCCGCGTGTCTATACACAATAGCGTGTCGCCCTACCACTTACAATTCTTGCTGGCACTGACGTCTGACACTATAACTTACTTAATATTAACTCTGTTTGCGATTATATCATTCTCTACGATTGACTGACATGGAGACAAATTCTAAAAGTTACCTTAACTAATGCTGCAACTTCTCTACTAGCCACAATAATAATATTTAGGGTGGACAATTTCTCAATTTGGCTGGGTCCGCTTATGTACCCTTAGGCAGGATCCAAAGTGAAGAGCTATATGCCGCTGGAAACTATGTCTTAAGGTGTACTATGGCTCATTTTGCAGTATAGCTCCGCCTGTTCCTCCACTTTCCACATGATTCTGGCTTAGCCCATCATACTGACTCGGTAATAATGGGAATCGCTGGCTACACCTGCCCCTGAAGGCAATATCTTGCATCCTTGCGCTCCAGCCGCTACGAAGTAAATTCCGGCCGGCTAACTGAATTAAGTCTGAAATATCTCAGCTGTATATAAATCAATCAGTTTTCTATTTTCATCGTTCTTACTGTAATAAAATACACTACTGGCCATTAAAATTCCTACACCATGAAGATGACGTGCTACAGACGTGAAATTTAACCGACAGGAATAAAATGCTGTGATATGCAAATGATTAACTTTTCAGAGCATTCACACAAGGTTGGCGCCGGTGGTGACACCTACAACGTGCTGACATGAGGAAAGTTTCCAACCGATTTTTCATACACAAACAGCAGTTGACCGGCGTTGCTTGGTGAAAAGTTGTTGTGATGCCTCGTGTAAGGAGGAGAAATGCGTAACATCAAGTTTCCGACTTTGATAAAGGTCGGATTGTAGCCTATCGCGATTGCGGTTTATCGTATCGCGACATTGCTGCTCGCGTTGGTCGAGATCCAATGACTGTTAGCAGAATATGGAATTGGTGGGTTCAGGAGGGTACTACGGAACGCCGTGATGTATTCCAACGGCCTCGAATCACTAGCAGTCGAGATGACAGGCATCTTATCCGCATGGCTGTAACGGATCGTGCAGACACGTCTCGATCCCTGAGTAAACAGATGGGACATTTGCAAGACAACAACCATCTGCACGAACAGCTCGACGACGTTTGCAGCAGCATGGACTATCAGCTCGGAGACCATGGCTGCAGTTAGCCTTGACGCTGCATCACAGACAGGAGCGCATGTGATAGTGTACTCAACAACGAACCTGGGTGGACGAATGGCAAAACGTCATTTTTTCGGAAGAATCCAGGTTCTGTTTACAGCATCATGATGGTCGCATCCGTGTTTGGCGACATCGCGGTGAACGCACATTGGAATCCTGTATTCGTCATCGCCATACTGGCGTATCACCCGACGTGATGGTATGGAGTGCCATTGGTTACACGTCTCGGTCATCTCTTGTTCGCATTGACGCCACTTTCAACAGTGGATGTTACATTTCAGATGTGTTACGACCCGTGGCTCTACCCTTCATTCGATCCCTGCGAAACCCTACATTTCAGCAGGATAATGCACGACCGCATGTTGCAGGTCCTGTACGGGACTTTCTGGATTCAGAAAATGTTCGACTGCTGTCTTGGCCAGCACATTCTCCAGATCTCTCACAACTCAAAACGTCTGGTCAATGGTGGCCGAGCAACTGGCTCGTCACAATACGCCAGTAACTACTCTTGATGAACTGTGGTATCGTGTTGAAGCTGCATGGGCAGCTGTACCTGTGTACGCCATCCAAGCTCTGTTTGACTCAATGCCCAGTTGTATCAAGGCCGTTATTACGGCCAGAGGTGGTTGTTCTGGGTACTGATTTCTCAGGATCAATGCACCCAAATGTAATCACATGTCAGTTCTAGTATAATATATTAGTCCAATGAATACCCGTTTATCATCTGCATTTTTTCTTGGTGTAGCAATTTTGATGGCCAGTAGTGTACTATACCAACTACCATGTTTTCCAAATAATTAATTCTGTTCGTTAATATGCTTTAATTGTTTAATTCGTTTAATTATCAACTTCACTTTGTGCAGTGTTATGAAAACATACTCTCACGTGTCAAAGACGGCATTTAGAACTATTTACATTTTCTCTCTTCATTTGAACTAATATGGGCAATATTTTATAGTGAAGTCAGTGGTTGCTCATAAACACAAATTTGCTTTTAAGTTGCAAATGGTTCACCTGAAGATTGGTCTTCAACGGACCATTCTGTCTGCTATAATATTGTCTTACCTTTGTCGTTGCAAATTATGATAAACTCTATACAATTACAAGATTCTCTTTTCTATGAAAGTACACAATGGATCGAATGTAGCATTGGCATTTAATTACTCAACCACTTTAAAATAAATTTCGTTTATGGACATGTTAAGTGGTTTCGTTGGTTTTGTTAAAAGCAAACTTAACTACTAGTGAGCAGTTCAAAGACATAGGTTAAGGAATGCTCAAAGAAAGTGACAGAGTTATCTTCCTTTGTTGCCATCTCTCTAGTTACAATATGTAGCAGCATAAAAGTAGTACTTACGGAACTTTTACATTATGTATATTCGCCAAGACTGTTCAGCAAGTGTTCCATTTTTCCATAAACAGTTTAAACAGCAAGTAAAGTGAATGTCAGCTGGAAACATTCTTTGTCTTAGAATTTCCTACTGGCAGATGTCCAGAATTCCGAAAACAAGGAAGACGCAAGCAGATGCGTAAGTTTGGTAGGGAAATTGGAATAGTCGAGTGGCTAATGTTGTGCAACAAATGTAAATTAGTAGATGTCTTACTGAACTGTGGTCGCTTGACGACTTTTCTCTGCTTTTGTGTCATTTTTCACTGGTATGTTCCACTCCTTACTTAGCAGAACTTAACGACATAGAAATTAATACAGCAAGATGAAGACTGATTACACCATAAACAGAGATGATCGTGCCAGCAGTGGACGTGGAAAGCTGTTAGGAAAATTACAATGTGAACACCTGTGTTATGGTTTGAGCGGTCTGTAGTTACAATATATAGGAAGAAATTCTCAGCAATTTGCACAGACGTTCCAAGACAAGCAAACTATCACTCGAAAACTCCTGAGAATGCGTGTCAACGTGACAGGTAATTCCGACGAAGGCGATGAACATAAAGCACTTAAGAGAATGATTATTGAGCTACGCGGTCACGGCCGAGTTTAAAAAACTTTGATGGCCGTTCCTTTAGAAATATTGAAAGACGAGACGCATCTGTGTGCTCGCAAAAACGAAGTATTTCCAGTTCCGAAAGCTGAACGAGGTGCTATTGTACCGACGCGCTCTGGTACACAACTTAGACTAGCCAAGCTATTTAGCAGCTTGAGTAGGTACACAGGCAACAGCTGGGCCTGTCCAGGCGGCTTGGACAGTAATCAACGACGCACCTTCACATGGAATTCTCGCCACAAACAACTGAGATGGAAATTCGACCAAATCACACTTTTAATGGACATAGCACGACATGCAAACTAGATCACATCATCTGTTAAACTCCCATATAGTTCACCGTCATCAGTCTTCTGCTATATTAGCAGGTCCTCTGCGTCTCCATTTCATGCGATCCATTTCTTCCGTCTTAATGTTGCTGTACTTCACCCAGGATCGAAATCTCTTCCTTCCTCGCCTCCTTTTCCCTTCTACGTACCCTTCTAAGATCGTTTTTATAAGCCCCTTCTTCTTTCTTAATATACGTTGAATCAAGTTTCGTTTTCTTCTTTTTATTACAACAAGTAATTG
This sequence comes from Schistocerca americana, assembly GCF_021461395.2. Classification (NCBI taxonomy): domain Eukaryota; kingdom Metazoa; phylum Arthropoda; class Insecta; order Orthoptera; family Acrididae; genus Schistocerca; species Schistocerca americana. Next base: position 657,947,635 of record NC_060120.1, on the reverse strand, counting down.
TCTTTGATCCCTCAATTTTCTCAGAACCTCTTCATTTTTCGCTCTATCTATTCAGTCTACTCTTACTATCCTCCGCCCTGCACACATTTCAAATGCTTCCAGCCATGGTCTGTCTGGCTTCCTCAGTGTCGACGTTTCTGCATCATTTTATAAGCCTTCTCCTCGAATCTTTGTCCATGTTGCTGCAGAAAATTCTCCATTTCTTATAATGTCCTCTTTCCCCATTGCTGTTCTGTTTTTCATTTCTGTGCTGCTCTTGTACTCAGTTCCTATACTGCTTCCAAGTGATTTAAAACTTTGTACATGTTCTAATATATCTCCATTCAGCATTATACTTCTAGTGCCATTACTTTTGTATTTCGCTGAGCAGTAATATTTTTACCTGACAGTGCCAGCAGGAGAGAGAGCTCCATATTTGAAGAATATAATCTTCTTACTAGAGAAGTAAGAGACAGCTAGTTTCGTCAGTTTAAACTGGTAGTCTCAGATAATCAACATACATCAACCAGTGTGCCACTCAGTACAGTGCACTGTCATCTAGTCATCAACATATTTGTGAGAGAAACAGGCACAGCAAGCAATACTCTGTTGTGAACCAAATGTACTTTATCTGAAGCTTTTGTGTTTACCACAAACATGGTTTTATTATGCAAGTGCGATATATGGCGTTACACTTGTGCGTCTACTTCTTTATGACCAGATAGATGACATTACACTACACTGAGCGACACAATTTAAATTCCCGAAAAAAGTTGTGTAAATATATATTGATGTAACATGTATGTAGATAACACTCACAAAAGTTTCACATAAAATACAAAAAAGAAATATGTATACGAACACCGTATTGCTATCTGGAGAAACAGAACTTCTCTAGTAAGAAGATTACGTTTTCCTTTGCATTATTTTTCATTCAATAAAAATTTCCTTTAACTTCAGTGGTATGCAATACATCCTGCAATTCTTTTTCACCTGTTGCTAGGACCACGTCGCCTGTAAACCTGAAACACCATACTCGTCCTCTTCCTGTTTTTGCCCACTTTATATCTGGTGGGCAGTGGTCAATCATACTTTCTAAGTATAGATTGAAAAGGGTAGGAGACAGACAGCAGCCTTGTCTTACTTCTTCACCTAGTTCTATCTTCTCATTTTCATTAACAGTTTTTGATTTAAATATAATGAGCTTATAAGCCGTCCGGTTTCCCAGGCCACTCTCTTTGATCTCGTTCTAATTGCAAGCTTGTCCAAAACCACATTATCAAAGGTCCTTCCCAGGACTATAAAACACACACAGGATACTGTCCGAATAGCTTGTAAGAACAAATTCGATACCTTGCGCCGTTTCCGAGTTCGTTAGAACTGAAGTTAACCAATCAGGCCGTTGAGCGCACAAATTAAAGCGGCCCGCCATAGATGGTTCGCTAAACGTGTTTTCTAAACCCAACGGAAGAGCGCTAGGAAAATTGGACATATGACCGTAGTAAGGATAGAACCCCCGCCAAAGACTAAGCAGTCTCGTCCGCTATCATCTTCGCTACGATAACAGCTAACGCTAATTGCATCTTGCGGACCGCTTAAATTTGCGCGATCAACGGCCTGTTCGGCCAATGTCAATGCTAATTAATGCTCAAAGGGAGCAACGTATCGAATTCTTCTTGTAAAAACTAATTCGCAGCACCACCCTGACAACCTTTTCAGATTGTTACTGACCAACCTGTAAATGAGTCTCTTCCCTTTCCAACAAAACTCTCTCTCCAAAATTCTCAAGAGTACTATTGCATCACTTGTGTCTTAATAGCCGATAAAACGAAATTACGCAGTCGGATTATCCTCCATTACCTTTTCCAGCGTTTCATTTTTGATTCTCTACATTACTTGGCGGCATGTCAAAACAGGCTAGTTGTTTTGAGCTCACTTCATTTCTTGGTTCCTTGTTTCTTTGGAAACTGGACTCATTCGTGTCAGGAAGTCCCCTGGCCGTTGATCAGTGTCATACACACTACTAGCCATTCAAATTGCTACACCAAGAAGAAATGCAGATGATAAACGGGTATTGGACAAATATATTATACTAGAACTGACATGTGATTACATTTTCACGCAATTTGGGTGCACAGATCCTGAGAAATCAGTACCCAGAACAACCACCTCTGGCCGTCATAACGGCTTTGATACGCCTGGGCATTGAGTCAAACAGTGCTTCGGCGGCGTGTACAGGTACAGTTGCCCATGCAGCTTCAACACGATACCACAGTTCATCAAGAGTAATGACTGGCGTATTGTGACGAGCCAGTTGCTCGGCCACCATTGACCAGACGTTTTCAATTGGTGAGAGACCTGGAGAATTTGCTGGCCAGGGCAGCAGTCGAACATTTTCTGTATCCAGAAAGACCCGTACTGGACCTGCATCTTGCAGTCGTGCATTATCCTGCTGAAATGTAGGGTTTCGCAGGGATCGAATAAAGGGTAGAGACACGGGTCGTAACACATCTGCAATGTAACATACACTGTTGAAAGTGGCGTCAATGCGAACAAGAGCTGACCGAGACGTGTAACCAATGGCACTTCATACCATCACGTCGGGTGATACGCTAGTATGGCGATGACGAATACAGGATTCCAATGTGCGTTCACCGCGATGTCGCCAAACACGGATGCGACCATCATGATGCTGTAAACAGAACCTGGATTCTTCCGAAAAAATGACGTTTTGCCATTCGTGCACCCAGGTTCGTGGTTGAGTACACCATCACAGGCACTCCTGTCTGTGATGCAGCGTCAAGGGTAACCGCAGTCGTGGTCACCAAGCTGATAGTCCATGCTGCTGCAAACGTCGTCTAACTGTTCGTGCAGATGGTTGTTGTCTTGCAAACGTCCCCATCTGTTTACTCAGGGATCGAGACGTGTCTGTACGATCCGTTACAGCCATGCGGATAAGATACCTGTCATCTCGACTGCTAGTGATACGAGGCCGTTGGAATACATCACGGCGTTCCGTAGTACCCTCCTGAACCCACCAATTCCATATTCTGCTAACAGTCATTGGATCTCGACCAACGCGAGCAGCAATGTCGCGATACGATATACAGCAATCGCGATAGGCTACAATTCGACCTTTATCATAGTCGGAAACTGGATGGTACGCATTTCTCCTCCTTACACGAGGCATCACAACAACGTTTCATCAGGCAACGCCGGTCAACTGCTGTTTGTGTATGAGAAATCGGTTGGAAACTTTCCGTATGTCAGCACGTTGTAGATGTCGCCACCGGCGCCAACCTTGTGTGAATGCTCTGAAAAGCATATCACAGCATTTTATTCCTGTCGGTTAAATTTCACGTCTGTAGCACGTCATCTTCGTGGTGTAGCAATTTTAATGGCCAGCAGTGTATTTGATTACATAGCCTCAATATTTCTCTTACTCTTTCTTTGTTCAAACATTTAATATTCCTCCTATATCTGTACTATTGATTTCCCATTTTTGCATGTAGTATTGTACACTTCACTTCTTCCATCATAACTGTTGGTCCTTTCTCGTCATCAATTGCGCTGTTCACGGATTCAGGTTAGGGAGTTGTTGGTCTGTGGTCTGTGTCATACAGCTCTTTCAAATAGTCTTCCAGTCTTTGTATGAGGTCCTCCCGCACTTTGTACACTACACTCCCGTCCTTACTAAGAATTTCCGTACTAGCATTTCCTGGTGTGTTTTGATCCCATGGTGTAGTCTTTAGTCTGTTGTATAGTAAATAATATCTTGCCTTCCTCCTTCCTCTCTAGTTCTTCAATTGACTCGCAGTCCTCTTTTCGCCATTTTTTCTTGGCCTGCTCTCTTTCTCTACGCAGTTGGTATTCACCCTCGCCCGCATCTCGTGGTCGTGCGGTAGCGTTCTCGCTTCCCACGCTCGGGTTCCCGGGTTCGATTCCCGGCGGGGTCAGGGATTTTCTCTGCCTCGTGATGGCTGGATGTTGTGTGATGTCCTTATGTTAGTTAGGTTTAAGTAGTTCTAAGTTCTAGGGGACTGATGACCTAAGATGTTAAGTCCCATAGTGCTCAGAGCCATTTGAACCATTTATTTACCCTTCAGTATACCTTTCTTGCATCTTCATTGTTTTTAGAATTCCGTACCTTAATCGGTAAAGACTTAAACCTAATAGGATCACTTTGATGTCCGTTTGTCTGTCTGTTAAGACTCGTTTTTCTCAGGCACAAGTTGACGTACCAAGTTCAAATTTTTGTCACATACTAAGGTCTATGGTCCCTTGGCGGTGTAAAAACTTCAAGCTTATAAGTCACTGTAATCAAAAGATGTGACTATTTCATTCACATATTTTACACTGGCAAGCTCACTCACCGAAGCCAAGTGTACTTTCCGCAGATCTAGAATCCTGATACTTACCAACAAGCAAGGTTTCACAGTACAAGCAAAGGACAGTATCAGATAATTGTTAATTTATGATAATATCACAAAAACATTTTTTTGTTTATTTCATATCGGATTACTTCTCTGCCTTTCCGTTAAGACCCCCTTTTCTTAGGAATATGCAGATGTATTTCCTGTATCGCTATCGATAACAGGAAAAAATTGTCGAGATTCTGAATTCCTGGGATGGACGAACTATCCTCACTCATAACTTAAGTTTGTACAGAACCCCATTTCCGCGAGTCATACTCGCACTTTCCTGGATTCTTCTTTCTTCGATATTCGAAATCATTTCGTGGATAGCCTACAGCTTTTTTGCCCTTTTCCCGTTTACATATCCTACACGTTTCTACCGTGCTTTTATGTTCCCTTTTTCAAAATATTTCAATACTCGTTGACATCGTCATGTGGTTCTTTGTCCCGCAATGTGATAGCAAGTTCAAGTGACCGCATTCCTGCTGTTCTTTCTCTCCAGCATCTTATCTTCTGTCCGTCCTACTTCTTCACCATGGCAGCCTTCTTAATTTTATTCTAATTTTATTTCTATATATTCCCTAAATAAATAATGGTCGCTATTAATATCTGCAACTGGTAATGTGTTTATCTTCTTGTCTCCATTTCTGTACTTTTCTTGCTACAGCATAAAATCGATTTTGTTTTCACATCCCTTGGCGATTTCCAAGTGTACATCCTCCTCCCGTGATTTTTGAACCTTGCAATTGTCACAACTAGTTGTCTTTCCCTACAGCAGTCAATAAGCCGATCACCTCCATCATTCCTCCTTGCAAGACCATTACTGCCTACCAGTGGCACAGTTAGCGTAGGGGGCACCCGGGGCGTATATCGGCGGTGTCTCCTTACGATTAAATATCATTAAAATTAGTGAAACTGGATACATGTAAAGTATAATTTAAATAATACAAATTCAATATGGTTCAAATGGATCTGAGCACTACGGGACTTAACTGCTGACGTCATCAGTCCCCTAGAACTTAGAACTACTTAAACCTAACTAACGTAAGGATATCTCACACATCCATGCCCGAGGTAAGGTTTCGAACCTGCGACCGTAGCAGTCGCGCGGTTCCAGACTGTAGCGTCTAGAACCGCTCGGCCACCCCGGCCGGCAAATAATACCAATGAAAGTCATTAGAGTCATTAATAATCAAACTGCAACATATGCTATAATCGTACTCTTTTATTATGCATTATACATTACTATTTAATATTACTAGCTGACAATAACGACATCACCCGAATATTCATTTTGCCAATTTTCTATTAAAAATGGAACCTTATTTTGTAAACGTCTCTATGGCAACGGCTTTTCATAGCTTTATAGATGCCTGTTGTTTTGGTGTACAGCCATTTGCGTATCGTTGGTCAAAAGCACTGCTAGACATCATGGATTTCCTAAGTTGACGTGACTGTAGAAATGTGTTAGTAGTTAAGAATGAATGTATTAAAACTTCACTTATTATGTGACATTGTTTTGGCCGGACGGTGTGGCCGAGCGGTTCTAGGCGCTACAGTCTGGAACCACGCGGTCGATATGGTCGCAGGTTCGAATCCTGCCTCGGGCATGGATGTGTGTGATGTCCTTAGGTTGGTTAGGTTTAAGTAGTTCTAAGTCCAGGCGACTGATGACCTCAGAAGTTAAGTCCCATAGTGCTCAGAGCCATTTGAGCCATTTGTGACAATGTTTTAGACATCTCAGTGTTTAAGTGTCATATGTGTGGTACCATGATAAAATTTGTGTGCGCGTTTGGCTGCACAGAAGCAATAGATTTAAACGTCATGCATGATGTGGCAGTTTTTCACGCATCACGTTGTTTATGACGGCATGTCTCCTGGACTATCATAGAAAGATGGTTCTAACCCCGACAGCAATTCGTGCCTGGTAGTAAGGGATATGTGTACCAAATGTGGTTGAAATCCTTTCAGTGTCTTAGGAGGAGATACATACATACATACATACACAGACACAGACATAAATACTTCAATTTTTATAATACGAATGGATACAGTGCACGTCAGTATAGTGTCTTCAGAAGACTAGTTGCTATGGTTCGATACAAACACTTAAAATTTCCTTCTAGCTTTGATAGTTGCGAACTATATAAACAAATTTTAAAAAGTAGTATTTGGTGTCCCCTCTTGTTCAAAAGTTAAATTTTTGCTCATTTTGTCCATTTTTAACTGCAAGTAGCTTTTTATTAAATTTAATTTACTAAAGCTCCCCTCATACGATGCAACTGATACGCAAATAGTCATAAATAACATTAGAGTTTGGAAGAGAGTGCGAAAATCCCATTCCTTGAGGAATTTGAAAAAGTACAGACATACTCAATCAGGTAGTGTAACATTTGCCGCTTTTAAATGTCTTCCCAGCATTGGAACGTCAAAGAGGGTTTCTGCTTCTGGTTCATCATCATAAAAACCAGTAAATTAAGGAACAGTTAATTTCGACTCCTCAGTGTTTGCCAACAGCAAAGTATTTGGCTCCACAACATCGAAGAATGAGGCGGCATCGTGAAGGGACTTTGATTTATTTTCTAGTCCAATACTAAATCGGTCAAGACTTTCCAGTACATCCTTTTGATATTCTGCTCTCAGTGTGGGCCCTACACTGATGGCCAATTCACCAGCATTTCTTTTTTTACGCCAATTTTTTTCTACTGAAATGTCGTAATCCTCCGATTTTTCGCATCGAGACCTAGTGCCTCTTCTACAATATGACCTCGTTTTTCTTCAGTATAAAAACGGAATGCCTTATTTTTATAGCTAACTGATCAAGACTAAGCCTTTACTTTGGAATGCGACCTGTGTACAATGTACTTGTCCTAGCACGTCATCCAAAGAAAGATATTCAATGTGAAATTACATATAACATGCGTAACATTTTGTGCAGAATCTCTGGCATCTAGATTTTTTTGTGTATCACATAATTCCTCAACTGCACCAATAACCCCTTCAAAATTGCTGCCAGTACTTTTCCTGTAGCATAACGATGTTTTGCTGTGTATAATAAGAACTTCCCCATTGCTAGTGGAAACAGAAAAAAAAAAATGTAAACATGATCTCTACTCTTCCGAACAATGTTACCAATGATACATTTTGTACAAATGAGTGTTAGCCATATAAATTAACTGGATAATCAATATATCGAACAAATATGGGTTCCTTGTTTTTTCTTTTAGTAAAAATTTTGCACTTCTCCACATATGCCGCTCATAACAGCTGCATTGTCACAACCATGCGAACAACACTTCATAACATCTAAACAGTCCTTTTCAAGCTCCTTAAGAATTCTTCACTTATATTAGCAGTATCTTCCTTTCAGAGGAAAAACCCACATAATACTTTTTTTCCTCCACTTTTCTGTTATCAATTTTCACAAAGCGAATCACTTCAGACATAAAGGTATAATCACTAGGTGAAACGTTAGCTGTGCTGCCAAACATAATACCACAACAGCTAGCCGATTTAATTTCGTTCAGAAGCTTAGGTTTTACATGGTTCGCTAAAACGTTTATACATCCATTCTATACCTCTGGAGACATATTTGATACTTTTTGTGATTTACCACGTCCGAAGTTCAAGATCTTTCCTTTCAACACTACATCATACATAGGTTGGTTGTAAGAAATTGCCTTTATTTTTAAAGCCTTGTCCATCACGTGCACGAAGTGCTAGGGTTTCGATTTACCAGAAACAAATTTACATCGAATAACCTAGATTAAAGAAGCTTCCACTTCAGTTTTTCAATGTATATTAATTGCAAGGCTTCGTCATCTACTAATTTATGCAATTTTAGTCTAATTTCCAAAGTTTTCCACTTTTCAAGATTATCCAGACGTTAATTTGTAGCTTCATAGTCGACCACTTTAGGATTTGGTTTCTACAACTTCTGAAATCAACTGATAAATGTAGATCTTGCACTAGTACTACTGGTGACCAGATAAACAACGACAGAAACAGTAAAGCTTATTGGTTACCACCCAAAACATTAGTAAACCAACCAAAACAGCCGATCTTACCTCCATTAGACATCATTTTATAAAACCATTCCTTTGAAAGATACCACACATCACCTTTTGTTTCCGATACGTGCCTAGATACATTGCCAAATGGCACTACGACACAGAAATTTGGCTTAAAATGTCAACAACCCTCACCTCTCTAATCGCATCATCGTCGTTATGCTCATTGCTGATCGTCGTGACTCCATCCTGGACGGTTAACAGTTCCTCTTAGAGCATGCTGAAGAGGTTGACCAGAGATCTTCTTCATTTTGTCATTGCACCTGTTCGCTGCAATACCCTCGGTCTCTTGCCATCGATCTTCCCTCTTCCCTTCCATGACTATTGTCTCTAGATATTCTCCATCTCTTCTCACAGTATGGCCAAGGAACTGAAGGACTTTTTGGGTGACAAGAAAAGAAAGGTTGCTCAGTAATGGACACACTTGTTCTTCTTTCAGTCCATTTTATGCGTTTCATCCTGCGCCAACTTCAAATGTGTGTGAAATCTTATGGGACTTAATTGCTAAGGTCTTCAGTCCCTAATCTTACACACTACTTAACCTAAATTATCGTAAGGACAAACACACACACCTATGCCCGAGGGAGAACTCGAACCTCCGCCGGGACCAGCCGCACAGTCCATGACTGCAGCGCCACAAACCCCTCAGCTAATCCCGCGCGGCATCCTGCGCCAAGACCAAAGCTCAAACGCGTCGATGCGCTGTTGGTCTTTGGCTTTAAGGGTGGTAGGACATCAAACGGGCCGACTTGGAGCAGGAGAGGCACCACAAGGCATTTTAATTTGCACTGTCTATACTTTTACAAACAAATTCATAAAACTTTCTCAACATGACAAGGAGGGATTCAGAATTCACACTCTTAGCAATGTAAGTTCAAAAATGTAACAAACTAAATTTTTTACGTGTGAAATTTCATCATTTTTTCACTTACTATTGGCTGCATATGTTACTATAGGTACACTTTTCTTTATAAGTCAGAGAGATACTTCGATGAATTTTGCACAGCATACAAACCATACTTACAGGTGTATGAAACTCTAGAATTTTCCAAATCTATTAAAAACTGTGGTAAAAATTGAGATAATTAACCATAAAATTTGAGTTTTTTCTAAACATGAAGTTTAAAATGTAACAGCTCATTCATTTTTTCATTAATTAAATAAATTCTAGAGTTTCATACACCTGTAAGTATGGTTTGTATGCTGTGCAAAATTCATCGACGAATCTCTATTACTTATGAAGGTAAGTGTACCTATAGTAACAAATGCAGCCAATAGTAAGTGAAAAAATGATGAAATTTCACACGTAAAAAATTTAGTTTGTTATATTTTTGAACTTACATTGCTAAGAGTGTGAATTCTGAATCCCTACTGGTCATGTTGAGAAAGTTTTATGAATGTGTTTGTAAAAGTATAGACAGTGGAAATTAAAATGTCGTGTGGTGCCTCTCCTGCTCCAAGTCGGCCCTTTTGACGTCCTACCCCCGTTAAGGGTGCACGTCTCTCTACGCTCCTCTGCAGTGGTGCAAAAGCGTGGCGCCCTGCATGTCACTCCCGGGCACAGTCGCAATTCAAACAGCAAGGTGTTGTGAAAAAGACCACAGTTCAGAAGTTCATGCGAGCTGTAAGGAGGGCTAATGATGTCACACTGACACAAAATTTCACCAAAAGTTTTGCCCAACGCCACCGAAGACGTGTTACACGACGCGAAGGTCATCGTGCTCACCCTCACCGCTTTTTCAACGTCTCTGTGATTAATGAGAGAACCGCGATGCCCTACGTTGATATCAAGCAGTTTTCTTATGAGTGGCTGAGTAAAACATTTCAGACACACCGTCTCTCCGAATCTACACGAAAAGGCCTTAGGAAGTGGCTTGAATGGGATCAATGAAACCACTCTTCGGTATTGATTCCCACACATCTCGCGGTCGACAACAACGAATCTAAGTGTGATTACCAACAGGACAACGAGCCTGACAACAGTTGACACCACTCTCACCCCCCGTACTTTTCAACCCTTTTCTAAGGACATTGTGGGCCAGAAACCACGTTGAATGGTATCACACTCTTTTGGGGTGAAGTGCGACCATCATTTCTGTTCTGATGCACAAGCTCAAACCGCCAGGGATCATTGAAAACCATTCGACGAAGCACCAAAGAGTCTTTGCTTTCTCAGCTCTCCTGGAAATTCGGAAATTTGTGGTAAGTTCAAGTGGGACCAAACTGCTGAGGTTATACATCCCTAGGCTTACACACTACCTAATCTAACTTAAGCTAACTTACGCTAAGGACAACACACACATACCCATGGCCAAGGGAGGACTCTAACCTCCGACGGGGGGATCCTCGTGAACCGTGACAAGGCGCCTCAGACCACGCGGCTATCCGTGGGGAAAAGTCCCAGGCGCTTGCTGACAAGCGGTTCCTTTGATACCTCTCTGGCTCCAGATGCCTATTAACAGGCGCTAGAGCAGCAGCGTAGCCAGCCTGCACCCGACTAGGCCTTCCATCACAGGTTGCCTATGTAGCAATACAATTTCGTGGTGCTCAACAAAAGTGGGTGACTGGCGTTGCCGAAGTGGAAGGACTTAGAGGGACCCTTTGTAGTTTTATTCACACATGTTTTAATATCGCAACCTTCCTCAATCACGCCACAGAAGGGCGCCAAACAGGCGAAAAAAATCCATAATAATGCATGCTATCTCGGATAGCGAATGGCTTTGAACGATTGCTAGTGGTTCCACCCTTTACACCAGAAGAAAAATTGCGGTCGCACTGCGCTCCAAAGGGGTGCGATCACTGTCAGTGGGGTTGGTTGCCCACGATGTCTTTACAAAAGGGTTGAAGGTTGAATTGTACAGGGAGCCTCAGCATTGTAGAGAACGCTATCCTGCTGCTCATCATACTGCGATTTGTCATGTTCGACAGCGAAAGTGTGGGGAACCAAGGAAAAGCGGTGATTTCATCGATTCCATTTATGCCACTCCCTAAAGCCTTCCTGTGTCGATTCTAAACGGCAGTGCGTCTGAAAAGTTTGCCCCGACCACCTGTAAGAAAACCGCATGATTTCAACGCTGCGCGTCGCAGTTCCCACCTCCGTTGTGGAGGCGTCAAAAGAAGGGCTGACGCGTCAGTAAGAGGGGCTCCACGACCTTGCCACCGAGTGACACATCGACGTCGGCATTGAACAGAACTGTGTTGAAATATGGTGCGAAACTGACGTTATCCCACCTTACACGTCAAATGAATTTCTGAGCTGTGGCCTTTTGTTTCTTCCGCCTGTGTCGACGCATTGTTGTTTGAAGCGTCGCCGAATGCTAGGATGACGTCGCAGACCGCCACGATTTCACATCATTACAGAGGAAGGTAGTAGGAACCTTTGAGTCAAATTTCGAATTTTTTCGTTACAGTGGTAGAAAATTACTGGCTTTCGAAAAAGTTACCCTTTATCCCGTGTTGCATCTTGTATATTTACTTGTAGGGTTATACGTATACTAGGACATGTTATGATAAATACACGTTTTAACGAATAAATAAACTACCCATGTTAACAAATCAGGACAGTCACATTCTCTGTTGTTGTCAGTATTTCGTAGTGCTGTGAAGATGGTTAAAGTTATCTGCGAGACAAACATGCTGAAAGGGAGTGACAAACATATACTACTTAGTGTTAACCAGTTTACAGAAAAATAGCGTGGTGCGCCCCAATCGCTCCCTAACTCCTAGATAATGGCCTCTTCTCAGAGCTATCTGTCCTCAAACAAAAGGTGACTCTGCCTCGGGAAAATTCACACACTTAGCCCACGAAAAAAGTGGCTAGCCTATCTGCTTATTTCTACAGAAAATATATTCCTTGCGTCTCTATGAAGTCGTAAAATAACATACCAAAAATAATACGGTAATGTTACAACCAGCTTCGGTTAGCGTAAGCCATTCAGTTCTACAGTCACATGAGATGATTTATGGCGTGTATGTGCTTGGGTAGCGTAAGAAACTGCAAAAAAGGTGGGAATTTAAGGAGATGGGACCTGGATAAACTAAAAGAACCAGAGGTTGTAGAGAGTTTCAGGAAGAGCATAAAGGAACAATTGACAAGAATGGGGGAAAGAAATACAGTAGAAGAAGAATGGATAGCTTTGAGGGATAAAGTAGTGAAAGCAGCAGAGGATCAAGTAGGTAAAAAGACGAGGGCTAGTAGAAATCCTTGGGTGACAGAAGAAATACTGAATTTAATTGATGAAAGGAGAAAATGTAAAAATGCAGTAAATGAAGCAGGCAAGAAGAAATACAAACGTCTCAAAAATGAGATCGACAGGAAGTGCAAAATGGCTAAGCAGGCATGGCTAGAGGACAAATGTAAGGATGTAGAGGCTTACCTCACTAGGGGTAAGATAGATACTGCCCACAGGAAAATTAATGAGACCTTTGCAGAAAAGAGAACAACTTGTGTGAATATCAAGGGCTCAGATGGAAACCCAGTTCTAAGCAAAGAAGGGAAAGCAGAAAGGTTCAAATGGCTCTGAGCACTATGGGACTTAACTACTGTGGTCATCAGTCCCCTAGAACTTAGAACTACTTAAACGTAACTAACCTAAGGACATCACACACATCCATGCCCGAGACAGGATTCGAACCTGCGACCGTAGCAGTCGCGCGGTTCCGGACTGCGCGCCTAGAAACGCTAGACCACCGCTGCCTACCAAAGCAGAAAGGTGGAAGGAGTATATAGACGGACTATACAAGGGCGATGTTCTTGAGGAGAATATTATGGAAATGGAAGAGGATTCAGATGAAGATGAAATGGGAGATACAATACTGCGTGAAGAGTTTGACAGAGCAATTAAAGACCTGAGTCGAAACAAGGCCCCCAGAGTAGACAACATTCCATTGGAACTACTGACAGCCTTGGGAGAGCCAGTCCTGACAAAACTCTACCATCTGGTGAGCAAAATGTATGAGACAGGCGAAATACCCTCAGACTTCAAGAAGAATATAATAATTCCAATCCCAAAGAAAGCAGGCGTTGACAGATGTGAAAATTACCGAACTGTCAGTTTAATAAGTCACGGCTGCAAAATACTAACGCGAATTCTGCACAAACGAATGGAAAAACTGGTAGAAGCCGACCTCGGGGAAGATGTTTGGATTCCGTAGAAATATGGGAACACGTGAGGCAATACTGACCCTACGACTTATCTTAGAAGCTAGATTAAGAAAAGGCAAACCTACGTTTCTAGCATTTGTAGACTTGGAGAAAGCTTTTGACAATGTTGACTGGAATAATCTCTTTCAAATTCTGAATGTGGCATGGGTAAAATACAGGGAGCGAAAGGCTATTTACAATTTGTACAGGTACCAGATGGCAGTTATAAGAGTCGAGGGAAGCAGTGGTTGGGAAGGGAGTGAGACAGGGTTGCAGCCTCCCCCCGATGTTATTCAATCTGTATATCGAGCAAGCAGTAAAGGAAGCAAAAGAAAAATTCGGAGTAGGTATTAAAATCCAAGGAGAAGAAATAAAAACTTTGAAGTTCGCCGATGACATTGTAATTCTGTCAGAGACAGCAAAGGACTTGGAAGAGCAGTTTAACGGAATGGACAGTGTCTTGAAAGGAGGATATAAGATGAACATCAACAAAAGCAAAACGAGGATAATGGAATGTAGTCGAATTAAGTCGGGTGATGCTGAGGGAATTAGATTAGGAAATGAGACACTTAAAGTAGTAAAGGAGTTTTGCTATTTGGGGAGCAAAATAACTGATGATGGTCGATGTAGAGAGGATATAAAATGTAGACTGGCAATGGCAAGGAAAGCGTTTCTGAAGAAGAGAAATTTGTTTACATCGAGTATATATTTAAGTGTCAGGAAGTCGTTTCTGAAAGTATTTGTATGGAGTGTAGCCATGTATGGAAGTGAAACATGGACAATAAATAGTTTGGACAAGAGGAGAATAGAAGCTTTCGAAATGTGGTGCTACAGAAGAATGTTGAATATTAGGTGGGTAGATCACGTAACTAATGAGGAGGTATTGAATAGGATTGGGGAGGAGAGAAGGTTGTGGCACAACTTGACTAGAAGAAGGGATCGGTTGGTAGGACATGTCCTGAGGCATGAAGCGATCACAAATTTAGCATTGGAGGGCAGCGTGGAGGGTAAAAATCGTAGAGGGAGACCAAAGGATGAATACACTAAACAGATCCAGAAGAATGTAGGCTGCAGCGCGTATTGAAAGATGAAGAAGCTTGCACAGGATAGAGTAGCATGGAGAGCTGCATCAAACCAGTCTCAGGCCCGAAGACCACAACAATAACAGCGTAAGTCATCTACATAAAACTTAAGTGAAGTGCTACTGGTAGCACATACGAACTGAGCACCAGATGGTTAATTGATAAATGATTATTACCGGATCTGTTATAATTTATGCATGTTACTTATGCTGCCAACGTACACACATATCACATATCTTTCTCGTGTAAGTTTGGAAAACAGACAGCTTATGATAGTCGAAACCGGCCAAGAATAAATTCCTTAGCAAGTGCAATGGGTAGCTATATATTTCACCTTTAGTTACAAGGAGTGTTTGAAAAGTCCATGCAAAGTCCGAGATATGGCACCACTAGCTCGTATCGAGGCCACGTTTAGTTAGTAGCATCTTTGGTAAGAACGCACACCAAGTTTCAGCCATATTGGTCTATTTCTTTGTGTTAGGCATTCGTGTGAATCAAGGAAGTCGCGTAATTGTCAAAAAATGGACGAAAAAGCATTTCGTGTGGTGCTTAAACATTACTTTATGACAGGCAAAATGCCTCAGGAGACCAAGGAAAAGCTTGATAAACACTACGGTGACTCTGCACCTTCGATTAGAACAGTTTATAAGTGGTTTCAAAATAATTTTCGGAGTGGCCACATGGGCACAAGTGATGCTGAACGTTCAGGACGCCCTGTGGAGGTTACGAATCCAGAAATCATTGATAAAATCCATGATATGGTGACGGATGACAGAAGAGTTAAGGTGCGTGAGATTGCTAGTGCTGTGGGCATCTCGAATGAACGGGTACATAATATTTTTCATAAACATTTGGACATTAGAAAGCTATCCGCAAGATGGGTTCCGCGATTGCTCACGCTTGACCAAAAACGGAATCGTGTGAAGTGTTGCAAGGATGGTTTGCAGCTGTTCAGGAAGAATCCGCAGGACTTTAAGCACCATTTTGTCACTGTGGGTGAAACATGGATACATTACTATACTCCTGAGACCAGTCAACAATCTAAACAATGGGTTACCAAGTGAGAATCTGTACCAAAAAAGGTGAAGACCATTCCTTCGCCGGAAAGGTTATGGCGACCGTCTTTTGGGATTCGCGAGCGATAATCCTCATCGACTATCTGGAAAAGGGTAAAACTATTACAGGTGCGTATTATTCATCGTTATTGGACCGTTTGAAAACCGAGCTGCAAGAAAAACGCTGGCGATTGGACGACAAAAAAGTCCTTTTCCATCACGACAGTGCACCAGCACACACCTCAGCAGTTGCGGTCGCAAAATTAAAGGAAATACGATTCCAACTCGTTTCACATCCCCCCTGTTCTCCAGACTTGGTTCCCTCGGACTACTATTTGTTCCCCAATCTGAAGAAATGGCTAGCGGGACAAAGATTTTATTCAAACGGTGAGGTGATTGCAGCAAATAATAGCTATTATGCTGCCTTGGACTATTCCTATTGTTCGGAAGGGATCTACAAATTAGAACAGCGTTGGACGAAGTGTATATGTCTAATAAGAGACTATGATGAAAAATAAAAAAGGTTTACGCCAAACACGTAAGTAGTTTTTATTTTTGCTTGGACTTTTCAAACGCCCCTCGTATATCACAATTCCTCAAGCGATGGCCATCATGGATACGACACTGATAATTTTACTATGAGTTATTCAGCTCTCTAATCCACTTACCTTGGTTTTAGTTTTACACAAGATACATACAAGATACATTTTCAGGTCTTTTATAACACACTATCAGTATAGCAATGTTCCACTTCACACCAATGACAGTTTACAACACAAAGAAACGACAAAGGAAACAGCGGACACGCAGCGACGATTTTGGGGTAAGCCCTGCCGAGCTACGGAGTTACGAAAATAAAAACGACGGACAGTGCGTCCATTACAGTCAGTCCATAGTGAGCTCAGACGCTGATTCAACCCCGTAAAGTCACTGTACTTCCTGCCTTCTATCACAGCTGCCAGTCCCAGCAATCTATTGTTTGGTACGAAGCATGGTTATTTGACTGCAATTCAGTAACCGTGATACAAAGTATTGCACGTGTACTGTGTGGGTTGTTGTTGCTGCTATATTGTACCGCATTTCAACGTGAGCGTCTTTAAAAACCGCTTCCACAGTTGTTCTAGTTCCGTGAGATATTTCGGGCATCACAGACGATCAACACCAAAACTGAGTTGTCAGTGTTGCATGAGACGCTATCCCCGGCAGTGCCAGTCCTCTTCCTGAAGTACGTGCCGTTTTTCGCCTCTGTCCGCAAACTCCGTTGACGTGAATTCGCTATAGATAGCCTATATATTTGTGTAAGTATTCTACCTACTCTGGAGCACCGAACATAATGTTTACCACCCTTTCTTAGCGACACCACCTGCTGCCTACTACGGTTTCGCTCTATCCTTCTCCCACAATGACATTCCAGTTACAGATTACTATTTTATAGTATCCTTGATTATCGCCCATTAGTTGGTCATCATTCCTGAAGTTGACGTATTCAAATGGATAATCAATGTACAGGCTGAAGAAGAAACGACACCCTTGGCGGTCGGCATGCCGTTCCTCATCGCAATTCAAGACAAAAGTGTATCTAGCAAAATCTAGTCCCGAAAGTAGGTGTAAAAGAAATGTCAGTTAAAGAACGAGGCTCTATCAACGCTGTAACTGCTTGCAGGGTGGCCAAGAACAAATAGGATGAACACTGAGCTGTCCCATTAGCTCAGTGAGACAATGCAGTGTCTTGAGGAACGGATGTGCAGATTTGCCGATTTCCGTGTTGCGTTCGCGCCAAACTTATTTTTTTCTGTTAAAGCTTAAAATTGTTTGCAATTTATACCTCCACAGTGGAGTCTCTTGTGTATTCCTTTCTGTTACTGTTATCCTCTTTTACATTAAGGCATTGACTTCTTACAGGCGTATACGACCACTTCCTTCCATCCATGACACAACTAAAGCCAACAGAAAATACTGGTGCATACGTTAATATCGTTTGTATCGCATTAAGTACAAAAGAACTCAATAGATAGGTCACACTAGATTGCACATTACGCTATTCACAACAATTCTATTGTGTACGTTTAACGTCTAGGTTCTCTTTATAGAGCCAGTACGTATACGTACGAGCAATGTTCAATTTAGAAAAGATGTTCAAAGCGACCACCTTGCATTTGCAAACACTTCGACACTTGCTGGATCATGCTCTGCTGGACCCTATGCAATACACCCGCGTCCACCACTGCCGAAGCGGCATGCACGCGAGCTATACCTCACGTATATCCATGGGTGGAGTACTATAGACTTGTTGCTATATCTAGTGCATTGAAGTCCGAGGAACGTGAAGGCCAGAATATTGGACCTTTACGACTAATCCATTTCCCTGAAAACATTTTATTTAAATAGTTACGAACATTCATTCCAAAATGCGGCGGTGTACCATCACGCTGAAATGATACCTGTCGCCTAGCACCAAGTGGAACGTTTACTAGTCAGGCGAAGTACTGCAAAGAAACGTGCGATACGGAGGCGCATTCAGCTTGTCCTGGAGTAGGTAAGAGCCCAAAAGCACCCCTTCCACGATTCCAGTTCACAGGTTTATGCCAAAGTGTGCCTGAAAACCACGTTCACGGGTGACATATGGCTATTCTGCAGGTTGAAAATACATTACGAGTGAAGCTAGATTCGTCTTTTCATGTCACATTATTTATAAAATGTTCTTTATCTTCCACTTGGTGCCGAGGCCACGCACAAAAGTGTACTCGTCAAACGCAATCTTCTGGTCGCTGGTGAGAGTTAACGTGTAATGATATAGATCTACATCTACGTGATTACTCTGCTATTCACTATAATGTGCCTGGCAGAGGATTCAATGAACCACCTTCAAGCTGTCTCTCTACCTTTCCACTCTCGAAAGGCGCGCGGGGAAAACGAACATTTAAATTTTTCTGTGCGAGCCCTGATTTCTCTTATTTTATCGTGATGATCATTTCTCCCTATGTAAGTGGGACTCAACAGAATGTTTTCGCAATCGGAGGAGAAAACTGGTCATTGAAATTTCATGAAAGGATATCGTCACAATGAAAAACGCCTTTGCTTTAATGATTGCCACTCCAATTCACGTATCATGTCTGTGGCATTATCTCCATTACTTCGCGAAATACAGAACTAGCTGCCCTTCTTTGTACTTTTCCGATGTCATCCATCAGTCCCACCTGATGCGGTTCCCACACCGCACAGCAATACTCCAGAATAGGGCGGACAAGCGTGGTGTAAGCAGTCTCTTTAATAGACCTGTTGTACCTTCTAAGTGTTACTGCAATGAATCGCAGTCTTTGGTTTGCTCTACCCACAACATTATCTATGGGATCATTCCAATTTAGGGTATTTGTAATTAATGGCTCCGAGCACTATGCGACTTAACTTCTGAGGTCATCAGTCGCCTAGAACATAGAACTAATTAAACCTAACTCACCTAAGGACATCACACATATCCATGCCCGAGGCAGGATTCGAACCTCGCTCGGTTCCAGACTGTAGCGCCTAGAACCGCACGGCCACTCCGGCCGGCTGTTTGACTTATCGCGTAATCGAAATTTAGCGTATTTCCTTTAGTACTCATGTGAATAACTTTTCTTTATTCAGGGTCAACTGGCACTTTTAGCACCATACAGATATCTAATTTAAATCATTTTGCAATTATTTTCGGTCGTCTGATAGCTTTACAAGACGGTAAATGACAGCATCATCTGCAAACGATATAAGACGGCTACTGAGATTTTCTCCTATGTCGTTAATATAGATCAGGAACAATAGAGGGCCTATAACACCTCCTTGGGGAACGCCGGATATTACTTCTGTTTTATTCGATGACTTATCATCTATTACTGCGAACTGTGACCTTTCTCATAGGAAATCAGGAATCTAGTCGCACAACTGAGGCGCGCAGTTTGGTGAGAAGACGCTTGTGAGGAACGGTGTCGCAAGCCTTCTGAAAATCTAAAAATATGGATTCAATTTGACACTTCCTGTCTATAGCACTCATTACTTCATGAGTATAAAAAGCTAGTTGTGCTTCGCAAGAACGATATTTTCTGAATCCGTGCTGACTATGTGTCAATAAACCGCTGTCTCCGAGGTACTTCATAATGTTCGAATACAGTATATGTTCCAAAACCCTACAGCAAATCGACGTTAGTGATATGGGCCTGTAATCCAATGGATTACTCCTCCTTCCCTTTTTGGGTATTGGTGTGACTTGAGCAATTTTCCAGTCTTTAGGTACGGATCTTTCTGTGAGCGAGGAGTTGTATATAATTGCTAAATATGGAGCTATTGTATCAGCATACTCTGAGAGGAACCTGACTGGTATATTATCTGGATCGGAAGCCTTGCCTTTATTAAGTGATTTAAGCTGCTTTGCGACACCGAGGAGATCTTATTCTATGTTTCTCATCTTGGCAGTTGTTCTTGATCGGAATTCAGGAATATTTACTTCGTCTTCTTTGGTGAAGGAGTTTCGGAAAACCGTGATTAGTAACTCTGCTTTTAGTGGCAATGTCATGAGTGACTTCACCGTTGTTATCGCGCAGTGAAGGTATTGATTGCGTCTTGCCACTGGTGTGCTTTATGTATGACAAGAATCTCTTCGGCTTTTCTGCGAGATTTCGAGACAGAATTTCGTTGTGGAAATTATTAAAAGCATATTGCACTGAAGTACGCTCTATGTTTCGAACTTCTGCAAAACTTTGTCACTCTTGAGGATTTTGCGTTCTTTTAAATTTGGCATGCTTTTTTCGTTGATTCTGCAACAGCGATCTGACTCGTTTTGTGCATTATGGGGCAACAGTATCATTACTCATTAATTGACGTGGTATGTATCTTTCAATTGCTGTCGATACTATCTCTTTGAAATCATTCCACAGTTTTCCTACGCTTATATGACCAGATCGGAAGGATTGCAGACTGTCTCTTAAAGTGGTGTTAAGAGAATTTCAGCTTTTTTAAATAGACATACTTTTCTTTTCTTTTTGGTGGTTGTAGGTGTCATGGTATTCAGCCTAGCAGCAACTGCCTTGTTGTCTCTAATCCCTGTATTCGTCACGATACTCACTATTTGTCCAGCATTATTTGTTGCTTAAGAGGTCAAGTATGCTTTCGCAACCATTTAGGCTTCGAGTGGGCTCATGAACTAGTTGTTCAAAATAATTATCTGCAAAAGCATTCAGTACAATTTCGGATGACGTTTTATACCTGCCGCCGGCTTTAAATATATAATTTTTCCTGCGTACCAAAAACAGATTAAAGTCACCACCGACTATAATTGTATGAGTGGGCTACCTATTTGAAATGAGACTCAGGTTTTCTTTGAATTGTTCAGCTACTATATCTTCTGAGTCGGGGGGTCAGTAAAACGATCCAGTTAATAGTTTAGTCCGATTGTCAAGTATAACCTCTACCTACACTATTTCGCAGGAACTATCTACTTCAATATCACTACAAGGCAAACTACTTCTGACTGCAGTAAGTACTCCACCACCAACTGTATCTAATCTATCCTTTCTGAACACTGCTAGACCGTTTGAGAAAATATCTGCTGAGCTTATTTCCGGCTTTAGCCAGCTTTCTGTACCTATAACTCTTTGAGCTTGAGTGCTTTCGATTAGGGCTTGGAGCTCTGGTTCTTTCCCAACACAGCTACGACAGTTTACAACTACAATACCGATCATTTCGACAACTGACTTACTGTGTTTTACCTGCCCCCTTTTAGACGGACGTCCTTTCTGTGGTTCCCTGAGGCCCTCTAATCTAAAAAATTGCCCAGTCCCTACCACACAGCCCCCGCTTCCCGTGTAGCCACTTCCTGTGGGTAGTGGACTCCTGACCTGTTACGCAGAACCCGGAAACCCACCACCCGAAGGCGCAAGTCAAGGAATCTGCAGCCTACGGGTCACAGAACCGCCTGAGCCTCTCATTCGGACCCTCCACTCAGCTCTGCACCAAAGGACCACAGACGGTTCTATCGATGATGCTGCAGATGGTGAGCTTCGCCTTAATCTCGGAAGCAAGACTGCCAGTCTTTACCATTTCCACTAGCCGCCAGAAACCACAGAGAATCTCCTCCGATCCAATGCGACATAAGTCATTGGTACCGACCTGAGCCGCCATCTGCAGTTGGCTGCACCCTGTACTTTTCATGGCACCCGGATGCAGTTCTTCATCGTGAAACACTTCAACAACCCGACTTTGAAATATCTGGAACTGCCTTGCAATATCACGGGTACTTCACCGTGGTGATTGGTGAACGGTTTCAAGAATCACGTCCCACGTTCGTGGATTACAGTTACTCCTTGGACGACCTCTATCCATTACTTGGGGGGCGAAGATTGCCGGTTTGCTGATGCTATTGCTCCAGGCGATGAAAAACATTCTTATCGGGATGGCGCCTTTGAGGGTACCGTGCAGCATACGCACGAGCGGCAGCAGCACCTTGGTTATCCAGCACTAAAAACATATCTACGTATTCATTGTCTGTGTTCTCCATCGGGTAGCCGACCTACATTAACCTGACAGGACCAGTTATGGTTATGCACTACGCAGTTAGTAGACAAATGCATGCAGTTTAATGGATCACACTAACATCGGATAGGCTGTTGTCATGTGACAAAATGATGTCCTGTTTATAAACGCCAAGAACTAAGGAATGGACGTCTAAAAGCAAAAAAGGAAAAGAGAAACCTGGCGAGGATTTGAACCATAGGTGGGTGGGGGTTTGATGTCACAGCAGCTTACTCAATAAGCTACGACGGCCGGAATGGCAGTGAGAGGTGACACATGTTCCTCTGTAGACTCCTGTGCGCTCTGCGATATGACAGTGTTGCCAGCCCCTCGTTTTGATATATGCGTTTTAAAAGTGCACCCGATCTGATTTTGATAGGTGAATTTTTGTCTTGGATCTGGATGAGGAATCTCATGCCGACCTCGAAGTGGGGCGTTTTCCTTTACCCGGTATATTTTTGTACTCCTTTCAGTTTTACAAGAACAACCACGTTGCTACCAATGTCTACATTTCCTGTACACTTAATCAGTTCCTTTATCTGGAGCTTTGCATATTGAGCAAATCAAAGGAGCGATCTATATTTTAGTTGTCATGTAAAAATCATATATAGTAAAAAGCACCTTGTGCAAATGGGTATGTTCACACATAGCACTCCACTGAGACTTATTAGTTATTACAATGCAAGACATATGGTAAAACAAGCAAATTTGTACAAATGCTTACGTTTACATGACATGATGTCATTAAGCACCGCGTAGCTCTTCTCGCCCCCATGTGCCAGAGCTTATCCCTCGACAGTCACGTGCATAGAGCCAATTTACGCAAAATTCATATCATTCACATACTTTTGAAAACGGTGCAAAATTCTGATCGCTGGATACTTTCGAACATGTCAAAAATTTACTCAGAATTTAGTTCTTTCGGACACTTGGGGACATGGCGCGGACTTGCTTCGCTAAAGGCCAGTGAAATGCGTAAAACTGTACATTAGGCTTCATATTTGTCTTATTCTTTACTGCTTTCCAGTCATTCACCTAGAACAGTTTTTAAAAATACAATGCTACAAGACGCTGATCCTATATAGCTGTTATGGCCACTTTGTCTCCCTCTGTCTGTTTAAACTCAACCTGCAGGTGCACATCGCCTTGACTAAGTTTCCTATTCATTCTGGCACCGACTCGTTGATGCGTAGACGCTCTTTGATGCGTAGACGCTCTGTGTATAGAATACGAAAATGGCTGTGACTATGACTGTGCCAAAGAAATACTGGAAATTTTGTCTAAATTTCCGGATGCATACGATCGTATTCCGCAAGGATGCAGCTAACAGACATGTTGAACACCCTGAAACCACTAAACCAGCTAACATGTCGATAAAGCAACCATTTCCTCCGTCGATATAGTAAATGACGTTCTATCAGTTGATTGCAGCCACTATTCGAAGAAAAATGCTGTCTAGTTGGTACCAGCTGCCATAACTAGACTCCATTCTTGCCACAGCTTCATAACGTTGAGACCATCTCTGAAGGGAAATCACCAAGCTAAGAGACTTACAAAATGCAGGACGAACTACCACTGGTTCACCACATGTCTTATATTACGCAGAGCGCTCTGAACCTTTACTTTAGAGACATAAAATGCATGGTGGGGCAAATGCTTCCTTACCGAAAAGGCATTGAATGGTTCTGCCGAGAAACACAGAATGACTATAACATGCTGTGGTGTACGAAAATAGGAAATTTCTGCAATAAGAAAGTTCTACTGTTACTTAAAATAATGTTCCTTTTAACACCGACAAATACTGTACGGACTTTAAACAATGAGAACACAGAAACAAAAATTGTGTTCATTCAAACAGCTGCTGTCTAATTCTGCTATGAACCAATGCACAAAGTAGCACTTAAATTAGCACGCTACCTGTCCCGTATATTTAATCATCAAACTGTTGCCACTGCATCTGGTAGTATTAATGATCTCTCCAAAGTGCTGGTATTGACAGTACTATTGGAACTACGCTCTGGTGCCGATGGGCTCTAGAAATGAAAGAAGCAGTTTAACGGTAAAATTTATGTAAAAATTTTATTATGATTTTCTTGTTTACTACACCAGTACGAATACTGTTACCCTTAGTTTGAAATTCACCGATGAGTCAATTACGACCACCCTACCTAATAGCGTGTTGGTGCATCATTAGAACACAACACAGCAGTGAATCTGCCCTGCATGTGTTCGAGATATGCATAGTAGATTTCCGGAGGTATGTGTCTACGTATAGGTCACACAATTCCCGTAAATTACGTCATTGTGGATACGATACTGGCTTCCAGTAGGGTCCCAGATGTACTCCATCGTGCTGATATCAAGCGAATTTGGGGATCAAAACATCAACGTGAGTTAGCTAGCACACTCCTCAAACCACTCCGACGCCTTATTCGTCCGCGACCATTGACGTAGTGCAACAAGAAACGTAATCCATGCGAGCAGACAGCATGTTTCCAACCATCTTGTGTCTCACTGCAACCGTAACTGACGACATTTTTTGGTCAACAAACGTACACGATGTCTGCTGCGGAAGTGTGCACTCAAATCTGTGCTCGGAAAAACTTGGGCCTTCACCTGCATTATACTTGGTCGTCAGATGCGCCACAAAGCGCCACCTCTCCTACTTTACAGAGCTGGGAAACTTTTAATCTCCACGTTTTGTAATGAGGTGTGGACGTCCACACCTTGTCACTTACTCGTGATTTTACATCTCTTCAACAATTTTTCATAAATTCTCATCCCAGCAACATACGAACAGCCGACTAGCCTCACCGTTTTCGGGATGCTCATTGTCAGACATCCAGCACTGGAAACCTATCCTCTACCAGAGTCGCTTATGTCAGTGTATTTTACTATCTGCTCGTCACTAGAATGTGTCCTCATTCATCTATACTCCGAGTGTAGACCTTCCTCGTTGCATGTTCCCGCAACGCTAGCAGCCTGCAGAAAATTTTGCGGTGGGTAGTGATAGTAATCTTTTCGCTTATCAATGTATGAGGGTGAGGTAAATGAAAACTTTAAATATACTTTAAATAGTATTCATTGCGCAGAAGTGGTACAAAGCTGTATCACTTTTCAACATAATCTCCCCTACGCTTAATGCAAGTCCTCCAGCGCTTACAAAGTGCATAAATTCCTTTAGAAAAAGTTCTTTTGGTAGTCTGCGCAACCACTCATGCACCGCGTGGCGTACCTCTTCATCAGAACGGAACTTCTTTCCTCCCATTGCGTCTTTGAGTGGTCCAAACATAGGGAAATCACGTGGGGGCAATGTCTGGTGAGTATGGTGGATGAGGAAGACACTCAAAATGCAGGTCTGTGACTGTTGCAACTGTTGTACTGGCAGTGTGGGGCCTTGCATTGTCATGATGCAAAAGGACACCTGCTGACAGCAATCCACGTCGCTTTGATTCGATTGAAGGCCGCAGATGATTTTTTAGGAGATCTGTGTATGATGCACTGGTGATAGTGGTTCCTCTAGGCATGTAATGCTCCAAAATGACGCCTTTTTCGTCCCAAAAGAGAGTCAGCATAACCTTCCCTCTTCGCAACTTCTTTGGTTTTGGTGATGAGGAATGGCGTCATTCCTCGCTCGCTCTTCGTTTCCGTTTGGTGGCAGTGAACCCAGGTTTCATCCCCAGTAACCATTTTTGCACGGAAGACATCACCTTCTCGTTCAAAGCGCCGAAGAAGTTCTTCACAAGCATCAACACGTCGTTCTCTCGTTTCAGGAGTCAGCTGCCGTGGCACCCATCTTGCAGACACTTTGTGAATCTGGAGCACATCATGCACAATGTGGTGTGCTGACCCATGACTAACCTGTAAACATGCTGCAATGTCATTCAGTGCCACTCGGCGGTTTTCCTTCACTATGGCTTCAACTGCTGCAGTGTTCTGTGGAGTCACAACTCGTTGTGCCTGATCTGGACGAGGAGCATCTTCCACTGAAGTCACATCATTTGCGAACTACCTACTCAATTCGTAGACTTGCTGCTGTGACAAACATGCATCACCGTACTGAACCTTCATTTGTCGATGAATTTCAATAGGTTTCACACCTTCATTACGCAAAAACCGAATAACAGAATGCTGTTCTTCCCTGGTGCAAGTCGCAAGTGGGGCGGCCATCTTTATACTGATACTGTGACGGTATGAGCGCATCTGCACTGTGCTGCCACCTACAGACCATTCTGCATGCTGTTTGTAGCACACTTACCAACTTACAGGATAACGGCGCGAAATTTCGATTTGTTACTTCAAATTTAAAGTTTTCATTTGACTCACCCTCGTACTATTTGTCACGTATATCCTTATCTCTTACACATCATGTAATTTTTTATGTCGTTACATTTTCATTATACGCATTAATTATGAATTTGTATCACAACATAAATACACTGTCCAGTCACAGTGTGATCTCCTGCCTAAAGCACGAAGAACCATCTTTTTCGGCACGGGTCGCTACGAGACGTGCAGGAAGAGACTCAATGGGTTTCTGGAAGGTACCGACGCGGATGTGGAGCCATGCCGACTCCAGCGCTGTGGCCGGCTGCGCTAGGTTTCTCGATTGAGGATCCATGAACTGAACTGCCTCATCGAAGTGGTCTCACAGACTCTCGACTGGGTTTTAGTAGGGGAGTTTGGTGGTCAGGAAAGTACGGTAATCTCAGTCTGGTGGTCTACGAGCAAAGCACATTCACTGACAGCTCTGGTAGATGCCATCGCGAGGAGCAAAAACAAACTGCGTGTGGGTTTGGATTTGGTCCCCAATGGTATATAAACGTTAATCAGTTATACCTTCTAGAATTAGAAGCTCACCCAGGGAATGCCACGAAGATATTCCTCAGACCATAACCCTCCCTCATCTAGCTTGGACCCTCATGACGATTGCTGTTGACGCCAACGACCATGTGTCCAATCGACCATTCACCTGAAAAGGCCGCCACTCGTCACTCATTCAACATCCAGTTGTGGTACTTGCGTGAAAAGTCCAGCCTTCGTGACCGATGAATAGCAGTCAGTGTGGGTGCATGAATCGTTTGCCTGCTGCAGAGGCCTATATGCAACAACGTTCGCTGAACGGTCGTGGAGGAGAAACCGTTGGTAACCTCTTGCTTCGTTTGGGCGATCAGTAGCTCAACGGCTGCATATCTATTCGCCTACACATATCTCACCCCTGTCATCTATGACTAATGGTGCGCCACAGTTGCCTCGGCGCTGGTTTTGTATAGTGTCACTTTGCCATGCACCATATACTTCAACCAAGGCGACACGAGAACTGTTTACAAATTTAGCAGTTTCGGAAATATTTCCACCCTTGGCCCGAAAGCCAAAGATCACGCTCTTTTGGACCTCAGATAAATCGACCAGTATCCTCGTGACGGCAGCGACTGCACTGTTGTCCGCATCCCCCCCAACACACGTCCGACACACTCAACTGCTAGTGCTGCCAGCTGCCGTCTGTGAGTGATCATTGCACGTCGACGTGAAACATAGGCGATGGTCACGTTAGTGTAACTGTACAGTGTAAAAAACGCCTTGCGCAGGGTGGTCCGTTGATCGTGACCGGGCCAAATATCTCACGAAATAAGCGTCAAACGAAAAAACTACAAAGAATGAAACTTGTCTAGCTTGAAGGGGGAAACCAGCTGGCGCTATGGTTGGCCTTCTAGGTGGCGCTGCCGTAGGTCAAACGGATATCAACTACGTTTTTTTTTAATAGGAACCCCCATTTTTATTACATATTCGTGTAGTACGTAAAGAAATATGAATGTTTTAGTTGGACCACTTTTTTCGCTTTGTGATAGATGGCGCTGTAATAGTCACAAACATATGGCTCACAATTTTAGACGAACAGTTGGTAACAGGTAGGTTTTCTAAATTAAAATACAGAACGTAGGTGCGTTTGAACATTTTATTTTGGTTGTACCAATGTGATACATGTACTTTTGTGAACTTATCATTTCTGAGAACGCATGCTGTTACAGCGTGATTACCTGTAAATACCACATTAATGCAATGAATGCTCAAAATAATGTCCGCCAACGTCAATACATTTGGCAATACGTGTAACGACATTCCTCTCAACAACGAGTAGTTCGCCTTCCGTAATGTTCGCAAATGCATTGACAATGCGCTGACGCATGTTGTCACGCGTTGTCGGTGGATCACGACAGCAAATATCCGTCAACTTTCCCCACAGAAAGAAATCTGGGGACGACGCATCCGGCGAACGTGCGCGCCATTCTACCTGTCATGAAATATGCTATTCAATACCTCTTCAACCGCACCCGATCTATGTGCCGGACATCTATCATGTTGGAAGTACATCGCCATTCTGTCATGCACTGAAACATCTTGTAATAACATCCGTAGAACATTACGTAGGAAATCGGCATACAGTGCACCATTTAGATTGCCATCGACACAATGGGGGACAATTATCTTTCTTCCCATAATGCCACACCATACATTAACCCGCCAAGGTCGCTGATGTTCCACTTGTCGCAGCCATCGTGGATTTTCCGTTGCCCAATAGTGCATATTATGCCGGTTTACGTTACCGCTGCTGCTGAATGACGCTTCGTCGGTAAATACAACGCGTGCAAAAAATCTGTCATCATCCCGTAATTTCTCTTGTGCCCAGTGGCAGAACTGTGCACAACGTTCAAAGTCGTCGCCATGCAATTCCTGGTGCATAGAAATATGGTACGGGTGCAATCGATGTTGATGTAGCGATCTCAACACCGATGCTTTTGAGATTCCCGATTCTCACGCAATTTGGCTGCTACTGATATGCGGATTCGCCGCGACAGCAGCTAAAACACCTACTTGGGAATCATCATTTGTTGCAGGTCGTGGTTGACGTTTCACATGTGGCTGAACACTTCCTGTTTTCTTAAATAACGTAACTATCCGGTGAACGGTCCGGACACTTGGATTATGTCGTCCAGGATACCGAGCAGCATAAATAGCACACGCCCGTGGGGCATTTTGATCACAATAGCCATACATCAACACGATATCGACCTTTTCTGCAATTGGTAAACGGTCCATTTTAAAACGGATAATGTATCACGAAGCTAATACCATCCGCACTGGCGGAATGTTACGTGATACCACGTACTTATACGTTTGTGACTATTACAGCGACATCTATCACAAAGCGAAAAAAGTGGTCCAACTAAAATATTCATATTTCTTTACGTACTACGCGAATATGCAATAAAAAATGGGGGTTCCTATTTAAAAAAAACGCAGTTGATATCCGTTTGACCTACGGCAGCGCCGTCTAGCGGTCCAACCATAGCGCCAGCTGGTTTCCCCCTTCAAGCTAGACGAGTTTCGTTCTTTGTAGTTTTCTCATTTGATGCTTATTTCGTGAGATGTTTGGCCCTGTTACTATCAATGGTCCACCCGGTATATTTGAATAAAATAATGTGGTGTAAACCGTCGGGCTTGGCGCTCAAGCGAAGCAACACAATATTTAGTAGCACAACATGGAACTTTAAATTTCTGTGTGGTCACAGGAAAGAATTAAAAGGAGAAGAACAGTTATTTTGGTAAACAAAAGGAAAACATGGTGAATAAATGAGCGTACAGCAACACGGGGACAAAGCTTAATCCAATGACTGTCCTGGGAACAAAATAACAAAAATGTAAACTTTCACGGCCGGAAATATCATGTCCATTATAATTATGCGGGCTGTTATGCCGTGGTCGGTTGATGAATTCTGTGGTGATTCCCAACGTTTCGTCTCCGACTGCGGGAGACATCTTCAAGGGGGTCCGTAGCTCGATGGAAGGTCCAACACACCCACTGGCTCGCTAGTGACTGCCGGTAAATTCCGTGTCCGCGCGCCCCCGCGCCTCGGCGTGACGTCACGCGTTTTGAAAACGTCAGTGAATTGGCCGCTGTCCGTCGCCGTCGATCGCCGTTGCCATCACCCAGTAGTGGACGAGTGGTACTCATCTTCTTTAACACCGGCATCCATATACCGTTTAATTTGACGCCCTCCTCCTTTCGGTTGAAATTATTTGGGTGTTTAGCGATTTCGATTGCCTCCCTGTAGAGCCTTTCGTAGTATCCGCTCGTGGCCGCTAGTACTTGCGTCTCCTCGAAACGAATATTGTGGTTCCCTGGCTGGAAAGCATGCTCCGCAACAGCTGATTGTTCCGTTTCTCCTCTTCTACAATTTCCCTTGTGCTCTTCCAAACGTTTAGAAACAGTTCTTTTGGTGGCACAAAATAACAGCATTTGGCTTTCGTGCTGTGTCTCAATCACGTTCTTAATTGAAGTACGTCACGTAATCTTCTAAGAAATTGCAGCTACAGGCGATGCTACCAGCCCTGTTGTTGACAACGGCTCCAGGCGTGTCTAATCGAGTAACGACCTACAGAGAGAACAGATAAACAAGCAAGAGCCGGTACTAATGAACGTTCATTCACTGCCAGTCTATGATTGTCGTCGTATTTTCGCAGAGCATATAATATCCTGCGCAGTATATCTCGAGTTTCCGAATGTGACAGACCAGAATCAGGAGGAGGGAAAAAGTTGTTTAATGAAGTTTTTTCACCTACATGTGATTTCAACATTTGAGAGCAAGTTTATTCTTTGTATGAAATTATTGTCGTCTGTAACGGCACCATTTCAGAAGTGAACTGTGGCTGGGAAAAAGACCAGTCCCACAAGAACCCTCAACCATTGTAAATGTACTAGTTTCACTTTTCTTACTTTTATTGAGTCACTAGGTGAGTACGCGGCGTTGCCGGTTATGCATCTATTCCACTGTTCTATTAGTCCATTTTCTTCTTCCCCCTGTCCCTATCCATTTCCTCTATCACCCCCTCCCTGTCCACCTCTTTCCCCCTTCTCTCACACCAATCGGAGGCTGGTAGTTTTAATCCCGGCAGTATTTCTTTCCAGATTGCAACTAATATATGTACCAAATTTGACTGAAACCTTTCCAGGAGTTTAGGCTTGGCTTTTTACCTGTGAAGTTGCCCGCGTACGCACATTTCAAATTCAGTTCACGTTTATGTAACATATTTCACACGTATTGGTACACATATTTACTTGTATCTGTGGCGAATTTTGCCGTGCAGTTTCATTTTCATGCAACTCAAAATTTATGATACCTTATCCCCTGAAATATGTGTCATACAATGAAATATTTTTCCAGGTAAATTCAGCGGCATATGTTGACACTGTCTGCGAAATGTGCTGCAAATAGATTTACTACCTACGAAGTAATAAATTAAAAGGTCTTGTATGATTCAATATTTTTTCACTCATACCAATGTTTATGATTTCACATCTTCTGAACTATGTGTCGTACAGCGACATAATTTTTCTGGTACACTCGATGATATATTTGAATAGTGTCTGTCAAACGTGTCGCGAAAACCGTGAATGGTAAAGAAGTAATAAATTAAAACGTCATATTTCTGGCGGCAGTTTTATTTCATAACCAGCGAAAATTTGTTCTGCAACAAATTTTTCATTTCATCATTTTGTGTGGGTTTTCAGCAAAAATAGTTCCGTAAAGGTTTGAAATTATGTGTAAAATTTTTTGAAAGTCACTGAGTGCTCTAATTGTGAAATACCGGATGAGTAAAGTGTGGGTAGTTGCTCGTCGAAGGCTATACAATGTTTTTTCGCCCCCACTTCTCATACCTTCATTAAGTAGGTCGTTCTCATGCCAGCGGCCTTTTTTTTTTTTTTCAGACAGTAACTGATATGCGAACTAAGTCTGGTTCACATCGGTCTGGTGGTTTACAGTGGTTTATTTGATGTGGAACATACATTCACTTTTGTTGTATGTATGGATGAATACAGAGGCATTGTGCAAAATCTGTTTACGAGTTCTAGAAATACAGTGTAGCCAAATTGCCTCGAAAATTGAGTTATGGCGTCAGTCCCTCTCTGCTTATTCGGCTTTCCATGCATTTTTTTCCAACGACTGGTTACTTGGCTGGGAACATGATAGTATATGTGTGAATCTGGATCGGTCAGCTGTTCCATCTCAATAGTCACCTCGTCATCATTCTGAAAACGTTGATAGCTGAAAGAAGCAGCATGAGCGATTGTCTCCTTTGCCAAGTGATTAGGGGCATTGTCCTGTACGAAAACCTTCCTCATGGAAAAGTTCTTGCCACACTTCACCATGACAGCCTCCCATAACCTCGTCAAGTGATTTCGGTAGTGTAGTGCGTTTTATGTAAGTTGCAACTTTTTATCTTTGACTCACCGGAGGGGTAGCGACGACGTTGCCCAGGTAACGCCAGTGACGAGCCGGCTTTCCTACCACGTCGCCTACGGTTCGGCTGGTAAAGCGCCCCGTTGCCACGCGGTGGATAAAATAACGCGTGATGTCACACGTTAAATCCATCGTGTGCGTCAGCTCTCTTTGAGAAATGGCAATTTTTAGTGTCGAAGTGTTATGTAGTCATAAGGTGCTGTGAACGAGTGTTTTTTGTTGGGGTAGCATTAATAATAACAGCGCAGCATGTCTGAACACGAGATTAGAATAAAAGCGGTCGTTCAAGGACACTTTCATCGGCTGCGAAGATATCGAACACTGGAAGGGGAATTCCGCTCCGTGGTCAAGGCTGCAAATTTGTGTGGTTGGCTTGTACACAGTTATTTTGAACCTGAGGGCAATAGTGGGAGTCCGATGACAGATGTTACAAGAGTAGTGGACAGAACTGCTGTGAAATGGGAAGGAAAAGGAAAGAAGGTTATCCACTAGAAACTCCAGGTAAGAATATAAGTTCCAACAGATGACCAATCAAGAGGGACGTATTCCAGCACGATGCAATGATCAGACATTTATATCCTTATTATCAATGCAAGGGATCCCTCACATTCAGTAAACCTCTTTTCAGTCTCTAAGAAGGGGAGCTTTAATAGGAATAAATCGTCACTAGAAAATTATCTTCACATGCTTCGTTTCCGGTACGAAAAATTTTTTCGTCTCGGACGTTTATCACTGAGAGGTGTGACATAGTGGCCCGCAGATGCCATATATACGAGCCGTGACGGCATTTGGTTCAAAGAAATTGTGTAGTTGGACGAGACTGGATTCATGCGTTCACACGTCGACATTTGGATGGACGAAGCGCACAGCAGGAAGGACGACAAAAGCATCGTTAGACAATGGTGAAGTCGAACATGGCACGAATAAGATGGTGTTAAAGTAACGCTGTACAAGACAAAAACTCTGCGCCACCTGGTCTACAAACTGCCTAATGCTAATGGGCAGAGTGCAGTCAGGCTTCCTCCATGTCACGCTCATCTGAATCCGATTGAGTATACATGGGCCCAGGTAAATGCTAATGAGGCAAGAAACAACAAGAAGTTTACCTCCCAGTGCGGTTGAAAGGATGTTAAAGCAAGGCGCTGCAAATTTTACCCCACACGACTGCTCTCGATTTGTCACCCATACCAAGAATGTACTTTAGAGACATGGATTCATGAAGGACTGCTGAAGTAATGGTCATTTCAGTCAGCTCCCGTAAGCTCCAGTACCAGTCT
Source organism: Schistocerca americana (assembly GCF_021461395.2). Taxonomy (NCBI): domain Eukaryota; kingdom Metazoa; phylum Arthropoda; class Insecta; order Orthoptera; family Acrididae; genus Schistocerca; species Schistocerca americana. The sequence continues at coordinate 657,913,773 of NC_060120.1, read as the reverse complement.
AGTCCTGAGGAAGATGACCGTCGATTCTTCAATTGGTGTCGCTCCATTTACACTATGATTATGAGTATGTATACAATATTCATTGATGTAATTGCTCTGCTCAGTATTGTCGTCTCCCAAGAATGTTTGCCTGGCGAGCTGCTAGCAGCAGCGACCTAAGGTAGGCATGGTGTTATCGCTGCCTGCTGGCCTGCTCGATAAACACTGGCAACTACACTTCCCTGCACTCTCACCGTAGTGCACTGCCGGAAGTCGCAACTTAATTTAAACGCACTACAGCCTCGGTTTGTCCCTTACGAGTATACCTTGTTGGCACCACGCGATGACAGTGCAAAAAGAAAAACCACAAGCATCACCTTGCTAGATGACGGCTGGGTCTTTGCCTCTTTCAGTGGTGGTGTACCAACACATTTCCACTGCTTGCCCTTCTCCTTCGTCTTCGTCACCCAGCATTCATCCATGGTGATTAGGCGACTGAAGAAGTCATCTGGATTGGCCTGACGCAGATGCGACATTACCTGTGAAACCTCGGTTTGGTGGGCTTTTTGAACGGCTGTGGCTAGTGGCACAACCCAGACAGAGGCAACCTTTGTCATGCCCAAAATGTCATACAGGTTTCCCCACTTTCGCCTCGATAGAAGTACGCCAGTCTTCGGGTACCAGGACCTCTACCTAACTTGAGATTCCTGGTTCTTCACAGAGTGATCATCTGTCACTTTGTTGTTCGTCATTAAGATGTACTCATTATAGTGTTCATTACATTCGGCATATCATGTAATTCTTCTTCACTTTCAATCAGGATAGCAATGTCATCAGCCAATCGTATCATTGGTATCCTTTCACCTTAAATTTTTATTTTACTCCTGAACCTTTCTTTCATTTCCATCATTGCTCCTTCGATGTACAGATTTAACAGTAGGGGCGAAAGAATACATCACTGTCTTACATCTCTTTTAATCCGAGAACTTCGTTCTTGGTCGTCCACTCTTATTATTCCCTCTTGACTCTTGTACATATCGTATATTACCCGTCTCTCTCTATACCTTACCCGTATTTTTCTCAGAATTTCTAACATCTAGCACCATTTCACATAGTCAGACGCTTTTTCCAGGTCGACAAATCCTATGAACAGATCTTGATTTTTTTAGTCGTGCTTCCATTATCAACTGCTACATCATGCTTGCCTCTCTCCTGCCTTTACCTTTTCTAAAGCCAAACTGATCGTCATCTAGCACATCCTCAGTTATATTTCCCATTCTCCTCGATACTACTCTTGCGAGCAACTTGGAAGCATGAGCTGCTAAACTGACTCTGTGATAATTCTCGCACTTGTAATCTCTTACAGTCTTCCGAATTGTGTGAACGATATTTTTCCGAAAGTCAGATGGTATGTCGCCAGACACATACATTCTACACACCAACGTGAATAGTCGATTTGTTGCCACTTCCTCCGGTGAGTTTATAAATTATGATGGAATGTTATCTATCCCTTCTCCTTATTTGGTCTTAAGTCCTCTAAAGCTCTTTTAAATTCTGATTCTAATACTGGATCTCTTCTAATACTGGATCTCTTCTAAATAGACTCCTGTTCCTTCTTCTATCACATCAGACAAGGCCTTCAATGTTCTCTTTCCACCTATCCGTTCTCTCCGCTGCATTTAACAAATGAATTCCCATTGCACTCTTAATGTTACCACCCCTTATTTTAATATCTCCAAAGGTTGTATTGACTTTCCTGTGCGCTAAGTCTGTCCTTCCGACAATCATTTCTTTTTCGATTTCTTCACATTTTTCATGCAGTTATTTCTTCTTAGCTTCCCTGCACTTCCTATTTATGTCATTCCTAGGTGACTTGTATTTCTGTATATACTGCCCACTGAGCTATCCCTTATTGCTATATCTATAGCCTTAGAGAACTTCAAGAGCATCTCGTCATTCCTTAGTACTTCCGTATCCCACTCCTTTGCATATTGATTCTTCCTGATTAATCACTCAAACTTCAGCCTACTCTTCATCACCACTACACTGTGATCTGAGTCTATATCTGCTCCTGGATATGCCTTACAATCTCTGACTGGCCATGATGTACTCTAACTGAAATCTTCCCGTATCACCCGGCCTTTTCAAAGTTTACCTTCTCCTCTTGTGTTTCTTGAACATAGTATTCGCTATTACTAGCTGAAATTTATTACAGATCTCAACTAGTCTTTCTCCTCTGTCATTTCACGTCCCTAGCCCATATTCTCCTGCAACCTTCTCTTCCACTCCTTCCCCTACGACTACATTCCAGTCCCCTATGACTATTAGATTTTCATCGCTCTTTACGTGTTGTTACCCTCTCAATATCTTCACATACCAGCTCTTCATCTTCATCTTGAGACGTTGGTTTTCGGTGTTGGTTTTCGTCGATTCTGAGAACTGTTCTCAGTAATACACTCTCTGCCCTACCTTCCTATAAATAACGAATCCTATTCCCGTTATACCATTTTCTGCTGCTGTTTCTATTACCCTATACTGATCTGATCAGAAATCCTTGTCAGCGACCGTAGCGGTCGCGCGGTTCCAGACTGTAGCGCCGATAACCGCTCGGCCACCACGGCCGGCTGCTGATTATTAATAGCAGCTTTAGCAGTGGAGGGTTTCAAACATGTCACTGAGGACGTTTTGATTACTAATCGTAAACGCTATCCCTACACCTCTCGCAGTAATTACTGTACGATACCTCGAATTGCCATCAGGCCCCGTGCTGATTTAGGTTGATGGTGACCACCTTATATCTATTACGGCACATGTCAGAATCAGCCCTTTGAAAGGTCACAGACAACTTCCTACCTCATCCTTCCCACAGAGATTCTGCTTCGCCTCTAATCTCGTTTTCGACGAGCTGTACTGTAATCGTCCTTCCTTTCTTTTACTCTTAATATAACTACTGAGGGTAAGTGTCCCACAGAGGATAATTGGTAGTCACACTTGCCAGTTATCGGATACATTGTCGTTGACAATGGTAGTAAACTGCAGAAACGTCCTTCGTCAATGACTGTTTGTTTCCTGAATGTAGTGGCTCATTTATCTCAAAGCTATCGTACTTGAAACGATACAACTCGACTTTCTCGGTAGCATTCATTATACATAGGATGCAGGTGGTTCGAATTGCCTCTATTTCTTTCACCCTTTTAGTAAACACAGACTGAACACAACGTCACAAATGTTAGACTTTACTCCGTTTCTGCGAACGACAGCATTCATAACGTCACAAATGAAAATATTCAAGTTGTCAAGGCACAAGCTACGCTACAAAATAAAATAAGTCCATAGTTAAATACACTTACAGCAACTAACCATAAAAAACCGCCACGGAACGTGTTAAAACATACTATTATATAATACGCAACGCTACGTAATGTCCATTCGCAACTGACTGAAACAGAGTTTGATTATTTTTTTACTATCAGAGGCGGAAGTCGATGCTTGCACAAACTCAGTTTCTAGCACTCTTTCTTACACTGGTAATGTTATTTTAGTTAGTTGAAAATATTGGCACTGGAGTGGGATTCGATCTCTGAGTCCAGTTTTTCAGTGGATTTGAACCATTGGAGACGATGCTACTGCATCATTTCGTTGCTTCCTCCCGATGCCAATCTCCTCCATGTCTCTATGAATGGCGCGATCCTAACTACTAGTGAAAGAGAATTTGATAGTTGACACCTCTTCGTGTGGGGTCGGCAATGCCAGTAGGGTTGCACTCCGAGGAGCACAGAACTACACTCCTGGAAATTGAAATAAGAACACCGTGAATTCATTGTCCCAGGAAGGGGAAACTTTATTGACACATTCCTGGGGTCAGATACATCACATGATCACACTGACAGAACCACAGGCACATAGACACAGGCAACAGAGCATGCACAATGTCGGCACTAGTACAGTGTATATCCACCTTTCGCAGCAATGCAGGCTGCTATTCTCCCATGGAGACGATCGTAGAGATGCTGGATGTAGTCCTGTGGAACGGCTTGCCATGCCATTTCCACCTGGCACCTCAGTTGGACCAGCGTTCGTGCTGGACGTGCAGACCGCGTGAGACGACGCTTCATCCAGTCCCAAACATGCTCAATGGGGGACAGATCCGGAGATCTTGCTGGCCAAGGTAGTTGACTTACACCTTCTAGAGCACGTTGGGTGGCACGGGATACATGCGGACGTGCATTGTCCTGTTGGAACACCAAGTTCCCTTGCCGGTCTAGGAATGGTAGAACGATGGGTTCGATGACCGTTTGGATGTACCGTGCACTATTCAGTGTCCCCTCGACGATCACCAGTGGTGTACGGCCAGTGTAGGAGATCGCTCCCCACACCATGATGCCGGGTGTTGGCCCTGTGTGTCTCGGTCGTATGCAGTCCTGATTGTGGCGCTCACCTGCACGGCGCCAAACACGCATACGACCATCATTGGCACCAAGCCAGAAGCGACTCTCATCGCTGAAGACGACACGTCTCCATTCGTCCCTCCATTCACGCCTGTCGCGACACCACTGGAGGCGGGCTGCACGATGTTGGGGCGTGAGCGGAAGACGGCCTAACGGTGTGCGGGACCGTAGCCCAGCTTCATGGAGACGGTTGCGAATGGTCCTCGCCGATACCCCAGGAGCAACAGTGGCCCTAATTTGCTGGGAAGTGGCGGTGCGGTCCCCTACGGCACTGCGTAGGATCCTACGGTCTTGGCGTGCATCCGTGCGTCGCTGCGGTCCGGTGCCAGGTCGACGGGCACGTGCACCTTCCGCCGACCACTGGCGACGACATCGATGTACTGTGGAGACCTCACGCCCCACGTGTTGAGCAATTCGGCGGTACGTCCACCCGGCCTCCCGCATGCCCACTATACGCCCTCGCTCAAAGTCCGTCAACTGCACATACGGTTCACGTCCACGCTGTCGCGGCATGCTACCAGTGTTAAAGACTGTGATGGAGCTCCGTATGCCACGGCAAACTGGCTGACACTGACGGCGGCGGTGCACAAATGCTGCGCAGCTAGCGCCATTCGACGGCCAACACCGCGGTTCCTGGTGTGTCCGCTGTGCCGTGCGCGTGATCATTGCTTGTACAGCCCTCTCGCAGTGTCCGGAGCAAGTATGGTGGGTCTGACACACCGGTGTCAATGTGTTCTTTTTTCCATTTCCAGGAGTGTAGTTAACTCCATACATAGCAAAATTAAAAAGAACATAAAAAGGAGCGAGAAACGGTAGGTAAAACCGACATCAAAAAAGGTAAGTACGCCACTATGAAATACACAGGCAAAACATCAGATAAAATCGAACATATATTCCGAAGAAACGGGGTTAAAATTGCATTTAGGACTTACGATAATTTAAAAAGACTAGTGCGTCATACCTTGCCACGGAAAAGTAATAAATATAGTAAATCGGGGATCTACAAATTGTCATGTCATGAATGCGAAATAAGCTATATCGGACAGACAGACAGGTCCTTTGATGTAAGGTTTAAAGAACACACTCAAGACTTACATATGCAAGAGGAGGGTGGTGATAATGGTAACATCGACGAACAGCTCCAAATTCTACATGAAGTTACAAAAACTAAACGAGTGGATATTTTAGAACAACTGGAGATTTATGTTACGAGACGCAGAGAACCTGACAAACTCCTCAATGAACAGAATGAATTTGCAACAGACGCATTCTTCAACATTTACAACGATATGTTCATCTCAGCGAATCGTTTTTACTACATACGTGATTCAGCTGAGGATGGAGCCTTCCGGCGGTCGAATACTGCACTGTGCAGTGCGGGCCGCAGCAGATGTCAACAACCTGTAAGGCGGAGGAGCGTGCCAGCCACCTGCAGCAGAGCACTGCACTCGTCGTCCTGCCCGTGTCGTCCCTGCCGTACCTATGGACAACGGCATAAAAGGCAATAGCCGGAAATACAGCGCCATCGGGCGTCAGAAACACACTCTACAAGTGCTACTACTATTTTCATCTACAGTAATTTTTTCTCCTTGTACTCAAATGTTATTTTACTGATTTAACTATCTATTCCGTAATTTTAAATTTTATGTACATTTAACCTAATATTAAGAGTAGATTTGTATATTTTAGACTTTTGAAAAATTAAGCCTATCTTATAGAGGACGCGCGCATCTAGCGGAAAGAGAGTGAACAAATTGTAACAAAATTTTTATAACTATATACGACCGGTGTTTTACATTTTAAAGCTAGTTTGACAACACATAAAATTGTGTTCAGTGTATGCCACCTTTAGGTATGAACTATATGTATTTCGCATAAATTCAGTTAGATTATCAATAAGCGTGGTTAAATATTGAATTAATTTTTAGGTTTTTATATAAATTTTCTTTTGTATTGTTTTAGAATCTGAACATGGTCATTGTACGGCCGAAACAGGTATGACTGTGTCATAAACATGTGATTGCATCTATAAATAAACAAAAAAAATTTACAAAAGGATCAGTCACTTGGCAAACAAATGGTAATGAGATGGGGAGCTATTAATATCAATGGGGGCTACTCTGGGAAGAAGGTAGAGCTGGCAGAGGCTGCAAGTAAGATGGGTCTGGACGTTTTAGCTGTTAGTGACATTCGGGTAAGGGGTGAGAAAGAAGAGGAAGTGGGAGAATACAAGGTCTACCTGTCAGGAGTCAAAGCAGGAATAGCACAATGGGGTGTATGGCTTTACATCAGGAAAGAAATGTAACCCAGCGTAGTTGCAATAAGGTATGTAAACGAACGACTGATGTGGATAGATTTGATTGTGTCTAGCAAGAAAATTAGGATTGTGTCAGTATATTCGCATTGTGAAGGGACAGATCAAGATAAGATGGATAGTTTTTATGACGCACTCAGTGATGTAGTTGTTAGAGTAAAGGACAAGGACAGTGTTCTGCTCATGGGTGATTTTAACGCCAGGATTGGAAATCGAACAGAAGGGTATGAAAAGGTTATGGGTAAATTTGGAGAGGATATGGAGGCCAACAGGAACGGGAAACAACTCTTGGATTTCTGTGCCAGTATGGGCTTAGTAATCACAAACTCCTTTTTTAAACATAAGAACATTCACCGGTATACTTGGGAAGGCAGGGGAACCAGATCTGTCATTGACTATATAATAACAGATCAGGAATTCAGGAAGGCTGTGAGGGGCACACGTGTATTCAGGGGATTCTTTGATGACACTGATCATTATTTAATCTGCAGTGAAATTGGGATTGTGAGGCCGAAAGTGCAGGAGGTCAGGTCCATATGTAGGAGGATAAGAGTGGAGAAACTTCAGGATAAGGAAATCAGGCACAAGTACATAACAGCGATCTCAGAAAGGTACCAGTTAGTTGAATGTAGTCAATTACAGTCATTGGAAAAGGAATGGACAAGGTACAGGGACACAGTACTAGAAGTGGTCAAAGAATGTCTTGGAACAGTAGTGTGTAAAAGTAGGATGAAGCAAACAGCTTGGTGGAATGATACAGTCAAGGCAGCCTGTAAAAGGAAAATGAAGGCGTATCAAAAATGGCTACATACCAGAACCCCGGTAGATAGAGAAAGTTATGTTGAAGAAAGAAACAAAGCCAAACAGATAATTGCAGCATCGAAGAAGAAATCGTGGGAAGACTTTGGAAACAGGTTGGAGACTATGGGTCAAGCCGCTGGAAAACCATTCTGGAGTGTAATTAGCAGTCTTCAAAAGGGAGGCAAGAAGGAAATGACAAGTATTTTGGACAGGTCAGGAAAACTGCTGGTGAATCCTGTGGATGCCTTGGGCAGATGGAGGGAATATTTTGAAGAGTTGCTCAATGTAGGTGAAAATGCGATCAGTAATGTTTCAGATTTCGAGGTAGAATGGGATAGGAATGATGATGGAAATAGGATCACATTTGAGGAAGTGGAAAAAATGGTCAATAGATTGCAGTGCAATAAAGCGGCTGGGGTGGATGAAATTAAGTCGGAACTCATCAAATACAGTGGAATGTCAGGTCTTAAATGGCTACACAGGATAATTGAAATGGCCTGGGAGTCGGGACAGGTTCCATCAGACTGGACAAAAGCAGTAATCACACCAATCTGTAAACATGGAAACAGAAAAGATTGTAACAACTACAGAGGTATCTCTTTCATCAGCGTTGTGGGTAAAATCATCTCAGGTATTGTTGAAAGGAAAGTGCGAGTATTAGTTGAGGACCAATTGGATGAAAATCAGTGTGGGTTTAAGCCTATTAGAGGTTGTCAGGACCAGATCTTTAGAATACGGCAAATAATGGAGAAGTGTTGTGAGTGGAACAGGGAACTGTATCTATGCTTTATAGATCTAGAAAAGGCATATGACCGGGTTCCTAGGAGGAAGTTATTGTCTGTTCTACGAGATTATGGAATAGGAGGCAAACTTTTGCAAGCAATTAAAGGTCTTTACATGGATAGTCAGGCAGCAGTTAAAGTTGACGGTAAATTGAGTTCATGGTTCAGAGTAGCTCAGGGGTAAGACAGGGCTGCAACCTGTCTCCACTGTTGTTCATATTATTTACGGATCATATGTTGAAAACAATAGACTGGCTGGGTGAGATTAAGATATGTGAACACAAAATAAGCAGTCTTGCATATGCGGATGACTTAGTTGTGATGGCAGATTCGATTGAAAGTTTGTAAAGTAATATTTCAGAGCTAGATCAGACATATAAGGACTATGGTATGAAGATTAGTATCTCCAAAACGAAAGTAATGTCAGTGGGAAAGAAATATAAACGGATTGAGTGCCAAATAGGAGGAACAAAGTTAGAACAGGTGGACGGTTTCAGGTACTTAGGATGCATATTCTCACAGGATGGCAACATAGTAAAAGAACTGGAAGCGAGGTGTAGCGAAGCTAATGCAGTGAGCGCTCAGCTACGATCTACTCTCTTCTGTAAGAAGGAAGTCAGTACCAAGACTAAGGTATCTGTGCACCGTTCAATCTTTCGACCAACTTTGTTGTATGGGAGCGAAAGCTGGGTGGATTCAGGTTACCTTATCAACAAGGTTGAGGTTACGGATATGAAAGTAGCTAGGATGATTGCAGGTACTAGTAGATGGGAACAATGGCAGGAGGGTGTCCACAATGAGGAAATCAAAGAAAAACTGGGAATGAACTCTATAGATGTAGCAGTCAGGGCGAACAGGCTTAGGTGGTGCGGTCATGTTACACGCATGGGAAAAGCAAGGTTACCCAAGAGACTCATGGATTCAGCAGTAGAGGGCAGGAGGAGTCGGGGCATACCGAGGAGAAGGTACCTGGATTCGGTTAAGAATGATTTTGAAGTAATAGGTTTAACATCAGAAGAGGCACCAATGTTAGCACTGAATAGGGGATCATTGAGGAACTGTATAAGGGGGGCTATGCTCCAGACTGAGCGCTGAAAGGCATAATCAGTCTTAAATGATGATGATGATGATGATGATGATCAGTCACGCACTCCATAGACAAAATGTCTTTTTTTCCAAAAACGCTCACTGATCTCATGTGTTACGTACTCATACTACTCTGCAAGCAACATTTCTTGCAATAATTATGTGGTATGAATATAATATCATATTCAGTGTTCGTATTCTCTGTATAGCCCAAGAAGTGACAGAGATTCCTAAATGTAATGGGTTGCTTTGGATATAAGGGATGCATACGGACAATATAAACAGCGCTGCCAACTCGGGGTGAGATGTGCACAAAGATTCTGAGGTGTTCAGCATGCACACAGCATGGGAAGAGGAAAAGGATGAAATTTCACGGGTTGAGAGAATACGCGATGTTATTTGAGATACGACAACATCAACTCCCACCTACAAAAAACTTGGCAGCATTAGGTACTGGATGCTGACGCTGGGGACGAGTTGACGTCCGAGTTGATCGAGTACATGTTCTATAGGGCACAGACGGCCATCCTGCTGGTGTCGGGAGTACTTCAACATCATGCAGACAGTTCATAGGGAAACATGCCAGGTGTGGACGATCGTACGTATGTAAACAAACTGGTGTAATTTATAACCATAAAGCAAACCAACTGCTCACTTGCATTCTTAATATGTTTATTTAGGATGTAATTAACAACCCATAATTGTCATTTTAAGTACCGTAATTTGTGATCCAACATGGCCACTAAGTAATCTATTTGCGCACACATCAGTGAGTGTATTAGGAGCGAAGTAAGAAAATATTCTTGTTTCTTAAGGGCAATATATTTTCACGTGAATCTCTCGCATCAAGATCCTTGAGGTGTCTCGGCTGACATGAAACTGACCGACCAAAATTTGATTTGCTAAAATAAGATTGCAACATGAATTTCAGAATGACTTGAGTTTCAGGAACGTTAAGAACACTGTAACTGAAGTCAGGGCAACATGTAATTAAGCTAACCCTACAAAGTACGAAGACAATTTAATAAGAATTAACACCAAAATAATTTCAGACAAGTAAATGCAAGGTAAGTATCGTAGTTCAGAGGAAGAAAGGACAAGCATTTTTATGATTAAATAAGAAGCAGCAATTCTATGGCTTTAAAAGCAAATGAAGATACCACTGCCGTTATCGTTTTTGAACAGCAATTTGTCCAAAAAACGACAGAGTTCGGTAGTAATAATGATACTGGAGGCTATAAAAGATCATTTCAAGTAGTTTTGTGCTCAGACACAAAACATGATATGTGTAGATGCGTCATGTTTCTTGTTCGAGCCAGCTGATAGATGAACACTTAAAGAAAAGAATCCACAAATACTGACAGGAGGAGCGCAGATAAAGTTTCACTAAGAAAACAGACCAAAGCGCCTTGTTGGAAGTATCGGAGGGGTGAACCAGGAAATTAATAAATCGCTCGATAGCAAGTTGAAGAAGGTATCTGTTTTCAAAGAGTCACACAATATTAAAAACATTACTGTTTTCGCTCATAGTATTAAAGATAGCAAATTTTCGTCAGTAGCTATTTTTCCGTTAATCGATGTGGTCCATTAACTTAGGAACGTGCCAATAGACGAGATAGTCTATATTATTGGACATAATCTGCTTAAGCGTAACACCATGAGCATAAGGGTAGATTACTCAGGTAATGGAGACGGTAGAGTTGTCATATTGAGTTACTTCAGTTTTAATACCAACATTTAGCAACAGAAGGAGGTCTCTGTCGTGCATAATGGCTGTAAATATTATGAATGATTTGGACAGTAACGATCTCCAGCCAACACCAAGAGATTAAGGAAAAAATAAGCTCCTACTGTGTAACAATTAAGTCGACGTTAATCATATTGCAAGATGTTAGTGTAGAGAAATTAATGGAGGCTACTGAGAAGTTGAATACACTTCCAACTATAATCGAATTTACGTCAGAAAGAGAGAAAGAACAAGATATTAATTTCTTAGATTTCTTAGGCGCAAACAAGATAATGGCGTAGCTTCGTGGCCCACCCTCGGGCGACTCTTCAGATGCTATCAATAATGAGGAGTCTTATGTATCCACCGGAATAGAAGTGGAAATATTTATGGTGTAAGGTACACAGATTAGACAGTAAAGCCCAAGATCTGGACCAGTACAGTGACGAACTTGATACATTAAAACAGGTAGCAATGACTAATGGATATAAAGCAAATTACCTCACTGACATGTATAAGAAATTAATTAAGAAGTGGACAAATAATGTAAAAGATAAACTCGGAACCCAGAAAGCAACCACCTATCGTATGTCTAGTGTATGCCCAGCTTACCTGTGCCAGTTGATTGTTGGTTGTTTACTAATTTTCACTTGTCTCGCAGTCTACAGGGTGGTAGTAACTAAACTTTTGCTACTTCGCCACTTAAGAGGATACCCAAGGGAAACGAGTGATCGTAGGGCAATATAACCTTGTGGTATTACTTTTTTACTTTCTTCTTTTTATTTTTTATGTTTTTTAAAGAAATTTTCAGTATTTGACTGTTAAGTGCGTAAACATTTCTAAGCATATGCATAAGCATATGCAGAAGAGAAATAGCGAATAAACCTTTGAAAGAAATACGTTTTAATTTCTTCATGAGGGTAACATTTGTTAACTGTACATTACGTTTGTGAACTAGATCAGGAAAGTTGATCAGTATGACGACAATCTGCATCCACGCCAGCCTGGAATCGCACTAGTGACTTGCGTCACTTCCACCTAAAACATCCCAGGTGGGATGTCGGACCACTGAGTGTTCAGCTGCCGTCACACAGCTCGGGCAATGCTTGAATATCGCGTACTGCGTCCAGCATCCTCAGCCGTGGCAATAATAACTTCTTCGACCATTTTTGGCACTGCTTGTCGTCGGCCTCTGCCAGAAGCAATTCCCAAATCGCCAGTTACTTCGACCCTCCGAATCGTGTTCTTCAATCCCGGTGCGGAAACAGGACCTCTCAGTATTCTTTTAATGTGCCGATACTCGCGAAGAGGAGTGGCACTATTCCCTTTGGTCCGATAAAACAACTGTAAGTGAAAAGTCCTGCTGACCTCGGTCGGACGCATGTTAGCTGTCTACAACTGTAATGCACAATGATGTGTTTCAACCCTATGTCGCCGTACCAGTACTGGAGTCTAACGGCAAGTCAAGACACTAACACTGTTAACAACGCAAATTCTGCAACGCACGGTCTGAACATCATTTCTATGATGTGCTAAATAGCTTTGCGTCTACACTGAGTCAAATGCCTACAATTTAATTATAACTGTCCTGTATTCATATTGTGAATAATATTCAATCTTGTTTGCATAGTAAGAGTTGCCTGCTTAATACTGCCACGTAATTTATTGTAGTCTTTAAGTTTCAACTATACGAGTATGTTGTTCTGTTGATGTGTTACTATGTAACTCATTGAAGTTCATATACTTGTATATGCAAGTTGTATTAATTTATTTCTAAGTTTTCCACTATTTTAGTCTCTCACTTTCCTTTCTTCATCTGATGATGGTTTCCTAAAAATTTAAAAATAGGTAAAGATATTATTTATGTAACTTGAGTCAAATACAAAATAAACGAATTTTGTCCCCCTTAAGCAGTGTGGCAAGTGTGTGTAAACTAATAGAGCTTGGCCACCATGGCGAAAGAATTATTTGCTATTGTGCCTACTATTACGACCAGTCCATCACACGTCAACGACAAATTAGCGCTCTTCACTGTCGTGCCACCACTTTGCCCGTATTTCAATTGTCGTGAGTCGAAACGTGTTCAGCGTAGCTGCATTCCTTTGATATTAGTAGTGACCTCCACACAACCGAGTACTCAGAGTTAAGTGTTCGGAGCAGGGCCACCGATTTTTCATTTGCCAGGACAGCTGACGGTGGTAGTCCTGTGAAGCACCCCATTACCTGCACACACCTACTATACAGCCGTCATTGTCCAGTGCTAAAAAGAAAAAAAATGTTTCAGCACGACACAGTTACCCACGGAAATCACATATGGAAGGGATATCTGAGCTTTTGCAGTGAAATACTCTGTTACCGATTTCTTGTTTGTGTTATCTTGTGAAATTCGTTCAACGTTTTGTTTGTCTAAACTCGCAATGTTAGTCATTGTAGTTTTTCTACACTGACAATGTTACGCATGAGCATCTTTTGTCAGACAGTTGAAAGTTTTGTTTTAGAGTCGTTCCTGTTTAGTTTCCACGTTAGTCGGTGCAGATACTGAGTGCAGGAAAATCTGTTACATTATTTACTCCACTGTAAATTATAATTAAATAGTTGTCAGAAGGCGGAGAATATAGCCTGTAGAGAACAGTGAAATAATGTGGAAGTGAGCACAACACAGAAGTTCGAGCTGAAATTAGCTCACCAAGCCGTGCGAGCACGTGCATATTGGAGAGATGTTGCCTGATGTAACTGGTGAGAAATTCTGAGCTGCCAGTTATCATTGCGACAACAGAAGCTATGTTTCAGTGTGTTTTCTCATTAAAAAAAAAAAAACGCTGCGGTGTCAGATTGTTAAAGGAGGCGAGCGCGGATGGTTTGGAACCACGTCTCTGTGACGTGTCTAATATTAACCACGACGCTACTGCGAGGCTATTAATATTGCGATAATTTGTTCAGCGGGCTAGCGAGAGGCTGTAACGTCGCAAATAATTTGTATAGTGATTCTCATAAATCGACGAGAACTGTACGCGCCACCTTGTGTTCCAAGCTGCAAACATAAAAAGACAATCTTCACAGATATAACATGCCGTCGGCTGCGCATCATAGCAAGGTAGGATCCAGAAACATGTACCTTATACGACTCTATCCTGTGTACTGCTAACGGTAGGTGATTGTGATAATTCAGTCAGTCCATGTCTCATCATTAAAAGATTAATGTGTTGTAAGTAGCTATGATAGTGAACGTCATTTTTATCAGTTCTATATCCTCAGACTTTGGTTCAAGAAGATTTTCCATCCAGTTACGTAATGGTAATGGCTGATGTGATGCCATTTCTTGGTGCGCACTTTAATTGCATTCTTTTTTGCACTATTTGTAATCACATTTTCGTTGATTTCGAAAGAAATTATATTTTCAATACTTGCTGTGTTTCAGAAACAAAATACTAACTCTTCTGTTTTGCAGGGAATTAATTTAGTCAATTTATCAATACTTTTATTTATAATTATTTTTTTAAAACCCATACTGTTTATGGGTGTCCCCATATATTTTTTACAGTACTCGATTCGTATTCTTTCCGATGTATAGTTAAAGTTATTGTGTAATAACCGTTTGTATCAACTACTGATGCGCACATACATATATTCTTAATCATGTATCGTAAGTCTCTCTTGAATTATATAGCTAAAGTGTACTTATTTATGATAAGAACAAATATTTCTTTTAACTCTTACTGTGTATGGCTGTACACTAAGAAACTACATGGCAATATGTCGATTGGGCTTTTTTCCGACATATTCCTTTTTGTCAAACCCTTTTGCAGTCAAGTATCGAAAAGTAAATATTTCAGATAGATTATTTTCAGTTACTACCTTAGATTTACGACAACTCCTTTTTTGATTGGTTACTGTGTCTTGTGAAGCCGTTACAACTGCAGAAAATGTTTCTACGATACTTGATTTGTTTTCTTCCCAAGAAACGCCCCTCCAAATCCCTGAAGTTTCTTCACAACACTAAGAAACTACATGGCAATATGTCTCGCAGTCGACTATGTATCCCACAATCATTAAATATAGTTGATATGCTGGTGCTATAAAGTTGTATTTAGTGATCATAAACGGAATATGCTTGCACATATTGGATTGATTAGATTCATAATGGCGTACCGAAGCTTAAACATCAGTCCACAGCCATGCGAGGCCACCCATCTGCTTGATAGGAAACGATTTCGATCCCGTACAGAAGCTTAAACATCAGTCCAGAGCCATGCTTGATAGGAAACTAGAAATCGAGTTGACACAAATTGTTTCTGTCCATAGGGAGTAAGTATATTGTCCTGTGATCCGCCATTATTAGTGTCCAAATTATGATGATACATAGTGTCCGTTTTTTAGGAACGTCTTAGGGCTGCACTGTACAGTATTTATTTTGTTAAAATATCCGGATATATTCTATATTTTTACTTATGAACGGTTATCTTACTGTCATTCCAGCAATACATACTATGGATCATTAAAACTATCTCTCCGTTATTGCGTAAAAGCTCGTAGAAAACTATTGCTGAATACAATTTTATAAATGCGTGTTGATGTTTCTTAGTGTATTCATGAATACAGGGACAAATATTTTTTTAAAATATTTCCATCGATATTTTATTTCACTTTTTATACAGCTTGCGATATACCCATACAAAGAAGTAGCAGTGTATCAAGATTATAATATTTTAGTGATTCGAAATGTACTGTAGAAAACGGCGTCTTGATTCCCCGGTAACCGGCCTGAGTAGCCGAGCGGTTCTAAGGCCCTTCAGTCTGGAGCCGCGCTTCCGCTACGGTCGTAGGTTCGAATCCTGCCTCGGGCATCGATGTGTGTGATGTCCTTAGGCTAGTTAGGTTTAAGTAGTTCTACGTTCTAGGGGACTGATGACCACAGGTGTTAAGTCCCATAGTGCTCAGAGCCATTTGAACCAATTTTTGATTCCCCAGTACTTAAGAAATCTTGATTAGAGCCACTGAGTTTCATCTAGAATATATTATGCGAAAACAAGAGAAGACTGGTTACTACTTCAATGATAAATATCCCAGTTGGAAGTACTAAAATGAAACAAACCTATGTCTAACTGGTCATAGTTACTTACAGAAAATGGAATTATGTGACTGTTGTTGTTGTTGTGGTCTTCAGTCCTGAGACTGGTTTGATGCAGCTCTCCATGCTACTCTATCCTGTGACTATTCTTTCATTAATTGTTCCATTCATCGGATATGTACAGACAGCGATTTGCTGTAGAACGTTTCATTTTTAATTCGTTTAAATACATACCTTAATTTAAATGTTGTTTCCTTATTGTTATCAAACAATAAGTTACAAATGCCGTTTTGCCATTATCAAATCGCTAAACGCTTATTGTCATTGTGTGACTGCATTTCACTTTACGACGCTACTTAACGTACAGGGTGTACCAAAAAGAATCATTCGATTTGGCACATCTATATTTCTGAAACTAATGAATGTATACAATGAACTTTGTTTTTTGATGACCAGGAAACTCAACAACAATTTTTTTCATACCTCTTAATAGGTGTTCAATATGCCCCCTTGAGATTCACGGCATATGTCAGTGCATTATTCAAACTGTTCTGACACTGCAGGGAGCATGTCTTGAGTTATGGCTTCCACAGCAGCTGTAGCGCGATGTTTCAGTTCATTCATTTTTGTTGCTAAAGGAGCCACATAAACAGTCTTTTATAAACCCCCACAAGAAATAATCATATACAATCAAGTCCGGTGACCTTGGAGGCCAGTAGTGTAAGACTCAATCATTTGGTCCAGTGCGACCGATCCATCATTCAGTAATCTTTTGATTTAAAAATTCTCTCACCTCCAGACGCCAGTGTGGCGGTGCCCCATCCTGTTGGTAAATGAAGTCATTCAAACCAGTCTCCAATTGTGTAAAAACAACGTTCTCAAGCATATCGAGATATCTGCTTCCTGCAATAGTATTCGCGGCAAAGAAAAATGGACCATACACCTTTACCCTGACTGCACAAAACACAATAAATTTTGGAGAGTCCCTCTAATGTTGCAGAACTTCATGTGGTTGTTCTGTGCCTCATATTGTCACATTATGGCGGTTCACCTTTCCATTTAAATGGAATGTTCCCTCGTCACTAAATACTAAGCGTGGAAGAAAACTGTCATCCTCCATTTTCCCATGAAAGAAGTTACAGAACTCTTCACGTTGTTGTTTGTCACCTTCACGGGCACCTTGCAGTAGCTGACTTGCTTGGTTTCATGTGTAAACGTCGACGAAACACACGCTAGACGCACATCGGACGCATGCTGAGCTGTCGAGCTGCACGGAAAAGGGATTTCTGCGGTTCTGCGGACTCCTTGATGAACTATGGTGGGTACATTCGAAGTCTGTGTCTGGGATTTGCCGTTACACAAACAACACGTTTCTCGAAATTGTCCATGATATCATTTAATGCTCTGCTGGTGGAGAATCCACACCACACCTAGTATGAAAGTCACGTTGAACGGTTATTACTGACCAGAACTGCGCAAAACGTAGACAACAAAATGCTTTTTGTTGTCCCGACACCATTCTTGCTAGAACTGAAGTGTGCGCACACTGCTGGTACCTAGCGGGAACTGTGTAAGTTTGCTCTTTCGAACAGTACATTGTTCTTGTACTTATCTCAAATAACATAATAGTTAGATTTTTTAAATTATGTGATTCATTTTGATACACCGTGTATATCGGGAGTGCAAGCTGTGAGAAACATGGCGGACTATTCTCCAGTCTTTCTATATAGACTCTCCAGTGTCACTGCCTGAACATCAGAATACGTATTATGAAGAAGAAACGGGGAAGTAAGAAGCGAGCTGTAGTGCCGTTGTAACATGCCTTAACTTCTTTCTTCATTGAGTCATTGGTTAAACGTAGTGTTCATTCCGTTTATCTTGGTTTGTTTCAGCAATTTTCCCCACCTTATTATTTTTCCTTCCAGAAAGAGATAATATTGGCTGACGGATCTCGACATTCAGTACCTTGTGTCAGATGGTTGAATTTACTTGCTGAAGAGACTTCAACAGTTCGATCGAGTTATTTGAGAATTTTCATTTGCTCATGAAATAACTGTGATGAGAGACCACACTGTCAGCAGATCATCACGTTTATCTTGGTTTGTTTCAGCAATTTTCCCCACCTTATTATTTTTCCTTCCAGAAAGAGATAATATTGGCTGACGGATCTCGACATTCAGTACCTTGTGTCAGATGGTTGAATTTACTTGCTGAAGAGACTTCAACAGTTCGATCGAGTTATTTGAGAATTTTCATTTGCTCTTGAAATAACTGTGATGAGAGACCACACTGTCAGCAGATCATTACGTTGCAGTCGATCTACACATGATTTTACAGTTGCTCGCAGATGAGGTACCGCGTCGATTATGTAGGGATCATTGCTAACATTTTATTACAGTTAACACACAGGTGTGATAAACACCTGTCTAGACATTTTATTTCAGTACCTTTAGGTACTCCTCAGTTATGTTTTTCAGTGTTATATTCAATATGACAGCAATGTTTTGAAATGATGATGTGATGTAGGCACCTGTGTCATATATATGAATGGAGATTACTATGTACAATAGTGATATTTGCTATATAAGTTGATTTTGCGCTGCCATGAAATGGAAGGAAATTTACTATAGAATAATAATCAATGTCAGAGTTCTGCATTACTCAGACAGCATAATACATATACCATGTTTCCAACTTTTCCGTCAGTTTGCACCACCATCTCAAATGCTAATGTTCATAGCCAGGGTCTAGTTTCTTTCCGCTAAATGTCCTGGTTGGCAGAGTAATATTACTGTAGAGTCGCGAATTCTGTCACTCGGAACACTAGTTATGTGAAAATATGTACATCGTCATTGTTTTTGTCTTATTTCTCTGTTGTTGTGTGAATGAATCCTGTAACGTGCGATAGTGCTGTTTGAACTTCTTTTCTTCAACAGACTTTTTACGTTGAGAAAATATGAGATTGAGGAAATATAAAGGAAAAATATCTACAATAGACGACGCTCACAATGTGGAAAGCATCGCTTTCATTACGAAAACATAGATAATCCCAAACGACAAGAATCTATTACAGTAAAGGAAGGTGAAGAAGGTGAACCGTATATCTGTTCGGAGTTTTTCTTTTTGGGTATGTTCTTTTCCATATCAGAGTCAGGTGATTGTTCATTTATAGGCTCACACACAGAATAAACTCTGCAGTAGGTTCGTTGGCTTCTGAGGCCTAGACTGCTTCAACAAAATTCTTCTGAGTTACTGACTAACTTATTTTGCCCTGATTAAGGAACGTGGAGTGATAGGTCAACGACCCAAAATAATTTTATTGAAAAAGCTGTAGTATCCCTTTATGTGGAACATTCAAATACTCGATACTCTATGCGTACTGTAAAGTAGATACCTATTTACGTAAACTTCAACACTTGGGTTTATCAGTGCTACAACCTCTCAAAACATTTAAAGTTACTGCACTGTATTTCTTAGTTGTACGGGTGGAAACATCTTTTTATTGAATATCCAGTTGCATATTTGGTTTACAACGTTTCAGTCTGTTGTAGGCAGAACTTCTGCGGCTGAATGCATTACATATCAGACACGTGACAATGCTAGTCGAACTCACATGATGCCAAATTACACATTCTGTTGTTCATTTATGCCTGTATATTCCTGTTTTAAACAATTTGTAAATCACACGAGAAACTATGATACATCTTGGATTAAATATGTCACAGGACTTCATGGTAAAGAAGGAGTTAGATTTGTGATAATACAGATAGATTTTTGTTAGCATATTGGAAAAGTTCCTACGCAGTATTGCCATTATTCATCAGTATTATACACGTTTGGTGGGCTATGATTGGTAGTGAAAATCGACATTCTTCGTTCCTAGAGTACTATACATCCTGACGTACTTTCTCTTGATTCTTACAATATGAGCCTGAAATTGGAGTCATTTTATAACACTAGGAAAATGCATAGACGACTGTTTTTGGCACAGATAAGCTGATCATGTGCTTACTATGAGGGTAGAAGTTGGCTTTCAATATTATTTACATTTTGAATGTCGAGATGATAGCTATGAACATTAGACTGCTTTCGAAAAAGGAATAAAATATTCTTTGTATAACTAACGGAATAAAGTCATTAGACCATTTATATTTTATGCTGGAATGTAACTGTGCCGTAAAATCTTAATGGGCGGGAAATTATTACTATTTGAGTGCTATCATGAGGTCAACGTCGAAATTAATCTTCTTTATCCGTGGTTACACACAGGGAGAGAGAGAGGGGGGGAGGGAGAGAGAGGGAATAAGAGACTCATTATTGGAAGGAATTACGTCGAAAATCCAGTGGACATAGTGATACGGACGAGGATAAATGAAGAGACGACAGTGACTCGAGTAATGAAAACTATGGTTCTTGTCGGAAAGAATAGCAGCAGGACGGAAGACTTAGAAATCTTGTTTTACAGCAGAATGAATGGAAGCGAAAATCAGCGAATGAACATTTGCAGACTACTCGCTAGTGTTCACTACCGTTCACTTGCTTCTGTGAACAAGCTTTTAGACTAGAGGGAACGTAGAGAAAAGAAGGTAACGAACAAACGCTGCTTTATTCTTTCTGGACGCTAATATTCGTCACAAAGAGCACTGTTTTCGATGAAGTAAGCAAATGAGCATAGGAAAAGAATAATTTTTGGTGTCATAAATTCTACGTAAGCGTCAAATGCGTGGGAGTAGTGCACTTAACACTGAACTGCAATTCCAGCTTCCTCTAACACTGTTCCACAACTTTGCGCATAGGTCACTTGTCGCTTTTCGCTGGCTTCTCATTACAACTGAGGAGAAAATTTAAAAGCAGAACACTGATTGCCGACAGCTTGCATAATCTGAAGAAAGGCTAATATTTTTATTCTGGCTGTTAGCAATTGGAGACGTTTATATCAGTGACGGTTTCGCATGTGAGAAGCTGCTGTATCTCAGACAATTTCTGATATCTGCACTACGGAAACGACAGATTTGAAGCACTACTTTTATTGATGTATGAGAATGAAAGATAACGTCAATAAAATAATGAAATACGAAATATACTAGGGGTATCCAGAAAGATACAGACGTTTTGAAGTAAAAAATTAACAACATGGAAAAATCTAAGATTTTTATGCACATTTTAAAGTTACACTCTTAAGCTATTTTTCTACATAGTCGGCATACAAACTGAGGCACATATCATACCGTGGCATAAGATTTTCAATACTGTCTCTGCAGATATCTGCCGCTTGTGATTGCGACCACAGATTTATACCGGTATGCAGTTCGGCATCAGTATAAAATCGTTGTGTAGCGAGCTATGTCTTCATTGCTGGGAATAGGTGGTAGATGCTCTGCCACAAATCCGGGCTCTATGGCGGATGATCAGACACCTCCCATCCGAAACCCCGTAGGAGATCTCGGGTATGATTGGCCGCAAGTAGTCGCGCGTTGTCGTGAAAAACTAAACTTTGGCGCTATATTTTCCCCGACACTTGTTCAGTATCGACTGCCTTAACTTCGTCAGTTTTTGACAATTCTCACCATGTTCAGGGCATCAGCAAGAATCACTCCCTTAGAGTCCCAAAACAGAGCAGCAAAGGCCTCTCTTCCTGACAGCGTTTGCAAACATTTCCCTCTTTTCTTGAAAGAATTCGTGTGTCACTATTTCGTTGACTGCCTTTTCTTTTCAAAACTGACATCCTTCACCCAAGTCTCGTTCCCAGTTACGATAGGACCGATAACTTTCTTACCATTTTTCTCGTAATCTTCGAGGAAGGTCGGTACTGCAGTCAGTCTAATTTTTGTATGGGCTTCCGTTAGCATTTTGGGGACCCACCTAGTAGAAAATTTGTGGTAACCAAGCTTCTCCGCCACAGTTTTATGCAAAAAAACTCAGTGTGGTTTGGGGAAAATGTTGCGAAAGTTCCGTAATCGTGAAACGACGTTTTTCACGAATTTTGTCGTTGATTGTCGTCTCCAATTCGTCAGTAACAAGGCTAGGCTTACCACTGCGGTCTTCATAGTGAATACTGGTACCACCATACTTAAAATCAATGAACCATGCATCACTCAACTTTCACTCATTATTCCGTTTCTGCACACATCACAAACGTCACAATGAATTTCCGTTAGTTTGCAGTTTTTTTCCCAACAAAACCATAATCACAGAACGCACCTCACAGGTAGTGCCGGGCTGGGTGGCGGTGCGGTTCTAGGCGCTACAGTCCGGAACTGCGCGACCGCTAAGGTCGCAGGTTTGAATCCTGCCTCGGACATGGATGTGTGTGATGACCTTAGGTTAGTTAGGTTTAAGTAGTTCTAAGTTGTAGGGGACTGATGACCTCAGCAGTTAAGACCCATAGTTCAAAAAATGGTTCAAATGGCTCTGAGCACTATGGGACTTAAGAGCTGAGGTCATCAGTCCCCTAGAACTTAGAACTACTTAAACCTAACTAACCTAAGGACATCACACACATCCATGCCCGAGGCAGGGTTCGAACCTGCGACCGTAGCGGTCCAGACTGTAGCGCCTAGAACCGCTCGGTCACTCCGGCCGGCGAAGTCCCATAGTGCTCAGAGCCTCACAGGTGGCGTGGTCTTCTATTGCAGCGTACATTTTAACATGTCACAGAAAACAATGTAGCTGAAACGCAGACCACACGCTATCACCGCTGCATGCATAAAGCGTATAGGAACGTTATGGCACCAAGATGGCGTCTCTAGCCACGCTCACAGCCTCGATAGACTAAAAGGTCTGTTATTTTCTGGATAGCCCCTCGTACATACGACCTATGAATGTTAAGCAAAGCAGGCTCCGTATTTGGCCCTGGAGGACTAATCGGGGCTGACTGACCGCCGTGTCATCCTATGTCAATGTCGTCATTGAATGCGGTTGGGGTCGACAGTCAGCACAACACTCGCCCAGCCGTTGCCAGCTTTATTGAGCTAGAAGCTGCTAATTCTCATTAAGCCTCTCCTCAGCTGACCTCAAGAGCTGAGTACACCCGGTACCAGTCCTCCCAACAAGGAGAAAACTTCTGGCAGTTGTGGGAATCGAACCCGAGGCCTCTACATAGGAGTCAGACATGCTGACCACAGACCTACGGAGCCGGACACTTGTCACATGTACTTTATTTTTTATTTATTTAATGGGGGGTGGATAGGATGTCACAAATTTTAAAAAAATCGATTTTTCAAAAATATGCCCATTTTGTAGCCCACATCTTCATGAATAGTTTGATGTATAAAACATATATATTTGAGAGAGTATAAGGCACGTTGTTTGGTCCTATGCGTACCAAGATACAGCGCCAGACCCCTCTGCACACCATTCTTCTGTCATTTGTAAGTGAGGAATATCATCACAAGAATTCTCTACCAACTGCTGTAATGGAAGCCACCGAACCTACATTCAGGGACCTTGCATGTGAACTTATTGAAGAAATGAAAGTTCTAAGCAATGCGTATGGGAAAGATTGCCAAAAACGATTTTTGTGGGGTTTTTGTGGGAAGAAACGCACTTGCTATTGGTGTTTATGATGCAGTTTCATATTTTAATGGTGATGTGCAAAGCAGATCATATCTTTTAGAGAAAATGGGAACTAAGCTTGGAATGAACTGCATCAAAGCTTTGTGTGCAAGAGACAGAGAGCGTGTAGTGAAAGCAGATAAATAATTTTGGAGGTGATAAAATCAAGAAGAGTGGAGTGCATCACAGGAATGTGAAAAGGAAGAAAACTGATCTATAAAATGAAAAAGAATCTGCTTATGGTGCTGGACAGTTCCAAAAGAATGCCAAATACAAGCAGAAACTTTAACGGCCACTTTCCGTAAAACTCAAATTTTTATACTAGGTCAATGTAACAGGCAAAATAAATATCCTATTTCTTTCAAACTTGGTATGCTTATCAAACACATACTCGTTAATGCAAAACTCTAGAATTTCCCAAATCAATTAAAACCCGTGACAGAAATTCAGATAATTAACTATAAAATTTGAGGTTTTTCTAAACTTGAAGTTTAAAATGTAACAGCTCATTCATTTTTTCATAAATTACATACTATAGTTTCACACACCTGTAAGTATGATTTGTATGCTGTGCAAAATTCATCGCAGAATCTCTCTTAGTTATGAAGGAAAGTGTATCTATAGCAACAAATGCAGCCAATAGTAAGTGAAAAAATAATAAAATTTCCTTTGCTGTGAGTGTGAATCCTGAATCCTTCCTATTTATGCTGACAAAGTTTTATGAATTTATTTCTAAAATAACAGACAGTGGAAATTAAAATCTCCTGTGCTGCCTGTCCTGCTCCAAGTCGGCCCGTATGATGACCTACCCACTTAACCTGATAAAGGGCATCAGACCATCTGTTACATCGGGCCGGGGTTTCACAGATACAACGCCTCTTTTGCATCACAGATATCTAAGAAGTAACAATGTTAATATGACAAACAGTATTAAAATTATTTAAGTGTCCATAGCGTAGTGTGAATAAGTATACTATGAATTAATGAAGTTAATACTGGCAGTATAGCCGGCCGTTGTGACCGAGCGGATCTAGGAGCTTCAGTCCGGAACCGCGCTGCTGCTACGGTCGCAGGTTCGAATCCTGCCTCGGGCATGGATGTGTGTGATGTCGTTAGGTTAGTTAGGTTTAAGTAGTTCTAAGTCTAACGGACTGATGACCTCAGATGTTAAGTTCCATAGTGCTCAGAGACATCTAAACCATTTTTGAACTGGCAGTACTTGTACTACTACTGCCACTAATAGCGGTAATACTAATAACGACAACAAAATAATAACAATAATGATAGTGGCAGATATAATGAGAATTTATAGGTATACAAAACAGATGTTTTCCGACATACCACGTTCTGGGGAAAGGACATTTAAGACTGCACCAGCTAAGAATACAGAGAAAGGAGAGAAATCTGGTTTGAAACAAGGATGTACAACAGTAAAGAGTGTGTACAGAAACAATGGTAATCGTTATTGTTGCTTTAGTAGGTATATCATTAACTGTCTTCTGAAGCTGTAGATGTTGTTCAGTTTATTCCGAAGTCAGGTTGTTGCTAATGAGAAGGACTTCGAGAAAGTAACTGAAGATGCAGTTAGAAAGGATTTTTCTCTGATGAGAACTGTTGTTTATGCCATGTTGTTCATACAAGAGCGTTAAGGTCGAGGAGAGGTATGAGGGACAGTGTTCGTCCATAAGACAGAAGGTATGGAAATCTTTGCCCTTGTCTGCATGCAGCAAGGTTAGCTGTGCATATTGTGATGAAATGTGATCAAAGGGACGAACATAAGTAGTCATAATCAGTTCCAGGCGGCGTGGGCTTCCCTGAGAAAATCTTTGCAGGATAGCATGGCTTTAATCATTAATTTCAAGTATAAATGTCTGTACAAGTTTCTTTTTCAGCTCAAGAGGGAAGAGCCTTTAATATTTTTGTAGCGCATGGAGAGATGCTTATGCTTTCTTGGACATTGTAATTACGTGCCCAGTCCAATTTAGATTTTAAACGTTTATTACTTCTACAGTCCACAGCTCGTGGTCTCGAAATAGCGTTCTCGCTTTCCGATCACGGGGTCCCGGGTTCGATTCACAACTGGGTCAGGGATTTTCACTTGCCCCGAGATGACTGGGTGTTGTTGTGTCGCCTTCATCATCATTCATCCCCATTACCGTCGGAGGAAGGCAACAGCAAACCACCTCCATTAGAACCTTGCCTAGTACGGCGATGCGGGTCTCCCGCATCGTTCCCCTACGCTCTGTCAAGAATCATGGAGCTTCATTTCTATTACTTCTAGCTTTGCTGAATGCCAGTACTTGATATTTGTTCCATTTAGGGTTGAAGATGGTAGGGATTCCCGATAATTTGGGCTAATGAGCCTAGAATGGCCAACCAGTACATTTTAGGTTCAGTATGGATCGAACTTTAATACTACGGGCTACTTGATAAAATGTGGTATATAGTTTGCTAGAGAGAACGTACAGTATTCTTACGTAAATCATATCTGTTCATCACCATAAATCTCTAATGAAACAATCACATATCAGCCATTCAATTACAGCTATCATCAACATAAAGAAGAGAATGATCAAATCTTACTTAATTTTTAATTTATTTTTAATTTGAAATAGCATACTTGATACAAAATTAGCACTTGTTTACTTCAAGAAAATTTATTACATTTATTCTCTTTGATAAAAAGAGCTACAAAGGTAGTGCTCATTCACTCCGTTCCCACCATATTCAGGTATTGACAAATTTACAGCCATTTTTAACTCCCCTCTTGCATCTTTGAGTGCCTCGGAAATTTTGTACCAGCCATATTTATTTTCCTTGGGCTTTCGTGCTGTGGATTATTTGGGTTCCAGAAGCTCCCAAGATATCTATACCTTTCTATCAGGAAGGCCATGTTTTCTTCGTACCAATCCATCGCTCACGCAACTGATGTAAACAACAAAAGTAGACAAGATACCAGACGAAAATCTTCTATACTGCTAGCTCCGAAACAAAGAACAGGCGAACTTCCTTTGATGGTTCGCTATAAGACAAGCAACCAGCGGAACACGGGCGAATTCCAATGAATGCGAACCGAACACGACCGAATGCAGTTCGCTCGCGTTAGCTTACCATTTAAAGTTAAGAGAAGTTTGGTTCAGTGATGCTTGCTCGCTTTTGTTTGCCCCCGTGTAAGACAGGCGTAAACTGTCTTCCTGCCATTAAGAGGAAATGGCGGCATTGGACACTCGATTTTGCGACGATACCACAGGTAGGCAAAATCAACCACTTTTACTCTGTACACAGCTTATCCGAAACTGGCTAAAACTATTCATGGATTTTAATTTAAAACAGAAATTCTGTTCCGTATTGTTCCGGCTTCGTTACTCGGTGGCAGTGAATGTTGTGCCTGCTAAGCAATAGGGGACAGTGTTGCGCGTTGGAACATTCCAGCCTTTCGCCTCCAGTCACCCCTGTAATAGAGGTTTGATATATTTTCTTATTCCATTATGAAATGATAGCATTCAGTTTATATGTCCTGCATTTTTTCTGAAATTAAAAATAATTACTCCGGAAAAATAACTTTTGTTTAAACATAAAACACTGTTCCAAGGTACAACATGGTGATGTATCCAAGGACCAAATATTCTATTCAAATTTAAAAGTGTTTCAGTCGGGAAGGTCTTGTCAATACTGTTTTCAATAGTCTTTATGTTACATTATTTCTCTACTTCACATCAATAATCTGTAAGTGAAATCAAATTAAGAAGTATTAGTAGGAACTAGTTATAATTTAATAATATGTTGAAACAGAAGCTATTGGCAGCGAACATAGATTTCCATTTTCAAGAGAATGAAGATTGATAAGACACGATACGAACTCCATTCATTTACAAATACCACTTTTCCATGATAGAAGATCTTATTACGTTTCAAGGTACAAGATGGTGCACGACCTACTATGTACGGCTTCACTGTCCACACGTTACATGACTGGTTTTGAAAATATACAGAATTTTACTCAGTGTAGAACTCTGTTAACGAATTAACAATAGCCATTAAATAGCTTTAATATGTATTACGCCCACAAATATGTAGAATTCTTAATATTTATAAACGCTGCATACAGAGCACAATCTCATGTCTCACGATAACAAGAACAGTGGAAAATGCCGGAAACATTTATGACGGTTTCTAGTGCACAGTCCTTCGGTTTCTAAACTCAGTCACTAGATTAAACCGCCGACCAGGACGTGTTCCTAGATACACTATCCTCCAGGTACAACACTCTCCCTAACTTTCGCTTTGAATGATTGACGTACAACATGAGATTTATTCTGTTACTCTGTATACGATTACTGTTGTACCAGTGCTCACCAGCATAAGAAATGGCGACAATATCTTTTCGACAACCGTTGAAGGATTCGTAAATGATAGCAACGTTTGTAATTATTTCATCCAGAACTCTCTCGATATCAGTATATTCAAATATAACCCATGGAATAAAAACATACCAAGCATATTTTAAAGGGCTTTTGGAGTACAAGAGTTGCCCTACTACTTATATACAAATCCTCAAGAAATAAATGCGAATTAATCACGTAACACAGTAGGCACGCCTCTGCAAGACATCATATCCACTTACTCATAGCCTACAGTGAGATAGAAGAACGTCTAAGACAGAAATTTAAAAACTGTTAGATTATTTGAATCTTAATAGCTATACGTGCTACAAATTGTCATAAAATTCCTTTACTGTCAAAAATTGGCGTCAGGTATTTCATGTAGGATAACGAATAAGGATTCTTGAAGATCTTAGCGAGAGCTTCGTCGGCGTGCTCTGGGTCGTTGAATGCCTTCACGTATTCTACACCGTACTTTTCAGAAGTCAGAGCAAAGCCGCTCATGCAGCTGAAGAGAAATCCCATAACTAGACAGCGGTCCATGTCCCGTTTCAGCTCCTCTAAAGTGAAGACCTCAGCTTCCTGCTGCATACCCAGGCACCGTAGGATGCCCGACAGCGTGTTGTGGTACTCGCACAGAAGGTCATCCATATGGTGGCGATGGACCCCCTCACTGGCGTTCGCGTACAGGAAGTACTGCAGGTCCGAGGCCGGGCTGGTCACGTATGACACCTGCAAACATTCCCATTAACGCTCGTTAAAAGTACATATGCTAAAATGTAACTACACTGATGGAAAAAAATCACACAACCAAAAAATACAATAGTGTAGGTAACATGTTTAAGGGGGGTAGGACGTCAAACGGGCCGACTTGGAGCAGGAGAGGCACCACAGGACATTTTATTTTCTACTGCCCATACTTTTACAAATAAATTCATAAAACTTTGTCAGCATGACCAGGAAGAATTCAGGATTCACACTCATAGCAGTGGAAGTGCAAAAACATAACAAAACATTTTTTTTTAGATCTGAAATTTCATCTATTATTCACTTACTGTTCGCTGCATTTATTGCTAAAGGTACATTTTTCTTCATAAGTAAGAGAGATTCTCTGATGAATTTTGCACAGCGTACAAACCATACTTACAGGTGTATGAAACTCTAGAATTTTCCAAATCTATTAAAAGCTGTGGTAAAAATTGAGATAATTAACTACAAAATTTGATTTTTTTCTAAACATAAAGTTTAAAACGTAACAGCTCATTCATTTTTTAATAAATTAAATAAATTCTAGAGTTTCAGACACCTGTAAGTATGGTTTGTATGATGTGCAAAATTCATCGAACAGTCTCTCTTACTTACGAAGAAAAGTCTACCTATAGCAACAAATGCAGCCAACAGTAAGCGAAAAAATGATGAAATTTCACAAGTAAAAAAAATATTTTGTTATGTTTTTGAACTTCCGCTGCTACGAGTGTGAATCCTGAATCCTTCCTGGTCATGCTGACAAAGTTTTATGAATTTACTTGTAAAAGTATAGACAGTGGAAATTAAAATGTCCTGTGGTGCCTCTCTTGCTCCAAATCGGCCCGTTTGACGTCCTACCCCCCTTAAGCGATTTACGTTACTAGATCAGAGGTTAATGCAATCACGAGATAAGCCATTCCGAAGGTGAATTGACGGTTCTGTAACAAACAGTGTAACCGCCAGAATGCTGAATGCAAGCACGCAGATTGCGTACATTGTGTCGTGCAGGTCCCGGTTGTCGATTTGTGGAATGGAGTTCCTTGCCTGTAGCATTTGGCGGTCAATACAGGGACGCTTAATGCTGGTTGTGGATGACGCTGGAGTCGTCCTCCAATGACGTCCCATATGTGCTCGTTTGGAGACAGATCTGTGATCGAGCAGGACAAAGCAGCTCTGTAGAGAACGTTGGGTTACAACAGCAGCGTTATACCATTGTAAAACAGACTCTGGAAAGCTGTTCATGAACGGCACCACAACCTGTCCAATCAGCGAACTGATGTACAAATTAACAGTCATGGTGCGTTATTTATGCATATTTATACATTCCACGTATGGTTTATACGATTAATCTTAGTGATGTGGAATGAGACATTTTGCACTCCTATTACACATTCCTATATACTTGTAAATATGGCTGCGAACTAACCATTTACAAATTGTTTCTTCCTATAATGCGGAAGTGAATTAGTAATTTCCAATACACCGTCTTTCACGTACTAAATAAACAGAAATTCTTCGACGGAATACAAAATGTCAAGGACAAACTTTTTCATTTTGTTTTCTAATTTAATTTTGCTGTCTCTAAGAAGCTTTATACCGTGAGTAAGCGAGCAAAAATTATATTAATGGAATTATGCACCTCTTTTGGTGCTAGCGAAAATACACTACTGGCCATTAAAATTGCTACACCACGAAGATGACGTGCTACAGACGCGAAATTTAACCGACAGGATACGATACTGTGATATGCAAATTATTAGCTTTTCAGAGCATTCACATAAGGTTGGCGCCGGTGGCTACACCTACAACTTGCTGACGTGAGGAAAGTTTTCAACCGATTTCTCATACACAAACAGCAGTTGACCGGCGTTGCCTGCCTCGTGTAAGGAAGAGAAATGCGTACCATCACGTTTCCGACTTTGATAAAGATCGGATTGTAGCCTGTCGCGATTGCGGTTTATCTTATCGCAACATTTCTGCTCGCGTTGGTCGAGATCCAATGACTGTTAGCAGAATGTGGAATCGGTGGGTTCAGGAGGGTAATACGGAACGCCGTGCTGGATCCAAACGGCCTCATATCACTAGCAGTTGAGATGTCAGGCATCTTATCCGCATGGCTGTAACGGATCGTGCAGCCACGTCTCGATCCCTGAGTCAACAGATGTGGGCATTTGCAAGACAACAACCATCTGCACGAACAGTTCGACGACGTTTCCAGCAGCATGGACTATCAGCTCGGAGACCATGGCTGCGGTTACCCTTGACGCTGCATCACAGACAGGAGCGCCTGCGATGGTGTACGAACCTGGGTGCACGAATGGCGAAACGTCATTTTTTGGATGAATCCAGGTTCTGTTTACAGCATCATGATGGTCGCATCCGTGTTTGGCGACATCGCGGTGAACGGACATTGGAAGCGTGTATTCGTCATCGCCATACTGGCGTATCACCCGGTGCGATGATATGGGGTGCCAATGGTTACACGTCTCGGTCACCTCTTGTTCGCATTGACTGCACTTTGAACAGTGGACGTTACATTTCAGACGTGTTACGACCCGTGGCTCTACCCTTCATTCAATCCCTGCGAAACCCTACGTTTCAGCAGGATAATGCACGACCGAATGTTGCTGGTCCTGTACGGGCCTTTCGGGATAATGTTCGACTGCTGCCCTGCCCAGCACTTTCTCCAGATCTATCACCAATTGAAAACGTCTGGTCAATGTTGGCCGAGCAACTGGCTCGTCACAATACGCCAGTCACTATTCTTGATGAACTGTGGTATCGTGTTGAAGCTGCATGGGCAGCTGTACCTGTACACGCCATCAAGCTATGTTTGACTAAATGCCCAGGTGTATCAAGGCCGTTATTACGGCCAGAGGTGGTTGTTCTGGCTACTGATTTCTCAGGACCTATGCACCCAAATTGCGTGAAACTGTTATCACATGTCAGTTCTAGTATAATATATTTGTCCACTGAATATCCGTTTATCATCTGCATTTCTTCTTGGTGTAGCAGTTTTAATGGCCAGTAGTGTATTAATATGAAATAATGAATACTACTTCTTCTTCTTCCGACATTGTAACTCTGAATACCATTGTTCTTAGTGAAGTGTAATGGGTTACTTACAACAAACTTAATGAGGGAACAGAAATACAGTGATGTAGTAGTAAAAAAATGTAGCCCCAAGAGCAGATGTCTAAAACATAATCATGAGTGAGTGTCACATATTATCCTCACAGCGCGTGAGTTGTGAAAACTTTCCTTCTTAAAGATGAGCCATCCCATGACATTATTCCACTGGACATTATTGAATGGATATATGCAAGATACGTCAACTCATCGATTTGTCTCTCCCCAAGATTTGCAACGTTTGTTAGTGCAAACGTGGCAGAACTGAGCTGTTTATGACGCTAAATTTGTTTTCAGTTTAAATTGTCATCAATTACCTTTGAAGTTTCAAACCTACTTATCACCTTTTTTTGAATTTACCGTTGGTGTAGTATCTATAAAAGTGAATATGCCGTCTTTTAGAAATTTACCATAAGACCTTTTATAGAATACCATTCAATAATGCGCTTAAAAAAGTATCTACCATTTCTTCTTTTTCCCTAAGTATCTTTAGATTGATTAACATGCAAATGTCTTCTGCAAAAAGAACGAATTCTGCTTGTTACGTATTAGGTGGGAGTAATATGTAGTTTTATTAATGGCATTAATCAAATAACACACAAACAGAATACCTCATTCGTCTTCAGAGTGATGTCTACTGGCCACAACTCATTTTTGACAACGTTTTATATAGTTGCTGGACATAGTCAGAGAAGGTTTATTTTTCAATTATTGGTGAATGTCAATCAAAATTTGATGCAGACGACTGTGCACTATGTCTGTCTGCAGTGATCTGTTTTGAACTGAATATAATTAGCCAAAACTCGTTATTCTTAGTTAATTAACAGTGGAGGGATATCTCCTGCGCCCACAATGAAAGCGATTACAGAGCTACCTCGAATCTAAGAACCACTCAGGTGTTCATTGATCATGTTCTCCCTTTCCTACGTAGGTGGTGCTGGATCAGGCAACAGTGTTGTGATTGCTTAGGCATATATGGTCTTTCGCCTATATGAGTAGGGGGAAGGGATTTAAAATGGTAAAAATAACTTCCTCCGTGACTTGGGGAATTGTCCTGCTAACAAAATGAAATTAAAAAGGACGAGAAGTAATTCTGTACTTCGCTCTAGTATCCCGACCTGGTGACTTTCAAAGCCTGCTGGAGAGCATGGATTTGGATCTCTGGCACAAGACGGAGCTGTTACAGCTATGAGCGCTAGCATCGCTTTCCCGCAGCGCCACACACGATTCCGCTGGCCGATATTGTAGCTTGCGACCGCTCTGTAAGTTACCGCGTTTCAGCGACACGGGGCTTACAAGACAATGTTCCCAAGTGTAAATAAACGATCTTGATGCCACTTGCGGATATGTAGAGCGGTCAAAGTAATGCAGTACGTTGTTATTCGTTTCTGTCAAATATCGCTTTTAAGGGATATAACGCTACCTGAAAGATAGTTTACCATTCAAGGATTAGAGGAAATATCTTCGAAATCATGAAATATGAATAAAAGTCGTTCATATAAAGGCTGCAATGTAATTATCGTTCTTTATAAGAAAAAAGTTGTTCATATAAAGGCTTAATTGTAATTATCGTTCTTTATAACTGTGTAACTGTAATTTTGCGAAATATCCCACCACTATTAATTAATTTTCAAAAATTATTATTATTATTTTTTTTTTTTTTTTTTTTGCAACATAAATCAAAGAAGCTTTCACGGCATATCCATCCATTTGTAATAAAACTGGTTTCTTAATTTAGTTTTACGTTTCAAATTGTTATTTTACTTTTAAATTTACATTTTTGTTTCTTATTTTATCATTTCACAAATATGTGTTTTGTTAGTTGATTATAATAAGTAACTCATTATTATGATACAAAATCATTAAAGTAATGTTAATCTGTAAATAAATGCTTAAAACATAACGCTTCCTTCACACCACAAAAATAAAATGAACGAAACTTCTTCACGTAATACACACGATGGACTACACAATATAAAACAAAATTCAGCAGAATTCCCAAGTAATTGTGGGCAATCCTCAAAGTACCCTACTTTGTTTCAGTACGTCGGAAAACCTTGGCGGCGAAAATTTATTATGTTCCAGTGACAATAGCTAGAATATAATGTTTCTCAAGTCGAGACTGATCTCATAACATTCAGTGGAACCAGATCCAAAATTTTTCTCACAAAGTTGTTCCAATATCGAAAGCAGTATACATCCCGTAGCTATATGTGTTCTGTCAGGCCATTGGGTATCACCAGATGAACAGCTTCCCCGTCCTCAGGTATGAAGCTCAAATCGGTTTCCTCTTACTGACCACATCTTTTCTCATAATTTTAAAAGAATCTAATGGTGAATTCGGGCTAAGAATTCGAGGATCTTTCTTTGAAGCCCCAAATGAACTTGTGATTGCACCGAAGTCTAATAAACTAACGTCTGACCACGTCAAAAGATATTTGACAGAAGTTTTCTTCCCCAGTCTAGGAGAAAAATCTGTATTATTGTTAAATTCTAGTGGTGGTCAGTTTTGAGCATCTCACCCGAAGACAAGGAACTTGTTCATTTAATGATCACAAAGCGTTCGACGCCGCTTGCACAGCCGTGCGACATATAAGGCTTCAGTGTTGGAAGAACTTTCTGAGAAGATTTTGAGATATAGTTTTGTTTAATGATTAGGCAGTCAGTCTCTGGTTGATAAACAATATACTCTAGCTTGAGTCACTAGCATATAACCATTCCTCGTAGCACGGGTTTACCAACATATTGAAATATGCCTAATACAAATCAGAATATTTAGAGTACCACCCAAGACAATTTGAAATCCTACTGAATTTTTTATCATATTCTATTCTCCGTCGTGTATATTATGTACGGAAATTTCGTTTATTTTATATGACAGATATAAAAAACTTTATGTTTTAACCATTTATCGACAGATTATCATTATTTTACTGATTTTCTAACATGATAACGAGTTAGTAATTGTTTCAATTAACAAAATATACATTTGTAAAACGGCACACTAACAAACAAACAAAAAGAGTAGAACATAACATAACAGTTTATTCATAAAACAAGAATAAATAAAACAAGTAATTGGCATAATAATGAGGTTCCAGTTAGGTATTTTACTGATTTTCTAACATGATAACGAATTAGTAATTGTTTCAATTAACAAAATATACTTTTGTGAAACGGCACACTAACAAACCAAAAAAAAAGAGTAGAACATAACATAACAGTTTAAAATATAAAACAAGAATAAATAAAACAAGTAATTAGCATAATAATGAGGTTTCAGTTAGGTATGTCGAAAATACTCCGACAGTACATTGTGCACAGATTATTTTCAAAAACCGTTATTTCATAAACCAGCTTCGTTACACATGGATGGATGTGACAAGAAAGCTTCTTTCATTTATATTATAACAAAATGTTTTTATTTTTCAGTATTAATTGATTATGATGGGATATTTTGTGAAATTTCGGATTATTAAAGTAGTTGGTTACACAGTTAACAAGAAAGTAAACTACGTTTTAGTTTTTGTATGATTTTTTTTATATTTCATGGTTTTTAAGATATTCAGTCTTAACACAATATTCCAAATTACCAGTGGGGATGTCTTTTATGCCTTAAAAGCGAAATCTGGTAGAAACGAAAAGACATGTAGCATTATGTTGACCCCTCTACATACCCGCTAAGTTTCATCGAGGTCATTATTTTTACACCTGGGAAAGTTTCCTTATCAGCGGTGTATGTGCTTCGCGATCATCTCTTTATCGTAATATCCTTTTTGTTCTTGGTCTCCGCTTTCGCTTTGTCATAGGTGGTCTTTCCCCTTCCAAGTGCAGTGACAAAAATTTCAAGGCATATTAGCACCGCCAGTGCCAAACACAATTCGTGGTTTCAAGTGGCCATACTCAGGTCGTCCACTAAAAATCAAAAAGCGATGGCCATCAGCTACAACAGTTGACGCACAGTGGGCTTTTCCCGCGATTATTTGTATCTACACACGCTGCAAACACTGTAAAGTGCATGGCAGAGGGAACTTAGCATGGTATCAAAGGCTAGACTGTATGTTTCAAGTCCAAAAACTTAAGGCATTTACTTGCTAAAACGTTGTGATCGCGTCACCAACAGAGCGAAACATGTTAAAAACTGATACATCATTCTGGCATATTACAGTGCGTCATAAGGTAAACATTCTGAGGCCTCAACATCAAACGAACAATTATTTGCAGCAGAACACAATTTTTATTTTTGGCAATGCGTGAGTATGCACGGCGAGGCAGCTCGGACAGACCATCACAGACGTATTCAGAATGAATAAATAAATAAATCGATCTAAGTTAAAGCGGGCAAATCGGCGAATTTTCTGACGCATGTAAGTAATTTTAGCTGTCGTGGGGACTTTTAATTTCTTTTAATTGTACGCTTTTTCTGTGGCTTTGGAAAAGCCTAAAAAGATGACGCTAGTGACATATTGCATGGAAGTTGACATTAAGAAGAGAACAACGCCACAAACTATCGTCTTGTCGTCTAGAGAAGGGGTTTCATAAACGTCGGCCCTACTGCCTCAATGCGTGAACACACGCAGCTCAGGCACGGTTCGCGAGTTTAGTACTGTGACTGCCAAATGAAGTTCTCATAATGTTGACTTTTTGCGCTGTTAGATGGCTTAAAGCGATTCGAGGGATTCATTACTGCACATTGAATTTCATCTGGACTTTGCTTAGGTCCGCATTGTATGACATTTTTTATCTTCGGGGGAGGTCACTGTTCCCTTGTAATCAACTTATTAAATGTACCCCACACGTAAAAGTCAAGAACTGTTAACGCTGGGAGACGTACAGGCCATTTTGTATGTGCCGAGCGACGTCTCCAACTATCCGTCTAAATAATCTATTTTATTAGAGACATGGTACAAAAAATGTTCAGATGTATGTGAAATCTTATGGGACTTAACTGCTAAGGTCATCAGAACCTAAGCTTACACACTACTTAACCTAAATTATCCTAAGGACAAACACACACACCCATGCCCGAGGGAGGACTCCAACCTCCGCCGGGACCAGCCGCACAGGAGACATGGTACGTCTACTCATACAGTAACTGGAAAAAGAGTTAAGCTTCATGAAGAAAGAACGTGTAACAAAAGTTTTGAGGTATTCTAACCTGAAAGTCAACAAGTCTGACATCTGACAGTGCTCCCTCCACGTACTTAAACATCACGTTGTTCTTCCAGCAGTCACCATGGACCAGTACATGTAGCTTGGTCTCCTCCTTCATTCGCTCAAATAATTCGAATATACTGTCACCATATCGGTCTATAAATCCCCGGAATTTTTCAGAATACTTTTCATACCCTGGACACTTGTTCAGTTCATCTGCCAGTGCAGACATGATCTTAGACCCTATTGATCTGAAATAGTCCTGAGTACGCTTGTCTGTGAACGCACTACTAGCGAACACGCTCTTGTAATGTGGCTGTTTGTCGAGTAGAAACGCCGAGGCGGCGTGTAATCTGGCGTATGCTCGGAGGACCATCTTGCAGTGCTGGTAGTCCAGAGGCCGACCTCCCTCAGCCATCCTGAAGCCGGCTGTTGACAGGTCCTCCAACACAAGGAAGTCTGCCGGCTGCTGACCCCAGTCGTAGCAGCGAGCTGTCAGCAGCTGGAAGTCCTCACCCTCCAACGACGCCAAGATTTTGTGGATCTGCGGCAGCACCTCATGCAGCATCTGCGTCTCTATTCTGAACACCTGACAATTTTCCATCAGTTCCTTCATCGGACCAAAATCAAGAACCGTTTTGACTAGTAGTGATTCCTTTTTCGCCTCTTCTTCGTTGTCTTCCCCCTTCAGAAGGACAGTTACTCTGAACAGCAAACTTGTATAGCCAACTCCTTCCGGACAAGCGTACTGTACTTTAATTGAATCTACAGATACTTCTTTTCCAGTTTTATTTATCATTACAGATTCTATGAATTTTTGATTGATCCAGGAAGGAGGCGGTGGTCGAGCTTCGTTGGGCGATTCCATACTGTTGTGTACCCTTCACCTGAAAAAATAACAGACGATTCCAGAATAGTAGTCAACATACTGAGAGCTAACTTTAGTACATTTAACATCAGGCAGTTTTAAACAGAGTGAAGCACGTAACTATTTCATCTCAAACAATGTTTAATGAGATATTCAAGCTTTTTTTTAATCATTAATAAGTAAGGTTGTCCAAGGCTAACTGGATCCAAATACCGTTCCTCTTATTCAATATAGATGCTTTGGTTTCTTAAAGTTCGTAAACTGGAGTTACAATCCTTATCAGTGAGATCTAACAGAGGAAGTCTGACCTATGCAATTTACCTCACTCATGCACTGGTTCTGGCGAAAAGTGGTTGCAACCTAACTTCATGGTTAGCTTACCAAGATATAACAATCTCAGAAGTCAGGAATGGTAGAAAGGCATCGTCCTGTTTATCGATGAAATTGTATCATGACAGTAATTAATAGCACTGCGTAAGCTACGGTCCCTACTTCAGTTCATGGCGCCATGTATAGAACTACCAGATACTTCACTTACAGTCATGTCTCTTAAATTTCTACAGACATCAATTACATCAGATCTTCATAGATCAAGCTGAGTTATTTAATTTCTGTATTTCACATGCTATGGTGGTTGAGGAGACAGGCCATAATGTCAAAGTTATTATTTCACAAGTAGAAGAGCAACTATAATTATTAAGAATTATCACGTCACGCGCCGTGAACCACGTCTCTGAAGACGCACAAGTCAACGAATGAGTGGTATTAATCACATGGAGCAGGCTTCCTCTGTTACATCTCACTAATTATGTATTCGATAGGAGATTTTAAGCCCCGTTCAAAACTCAGCACTTCCAACGTAGTACAGGAAATTAATAATACTCCCAGACCCCTGAGCGCAACTTCTGCAAAGAAGCAAATATGCACACAGTACGTCAAGGAAGCAGATGCATTTCTCAGGTTCTTCCTTTTTTTGTTTGACTTTTGGCCTGTGGGCGATACAGTCATCTTTTAGTGTATTAGGTTTTTCTCAGGAGTTACAGGGCAAGGATATGCATCTTTAAAAACTGTACTATACTTATGAAATAGCACATCACGTTTATGGAGGATTGCCACATCAGTGTCTAGTGGTTAATAAAGTCTGATCAACTAGTGTAAGAATTTCATTAGCTGGTTCGCATAGAGCCTAATTGCGAAGAAAATATGATTTATATCTGATATAGCTGCTCTGAGTAAGATCTGTTTGCGTTCCTCGTAGCACTGGAACGAATTCCGAGATGTGTATGAAGCTGATGTATAATTTTGGTTTTTGGGTGGCATATATTTTACTTCCATCAAATTTCTCATTCGAGTGACTGTGTTATCGGGTGCTTAATTGGGGTTATAATTGAATTTTCGTTACTTGAACCACGTAGACTGTAAAGACAGTAAACTGTTTGCCGTAGGGGTACCCAGTTTTGTAGGAATGACGTTCAGACGGTGCGCTGCAGGATGTTAGATGTTAACAGAGTTAGTTATATGACTTGCCATTATGCGCCGATGGTACTGGTACGACGACGTGGGATTGGAACACCAGTGTCAGTGTGCACTAAAGTTGCAGACAGTCAACATGAGTCTGGACAAGGTGAACTGGACTTTATTCGTAAAGTTGTTTTACCAAAACAACAGCAACAATGCTATCGCTATTCGCGAGGATCGACCGCTAAAGGAATTCGGAGAGGTCCTCTTTCCGCAGCGGGATAGAAGAACATGATTAGGAGGTTCCAATTAACGGCGATAAATTGGTAAAGGAGTTAACGGCTAAGAATGTTGGACGCAATGTTCGATCTGAGCAGAGTATCAGCTGTGTCACAACAGAACATTCCATGGTCCATTGTTGTTCCGGACAGAAGCAGAACAATCTCTAGTGCGGTTCCAGGCTGTCATGGATACAGAGAGTCGTCACGTTAAGGAACGTTCCTAACGCGAATCGTAAATATTGTACGCAATTAACAAATGTTAATAACTCATGTGTAAATTAAAATATGTTTCTTTCAATAGTGTACTCGTTATTTCTCTTCCGCATGTCCTTACAAATGTATCCATTATGTTTCACTGTCCCACGATCAGTAGTTTGTCATTGGAGCCCTCTCAAATAGTGAAAGTTTAATTACAACGGTCTCTTACATTTTTAGAGAAATACGTCTGACATTAATTTGACAGGACATTTCTACAGCCTTCATAAGCACGGCATTTGTTCGAGTGCAACACAGTGCTCTTATGCAAGTCCTGGGACCAGGAATCTGCATGTTTATAGTTTCGAAATAGCTTGACTGTTGCCTCTGCAGAGGTTCTTGCAATCACAATCAGTTCCATCTAGACGTTTAGGGCTCCTGTAGATTAGAAGCAAAATATTAGGACACATTTGTAACCAAGAGCGTTACGCTGAAACAAGGGCTTATCTGTACTATGACATGAGCGATGATAAATATCAGTCTGCCTATCGTAAACACCATAACACGATCACTGCAGTAATTAAGGTAACAGATGACCTAAAATATGTAATGACAACGGTGATGACACTATATTTACGCTACTAGACTTCAGGAAAACACATATTTGAGACCGTCCATTCTGACATACTGTTTCGAAAAAACTGACAGCTAGGAGTTTCCAAAATAATGTGCTTAAGTGGTTCGAAAGCCATTTGAGGAACAGTGAGCAGTGTATTGTCTGTGGAAACGAAAAGTCTTCCTAGAAGCACGCTATCTTAGGAGTGCTACAGGGGTCAGCCCTGGACCCACTCTTGTTCCTCTTGTCTGTCAATGGTATTTTGTAATTTCTGTGCGCCTGTAAACATACTCTATCTACATGCCGACTACCTCCAATTTAAGTGCCCTACCTGAAGGTGTCTTACTACTATCATTCGGAGGAATGACAATCTGTCGTCAGTGGTGAGATGGGCGCAATACCCAGAACTAAAATGAAATATAATTGGGTTACAAATAACACTAGTATCCCAGTAAAAATAATTTTATCTGACTTCTGCCAATAATTATCTCCTACTGATCTCGATTGCACCCAATGGGTCATGCCAGTTCAACGTAGACTAGTAAAGCAACATTTTCAACCTGACCATCTCAGGTTTCTTTCAAATTTGGTGGATTCGATGACCCCGATAAGAGATGGAAAAATACCAATTTGCAAGTGTGTGTTACAACTGTGAAGAAAGTTATACGTCTGTAAAGTTTGGAATAAGTGCGAAATTTACATGCGTCTGTCACAACATAACTGACTGAAATTCTGGTTCTCATTCAGTTACAGCAATGAAAATGGTACCATCGGAAAGCTAACGAATAGGCCTTTGCATTGATATGCTACATGGAGAGGTCCTGAGGATTTTCATACTTAAGTTCATTGACCTTGACCTTTGCCCTTGAATATCTCAAAATACCCCATCTTCAATTTTTTTTGAAAAAATATATTTAATTGCTCCAATATGTTACTATAAATATGGGAAATATCAAGATGGCACACCAAAGGCATCAAGCAGAAAAATTATTTTGTCAGGATGAATACACTATCGAAATGAAGAAGGTAACACACATATATGAAACACAAATTATGATAAATACAATCCACAAGTCTTATTGTACAAAAATATGGTTTACATTATTATAGCAGTATTATGAATTATTTACATTACATTATTTACATTACAGTTGTAATGAAAAGGCAATGAAAGTTATTAGATCTCTCCTCACAACTCTCCAACTAAATTGTTAATGTTTTCCAAATCTTATGCAGGGAGACTGTATGTCCTTCCAGTTGGTGTCACTGGATCCATCCTTGTGATAATGTCACGTTTTCTGATGACACAAGTGTCTGGTTTGGCAGAAAACACAAATGACGGACATGGTCCATGTTGATGCAAGAAGTTGACCTTCACTTCATCCGTTTCTTCACATTTTTGTAAGACATATGCACCCCACCAACGACTGTCGTACATACAGGCAACAAATCCATGTATATTTGTTAACAGCATTTCATTCACCATAGCAATCACTGACTCTTCTCTACTCACTAAAGAAGCAGAATAGGTCTTTGTCTTTACTAAACCTTTGTTAACAGGTATTACACAATGAAACTTACGGGTACCTGGAATCGCCCTTGTATTTTTGAAACGTTGTTTCATCTTGGCTGTATCTGTATCATGATGGGAAACCGATGTATAATGGAAGACACATGAAAGAATATTTTCCTTGCACCACTCAAACAACTGTCGTGAAGTCAAAATATGATTTTCGTAAGGTCACTTGAGGCTGGCAAGTCTTGCTAATCTCTTTACAGTCCCTGCTACGCCATCACAAGGTCCTTTACCATGCGCTGTAGCAAAAAAAAAAAAAAAAAAAAAAAAAAAAAAAAAAAAAAAAAAAAAAAAAAAAAAAAAAAATGCCAGTCTGCTGTATCATCAAAATCTTCCTGATGGTAGGACAGATCATAAAGCTCTTTCTGTTTTTGTATTGGGTAGCACATCCATCCGAAAAGTAATTAATGTGCTTTGGATTTGAAAACTGACATTTTAAGAGATTGATGAAATTTGTCTGGAAAGAATAAACACACACTGTTTTATGCGGAAGGCAGTCAGATATTTCCACGTATGATACACGTCGTATTTAATTAGTGCTTGAGTCTCTTTAGTAAGCTACTTGACGACTTGTAGGCTGTGAATTATTTCAGTGGAATCCTTGTACCTCATCCTGACTGGTGAAGGAGTAATTTTCTGCAAAATCACAAAGAACAAGAAACTCATTTACTTTGAGACATTTTTTAATGATTTTACAGAAATGTGACTGCTGCTGGGAGATAAATGAGTGCAGTAGGAGCTGTTGTAACCATGATACTGACACCTCAATAAAATCACCTGTTAATTTTGTTATAGCCTCTAGAACTACCGTGCCTCTAATTAAACAACATTTATATGCAATTTCATAAATGCAGTTCTTACCAAACAGACCATACAGATAATCAGTCTTGTCACGCCTGGAAAATAGGGATATGAACCTAAGAAACATGCTGGTAGTGCAAGATTACATGTAACAAATGGTACACAGTGCTTGTATGATGGTAATGTGTATTCTTCACTTATTTGTTAGTGCTTTAAGTTTACAACCTGCCATTATTAACTTGAAATTTTGGTGCAAGACACACACAAAAAGCATGAGTTCACTGTTTAAGGAACCATTTGCACTCGAGCAGAGACGATATTTAAGTTACTTAACTTAGATTATATGTATCGATTTTTTAAGGCAAGAGAAAGCAAAATAAATGAATTAACACCGCTCTCTTGTCTCAGCCAGTAGGCATCTACACTCTTATGTCATTCGTTGTCCAAGAACGTAATATATTGTGTGGCTCCACAGTTAGCCATATTGATACTTATTTGCAGAAAAGAGGCGCAGAATTAATAAGTCGCTCTCATTTGTGATTTATCTGTACTTATTTACCTATAATTTTACGTAAGT
This sequence comes from Schistocerca americana, assembly GCF_021461395.2. Taxonomy (NCBI): domain Eukaryota; kingdom Metazoa; phylum Arthropoda; class Insecta; order Orthoptera; family Acrididae; genus Schistocerca; species Schistocerca americana. Next base: position 657,870,231 of record NC_060120.1, on the reverse strand, counting down.
GACATTCATATCGTAATGTATATGTTGTAATGAATATATGTTTTATTTAATCGTATGCTTTTCTCTGTTTTAGTAGTTTTAGTCACTCCATTGTCACGATTGAAGCTGAGGTCAGATATCAGACTTTGCCTACAAAAAATATATAATGAGCCCTGGCTACGTTCCGTACATCTTCGGACGTGCGAGGCTCGATAAACTCACGGCGTAAATTTTAATCTCTCAGTTACTTATCCAAACAAACCACAATAATTATTATTATTACTAATTTTTAGTATATGTTATTATTTTATTTTTATTTGTTAAAACTGGCATTGGCAAAAACACAGTGCTTTGGTCGAAACTCACAAAATTTGGAGAATCCAATATTTATATCTAGGTATTTATCTTTTAAATATGCATACAGGTCCTCAAGGTTGGCCGGCCGCTGTGGCTGAGCGATTCTAGGCGCTTCAGTCGGGAACCGCGCGGCTGCTACGGTCGCAGGTTCAAATCCTGCCTCGGGCATGGATGTGTGTGATGTCCTTAGATTAGTTAAGTTTACTTAGTTCTAAGTCTAGGGGACTAATGACCTCAGATGTTAAGTCCCATAGTGCTTAGAGCCATTTGAAACTTAAGGTTGCGCAACGCTAGCTGCTTTTGTTTATGCACTGTAATTCCGTTTTCTTTCACAGACACAAAGTCTTTTCTTCCTGGCATCATACGGCTCACGTCACGATCACAGTAAAAGTCACATACACACTGAACAGCTTTCTCACATAATGTCTTAACTGGCTTTGGATTTGGTGTCACTAATATACGATATTCGGCTACCGCTTTGCTCTCCATACCATGCAATCTGAAGAAGAAAATCTTTCATAGTTTTCTTTATACTCCAACTCTTTGGCAGCACAGTTAGAATTTGTGTTTTATCGCATACACGGTCTGAATTGTGAAACTTATCTTTCAGCTGGGTGATAATTTCACTTTCTCCATTTTCACTCTCTTCTTTTTCCGGTTGTGCCACATAAGTACGTTTCAACACAGAGGCTATTTTTTCTGTTTTTGCTTTGGGTACTTTGTCTCACGCTGAAGCCTCTTTTTCTTCACAGGAAATTCACCTAAATATTGAAGGGAAACTAAAGCCGTAATTTTTCCCGAGGGCATGCAGCTTTACTGTATGATTAAATGATGATGACGTCCTCTTGGGTAAAATATTCCGGAGGTAAAATAGTCCCCCATTCGGATCTCCGGGCGGGGACTACTCAAGAGGATGTCGTTATCAGGAGAAAGAAAACTGGCGTTCTACGGATCGGAGCGTGGAATGTCAGATCCCTTAATCGGGTAGGTAGGTTAGAAAATTTAAAAAGGGAAATGGAAAGGTTGAAGTTAGATATAGTGGGAATTAGTGAAGTTCGGTGGCAGGAGGAACAAGACTTCTGGTCAGGTGACTACAGGGTTATAAACACAAAATCAAATAGGGGTAATGCAGGAGTAAGTTTAATAATGAATAGGTAACTAAGAATGCGGGTAAGCTACTACAAACAGCATAGTGAACGCATTATTGTGGCCAAGATAGATACGAAGCCCACACCTACTACAGTAGTACAAGTTTATATGCCAACTAGCTCTGCAGATGACGAAGAAATTGAAGAAATGTATGATGAAATAAAAGAAATTATTCAGATTGTGAAGGGAGACGAAAATTTAATAGTCATGGGTGACTGGAATTCGAGTGTAGGAAAAGGGAGAGAAGGAAACATAGTAGGTGAATATGGATTGGGGCTAAGAAATGAAAGAGGAAGCCGCCTGGTAGAATTTTGCACAGAGCACAACATAATCATAACGAACACTTGGTTTAAGAATCATGAAAGAAGGTTGTATACATGGAAGAACCCTGGAGATACTAAAAGGTATCAGATAGATTATATAATGGTAAGACAGAGACTTAGGAACCAGGTTTTAAATTGTAAGACATTTCCAGGGGCAGATGTGGACTCTGACCACAATCTATTGATCATGACCTGTAGATTAAAACTGAAGAAACTGCAAAAAGGTGGGAATTTAAGGAGATGGGACCTGGACAAACTAAAAGAACCAGAGGTTGTACAGAGATTCAGGGAGAGCATAAGGGAGCAATTGACAGGAATGGGGGAAAGAAATACAGTAGAAGAAGAATGGGTAGCTTTGAGGGATGAAGTAGTGAAGGCAGCAGAGGATCAAGTAGGTAAAAAGACGAGGGCTAGTAGAAATCCTTGGGTAACAGAAGATATATTGAATTTAATTGATAAAAGGAGAAAATATAAAAATGCAGTAAGTGAAACAGGCAAAAAGGAATACAAACGTCTCAAAAATGAGATCGACAGGAAGTGCAAAATGGCTAAGCAGGGATGGCTAGAGGACAGATGTAAGGATGTAGAGGCCTATCTCACTAGGGGTAAGATAGATACCGCCTACAGAAAAATTAAAGAGACCTTTGGTGATAAGAGAACGACTTGTATGAATATCAAGAGCTCAGATGGAAACCCAGTTCTAAGCAAAGAAGGGAAAGCAGAAAGGTGGAAGGAGTATATAGAGGGTCTATACAAGGGCGATGTACTTGAGGACAATATTATGGAAATGGAAGAGGATGTAGATGAAGATGAAATGGGAGATATGATACTGCGTGAAGAGTTTGACAGAGCACTGAAAGACCTGAGTCGAAACAAGGCCCCCGGAGTAGACAATATTCCATTGGAACTACTGACGGCTGTGGGAGAGCCAGTCCTGACAAAACTCTACCATCTGGTGAGCAAGATGTATGAAACAGGCGAAATACCCTCAGACTTCAAGAAGAATATAATAATTCCAATCCCAGAGAAAGCAGGTGTTAACAGATGTGAAAATTACCGAACTATCAGTTTAATAAGTCACAGCTGCAAAATACTAACACGAATTCTTTACAGACGAATGGAAAAACTAGTAGAAGCCAACCTCGGGGAAGATCAGTTTGGATTCCGTAGAAACACTGGAACACGTGGGGCAATACTGACCTTACGACTTATCTTAGAAGAAAGATTAAGGAAAGGCAAACCTACGATTCTAGCATTTGTAGACTTAGAGAAAGCTTGTGACAATGTTAACTGGAATACTCTCTTTCAAATTCTAAAGCTGGCAGGGGTAAAATACAGGGAGCGAAAAGCTATTTACAATTTGTACAGAAACCAGATGGCAGTTATAAGAGTCGAGGGAGATGAAAGGGAAGCAGTGGTTGGGAAGGGAGTAAGACAGGGTTGTAGCCTCTCCCCGATGTTGTTCAATCTGTATTTTGAGCAAGCAGTAAAGGAAACAAAAGAAAAATTCGGAGTAGGTATTAAAATTCATGGAGAAGAAATAAAAACTTTGAGGTTCGCCGATGATATTGTAATTCTGTCAGAGACAGCAAAGGACTTGGAAGAGCAGTTGAATGGAATGGACAGTGTCTCGAAAGGAGGATATAAGATGAACATCAACAAAAGCAAAACAAGGATAATGGAATGTAGTCTAATTAAGTCGGGTGATGCTGAGGGAATTAGATTAGGAAATGAGGCACTTAAAGTAGTAAAGGAGTTTTGCTATTTGGGGAGCAAAATAACTGATGATGGTCGAAGTAGAGAGGATACAAAATGTAGGCTGGCAATGGCAAGGAAAGCGCTTCTGAAGAAGAGAAATTTGTTAACATCCAGTATTGATTTAAGTGTCAGGAAGTCATTTCTGAAAGTATTTGTATGGAGTGTAGCCATGTATGGAAGTGAAACATGGACGATAAATAGTTTGGACAAGAAGAGAATAGAAGGTTTCGAAATGTGGTGCTACAGAAGAATGCTGAAGATTAGATGGGTAGATCACGTAACTAATGAGGAAGTATTGAATAGGATTGGGGAGAAGAGAAGTTTGTGGCACAACTTGACCAGAAGAAGGGATCGGTTGGTAGGACATGTTCTGAGGCATCAAGGGATCACCAATTTAGTATTGGAGGGCAGCGTGGAGGGTGGGTACTGGGAGATGAAAAAGCTTGCACATGATAGAGTAGCATGGAGAGCTGCATCAAACCAGTCTCAGGACTGAAGACCACAACAACAACAACTACTTAAAGCATCGAGTGCCAGATCTCATGCTACTTCATCTTCACTTAAATCTTCTCTGGAAGTATCTGGCACAACTGAGGTAACATCAGCATTGACTATTAGGTTTTCCGAGGTTTTTTTCTACATTTACTGCAAATTTTTCCATCTAACAATACATTAGGATATTTGTTTATCGTCCACTCCTGAACATCCCTTAAATTCTTCTGCAATCTTGCATAACCTTCTTTCCTTAACGGACTTGAAATCCATTTTTTACTAAATATTACTTTACGACACACTTACACTGCACTTTGTTAAACAAGCCACAGCCATAAAACACACGAAACAAAATTTGCATAATATAGAGATCAGTGGACTAATGGTGACTAGTTTAAATAAGAGTCTCTCTGATTGGCTATTCACTAAAACAAGTTACTGTTGACTGGTTGAAATAAAAGTGTCTCTCATTGACTGCTCACTAAAACAGGCTAATGTTGATTGGTTGAAATAAAAGTCTCTCTGATAGGCTGTTCGCTAAAACAGACTAATGTTGTTTGGTTGAAATAAAAGTGTCTCTCATTACCTGTTCACAGCTAGGAATATTAAAGAACTGGTCTGAAGAAAAGTAACTGCTATTTGCTGGTGCTATAGAAAAAACTGGATACATATCTGCTTACTGCATGTTGATGGTGTAGTTAACAAAATAATTTTTTGTGCATGATGCCTTTGCTGTTCCCTCTTGATATGTACCATATTTATAGTAACATAGTGGAGCAATTAAATATATTTTTTTTCAAAAAACAATTGAAGATGGGGTGTTTTGAGATTTTCAAGATCAAAGGTAAAGGTCAATGACCTTTAGTATGAAAATTCTCTGAAATCTGCCATGTGGCATATCAATGTAAAGGTCTATTCGTTAGCTTTCCAATGGTACCATTTTCATTGCTGTAACTGAATTAGAACAAGAATTATAGTCACTTATGTTTGACATATGCATGTAAATTTCGCACTAATTCCAAACTTTGCAGACCTGTAACTTTCTTCACAGTTGTAATACACATCTGCAAATTGGTATTTTTTCATCTCTTATCTGGGTCACTGAAAGCAGCAAAATTTGAAAGAAATCCGAGAGGGTCAGGTTGAGAGGTGCGTTGAATTGGCATGGAATGAGCCCAATTTCACATCAGAAAACGGTGGATGAGCACGTCCAACTGGACAGAAAATACTGTCGCTAAATGGAGGAAAATTTCAGCTTGTCTCTAAGGCCTCCAGAAATTTCGGAATACATTTCCATAGGAAGTGAAAGTACACTTGCGCATTCACTCGTTCTACCGAACTTCACTATTCCCCATATCAACGGTCAGGTACCTTCCATCTCATCATAGTCTTAACACAAGGTATCACTTATGCAGTACCCTAGTTCAGCCCGTCCAAGTTACAAAACCATTCGCAAACTACTGCTCTGCTGTTACTGTCCGCCTTTCGTTCAAGCTATCTTGAACTCCGCGCGCAGTGGAAAGTCTTATGTCACACGACAAAAAAGCTGGAGGATGCACAAAAGCTTATTTTCTCTCTGCCAAACAGTAAGACGAGTGCCTTCATTTTATTCCAGTTAACCTTCTTTCTCTTTACACTTCTCAATCGTCCCCGCCACTTTCTTTTTCCTTCTCTTCTTCTTTCTCACCCTTTCGCTGACGTTCATTGGCTTCAGAGACGTCACTTTAAACTTTTCGTGACCGTGTGTAAATGCTTCTTTTCTGCTGCAACTACTACTGTTATCCACCATTTAGGTTATGTTACCTCTACGTCTTCATGCCATACAAAGTGTAAGTCATCTTACGATATCCGTTTCGTCCTGTCGACATAATACAAAATATTTAGAATGCTTAGTTAAAGTAAAAGAGGACAGGTGTGTACTTTCATTTATTTTGAAACTATAAATAGTAGCGTAGCTAGTACTATCTATCGATTTACCAAACTGAATGAGCGCGACACCATTGATGAATTTTCTACCTCGAAAGAAGTTCATTAATACCAGTTAGCTGAAATAAAAAAAAAAACTCATCCAATTCAGAAGTCACTCACAATTAGAGTAATTAGTTTCTGATGTGAGTGTAGTGGTCATTGATACTTAAAAGATCGTTTCAGTAATCCTATCCCTGTCCGTTTATGAGTTGCTAAGCAACGTATCAACAAGCTGACTATGCAATGATTAATATTTGTCGTATCCCGACAGTAAATCGCTTCTCGTTTGCTTTAAGCATCAAGACGATTATTATGCCACTCATATAGGCCTTGGTTGTTATTATCAAGCTAATGTCCGTAAATTGTGATTAATGTTACTGAATCCTACACACGACGATAACGCCCGATGTCCAGCGGCGTGTCTTAAACTCCGCTCCGATATTTGAGAATTCACGCGCGATTTGTTTGCACCAAAGTCGGGCCGTGGTTCCCTAGAATAATTTTTAAATCAACTCCGGCTGTAAATTAATAATTCTATGCCCAGTCACGAAAGTTACAGAAGATCCTCACTCGACTTGAATATTGTACACAATTAAAGTCTTTACTCTGCAAATAACCAATAAAATTTAGAAATGAATTACATGTATAAAAAAATCTCAAGTTGATATGACGTCATGGGTCACTACTTGTTTCGACTCCCCTACATTCACGTGACGCAAAGTAGATCCAACTGTATTGGACATACTCATGTAATGCTACACTATCTTCGTTCTGAGCGAGTTCCTATTGCTGCCTCTACGTTACTGGAGCTTTTGAAGCAAGTGCCGCACTTTTAACTGACGGAGTACAGCAACGAAAAACTATTACTCGCCGGAACTGCTTGAAACACTCAGAAGCGTTATTCTGAGCCTGATAATGAAACCAAACATAGAAATCAAACGCATGTATTTCCTGACGGCCAATACCTTTGATAATTATTTTTTCTGGGTGTACACAGTGACACTGAGTAAACTTTAGTGTCATGTCACAACAGAAAAAGTAAGAAGAAAATATAAGATAGCTCTCGCTGAAACATAACGGTGTGATAACAGCCGCGTAGTACCCTGACTTTGAAATTGTATGCTTAGTTTCCTCAAACTCCTACTTTTACTTTGTGATAGATTATTTGCACTTAGCCATTGAGGGCCTTTTTGTGCTCGTACAAGCAGTGTTACAGACTTAATTATTAAACAAGTCACAAATATTAGTAAACCTTTTTAACTCATTTGTGTGACTTTATTACTAATTTGTTGGATTATTGTAGAACCTTCGCTCTCCTAACCCGTTACCTGATCCTGGGGAATAGCTGTGTAATTGTGCCAGGAAGGAATTGTCTTAGCTGTGTACTGCACCAGATACCGTGTCACGAACTCACTAACTCGGCCGGCCAGGGTGGCCGAGCGGTTCTAGGCGCTACAGTCTAGAACCGCGCGACCACTACGGTCGCAGGTTCGAATCCTGCCTCGGGAATGGGTGTGTGCGATGTCCTTAGAGTAGTTAGGTTAAAGTAGTTTTAAGTTCTAGGGGACTGATGACCTCAGAAGTTAAATCCCATAGTGCTCAGAGCCATCACTAACTCGGCCTACCGTAACAATAGTGGCCACTCGGTCTCCACAGCAGTAGCGACGAGGCCTTTACAAAACTGGCGAAGAGGTTAGTAAACCTTTTTAACTCATTTGTGTGACTTTATTACTAATTTGTTGGATTATTGTAGAACCTTCGCTCTCCTAACCCGTTACCTGATCCTGGGGAACAGCTGTGTAATTGTGCCAGGAAAGAATTGTCTTAGCTGTGTACTGCACCAGAAACCGTGTCACGAACTCACTAACTCGGCCGGACAGTTCTGCTGTCCTCATTATGACTCGTGTAGCGGTCTTGATAACGATACGGGGAAAGAGCTGGGTGCTTAAGCAGGCAGTAAGTTACTTTACTGTCGCTTCAGACACGAAAAGAGTACGACAAGGGTAATCTAACGTTGATTTGATTTACCCTATGCCTTGCGCTGTATAATGGCTTGAGGACTATTTGTCTATATGACGATATATGAAGGCAACAGAAGTGACCAGTACGACCCTGAAAAAATTCAGACACCGTGCGACAATACAGTACCTTCCTCTAGTGTTACCGCGCAGACATTGCCTATAGTTTGAAAGAGATGAGAGGAAAGAACTTGTTGTTCAGAATGGACATGAGTTTCCCATTTTGCTATTATAACAGGGCAATGTACTTAACGGCAAAAGAAACAGAAGTTAGTCAGTTTCTAAATTTCTGTAAAGCAGTCATTTCACTCAAGATATTTATTCGTATGAATTGACCCCCATATAGCACCAACTGTTTGATATTTAAGCGGCATACTGTGTATTAAGACATGGTGCAACCAAGTTGCAATCACTAAGCAACGCACTGTCACACATCTGTGCGAAAAATGTAGAGTACAGCTGGATTACCGGTGTTGGTGACCAAGATAAAATGTACAGTCAGCCAATTGAATTCTTAAATTTGTTAACCTGTGCCTGTAAATATATGCCATAGTCAAAGCGCCACTTACTTCTCTACGAAATGTGAGAGCACCAAACTGCGCAACGGTACGTCAGAAAGCTGCAGCTCTGCCGTACAACACAATAGGCAATTACTAGATCATTTTTAAGGACTTACTTCAGCGTCTGTTTCGCTTGGTCCGTTGGTAAAGTCAGTGGTGAGAGAGTGTATGTCAGGGTCAGCAGCTTCTTAATTGACCTTTTCTACAAGGTTTCCTCACGAATCAACTCTTTTCGCCTAGATCCCAAGAGACTCAGCATTTTAAATTTGTCACAGAGAGGGTTTATATCGAAGTTTTACCTTGTATTCAACTTTAATAAAAGACGCTTCTATTTATCTGTAAAAATGTTCTGGCCCACACAAAATAAGTTAAATAATATTGCAGTTATATCCATTATGTTAACGTAACTCAATTGTCCTTCAACAATTTTTTTCTCACTAAATGGTCGATGCTTTAGAATTACTTGAAACGAAAGAGGAAATAAAAGTATGTTTTTTATGAAGAAGAAACACCCTGCGAGCACAGGAACCTCGTTTTGCCTCTTGCGTTACGTAACGTGGTTGAAGGCGTTCAAGAAGACGCTGGCTACATAGTGTAATTTTACGTGAGATTAAACTGTAAGATTGAACGACGAGCCTATTGTATTGTAGCGTAATATATTCTACAGTTGTATGAACGATTGTAGATATTCCCAGCTATCTTTCAACCAGAGCACTTTACCATTCGCTCCATGGTCTTGACTCGCTATTTTACGGGATTCAAGGTGAAGTAAGCCCGACTCCTCTCTCAAACCTAGATTAGGAAAAAGTAGAAGCTTATGACAAATACGTTTGCCAAATTACCCGGGAATAGTATGAGCGAAGCAGGTAAATGTTATCTGTGATGTTTTCCAAGCAAAAAATAATAATTGTCATTTACAAAACCTGGTATTTCTACTGTTACGGTTATAAAAGCATCTACATTTAGAGGTTTTTAAGCACGTCAAATATCCAAAAATAGCTCTGTTACTTTCCCAATGCTTTGTCCAACGCATACGGACAAAGAAAATTGTCATTCAAAATGTGCAGCAGACCTTCAAACTTTTGGGAGGAAAATGTTTAGTCTTGAGAGCTTTATTCAAGGACTATAATTCTATAATGTCTTCCTATTCAAATTCTAAATTAGACCTCACTTTCTCCTGTTTAGGAGATATTCCAGCCACCATGAGATTGCAAATGCAGTTCTTAGTTAACTATTTCTGAGGTCTGCTTTGATTCCAGTTCCGATCTTTTGACAACTGGCAAAATTTCAAGAATCACATTACATGCTTATTCGGAAACGTGAAGGCTGCAAATGGTAATAAATTTGAGATCCAAAATAAGGAAATAGAAAGTGATGACGTCTAAGGTACAACCTTGAAAAAGTGATGATGTTCTCTGTACGCGGGGAAAATCGGAAGAATCACTGTCAGCTCTTGCCTGACACTTTTATCTACAACTAATTTTAACCGAAAGAGATAGGCATACCTTTTTTTCTGAGGAAAGAACCTGAGCAACGGGTCTGTGAAATCCGGAATAAGCGATGTTCGAATTTATAGCGAGTCTATTCAGCGTTCCGTTTCAATCTGCACTCGCGTGTTAGCAAACGGCACTGCGTTCTTGCGTAATACATCCGTTGGATTTGCTTTTAAATTCGGTGTAAGAAGCGGCAGATCCGGATATTCTGCTTGTGACAGCCACTGTTGATTCGCTACACTTCTTTATTTGAGAAGCACCTACCAATGCAACGTCGCATATCAGTATTACAGGGTGCAAACGACTATGATGAGCGCAATAAGAAACAGATACCAAACAAACATCATACTTCACTTGCTAGGTACCAGCAAGGTGCTATGATCAGAGATGCTTCTCATACCTCAGGCTGTGCAGGTTTCCTCCAGAGATGAGACGACGCAAACATTGGGCGTTGCCAGGCGCGCAGCAGCCAACACTAGCAGCGTTTGTGGTAAGCGGGACGGAAGTCAGCTGACCTCGAGGCAATGGAAGCCGCGTTTGAAGGCCGCCACTTCATCCGCGCCATCTAGACCCACGGACATCTACAAGCGTTCATACGTCAGCCTCCGAATCATGTTTCTGCTTCTTTTTCTACTCGCCTCCACCTCCAGACATTCTCGGTTGTTATTTTTCGCGCAAACCGCCATAGTTCGCATTGTTTAGGTATACAATTTTTAATTTTACTGCAAAGGACTAGAAGTTCGATGACGGTAAGGAAGCACATAGCATATTAAGCTCCTGAAATGAGAGCCATTACATGGAATTCATTGGTAGGTAGATGAGGCGACTTCAAAATCGCGGACACAAATACTCTAACGATATAAAATTTCAGGGACAACACAAGGAGTAGGTCAACATGAACAATACACAAGAAGGTACAGTCAACACGAACTAATGGATGCATTGTATTGTAATGTGGCCGGCCTGTGTGGCGGAGCGTTTCTAGGCGCTGCAGTCTGGAACCGCGCGACCGCTACGGTCGCAGGTTCGAATCCTGCCTCGGGCATCGATGTGTGTGATGTCCTTAGGTTAGTTAGGTTTAAGTAGTTCTGAGTTCTAGGGGACTGATGACCTTAGATGTTAGGTCCCATAGTGCTCAGAGCCGTTTAAACCATTTTTTTTATACTGTACTGTATAGAACCGGGGACCTAGAAACGAAGAAGAGGCTTCGTCCTCGCCGTAGCCCTCAGGGGCTCACAACCCCACAACAGGCTACAGCAGTCCACTCACCCCACCGCCGCCCCACACCAAACCCAGGGTTATTGTGCCATTCGGCCCACAGTGGATCCCCCTGGGAATGTCTCACACCAGACGAGTGTAACCCCAAATGTTTGCGGTTTGCGTGGTAGAGTAATTATGGTGTACGCGTACGTGGAGACAGTGTTTGCGCAGCAATCGCTGACATAGTGTAACTGAGGCGGAATAAGGGAAACAAGCCCGCATTCGCCGAGGCAGATGGAAAACCGCCTTAAAAACCATCCACAGCCTGGCTGGCACACCGGACCTCGACACAAATCCACCTGACGGATTCGTGCGGGCCCGCTCGAAAACTAATAGATGACAGCTAACGTTTACATCACCCGTTCCTCTTCTTGTTCGTATTTCTATGTCGATGTACCTAATGGCTTAGAGTTAAAAAGAAAGAATACTCATGTCATTTAAGTGAGATACACGACGCAGGTGATAACGTTTAGGCGTGGTAAAGAAATAACGATGACCAGGAGCGTGCACGGGAACTGAGCTAGACGGTGTAGCTTAAATTAGTTACGTTGAAGCAGGAGAGGTAGAGGAAAAGATACATCGTTTCTTATAGAATAAATCTCAAAAGTATTGATGAACTGTGTTTACTGATCACCAAACATAGTAGTGCTACCACTATGTAATGTGTCGTTACTATCTACAGTCGATACAAGCAGGTTGAAACTTTTAGTGCTTTATTCGTATGGACCATAGAGTGAACTGTTCAATAATAACCTAAATTTACCAGAACTTTCCCCTCATTTAATTATCCTCACAACTAACCTAGACAGGGTCCTTTCCAAATGTTGTGCAATCCGAGTGTCCCGAAATGAAAAATTAAATTTTGTGTTAATAATAATTACTTGCAGACCTAGTTATGTTAGAAAGATGTTTAAAGAACTGTTTTGTTAATGGACCAGTAAATGAATAACGAAGGTCTAACGAAGTTGAAAGATAACTTTAATATTGATATAGTAATGAAGTTTAATTATTTCGAGACAGATATAAAGGTATTTAAATGAACAGTAAAAAAAAAAAAGAGTAGTAACTCATATACTGGAACTCTTGAACGCATAATAATTTCAGTAATCAATTTTTTTATACAGTTTCAGAGTCCCTCCCCCCCCCCCTTTTATTCATTTGAATTTTGAAGTGTTCTAAATTGGTTTGACCAGCAAAAGTTAAAGTCAGTACTACCTCTCAATAAGGTATCTCCCTAATCTACATTACGTCTAAGTGTACTAAGGTCCCCAGCAGTAACGGGAACCGAACTAGTGAAGCTGTCAGTTGTGCTGTTTGGCTATAATTTTTGTCAAAGTACTTGAAAGGGATGGGGAAGGTACTTACGTAAATTTTGTGGTGGCACTACTTGTGGAAACATATAAGCAGTACTATACGAGAAGCTGGTGCCGAGCATATACACACATCAAAGAAAGTTTTGCATCAATTCGGTTCCGAGAGCTCCGAAACCTGTACAGAAAATTGGAATAGAGATCAACATAAATTTCATTTACGCCCTTCTTGTTGCTCATGAAAACCACACTTTGCATGCTGTACCACCATACAGCGAGACCATCACTGGTGCTGGTCCAGATTGCTGTACACACCGGTACCTCTAACACCCAGTAGCACGCCCTCTTATATTGATGCGTGCCTGTATTCGTCGTGGCACACTATTCATAAGTTCATCAAGCCACTGTTGGCCCAATTGTCACACTCCTCAATGGCGATTCGGCGTAGATCCCTTAGAGAGATTGATGTGTCACGAAGCCGGCCGGTGTGGCCGAGCGGTTCTAGGCGCTTCAGTCTGGAACCGCGCGACCGCTACGGTCGCAGGTTCGAATCCTGCCTCGGGCATGGATGTGCGTGATGTCCTTAGGTTAGTTAGGTTTAACTAGTTCTAAGTTCTAGGGGACTAATGACCTCAGCAGTTGAGTCCCATAGTGCTCAGAGCCATTTGAACCTTGTTGCACTCTCTGGACAGTGTGTCTAAGGCGTTCAGCCTGACCAGATTGCCTCCAAACATGTCTACGACGATTGGTTGAAGGCATATGCGACACTAATCGGTGAAGAGAATGTGATGCCGAGCCTGAGCAGTCCATTTGGTATGTTGTTGGGCCCATCTGTACCGCGCTGCATGGTGTCGTGGTTGCAAACGCGGACCTCGCCATGGACGTCGTGAGTGAAGGTTCGCGTCATGAAGCGTATTGCGCACAGTATGAGTCGTAACACTCCGTCCTGTGGTTGCACGAAAAGCGTTATTCAACTTGGTGGCGTTGCTGTCAGGGTTCCTCCGAGCCATAATCCGTAAGTAGCGGTTATCCAATGCAGTAGTAGCACTTGGGCAGCCTGAGCGAGGCATGTCATCGACAGTTCCTGTCTCTCTGTATCTCCTCCATGTCCGAACAACATCGCTTTGGTTCACTCCGAGACGTCTGGACACTTCCCTTGTTGAGAGCCCTTCCTGGCACAAAGTAACAATACGTTATTGACTGTGTAGGGATGGTTGAACTACAGACAGCTCGAGCCGTGCACCTATTTCTGGTGGAATGACTGGAACGGATCGGCTGTCGGACCCCCTCCGTCTAATAGGCGCTGCTCATGCATGGTTGTTTACATCTTTGGTCGGGTTTAGTGAAATCTCTGAACAATCAAAGGGACTGTGTCTGTGATACAACATCCACAGTCAACGTCTATCTTCAGTAGTTCTGTGAACCGGGGGTGATGTAACACTTTTTTTGATGTGTGTATTTAAAAGATGTAAGTTCACAAATCATTGTGTAGCTCTCAATAACTTAAAGATGTAAATTCCTTTCTATTAACCCCGCATCGAGATAATAATAATTTTGATTGTTTTTATTTTATTTCATCTAATTATAACGAATCTGATATTAGACTCCTATGCTGTTACTTAGTTTGATGTTTTTCCCCACCCGTGGTTCCGAAAAAGAAGGTTTGTAGATTTGATCCTGTTTCATTGTTTACAGCAGATAATCTGCATTACAACACGTATTTCAATTTTTAGGCTATTGCATCAGTTTATACATTGGAGAATATTTTGGATAATATTTAGAAAACTCTTTCTGTGGCTCGATAATTCATCTGTTGCTGAACAACAGTTGGTAGGTGTGGTTCATTAGATATAGCAGAGAGTTGAAACATCCCAAGTGGATGCAAGGCGACAGCGAAAGATCTGCACGATTGAAAATATCGATAAAAAGCACAATGTAGTATTGATAGAGCAGGGTTCAAAAGACTATGAAATAATTGACGCTATGTGGATGGAAGCACATGTCGCATCAGATATGGAAACTTAACTGTAAAAAAGTTTGCTGTACAAATAGTGCACAATATATCAGCAATTATGGGGCCGTTTTAGCAACAGCTCAAATGATTTAGTTGGTCAGCTAGTGACTTTAGGTGTGGCGCATGTTTCATTTGGATGTCGCAGGGCATGTAATGTAGAAGATATTTTGTGTGGGATTTGAGCATGAACTGCTGGTACGATCATAACATTTCCAAGTCTGGCATTCACTGACTTCTACTATTCCCGTAGCACAATTTTTGGCATTCAAGAAGATGCTGTAACGCACGTAGATGGGTATTCTGCGAACGTTTCAGAATCGTATTTCAAGAATGGAGACATGTGCGGGAAAAACGATGGTCGGAGTCAACTGACTAACAAGAGATTTATGTAAACGAAGATGTTCTGACAAACTATAACATATTCTCGTCAACTTCGTATAGAATCTTTAATTTGACTGGGGATTTAACCACGGATATAAAAAAATGGAGAGCGCCATTTGGTGAATCTCAAGTTACAGGACAATGTCTAAAATCGATAATCGTTATTAAACCTTGGCATCGTCAAATGTAAGAAGTAACTCCTGAAAACTTCTGTAAGGTCAAATACAAGAACAGTCGCTTGTGAGTCATGGCCGGCTTTATCCGATTTTTGTTGCTGCTATATGTTCGACAAGACAAAGAGCGTTTGCAGAAACCCTAAATGAAGCTCACATAGGCAATAAAAGTGACACAAATCAAAAAACGGCAATTTCTAGTTTGTCACTGAAAATTGCGTTTGAAGGAGCACAACGGAAACGAAAAATATAATGGCATTTAGTGCGAACAATATTTATCTGAAATTTAGAGGAAATTTATGCTGTTTCAATTCAGGTTTCATAGAGTAAATTCTATAAGTCGTGTTATCTCATGTATCGCATTTTCTATTTGTGTCACTGTTCTTGACGGAGTGCGATGCGATAAAAAGTGTCTTTATTTTGGATTACATCGGAAGCCTCAATGGCTAATAATTTACTAACTGTATTGGGTTTATTATCTTGTACCTTGATATAGAGCTTAATACCTAACAGTTCTGCTAGTTTCCCAACAACCTACTGTGTAATAGTAGTTTGTAACTTTTGCTAAATATACCAAAAAATTATTAAATACAGAAAGTTTCATCATAACTGAACATGTATACAATTACACTAATTATGCAGAAGTCCAGTTATTTGTTATAAAAGTATGTTGTTGTGGTCTTCAGTCCAGAGACTGATTTGATGCAGCTCTCCATGCTACTCCATCCTGTGCAAGTTTCTTCATTTCCCAGTACCTACTGCAAAATACACCATTCTGAATTTGCCTAGTGTATTCATCTCTTGGTCCCCCTCACCGATTTTTACCCTCCACACTGTCCTCCAATACTAAATTGGTGATCTCTTGACGCTTCAGAACATGTCCTACCAACAGATCCCTTCTTATAATCAAGTTGTGCCACAAAATTCTCTTCTCCCCAATTCTATTCAGTACTTCCTCATTAGTTATGTGATCTACCTATCTAATCTTCAGGATTCTTCTGTAGTACCACATTCCGAAAGCTTCTATTCTCTTCTTGTCCAAACTTTTTTTCGTCCATGTTTCACTTCCATACATGGCTACACTCCATACAAATACTTTCAGAAACGGCTTCTTGACACTTAAATCTATACCCGATGTTAACAAATTTCTCTTCTTCAGAAACGCTTTCGTTGCCATTGCCAGTCTATATTTTATATCCTCTCTACTTCGAACATCATCAGTTATTTTGCTCCCCAAATAGCAAGACTCATTTACTACTTTAAGTGTCTTATTTCCAAATCTAATTCCCTCAGCATCATCCGATTCAATTCGAGTATATTCCATTACCCTCGTTTTGCTTTTGTTGATGTTCATCTTATATCCTCGTTTCAAGACACTGTCCATTCCGTTCAACTGCTCTTCCAGGTCCATTGCTGTCTCTGACGATGTCATCGCAAACCTCCAAGTTTTTATTTCTTCTCCATGGATTTTAATTACTATTCCAAATTTTTCTTTTGTTTCCTTTACTGCTTTCTCTATGTACAGATTAAATAACATCGGGTATAGGCTACAACGCTGTATCACTCCCTTTCCTACCACTGCTTCCCTTTCATGCCCCTCGACTCTTATAACTGACATGTGGTTTCTGTACAAATTGTAAATATCCTTTCGCTCGCAGTATTTGATCCCTGTCACCTTCAGAATTTGAAATAGAGTATTCCAGCATATTCTAAAGCTTTCTCTAAGTCTGTAAATGCCAGTAACGTAGGTTTGACTTTCCTTAATCTATCTTCTGATATAAGTGGTAGAGTCAGTATAGCCTCACGTGTTCCAACATTTCTGCTGAATCCAAATTTATCTTTCCCGGAGGTCAGCTCCTGCCAGTTTTTCCATTCGTCTGTAAATAATTCGTGTTAGTATCTTGCAGCCGAGACTTATTAAACTGATAGTAGATCTAAAATTTTGTGTGTTGTATGGACCTAACCTACTAGGATACCAATAGCAACGTAGAAAAACCTCACTACACCAGTGAGTACGAAATTCGTGCTGTTTGTCATCAGATACATTACGAACATCTACCACATATGCGTGTTTTACGCCCATCATTGAACGTGTAATACTTCACGTTCTGTCGATGGAATCTGGAGCAGTTTTAGCTCCATCATACTGCCTTGTATGCTGTTAGGTTAACGAAACGGAAAATGTCACATTGATAAGAATGCCACTATCACGAACGGAACTCCAGTGCTTGTATCGCTGTCAGCAACCGTAAATACATTCTTGTCATGCCTTTTGTGTTAGAATTTCCTTGTCTCATTCTTTTCAGAAAATTGAGGCTTTATTTCTACACATTTACAGTAGGAGCTAAAC
Organism: Schistocerca americana; assembly: GCF_021461395.2. NCBI lineage: Eukaryota > Metazoa > Arthropoda > Insecta > Orthoptera > Acrididae > Schistocerca > Schistocerca americana. The sequence goes on along the minus strand of NC_060120.1, from coordinate 657,852,646 downwards.
CTTCTGAAGAACACAAAACCAAAATAAGGCTACAATGTTAAACGTTCGACAGAGAAACGTTACTTATTTCTACGATTTGCTCAAAATGAAACAACAAGAGCGTGTCGTATAATACTGTCATTGATTGTTCGAGGTTTTACCAAGGGTCTCCCCCTTGTATTATATCGGGTTGCACTGTAAATAGTAGTCACCTACATAATTTGTCATTAGAGACATAAATAAGACTAAAATGGATAGGAAAATAATTATTTGGGATATTTCGGGGAAAACACACACATAGAGGGTGTTTCAGGATGAACGGCCAGTAGTCAAGGATATAGCGGGAACGTTCATTTGCAGCAATAAACTTAATGTGTATGTATATCATATTCTGAATGGTTTCCAAGACAGAAAACGTTTAATGTACATTTTTATGTCATTTTAGAAAGTAAGTGATGGGGAGAAATTACTTGCAATCTTTTTCGGAAAATTTGTTTGTTCAACCGCTTGAGGACGTTCCTTTGACCACGTGGACTGCAACGTACTCCCAGCATAACTGAGCCGTTCCACATTTTATCAGACGTGTGAGGAAACATCTCAACGGCAGTTACCTTAACGACTTGATTGGTTGTCGCAGTACAATAACTGGCCACCAAGATTGCAAAACCTTACGCCTTTCTTTTTTCTGGGGCTGGATGAAGCCTGAAATGTGCAAACAAAGAGTGAAAACGTTAGATAAAGTGCTTGTTCGCATCATGGACTCTCCTGCCCTCTTCAGGGAATGTGCAGAGGCATTCAGACAAGCAACAGATCTTGTGCCACAAGATGTCCCCCAAGAACGCACAAATACGTTGAAGTTGACATATATTGAGAACTGTACAACAGCTGTAATTTTAGTTGTACGATAATGCTTAGACATGAACATGTTGGAAATCACAGGGCTGTGACTGTTGGGGTCCCTAGTTCGACCTAATGTCAGGACATAGTGCCCTGAGACACCAGACACAAAGCTGCCACGGGACCCACTGAGCCCTAGCACATGGCGCGTCGGCTACAGCGCTCCAACAGTAGGTCACGGCTGCTACAATGCTGGAGACACAACCATGCCACGGGCACTGGTACCTGAGCCACCGAGCCTGCAGGACGTCGCTTACGGGAACAGTAGTGCTAGGCCACGGCTGGACCACAATGCCCCCTGTCAGCACTACAGGATGTCACGCTCTCACACAAGCGAAACAACTGGATACCTAACCCACACTGTTGCTGTTTGAAATATCTCCCGGCGGAGAGCTGCAACAAAAAGAAATTTGGAAGCACAAAACTAGTCTACTGACTCCAGTCCTGTTCCAGTCAAAGTTATGAATCAATACTTGTTATTAAAATTTCCATTTGTGCACTTAAAAATAGTCTTCACCAGATTGTAACCAGCGACTTCATGATTACAATGCCATTGCACTGCACGCTGATGTATCGACGATTTCGTTAAAAAGCCACAGCTAGTTTTTACTTACGTGCGCTCAAAAATCTTCGAAGACGATTTACTGCAATTGGAAATTAATGTTTCGGCAGTGATCCTCAAATTCTTGAAGTAAGAAGAAATTCAGAGAGTTCCATTCTATAAGGTCCCCTAGTGGGTATCTTCAACAGAATACAAAGAAACTGACGATGAAGACGACGTCCACAGAAAAGATCCGTACCCAAAGTCTGGAAAGTTACACGGGTCACACCAATACTCAAGAAGGTTAGTAGGAGTAATCCACTAAGTTACAGGTCGTTAACGTCCAAATGAAGCAAGATTTTGGAACATATTGTATTCAAACATCATGAATTACCTCGAAGAAAACTGCCTATTGACACATAGTCAACATGGATTTAGAAAACATTGTTTTTTGTGGAACACAACTAGCTCTTTATTCAGATGAAGTGCTGAGTGTTATTGACAAGGGATTTCATGTCGATTCCGTATTCCTAGATTTCCGGAAGGCTTTCGACACTGTACCACACAAGCGGCTCGTAGTAAAATTGCGTGCTTATGGAATATCGTCTCAGTTACGTGACTGGATTTGCTATTTCCTGTCAGAGAGGTCACAGTTCGTAGAAATTGACGGAAAGTCATCGTGTAAAACAGAAGCGATTTCAGGCGTTCCCCAAGGTAGTGTTATAGGCCCTTTGCTGTTCCTTATCTATATAAATGATTTGGGAGACAATCTGAGCAGCCGTCTTCGGTTGTTTGCAGATGACGCTGTCGTTTATTGACTAATAAAGTCATCAGAAGATCAAAACAAATTGCAAAACGATTAGAAAAGATATCTGAATGGTGCGAAAATTGGCAGTTGACCCTAAATAATGAAAAGTGTGAGGTCATCCACATGAGTGCTAAAAGGCATTCATTAAACTTCGATTACACGATAAATCAGTCTCATCTAAAAGTTGTAAAATTAACTAAATACCTAGATACTACAATCACGAACAACTTAAAATGGAGGGAACACATAGAAAATGTTGTGGGGAAGGCTAACCGAAGACTGCGTTTTATTGGCAGGTCACTTAGGAAATGTAAGAGATGTACTAAGGAGACTGCCTACAGTACTCTTGTCCGTCCTGTTTTAGAATGCTGCTGCGCGGTGTGGGATCCTTACCCGATAGGACTGACGGAGTACATCGAAAAGGTTCAAAGAAGTGCAACACGTTTTGTATTATCGTGAAATATGGGAGAGAGTGTCACAGAAATGATACAGGATTTGGGCTAGACATCATTAAAAGAAAGGCATTTTCGTTGCGACGGAATCTTCTCATGAAATTCCAATCACCAACTTTGTCCTCCGAATGCGAAAATATTTTGTTGTATTTTGTTGACATCGACCTACATAGGGAGAAACGATAACCACGATAAAATAAGGGAAATCAGAGCTAGTACGGTAAGATACAGGTGTTCGTTCTTTCCGCGCACTATACTAGATTGGAATAATAGAGAATTATGAAGGTGGTTCGATCAACCACCTGACAGGCACTTACGTGTGATTTGCAGAGTATCCATGTAGATGTAGATGTAGAGATACTGATGTGTAGCACAGGCTAACTCATGTCGCGGCTACAACAAATTTCCCATTAAAGGTCTTCAGAGCTGCTGCTATTGTGAGAACCTCTGCCTGTCTGTCTGGTACACTATTCTTCAGATGACCCCGCAAGAAACAAACAACTGGGGTTTACGTCAAGAGAACGAAGTACTCACGAAACAGTGCCTCCTCTTCATATTCGCTTTCCAGCACGTACGACGTACTTAATCACGAGAAAAATGTTTTCATACTCGAACTACACTTTACACAGAGATCAAATTGGATACTTTCCAACAAAGAAGGGAATATTTCTCTCAGAAGGATACCCTTTTTTCTTGCAGTGAAGTGGGGAAAAGATAGATGTGAGCGTATTGGTCAATTACTGACTATGACCACCTACGAGTACACCACAAATCTATGGCGAAGGCTCTTCACGATTGTAAAGTGACGATTTCAACGGACTATACATGAGTCCTGAGCTTTCGGCATTTGGTAAAACAGCCTTCATCCTAGAAAAGCCCATAAATAGGGAAGCGAGAATAGCCTCCACAGGGTTGCCTCAACACGACGCTAGGTGCGAATTCAACAAGTTAAAGATAGCATTTTCTGCAATATCAGAGATGTAGCTGCTCTTCCAGTAATATTTTGAGTAAAAATTTTCGAAGAAAGAATGTACAGGGTGTCGCAGGAGAAACGGTCCGCATTCAGTCATATGATAGGAACGATCAACTGAAGCACAAAACTTCATATGGACTTATACCATGCCATATTTCGAGTGATCTCCGAGATTCAGCAAATTTACGTTCCATTGTTATTTATTTTCTGCATTATTCAGTACATTGTCAGGCTTACAAATACACACTTCAAAAAAATTTTTGCATCACCCTGGGTACTGAGAGTTCCGGAACCTGTACAGGAAATTGGAATAGAGACCAACATAAACATCATTTCCTCACTTTTTATTGCTCGTGAAAACCACACATTGCAAGTTGTACCACCATCGGTGAGACCTTCACAGGTGGTGGTCCAGATTGCAGTACACACCAGTACCTCTAATACACAGCAGCACGTCCTCTTGCATTGATGCACGCCTGTATTTGTCGTGGTAGACTATCCACAAGTTCATCAACTTTGTTGGTCCAGGTTGTCCCACTCCTCAAGGGCGATTTGGCTTGGATCTCTCAGAGTGGCTGGTGGGTCACGTCGTCCATAAACAGCCCCTTTCAATCTATACCATGCATGTACGATAGGGATTCATGTCTGGAGAACATGTTGGCTTCTCTAGTCGAGCGATGTCGTTATCCTGAAGGAAGTCATTCAGAAGATGTGCACGATGAGGGCGCGAATTTTCGTCCATGAAGACGAATGTCTCGCCAGTATGCTGCCGATACGGTTGCACTATCGGTCGGAGGATGGCATTCACGAATCGTACAGCCGTTACGGCGCCTTCCATGACCACCAGCGGCGTACGTCGGCGCCACATAATGCCACCCTAAAACACCAAGGAACCTCCACCATGTTTCACTCGCTGGACAGTGTGTCTAAGGCGTTCAGCCTGACCGGGTTGTCTCCAAACACGTCTCAGACGATTGCATGGTTGAAGGCATATGCAGCACTCATAGGTGAAGACAACATGATGCCAATCCTGAGCAGTCCATTCGGCATGTTGATGGGCCCATCTGTATCACGCTGCATGGTGTCATGGTTGCAAACATGGACCTCGCCATGGACGTCGGGAGTGAAGTTGCGCATCATGCAGCCTATTGGGCACAGTTTGAGTCGTAACACTCCGTCCTGTGGCTGCACGAAACGCATTATTCATCATGATGGCTTTGCTGTCAGGGTTCCTCCGAGCCATAATCCGTTGGTACCGGTTATCCACTGCAGAAGTAGCACTTGGGAGGCGTGAGCGAGGCATGTCATCCACAGTTCCTGTATCTCTCTGTATCTCGTCCATGTCCGAATATCATCGCTTTGCTTCACTCCGAGACGCCTGGACACTTCCCTTGTTTAGAACCCTTCCTGGTACAAAGTAACAGTGCGGGCGCGATCGAACTGCTGTATTGACCGTCTAGGCATGGTTGAACTACAGACAACACGAGCCGTGTACTTCCTTCCTGGTGGAATGACTGGTCCTAATCAGCTGTCGGACCCCCCTCCGTCTAATAGGCACCACACAGCGAGACCTTCACAGGTGGTGGTCCAGACTGCTGTACACACCGGTACCCCTAATACCCAGCAGCACATCCTCTTGCAATGATGCATTGTTGTGTACATATTTGGGTTCAAATGGATCTGAGCACTGAGGTCATCAATCCCCTAGAACTTAGATCTACTTAAGTCTAACTAACCTAAGGACATCACACACCCATGCCCGAGGCAGGTTTGGTTCCTGCGACCGTAGCGGTCACGCGGTTCCAAACTGATGCGCCGAGAACCGCTCGGCCTCTGCAGTGGGCTACGTCTTTGGGCGGGTGTAGTGAAATCTCTGAACAGTCAAAGGGACTGTGTCTGTTATACAATATCCACAGTCAACGTCTATCTTCAGTAGTTCTGGGAACTGGGGTGATGCAAAACATTTTTTTATGTGTGCATAAACATGTACAACAGGAAGTAAACATTACAACATGCATTTTACAAACTATCGTGACTTTTCAGTGCTGACAAAGCACAGTGTGGTAGAACGGTGGCGTAACACTACAGTTTCTGCAAGCAACTTCTCCAGGCTCTGAGGCTGAGGTAGCGGCGCCCCAGGCGAGACTGATGTCTCCAGTACTGTGGCAGCCGTGACCACTATGGGAGCGCTGTGGCCAACGCGCTGTGTGCTGGGCTCAGCGGTTCCCGTGGCGGCTTTGTATCCCGAGTCTCAGAGCAGCCTGTGCTGACATTAGGTCGAACTACCGACCCCATACAGCATTCTGGACGGCCCCGTACTGTCACAGCCCTGTGCTGATACTGCTGCAATACTAACACAAGAGTATATCTCTACAAAAGTACTTAGGTTTTTACATGCTCACGGACTGCACTTGCTTCGGATCTGATGTGCCTTGCAGCATGTACACTAAGCATTTCCGCAGTTGCTAGTGTGGGACTTCCGCCTTCTTCAGCTTAGTTGCCGCCGTGTCAACTATTTTCACACCTCGCCTGGCTGGCACGCCTCGCAATGCGCGACGGCTGTGTTGTTTATTGTAAGGCATAACATCCGTGTTCGCCTGCAGCTGGCTTGGTTGTAATCTACTTCCTACTTTGTGAATTTCTGGCTGAATGCCGTTTCTGGGAAAGATTGCCTTCTCTGTTAACAAAACCCTGTCCCGCGGATCGCCTTAACTACCCTGTCTTACGCTAGATTGACAGATCCTGGCGGCTGGCCCAACTGCCTCCAGCCTGCTCTTTCACGATTATTTTTACCAATAAGTTCCCTTAAACACTACTTAGCCTAGGTCCCTTAATTTTCCACCCAATTTCCTTTATTGCTACGGCTCTTCCTCTTTCCTCTCCTACCTCCTAGATTCTTGGTATCCAGTCAATTATAATCTGAATAGTGGCTAGGTCCTTACTCTAGGGCGCCTTGTCACTGTCCGCGCGGTTCGCCCCCCCCCCTCCCCCCCTCCGCCCCCCCCCCCCCCCCCCCCCCGGTCGGAGGATTGAGTCCTCCCTCGGGCTTGGGTGTGTGTGTCATCCTTAGCGTAAGTTAGTTTAAGTTAGATTAAATAGTGTGTAAGCTTAGGGACTAATGACCTCTGCAGTTTGGTTCCATAAGACCCTACCACAACTTTCCATTTTCCTTACTTCGTCTTGTGTTCCTTTTTCTGCCTGTGTAAACAAGACCTACACTTAGAAGAGTAAGTGTTGCTACGGCAGTTGGTACGACAATGGTCAGCGTTATTTTCCTCCTGCACTGACTCTCCCATATTGACTCATGTGCTGCGTCGATGTATCCACAGAGATTCGCCCCTCCTGCTAGAAACGAAATTGTCTATGGACTGCATTAACTCGGGCCCCTAAAATTGCGGCAGGTAGATGGAAAGTAGATCTCATTATATCACATGATGTCCTGTTTATTAGTAGTTCACTCCCATGTAACTCTAGCCTTTTGCCGTCATGTGTCCCCCTGCTCGAAACAACTCGTTACTAGTACTACGATATCGAAGTCAGGGTGCAGCCAATGTTCCACAGTCTGTGCAAGTACAGCTCACAGCTAATCACTTCTTTCACGTACTACTTCTCTATTTTCTTTCCCACTACTATCTTCGCTTTGCATGTATTCTGACCCTCTTCCACTGCTCTGTTCCATCAAATCATAATCACACGTCTGTAACACATCTGTAGTTCTACTTCTTCCAATTCAACATGTTTACTCTTGTCCTCCGCAACCAATAATAACCGTAGCACATTTACACTGACAAATTTCTTCAGCATCCCCCATTTAACAGCATATGTGTTTTTTCGTAGCCCGTCCAGGCACTATTCCAATGATAGCAACTTCACTCCAAGTTGGCCTTACACAGCTTGCTGCTTCGCTCCTGTAACTCTGCTAACTTTCTTCGTGCTTCCCATATCCTGTCCTCCAAGGACTGTAACCATTTTGTTACTACTACTTCCGTGTGCAATATTTCCAATAGTACAATTGTAAGTAGCCTGTTTGTATGTTAGCAGCAATATAGACTGTGTTAATATCGCTGGCAGCTCTCTGCGCCCTCTGCAAGAGATTCTGGGGTTGGATGGACTAGCAGTTAGTTAGTAGATAGAGAAATGTAGGGACATGTTTTTTCTTAGTGGGGACTGTGTTGGTAGGACATGCACTGTAAAGTGAGACGCAATGAAATGTATGAGGATGGATGTATGGTTTGATAAAATTTGGGCAATGGAATTATTGATAACTATATAATATTTGGAACTGGATATCACATGAATAAGGTAAAATTTTCTAAATACATTGTTCGCTCTGCAACAAGATCTTTCTTTTTCTGACAATATGCCTCTTAGTAGTTAGTCTATAGCAGTTAGAATCTTTTTATTTAACTGGCCATTGTTGCTACTTGCTGTAATTGCTATAGTTATTATTATGAAAATTTTCAGTGAGCTAAATGACTTATAAAAAAGAATGCGGGTTTCTACTATCGAGATTAGTTATTGTAATGAGTTTAGGCAATTAACAGAGTTGGAGGTGGTTTCATATTTCTGTAATTCAATATTTTTTGGATATGTATTACTGTTAGGATTTCTTGCAATTCAGGGCCATTCTTTTGTGTTAATTATTGGAAGTCATGTTGTCAATGTATAGCAGTCAGATTGCGTTGGGCTTGTATATTGTGGGTAATAAATGAATGGGTTAAGTTTCAGTTGTCTTTGTCAGGGAAAATTCTGTTGGTCAGCGCTTCATAAAAAAAATTAAAGAGTTAGTTTCACAATCTCTTAATGTTCCGATTCGCTAATTCCTAATTCTTCCGCAGTTTTGTCGTAGCTCATTACTTCCCCAGTCATCTGGCGTAGTAACCGAGTATTTTTCAACACATCTTTCTTAAACTAGCGATTTGTGTGGCGAGCCACTTACTTGTTGCCTTGTTTCCCTTCACCCATCGTTTTATTACATTTAGTGTGTTATTCACTCTCCTAATGTCGGCCTCGTTGTCAGTTTTCGTAAGTCGGCCTCTCACGTTGATTCAACCTCTCCTCCTCTTCGTATGTGATATAGTCCTTAGAACCTGTATCTTCTCATCCCTTAACTTCTCATAAGTCCCATGTATGCTCCTACATATCCCGAGAACTTTGAGCATTCCGTGATTCTCTGCCCCCTGTCTATCTCCCAGAGCGATTTCTACCTGATGACAGCCACTCAATACGTCCATTGTTGAGAAATGCTGGCACTGGCCCAAATCGTATATGGTTTCCGTAATGTTTGGCAAAGGGTAGGCAACCGTTAAATTTTAGCATTCAGATGTCGATTTTTTTTGAGTCGTCAGATTCTGACTGGTTTGATGCGGCCGGCGGCCGGCCACGAATTCCTCTCCTCTGCCAACCTCTTCACTTCTGAGTAGCACTTGCATCCTACATCTTCAATTACTTGCTGGATGTATTCCAGTCTCTGTCTTCTTCTACAGTTTTTGCCCTCTACAGCTCCCTCTAGTAACGTGGAAGTCATTCCCTTGATGTCTTAACAGATGTCCTATCATCCTGTCCCTTCTTCTTGTCAGTGTTTTCCACATATTCCTTTCCTCTCCGATTCTGCACAGAATCTCCTCATTCTTTATCTTATCAGTCCACCTAATTTTCAATATTCGTATGTAGCATCACATCTCAAATGCTTCGATTCTCTTCTGTTCCGGTTTTCCCACAGTCCATTTTTCAGGACCATACACTGCTGTACTTCAAACGTACATTCTCAGAAATTTCTTCCTAAAATTAAGGCCTATGTTTGATACTAGTAGAATTCTCTGGGCCGGGATTGCCCTTTTTGCCAGTGCTAGCCTCCTTTTGATGTCCTCCTTGCTCCGTCCGTCGCTGTTTATTTTGCTGCCTAGGTAGCAGAATTCCTTAACGTCATCTACTTCTTGATCATCAATCCTGATGTTAAGCTTCTCGCTGTTCTCATTTCTGCTGTTTCTAATTATCTTCGTTTTCTTCGATTTATTCGCAGTCACGTTCTGTACTCGTTAGGCTGTTCATTCCATTCATCAGATCCTGTACATTTTCTTCACATTCACTCAGGATAGCAATGTCATCTGCAAACTGTATCATTGATATCCTTTCGCCTTGAATTTTAATCCCACACCTGAATCTTTCTTTTATTTCCATAATTACTTCTTCGATATACAGATTGAACAGTAGGATTGAGAAACTACATCCCTTTCTAATCCGAGCACTTCGTTTTTTATCGTCCACTCTTATTAATCCCTCTTGGCTCTTGTACATATTGTATATTATCGGTCTCTCCATAGAGCGTACCCCTATTTCCCTCAGAATTTCGAACATCTTGCACTATTTTACTTTGTCGAACGCTTTTTCCATGTCATATGTCCATAATCGCAACAAAACGTATGCTTCCGTGTTCCATCCACAGATTTTTTGGCTACGGAAACTCTCCTCAGTAATTCCATCCTTCACTGCTGGTCGATAAATTCTTCCAGAATCGGCTGCTAGTGCCTTGTAGCTCTGCATGGTTTGCAGTAAACCGTTGATTCATTTCCTGTTGCTATCCAGTGCTGCGTAATATGCACAGCTGGCAACAGCGGTATTAGAAAAAGCAATTCCCTAAACTCCAAAAGTAGGTGTTCCATCCGTTCTCTGTCACTACCATTTTGTCGCTTACTTCCCTCATCATGCAGTTTAGATGGCGTTTGGTGAACGTCCGTGGCTAACAACAATACTGTAACGCAATGTGAATCGTCGGAAACTCGGTAACGCTACCCATTCGCAGATTCAAACTATACGAAAGAAAGTCACTGAAACAAGTATCCACGCATATCTAGTAGATCATACTCCGTATTCCAAAGATCCAGTGGCGACTTATCACCCACACAAACAGTCTCCGACTTTTCACTTGCCGACTCTTTGGTGTAGGTAATTTGACGTCTTTGGCTTTGCGTGGGTTTTTCATATTTGTACTTATGCTGCAGACCATTTGATGTATGTAATTTGACATCATTGTCTTTACATGGGTTTTTTCATATTTGTACTTCTGCAGTTTGCAAATTAAAGTTGTTCTGCAGCGTATCTCACGTTGATGATCTATTCCTTTCTCATATAAGAAAGATACGGAAATTACGACAATCCGAACCTATTTACCCATTCATTTGAAGTAACTTCGATTCCCAATGAAGGTTTCATTTACAGAAACAGTAGGCTCAAGGTCAAGCATTCAGTGATTTACTATCAGAATTTGTTTTTGCGTGGTCATTTGTATGTTATCCTTTCGAAATCTGCGTCCTTAAATAGTTCCCAGGATAACCCAGATTGGGACGTACATCGATATCCGACACACATTTTGTAAATACGAAGTATTGCCGGGTTCCCATAGCTATACAAATATTCTTCATCTGAAACAGAAGAATGGAAAAAGTCAATGAATTCAAAAGACAAAAGAGTAAAGATCACGGCAGATGTATTAAATGCCGTACTTCATCTGAAAGACCAGCACATGTTTATCAGTTGCAAAGTCCGCCCCGAAAACTGAGGGGTCAGCGTGACGGATTGCCGTCCTACGAGCCCGGGTTCGATTCCCGGCTGGGTAGGGGATTTCCTCCGCTCAGGCACTGGCTGTTGTGTTGTCTTCGTCATCATTTCATCCCCATCCGGCGCGCAGGTCGCCCAATGTGGCGCTGAATGTAATAAGACCTGCACCAAGGCGGCCGGACCTACCCCGTAAGGGGCCTCCCGGCCAATAACGCCAAAGGCTCATTTCCATCAGTTGCAAAACAGAAACACCTCTTGCCGATGCTGCCATTTTTCCCCAATAGCACATAAATTTTACAGTAAACTTCGGAACAACTCATCCTAACAATAAATTTAATTTTGTTATTCCCCTGATAAAAAACTTAAAAAGAAATGCGAAATGGTTTTTATTACAATCCTACTAGTTAAAATATTATTGATACATTTCTGTCTACATATTACCAGAAATAAACCCGCCAGGGTAGCCGAGAGCGCTAATGCGATGCTTCCTGGATGCAGGCAGCCACGCTGACACTGGATCGAATCCGCCCAGAGGATTAACGATGAGGGCCAACATGCCAGCCAGCCTGGATGTGGTTTTTAGGCGGTTTTCCACATCCCACTAGGTGGATACCGGGCTGGTCCACACGTTCCGCCTCAGTTCCACGACTCATAGTTCGCACTATTTCGTAGCTTACAGTAGACGATAACAGCTGGGGGTGACCTACTTACATCCCAGAGGGTTAGAGGAAGGGCATCCGGCCACCCTCTAGAACTAACACCGCCAAATCCGTAATAGCAAGGCCGACTGCACGTGACATGGGACAAGGCTCCAAGACAGACGTTACCACAAATAAAAAGTTCTATCTATGTATTAATGATGCTCGAATCAAAAACTTTCGAAAGACATTTAAAACCAGTCTTTTTTCTTGATATGGCACATATAATGTTCTTTATGAATTATTTACTTTCTGATTTGTCTCATTCTTTTTTTGCAATGGTGAGCTGAGAAACAATTCTCTGGTATCAGCATAGCATCTAAGTTCTTTGGATGCAAATAAGTTATGTACCAAGAGAGGTGTGCTGTTTTTCTTTTTTTCTTTTTCTCCAGACAAATTTCGCACTTAGAACCTTTTCCATTTCAAATCCTAAGTTCATTGTCACCTTTCAATAACAAAATGTTCGTTCTATTTGTGATGTTTATTGAAACTTGCAGCATTGTCTTTGAAAAATCTGCATGCATAGACACATTTGTAACCCAAACAAGGAAGATAACTGATTGAAATGCGATATACAATAATCAGTACCAATCTCCAGAATTAACTTACACATTTTAAAGAAATCAGCATATTTTCTAACCTATTTTCTGTAATTTATGCCACATTTCTTGCGAAATTCAATTAAAAACGCATTATAATTTCCCACAGACAAATGTTTGTGTCGTGATGATGTCATCATTATACTTGTCCAACAGTAAACAGAAGTACTGTAGGTAAGGCTGTACTAAGAAAGGTCAGTTGGCAGATAAAAGGCGGTGTCGAGAAGATAGTAAATGTACTTCATTCTCACGTTTTCCATCCTCTTCATCTGCTCGGTATGGCATTTTTAGTTGCGAGGCCCTGAGAGACTCTTCCAGCCGCTCAAGCTGATAAGTTGTCTTTCTCTGCGCGCAATGCCTTGTTTCCTAGCGTCGTGTCTCTAATATATCTATTAAGCTTAGGCGACCGTAATGTATGTCGGTATAGCATGGGAAATATTTGTCTTGTATGCCTTCGTGAAGGGGGGGGGCGGGGGGGGGGGGGGCAGAAGATAACCCGACCCGAACTTGGCACATGTCCTTCTCCTCTAGAAAGACCACCAAGGTTTCTATTGAGCGTAATGCCTACATCAGACGGACGCATTAGTAGTCTCACATCCCCTTACTCTGTGAGAGACTGCGATAGAGTTTGAAATTTAATCAGAAACTTTATGTCATCACCTTTCCTGCTCTTTCTGGCCAGTGAAAGCCTTTAGCTTAATCTTAATTACTCATTACTAAAACCTATGTTCCAAAATGGCGGCCTCCCACCCCTGACTCATGTAGTGTATTTCTATTAGAGCCCCACCACCAGCCCTCACCCACCAACGCTCTTCATGTACCCAAGCATCATGAGGTGAGCGTGTCATTCATGTTGTGTACGTCGATCGATCAACACCATGAAGTGTGAGCCGCAGAAGGTGTTAATCCTTATATCTCTCTCTCGTTGCGCATTATTATTATATGTGTTTTTCATTAATTTCTTTTCCTTTCATAGTCAAAAGATCCCTGATCATGATGGAGTCAACCTACCAGATTTATGGGAGCTGACCGAGTTACAAAAGCAGTTATCTAATTTATCAGACTTCTGATTTCCAATTCCTGATTCTTCGTCCAAGTTTTCGTCTCTAGCTTAGCAGTGCACTGGTTATATACGACAGCAGTGCACCGCTGATATGTCGCAGTATCAGCAGCTGCAAGACGTGAAGCTACTATTCTTCCAGTGCAGAGTTTTTATGTCTATGGACATGTATTTAAACAACGGTGGTGAGCATAAATGGTTGTGCAGCATGGAGAAAAAGAACTAACAAAACTCAGCTGAACTGATGGGTGCACATAAGGTACATTGTAGTTATACGACAGCAGGCCTTAAATATATAGCACTCTGTCTTAAGGCCACGAGTGGCCTACCGGGACCATCCGACCGCCGCGTCATCCTCAGAGGAGGATGCGGATAGGAGGGGCGTGGGGTCAGCACACCGCTCTCCCGGTCGTTATGATGGTATTCTTGACCGAAGCAGCTACTATTAGGTCGAGTAGCTCCTCAATTGGCATCACGAGGCTGAGTGTACCCCGAAAAATGGCAACAGCGCATGGCGACTGGAGGGTCACCCATCCAAGTGCCGGCCACGCTCGACAGCGCTTAACTTCGGTGATCTCACGGGAACCGATGTATCCACTGCGGCAAGGCCGTTGCCCAGGCTTTAAAACTACAATGAGAAAAAAACAACGTTTTGTTACTGGAATTGTTGTGAATCACTAAGTTTTTGTAACTGCAATGTTCAGTGTGCATACATCTAGCTTTTATTAACCCTTTCTAAGAAGGTGATATCTGTATGTGATTCAAATTGACATCAGTACCTTCTGTCAGCGTTCCGCTTATTAATGTGAACATGAGACATCACCTCCAATACTTAAAGACCTTGTCATCAATATTAGGAAGCTCAGTAGCAAAGAAATATACAACGGTATTATTCCTTGATAGCACATATCCCTCAAACATTTGCGGGTATAAGACTATAAGTGGCCTTATTTTTGTTACTAACTTTTGTAAAACGTCATTCCAAGAAGTCTTTTCCTTTTTTAATTAGACTATAGAAGATCTGATTTCTATGCTCTTTTAAAAGGTTAGTTACGAAGTACCTGACATCTTTACAAATGCACATGCGAAATTTGCGTAACTATGATTTTAAATGTGACTGTGGTGTATAGAAATGTGACTGCAGTTTACATCACTAAAAGTAGTTGATGGTGGGATGCACAGAACACATGGGGAATACCATACTTACTTGTAGCTAAGAAAATTAAGTCCGCTCTTGTCCTGGATACGCTGAGGCAGGATGGCGGAAATATGACACGGGGATGGAGACAAACGGCACAATATCTACTACACAAATTCCTCCCAGATGACAATCCACGAACAAATACACAAGCACACACACACCTTATGGAGACAATGCATAGGGATTACACTGCAAAAAACCGTCACCTGCCAGTTTGTGCGGGAGGAGATCGCGCTAGGAATTGCTAGCTACGAAACTAAGTAGATAGCAGGACTAGATCATATCCACTTGGTAGCATTGCCCCATGTATCACGGCAAATAGTCCCATATTTAACTAATCTAATAAATGACGCCCTGAGACTGAGACGGGTGCCTCTAGTCTGGAAAACAGCCAAGACTGTAATTATTAAAAGAGCTGCAATAGGAATCCGTCAGTACTAAAATCGTACCGACCAATTTGTTTGTTAAATACATCGGTCTTTGAGAGGCTTCTACGTAACCGCCTTCAAGCTCACAGGGAAATCCATGGCATCAGTCAGCACCAATTTGGCTTTATAGCGAGAAAATCTATTGACGATGCGATTAATCGGGCTTTCCAAATCGTACAAGAGACATTACAGACGTAGGCAATTGCGATTCTTTTTGACGCTGCTGGCGCCTTTGATAATCTTCGGTGGCCAGCAAAGTTCGCACGAATTCGAGAGCTACAAGTACTCGGATCCCTGTACAATAGTCATCGAGACTATTTTAGGAGCAAAGTGACTGAGTAGCAAGAGGGAAACCGCGAGGTAGTAGAAAGGATTACCGAAGGATGTTCACGAGGCTCTATCTGCAGACCCATCATATGGGGTACCACAACTGAACCGCTCTTGAGTAATCGAGTGAGACGAACGTTCAGACGGGATCGTTGCGTATGCTAACAACCTGTTAGGTGTGATACCAGCCAACACAAGAGCAATGTTGGAATAGATGGCTAGCAGTATGCTACCCACAGTACAACAATGGTGCAACCAAAACAAATTATCCATAGAAGTCCAAAAAAGGGCATACATAGCGCCTAAAGGATCACTACAGAGACACTCTCAAATATACACTGACAAACGACACAGCTTCAACGAACAAACTAGCCACATTAAATTCATCCGCTACAGACTACCATTCACACACATGAGAATGCACCACTGTGCACTTTTCGAATCAGTGTTGAGCTATGCAGCAAGTACATGGGTACATAGACTCGCTGTCGTCGTGAACAGGGTCACTGTTAGGCGAGGGCATTAGGCAGCACATCGTTAGATTCGCTGCATGTGGCACTTGGAATACATCCGATCGATGTAACCACTAGATGTCGGGCTGCAACATACTGGATGAAGATGGGTAGACCTGAGAGTGTTTCAGGCACTGGTCAGCACATAGAAGATAGGCGACAACTAAAAAGTTTGCTTGCGGATACCCGGCATAAATAGTGGGACGAGAGTGATAAGAGCGGTTCAGTCTACGCACTTTTCCCCATTATCAAGGAGCGGTTACAGTTGCGCCAACCGAGGCATGGTTCATTTTGTGACTACACACTACGCCCTTATCCCACGCACTTGTAACGCATGTCACTTTCAGGAAGTAACCGTTGCACATGCGGCGAACTACTTCCCCCGAGCTCTTTCTTTTGAAATGCGTTAGATACAGGCACTTACGTAATAACATAGGACACATAAAGGAGACAACACTATACGATGTACTGAGGAACCCAGAAACACTGACACAGTTGAACTCAATCCCCAACAACATCTCGAAAGCAGACATGACATAAACAAACAGGCCCATCAACACAGAAGGCACAGAAAGACCGACACAGATAGTTCGAGAAGCTCGAGTACTGATGATGATACGAGTGACAGTGACGACACTGTCATAACATAGACACACAAAATATACATAACGAAAAATGTGTAAAACATGCACAACTACTCACGTGAGCATTAATTAAAGATTGCAGTTTATATCCTATTACGAATGAATATAAACAAAAGTAGGAGTAATTAGAATAGTTCATGGATATATTTTGTTTTATAATCCACGTTAGACCTGTACAGCAAACTTTAGCAGTTACATAAATCAACACGTCAATGTAAATGTAATAACATGAATGTAATATGAACTTAATATAAAGTAAGCATGCAGGATCAAAGAATGCAAATGCACAATAAAAACCAATCATGTATGTTACCCAACTATATAAAATTAATGGGTCCACTACTCAAAAAAGGCTAGTTTATTCCAAAAAAACGTTTTGCAAGATTAATAATAGGTTAGTTGTGACTTGTTATTCCTCCTACAGCAATGTGGGAACAGTATATAACTTAATTAATTTCACTGATGTAAGATATTGTTCCAAAGCCAAGCAGAATTTGTTTACTAATAATCTACTTGTAGTAGTTATTATGTAACCTAACCACCATCTACTCACAAAGCACTCTAACAATCAATGCTGACATAAATTAGATCTGCATGGACTGAACATATCGAGTTTTCCAGAAGAGGGATTCTCATGTGAATAGTTACTAAAATAGGTAGCACCATATGTGGACGCTTAACTTGAATTTCAATACCAACTCCCCTTCCCCAGGTGGTGTTGGTGAAAGGATATCTAAATCTGCTCTTTCCTGTCTTATTTTATTCCCTTCTTAAATGATACCATAAATTTATAATTTGCTGCTTCTAAATTCCTGTATTTTTCTTTGAAAGACAAGTGTAATTGCTGCAAGTAAATAACAGATAACACCAACGTGCAGACAAAAGAATTCCACGCAGCCCCACCTCCACATGGTGCTGCATGGGCAACAGTGCCCGTGGCTTCAACTACATAGCACAGTTTTTCTGTGCGGTGGTGGTCATGAGTACTGGCTAAGAGATCTGTGTGGAGCACTATGGCCTACATAATAAGATGCCAGGCAAAATTGCTCTCAATGCAGTTTGAAGAAAAAAGGTCCAGCAGCTATTAAGTTCTCACTTTCAACATCAGCACCACTTGTGGGCAGTTACAATGGCACACCTCACCTATTAAAGTGAAGCTATTCACAGTAATGGGCAACGGCCTTGCCCCAGTCGATACACCGGTTCCCGTCAGATCACCGAAGTTAAGCGCTGTTGGGTGGGGCTGGCACTGGGATGGGTGACCGTCCAGGCCGCCATGCGCTGTTGCCATTTTTTTGGGTTTCACGCAGCCTCGTGATGCCAACTGAGGAGCTACTCGACCGAATAGTAGCGGCTCCCGTCACAGAAAACCATGTTAACGACCAGGAGAGCAGTGTGCCGACTACACGCCCCTCCTATCCGCATCCTCAGCTGAGGATCATAAGACAGTCGGATGGTCCCGATGAGCCACTTATGGTCTGAAGTCGGAGTGCTTTTATTCACAGTAACAAGCAATCTAAATGTAAGGGGAAGAAAGCATGCAGTTGTGGGCACGTCCTCTAGTGAAGAGTTCAACATGTTGGCACTAGCAGCATTTCGTCCAATGAGTGGTGACAGGCATGTCAGAATTCTTCAAAGGTGATCTCACAACTGAATGGTCAAATGGCTCCTGCTATACAATACATGTTGAGGAGTACCTAAAACAATTAAGATGTACAACAATGAGGACAGTGTATAGTGCACTCATTTTCAGAAAACAAAGTTTGGAAACTTGATATGTACTACCACTGCCCTCCAGTGTGCAGTGAATGAACGTCTTGGAAGGAGAGAGTATGTGTATGGATATGGCTATGTATGTTATGAGCATATAAAGCTCATCCATGAGAAAGCTTTGGAGGACGCTGTCACTAACAATTTCGATGTTTGTTGTGATTCTGTTTTCAATATGTATAGTGCGTCATGACTACTCAATGGAGCTACAAAAATACATGCATACTTATACACGTGTATGTATCCTACAATGCTACGTGGGATTAAAAAAAGAAAATAAATGATTTTTTTACAAATAAAATTTCAAATAGATCATCCCCCATTAGGTAAAGCTGCATAGGCACTGTAATACAGTAATTAGAGTATATGTACTAAAGAAAAAAAACGGAGTGACTGCGTTACTACCCTATCGCTCCCAGTGGCTGCAGATATTTGTACGTGCAGTAGAACCACAGTCTAACTAACAGCCGTGACACTCTGTCTCGTTTTCGGTACCTACCGGGATAGCAGCTTCCAAGTACCCAGTAAGCGATATGTCTGAATACAATAGCGGATAAATTAACGTTTATATTGATTTGTGACAAATTTTAAAACAGAGAGTGTATGTAGTACCACATTTGTCATTATTTAGTTTTTTTTAAGGACCCTGGGAGATACACTCCTGGAAATGGAAAAAAGAACACATTGACACCGGTGTGTCAGACCCACCATACTTGCTCCGGACACTGCGAGAGGGCTGTACAAGCAATGATCACACGCACGGCACAGCGGACACACCAGGAACCGCGGTGTTGGCCGTCGAATGGCGCTAGCTGCGCAGCATTTGTGCACCGCCGCCGTCAGAGTCAGCCAGTTTGCCGTGGCATACGGAGCTCCATCGCAGTCTTAAACACTGGTAGCATGCCGCGACAGCCTGGACGTGAACC
This sequence comes from Schistocerca americana, assembly GCF_021461395.2. NCBI lineage: Eukaryota > Metazoa > Arthropoda > Insecta > Orthoptera > Acrididae > Schistocerca > Schistocerca americana. The sequence continues at coordinate 657,833,274 of NC_060120.1, read as the reverse complement.
GTATGTGCAGTTGACGGACTTTGAGCGAGGGCGTATAGTGGGCATGCGGGAGGCCGGGTGGACGTACCGCCGAATTGCTCAACACGTGGGGCGTGAGGTCTCCACAGTACATCGATGTTGTCGCCAGTGATCGGCGGAAGGTGCACGTGCCCGTCGACCTGGGACCGGACCGCAGCGACGCACGGATGCACGCCAAGACCGTAGGATCCTACGCAGTGCCGTAGGGGACCGCACCGCCACTTCCCAGTAAATTAAGGACACTGTTGCTCCTGGGGTATCGGCGAGGACCATTCGCAACCGTCTCCATGAAGCTGGACTACGGTCCCGCACACCGTTAGGCCGTCTTCCGCTCACGCCCCAACATCGTGCAGCCCGCCTCCAGTGGTGTCGCGACAGGCGTGAATGGAGGGACGAATGGAGACGTGTCGTCTTCAGCGATGAGAGTCGCTTCTGCCTTGGTGCCAATGATGGTCGTATGCGTGTTTGGCGCCGTGCAGGTGAGCGCCACAATCAGGACTGCATACGACCGAGGCACACAGGGCCAACACCCGGCATCATGGTGTGGGGAGCGATCTCCTACTCTGGCCGTACACCACTGGTGATCGTCGAGGGGACACTGAATAGTGCACGGTACATCCAAACCGTCATCGAACCCATCGTTCTACCATTCCTAGACCGGCAAGGGAACTTGCTGTTCCAACAGGACAATGCACGTCCGCATGTATCCCGTGCCACCTAACGTGCTCTAGAAGGTGTAAGTCAACTACCCTGCCCAGCAAGATCTCCGGATCTGTCCCCCATTGAGCATGTTTGGGACTGGATGAAGCGTCGTCTCACGCGGTCTGCACGTCCAGCACGAACGCTGGTCCAACTGAGGCGCCAGGTGGAAATGGCATGGCAAGCCGTTCCACAGGTCTACATCCAGCATCTCTACGATCGTCTCCATGGGAGAATAACAGCCTGCATTGCTGCGAAAGGTGGATATACACTGTACTAGTGCCGACATTGTGCATGCTCTGTTGCCTGTGTCTATGTGCCTGTGGTTCTGTCAGTGTGATCATGTGATGTATCTGACCCCAGGAATCTGTCAATAAAGTTTCCCCTTCCTGGGACAATGAATTCACGGTGTTCTTATTTCAATTTCCAGGAGTGTATAAACGATACTTTACAGAACAAATTATTTACAGTTTTACTGTAACATTGAGATAATCACCGAATAAAGTTGTTTTCCTTTAATAACTAAAAATTGCTAGTAAATACCAGAAGACCTGATCTTTTGCAGAATTAAGTCGTATATGTTCTCAGCAAAATGAATTTTCGTACGCTACACTTTCAGCCGAATCAGAAAATGTGGAATGCAGGAAATCTGTGTGGAACGGAATACCTACATTACTGAACGCAACAAACAAGCCGCCACACCTGTAGCTTAAGGGAGAACCACACAGACACGATTATAAGTAGTCAAAAGCAATCAAACTGTTTCCCAAAACGCAAGAAATCAATTGCATAACTGTTGCTAAATATGATCCACAAACAGCAAGAATCTTCAACACATTCTCTTTCGAAGTACAAATAATTACATCTACTCAAATATTCGAGCATTAGAAAGTCGAATGAACTGCAAGAATCGACGAATCGTTAGACTCTATGAAAATTTTTAAGTGTCAAGGATAGTACCCGTGATAATGAAAACAGGCAACATCAGAAATATAAGTTTCTCAAGCATGACGTATATGTTAATGTTCTCTTGTTTTCAGCGGAATAAGCTGCAGATACAAACACATTCGAAAGTATTTTTTTATGAATAAACGGCAGCTCCTGTCACTGAATCAGTGGGATTCGGTTATTTTACGTGTATTCCACGATAATTCATGTCACTTGATAAATTGCGAACGCATGGAACGCAAAAATCTGACAACTATTTCGTTCATTACGTAGAAAATAATTTAAAACAAACACTTCCCATAAGATACATGTGACTGACTACTTTCTCACCACTTGGAGCGCTAGTCTCGCTCCAGCTGGAAAGCGGTAGCAACTTCCGCACTAAAGAGCGTCGTGACTGTATGTATTAGATTGTGGTACAATTACTGCTGTTATTGGGTCTTCCTGTAAATAAGATCAGGACGGATGTAAATGACAATTTAATAATTTCTAGTTTACTTCTATATATGTAGGTACAATTTTTTTCTGTTGTGTGAACAATGGCAATGTAGTAGCTAAAGAACACAGAAATACGTTTTCATTTATTTAATACACGTTTTAATAACAACGATCAAATTCTTTTTATACTAATAGTGTTTAATAATGTTGCCTACAAACTTTTTAAAATAATATTAGTAGCATGAAAAGATATATATAGTTTTCCACATTGGACTTTTAAAAAATATGTTAACATTCTTTGATATAGCTGTTTCAGTAGAAATATTTTTACTGTTGACATTCTTTGATATAGCTTTTACAATAATAACTTGTTTTGGTCGGTGAATGATGCAACCAGTCACAATAACTTTTAAATGTTTTATTTTAGTGCCATAACCGGTTTCGGGATACCATGTCCATCTAATATTTTTAGTTAACCAGTTGTTTTAACTGACAGCATGTCGTCTGCTCACATATTGCACAAAAATATTTCAGTATTTGATGCCACTTCATAAGTCGTTTCAGTAATGAAAATACGCTAAAATGCTTGCGTTTATTTATATATGAAGCAAAATAGTGGTGTTTGCTTACGTAAATTCCAGCACATGGCGATTTGTTTTGTTGTAGTCCACGTTGTTTTCCAGGTCGATGTAAATGTTGTTGAATTCCGCACAGCACGCTTATTGTAAATAAAGTATAGCAGTAGTCTCACTCTTTAAATACAAAACCTCGAGAAGCAAATACTGATTAATCATGTAATAGCATAGGTATGCTGCTGCAAGGCTAATAGTTTCAGGGAGATGAAAGGATGTCTAAAGTTACCATTAAAAAGTTGTTAAATAATGTCAATTGTAATAGGTTCATAAAATTCCTTTACTTTCAAAAAATGGTGTCAGGTATTTCATGTAGGATAACGAATAAGGATTTCTGAAGATCTTTCCGAAAGCTTCTTCGGCGTGTCCTGGGTCAGTGAACAATTTCGTAAACTCTACACCGTACTTTTCAGTCGCCAGAGCAAAGCTGCTCATGATGCTGAAGAGAAATCCTACGACTAGACAGCGGTCCATTTCCCGCTTCAGCTCCTCTAGAGTGAAGACCTCAGCTTCCTCCTGCATGCCCAGGCGCCGTAGAATGTCCACCAGCGTGTTGTGGTACTCGCACAAAAGGTCATCCATGTGGTGGCGATGGACCTCCTCACTAGCGCTTGCGTACAGGAAGTACTGCAGGTCCGAGGCTGGGCTGGTCACGTATGATACCTGCAAACATCACCATAACACTAGTTTAGAGTAAAGATGTCATACTATTCATCACAAACTCACACTATTGGATGTACTAGCTATTCGCAGACAATTCTATTATGATAAATGACGAAATAGGGAAGAAATCTTCTAGTAAGTTGAGTCCATTTACAGTTACAGTAGAGAGCAGGAAACCTCTTGTTTTAGTTATTTCGTTTGTTAGCCGTTTATATGAATCAAAAATGATTAGGACAACTAATCTTAGTGAGATGGAACGAGTCATTTTATACTCTTATTACTAATTCGTACATAAGTATGGCTACATACTGACCATTTACAAACTGTTTTTTCTTTAATACAGATGTGAATTAGTAATTTCTAACACACCACCTTTCACATATTAAATAAACAGAAATTCTTCTGTGGAATACAAAATGTCAAAGGCAAACTTTTTCAGTTTGTTTTCAGATTGAACTTCGCTTTCTCGCAGACGTTTTATATCGTGGGTAAGGGAACAAAAATTTTGGTGATAGAATTGTGCACCACTTTTTGTGAAAAGACAATCTAAATGTGGAATAATGAATGTCATTTTCTCTTCCAATATTGTAATTATATACACCATTGTTCTTATTGTACTTTAATGGGTTGCTTACGAGAAATGTAATGAGGGAGTAGAAATACAGTGATGCACTAGTCAAAATACCTAACCCCAGGTATCTGCAGTATAATCATGGGTGAGTATCACATGCTGTTCTTACAGCACTTTCGTGACCAATGAAAACTTTCTTTCCAAAAGTAAAGCTATCCCATAACATTATTCCACATGACAGTATTGAATCGGAATATGCAGAGTATGTCAACGATTTGTCTTCCCCCAAGGTTTCCAGTGATTCTAATTGCCAATGTGTAAGAACTGAGTTCTTTTAGGAGTTCTAAATTTTTGTTCAACTTCAGTTCTCATCAACATTGCTACATAAAAACTTCGAAGTTTACAGCACACTTATTATTTCCTCGACATCTGTTTTATTTATCAACTGGTACAGTACCTCTAAAAGTGAATATGTTGCCTTCTGGAAATTGATAGTGAGACCATTTGCATTTCAATAATGTTTTCAAAAATAGTATTTATCATTTCTTCTGTTGCTCTGTTTATTATCAGAATGAACAAAATGCTAGTGTGTTTAGCATGAAGAATGAGTAATGGAATATTAGATGGATGGTCATTATATATATGTATGTTCGATGAATGATATTAATCAAACGAAAGACAAACATAATACCTCAGTTCGTCTTCAAAGTGATGTCCACTGGCCACAATTCTCTTTACGACAATGTTTATATAGTTGCTGCAAACTGTCACAGAAAGCTTCTTTTGAAATTATTGAGCAATGTCAATCAAAATATGATGCGGACAGCTTTACAAAAATGTTCAAATGTGTGTGAAATCTTATGGGACTTAACTGCTAAGGGCAGCAGTCCCTGAGCTTGCACACTACTTAACCTAAATTATCCTAAGGACAAACACACACACCCATGCCCGAGGGAGGACTCGAACCTTCGCCGGGACCACGCGAACAGTCAATGACTGCAGTGCCTAAGACCGCTCGGCTAATCCCGCGCGGCGACAGCTTTACACAGCGACTGTTTTCAGTTAGCCAAAGCTTTGTGAGTTGTGGCGTCCACACTGTCTTTGCCAGTTCCTGGGTTATCCGATTCTGTGCCAATATATATAATTTGAGAAACAACAGTAGACCTAGCACTGAGCTTCATGAATTCGTGAATCCACATAAGTGATTTCTCTCCACCAGAAGAATCTTCCACGGCTTTATTCGCCGCTCAGGATTAGCCGAGCGGTCTCGGGCGCTGCAGTCGTGGACTGTGCGGCTGATCCCGGCGGAGGTTCGAGTCCTCCCTCGGGCATGGGTGTGTGTGTTTGTCCTTAGGATAATTTAAGTTAAGTAGGGTGTAAGTTTAGGGACTGATGACCTTAGCAGTTAAGTCCCATAAGATTTCACACACATTTGAACATTTTTTTCTTTTTGAACGGCTTTATTCGTTGAGTTATTGAGGACAATTTTCGGCATTCTTTTGTTTAATAAGGCATTATCCATTGGTTGACTATACCATTAATTTATCTAGAAGGATAAAGTTACTCAAACAGCCAGACGCATTAGATAGATCACAAAAAAGGGCAGTCACTGTCATTTTGATATTTTATGCTTGTAAAATTTGGTGATGAATGTATAAATAGCATTCTTAGTCAAAAAAAACTTATGAAATGAAAACTGTGATGTACAAAGGATGCTATTGCTGCTCAGGTAAGATACTATTTTCGAGTACATTACTTTCTCAAATACTGTGGGAAATTATGTCAATAGTGAAACTGGTAGGTAGCTATTGACATGTTTCCTATCACCTATCTTATAGAGATGTGGTGATGCGTGAACATTGTGTTCTGTTAAAAATCATTGAAAACTAGATCGAGAGGCGAGAGATATTCGCGTAAGTCTGCAGAAAAAATGGTTCAAATGGCTCTGAGCACTATGGGACTTAACAACTGAGGTCATCAGTCCCCTAGAACTTAGAACTACTTAAACCTAACTAAACTAAGGACATCACACACATCCACGCCCGAGGCAGGATTCGAACCTGCGACCGTAGCGGTCGCGCGGTTACAGACTGACGCGCCTAGAACCGCTCGGCCACACCGGCCGGCTGTGCAGAACAGAGGTAGTGAGGAGAAAGTGTGTTTGCTACTGGTCCAACCCTTCGGGAACGGAACTGAAATAGATGGTGATGCACAACGAGTGAGGCAGCTCTCGGAACTTATTGTCGATCATCGACGAACATAACAGCAGACAAAATCGGCAAAGTGTGGCTAAGGCTGGCACAGAATCGAATAACCGAGAAATTAGTAAGGACGCCATCATTCACAAAGTTTCGGATAATTGTTTTCCATTCGAAATAGATCACTGATGAAATCCGCAATGCACACTTGTCCGCATCACATTTTGATTGACATTGATCTCTAACTGAAAAAGAAACTTTCCCCGACTTTTTCCAGCCACTGTATAAATGTTGCCAAAAAGTGAAATGTGGCCAGTAGACATTGCTTTCAAGGCGAATAAAGGTATTCTATTTGTGTTTCATTTGACTAATATCATTCACTAAACTTGTAACTCAGTCTTGGCGGTATTCTCAGTGGTATATCTTCAATTCATTACGAGCAAGTGCCTTGTTGAAACTTCCTGGCAGATTAAAACTGTGCGCCCGACCGAGGCTCGAACTCGGGACCTTTGCCTTTCGCGGGCAAGTGCTCTACCATCTGAGTTACTGAAGCACGACTCACGCCCGGTACTCACAGCTTTACTTCTGCCAATATCTCGTCTCCTACCTTCCAAACTTTACACAAGCTCTCCTGCGAACCTTGCAGAACTAGCACACCTGAAAGAAAGGATACTGCGGAGACATGGCTTAGCCACAGCCTGGGGGATGTTTCCAGAATGAGATTTTCACTCTGCAGCGGAGTGGGCGCTGATATGAAACACCCTGGCAGATTAAATCTGTGCGCCCGACCGAGACTCGAACTCGGGACCTTTGCCTTTCGCGGGCAAGTGCTCTACCATCTGAGATACCGAAGCACGACTCAGGCCAGGAAGTTTCATATCACCGCACACTCCGCTGCAGAGTGAAAATCTCATTCTGGAAGTGCCTTATTAATGTGGCGAGGTGTCAGTAGCAGTCCAGTGTTAAGGCCAACAATGCAGCGTGCAGTGTGGCTGCAGACGTCGATGCAGAGGTGTAGAACGTTTAGACTTTAGAGTTATACTGTGTGCTTTTTCCGAGAGTCCCATCGCAATGTTTCTTACTACTCCTGCACTTTATTACGAACAATATTTGCGTATTCTAGGCACCTCAACTCGATGCAGTGATGATGTGGTATGATGGTTTGGGGGCTTAACAGTCAGATCTAAAATCTAAAACTCTGATAAAAAAGATAAATTAAGTGGCATGATCTAAAACATCATGACAAGAATATGTGGCTGGACGGAGTTTGGTCTAATACAGCATGAGACACCCAATATGACCAGCTAAAAATTCTAGTCTAAAACGTTAGACTGAAGGCTAGACACTATACAAAATTTTTAAAGCAGATGGCAGGTGTCCACTTAAATTTGCTTTACAACACTTAAAAGTTGCCGTACAATGATCTGTACGCCACAGCCTTCACAGAATGAGGAACTCTGTCGCCGGAGTGTGCAGTCCTACATTAACGATAATGACGTATGCAGAGGTTGGTCAGAGTGACTTCATCCTATTGGAGTGACTGGTATGTGGTAAGTCATAGAAGAATCGTTTGCTTCACTGACCACTGCTTCTTATCCCTTGTTGCTAGCAACCAATCCAGCGATAATCGCACATTCGACAGCGAGATGAAAGTCTGCCTTTGATTCCCTGTAGATCTTGGGTTTTTGGTCAGCTTGATCATTTCCACAGATTCCTCATGCTTTAGTATTAAGCGGAATGATACGTACTCCCATCGGTCTTGAAAAGCATTAGTTTGTCCTGCAATGTTTGAGTCATTTTCTTTGTAGGCAACATTTACTGCAGTAATGTGGGACACTAAAGGAAGAAGAACAGATAAGAATTGTTTTCTGTCGATGATGTCTCATCTACTCCACTGTCTCTAAGATTGATGCACTAAGTAAACTGTACTGATTGAAAAAGCGAATCCTGAAGATATGATCCGAGAAAATGGCAGAACAGCTAAAGGCTAAAGGAATCCCCTTGATTCGAACCATAAGTCTATGACATCTGAAACTTAAAACAATGGCTTAATGAACGTTCTTGAAAATAGCTTCAGAAAATGAGTAAGTCAATAAACTCTTGGTCCACCTCTTGCCCAGTGTCAACACAGTTCATGGTTTCATGCCATCGTACTAAGGACGTCCACTGCAATACGAAACGAGATGCCCAGCCACTACGACAAGCGATGGATATGAAGGTGTTTTCCGTGATTCATCTGTATCTACACATACTGCAAACCATTGTGAAGTGCATGGCACAGAGTACTTACCCTGGTATAAAATATCGCAGAATATGTTTCAAGGATGAAGAACTTTTGGAATGTACGCCCTGAATTATTATGATTTGGTCACCATGAAGCAAAACACGTTACAAACTGATGTGTCATTAACTAGACAGTCCGTGAGCTAAAAATCAAACGAATAATTATTTGCAGCAGAACACAATTTTATTTTTGGTAATACGATAGTATGCATGGTGAGGCAGCTAGGACATACCATTCCGAATACGTTCAGAACGAGTAAATACATTGATATGCAGGTTTCGCTAAGTTGAAGCTGGCAGTTTAGCGAATTTTCTGCCGAACGTAAGTAAATTTAGCTGCCTTAGGCACACTGACATTCTTTTCATTACACACGTTTTCTGTGGCTTTGGAAAAGCCTCAGTAGAGGATGTTGGAAACATAGTGCATGGAACTTGAGATTAACAAGATAACAGCGCGGCAAACTACTGCCTCGTCTTCAAGAGAAGGGGTTCCACGAACGTATGTCCTATTATCCAGATTTAAGCAAACGCGTATCCCATGCACGGTTCGTGTGTTCATTTTTGTGGCTTTCAAATCAAGTTTTCATAATGTTGACTCTGAGCACTGGTAAATGGCATAAAGCGATTCTAGGGAGTCTTAACTGCACACTGTACTTCATCTTGACTTGGCTCATGCCCCTGTTTCATGAGTTTCCAGATCCTTGGGAGACATAGCTGTTGCCTGTTGCCTTGTAATCCTCTTAATTAGTTTATTCCACAGATAAAAGTGCAGAACTATTAATGCTGGAGGGCGTGCAGGCCATTTTCTGTTTGACGACCGACCACTCCAACTATCGGTCTAAATAATCTACATTATTGTAGACATGGCAGATCAACTCACATAATTACTGGTAAAACAATTAAGCTCCATGTGGACAGAACGTATTACAAAAAGTGTGAGGCATTCTTACCTGAAAGTCAACAATTCTGACATCTGAAAGTTCACCGTCCACATACTTAAACAGAAAGTTGTTCTTCCAGCAGTCACCATGGCCCAGCACAGGTAACCTGGTCTCCTCCTTCATTCGTTCAAGTACTTCGAAGATACTGTTAGCAGATCGGTCTATAAATCCCCGGCATTTTTCAGAATATTTTTCATACCCTGGACACTTATTCAGTTCATCTGCCAGTGCGGACATGATCTTAGACCCTATTGCTCTGAAATAGTCCTGAGTACGCTTGTCTGTGAACATAGTCTCATTGAACACGCTCTTGTAATGGGGCTGTTTGTCGAGTAGAAAGGCCGAGGCGGCATGCAATCTGGCGTACGCTCGCAGGACCGCCTTGCAGTGTTGGTAGTTCAGAAGACTTTGCCCCTCAGCCATCCTGAAGCCACCCTCTGACAGGTCCTCCAGCACAAGGAAGAGTGCCGGCTGCTCACCCCCGTCGTAGCATCGAGCTGTCAGCGGCCGGAAGTCCTCACCCTCCAACGATGCCAGCATTTTCTGGATCTGTGGCATCACCTCACGCAGCATCTGTGTCTCAGTTCTGAACACCTGGTAATTTTTATTGAAGTCCTTCATTGGCCCAAAGTCAAGAGCAGTTTTCACTAGCAGTGATTCCTTTTTAGCCTCTTGTTCATTATCTTTGCCCTTCAGAATAGCAGTCACTCTGAACAACAAACTTGTAATGCCAGCTCCTGGTGGACAAGCGTATTGTACTTTAATTGAATCTACAGAAGCTTGATTTCCAACTTTATTTATCAGTACAGATTCTATGAACTCCTGATTGATCCAAGATGGAGGCGGTGGTCGAGTTTCGTTGAACGATTCCATGCTGTTGTGTACTCTTCACCTGAAAACGTAAAAAAAGATTCCATCGTAGTAATCAACTTGCTGAGTGTTAGCTTTATTACATTTAATATCAGGTTATTTATAAACAGGATGAGGCACATAACATTTTCCCTTGAATATTTGATAATGAGGTATCAAAACTTGTTTTGTCATTAACACATGATGTCCAAAGTTAACTGGATCCAAAAGCCATTCCTCTCATTTGAGATAGAAGGTTTGGTACTTTAAAATTGGAAACTGAAATTACTATCCTCCAATGGAATGCATCATGGGTGAGCTCTAACAGAGTAAATTTGCTCTATGCAGTTTACATCACTCATGCATTGATTTCGGCTAGACACAGTTGAAGCCTAACTTTCTAGTTCACTTGTCCGAATATAACAATCTCGGAAGTAGAGGACAGGATTGGCAGATTGGCAACGCCGTGAAGTTTTATCACACAAATAACTGACCACACTGCGTATGTGGGGATGTGTAACCATTTGTCTGAATGGGAGGACATTATTTTCCTTATGTAAACAAGCCATCCAGTTCCCGTTTCTTAATTTAGCGGCCCTTCCGTAAACAAACTATCCACTTCACCACATGTTGTGTTTATTTAAGCAATAATTAATTGCCAATAACTGTCATGATAATTACTATAATTTATGAGCAATATGGCGGCCTACTCCGTGAATTAGCCTTTTACACTGATGAGCCAGGACATTATGACCACCTGTTTAATTGCTTGTTTCCCCGTCTTCGGAACGAAATACATCACTGATTTTGCTTATCAGGGACCGAACAGTTTGTAGGTAGTTTTGTGGAGGTATGTGCATTAGATATCTACGCATAAGTCATATAATTCGAGTAAATAACAGGCAGCTCATATGGGTACGTGGTGATGGCGCCCGATAGTGCTCCGGGTGGGTTCCGTAGTATTTACATCAGGCGAATTTGATCGCCTAAACATCAACGTGAGTTCACTATAATGCTCCTCAAACCATTGAACCATGGTTCTGGGTGAAAGGCCTGGACAAGTATTCAGCTGAAATATGACATTGCCATCAGGGAAGACATCAAGCATGAATGGATGCAGGTGGTTTGCAGCTGTCAGCGTGTCTTCTATTAGCGCCACAGGTCCCACACAGACGCAGGATAGTGTCTCTCATAGTACAATACTGCCTCCACCAGCCTGTGCCCGTGGCACGCTGCATGTTTCGAGCCGCTGTTCACCTCGTTGACGGCGTTTGTGGAGACGACCATCGACCTAGTGTAGCAAAAATATAATTAACCCAGAGCGCCGACACGTTTCTGTTGATCAAAGGTCGATACCTGACGGTCCCATGTCCACTGCGATCGTAAATGACGATGTCGTTGGGTCAACGTTTGAACACGTAGGAGTGGTCTGCTGCTGAGCTTCATGTTCAACAATGTATGATGAAAGGCGAGCACCAAAACACTTGTGTATGCGTGAGGACTGTATTCTTTCGGCAGAGATGTCAGAGATCAACAACTTTACAAAGCAGACGAGATTCCGAACCCCATGTTCTGTAACGAGTCACACCTAGTGGTGGGTTTTACTGTCCTACCTCTTTCCATAGATGGTCACGACAGTAGCATGCTAACGTTCGACTAGCAACGTCACATTGTAGAAGAAAGAGTGTATTTTTTTAGTGCACTGAAGTGTTAAGCTCCGTATTTACAGATGTGTTCTTTTTTATAGAGGAAATCAGATACGGGTATGGGGGTGTATTATCGTACGGGAAACTGAAGATGCTTCAAGGTGGTGCGGTTGCTTGTACGAAGTACAGGCTAAGAGCGCCTCTCTTTGGGTGCCTGGATGACGCTAAGGAGTGGTGGGGATGGACTTAGTAGCAGACAACCGATAGCAGCACGGTGGTGGTGGTGTGGCAGATAAGTCGTTATTTTTTGAGTCATCAATTACTGTCATTAAAAAGAGAGTTATCACTTTATGCTAAATGCATTTGAACACCTGGGTAGACATAAAGCCAAGTCTCAGACATGGCCGCTATATTTCCCAAAAATTGTGTTAGATATCATGACAGTTATTGTCCATTAATTATGTCCTAAATAAACAAAACATGCAGGGAAATGGCCAGTTTGTGCGCATGAGGACCATTGAATTAGGCTGGCGCTTCTGGCTGGCATGTTTCCATAAGAGAACAATGAGAGAAAATGCCCTTCCCCATTCAGGTAGAATGGGTATACACCCCTAAATAACTCTCTCTTGGCCTTTTGATTTACAAAATACTTGCCACATATAATTTGTATAGTACCACCATATGTCAAAAGGCATAGCCATTGCATAGCTGGGAGTCAGTTAATAATGGATACACACTAATTTTTCTTATTGCATGCACATACACCGACAGAACTACGGCGACACAGCATAAAAAGTACAAAGAATGTTTGTACAAGCTACTTTTTTTTAAATTTCTGTGGTTATGATAAGCCTTATGTAAGTACACACGAATTTCTTTGCCTACATCTGGTAGTGGTAACACACCATACATGCTCCACACAGCTTCACAACACATATCAATGTTTTTAGTGACTACATCCTTGGAAATGTTGTCATTAGTCAGCTCTGAAAGAGCATACCAAATATTTCCCCAGAAAAACTGTAAAGATAATCTCGCCAACTAACATGGTCATTGACTGCCCACAGCATTGCTGGACTTGCGCGCACCAAGTTTCCGAATGTCACTTCCTATCCTTATCACTGGTAATTTTAATAATTTGCGGGTAGTCACTGACACATGCTGAGTGACTACCCAGTAACACAGGGGGTGCAGTTTAATCATCCGACAGAGAAGTGCCACCACTCATATGACGAAAGCATAACATTCTTGGCACTAACCTGAGGATTTTGAAACACTATTAGAGCAATAAATTCGCGTCCTGGCGGCATGCGCAAAATAATACATTAGCCACCGCTCAAATTTAGACGGTACATAACAGTGAATGAAAACACCTTAACGTTTGCATTAAGCCACTGTAGCCACACATATTGTGATGAAGATCTAGGTGGTGGTGGTCACTCACGATAGTACAAGAATATTTCCTTTATATTGTCTGGTGATATTCCACCGGAGGACCAATCCTGATGCTATGTCGTGGACTAAGAGCTGGACAAAACACGCGACGGGAACCTAAAGTCCATCAAATCAGGTAAGGGCAGTGGAAAACGAATGGCTCCCATAAATCAGGCTGTTCAACTGCATTATCAGTTGGAGCCCGCTGCAGTACAGGAGAGAGAAAAATTTTACTGTAAATAGCAAATAATAACAACAACAATGAAAAAGAGAAGGAGGAATTAACGTAACAATTATTTTCTTTCTACTCTTCTCATTGGTGGTGGATGATCTTTGTTGCTTCATGGTGATGGCAGTGTTGCTCGAACAAGGTATAGATTAAGAACGCCTGTCTTGGGATGCTGGAGTGATGCTAAGGTGTGGTGGGAGTAGTGATGGCGTTGGTGGTGGCGGTGGCGGCGGGGTGGAACGACCATTAGGAGCACAGTTGGGCAGTGGGAGCCGGAAGAAGTCATTCTTTGAGTCATAAATTACCATAATTAAAATGACAGTTATCACTTTACACTAACAGCTTTGAACACTTAGTAGACAACTGATAAACCAAAACATCATGACCACTGCACACCGTGACTTTGAGTGCCGCCTGTTGTCGTTGCGGGCGTGTGAAGCGGTAACAAAAGAATTATGTAAACGGAGCAAACACCCTATCGAAGGTATGGGCTGCAAATGGGGGAATCCATCGAGATAAGCGACTTTGATAAAAGGTAGGTTATTATCATGCAGAGCCTGTGAACGAGTATTTCGAAACCAGTGAAGATTGTAGAGTGGTTTGGAATTGGTTTATTACGCATTGGCAGTAACATGATAGACTATGGCATATATTTTCTTTCACGTTTATGGTGAGCCTTAGTATAGCAATTTTTTTTCCACTAGCACATTTTAATCCTATGTACTTAACCGTTACAGAGACACACCTTGTGCTTGTAAATGTTTCCTTTTTTGGCATCGTCTTACCATAATCTTGTTCAGGAGTAACAGATCTACATACTTCAGCAGCTTAGTACAGTCAGCTTGGTACGTATATAAGCAAACGGTAAACGTTCATGTAATGTTCATGTGGCTGACACCTTGGCAGACCATGTATCGTCGTTTTGCACCTGATGAATTTTCAAAGTTTGTACTAATCCATTTTTTAACAAGTCTTACCGTATTGAGAATAGGTAACGCTCTGCCTTTGTCAGCAAAAAGTATGATCATTATGGCATTCTGTACGTATTTCTAGTATCAAATTATCATTACTTTTAAGTACTTTGCTGCTTTGCTGGACGTGATTTCTTTTCCTCTATGGTGATTTGTGGTTGGATACCTAAATTCTTTTTCCCGGTGATCACATTTTTCCGCCATGTGATGATAGCCAACTTGTCAAGTATGACATATATTCGTTATTTTGGCCAAATTCTTCATGTTGGCCGTCCGGAATGGCCGACCGGTTCTAGGCGCTGCATTCTGGAACCACACGACCGCTGCGGTCGTAGGTTCGAATCCTGCCTCGGGCATGGATGTGTGTGCTGTCCTTAGGTTAGTTAGGTCTGCGTAGTTCTAAGTTCTAGGGAACTGATGACCTCAGAAGTTAAGTCCCATAGTTCTCAGAGCCATTTTTTTCTTCATGTTGCTATGTTGACTGACGCACGATGAATGACTTTAAATTGTCTCTTTCCACAGGTCCAACAGTGCTAGTGCACTATACAAACTTTCCTTCTTCTCCTCACGTCCTATTTGTTCCCATAATTAGTGGAACTTCTGTTTTTCCATTTTGTGTTTATTCTGCAGAGATAGTTAGCCAAGACCTTAGTATAAATATTTTTATGATAACATAGAGACGTTCTTGCAATCATATGGAAAGTGTCTTGTCATAAAGCAACTATGTTTGCACACTTCTCTGAATATATACCACAATTTTTTCTTTTCACAGAACTGTGTTACTCATTACCGAATGTGGCATACTTTGCTCTTGATATATATATATCCTGCCCGAGGCAGGATTCGAACCGGTCGGCCATTCCGGACGGCCAACATGAAGAATTTGCCCAAAATAATGAATATATGGATATATATGTGGCATACTTTGCTCTTGATATATATATTCATATGCCACCACTATAACTTTGTATGCAATTCTTGTCACACAGCAACTAAGTTTGCATATCACTCTGATATGTGGACTTTGTAAATACTTTTGAAAAACTGATTATTTGCTAAGTTTTAAGGCACTTCGCCAGTGTTAAGATGCACCGTATTCTGTTTGCTTCGTTTTTTTGCTCTTTAGGTTAATATGTTTCTCATTTTGTTTTTCGATGTAACATGTATGCTAGTTCACCATTGTATTTCATTGCATGGACATACCCTCTTGTTTTATATGTATCATTTGTACTTCATTGGCACTCTACACACATACTGAAATATTTTCATTGGGAGCTGTTGTTAGCTCTCGTATTTTATTTGATGAGAGACTGTAGAGTCTTATACCCTGGCTTGTGATTAGCTTGTACAGCACTTAAGATTATACGTACTGTAGATGCCTCGTAGAGACATGTTTGTAATGAGTGGTTAGGTTGTTGTTAGCGTGGATGGACTATTTTTTAGCATATTCTGTGCTTGCTGACTCCTCATTACTGCCAAAACCAAATTTTTCTGATGTCGGTGCCCGTGGAACTGCAGGATTGTCTTGCACTGGTCAGTTACACCAAATATTTGTGACAGTGACGGTGGGTCTGCAAGACTGTCTCACTGTGCTTTTCAAATAATATTTATATTATCATTGTCTGTGGGACTGTAAGATTTTCCTTCAATGTGTCATCTAGTTTCCCTACACACTTATGGTTGGCAGTTAAATTGCAAGTTTTACTCTCTGAGGGCACTTTTTGTGGCAGTCATATATGTATTCTATCGGCTCTCTGTAATAATAGTCTACACATTTAATGCAGTTTGCACTACTGTGTGTGTACCCTAATATTTAGCAAATACTATACTTGTAACAATATATTTATGTACAGCAATGACTTGTATCTATTTTCAGTTACGCAACTATTTATGTCCAGCAATAATTTTTATTTATTTTCTGTCATGTATAGTTTTATTAATACATGTCATGTTTCAAATGTAAAATCTCAATTTATCTGTTTGTTCAGTCGACATTATCATGTCAAGATTGTAACGGAAACTGATTTGTGAAGGAGGAAGTCTAATGGAATGTCAGAGTTAAATATTATAATGATGTTACTTCTTTTTCACTATTGCTGCGTCATCGGACAAAGTTGGTTATTGTCCTGAGAGTTACTAGATTTGGGAGATCGGAAAGTGTATTGTTTGGATGTTAAGACGTTCATTAAATTTAAAAATCAGCCTTAAGCACTTTTTCACAGTATACAAAAAAACTTAGTGTTGCCATTTATGCATGTATTTCATTTTTTTTTTTTACCAACCTTTCTCTTACTTTTTTTAATGGATCATGGAACCAAGTGTTCGAAAAATTAGATTTGTAACTAACAGAGACCTCATTACATCTCTCGAGTGCCTCTGTGTAGATACAGTAATTAACAGCTTTAGCATGGTGGCGCGCAAGACAGAGCAGTACTGCAACGCGTTATCATGATTTGCGCAGAATAGAGGTAAGGGCAAAATACTTTTTTTTTTTTTCATTTACTCAATCAGGGCTAACTTATGTCATTCCGAGACAGTTTTTGTGATCAGTTTTGCATTACCAATTATTGTAGGTTTCATGTCAAAGTTCATTACTCAGGCAGTTTGCTAATTTTTACAGAATGGAAGACTTCCCTTTTCATTACGATAATTAATTACTAATACAGTGCAGCTTTGCCTTCACATTACGACAGTACAAGTTTCATTACGACAGTTCATTCATTATTACAGCTCAGCGCTTAGAATCAGAAACAGTACTTAAGGCAAATTTTTAATTATTCTGAGGATAACTTTCACTCATATTTTTTATTATTTTAAAGATAACTTTCACCCCCACCTAAATAAGTAAAACTAAGCACAGTTTTCATTTTTGACGACGTTGCAGAGGAGAGGTAGGCTGAAATACGTAAATACTCCTCATAATAGTAATTTGAATTAGGACAGATGTTCCCACTTTGCGCTGCAGGATTTCCTATGTAGTATTAGTATCATAACTTGCCATTAGGTGCCGGCGGTACTGATATGGAGACGCAGTGTTGAAACACAGGCACCGGTGTGCAATACAGTTGCAGACATACAGCGTTGTCCGGGCCTAGATGAGAAGGACTCTACTCGTAAAGCTGTTTTATCAAAACAAAAGCAGTAGTTTTGCTGCTATTCGCAAATATCGAGGCATTAAAGGAGTACACTGATGCGACAAAATTCATGGGATAGCGATATGTACACACATAGTTGACGGTAGCATAGCGTCGCAAGGTACAAAAGGGCAGTACGATGGCGCTGCTGCCATTTGTACTTGGGCAATTCTTGTGAAACGCTCTTCGACGTATTAAGTACTTACAACGGAAATTACCAGACTTTGAACGCGTTGGAGCTAGCCGCTTGGGAAATTCCATTTCGGAAATCATTGAAGAACTCAATATTCCCAGAGCCACAATGTCAAGAGTGTGCCGAAAGTACCAATTTTATGTAGTTACATGTATTCAAATTGGGTAAGTGGTCAGCTATCAGTAACCATCATGGTTTGGCGAAAAATTAAGTGTCTCTCTGAATGGCCACTTTACTGCCTTTTCACCCCCCCCCCCCCCCCACCAAATTCCTAATTATAAAGTGTCAGTATTGGCTCTTGTGAAAAAAAGTTTGACAACCACTGTACTGAAAGGTACTAGCGAATGATTTGGCCACCCAGATCGCCTGATATGAATCCCATCGAAGACTTAAAAAGCATAATTGAGTGGTGAGTTCGTGCACAAAATTCTGCACTGGCAACACTTTTACCATTGTAGATATCTATAGAGGCAGCATGGCTCAGTGTTCCTGCACTGGACTTCCAACGACATCTGAGTCCACGCCACGTCGAGTTTCTGCACTACGAGAGGCAAAAGGAGGTCCTGAGCGATGTTAGGAGATATCCCACGACAGTGGTCATCTCAGAGTCTGGAGAGGTCCTCTTCCCGCGCTGGGGTTGAAGAACATGGTCCGGAACTTCGAATTAACTGGTGATTTGGGAACTGCTACTAGGACAGATTGACGGTCAAATGCGCCATAAATTGTTGAAGTAGTTACAGTTACCATGGTTCAGAGTGCAGGGCGCAATGCGTGATCTGAGCTGTAGTGTACAAGTTGGGTCAAGATAGGAGGCTATTTCATAGTCCATTGTTGTTTCGGGTAGCAGCAGAGCAACAACTAGTGGGTTTCATGCTGTCATGGATACAGACGGTCGTCTTGTCACTGCGCAACGTTTGTAACCTGGAGCTTAAATAAGGTACGCACTTAACAAATGTCAACCTCTCAAGTGGAAATTATAATGTGTTTCTGTCAATAGTTTATTAGTTATTTCTCTTCCGCATTTTCTTAGAAATGTTTCCTCGAAGTTTTGCCCGACAATGAGTCGTTTGTCATGGGGCCGCTCTCAAGTAGCATGTGGCGTCGCAACTAGTGCGCGATCGCCCATTTGTCTATTAAAAGCTTTACTTCAGAATGAATGTGGTCTGCAATGTAAGCCGGTAGAGTATTATACGGTCAGTAACGGACGAGTTGTGTCCTGCAGACTGACATTACGACCATCTGTTGCAGCTGCGCGTGTGAAAGCAGTGGAGTAGCGCTGGCAGGCCACTTATATTATACGAAACTAAAAATATTAATAACTAATAAAGGCACGACCTGAGGAACGTCATATTTGATGTACATCCTTCTGTTGTGAAAACAAACAATATGTCAAAATCTGAGATCAAAAATAGTTGTATTTTGGAAGCTAGTAAAATTCCAAAAAAAAAAAAAAAAGTAATTTTCCGACAGTCAAGAATTTAAGCAAATACAGTGATGTAACAGTTCACCTTCAGTGACTATGTACGATGATCTGATAACACTTTCAGTGTTCATACATAAATTTGGAAAGTTTTTAGTTTCAGAAAACCTCTGTAACTTTTCTATGATAATAATTTCAAGAATTCTAAGTAAATATGTGTATTGTGTGTTAGGGTGCGTGTGAATGACAATGCGTGCGTGAGAGTATGTGGAACGTTCGGCATTATTAAAAATCATTCATGTAATTCTCTCCAGGAATTGGCAAGTGTTCCAACTCTATAACATGGGAACGAATTCACTAGTGGTTCCCCTACTAGTGAATGTCGGATGTCCAAGTATGTATGCTTATGTATAAGACAGCCAGAACATTCGCGACTACATAATAAATTTCCAGATGTAGAGTAAAGCTTATAGTTCATTTTGTTTTGTTTATTTAATTAGAGAGTTTTGTGTTACATAATTTGATGACGTCAATGAGCCTAGAGAAGTGGTTGGTGCTTGCTAGATTTTGGCGCGAGCCGCGTCCTAGAAGTGAGTCCTCATTGGTCGTAAGTGCTGACAGCCAATGAGAAGCGAGACGGTTGGCTGCCTAGCGAGGAGATATAGTTCTGTGCAGCGGGAGAGTGAGAAGAGAGTCGCGTGCTAGCTTTGATTGGAGGCTGTGGTGTCACCGCCAGACACCACACTTGCTAGGTGGTAGCTTAAATCGGCCGCGGTCCATTTAGTACATGTCGGACCCGCGTGTCGCCACTGTGTAATCGCAGACCTAGCGCCACCACCAAGGCAGGTCTCGTGATACGAGAGAGCACTCGCCCCAGTTGTACGAGAACCTAGCTACCGACCAGATGTACGAAGCCTTTCTCTCTCATTAGCCGAGAGACAGAATAGCCATCAGCTAAGTTAATGGCTACGAACTAGCAAGGCGCCATTAGCCATACAGTGATTGTACTTAAAGCCTCCTGTGTATCGTCAAGATCGATGTACCTCAATCAATGAGTAAAGTTAAGTATTAAACCTGCTCCGTACTTTTCTTCCTAACATTAATTACGTATCCTGTTCCAGTACTTCACGCCCGTCTGCGTTAGTCTAGCTTGCCTTTTCAGCCATCTCAACTTCACGGTGTCGGCCCAGCTACCGACACAACATTGGCGACGAGGGAAAAGAGTTCTTTCTGATTGCTTACATTTAATTGTGTCATGGCTTCGCCACATTCTCCAGATGTACTGTCCGAATTTTATCGCTTGCAGAATCAGCAGACGCAGGCGTTACTGGATGCCCTTGGACAGCTCGTCCAGGGTCAACGTTCCATTCAAACCGATGCGGCCGCCGCCGCTTCTTCGCTACCGCTGCCACTACACGCTGTTGCACCTCCCTTTCGACCATACGTGGCAGCCGATGAGACCTGGCACGAGTGGTCTCGCCAGTTCAACTTTCATCTAGCAGCCTACAGAATTCAAGGTAAAGAGCGGCAGCCGTTTTTGATTTCTTGTGTCGGTGTGTCCACATACCGTGTGATAGTGAAATTGTTTCCCCGACGCGACGTAGCAACTCTGTCCTACGAGGAAATTTTGTCTGCATTAGATGCCTATTTCAAAGAAACAGTTAATGTGGTTGCAAAACGGTATACGTTCTTTCGTACAAAACGTACGGCCGGTCAAACTAATAGGGAGTGGGTAGCAACATTGCAAGGACTTACTAGGGACTGTGCCTTTGAATGTGACTGTGGTCTTTCTTATTCAGATACAATGGTGCGTGATGCAATTGCACAGAACGTTTCTGATGTTCGCATACGGGAGCAAATTTTGAAACTAGTTAATCCCTCCCTTCAACAAGTGATAGACATATTGGATAGACAGGACACACTTGACTGTGCTCAGGAATCTTTTGAAACTTCGCCAGCCGTGTGTAACATTAACCGGCCCGCTGGACGCGCTGCGCGGCCCGGTAACCGGGCCTCGCGCACGTCCGCACAGCTGCCGCCGCGCGCTAAGCCACGTGTGTCGCGCCAGCCCACAAATGTAGTGAAATCGTGCCCGCGGTGTGCTACTAGACATTCGCGTGAACATTGCCCGTCACGCCAAGCTATTTGCTTTTTCTGCGATAAGAAAGGACATGTTCAAAGTGTTTGCCAGAAAAAGCTCAGATCGGACAATCACAATCATTCCAGGCCCTTTGCTTCGCGCCGGAATCGAACCAAGGACACTCAGGCTCGTGGACCTTCGCCTATGGACATTCATGTCGTTAATTCCGCTTCGTCCAGTGACACTTTCTCTAACAGTAACTGTGTTCGTCCCACAAAAACTGTGCGTCGACGTCGCCGGAAATCACGTCAATTAGCAAGTGATTCTGTATCAGTGTCTGTTCCCATTGCACAAAACAGTCGCTCTTGTCGTCAGCAGGACAATAAACTTTTTGTGGACTTAGACTTTGAAGGCAAAGTGATACCATTCCAGCTCGATACCGGAGCTGCAGTTTCATTGCTCAATCATGACACGTACAAACAACTGGGCAAACCTCCGTTGCGTTCCGCAAATGTTAAGCTAACTACATATTCCGGACAGACAATTCCTGTGTTAGGACAGTGCAGCCTTCTTGCAACATACAAGGGACAAACAAAACTTGTGTCATTTTACGTTCTTCGTTCTTCTTCTGCTGTGAACTTGTTTGGTCTAGATTTGTTTCAGTTGTTTAACATGTCTATTGTAAATCAGGTCCTATCAGTGAATCAGACTGTGCCTACAGACAGTGTTTCTCGGCTGTGTGACGAATTTGCAGACATTTTTGCACCGGGCTTAGGTTGCGCTAAAAACTATGAAGCACATTTAGAACTGAAGGTAAACGCGCAACCGAAATTTTTCAGGGCGCGCAATGTTCCCCACGCATTGCGTGATGAGGTCGCAAGAACGTTACACGATCTCGAATCACAGGGTGTAATTGAACGTGTGCAAGCTTCTCTCTGGGCCTCACCCTTAGTAATTTTGCCAAAACCTTCCGGAAAATTGAGACTTTGCGTGGACTTCAAGGCCACAGTGAATCCTCAGCTAGTGACTGCTACTTTTCCTTTGCCCCGCCCGGAAGATCTTTTTGCTAAACTGTGCCCGGGAAAATATTTTTCAAAGTTGGACCTAGCCGATGCGTACTTGCAAATACCGGTGGACGACGAATCCCAGCGCGTATTGGTGGTTAACACGCATCTTGGATTGTACCGCTTCAAAAGACTGCCATTCGGGTGTGCATCCGCCCCTGCCTTGTTTCAGCAATATTTACAAACTATTTGTGCGTCGGTCCCTACTGCAGCAAACTATCTGGACGATATAGTGATCTCCGGACAGACAGAAGAAGATCATCTTGCGAACTTACGAACATTATTTCAGGTCTTGCGGCAAAATGGTCTTCGCTTGAGGAAGGACAAATGTGTGTTTTTTGCTCGTGACTTACCTTACCTGGGACATGTCATTAATGCCCAAGGCATACATCCGAGTCCAGAGCACCTCCGTGCCATACAAGAATTGCCTTCCCCTCACAATGTGAAACAGCTACAGAGTGTGTTGGGTAAAATTAATTATTACAATAAATTTGTGCGCAATGCCTCTTCCATTTCAGCTCCGCTTCATCGCTTACGCCGTAAAGGTGTTCCGTTCGTCTGGACGACGGAATGTGAACGCGCCTTTCGCCAGTTGAAATCGGCGTTGCTTTCTAATACTTGCCTTACGCCATTCGATCCCCAGAAACCCCTTTTGTTGATGGTAGATGCATCGGATTTCGGGATCGGTGCTGTGCTTGCGCACAAAGTTGGCTCCCATGATCGCCCTATTGCCTTTGCGTCCAAATTGCTCTCGTCTGCGCAAAGAAATTATTCACAGATAGAGAAAGAAGCTTTGGCTCTCGTGTTTGGTGTTACTAAGTTCCATGATTTCTTGTATGGTCGTCACTTTACCATCATCACAGACCACAAACCTTTGACATCGCTTTTTCATCCGACCAAGCCTGTACCTCCACGTACAGCGCAGAAATTCATTCGCTGGTCTATTTTCCTCTCGCAGTACCGCTACGATATCTTGTATCGGTCCACTGCTAAGCACGGAAACGCCGATGCGTTGTCCCGTTTGCCTGTTGCTGAGGATAAAGCATTCGATTCTTCCGAACTTGCTTGCATGTTCATTGATTCGGAAACCGATGAAGTGGTCGAATCGTTTCCGATTGATTTTCGTCGTGTCGCTACAGCCACAGCTGCTGACCCTGTCCTTGCTACTGTTTTACGTTTTGTTGCTACGCAATGGCCTTTGTCAAAGTCTCGGATCGAGGATCCGTTGGTTCGCCGATTTTTTGCTCACAAGGAGAGACTTTTTGTTCGACGTGGTGTTTTGTTGTTGCGTTCTGATAATGATCAGTCCAGAGTCGTGGTCCCACGTTCGTTACAGTCCTCTGTTTTACGGCTTCTTCACCAAGGACATTGGGGTATAGTGCGAACGAAACAACTTGCTCGTCAGCACTGTACTTGGTTCGGAATCGATGCTGCGATTACGAATATGTGTTCTTCGTGCCCGGCGTGTGCCGAACAACAGTCCGCACCGCCGCGGAAGGTCTTTGCGTGGCCAAAAGCCACTTCCCCTTGGCAACGCTTGCACATTGATTTTGCTGGTCCATTCTGGAATGCTCGATGGTTGGTTCTGGTCGACGCCTTCAGTAATTTTCCTTTTGTTGTCCGGATGTCTTCCACGACGTCCTCCGCCACCATCCAAGCGTTGTCTGCTATTTTTTGCATTGAAGGTCTGCCGCAGACTATTGTTTCCGACAATGGCCCACAATTCATGTCCGCAGAATTTCAGTCATTCTGCCAGGCCAATGGTATTCAACATCTGACATCCGCGCCGTTTTCGCCTCAGTCTAACGGTGCCGCTGAACGATTGGTCCGGACTTTCAAGTCACAGATGTTGAAATTGAAAGAGTCGCATTCTCGGGAGGACGCATTGTTGCTCTTTTTGTCTTCGTATCGCTCTCAGCCCCGAGATGGTCGCTCGCCGGCTGAGTTGCTCCACGGTCGTCCTCATCGCACCTTGATGTCTTTGCTGCATCCGCCGCATCAGGTTCCTGTGCAGCGGCAGACTCCTGCTTTTGCTCCAGGCGACGTTGTATTTTATCGCAACTATCGAGGTTCACGGCGTTGGCTCGCAGGGCGCATTCTTCGCTGCCTCGGCCGCGCGATGTATTTGGTTTTGGGGGCCTCTGGTGAGGTGCGTCGGCATCTCAATCAGCTGCGCCTCTGTCGTCGCTCGGGTTCTGCCGCTCCCCGTCTGCTTTCAGCGACGGTGCCGTCCGGTCAGCGCCCTGGGGACCCATCTACTGGCTCGCCTCATCCCCAGGTGTTACCGACGATGCCTTCCATTTTGCCCCATGGCGACGCGCCACCGCCGCCGCCGCAGCAGCAGCAGCAGCCGCCGCCGCCGCCGCTTGTTCTCCCGCCGGCGCCGCCCGCATTCGACGCTTCGTTGCAGCCGCCAAGCGCCTCCCAGGGTCACGCGCCGCCGATCGCTTCCCGTGACCAGCTGTCCTCCGCCATGGAACTCCCGCCCGCTCCGGACCACATGACGTCATCGCGCGTCGGCTACCCCGACGCAATGGAGGTTGATCCTTCGGTCCCTCCTGTCTCTTTACGGGCGCATACACCGCATGTTGACGTGCACCCTGGACTAGGTTTTTCAGGCGTTTCCTAGCTCCCCTCGGACCGAATGGCCGGGTGCGGGTGGCACAGCCTCGCCTGTTGTTCGGCTCCCCACCTCATCGCATACGTCAACATGTGGTCCTCCCCACGGCGGGCGGAAGCCTTATCACACGACCGTTCGCCGATTTGCGGGGGAGGAATGTGGTGTCACCGCCAGACACCACACTTGCTAGGTGGTAGCTTAAATCGGCCGCGGTCCATTTAGTACATGTCGGACCCGCGTGTCGCCACTGTGTAATCGCAGACCTAGCGCCACCACCAAGGCAGGTCTCGTGATACGAGAGAGCACTCGCCCCAGTTGTACGAGAACCTAGCTACCGACCAGATGTACGAAGCCTTTCTCTCTCATTAGCCGAGAGACAGAATAGCCATCAGCTAAGTTAATGGCTACGAACTAGCAAGGCGCCATTAGCCATACAGTGATTGTACTTAAAGCCTCCTGTGTATCGTCAAGATCGATGTACCTCAATCAATGAGTAAAGTTAAGTATTAAACCTGCTCCGTACTTTTCTTCCTAACATTAATTACGTATCCTGTTCCATTACTTCACGCCCGTCTGCGTTAGTCTAGCTTGCCTTTTCAGCCATCTCAACTTCACGGTGTCGGCCCAGCTACCGACACAACAGAGGCGGTTATGCTGGATGTGACTTTTCGCATTATGTGTAAGATGAAGTCTTGGGATGACTTTCGCGTTATGGTCCAGTGTTAATGCTATTTGGTTGTAACCAGAAACTGTTTATGAAAACTTTAGAGTGTTGTGATAATTCGTTCCGACGAAAATCGCGAGTGAACTTTGAATTATATAGCTTGGAGGTACTGAGTATATTCTTACTGAGTATTTTATGGCGAGCATAAACTATTACTAAAGACAACCACTGAATATCGTGTGCAGAAGTAATTGGCCGATCATTGACTGTGTTACAAGTAATTGATTTCGGAATTGAGGAAGGTAAAAGTTCTGGCTGTTTTAGGTACGGTGATAACTGTGAGCAGAAACTTTAGTAATTTTTGTAAATGTGGGCTGATGACCATGCTTAACGGCAATAAAAATCTATTGAAGGTTTAAATTTGAACTTCATGTTTAAAGTACGAGTGACATCCCCCTTCCGAATCATTTCTTTGAAGTACATAGAAAATTTTCAGCAAATTTTACTTATAGCGGCCTCCGGCGTGTAGCTACGAGGTTACAGTTTCCCCAACACTGCTTTTCTGTGATCTCGTAAGTAGCTGCAGTTAGGAGTTTTACGTGCGAAGATCTACCGCTGTAAAGAGGTAGGTGAACAAAAATTATAAAAGAAATTGCTTTGCAGCAGCAACGTATAATCCGTCGCAATTGGTGCACCGCACCCACGCACGTAAAAAATCCGTCGCAAGCGAAAGTTCAACTATAACCGCCTGTAACAAAGAAGGCTGGGACTTACTGGCACTTTGTTTCGTTGCTTGCCTCCTTGAATGACTTCTTTTGTTTTTAGTTTTTTTTTCGTTTCTTAATTACCACTAGTGTTAGTGAGAGATGTCCCATAAGATAAAGCTGCCATTCTGTAATTCTGGGTATAAGACCAGGCCCAATTTGCTAAATTACGTTAGTCACAATAATTTTCTAATTAATTTGAACCATTTAAAATAAATAGTGTTGCAAAGCCTGTTCAGTTAAGTAACAGTAATTATTTTCTATTCCAGTTACATTGTTGACATGCAAACATATGTAATTACTATATTACTCATAAAGTTAGGAAAATAACACGTAGAAATCCTTAAAGTATTCATCTACCCAATTTCTTTAACATCATAGGAACATCTGCACTTAATTAGATTCCGAATAATTAAAACTTTTGTGTATGGTATCGTGTATTTAACTATTTTTGCAGTTTCGGCATCAAAAAGGCTTACTTCACTTGAAACGCTTATTGTAAGAAAACGTTCGGGCCAAAAATAATTTTCCTGCTGTATTCAATTAATTTGAGATGTAAAATTCTAATTCTAAATATCGAAATTTTATATTTAACAATGTGAAACTTTAATAGCCATTTTTGAAAAGCTATACAAACACTGGCCCTGAACCATTTTGGAAGTCAGTTCCGAGATGTCGCATATGGAACCCGTGCCAGTCAAAACAGTCATAATGTACTTGGGCAGTAATGTGTTTTGCTTAATATTAAGCCAGACTGTGAATTAGAGCTATTAATAATATACGTGGGTTAACTTGAATGTGGGAGTCAGTCTGTTCTGAGATTTCGAGCGTGGATCCAGTGTCAATAAAATCAACAATAACGTAATGGTGCAGTAATGTCTTGTTGTGAATAAGAAGAGGGACAATTGAGAAGGACAGTTAACAATGACTGTTGATTAACTTTAATATGAAAGTGCCACACGCATCGTTTCATCTGATTGAGATTTTTGTAGATTGGTTACACAGCGACTATTATCGTATAATGAGAAGAGGCAGTACGTGCATATCTGGTAAATGTGACTTAACTACGTAATTAAGATACGGACTGGCCATAACTAATTCAGTGAGGGGGTCTGACGTTTGTTGACCACATTACTGTATGTAGATAGTGCTGTACTCATCCATATTTACAGCCAATTTTTCGCTATGATCGTTGCTACCGAGGAACTACAAGCTGATTCATGACCAGGTGTGTCACACGCCCTGTGTACTTTTTAAAAAAATATGTCTGACATTAATTTCACTATTAATTTCTGCAGCCTTCGCCAGCGCTGTATTCGATGGAGTTGAAGACACTACTTTTAGGCAAGTTCTAGTATCACGAATATGCATTTCTTCTAGTTTCGAAACAGCTTAATTTTTGCCTCTGCCGAAGAATGCGCAACCACAGTCAATAACAATCTAGACGTTAAAGACTCTGCAGAATAGAAACAGAATGTTAGGACACACCTGTAACCGAGCGCATCACGTTGAGACAAGGGTTTACTCCTTATAAGAGATGCGCAATGACAAATAGCAGCCATACCACAAATATTACACTGATTAAGGTAACAGTTAACTAAAAATGTGTCACAAAAACAGTGAGGCTACAATATTTGCACTACTATACTTCAGTAAAGCATTTGATACTGCTCAGAAAAAATCGACAGAATTTTCAGATAGTGTGCTGAAGCGGTTCGAAAGCTACTTGAAAAAGCACCGTGTTGTCTATGAGAACGAAAAGTCGTCCTCGAAGGATGTTCACTCAGGAGTGCTGCAAGGGTCAGTCCTGGACGCATTATAGTCCCCCTTGTATGTCAATGATTTCTTGTTGATTCTGTCTCCTGTGAATGTACTTAGACATCTATAGATATCTATACCGAAAATGTCCTACTTAATTTAAGTGCAAAATCTGAAGATGTCTTACTACCACTTCGACAGAAACGACAATATGTCGTCAATGGCAAGATGGGCGCAAAACCTAGAACTGAAACTACATATGGTGATATTATAAGTAATTTTAATATTCCAGGAAAAATAATTAATTCTGATCTCTGATAACTTTGGATGAGCACCCCTCACTGAATAGAAAACATTATCGCCAGGTGCAGGAAAATTTCTGTTCGCCTCTATGCCGTTCTGAAAATTTCGAAATAATTTTTCACAAGAAGTGAAACGTACACCTATGCACTGTCAACGGCTGTGCCGAGATGGATACACCGTTTCCTGTTAGATCACCGAAGTTAAGCACCTCGGGCGTGGTCAGTAATTGGGTGGGCGATCGCCCTGGTACGCCGCATGCTGTTGACAATTTTCCCTTCGCCTTTAAGGCAGAGGAACAGGAGCGGGTAATGACGTAAAGTCTCTGAAAACGGATCTTTGCGCCACTGTCCTGAATTAAATACCAAATCTTTCCGCAGTGCCTCATGAAGCGAGGGCATGTAACACCGTAGATGGCCATCCGACCGTCGGATGGGGACGTTAAGCTTAGGCGGATGCCCCTTGGTGCTCTTTGAAAAGATCTGGGTATGTGTCGGCATCGAATTTCACCCTCATCCTTCCCTTATTATCTCCGACACAAACACGACACTACGCTACACCCCCCCCCCCCCCCCCCCACACACACACCGTCATGGTCATCTTCACGTCATACACTACTGGCCATTAAAATTGCTACACCAAGAAGAAATGTAAATGATAAACGGGTATTCATTGGACAAATATACTAGAACTGACATGTGATTACATTTTCACGCAGTTTGGGTGCATAGATCCTGAGAAATCAGTACCCAGAACAACCACCTCTGACCATAATAATGGCCTTGATACGCCTGGGCATTGAGTCAAACAGAGCTTGGATGGCGTGTACAGGTGTAGCTGCCCATGCAGCTTCAACACGATACCACAGTTCATCAAGAGTAGTAACTGGCGTATTGTGATGAGCCATTGCTCGGCCACCATTGACCAGACGTTTTCAGTTGATGAGAAATCTAGAGAATGTGCCGGCCAGGGCAACAGTCGAACATTTTCTGTATCCAGAAAGGCCAATACAGGACCTGCAACATGCGGTCGTGCATTATCCTGATGAAATGTAGGGTTTCGCAATGATCGAATGAAGGGTAGAGCCACGGGTCGTAAAACATCTGAAATGCAACGTCCACTGTTCAAAGTGCCGTCAGTGCGAACAAGAGGTGACCGAGACGTGTAACCAATGGCACCCCATACCATCACGCCGGGTTATACGTCAGTATGGCGATGACGAATACACGCTTCCAATGTGCGTTCCTCGCGATGTCGCCAAACACGGATGCGACCATCATGATGTTGTAAACAGAACCCAGATTCACCCGAAAAAATGACGTTCTGCCATTCGTGCACCCAGGTTCGTCGTTGAGTACACCGTCGCAGGCGCTCCTGTCTGTTATGCAGCGTCAAGGGTAACCGCAGCCATGGTCTCCGAGCTGATAGTCCAAGCTGCTACAAACGTCGTCGAACTGTTCGTGCAGATGGTTGTAGTCTTGCAAACGTCCCCATCTGTTGACTCAGGGATGGAGACGTGGCTGCACGATCCGTTACACCCATGCGGATAAGGTGCCTGTCATCTCGACCGCCAGTGATAAGAGGCCGTCGGGATCCAGCACGACGTTCCGTATTACCCTCCTGAAGCCACCGATTCCATATTCTGCTAACAGTCATTGGATCTCGACCAACGCGGGCTGCAATGTCGCGATACGATAAACCGCAATCGCTATAGGCTACAATACGACATTTATCAAAGTCCGAAACGTGATGGTAAGTATTTCTCCTCCTTACACGAGGCATCACAACGTCTCACCAGACAACGTCGGTCAACTGCTGTTTGTGTATGAGAAATCGGTTGGAAACTTTCCTCATGTCAGCACGTTGTAGGTGTCGCCACCGGCGCCAACGTTGTGTGAATGCTCTGAAAAGCTAATCATTTGCATATCTCACCATCTTATTCCTGTCAGTTAAATTTCGCGTCTGCAGCACGTCGTCTTCGTGGTGTAGCAATTTTAATGGCCAGTAGTGTAGATACACTAACA
Organism: Schistocerca americana; assembly: GCF_021461395.2. Lineage (NCBI taxonomy): Eukaryota > Metazoa > Arthropoda > Insecta > Orthoptera > Acrididae > Schistocerca > Schistocerca americana. The sequence goes on along the minus strand of NC_060120.1, from coordinate 657,802,733 downwards.
CACACGGTTCCCATATTTAGCGAAAGAAAAGTGCGACCGGGCGCAGAGGACAAGGAAAATGTTCCCAACTAGGCGACTGAACCTGCCCTTCTGGGTCTCCCAGCCATTCATGGACACCACTTTACTTTCCTGGTTTTCTTGTGCATTAACTCGTTCTACCGAAATTCCACTATTCCCCATATTATAGATCAAGCACCTGTGACATCATCATAATAATGACACAGGATCTCACTTATCTTGAACCCTAGTTCTGCCCATCCACATAGCAAAAACATTCTCAAACTGCTGCTCTTCTGTGGTGGTCCACCTATGGTGGACCAAGCTATACTGAACTGTATGCACAATGAAGTGTTTTCGTGCATATAATAAAAAGGTGAAAGAATCATAAAAAGCTAGTTTTCTCTCTGTTAAACAGTAAAATGAGTGCCTTCATCTTCTCGAAGTTAACGTTTTTCCTTTTTTCACTTCTCAATCGTCCCTGCCTCCTTCTTTCCCCTTCTCTTCATTATTTGTCTTCCAGCACTTTCATCTTTCGCTCCCTCTCCCAGCCCTTGTCCATTCCCTTCAGTGGTGTCAGTTTAGATCTACTTGATTTTGCGAGTATTTTGTCTGCCACTCTGTTATTCATGAACTAGTATAAATGTTATTTTTTCTGCAATAACTACCACTGCTATCCACCTTTTACTGGTATTGTAATGTTACTTCTAATTGTAGTATCCTATATGTCCGCCCCCGATATATGAGTGGTCAGCGCGACAGAATATGAATCCCAAGTGCCCGGATTAAATTCACAGCTGAGTCGGAGATTTTCTCCACTCAGGGATTGGGTATTGTGTTGTCCTAATAATCATCGTTTCATCCCCATTGACGCGCAAGTCGCCGAAGTGGCGTCAAATCGAAAGACTTGCATCCGGCGGGCGGTCTACCCGACAGGAGGCACTAGTCACATATAAAATGTGTCTAGGGGTAGCGTCTTTGATTCATAATCAAAACGTCTTCGGTCCCAGGTTCGATCCCCGCCACTGCATAAGAAGTCAGCCTCATTCTGCCAACGGCCTTGTCAAAGAAGGCGGAGGAGCGGATAGAGGTTCAGGGCACTCTCTTGTCCTAGGGGTGGGAAATTGCCCCTAAAGGCGGAAGAATCAGCAATGATCAACGACATGAGGATGCAGAAGCCAATGGAAACCACTGCATTAAAGACACGTAACGTGTATTCACAGGACATGTGGCCTGTAATTGAAGAAGTGTCGTGATGATCTCTCCATTGGCAAAAGATTCCGGAATAGTCCCCCATTCCGATCTCCGGGAGGGGACTGCCAAGGGGGAGGTTACCATGAGAAAAAGATTGAATAACCTACGAAAGGATAACGTTCTACGAGTCGGGGCGTGGAATGTCAGAAGCTTGCACGTGGTAGGGAAACTAGAAAATCTGAAAAGGGAAATCCAAAGGCTCAATCTAGATATAGTAGGGGTCAGTGAAGTGAAGTGGAAGGAAGACAAGGATTTCTGATTAGATGAGTATCGGGTAATATCAACAGCAGCAGAAAAAGGTATAACAGGTGTAGGATTCGTTATGAATAGGAAGGTAGGGCAGAGGGTGTGTTACTGTGAACAGTTCAATGACTGGGTTGTTCTAATCAGAATCGACAGCAGACCAACACCGACAACGATAGTTCAGGTATACATGCCGACGTCGCAAGCTGAAGATGAACAGATAGAGAAAGTGTATGAGGATATTGAAAGGGTAATGCAGTATGTAAAGGGGGACGAAAATCTAATAGTCATGGGCGACTGGAATGCAGTTGTAGGGGAAGGAGTAGAAGAAAAGGTTACAGGAGAATATGGGCTTGGGACAAGGAATGAAAGAGGAGAAAGACTAATTGAGTTCTGTAACAAGTTTCAGCTAGTAATAGCGAATACCCTGTTCAAGAGTCACAAGAGGAGGAGGTATACTTGGAAAAGGCAGGGAGATACGGGAAGATTTCAATTAGATTACATCACGGTCAGACAGAGATTCCGAAATCAGATACTAGATTGTAAGGCGTACCCAGGAGCAGATATAGACTCAGATCACAATTTAGTAGTGATGAAGAGTAGGCTGAAGTTCAAGACATTAGACAGGAAGAATCAATACGCAAAGTGGGATACGGAAGTACTAAGGAATGACGAGATACGTTTGAAGGTCTCTAACGCTATAGATACAGCAATAACGAATAGCGCAGTAGGCAGTACAGTTGAAGAGGCATGGACATCTCTAAAAAGGGCCATCACAGAAGTTGGGAAGGAAAACATAGGTACAAAGAAGGTAGCTGCCAAGAAACCATGGGTAACAGAAGAAATACTTCAGTTGATTGATGAAAGGAGGAAGTACAAACATGTTCCGGGAAAATCAGGAATGCAGAAATACAAGTCGCTGAGGAATGAAATAAATAGGAAGTGCAGGGAAGCTAAGACGAAATGGCTGCAGGAAAAATGTGAAAACATCGAAAAAGATATGACTGTCGGAAGGACAGACTCAGCATACCCCGGAAAATGAAAACAACCTTTGGTGACATTAAAAGCAACCGTGGTAACATTAAGAGTGCAACGGGAATTCCACTGTTAAATGCAGAGGAGAGAGCAGATAGGTGGAAAGAATACATTGAAAGCCTCTATGAGGGTGAATATTTGTCTGATGTGATAGAAGAAGAAACAGGAGTCGATTTCGAAGAGATAGGGGATCCAGTATTAGAATCGGAATTTAAAAGAGCTTTGGAGGACTTACGGTCAAATAAGGGAGAAGGGATAGATAACATTCCATCAGAATTTCTAAAATCATTGGGGGAAGTGGCAACAAAACGACTATTCACGTTGGTGTGTAGAATATATGAGTCTGGCGACATACCATCTGACTTTCGGAAAAGCATCATCCACACAATTCCGAAGACGGCAAGAGCTGACAAGTGCGAGAATTATCGCACAATCAGCTTAACAGCTCATGCATCGAAGCTGCTTACTAGAAGAATGGAAAAGAAAATTGAGAATGCGCTAGGTGACGATCAGTTTGGCTTTAGGAAAAGTAAAGGGACGAGAGAGGTAATTCTGACGTTACGACTAATAATGGGAGCAAGGCTAAAGAAAAATCAAGACACTTTCATCGGATTTGTCGACCTGGAGAAAGCGTTCGACAATATAAAATGGTGCAAGCTGTTCGAGATTCTGAAAAAAGTAGGGGTAAGCTATAGGGAGAGACGGGTCATATACAATATGTACAACAACCAAGAGGGAATAATAAGAGTGGACAATCAAGAACGAAGTGCTCGTATTAAGAAGGGTGTAAGACAAGGCTGTAGCCTTTCGCCCCTACTCTTCAATCTGTACATCGAGGAAGCAATGATGGAAATAAAACAAAGGCTCAGGAGTGGAATTAAAATACAAGGTGAAAGGATATCAATGATACGATTCGCTGATGACATTGCTATCCTGAGTGAAAGTGAAGAAGAATTAAATGATCTGCTGAACGGAATGAACAGTCTAATGAGTACACAGTATGGTTTGAGAGTAAATCGGAGAAACACGAAGGTAATGAGAAGTAGTAGAAATGAGAACAGCGAGAAACTTAACATCAGGATTGATGGTCACGAAGTCAATGAATTTAAGGAATTCTGCTACCTAGGCATTAAAATAACCAATGACGGACGGAGCAAGGAGGACATCAAAAGCAGACTCGCTATGGCAAAAAAGGCATTTCTGGCCAAGAGAAGTCTACTAATATCAAATACCGGCCTTAATTTGAGGAAGAAATTTCTGAGGATGTACGTCTGGAGTACAGCATTGTATGGTAGTGAAACATGGACTGTGGGAAAACCGGAACAGAAGAGAATCGAAGCATTTGAGATGTGGTGCTATAGACGAATGTTGAAAATTAGGTGGACTGATAAGGTAAGGAATGAGGGAATGACTTCCATGGTACTAGAGGGAGCTATAGAGGGCAAAAACTGTAGAGGAAGACAGAGATTGGAATACGTCAAGCAAATAATTGAGGACGTAGGTTGCAAGTGCTGCTCTGAGATGAAGAGGTTAGCACAGGAAAGGAATTCGTGGCGGGCCGCATCAAACCAGTCAGTAGTCTGATGACCAAAAAAAAAAAAAAAAATAAAGTGTGTCTACTTATAATATCCGTGACATCATACGAACATAATGGAGTGCCTAGTTAAATGTAAGAGAGGATGTGATGTCCCTAGTCATGCCAGGGTAAATATGTTCCGTCCATTGTCATTCCCATAAATGTGGTCTGGCTTTTACTGAGGAAAGGAGATGGCTTTATCTCATGTTTCTTAGTGCCTACAGAATTCTTAGCCTACCAAAGTTACCAACAGCCGTCTTAATATTGTTGTAGCCGCCTTTAGGAAAACTTTTTTATTTTCCAAGATCGCAAGGATGTATATATCGATTGTTAGTTTTACCTAGTCCCATAATACATCAACTACAGTAGCAAGATGCTTAGTCATATTCACGTTTACAATTAAAAACTCAACAACTGTGGTTACAATGACACAATCATATTTACGATTCCAAGCTAAAGAATTGCTATTATTATTTTAAATTTATATTTTATTTTAAATTTATAATTGTAAACATGACAGTGACAAAGCGCCTTGCTTCAATAGTCGATGTAGACGCTCCTTTTTATTGTGTGATCTGATGATGTGAAGAGCGGTCGAAACTAGTGATTGACGTATCCTTCCTTGCGATCTTGGCATATCAAAAAGTTTTTCTAAAGAACACTACAACTCCAAACGTAATTACAGATCGCCTCCTTCAACGCGAAAACAATGTCAGGTAGTTACATTGTCTCATTCTACCTTTCCGCAAATACTTCTCAAGTGTCTACAGTAAGATGTGCCAAAACTTCATACAGAAATAATTTTTCGAAAGTCGTGTTGGCAGTCTGGCAGTATACATTTTTGATTCGATTCACCACTCAAGTCGTTTTTAAATCAATCATTAGTAAGGTTTCGCAGTGTGCGAGGAATTTTGGACATACATGCGGAGTCAGACGGAGGCCCCATTCATAATTTACGGAATGGTACAATTATTCCTGTATTCCAGTCTTAAGGAAAACATTTGTAGCACCATATTGACATTTTCCAGCAGCCAGTAGATGTAACTTCCCTGATCACTGCACCAAAAACACATGGTGTTATAATTAAAGTTAAAATTTTCAAAAGGCTGTAGAAATAACACCACTGGTCAGAATGACGTGGAATTGCAACGGAATATTACCAGTCATGACTGTCTCACTGCAGGATCGTGCTCTGCTTGTAAAGCTGTATTACAAGAACGATGAGAGTGCACACGTCGTTCCGCAGAAGTTCCGGACACTGAAGGGTTTGAAACGAGGCGTTTGTCCGATTGGTGCCTAGGTCTGGAGAAAATGATTCGGAAAAACGGATTCTTTTGGTGCGCAACGTGGTAGAGGGAGGAAACGAATTGATTCGACGTCAGTGGAAGGAGTGGCCACAGTAATACAGGAGGAGACGAGTGGTGGTGTGCAAACATATAGTGCACGGAGAATTGCCTGAACATTGGACGTACCCGTGTGCACGGTACGTAAAAACCTGCGAAACATCCTTCTTTGCTATCGATTCAAAATTACCCACGTGAACGAGTTGCTTCCTGTTGACCTGCCAGCAAGAGAGACCTTTGCTTTAAAATTCCTTGCTCGCATGGAAGTGGACAATGATTGGCCGTGGAAGATTTTGTGGATTGAGAAAGCCCACTTCCATTTGACAGTATATGTCAATGCACAGAATTGTCGAATATCTTCAACGGAAAATCCAGACACAGATCAACCAAAACCACTTCACCTTAAAAAGGTTACTGTGTAGTGTGGGTTTATGGCATCATTTATCATAGGGTCACATTTTCTCGAAGAGACAGGTGCTTCCGGTCCTGTTACCTATACCGTCACTGGTAAACGCTATGAGTGATTTGCGTAACACGTCATAACAGTTCTCCAACAACTTGGATGTGTGGATGGGATCATTTTCATCTATTTTGATTGGTGCTTTTTATGCGGTTTTTGGCCTCAGGACAATTAAAAACCGATGTGAGTGCTGCTTTTTATGCGGTGTTTGGCCTCAGGACAATTAAAAACCGATGTGTGTGATGCTTTTTCTGCGGTTTTTGGCTTCAAGACAATTAAAAACCGATTTTTCCCATACGCCGTGATATGACCTTGCCTTAGTGGATGGGATTACGTAACTAACAGTATCACACCTGTACACCCATGCATATTGACTAGTACAGTTTATCATCAGACATACAACTTAGGCATTGTTGTGTGATTCATTTGTCATTTGCAGTCAACCACTATTAAATTATGATGCTTAAAGCGCCATCTATTGCTACATTTTCTAATTATTTATTTTTCTTCTGACATACGTTTTCCCCTTCTCCGACAATATCCCGTTGCAATTTGACGTCATTCTTACCAGTGGTGTCATTTCTACAGTGGTTTGGAAGTTTAGTTATAATCACCCTGTATTTTCCACTCCTCATACTGTACTGAATGTACGTATTAAGGGAAATTGTTTGATACTTCTGTCAGAACATTCAGATTCTGGCCACACGGAGGTGTGCTATTTTGTCTAAGGATGTGCCTGCGAGCGTCTCGTCCATGCTTTCAAAATTATTTTTTTCTTGCTTACTACTCCGCAGAGCTTTGACTCATTTCCATATTTCTTCGTTAATAGTATCTTCAAAATGGTCTTCAGCCACCTATGATCATTTTCTTCAAAACACGTAATTTCATTATTTTCAAAGAAATCGAATGATTTGTTTGGACTATATTCTTGCAACGCATTTTTCCTACCAAAGTAGCTCGTACATTCTACATCACATCATGTGATTGGATATTTCTTTGATTACTTCGATTCTTTATTGGTGAAGATGGTTTCGAGAGCTGCGTTGTTTATTAGTTCGACTAAAACATTATAAGTGTCGTATTCGTTGCAGTATGTTATTAGGTTATAAATTAGGCACATTCTCATATGTTTCACATCGCTTTTATCATATTCTACATTTCTCATTTATCACTACTTCATTGTCTCAAGTAGCAAATATTCCTAGTTTAATTTCAACCACGAGGTGGTCTGATCCCACTATGTCACTCCAAATTGTCTACTGAGTTAAAACAGTCGATACCGTAGCCGATACGGTTACGTCTGTCGCCGAAGATCTTCTATACAGACTAGATACTGCGCTAGAGCTTCCGTTATTAAGCAATATTAGCACCCGTGACTCAGACAGTATGGGTGAGGTTTAGAATACGATAGCAAAATAATTTCCGATAGTTCAAAGTACATGACTGTTCGTAAAAAAATTCAACGTGGGACATGGTGCACGGCGACACGATCAGAAATAATTATTACGTGATACTCCAAAGTATGGTTAAAAAACCAGGAGGAGAGCGTTGCATAGTGTATTAACCACTGTACATCTTGTCCGGTGGTTTGATTTAACGCGAACTAAAATTTTGTTTGAGATTAACTGATTTCAATATTGAGCCACGGATTTTGAGAACATTACTTCCTAATTTAGCATCTAATGCCATAAGTTCTTCCGTCAACGCCTTCTACGAAGAAAACGAATCTTTAGGAAGTTCAAATGAAAGGAAAGGTTCTTGTCCTAGACTATTCAGAAGAACGTAGATCCAGTCTTAATTCTGGGCGAGTTCCTACTGCTGCCTGTAAGTTAATGGAGCTTTTAAAGAACATGCCGCACTTTTAAGTGGTGGTATAATGCACTGAAAAGCTTTTGCTAAGGGGATCTACTTGAAACACTCAAAATCTTTATTCTGAGCCTAATAGAAATCAGAGGGCTGTATTTTTTGACTGACAGTCCTTTTGATAATTAATTTTACTGGTTGCAACCACTGACATCGAGGAAACTTTCCTAAGAAGTAAGACAGTTCTCATTGACACAATAGGAGAATAACAGATGCTTAGTACCCTGTGTTTAAATTTGTGCGCTTAGTTTCCTCAAACTGCTACTTTTACGTTGTGAGACAAAACACTCAAATTACTAAAATAACGAAAACTTTGGTATATTTGTGATGGCTTTCAACAGGGATAGACAGCGTAACGTGTCTGATGTGCATTATTTCAGTATTCAAATTATTTTACATTATGACGCAGCAAAATATATATATATGGGTTTTAACGTAATTCACGCCGGCCGCAGTAGTCTACATGTTTATAGGCATACTCGCTGTTTAATAGTTCCATCTGATAAAACACCATCAATACATCTACAGCTCTTCAAGATACTTCCATAACTGCGTGGAACGAGGGCTCTATCTAGTACAGAACGGTTCCCAGAATGTCCTGTAGGCTTAATATAGAAATCTCGCGTTCGAAGTAGTCTGTGCAGATAAATTTTGCAAGAATTCTGCAGTACTTATTTCTCGTGTAGAGATCTTGAGAACAATATGGAGAAGGTGTCGGGTGCGTATGCATACATAAAATCAGTTACTCTCACTCCAGACACGAAAAGAATACGATAGGGGTAGTCTAACACTGGTTTGATTTAACCTACGCCATGCTCTGTATAGTGGCTTGGGGACTATATAAGTAAATGTCGACACACGCTGAGGTGACAGAAGTCTAGGTATAGCAAAATACTCATATAGAAAAGACGGCAGTATATGATATAAAAGTGTAGTACATGGGCGGAGCTGACATTTGTACTCAGGTGATTCATATGAAACTCTTTTCGACGTGACTACGGCCGCCGACTGGAATTTTCGGTACATTTCTCAACATTTCTGTGGGGAGCTTTCAACGACATGTTTAGACCGTGCCATGCTGAGTTGCTGCACTACGTTGGGCAAAAGCAGGTATGACACGCTGTTAGGAGGAATCCCATGACTTTCGTCACCTCAGTTTATGAAGTAATAGGTAACCAGTTTGGCCTTGAAAAAATTCAGACACTGTGCGGCATCATAATACCTCCCTGTGGTTTCATCGAGCAGACGTTGCCATTTACGCTATAGAGTACAAGACATTATGAGGAAAGAACGTGTTGACTAGAATGAACAAGAGTGTCCCATTTTGCTACTGGAACTAGTCTTAGTACTTAACCGACAAAAGGAACACAACCTAGCCACTCTCTAAATTTCTGTAAAGCAATCGTTTCTCCAAAGATCCCGTTTCTTCATATGAAGTGGTCCAGATATAGCAACTCTTTGATATTTAGGCGCCAGACTGGATGTTAAGCCAATGCTGCAATCAACATGCAATCGCTAAGAAATATTTTGCCGCACAACTTCGTGAAAAATGTAGCATACATATGGGTTAGCACTGTCGTTGGGCAAGATAACATGTGCAGTCATCCAGTCGAATTTTTAAATTTGTTAACTGGGTAATTGTAAATATACGTCACTGTCAGCGTGTCACTTACTTTTCTACGAAATGTGAGAGCACCAAAATGTGCTACGGTACGTCAGAAAGCTGCACTTCTACCGTGAAAAAGGATTTCACTCAGCCTAGAAAATTTTTAGATCATTTTTAAAGGCTCAGTATTAGCATCTGTTTCACTACTTCCGTCGCTAAAGCTGATAGTCTGAGAGTGCTTATCTTCTCTGTAACGTTTCCTCGCGGGTCAACAATATGAACTCCATTCACGTATATCCCACGATACTTTCCATTTTATGTTTGTCACAGAGAGGCATTATTTCAAAGTTATATCTTGTATTCCACTTTAAGAAAATATGCTTTCATATATTACATATGTAAAATTGCTGTACCGAGCGAGGTGGGATAGTGATTAGTACACTGGACTCCCATTCGGGAGGACGACGATTCAAACACGCGTCCGGCCATCCTGATTTAGGTTTTCCGTTATTTCCCTAAATCGCATCAGGCGAATGCTGTGATGGTTCCTTTACAAGGGCACAGCCGAAATCCTTCCCCATCCTTCCCTAATCCCATGGGACCGATGACCTCGCTGTTTCGTCCCCTCCCACACATCAATCAAACCAACCAACCAACGTAAAAATGCTGTAGCCCACACCAAATAAGTTTAATTATATTGTAGTTATATTCCTTATGTTTACGTAACTCAATAGTCCTCCAACAATTTTATGTCACTAAATGGTGAATGCTTCAGATTTATTTGAAACGAAAGGGGAAACAAAAATATTGTTTATATGAAGAAAAACACACCGACGAACATCGGAACCTTGTTTTGCCCATTGCGTAACGTAACGTGGGTGAAGACTTTCAAGAACATTTTACACGAGATTACACTGTAAGATTAAATGACAAGACTATTGTACTGCAATATCTTCTACAGTCGTGTGAACGATTGTAAATAATCTCACTTATCTTTTAAGAAGAACAGTATACCATTTGCTCTATGGATTTGATTAGTTGTTTTACAGCATTTAAGGTGAAGTAATTCCTATCCCTTCTCCTAAGCCTCGACCAGGAAAAAGTAGAAATTTATGTAAAACATGCCTTGCAATCAAAGGAAAGTTAAACTGGAATAATATAGGCGTAGCAGACAAATGTCGTCTGTAACAACTTCCAAGAAAGAAACAATAGTTCTCAATTTGAAAAACTGGTATTTAACTATTATAATTAGAAATGGATCTGCACTTAGAGGTTATGTAGTACGCCCATTATCCAACGGAAGTTCTGTTAGTTTCGCTATACTTTGTTCACCACGTCAGGACCACGAAAATTGTTGAAAGATTTAATTCAATATGCGCAACATAGCTACAGACTTTCGGGAAGAAATGTTTACTTTCGAGAGCTAGAAGAATTCTATAAGATCTCTCTTTTCAAATTCTAAATTAGACCTCACTTTCTCCTGTTTATGAGATATTCCAGGAACCAGGAGATGGCAAATGCAGTTCTTAGTTAATTATTTCTAGGGCCTGCATTGCTTGAGGTTCCGATATTTTGACAACTGGCAAAACTTCAAGAATCACATTACATATTTGTTTGGAAAGATGAAGGTTTGAAGAGGTACGAAATCTGAGAGCCAAAATATGGAAATAGGAAATAATGACGTCTAACGTGCGCGTCTAAAAAATAGTGGTATACTTCGTCCGCGGGGAAAACTTCAAGAATCACTATCATGTTTTGCTCGATACTTTACCTATGACGAATTTTAACCGAAAAAGATGGGCGTACCGTTTCTTCTGAGGAAAGAACTTCAGCGGCAGGTCTGCGACATCTGGAATAAGTAGTACTCGGATTTTTCGTGAATCGATTCAGTGTTTCGTGTCAATGTGCAGGTGCCTATTAGCAGTCAGCACTCGGTTCTCACATAATAAATCCCTTGAGAAACATCTACCAACGCAACGTCACGTATCAACGATACAAGTTGCAAATAATTAAGACACTCATCGCAATATGACGAGCACAATAAGAAACAGTCACCAACCTAAAGTAATACTTTGCTTGGTAGGTACCAGACAAGATGCTATGGTTAGAGATGATTGGCATACCACAGGCTGTGCAAGTTTTCCTGCAGAGGTGAGACGGCGCGAGTAGCGTGCGTTGCCGGGTGTGCAGCACGCAGCACTGATAAGCGCCTGCGTACAGCTGGGGCGGAGCCGCGTTTCGAGGCCGCCACGTCATCCGCGCCATCTTTAGCCTCGGGCAACAACAAACGCTCCAGGCGTCAGCGTCAGCATCGTGTTTCTGCCCTCCACTCGCCTTCACTGTGCGGCAGTCTCTACTGTTACTTTTCGCACAAGCTGACATCGCTCGGAGTGCTTACGTATACCATTCTCGATTTCGTAGCAGTTAACTACAAGTTCGGCTATGGTAAGGAGGAAGATGGCATACTAATATCCTAATTGATGGAAATCAATGGTACGATGTTGAGGAGATTCCGAACTTGCGGACACCAGTCCACAGATACGTGAAGTTCCACATCGTACAACAAGGAATAGATCGACCGGATCAATACAAAAGAAATGTGTAGCCTCTGCAATTGATAGATCAGTAGCAACTACACTCCTCCAGTGCTTCTTGTTGTTTTTACGTCACAGAGCTAAAAAAATTATCACGTCTCTTGCATCAGACACGGGAGTCGGGTGAATATCTTTTGGCCTGGTAAAGAAATAACGTTGATCAAGAGCGTATCCTGCAACTGAGCAAGGTTGAGTGACGTACATTACACACGCCGAAGCAGGAGAGGTAGAGGAAAAGATGCATCACTTATAATAGAATAAAACTCAAAAGTATTGATTAATTGTATTGATTGACACCAAACACACTAGCATTACCATTTTGTAATATTTCCTTAATACCGATAAGGAAATGAGACGCGTAAAGTAGTAAATGAGTTTTGCTATTTGGGGAGCAAAATAACTGATGGTGGTCGAAGTAGAGAGGGTATAAAATGTAGACTGGCAATGGCAAGGAAAGTGTTTCTGAAGAAGAGAAATTTGTTAACATCGAGTATAGATTTAAGTGTCAGGAAGTCGTTTCTGAAAGTATTTGTATGGAGTGTAACCATGTATGGAAGTGAAAGGTGGACGATAAATAGTTTCGACAAGAAGAGAGTAGAACCCTTCGAAATGTGGTGCTACTGAAGAATGGTGAACATTAGATGGGTAGATCACATAACTAATGAGGAGGTATTGAATAGAATTGGAAAGAAAAGAAATTTGTGGTACAACTTGACTAGAAGAAGGGATCGATTGGTACTGCATATTCTGAGCCATCAAGGGATCACCTATTTAGTATTGGAGGGCAGCGTGGAGGGTAAAAATCGTATAGGGAGACCAAGAGATGAATACACTAAACAGATTCAGAAGGATGTAGGTTGCAGTAGGTACTGGGAGATGAAGAAGCTTGCACAGGATAGATTAGCATGGAAAGCTGCATCAAACCAGTCTCTAGGCTGAAGACCACGACAACAAACATGTTTCACTGACAAAATTTATTTTTTATGAGATTTGTGCATGTTTTTGTAGCCTTTTAGAACCAATGGCGCGTGATGTTTTTATTTGCTGAGAGAACAACGACGAACAGCTAAACATAAAGTGTAATCAAAAACAAACGAGCCGGAGGCTGTAAAACGAGAAGTGCTGAATGGGTCGTAATGACAATATCTACAGAAGTAGGTGTGGTCCATACAAGAGCGCTTAGGAGGCCTCAAACAAACAGATAGAGGGACACGGGCGTACACCCACGTGATGACAGAGCGAGCACGTGAGGCGTCCACCGTCCACTGCTTTCAGTTGTGCTAAAAACAGAGAAAGGAAGGTCTGATATGAAGAGAAAAACAGTAGGTGAGTTATGTGACAGCGAAAGGAGTGCGGAGAACGGAAGTCCATCAAAGATTAGCCCAAGTGTAAGAAGAAGAGCGCTGCAATTCCGTTGTAACGGTCAGTGTGTGGCACAAGCGATTCAAGTATTGTCGTTGGCCGATGGCGCACGAGCAGGAACGGCACATTGCGTTAGCAACACTATTGTCCAGTAGATGGACGCCCTTGTTATTAAAGGCCGGTGACCTACGTTGGGAGCCATTGTCCCGAAAGTCGGACTGATAGTCGGAATTCCAACAGACATACAGTCCTCTCCGTATTACTTGTGCCATTGTTCTATGGATTTCGATTCCCCGCATTCCTTCTGGTGAAAGAAAATACCGCTACATCCTTTTGCTCTTCTTTTGAAGCCTCCAATACGATCATTTCGTTTTGGATGCACCTTATAATTTTGATATTTCATCTACATCTACATCATACTTCGCAAGCCACTTAATGGTGTGTGGTGGAAGGTACTTTCGGCACCACTATCTGATCCCTGCAACCCTGTTCCACTCGCGAATAGTGCATAGGAAGAATGATTGTCGGTAACCCTCCGCATTGGCTCTAATTTCTCGAATTTTCTCCTCGTGGCCAATATGCGAGATGTATGTGGGGCGAAGTAATATGTTGCCCGACTCCTCCTGAAAAGTGCTGTCCAGAAATTTTAATAGTAAATCTTTCCGTGATGCACTCCACATCTCTTGTAAGTTATGCCAGTGGAATTTCTTTAGCGTCTCCGTGATACTCTCTCGTCAGCTAAACGATCACGTGACGAAAAGCGCCGCTCTTCGTTGGATCTTCTTCATCTCCTCTAGCAGTCTTACCCCATAGGGATCCCAGATAGATGGGTCGCGCGGGGTAGCCGCGCGGTCAGACGCCTTGCCACGGCTCGTGCGGCTCCCCCCGTCGGAGGTTCAACTCCTCCCTCGAGCATGGGTGTGTGTGTTGTACTTATCGTAAGTTAGTTTAAGTTAGGTGAAGTAGTGTATAGGCCTAGGGACCGGATGACCTCAGCAGTTTGGTCCCATAGGAACTTACCAAAAATTTCCAATTTTCCAGATAGATGAACAATACTCAAGGATCAGACGAACAAGCGCCTTACAAGCCACTTCTTTCATGGATGAATTACATTTCCATAAGATTCTTCTGATGAATCTGAGTCTGGTGTCTGCTTTTGCCACTTTCCGTTTTATATGGTCATTCCACTTAAGGTCGCTCTGGTAGTTACGCCTATATATCTTACAGCAGACGCTGTCTCCAGCTGTTTGTTTTCAATAGCGTTGCTCTACAGTAGTGGATTTCTTTTCCTATGTATGAGCAGTATGTTACATTTATTTACGTTCTGGGTCAACTGCCAGAGCCAGCACCATTCATCAATTCTCTGCAGGTCATTCCGCAAATTCTTACTCTCCTGTGGCGTTGCTACTCTGGTATAGACAATTGCATCATCTGCGAATGGCCTTAAAGAGCATCCGATGCTTTCTACTAGATCAGCAACGGTCCTGTCGCACTTCCCTGCGGTATTCCGGATATTATCTTTACATCTGTAGATTTAGTTCCGTTAAGAGCGACGTGTTGAGTTCTATCTGCAAAAATGTCATGAATCCAATCACGCAGGTCTTTTTTTTTTTTTAGACGGCTACGCGGGACGCTGTCAAATGCCTTACTGAAATCAAGGAACACGGCATCAACCTGAGCGCCGTTGTCCAGTGCGCTGTGGATCTCATGGAGGAACAGAGCGGGCTGAGTTTCGCAGGATCTCTATTTGCGAAATCCATGTTGATTTTTATAGAGGAGATGTTCATTTTCCATAAACGTCATAATTCTTTACCATAAACGAAGACTCTCGGTTCGCTTGCTACAAGTTAGTATCCATTACGCGCCCTCGTTCTCTTTGAGCCGATACTAAATTGATACGTCTCTCTGTGTGCCGGAGCAGAATGCTAGTTCAGTTTGTGGTTACCATAATTTCCTCACCACTCTGCCTCTGGGTTTCGCTTTGCCGCACGCCTTTTTCTGAAAAAAAAATGTTTTGTCAAAGACATAAGTCTAGTTTCTACTTATTCTAGAATTTTGTTTTTCTTTATTCTCCCTTTTTTAGCTCGAATGTTTAGGCGTCAGAAATTATTGCTGTGGAAGATTTACTGTCGAGAAAGATTCATACAAAACTGATGAAGATTTAGAGCCCACTGCTTCATTTTCAACAACTGAGAAGTGAGTGACCAGCTGGCTAAACGACAGCAAGCTCGCCTGTTCCGATCTATTGGTATATGCTGATAATAGCAAGATTTGATATACAGGAAATAGTTGCTCGTGTGAATGATCTGGACACATTTGCGATACAATTAAAATGGAAATTTATAACAATTATTTTCGTGATAATAGAGATAATTACTTTAAGTATGCACGAAGAAAACTGTCAATGCTGTACGAGAGAGGCTCTGGAATGGTTATTAATATATGGTGAGCTCTCGCCTTTCCTAAGCACAACCAACTGAGTGATTCACGATTAGGAGGGGGAAAAGAAAAGGAGACCCCTCGATCAGGTCCTGAAGGGCAGGCGATAGTCGACCGACCGCCGTGTCATCCGCATCATTCATCATCGGATGCGGCATGGAGGGGCATGTGATCAGCACACCGCACTCCCAGCCGTTGTCCGTGTTCCGACCTTGGAGCCTCTAATCGGCATTTTGAGTCTGAGTGCACCCCGTTGCTGTCCTCCCACCAATGAAAAATTCGCAGTGGTACTGGCAATCGAAACCGGGTCTCCCGCATGAGGGTGTCGTCCTGGCGGCTACGTAGGCGGATTCTTGGAGGGGAGCCACCTTTAAAAGCTGAGTGAAGTAGTCTTGGTCTAAACGTTGAATTGTGTTGTTTGATTGACTATGCATTTTTGCAAAAGTTCTTGGAATAGTAATGGGACAGATTCTTACGCAAAAGTTGTCATGCCACTATTTGTGGGGTCATCAGGGCAATATTATGTGAGAAGACGTAAGTTCGCAAATCACAGTGAAGCTTTCAATAATGAAAGGGCGTACATGTCTTTCCATAGAAGACATCACAAAAATAAATGTGCATAATATTGTTTGCAATTTTTATTGTATGTAACAACAACTCATCTTATTTTACACTCTTATGCTTTTACTTACTTTGATCCTCTTCCCGGCCCAAGTTTCCGATCAAGAAGGTTTGTGGATCTGACTTTACTCCATTATTTACAGTAGATATTCTTCATGGCAACACGTGTAACAATTTCTAGGCTTTTGTGGGCATTTGTTTACATGCTGCAGTATATTTTGGGTATGCTTCATAAAACTCTTTATGTGGCTCAGTAATCCATCTGTTGCTGAACAACAGCTGGCACGTGAAGTTTATTACATACAGCAGGGATCTGAAACATCCCAAATGTACGCCTAAATCCAAGTTATGCCATAGTAAAGGATCTTCCACAACTCCATGCACGACTGTAAATATCACTAAAATCTATTAATGAACGGGCGAGGTTTAAGCAATGTGAAATAACTGATATTGTGAAGAAAGAAAGGCAAACAGTGTTTGATACGAAAACCTTACCTTAAAAAAGCTTTCTGTAAATATAGTACCACAATATATTAGTAATTACGGGACTTTTTAATACGAATTCAAGTAATTTAGCTGATGAGTTAGTTACTTTTGCATGTTTCATTTGGACGTTGTAGTCTGCATAATCTAAAAGATACTTTGTCAGTGGATAACTGTGGGAGTAGAGCATAAACTGCTGGTACGCTCATGATATTTACCTAGTTTGGCATTCGCTGACCGTCTCCTACTCCCGTATCAAATTTTTACGGATTCAAAGAAGATGCTGTGGCACGCGTATATGGGTATTCCGCAAACGTTTCAGGATCGCAATTCAAGAATGGAGACAGGTGCTGGGAAAACGTTGGTCATAGTCCATTGAAGTAAAAGAAATATATGTAAAAGAACCTGTTCTGACAGACTAAAACATTTTCTCCATAATTGCGTATATAATCATCAGTTTGACGGGGTATTTAACCTGTAAAACAAAAATGGAGAGGGGGAGAGCTATTTGGTGAATCTGAAGTGACAGGACAGTGTCGCCAATCCCTGAGCCTTTTAAATCGGACAGCGTCAAATGTACGGAGTAGCTCCTGAAACCTTTATAAGACCAACTACAGCAACATTCGCTTGTCAGTCATGTGTGATTTTATAACATTTTGTTTCTAATGTATGTTTCACAAACTGATGTGGGTTTGTATAACCCGATATATAGCTTATATATAGCACCTCGGCAATAAAAGTGGCACACGTCGAAGTGGAGCAATTTTTGAGGTCATCAGTCCCCTAGAACTCAGAACTACTTAAACCTAACTAACATAAGGATATCACACACATCCATGCCCGAGGCAGGATTCGAACCTGCGACCGTAGCGGTCGCGCGGTTCCCGACTGTAGCGCCTAGAACCGATCGGCCACCCTGGCCGGCGGCAGTTTTTAGATTGTCACTGAAAAATACGTGTGAGGGCTACCACGTGCACGAAAAATATGATGGAATTTACTGCCAACAATACTTACTTTCAATTTAAACGAAGCCTACACTATTTCAAAACGTTTCATAGAATTAATTCTTTAATTAGAGTTTTCTCAAGTATTGCATTTTTAAGTTGTGTCACTGTTGTTGCCAGGGTCCGAGACGATAAAAAAATCTCTTTGTTTTCTGTTACTGATGCCATAACGGCTAAAACTTTTTGTAACCGCAGTGGATTTGTTATCTCGTTCCTTGATATGAACCTTAGTACGTAGTATTTAAGCTACCTTCCCATCAAACTACTGCATAGTATTGGTTTGTAACTTTCGCTAAATACTTCAAAAATTCTTAAATACAATCAGTTTTATCGTAACTGAACATGTGTACAATTACACCAATTATGCAATAGTCCAGTTAGTTGCTATTAAAGTATACTGATCTCAAATTTTGAACTTTATATGAACCTAAACAATTAGGATAGCAGCAGTAATACAGAGAAACCTCACTATACCAGTAAGTACAAAATTCGTCTTGTTTGTCATCAGGTGCATCACCAACGTGTACCTTAACTGTACTTTCTACGCCCATCATTTAACATACAATACTTTAGGTTTTTGTCGATCGAAACTGAAGAAGTTTTAGGAACAGTTTACTGTCTTGTAGTCCGTTAGATTACTGAAACAGAAAATGTGGCGTTGATAAGAATGCCCCTACCACGAACGCAACTCCAGTGCTTACGTCGCTGTCAGTAACTATAAATAAATACTTTTAATACCTTTTCTCTTTAAATTTCTTGTCTCATGTTTTCACAAAACTGAGACATTTTTTCGACACATTTACAGCATTAGCTAAGTTGCCGTAAGAACGGAAATTAAAAATCACACTACAATGTTAAACTTTGCACAGATGATAAAACTTTGCACAGATGATATAACACAATAAGGTCAAGTACAAATGCGCACATTGATTGTTTGAGGTCTTACCAAGAGAGTCTCCCTTTTATAATACGGGGGTCCAGTGTTAAGCATGAATGTGTTATAAATACGTATTTTTCAACTGACAGTTTGTAAAACGCATGTTGTAATGTTTACTTCCTGTTCTACACATGCACATTTGTAAACCTGACAATGTGTTGAATAATGATGAAAATAGAAAAGTACTATAAATGTATCTCAAAAACAATTCGGAATACGGTATAAGACCATTTGAAGATTTTTTCTTCAAATGATCGTTTCTGCCATATCCTGTACATTCTGTCCTTGAAAATTTTAACGGAAGCAGCTGCATCTCGGCTATTAACTGAAAATTCTATATGTAACTCTTGTTGAAAGAAAGCGTTTGTCGTAGCGACGAAATCTTCTCACGAAATTCCAATCACCAACTTTCTCCTCTGAATGCGAAAATATTTTGTTGACACCGAACTATATAGGGCGGAACGATCACCACGATAAAATAAGGGAAATCAGAGCTCGTACGGAAAGATACAAGTGTTCCTTCTTTCCGCGCGCTATACGAGATGGAAATAATGGAGAATTGTGAAGGTGGTTCGATGAACCCTCTGCCAGACGCTTAAATGTGATTTGCAGAGTGTCCATGTAGATGAAGATGTTGGATTTACTCCTGGTACTGTTTAGAAGTAACAAGAATGAAATCCTGTAGAGTTGCCTCTCACTTTCCTTTGCGTGAGCTGTTCTAGGATAAAGTCTCTTTCATCACAAAGCGACAGCTCATGCATGGTCCTTTTAAAATCGCCAGTCTGCAGTCATTTAGAGCCTACAACAGATATTTATAGTGAACTTGTGGGCAGTCATAGTTAATAAGTGACCAATGTGCTTATATCTATCCTTTCCCCACTTCCCTGCAGGAGTGAACGCTATGTTTCTGAGACATATTCCGTACATTGTTGGAAGGTATCTGTGCATGATACAGTTCCAACATGACGAACTCCAGCTCACCTCGCACAACTTGCTCGTGAAAACCTACATCCGATGTGCTGAAAAGTGAATGTGAAGAGGAGGTACTATTTCCCAACTAGTTCTATCTCTTGACGTAACCCCATTTTAGTGCTTCCTGTGGCGACACGTGAAAAGTCATGTGTACCAGGCAGACTAGCAGAGGTTCTCACAACGGCAGCAGCTCAAAACACCTTTAATCGGGAATTCTATGTAGCCACAACGTGTGTTAGCATGTGTTACATGTCAGAATCTATCATAAAATTTTGCTGTTTATCGTCATTTACGTCGTGGGTTTCTTTGCCTTTTGTTAAAGACATTCACTAGAGGACCTTTTGGAGTGTTCCTCCTCAATTTCCTTCGTATTGAAAGAATGTGAAGGTCACTGTCCGGACATCAGTTTTTTATTGCAGTCCTTGAAGATTTCTGAGCACTCTTATTCATAAAATATTTGTGGCTTTTTAACGAAATCGTCGATGCATCAGCATGCAGTGCAATTGTGTCGTACTTATGAAGTCTCTCGTTACAATCTAAGACTATTTTTGATTGCATTTTGTTAGCAAATCGAAATACTAATAACAAATATTGATTCATAATTTGTAACTGCTTTCAAATTCCTTTATTGCAGCTCTCTGTCGATACACATTTCAAACAGCTACAGTGTGACATCCAGTCGCCTCCCTCGTGTGAGAGCGTGACATCCTGCAGTGCTGACAGAGAGCACTGTGCTCGATGTTGGCTTAACACTGCTGTTTCCGTCAACGACTCCCTGGGGCTGAGTGGCTGAGGATTGTGTCACACGGGGCGATTTTTGTCGCTGCTACTTGAATAGCGTGTGGCGGTCACGTGACCTAGTCGCCGCTACTGAGCACAGATGTCGTCTCGTCTGACATCTCAATCCTTCGTGTTATCAAATGTAGCGTTCGACTTATTTCATTTCTTCGTTGGTCTCATTTTGTTCATGTTTCTTTGCCGTCATCATGCAGAACCGGCAAGTAAATGTGTGCAAGTGGTCGGTCAGTCACCGGACAGAACAAGGAAATATAGATCCCGTTGCGATTTCAGATTTTGAAATGAACAGCAACTGGTGATATCTGATTCCAAAGGTAACTGAAACTTTAGATAACTGATACAGTGTAAATTCTTTTGCATATTAGATTCAAAGAGTGGCTATCACCAGATTGAAGTATTTCCATAAGAAAGGCCGAAAGCAGCTTTTACAACTTCATCCAGTCATTACCAATATTGCAGAATGGCTTTTTGGTTAAAAAACGCACCTGCACCGTTTCAGCTTTTTTTTATATGGAGTCCTTCGAGGTCTAAAATCGAAAAAAATGCATGATCTATTTGGATGACACTATCCTTTTTTCAAAAGGTGCAGATGAATACACCAAGTGGCTACGTCAAATATTTGATAGATTCAAAAAAATCATATCACTTTAAGTATTGATACATGCCATTTTGCCCAGCCATAAGTTACGGGGCATAATACTCGTCAAGATGGTGAGAGGATAGATGATTTCACTTTATATGTACGAGATTTTTCAGTAACACAAACACTTCAGCAGTTACAATCATTTTTTGAATTGGGAAATTATTACCAAAATTTCGTCAAACGCTTTGGATAAATTGCGCAACAAATGACTAGATTCTTGAAAAAATGGTTTACGTGTCAGTAGACATCGGAATGTCAAGCAGCATTCCAAAATTATAAAAACATCCTGACTTCAGATCCTGTATTAATTTTTCCAAATTTTACTAAAGAATTTATATTTTACTGTGATACAAACAACACAGCTTTGGGTGTCATTTTAAGTCAAACAGTAGATGGACAAGAACATTCCGTAGCTGAATAAGACTGATTGCAATCATTCTGCTACATAAAAGGGAATGTTAGCTTTGATATAAGATATTACGTATTTCTGTTGCTATCTATTTGGGTGTAAATTTAAAGTAGTTACAGATCATGCATCCTTGCAGTGGTAATTGGCAATAAAAGACTCTTCAAATCGATTAACAAGCTAGGCATTCAAATTGAGTGAGTTTCAGTGCAAAGTAGTTCACAATCCTGGTGTCAAGCATATGAATGTGGATATGATTAGTAAGAAAATTCAGTATTGCAAGTATCAGGACTGAATCTAGTAGATTTGAAAAAGGCACATGCAGTGGATACAGAACACCAAGCATACAGTACACAACCACGATTTCTCACGCAAGAAGGTATACTCTGTAAAGCAACTAAATGCAGTCAAAACATTGTTATTCCTGCAGCGTTACAAAACAAGGTGTTACAGCAGGCACATGACTATGTGCTATCAGGACATAGAGGTGGGAGAGGTAATGACAAACGAGTTGCAGAGAAATTTTAATGCAGAACACGAGGAGATTATGTGGAATGATGTGTAAAAGATTTCATTCCTTGTGCTCAGTGAACAGATTAGAGTCACCAAAAGATACAACTTCAGAGATAACCAGAATCGGAAATATCTTTTCAGATGACAAGAGCGGACGTATTGGGACCGTTTAGCTGAAGTTTAGTGGGTAATAAGTATGCACTAATGATGATAAACCATTTCTCAAGATACCTTGTAGTGACATTAGTACCGGATCAGAAAGCGAGCGCTACTGTTGAATCTAAATCTCTGTTTTTTAACATTTTAGATATGCATCACGGTTTCACCGTCGTTTACACTGATGGCTCCAAACAGGAGAATTTCCTTGGCTGTTCTGTGGTGTTCCCTGATCATGTTATCCGGATTCGCCTCCCTGCTGAATATACCGTTTTAGCAGCGGAGCTGGAGCAGATGAACCGTGTTCGGGGCGATCGATTTCTTCTCTGCTCCGATTCTCTTAGTGCCTTACAATCACTGCAGAACCTGTACCCGACTGAGGAGATGGTCCAGCTGATATATGACCAACTGTACTTGCTCCAACGGCGGGGTAAGGAGGTATCCTTCTGCTGGGTGCCTGGTCATGTCGGAATATGGGGCAATGAACAGGCCGATCGGGCTGCCAAGGAGGCCTGCAGAGAGCAGGATGTGATCAAGTGTCCTATCCCCTTGCAGTCTGTCATCTCTGCTCTCCACAGGAAGGGCATGGAGTTGTGGGAGGACGAATGACTGGCGGTGACGGCCAATAAACTGCGGTTGGTGAAGTCACCAACTCGGCCGTGGCGTTCCTCCTGCCGGTTGTTCAGGCGGGAAAAGTGGCCCTCACACGTCTTCGGATCGGGCACTGTCCTCTCACACATAGCTTTCTATTACGGCGGGAGGATCCTCCGTTTCGTGATGCTTGTGGTGTGCACATCTCTGTCCGGCACATTTTAACACACTGCATTTTATACCGTGATGCAAGGGTAGAAGCACAAGTTGATGGGGATCTGCCCTGTGTTTTAGCTAACGGTGAGACGCGTGCGTCTAGGGTTTTAAAGTTTTGTGATGTGTCTGGACTCTGGCCTAAACTTTTAGGCTGGAGGTTTTCGTGTATTGCAGAGTGGCTGACTCCTCCCTTTTTTCCTTGCGGTCAGCCAGCCACTTCCATCTGCTACATTGTTTTAGCTCCCTCTACCACTTTCTTCCTGTGTTTTCCATGTGTTACTGCCGACGCCCTGCTTCATCGCACGCTTCGGTGTGGGTAGGCACATATTTTTCAACGCATGTTACCTGTGTTTTATGTTCTGTTTTATCTTACTGTTCTGAGTTTTTTTCTTGGCACCCGTCTTACTATGTTACTGAGCGGGCGCTGAAGACCTTGCTGTCGTGCGCCCACAAAAATGCTGTACTACTACTACTACTACTACTGTTGAAGCCACGGTGAACAACTGGTACTTAACTTTCATGTACCAGAGAGTATAGTCACAGAACAATAACAAATTTTGTATCTGGTCTGATGAAATATTTATGTCGTCTATTGAGAGTAAAGAAATTGCAGACTAGTCCGTTCCATTCCCTCCCGCCGCCTACCCCCCCCCCCCCTCTCGCCCCCCCCCCCAAGCTAATGTTCATACAGAAAGAGTACATTGTACCGTAGCAAAGATGTTAATTTACTACGTTAACAGTCAACATTTAGACTGGGGTGTCTACGTGGGCTATGTCGTTAGTGTGTACAACTCAAAAATCCACACAGGAACAGATACTGCACCATACCAAGCGTTGTATGGACAAAAAATTTTCGTAACAATCAAAATGTGCAAACGTAAAGGCATTTGAGCTTCAGGAGCGGATTGGGCGGGGAACGAGTAATTATCTCAGCAGAGGATAAGACAATGGGTTCTACTAGCCAATCCTTATACCCCAATAGGTAAAACCAAGAAATTTTTGATGAAGTTCCAAGGACCGTTCCAGGTAGCGAAGATAACTTAAGCGACCGAGGTCGGCTCGCAGTTACCGATGAAAACATCGGTTGTAGATAATAGTCGAGTTAAACATTTTAAAGGCATAGTTATGCAATAACACAAATATCTACGTCCTTGCCACAGAAAAAGAAATTGCCATGTGGAACCAGAGTAACATAGAGCATACCTCATAAACTTAGGTCTACGGATGAGTGACAAAATAACAGTGTATTCTTTTCAACATTGTGTTGGGTTACCTAGATTAATATTATTTTTTTTTGTGTACTACAGTAGTTTTCTATGACATACGCTTTTTCCTAAGGATGGAGGGGACTGATGGCAATTCCTTTCTTCTAGAAGCTATCGAAGGTGATGCCACAACTTAGTATCACTAGTAGTTGTTGCGTGTACAGGAAGCAGAGGTAATTAAGAATGAAACTTTGGAAAATTGAATCCTTTTCTCACGGCAACCAGGTGTCCTTCCAGGAACCGCAATTGGTTACTAATACTCATGTTTAACATCTGGTAGCAGCTTTAGTAGAATTACAGCAAGCAGAACTAGAATTTCCGACAGATTATGACACGTTGTACCTATAACACAAAATCAATACAGCATTCTTCCTTCATGTTTCTACAGTTAAGGTTTATTCAGGTCAAGCTAGGGTGTATATTAACACATAGTTTCCAGTTGCAAGTCAAAATTTCCGTTACCAGAGTTTTACGATGTATCAATATCCAGTCAAATAGAGAATTATCGATAAGTGGTACAACTGAAAACAAATGAAGTGTTACTTGTGCCAGAACAGTGAGATACGCGTACTATAATGTCAATATGAGATATTAGCAATTGTGTGGAGATGTTAGTCACCATTAGTCCAGAACAGGTTGTTTCACTCATCAAATGATCACGTGAATTCAGTTGTTCCTAGAGAATAAGGAAGTGTCATTGTGTAAAAATATAGTATCAGTGCTCCAGTAATGTTTTCAGAGGATCAGTAGTCACTGTTTATATTCTGTATTTCCGCCAGAGACAGTAACAGTAAACAGTTACAGCAATAAACTAGGATCAGATATTTTGTCATCAACAGAGAAAAAGATTCAAAGAAAATGTAAATATTTAATATAATTATCAAAAAATGGTTGAAATGGCTCTAAGGGCTATGGGACTTAACATCTGAGGTCATCAGTCACCTAGACGTAGAGCTACTTAAACCTAACTAACCTAAGGACATCACACACATCCATGCCGAAGGCGGTATTCGAACCTGCGACCGTAGCAGCCTCGCGGTTCCGGACTTAAGCGCCCAGAACCGCTCGGCCACAACGGCCGGGATATAATTATCCAAACAAATTTAAAAAGGTAAAATTTGGGAGGAATTTTATTAAAGTGGATACGAATTTTAGACGAAAAAATTAGTAAGGGAAGGCGAGAGAAAAATTTTTTTTAGTTCGGAACAGCTGACGTTACTGAAACAGGCAGCTGGAAGCATAAACATTTCAACACCGTTACTGGGTCAGCCAGAATAGCGACCTCACTAATCTTAAGAGAGACTGCAAGCAGTTAAGGGGAAAATTGTTAGAAGAATGCAGACAGAACCGCCTTCATCACTTCCACAACGTTACACAAGAGACACTAGGTAGAAGGCAACAACGAGTAGCGAGAGTCTAAATAAGCAGTAAACACTCCGTCTTCAGGCCACAAGTGGCCTACCGGGACCATCCGACAGCCGTCTTATCTTCAGAGGAGGATGCGGATAGGAGGGGCGTGGGGTCAGCACACCGCTCTCCCGGTCGTTATGATGGTATCCTTGACCGAAACCGCTACTCGGTCGAGTAGCTCCTAAATTGGCATCACGAGGCTGAGTGCACCCCGAAAAATGGCAACAGCGCATGACGGCTGGATGGTCACCCATCCAAGTGCCGGCCACACCCAACTGCACTCAACTTCGGTAATCTCACGGGAACCGGTGTAGCCACTTCGGCAAGCCCATTGCCAAGCAGGAAACACCCTGCTACAAATTCATTAAGCAAATGTAGCAGGGCTGAAGACCACTCATGACTTGGGAAGAGCATAACCAATTTGGTCATTACGAATGACATCGCAGGGCAGAGCCTCAGAACGACATAAATACTCCCTCCCTTCATGCTTTTGACACTCGATCAGCAGGAACGATAGCGTTCATGTCATTCACATTCGATTCTGTAGTTAGGCTACGGTAACATCTTTTGAGTGAGATTGTTCTAGTGCTGATCTTGCACACACTGCCCTAGTAGACGGTCAGCGAACCAAATCGAGCATCCAGTATTGATGTGAGCACAGCCGCCAGCGTTGATGGGTAGACTGAAGGTCTACAAACACCACTCTGGTCCAGGGTAGAAACTACCCTAAACCCCAGCATCGCAAGGGTCTCATGGCCTACGTTACTGTCGGGCCACGTTCAGAATTCATCATGACTACTCAGCATTCGACATCGCTGTCCACCTGAGAGTACAATGCGGGCAGCGATGTGGGAGGGATCTAGAACTCCCCAAAATGGGGTGTGAATCAGAACACATATGTTTTGCCCTCCGCCATCTCCGAAAGCAGAGCTACCGGCGGGGTGTGCCCTCCTCGCCAGCGGGTGTCTAAACCGCCGCACCAGGGACTCATCGTCTTCCGACCCGAGCTGAAGCAGCGTCCTTGGCAGCAGTGAGGCCGCTATCGCATTCAGCGGATTCTTTTCCGGACTGCGTAGCCACCAGTCGGCGCTGAAGAATCAGCAACAGCTTCTACTTTCAGCAATAAATTAACGATTTTGAATATAGTTTTATTGCATCTAACGACGCCGCATGGGTCTTCTAGCTGAATCTTAATGAATTGGTAGGGATTTCCAGGCTTCTAGAGGGCTGTAACTGCAACACATTAAAATGATTATATATCGTCTCAAGTACAATTTATTCAAAAACTTCACGTGACGTCCATTACGGATATGCGCTGAATCTGCAAGAAGATTCGTTCAAGAAGGCAACCACAGAGTACGCAGTACACATGCTCTGCCATAATACAGGTGACTGGGCACTTGCATTTCCCTCTCAACAATTTCTATAACGTGCAGACAGAAAATGCAGACGTCAATGACAGCAGCGATTGAAGGCCAGGTCACAACTGCAGTCGAGACAGCAGGCAGACGACACTTCATAAAGAATCATTTATCAGAGTCATCTCTATCGACATCCGTTGGGTTCTGTGTGTTTAAGACATATTACATTGTAAAGCGATCTCTTAGTTGCAAATCATACATTCGTTGTAACAATCGTTAGAGTGAACGTATTATCCAGATATCAAGATGTACTTTCAAACATCGAACTGTATTCTGAAAGGCTCAATCCGGGGCTTATACGGTCGCATACTTCAATTTAAACTCATGTTCACATTTCTATCTTCATGGAATGGTCAAAGATAGCTGGTAGTGGCCACAGAGGTGAACTCACTGTAGGGCTCGTACCAGAGAGTAGTGTTAGGCATGCAGATGGTGTAAGATTTCTGCACCGACTTCCTTGGCGGAACGCGTTTTGCCGGCCTGTTGGGTAGCGTGTTTGTTCAGTAAGCTGATGGCCGACAGTGCCGAGGGAGATGGTGGTTGCTGGGAGCTGCCTGAGACAGATTTGGTCACCATTGCAGCTGGAGTGCGTGAGTGACGTTATACGTGTGTGTGTGTGCAAGGAGGGTTTTTGCTTTACGCTTGTTTTAAGTGTCTCCTCTCATTTTAGTCATCGGTATCAATTCTGCAAAGGAATTTAAATTTCAAAAATGAATTTCCACCCTGCAGCAGAGTGTGCACTGATGTGAAACTTCATGGAAGGTTAAAACTGTGTGGCAGGCTAAATCTTGAAACTAGGACCTTTGCGTTTTGGGGGTGAGTGCTCTACCAACTGAGTTACCCAAGCACAACTCATACTCCAGACACAGTATTACTGCCGCCAGTACCTTGTCTCTTACCTTCCAAACTTCACAGAAGGTCCTTGTCCGTGAAAGGCAATGGTTCCGGGTTCGAGTTCTGCTCTGCTACATAGTGTTAATGTGCCAGTTTCATATCGGCGCACATTAAAGGGCAGAGTGGAAATTCATTCTTGAAACAAGTCTGTCGCTAAGCCATTTCTCACCAACGTCCTTTCTTCCAGGAGCGTTAGTCCTGCAAGTTATCCAGGAGAACTTCCCTGACGTGCGAAAGGTAGGAGACGAGGTACTGGCGGAAGTAAAGCTATAAGTTCGATGCATGAGTCTTGCTTGGGTAGCTCAGTTGGTGGAGCTCTTGCCCATGAAAATGCAAAGGTCCCACTTTCGAGTCTTGGTCTGTCACACAGATTTAATCTGCTGGGAAGTTTCTTATCAGCACACACTGCTCTGCAGAGTGAAAATTTATTCCTTAAGTCATCACCCAGACTGTAGCTAGGCCAAGCCTCAATATCCTTTCCTCTAGGAGTGCTAATCGCGTATTTGACACAGAAGAACTTCTTTGAAGTAAGGGAAGTAGAAGATAAGGTGCTTCCAGAACCGAATCTGTGAGGACAACTGCAGAGTAACTAGAATGAGATTTTCACTCTGCAGCGGAGTGTGCGCTGATATGAAACTTCCTGGCAGATTAAAACTGTATGCCGGACCGAGACTCGAACTCGGAACCTTTGCTATTCGTGGGCAAGTGCTCTATCATCTGAGCTACCCAAGCACGACTCACAGCCCGTCGCCACAGCTTTACTTCTGCCAGTATCTCGTCTCCTACCTTCCAAACTTCATAAAAGCTCTCCTCTGAGAGAGAGCACTTGACCGCGAAAGGCAAAAATCCCGAGTTCGAGTCTCGGTCCGGCATACAGTTTTAATCTGTAGAGTAACTGTATGTGAATAGCAAATGTCCTGGATTTGTTTCCCAGTCTGGCACACAGTTTTAATTTGCAAGGAAGCCTAAATAACGGAAAATTTTAAGGTAGATTACAGTGAATAGAAAATAGCTGCAATGCTCTAGTTCACAAGACACCTAAGAAATTCTGAAGTTACAAATACCATTATAAGAAAGTAAGGGCAGTTCAAACAGCCCATCCATTGGTTGACACTATCTTGGTGTCCTTACGATGCGAGTTTGCATTCCTCCATGATAATTCGTTTGATATTTCAGCATATGACAGTGGCTGGATTCTGATGACATTATCTTAACAGACTGCGTTTTCAAAGGGCGGTATGTAGTATATTTTGAGTACAACAGTGAACAGTGTTTTCAAATCTAACACTGACTACAGCCGAAGAGGCTGGCTTACATCTGGATGGTTAGATCTCTTCCGCGAAATTTTCAGATATTTCCATCAGTGCCTTTGTGTTCCAAGTACTAATGGCAACGCACAGGGAATGTAATATTTATCCTCTTCAGGACTGAGAATTACATAATTAATGAACTCCAAAATGGTAAACTTTTTACTTCGCTCATCAGCAGAATCACAAAATATGTGGAGCTCTTCAGTGTACTCATCCAAGACGTAAGTGATGAAGCGAAAAACGAATGACGTCTCACCTTTGCGCACTCAATGGCAAAGCATTCAGGATGAACATAAAAAATTCACCCATTTCAAAAACATTAATATTGAACACATGTATTGAAAATTGCTCCTTAAAATAAATATGTTGCTATGTTGGGCATGGATAAGCACTTTCAGTTTTTCTTTGCTTACAATTTACTGTCGGATGACACTGCATCAGAATTCTGCTCTGCACGCACTTGGCTGGATGAGTCACCACTGATTTGCGTGCATTTTTTGCCTGAATAGTTGACTTACGTGATTTTTTCGCCTTACAATAAAATTTCAAATGCTAATATTTCTGGGCTCTTTCTCTTTTCTCCCAATTTTAGCCCCTGAATAGACACTTATGAACAGCCTAATACAAACTGTAACAAAAACACAATTTCAAGAAAAAAGTTACTTACATGACTTCTTTACCCTGACCCTTCATGAGTGAGTTACATTTAAATGTCCTTATGTTTAATTTCTTATTTGTGCGTTACAGAAAAAAAACGACTCTGAGAAAGTCCGTCTCTGGCGTCATACATGGTTTCTGCATCCGCATTCCTGACGACGCAGTGAAAGGCTTACTGGAGAATGACGGCCTGCATTTCACTTTGAGCAACTTCTACAACAGCAGCCAGAAGACGCAGACGTCAATTGGCAGCGGCGAGAGGAGATGCCTGACAACTGCAAACGACAGGACGCAGACAACGCTTCATAATGAATCATTTAGTACAATCCGTTCTATCGGCATCCGTTGGGTTCAGATTGTGTAAGACACATTACATTGTGAAGGTATTTCTTAATTGCAGATCATACACAATCTATATGACAGTTACGTCAAACGTTATCAAGAATTGGTACTGCCTAAGATCTGACGGGAGTTACGTATGTGACAAACTATGTACTATGTTTTAGGACATATTTCAGATCCTGTCACATGAACTGGTATTCATGTCTTTGCTATAGAAGTATACGAGGTGCGGCTAGAAAAAAACCGCACTGATGCTGGAAAAAACATTTATTTACAATTATTTACAATTTCATGTTATCTCCTTCAATGTACTCTCCTCCTCGGTCTCTACACCGCTCCATACGAATTTTCCACTGTTCATAGCAATGCTGCAGATCATTTTCGGCAAGTCCATACATTACTTCCGTCGCTTTTTCTTTTACTGCTTCAACAGTCTCAAATCTAGTTCCTTTCAAAGCTGACTTGACTTTAGGGAAAAGAAAAAAGTCACAGGGGGCCAAATCAGGTGAGTAGGGTGGATGATCTAAGATGGGAATGTTGTGTTTTGCCAAAAACGTCTTCACTGACAACGCACTGTGAGCTGGGGCATTGTCTTGGTGAAGGATCCATGACTTTTTTCTCCACAAATCGTTCCGTTTTCTCCGTACTCGCTCACGTAGGGTAGCCAGGACGCTAATGTAGTAATGCTGATTCACTGTTTGTCCCTCTGGTACCCAATCAATGTGCACAATCCCTTTCATGTCAAAAAAAAAACAATCATCATTGCCTTGAATTTCGATTTTGACATTCGTGCTTTTTTTTGTCGTGGAGAACCAGGAGTTTTCCAATGCATCGATTTTGTAAGAAGGTGGGATCACTTTCAATGTTTTCCAGGATGTCAGAACAAATCATTCTTCGGCGTTCCTTCTGTTCAATTGTGAGACACTTTGGAACCATTTTTGAACACACTTTGTTCATGTTGAAACTTTCATGAAGAATCTGCCTAACACTTTCCTTGTCAACTCCTGTTAACTCAGACGCTGCTCTGATTGTTAAACGGCGATCTTGTCGAACAAGTTTACCGATTTTTTCAATGTTTGCATCAGTTTTTGCTGACAATGGTCTGCCAGTGCGAGTGTCATCACTGGTGTCTTCGCGGCCATCTTTAAATCGTTTAAACCACTCAAACACTTGTGTTCGCGATAAACAATCATCGCCGTACACTTGTTGTAACATTACAAACGTTTCACTTGCAGATTTTCCTAGTTTGAAACAAAATTTGATGTTAACACGCTGTTCTTTCTGTACACTCAACATTTTCCGACACACAGACAAAACGTCAACTACTTAAAACAGACGCCACGGGCAGACTGAGTGCAGGAGGCAGATGAAACTCGAGCAGTAGGCGGAGAGAGAGTCACCTGACATGCCACGCGACTTTCAGCCTTATTGCATTCGTTTTATTGTTTCACCAGTACTAGTCCGGTTTTTTTCTAGCCACGCCTTGTATAATGTAAGTAGACTTATATTACTGCTACTATATGTACAATTATCATTTTTCAGAAATCGACGTACATACAGTCGTTTGTTCCTCTCTAAGAGATGCCACTGATTATGACTTATAAAAGTGAAAAGCATTTTTGGCACATATAAAATTTCTAGTGCAGATCATGTTGTATAGAAGATGTCTTTTAATAATCATACATTCATTTTGACAATCATTAGAGACATTAAATATCTAGTTAAATGTCAACTATATTCTGAAAGGGTGCAGCTACAGGTTAAAAGCCCACACATTCCAATTTAAACTCATGCTCGTACTTCATCTTCAATCTTGTAGTATCCATGGACTGGTCAAATATACGTGGCAGTGGCTGCAGAGATCAACCCACAGTGAGGCTCATACCAGAGAGTAACATTAGCCATGCAGGTGGTGTAAAAGTACTGTGCCATCCTCTTTGGCGGACTGGGTTTTTCCGTCCTCGTGGATAAGGTGTTTAGTCGGCCTGTTACCAATAGTGCCGAGGAAGATGCTGGTAGTATTATGCTTGTGTGTGAAAGAACAATATTCAACATTACACTTGTTTTACTTACCTCTTCTCATTTTAGTCGTCGGTATCAACCCTGCAAACTAATTTAAATTTCCAGAAAGAATTTTCACTCTGCAGCAGAGTGTGTGCTGATATGAAACTTCCAAGAAAGTTAAAAGTGTAGCCACACTGGGAATCGTGGGTCTTTTGCTTTTCATGGGTGAGTGCATTGTTAATTGAGCTATCCAAGCATGAGTCATGCCCCATCCTCATGGCGTTATTTCCAGCACTATTTCATCTCCTACCTTCCAGAGTTCACGGTTCTCCTGCAAAACACGCAGGTCTTACGCTCTAGGAAGAAAGGATATTGCGAAGAGGTCGCTAGCCACAAGAGATGGGTTCCAGATTGTATTTTCAGTCTGTAGTGGGCTGTGCGTTCATATGCAATATCCTACCCGACTAAAAATGTATGCCACATTGGGAGGCGAACATGGAATCTTCGACTTTCGTGGATAAGTGCTCTGCCAACTGAGCTGCATAAGCATGACTCATGCCCCGTCCTCACAGTTTTACATCCGCCTCTATCTCGTCTGTTACGATTGAAGCTTCACAGAAGGTACTTGCCATGTAAAGCTAAGATCCCAGGTTCGACTCCTGATCTGGCACGCAGTCATAATCTGGCACGATGTTTCATATCAGCACACACCCCGCTGCTAACTGAAAATTCGTGTTCGATGTCATCCCCCAGGCTGTGGCTAAGCCATGGCTCCACAATACCCATTCTTCCTTGACTGCTAGGCCAGAAGGTCATGCAGGACAACTCCTGTGAAGTTCGAAAGGAAGGAGATAAGGTAGTGGGGGAGGTAAGGCAGTGTGGACGTGGCATGAGTCGTGCTTGTGTGCTCGGTCGGTAGAGTGCTTGCCCTCAAAGGGCAAATGTCACAGGTCTGAGTCTTGATCTTCCACACACTTTTAATCTGCTAGGAACTTTCCTCAATTTAAATCTGATAATCAAATTCATTTGTGGGATATTTCTTCAAAGCTCACATGGGCCTCAACTTCAGTGCCAGTTCGCTCATTTACCTGCCACTGGTTGAACTTCTTTCATTGTTTAGTTTCCTGTAAGGGAAAATATTACTAATTTCCTGGAATTGAATACCATCTCATGGCTACAGAAATCAAACTGCTTTCGCTGATCTGATTAATGAGGGTAGAATTCGTGAAACTTTCAAGATATGTGAATTTTTTTTTAGCTGGTATCGTAAGTTATACCTATTTGAATCGGCTTCGAAAGGTTTTCTTTTATTTTTATAGTGGAAAACCAGCGTCTTCGTGGAAACTGTGCGTGAGTTTCCACTGTTGTGTTTTCTGTGTTATTTGTATATTATGTATTTGGAAATGCATTTCGTTATTGTTCCCTTAAGAATACAGAAATTAAATGAAGATAGTTTTCGTTAATTTTGGACAGTGATTCCCTCGCTTCCGATTGTCCTTCTCTAGGAAGAACAAGGTGTGAGACGTGATGAACATATGGGCATATAGTTGAAAGCGTTTTGAGAATGAATTTTGCCAGATCTGTATAATGGACTTATATTTTTCTCACATTTTACTACTTTCAATGATCTTCTGCAAACTCATTCGTCAAGTGCCACATATTCTTGCAGCTTTAATATGTTGTTTTTTTTGTGTTTGTAAACTGAAACAGACATTCCATCTGAATACACACAATAATGTCAAGAAATTTTATTGAGCATGACCATTACAAGTTTTGGTGACCTTGTGGGTTCGGTTGGGCTGTTTGAGGAAGGAGACCAGACAGTGAGGTCATCGGTCTGATTGGATTAGGGAAGGACGGAGAAGGAAGTCGGCCATGCCCTTTCAAAGGAACCATCCCGGCATTTGCCTGGAGCGATTTAGGGAAATCACTGAAAATCTAAACTAGGATGGTCGGACGCGGGACTGAACCGTCGTCCTCCTGAATGCGAGTCCAGTGTCTAACCACTGCGCTACCTCGCTCGGTGACCTTGTCGTCAGGACCAAGTTATTCCATTGCACAATCATTGACTACAAAGTGTAGAACACCATCAATTTTTGGTGAATGAAGAGTGTTGGGATCAAGGTCAAAGGTGATTGCTAATATTATCCGAACTGCACAGGCATTTTAAACTATCTAATGTGTGATTAAATACAGCATAATAGGACAGAAAGTTGTATTGTCTCCAGTGCAGTCACTAAGTATCTATGTGCACAGTTTTATGTAAATAACGTATTAATTTCTGTTGTGTTCAGATGCAAATTTGTCATCAAACTGTCACATTTGCATTCAACATTAGCTCTTTAAGGCAAACGAAAGTAACATCCTTCCAATCAGTTTCAAAGTAGAGAACTCTTTCAGGGAATTTATTATGATATTGGAATATACAAATAAAATAAAAATGTATTAGATGTAACCAGCATTCTCTAGTTAGACCACAATACTAACTTTTAGATTATTTACGATAATATTTGCTAGGAAGTTCACAACGGCCCTCATAGGGCGAAATATTACTTTAGCAACAATTGTGCAGATAACAGCACAGCTATCAACAGACTTGAGTCTCACGTTATCAAACCTATGAATACATGTGAAAAAAGGATTTGGTCAAACAGATAAAAGACTGGATCAAATAAGCAACAAATTTTTTCAACTGAACGAAAAATGAGATAAAATAGGTAACAGGTTTTCTAACTTTAATGATAAACTGTTGAAATTTGGTTCTGCCTTCAATAGAAGAATGGACAGACTACAGCTAACAATATATTTAGAAAACAACCATATACAAGATTTAGATTTAATCGATGAAAAGACTGTTAGCAATGTTTAACATGTACCTACTGCTTCAGTACAGGTTGTTCCTGTAATTGAAGAACTAATATTAAAACAGAATTGTTGGACACATCAGATTGTTTAGAACAGGTCACAGCTTAGAATGTAAAAACTTTTGTAATATGTACAAATTAAGTGGAGT
Organism: Schistocerca americana; assembly: GCF_021461395.2. Taxonomy (NCBI): domain Eukaryota; kingdom Metazoa; phylum Arthropoda; class Insecta; order Orthoptera; family Acrididae; genus Schistocerca; species Schistocerca americana. Next base: position 657,767,305 of record NC_060120.1, on the reverse strand, counting down.
CTCAATCTGAGGAAATGGAAACTACACTCCTGGAAATGGAAAAAAGAACACATTGACACCGGTGTGTCAGACCCACCATACTTGCTCCGGACAGTGCGAGAGGGCTGTACAAGCAATGATCACACGCACGGCACAGCGGACACACCAGGAACCGCGGTGTTGGCCGTCGAATGGCGCTAGCTGCGCAGCATTTGTGCACCGCCGCCGTCAGTGTCAGCCAGTTTGCCGTGGCATACGGAGCTCCATCGCAGTCTTTAACACTGGTAGCATGCCGCGACAGCGTGGACGTGAACCGTATGTGCAGTTGACGGACTTTGAGCGAGGGCGTATAGTGCGCATGCGGGAGGCCGGGTGGACGTACCGCCGAATTGCTCAACACGTGGGGCGTGAGGTCTCCACAGTACATCGATGTTGTCGCCAGTGGTCGGCGGAGGTGCACGTGCCCGTCGACCTGGGACCGGACCGCAGCGACGCACAAATGCACGCCAAGACCGTAGGATCCTACGCAGTGCTGTAGGGGACCGCACCGCCACTTCCCAGCAAATTAGGGACACTTTTGCTCCTGGGGTATCGGCGAGGACCATTCGCAACCGTCTCCATGAGGCTGGGCTACGGTCCCGCACACCGTTAGGCCGTCTTCCGCTCACGCCCCAACATCGTGCAGCCCGCCTCCAGTGGTTTCGCGACAGGCGTGAATGGAGGGATGAATGGAGACGTGTCGTCTTCAGCGATGAGAGTCGCTTCTGCCTTGGTGCCAATGATGGTCGTATGCGTGTTTCGCGCCGTGCAGGTGAGCGCCACAATCAGGACTGCATACGACCGAGGCACACAGGGCCAACACCCGGCATCATGGTGTGGGGAGCGATCTCCTACACTGGCCGTATACCACTGGTGCTCGTCGAGGGGACACTGAATAGTGCACGGTACATCCAAACCGTCATCGAACCCATCATTCTACCATTCCTAGACCGGCAAGGGAACTTGCTGTTCCAACAGGACAATGCACGTCCGCATGTATCCCGTGCCACCCAACGTGCTCTAGAAGGTGCAAGTCAACTACCCTGGCCAGCAAGATCTCCGGATCTGTCCCCCATTGAGCATGTTTGGGACTGGATGAAGCGTCGTCTCACGCGGTCTGCACGTCCAGCACGAACGCTGGTCTAACTGAGGCGCCAGGTGGAAATGGCATGGCAAGCCGTTCCACAGGACTACATCCAGCATCTCTACGACCGTCTCCATGGGAGAATAGCAGCCTGCATTGCTGCGAAAGGTGGATATACACTGTACTAGTGCCGACATTGTGCATGCTCTGTTGCCTGTGTCTATGTGCCTGTGGTTCTGTCAGTGTGATCATGTGATGTATGTGACCCCAGGAATATGTCAATAAAGTTTCCCCTTCCTGGGACAATGAATTCACGGTGTTCTTATTTCAATTTCCAGGAGTGTATTTCAGAATCTTCTAAGTGCGAGGTACTGCACATAACACAAATTATATATATAACTAACCACTTTTGTATGTTACCAGCATTTGCTCTTTTAAAGGATGGTTATTGCTAACAACTTATCATTATCTGTTGTTACTGGTAACATACTACCTACAGTAACTGCTGGCAGACTATTATTTTCTTTTATTACTATTCCAAATTCTAAAGGTGGCAGGGGTAAAATACAGGGAGCGAAAGACTATTTACAATTTGTACAGAAACCAGATGGCAGTTATAAGAGTCGAGGGGCATGAAAGGGAAGCAGTGGTTGGGAAGGGAGTGAGACAGGGTTGTAGCCTCTCTCCAACGTTATTCAATCTGTGTATTGAGCAAGCAGTAAAGGAAACAAAAGAAAATTTCGGATTAGGTATTAAAATCCATGGAAAAGAAATAAAAACTTTGACGTTCGCCAATGACATTGTAATTCTGTCAGAGACAGCAAAGGTCTTGAGAGAGCAGTTGAACGGAATGGACAGTGTCTTGAAAGGAGGATATATGATGAACATCAACAAAAGAAAAACGAGGATAATGGAATGTAGAGGCATTAAGTCGGGTGATGCTGAGGGAATTAGATTAGGAAATGAGAAACTTAAAGTAGTAAAGGAGTTTTGCTATTTGGGGAGCAAAATAACTGATGACGGTCGAAGTAGAGAAGATATAAAGTGTAGACTGGCAATGGCAAGGAAAGCGTTTCTGAAGAAGAGAAATTTGTTAACATCGAGTATAGATTTAAATGTCAGGAAGTCGTTCTGAAAGTATTTGTATGGAGTGTAGCCATATATGGAAGTGAAACATGGACAATAAATAGTTGAGACAAGAAGAGAATAGAAGCTTCCGAAATGTGGTGCTACAGAAGAATGCTGAAGATTAGATGGGTAGATCACGTAACTAATGAGGAGGTATTGAATAGAATTGGGGAGAAGAGGAGCTTGTGGCACAACTTGACTAGAAGAAGGGATCGGTTGGCAGGACATGTCCTGAGGAAACGAGGGATCACCAATTTAGTATTGGAGGGCAGCGTGGAGGGTAAAAATCGTAGAGGGAGACCAAGAAATGAATACACTAAGCACATTCAGAAGGATGTAGGCTGCAGTAGGTACTGGGAGATGAAGAAGCTTCCACAGGATAGCGTAGCATGGAGAGCTGCATCAAACCAGTCTCAGGACTGAAGGCCACAGCAACAACAATGACAACTACTGTTAATTCACTGTGTACTACTGACGATGGTATCTTATCTTACTACAATACAGGTTAAGTTTGGAACCTCATTACACAGCATTATACAACATGTATAACATCTCTGTCATACATGAATCTCCTATTAGTAGTTGCTTATCTTTTATTATGTTGCACATGAGTTCATTGTCCAAAATATAAATCATCTAGATGATTTATATTTTTGTCCAGAGAATATACTAAAGAAGAAGAAATATTACTACCTTAAGATTTTGTTTGACTTCATGCACACAGGAGTGAAAACGTATAGTAAATGTGAAAAAGTAGTAGTATTTACTACAGTTACACATAATATTTCATTTTTACTAGCACCAGTAGCATTCTGGTGTTTTTTGGACTTAGAAAAAGGAGAGAACGGTAAGCGTTTTGCAATGATATAAGAAAATATTTTGAGAAACTTTCACAGATATCCATATTTATACTTTTTTAAATGTGAAGGATTCTTATAGAACAGGAAGAGCTAGCCAGATAGTCATAGTAGGATGAATACAATGATTAGCAGTAAGTCAAGTACGAATGTTTTATATACACTACAGAATCAAATATAAAGGAAAACGACAGTCAGTCACAGATCCCGCAATTTATTGCAGCTCTAGGTTTTGACTTTACAAAACATTAAGAATCGAGAGCAAGGAAATATTTACATAACACAATTCTAACAACCCACATAAGTCGGAAATCGCGATAACACACAATTTCCAGAAGAGTCTCACAGGTATGTCAGAACATAAACATGTGACAGATGACGCTAGCAGTTGAGTGGAAGAAACAAAACTGACGCCATTTCTTAGAAGCAGTGCCTCATCGATAACTTATTGCACCTTCTATTAGAGTGTACATTCAAGGAGCTGTAGCTCAAAAAGGCGTCTCAGTGCTTAAGGGGCATGTCCATCAACAACACTGTCCTTCCCCTATATAACAGGCCGACAGTTTACTGTATAAGTGGGCCATTTGTAATTATTTCAGTTTTGGTTATGTCTTCCAAATAATTTGTGGTTTTAACGTCAGTTTGCATGATAAACAACGTAACTCCTTTTTATATCAGATTTAATAGTTCCAATTTAACATCTTACTAGGTGACTTGATATTAGGACAACACTAAGGTGCAACACTACCAAACACGAAAAAATTCCTTCGTTCTTATTGTTATTCATTTGTGCATTGTCTTACCTTGACTGTCTCCTTCAGAAGAAAATTTAAAAGTTTCCAAACAGTTTTTAATGGCTCTTTTTGTAAAATTCCCCTCATGTGACGTGTAAACCCATTTCTTAACAACAATTCAAGTACAGGTTTCTGAATTTCTTACAGTATAGAGGAGTGGTTTGGTATTTCTATTAACAATACCCTTATACCAGTGCAACAGACATAAATGGATATTTGCCTCTCATTAGCTTCTCTAACATAAAGTGTTTTTACATTTTTACCTGTCTAAAACGCATCCTCAAAGAGGACACTCATGCTTCTTGTGGCACTATTTTACGTTATTTTGTGTTAATGCAGATTTTTCAGATTTTATTCACAGTGTCTCGTTATACCTAATGACACACTATATTTTGTCACTGTGTAATCCTATAGAGGACATCTCCTGTCTTTCATGACCTTATTTGCATTTAAATTCTGGTGTTCACTTTTTATGCATTTATATGGCAAGAAAAGCGTTTCTGAAGAAGAGAAATTTGTTAACATCCAGTAAGGACTTAAGTGGCTGGAAGTTCTTTCTGAAAGTATTTGTATGGAGTGAAGCCATGTTTAGAAGTTAAGTATAGAAGATAAACGGTTTAGATGAGAAGAAAATAGAAGCCTTTAAATGTGGTGCTACAGAAGTATGGTGAAGATTAGATGTTTACATCACACAACAAATGAGGACTTACTGTATGGAATTTGAGAGAAGAGAAATTTTTTGTTCAGCCTGACTAAAAGAAGGAGTCGGTTGGTAGGACACATCAAGGGATCACCAATTTAGTACTGGATCGAAGCGTGGGTGTAAACATCGTAGAGGGAGACCAAGAGATTATTACAGTAAGCAGATTCAGAAGGATGTAGGTTGCAGTAGTTACTTAGTGATGAAGAGTCTTCCACAGGATGGAGTAGAGTGGAGAGGTGTATCAGGTCAGTCTTTGGCCTGAGGACCACAACAACAACAACAACAACAACATATGAGTCTATTCACTATGTAGTTTGCATATCTCAGCCATATTGCCTTTTTAGATTCATGTAAAGGTCGTGATCTTCATTATAATTGAGCTTTAGTTTCTTGAATGTGCACTTCAAAAGAGGACACTGTAGCTCCTCAGTGATGCATATTCTCGCTGTCTGTGCTGGGTGTAAGCAATAGTTTCAGTTTCATCTCTGCCATATAAATACTAATGTGAACTATCACATGTTCATGTTTTGACATGGTTATGCCAGTATGACACTTCTGGTGTATTATGATATGATATCGCTATATATTCCCACTTTGTATAACAGCATTGTATACATATCTTGTACCTGTTCTTGATTCTTTCCATTTTGTATTTTAGAACCGAAGATGACCATGTTATAGTCGAAATCTAGATCTGCAGTAAATTATGGATTCTGTGACAGATTGCCTTCATGTTTAAATATTGAATGGTAATTGTGCACCATCGGTATACAATGGATTCTAGTCTAGTTAATATATGGAACTGTATACAATTAAACGGCCAGAGAGCAGTGTGCTGACTGCATACCCCTCCATATCCACATCCAGTGACACCTATGGGCTGAGGATAGTACAGCAGCTGGCCAGTACCGTTGGGCCATCATGGAATGTTTGGGTGGAGCTTAATTTTGTATATAATTATGAATGCAAATTTGTGGTGGTGTAAAGACCCATTTCTACCCTTGCTGCAGGTGAGCAACTACCCTGGTGCGTTGCAATAGATTATTATGCTCTACAAAGTTGTTGGTATGTGTGAATAGGGAAAATGAGGTCCTTTTGACCTGGTGAGGCGATAGCATCTATTAGCATGCATTATAATAGAATTTAAAATGTGTAGAGTCATGAATCATTCTAACATTAATTAATATGTTGGTATAGGAACTTATTTCTTTTTTATTTTAAGGGCAGAGCACCTGTGTGGTTTATGTTGAAGCAGTGTGAAGGAGTGGGGACTTGTGGGGAATCTACCGGTATTTATTGAAGTCTTAGTACCTTTTATCCTCTGTGCAAGGAAGAACCCTTTGTTTCTTTGATACAGGAAAGTACTGATTCATTGGCAACAGTATTTTTCACTGTTACTGAGAAATACCACTTTTTTGGTTGGAATTTTGCTCAAGATGAAGAGTTCACCACAAATAGTAATTTTAATAGTTGTAACGTACGAGGGAAACAAAGTATCCTCCTACAGTCTTTCCAAATGAGAGACATGCTATAATTTAATGATGATGTCCAACTCGTAATAAATTCTACATTCGGATTTGTGTTATAAATGAATAATTGTATCCATCCAATAACCAAATCCAGATCTCATTACAGCTTTTGGACGTCATAATCTGGACAGGTTGGTAGAAGAGGACAGGCAGATAACTGTGGCAGAACTAAAAATAGAGTTTAATGCTGGGTAGAGTACAAGTGTGTCTGAACACACAGTGCACTGAACTGCCCTACCGATGGGCCTCCACAGCCGATGAGCCAACCATGTGTCAATGTTAACACCATGACATTGGCAACCATTACTGAAATGGGCACATGACCAAAGGCACTGAACGTTGATGCAATGGGAGAGTGTTGCATGGTCCAATGGACCCCGATGCCTTCTTCAACATGCTGCAGAAAGGGAAAGAATCCGTCGTCTTCCTGGGGAGGAGTTTCTTGACACCTGTAGTAAGGGACGGAGACAATCTGGTGGCGGCTCCGTTATGATCTAGAAAACATTCACATGGGCATCTGTGGGTCTTGTGAATCTCGTGAAAGGCATCATGAAAGCCAAGGACTATCGTACACTGGTTGCAGACCACATACACACCTTCATGACGATAATGTTTCCCAGTGTCAGTGGCATTTTTCAGCATGATAATGCCCCAAGTCACAATGCCAGAAGTGCGATGGAGTGGTTCGAGGAAGACAGTGGCGATTTCCAATTCATGTGCTGGCACTGTAACTCGCTAGATTTGAACCTGATCAAACACATCAGCGACGTGATTGAACGTGGTGTCGGAACTCATCCGCCCATTGCCCGGAATTTACTGGAATTAGGTGACATGTGTATTCAGATGTGACGCCAGCTCCGTCCAGTGACATACCAAGGCCTCATTGCTTCCATGCTGCAATGTTTCACTGCTGTTATCTGTGCCAAAGATTGACATACTGGCTATTAGGTAGGTGATAACAATGCTCTGACTGGTCAATGTATGCTTACCTGACAGTGTATACTTAAATTCAAACAGTAGCTTGTAAGAAGAAAAACAAAATTATACGTTTGCTTTGAGTAGAAGGATAACTACCACACTGAAAAGACAGACAGAAAGAAAATGTGTTTGTTCAACGTTTTTCATATTTGAATGAAGAATGGTTGTTGTTGTTGTTGTTGTGGTCTTCAGTCCTGAGACTGGTTTGATGCAGCTCTCCATGCTACTCTATCCTGTGCAAGCTTCTTCATCTCCCAGTACCTACTGCAACCTACATCCTTCTGAATCTGCTTAGTGTATTCATCTCTTGGTCTCCCTCTACGATTTTTACCCTCCACGCTGCCCTCCAATACTAAATTGGTGATCCCTTGATGCCTCAGAACATGTCCTACCAACCGATCCCTTCTTCTGGTCAAGTTGTGCCACAAACTTCTCTTCTCCCCAATCCTATTCAATACTTCCTCATTAGTTATGTGATCTACCCATCTAATCTTCAGCATTCTTCTGTAGCACCACATTTCGAAAGCTTCTATTCTCTTCTTGTCCAAACTATTTATCGTCCATGTTTCACTTCCATACATGGCTACACTCCATACGAATACTTTCAGAAATGACTTCCTGACACTTAAATCAATACTGGATGTTAACAAATTTCTCTTCTTCAGAAACGCTTTCCTTGCCATTGCCAGCCTACATTTTATATCCTCTCTACTTCGACCATCATCAGTTATTTTGCTCCCCAAATAGCAAAACTCCTTTACTACTTTAAGTGCCTCATTTCCTAATCTAATTCCCTCAGCATCACCCGACTTAATTAGACTACATTCCATTATCCTTGTTTTGCTTTTGTTGATGTTCATCTTATATCCTCCTTTCCCCCCCCCATGAACCATGGACCTTGCTGTTGGTGGGGAGGCTTGCGTGCCTCAGCGATACAGATAGCCGTACCGTAGGTGCAACCACAACGGAGGGGTATCTGTTGAGAGGCCAGACAAACGTGTGGTTCCTGAAGAGGGGCAGCAGCCTTTTCAGTAGTTGCAAGGGCAACAGTCTGGATGATTGACTGATCTGGCCTTGTAACAATAACCAAAACGGCCTTGCTGTGCTGGTACTGCGAACGGCTGAAAGCAAGGGGAAACTACAGCCGTAATTTTTCCCGAGGGCATGCAGCTTTACTGTATGATTACATGATGATGGCGTCCTCTTGGGTAAAATATTCCGGAGGTAAAATAGTCCCCCATTCGGATCTCCGGGCGGGGACTACTCAAGAGGATGTCGTTATCAAGAGAAAGAAAACTGGCATTCTACGGATCGGAGCGTGGAATGTCAGATCCCTTAATCGGGCAGGTAGGTTAGAAAATTTAAAAAGGGAAATGGATAGGTTGAAGTTAGATATAGTGGGAATTAGTGAAGTTCGGTGGCAGGAGGAACAAGACTTCTGGTCAGGTGACTACAGGGTTATAAACACAAAATCAAATAGGGGTAATGCAGGAGTAGGTTTAATAATGAATAGGAAAATAGGAGTGCGGGTAAGCTACTACAAACAGCATAGTGAACGTATTATTGTGGCCAAGATAGATACGAAGCCCACGCCTACTACAGTAGTACAAGTTTACATGCCAACTAGCTCTGCAGATGACGAAGAAATTGAAGAAATGTATGATGAAATAAAAGAAATTATTCAGATAGTGAAGGGAGACGAAAATTTAATAGTGATGGGTGACTGGAATTCGAGTGTAGGAAAAGGGAGAGAAGGAAACATAGTAGGTGAATATGGATTGGGGGACAGAAATGAAAGAGGAAGCCGCCTGGTCGAATTTTGCACGGAGCACAACATAATCATAACTAACACTTGGTTTAAGAATCATGAAAGAAGGTTGTATACATGGAAGAACCCTGGAGATACCAAAAGGTATCAGATAGATTATATAATGGTAAGACAGAGATTTAGGAACCAGGTTTTAAATTGTAAGACATTTCCAGGGGCAGATGTGGACTCTGACCACAATCTATTGGTTATGACCTGTAGATTAAAACTGAAGAAACTGCAAAAAGGTGGGAATTTAAGGAGATGGGACCTGGATAAACTAAAAGAACCAGAGGTTGTACAGAGATTCAGGGAGAGCATAAGGGAGCAATTGACAGGAATGGGGGAAATAAATACAGTAGAAGAAGAATGGGTAGCTTTGAGGGATGAAGTAGTGAAGGCAGCAGAGGATCAAGTAGGTAAAAAGACGAGGGCTAGTAGAAATCCTTGGGTAACAGAAGAAATATTGAATTTAATTGATGAAAGGAGAAAATATAAAAATGCAGTAAGTGAAACAGGCAAAAAGGAATACAAACGTCTCAAAAATGAGATCGACAGGAAGTGCAAAATGGCTAAGCAGGGATGGCTAGAGGACAAATGTAAGGATGTAGAGGCCTATCTCACTAGGGGTAAGATAGATACCGCCTACAGGAAAATTAAAGAGACCTTTGGAGATAAGAGAACGCCTTGTATGAATATCAAGAGCTCAGATGGAAACCCAATTCTAAGCAAAGAAGGGAAAGCAGAAAGGTGGAAGGAGTATATAGAGGGTCTATACAAGGGCGATGTACTTGAGGACAATATTATGGAAATGGAAGAGGATGTAGATGAAGATGAAATGGGAGATATGATACTGCGTGAAGAGTTTGACAGAGCACTGAAAGACCTGAGTCGAAACAAGGCCCCTGGAGTAGACAATATTCCATTGGAACTACTGACGGCTGTGGGAGAGCCAGTCCTGACAAAACTCTACCATCTGGTGAGTAAGATGTATGAAACAGGCGAAATACCCTCAGACTTCAAGAAGAATATAATAATTCCAATCCCAAAGAAAGCAGGTGTTGACAGATGTGAAAATTACCGAACTATCAGCTTAATAAGTCACAGTTGCAAAATACTAACACGAATTCTTTACAGACGAATGGAAAAACTAGTAGAAGGCAACCTGGGGGAAGATCAGTTTGGATTCCGTAGAAACACTGGAACACGTGAGGCAATACTGACCTTACGACTTATCTTAGAAGAAAGATTAAGGAAAGGCAAACCTACGTTTCTAGCATTTGTAGACTTAGAGAAAGCTTTTGACAATGTTGACTGGAATACTCTCTTTCAAATTCTAAAGGTGGCAGGGGTAAAATACAGGGAGCGAAAGGCTATTTACAATTTGTACAGAAACCAGATGGCAGTTATAAGAGTCGAGGGACATGAAAGGGAAGCAGTGGTTGGGAAGGGAGTAAGACAGGGTTGTAGCCTCTCCCCGATGTTGTTCAATCTGTATATTGAGCAAGCAGTAAAGGAAACAAAAGAAAAATTCGGAGTAGGTATTAAAATTCATGGAGAAGAAATAAAAACTTTGAGGTTCGCCGATGACATTGTAATTCTGTCAGAGACAGCAAAGGACTTGGAAGAGCAGTTGAATGGAATGGACAGTGTTATATTGTTATAATGTTTAATGTCTGAATTAGATTAGTAAGCCATTTACTAATTTATGTGGGACGGCGTGTGTGAGGGTACAAAATTTTAGTGCAGTTAAATTCGCAAATTATCCTTCAAGAGTCATATGTACCTTCTTCATATTTAAAGAAATAAATTATTGTTAATTAATATAATGTTAGAGAGTACACTTTAAATGAAATGCAGGTGCGTATTAATATATGTAGTATTACATATTACTATAAGTCGTGTTATGTGTCTCAGGTATTCTTTGGATGGTATGTTGTGGCTGGAGATCAGCAGAATTGAATCTTCTGGTACTACTGACATCGAAAACAAGTGGTAGAGTGAGTTGCCAATTGTAGGGGCAAAGACAGCACAATAAAAGATGGCAGTAAACCACACCTACTTATCATTCATGTGGCAAGCTATGTCTCCTCATAATGACATCATCATGCCTCCTCGTTCTGCATCTGCCCCCTCCTTCCCTGTCCAGTCAATCACAGGGTACAAGTAAAATGAAACAGCTCACAATGTAGCTGTGAAATTACATAAGCCTCAATTGAACTGCCCAAAAATGGGAAAATGTTCAGAAGTTTACGTTAGGCTATTCATCTGAATTGCGTAAAATGGTGCCATGTTCAAAAAAATCTTGTCAAAACAGCATTACCATATTGACAATTATGTAAATTTAGCTTGACTTGATACCATGATGAAAATATTATGTAAGTTTCACCTGAGTTTCTCTGAATTGGCAGTATTCATCTCTCTCTCTCTCTCTCCCACACACTCACACACACACACACACACACACACACACACACACACACACATACATACACACACACACACACACACACACACACACATCTCTATACTTAATCTCTCCGTTTTCATGTGCCAAATACTGTTCCCATTACACATTTTATGTTACTCTTACAAAGCAATCCAAGAATTGTGTGTTTCTACAAACGCTTCATTTGGTCCTCTTCATACAGACTGTCACGTGTATTGCAGTAATTTAAACTTCCCACAATAATATTATTTGTTTATGGTTCATTTAAATTTCTATAATTCTTTATTTGCTTTAAAATTTTCGCATATTGGTATTACATTTTATGTAGATGTAAAGTAAAGAGTACTATACTGGAGTCTGATGTTCTTTGTATTAGATGTGAGTAACATACGTAAAATACTATCTAAATGGTGTATTACGTTAAATAATTTTGTGATGCCATTTTGTATTTAAAAATATTTGTATGTGTAAGTTGCTCATGTTGATGTAACTTCAACAGTTTAAGAGACTGCAAACGGCTTACGCCATACCTGTGAGGGCTACTGTATGTAAAATTGAACGACGCCTAGAAGATAAATTGAGCCAATACGGCAAGATACTTGCAGGCCGTAGTGTGGGTAGTGTAGCCATTATAATTGTTAGGCACAACCAATCCTACAGCCACCAAATCAGATTTTTTGTACTTTTACTTTTGTACATCGTCAACCATAAATTTAAACAGTGTTTTAATAATAATTCTTGAACTTTAAAGAAATTGGTTCACCCTATTATTTCATCCTAATAAGACACCTCTATAGGGTTCCTTCCTGGTGTTTGATTAACCCGAGTATCCTGTTTTACAGACTTATGAAGTGCCAAGTTAATATAAAGAGGCACCATTTAAATTGTTTTCGTGTTTTCTTAACTATTGAAAAGTGTTATAGTAAAAGTTTGGATACGTAAAATTCAGTCACAGTGCAGCCAAGATAGTAGAATCTGTTAAATGACTATATAGAGTTGCTTCAAAGAATAACAGCTGTTGAAACTAAATTCCAGTAAGAAAGAGGTTTTCTTGAGGTGAAATGTTCAGTATAAAAAGTGTGTGCTTTAGTATCTAAGTATTTTAGTATTTAAGTTTGCTGATTACAGAAAATGCTTTTCTAATGGGCCCCCTGGCCAAATTTACACTCCTGGAAATTGAAATAAGAACACCGTGAATTCATTGTCCCAGGAAGGGGAAACTTTATTGACACATTCCTGGGGTCAGATACATCACATGATCACACTGACAGAACCACAGGCACATAGACACAGGCAACAGAGCATGCGCAATGTCGGCTCTAGTACAGTGTATATCCACCTTTCGCAGCAATGCAGGCTGCTATTCTCCCATGGAGACGATCGTAGAGATGCTGGATGTAGTCCTGTGGAACGGCTTGCCATGCCATTTCCACCTGGCGCCTCAGTTAGACCAGCGTTCGTGCTGGACGTGCAGACCGCGTGAGACGACGCTTCATCCAGTCCCAAACATGCTCAATGGGGGACAGATCCAGAGATCTTGCTGGCCAGGGTAGTTGACTTACACCTTCTAGAGCACGTTGGGTGGCACGGGATACATGCGGACGTGCATTGTCCTGTTGGAACAGCAAGTTCCCTTGCCGGTGTAGGAATGGTAGAACGATGGGTTCGATGACGGTTTGGATGTACCGTGCACTATTCAGTGTCCCCTCGACGATCACCAGTGGTGTACGGCCAGTGTAGGAGATCGCTCCCCACACCATGATGCCGGGTGTTGGCCCTGTGTGCCTCGGTCGTATGCAGTCCTGATTGTGGCGCTCACCTGCACGGCGCTAAACACGCATACGACCATCATTGGCACCAAGGCAGAAGCGACTCTCATCGCTGAAGACGACACGTCTCCATTCGTCCCTCCATTCACGCCTGTCGCGACACCACTGGAGGCGGGCTGCACGATGTTGGGGCGTGAGAGGAAGACGGCCTAACGGTGTGCGGGACCGTAGCCCAGCTTCATGGAGACGGTTGCGAATGGTCCTCGCCGATACCCCAGTAGCAACAGTGTCCCTAATTTGCTGGGAAGTGGTGGTGCGGTCCCCTACGGCACTGCGTAGGATCCTACGGTCTTGGCGTGCATTTGTGCGTCGCTGCGGTCCGGTCCCAGGTCGACGGGCACGTGCACCTTCCGCCGACCACTGGCGACAACATCGATATACTGTGGAGACCTCACGCCCCACGTGTTGAGCAATTCGGCGGTACGTCCACCCGGCCTCCCGCATGCCCACTATACGCCCTCGCTCAAAGTCCGTCAACTGCACATACGGTTCACGTCCACGCTGTCGCGGCATGCTACCAGTGTTAAAGACTGCGATGGAGCTCCGTATGCCACGGCAAACTGGCTGACACTGACGGCGGCGGTGCACAAATGCTGCGCAGCTAGCGCCATTCGACGGCCAACACCGCGGTTCCTGGTGTGTCCGCTGTGCCGTGCGTGTGATCATTGCTTGTACAGCCCTCTCGCAGTGTCCGGAGCAAGTATGGTGGGTCTGACACACCGGTGTCAATGTGTTCTTTTTTCCATTTCCAGGAGTGTATTTAACTTCCTTGAATTTATCTACTGGGCTTTTTCTCTTCTACAAGCATAATGTATAATGGTGTAGTCCTACATTGTTTACGTGGAGTAACATTTATTTGAAGAAGCAACTCAAACAGTAGCAAGAAAGTAGGGAAAATTCATACTTCTGCTTTTGCAACATTTCACTGTTTCATTGCCTGGATAGGCTGGCGACCGTTAGTACATGTTTTAAACCACTAAATGAACTTGGAACTGAGTTGTCCTAGCTTCAATATAAAACTGTTCACACTGCCTTTCTTTCTAGCCACTGGATAAGATCTTAGGAAAAGAATTGAATAGTCTGACTTACTTATGCCTTAGACACAACACACTGTCAAATACTGTTAAAACGGTAACTCTATTGATTAGCTTTTTCCGTTAACAGGACTATCCTCCCACAGTGTACATTATTCGGAAATTAAACTAAGAAGGTTATATGTGGCTTTTCCCGTGACAGCACTATTTGTTCTGTTGGGGTATAGAACACGTGGCAACATACAGATGGGGTTTTCTGTTATTTAGGTAAAAGTACACTAAATTAAAATAATAGTGGTAAGGTTATACCTCTGCTACTAGCGAGTTTTCTTGTCTGGTGCGGTGGCGCGCAATGCTAGAGGTCGCTAGCAAAGTGCAAGTACAGCTGTGAGCACCTCTCTGGCAGTAGATATCATCAAGATGTAGCAGTAGGCGGTGTCTTCCTGTAAACGTCCAGAACAACGTACAGTAGCATCTCATAATCAGGATGGAATATTGAAATAGAGCAGAGTGTAAAGTGACATCTACTTTGTGTGTGCCATAGCTGATATGGACGAGCACAAGTGGTTGTGAATGTTTTGACCAGCCTTCGTATAGTGCATCAGTGTGTGCTTGTATTGGCGGAATCTGCTAGGTAGATTAATTATTGCTGCAAACAATCTAGGGGATATCTTAGGATTTTGATAGTACTACAACTGTTTTTAAACCTATTTGCAAGATGTGGCTGTGATATTATATGTGCGGGCCGTTACTGTCATGTATTCAAAATCATGGTGAGCCTGTCTTCAGATAATTGTGGCTTAGAAATAATCTATTTGACAAGTAATTGTACTTTTTGCTTATTTAGCATTTCCCTGTTGGTGGTACAGATGGTTATATTTCTATGTAGATTGTTTTGTATTGTAGTTGTGTGTCTGAGAAGTAGTAATTGTAGTGGTAGCAGCGGATGTTAGGTAATTGTAGTGTGCCACTCTTTTTGCTGTTCTTTTACTTGGGTGCTTTAATGAAGTCATTTATGGAGAGGAGAAATTTGATATTTTATTTTCGTACCTGTCACTGGGAAGAGAAACAATATTATTTTATCTACATAATGTATGCACGTATCCAAGGTTAAGTTCTACTGTGTATTAATGTTTACACACTTCGGAGTTCAGGTTATTATATCAGTGTGGTGCAAATAATTATTGGACATTAATGCGTTATTTGATACCGACATTACTGATTCCAACTGGATGAGCACAGTGCTTTGGTATTTGTATGCACAATGATGTTGTAATGTATTGTTTAGTAAAAGTAAGATTGATTTTGATTGAACACTTGCATGATTCCCAGCCAAACTCTGCTCCCACCTGAATCCTGCATTACAACACACACACATATACACACATTCACACACTCATTATAATAAATTAATTCATTATGCTTCACCCTAAGATCTAAATGTATCAACTATCTTTGTAAACATGTAACATTTGTGATATATTCTCGATCATCAGTTATAAAAAGAATAACATTTGAGGCAAAAATCGCCTCTTGACTTTTATTTGTCTTCTCTCATATTGCATACTGTAAGAGCGCAATTTTATACGATCTTCGTAAATTTGAGCTAATATTAATACTTTCTTACTTTATGTACGTTTCATTTGTCACAAATGATGCCACCATCCTTCACTAATGATATGTAAAGTTGTTCTAAATGTTTCAGAGTTTTAATCATGTGAGAAAGTGGTGGGGTTGGTGACACGTCGATTTATGTGTCATCTGTCTGCTGTTCTGTGCAGACTTATATTATTACAAGTCGAATCTGGATGTCTAAATTTCTTTAACGAAATCCGATCAATGTTTTTTGTGTACAGCAAAACGTACCGTCACATAGTACTTCACTGTCACCAGGCCTTCTGCACTCCAACAACGATTGTGAATGTGACCACAAAGGTAGATTCCCTAAAGGAGGTAACAGAGCGGTGTTTTGGACCATAAAGCAGGTTAAATATGTTAAGGCCATTCTTAACTGATCTACATTCATAAATCGTATTAGTGCTTTGGTGGTCTTAATGTATCCCACTTCTGAACAATTAGTTTTCAGAAGAATACAACATTAGCATTTAAAGTCAATTTTATTCTTCTTCTTTTGTTTTATTTAGAATACATTGCAACATACACACACACACACACACACACACACACACACACTGACCTCCTTCTGAAGTAGCAAAATGCTCTTTTTAAGAGGGTCTTACAAGTGATAGAATGTTTTCATATTCAACTTTTCATTGTGCAGTTCAGTGTTTCACTTTACTATTTTCGATAACCACTGCAAACTTCCAGAAACAAATGAGCTCATCGAAGCTCCTCTTCAATAATTGTTATTTAATTATCAAGTTCATTATAGTCTGTCACATTCTAAGACAGCAAGAAAACTAATCGCTCCAACAATTCATTCTGATTATTCCAGCGAAGAAAATCTATATGTCTTAGTGATTTGTTGGAGACTGTCTCCCAATAGTAAATGTCAAATGCGTTGATACTGGTATTTACGAGGTGCATTCAAGTTCTAAGGCCTCCAATTTTTTTCCTCGAGACTGGAAAGAGATAGAAACATGCGCATTGTTTTAAAATGAGGCTGCATTCATTGTCAATACGTCCCAGAGATGGCAGCACTGTACGGCTGATGGAATTTTACCACCAGCGGCGAGAATGAGAACTGTTTTAAATACTTAAAATGGCGACGTTTTCCTTACTTGAACAGCATGCAATCATTCGTTTTCTAAATCTGCGTGGTGTGAAACCAATTGAAATTCATCGACAGTTGAAGGAGACATGTGGTGATGGAGTTATGGATGTGTCGAAAGTGCGTTCGTGGGTGCGACAGTTTAATGAAGGCAGAACATCATGTGACAGCAAACTGAAACAACCTCAGGCTCGCACAAGCCGGTCTGACTGCATGATCGAGAAAGTGGAGAGAATTGTTTTGGGGGATCGCCGAATGACTGTTGAACAGATCGCCTCCAGAGTTGGCATTTCTGTGGGTTCTATGCACACAATCCTGCATGACGACCTGAAAATGCGAAAAGTGTCATCCAGGTGGGTGCCACGAACGCTGACGGACGACCACATGGCTGCCCGTGTGGCATGTTGTCAAGCAATGTTGACGCGCAATGACAGCTTGAATGGGACTTTCTTTTCGTCGGTTGTGACAACGTATGAGACGTGGATCCCATTTTTCAATCCAGAAACAAAGCGCCAGTCAGCTCAATGGAAGCACACAGATTCACTGCCACCAAAAAAATTTCGCGTAACCGCCAGTGCTGAAAAAATGATGGTGTCCATGTTCTGGTACAGCGAGGGCGTAATCCTTACCCATTGCGTTCCAAAGGGCACTACGGCAACAGGTGCATCCTACGAAAATGTTTTGAAGAACAAATTCCTTCCTGCACTGCAACAAAAACGTCCGGGAAGGGCTGCGCGTGTGCTGTTTCACCAAGACAACGCACCCGCACATCGAGCTAACGTTACGCAACAGTTTCTTCGTGATAACAACTTTGAAGTGATTCCTCATGCTCCCTACTCACCTGACCTGGCTCCTAGTGACTTTTGGCTTTTTCCAACAATGAAAGACACTCTCCGTGGCCGCACATTCACCAGCCGTGCTGCTATTGCCTCAGCGATTTTCCAGTGGTCAAAACACACTCCTAAAGAAGCCTTCGCCGCTGCCATGGAATCATGGCGCCAGCGTTGTGAAAAATGTGTACTTCTGCAGGGCGATTACGTCGAGAAGTAACGCCAGTTTCATCGATTTCGGGTGAGTAGTCAAGTAGAAAAAAAAATCGGAGGTCTTAGAACTTGAATGCACCTCGTATATCATCATCTCTCACTCATTATTTACAACTACTTTCAACTAATGTGTGCTTAACGATCTGGGCACGTTCGTAGCCTCGGTTGAAATTTACTTACCTTTTGGTGAGAGATTTCTGTATATGTGCATTGGTAGCACTAAGAATTTTTATCATAATTTTGAAATTTTTTGTTTCGTAACACGTTGTAGTAAGTTTAATGTTAAATAAAAGATTATATAATACTCTAATTCCAGGTATCTTGCATTCTGAGTCATTAAATTATTTCCATTGATAGTTGACTGTGAATCACCAGACGTCCATACTTTTGCTGTTGGTTTAAATCTGATGCATTTTTCAATTGGTTTGCTAAGAAATGATACTGCCAATTTACCTCCTGTCTGTTCTATAATTTTCTTTCATGACTCTTCATAGTCACCAGCATCACTGTCTTCCTTCTCATATTCATCAAATTCTCTTCTACTTCTTCTCCTTCTTCTCCTCCAGTGTCTCCACCTTCTACTTTCATAAATAAACTGTTTTCTTTGGGTTCGTCTCCTTCGTCTTCGCCTGTCTTCGTTTCGAATAGCTTTCCAATGATTCCACCTTCTGCTTTCATATATGCATTGTTTTCTTTGGGTTCATCTATGTCTGTCTTCTCTCGGAATAGCTGTCTCAGTCCCTGTGACGTTTGAGAAATATTGGTAAGTGCTCTTTTCAATACATAGTCAGCCCCGACGTGCCTTTTTGGTAACAACACCCGCTTATTGCAGATATTTCGTAGAGATTCCGACACCTCACTTTTAAAACTGATCTTTCGTGCGATGGAATTGGAAGACATGTTGACAACCGCAATGCTCAGTCAACGTCTCCATTTATACTACAGGCCGGAACTGTTTACTTGCAGTTGGTGATATTATATACAGAGAGGGCCTCTAATTATCAAAATTCAAACCGTGGCATTCACACCGACCGTTTAAAGAAACGGATTTACACTCACTTTCATTTACATTTCCATTTTAAAAAATGGAACGAGTCGAAATTTCAATTATACAGAGTATTTGAAAACAAAAGACTGGAATTTGATTCACACAGGCCGTTTAAAAAGCGAAACGGGTTTCAATAAAACAGCCTCTTTAAACAATGAAATGACTTGGAATTTCATTCACAAAGACCATTTAAAAAGCTGTAGGAGTTAAAATTTCATTAACACAGAGCGTTCAGGAAACGAACCGGGTCAGAAGTTCATTCCAGAACGTTCAAGACACGGAGCAGGTTGGAATTTTATTCACACAGACCGTTTAAAAAATTGAAAGGGTCGCAATTTCAGTAACAAAAAATCCACTGCTAAGATACTTACGACAAGATAAATCCACGCAGAAGTGCAACTGCAACAAGTTTCAGAACTAAGAGTTAGTAGGCCTATCATTCACTGCAGCGCTGTGGTTCAGAAAACAGTTGTGAAATATACACGTAATTTACATATAACACACAGAATATCTAATATGAGTACTACACTGTTCTGGTATAGCTGAAATTACTGTACCAGGGATCTTATTTCAGTTGACCATTTAACGTAGGGTACCCAACATAAATATGAAATACTTTATAGACTGTGTAACTTAACAGTTAGTTTCCTAATTACGGTATTCATGTTAATTATTCTTTGTTATCAAACGGTGTGCTTGTTAATTATTCCTGGTTATCAAGCTATTATTTGTTCAGATAAATTTCAAGGCTTTAATATAAGAAACTGAGAGTAAAGTATCTAAATATCCTTTTTGGAATCATTAAATGAACTTTGCTGCTTTCCACATCCTTACACAACAGTGCCTACTTGAGATACAGTCTGATCCCATCCTGCTAGGTGCGGCGCAGTGGAATTACCAATTAGAAGCACTTAGGAGGGCATCTTCATCCTCGATCTTTGCCTCACAATCAAGAGAGAGCTTCTGAAAAACTTGGTAGGAACCAGGGGATCGTAACTAATTTAATTTCCTCGAAAAAAAGCATATTTGTCCCATCAGCTGTAAAAGTGTAAGTTCGCTCTCTACCGGTTTCGAACATTACAATTATCTTCACAGAAGAAAAACAGTGTACATCAGTGGATCAAACATACACTGACGTTCACTGTTTTTCTCCTGTGAAGATCACTGTAACAATAAAACCTGGTAGAGAATAAACATACAATTGTACAGCTCATGGCACAAATATGCTTTTTATCAAATTAGCTGACAGCTGTAGACAGTCATCTACGAAAAGGTCAAACCTAATTTCCTTTCTGAGACGAACTATTAGACAAAAGTATATAGGACAAGCGATTCTATATTTACCAGGAAGTTCATCTATCATGTCGATGATGTTTTCGACATTTACGTGAACTGATAATAGAGTCAAGTTCGTTCTCACATTGACTGGTATGAAAATTATGGAACCAGTTTTATTCCTTTAATGCACCATGCATGTAAATTACATTACTGGTCAGCCTTAGGTATCAGTTGCATGAAATTGGTGATGCGCGTGCCACAGTTTTAAATATCTTAAGAAAAGAATGAAGCCGACAGCCTACGGTCATTTAGCCGATACACTGAGGCTGTGGAATGCTACAAGGAGAAATCAATATGTGTCAATTTGAATATGTAACATTAGATCTCACTGCAGTCTTACAGAAACGTTCGTACCACCACATCTTGACGTAAATCATTTACGTCACTCATAAACACCGTTGTAAAAGATTAATCTCTAGATTTTGTATTGTTCTGAAATTAGCGCGACATAAATGTAGCTTCGATGTTAGCACCATATATGTATCTTCCCTCCTATGCTTTCCGAGGAAGTACGGTCATGTGCTCGTCCTGGTGAAGCTAGTTGCTAGTTTAATGCGGCAGAGATGACCAGTTTTCAGAGTTTCGTTATTTCAATAAAATATTATAGCCTGCAGCGGTACGTTGGAGGTATTCCCTGAGTGCTGACTCGAGAAATTTGTTGGAACTGTGCTGGGAGCTAAGATCGAAATACAAGTCAGAAGTTATCTTCCAGAATCACAATAGAGTCGCTTTGTATGTTTTCAGCGGGCTGCATTATTTGTTTTTTCAACGAAACGTGCATCCATTTCAGAATCTATGTTCCCGACATAAATTCTTTTTCTACTAATCAAATCGACGCTTACCTTTTACTATTTTTGCAATCTCTTCTTGTACTGCGGCACTCACACCCGTAGTGTTAAATCACTTTCATTAGTTCCTCTGGTGAAACGACAGCTTCTTCAACAAAACGCTTCTAGTCATCAGTACTTTTCGAATCTCAAAATTAATATCAAATTGTGTTTATTACCCACTATAATCAGTGCTTTTAGCAATTATTGCTTTTTCCATACAGTCTACTTCATGATCAGTGGCAAAACTATGGGTAAATCGTGCTCGTTCATCAGTAATACATACTTATGTAAACAGATGTGCGTTGGCTTCCACGCCCAGGAAACGTTGCCGTGAATTCTTTTGATTGTTGATGACGCCATGCTGTTACATGAGCTACCACCTGCCTTGAGGAACGATACTTGCAGCAATGCAAAGCTTTGTTTCATTTCAGTCATAGAGTCGAATTTTATGGAGACTGTCTCTGGCAGCGGAAATATTATGTGCAACATTAGAACACACCTCTAATCCACACATATTAAAATGTGGCATGTGTTCACATGAACAGGAGTTCATAATAACTACCTCGTATTTCTCCTCTAGACGGGGAAGAATAAGTCTTAACCCTGTCCACTGTCACGCTGTTGGTTGCGAACGCTTCAGCGTGTAGATAGAAGAACTTAATCCGCAAAACCGGTACATATGAAACACCAGGTACTCCTTTGTTGTTAAAATTTGCTGCGTATACAGTTACTAAGAGCATGACTTGGTGAAATTAAGTTATGGCTTGGATCAAATAAATTAACAAATGTCTTCATGGATAAGGAATAAATTGCATTATGGAGTCGTCATTGTAGCATATCTTAATTAGCGTGGTTTAATAATTGTATGTGTATTGACCACTGCTCTTAATAAGAATAAGTGTTGTATTTGTACATAAGTATACACATTTAACAGCTTATGATTTTATAATAATAAAATATATCAAAATTGAACAAATACAGTAACATTCAGCAATTTTCATCCATGAATAGAGAGAACTATGCACCCTGATATATTTTGTCTTCACATTTAACGACAGCAGACAAAAATTGTTGTTTGACATTACAAAGCTAATAACAGATAGAGACCATTGCTAGTGGATGATATGCACGAATTATTTGATGAAAATGTCGCTAAGAAGTAATTGGATTTCAATAATGGCAACATTTTACCGGATTAAATATTGATTGTGAAGATCAAACTGATTCGCAGAGATGGATAAAGGATTGTTACTGCAGCTATCCCGGATGGGCCTACTAATGGAGCAAATACTTCACTTTCATCACGTCGTCAAAATGTACAGTGATATTCCTTACTTGTTTTCGAAAATAACTGGAAATATCACTGAATTACTTTTCATTTGCAGTGACTGTGTGACTGAGTAAGTGCCAGTCTACAAAATCAAAGGTTCGACATTTCTATTCCTGTGTGTAGTACGATTTTCTTCCGTCACCTGTCGCTGTATTCACACCTCGTAATGAGAAATGTCAAGTTGTGCCGATATCCAAAGTCTATATTAATTAAACGATACCTTCATCTAACTGGCGGAATAAGTCAGATCAAAGGTCAGAGGGAGACAACACAAACATGACTGGTAAAACACTGTGATCTTCAAACAAACCTTACAAATCTTCGGACTGAGTGCAGCTTTACCTCTTACCTTACCATTTTCCTATCTCAATTTTTTTCACTCATCCTGTAACATATTGACAAATTAGCCAAAATTTAACATCTCACACAAACACACACACACACACACACACACACACACACACACACACACACACACACACACACACATCGGCGCATTACGTCCACAATACACAGAAACTATTACAAAAATTTAACTTCAGTTGTAAGATGCTCCCACCAAATACTTTAGTTTTCTCTCTGAGGATGATGACAATTACATGTGATCATACGTATGTTTTACAGTAATAGTAAAACTGAAGCCTGCACTAAAGAAACCTATAACGCTGGCCGGCAAGCACAGTAAGAAAACAGGAGACTTGTAACAGAGAAAAACTTGATTTTGTGACACCAGGACGTAGACGGCTCAGCTTCTCTTACCTCGTACACAAGTGCCTCAAACAGGTTGAAAATATGCAGAATTGTAAATTACAAAAACCAAATCATGTTTACATATTTCTATCATCATTACTTCATTGCAGCGAATGTTCCAGCTGCCAAGTCCGGAAAGGAGTATGAGTTCGAACTGAATTACTCACATACGCATACTTTTTCGTCTATTATATCAAATGCTAAGAATTCTTACATGTTTTTGAAACAATATTCATCGGCACAAGAGCAGCTAGTCTAAAATTTTTCATGCTTTCATCCGTTAAACTGTGTGTTACGGATCCAAAAGCAAGGTGGAAGGGATCAAAGGCTTACTTCACTCGCATACAAAATCACTTCCTGTTTCCTTTTTGTCCCATATTTATGACGAGCAACTCATACTACGAACGTAGTGAATACTGTCTTCATACATGCGGCGGCTACAAAATAGACAAACATTCAAAGATCTATACATATTATCACATGTTCTTTGTGACACAAATATACACAGGGTAGCTGTGTTCACCATATCCAGTATACCACGTGAAGAGAAGAATTTATATTTGAGAACTGTTGAAGGATTCGAAATTGAGAACAATGTTTGTGAAAACCTCATGTAGTAATTACACAATACTCCGAGAGAAAGCCTGTTGTAAAAAGACGTCACGAATACGATCATGTTTTCGTGAAGCACAATGCTGATCCGTTTGGCTACTGATCCGAAAGTTGCAGATAATTACGTAATAGCATTGGCTCGCTGTTACAAAAGTCGTCCCTCCACTCGCAGTAACTTTCAGGGACGTAGATGAGTACACCAACTTGCCATTACAAACTGTCACATACTTCGAACTTTAAAGCCGCGTATAATACAAATGATCACAAAGCTCCTTTACTGTCAAAAATAGGTGTCAGGTACTTCATGTAGGATAACGAATACGGATTTTGATAGGTCTTAGCGAGAGCTTCGCCGGCATGCTCCGGGTCATTGAATGCCTTCACAAACTCTGCGCCGTACTTTTCAGAGGTCAGAACGAAGCCACTCATGGCACTGAACATAAATGATAGGACTAGACAGCCGTCCATCTCCTTCTGCAGCAACTCGAAGTTGTAGACCTCAGCTTCCTGTTCCAGTCCCAGACCCTGCAGCAGGCCCACCAGCGTGCTGTGGTACTCGCGCAGCAGGTCCTCCATGTGGTGCCGGTGGACATCTTCGCTGGCGTTCGCGTACAGGAAGTACTGTAGATCCGATGCTGGACTTGTCACTGTTGATACCTGCAACATCACCATCAACTCGTTTATCGTACACATGCCAAACGGTAATGATATATCACCAATTCACTTCCTTTTTTACAGGGATCAAACAGAAGATGATTTGATTTGTACACGGCCGTTTAGGCTTGTACTAGTGTGTGTAAATTCTTTGTGGAAGTCCGATGGAGAACACCTAAGCGCATAATGCCCCAGCTGTCAAGCTGGAAGGTGGCATCATGATTAGTCGCAGTGACACCATGCTCGATATTTTAAAGGATGGAACTCCTATGTATACAACATCTGTTTCACGCATCTTGATGTTCATGACGTCATATCTTATTAACTTTGTGTCGTACGAGGACTTAGCTTTGGTGGTACACTTAGTGGTTTATATCGACACTGTCTGCAAAATCTGATGCGAACAGAGTTAGTAGAAAAGAAGTACTAAATTAAAAAGTGACGACTGATTCTGAAATTTTATTGCATGAGCAGCGGAAATATACGTAGTAAGAGATGAACTTCTTTCCTTTTATTATGTTGTTTGCGCAGCAAGCAGGAAAATGTTTCTAAACAGATTAAAATTGCGTGTGACGTTTCTGGGAAATCTCTAAGTGCCCTCATTATAAAATACCAGATAAATATAGTCTCAGGAATTCGGGCGCCAGGAGTTAACATTGTCTTCACAGTTTCACCGTCCTTCTACTTAGCCGAGTGGCAGTCGGCTCTCAACCGTGTTGTGAAGCGGACGTTCGCAGGGCTCTGTGCGGCGCTTCACAAGCGGGCTGTTGATTGCTCGCGCGGGTAGTGCTACTGCACTGTAAACAAATCACCTCGAACGACGATGGCGCTTCCTTATAGAAAGGTTCAAATGCTTCAAATGACTCTAAGCATTATGGGACTTAACATCTGAGGTCATCAGTCAACTAGACTTAGAACTAGCTAAACCTAACTAACTAAAGGACATCACACACATCCATGCCCGAGGCAGGATTCGAACCTGCGACCGTAGCAGTAGCGGGATTCCTGACTGAAGAGCCTAGAATCGCTCGGCCACAGCGGCCAGCTTATAGAAAGGGCACGATTAAAGTAACGTTCGACGCCCAGTATGCACGTCCTAAGGCATGCGAAGTAGTGTGTTTCCTGCGTGGAGTAATGCACGTCGAACCACAGGATCTTATCGGTATACAGCTTTCGATCGTCTCCAGCACAGTTTACCTGAAACTTGTAGATGAAGCAGCGTGCAAACGACTTCTTCGACGTTCTACCGATGTATATCGTTGCCACCACTCGGACGGCAACGTGGGCGTAGTGACTGTCGACCATGCAGGACTCGGGAGTTCGGAACATACGAGTCTTCGAGCTGCCGTTTGAAGTTCCGACCACGCTTGTCGTGAACGCGCTGCGACCTTATGGGGAAGTATTAGGTCACGTGGAAGAAAAGTGGCATACGTTCGAGACGTATCCTGTACTGAGTGGAGTGCGTCAGCTGCGAATTGAACTGCGTAAACACATCTCATCGTACGTGACCGTTGGTGGCTGTCGAGCGATCGTCATTTATGACGGTCAACCACTGACTTGTTCAGGGTGCGGGCAGGAAGGACATGTACGCTCTGAATACAAGCAGCGACGCCTCGTCCAGATACCACGTGCAGACACGACGCCTCCATCGCAACCGACAGCGCTGGCTATTACATACGTTGAGGCAGCGAGGAACGTGTCGGACGCGGACGTTGTTCCGTGCCAGTTGCCGACGCCCGCGGGCCCGGCTTCCGCGCCCACGACGACGCAGCCTCCATCGGAACAGTCACCGTGCTCGACAGCAGCGACCACGTCTGCACCCCAGCCGTGTGAGGAAGGAGAGCATCAGCAAACCGATTCGCGCTCGAACACGTGGATGCGGGAGGTGCCTACTGTTTGTCGTGAACCACAGGGCGCGGACACGCGTTCCCGCAAACAGAAGTCGCGCAAGTGACGAAAGAAGAGGAGGCTGTCTGCAGGAAATGATTCTCGAGTGGTGACACGTTGCAGGAGGATGAGGAAAATCCACCTGCGGCCAGGGCTGTGGACCTCACACCAACGGTTCCTGGTTCGCTGCTGGCAACGTCCGCCCGAGGACAAAGCCAATTTGACCACGCTCAGCTCACCGACGAGCCCTTGGCGATATTGTGGCTAAGACATCGTAAGAACGTCATGCGTAGCCTTACGTACCACATCTCCAGCTTGGTGATTGGGAGTCAGAGATGGAATGAAAGAATGACACCAGACTCGAGCGACAAGCAGATGCCCACCGCCGGCCGATCGTCGGACGAACATCTTGTCTCAGCCGATCAATAATATACGGTGCGGATGACAGGGAAGGTCCGATGGACGATGGGGCGCATACTGGCCTAAACGACTGCAGAATACGTCATCGTACTATCAAATGACCTAAGTGTATCGGATAGGTACAGTCAATGTCAACGACATTATCTCCAAGATAAACACTCAGTTGTTGAAGGACATTATTCGAGCGGCGGACATTGATATCGTGTTTCTTCAAGAGATACGACCTGATCTGCTCCTACATGTTTATGGATACGCGTCTTACGTCAACCCAACTTCCGACGGCCGTGGTGGTACGGCCGTACTACTACGCGATGGCATCAAACTAATGGGTATTCAGTTTTTGCCATCAGCGAGAGGCAGTGCGCTCACCATCGGCGCAGTACGCCTTGTGAATCTGTATGCCCCGTCTGGTGTTGCGAAGCGTCGAGAGTGAACAGTCTATTACTCCACTGACGTAGCTCCATTCTTTCAAGGCGCTACAAAGCACCTGGTGGTGGGTGGGGACTGTAAGAGATCCCTCACCATGTCCCATGTCCAGCCCTTCATGGTCAGAGATCTCGCTTTGCATGATACATGGACGCTAATCCACGGTGACCGTCGCGGATATACACACTTCACCCGCCACTCGGCCAGCAGGTTGGACAGGATTTATGTCTCCCGAGGTCTTCGGGCAGCAACTGTCGGTGCTGTGCTGTGGACCACTGCATTCACGGACCATCAGGCCTTCATCTGCTCCGTGACTCTGCCACGACAACAGACGAGCCGTAGTAGAGGACCTTGGACTCTTAACGTTAACGTCCTCCGGAAGAGGCTTGCTGTGTGGCCGACACTGATACCTGGCACATATGTGAGCGACGGCGTCATACCTATGATTTCACGACATGATGGTGGACACACTGCACCAAACCAGCTCCTCGCCGCACGCTCATGGCATATGGTCGAGACAGGGCGCTTTGGCTCCGATCCACCTCTGAGTTTTACTACACGGTCTTGCGGGAACTATCATTCAACCACCTTCGTCAGAGCGCCAAATGGCCGACCACCGGACACAGGCACGGCTTCTGCAGATCATTGCTGGCCGGATTGGACGGCACGCGGGTTCGATCAAGACTGCAAGATTCCATCCCAGAGGAACGTGCCTCTCTTTATCACATCGTCAGAGAACGGAGACACCATAAGAGACGACTCATCACGGCAGTTATTTCTGCGGAATGGCAGCGCGCAGAGACACACAACGACATCTTCCACGCCCTCACAAATTACTACCGCTCTCTCTATCTAGCACAGCAACGGCGTGGCAGCGACACTGAGGACGTCCTGCACGACGCGACGCTACGCTACGCTATGTTCTTGGAGGCCGTGGCGTGGGAAGAAATGAGCATGGCCCTCTCGCGGGACGCAAGAAACAAATCTTCCGCTTGAATTTTTAATACCTTTTCTGACCTCATGGTGGAAGTTTGGCGGCAGATGTGCTGCGAACTCTGGACCTGGACTTCCGCCCCACCACCCTCCCGAATTTTTGGTGGGCATGATTATCCCTGTGTCAAAACCAAACGGGGGCTGCAGACCGCAAGACTTCCGGCCATTGATGTTATAGAATTCTGCTTACAAGTTGTTCGCCCGCATTCTTCGTGCTCGTCTCGTCGCTATTGTCAAAGATGCCATTCATGCCGACCATCCATGTCTGGGAGGTGGCAGTAACATACACACGGTGTTAAGCTCTTAGAGAGATGTGGCGCTCATGTCGGCATGCTGCTTAGAAGGCGCCCTCGTGGCGTTTGACCTAGACCGCGCATCTGACCGAGTTCATTTCTTGCAGGCTGTTTTAGAGAAGATGAGACTGTCCCCAATATCGGCAGGTGTGGTTCTCCGTCTCATCCACGGAGCCCCTTCCACAGTTCTGGTCAACGGCTACCGCTCGCCACCACTGTTCACTATTGGGCGCTCAGTGCGACAAGGATGTCCCCTGTCAGCCTCTCTCTTCGCCGTCACCCACGAGCCTGCACTTCAAGGTCTACGACAGCGTTTGGAGGGCATTCGCCTCCGCGATGCGTATTCTAAATGTTGTGCCTATGCGGACGATGTAGTATTCTTGGCGATGTCGGCAGAAGATATATATATGGCGATCGCATGGATTCAGCAATACGGAGAGGTGGCCGGGAGAGACAGCAACCTGCGAAAGTCGCTCTACATGGATGTGGGCAGAGGAATGCAAATAAGTACGCCAGTGCCCATTACCAAACTACCGGCGATGAAGTGTTTGGGAGTGACCTTCCATGGGAACGTGCAGCGTACAGCTGTATACACGTATCACAGACTACTGAATGGGATCCGCACACAAGTTTCGTCTCCATAACTTTCGAACAATTGACTTGGTCATACGGGTACATTTTGTCTAAGTCAACTTGGCTCCGAAACTTAATCGTTACACACACGTTCTTCCGATGGCCGTTACGGTAGCTGCTAAGTTCCAGGCGGCCTTCGGTGATTTCGTCAGCGAGGATAGGGTGTTCAAGAACCGTTACGAGACGCTAACGTTGCCCACACACGCAGGCAGCATTGGAATGATAAACGTGCACAACAGGGCGCGCGCTCTCTTCCTGCGGACGATACATCGGCTATGTACTTCGGACAAGGACAGCCTCCCTGGTACACTGATTCAGGAGCTGGTGCCTCAATCCCTCTGTCCGCCGATTCCTGTTGGACATATCACGCCAGCACTGTGTCACTTTCGCACATATATGGTCGACATGAATTATCTGTTGGATGTCTTACCAAACACGCGGGATCCCAGAATCAAGGACTCGTAACGCTGCTTTCAACGGACGCTGCCCACATCCGGCAGCTGACAGGAGGCGGGTGTGGAGTAACATACTCTTGCCTTTCCTTCCCACCTCGATCAGGGTGCTGTGGTGTGTGATAAAGACTTAAAAATTCCCCACCCGACAACGTTTATACATGATACATCTTGCCGAGGATCCTCTCTGCCCCAGATGCGCCGCTGTCGACATCGACAAGCACTGTTTCATTTGTAGTACGGGTACCGACTGCTGGCTCCTCACACGGCGCATGTTGGCACTGTTGCTGCGACGGACGCCTCAGTCCTTAGAGCCCACCGAACTGATCCATCCCGACGTCACTTAATGAGAGCTTTGCAGGGTTGTTAGGTTACTGCCATTATTTAACGAGGAACTACACGATTTTACGGCGCAAAGCGTCGTACGTTATGCTCTTTGCGAATTGTTTGGGGTCGTTGTTTAGGCGCCGTCCAGACCATTGGTGTGTACCGGGTGTGAGATGAGATTGAGATATCGCACATGATGGACTGATGAGAGACATTAGATCTTCCTTGTCGGTTTGAAAATCGTCTTTACGCCATGTTTGCACAATAGTAGGACGAATATGTGAACCGCAGCACCTCAGACGCGAAATGCAACATCTGGAGAGTGTTCTGAGGAGCAATGGGTACCTCACAAAGTATATTAGAAGTGTAACAGAGCCAAACACTCGGCGAAGTAAGGAATCAGAAAAACAAAAGTCGGGTACGGCCTCTCTGCTGAACATTCCCAGAGTGACGGACAGAATCGGCCGTAAAGACGATTTTCAAACCGACAAGGAAGATCAAGGAGTGTCTTAGATCGGCAAAGGAGAAAAGGGACCCACTTGCAATGTCGGGAATATACTGTATACCATGCACATGCTGAAAAGTTTATGTCTGAATGACTGGACGATCAATCAACACCAGGATCAAAGAATATGCGCGACATTACAGGTTGGGTCAGGTGGAGAAATCGGCCGTGGCAGAGCACGCACTGAGTGAGACCGACAACGTAATAAAATTCGCCGACATGGAAGTTCTGGCTGCAGAGAAGCACCATCACACGCGCTTGTTCAGAGAAGCTGTAGAAATACAAAAACATGCGAACAGCTTCAATAAGAAAGAGGAGAGCCTTAAGATAAACGAATCCTGGCTTCCCGTACTGCAGCGAACGACCAACGCAGGTAGCAAGAGGAGAACCGCACCGGAAATGACCGCGGAGAAGCTCTCGGACGTTGGCGTGCCAGGTACATACAGTCTGCGGCCGCGAGCTAGGCTCCAGTTCACCACCGGTAATGGAGGGTGAAGCTTTGACGATGCCAGTCACTCGTGCTGGCGAAACGTCAGTAAAATCATTAGATGAACGTCGGCCGAAGAACCCGAGACAGAAGCCAATAGGCAGTTTGTGTGGTTTGCCAGGTTCTATTTGTGAGCTCACGAACTGTGACAGATCTGTTTATGACGGAAGTTAGTGTGAGCCTGAGCGCTCGTGCTCTAGGGGTAGCGTCTTTGACAAATAATCGAAACCCGCCTCAGCTTAAATTTTGCTTAGTAATCGACACTGGTGGCCGACGACTTCCGCCGACGGCTTTGTCATAGAGGGAGTGGACAGAGGTTCAGGGCGCTCTCTCATCCTAGGGATGGGAAACTGCCCCTAAAGGTGGAAGAATCACCAATTATCAATGGCATGACGATGCAGAAGGCAATGGAAACCACTGCATTAAAGACACATAACATGTATCCACAGGACATGTGGCCTGAAATTGAAGTAGTGTCATGATGATCTCTCCATTGGCAAAAGATTCCATAAAATATCCCATATTCGGGATGGGACTGCCAAAGCGAAAGTGACCATGAGAAAAAGATTGAACAACCAACGAAAGGATAACGGTCAACGAGTCGGGGCGTGAAATGTCAGAAACTTGAACATGGCAGGGAAGCAAGAGAATCTGAAAAGGGAAATGCAAGGGCTAAATCTAGATTGATTATGGATCAGCGAAGTGAAATGGAAGGAAGACAAGGATTTCTGGTCACATGAGTACAGCGTAAAATCAACGGCTACAGAAAATGGTATAACGGGAGTAGGATTCATTGTAAACAGGAAGGTAGGGCAGAATGTTACTGTGAATAGACAGCGATAAGGTAGTTCTCATCAGAATCGACAGCAAACCGATACCGAAAATTATAGTTCTGGTATACATGCCGACGTCGCAGGCTGAAGATAAAGAGATAGAGAAAGTGTATGAGGATCTGAAAGGGTAATACAGTACGTGAAGCCAGATGGAAATCGAATAGTCATGGGGGACTGGAAGACAGCTGTAGGGAAAGGATCAGAAGAAAAGCTTGCAGGAGAATACGGGTTTGGGACAAGGAATGAGAGAAGTGAAAGACTAATTGAGTTCTGTAATAAGTTTCAGCTAGTAATAGCGAATACTCTGTTCAAGAATAACAGGAGGAAGAGGTAATCTTGACAAAGGCCGGGTGGTATGAGAAAATTTCAGTTTGATTACATCATGGTCGGACAGAGATTCTGAAATCAGATATTGGTTTGTAAAGCGTACCCAGGAGCCGATATAGACTCAGATCACAGTGTAGTAGTGACGAAGAGTAGGCTGAAGTTTAAGAGATTAGTAAGGATGAGTATACAAAAAAAAAGTTGAATACGAAAGTACTAAGGAATGACGAGGTACGCTTGAAGTTCTCTAAGGCTATAGATACACCAGTGCCGAATATCTCATTAGACAGTACAGTTGAAGAGCAATACACGTCTCTAAAAAGGGGCACCACAGAAGTTGGAAAGAAAAACATAAGTACAAAGAAGGTAACTGCTAAGAAACCATGGGTAACAGAAGAAATACTTCAGTTGATCGATGAATGGAGGAAGTATAAAAATATTCTGGGAAACTCAGGAATAAGAAATAAAAGTCGCTGATGAATGAAATAAATAGGGAGAGCAGGAAAGCTAAGGTGAAATGGTTGCATGAAAAATGCGAAGAAATCGGAAAAGAAATGAATGACGGAAGGACTGAATCAGTATATAGGAAAGTCACAATAACCTCCTGTGAAATTAAAAGCAAGGATTGTGACATTAAGAGTGCAACGAGAATTCCACTGTTAAATGCAGAGGAGAGAGCAGACTAGTGGAAAGAGTACACTGAAGGCCTCTACGAGGGAGAAGATTTATCTGATGTGATAGAAAAAGAAACAGGAGTTGATTCGGAAGAGATAGGGGTTCCGGTATTAGAATCAGAATTTAAAAGAGCTTTGGAAGACCTAAATTCAAATAACGGAAAGTGGATGGATAACATGAGACCATAATTCCTAAAATCATTGGAGGAAGTGAAACGAAACGACTATTCACGTTGGTGTGTAGAATTTATGAGTCTGGTGATATGCCATCTGACTTTCGGAAAAATGTCATCCACACAATTCTGAAGACTGCAAGATCTGACAAGCGTGAGAACCATCGCACAATCAGCTTAACAGGTCATGCATCTCGTTGCTGACAACAACAGTACACAGAAGAATGGAAAAGAAAATTGGGGGGGGGGGGGTATTAGAAGGGGATCACTTTGGCTTTAGGAAAGGTAAAGACACCAGAAAGGCTATTCTGACGTTGCGGTTGATAATTTGAGCAAGACTAGCACAGCATAGGATTTGTCGTCCGGGAAAAAGCGTTCGATAATGTAAAATAGTGCAAGATGTTCGAAATTCTGAGAGTAAGCTATAGGGAGAGACGGGTAATATACAATATGAACAAGAGGCAAGAGGGAATAGTAAGAGTGGACGACCAAGAACTAAGTGCTCGGATTAAACAGGGTGTAAGACACGGATGTAGTCTTTCGGCCCTACTCTTCAATATGTACACTGAAAAAGCAGCGATGGAAATAAAACAAAGGTTCCGGAGTGGAATAAAATTCAGGATGAAAGGATATCAATGATACGATTCGCTGATGACATTTCTATCCTGAGTGAAAGTGAAGAAGAGTTACATGATCTGCAGGCTAAAGAGTACAGATTATGGACTGGCAATAAATTGAAGAAAGACGAAAGTAATGAGAAGTATAAGAAATGAGAACAGCAAGAAACTTAACATCAGGATTGATATTCCCGAAGTAGATGAAGTTAAGGAATTCTACTACCTAGACAGCAAAATAACCAATGACGGACGGAGCAAGGAGGATGTCAAAAGCAGACTAGCACTAGCGAAAAGGGCTTTCCTGGACAAACGAAGTCTACTAGTATCAAATATAGCCCTTAATTTGAGGAAGAAATTTCTGAGAATGTACGTTTGGAGCACAGCATTGTATGGTAGTGAAACATGGACGGTGGGAAAACCGGAACAGAAGACAATCGAAGCATTCGAGACGTGGTTCTACAGACGAATGTTGAAAATTAGGAATATGTCGAAAACTCTGAGAAGGAGAGGGGACAGGATGATAGGACATCTGTTAAGACACCAGGGAATGGCTTCGATGATACTACAGGGAGCTGTAGAGGGCAGAAACTGTAGAGGAAGACAGAAATCCAGCAAATAATTGAGTGTGTAGGTTGCAAGTACTACTCTGAGATGAAGAGATTGGCACAGGAGAGGGATTCGTGGCGGACCTCGTGAAACCAGTCAGAAGTCCGATGGCTCAAAAAAAGTGCCAGCCTTTTACTGATTGAAATGTTCTCTTCTGCCCGTCATGCCGCAAGCCCATCCACATGGACAGGCCCTCAGATAAACACCGGGCAAATATCCTCTGCCAATCAAACCTTATAATTTCTAGAGTTCCTTGGCATTTAAGATACTTAATTTTTATGCTACTTTATTCTCAGAGTGTTAGCTGCAAAATGATATATGCAGAAATAAAATATTTTACCGTAAAGTAGTTTTTCTGGGAAGGGGGCGTTGAAAACCCCCGAGAGATTACTTTGGAATCAAATAAAGGCACTCAGTTTGTATTTGTTGTTTCCATCTCTCAGAAATGAACTCTTTGTGATCGATATTTTATGAACAACTGTACAAGCTGAGCCCGAATAACACCGCCAAAATTTCGGAGTTTATTCAGAGATGATTTCTAAGTACTTTGGTCAAAGGGACCGTTGGTCTTCGATGAGTGTTAAGAGTATTTGCATTTTACTTGATTTATTTTGTGTCTATCTTGCACTGGAAATATATGCAGAATAGTGAATCTGTGGACGGTATGTACTGGGTGCCTTGCTCGGAAACAGTTTTGTCCATTCACTCAGGATACTTGATTTTCAGCACAGTAATGCCCGTATTACTTGTCGCGCTCAGGTTGCATTCCGCAGTGCTCTGATCTCTCTCGGGTTTGTTTCTCCTGCAGCGTTAGTTGTACGTTGATAGTGACACACAGCAGTCTAGATAGGTTTACTGATGAAGGGTTGCCCCGTATGTAGCTGGGTCCACTGAATGCTTTGGTATTCTGCTACAATGGATCTACGTATTTTCATATGGTGAACTGTTCCTGCGGTGACGGTAACTACATAAGAGCACAGTGCTTCGTCTGAGAGTTGTTGGATTACTCAGCAATTTGTGTTGTCCTTTTGATGACTGCTTATTTTATTATATGTGTACGTGCAACGTCAACTGCCCTGATGTGTGTGCCTGTTACCAGTGACTACGCTCCCATACCTTAGTAAAATCCAGCCTCACTGAAAGCCTATCACGTTTTACATCTAAGGGCACGACGTCTCTCTGTCGTACAGACACTGGATGATACCGTTGTGAGTCTTCAAGCGTCTCAGAAGCTATAAGATACGCTTGAGGCTCACCGGCACAAATGCACCGTGCTTGTATGGAGGTATGGATTAAACGCTTTGAGGATTGTATTGCATTCCATTCATTTCGTTGCATCGTATTATATAGGATATACTAAACAGTAAAAGCAATTTCACAAGTAGGATACAGTTCAAAAATCAAAGGCCAAGTAGCTTTTTCTAAGAGTGCTTATTGCTCCACGTGAAGGACGTTTGATCGTTTGATGCTCGCGATGAAAGGGAAGCAGTGGTTGGGAAAGGAGTGAGACAGGGTTGTAGCCTCTCCCCGATGTTATTCAATCTGTATATTGAGCAAGCAGTAAAGGAAACAAAAGAAAAATTCGGAGTAGGTATTAAAATCCATGGAGAAGAAGTAAAAACTTTGAGGTTCGCCGATGACATTGTAATTCTGTCAGAGACAGCAAAGGACTTGGAAGAGCAGTTGAACGGAATGGACAGTGTCTTGAAAGGAGGATATAAGATGAACATCAACAAAAGCAAAACGAGGATAATGGAATGTAGTCAAATTAAATCGGGTGATGCTGAGGGGATTAGATTAGGAAATGAGACACTTAAAGTAGTAAAGGAGTTTTGCTGTTTAGGGAGTAAAATAACTGATGATGGTCGAAGTAGAGAGGATATAAAATGTAGACTGGCAATGGCAAGGAAATCGTTTCTGAAGAAGAGAAATTTGTTAACATCGAGTATAGATTTAAGTGTCAGGAAGTCGTTTCTGAAAGTATTTGTATGGAGTGTAGCCATGTATGGAAGTGAAACATGGACGGTAACTAGTTTGGACAAGAAGAGAATAGAAGCTTTCGAAATGTGGTGCTAGAGAAGAATGCTGAAGATAAGGTGGGTAGATCACGTAACTAATGAGGAGGTATTGAATAGGATTGGGGAGAAGAGAAGTTTGTGGCACAACTTGACTAGAAGAAGGGATCGGTTGGTAGGACATGTTTTGAGGCATCAAGGGATCACAAATTTAGCATTGGAGGGCAGCGTGGAGGGTAAAAATCGTAGAGGGAGACCAAGAGATGAATACACTAAGCAGATTCAGAAGGATGTAGGTTGCAGTAAGTACTGGGAGATGAAGAAGCTTGCACAGGATAGAGTAGCATTGAGAGCTGCATCAAACCAGTCTCAGGACTGAAGACCACCACAACAACAACATGGAGTCCTCTCCGGTGTCAAACTTTTCACCTCCGAGCAGCAATTGCGACTTACCTCAATTGTTTGCTGGGTGTATTTCAGTCTCTGTCTTCCTCTACAGTTTTTACCCTCTACAGCTCCCTTTAGTAAAATGAAAGTTATTCCTTAATATCTTCAATATCTTCCCGTAGAAGGTAGGTGACAGCACTAGCTGTGGATAGATATAAAGCGTGTCGGGGGGACGTGGAAAACAGAGCGGCGTTGTCGTAATGTGGAATCAGGAAGTTGCATATTACTGAGCTTCTCAAACAATTAAGTTCAGCTTCTTTTGCTCTTCGTACAATCGCTAGTCTTGGTAATAAACAGATCAGCCTCCTAACGTACTTTGCATATTTCCACTCAATAATATCTTATGAAATAGTTTTCTGAGGTAACTCGCCACTTAGACATAAAGTACTGATTGCAAAAAAGAGAGAATAATTAGTGGTGTTCACCCAAGGACGTCATGTAGGCACCTATTCAAGGAGTAAAGTATTTTAACTGCTCCATCAGAGTACATACATTCACTAATGAAATTCGTTATAAATAATCCATCTCAATTAGCGAAGAACAGTTATGTTCATACGTAGAACAGTAGAGGGAAAAATGACCTTTTCTACCCGTTACTGAAACTGTCAGTTGCTCGAAAGGAGTACATTACTCAGCAACAAAAATCTGTGATCATTTGCCCAAAAACATGAAGTGTGTGGCAGGTAGCAGATCAGGTTTTAAATCTAGCTTAAAATCATTTCTTTTGGACAACTTCTTCTATTCCATGGACGAGTTTCTGTTTCAGAAGTGGTAAAAAAATGTACCTCTAAATGTAGTTGCATGTGTAGAACTAAAATTTTCAGTAAAATTAATATTAGCACTATTCATGTGTGTATATATATCTTGTAATCTGAACTGTTCCACATCATATCGATAAAATTATCTTGAAAATGATCTATGGAACATGATGTAACTAAACTAAACTTGTGTTACGTCCAAAATGGCATGTTCATTGGCTTTCGGGTCAAGAGTGGAGGCATTCCTAAAACGGCTGAATTTGTAACGCGGTCGTGTGCCGCCATAGTTAAAGTACAGGGTGTCCGAAAAGTCTTTCCTTGATTACATAAATTGATAACTCAGGCTAGAAGTAAGATACAAATATGAAACTGGTATCTAATTTTTTACAAACTATCAAAGTTTTTTTCACACATCAGCAAACTTCCACTTCCATTGTTGCCCAATGACAGTACACGTCGATATGACTTTGCGGACTGATGACCATAGATGTTAAGTCCCATAGTGCTCAGAGCCATTTAACTTTGCGGTCGAAATGCTGTCACGTATTGAGGACGATGATAGTTATCTCAGACGAATTGCCTTTTCCGACGAAGCGACCTTTTTTGTCAGTGGAGTAGTGAATCGCCATAATGTGCTCATTTGGGGTTCACAACCCCCTGGCGACGTCATGGAGTGCACCAGAGGCAGTCCAAAGGTGAATGTTTGGTGTGCGCTATTGCACGATCGAATTATGGGGCCATTCTTCTACGCTGAGGCTACCATCACATCTGCAGTGTATCTGGACATGTTGCAACTGTATGCTGTTTCTCAGCTGCTTCAGTGTCACCCCGATGTCTTGTTTCAGCAAGACGGTGCACCGCCTCATTGGGGTTTGCACGTCCGTGCCTATCTCGATATGACCTTTCCTGGGCGATGGATTGGTCGTGATGGGCTAACGGTTTGGCTTCCATACTCTCCTGACATAACCCCATTAGACGTCTTTTTATGGGGTTTCGTCAAAGACGAGGTCTACCGAACACGTGTACCAGATCTTGAAACCCTGCGGCAACGGATAACTACAGTCGTTGCATCGATACCTCCAGTGATGTTGGCTAATGTGTGGACGGAAATTGAATATCGCCTAGATGTGCTACGTGTTACCAAGGGTGCTCATGTGGAAGTTTACTGATGTGTGAAAAAAACTTTGATAGTTTGTAAACAATTGGACACCAGTTTCATATTTGTATCATACTTCTAGCCTGAGTTATCAATTTATGTAATCAGGGAAAGACTTTTCGCACACCCTGTATACCGTGCATGGCAAAATGGCGATATCTTAATCCGGTGCTAAGACAACTGTGCAGTACCACGGACCATAGATGACAGGGGTGAATGACAGCTCCGGAGATGTGTACAGGCGAACAGACGCGCAGCTGTTGAGTAACGACCACCCTGATGAACCAAGGGTCTGCCAACACTGTCTCCTCAACGACTGTTCAGCTCACGTTGGTGCATATGGTCTCTGCAGCAGGCTCCTGTTTCATGCACCAATGCTGACTGCGGATCATCGGCGACGAAGGCCGGAATTTACACGCCTGTGCCGCAACTGGACTTCCTCTAAATGGCGACTACATGAATTGCGCTTTATGCTCGATCGGTGAGATGGCGTTGGCGAGGACGGCTCTGCAACAATCGTCGGAAGGGTCTACGCCGGAGGATGGAGCGTTATGGTCTGGTAAATGTTTCGTGGCATTCCCTGGGCCACTGACTTGTAACGCCGTTGTTACGAACAGCTTCATTTGCATCTTTTCTTGCTTAGGAAATGAAACATGAAAGTTGAAATAACTCCAGCAGTTCAGATCGATAATCGGCTTGACTTCAGAAACAATTTACCAAGAAAGTAATTCTAGTTCCATACATACTCATGAAGAAATAGTTAAAAACTGACAAAAGCTTCACGGAATTTATATATATTGCAGAACAGGCCTTCAACAATGTAAAATTAGAAAGATTTTCAGAAATGTAAGTATAGTCGGGAAGATGCGTACAGGCGGACAAATACATTACTATATTCAAAATGAGGTTTGTAATAATTAAAGTAAACACACAAGGAATATAAGTTATTGGTGGTAAGTATCTCCGCTGTTACTTAGATTATGTCTCAAAGTACTGATAAATAAACATTTAATGAGAAGAGTATGTACATGAAATAAAAATGTATATAGAATATCTCGTCTTTTTGACTGAAGAAGGAAAAATTGCGAGAAATATTAAATGAAATGCAATGTTTATTTACCCGTAACCTAGCATTAAGAAAGAACAAAACGAACAGAACAATGATAAAGCATAAAGGAACAGAGAATAACATGGGCTACCCTAATACAACGGACTATCTGTTCATATGTGATTTACGATTACGGGTAACATAGTTCAGCTGATCTACGTAGCCCTACAGGGAATAAGGAAGGCTAACATGAAAATGTGAGTCTGAATGCCTGCAGTGTTTAAATATAGCAATTTTCTACTTGTAGCTGTCTCTTTTTGAATAATTCGCTGTCGGTGAATTCCGATGTTTGTGCCATTCTCAAAGAGGCAATAATCGAACGCTCTTGAACTGTAGATGTTCTCATTGTGGGTTACGGAAACAGTTTTAAATAATTTCAGATGTTTTGAGGACTGGCATTCTAATGAACGTAACAAATAACACAATAAAATCAAATGACAGCAGTGCGGACACGGAGATTGAAGCACAAAATGTGCGTGCATCGTCCGTCCGAAAAGTTCTGAGACTGTTTTTGCTCCAGGCGTATTAGCCACGTCAGTGCAGTACCTACGGTGGGAGTTTGACCTAACAGTTGTTGTAAACAACAGACGTGACTTACTTGCAGACAGTGTTAGTAGTGTGCGTGCGACCGTAATTTGTGAACGTTGTGGCGTCACAACTCGTGAGAGTGCAACATCTCTAAATCAAATATTCGAGACATTTTCCACAATGTTTTGCAGAACAGAAAAGTGTGAGCAAAGTTTGTCTAGCACACCTGCAAGTGACGCTTGGGCGCTGGTCTCGATCTTATTGAAATGCAAAACGTGGACATTATTTTCTGAAACAATCATTACGTGCTAATATCGATACGAACTTACCACAAAACGATAATCTGCAATGAATGGTCAATGCTTCGAAAACATAACTAACATTCAAGCGAACGTCACTTATGAGTTAAACAACACGCCAAAGAAGGATCTTGCTGACAGTTTCACATGGCCTTAGGAACTTTCAATGCGGTATACTCTAGTTGGGGGAACCTATGTAGGACA
This sequence comes from Schistocerca americana, assembly GCF_021461395.2. Classification (NCBI taxonomy): domain Eukaryota; kingdom Metazoa; phylum Arthropoda; class Insecta; order Orthoptera; family Acrididae; genus Schistocerca; species Schistocerca americana. The sequence continues at coordinate 657,726,594 of NC_060120.1, read as the reverse complement.
CCGAAAGCTTAAAGCCACCATCTTATCTATGTTTTATTAAATCAGTCTCAGACTTTTTGTACTGACGGCCTACGATGAGGCACTCATTATCAGAAACGTCTACATTTAAACGTGCTGTAGAGCAGTACAAGTACTAACACACTTGCTTCAAAAATAAAAATCACTCCTTCGTCTTTGGTTTGCCGAATGATTGCTGCTGCTCATTTTCAACAACTTCATATTGTCATCTACAAACAGTCCGCCCCAGTAGCTGAGTGGTCAGCGTGACGGATTGCCGTCCTCTGGGCCCGGGTTCGATTCCCGGCTGGGTCGGAGATTTTCTCCGCTCAGGGACTGGGTGTTGTGTTGTGTTCATCATCATTTCATCCCCATCCGGCGTGCAGGTCGCCCAATGTGGCGCCGAATGTAATCAGACCTGCGATATGGCGGCCGGACCTGCCCCGCGAGGGGCCTCCCGGCCAATGACGCCAAACGCTCATTTCCATTTCCATCTACAAACATAAAACGACATGGCTAGAGGACAATAAGTGAAAAATAACCGACGGAAGAACACCATTCATTGGGATTGAACACATGACCCAAAAAGACAGTGCGTGTTGTGTCGCTTCCAAATGAAGGATTTATTACTACATTTTCCTCGAGGAAAGAACTGTCACAGGACATGCGTACCTGAACTAATTGGAGAATCAATTAATTTCACAATTTTCAGCAGAACGTAAGGAGAGAAAAAAAGAATGCATTATCCAACACTTTGTTTCCACAATGGTAAACATGTGAACATCCAGGGCTATGCAAACTGCCACTTACCAACTCGATGGATTTATCTCTGATCAGCTGTAAAAAATAGCTTCCGTGGAGAACAGCACCACACGCTCAACTTTCCAGTGTGTGATTCTTTCCGTGAGGTTTCTCTATGGAGAAAATTTATGTCGATCTGCTTCAGTTACGTTGCTATAATTCACCATTGCACTGTCACGCAGACCTGCAGGAGAGGACCCAGCGAGAATGTGGCTAACACCGGCCGCCAGTTGTGTTGCAAGTAGGATGCACATAGTGTTCATCTGAGGTACGAAGTCATCTCTTTCGGTTGGTAGTAAGATCAAAAATTAATGATAGCCTGAGAGAAAATTACAACCTTGTGAAACTGTATATTCATAATGATCCTTTGTAACAATATTTAACGTAACACACAAACATTGCACAAATAAAATCTTCAACTGTATTTCAAACGACCCTCCAGCAAAACGAGAGATTAAAAGTGTGACATTTATGGTGGCTGATACTACTTCAGGCACGATGATTCCCTGTACTTCATTTCGGGAAAGAGAATTAAGATTTATGGAGGAAGAACAGACACAATATGATGGTATTCCTACCTGAAAGTCGACAAGTCTGACTTCTGACGGTGCTCCGTTCACGTACTTAAACATCAGGTTGTTCTTCCAGCAGTCACCATGGCTCAATACACACAGCTTGGTGTTGTCCTTGAGTCGCTCATATACATCAAATGCGGTATCAGCGACGCGGTCCATGTAAGTCCTGCATTTTTCGGCATATTTTTCGTACCCAGGGCATTTGTTCAGCTCGTCCGCCAGCGCACGCAATATCGTACCCCCCAATGATCTGAAATATTCCTTAGTATTCTTGTCTGTGAACATATTCCCAGTGAACGCGCTCTTGTAGTCGGGTTGCCTGTCAATCAGACAGGCTGAGGCGGCGTGCAGTCTGGCGTAAGCTCGCAGGACCATTTTGCAGTGCTGGTAGTCCAGAGGCCGTCCTGCGTCAGCCATCCTGAAGCCGGCTGCTGACAAATCTTCCAGCACCAGAAAGTCTGCCGGCTGCTTTCCCCAGTCGTAGCAGCGAGCTGTCAGCGGCCGGAAGTCCTCACCCTCCAATGGTGCCAAGAGCTTGTGGACTTGAGGCATCACCTCATGCAGCATTCGTGACTCGATTCTGAACACCTGGCAGTTGTCCAGCAGTTCCTTCATGGGTCCAGATAGAAGAGTTGTTTTCACCAGTAGCGATTCCTTCCTCGCCTCTTCTTCGTCGTCTGCTCCCTTTAGAAAGACAGTGACTCTGAACAATAAACTTGCGTAGCCAGATCCTTCCGCACACGCGTATTGTACTTTCGTTGAATCTACAGAAACTTGGTCCCCTTCTTTATTTTTCAGGGCAGTTTCTATGAATTCGTTATTGATCCAAGAAGGAGGGGGACCTCGAGAGTCGTTGGATGATTCCATGCTGTTAGGCTGCCTGGACCTGAAAAAAGAACAGAGGATTCCATCATAGTTGTGGAGTAACTGAGTGCTAAATTTAATTCATTTAAAGCCACATTGTTCTCAGATGCTGTAAAACATCTATCTTTTCAACCTGAAACATCTTTTGATATGTAAAATAGATTGACACTCGGTTTTTACCTATGCAGATAAAAATGTCATAAAATATTGCCCATGATTTACACAAAAGTGGTTAATGAGACGCACTATTTATTGATCCAGAATAAGAGTTCTCAGTACACCAAATTCAGTGGCAGAACGATGTTGGAATACAACTCGAGATTTACCTATTGCTCTTATTGCGATACCAATAAAAAACCAAGCAGAATGTCATGCCAATTTCAATGGTAATATTTGTCGCTGAAAGAAGATGGCAACTCATGCTTCTCTGTCAGATGTTACACAGCTGCCGGCCCTGGTGGCCGAGCGGTTCTAGGTGCTACAGTCTGGAACCGCGTGACCTCTACGGTCGCAGGTTCGAATCCTGCCTCGGGCATGAATGTGTCTGAGATGTCCTTAGGTTAGTTAGGTTTAAGTAGTTCTAAGTTCTAGGGGACTGATGACCTCAGAAGTTAAGTCCCATAGTGCTCAGAGCCGTTTTTTGTTACTCAGCTGGTAACCATTTAGAATCGTTTACTGCTATTTCTTATGTCCATCGATGGTTCTCCAGCTATTAGCAAAAATAGTGAACAATGAAAAATAGCTTACGAATTAAAAATAATTCTAATATGTTTTAGGAACAATATTGTGAACGAATTTGAACACACCACACAACAAATCTTACGTCGACAATGTTTGTGTCGCAATTAATTCATTCAGATCCTCTGAGCAGCTGAAAACAACTTACCAAGTGCCTCTTACCTGTAAGACGAATATTTCTTATGCGAGGGGCACAAAATTCATGATGGTTGTGACTTAAAGGGCTTAAATATTAAACTAAAACTAACTCTCTTTAGCGCCCTTTCATAATAATAGCAACTAATAAATTCGCCGATGGTGTAATTATCAGACAGACAAATGGTTAATAATCTCTACGTAGGTGAAATTTGCGTTAATAACGAACAGCTACTAAAATGTTTAAATTTTAACTTACAAAAGTTTATTGCCCTTAAAAATTCAAATTGATTTGTTGTTTTGTGAAAGCAATTTCGCTATTAAGTGATCTAAAAACAGCTGCAGCCTTCAGTATAGTGGTTAGCGAACTCACTGTACAGAAATAATGAAATTAAAACCAGCTGGAATACACAGACAGGATTCACACCTAAAAGTTAGTTGCATCTAAATCTCATAGCAGCTCATGTTATCAGCGTCTCATCAAAACACAGGGCTATAGCCTAAGTGTCAATTACTAACATAAATATTCCCTCACCGGCAAACTGAGGGGAAGCTCAGCCTCAGTGCAAAACTCAGAGTCCCAAACCACTTCAGACACAAAATTACAAATTCTGCCAAACTGCTAGCAGAAGTAAATCAGAGCCCTGACTAGTACTCAGTGAAACCACGGAAAATATTTCTAAGTGCTGCAACTGACGAACTGAAAAATCTCTACCTCCTAGATGTGTGCATCTGAGTCGTCACTTAGGGCTGCACAGATGTTGCCTCAACCAGGGCGTACAGGACACTGTCGTTCTACAAGATGGTCACCGTCCTTGTAAAGCTTCAGACCACTTCTCCACGGAAAATCCTGAATCTACATCACTTAATGACGTCTTAGTTTCACCAGACTAATTCACAACTTTTAACACATAAATGGTATTTAAAATCTGATTGTACCATTATCTGTGCGATATAATGATAAATAAAACTGATATCTTACATTTAATTTTATATGTTGTAGTTCACCCAAATTTAAAAATTAAACAACTGCAAAACTTCGTTTCAGTGCTTAGAAGCTGTTCATATTCTATGTGCCGCAAAATACTACAGCAAATATGGATATGGCACCACTTCCTTATTGGAATTCACAGTTATGATACCTCTAATAGTTTTCAAATTATGTGCAAAACTACGCACATTTATAAAAAAAATAAAAAATAATAAAGTGTATAAATCTTACGAACGAGTTGTAAATGACGGACGCTGTGTGAAACAACGTCCACCAATGCATATTGCTCTACTGATTGTCCATGTGTCTTGTATCAGATTTTATATCACTTTTCAATTACAAGTAAGTTACAACGCGTGTCTTGGTTAAATTGATTGTGTTATAAAACATGGAAGTATCTCAGCTGATGAACATCGCAGAGAGCAGTAATTTGAGTGCTTGGTCTCCTTTACACCTTAATAATATAAAAGTTATTGAAGTTTTGTTTGAGTTATGGTTACAGAAAACTTCTAGGTACTGTGTCCTTTCAGATATATTGATAATAGTTTATGTGTACATACTGGCAGAATCGTGTTGCTCCCCTCTTTAATTCGATATATCGTCCTTCAGTGTATCTACTATGTTTGCTCTGTATGTCCACTAATGCGAGCAATACATAACAATCTCTTTATGCGTACTAGTGGCGGAATTAATATAACGTCCGCTCCTTTACATTCGACGTTCCCACGTGGCTGGGTGGCTGCTGGACGGCCACAAGTCACACAGAGAGCCGCTGCTCGCCGGTAGCCGGAAGACCCCTCCAAGGCCCGCTTAGGCGCGCCTTCGGCCGGCCCCCTCGCTGCAAAGCACACGCAGGTCAGAAGTCGCTTGCGACCAAATCCAGTCACCCATCCTCAAATACTACTCCATCGTGTTACGTGGTGTACCGTTGAAGCTGACACACGCCTCTGGCACGTCGGCCCAACTTCCTTGTGTTACAAAATACCATCAGCCTGGCCGGTCGCTGTGGCCGAGCGGCGCTAGGCACTTCGATCCGGAACCGCGCTGCTGCTACGATCTCAGGTCCGAATCCTGCCTCGGGCATGGGTGTCTGTGATGTCCTTAGGTTAGTTAGGTTTAAGTAGTTCTAGGGGACTGATGACCTCAGATGTTAAGTCCCATACTGGTTAGAGCCATTTTTTTGAGCCATCAGCCTTGAATCATTAATAACTAAGAGACTAATAATGCGTAAGCAATGACTGTGGCGAAAACGGATAGCTCATATCTATACATGTTTGTCACTCAGTATTTATTTTGCCTTTAACGTCATTTTGCCAGTGTTGGTTCACGTGCGTAATTGTTACGAATTAGCTTCGTGTAAAGTTACAAATTGGTGTAGCGCGGGAACGCGCTTAGCTAGGAGACTGATTTGGGCAGAGCACTACTAGGACCCAAAGTGAGACAGTAAAAATATTCGAATGTAAGTGAAAATCGGTACGAAACTGAATAGGAATAAACTCTCTCCGTTCGAACAGGCCTCGTGAGGCCCAACGGCACCGACCGACCGCCGTGTTGTCCTCTGCCGTTAGGCGCCACTGAACGCGGATAAGGAGGGGCATGTGGTCAGCACACCGCTCTCCCGGCCGTTGTCTACTTCTCAATCAAGTACCTCGTAAATTGGCTGTAAATACGCTCTGTATTACAGAAAACGCAAGTTAGGGGGAAGTACACGTCGAAAGGAATCCGAAAACCATACAATGAAGGCTTTCATGACCGGATGTTTCGCCTGCTGAGAATTTTTCCGGGTTGTATGGCCGTGGTCCATGCAACTCTTCAATCCCTGACGTTTCGTCCAAGGCTACGCTGGACATTTTCGGAGGTGCTCCTGGTTGTGCTGAGTCTTGCCGACTGACGAGTCGGACGTCGAAGAGCGGCCTAAATACCGTGGAAAGTGGGCGTGGTCTGGATTTCACGTGATAGCAGAGATAAAACTTGTCAAAGATAAAATTTTTAGCTATCGATTGTGTAGGACAACAGTCCATATATCACTGAGTTTCATGGCTTCTTCTTTTGTGTTAGTATTATCCCCATGTTTACATATTTCGATAGCTTCTCTATACAGCAGTGGATAATAGTTAGTCATAGTACATAAAACTTCAGTTTCCGGAAATGTCACTACGTGATGACGTGATTGAAGAGCATGTTCCGCCACGGCTGATTTGTCTGTTTTCCCTAGTCGGATAAGTTTTTTGTGTTCCTTCAACCGTGTATTCATACTTCTCTTTGTAGATCCAATGTAAACCTTGCCGCACGTACACGGAATCTTATATACACCACTTGCAGACAGAGGGGGGCGTTTATCCTTAACGGAACGAAGTGCTTGGCTTATTTTCTTAGTTGGTTTGAAAATCGGTCGAACGTCATATTTCCTTCGAATCTTGCCTATTTGGTCCGTTCCTTTTTTCATGAAGAGTAGAGAAACCGTGTTCTACCATCGCTGTGTCCTATCGTTGTCCTTAGGCCTCCTCTTATTCGGTCGCAAAACTCTATTTATTTCCTTATTAGAGTACCCAACCTTCTCAAAAGCCTGCTTTAGATGTTTTAACTCGGTATCCAGGTGTTCCTGGGTACAAATCCTTTTATCTCTGTCCGATATACTTTTAACTACACATATTTTCTGTTGTTGATGATGATTAGAATCCTTATGCAAGTATCTGTCGGTATGTTTAACCTTCCGAAAGACTTTATGTTTCAAGCTGCCATCAGTCTGTCTCATGACAAAGACATCCAAGAAGGATATTGCATTGTCTTTTCCCATTTCCATGGTAAACTGGATTTTTTGACGTATACTATTTAAATAACAAAAGAATTCCTCTAAAGTTTTTTTTGCCACGTGATCAAACAACAAATGTATCATCCACATATCGATATCATCGACATGGTTTCTTACTCGCTTTTTCCAGGGCTAATTGTTCCAATTTTTCCATGTAAAAATTAACAATTGTAGGACTCAATAGGTTACCCATGGCCATACCATCAACTTGCTCATGAAACTCATCTTCCCACTGGAACTGACTAGAGGTAAGGCAGTGTCTGAAAAGAGCAGTCAAATCTGCTGGGAAAACATCCGCTATGTAAACCATAACTTCGTCAGGGATTGAAGAATTCCATGGACTACGGCCATACAACCCGGAAAAATTCTCAGCAGCTGGAATCCGAAAAGCCTAAAACGTCCAGTACTCGGCGAATGCGAGGTTTACGACAGCGTCGAAAGGGACATGGGAAAGCAGCAGATAGCAATTAGGTAGCTGGTCCATCGGGAATAGGACGGCCACCGAGAGACCAAATCAGTGATTTACGTATTCTTGGGCCATTATACTGCTCTGTGTATCCATTGTGACTAGACAGATTGGTAATTCTATTAGTTATTAATACCAGACATCTGTTTTGATTTTATCTTGGCGTTATCACGACAAAGCTACTGCGCAGACGCGTACCGCGCACACAGTAAAATTTTTAAGCGCATTTAGTCCTTATATTTGGCTTACTAAAGTACACGTCATTTACGACGGCGGCCGGTTTAGGTTCGTCCTGCGCATCTGACTTCACAAGAGACAGTCAGCCAATTAACAGAGAACGACGTTGCCAGAGCTCGACTGCAGTGCAGAGCACGGACGAGTGTCTTCAGTTTTAGAAACGTTCAGTCATAAATAAAGTAGTTGAACAAAAGCAATGTCTTGATAGCAGACTTTCTTTTATAGAAAGTTTGGAAAAAGCATTCTTTATACCAATCGCTTCACATTCTATTAATTAATTAAACCAAACAAACAATAAGCCTCCTAATTCAGCCGATAGCTTTTTCGCAATAAAGAACATCGGTAATTGTTTATTTCCTATTGTACTTCGACGAAACGTGAGTAATTCATAGTCATACCAACAGCGTTTGTCGGTATTTTGCGTTATATTTTAAGCTCCGCCGCTGGGAGAGCTGCTAAATAAGGAGTTGCGTTAGCGTAATGATTATAGTGAATGGCTGCTAAGTTAGGGGTTCTCAGTTCAAACCTTGTTTGGTGCTTAATATTTTCTTTACTTAAAAACAATATCAAAGTGTCTTACTTTATGAATTTTATTCGTTTGAATGTAATTTTTTGAAATTTCTAGTGGCAACTAAAATCGACCATACGGAAAGTATGCGCTGTGGATTTTTACCTTGCAGACTCTTCAAAATTTCGTGCAATGATTTACTACATTTAATGCTGCACAATAACTGCGTTGAACATCGAAACAAAATTAAGTCATTGATGGGGGGGAAGGTATCAGTCAAGAATATGTGTAAAAATCAAATTTTTGGGCCAAATAGTTCTTGTGAAATCGAATGATAAAGTGTGTCAAAGCAGTCGAAACACGATGTGTCTGCACAGGCGAGCAGTGCAGTGATGACAAAATCGCGCACAGCGCGGAATGCGGGGAGCACGTCTCTGTAGCACTGAAAGGGTTAATGCAGCCGTGGTGGCTTTACTTTATAAACTGCGCGCTCACCTCAAAACATAAATTTGCGAACTATACTATACTATGGCGCTGCTTCTCTTGGTGCGTACAACTGGCAACGCAGCAATCTCCCGCGTCTGGGCGGGCATGCGCAAACCGCCAAGATAAAAGAATTGAACTATAGACTGTGGAACTCTGTCTTCTTTTTGGTAAGCACACACTAACTTTGTTCTGCCTCCGTAACTAAGCGGTCAGCGTGGCTGACAGCCATTTTTCCGTGGTGTGAGGACTGGAACGGGGTGCACTCAGCCCCCTGATGCCAGCTGGGCTACTACTTGACTGAGTAACAGCGGCTCCAACTGACAACGGGTGGGAGAGTGGTGTACTGACCCCTTGTTGCTCCATACCGCATCCAACGACGTCTCTGGCAGAGGATGACACGGTGGTTGGTCGGTACCGAAGGGCCCGCCAGGGCATGTGGACAGGCTTTACGTTCACACGCTAATCTTATTTTTCCCAGTTTACATACATTTCCAGTAGCGGCACATTGAAATTCCATACCCGTGGCCGGGACTTAACGTGGAGACGCTGCCACGAGAACAGGAAGAGCAGCAGGCGTAGTTCAGTCGTATTATATACCCAGTGCTCCGCACCCTTCATATGTAGGAAGAAAGTGATTTTCAAAGAAGGACTCACTGAGGCTGCTGAATATAACAATTTATTTCATTAGTACACCATGGTGTGGTTCCTGTAGTCATGTCCTAGTTCATGAACCACGGGCAACGTATGAGTGGCCAAGTAAGTGGTCCCGACAGTCGGGATACCAGTTAGTTTGGAATAAGGCTGGGCATCTCGGACATATTCTGAGTCGTGGTCACCTTTGTGCTCATATGACAAAGACTACCAAATCCATCGGTTAGTCCCTCAGCCGTTAGGGGTAAACCCCAATGGGACTCGGGGCAAGTAAGGCTAGCAACCTGCTTCCCTGGTACTTTAAATATGATGCTGGCAATAATCAGAGCAAAATGCCTCGGACCTTTGGAGGTGACGGAGTCCCACCTTTAACTGACAAACCAGGGACTCCTAAGATACGACTTGGCAAACAAATGGTAATGAGATGGGGAGCTATTAATATCAATGGGGGCTACTCTGGGAAGAAGGTAGAGCTGGCAGAGGCTGCAAGTAAGATGGGGCTGGACGTTTTAGCTGTTAGTGACATTCGGGTAAGGGGTGAGAAAGAAGAGGAAGTGGGAGAATACAAGGTCTACCTGTCAGGAGTCAAGGCAGGAATAGCACAATGGGGTGTAGGGCTTTACATCAGGAAAGAAATGGAACCCAGCGTAGTTGCAATAAGGTATGTAAACGAACGACTGATGTGGATAGATTTGACAGTGTCTAGCAAGAAAATTAGGATTGTGTCAGTATATTCGCATTGTGAAGGGACAGATCAAGATAAGATGGATAGTTTTTATGACGCACTTAGTGATGTAGTTGTTAGAGTAAAGGACAAGGACAGTGTTCTGCTCATGGGTGATTTTAACGCCAGGATTGGAAATCGAACAGAAGGGTATGAAAAGGTTATGGGTAAATTTGGAGAGGATATGGAAGCCAACAGGAACGGGATACAACTCTTGGATTTCTGTGCCAGTATGGGCTTAGTAATCACAAACTCCTTTTTTAAACATAAGAACATTCACCGGTATACTTGGGAAGGCAGGGGAACCAGATCTGTCATTGACTATATAATAACAGATCAGGAATTCAGGAAGGCTGTGAGGGACACACGTGTATTCAGGGGATTCTTTGATGACACTGATCATTATTTAATCTGCAGTGAAATTGGGATTGTGATGCCGAAAGTGCAGGAGGTCAGGTCCATATGTAGGAGGATAAGAGTGGAGAAACTTCAGGACAAGGAAATCAGGCACAAGTACACTCCTGGAAATGGAAAAAAGAACACATTGACACCGGTGTGTCAGACCCACCATACTCGCTCCGGACACTGCGAGAGGGATGTACAAGCAATGATCACACGCACGGCACAGCGGTCACACCAGGAACCGCGGTGTTGGCCGTCGAATGGCGCTAGCTGAGCAGCATTTGTGCACCGCCGCCGTCAGTGTCAGCCAGTTTGCCGTGGCATACGGAGCTCCATCGCAGTCTTTAACACTGGTAGCATGCCGCGACAGCGTGGACGTGAACCGTATGTGCAGTTGACGGACTTTGAGCGAGGGCGTATAGTGGGCATGCGGGAGGCCGGGTGGACGTACCGCCGAATTGCTCAACACGTGGGGCGTGAGGTCTCCACAGTACATCGATGTTGTCGCCAGTGGTCGGCGGAAGGTGCACGTGCCCGTCGACCTGGGACCGGACCGCAGCGACGCACGGATGCACGCCAAGACCGTAGGATCCTACGCAGTGCCGTAGGGGACCGCACCGCCACTTCCCAGCAAATTAGGGACACTGTTGCTAATGGGGTATCGGCGAGGACCATTCGCAACCGTCTCCATGAAGCTGGGCTACGGTCCCGCACACCGTTAGGCCGTCTTCCGCTCACGCCCCAACATCGTGCAGCCCGCCTCCAGTGGTGTCGCGACAGGCGTGAATGGAGGGACGAATGGAGACGTGTCGTCTTCAGCGATGAGAGTCGCTTCTGCCTTGGTGCCAATGATGGTCGTATGCGTGTTTGGCGCCGTGCAGGTGAGCGCCACAATCAGGACTGCATACGACCGAGGCACACTGGGCCAACACCCGGCATCATGGTGTGGGGAGCGATCTCCTACACTGGCCGTACACCACTGGTGATCGTCGAGGGGACACTGAATAGTGCACGGTACATCCAAACCGTCATCGAACCCATCGTTCTACCATTCCTAGACCGGCAAGGGAACTTGCTGTTCCAACAGGACAATGCACGTCCGCATGTATCCCGTGCCACCCAACGTGCTCTAGAAGGTGTAAGTCAACTACCCTGGCCAGCAAGATCTCCGGATCTGTCCCCCATTGAGCATGTTTGGGACTGGATGAAGCGTCGTCTCACGCGGTCTGCACGTCCAGCACGAACGCTGGTCCAACTGAGGCGCCAGGTGGAAATGGCATGGCAAGCCGTTCCACAGGACTACATCCAGCATCTCTACGATCGTCTCCATGGGAGAATAGCAGCCTGCATTGCTGCGAAAGGTGGATATACGCTGTACTAGTGCCGACATTGTGCATGCTCTGTTGCCTGTGTCTATGTGCCTGTGGTTCTGTCAGTGTGATCATGTGATGTATCTGACCCCAGGAATGTGTCAATAAAGTTTCCCCTTCCTGGGACAATGAATTCACGGTGTTCTTATTTCAATTTCCAGGAGTGTACATAACAGCGATCTCAGAAAGGTACCAGTTAGTTGAATGTAGTCAATTACAGTCATTGGAAAAGGAATGGACAAGGTACAGGGACACAGTACTAGAAGTGGCTAAAGAATGTCTTGGAACAGTAGTGTGTAAAAGTAGGATGAAGCAAACAGCTTGGTGGAATGATACAGTCAAGGCAGCCTGTAAAAGGAAAAAGAAGGCGTATCAAAAATGGCTACATACCAGAACCCAGTTAGACAGAGAAAGTTATGTTGAAGAAAGAAACAAAGCCAAACAGATAATTGCTGCATCGAAGAAGAAATCGTGGGAAGACTTTGGAAACAGGTTGGAGACTATGGGTCAAGCTGCTGGAAAACCATTCTGGAGTGTAATTAGCAGTCTTCGAAAGGGAGGTAAGAAGGAAATGACAAGTATTTTGGACAGGTCAGGAAAACTGCTGGTAAATCCTGTGGATCCCTTCGGCAGATGGAGGGAATATTTTGAAGAGTTGCCCAATGTAGGTGAAAATGCGATCAGTAATATTTCAGAATTCGAGGTAGAATGGGATAGGAATGATGATGGAAATAGGATCACATTTGAGGAAGTGCAAAAAATGGTCAATAGATTGCAGTGCAATAAAGCGGCTGGGGTGGATGAAATTAAGTCGGAACTCATCAAATACAGTGGAATGTCGGGTCTTAAATGGCTACACAGGATAATTGAAATGGCCTGGGAGTCGGGACAGGTTCCATCAGACTGGACAAAAGCAGTAATCACACCAATCTGTAAACATGGAAACAGAAAAGATTGTAACAACTACAGAGGTATCTCTTTCATCAGCGTTGTGGGTAAAATCTTCGCAGGTATTGTTGAAAGGAAAGTGCGAGTATTAGTTGAGGACCAATTGGATGAAAATCAGTGTGGGTTTAGGCCTCTTAGAGGTTGTTAGGACGAGATCTTTAGCTTACGGCAAATAATGGAGAAGTGTTATGAGTGGAACAGGGAATTGTATCTATGCTTTGTAGATCTAGAAAAGGCATATGACCGGGTTCCTAGGAGGAAGTTATTGTCTGTTCTACAAGATTATGGAATAGGAGGCAAACTTTTGCAAGCAATTAAAGGTCTTTACATCGATAGTCAGGCAGCAGTTAGAGTTGATGGTAAATTGAGTTCATGGTTCAGAGTAGTTTCAGGGGTAAGACAAGGCTGCAACCTTTCTCCACTGTTGTTCATATTATTTATGGATCATATGTTGAAAACAATAGACTGGCTGGGTGAGATTAAGATATGTGAGCACAAAATAAGCAGTCTTGCATATGCAGATGACTTAGTTGTGATGGCAGATTCGATTGAAAGTTTGCAAAGTAATATTTCAGAGCTGGATCAGAAATGTAAGGACTGTGGTATGAAGATTAGCATCTCCAAAACGAAAGTAATGTCAGTGGGAAAGAAATATAAACGGATTGAGTGCCAAATAGGAGGAACAAAGTTAGAGCAGGTGGACGGTTTCAAGTACTTAGGATGCATATTCTCACAGGATGGCAACATAGTGAAAGAACTGGAAGCGAGGTGTAGCAAAGCTAATGCAGTGAGCGCTCAGCTACGATCTACTTTCTTCTGCAAGAAGGAAGTCAGTACCAAGACTAAGTTATCTGTGCACCGTTCAATCTTTCGACCAACTTTGTTGTATGGGAGCGAAAGCTGGGTGGATTCAGGTTACCTTATCAACAAGGTTGCGGTTACGGATATGAAAGTAGCTAGGATGATTGCAGGTACTAGCAGATGGGAACAATGGCAGGAGGGTGTCCGTAATGAGGAAATCAAAGAAAAACTGGGAATGAACTCTATAGATGTAGCAGTCAGGGCGAACAGGCTTTGATGGTGGGGTCATGTTACACGCATGGGAGAAAGAAGGTTACCCAAGAGACTCATGGATTCAGCAGTAGAGGGTAGGAGGAGTCGGGGCAGACCGAGGAGAAGGTACCTGGATTCGGTTAAGAATGATTTTGAAGTGATAGGTTTAACATCAGAAGAGGCACCAATGTCAGCACTGAACAGGGGATCATGGAGGAACTGTATAAGGGGGGCTATGCTCCAGTCTGAACGCTGAAAGGCATAATCAGTCTTAAATTATGATGATGATGATGATGATGATGACCACTACCGAGCTGACGACCGTACCATCCTGTTACTTCTCATGTATAGTAAGTCCGGGAGAGTTGCCGCATTCGGTACAGACTGCGCATCCCCCTAATTTTGGTAATACCATTTTTGTGGTATTCGGGGTAGTCTTGGAGCGGAAAATGAAGAGAGGCTTGTCAGACACATCAAGGAACTTGGTGACGCTGGATTTTGTCCGGACCAGACGGCAGTGAGAAGAATGGCATATGAATTTGTGGTCGCCTTAAAAACTGAACGTAGGTTTAATAACGATAAAAAGATGGCGGGATACGATTGGCTTCCAAGCTTTGTGCGTCGTCACCTTGATCTGTCTATTAGAAAGTCTGAGGGATTGTCAATGGCAACGGCAATAGAGCTCACTAGAGAAGCAGCAAATGATTTTTATGAACTGATTGAGGAGGGATAAACCTCAAAAGATTTTTAATGTTGATAAAAGTGGGATCCAACTAATAAATAAAGTAGGAAAAGTTGTAGCAAGGAAAGGAGAAAAGGTAGTTAATAAAGTTATAATTGGAGAAAATGGAGAGACTGTAAGCTTGGTGGCATGCTGCTCTACACAAGGAAGATTTCTTCCTCCATCTTTAATCTATTTAATGCCTGATTTCCAAGATGGACTTCTCAACGGCTCCAAAGTCTATATGAACGAAAAATCTGCTTATATAAACAACTAAATATTTCTTAAGTTGTTTAAGGATGTGTTTCTGTTCCGGAAAGCGAAAGGGCATAACGTTGTAATTCTCGGTGGACATTGTTCGCATGTCACATCAATCGCGCTCCTTGAACTCGCAGAAGCTGAAAATGTTTCATTGCTCTGTTTACGCCCTCATACTACACATGCTCTCCAGACTCTTGGTAAGTCATTCCTCGCTCCACTCAAAACTTATTTTAAAGCAGCGACCAACACCTAGATTGAAAGAAATGTTGGCCGGAAGCTGACTAGGTACCCCACGCTTAAAAGAGAGGCGTAAACATTTGTGGACATGAAGATGGATGATAGTCATTAGAAGAGGAAACAATAGAACATCTAAAATATTTTAACTATCTTGGATGTAAAATATCAAATGAATACAAAGGAGATGTAAAGATTAAGTTTAGTAGAGCTGAGTGTGTTTGTGGCAAACCAATATATATTTTGGGCATAAAAGACAGAAACAAACATGACTGAAATTTTACAAAACAGCCATGTTTCCAACCGTATTATGTGGATTTGAATCGTGCTTACTAAATATATGACAAGAAAATCAAGTATAATTAGTATAAATGAAATTTCATAGAACAATGGAGGGACGCAAAAGAACAAATACAGTACGAAATGACGATATTTGAAAGGAATTGAAAATTTTGACGGTGAGAGAAAAACTGATCGAAGACAAAAAGAAAGAGAATGAACGTTTGCAAAAAATGAATACAGAAAGACTATCATGTCAGAGAAAGATATTTTTAAGGAAAAGCGTTCCTGGCAGACCTAGAAAATGACAGGAAGTGTAATAGGCCACAATAGGCCTAATTATTCCTATGTATTCACTATTTTCTGTATTTCTTGACATTAATGTTGCATCATTGCACTGTTATTAATTATTTCTAGGATGTGTATTTTTCTATAAGCAGGTCCATTGATGGTGACGTAAGTTCAGTTTCGGAGAAAAAGCCGTTTTATACACCAGACTTATCGAATTTTTACTGTAACAGACGTTTAACCTAAGTTTAATTGCTCAATAAGAACACTGAGGGTCGACGTTAATCACTGAAAATGCAGATACCTTTCTGTAAATGCAAATCTAACGATGGATCACAAAAGGGGGCGTGGCACCAGCAATCGTTGAAACAATATGGCTTTTATATAATTTGTTGCACGAATTAACTTCCGAAAATTGGATACACTGTTTCTGACATGTTACGGAGCTATTTGTGGAGAAACGACTAGCCGGCCGCTGTGGCCCAGCGGTTCTAGGCCGTTCAGTCCGGAACCGCGCTGATGAAAGGAAAAAAGTTCATCGCTTACGACATTTTTCGCTCTTCATGCAGTAAAAAGGCAGCATGAAGTGTGGCTTTGTAATTTCTTACTTCTTTAATATTAACTACATTCGAAATATAGTTTCCTAGCAGGATCGACATGTACCAATGAAGGTGCCTACAAAATTACATACAGGGTGTTACAAAAAGGTACGGCCAAACTTTCAGGAAACATTCCTCACACACAAAGAAAGAAAATATGTTATGTGGACATGTGTCCGGAAACGCTTACTTTCCATGTTAGAGCTCATTTTATTACTTCTCTTCAAATCGCTTTAATCATGGAATGAAAACACACAGCAACAGAACGTACCAGCGTGACTTCAAACACTTTGTTACAGGAAATGTTCAAAATGTCCTCCGTTAGCGAGGATACATGCATCCACCCTCCGTCGCATGGAATCCCTGATACGCTGATGCAGACTGGAGAATGGCGTATTGTATCACAGCCGTCCACATTACGAGCACGATGAGTCTCTACAATTGGTTCAAATGGTTCAAATGGCTCTGAGCACTATGGGACTTAACATCTATGGTCATCAGTCCCCTAGAACTTAGAACTACCTAAACCTAACTAACCTAAGGACAGCACACAACACCCAGCCATCATGAGGCAGAGAAAATCCCCGACCCCGCCGGGAATCGAACCCGGGAACCCGGGCGTGGGAATCGAGAACGCTACCGCACGACCACGAGATGCGGGCTCTCTACATTTGGTACCGGGGTTGCGTAGACAAGAGTTTTCAAATGCCCCCATTAATGAAAGTCAAGAGGGTTGAGGCCAGGGGAGCGTGGAGGCCATGGAATTGGTCCGCCTCTACCAATCCATCGGTCACCGAATCTGTTGTTGAGAAGCGAACGAACACTTCGACTGAAATGTGCAGGAGCTCCATCGTGCATGAACCACATGTTGTGTCGTTCTTGTAAAGGCACATGTTCTAGCAGTACAGGTAGAGTATCCCGTATGAAATCACGATAACGTGCTCCATTGAGCATTGAGGTGGAAGAATATGGGGCCCAATCAAGACATCACCAACAATGCCTGCCCAAACGTTCACAGAAAATCTGTGTTGATGACGTGATTGCCCAATTGCGTGCGGATTCTCGTCAGCCCACACATGTTGATTGTGAAAATTTACAATTTGAACACTTTAGAATGAAGCCTAATCCGTAAAGAGAACATTTGCACTGAAATGGCGATTGACACATTGTTGGATGAACCATTCGCAGCAGTGTACCCATGGAGGCCAATCACCTGCTGATAGTGCCTGCACACGCTGTACATGGTACGGAAACAACTGGTTCTCCCGTAGCACTCTCCATACAGTGACATGGTCAACGTTACCTTGTACAGCAGCAACTTCTCTGACGCTGACATTAGGGTTATCGTCAACTGCCTCGTCCATTGCAGGTGTCCTCGTCGTTCTACACTCCTGGAAATGGAAAAAAGAACACATTGACACCGGTGTGTCAGACCCACCATACTCGCTCCGGACACTGCGAGAGGGATGTACAAGCAATGATCACACGCACGGCACAGCGGTCACACCAGGAACCGCGGTGTTGGCCGTCGAATGGCGCTAGCTGAGCAGCATTTGTGCACCGCCGCCGTCAGTGTCAGCCAGTTTGCCGTGGCATACGGAGCTCCATCGCAGTCTTTAACACTGGTAGCATGCCGCGACAGCGTGGACGTGAACCGTATGTGCAGTTGACGGACTTTGAGCGAGGGCGTATAGTGGGCATGCGGGAGGCCGGGTGGACGTACCGCCGAATTGCTCAACACGTGGGGCGTGAGGTCTCCACAGTACATCGATGTTGTCGCCAGTGGTCGGCGGAAGGTGCACGTGCCCGTCGACCTGGGACCGGACCGCAGCGACGCACGGATGCACGCCAAGACCGTAGGATCCTACGCAGTGCCGTAGGGGACCGCACCGCCACTTCCCAGCAAATTAGGGACACTGTTGCTAATGGGGTATCGGCGAGGACCATTCGCAACCGTCTCCATGAAGCTGGGCTACGGTCCCGCACACCGTTAGGCCGTCTTCCGCTCACGCCCCAACATCGTGCAGCCCGCCTCCAGTGGTGTCGCGACAGGCGTGAATGGAGGGACGAATGGAGACGTGTCGTCTTCAGCGATGAGAGTCGCTTCTGCCTTGGTGCCAATGATGGTCGTATGCGTGTTTGGCGCCGTGCAGGTGAGCGCCACAATCAGGACTGCATACGACCGAGGCACACTGGGCCAACACCCGGCATCATGGTGTGGGGAGCGATCTCCTACACTGGCCGTACACCACTGGTGATCGTCGAGGGGACACTGAATAGTGCACGGTACATCCAAACCGTCATCGAACCCATCGTTCTACCATTCCTAGACCGGCAAGGGAACTTGCTGTTCCAACAGGACAATGCACGTCCGCATGTATCCCGTGCCACCCAACGTGCTCTAGAAGGTGTAAGTCAACTACCCTGGCCAGCAAGATCTCCGGATCTGTCCCCCATTGAGCATGTTTGGGACTGGATGAAGCGTCGTCTCACGCGGTCTGCACGTCCAGCACGAACGCTGGTCCAACTGAGGCGCCAGGTGGAAATGGCATGGCAAGCCGTTCCACAGGACTACATCCAGCATCTCTACGATCGTCTCCATGGGAGAATAGCAGCCTGCATTGCTGCGAAAGGTGGATATACACTGTACTAGTGCCGACATTGTGCATGCCCTGTTGCCTGTGTCTATGTGCCTGTGGTTCTGTCAGTGTGATCATGTGATGTATCTGACCCCAGGAATGTGTCAATAAAGTTTCCCCTTCCTGGGACAATGAATTCACGGTGTTCTTATTTCAATTTCCAGGAGTGTAGATCTTCCCTAGTCGCGAGTCATAGGCTGGAATGTTCCGTGCTCCCTAAGACGCCGATCAATTGCCTCGAACGTCTTCCTGTCTGGACATCTTCGTTCTGGAAATGTGTCTCGGTACAAACGTACCGCGCCACGGCTATTGCCCCGTGCTAATCCATACATCAAATGGGCATCTGCCAACTCCGCATTTGTAAACATTGCACTGACTGCAAAACCACGTTCGTGATGAACACTAACCTAATGATGCTACGTACTGATGTGCTTGATGCTAGTACTGTCGAGCAATAAGTCGCATGTCAACACAAGCACCGAAGTCAACATTACCTTCCTTCAATTGGGCCAACTGGCGGTGAATCGAGGAAGTACAGTACATAATGACGAAACTAAAATGAGCTCTAACATGGAAATTAAGCGTTTCCAGACACATGTCCACGTAACATCTTTTCTTTATTTCTGTGCGAGGAATGTTTCCTGAAAGTTTGGCCGTACCTTTTTGTAACACCCTGTAGTTCAGGGAATACGGCATTATAAACATTGAGATGCGTGGAAACCTAGCAATTGCTTGAAACGGAGCACAAATTACCCAGACCATACTCATACAGTGCTTGATAATGAGAGCATATACCGACTTGTCACAAACTTTAAACATAATTTGAAACCTTTTTTAAACTTCTTCCTTCCTTATATGTTTAACGTCAAGTATTTAGCATATTAACTCATTTGTAAGGTAATTAGAAGTTTGAAGCTCTTTTGTGCATGGGAGTTCGATTCTTTAAAGAATCTGGGTTTTACTGGTTATCACCTATTAGATGTACAGAAAGATCCAGTGATCCAGCAACAATGCTTCTAAAATTCTCGTCCAAACGTTTGTTGAGAATATCTGACTTTGATGCGGTCATAATGCGAAAATATGAGGATTTAGTCAGTGTGTCTGGATATTATGACTACTAACGATAAGGCTGTCTTAAAATGGATTGCAATAAATACCTATAATTACTTGGGAATTGATGCAAAAAAAAAGTGGGTCAGAATTCAATTGTCTCCCCTGACTTATTTGGTTGCGAGTAGTGAATCATTGAAGGTGATGGTATAACAAGTCTTTACAATGACAAAAATTCACTGGCTGCGCTTTTGTTGCAGAACGTCATGTACTTATACACGAGTTTCCACAAGCCAACTCTGAAATCTTCTGTTCCAGCAGGTTGCAACGACTATTCGTTGCGAAGTCCTGGTAGTTACAGTATTAGTGAGCGTACATTTTTTAGCAATCTGGCAACGGGAATATCTTTGGAATAACAATTTATGTAACGCTTTTGGCTGGTTCTTCAGCTGTTTCGTAGGCTACATTAATGTGACACATCTGCGTTTGTGTGTGTCTGTGTGTGTGTGTGTGTGTGTGTGTGTGTGTGTGTGTGTGTGTGTGTGTGTGTGTGTGTGCGTGTGCGTCGTACTTGGTATTCAGGTAGATGCACAAAGTTTTTTATTCCCTTCGTCTGCCACCTAAGCCCGGTTGATACAAGCCACTACATGGACCGCAAAACCTCTTAAAAACGGTAGGTTTACAGATCAAACTGTATTCATAGCGTATTCACAATGTGTTCATTTCTAAACAGACTGCCTGAAAAAATTCTCAACATAAAAAATACAAAATGTAAATAAAAATATAAGTGATTAACACTGCAAGATCACAAGTTAATGTAAGCACGAGATAGGCCACTGAAGATATGAAATGCTGGTAATTAATAGCCGGTTTAACCACCAGAATGTTGAATGCATGCAAGCAAATGTATATGCATTGTGATGTACAGGTGTCGGATGTCACTTTGTACGATGGTGATCGCTACTGTTACACATGGTCGGTCAGTGCTGGGACAGTCAAAGTTCTTTGTGGATGAAGCTGGAGAAGTGGTCCAATGATGTCGCATATGCGCTCGATTGGAGACGGATCTATTGCTGCAGCAGGCCATGGCAACATGTCGATACTCTGTAGTGCACTTTTGGTTACAAGAAGAGGTATGTGGACGAGCGTTATCCTGCTGGAAAACACCCCTGGAATGGTATTCACAAATGGCAGCACAACAGATCGAATAATCAGACAGAAGTACAATTTTGCAATCAGCGTGTGTGGGATAACCACGAGAGTGCTTCTGGTGTCGTACGAAATGTCACCCCACAACATAACTCCAGGTGTAGATCCAGAGTTGTTGCAGGCCCTGAACTGGCCTCCTCCTATTCAATACACGCCCATCGCTGGCACCCAGACAACCTGCTTTCATCGGAAAAAACAACTTACCTCCACTCTGCCCGCTAATGAACTCTCGATTGACACCTATGAAGTCGCAAATGACGATGGTTTAGGGTCAGTGGAATGCACGCTACTGGGCGTCTGGCTCGAAATGTTCTTGAAGTAGCTGATTTGTAACAGTTCGTTGTGACCCTCTGATGCCAACTGCTGCTCAATTTGCTGCTCCAGATGCAGTGCTATGTGTCACAATCACACACAGAACACGGCGGGCGAGCTTCTCGGTAGCGCCACGTGGCAGTCCGAAGTCCAGTCTTGCTGCGACTGTACGTTCTTGTATTAAAAATGAAGAAATTCCTCCAGCTGCATTTAAGGTGTCGATTTTATTTTGGCAACTAGTTTCATCGTTGTAACAACGTCATCTTCAGGCCCATACAATTGTTGACGTCAACTGCGTGCACCTGACGTAAACAAGTGTTTGGGCCATGGTGAGGTACGGACGTGCTCCCATGTGCTTGGGAGCACATCCGTATCTCACCACTAACTTCTAGTATCAGCACCAAGCAGTTGACGTCAACACGTGTATGGGCCTGAAGATGACGTTGTTACAAGGTTGAAACTAGTTGCCAAAATAAAATCGACACGTTAAGTACATCTGGAGGAATTTCTTCGTTTTTAATATAAATTTCTACCAACTGACGCCCCACTGTCCTCCATTTCAACTATGGATGTACGTACATTCTTTTGGCCACTCTGTTAGCAGTCAGGTACACTGGCCACATGCCTGCTAGTCTCCCTGCAGTGTCACAGAACGAATTTCCTGCTTCTCGTAGCCCTATCACACGACCTCGTTCAAAGACAGTAAGGTGTTGATAGTGATGTCTTCGTCCCTTAAAGACGTTCTTGGCTAATATCAACTCACCACGTCCAATATCAAAAATAAGTAACGCTTACGACCATCACAGCGCGTATTTAAAGCCAACTTGAATTGCGTCCTCATAGCCGAGCGGTCTCAGGCGCTGCAAAAAAAATGGTTCAAATGGCTCTAAGCACTATGGGACTTAACTTCTGAGATCATCAGTCCCCTAGAACTTAGAAGTACTTAAACCTAACTAACCTAAGGACATCACACACATACATGCCCTAGGCAGGATTCGAACCTGCGATAGTAGCGGTCGCTCGGTTCCAGACTATAGCGCCTAGAACCGCTCGGCCACCCCGGCCGGCGTAAGGCGCTGCAGTCATGGACTATGTGGCTGGTCCCGGCGGAAGTTCGAGTTCTCCTTCGGGCATGGGTGTGTGTGTCTGTCCGTAGGATAATTTAGGTTAAGTAGTGTGTAAGCTTAGGGACTGATGACCTTAGCAGTTAAGTCCCATAAGATTTCACACACATTTGAACATTTTGCATCCTCATAGAATTGCTACTAGCGGCACTCTTACGCGACTGGCACGAAATTTGAACAGACAGACATATTCTTTCAGATGTAGAAACACACCTACCAACTTTCGTTTACGTCGCTCAGCTCTCTACTGGTGTTGTGATTTTTTTTCCGTCAGAATACATTAGATTTCGGCATTCCTGAATGTTTTATGTGGTCCGTGGCTGCGTTCAGACAGAATTAAAGTTTTACATCTACTGCAAAAGACAAGATCAAAGATCTAGTACCCCACTGTTTACCGAAACATATATCAGTTGCTCTTCTAGAGATACTTCGTTGAAGTCGGCAGTAAAAAAAAAAAAAAATACTAACCTCTGAAAATAAAGTCGAACTACAGGAAAAATGCGGAGCGTCTTGCTTTACTGCTTTCGCCGAACAGCAGACGCGCACTGCGGGGTCAATCCCGTTTGCAGCCACTAACAAAGGCTCTTTGTCTTATACTAAAGAGCCGAGCAGCGTTATCAGCCTGAGCACTGTGTACCCTCTGACAGTTGACGGCGTGCTCTTGTCTCCGCTGAACCCCGGAAGATTTACTGTAAGACAGCGACACCGTTCTAAGCAAACGAAACAGACGCGGAAGGCTCAATAATCTTTAGTAACGCACATTAGTTTTCTGGAAACAGAAAGCTGTGACGCAATCTGCTTAAATTCACCACTTCATTAACTAAAAGTGTAAATGCAAACAGATTCAGCATGTAGCCTGGTGGATACTGACTTAGCCCCGAAAGGTGATTTAAAGACGCCGACTCAAGCTGGAAGGGCTGGCGACGCGTCTGCTCTTTCGTAACGAAATACACTGTAGCTACAGTGTACACCTCTGGCACTCAAGTGTACGATGTACAACGTCTCATACAACAAGCTGAGTATAAAACTTGATAACAGACCTGATTCTGACGTCAGTATTTCGACAAATTTCATGCTTTCCCCCATCTTTCCCTTTCTTGCGCTAATGCTAATCTCATCTTTACGTAACTGTAACAACAAATTCCTTCTATAATTTGTTTTGCACATTCCAAATCATTCCAATTTCTTGTATTGACGTCCGATGTTCCACTTCTCATTCCCAAACAACATTGTGCCCCAAACGAACTCTTTGAAGAACTTCTTCCTCAGCTCCATCTCAATACCTCTTAAGAGCAGCATCTGTTTTGTTGGGAAAACTGTTATTTACTTTTACCAGTCCGGTTTTTATATCTTCAATGCTTCGCCCATCTTTTGTGATCCTGCTTTCCAGACAGGAGAATTGTTTCCCTAGTTCCACTACTGCATCGTTCCTAAATTTGATGCAAAGCGAGTAGTTATTCTTCTTTCTGCTACTCGTCACCATTGGTTTTGGTGCTCTAACAGTAACCGTGCTCGTACATTAAAACCTGGTCATATTCAGCCTTGGCCAGAAGTGAAAAAGAAAACAAAGTACTAAACAAAATTACATATTTCGAGAACTCGCATTTCTTCA
Organism: Schistocerca americana; assembly: GCF_021461395.2. NCBI lineage: Eukaryota > Metazoa > Arthropoda > Insecta > Orthoptera > Acrididae > Schistocerca > Schistocerca americana. The sequence continues at coordinate 657,702,508 of NC_060120.1, read as the reverse complement.
CCTTCTTCAGTTCAATACCGTTAAAATAGAAAAAGCCTAACGGTTAATAATCGAGTCGAAAAGCGCATCAGAAACTTAAATTTGTACAGGGAAATATGTCTCAAAACTCCAACAGCCTAACGAGGAGCGCTGTTTACAAATGAGCAGGAGAAAATCTCAGTCCAGCTACATAAAACAACAAAAACACGTTCGGTACACAAATACGAACCAGCCACAGCTCTGGACAAGCCAAATACAGCAATGATGGCATGGTGTAGTAATTCAGACCTGTGGCTCATCTCTGTTGGAAGCCACAAGACCCACACAATGCAAAATAAGAGGAAAAGAAAAGGAAACAACCCACAGAGGGTTCCACAACTGTGGTGAAGCGTCCTTGCCTGTTAAAGGAAGGAAAGCAATAATTTTGTACTTGCAAAAAGGTGGACTCATCCTTAACCCATGGTGATTAATAATATATATGAATCTGTGTTACAATAGCATTATTTTTGTCGTTATTAGTATCAAACTGTCACGGTTTCTCTTACAGTAATACATTTCGTCAGTCAACATCAGAGATGCGTCATCTAGGTGTGCGCATCATATTGCAAGTGCAGCTGACGCCAGAGTCGACGAATCACTTGTTAAATCAACACATACTTTGTTCTGCACCTTCGTGTTTTCGCAGCGCAATGACTGCTCCATTAAATTTCGGGAGTGCACAGGAATTTATTCAGATACACGCCCGAAATTTAGTGGATCAATCTTTGTCTTGACCGCCAGTTTGTTTCCACTGAGCAGTAGAATTGATTATGGTTGCGTGTATTAAGTGTCCTTTGCAAGTTTATAAACAAGGAACCGTATCAAAGGAGGTAACAGAACACAGCAGAAGAAGACAGCCATTTCATGTGAACAAAGTTAGTGATCACTTTCAAAAACTTATGTGAACAGCAAACCAACAAATGAACATAACATTCCGACACTAGCCGTGCGGTGTTAGGAGCCTTGTCACGGTTCGCGCTGCTCCCCCCCCCCCCCCTCTCGGAGGTTCGAGTCCTCCCTCGGGCATGGGTGTGTGTGTGTGTGTGTTGTCCTTAGCGTAAGTTAGTTTAAGTTCGGTTAAGTAGTGTGTAAGCTTAGGGACCGATGACCTCAGCAGTTTGGTCCCACAGGATCTTACCACAAATTTCCAAGTTTTCCATTGTGTCGCATTAGGCTATCCTTCTCTTTGTCTGCAGGATGACCAGCACATTTCAAGACAGCGAAGAAAAACTTCAGCATTTACTTCTAACTTTGTTAAAGATTTTTGGTATTGTCACTGTAGTCGGAAGATGAGGGTTGAGACTCGAGACATGTCAATTTATTCAATAATTTAAGCAAGTCAACAACATTTGTCACTGATAGTGTTCTGAAACACCTATCTAATTTTTAAAACAGTCACGGTATTTTAACTTTCATTATCACCTTAAAACAACGATTACACTTTTTTTGTCGAAACACGTTTTAACAATTTGGTATCATCATCAGTAGTACACTACTGGCCATTATAATTGCTACACCAAGAAGAAATGCAGATGATAAACGGGTATTCATTGGACAAATCTATTATACTAGAACAGACATGTGATTACATTTTCACGCAATTTGGGTGCATAGATCCTGAGAAATCAGTACCCAGAACAACCACCTCTGGCCGTAATAACGACCTTGATACGCCTGGGCATTGAGTCAACCAGAGCTTGGATGGCGTTTACAGGTACAGTTGCCCATGCAGCTTCAACACGATACCACAGTTCATCAAGAATAGTGACTGGCGTATTGCGACGAGACAATTGCTCGGCCACCGTTGACAAGACGTTTCCAATCGGTGAGAGATCTGGAGAATGTGGTGGCCAGGGCAGCGGTCGAACATTTTCTGTATCCAAAAAGGCCCCTACAGGACCTGCAACAAGCGGTCGTGCATTTTCCTGCTGAAATGTAGGGTTTCGCAGTGATCGAATGAAGGGTAGAGCCACGGGTCGTAACACATCTGAAATGTAACGTCCACTGTTCAAAGTGTCGTCAATACGAACAAGAGGCGACCGAGATGTGTAACCAATGACACCCCATGCCATCACGCCGGCTGATACGCCAGTATGGCGATGACGAATACACGCTTCCATTGTGCGTTCACAGCGATTCATCGGAAAAAATTACATTTTGCCATTCGTGCACCCAGGTTCGTCGTTGAGTACACCATCTCAGGCGCTCCTCTCTGTGATGCAGCGTCAAGGGTAACCGCAGCCATGGTCTCCGTGCTGATAGTCCATGCTGCTGCAAACGTCGTCGAACTGTTCGTCCAGATGGTTGTTGTTTTGCAAACGTCCCCATCTGTTGACTCAGGGATCGAGACGTGGCTGCACGATCCGTTACAGCCATGCGGATAAGATGCCTGTCATCTCGACTACTAAGAGATACGAGGCCGTTGGGATCCAGCCGGCGTTCCGTATTACCCTCCTGAACCCACCGATTCCATATTCTGCTAACAGTCATTGGATCTCGAACAACGCGAGCAGCAATGTCGCGATACGATAAACTGCAATCGCGATAGGCTACAATCCGACCTTTATCAAAGTCAGAAACGTAATGGTACGCATTTCTCCTCCTTACACGAGGCATCACAAAAACGTTTCACCAGGCAACGCCGGTCAACTCCTGTTTGTGTATGAGAAATCTGTTTGAAACTTTCCTCACATCAGCACGTTGTAAGTGTCGCCACCGGCTCCAACCTTGTGTGAATGCTCTGAAAGGCTAATCATTTATATATCACAGCATCTTCTTCCTGTCGGTTAAATTTCGCGTCTGTAGCACGTCACCTTCGTGGTGTAGCAATTTTAATGGCCAGTAGTGTATATTCTCTACATTTTTGAGTATTGGAATATTATCTTTTCTACTAAACAAAGTTACAGGTTAATGAGAAGTTGGTCTTATGATAGGGGAGGGGGTTGAACATAGAGGATAGTGTAGCTACGAGCACATGATGTTTTTCGTCTGTATTGCAACCAAGTGATTGATTTCTGAATCACATGATGGAACGTGCACTAGAACGGCCAAAGCAGCTGCCGCCATTTTATTCAGTTTTTGTTGTTGTCAGACATGAGGTTGTGTTTTGTGCAGCATTTGTAAATATTTCGAGTTATATACATTTAGTACAAGGCCTATTAACGCTAATATGACCACCGCCTATGTTCGACGTCAACGTGCAGTAACCACACACAGACGACATTGGGCAGCACTAGCAGTGGGGGGTATACAGAGGTGTCAGGAAGGATGCGGATGACAGTGTCTCATTGTCGTAACACGGAAACGTAGCGATGTACGAGGTGTGTTTTCTAAGTAAGTACCGTTTTGAAATTTAAAAAAAGACGGGCTAAGATATCTCAATAATTTTATTTTTACATGAGAGGCTGTACCACAATCTACGCACTGACGCCATTACAATCTGATTCTTCCTTGTTTAAGATGCCTCCGATAATGGTGAGTCCCGCCGACTGTGAAGTACGGCCTGTTATCAGATTTCTTACTGCTAAAAGCCTAAAAGCGATCGATATTCATTGTGAGATCTGTGCAGTTTACGGAGAAAACATTATGAATGATGGAATGGTAAGAAAGTGGGTGAGAGCATTTAAAGATGGCCGCACAAATGTGCCTGATGAACAACGAAATAGGCGTCCTTCGGTCGTTAATGGAGGTTTGGTGCAGGAAGAGGACAATAAGGAGAGAGTAAACAGATCCTTTACGAATTCGTCCTTGCGGGATGACTTTCCTAATGTTTCTCGTAGTGTTTTGTGTGGCATTGTGACTGAACACTTGAATTAGCGCGTTGGGTACCAAAAATGTTGACGGATGTGCGAAAACCAAACGTTTAGACAGTGCACTGACTTTCCTTGAGCGGTACCAAAACGACGGTGATGATTTCTTAAGCCAAACTGTTACGGGCGATGAAACATGGGTGGCCTACGTCACACCAGGATCAAAGCAACAGTCCATGGAAGTTGAGCAAGGGCATCGTTTTGCTGCAAGACAATGCCCGTCCGCATCTGGCGAATCAGACCAAAGATCTCATCACATCGTTTCGATGGGAAACTCTAGATCATCCTCCATACAGCCGCGATCTTGCGCCCAGTGACTACCATCTGTTCCTGCACTTGAAGAAACACAGCGCCTTCAAGACGATGAAGAAGTCAAAAGATTGGTGATGTAGTGGTTTACAAGTCAGGCGGCAGACATCTATGAGGAGAGTATTCAAAAACTGGTACAACGTTATGACAAGTGCCTCAATATTGACGGAAATTATGTAGAAAAGTACTTTAAGGTACAAGATTTCACGTAAAAATAAAATTATTGAGATATCTTAGCACGTCTTTTTTTTAAATTTCAAAACGGTGCGTACTTAAAAAACACACCTCGTATCTAATCTCTAAAAGGGCATGATCATTGACTTTCGGGCCAATGGTGGAAGCATTTCCGAAACAGCTAAGTCTATAAACTGTTCGCGTCCGGCCATGGTTACAATATGCCGTGCATGGAAAATTGGCGCCGTCCAAAACTGGAGCCAACGCAGCCGTGGTGCACCACGGGCCATAGACGACAGGAGTGAACTAGGGCTGTAGAGATGTGTGACGGCGAACAGACATGCAACTGTTCAGCAACTGAGTGGCCTTTTCAGATGAATCAAGTTTTGTGCTCCACGGGTGGAAAGCAAATCCCTACAACAACTCTTGGAAGGGTCCTAGCCGGCGGAGGGAATGCTATAACCAGGGGAATGCTTTTGTGGCGTTCCCTGGGTGATCTCGTCACTCTGGGAGGTACAGTTGATCGACAGTGGTATGCATCTATCCCTGGTGACCATTTCCAATCTACATGCAGTTTGTTCTTCCTCGGCACGGTGACACCCACGAGCGGGACAACGGCAGGACCTGGATGAATTTACCTTACTACCCTGGCCACAAAACACCGCGGATTTAAACCTAATCGAGATTCTCTGGGTCCACATCTATCGGGCTGTTCGCACCATTGATTCGCAACCGAGAAACGTAGCGCAGCTGACCACTACACTGGAGTCAGCGTCGCTGCATATTCGGCCGCGCGGGGTAGCCGCGCTGTCTTGGGCGCCTTGCCACGGTCTGCGCGACTCCCCCCGTCGGAGATTCGAGTCCTCCCTCGGGCATGGGTGTGTGTGTTGTCCTTAGCGTAAGTTAAAGTTAGGATAAGTAGTGTATAAGCTTAGGGACCGATGACCTCAGCAGTTTGGTCCCATAGGAACTTACCAAATTCCAATTACCGCTCCACATTCCAGTTAGTGCCTTCCAGAACCTCACCAGCTCTCTTCCTTTTATGCGTCGCAGTGGTCCGCTCTGCAAAAGTTGGCTATTCGGGATGTTTACAGGTGGTGACACTAACGTGACTGGCCAGTGTACGAGGGTCACTCTAAAAGAAATGCACACTATTACCGGCGGGTGTGGCCATGCGGTTTTAGGCGCTTCAGTCTGGCACCACGTGACCGCTACGGTCGCAGGTTCGAATCCTGCCTCGGGCATCGATGTCTGTCATGTCCTTGGGTTGGTTACGTTTAATTAGCTCTAAGTTCTAGGCGACTGATGACCTCAGAAGTTAAGTCGCATAGTGCTCACTGCCACTATTTTTGTGAAAATACAGTTTTCATTCTGCATGTGTGAAGTTTTACAGTGTGTAGATACATCCTTCCCGCTTGTTTTCAAACTTAGTTCAACCTATTCCCGTGAGTGGCGCTGTCACAGCATGTCTTCAAGATGGCTGCTACACTTGACGTTCGTCAGAAGCAACGTGCTGTCATACAATTCCTGTGTTGTGAAAACGAGACAGTGGGAAACATCCACAAGAGGTTGAAAAAGGTGTATGGAGATGCTGCAGTACAGTTATGTGGTGGGCAAACAGGTTACGTGATGAAAGTGGGCACGGCAATATTGAGGATTGTCCTCGCAGTGGCAGGCCTCGTACTGCACACACTCCAGACAATGTGCAGAGAGTTAACGAATTGGTGGCTGCTGACAGACGCATCACAGTGAACGAATTGTCACGCTACGTTGGGATAGGGGAAGGAAGTGTTTGCAGAATACTGAAAGTGTTGGCGTTAGAAAAGGTTTGTGCAAGTTGGGTTCCCAGGATGTTGACAGTAGCTCACAAAGAAATAAGAAAAACGGTATGCAGCGAACTTTTGGAACAGTACGAGAATGGTGGAGAGGACTTTCTTTGAAGAATTGTGATAGGTGATGAAACATGGCTCCATCATTTTCCACCAGAGGCATGAATGGAGTGGCATCAACCAAGAAAAAAAAATTCAAAACCACACCTTCTGCTGGAAAAGTTACGACTACGGTGTTTCTCGATTCCGAAGGACTCTTGCTTGTGGACTTCATGCCAAGTGGAACCACCATAAGTTCTTATGCATATTTGACGACTCTGAAGAAACTTCAAGCTCGACTGAGTTGTGTTCGACAATATCGGCAAAAGCAGGATGTTTTGCTGTTGCACGACAATGCACGGCACTTGTCAGTCAAAAGACCATGAAAGTGATCACAAAACTCGGATGACAACAATGAAACACCTGCCTTACAGTCCTGACCTGGCTCCATGTGACTATGATGTCTTTGGTAAACTGAAAGACCCTCTCAGTGGAACAAGGTTTGAAGATGATGACTCCCTTGTGCACGCTGCCAAACAGTGGATTCAACAGGTTGGCCCACAAATTTTTACCGTGCAGGTATACAGGCGCTGGTTCCAAGATGGCGTAAGGCAGTTGAGAGGGAAGGAAATTACGTGGAGAAATGAAAATATTGTTCCTGAAGGATGAATCTACATACTGTAAAACTTTCAAACATGTAGAATAAAAGATGAATTTAAAAAAAAAATAGTGTGCATTTATTTTGGAGTGACCCTCGTATAATCAGTGATTGCGGGTTCGACTCCAGTTGGCCATTTGCAACCCCGGAATTCGTCTTGACGAAGTCATTAAACTAACGTTGCCCAAATATCCCGAAACGTAAGCCAACAAACATTGTTTCCCTACACACAGTGTGAAAATAACTATTTAAATAACAAATTTAACTCTCTACGGGCAATAGTTCAAAGAGGAACTGAAGAAGACAGTCAAACATAAATTTTAGAGTCCGACAGCCATTATATTTAGTAATCAGTTAACTCGTAAGATTGGCGTGGACAACTCAGGGGATAGGGCGGTACGATATATGTAAGAAGAAATGCCAGTACTGTATACATAAAACTAAATCGCAATTACTCTGTTCTCATCCAAATAAATTAAGAATTTAATAAATACCCACAATAGAAAACGCTCTCACAGTGTTTATAAGATCTCAAGTAAGTTATTAAAATCCTGTTTTCATACACATAATAGATCCAGTCACATACGAAATTCATCACTATCACAGGGTGCATTTCCCAGACAGGCTGAAAGATGCTGTTCTCAGACCTATTTACAAGAAAGGTACTTAGACATGTACTACGAATCACCGACCAGTCTCATTGCTTACCTTAATTTCTAACGTAATAGAATAGATTATGTACACAAGGCCAAAAACACAACGATATCTAAATAAAACAGTCGTCAGTCCGAATTTGAATTTCAAAAGAGTCTGCCACTTTTCACTTTGCTAATCAGGCAATACAAAATTTGAATGACAGAATATTGCTGGTTATTATTTCCTCTTAATTGTTGCATGTATTTTATTGTGTATTTCAGAGTATTCGCCCAGAGAGCTCAAACATTATGGTACGAGACATCTTGATGCTAACTACCTTCCACCCTGTCTAAAACAACGTATAATGTGACGTTAGGAAACTCAAGAAGTGTACACAACGTACCATGATCTTCAGGATAAGAAGTCACCATTATAGGAGTACCAAAGGGCTCGATATTGAATCTGCCCTTGTTCTCGTTTCCTGTAGATGACTTTCGATCATATATCCTAGAAGCAGGATTCATGCTCTTTGTTGACGAGTCAAGTATGATATAGTAAAGACTAATGGAGAAACTTCAACAGATGAAAATTATTAATATGTTGCTGACAATTAATAACTGGCTCCATGCACACAGGATAGCACTCAACGTAGGTAAAACACAAAAGTGTTCAAATGTGTTTGAAATCTTACGGGACTTAACTGCTAAGGTCATCAGTCCCTAAGCTTACACACTACTTAACCTAAATTATCCTAAGGACAAACACACACACCCATGCCCGAGGGAGGACTCGAACCTCCGCCGGGACCAGCCGCAAAACACAATGTATGTGATACTGTGTGCACAAGACCTGAGTACACTGTTAAAAATAATACGTAAGGAAAATCAGTTAATGAAACACAATATTGTATCGACAGTAACTTAAACCGGAAGTCTCACCATATAGATCACCCTAAAAGTCTAAGCTCAGCAACTTTGGAGGTAAAAATATCGAACTACCTTTCCTACTTTCACTCTCTAATATCTTACGGTATAAATTCTGGGATGATTCCTCACTGAGGAGTTATGTACTTGTTGCGCAGATGCCTCTAATAAAGGTGATATGCGATGTTCACTCAAGAACGTCTCGTAGAGTTTTTTATTTTTTTATTTAGCAGGTACCAAGCGAGGCAGAACAGTGGTCAGCGCTTCGAATGCCGATTCAGATGCCCGTCTGACCATATAGATTTAGGATTTCCGTGATTTCCCTGTAGTGATTAAGGCAAATGCCCGGATGGTTCCCTTGAAAGGGCACGGCCAATTTCTTTTTCAATCGATACTAATCCGATCTTGAGCTCTGTTCCTAATGACTGCGCTGTCGACAGGAAGTTAAACTCTAAGCTTCCTTCCTTCTTTAAATTCTCTTGTCAACAATCAAGAGTGATTTACAAACAACAACAACATTCACAAAAATAATACCGGAAACAGATATTAGCTCTACCGTCCATCACTCATTCAGACAACAGCACGGAAAAAAGCTATAAAAATTTCTGAACACATATTCCTTGATATCAAGGTCGTAATAGATAATACTCCACAGAAGCAGAGAAGAGTTTTTTAATGCACGATGACATGACGTCTCTCTCTCTCTCTCTCTCTCTCTCTCTCTCTCTCTTTGTGTATGAGGGGGGGGTAGAGGGAGAGAGAGGGGGGGGAGGGGAAGAGGGAGGGAAAGATAGACATAGAGAACGAACGCAAGTAATATTAAATATGTAGAAAAATAAATATAAAGGGCTAACTTAGCGTTGAGATTAAGGCACATAAGTGGTTAGCATATTGCAACGTTTTTCACCAATGTCAACGGAAAATGCAAGTAAGTAAATAAACTGGATGAATCCATTCAGCAGCAACGTATCATGATTTATGTGACGTAAACTTCTTATCTTGAGCGGCAGGTGTCTTGTATGATATAATAATGTAATAATTTGTCCAGTTATGTACGATTGTAAATTTTATGGCAGTTAACTTGAATAATAAACCAGTTGTCCGTGGTTTCAATTTCGCCTCGTCTGCTGTTTTGCTCAGAATTCGTGATGAGTTAAATCGAATACTCTCCTCGCAAACCTTCTACCAAGAAAACGATTATTTAAAGTGCATCAAGACATTATGAGGCAATGAGATGGGAATACCTTGTAAAAAACAGGGAAATATCTCTTGTAGTAGCTTAGAAATCAAGAAACAATTTCCAGTATAAAAACTACAAGTTTCCTAATACTACTACAAAAAACTTCCATCGGTAAAAGAAGCAAGACCTGTGTCCGTGAACGTACCAGTTTCTTTCTTGCAGCTTTGTACATTCCAGCAGTTCCACGAAGAATATTCCGCGATACAATAGAACATGCGCAGTAGTCCTCGTCTGGATGACAAGGACCTATATGTTCATAGGTTGAACAAGGTACAGAACTGAGGACCGAAATTAAGTAATGTTGTCCCAGATTCATATCTAAAAATAATGGTACGTCACACACGTGGGATGGATTTCAAGAATCGCCATCAATTCTTGTGTACTGAATTACCTAAAATGCGTTATAATGGAATAACGTCGGACGTACCATTTTGCTGAGGAAGGGATAGTACAATAGGTCAGCCACATTTGATATACACAAATATTAGTATTTTACTATTCGATTTTTCAGTTCATTGTTTCAGTTCAATATATCGGTTAAGTCTGCAGACGTTCGTCAGTCGCCAGCACTCTATTTTTTCGTAATATATCCTTTGGATGTATTTTCAAACTCTTTATATGATGTGGCGTATCGGAAGATGTTGCTAATGACAATTAGTGCTGAGTCATTATTGTGCTTTATCTGAAAGCAGCCACCAGTAAAACATTACGTACCCACACATTCCTAACGTGCAAAAACACAGAAGCAGTTGCAGCAGTGTGACAAGAGCGATAAAAAACAGACAGCGGCCTGACACAATACGTTGCTTGCTAGAGACCGAGGAAGAAACTGTAATTAAAGGCGTCGTACCTCGGGCAGCCGGCAGTCCGTCGGCGAGGAGAGAGGAGCGAGCGCCGCGCAGCGTGCAGAAACCAGCACTGGCGGCTTCTGCGGAGAGCCGGACGGACGTCAGCTGACCTCGAGGCAATGGGCGGTCGCCGCAATTGCTGGATGACACGTGACCCGCGCCAGTTCCAGCCGCGGCGGTCAACAAGTGGATCAGATGTCAGCCTCCCCACCTAATTCCTGCTACATCAATTTCTGTTGTTACATTCCTCACAAGTCATTATGCCTCAGAATGCTTAGCTATACAAGGTGACACGAGCTCTATCGACAAAATTTCGGGTTCTGATCGTGCATCGTTTTTGAGTATTTTGGTCTCTCGGAACCCGTGGTCACCAGTTGCTCATCACAGAACAGTTGCAATTCGTATTGTTTCTTATCCACATTTGACTTTGTACCTGAATTGCACTGAAAATACGTACGAAATACTGCGAATGTCGACTGACGCTCTGTGTGTCTTGTCTGCAGAGAAACGTGTCAATTCTCTCACGCTGCTTGATGTTGACAACAATAACGCATTTCCACTCTTCACCCATACGCCTGCATTCCGTCTTGTGTTACTTTGCACAGCATTGTTAATCATCCGTTAACAGTGCTAAACGGCAATATGGATGAGTCATGTGCCTTGTGTTTGGGTTCACTCAGTGCAGTGGAAGAGCGACACTACGACGCTATACTGATCTCTTTCGGCTTGACTGTACTTTCGCATCTGAGGGTTGTTGCATTACTCTGTGTTTTGAGTTTGCGTATTGAAGGCGTTTTCATTGGTGTGAAGGCTATTCATACATACACTACTGGCCATTAAAAGTGCTACACCACGATTATGACGTGATACAGACGCGAAATTTAACCGACAGCGAGAAGATGCTGTGATATGCAAATGATTAGCTTTTCAGAGCATTCACACAAGGTTGGCGCCGGTGGCGACACCTACAACGTGCTGTCATGAGGAATGTTTCCAACCGATTTCTCATACACAAACAGCAGTTGACCGGCGTTGCCCGGTGAAACGTTGTTGTGATGCCTCGTGTAAGGAGGAGAAATGCGTATCATTATGTTTCCGACTTTGATAAAGGTCGGTTTATAGCCTATCGCTATTGCGGTTTATCGTACCGCGACAGTGCTGCTCGTGTTGGTCGAGATCCAATGACTGTTAGCAGAATATGGAATCGGTGGGTTCAGGAGGGTAATACGGAACGCTGTGGTGTATCCCAACGGCCTCATACCACTAGCAGTCGAGATGACAGGCATCTTATCCGCATGGCTGTAACGGATCGTGCAGCCACGTCTCGATCCCTGAGTCAACAGATGGGGACGTTTGCAAGACAACAACCATCTGCACGAACGGTTCGGCGACGTTTGCAGCAGCATGCACTATCAGCTCGGTGACCATGGCTGCGGTTACCCTTGACGCTGCATCACAGACAGGAGTGCCTGAGATGGTGTACTCAACGACGAACCTGGGTGCACGAATGGCAAAACGTCATTTTTTCGGATGAATCCAGGTTCTGTTTACAGCATCATGATGGTTGCATCCGTGTTTGGCGACATCGCGGCGAACGCACATTGGAAGCGTGTATTCGCCATCGCCATACTGCGCATCACCCGGCGTGATGTTATGGGGTGCCACTAGTTACACGTCTCGGTCACCTCTTGTTCGCGTTGACGGCACTTTGAACAGTGGACGTTACATTTCAGATGTGTTACGACCCGTGGCTCCACCCTTCATTCGATCCCTTTGAAACCCTACATTTCAGCAGGATAATGCACGACCGCATGTTGCAGGACCTGTACGGCCCTTCTCGATGCAAAAAGTGTTCGACTGCTGCCCTGGCCAGCACATTCTCCAGATCTCTCACCACCTGAAAACATTGACGTTAACTGGTGGCCGAGCAACAGGCTCGTCACAATAGGCCAGTCACTACTCTTGATGAACTGTGGTATCGTGTTGAAGCTGCATGGGCAGCTGTACCTGTACACGCCATCAAGCTCTATTTGACTCAATGCCCGGGCTTATCAAGGCCGTTGCCCAGAGGTGGTTGTTCTGGGTACTGATTTCTCAGGATCTGTGCACCCAAACTGCGTGAAAATGTAATCACATGTCAGTCCTAGTATAATAGATTTTTCCAATGAATACCCGTTTATCATCTGCATTTCTTCTTAGTGTAGCAATTTTAATGGCCAGTAGTGTACAAATATAATCGGGGCAACAAACCGAATAAATCACAATTACATATTTACTGAGTACGCAGCCACCGAATATCAGGAGCTACTTGCACTGAGTTGACAAAAAGTCATTGGATAGCGGTACGCAGGTACACAGATCGGGGTAGCACTGTGTACACACGGTGTAAAATCGCAGTGTATTGGCGGAGCCGTGTATTCAGGTGATTCAAGTGAAGATATTTCCGACATGTTTATAGCCGCCCAGAAGGAATTAACAGACTTCGAACAGGGAATGGAAGTTGGAGATAGACGCATGGGACACTCCAGTTCGGAAATCTTAGGGAATTCAGTATTCCGAGATCCACAGCGTCATGAATATGTTGGGAAGACCAAATTTCAGGCATTACCTCTCACCACGGGCAACGAAGTGGCCGACGGTCTTCACTTGACGATCGAGAGCAGCAACGTTTGGGAAAAGTTACCAGTGCTAACAGACGAGCTTCACTCCATGAAATAACAGCAGTAATCAATGTGGGACGTACGACAAAGGTATCCGTCAGCACAGTTCGGCGAAATTTGGCGTTTGTGGGCCATGGCAGAAGACAACCGACGAGAGTGCCTTTGCTAACGGCACGATGTTGCCTGAACGCCTCTCCTGGGGCTTGTAACCGTATCAGTTGGACTCTACACGATTGCAAAATCGTGAACTGGTCACATGAGTCCTTATGTCAGTTGGTAAGAGTTAACGGTAGTGTTCGAGCGTGGAGCAGGCCCCACGAAGCCATGGATCCAGGCTCTCAACAAGGTGCTGTGCAACCAGGTGATGGCTCCATAATTGTGTGGGTTGTGTTTACAGGGACCGATCATTGACTGGAAATGGTTATGTTCAGCTAGTCGGAGACCAATTGCAGCCATTCATGGATTCCATGTTTCCAAACAATTGTGGAATTTTTGCCTATGACAATGCGCCACGTCACCGGGTCACAACTGTTCGCGATTGGTTTGTAGAACATCCTGGACATTAACAAGGGGTCAGTTCGTGCACAAAATAGTGCACCGCCAAAACTTTCGTAGTTGTGTAAGGATATAAAAGCAGCATTGCTCAGTATTTCTGCAGGGGATCCAACGACTTCTTGAGTCCATGTCACGTCGAGCTGCTTCACCTTGCCGGGAAGGAGGAGGTCCTACAGAGTATTAGGAGGAATCCCATGATCTTCGTAACCTCAGTATATACTGAAATACTAAGAAAACACCCAACAACTTTCAAAATTTTTTCGGTGGAACTTGGGTTCACCTACATAATTTCCACTTTTGTAGCTGCATCTTACAGGTTCGTTAGAAGTAAGTAGGAAGAGGAGCAACGAAGTTACTAAATGGTAATCAGAAGGTGGATTTACAGGTGGGGGGTGGAGGAGGTGGGAGTTCCCGAATTGGGAACAACAGTCCACAAATATGAAACTTCCTGACAGATTAAAACTGTGTGCCGGACAGAGACTTGAACTCAGGATCTTTGCCTTTCGCGGGAAAGTGCTCTTACAGTCCACAAATACCCTAAAACCGATCATTTCTCTCTAACATTATGAAATTAGGCATCGGACAAAGCAACTGCCATCTGTTACTTCAGCTGTGTGGTTCAGAGCTGAATATATAATGGCCACGACACTTTTCGTCTGGCAGGAAGAATCTGGTGTATTTCACACAGGAAATTTACTGTAGGATATATTTATGAAGGTAAGTGTCACATTTGCGAAGGAGGATGTGTGTAATATATTACTGGACTTGAGGAGTCGGTCCACCGCGAACGAAATAGCGTTTGAAGCAAGTAATGCCATAATGTTCATTATGTAGGTGGCCTAGTTAGATCTTAAATTTCTCTTCCAGTAAATGTAAATCTGTCTTCTGCATTGCCATTGACTGGGATTATATGGTCGCCCAAACTTCAATCGCTTCAGACAGACAGATGCTCCTATGTGCAAGGAGGTTGTGAGTGATTTCTCAACGGCCTGGCGGTCCATGTGTGGGCACGCATTGACGCGTATCAAAACAACTACACGTCTCAGCTTTGCATGCTGACGATGTTGAAGGGCGCAACTTCGTTTTGAAAGTGTTCGGCATCACACCTCAGATAATACTGATGTTCTTGACCGCATGGAATGTTTTAAAACCATGCCTGTTTGGTTCCTTATGCCGATTGCCAAATTCTTAATTTTCAAACACAACTGCCGTACTTTTCGTTCACTTATTTGTGAAATCCAGTAAATATCACGAATTCGCGGTGAATGTAAGCGACGTTGAGCCGTTTTATAAACCTGAATCACTTACCGTCATTTGGAGCTTTGATAGTACTCATATCCTCAGTTATTTCAACTCTTCACCTGCTACTGTGTCTAAAAATTTTTACTTGTGTGAAGTACGTAAATGTTAGTTAAGTGATACATATGCGTGATTACCAGTGCAGAGATATGTAAAGAAGCGTTACACGGAGTCGAAGACAATAAGCTGAAACAGACTACCTTAAATAGTCAGTTTCCTTCCAGCGAACCTCCATCCATACATTGAGCCATTATCACGTCGAGTTGCTACTGTTCGGTGACCTAGATCGGCTCTGCAATGTACTCGATTAACTCACTGTTTTTACCCTGTTGAGTGTTCGAAATGTGAGACCCCTTATTACCAGTGGCTTACACAGTAGACACAGGTTTTCTCCAATCGACATAAACCTTGCGTCAAAGATTCTTAACACGATAACAGTGACATGGTTTCGTAGTGTGCACCATTTATTTATTTATTCGGTTACTTATGACGGCATAATTACTGTCTCGTGGTCCTCTCTGACAATGAGATAGCTTAGGGTAAACAAAGTAGATGTACCTGATACCACAGAACAATCAGTGGTTTTACCTGAAAGTACACCGTTGAGAATCAATTAGAAACTGAAAGAGATGAGAAACGGGAAAGAAGAAAAGAGAAGAAAATTTGTTAAATCTTTGTAAAGTGTAGGATTGGAATTTGTTTTCCCAGGCCTAAGTAGAATTTCTACGGTCCTGTAGATTTACTCGTCTGCTGTTCAAACACAGTGCATGATTGCCTGTTTGCAGACGATAGACTTACCTGTAAGGATATGGATCATATTTCTTTCCCTGTCATGTTTACGTTCTCGCTTGAATGTAAAGACAAGGCGTTGGCGAAGTATTGATCGCCTGAATCCGAGCAGATGCTGACTGCTAGTTCTGCCGAAAGCGGAAATAATTCAAAGTCATTAAATCGAATAGTAACGCTCGTTAGAATTACATGCATCTTGTAGAAGGATGGATGAATAATATGTAAAGTATTGTGACTCTTACTCGCAACTAAAAATATTTATGAGCTAATTCACGAAGTCTTCAACCAGCTAATAACTGGTGGTGATGTAACAACCGATTTGAACAAGATGCATAGTAAAGAGTTGGAGAGGTGTTCTCTGTACGGAGTATGTATGTAATAAACATTTCAGCATCTCTTCGAGTAGTAGCTGGAGCTGAATAAGTTTAAAAACAACGTAAAAACAACGTAAACTTCGTTGCTGGGTGAAAGATTCATTCTGGAAAGAAAACTTTACCTGTGGTTAACCCATTTCTCCACTAACCCCTGTTATCGTAGTCAGACATCTACCCTGTCTAATCTTAATTTAGTAGCCAATATTACAAATATTTATTGTGTATCATTTCAATGGCATATTCTTGAGATTTTTGTATAATTCTCATAAATGTATCATTTTTTCTGAAGAATTATTTTTTGCCCTGTTCAAAACTCACTTTTAACTAAGCTTGTTTTAAGCGTCTTATGTAATCACGCTAACAGAATAGCAAGTTAGTCCATCTTTCATACTCAATCTCCACAAAAACAGTTGTTTAATACATTGTTATTTTCATTCCATCCCATCTCATTTCGTTTGGTTTCCTTTACTTTAGATTCTGACTTTCCCTATGTTGTTTCTCAAATGTTTTGTTAATAGTATATTGTAATCCGTGAATTTTCAGAATTTCTCTCTTCCTTTCATACTTTTACTACTGTTTGAAAATAGCTTTCATTTTCTTTTCGGCAGGGAAGATAAGCAATAAGAGGTCGCACAAACGGCGTGAGTGATACATTTCGTTCGCAGTTGTTTCCCCCCTTTAGTTATAAACGCTTTTAATATTAAAAACAGTTAAGTCATATCTACTTCCTTTGAACCCTGTTTTTTTGTGAAATTGTTTGAACTCTTTCCTGAATCTACAGACGTCTTGAAAGTACAAATACGTTCTTCAGGCAACTGTTAAAAGCTTCAGCATATCTGTAGAAATACGTGATGAGTGGTCTACCTGGTGTTGTTTGAGTCGGTGTTGTGAAGCTGAGTACTTACGGTTCTTATTTTTTTTTTTCAATTCATTCAGTGTACTCCATGTTAGGTTTGAAATGTGATGTTGCGTTTGTAAAACAAATTTTCCTACTGTGAAAACTGTCTTATGACAGAAACCGATCGTGAATAATTTGAGTTACAAGTCAGCATTGCGTTCATCATACATTTCAACGAATGTCTTGAAAGTAATCTGGAGCCCCGTAATTCTCTTCGATCAGAAAATTTTTGGTCCTGTTAGCAACTGCTTGTCAGAGACCTCAGGTACTACTAAAAATGTCAGTCATATTACACTTATTTCATGTTTCGTGTATTTCTCTAAAAACCATTCAAAGACGAATGTCATAAAGTATACGTGATGGTATCTTGTAAGTGTTCCCAAACTCAACAAAACGGCAGATGAATGAGGTGTAAACTCTCTATGTTGATGGAAGATCTGAGTGGGAAGCTGACCTGTAACGCTTCACTAACTAACGAAAGCGCTTCCTTTTTTTCTGTAATTAATATGTAAGATAAGAAGGTATTTCTTTAGTTGCGATTAATTCTCGACTGACTTCACCCCTGCCGATCTAGGAGGCAGTGTTAGCTTTCTTTTGGAAAGTTTCCAGAATAACCATTATTAAGGCAGTGTTGTCATTACCCTTTTGGTACGTCCTATTACTTTGACACTACAATAGTTATGTGAGGAAGAGAAGGTGATAAAACTCAATAATCTCATTAACACAGCTTGCCAATTGATGAACATGTAGCAATACCGTAGACCACCATTTGGAAGGACTCTGCTTTAAATTTTCCGTGTCTGTGGAGACCATAAAGTACCAAAACCGCTGAGAATTCGCCGTTTCTGAGGCTCGTCTCCTCAGATGAGCAGCAAGGTCGAGAACGACGTTATGCATAGAAAATAGGCGACAAGGGTTTCGTCTTTGCATCGGCTATATTTTTCCGTCGAAGATCTGGAAATAGAGGAGAGTTACAGGAAATCTTCGGAGTTGACTTTTAGCAACATACAATACTATCAAATTTAGTTAATTTAAACTGAAAATCAACAGTGCTATAATTTGGGATGTATATTTAGTTACTTGTGACAGTATAAATCTGCGGATGCTAAATCTTTCCTCTCAAGACCACAACGTCTCGCATCCTGAGAACTGGCTATGTCAGATGTAGCCACATGCGCTGTGTCAAGTCAAGTCCACGCCGGAGGCCTCATCATAGTTGTATGCACAATGAACTGTAGACAGCAAATACACCGAGTTATCTGCCGGCGCTTCCGTTTCTTTGGGCGACAGCTCGGCGTCTGAAGAACTGTAGTTTGTTCACAATATTGTTCATAATACGATAAAATGGTAATTTCATCATTATCGTGTTTCCCCTTGCACGTGTATCAACATGGATCACAAAGTAATGAATTTCCATACTCTCAGACGCCATATGTCGCCCACATAGATGACTATTTCTTTTTTATATAATTTTCGTTCTCTACCCCTCCCCCCACCTCTCAGAGGTAGAGTGCACTGTTGGATTTCTGATTTATTGTACGAGTACAGTCAGGTACTTTACATGAAATTTTCCGTCACTGCATTTGCCTTACACTGGAGGGAAAACGCCGGAAAATTTTGGTCGGGTATTATGGATTTGAGTTATTTTTAATTCATCTCTGTGAAAATTCTTCCCACATAAAATTATGATCCAGAGCATATATAAGTGTAATCGTTATGTGTATAACAGAGTGAAGTGAATGAGTTGGTCGATGTGTGCGGTGTAGTTATATAGGTACCAGTCGCCGATGGGGTTTGCTGTAAATTTCACCAAGACAAAATTTATCCATTGGTTTTTATTAACCATTCGATTCTTCGTATTTCCGGGTAAATTGTCAGCTATCTTTAAGAAACCCAAGAACACTGATCAACGTCTAGTTTATATCATATGGCTTTCTACTCTCTTTCATAGCGTTTATCCCGTCGTAGGGGCCCACTGTTTTCAGTATTCCGTAAATTCACTTTTATTTTAACTGAAAAGTAATTTATCAGAAATGTTTATGTGAAAACTCTTACAGCTATTTAACCAAAACAACCTTACTAAAATCTAAGTCTTGATGCTTCACGTCTACACATTTTTTTCTGGGTATTGTTCCCTGGAGACGAACACGTTGCTCCCAACGAGAAACAGGTCTGTTGATAACGTCACTATAGAATGTTAGACTTTGTTGATGGAGTCTGCTTGGGCCGTTTCATCACTATTACAGTGAAGTCCTCGAAAGTGCCCTTTAAGTTTTGGAAGTACATGAATATCGGATGGGGTCAAGCCGGGACAGTATGGAGAACAATCGATGACAGTGATCCCAAGTCGTCGGATTGCGCAGATGTTGCAGCGCTCTTGTGTGGTACGCGATTGTCATGCTGAAGCGGAGGGTGCTCCAAGTATGGACGAACTCATCGAATTCGAAACTCGATTACAGCACGATGTTTCTAAAGCATCGACATAGATACGTTACACACTGCTACGTTACACGCTACAATTCAGAGCCCTCTAGCGGTAGAGGGCTGCAGATATGTATAAGAAAGATGCAGAATGTTAATAACGTTTGTGTTATTTGAAAAGCTTTAAGAATTTTCACATAAAAACTTCGGAAGCATTACTTTTCAGCACCCTCTTGTATACAAACAGGAAACATTTTCCTTTATTTTCGATAATGTTAGTAGCACGTTGTTCATATTTAAAGCGATTTTTTCTCAGTTTCTGCTTCAGCTATGCCTTAGCACATAGAAAACACGTCTTTTGTAACTCAGTGTTTTATTGGTGTCTACGAAGTATGATTCACCTTTTTCTGCTAGGTTCGTCAATAGTTTATAATATCAAAAAAATTATTTTATTACACAATTTTTAAAGTAATCATGCAGTGATTGTGGACAGACTGTTTGAGGACATATTTTCGAATCTAACTGACAAAAATCACAGTCACATACTTGAAAATAGTTGCGCAATTTAAATGAGTAGCCAAGAATAATTAAAGATATCCTGTCAAAATAAGTTTGTGGAATAACTTTCTTTATGTTACAAACACCGAAGATTCCTAGCATGAACCGGTGAAACATGATTGGCACATAAAGTAAAACATTGTTGTAAGAGACATTACGTATTATTCGTATGTTAAAGCATAACATTTCAATGTTTGTTCGTATTGGTTTGTTGCAGCTCTCCACCCTAATTTGTGCTGTGAAATCTACGCATTTCCGCATAACTACTGAAATCTACAACTTTAACTTCCCAGACTTCCCTCCGGTACCAAATTGACAATATCTCGATGCCCTCAAGATGTGTCGCATCGATAGATCACTTCTTTTAGTAAAGTCGCACCAAATCGCCCAGTTTGATTTAGTAGCCCTTCATTATTTATCCGGTCTACCCACGAAATCTTCAGCATTCAGCTTACATTACAAACGTTTCTATTCTCTCTTGTCTGCATCAATTCCGAACGAGGCTACACTCCAAATACATATCTTCGGTACAGACATCTTAATGCTTATATTTCATGTTAACAAATGTTCCTTCTTAAGAAACGCTTTTCTTGCAATTATCTGTATCCAATTTTATATACACTATAGATCGGTCTCATTCCATTATTTTTCTGCCGAATAAGCAAAACGCATCTGCTACTTTTGGTGTCCCATTTGCTAGTCGAATTCTATCAGGATAACCTGATTTAATTTGACTACGTTCCATTAACATTCTTTTATTTTTGTTGATACTCATTTTAGGTGCTCATTTCAAGTCACTATCCGTTCCATTCAATTGATCTTCAGAGTTCATTGTTCACAATATGAAAATTATGACACTGCTGACCTTAAAGTTTTATTCCTTTTACAATTTTCTCCTTGTTTCATTTGCTGTGTCCCCAATATACAGATTGAATATCGTCAGGAATAAGGTTCAACCAACAGTTGCTTCCCTTTCATTTCTGTCTCGTATAGCTGCATTTTAGTTTCTGTACACGTTAGAGATAACGTTTCGCCCCCTATATTTTATTCCTTCTACTTTCAGAATTAAATAATGCAATGTGGTACTAAAATTTAAAGTCTCGGATTTACGTATGTCTTTCAGTGACGGTCTTGAAATGTAGGTATTAGCAATACTGGGAAAAATCAGCAAAATTGTAACAAATAGATCCACAATTGCAACCAGCAATATTTCGTCGTACACTTGTATACTTGCAGAAAATTTCATTGCCAAAACACTCTGTTGCTAACGAAATTGCAAATATCACATCAACTGTAGTGTTAAAGTTTTTGACTTTACTTTCGGCTTATAAATTATATTAATTATGATATTTAGTCTGACCTGATTTAGGACGATACTCCACCAACCTGTTTTGTTTTTCCCGCTATTTTCAAGCAACACAATTGACCTTGTCACATGTCACAGGAGATCTGAAAATTATACATACTGGGCTCTAATACCTGGACAATAGGAAACAAGTTTTTTTCTAGTTTACCACCACTTTTTTAGACACACAGTTGATTTCAACAAATGTCGTAGTAGATCTGGCAACCATGCAGGCTGTTCACATATACCCAACCTTCTAATGCTGATCTGACAGCTTCTGCGTCGTCTTTCGATATAGCTAACACTTCCTCCTGTATCGTCAATACAGTCAGTGACATCACCTTCTGTACTCATTGGCTCATTTAAGTACAGGTTGTTTTCATACAAATCTTGGAAAAAGAAAAGTTTTATCACATTTGTTGCCATATTTCCTATCTTGATACATCTTTTTACAAACCACATTCTGTTTCTCATTGGCCAGTACTGATTTAGTAATTCTTTTTGAAATACTTCATATGTTTCACATATGGCCAATCCTCATTTCCCATGTGCATGGTTCTTCTTCCATAAGTAGTGTCACAAATCTAATATTTCTGTTGGCATCCCACAGCTCTGGTAATACCATCTCCTATTCAGACTAAACTACTTAAAATTTGCCAGGTTGATAAATAATTCCTTAAGGGGAACCGGAACAATCCATCTCCTCCATGTTAATTTTATGAAATTGAAGGAACATTTTTTTCTGAAACCATTAAACATATTGCACTGAAATTTGGACTACATGTTCAGTGAGTATTTCTCTACAAAGTCATAATGCCATGTTAAGAAATATTTATTGGTTTTTGTTTTACAATATTTTAAACATATCCTTATTTTTTCTCTATAATTTTGCACTTTTTCTTTTACAACTCTCGAATTATACAATTTTTTTTACAATTTGTTATAAAAATGAAGGAAAAGAAATAAACAATATTGTGTATAAATTTCATTCATATACTGTAACCATATTTTGAGAAAATGTTCCTCAAAGATGAAAATTTAAAGTTATGGGAAATGGCTTCCAAAGTTTTTTATTCCATTCCTGCCCCATGATGGATTATCAGCATCCTCTTCTATTTCCAGTGTTAGTTTCCTTTTCACTGGTCTTTCCTTCCCTTTAGCTGCATATTTTATTCTTTTGTCTCTTCTTCCCGCTCCTCTTAGTCTTTCTTCATCAATTAGGCGCATTGTGGAAATGGTGTTGTGTCCTGGTTGGAAACCTAAACGCTTCAGCACATCACATTTGATAATATTTCCTTCATTGTATGTTGCCATTGCATCATACACTCCAAAATGCAATGTTTTTATCTGTACAAACACTCTTTTGGGAATCCTAATCCAAATTAAATTATTTATACTTTCATTTGGATTTTGTGTTTTCCCATGAAAACATTTTTCCAATAAACTTGGCTGTTATAAATCTCTGAATATGGTCTTAATTACATCAATTACAGCATTTGGCAAAATGTTTTTATGGGCATATTCCTTTCCTGATTGGTGCTTACACCATGAGTCATTACCTGTGGGGCACAGTGCATTTGTGGGTGCTCATTTGTTGATGCTCTCTTCATATGCTCAATGCTTCTTGTATTTTGCTTAATTGCCCACCCACAATACCTCTGCAATCTATCAATTGCTTCATCTGTCAATCTTCTTCGTCCTCCAAGGGTCTTACCATCACTAAGCTTCTGGGATCCCAATGACTGCTTTAGTTTGAGCAAGTGAGCCCCCATGTGCTTCTGCACATGTCCAATGCACTCCTGTTTTTTAATGTGAATTTCATTGCCATTAGGTTTGAGTTCCTCTACAGCTTTATATCCCTTAGAATCACCATCTCCTAGATAGTTAGTGTATCGTACATTATATCACTCCTGTGACCTGGAAAAAATTGCTTTCACTCCATCTGCTTCCATCGCTCCACTCGTGCCGCGAAAATTTGCTTCACAACTTTCACTATATTCGTCCTTGGTATTGCCCTTACATCTACAATGTTTTGAGAGAATAGCAACATCAACCACTTTGCAACTGTCTCCACTGGTAGCTGTCACAACTACATTTAGAGATTTGTGACCTCTACATTGCCATGATCCATCTAAAGCAACAGATAAATCTCTACAATTCCCATGATCTGTTACAGCTTCTTCAACTGCTTTCTTCATTGTTGCTTGAGCAATATCTTCAGCAGAAGATCCCACCAATTCATTATAAAATCCTAACTTGGTTGGTGGTTTTGGCAAGCTCATAATTCCACATAACATTGTCCCTGCACCACTGCCCTTGCCAATGCAACGCAAGCCATACACTAGCCTAACGTTTGTATCATACACCTTCTTTCCACTATTATCACTACGAGGAATACTGTTAGAATTAGAAAACGAAACTTCTGCAGCACATTTGTTACACTTCCATGACATTTTACGTGCCAAACCAATGTGTGAAGTTATTTTCAATTCCAGTCCTCTTTCTTAGCAAACTTGGCATAATACGTTATGTTTCAAAATATTAGAGAGCAAGGAAATGTTAATTATTTCATTCAAATCGTTACTGTCACTATCATTGTTTCCAAATTTTTCTTTCCTGTCACAAAGTTTCTTGCTGGAAGAAGTTCTATCACATTCATTTGGAGTAGGCGGTGAAGCAGTCTGAGCAGCATTTCCCTTCGAAACAACAAAAGATTTCTTCTTCCACTCATTATGCCTTTTCTTAAACACTCGACTGCTGAAATGTGGCATATTGATATCCACAAACCAAATACGTAAAACAGTTAAGAGCAAAATTCATCACATACGCAAAATGGAACAGGTAAACAACACAAAGCAAACTCCACAAGTCAGCACAGACGGTATAGCGTTTATGTGTAGCGATATGAACAGTCACTTGTCACAGAGATAAAACCATACAACGTTGGAAAACGAAACACTGTCTAATTTCGCAAAGATAACCTGCTTGCAGCTAGCGAGCGCCGCCGTCAGAGGTGACACAACAAGCTGCCCGTCAACTTTGCAGCGATAAAAAGCACACTTAGAATTTACTTAGAGGGGTGAAACTTGTTTTATTCAGAAACCTCCATATAATTTTATACCGAAAAAAAACCAATAAACTTTAATTTTGTCATTTTCATCGTTCCAGCTCCCCTTAACTTGTATTCCTAAGAGATGGCTCCCATATACGCAATCACCAAGTAAAAGGGATTTAACCTTGCTTTCCAGTTTTTGTCCCACTTTTGTTTCACTGTTCTCATATCACAAACATTGTCCACATGCTCTTTACATGGTTTCTGTTCTGAGTTAAGACGCGAAACATTTTCACTTGTGTCATATTAGAAACAATTTGTCAACTCACATCTATTCGCACATCATTGATATGTTTTGGTCCTCCTTATATTGCTGGTCACAGTCTTCCATTTGATGAATAATGCATATTGATACTGTTTCTATATCCTTTTTGCGTTCTTCATCTACTCTCCGCATCTCTTCCCTGAGATCTTCTGTGATTTGGTCCAGTTTCCGATCTTGTTTCTCAAGCCTTGAGCCAAATTTCTGAAATTCTGGCGTGAGCTCTTCACGAACCTTTTGAATCTCTCTAAGGGAAATTATCTGAACTTCGTTAGTTTGTTTAAAAGCTTCCACAAGTTTCTCTTGAGTTTTGGTCCAACTTTGTTTAATATCTTCCTTAATACCCTTTGCAATTTTTTTCTATCTCTGGGCAGCTGTAATTTAATTTTTTTAATGTCCTTCCGAAAGGTGCATGTTCTGTCGATCATTTGCTTCCTGGGCCTGCGCAACATTTATCATAAGTTGCTTCATTATTGCACTCATATCTATCTCTTTATCTTGCACTTTTTGTTTGGCAATGTTATAGTCTGTAAACAAGTCCACATTCCAAATTCTCACATCGTGTATCATAATAGCGTCACCTCGGCTATGATAAGTTGATACCTCATTGTCAGCCAGCGCAGTTTCACAGTTAAACACTGCTGGTAAACTGTAACCATCTAGTACCTCATCGCCTACCACGTCTGCCTTGACCTTCTTCACATGCACCTCCTCAACTTCCCTTCAATAAACCTACTAAATAAGCCATACCCGTATTCGCATTTGTAGCTCAAATGGTTCAAAAGGTTCTAAGCACTATGGGACTTAACATCTGAGGTCATCAGTCCCCTAGACTTAGAACTACTTAAACCTAAGGACAGCACACACATCCATGCCAGAGGCAGGATTCGAAACTGCGACCGGAGCAGCCGCGTGGTTCCGGACTAAAGCGCCTAGAACCTCTCGGTCACAGCTGCCGGCTACTGGTAGCAGCTGCTACAAATTTTTTTCTGTCATTTCCGTAAGTTGCACTAACTTCACTCGCGTGGCCCACTCTTACCGTGCAAACAACCATCCAACTTAACAGCAATTCAGATTGACAACGCCGAAATACAACACCAGATATGTTCTGACATTGATAAATACACAGTATGTTCTAACAGCAGTCTGTAACATTTAATTGTCAACCAAAACTATTCTATAAACGTTAACATTCAGGTCTACTTGGAGTAGCCAGAGCTGTCAATTGGTTTCATAAAAGCCCCAAATGTGTGAAAGAAAAACGTTTCGAAAAATTTAGAACTGTCCGTAAGAGTCAATACACCATTACCAAGGGAGATTTAAGACAGTGGGTCTTCTGAACTGCAGGTGACGTCAACATTACTGATGTCCAGGTTTTTATATCTGGTGAAACTGGATTGAAAAGGAAGTCGGAAAATTACGAAAATTACTTCAAGCAAACATGTAGAGGCGATGTCATAGATAGGAAAAACTACAGGGTGGTCCACTGATCGTGATCGGGCCAAATATCTCACGAAATAAGCGTCAAACGAAAAACTACAAAGAATGAAACTTGTCTATATTGAAGGGGGAAACCAGATGGCGCTATGGTTGGCCCGCTAGATAGCGCTGCCATAGGTCCAACGGATATCAACTGCGTTTTTTTTAAAATAGGAACCCCCATTTTTTTTATTACTTATTCGTGTAGTACGTAAAGAAATATGAATGCTTTAGTTGGACCACTTTTTTCGCTTTGTGATAGATGGAGCTGTAGTAGTCACAAACATACGGCTCAGAATTTTAGACGAACAGTTGGTGACAGGTAGGTTTTTTAAACCAAAATCAGTACGTGCGTACGTTTGAACATTTTCTTTCGGTTGTTCCAATGTGATACATGTACCTTTGTGAACTTATCATTTATGAGAACGCATGCTGTTACAGCATGATTACCTGTAAATACCACATTAATGCAATAAATGCTCAGAATGATGTCCGTCAACCTCCATGCATTTGGCAATACGTGTAACGACATTCCTCTCAACAGCGAGTAGTTTGCCTTCCGTAATGTTCGTACATGCATTGACAATGCGCTGAAGCATGTTGTCAGGCGTTGTCGGTGGATCACGATCGCAAATATCATCAACTTTCCCCGAAGAATGAAATCTGGGGACGTCAGATCCGGTGAACTTTCGGGCCATGATATGGTGCTCCGACTACCAATCCACCTGTCGTGAAATATGCTATTCAATACCGCTTCAATCGCATGCGAGCTATGTGCCGGATATCCATCATGTTGGAAGTACATCGCCATTGTGTCAAGCAGTGAAACATCTTGTAGTAACATCGGTAGAACATTACGTAAGAAATCAGCATACATTGAACCATTTAGACTGTCATCGATAAAATGGGGGCCAATTATCCTTCCTCCCACAATGCCGCAACATACATTAACCCGCCAAGGTCGTTAATGTTCCACTTGTCGCACCCATCGTGGATTTTGCGTTGTCCAGTAGTGCATATTATGCCGGTTTACGTTACTGCTGTTGGTGACTGACGCTTCGTCGCTAAATAGAATGCGTGCAAAAAATCTGACATCGTCCCGTAATTTCTCTTGTACCCAGTGGCAGAACTGTACACGACGTTCAGAGTCGTCGCCATTCAATTCCTGGCGCATATAAATATGGTACGGATGCAATCGATGTTGATGTAGCATTCTCAACACCGACTTTTTTGAGATTCCCGATTCTCGCGCAGTTTGTCTGCTACTGATGTGACGATTAGTCACGACAGCAGCTAAAACACCTGCTTGGGCGTCATCATTTGTTGCACGTCGTGGTTCACGTTTCACATGTGGCTGAACACTTGTTATTTCCTTAAATAACGTAACTATCCGGCGAACGGTCCGGACACTTGGATGATGTCGTCCAGGATACCGAGCAGCATGCATAGCACACGCTCGTTGGGCATTTTTATCACGATAGTCATACATCAACGTGATATCGACCTTTTCCGCAATTGGTAAACGGTTCATTTTAACACGGGTAATGTATCACGAAGCAAATACCGTCCGCACTGTCGGAATGTTACGTGATACCACGTACTTATACGTTTTCGGCTATTACAGCGGCGTCTACCACAAAGCGAAAAAAGTGGTCCAACTAAAACATTCATATTTCTTTACGTACTACACGAATATGTAAAAAAAATCCGGTTCCTTTTTTAAAAGCCGCAGTTGATATCAGTTGGACCTATGGCAGCGCCATCTAGCGGGCGAACAGTAGCGCCATCTGGTATCCCCCTTCAAGCTAGACAAGTTTCGTCCTTTGTAGTTTTTCGTTTGACGCTTATTTCGTGAGATATTTGGCCCTGTCACGATCAATGGATCACCCTATGTAGAGGAATTCGTAGCCGAAATGAACACGAAGCTTCTTGCTGTGTATAAAGCCAATCAGTCAGTTTTCATGCAAGAACGGTACGCAAACCGCACTTTGTCATTTTTAGCGAAAAAAGACATAGTGGCTTGTGCAGTCAATGAATGCTATGACACAATCTTATACAATAGCGCCATTGATAAGTATCGGTGGATTTCTATTTTTGCAGCTCTGTATCTGTGTTTGAAAATCTAAACGAATATTAGTACAAACATTTAAAAAAAGGCTGTTAAGGGGCAAAAATCTTGTTATCAGTATAGTACAATCTGGAAATATGGGAGAGGAAAAATTTCATTATTACATCCGTAACGTCTTCTCACTACTTGCAGTAAGTAATTCATTGCTTTGGCTGACTCTTTGCCTCAAATAACGAGATTTCTGTCCAAGGGTGTCAACATGATCGTTTGTGGGGGAGGGGATAGGGAGGGATATTGACCTGGGGCTTAGAGTATTTTTAATATTGTGGATGACACAAGACGACTTGTAAGTAGCCATAAAAAATTCTAATTCCGACTCTGTTGAAAACCTACATAATACCGACTTTTCTCGTGAGTGAAACATCTGTCTACATTGTATTTTTTCCTTCTGTCTTAGTGACGATGAAGAGACTGTTAATATAATTTGGATTCTAACCACAACTAACAGTGTGATTCAGAGTCTATGTAAAGAAGTTTTTCAACGATGTAAATCATTTTTCAGTAAACTTGTGAGTAATATAATTTCTGATAGCTCTTTGTCATTTCAATTTATCAGCAGAATACTATTCTTAAACTTCAGTCATTTGCACATTATCAGTTTGCGTCACCACGTTTTACGAATTTGATCAAGAATCCCATGTCCACGGCACAATACGCAGAACAAAGCCCAACCATTTCTTACCCCATTCCAATTCCTTCTAAACAGAACTAGTAATTACTGCGAAGTACCTCAATTTTTTAATTTTTTTTTTTTGTGCCTGATAATGAAAAAAGTTGAGTTTTGTCACCCAAAACGCATTTATGTAACGTCTACATGGAATAATCAAGGAACTGTTTCATCGTCAGTAAAATGTACTTCATTCAAAATTAAGACCTCAGTTACAGGAATTATTATAAAATATTTAATGTCAATAAATTAAAGTCCGGATTTATGGAAGTAGTCTGTCATGTAATATCACACACTGTCCTTAAATCTGCAACGGTTTAGCTGACAATATGAAATGCAAGTTACTCAGAAAATTTGTGATTTCAGACTTTTTTTGGACTAGTTAAGTGTTTAAATTTCGCCTGCGTGCGCTTTGGACTTCGCCAATGTGGCGCTGTGTCCTCTTGTCACGGCTGCCAGTGCATATTCACAGATTCGCACGCTAGGCAGGAAAGGCTGCACAAACCGCTGCTACAAGCGGTTCTTCGTGCAGCACAAATGAGTACTTGAACAATTTTATTACGATACTTGCATAGTGCCTTGGCAACTAAAATTTCGCAACACACTCCAGCCTATTTGTGAGTTGCGGATTTTAATAACACCAGTGCCTGAATAGAAGAGTCAAAGGATCATTTAAGGTCTTTTGGTGGATTCAGCGGTGTGGCAGCCAAGCGTTGATGTAAGGAGAGGATTAACGGCAGGTACTAGTGATTATATAAGGATGAAACAAATCATTTCTGTCATTTAAACTGCAACAGAAGCAACAACTTGTATGCAACTGTACGATGATATTTGAGATTTATTTTACAGAGTAAAGCCTGATTGGATTTACTTAGAACAGAAGCACACGAATCAATGAAGGATAGAATGTGGCCACCACAAGATAATGAGAGGGTGATCTCAAAACAACTGTTAGTAAGGTATTGCTGCTGTGACACAAGGAATGATGTTGTAAATTTTACTTTCTGTCTCTGTATTAAAAGTCTCAAGTTCAGTCCCGGAAGTAATAAAGCATTTAACTGCCATGACCAAATGTACCAGTACCATCACCACTGAAAGACATGCGACATGAAACAAAAACACAAGGACCAGTAAGCAGGTTGTTTCGGGCAGTTCCTCGGACAGCTTTATTATTTATTCCGACCAAGTCTGACGGCAAATAAAGACTCTTGATCAACATGTACACTGTAGACCACTGGTCTTAACCACAGCCACAGCAATGTGAATTTGCTGATAAGGACCTTGATAAATCGCGTTACACTTTGATATGCTTTTGGCGTTATCTACGCGTAAAGAAGGAAAGGTAGTCCAGCAGAAGGTACTTTTATTTGGGTGAAATGGCATGGTACCACAGAAGAGTTTAGATGAACTGCTGATGTAACATTTTATTATCAATATTAATTAACGTTGACACTACCTATCCATACGATTTAGTTAATAACATCGATCAGTATACTCAGTTGCTTGTCGCAAGCACGACTGTGTCTTCGCGGCGCTCGGCTCGAATCGGCCCTAAGGTACGGAAGCCGTGGCAAACGTTTTCTGGGTACTAAACTGAATATCTTGAAAGATCTTCCTTCTCACATTGGTATATCATGTTTACATGTGCGTAGTTAGTGCCCAGCATTTCATTCTGTATTTATTTATTTCGTTTCGGAATGATTTGATGATTCTATAAGGTTTCTTGTTAAAGTGCTTATCTTAGTCTTATCGATACTTCCTTTTTATAACATGATGTTTGAAATTCTTGTTTGTGGAGACACTTTTATGATTGTAATGATATCCTACTATAACCATGTCCTTACCTTTATTGTGTTACCTGGGGAATCTCTTGTGTTTCGTTTAGAGTAGGGAACAATTTATTCTTGTTGTGTATTAATTATGTTCTAAAGTTACATTGTCATATTTATCGAATACTGTTTACTGAATCTTTCCATTTGCTATTACCATGTATATTTTGACATTGACTACAATGCCTATTGCCTTAATATTTACTAACAATTGCTAACCTTTCTGGAGGAGATAACTGAGTTCTCTATGTGAATGACTGTGACGAACGAGTGTATTTGCTAGCAGCAAGTAATACACGTAGTTGGTGTAGCGGGCGCTGTAGTTAGAGTAATTGGGCATAGATTGGTGCAGTGAAATGTAATATACTTGGCTAAATTTGAAGATGTGGAGCAGTAGGGAGCTGGCAGGGTGAGTGGTAAGTTTCTGGGTCAATAAAAGCGTATTTATTAACTTTAGATAGCATATTTATTAACATCAAATAGTAAATACTTAATGTCGAAGCTCTTATGATTCGCGACAAAGGTATTTGCAAGACTGAATAAATATTTCAATTCTCCACCGTGACAGTAACTCAGAAATACGGTTGTCACTATAATTTTACCACCACAGACAAACACACGCTTAATAACACCTTGAACACCTCACATATTAAAATATATAGAATTCCTGAATTTTAAAAATAACCAAGGCCTTCTGGCAAATAAATAACTAAGAATTAAAAAAATAAAAAATAAAAGCAATGGCCAATTACAAATTAAAATCTGCAATAAGTGAAGCGTCTCAAATAGTGCTTAGCATACACACCAAGCCAGACTGGAATATAGGTGAAGCCCACTGAGAATAAGAAAATTAAAGTCAAAATTCGCCGGCAGTGACCAGTTACAAGTTTGAGACTGAAAACCGTCTCACAGCGCTACTAGCGAAGATTGATTTTACTTTCTCTAATCAAAAGGAACCGCCACCAACGACTACGTACAATTAGGCTTAGCACAAGCAACTTGGAGCAATAACAAACAAAAGTGGAGTAGCAGAGACAGGCCGCTAATGGGATCTTACAACCTAGATATTTAAATAAAAGGTCTTCTGGCACCAAAGCAATAAATCGTCTAAAACGCCTTGTGGCAACAAGCAGATAATTTTTTTAAATAAAAGGGAATTCTTGATAATCATACAGAAATGATTAACAGGTAACGCCGCTGAATGGCCAGAAACAGTAGATACAAACTTCTTGTATTAACCTTCGTCCGCTTGCGCAGCAGAGATAATCAGAACAATAGGCAACAACAGAAAATAGTGGCAAAATCGTAAAGTGTCAGACTGACAGAAAATATGCCTCAGGCATTCCAAATTACAACTGGAGCA
Organism: Schistocerca americana; assembly: GCF_021461395.2. Taxonomy (NCBI): domain Eukaryota; kingdom Metazoa; phylum Arthropoda; class Insecta; order Orthoptera; family Acrididae; genus Schistocerca; species Schistocerca americana. The sequence continues at coordinate 657,670,286 of NC_060120.1, read as the reverse complement.
CACAGATTTAACTAGCTGGCCAGTTGCGTTAATAAGAAGAGACAGACACCTTTATTAGCCAGTGCGTTCAGAAACTAAATAGCACGCCGTTGTGACTTTTTGTTTTGTATTAGTTGTCAGTTAACAGACTTGATAGCAGACACATAGAATTATACAGCGAGGCCACCTTCCAGGCTTCGTTACCATGTACCGACGTATGTACACTACCAATAGTAATTGTAGTCCTATGCTCTCCTGCAACATACGTAATTTACTAATCAAGTTCCTACCAACACAGGAACATATAAGCAAATCAGTTTGACAGCATAGCCAAAGTTTTAAAATAAATCTCTTAAGAATAGCAACATACCACCTGAACTTGTGCGAGCGTCAATGAGCTACGTATCTTCAGTAAGTACGGCAACCGCTCGCCTGGTACATTTACTAAGAAAATTCAGCAAATAGCATACGCTCGCAGCAATTCATGATGGTTGAGTGGCTAGTGGCTCGAATTCAGACAGGCATCTCAGCGCCAACAGTTATCCGGCCCTGTTTCCGCTTCTGCCGCAGCTATCAATCCGCTGGGATGTCCGCAGCAAAAGGAAACCCCGAAGAGGTCACCGAGGTGACACAAGTCATGGTATACCTCCTAATATCTTTTGTCCAGCTTAGAGCAGTAACTCGACGTGGCATGGACTCAATAAGTCGTTGGTAGTCCTCTGCAGAAATATTGAGTCTCGCTTCGTCTATAGCCGTTCATAGTTGGGAAAGTGTTGCCGGTGCAGGATTTTGTGCACGGACTGACCTCTCCATTATGGCCCAGAAATGTTCTATGGCATTTATGTCAGGTGATCTGGATGTCCAAATCACTCGCTCCAACTGTACACAAAGTTCTTCAACCCAATCGTGAACAATTGTCGCCTGGTGACAATTCCATTGTTATTTTGGTACACGAAGTCCATGACTCGCTAAAAATGGTCTCCACGTAGCCGAACATAACCATTCCCAGTCAATGATCGGTTTAGCCGGACCAGAGGACCAAGTCGTTTCTGTGTAAACACAGCCACACCATTATGAAGCCACCACCTGCTTGCATATTGACTTGTTGACGACTTGATCAATAGCATCGTGGGGTTTGCACAACACTCGATCCCTACCGTTTACTCTTACCAACTTAAATCGGGTCTCATCTGGCCAGTCGTCTACGGTACAACCGATAGGACTTGAGCCCAGAAGAGGCGCTGCAGGAAACGTCGTGTTGTTAGCTACCATAGCCCATTAACGCAAAATTTCGCCACACTGTCCTAACACTTAAGTTCGTCGTACGTCCTGCATTGATTTCTGTGAGTATCTCACGCAGAGGTGCTTGTCTGTTAGCAATGACAACTCTACACTACGCGGCACTCGGTCGTTAAGAGAAGACTGTCGGCCCTGCGTTGTCCATAGTGAGAGCTGATATCTGAAATTTGTATTCTCAGCTCACTCCTGGACCTGGGGGGCTAGGGATATTGAATTCTATAACGATTTTCTAAATGTAATGTCCCATGCGTCTAGATCCAAATATTGTTCCGCGTTCAAAGTCTGTTAATTCCCGCCATGCAGCCATAATCACAACGGTAACATTTTCACATGAACCATCTCAGCACAAATGACAGCTCTGAGAATGCACTGTCACTTTATACCTTGTGTAAGCGACACTTTCGCCGGGGAAAATGGCTGTCCTGTGATTTTTGTCATATCAGTCATCTTACGTAACGTGTCTCGTGCTCTCTCAGATACAGCCGGTCGGTGCCACCTTGATACCCCTTGCAGAAGCGCATCCTCCGGTTACCCAGCAACAGACCAAATACTTCCCTGCAAAGATGTTGATATCAGTGCCGCACGTGCGTGGATCAGATATGGCTTGCACACGGCTCACGTTGACTGAAATGATAATGAGCTCTGCAGAGGGAGTGCTCTCAATGAGTGGAACGTACTACATGTGCAGAACTGTATTAAAGGAAAGTGCAACTTTCGTACATAAGATGAGAATGCTTCATCTGGTTGTGCGACATCATGGCTATAGTGAGCCCATACTTTATCATTATTAGTATATTGTATAGGATAATAATTCCTGCATGTATTATTGAGAATGTTGAAATTTTGACATAATGCTTACAATGAAACCATAGGTGATATTCGTTGATTATATTTTCTGGGATAATAATTCTCTGTATAACCTATAAGTATTATTGAGAATGTTCAAGTTGTTACATCGCTGCTACCATGAAGACATATTCTAAAATTTATGTGTCATGGTTTTCAATTTAATAATTTATATCTACCTTTTAAATAAAATTTTACAACTTACTATTTTTTGGTTAGTTTTCTATTACATGTTACTAATTCACGTCACATTAGAAATGACACATCTTAGTGTATGTTTAAAATTACGTTATATATATGTTTTAGAATTGATGGTTTTTGTATGAGTTTCATAGCAGCCGCCATGCAGCCATAATCACAACGGTAACATTTTCACATGAACCATCTCAGCACAAATGACAGCTCTGAGAATGCACTGTCACTTTATACCTTGTGTAAGCGACACTTTCGCCGGGGAAAATGGCTGTTCACCCATGAGAGGTAATTGCTCTTGTATAACTATCCTAGAAGAATTGCTTCGTTAAGAGATTGCGATTTATGAGTTCTTTGCCCTAAACTTTATTTCATATTTTATGGAGTCTGAACTTTGTAAACTCTAACCCAACTCGATGTATGGGGACCATTTTTCTGTCAGGGTAATTCTGAAGATCAGCTTGGAATGTGTTCTCCTAATTACTCTGCAGAAAATATTGTATGTTTGCTCTCAGCTTCCAAGGCACCCTGATGAAAGGTGTCCAATATAATCGACCATCTTCCATATGCTCTGTCTTTACATAGCTTCGTCCCGCAAGCTATCTCTGTGGCTCATTTATCCACTGCCGCAAACGCACGGCTGCTTCTGCTACTGGAGTGTATCTGCCTGATGTCTTTGAGGCGAGAGTGGCTTTGGACAGTATCTAGCGAGGGCGTGGTTACCACATGTGGCTTGCTGCTTGAGAAGGGAAACAAAGTGTATTGCTCCATTCCAGTTGCATTGGGGCTCCTCTGCAATCATATTGTGTTTTTCTCGAGTGTGGTTTGTGTGTTTTTGACTGAGGCTGCATTGCATTACACTGAGAAAGATGAAGAACGATAATTAAAGCAATTAACTATTTGTACTCATGTGGTGGTACAAAGAATCGAACACAATACTTGCTCTATACCGGCTCCAGAATACAGGGTAATGTGTTTATTTTACAACTTCGCAGGCTGTATTGGAATAGCGTCGTTGCTGAGTAGCAGAGTGGTAGTTGCGGTGACGAACAGAAGAAGGCAAATTTCACTGTGTTTAACTGTTCTGTCTGATTCGTGACTGTTTTACCAAGACAGTATTTCATTCACCAATTAGGCTGTATGCCTTACATGATTTTCAAATGTGCTTTGAAGAACTAATCGTTGTATCTGTATGCTGGGGACAGCTTATGTTTCACGTAATTTTAATTGGTGTAGTCAATGAAAACTTTTGTATTCTTGAAGCACAATAATAATCCAAAGCTTAAGTAAATATTGTACCTTTGTTTTAAATACGTATTATTCATATATTTTGTGGTGTCACCGCCAGACACCACACTTGCTAGGTGGTGGCCTTTAAATCGGCCGCGGTCCGTTAGTATACGTCGGACCCGCGTGTCGCCACTATCAGTGATTGCAGACCGAGCGCCGCCACACGGCAGGTCTAGAGAGAGACTTCCTAGCTCTCGCCCCAGTTGTACAACCGACTTTGCTAGCGATGGTTCACTGACAAAATACGCTCTCATTTGCCGAGACGATAGTTAGCATAGCATTCAGCTACGTCATTTGCTACGACCTAGCAAGGCGCCAGTACCAGTTACTACTGATACTGTAATCATGTACCGTCAAGAGCGAGGCTCATCGTTAATGGATTAAAGTTAAGTATTCCACCAGCTACGTCCGTTTTTCTAAAGTCTAATTTCCTTGTCCTGTTCCAGACCTCACGCCAGCCTGCTTGAGCTAAAACGCGTGCCTTTCGGCTTCCTCTATTACCCCGGTGTTGGCTCTCCTGCCAACCCACAACATATTTAGTTAAATAAAGTGGAAGCTTTAAGGCCTTGCACGTATGCCTATGGGGTGGTAACTAAGCTAATTATTTCCGTCGCTAATTCTATTAATGTTTTACTCAATATTATTTTTGATCGAAATGAATATTCAAAATTAATACACTCTTTATATTAGTAAGTTTATCTCGAGAGCTTTTTGGCAGCATCAATTTCGCCATCACGTGTTATGGTCTGGGACAACGTTAGATTACTAGGACTAATCAACAGAAGATAACCCGAGAGAATTTATGTTCCGTTACGTATGCGTGTCTGTGACGAATCTCTCCAAAGCGTAGTCAGATCGCGTAACAATGTTATTTCCTTTGTGGTTTGTTCACCTCGCACAGAGAGCAACTTTAATCAGGGAGATATCAAATGTAATTTTAAAGTCCTCTGCAACTGGCGAAGTCACATCCAATTCAACAGATACCATACAGTGTTTTGTACATATTATTTCGCTGTGTAGCGTTCAGATACGTGTAAATACTTCCTGTATTCACATTTATATAATTCTTTGACTCTGCTTTCATGTTTAGATTTTCTTCGTTCTGATGCCGAACTGATACGACTGCCTTTATGTCAGGGAAGGATGCGAGTTTGTTTGCGAAGATCTTTTTTTTTTAATTTACTTATTTTTTTGAAGTATGGGGCAGCTGCACTCCTGTCACTCGCTTGGTGCGTTCTTTTGCGTGTGTGTGTGCGTGTGTGTGTGTGTGTGTGTGTGTGTGTGTGGCTGGGGGAGGAGAGCGTATGAGTGCCGTTTACGATCTGTAAAAATGCTATGCTGTCCACCATTTATCACTCTGCACAGCGGAAGATAGGTATAAACTGTCACTGCGCACATTTATTAAAAGGGATTTGCAATTTATATGCTATTTTCGGTGAATGTAAGTATAGGATAGGTCGAAATGAATACAGAGATTACAAACGGCTATAACTATAGTAAAACATAGCGATCGTCGATAAGGATTTCAGAGAATATGAAAGTTCAATTTTTTCTTTCAACGTTTTGTGCTGTTTCTTCAAAGTGCCAGTGCCACATGCGAATGTTGTTGGATTTTGGACGTGCTTGACTGTGTGGCTGACGAAATCTACCTTGTTTTTTGACGATGAAATGACAGTTGTTATGTTACAACTAGCAGAATTTCTTCTATATTAACTCCGTAATTTTCACTTACTACAAGGAACTTTCAATTTTTCATCAGCGCGCATGCGCCGTCTTCCGATTCACAGCGCTTGCGCCGTGATGAAAATTTTGAACTTCTTATTATATTGTCTGAAATTCTTGTCTGTGGATCACTACGCTTCAAATAACTGCAGCCGTTTGTAATCGGTACACTGATTTTTGACTGTCTTGTGCAAGTAGAGACACACACAAAGTTTTCCGATACACTGAGTCTAACAATGATGGTAAAGATGTTTAACAGCTTACAGTGCCCGTTTCCTAAACAGAGAAATTTTTGATGACCATAAAGGTGATAGTGACGAGGAATTGCATCCCAACGATAGTGACCATAGTTTGAGACGTCTTTAGACTGAAGCAGTTTGTGAGAAATGATTGCATAATTTTGTCTTTGTTAAATATTTGTACTGTAGTTGTGCTGTTAAAAGGAAACGTGCTGTTTTCCGAAGTTACTATCTGCCTCTTCGTGCAGACATGCGGTACTGAGCTATCTCCAAGCCGCTACAGCGATTGTACACAGAGTCTAGTTGCCTGAGCGATGTGAAAGCTGCCAGTAGCGTCCGATCACTACACCAGTTGGATAAGTAACACTGCAACAGAACCTAGCGACTGGACACGCTTTTTACCTTGTGACACGTAAAGCTTGATATACTGGCTGCACTCAGATTATATTCACACTTACTTTTGACGCAGTCACACAGCGACAACGTAGAAGATGCCCGCCGCCAAGTGTAATTTGATTAGAAAGAGCTGCGATGTCGAAATCATAGCATCAGTTTGGCATGTGTCTGTGAAGTCTTAAGACCATGTAACGACCATACGGACTGGGCAAGACACGAGTTTACAACACATTTGATAGCAACTATATCATTTGTGCAGAAACATTAGTCATCTGCAGGGCCGTGCAGACGTCAATCTTTTCAAAGGCAAACATTTCAAGGTCCTTCCGTGAATGCTGCCATTTTTGTAGATTCGTTAGCATCATGTTCCACTGATGAGACTAATAACTCATCATAAATACTGAAACTAAAGTAAGTGGATTACTGTGATTAAACATTCTCCAGTTCATGTGTTACTCACCACCACCACATGAGCATTCACAATCTTGCATTCACTTAGGGAAGCAGAAGCTACTACCCTACACCAGTAGCTCTGTCGACTGCAAGAAATTGGTGCAGGGAATGGCGTGGGCGCAGTAACATTTGAACTTTTAAGCTTAAAGAATGGAAGAAGGTACTGTATACGTGTTGCACACACTACTGGAAGGGTACGAGTTAGTCGAAAATACCCCTTCTGCCAGAAAAATACTGTGCTCATTGGTGATGTCGACTCGTGAGCAACGATAATATACCCCTCTACCAGTTTAGAGCGTCCCGATGAAGACCTCACGTCAGTGTCCGATTAACAAGGAGCTATTGCTGCACTTCTCAACACAAACTGAGCGCATTTCGACTGAGCATGTTGGAGATAGAGCTCATGCCTTCGATCGTTTTTGATCAGTTTCCATGAACGTTGAGATGTTGGACAGATGAGCAGTTATGAATCACCGGTGTTTCCTAACTTCTCTGGTGTCAAGCGAAATCCATTAAATAAGTAGAAGCATAAGCTGTGAGACCATAATGGACTGGTACACAGAATTAATGGTAATCAAATTATCGTTGTAAATCTTGCTGTATCTCTTCTTCTTCTTTGGGCTCTGCCTTTGTCCCACATCGTGCACAGGATCTGCAGGGTTAAGCACGGATTTGGCATGGTTAAATTTAAGGGGTGGCCGGATGCCCTTCCTGCCGTCACCCCATACCCCCTGGGACGAAATTAATTTACCCCAGCTGTCTGCATCTAGTGTAAATCATGAAATAATGCAAATGTGTTTCAAATGTCTGCGAGTCGGGTGACTGAGGTGGGACAAGGGGACCAGCCCGACAGTCACCCAGTGGGATGTAGAAAACCGCCTAAAAACCACATTCAGCCTGGTAGGCACACCAGCCCTCGTCGTTAATCGGCCGGGCGGATTCGAACCGGGGCTGGCGCGCCTACCTGAGTCTAGGAAGCAGCACATTAGCGCTCTCGCCTAAACCGGCGGGTATAAATCTTCCTGTATGCACCTGCACTCAAATTTACCTTTAGAGTACGAATAAATCAGTCTTCCCCATTTATTTTTCACGTCGCATCCTCCATGTAGAAACGTTACTTGTGAAAACGCTTATGCACTCTTCCTAAACTGGTTCCCATAAACCAAGGGAAAGCGGGTCATATCGCTATAATCCAAAATCTTGTGTCAAATGTGATGAAAATCAGCCGTAACGCAGTATACACGGCATAACGAAAGTGAAACTTGTATAAACAGATCTAGGAAATTATTTATGTTCCTACATAGAGTGCATATGTAAATTATACAGATGAACTTCTCAAATTGGTGTAATAGTAGTAACATCATCACCAAAGGGAACAAAGATGGATGATTCGGGTATGAAGTCCCATCTACGACGATGTTAGAAGTGGTGAAGCACAGCACTGAAGTGCAGAAAGGTGGGAAATCGGCCGAAACCATTTCGAATTAAACATCTCGATATTCGTCTTAAACTATTTAGGGAAACCGATGAAAACTGAAATCTCTAATGCTGACGAACACTTGAACCTTACATTCCCCTCATACGAGTGCAACGGCTTCCCATTGTCGCAACTCACTAGTTCTCAATACGGAACTCAACAAGATTGTAGGAAATACAGAGTTGTATGGTGCTGTTAATGATGGGGTCTACGGACTCTATAAACAATGTACGCCTACATTTACTTCTATATTCTGCAAGCCAATGTGAGGCGCATAGCAGAGGGTACGTGCCACTGTACCAGTAATTGGGATGTCTTACCGTTCCATTCATGTATGGAGCGCGGGAAGAATGAATGCCTCTGTGTGTGCAGTAATAATCTTATCCTCACTATCCCTATGTAAGGGGATTGTAGTATATTCCTAGTCATCATTTTATTCAGGTTCTTGAAACTGTATTAGTAGACTTTCTGGGGGTAATTTACGTCTGTCTTCAAGTGTCTGCCAGTTCAGTTCCTTCAGTATCTCTGACACCCTCCCACAGATCAAACATACCAGTGACCATTCGTGCTCCCCTTCTCTGTCTGTGTACGTACAATATACCCTGTTTGTCCTATTTGGGAAATGTCTCACACACTTGAGCCTTATTACAGAACCAGTCGCAGAAGTGTTTTGTAAGCAGTCTCCTTCGTAGACTGATTGCACTTCCCCAGTATTCTAAAAATAATCCGAAGTCTACCACCTGCTTTACACACAAATGAGCCCATGCGATCTTTCCATATCACATCCCTACAAAACGTTACATCAAGGTATTCATATGAATTCGAAGATGCCAACAGTGATGTTATAGTCATTGGATACTATGTTTTTATGTTTTGAGAAGTGGACAGTTTTACAGTTCTGAACATTTAAAGCAAGCTGACAATCTTTGCACCACTCTGAAATCGTATCAAGATCTGACTCAATATTTATGTAGCTTCTTTCAGATAGTACTTCATTATAGATAACTGCATCGTCTGCAAAAGTCTAAGGTTACTATTACTATTGTCTGCAAGACTGTTTACATACATCATGAACAGCAACGGTCCCAACACACTTCCCTGGGACACACCTGAAGTTACTTCTACACCTCTCGATGACTCTCTAAATAAGATAACGTGCTGCGTGCTCCCTACCAAAAAGTCCTCAATCCAGTCACAAATTTCACTTAATACCCCATATGATCGTACTTTTGACGGTAAACGTAGTTGTAGTACTGAGTCAAATGCTTTACGGAAATCAAGAAATACAGCATCTACCCGACTGCCTTGATCCAAAGCTTTCAGTACGTCATGTGTGAAAAGCGCGAGTTAAGTTCAATATGATCGTTGTTTCAGAACCCATGCTGGTTGGCATAGACGAAGTCGTTCTTTTGAAGGTACCTCATTATGTTCGAGCTCAGAATGTGTTCTCTAAGATTCTAAAATAAATCTGTCAAGGATATTAGACAACAGTTTTGTGGATCACTTCTGCTACCCTTCTTGTAGGCGGTTGTGACTTGCGCTTTTTTCCCAAGAACTGGGTATGGTTTCGATGGATAATAGTTAGAAGAGGGGCTAACGCATTCTCGTATTCAGTATAGAATATGATAGGGATTCCAAATGAGCCCAGGAGCCTTATTCAGCTGTTTGTCAACACCACTGATACTAATATTTATGTCATTCATCTTTTTCAATGGTACGAGGATTAAATTGTGGCAATTCTCCTGTGTTTTTCTTTTTAATGGAGCGTTTCAAAACGGAGTTAAGCATTTCAGCTTTTGCTTTTTTGTCATCATTTTCATTTCCTGTCTCATTCGCTGGGGATTGGACACTACCTCTGGTGCCACTAACAGCCTTTACATACGACCAAAATTTCTATGGGTTTTTTGAAAGATCGTTTGATAATTTTCTGCCGTGGTAGTCACTGAAGGCATCGCGCTTTGCTTTCTTGTCAGCGAAGTGTGTTTCATTCAGCATCTCTCTAACTACAGTCCTATGCTTTGTTTTACATCTATTGTGCAGTAGTCTGTATTTCTTTAGAAGTTGCTTTACATTGACTGTGTACCATGAGGGTCTCTCCCATTATGAATGCTTCTACAAGACACGTACCTATCCAGTGAGTGATCTATTATTCTCTTAAAATTAAGCCATAGTTGCTCTACATCGTCTGCCGTGTGCTGAAAGTTTCAAGTTCCTGAATGACTTTTTTATCAAGTTTATCGAACATACATAGGTCTATCTTTCTTCTTGTTTTTACTGTCGTTTGTACTTTGGTAATCATTGTTGCCAAAACGGCGTCGTGGTCACTGACATCCTCAAAGCGACCATGTCTATTTGTTGCCATTAAATCCAATATATTCTCGTCGTGAGCGGGATTCCTAACTGTCTGTTCTAGGTAGTTTTCAGAGAAGGCATTTAGTAACGTTTCACCCGTATCTCTTATCACGTCCATCACTAACAAAACTATAATTTTGCCAGTTAATTGTTGGATAATTTAACTCTCCACCGACGATTACGGTATGATTGGGAACTTATGTACAACCGAACTGAGGTTTTTTCTGAAGTTTTCGGCCGGATCAGGAGATGATTCCGGTGGAGGACAGAAGGATCCAGTTATACTCACCCTGATACTGAGTCTTTCCCAAACAATCTCACAAGTAGCTTCAGTTTCCATCTCGGTGCATTTGAATTTCTTGTCTACTGCGACAAATACACCACCTCCATTACTGACGCCTTCTTCTGAATAAAACGGTCATACTGCGAATGTGACATGTGTTATATGGTGTTATACCACAGGACCCTTTACGTCATTCTCTTCACTCTGATCTGTCCCACTTGTTAAAAAACAAAGCCTAGTTAAAATAAACTGAAAATCGCCTGCTGACTGCTATTCCGAGTAATTATGCGTACTCTTCCTCAACTATTGACCTCCTAACGGCTGGCACGTGCAACACACACATACACCGACATATCTACATGTGCCACTGAGGACTGAGCCTCCTCTTTATATGAAATGAGATGCTTCAGTAACACTAAAATATCTACTACTTACTGTGTAATCCCACGCAACACTGAAGGTAGGTGCTGACAGGTGTGAATATTACCGAATTATCAGTTTAATTCTTTACAGACGAATGGAAAAACTAGTAGAAGCCGACCTCAGGGAAGATCAGTTTGGATTCCGTAGAAACACTGGAACACGTGAGGCAATACTGACCTTACGACTTATCTTAGAAGAAAGATTAAGGAAAGGCAAACCTACGTTTCTTGCATTTGTAGACTTAGAGAAAGCTTTTGACAATGTTGACTGGAACACTCTCTTTCAAATTCTAAAGGTGGCAGGAGTAAAATACAGGGAGCGAAAGGCTATTTACAATTTGTACAGAAACCAGATGGCAGTTATAAGAGTTGAGGGACATGGAAGGGAAGCAGTGGTTGGGAAGGGAGTAAGACAGGGTTGTAGCCTCTCCCCGATGTTGTTCAATCTGTATATTGAGCAAGCAGTAAAGGAAACAAAAGAAAAATTCGGAGTAGGTATTAAAATTCATGGAGAAGAAATAAAAACATTGAGGTTCGCCGATGACATTGTAATTCTGTCAGAGACAGCAAAGGACTTGGAAGAGCAATTGAATGGAATGGACAGTGTCTTGAAAGGAGGATATAAGATGAACATCAACAAAAGCAAAACAAGGATAATGGAATGTAGTCTAATTAAGTCGGGTGATGCTGAGGGAATTAGATTAGGAAATGAGACACTTAAAGTAGTAAAGGAGTTTTGGTATTTGGGGAGCAAAATAACTGATGATGGTCGAAGTAGAGAGGATATAAAATGTAGACTGGCAATGGCAAGGAGAGCGTTTCTGAAGAAGAGAAGTTTGTTAACATCGAGTATAGATTTAAGTGTCAGGAAGTCATTTCTGAAAGTATTTGTATGGAGTGTAGCCATGTATGGAAGTGAAACATGGACGATAAATAGTTTGGACAAGAAGAGAATAGAAGCTTTCGAAATGTGGTGCTACAGAAGAATGCTGAAGATTAGATGGGTAGATCACGTAACTAATGAGGAAGTATTGAATAGGATTGGGGAGAAGATAAGTTTGTGGCACAACTTGACCAGACGAAGGGATCGGTTGGTAGGACATGTTCTAAGGCATCAAGGGATCACCAATTTAGTATTGGAGGGCAGCGTGGAGGGTAAAAATCGTAGAGGGAGACCAAGAGATGAATACACTAAGCAGATTCAGAAGGATGTAGGTTGCAGTAGGTACTGGGAGATGAAAAAGCTTGCACAGGGTAGAGTAGCACGGAGAGCTGCATCAAACCAGTCTCAGGACTGAAGACCACAACAACAACATCAGTTTAATAAGTAATGGTTGCAAAATAGAGACACAAATTATTTGAGGGTGGATGGAAATACTGGTAGAAGCTGACATTGGGGAACATCAGTTCAGAAACTGGAGAAATATAGGGACACGCGATGTAACACTGACCCTCTGATTTACCTTAGAGTGAGGAAAGGCAAACTTATGTTTGTAGTAGCCTACTTACAGATGTAGGCAGCCACAAAACGCGCGTTAATTCTGTGTTGCTTCGTTCTTTCCCCAGTCCAGACGAATGCACACACTCATTACAGAAGAAAATAAAACTATATGGTTGGTAAAAGTGGACTGTGTATTTATAACTACATTATGAGTCACAGTTACAGACACGTCCGAACGGTTTGGCGGCCAAGGCCAACCTCCTTCTGTCCTTGTCCAGCCGGCCGCATCATTGTGTGTAGGGCCAGTTAGAATTCTTATCTGCAGCGACTGACGGGTAGCTGCTGTGCCCTCGCGAGGGCATCTTGCGTCATGACACCACAGTAGATTCAAAGAAAAATTTTAGAAATGCTGAATGAAGTCTCTGTTTGAAATTCTGAAGGCGGCAGACAAAAAATAGAGGGAGCGAAAGGTTATCTACAACTTCTACATAAAACATACTGCAGTTGTAAGACCCTGGGAAATGTAAGAGATGGGTGCTTTAGAAGAGAGTGAGACAGGTTTGTAATCTATCCTTTATCTATTACAACAGTGTAACTGAAGCTAATAATGCCATGCATTCAGTTAATTTTCTTTAACGTCCTGTAGAGACAAGAAAATTGTCAAATTTTAATGAATTCGGCCCAAATACATCCTTTATAGATTCTTTTTAAAATAATTGGCTATATTTAGCATTTTTCAGATATAATTTTTGTATAGGAAAGGAAGAACCAGTGTTTGCAAGGCCGGTATTACACTATCAAATTTCTTTGTCAAAGATTTGATCAAAGATGTGATCAAATATTCCGTCAAATATATTTGACAAAGATCTTTGACGTAGCGCTAGAAGGGTTATTACACTGTCATCATATTTTTCGTCAAAGTTCAAGATGGCTGACAACAACAACTTGTTATTAACCGCAGCAGTTGCATGTACCACAATTGCACTGTGTGCACATGCGGAAGGGAAGCGGAGGAAAAAAAGGAAACATACCTGGGTGAAGCCGTGGGTTTTGCGACGACACGATAAAAGCATTCAACAAAACTTGTTACGTGAGCTTATAGTGCAGGACGTCAAGTCGTACATCAATTACTTAAGAATGGATAAGCACATATTTCTGTATGTGCTCAGTGAAGTGTATATTCATATCACAAACTACAATATTCACTTAAGAACTGCTACATCTGCAGAAGACAGGCTCACTGTAACACTCCGATTCCTTGCTACAGGAGAGGGTTAGGTTGGTTAGTTTAGGTTAGGTCAGGTCAGGTCTCCAATCTTCTTAATCTAGTTTTGTATTCAGGGTGCCTCGCGTTGTAAAGTGCCTCATCAGCTTCACACATCTCTATTAATTTTGTAATTGTCGGCACACACCAATTGTATTTATCAACAATGTTTATAAAAACACTACAGACGACAGAACGCTGCAGCGATGCTAGCGCTGCACGTGGTAACACGTCACATTGCAGTGAACAGAAGACAAGCGACTTCTTTGATCAAATCTACAGCTAGGCCCTAGATTTGATCAAATATTGGACGACATTTGACAAAGTTCCCTATTACAGCATCAAATATCTTCGACAAAGATATTTGACAAAGAAATCTGATAGTGTAACACCGGCCTAAGGAATAGTGAAGGTAAAAACGCCAATTTCAAAGTCTCTCACATTTATGACACCCAATACACTATACATTATTCAATAATGAAAAAATGCGTCATTGTAACCAATAATGGAAGTGATACATTCAACAACTATAGAAACAACGGAAAATTTAAGCATACAATGAACTTCCAATTCAGTTACTTTCAAATTCAACATGCTAACCTCACATGATATACAAAGCCCTGATTTTTTTACATATCCATTATCACTTGTTTCAAGATGCCATGTTTTACATTGTGTGCACTGAATCCAATCCTTCTTCCTCCTTTTGTCTTCGAAGTAACTACCACAATCACCGCAGTATACATCCTTATTATAGGACTTGGAGTGTGCTTTGACTGAGATTATCTTTCCAGAATTTGCAAGACTAGATGTTGATGCTGTTGATAAATCAGTATTAAACAACTGTCTATTGAGAACTGTTGCTCTGTATTATGGACAAGTTCCTTAGTCGGCGTCTTCCCTTCATCCTTGCTCGCCAGTCTTGAAAAGTTCTTCGTGGAATGTTAAACGTCTTTGAAGTCTCCGAAACAGTAATTCGGATCTCACTGCTTCAATTGCCTTCTGTCGATCCTCAGTATAGCACTTTGCACAATGATTTGGACAGGGCTTACCCAATCGTCACCCAGATGAGAAAAATACACAAATTGTATTATTAAAGTTTTTATCAAATGTATTGAAAAATATTTAAAGATTTTAAAGTTTATTTATATGCTTTAATACACGAAAAAATGTAACCGAAACATTAAAAGAGAATGACATTAGAAATTTATCCATACCTCCTTTAACCCGCGGAAAATATTCAGTGCCAAAAGAAAGCAAACTTTTAGCACGCGATCTCACTCTGACAGCTGTTGAACTCAAACTGAGGTTTCCTGTTTCCGCAAGGGTGCTGAAAGTAAGCGGTGGAATATCCCCACTTTTTCATTGTTACTTACACGGTGCTGCGACCATCGTAATACTTCCAAACCAGCCATTAAACTGCGCATGGCGTTAAAACCTGCACAGCATTATTACCTTCAGTTAGCCTATGTACCTTGGGCGAGCTGTGAGAACAAAGGAGCAGTTTGGTAACGGAGTTAAGGTTACTGGAAAAGAAATAAAAACTTTGAGGTTTACTGAAGATATAATAATCCTGTTGGAGACTGCAAATGACTTGGAAGAGCAGCTCAAGGAACTGGATAGTGTTTTGAAACGAGGTTATAAGATACATGTCAACATAAGTAAACCAAGGATAACAGAATGTGGTCGAAATCAATCTGGCAATGCTACGGATTTAGATCATTAAATAAGACACTAAAAGCAGTAGATGAGTTTCAGCAGCAAAATAACTGACGATGGCTGCACTAAAGAGGTTATAAAATGGCAGGTTGGCAGCAGCAGAAAATGCGTTCCTGAAAAAGAGGAATGTGTTAAAGGGGAATATAAATTTGTTTTAGAAAATCTTTCCTGAAAGTGTTTCGTTCATCTGATAAGGGTGTGTCCTTGTATGAAAGTAAAATGTAGACGTTAAACATTTCACACTAGAGGATTATAGAAGGTGCTGAAGTGCACTGTGGAAGAATGCTGAAGATTATATAGAAAGACCGGATTATTAATGAGCAGACGCTGAATTGAACTGACTAAAAACACATTTACGACACAACCTGAATAAAAGGAGGGTTCTTCTGATAGGGAACGTGCTATAAATTTACCAACATAGACGTCAGGTTAAGAAGGGTGTAAGACAGGGATGTAGTCTTTCGCCGTTACTGTTCAATCTATACATCGAAGAAACGATGACGGAAATAACAGAAAGGTTCAAGAGTGGAAATAAAAGTCAAGGTGGAATGATGTTAATGATAGGATTCGCTGATGACATTGCTGTCATCAGTGAAAGTGAAGAAGAATTAAAGGATTTGCTGAATGGAATGAACAGCCGAATGAGTACAGAATATGGACTGAGCGTAAATCGACGAAAGACGGAAGTAATGAGAAGTAGCAGGAATGAGAACAGCGAGAAATTAAACATCACAATTAATTGTCACAAACCAATGACGGACGGAGCAAGGAGGATATTAAAAGCACACCAGCACTGGCGAAAAGGGCATTCATGACCAAGTGAAGTCTACTGGTATCAAACATGGGCCTTAATCCGAGGAAGAAATTTCTGAGAATGTACGTCTGGAGCACAGCATTGTATGGTAGCGAAACATCGAGTGTGGGAAAACCGGATTAGAAGAGAATGGAAGCATTTGAGAAGTGATGGTACAGAAGAATATTGAAAACTACGTGGACTGACAAGGTAAGCAATGATGAATATATGGAAAATACTGATAAAGGGAAGGGACATTACGGAATAACTTCCATGGTACTAAACGGAGCGGTAGAGGATAAAAACTATAGAGAGAAACTGAGATTGCAATACATCCAGCAGATAACTGAGACTTAGGTTACAAGTGTTGCTCCAAGATGAAGAGATTGCCACAGCAGAGGAATTCATGGCGAGGCGCATCAAACCAGTCAGAACACTAACTACTCGAAAGAACAAAAAAAAAAAAAAAAACGGAAAGGACTTCCCTCGAAAACCGATGTAAGTATTAGACATAGCATTAGACATAAGCGTTACATTAAAGCTGTAGAAACATATTTTTCCTAATTTGGGACACACTTCTCAACAATATTGGCAAATATTGATGTTGACAAATTTGGATTGCTTCCCACGAGTAATGTTATTCTTCAGAACTTAAGAAGAACAAACGTATCGAACAGTCCTAAACCATTCCCTATTACAGAATGTTCTCATTTGAATGCAATTATTGTATTATGTGTACACAAAAGAAGCCTGGAGATGAAAGACCTCAAAGGCACATACTAGAGAATTTGATACAAATATTTGCAACGAAGGAAGAATATAATCAGCTACTGAAAGAAGAACAGTCCCTTTCAGATGTATAAACAAGGCTTACAAATTATTTTAAACACATTATATGGAAAAAAACTGGATGTAACTGGGGGAGATACACTATACCAGTATTGTTGTAAATGCCAATGGAAAGTAGCCATATCTTGTTGTACTCTCAGAAAATGGTGGATCCAAGGACATTAAGCACATTAGAGTACACAAAAGAATTTTGTTTATAATCCTCCATCCTCATTTGGATCTGCTTAGAAGTTTGCAGTGTAGCTACGTACGGTCGTTCCTAACATTGTGCATCTATCAATAGAAAAGCGGTTACAGAATTTAAAGTTGTTGGAGTAACTACATTTAATGACCATTCATTTGCTAGAGGTTACAGAGTTTAAAGATGCGGAACAACTGCATTTAACTACCATTTATTTGCTAAACGGCTAAATTTAAAGTTATGTACGTAAATACCATTAGGACGTGGGGACGAACTGCCATCTTCCACCAAAAAGGATGTGTAATGTCTTAACATTATTAATATGCAGGAAATAAAGGACGAAATTAAAATTCTAGACACACTTGGCTAGAATAAGTGCTCTACAGCGTGTACACAAGTGAAGTGCCTGATTCTTGTGGTTTCCTCTTAACATGGAGCCTCGCTCTAGTCGTAGCATTTGTTGCACCTTGATCATTGTATTCGGGCATATACAACAGCTGCGTCCAGCCTCCGTTGGGAGAAGGGAGGACTCCGTCCCCGCCACTGCTATAGCCTGATAACTGGACTTTGGCACTGTTGTACCAGTTATAGACAAACTACGATTAGTTATGGACGAAAACTAGAAACAATTTAGACTCGGGAATAACATCGTTACATTTAATTATAGGCTCCATTCTGCCTTACACTAAGTGTGAACAAAGATCGAACCACAGTCGTCATGTTCTCGTCTACAACAAATAGTTCCGTATTTGTGATAGACAGTACAGACAATGTAAAAGTTGAAATAACATTGTGGCACTTAATATGAGGGCTGAACTATATTTACACCGTAAGCCACGTGTGTTTTGTAACGGCATAGAAGAATATTTTGGCACACAACACAGACAGTTTTTGGTATCTTTAAAATATTCTTTTTCTTTGGTACAAAGTTCTATCTATACTAGTCGTCTCGTGTACCTTACCGAAACTTCAGTCAGTAGTGCCAATAAGTACCCACGTGTCTACTTTCGTAGAATGATAATACAACCTAACTGGACATGGAAATAACATCACGATATGTAATTTCGTTATTCTTTGTATCTTGAACCAAGCAGGGGTGCAAAGATCAAATTTTAGCTGTCACCAAGTCTGGCAGAAAGAAAAAGTTGTTCGACACTAGGGTACATGTTGATTGGTTGTTTCGTTTTAATGACCTATAAAATACTGGACTGTGACTGGAAAAGCAAGATGTGTACCTTGGTTTAGAAGCACTCTGATCAGCCTATTTCCAAGAAAGAAGTGTAACTTAAGAAGGTAAAAGATAACTGGTTGATAAAATAGAGAGTGTTTAAAAAAAGAGCAAGGAGAGCTCCACCTACCAACCCAAGGGAGCCAATGGGTATAACTAATTTTATTTTATTTTGTTAAAAATTTTTACCTCATTAGATTTTTTCATTCATTTAAAGATTGGTATCTAGTACTTCTTAAATTTATTCACAGGTCTGATGATGGTTTTATAGAAAAAACCGAAACCGGTTACCCATTAAAACAGACATAACGTGATCAAGACTGAACTTTAACCTAAATATAACAATTGATCACTGTATTCCAAAAATGTTTACCAAAATTGTTTAAAAAAGAATATACGTATTACAAAGTATTATTTTGTCCAAACTACCGGTCGCTGCGCCTCGGCCTGGCTATTGGAGAAAGGAATACATAGTCTAATTTATTTTAATAACCGCTAGATGTCAGTTGTCTTCATTTTGCTAGGTAACCGTCATATGTTTAAAATGCCTGCTGCGCAGCAGAAATCATTTTGTGCTCTGTAGTTTGCGAACTGCAATTCCGTGATTACAGTGCAAAGACGTTTCAGGCTGAGGTACCAAATTAATCCTCCGAATGGGTGGAACATTCACAGATGGTATCGACAGCTTCTAGGTACAGGATGTGTATGTAATAGAAGGAGTACTGGACGCCCTCGTGCTCCTGAAGAAGATGTTGCACGAATTCAAACTGATTTCCATCATCTTCACTCTGTTCTCACATCTCTGACTGCAGCCCACTACGACGTGTTTGGCCTGCCACATCCATCAAAAACGTATCAGGCCAGTGACCCATATCAGCCTCGTTGCCACCCCCAGACTCATCAGCTACTAGCACTGCAGCTTCCGGCTGATATGCGAGAAGTCACGACCATGCCTCCCACTACACTGCCTGACCTCTCCAAACGCCACTCACTATCACCAACAATCTTGACTATCGCTCCACACTCTTCCATGCCCTGCACTGACCATCAGTGATGCACCAGTGGCTTCCTGGCTTCTGCACTGCAGCCACAGAGCTGGCCTCCAGGAGAAACTGATCGTGTCTTGATATCCCATCTTGTCTTGGACCGGTACTAACTGCATCTTGAATCCCACCGACCACACCCTCTGACCCAAGACTTGGGCCAGAGAAACGCTGACACAGACGGCTGCAAAGGCAGGTTGAACAACATGCCACAAATTTCAGGTTCACAGCACAACCCCAGTGGCCAACTGAATTATTTGTACCAACGTTCATTGCTCTTTTGACATGGATTCTATTAACATTCAAGCCCCGACACACACTTGTTGTGAAAGATCCATTCTTATAGCAGTTCACGTATTCATGATGTTGCATTTGTAAAACTCTGTGTCCTGTTGTAAATATTATTGCGTCTGTATGACTGGAACCTCCGTTGTGGCACTACCTCTAACGTGCAGGCGAGCAGTGCATACTACATGCCTGTCTTGTCTCCCTGGCTTCTGAAGTATCTCTCGTCGTCATCTGGTATGTCTAGAGAAACGCATTTTTCCGCCTCCACGCACATGGGGAGGCACAACACGGATCTAGGGTGGTCATCTGAGTACCTTTTTTCACATAAGCATTATCTTTTGTTTGCGTATGGATCCACAGCTGCGACATACTTTTAAAAGAATACATTGTGCATTATTGGCAGTATAATTTTCAGTTTACTTGCAGCTGGCCAATTTTGACTTATGTAGTCATTAAAATGGTGCAAGCTGTTCGAGATTCTGAAAAAAGTAGGGGTAAGCTATAGGGAGAGACGGGTCATATACAATATGTACAACAACCAAGGGGGAATAATAAGAGTGGACGATCAAGAACGAAGTGCTCGTATTAAGAAGGGTGTAAGACAAGTCTGTAGCCTTTCGTCCCTACTCTTCAATCTGTACATCGAGGAAGCAATGATGGAAATAAAAGAAAGGTTCAGGAGTGGAATTAAAATACAAGGTGAAAGGATATCAATGATACGATTCGCTGATGACATTGCTATCCTGAGTGAAAGTGAAGAAGAATTAAATGATCTGCTGAACGGAATGAACAGTCTAATGGTTTGAGAGTAAATCGGAGAAATACGAAGGTAATGAGAAGTAGTAGGTATGAGAACAGTGAGAAACTTAACATCAGGATTGATGGTCACGAAGTCAATGAAGTTAAGGAATTCTGCTACCTACGCAGTAAAATAACCAATGACGGACGGAGCAAGGAGAACATCAAAAGCAGAATAGTAATGGCAAAAAAGGCATTTCTGGCCAAGAGAAGTCTACTAATATCAAATACCGGCCTTAATTTGAGGAAGAAATTTCTGAGGATGTACGTCTGGAGTACAGCATTGCATGGTAGTGAAACATGGACTGTGGGAAAACCGGAACAGAATAGAATCGAAGCATTTGAGATGTGGTGCTATAGACGAATGTTGAAAATTAGGTGGACTGATAAGGTAAGGAAAGAGGAGGTTCTACGCAGAATCGGAGAGGAAAGGAATATGTGGAAAACACTGATAAGGAGAAGGGACAGGATGATAGGACATCTGCTAAGACATGAGGGAATGACTTCCATGGTACTAGAGGGAGCTGTAGAGGGCAAAAACTGTAGAGGAAGACAGAGATTGGAATACGTCAAGCAAATAATTGAGGACGTAGGTTGCAAGTACTACTCCGAAATGAAGAGGTTAGCACAGGAAAGGAATTCGTGGCGGGCTGCATCAAACCAGTCAGTAGACTGATGACCAAGAAAAAAAAAGTCACTAACAAGCAACAGTCAGGTAACAGCTCACATGTTGAACGATCTACAGATATTAACACGATGTGTACCAAATAGGAACGGAATTTTTCTAATACATGAGAGAGAACAACATAGAATATAACGCACATTTGTATTTGACATAATATCATTGAGAACTCATTTCATTACATATACACGACTGGTCATTAAAATTGCTACACCAAGAAGAAATGCATATGATAAACGGGTATTCATTGGACAAATATATTATACTAGAACTGACATGTGATTACATTTTCAAGCAATTTTGGTGCATAGATCCTGAGAAATCAGTACCCAGAACAACGGCCTTGATACGCCCGGGCATTGAGTCAAACAGAGCTTGGATGGCGTGTACAGGTACAGCTGCCTATGCAGCTTCAACACGATACCACAGTTCATCAAGAGTAGTGACTGCCGTATTGTGACAAGCCAGTTGCTCGGCCACCATTGACCACACGTTCTCAGTTGGTGACAGATGTGGAGAATGTGCTGGCCAGGGCAGCAGTCGAACATTTTCTGTATCCAGAAAGGCCCGTACAGGACCTGCAACATGCGGTCGTGCATTAGCCTGCTGAAATGTAATCTTTCGCAGGGATCGAATGAAGGGTAGAGCCACGGGTCGTAACAATCTTAAATGTAACGTCCACTGTTCAAAGTACCGTGAATGCGAACAAGAGGTGACCGAGACGCGTAACCAATGGCACCCCATACCATCACGCTTGGTGATACGCCAGTATGGCGATGACGAATACACACTTCCAATGTGCGTTCAGCGCGATGTCGCCAAACAGGAATGTGACCATCATGATGCTGTAAACAGAACCTGGATTCATCCGAAAAAATGACGTTTTGCCATTCGTGCACCCAGATTCGTCTTTGAGTACACCATCGCAGGCGCTCCTGCCTGTGATGCAGCGTCAGGGGTAACCACAGCCATTGTCTCCGAACTGATAGTCCATGCTGCTGCAAACGTCGTCGAACTGTTCGTGTAGATGCTTGTTGTCTTGCAAACGTCCCCATCTGTTGACTCAGGGATCGAGACGTGGCTGCACGATCCGTTACAGCCATGCGGATAAGATGCCTGTCATCTCGACTGCCAGTGATACGAGGCGGTTGGGATCCAGCACGACGTTCCGTATTACCCTCCTGAACCCACCTATTCCATATTCTGCGAACAGTCATTGGATCTCGACCAACGCGAGCAGCAATGTCGCGATACGATAAACCGCAATCGCGATAGGTTACAATCCGACCTTTATCAAAGTCGGAAACGTGATGGTACGCATTTCTCTTCCTTACACGAGGCATTACAACAACGTTTCACCAGGCAACGCCGGTCAACTGCTCTTTGTGTATGAGAAATCGGTTGGAAACTTTCCTCATGTCAGCACGTTGTAGGTGTCGCACACCGGCACCAACCTTGTGTGAATGCTCTGAAAAGCTAATGATTTGCGTATCATAGCATCTTCTTCCTGTCGGTTAAATTTCGCGTCTGTAGCACGTCATCTTCGTGGTGTAGCAATTTTAATGGCCATTAGTGTATGGACATCACCTTATTCTGTTGATATGCTGTGGTGATATGTGCTTGATAAAGACAAAAAAAAATGTGAACTGAAAATTGTACAGCTCACAATGATATATTTTTTTAAACACGCACTCTGCAACCAGATTCGCTGATTATTTTTGTTGGAATCATACAGGTATTGAGGAAAGCTCAGTATGGGAAGAGACTCAGATTGTCAGCCTCCAGACTGGCTGAACAGAGGATTCATCGCAGTCGCTCTGAAGCCAGAGTACAGTGGTAAATCCCCAATGGTGACTTCCATGAGTGTGGAAAACGCCAACAAGACACAGAGAGGCTATACGAGCAGACTGTACATAGTGACCGCGAAAATGGAAGTAGCAGCAGAGGCGAAAGTTCACGCATGGCATTTGATAGTGAAGTGCTCCATTGGGACGGGGATCGTGTCGGAGTTCAGCAGGCTCCAGCTGCTGTTCCCCAGAGAGACGCTGATGTTGACCAGCCTGGTGTCTGCCGTGCACGAGGCGCTGCGCCGCCTGCAGGCTGAGGCCGTGGGTCCGCGCTGCCTGCTGGCTGCCAGCTCGCCCGTCGACGTGCTGGTGATGGAGGACCTGTCGGCCGCGGGATACGGCCCCCCCGCCAGCCGGCTTCCTGGACCTGGAGCACTGCCGGCTGGTGCTGGACAGGCTGGCGCAGTGGCACGCCGCCTCCTGCACGCTGGATCTGGACCGCCCAGACTCCGGCGCCGACCACCTGCTGAGGCGAGACCCCATCTGGCAACCGCCTGTCGCCAGCCTGCTGCAGCCGTACCACAGAAAGCAGTTCCGCAGCATCGGGGTCGCGCTCGGGAACTTCCCTGACTGTTACAAGTATTCGGAGAAATACACGACAGACTCCGTGGAATGGGTGGACAAAATCGTGCATGCAGTCACTCGAAGTTGTGCTCAGAGCGATTTCAAAGTTCTTGTACATGCCGATGTATGGAATAAGAATATAATGGTTAAGTACCGTGATGGAAAGCCTGCCGACTTACGGTTTGTCGACTTCCAGGTGAGTATTCACACTACACTATTATGAATTATCCAATGAGGATATACACTACCTGATGAAAAGTACTGGGATACCTTTTAATGGATATTAATATAGGGGGTGTCCACTCTTCACGTTTATGACAGCTAGAACTGTGCTATGGACACTTTCAGTTAGATGTCTGAAAGTCTGCTAATAATAGCAGACCATTCTACCTCAAGAGGCGAAACCAGGCGAGGTAATAACAGGAAAGTTATTGTCGACCACCTATCGCCTCACAGATGCTGCTTTATGACGGAGTACATTGTCATGCTGATACAATCATCGTCTCTGAACTGTTCCTCCACTTTACGCAATACACAATGCTGTGAAACGTTTTCACATACTTCCGCAATTAGCGTTTTCTTAAGCAACCACACACCAACCACGAAAAACGCTCTCACACCGTACCACCACTTCCTCCATAATTCATTGTTGGCACCACATACGAAGGCTAGTAGAAATCCTTGGGTAACAGAAGAAATATTGAATTTAATTGATGAAAGGAGAAAATATAAAAATGCTGTAAATGAAGCAGGCAAAAAGCAATACAAACGTCTCAAAAATGAGATCGACAGGAAGTGCAAAATGGCTAAGCAGGGATGGCTAGAGGACAAATGTAAGGATGTAGAGGCTTATCTCACTAGGGGTAAGATAGATACTGCCTACAGGAAAATTATAGAGACCTTTAAAGAAAAGAGAACCAATTGTATGAATATCAAGAGCTCAGATGGAAACCCAGTTCTAAGCAAAGAAGGGAAAGCAGAAAGGTGGAAGGAGAACATAGAGGGTCTATACAAGGGCGATGGATTTTTGGACGATATTATGGAAATGGAAGAGGATGTAGATGAAGATGAAATGGGAGGTACGATACTGCGTGAAGAGTTTGACAGAGCACTGAAAGACCTGATTCGAAATAAGGCCCTGGGAGTAGACGAGTTTTGCTATTTCGGGAGCAAAATAACTGATGATGGTCGAAGTAGAGAGGATATAAAATATAGACTGGCAATGGCAAAAAAAGCGTTTCTGAAAAAGAGAAATTTGTTAACATCGAGTTCAGATTTAAGTGTCAGGAAGTTGTTTCTGAAAGTATTTGTATGGAGTTTAGCCATGTATGGAAGTGAAACATGGACGATAAATAGTTTGGACAAGAAGAGAATAGAAGCTTTCGAAATGTGGTGCTACAGAAGAATACTGAAGATTAGATGGGTAGATCACGTAACTAATGAGGAGGTATTGAATAGAATTGGGGAGAAGAGTTTGTGGCACAACTTGACGAGAAGAAGGGACCGGTTGGTAGGACATGTTCTGAGGCATCAAGGGATCACAAATTTAGCTTTTGAGGGCAGCGTGGACGGTAAAAATCGTAGAGGGAGACCAAGAGATGAATACACTAAGCAGATTCAGAAGGATGTAGGTTGCAGCAAGTACTGGGAGATGAAGAAGCTTGCACAGGATAGAGTAGTATGGAGAGCTGCATCAACCAGTCTCAGGACTGAAGACCACAACAACAACAACATGATGACAAGCAACCTTCTCCACGCATTCGCGAAACCCAAACAACTCTTCCATCGGATAGCCACAGCGTACAGAGTACAGTATGATTCGTCACTCCAAACCGCTCGTTACCAGTCATCCACTGTCCAGTTGCGTCGCTGTTTATACCGCCTCAAGCGTTGCGCTAAAATGTGTGGCCTATAAGAAGTTTCTCGACCGTTGTAGATATTGTTTTTAATTCCCTACGCACGGTCATTCTGCTACCTGAGCTACTGGTAGCACATTTGAACTCAAGAGTGATTCCTTCCGCTGATTTCATGCGATTTTGTACAACCACTCTCCGCAATCCTCGACGGTCCGTATCCGTCAGCACGTGAAATCTGCCTGGTCTTGGTTTAGCTGTGGCTGTTCCTTCAAGCTACGTCTTCAGAGCCACATCACCAGCAGTCGACGTGGGCAGTTTTAGAAGAGTTGGAATGTCCCTGATGGGTTTTTTACTCAGGTGACATCCAGTGGTTAGCCCAGTTCGGAGTCATTGTGTTCTCCTGACCAATTGCTGTCTCTGCCTCTCTACTGACAACACAATACTCCACGCCTGCCGGCCAGGGTTGCCGAGCGGTTCTAGGCGCTACAGTCTGGAACCGCGCGACCGCTACGGTCGCAGATTCGAATCCTGCCTCGGGCATGGATGTGTGTGGTGTCCTTAGATTAGTTAGGTTTAACTAGTTCTAAGTTGTAGGGGACTGATGACCTCAGATGTTAAGTCCCATAGTGCTCAGAGCCATTTGAGCCATTTTGAACTCCCCACGTGTTTTTACATTAGCTATCTGGCGTCTCGTGACGTCATCGAGTGGCCAATTCTGCATTACATATGGGTATCCAGACACTTTTGATCAGATAGTGTACTATTTGCTGGTTGATAAACCAAATACTTAATCATTCAAATTTATTAACAGGTAGTCTGGTAAATAGCTCATATTCTTACACGTCATCTATGTACCGTCTATTGCAATTATTCAGTATCATAAAAAAATGTTCAGGCTCTTACAAAAAAAAAAAAAATACGCATTAAAAAGGTCTGTATTGTCAAAACTATCGATCGCTGGGCCACGGATCAGTTATTTGAGCAACAAACTCGTACATTATTTAGATTATATTCATTTCCGTTAGTGATCGGTTGTCTTCTGTTTGCTTGGTTATCGTCATATGTTGCTAAAAGGCTACTCCACAGCAGAAATCACTTTGTGTTCTCGAATTTGTCAAGTGTAATTCCGTGGTTATAGTGTAAAGATATTTCGACCTGTGGTAGCAAACTCATCATCCGAATAGATGGAACACTAGCAGATGGTATCTACAGTTTTTAGACGCAGGGTGTGTACGTAAAGGAAAGAATCCTGGCCGCCTTCGTGTTTCCGTCGAAAGTGTTGCATGGGTTGCAACCGCTTCCCAACGTAATCCTACAAAGCACACTTGTCTTGCCAGTCGGGAGTTACAACTGCCTACAACTACAATTTCGCGTGTTTTGAAACTTCGGCTGGTTATGAAGAGTTGCAGAACCGGGTGCGTACTGCCGTAACATCCGTAATAATGGACATGCTTACCCCATTATGGGAGGAATTCGAGTATCGACGTAATGTTGTTCGTGTCGCTGATGAAGGACATATTGCACATCTGTAATCTAAACTTAAAGAGATCCGTAAGTATGCGTCCCAAGTCTCATAGTTCTAAATCTTACACATTGATAAATACATGTTTTTGAAGTACGTATGTTCTTTTTGAATGATCTTGTATCTTACTTCCGACAGCTGTCCAGCTGTCCAACAAACTGTATTTTATTTTGCATTTAGGAAATATGTGCAATTCAAATTTTCAGATTAAGTTCATATTTCTAAGGCAGACCTGCCTACGTTGTGGAGGTAGTTGAGGTAGTTGATGTACGCCCATGCGGTGGCGCTCGACTTGGAGATGGCTTGTTCGAGTCCTGCTGTCGGAGGAAATTTTTTTGTCGTCCGTTTCTGGTCGACAGAGAAGGCTTTCAAGAGAGATGTCATACGCTGCTGATCGCCAGACTATGCACAAGTGTCGTGGACTAAATTAGAAACCCCTCCGCAGTGTTTCGTGCAGCGAGGGCGAGCGGCAGTGTTGATCGTACTCCTTCCGCTCACTGAGGACGTCAAGCTCGGTCGTCTCCTTGGTGCTGTTCGATAAAAGTGAGTTTGTGCCAGCATCGGGTTTCTCTTCTCCTTTTTCTCACCGTCACACAACATAAACATGAGACCACACTTCATACACCTCTGTTACACTCACCTTTGTTCCACACATACAATTACACCACAACCCTTAACACGCCGTAAGAGAAAGGGACATTGTACATGGAGCAAGAAACCCCTTTCCGACATAATTACTGAACTTAAACCTCAGAGTCTCCTGGCCAACAACACTGCACGACTCTTGGTTTGCTTTATAATGAGTATCGTTCATTTGTCAGCTATTTTGGTACAACCAGAAGATTACAGAGAGACCGTGAAAACGCTCATATATTAAACTGACAAAGTGAGAGAAATTCTGTTGTTTTTTGCCTAGTCAGTTTGAGAGTTATCTTGCAGAGGATCACGGAATACAGAGTGTGGTAAAGCATCCGCTCATGCTCGACCTGCAATTTTTACTATCCATATGGTAAAGTTAAAACAACAGAAAGATAATACGAATCATGAAGAAAATGCTGTATCACTGTAAGTTTTGATTACTAGCAGCATTATCAACATCCAATAGCAATATTCACTTGCGATCTGAGTGTTCCGCATGATTCCTATAAAAAAAAGTCGCAAAACCCTTATAATGGCCACTGAGAGTTAAAGCAACTATCTTAAATAAAACTTGTTCATCTACAATGAAAATCTGAAACTTACCAAAGAATGTCTCAGTTCAAGATGCGTTACTGTCCCTCGTTTGTTTCTTGGTCACATTTGCTGTATAACATTGGCATACAGTTTCTTGGCTGAGAATACAACCATCCAAACGTATTCCGTATTCCAGTCACGAGATTACCATTTATCTGTCGTGAAACCATCTTACAACAGTATCCTGAATCAGTACTGACAATATTACACAAGAGTTGTCGATTGAGAGGCACCCACATGCCTTGCTCATACTGTGGCATCAAGCAGTCAGGCCTGCAAGACGAGTGGTCTGCCAAGCGTTACCGGGATCTCCGTTATTTTTAGGAGTAATCCAAACTTCAATAATTCTAAAACAAATAAAAAAACACTAATTGTACTCATGAAATTTTAAATAGTTCACCGTCCAAACACAGAGCAAGTAACCTGACATTCATAAATTGCGGGGTAAAAACCTTTACACAGCAAAGTCTAAATACAAAACAAAATCAACAAAAGAAAAAAATTGCGTACACTAGTTACATGTAGAATTCAGGCTCCATATCAATACACGCAATAAATAGTTACCAATAAGTACTTGAATCCACCAGTAGCTCTCGTATCTTACTCCACTGCTCATTTCTCTGTTGTCACACATTTAGATGACAAGAACTTGCATTTCGACTAGCCTTCGTTACACTTTAATGAGAAATATCACCACTGTGATAATGAAAATAAGTGGCTTCAGTCAACACACCAACAAGATCATTACTGTCCACGACATCAAAATGCATCAATTAATTCCGATATTTGTTGTGCAATGCAAACTCTTGTCCCCTGTGACAATCTTACTGACCAATGCAACAAGAGCCGCTACGTTAGTATTACGCCACTGGCTAATAATTAAAGCATCATTGTACCAAATATTCTAATAAACATGCTATGTGAACTTGATAACCCAGAACAAACAAACAAAAAAACACTAACTATTCTAAACACAAATGTTAATGAAATACAATTACACTTGCTGTCCCTTCAGGAGTGAAACATATAAAAAAAATTTACACAATTACAAGTACAAATACATTATTCCCTATCTTGCGAGTCACACGGAATCATTTCATTCTGTGATTTTCTTGGGGTCTAAAAAGTTGCTGACAGGTTCCCTAGAAACACTGTCTCGGTGTCAAAGCTCTCCCATGGTTACCCGGACGAAAGTCTTTAAGTCACTCAAATCGGCATTTTGAACACGCACTGAACAGTAAACTGTATCTCACGTTAAACACAAATGTCATAGACACACTCAGCGTACCATCCACACGAATCTGGTCGTCCAGAAATGGCCCTACAACTACTATTACCCACGGTTCTGTCCTTCCAGTTCATGGTGTAATTAAAAGTCGTAAGTTCCAACAAACAGCACTTATTCCTGCACCAATTAAAGAAATGTCTCCTACTACAATTGCAAATGTCAATGTCCCACTTTAGTTTCTTGCGTTCATACAACAATTAGTCACCAAACGACAACTGTCCTCTTTAAGCATACCAAGCGTCCCACATGCAATTCACAAAGCACACTTAATAAGTCACTGCCAAAAGTTTATGGATCCCACCATTCAGTGGTCAAGACAAAACAAAACGATCGTCCTGTCCGCTAAAGACAAAATCTTTTCCACTACTCACAACGTGGAAACACCAGTCCTTCACTTTCCACCTTATGGAGATGTAACGAGCAGTCATCTTGTTTCACGGCTCCACAGTCCAGTACTAGTTAACAGTTGCTGGTAACAAATGCCCGCCGGGCTCTGCCGCGCGTCGTCCATTCTGCCGTGGGACCGCTGCGCGCGCCGTTGAGCAGAAGAAACCACCCGCTGTTGCCTCCGCGGGATACTATCCCCAGTCGTAAGGGTGGCGGAACTTATGAATTGCCAGTGGTACGTGCATGTCGCCCCAGGCCATTGACCTGCTGTAGCGGGCGCGTGGAGTGTACCCCGACCAGCAGTGGAGTGGGGAGTGCCGGGGCTCTTTCGCCCGTCGCCATGGCGACGTCAGCTCGGCCCACTAGCGGTATGGGCGTTACGACACCCAATCAGTCAGACCCTTCCGTGCATCTCGCAACATTACAGACAAAAGGATATTCTTACAGTATTTAAATACTCATTGATTACATGTATGATCTATTAGATATATTGGTAATAAAAGAATCTTTGTTCTAAAAATATAAAATCATACCCCCTAGTTTTCTACACATACAACATCAACATTTATCCCCTTTCTATATACAGCCCACACTTGTGCTATTCATTGTACCTGTCGTCCCTCATACAAAACATGAAAGTGTAAAAAAAAAAAAAAAAAAAAAGGAGTAATAAGCAATCTATACTGCTCATAATTACAATATCAAATAGTAGGCTACTCTAACATCCTATCACAGTGAAAATATTAGAAACTGTTGATTCTAATACTACAATATACAATGAACTTTTGTGCTTCTGACAGACTTAAATTAATACCCCTTTAAAGTGTTCTAACAAAAAAATAAGAAATAATCTACACAGCTCACAATTACCTGCCACATGTTGTTAAATAGTAAACTACTTTAACATCCTAACACAACAAACATTTTAGAAACTGATGACTCTAAATCTACAACATACAATGCACCTTTGTGCTTGTGACAGACTGAAATTAGTATCTCTTTATATACTTTACATTTTATTATATATAACAACATTTCTAGGACATGTATGAACCATCCACTTGATGTCAGATCCTGACCTGCCATCGAGGTTCATCCAAATCAAACAATACACAATAATGTTTTAGTTACAGATCGGTAGCATCCCCTTCACAGCAGTGTGCGCATTGATCACACTACTTTACGACTCTCACTCACCAGACATCACATTTTCCTTCTCATTCAATCCATTAATACACCAACAGAATAGGTCTAGAAGTCAGCTAACCTTAACACCACCACACTCACGACAACATACCATACCTTTGCTCCCTTATACCCATAACACCACCACACTCACGACAACATACCGTACCTTTCCTCCCTTATACTCAACCACATAACACATGAAGCTGTTTCGGAGATAGCTTTCCAGTCTCCGAATTCGTCCTTTCACTCTGGCACCTCTCTCCATCGGCTTACCTCTGCATTCACTTTACCGATTATTCATCCTGCTAAATATCACTTAGAATTGCGACATTTCATCTAAGAACAAAAAATACACAAATTATTCATCCTGCAAAATAACTGTACACATTCTTGGTACCGTTTTGATTAGTTATACTGGTACCAGGCTTCAACATCAACAACAACAAAAAATATTATTTTTGCCAAATCGCAAATGTTATGCTAAGAATTAGATCTACACTTATATTACATCTTACGTCAGTATTCCACAACGTTCACCACCTGGGTCTCATACTCCCTTTATGTCCTTTCACATTGTGCAGTTGTCCTCATCTCTTCATTCGTATTTCGGCTCTCTGACCGTCCATTACTCCATCATTTCCTCGTCTTCCTTCGCCATTGGCATCAATCTCTATTGCAGCATACACAGGCCTCTCTGTAACATACATCTAAGACATCTCCACATTATTAGTTCTACTCACCTTTATTTACCACTGTTTCATCACGTCGAATCTCTCTTTATTAATCACACTGCTCCATGTCACTTCTCTCCTTATATATATATCACCTTTATCCACTACTATTTATCACGTCGCTTCTCTATCTACCATCTTTATCCACTCATTAATCATCACGTCGTTTCTGCTTGATCCTTATTCATATGACAAAAAAAATACGTACATACACCACTCTGTCGACTCCTGTTCATGACTCATTCGACCAGTCTATTCCGTCATACTTCCTGACATCCCGCCTGAAAATTCTTATGTTCGATTTTGACCCTGCACAACGTTACACACCACAAATAAATACACTGACTATCTACCATAACTTGCCTACTTTCGATCTATCCTTAACTTTTCCATAATTTGATGTTAGAAATGTGATGAAGCCCACGAGATTGTTTTCCCTTGATCGTCTCAATCAGTACAGCATTTTCCTGGACAATTCGCCTCACTCTGAATGGTCCACTATACACCGTAAAGAATTTGCTAGTTCTAAGCCTACATGAAAATTAAATGTGTGCAGAGAATATACAAGCTGGGAGAAATGGGCAGCCCAAGTGTTAGAAACTTAGGTGCTAGTGGCCTCTTTCACTAACACCAGATTCCGAACAACCATACACAGCACTTCATTATGACTGTCACAACGACAATGGCATACTATAGATCAGATGGCATCTAATTTAAAAACTTCGATCACAATGTTTACTTTTTACATTACGTGTTAAGTACCTGCAATAGTCAAATCGCACTAGTTATACTGGACTCCTTGGCATTATTACATAACATTTTAGCAACTGGTTTCTTTGAAGAAACAGTTCTTTTACTTTAGTGTTCGAAATAAAAATTTGCAACTTTTGCTCTGAGAGACCAGCCTAACAGATGCCATTACTGGTGTTTTATTCTCTGGTCAGAAGTATGGTATTTGCATTCCTACATATTAGTAGAGTATGGCTGTTACATAGACAATTTTCAGTGCCAGCTTCATGTGTTTTAAGGCAAGATGCTAAGGGCTGATATGTTGGATTAGTTTCTCCGATTCTTCAATCCATTATGACAAGAATGAAATGCCAGGATTCCATGCTCTCCTGCCATTCTGATAGTTTCTGCCGTTCCTCTCCTCGACTCTGTCTGACCTATGAGTCGTTTCGCCGTTCACAATGTTTCACTCATTACCCAGTTCCTGTAACAAGTGTTGAAATGACGCGGAATCGTCTAAGCCTCTGCCTGCTATCACTATATCTCTGCGCAATTTCACTGGCAACTTCGCTCTACAGATCCTAATGAGCTCCCCAGGTTCGTATGTCACATCCAAATACCTATTTCGCCTCAGCATTTCCTGATAGCACGCCACCGGATCTCTTATACCACCTTCGTTACAATTTGGCATCATCAATATGCTTTGCTTAACCTGGTCCTGCTTACTTTTCGACCAGAATTCATTTAAATAGCTGCTACAGTCTTTAATATCTTCCTGCATTTTCGCTCTAGCCTCGTCCCTCAAATGGTTACACACAAACTTCATTTTGAGGGGCAGTCCCCACGATGAAGGTAATGAATCTTGAAATTGAAACAGCCTTGGACTACACCCAGTTGGGTTTGCCACCTGTTTTATCCGACACAACCGTTCTTCTAACTCTCTGAGTTCGTCTTCCGCTTTCTGCCTATTTTCGTTTTTTGAATTTATCTCACTCTCCCTCTGCAATCTACCTGGTGGTGTGTCACCTTCGCTACTGCACGCTAATTGCAACTGTGCTAGTTCTTCCCTATGTTTCCTACTTATTTCTAATTGCACCTCTTTAAGTTGTAATAGTGATTGTATCTCCCCCTGGTTGGCATAAACCTCTCGCTGCGTACTGTCAGAGCCTGTCTCGCCTCTTATACTGAGCTTTTCTACATCTGCACTAGTCGTATTCATTCTGACCACTACCTCTTTGATTTGCTCATCCGGCAACACGTCCCTACGTTCAGTAGTATCACTCTCTATTGCAAATACTTGTACCTCCAAATTATTAGCTTTTTCTTTCACGGTGTCACATACTTGCTTCAACGCACCCAGTTTCTTCTCCCCCTCATCTAGCCGATTATTAACTGCGGGCAGACGCTCATCGATAACTGTGTGTAGCTTCGTCATTGACTCTTCATTTCCCTTATCCATTGCCTCCAGTCTTTCCTTATTTGCTTCCAATCTTTCCTTCACTATCTTATCCATCGCGTCCAATATTTCCTTAGTTGCTTCAAATCTTTCCTTATTCTCCCTATCTCTCTCCTTATTCTCCCTATCTCTCTCCTTATTATCTCTATTCATCGCTTCTAATCTTTCCTTATTATCTTTATTCATCGCTTCTAATCTTTCCTTATTATCTTTATTCATCGCTTCCAATCTTTCCTTATTATCTCTATCCATCCTCTGTAAAAACTGCAGTAGCACACTGTCATTTGCTACTATCGGTGCGCTCACATTGTTTGCCTGAGAAACCGTCGCTTCGCTAAGGGTAGCTGCACTTTCACTGCATACCTGACCTAGTCCCGGCTCGCCCGTGTCGTTGGGAAAAGCCCCCGATTGTGAACAAAGCCCGCCGCATAAAGGATCACCTAGCCGCGGTCCGCTGAACAATTCAGCCCCTTCTGAGTGTTTGCCGTCCCCGCTCATTAACCCATGGTCAACAGCTACTTCCTGCTGCACTGCTACGTTCACCCCAGAATCGCTATTCTCCATGGTGGCTACCCTTTTCGACTGCGACCTAGTTACTACGGACATTACGCAAAAAAAATTATACCACTATCTTCCAGCCTTGTACGATATAGCAATTAATTACATAAAAAAAATAAAAGATCCTCACCAATCCAGAAAGAAATTGCAAACAGAAAAAAATTTTACTTCCTATCGCTATCACAATACATTCCATTAAAAAAAATCTTAACAGCAAACCCTAACAGCAAAATATCCTGGCAAAAAAATATCCTGGCAGGGTCGAAATTATGAGAGGCACCCACATGCCTTGCTCAGACTGTGGCATCAAGCAGTCAGGCCTGCAAGATGAGTGGTCTGCCAAGCGAGTGGATTCATTCTTATTTATCGAGTAGCATGAACTCTAGCACTCACACTAAGTTATCCTCCCATATGATCAATACGCAACGGAAACATGCATCTGACTATCAGTAATTTACAGAACTCTGACTGTACACTACGCACTGGCAATACCACATTTTCTATCTTTTCTATTTAACGGCTTTTGTCAACACGTGGCCACCGCACTGAATATGAATGGCGCACACATTATAAATTTGGGACATTATGACAACACACAATTCGAAGGAAAAGTCTACCAATCTTTTTCTTTTCACTGTCTTATTTATTCCGATAAATTCTCTAACCTAAACACACAAATTCTATGACTTACAACAATAACACATGAGAAATTCCGCCCAGTGGGCATGGCTTAACATTGGTGAATCTCTATATTATGGTCTCGTAATTATTTCACGCTACAGTGCACTTTCTGGACAGGATGGTGGATCTTTTATTATTTCTCACACATCGACTCTCCCAATCATCATCACGAAACTTTGTTCCAGACCGAGCGGTACAGAAGGAACAAGCACAGCCCACTAATCTTTTGAAACCACCATGCTACTCTCCCATGCAAACCACACATGCTTAAATTACATGACATACACTACACTACAACATGAAATACTACACAGAGAATGGTCACAACATTATCACTTTCAGCTTTCCCACTTCAATTAATATTTATCCCAGTTTCACACGACACTGCCCCACTTCGTAATTCTACTTTCCTACTATGAACTCTGGAGATATATGCACGTCTTCCTGTGCAATGCAAGCCAAGTGGCGTTGCTGGATAGACGGCCGACTCACCTTGATTCTCTCTCAGAGTTTACATCTAGCGTCACATGGAATCATATCACGCAAAGTAACATTAAGAACATATTCATCACACACGCGAGTCCTCAACTGATACCATGGACGAGTACTTCTCTTTATCCTTTGTCTCATACACAGATTGAGACTCACACTGTACTCACCACGTGGAAGTACTCGTCTCTAATTTCAAGTCCTGCACACGCCATTTCTTAAATATTTGAACTTATGGTACACACGCTATTTCTTAAATATTTCAACTTATTGTACACACGCTAGTAATTCAGCTTAACTTAAGCACACGGAAGTATTTCAACTTATTGCTACACGTGGTTTCATTGTGACCGTTGGTCACTTCTGAAGATTACTACAATCCCATTAATATTACCCGCCTGACATTTAATTCTCCCCACAAAAGTTCCTGAAATAGAGAAATTAATATTTCAAACTACTCTTAAATATTCCACATGCATACCATGTCTCCACTCTTTCGTCATTACAGAGCACAACTAAAACAGGTCTTACCAGCACAAGATCCAGTGGCAGAGTGCTGAAACATGGCCGTTCTT
The DNA here is from genome assembly GCF_021461395.2 of Schistocerca americana. Taxonomy (NCBI): domain Eukaryota; kingdom Metazoa; phylum Arthropoda; class Insecta; order Orthoptera; family Acrididae; genus Schistocerca; species Schistocerca americana. The sequence continues at coordinate 657,633,946 of NC_060120.1, read as the reverse complement.
GAGGTTCTCTCCCACCTCTGTCGAAATGGGGGAGCACCTTTCTATCGCATTGGTCAGCCACATTTCAGGTGCTCAAAGCTCAGGCAAATTTCATCTCTTTGGTCGCACCAAAGGTGGCCAAAGGATCGACTCAAAGATGATCATATATTCACATTCACTATCTGTGGTTAGCAGATGACCATACATTCATTCATTTCACAGATCTCACCAAACTGGATGTAGGGATTTACTTTGTGGGAGTGCACATGTGATCAATTAAATAAATAAATTGTCATTCTTTCCCACACTGGTATCCGGCTTCGCTGTATTAATTGAAATTGAGTTATTTTACAAAAAAAAATGTGTTCTTCTGACAAAAATAATGAAGTATGTTGTACCTATTTTCATTGTCGGGCGATACTGTACCCATTCACGATTACGTGATTTATTTACTATAACGTGTTTCGGGACTACATTATCCGATCATGAGAAGCTTTAAGAGAAGGAAAGACATATCATAGCAATACTACACACACCGTACTAACAACCATATAAAGTATCTACATTGCTCTGTAGTATTTCATACCATGAAGTTACTAAATCATTAGACACTTTCAAAACTAGAAAGCCAGCAGCACTGTCAAACGTACTTGAACATTTCATGTCGGCGCAAAACACTCTCAGGGTGCTCAGTTACTAGCTAAAGGCAGTTACCCTCACCAACCAAACATATCATGTCACGTATACATCCCATCCAATAGCTATGCCACTTACGGTAAAATCTTTGAATGTTTATGTGGTGTGCGTACTGTAAGACCTTCGGAACACATACCATCAGATTATTTGACTTGTCGCTCTAACGAAGTAGATGAGTGTCAGCAATATGTCTCGTGGACTTCTCGTGGCGTGTTTATCTTCTGGCGTTAGGTCAGACGATAGAAATGCCACTTGCATGCTTAGAGTGGCAGATTGATGGTGACCAACTTTAAACAGAACTTGATTAATTTTCACACACATTTATTAAAATAATTAAAAGCATAGACATTACATAACTTGATTCTGGATGCTGTTTACAATTGACAATCTGAAGTTCCTTTGGTCTTGGTATGTTAATCTTATTCTCACATATCTCTGATACTTGACAAAGTGTCTATACATTTATCTTCATGGCTATGTACAGGAATATGGTAATCTTATTAGGTGTAGACTGATACTTGACTATAGACTGGTACAGACAAATGCAGACTAATGCAGACTGGTGCAGACAAATGCAGACTGACTAATCGGAGGTCTGTACACTCGTTATAATACCTCGCGCGTTCTGTTATCACTGCGCGAGTGTGATCCGTGAGGAGAAAAGGTTCTACATTAGCAGCAATCACATTGGCTGCGTTACATATTAATACGCGGATTGGCGGAAGCAGAATTTGGTCTGTCTCTAAGGCAGCGCCCTCTTGTAGTGCGGAGACGGACCAGCGCTGCGCCTGCGCTGTTGTGCTTAGCGGGGCGCGCTCTAGTGGGAAAGTTGTGTACGCGCTGACTATGCGGAACTATGTACACAACAGTTTATATGTGATAACCTAGGAAATAAACAAAATAAAAAAACAATAATGCACCTTTGTCCAATACTGCGTAACATCTGTACACAATAACCAACGGGAAACATTAACCATCAACGATCACTAAATGGATTGTGTTGGTGGCTGCTTCTCAACGACGACGTCGCTAAAATGGACCAAGAAGTGCCCCTTCCACATCATTGTCTTCGATTTACATATTCACGTATCCTACTCTTGACGCACAAAAAAGCAAAAAAAATCTCTATATTTGACAACGACCACCATTTTTATTCGATATGCAATACATTCATGCTCTCCGTTATGCTTCACAAACAATGCTGCTAAAGATGTTTTGACAGGACCAAAGAACCATTCTCTATATTACTATGCTTTTTAAATATTGTTTCCTGGAATCTGATATATAAATTTCCAAAGATTTTACGCTGGACGCTAACATAGTTGAGAGTTGGAATATATACCTTACCTGATAGTATAATCTGCTATCAGTGAGGGCAGTTGCCTTTAATTCATAATTTAGCTTCAGAGAGTGTTACATACCTGTCGACTTAAGATGTTCATGAAAATGTTTTATATATTTGGCAATACGTATTTGCTGCTGGCATTTTACTTTTGATGATGCCTAATGGCACAGTAGCTTTAATGTGTTTAATACTAAAGGGCAATGTAGATAGATTTACGTTTGAGGTGCCGTGGGACTTTGTGTTGGCCACCTTTAAATGTTATGGTAACGTTGTCAGTCACGTTGCTGATACATGGAAGACGTTAGGAATCTACCATGTGTTCAATGGCGTTCATCAGATAAAACTGAACTTAGGAAATATGTGCGTTATTACCTGGTTATTGCCAGCTACAGGGCTTTCATCACTTATGATGGCCAGATGCGCAGTTGTTCAAGTTGTGGTAATGTAGGTCATGTTGGTTCTGAACGTCTTCGATGTAGACTGGTTCAGACGCTAATTGGAGACGTCACTCTCCCAGCGACACTCACTGTGTTAGCTCTATCTTAAACATCCATGGTGGGGCTGCCCCCCGTGGGCCCTCTGAATCAGTCGGCACCAGCGTCATCTACTCTCGATGCCTCGATGAACGTTTTGCCTATCTCTCTTACACTGCCGCCAGAGGCAGTACCAATGGAGGATGGCCGTCAGAGGCGCCATACATCCGTCCCGACCCCATGGATATTAATCATAGAGCTGTACCGACTTCCACTTTTCTGCCACCTGGTCACATGTCGACAGCCGTCCACTTTCCGACACAGAAGAACATGTTAAGAATAAACAGTCGCCGGAAGAGCTCCACGCCACTTGTCATTACTGGCTCTGTTCGATGTGTGCGCAGGATGACGATCCTTATACTGATGATGCACTGTCCTCCAATGTCTTGTCACCAGAGGGCGTTATGTCTCTCCCTCACTCCATCTCTGGTCAGCATCCACCTACAAACACGACCTTTCCCTGTCTCCTTCTGATGGTGTTTCCCCTCTTACTGTGTTTGACTCTGTGGGTGCACCTCTGGTAGTGTTCCATTGAAATGGCCCAGTGAGACGTCTGTCTCCTGGGTGAAAGACATTGATACTGAGGATTGGTGTTCTGGAGGTGTGCAGAACGATGGAACCCCATTTGAGGGGTCCACTCTCTCTTTGTTACAGTTATATGCCCTTCCACAGGAGCCTATCAAGGAGCACTATGCTTCCTCTATGTTTATATAACCCATCCTCCTTGCAATGAGAGATTTTTAATCATCACATAACCATGGTCAATGTCAATACCACTGTATTACTGTCTGAAACGCTGCTTAATACAGACATTGACGTTGCCCTCCTTCAGGAGGTGCATGTTGAACTTTGTGGTGTTCTCATGGCTTTACAGCACACATCTCCCACGCTTCCCCAACTGGTAGTGGGGTAGCGATTATCTTACGTGATGGTATCGTCGTTGATGCAGTTGCCTATCTTCTGGATGCTAGAGGTATGGCTCCCAGGATCATCGACATCTATGTGCTATCTTCTTCAGGTCTCTGCTGCGAATGTATCACTTTCTGCTCCGAGGTGGCCACTTCATCACCACCCTGGCGCCCAAAGACCAACTGTCATGTCACTCACTGTGTGCGTAACACTAGCTGCAATATCCAACACCTCAACCTTGTGGACTCTTGAGTGCATGCCCACGGTGATCGTCTGGGGTTTATGCATTTCACTACCCGTTCTTCCAGTAGCCTCGATCGTGTTTGCATCTCCCACGATATTTTCGGTCGGGTGCAGGCTGCTGAATTCTGCCCTGTTGCATTCTCTGACCATGACGCCTTTATCTGTGTCATCAATCTCTGACGCCAAAGGGTGTGGCGCGACCAGGGACCTTAGGAACTGAACATGAACCATCTTATTTCACTCGAATCCTGGCAGCTCGACAAGACCACATGGACAGCCTGCTGTTGACGCTGCGATGCATATCAGTCTGCCCTTTCAGAGTGGGTCCTCTGTGCAAAGCCTGCCCATCACAAGGCTTTGGTTACTTCTGGAAGGTAGCTCCCGGCGTGGTGGCAGTGAACCTAGGACTTGTACTTCACCATTCCATGGGAATATACTATGATGCCGTATTCGCCAGAGCATCAGGTGATGGTGAATCACGCCAAGGCATAGATCACTGTCCTCTCTCGATATCACCTTGAAGGACTTATGGTCAGACAGTGTATACATAAAAAGTTAGCGCAGGAGCGACCATCTATGTACCACACAATAGTGGAATGGCACCACCATCAGAGTAGTTTGACTAAGATACAACTGATGATGGATGGGACTTAGATACTCAATGCACATTATGATACATTGTACTCCATGCAATGTCACACCCTGCCACCATCATGGTGGTCTCCTAGCTCTCTTTTCGCTTGGTTCCTGGGGATGCAACGATGGATCTGCTTGCCGACGTCACGGAGGATGACGTCCACGATGCAATCCAGGAGGGTTCTATGAACAAGTTGCCAGGATTTGACGGCCCCCCACTAGAGTAGTATCCGACATTTCGTCCTCTGCTGGCACCAGTGTGGACGGAAATTTGTCAGGACCTTAAGTCGCCTATCATGCAGATGCCAAAAAGTTTCCTTGACAGTCTCCTGATTCCCATCCACAAGACTCAAAGTCCGTTACAGACATTCCATTATCGTCCCTTGACGTTGCTCAACAACGACATGAAGATCTTCACCTGGCTGTTGGCTGCACAGCTTGAACGGACTGCCTGGTACGTGGTTTCCTCTGATCAATAACTTCCGCATTGCCCCCTGTCAGTATCGAGACATAATCGCTGTTGCTCACAAACATCATGTGCTTGGATTTCCGGCTGCTCTTGACTTCAGCCAGGAGTTTTATTGCGTTGATCGTCGCTACCTGGATGGGGTGCACCAGAATGTGGGAAAACCTGATACTACCGTCGACGTCGTAATGTGTGTCATTCAAGGCTCCGTCTCTCTCCTCCGTTCGTAATCCGTCGTCTGGTTTGTCAAATCAGACCGCTCTCTGCACCCTTGTGTGTTTTAGCCATGGAATTGTTGCTCTGTGGCCTCTGTCAACGCCTGTCTGAGGTGTCTCTCAGTGGTCACGTATTTTGCTGCACTGCTTATGCAGACGATCTCGTCCTCTTTCCTCTTAGCGGTGTTGAGATCAGGGAGTCATTAGCGTGGATTACAGCCTACCGCGAAGCTTCTGGTAGCTGCCGTAACGTCTACAAATCGAGCGCTGTGGCTGTAAGAGTGGGGCTTCCTGACGACAGAGCTGCTCCATTGCCTATAGCTGCTATCATCTGATGCTTAGGATTCGATTTCGCGAGTGATCTACAGCTCACGATTACCCTCAACTGCGCGCGCCTACTCGCCCAACCATGAGATGGGTTCCTAGACAATTGTTTACGAGCCCTTGATCTTCTGCAACGGATACAATATGTTAATGTATATTTGGCATCACGTATTGCCCATGTGTCACACACACTTTCCATTCCGCCATCCATGACCCTCCACATGCTAGTGACATTGAGTTCATGCGTTTGCCACGGCTTGTAGTTCAGAATAAGGTACAAGATCCTCATCCTCCCGCAGCGAAGTGGAGGTTTCGGCCTGTATCAACCGCTGCTGTGGCGTCGTTGTCCCTCGTACCTTACCAGCCAGCTGCTGGAGGCCCTTGCACCTTGCTCTCTCCCAGTCCCTATCCAGCTTTCGGACGCCCCGCCGCCCTTCTTTTACTTTCGCAATTTTTTCCTCGAACTGAGCTATGTTCATCCTGCGATACTGTCAACGCGCTTGATGTCCACGAAAGCAATCTATGGCATTCTTCAGCAGAACAGGTTACCAAATGGAGTTGAGGGGAAGCATCCCCACGTGCTCTCTGGCAATCAGTGTGAGCTTCTCATCTTACCACTGTTAACCAGTCTTCATGGTACCTTCCAGTCAATAGGAAGCAAGTATACCGGTCAAGTCTTTATGGGATTCACCTTGTAGACATCCCACTGTGTGTCGCTGTGATGTTCTGGACAGACGAGCATCGCCTGTTGTGCGGATTAGCGATATGTCTGGTTATTGGTGCGATAGATGTTGGCCGTAATTACTCATATGACTCCGCATCAGATACCTCCTCACCTGCTCCTCTTTCCCGACTCAGGATATTTCCCTCAAATAGGACAATCTCTAGAAGGTAGATTTATGGACACACACTTCATTTCTTGTTTTGATTCTAAAGCATTATTCCAGGGCGAAAAACACTAAATAAATTACTTTTTCTCTCTTATCAACATGTGGGCAGGGTGGGTTTTTCCTTGGCTCGGGTATGAGGTAGAATGAAACAGCATTTTTACGTAGGATAACTTTTATTGAAGATTTGTACAACGGTTTTCTTACTGGATTGTTCTGGCTGGGAGAGCGGCAGCTGTGTCGTTTGCGAAGCCTTCATGCTGCTTGAGCGGCGGCGTCTGATTACACCTGGCGGTGTTTATCTCGTGTCGCCGTTTCGGTCAGTTAACTGGAGACGCGCATCGTGCTGTGGCCCGTTTAATTATTGAGAACGAAGTCGTGAATCGGATGGTGATACCTTGGATGTGGCGTCCCAGTGTTTCTCTTCTCTATGAGGCCGCGTGTGACAGTGTTGTGCATCGGCCAGCGGAGCGGCGCGGAGGGGGGGAGGGGAGGGGAGGCCAGCGTCCCGGACTCGAACAACGGACTCCAGCTTGCCAGTCTTCGGCTGTCAGATCTTCATCACCAGCTCACAGGTGACTGTTGATGTGAGGCCGTCTCCTTCCCGTCCTCACGAGTCACCCGGCTACGTAAAAATCAGTCTTCAAATACCTTCTAGCTTCTGTCTTCTGGCGGCGAGGCTGCTGCTTGCTATTCCATTACAACGGCGGAGTTGCTGCTTCTGTGTACGATGTAGTCTCTTCCTGCATGACGGTCTTCAGCTCCGAAACTGAATTGAAAACTATACTTTCGGGCCCACTGCGTCTCGCGTATTTATTCACTTCAGTTCATTGGAGGTCAACGACTTCATGGTCATTGCCTCTTCTGTCACGTTGCAAAGCTTCTCGAAGAATCTTCTTAACGTCGGTCATTGGCTCTTGGAATGTAGGCGAGGGCCTTTGAGCACATGTGACAACTGAGAAACACGTGAACCAGTCGGGCGATGCCCTGACGGCTGAATCGACAGCTTCCGCTTATGTGGGGAGTGCGATGGCTTCTCCTAAACGTGCTGACATCACGGTCATTGCCTCTTCTGCTCTGCCCGCTGTTTGCCAGTGTGTAATTCTCCGAAACTAAACTAAGCTTTTCATTTATTTTCTAATTTCTACTTCACATTGATTTCTCTAATTTATTTACCTATCTGAAGTACCACTCAACACTTGATATTTGGCTCCTCCTTAATGACAGGCGATATGTACCTGGCCGCAGTCCCAAATACAAACAATTTTCCTCTAATTTTCTTCGTAGAGTCTTTTTTAACTCATCTCGGAATTGGAGTGTTACTGCAATGAGGAGTTGATACACGCATTTGCCACTTTAGTATCGCTCGTTCTCTGGTCATCGAAATGTTCTCGAGTGTGGAGAATTGCCCCTCCCTCCTTGTGACGTTGGTTTCCTGCTACGCTCGGTGGTGTAACATAAATCTGAAAAAAATAAAAAAATAAAAAGAAACTTTTCTCATCGATGCGCTTTATACCTCCACTCCGTGTTTGCTACGCTTTCCTTGGTTCCTGTGGGAGGGAACGGGACATGGTGGCTATGCTTTAGGATGGAAACCCTGCTCACTTTGTCCGCACCTCACCTTGGGCGTCAGGAAGATTCCATCGAAAAAAAAAAAAAAGATCCGAGCAAGAGATTCCGGTTTCGTGACCCCATCTGACATTTAAAAAATTGTTAAATCGACTGCTTACGATAATCGGAATATCCAAGTTCGACACAAATTTCCATGTGTCACCAATAAGTAGGATTTCTATATCTATTACAGCTTATATAAAAAATACAGGCAAATGCTAGAAAATTTCGTAATATGTAGTCAGTACCTACACTTACACTGTGAGTATCCAGAGCTCAATCACAGCTACTCAAAGTCCAGTCACAACTGAAACTGCCTATAACACTCATGTTGTACCTTTTTCGAAACTGTTAAAGCAAACGGATGTATAACAGTACCACTACTTTTTTTAAGGATTGCTACCACTTCATCTTCTAGAGGCCGGCTGCTGCATGTAGTAATATCTGCCCTTAATCTGCTTTTGCGTTGCAGGTAACTGATCCACGATTTTTCAGTGCCTCTCTATAACATACATTTGATCATCAGCATGTAAACAAACATTTATAGTGACACGCCACAAACACTTTTTCTTTAACAATATAGAGTGCTCCAAAATTACACGGAAGTATTTCAGGGCAAGGCCCAGCACACGCAGGAGATAAAAAAAACTTTGTGTGAACATAGGTCTGGAAATGGACACTTACTGAGATACTAGACACGGACGTTAGCTACCACGCACATTAATAGTGCTTCCTACGAATTCGATCTAGTGCTCCCATAGTCCTGTGTGATGATTCTATGGTGTGACAACAGTGTCTACAGACTGTAACCGGGCTGGAATTTCTATACTTGGTGGCAGGCCCTACAGACATCTCTGCTGGACAACAAGGTACAACCCTGTTAGGACATACACCACTGCCACTGTAGTAAGGTAGATTTCCCCTGGTGCAGGTTATGTGCTGTTGTAATGTTGTACCGTGAGAGCTTATTCTCCTACACATATTGTTTTAGACAGCGGTCTATTCAAATGCTAAGCATGCATCCATGCATTTCATGTATGGGTTGGCGAATGGCAGTGCTGGATAAGCTCGTCGGGATACCACAAACGATATCCAGAGCATGGTGTCCAGACAGGACGACATTCCAAGAAGTCACTGCCACTTACATGAGCATCAACACGGTAGTTTCACACCTTTACCTGGAACGAGAGAATGATGACGATGCACCATGTCTGGAACTGAGCACGCTATTGTTAATGCTGCAGAATAGAATCCACACGTCAGCACTCGGCGCTTAGATCGTCAGCTGGATATCTTGTTGACATCTGCATGAATCAGCTGTATCTGTGTCACCTGCAGAGGATTGCTCTGCAAAACCTACTTCCTCAATGGTTTATCGAACAGTTTGGCAAGAGGCTTGCTTGTCCAGCAGTGGTATTATTAATGAATGAGGCAAGATTCACGAGTGATGGTGTTCAGAATTTCCATAATTAGCATCAGTGGTTACCACAATCCACATGCAACTGTTGAAATGGCCTGTCAATGAAGATTTGCCGTCAACTTATGGGATGGGAATATCGAGGACCACTTGATAGGATTCTACGTACTTCCTTATCATCTGAATGGGCGGAAGTACAGACAATTCCTGCGCAGGAGTTTGAATCTTATACTGGAGATCTTGCGCACCTCTGGCAAGAGATGTACTTCATGCACAGTGGTACCTCTGCCCATTTTATTGTTCTTGTTCTCCGATAGTTAACACTGGATGGTGGATGTGTACCAAATGCTTGATAGCCACTCACATGACTTGAATCCACTGGACTTTTCCTGTGGGGCCATTTAAAGGTGTTGGTGTATGCCACACCTTTGGAGGATAAAGCATCAGCTCTTGCAAGAATTCAAGCAGGAAGTCAAACAATATGTAAAACCTTAGGACTTTTTGAGAGTGCTCATACCTCTGCGTGACGAAGTGCAGGAACATGCATACTTGCAGAGGGCGGGCATTTAGAATACATCTTATAAGGTAGTGAGATAGGTGCATCATTGTGAAAATAAAGTAGAGGTTCTCGTGTCCTTGGTAACCAACCTCCATGTCTGATATATCAATAAATACCCATTTCATGATGCATGTTAATATGAATGTTTTTTATCTGTTAGATGTGCTGAAGTCTCCCTGAAATATTGCCATTGTGTATTTTTGCGAAACCCCGTATACACCCAGGTGCTGAATCAACAAGGTATGCTGATAAAATTAACATGACGACAAATACCGTCGAAGCTTTTGATCTGTTACACACTCCACTCTGTATACTCCATACTACTCATCATAAATTTCAAGTCCTAGTAGCTGTAGCATTAAACACTGATGGGTCCCAGATGACCACAATTTTACTTTGAAGACCCTCTTTGAAATCACTCCACATTTAATGACTCCATTAACATGTACTGCTTTCTAAATGGTCAGTTAAAATTGTATTTTCCTTCCACAACACCATGAAGTGGCTAAAGAACACAACAAACTAGTAGAGTCTTACCTTGGGGATCAAAAGTAGGAAATTTCTGTCATATCTTTGTCCATTTCAAAGTGAAACTCCTCCCACCAGTCACGACTTCCACTCGAATTCACGGTACACACCCTCTCTTATTGACAGCGGTATCTGCTCGAGGACGTTTAAGTTTCCCCAGTACTCTATCATCACTTTCCCAGTTGCTGTATGGTGGTATCATTACTGTTAATTACGCTACCTCCCTGTTTTTTCACACCGCGACAATATTCATTACTTGTAGCATTGGCATTGTTCACAGACATGTCACTCATCCTTACTTTTCATTAATTACGCAAGTTTGCACTTCATCAATATTTTCATTTACTTACAGATCTAAGGGTTCTTATCCAATAGTTTCACTTTGGTTTTTAAATCTTTCTGATTTCTTTTGTACGTTCCTAATCTCATGCTGGACCTCCCATTCTTTCACAATTATTTTTGCAATGCAAGCATTAAATGTTACTTGATTATCTGTTGTCATTAATTGTTGATTAAGACTGATATTCATCTCTACTGTAAATTCATCAAATGCTTATTGAAAATGTTAGAAAAATACTTGCTCTTTTTACCTTTCCTGCCTCCCTTGTGGTCTTTTATTCCCTCTCTACTACCTCTCCTGTTGTCTCTTCTTTACCCAACCCTGCTTCTGTTCTTCTGTCCACTTGGTCTAAAAATGTTCAAAGTATACTGAACGCTCCTCACAATTAAAGTAATGACAGAAATCATATACACACAAACACCTCATTGGGACTTAAATGAAGCAGGACGATACATTAACATTAGAATCACCGCGAAAACCTCTAGTTATTTCCTTTCAGACATCTGTATCATTGCGCAGCAAAATAGTATTAGAGGGAAGGATAAAATTTTTTAGCTGTCTGTAACGACGTCCAAGTGTAGTCCACCTGCCTGGTGCGCAGTGACTGTGTAACAAGTATAAACATTTGGAGGTGCCAGAGCACAAACAAGCAAGAAGCACTTTGCCACACACTCTGTGAGACAGAGGGTCAGGAAGACCTGATGACTCTGCATCACAAGATCACTACAAAGCAAGCATAACGATATTTTATTAATTCAGCAATGTGGAGTAAATACAATTAAAGACTACGCAAGAACGCCGTTCAGTGTTGCCAGTCACAGCCAGGTTGGTGTCTACCTCTAGGAGTCTGCAGACATTCTTCTGTGGGAAAGAACTTCAATGCTGTGAGCTGCCATTCCTCTGGTCACAATGGTGATGACTGAAGATGGGGGCCAAATAGATCTCTGATGGATGAAGAACTAATTTGTCCAACTGCAAGCCGTGTGACTTGGGAGCAGGTGGCAGGTGGTCTGGTGCCGACACTCTTAGACAGTGCATGTAGTACCTTATAGGCTGTATGCTGAGACCACATCTTAGGCTGTCCTCTCTGTCACTGTTGGGACTTGCTCCTTATTACCACAATGACAACTGTCATCAGGGATAAGCAGATTTCTGGAGTCAAGTCTAAGCAAAACCACATTCGATGAGACTGCTGAGGCTTTGGCAGACGTTTACAATCATGTAAGGCTGTGGGAACACACCACCCACCACACAGCCTATCATGAGGCCATGAAACTGACAGTGGGAAACACAAGGGACTATGACCAGAGATTCCATGGTGTATACTGGCACACCACTCAGTATGGTCCTGCAGTGCAGACACACAGTGCTAACAGGCTGCCCAGAGGGGGAGACTGCATCACTATAAAACTCTCAGGACTAAATGGATGTTAATTTAATTCTGTCTTAATGATGCCTTGTGTTTGTCACAGGTGCTCACCACCATCTCCATTCAACTGTCCTGAACCTCTGTAGGATCGCAATCAGTGGACTCCCTACAATCTGGTTTGTCAGTTGCCACCACTGTAGAGGAACCACACCTATACATCAGCAGCCATAATCAGACATCTCTCATTGTGCAGAGTAGTGAGGGACCTAATTTTGTTGGCCTGTCCCCTTTTTCTTTTATTGTGGGTTGACAGGTTATGTATGTGAATTTAAGAATTATGTTGTTTATATCACAGGAACTTGCAGATCTGCCACATTTCTGGGGTAACAGTAAAGCAGAATATTTGAATCGCTTATTTTTGAAGTGCCTCTTGCCACAAAATCCAAATAGTCAGAAAAACAAAGAAAAATTGTTTATTTTGCAAACATCTTACACAAAATACAATTTCTATGTCTACTATTATTTCAGATACTCTTAGAACTCTCAATGGTTTAGCTTTTTTTTTTTACTTTCGTCATAACATTTGATCATTTTTTCATTTCTTGAAAGTCGCTGTCAAGAGTCATTTATAAAAAAAGGTGAAAAAATTATAATTCAGTAGATTTTCTCAAACTAAATTGTTAGTTTAAGTTAAGAAAAAAATATGTTTTATGTATGTTACTTATTATTGTAATGATCTACATTAAAAATACATATACAAAACTTGTATTAGCCAAATAGCAGTACTATATTTTTTCTCTCTACTTCTTTAGTTTTCCTTTTTGAAACTGAAACAAATCAGTTACTGTTACGAAAATAAGTAGTTTCAATCTGTATGCCTAGGTTTATTATTAAAGGATAATAGCTGTGATAATATTTAACTACAAATGTAAAAAGTAATTTTCTTGCAGATCTTAAATTTTCTTTCATTTCTTGTTTATAATTGGCTACTGTAATAACTCATTGTAAGACCAGAATGTTCATTTTTTATGTAATTTAATATCTTTTTGAAGTCATTGATCTTTTCCTGGATTAGCCATTTTTTGTCATACGCGCTATTCCTTGGTAGACTGGCAAAATCTGATTTGCAGACAGTAAGCTGGAACGTTTTCCTCACAGTTCCACCAAAATGAAGTCACATACTAAGATTTTTCCTTTCCTTGGCTTTTCAAAGATGTTTCATGGAATACTGATACAGTAAAAAACATTATTTCTTTGTTTCTTTCTTATTTTTTTCAAAAGCTGTGGTTTTTTTAAACCTGGGGCCATCTCTGTTGGAAATCCAAATTATCTTCCGTTTGAAAATCAACCGCAAATGTCCCTTGTTTTGTCGAGAACACTGTTTGTCCCTCATCTTCCTTTTAACTAGACCAAAATCCCTGTCATAGGGTAAATAAGAATGACCCTTGGTAGCCATTGGACTACTTATTTAAAAACACCACCGACAGCAACAGATATTAAGAATCTTATCACAGAATGGTTCTTTATCTACCTGGCGCTGTTGTCAGTCTACAGGCAGAGTTGATCAACAGTAGAATGATCATTCTCATTAATGTATCAAAATAAAGTGGCGCATACTTCATTACTTCTCTTTTGTGAAACCACCTTCGTGATACTATTTTCATGGTACAGTACGCTTTAGTATTCAGCAAACTGCTACATAGTTTATCATTCCTCCGTTTATGGACAGGGAGCTGTGCTTGTGCTATTCTTTTGCAGTATCATCGACGTACGTGTTTTTAAGTCTTTCAATAATTTGTCCACACTCTCAGCAAACATCTGTTTGAGGCCTGCACTAACGATAACTGAACTGTTCCTTCGAAATTTTGTAATGATAACTGTATTTAAATCAGAACGAACTAAGCTGTATTTTTATTTGAACGAAGAATGCTTCATTTCAATGTTAAGATTTGCGTCTACGTGCTTGATTTCCCTGGAAGCATAGTGTGTTCATAGGAAACGAACAAATATGATTGTGAGTCATGTCTGTAAAGTCCTTTGGAAACGTCTTGCGATTGTTTTACTATGCCCTGAAATCTCTGGGGCTTTTACCTGTCAAGAGATTATCTTTTACCCTTCTCAGTCTGTTTTCATCAATACCATGCAGACTTAATGTGGGGTCCTGCCCACTGGTTTCGTATAGGGCGCCTAAACAATGCTGCGTTGTCGGAATGCTATACAATAATTCAAGCAAATCACATTTGAAACGTGAATTTACTTTCATAATCTTTTCTTAAAGAATTTACTTTATTTACTGGCGATTCATCCAGATCATTTACACATTAAATCACACTAGGTGGGCATGGAAGTAGTTGCCAGAAAGTAACTGATGGAAAATTACCTTTAGCAAATGTGAGTTTATTCCTAAAAGCTTTTTCAAAACAGATGTAAAATTATAAGCAGAAAAGCACACTCGAAATATCATATCACAATTTAACAAATGGGAATTTTGTTCCTAAAAGCCTTTCAAAAACAGGTTTAAAATTATAAGCAGGAAAGCACACTCGAAATATCAAGTCACAATTTTATTTAGAGGTAAGAACAATATTAACAGTAGGAGCCTTCGGGCTGAGAAGCTTGCCTACTCCCTCTCAACACGGCCGTGGTCATGACCGCTCACAACAACCTCTGAAAGAGTACACTGGTGCAAATCTGCAAGACACCAGATTACTTTAAACAAAAATTTTAACAACTCATACAAACATGTAAACTATGCACCCCGTAAGAGGAATGGAAATGGTACAATCCTCAAATTATTTACCACCGAAAGCGCAATTGGTTTTTTATTTTTTACAGGACTCTAACGGTGGAAGGGTGGCAAACTGATAACCTAAAATAACTATTTAAATAAAACCCAAAAAATGCAGACTTACATAAAATGTACAGCATGCTCTACATTACATATACACCACCTCACAAGATGATAACCAAGATAGAAACATATTTCAAGAATTCGGCCTTTAAGCAATAAATTCGTCAACACCGAATCCGACAAACATGACAGAGGCAGCTATTAACGTACGGCAGACCGCCCGACAGACAGACAGACACTAACTGCCGAACAAATACGGACGGGAGACAGACGAGCAAGCTAGGGACGAGAGACTGACCAAGAAAACAAGTAGAATTTAACAAGTAAATGAAACCACACATCACGAATCACTTAACTTTAAAAAAAATCTGCGATTTCTCGAGAAGACCTGGCGCAGCACCCCCAAAACGCTTTCCCGAACCGTCCGCTGGCAGCCGCTTCAACGGACGCAGGAACGCGCTGATCTCCCGACTCACGGCGTCGCAGCTCGCGCCGGCCAGACCGTTGTCGTGGGTTGACTCCTGTTGCTCTCGTATCGGCCGCGCAGCCACGACCCCTCGCTATACTGCGCGGGCCACTGGAATGCCCTTTGCCTGAACAAACTCGAGCAGACTGGCGGCCTAACAGATACTAACACTCCGGACGACAGACAGACACTAACTGCCGCACAAATGCGAACGAGAGACAGACCAGCAACTGGTGACGCAAGACTGACCTAGCCTCACTCCGACCGACTCTTAACGTACGGCAGACCGATAGACAGACAGACACTGATTGCCCGACACTGAGCCGGCTGACCAACTGACTAGACTCATACTGACAGACTGACCTAGCCTCACTCTGATTGACCAACTTCCTCGCCCAGACTGCACCGACTCAGACTGACTGACTGACCGCCTGCGGAGTTTTTTTTCCTTTATTGTTACTTTATACCTGCACATACAACAGGTAGGCTGGCAGCAGCATTCTACGCCGCTCTTCAGCCTTAGAGGAGACAATGATAAAAGACAGAAAGAATACTCAGAAATGACAGAATGGTGGGTAAAAAACAGTAGACATAAAATTCAAAACATGGAGCCGTTCACACTCGACGAGAAATCACACCACAAGCTGTTGACACGACGCACAAATATCGATGATTGCGATGACACGTGGGAACGATGGAGCGTGACGGTGATCACTGAACACGAAAAACGACGACACACACATGAGACACTGATGGCGATGATCTCCGGCGCGCGAATGTACACGTAACGTGTGCGAGTCCGGGGACCTGCCAAGAGGGGAAGAAAAGTGAGGGGGACGGAGAGGGAAGAGCAAAGATGCCAATGGCAGAGGAGAGGGGAGGGGGAGTAGAGGGATGGGGGTAGGGGAAGCCCAGGGGTGGAGTGGGGAGAAAGGGAGGAGGGAGGGAAGGGGGAGAGAAGGGAGAGAGGGTGCCCAAAGGAAACAAACACAGGAAGAGGGAGGGAGGATCAAAGTTGGTAGGAGGGGTAGATGGAGGAGAGGAGGGCATCATCAGGGAGGGGGAGCTGGTGGAAGCCACCTTGGGAGAGGGTGTGGAGAGTGGAGAGATGGAGAGCAGGTGGGACATGGAAGTAAAGGCGCGGCAGCAGATGGGGGTGGGAAAGGATGGGAGAGAGCAGTGGGTAAGGAGGATCGAGTTCGTGGGAGATGTAGAGGATCCATATCCGTTCGAGGAAAAGGAGGAGGTGGGGGAAGGGAATTAGGTCGTACAGGATCCACGTGGGGGAGGGGAGATGGATGCGATAGGCGAGGCGAAGAGCATGGTGTTCCAGGATCTGAAGGGATTTGTAAAAGGTAGGGGGAGCGGAGATCCAGGCAGTGTGGGCGTAGCAAAGGATAGGGCGAATGAGGGATTGACAGGTATGGAGGTTGGTAGAGGGGTCCAGACCCCAAGTTCGGCCGGAGAGGAGTTTGAGGAGACAGAGGCGGGAGCGTGCCTTGGCTTGGATCGTCCGGAGGTGGGGGTCCAGGAGAGGCGACGGTCAAGGGTGACACGAAGGTACTTAAGGGTTGTGGTGAGGGCGATAGGACGGCCATAGATGGTGATGTAGAAATCGAGGAGGCGGAAGAAAGGAGTGGTTTTGCCTACTATGATCGCTGGGATTTGGCAGGATTGACCTAAAGCAACCACTGGTTGCACCAAGCGGTGAACCGATCAAAATGAGATTGGAGAAGGTGTTGGGAGCGCTGCAGGGTGGGGGCGAGGGCAAGGAAGGCAGTGTGATCGGCGTACTGGAGAAGGTGAATGGGGGGGTGAAGGCGGCGGCATGTCCGCCGTATTCAAGAGGTACAGAAGAGAGGAGAGGACGGAACCCTGGGGCACACCGGCAGAGGGGAAAAAGGTGTAGGAATCCATGGTGTGGATGGTGACGTAGGAAGGACGGTGGGAAAGAAAGGAGCCGATTTGACGGACGTAGTTAATAGGAAGGACGAAGGTTTGGAGCTTGAAGAGGACACCGGAATGCCACACGCGGTCATAGGCTCGTTCAAGGTCAAGGGAGAGGATGATAGCGGAACGACGGGAATTAAGCTGTTCGGAGAGGAGATGAGTGAGGTGAAGGAGAAGGTCATCGGAAGAGAAGGACGGTCGAAAGCCACACTGGGTAACGGGAAGGAGTCGGTACTGACAGAGATGCTGGTGGATGCGTCAGGTGAGGAGCTCATAGCGCCCCTTAAACGCACGTGAACAGGCAACCTTTCCCCTTTCACACCAGAGGGAGACACCAAAGCTGCGTTTGCCACAGCGGCGCCACCGCCAGAAACGGAGGGCGACTGCTTTACACCACGCGCTACGGCGCGCTCTTCAAAACAGCAAATTTTACTACGGCTCAACATTAATAGTTTTTGTTATAACGAAGAAGATAAACGAAACTTTGTATTACAAGAACGTGTCGCAAGCGATGGGTGACATGCAGTCAGTGTCTTTCTCTATATACTATATACAAGCAATGGATATGGATCACTAATAGCTGCTATGGTAGTGCTCTCTAGTGCCGGTCTGGTACCGTGCGGCCGAAGCCGGCAGGAGCGGCCGTTATATTCTCTTCTTGTACAGGCCGCTCCTCTCGTGATGCAGTCCTAGTCAGCGTGCTGTTGTCTGACGTCGTCTCACAGCCTTCTCTGCTCTTGTGTTCTTCATCTTCGTGCCGGCGCTTGTCGATATGCCAGAACACTTAAAATGCTTTTTTATATACCTTACTTCTGATTGTCCAACCACTATGAGAAAAATTAAATGAACTTGCATGATACTTAGAGTGACTGGGGCTGCGTTGCAGTTCAACTTCCCCATTACCTTCCGTAGGACTAAGCCAAGGACGATTGGTCTTCACAGGAAGAGCTTCTATTAAGGACAGAAAAACTGCTTTTGTTTGTCTTTGTTGCTGAAATCTTCACTTTCGTGTTGGATTTCAATTTGATTATATTCAATTATTTTATTGAAACATTTCAGTCTGGAGCTGAAAAAAAAATTAAATTAGCCTACAGTACTAGTAGAATCATGTCAAACGTAGACTATTTAATTAGAGTATAAATCTTATTACAAGCAAGGCATTCCTGTTTCCCAGGCTTACACAATGTTTCCTTTGTAGTTAACATATTCATGTCCATGAATTCTTTCTTTCTTTATTCGAGTGATTTTGTAGCTCGTAGGCCTACGAACGCACTTTTTACTCGTTTCACTTAACTTCTAAATCAGCTTCATTCGCACTTTCACCCTCACTATCTGACACTGTTCAATTCACTAAGACAACAGAACACTTTATAAACAATATTTCACACAGAATTAAAGTGAAACTTGCTTTGCACTGACACAGTGTAAATGAGAAGAGAGGCCGGCCGTGGTGACCGAGCGGTTCTAGGCGCTTCAGTCTGGAACCGCGCGACTGCTACGGTCGCAGGTTCCAATCCTGCCTCGGGCACGGATGTGTGTGATGTCCTTAGGTTAGTTAGGTTTAAGTAGTTCTAAGTTCTAGGGGCTGATGACCTCAGATGTTAAGTCCCATAGTGCCCAGAGCCATTTGAACCATTTGGGAAGAGAGTGCTCAGGAAACTGTGGCAGAGAACAAATGCGACCAACACAACAGGATAAAATTAACAAAAAAACAGCTGTTTCCCAGTGTAGCCACAACGCTTTTAGTTACGAAAAACCCCTTCCACGTGATAAGAGGCCTTTCTTAAATAAATACATTTTTCATATGGTCTAATCGCAGTATTGGAGCAATGGGAAAAGCGTCCTTTCACAAAGTATGTCTGGAAGCATTAAGATTCCTTCTTCACATTAAAGTGGATTTATTTAAAAAATGATCAGAGACTTTTCGTAAATTAGTGGTTCATTTATGACCTACTAACATTGTAATTTGTCGGAGCATGTATTATCTTGTACTGCGAGAGTGCCAGTAAGAAGGAGGTTCGGCCACAAAGCTTAGCAGAGCAGTGTCTCACTGGGCCTTGATACACGGGGTAGATTAGTGGAATTGTTTTGCTTATTGGTGTAGGGTCAATGCATTGGTTCTCGTTTATTCTATAGCATAATTCAGAATGTAGGCTGTACAACGACCAGAAACGCGTGCAGAATCTTTAAGCGAAGCGCCGGCCGAAGTGGCCGTGCGGTTAAAGGCGCTGCAGTCTGGAACCGCGAGACCGCTACGGTAGCAGGTTCGAATCCTGCCTCGGGCATGGATGCTTATGATGTCCTTAGGTTAGTTAGGTTTAACTAGTTCTAAGTTCTACGGGACTAATGACCTCAGCAGTTGAGTCCCATAGTGCTCAGAGCCATTTGAACCATTTTTTTTTAAAGCGAAGCCACTGAAGTTCTGAAGAGTCAGGTAGCCACGTTACTTCAGGATAAAGTGGAACAAAACAGGGCTAATGAGAAGTTGCAGAAGGAACTGGACGTGTTGAAAAATGGGTGGGCACAAGTAATCCCAGGGAGTGGACACCAAGACCTTAGCGAACACACCACTCCCGACTACTGATCCTATGGCAGCCAGTCTCATTATGGCGTTTTCTGGAAAGACATCCGAGAGTGTGTAGGGCTTTCTTGATACTATGGAGCCAGCAGCTAAGTTAGGTAACTGGTCCAATAAAACACGTCTTTGTCTGCCTTAATTACGATTGGTGGGTGACGCTTAAACGTATGTAATGTATCATGAAGACCTTAGTAAGGCACAGACATTTTATCAGCTGGCTGAAGGGCTCGTCTAGAGATATCGTAAGCAGAGTAGTGCTAGGTTTTCCAGGGAAGAACTCATTGAATTAACGCATAAGCACAATGAGTGGGTAGAAGCATTCTGTGACATAATTCGTAAAGTGAACTCGTGCCCATACAAAGTGCTGCTGCAGGAAGCGAAGAATAGAGCCTTGGACGTATTTGTAAGGAATATTGCGTGGGATAAGTCGCGGCGAGTGAGGATGGAATATGGTAGTCATTTATACTTGGGTCTCAGGGTTTCCATGCAGCTGGAAGAGATCCGGTATTGTGACTCAGAAACTAAGTTGACCATGGTGTCTTCTCCTCTGATGTCAAACGTTACAGATATGGACAGGTTGGCCACGTAAGATTTAATGTCACCAGAGTTTTGAGTGTAGTGAGGTTGGGCATAGGGCATGTGATTTCAAGAGTAGGAAGCAGGATAAATTGAATCAAGGAAGCATTCTTCAGGTGCACGTGGGAGTGCCTTAACCGTTTAAGGTTGTTTCCAATAAAACGGCACACTGCAAGGACGTGTGCAAAGCCAGATTACTGCTTGCTTGGGGCTGTAAATAATGAGGAACATAAATTCTTGGACACGGGTGCGTATGTGTCGTTGCTAGACTGGACCTCTTGGGCAGGAAGAGACTTCAGTCTCCACAGTATAGGTTATATTGAATGGGTGATAATGAGGGGGAATCATTGGAAAGAGCACTGGTCACCCTTAGCATTGGGGGCTACGGGTTTTAATGTGCATATGGAGTGTTGCCTCCCGTCGGTAAGGGGTACTGTGTAATTCTTGAATTTGATTTTCTGGACAAAAATCGCGCTATAGTTGATCTTTCACTGTGTATGATCCATCTTGGTGTAACTTTGTTTCCGCTGTGCCCGCATCTCGTGGTCGTGCGGTAGCGTTCTCGCTTCCCACGCCCGGGTTCCCGGGTTCGATTCCCGGCGGGGTCAGAGATTTTCTCTGCCTCGTGATGGCTGGGTGTTGTGTGCTGTCCTTAGGTTAGTTAGGTAAAAGTAGTTCTAAGTTCTAGGGGACTGATGACCATAGCTGTTAAGTCCCATAGTGCTCAGAGCCATTTATTTTGTTTCCGCTGTGTGAGAGGACTGCTAGTGAAACAATGTCATAAGATGCGCCTGTCATGAAGATGCTGCCAGCTAAATTACATATAGATGCCCTAAATGTTAATGTGTGGGTTAACATACCAGTAGGTATAGGGAAATTGATCTAGGTTAGTGCAGGTATGGGCTTCCGAAGAGAGTTGTTGTGCATAGTGGGACCACTAAACTACAACGATAAACTGGATAAGTCTCGTTGTATGATGTGCAGGAGCATAGTGCGTCTTACAGATATCGACGGAGTGGTTGCAGTGAGTTTAGACAATCTTGGCATTGGCG
This sequence comes from Schistocerca americana, assembly GCF_021461395.2. NCBI lineage: Eukaryota > Metazoa > Arthropoda > Insecta > Orthoptera > Acrididae > Schistocerca > Schistocerca americana. The sequence goes on along the minus strand of NC_060120.1, from coordinate 657,612,416 downwards.
AGGTTAGTCCATAAAAGGCCCAATGGTTGCCAGTTTCAGTGTCTTAGAGGAAGATGATAATGATAGACCTTTTGCAAAGGAATGATAGGGAAAACATGGAAGCTTTATTGCTTAGATTCACAGCTTTGTTCAATCCAACAGGTCCATTACCAATTACGCCTATCACACAACACAGGATACTGACAGCAAGCAATACTCCAGAGCGTAGGAAGCTATACAGGTCCCAAAGCATCTACAACCATTGGTGGAGGAATTCATTGACCAGCAGTTAGCTGACGGAATCACTGAACACAGTAATGTTCTATAGGGTGCGAGCACTGTCACTGAGCCCAAAGACTCATTGGATGCTTCCAAGAGATATGGGAACAGTCGACAATTTGGGTCAATGTAGATACTTTTGAACTATGGCTTCGAAGAGTGGCTACCACCAGCTTGAAGGAGTTCCAGAAGACTAGCTGAAGACAGCCTTTACGATGCTATGGGGGCTTTCCGAGTATTTTAGAATGCTGTTTGGGCTGAAGAATGAACAGGGTGCATTTCAGAGACTTTTGAATGGAGTGCTTTGGGGACTGAGAAAAATGCGTTGGGGAGTGAAACCTAAAAGAGTGTATGGTCTACCTCGACGATATATTCAAAGGATATGGAAGAATACATCAAACAATGGAAGAAGCTTTTAATAAACAAAGTAGTTCGCATTGTCTCATCACAGCTCAGTAGTCAAAGACACTCTGGGTGATACAAGACGGCATGCTTGTTTTCCAGTAGTAGGCTTGAATGAACAAAGTTTTGTTTTATACCCTTACCTGGTGAAGTGGGGCACTGTGGGAAAGTGGGCATAGGGGTGAACCAGTGAAGTGCTAATTGTCTCAGAAATCAGGGAAACTTAAGCTCTAATGTCCTTGGAAGACCTATGGGATTGTTAGCAAGAGAGAATCGTGATCTGTTCAATCAAGGTAGTCCCAACTGACACATAGGCATGTGAGGTGGAGTTGTTCATAGGGAAATCCGATGCAGCAGAGTATCGTTTTCAGAGAAAATGCTGACAATGGATTTATTTGCTATTCATTCCAGAGGCTACAATTCTGAATTATCATGTGAAGGGGAAGCCACAGGGTGTGACAAAGATGGAACGAAATGTCAGTGGCATCTTACTTCGTGGTATGGTTTATGACATAGACAGAACAACCTTCTGCCTTTCAGCCGTCATTACAAGAACAACAATAATCCAACTGACACACCTTTTGCTGTTTTGCCCAGGGAAGCCATTGGATATACCACCAGTTCGCAGTTGGACTTCTTTGGCCGATACCTTAAACCCAGCTAATTCAGATAAATTTAGAGCGTCACAGAAGGTTCAGCTTGTCACAGAACAGATGTTGCAACAAATCAAGCACTATCGAGAGGGATAGCGTAACTATTTTATGTGTATAAGCATTTCAGCCACAGGCACTGTAGCGATTCTGGTCGGCATTGTGTAATTTGCGTTTTTTGTAAGTGGAAGACTGAATGACATCCTGAATTACCTGTGCGTCAATTATCTGTTTCCTACCATCTGGGAAGAGCCGTCTGGGAGTCAGTTCAATAGACTGAGGAATCATATGTAAGGGATTATGTTTTGCTGTAACTGGAGAGAAAAGACACCCAAAGATGGATAAATTAATGATGAAGGTGTCCACAAGTATATCAGTTAGTAAGAGAGAGGGTCTGAGTGCATACATTCGGGACGAATTTCGTAAAGGATGGGGAATGTTCCACAGGAAGTATTAGAGTGACGAATAAAATTATTGAGCTGCCTCGAACGACATCCAAGCTAGCATACTTGCACGGTATCCAATAGTTGCGTAACGAGTACAGATACTCGGGGGTACCTTAGCTCAAACAAGCAAGGAGCACAATGGCACAGACTGTGTAGGAGGTACCCTTAGGAGTCCCTGATTGAGAATCATTACATCAGTGCAAAGGAGGCTGAGTGACATTCCATTAACAGAGCAACATGGTTTAGCTGCATCTAAAGACTATGCAAGAACGCCTGTCAAATGTAAAACCTCGCATAAACGAATGCTTCGAAGCTCTGAAACTAAACATTAGTCTAGCACAGAACTGGAGCAAATTCAGTCACCAATATGGAGAAGTAATGTCATTTTGACTTACATAAACAGCCATCCCCCCCCCCCCCCATTCCTTCCACTCAGGGTCAGACTCTGGTCATACCATTCTTATCAGTGATGGAAGACCAGCTCCATTAATTGCTGGATGATCTGTTGACATACAACGAAGTGTTGCCAGCTGCTGCAAGTTTGTAGTACACTTCTACTGCAGCCATTTGGTTGAGCTGCCATTCCTGCTAGTCACAACAGTGACTAACTGCAGGTGTGGACTAGGCAGATCTTCCATGGATATAGAACTAACGTGCCAGACTGCAAGCTGTTCGTTTATGGAGTAGGGTGCTTGGTGCCACCACTCCTTGGCAGTGGTTGTACCACCTTACCAGTTACACATTGGGACTGTCTCTTGGGCTGTAATCTGTGTCTGAGTTGGGACTTCTACCTGCTCACTATCATGATAAGCATCGTCAGGGGCATACAGATTTTTGGGGGCAAGCCTTAGCGCAACTACACTCGACGAGAGCACTGATCGGACACCCAGAGTCACAGTATGCCATGGAGACACGCCGGCTGCCGCTCCACCCTGCTAGAGGCAGCAGAACTGACTGCAGGCAACACCAGAGGCTACAAATGCAGATTTCACAATGGGTGCTGATCCACCAGGCAGCGCATTCCTATAACGGGAAGGAGACTGAATGTAAAACTCTCAACAATAAGTGGACATTAATTTAATGCTGTCTCATGGATTCTTTGGGTGCGACACAAGTCCTCACCATTGCCTCTTTGTTCGACTGTCTTGAACCACTGCAGGGGTTCACATACAGTGTATATATATGTGTGTGTATTTTGAGATTTTCATTGTTCTGTGTGATTCTTTTGAAGTGTCTCCCTGTAGCAAGTATCGACTGTGTCTGTGGATCTGGAACTGCAATTTATTTGCAAATATTGTAACTCTTTCCTACACTCTGTTAATTCATAGTGTTTCCAGTGGTCGCTTCCTTCATCTGGTAGAATGAGCTCACAATCTAGACTCGTTACATATTAAAAACATAAGAAACTTTAAAATCTCCTTTCGTTTCCTTGCATACATTTCTACATATTCCCCTTCATTTACTAATGAAATGGTAAAGAGTAAAATGAAAGGGAAATAAAAAGAACGCAAACACTGTGCATCCCAGCACAGAATATAACCTGAGAATCTTTGATTCCTCTACCTAAAATGGCGTCATATCACAGTTTATAAAAAGAAGACCTGTTGATCTGATTCGTTTCATGTGGTGGAAGCAATGGGGACCTGCTGTTACCTTCTGCAGAGAGCCTCATTCTTGTCTACTGTGACGTCCCCTCCCCCCATTTGTTGTCGCTGTTAATGTTGAGCCGCTACTGCTACAGCTCGGTCGGTGGAATGGATTCGCGACGCGCAGTGATGGTTGTCCCCGTCGGATAACGTGGAACAGCACCTAAAAATCTCTAAAGAAAATTGTACCTCGCGTAATGTATGAAAGTTCGTTTGCGAGTCCGCACAGTCAGCGATGCGACCCGCTGATTTTAATTGTTTGTTATGGTTTTTATGATACGCCCGGTTAGTTAGTTATTGCAGTATTGAGTGAATCATTCATCAACGGCTTCGTTTCACTCCATCGAAGCGAGGAAAAATTCATTTGCGGTTGACTATCAGTAGTTGTTGTTACGTTGCTAGACAGAATTGTTCACTATGGCACGACGCAAATCCAGAGATAATCTATAACGCTATCTTGCTTCCGTGCGTTGTGATATTATTTCGGCAAAACACTACTTTCAGTCCTCAATGTTAATCAAGTCACTCTTTCAATTAGAATGTTCACAGTTAATTAATTTTGATTATCAACTATCACACAGTTCAATTAATGATGGAACCAACACGTGAGATTTCCATTACTGACGAACAATTTTATTGTTCCTTCTTAGCACTTAGTTTATAATCATCACACCACACACACACCGATGAATCAGATCAATTACTATTCATTTCAATTCGATGATCGTGACAATTACAACTTTTACAATCGGCGTATTTGTATTATCTTCGTGTGGTCGTATTAATGTTTCCTACTCAAGGCTAAACAGGTATTGCAGTCTTCGATACAATGTCCATTCTTCGTTGGGGTTTATGGGGTTTGATGTAGGTTGAGTCCAACAATAATATCTCCAATAATTAGAGTTCATTAACTCGTCGTACACTATCAGAATATCACTTCAGTTCAATTTCTCAAGTCAGAATAACTGAGAACAAAGGCCGCGCATCCCTATCACTCAATATTACTTTTTTTTTAAAAAAAAAAAAAAAGGAACAATCTCGTAGCGTTCCGTTTGTAGTACTGTAACAAACGGTGCTCTCTCTCAACTTGATAGCAAGGAAACTAGCAAGCGATTAACTTTTCCATGATCGAGCATTGTAGACGCATTGAATTTCCTTCTCGGCGAGTTACCAACTCTCAACTCTCTTTCACAATTAATGTTATCTCTGACCGACGTATTACTTTGGACTCAACTTTCGTCGTACTGATTTGCAGTTATTACTAAGATGTTTGAAAGCTAATTAAAAATAACCTTACTTTCTTTCCAGCTTTATATCATGACATACTTGAAATTGGTGTTCATCAAAATTTTTAGGTGTTATATTATTGTCAAAGTTGTCATACCTGTCAGGATAACACTGTTCCCTACTTTAAATTATCATGACATTCTTATTTGGGTTTTCGGGTTTCTTGGGGTGTTTGTTACACTACTGTCCCTTTAAGTATAAAAGATGATTGGCAGTCATTTGCGAGTGAAGTGTTGGTCACTGTCCGCGCTGTTTCCACCAAAGAGTCAGTGATTCATTCTGCTAGCTTGCTCAACACTCACTTGCCGCCATACCCACGTCACTTCTGATTGCTGCCCCTGGTGTTTAGCCGGGTCTCAGTTTGGGCACTACAACACTTGTCTCTTTCTAATAAACTCAGACATTCTCTTGAAATAAATCTTAAGCACCGAAAGTGAAACAATTTCTGTCATTCCCAGTGTATGCACAGAAACACCGACCCTGTAAAGAAGCATTCGTTGAACGTATTCCTCTGTACTTTTTCACTGCTTCCAAACCATAAGATCTGCACTTCCGGAAGCAAGTCGGCGAGGCGTCGCGCTGTTGCAGGTGTCGCACCTAGCGAGCCCCGCACGCGACCTGGTGTTCTTCCTGTATGGCAACGCCAGCGAGCAGGTGCACCGCCACCACCTGTCCGACCTGCTGCTGGAGTACCACTGCGCCCTGAGCGCCGCCCTGCGGGCGCTGGGGCTGCGGCGCCACGCGGACGCCTACCCCCTCCACAAGCTGCTCGCCGACATGGACAGCCTCGCCATGCTGGCCCTGTACTGCGTCTGCTACGCTCCTCTCTCCACTGCCACCGACCAGCGCGGCGTCGCCATAATGGACGGTCCAGGCGTCGCTGCCGACTACAGCGAGGCTCTCGTTAGGCTTTACAGCGACCCCACTCTCATATCCTACTGGAGGTTCATCAACCCCATTCTTGAGAGTAAGGGAGCACTATAATCTCCATCCCAAGCGTTGCAAATTACATTTACACTATGTAAAGAGAACATGCAGCCAGCGATACAAGACGTTGATCTCTACACTGTTTCGTATGATTGCCAAATTAAGAGCACCTCATGTTTAAACCTCTCCTGCATGATGCTCTGATCCAAAAAAATAAAGTAAAGGTGTGATCACTAACTTTAGACAATTTGCAACTGCATGTTATCAGCATATTAGAGCCGTGTAATCCACACAGCAGCTTATGTATAAAACAGCTAATCGGAGTTTATGTAAAACTATACTCTAAACTCTATCTTAACAGGTCTCGGAAGACCCAATCGTACCGAGCGTGTATCCTCAGCCACTGGGCGTCATTGGATGCGAATTTGGAGGGACATGTGGTCAGTACACCAGTCTCCAATCCGTTGTCAGTTTTCGCGACCATAGCCTATATTTCTCAGTCAAATGGCTCCTCAATTGGCCTCACAATGGCTGAGTGTACTCCTTGCCAACAGCGCTAGGCAGAACTGGATAGTCACTCATCCAAGTGCTCCCCAAGCCCGACGCCATTTACTTTCGGTGATCTGATGGGAATCAGTGTTATAACTGCAGCAAGGCCACTGGCGAATATATAAAAACTTCCTGTCATTAATGAGGCTAAGGGGAACACAATCATATGGATTAATTAGGAAGCGGTGACAAATTCACCCATGCCATGGGTGTAAAATAAGAAGTATAAACAAACTACCAACACCATCAGGGTTTCTTAAGTATGTAAGTTAAACATCATTCTACAAAAACGGCTTGTCACTTATTATGTCCATTTATCAGTTACACAGTTTACATTCTTGATATTAATGCAATTGCCATTAAATACCCTCATGAATGGAAAAGATAAATATATTTTCTAGCACATACACCATACATAATGTAACTGTATTATGTATTGCACAGTATTACTGTAATGTTTGTATTCTGAGCAGGTGCCTCTGATGATTAGACTAGAACGTTTGAAATCAATCATGGTGGAATAAAATGAGGAGCAGATTATTCCGGTTTGAGTCAATTTCTTCTTCCTCTAAGTAAGCTAGTATAGTTTGGCCAGATCTGTGTTTTTTTTTTTTTTTTGGTCATCAGTCTACTGACTGGTGTGATGCGGCCTGCCACGAATTCCTTTCCTGTGCTAACCTCCTCATCTCAGAGTAGCACTTGCAACCTACGTCCTCAATTATTTGCTTGACGTATTCCAATCTCTGTCTTCCTCTACAGTTTTTGCCCTCTACAGCGCCCTCTAGTACCATGGAAGTCATTCCCTCATGCCTTAGCAGATGCCCTATCATCCTGTCCCTTCTCCTTATCAGTGTTTTCCACATATTCCTTTCCTCTCCGATTCTGCCTAGCACCTCCTCATTCCTTACCTTATCAGTCCACCTAATTTTCAACATTCGTCTATAGCACCACATCTCAAATACTTCGATTCTCTTCTGTTCTGGTTTTCCCACAGTCCATGTTTCACTACCATACAATGCTGTAGTCCAGACGTACATCCTCAGAAATTTCTTCCTCAAATTAAGGCCGGTATTTGATATTAGTAGACTTCTCTTGGCCAGAAATGCCTTTTTTGCCGTAGCAAGTCTGCTTTTGATGTCCTCCTTGCTCCGTCCGTCATTGGTTATTTTACTGCCTAGGTAGCAGAATTCCTTAACTTCATTGACTTCGTGACCATCAATCCTGATGTTAAGTTTCTCGCTGTTCTCATTTCTGCTACTTCTCATTACCTTCGTCTTTCTCCGATTTACTCTCAAACCATACGGTTTACTCATTAGACTGTTCATTCCGTTCAGCAGATCATTTAATTCTTCCTCACTTTCACTCAGGATAGCAATGTCATCAGCCAATCGTATCATTGATATCCTTTCACCTTGTATTTTAATTCCACTCCTGAACCTTTCTTTTATTTCCATCATTGCTTCCTCGATGTACAGATTGAAGAGTAGGGGCGAAAGGTTACAGCCTTGTCTTACACCCTTCTTAATACGAGCACTTCGTTCTTGATCGTCCACTCTTATTATTCCCTCTTGGTTGTTGTACATATTGTATATGACCCGTCTCTCCCTATAGCTTACACCTACTTTTTTCAGAATCTCGAACAGCTTGCACCATTTTATATTGTCGAACGCTTTTTCAAGGTCGACAAATCCTATGAAAGTGTCTTGATTTTTCTTTAGCCTTGCTTCCATTATTAGCCGTAACGTCAGAATTGCCTCTCTCGCCCCTTTACTTTTTCTAAAGCCAAACTGATCGTCACCTAGCGCATTCTCAATTTTCTTTTCCATTCTTCTGTATATTATTCTAGTAAGCAGCTCCGATGCATGAGCTGTTAAGCTGATTGTGCGATAATTCTCGCACTTGTCAGCTCTTGCCGACTTCGGAATTGTGTGGATGATGCTTTTCCGAACGTCAGGTGGTATATCGCCAGACTCATATATTCTACACACCAACGTGAATAGTCGTTTTGTTGCCACTTCCCCCAATGATTTTAGAAATTCTGATGGAATGTTATCTATCCCCTCTGCCTTATTTGACCGTATGTCCTCCAAAGCTCTTTTAAATTCCGATTCTAATACTGGAGTCCCTATCTCTTCTAAATCGACTCCTGTTTCTTCTTCTATCACATCAGGCAAATTTTCACCCTCATAGAGGCTTTCAATGTATTCTTTCCACCTATCTGCTCTCTCCTCTGCTTTTCTCTGCCTCGTGATGGCTGGGTGTTGTGTGCTGTCCTTAGGTTAGTTAGGTTTAAGTAGTTCTAAGTTCTAGGGGACTGACGACCATAGATGTTAAGTCCCATAGTGCTCAGAGCCATTTGAACCATTTTTTTCTCTCCTCTGCATTTAACAGTGGAATTCCCGTTGCACTCTTAATGTTACCACCGTTGCTTTTAATGTCACCAAAGGTTGTTTTGACCTTCCTGTATGCTGAGTCTGTCCTTCCGACAATCATATCTTTTTCGATGTCTTCACATTTTTCCTGCAGCCATTTCGTCTTAGCTTCCCTGCACTTCCTATTTATTTCATTCCTCAGCGACTTGTATTTCTCTATTCCTGATTTTCCCGGAACATGTTTGTACTTCCTCCTTTCATCAATCAACTGAAGTATTTCTTCTGTTACCCATGGTTTCTTCGCAGCTACCTTCTTTGTACCTATGTTTTCCTTCCCAACTTCTGTGATGGCCCTTTTTAGAGATGTCCATTCCTCCTCAACTGAACTGCCTACTGCGCTATTCCTTATTGCTGTATCTATAGCGTTAGAGAACTTCAAACGTATCTCGTCATTCCTTAGTACTTCCGTATCCGACTTCTTTGCGTATTGATTCTTCCTGACTAATGTCTTGAACTTCAGCCTACTCTTCATCACTACTAGATTGTGATCTGAGTCTATATCTGCTCCTGGGTACGCCTTACAATCCAGTATCTGATTTCGGAATCTCTTTCTGACCATGATGTAATCTAATTGAAATCTTCCCGTATCTCCCGGCCTTTTCCAAGTATACCTCCTCCTCTTGTGATTCTTGAACAGGGTATTCGCTATTACTAGCTGAAACTTGTTACAGAACTCAATTAGTCTTTCTCCTCCTTCATTCCTTGTCCCAAGCCCACATTCCCCTGTAACCTTTTCTTCTACTCCTTCCCCTACAACTGCATTCCAGTCGCCCATGACTGTTAGATTTTCGTCCCCCTTTACATACTGCATTACCCTTTCAATATCCTCATACACTTTCTCTATCTGTTCATCTTCAGCTTGCGACGTCGGCAAGTATACCTGAACTATCGTTGTCGGTGTTGGTCTGCAGATCTATGTTACCAACCTATTATGTTGGAATATAGAAACAACAAAATAAATAATGAAATCACAGACTAGTTTGATTATGATTCAGTAATTTGGTTGACAAGTGTGCCTGACGGCTATGTGATGGTAGATGAATGTTCCTAGCAATGCGTACATAGCAGAGAATGAAGATCTCTCTCATAGGTTCACAGTGCCATGCAGAGACTATTATACATTTACAGATAGATGCATACAGAAAACAAATGAAAAAATGGAACGAACAGGTACCTTTAACATTTTTTAACCGCCAACATTTATCACAACAACAGATATGTAAACCGCAGCATATCTTTTTGTTTCTCGCATATACATTGCACTTTAAATTGTGATTAGTTATTCACTCGCTTTCTTTTGTAGTTTTTTGCCTAAGTAAGAGCAAGAGAGAGGGAGAGAGAGAGAAAGTGTGTGTGTGTGTGTGTGTGTGTGTGTGTGTGTGTGGAGAGAGAGAGAGAGAGAGAGAGAGAGAGAGAGAGAGACTATGTATCTGCAGACTTACAGTATGTCAGTACTTCTGAAATGTACAAAAGTCATAAACGACATAGATTCCAACACGAGCATGTGACTATATGCGTTCCACCGCTTGTATGTAAGTTCCTTCTACTACTTATCCACATAACTGCCTATTTGTCGTTACACTTATTGCGTATGATGTTGTATCCTCTTTCCAGAAATTTTCCAAGTGCGAAGATAACCAACAGATGACAGTTCTTTACGTTTTGTTATCATCAGGGAAATTGCGGCCAGCAAGGAATTCTGAGATCCAGACGAATGTGAAAATTCCTTTAAATTTTCAAATTGCTGCAGAGAATATAATTTCCACACATAGTCATGTTTATTTACACATTCAAAAATACGTTCACAAGCACTTGTGAGCACTTTGTCAACAGTCTTAAACTTACAAACTTTGCAGAAATAAAAATGGATATATGTTCCTGTTGTGTTTCGCAAAATCTGAATATCAATCAGCCCGAATATCTAACGCCTGATCATTTACTTGTCGTTCATTTTCATAAACAGTTATCTCCTCGTACATGGCTGACAACTAAATGTAAATGACGTATCTTCTAGATAAAATAACAGTCACAGCAATGCCACAGAATCAAAGCAGTCTTGCAAGAAACGCTATTTTCCAGCTGAACTACCGAATTTATGAAATACGTAATCCTGCATTGAGGACACAAGTTCATCAGGACGTTTCTAACATTGTGCATTCAGTGTTATATTTAGCACGGCTTAAGTAGAACTGCACTGAATTCTCCGAATTACTTCAGATGTAGGCCCCCATGCGAAAATGTTAATTCAAGAACGTGACGTCCAATTCGTATCCCCTTTTTTATTCATCAGTGCTACTGTCGTGCTCATATGATCTCATTGTATTTGGGATGTTAGAATCGAACAGAAAAGAAACACAATTGGTCCAATCGGATAGTAATTTGCGAAAGAGCTGATAAATTCTCCCTCTACAATTGTAGAAGCTGCATTTCCTCTACATTAATTTTCTAAGCAGGATTTAATCTGTGTTGCTACGAGTGTTCACGTATAATGAGTAGATGATCCCTCTACTCTTCCTTCGCTGCGTAATTTTGTTTGTAATAAAAAAAACTACTGAAGTTTTCTCTTGAGACTAAAGATCCAATGGGTATGAAAATTCTCGCACGGGAAGCAATATACAATACATTTTCTCAGTTTACCCTCTTTATCAATAGAGCGGTATGTGTGCTCTCCTACAAAAGCCACAAACTTTCTAGTAATGTGGATGAAGACAACGTTGTAATACCCACGAACAAGTAGCGGCCGACTAGAAAGCAGTTAGATAATGTTACTTTCGTGTGAACTATTCTTTGAATACACAAACTGCTAGTAAAGTACACTTGTAGTAGAAGGAATTTTTGCTCCCATCATGCACACCTTGTGAATGACTTTCTTCAGGATAACGACATCGCTCGACTGGAGTAGCCAGCATGTTCTCCAGGCATGAATCCTATCGAACATGCCTGGGATAGACTGAAAAGAACTGTTTATGGACGACGGTACCCACTATCCACTCAGAGGGACCTACGCCGAATCGCTGTTCAGGAGTGGGACAGTCTGGACCAACAGTGCCTTGATGAACTTGTGGACAGTATGCCCCGACGAATACAGGCATGCGTCAATGCAAGAGGACATGCTACTGGGTATTAGAGGTACCGGCTTGTACAGCAATCTGGACCACCACCTCTGAAGGTCTCGCTGTATGATGGTACAACATGCAATGTGTGGTTTTCATAAGCAAATAAAAAGGGAGGAAATGATGTTTATGTTGATCTCTATTCTAATTTTCTGTACAGATTCCGGAACCCTCGGAACCGAGGTGATGCAAAACTTTTTTTGATGTTTGTTCATTATAGTAACTCTACTTTACGAGAATTATGTCGGAATACAGAAAGAAAGCCTATATTACTGCTGCATTGTACAACTATACATCGGTGGCTGACGTGTTAATGGAGTATTTAGTAAGGGCGGGAATATGGGGGAAAGTGGAATCATCCAAGAAGAAATAACTTACAAAACACATTTTCAGCTGGTCAGTCTGGAATCCCTTTGACTAAAGTACAACTGTTTTCAGAGATATGTCCCGCTTCGAAATCAGCCCCTATGACCAACGAAGACGTGTATGGAAAATCTGCGGAGAACAGTGGATACCAACTTGAATGTCGCCGGCAATACAGCCCAACAACCAGGAGTGATGGTCTGAGCTGTCATTTCTTTTCATAGCAGGCCCGCTTTGGTTGTTATGAGCAACAACGTTACAGCACGTCCTACGACAACGATATTCTATGCCCTGTTTTGTTGCCCTTCGTTGCAGGCCACCCTGGACTTCCATTCCAGCGAAGTAATGCCCACCGTCCGCGGCGAGAGTTTCCACTGCTTTTCTTCGTACTTGCCAAACCCTTCCTTGCCAACTAGGTCGCCAGATACATATCTCCTCAACTGAGAACGGCTGGAGCATTATGGGGAGGGCCCTCCGACCAACTTGGGATTCTGACGATGTAACGGGGCCAGTTGGATATAATTTGGCACAGTATCCCCCAGGAAGACATCCATCAACTCCTCAGCCAACGCCAATAAATTATCTAGATTTTTCTGAAATTGTAATCATTTGTTTACCTGTACATATACATCACATATAGCGATTTTCGTTCCATTCGGATAATTCTTTCGTGGTGCGTCGTTCTTTTTCACTGTAGAGTGTATGTTGTAAACAATAACGGTCCTATCACACTTCCGTTGCATACTCCTGAAATTGCCTTTCCATCTGCTGATTTTGTTCCGTTAAGAGTGGCGTGTTGAGTTCTGTATACAAGAAGGACGTGGATGCAGTTGCAGGTCTGGTCCGATACACGGTAAGCTCATACGGCACTGCTGGACGGAGTTATGCCTCTTCCTGAAATCAAGGAGCATCGCACCAATCGGAGAGCTGATGTCTACAGTACTGTGTTTCTCATGGAGGAAAAAAGCGACTGGATTTCGTAAGATCTCTAGGAATTCTTGTTCTTATAAACGAGATTTTCGTTCCAAAATATCGTCACAATATATGAGCACAACACAAGTTCCAGAAAGTAGATGTAGATTAAGAGGAAGTGTTAGTGAACACTGAGGTCGCCCTTAACAACCAACATCCGTCCGATAAATTTCGTAAATGGAATCTTGGGAAGACTTCATTGATCCTTTTTTATCATCGTCAGGTCACCAGGGCTAACGTGAAAATCGATTATCCACAAAGTTTACATCCATTTAATTTTTGAGATTATCCTCCTTCATTATATTGCAAGTTGGTTACTATCACACAACTTTCCGGCTCAATTCGATGATTAAATAGTTTACAAGAGGCCCGGATCACAAAATAAGAAATTCATCTGTATCCATCACAACACGCCTGCTAACAAACATACTTTGAGAATGGGAACACTAAGCGATTTGAAATGGAAATAAAGATTTCACCCTGTTTACCAGTTTTTAACCCTGACCTTTCACGTATTCTTACCTCCAAAGAAATTTATGCCTGGAAAATATTTTGAGTCGTATAAAAGTTTATGACAGCGGTTGACAGGTGAATTGCAGACATCGAATTTGGGGATGTAATCCACTCGTCGAAATAAAGAAAAGAAATTAGCAATAGTGCTTTGTCCTAAACGCGCGAAGGGCTAGGCCGATAAATTTACGCTTTGCCCACTTATTAGCGGTCTGTCTTTTGATAGATCAAGTATCCTGACACAAGCTATTTATTCTAGCAGATTTATAGGGACAAAAATTTCTCCGAGGAAGGATAATGAAGCTATGAACACCGAAGAGAAGCAACTCCGTTAGAGAAGTACGGAGAAGGAAAATAGACGTGGTTGTGTTGAAGGAAATATCCGGCGATTCACCTGAAATAATTCAGGAAAATCGAGACAAACTGAAATCAGGACAACCGAACTGGGATTGGACCCTATGTATTTTCTACACTGCTCCAGTAACTTTATCACTGCGGTACATTACTCTTGCACAGAATAATGAGTGACTAAGAATGTTAACGAAGGCCTCTTCTTAATGGTAGAAACAACAGCTCAGAGACTATTTCGGTCGAGATAAGATATTATGAGACAAAAGGCGAAGAGCAATAAACGAGTAAGTTAAACAGGCTCGTACCGTAGTGAATAAAGAATCACGGTGACGTGGACAAGTTCCTACAACATAAGACCACGAACTGTCAGCCATTTGTCACCCATTGTCATGTGTACAGAAAATATGGTTGCCACGTGTTTCTCAAGAACGCTTCGTCATGATCTTGCTGTTTCGTTGTTGCTGCACAATACAGAACAGACACAACTATGGTAGATAAAGGCAAGTTAGCCTGCACTTAAGTAAGTGATAGAGTAGTATGTTGGTTCGAGTACTCTTCAGTGCATTGCATCGTCGTCCATGCACTCATCCGGCACGAGGATCCACTCACCCAGGCAGTTACATCTCCATGTACATAAAGTCTTCAGAAACTAAGTTACACATTTCGTCCCACACTAAGACCCTTGCGCAACAAGAGTGGTGCGTTTTCAGAAGAGAGAACAGTTCCGTGTTTTCCTGCGGGCACAGTTCTGCTGCGGTGCGAATAACAGGTGCAGCACAGAGCGCGAGCGAAACGTCGCAGAAAGTTGAAACGCACTCCATAAATGAAGAACGAGGGACTACACGATTCTTGTGAGAAAACGTCTGTATTGCACACAGATTCGCTGTTAAATTCTGGCGATTTATGGACCAAATGCATCGTCGAATCCCGCCTTGGTAAAATGGTAAAACGCGGCACCGACGTGGGTGAAGTGATCGGGATGTCCAGATCTTACACCATGCCGTTCGCATTTTCTCCGCAATCCGAAGGAACATCATCGTCGAGAAGTTGAATGATTGGTACGACGTTCCGACTACTGCTTACAGATACTTGTTGACTATATTGAAAAATAGTGTCACGCATCCGAGTCACTTTCAATAAAAGTTACTTACCTAGCCATGATAATGTGCAACTTACTTTTTTAAGCCACCTCGTAATGGAGTACGTTCTCTATAAAATTAGCATTCCTTGATCTTTAGCGTAGAAGACTGCATGTGACCGGATTTTGTGCTTTCCACACTAGTATTAACACTTTGCGCATTCGTCTAATGATCTACCCGTGGTTAAGCGTTCTTCAAACGCGATTTTCATTTACCATATGCGCTGTATTCGATGAGCCCTAGGAATTAAGGATATTACCTTCACTTCACTATACATATTAGATCTTAGGTCATTACCAAGTATGTCCTTTTGCTTGTTGAGATTATCGGATTATTGGACTCTTGCAGAAATTTGTCTGCTGCCCGTTCATAGAATGGATGTATACGAGTTATGCCACCGTACGTGTTTATTTCCGTTTCATGAGTCTAACCGAATCATTTATGCCATTGTGTTATTTGAAGGGGGTGCTATTTCATTCTATGGGTGCGGCTGAAGAGCGTAATTCTACAGTATACTTGCCCCCTTTTTCTTTTCTTTTTTCAACTCTTAGGCCTCTGAATGATGCTATGCAGCGGTTCTGTCAATGAGAATCCAGTCTTTCTTTCAGTCTTCAGCCCATAAAGCCTAACAAGCAATAATACAACATATTGCACCCCCTACATCCGGTCAGATCTGTAAAAGGTTGAAGAACCCGAGACCATGCCTCGACTTTTCAGCTTAACACTCTGAACGACACACACATACTCACACACACACACACACACACACACACACACACACCACAAACAAACAAACACAAATACAACTTAAAAAAACAAATAAACAAGAAACAAAGTAGTCCACAAAACCATCAGACGAGCGATGTCGTTATCCTGAAGGAAGACATTCTCAAGGTGTGCGCGATGGTGGCGCGAATTGTCGTCCATGAAGACGAATGCCTCGCCAGTATGCTGCCAATATGGTTGCACTAACGGTCGGAGGATGGTGTTCACGTATCGTACAGCCGTCACAGCGCCTTCCATCACAACCAGCGGCGTATATCGGCCCCACATAATGCCACCCGAAAACAGCAGGGAACCTTCACCTTGCTGCACTCCCTGGACAGTGTGACTAAGGCGTTCAGCCTCACCAGGTTGCCTATAAACACGTCTCCGACGATTGTCTAGTTGGAGGCATATGCGACACTCATCGGTGAAGAGAACGTGATGCCAATCCTGAGCGGTCCATTCAGCATGTTGTTGGACCCATCTGTACCGCGCTGCATGGTGACGTAGGTGCAAAGATGGACCTCGCCATGCACGTCGGGAGTGAAGTTGCACGTCATGCAGCCCTTTGCGCACAGTTTGAGTCGTAACACGACGTCGTGTGGCTCCACGAAAAGCATTATTCAACATGGTGGCGTTGCTGTCAGGGTTCCTCTGAGGCGTAATCCGTAGGTAGCTGTCATCCACTGCAGTAGTAGCCTTTGGGTGGCCTGAGCGAGGCATGTCATCGACAGTTCCCGTCTCTCTGTATCTCCTCCATGTCCTAACAACATCGCTTTGGTTCACTCCGAGACGTCTGGCTACTTCCCTTGTTGAGAGCCCTTCCTGGCCCAAAGTAACAATGCGGACGTGATCGAACCGGGGTGTTGACCGTCTAGGCAAGGTTAAACTACAGACAACAAGAGCCGTGTACCTCCTTCCTGGTGGAATGGCTGGAACTGATCGGCTGTCGGACCCCGCTGTCTAATAGGCCCTGCTCATGCATGGTTGTTTACATCTTTGGGCTGGTTTAGTGACATCTCTGAACAGTCAAAGGGACAGTATCTGTATTACAATACCCACAGTCAACGTCTGTCTTGAGGAGTTCTGGGAACCGGGGTGATGCAAAACTTTTTTTGATGTGTGTATAACGGGAACAGTGACCATACATCTGACAACAATTACGAAAAAGAATGAGACCAGTCAACCGAGGCAATGGTGGCACAATTAAATCACTACAAGTTACGTCCATCCTTGCCCAACTGTTCATTCCATGTCCTAATGTAGAATAGATAAAAACTACACCAGGGTACAAATTGTCAAAGATTCTTGCAATCTGTTTTCCTGTGACACGACGATCGTATGGCTGATATAAATTCAGAAGTCGTAAGTGTATCAAACCGGTAATGTAATTTTTAAAGAAGAAATTTATGTACTATGATTATAGCTTCATTCTTATAGTGTCAAAGAAACATTTAACCTAACAAGTTTATCGGTAAACAGAAGACACAACTTCTACTGCTGAATGTCTCTCAACAGTCTCTCTCGGTGCATGATTTCCATCTAATTCAAAACGCCTTAAAGATGTGCTGTTGGATTAGTAATGTCAGTGTGGCACCTTCAAGCAGAAACAGATGCGTGTTCCTCATTACCAACTGTCTGGGCTAAATCAGTCACATATTTTATACAGCAAAAGTAAGAAGAAATATAGAACAACCATTTATTTTATTCCACCCCTTTTACAACCTGCACAGAGCAGTGCAATAGGAGGTGGTCCACCAGTCACCTTTAATGCACCAATCTTGCCGTACGTTAGCTCACAGCGCTTACAAGTGGTAATGTTAGAGTATCGCTTGCCCCCTCCCCTTCCCCTGCCCCTATTTTCTCATCATTTACGAATCTCCCAGTACATGATACATAGCATTTTCAACTACCTGATTTTGTTTGCTTTATAGCTGTCAGCAATTCTTGGCGAATGGTATGAATATCTTTATCGTCATAATTATTTGATGAGAAACGCGTGTGATGCTGTGATCAGCTGAAAACATGTTTTGTACGCCACTCCATTGTGTATGATACCACTTGTCCCCATATTTTCGCATTTCACACTCCCTCCATTAAAACTCAGCCATCGACATGTAGCAGTTTAGTATCACCTTCCTTTCCTATTCAGCTGTAACACAATTGTTGAGAAAGAAACTGAGTGTCAAAGTGCCTCTGTACATAACATAATCTCTTTTATGAGCGCTATACCAGTTATAGTTGTTTTTAATGACGAGAACATAAGGAAATATTTCCCCAGAGAAATGACTGAAGAAGCCTCGCTGCTTTATCTTCAATATCCGAGGACTGAAACAAGAAAATCATGGACATAACACAAGCAATTCATCGATATCGAATCAGTTCTATATATGTTTCTGTACGTGTCTTAATCGCCGTTACCGTACTTATATGATCATTACACTGGATATACAGTGGTGGCAGCATAGTGGTATCAGTCTTTTTAATGCATATCGTTTTTGTGAGAATTAACGATCCTGACAGAGTCACAGAGCTTCCAACACATTATCGATCAGATCATATATGAAACTGATGCAGCTGCTTCGCAGACAGACACAACAACCAACAACTCATAGGTACTGAGAGAATCAGGGCTTAACCACAGCATTGTCCAATGCCTCAGTGTCCCCTCTCCCAGTCTCCTCATGTGATGTTTGAGAGTGGACCAGCCACGATATCGTATTCCAGCTAGCCAAATGTGTGTCTTCCCACACGGACAATGCGCATAAGTGTAGTGGCCGTTATTTATTTAGATACAAATCCAGTACACACACGTTGCTCTGACTGTCGTACATGTCGGCAAGATTTATAGCCACTACAGGGGAGAGATGTTCTTTATTCCAACCCCCAAAAACTTAATTATTATTGAATATTAACAACATACTTCTTAAAGAGCTGCTGATGTGTAAGTAGGGTCTAGAACCTGAAAATACCTTTTAACACTCTTAGCAGCATTAATGCACATTCAACAGCGTGTATCACACACATCAGAGAACCATAAAAAAATAAAAAATGCACAACTAGTTCGTTGTTGTTGACTTTTACTCTCAACATACTTATTAATGACATATTGATGTGTTAAGTAAAGCCCTGAACATGAAAATAATGTATATAACATTCATAGTGAAGGTGAGATCTGATACAGAGACTTAAATTTTTGGGTTACGTTTATCAGACAAATTTAAAACATATATTGAATCTGGTGGAATAATTCATTAAAAACAATAAATATTTCTTCATAATTTAAATATAACTTAATTGATTATATTACATCTACATCTCTCCACATCTACGTGATTACTCCGCTATTCACAATTAAGTGCCTGGCAATGGGTTCAGTGAATCACCTTCAAACTGTCTCTCTACCGTTCCACTCTGGAAAGGCGCGCGGGAGAAACGAGCACTTAAATTTTTCTGTGCGAGCAATGATTTCTCTTATTATATCGTGATGATCATTTTTCCCTATGAAGGTGGGTGCCAACAGAATGTTTTCGTAATCGGAGGAGAAAACTGGTGATTGAAATTTCATGAGAAGGTCCCGTCACAACGAAAAACGCCTTTGTTTTAATGATTCAATTCACGTATCATGTCTGTGGCACTATCTCTCCTATTTCGCGATAATACAAAACGAGCCGCCCTTCTTTGAACTTTTTCAATATCATCCGTCAGTCCCACCTGATACGGATCTTACACCGAACAGCAATACTCCAGAATAGGGCAGACAAGCGTGGTGTAAGCAGTTAGTAGACCTGTTGCACCTTCCAAGTGTTCTGCCAATGAATCGCAGTCTTTGGTTTGATCTACCCGCAGTATTATCTATGTACTTTGCGTTTCTTTTTGATGGTTATAGGTGTTACGCTATTCAACCTAGCAGCAACTGCCTTGTGGTCGCTAATAACTGTATTCGTCATGATACTCCCTAGTCGTTCAGGATTATTTGTTGCTAAGTGGTCAAGTATGTTTTCGCAACCATTTACCCTTCGAGTAGGCTCATGAACTAATTGTTAAAAATAATTTTCTGAGAAAGCATTCAGTAGAATTTCGGATTACGTTTTTATGCCTGCCGCCGGCTTTAAAAGTGTAATTTTTCCAGCATATCGAGGGTAGATTAAAGTCACCACCTACTATAATTGTATGAGCGTGGGGTACTTATTCGAAATGAGACTCAAGTTTTCTTTGAACCAACAACTATATCTTCTGAGTCAGGGTTTCGGTGAAACGATCCAGTTAATAGTTTAGTCCGATTGTCAAGTATAACCTCTACCCATACTATTTCGCAGAAACTACCTACTTCAATTTTACTACAAGGCAAACTACTTCTGACAGCAATAAATACTCCACCACCCACTGTATTTAGTCTATCCTTCGTGAACACTGTTAGATAGTTTGAAAACATTACGGCTGATCTTATTTCCGGCTTTACCCAGCTTTCTGTACGTATAAGCATTTGAGCTCCATTGCTTTCTATTAGGGCTTGGAGCTCTGGTTCTTTCCCAACACAGCTACGACATTTTACAACTACAATACCGATCGTTTCTACTACTACCTCACTGTCTTTTACCTGTCCCGTTTTAGACAGACGCCCTTTCTGTGGTTCCCTGAGATCCTCCAAGATAAAAAACCGCCTAGTCCCTTCCACACAGCCAACGCTACCTGTGTAGCCGCTTCCTGTGTGTTGTGGACTCCTGACCTATTAAGTGGAACACGGAAACCCACCACCCGATGGCGCAAGTCAAGGAATCTGCAGTCTACACGGTCAAAGAACCGCCTGAGACTCTGATTCAGACCCTCCACTCGGGTCTGTATCAAAGGACAACAGTCGTTTCTGTCGACGATGCTGCAGCTGGTGAGTCCTGCCTAATCTCTGAAGCAAGACTGTCAGTCCTTGCCATTTCCACTAGCTGTCTGAAACCAGAGAGAATCTCCTCCAATCCAAAGCGACACACGTCATTGGTACCGACATGGGTATCTATATCAAGGTCTCCCCTACGAACCATGGATCTTGCTGCTGGTGGGGAGGTTTGCATGCCTCAATGATACAGACAGCGGTACAGTAGCTGCAACCACAATGGAAGGGCATCTGTTGAGAGGCCAGACTAACGTGTGGTTCCTCAAGAGGAGCAGTATCCTTTTCAGTAGTTGCAAGGGCAACAGTCTGGATGACTTACTGATCTGGCCTAACCAAAACGGCCGTGCTATGCTGGTGCTGCGAACTACTGAAAGCAAGGGGAAACTACAGCCGTAATCTTTCCCGAAGGCATTCAGCTCTACTGTATGGTTAAATATGATGGAATCCTCTTGGACAAAATATTCCGGAAATAAAAGAGTCACCGTTTCGGATCTCCGGGCGAGGCTACTCGGGAGGATAACGTTATCAGCAGACACAAAACTGCCGTGGTACGTCAGATTCCGTATTCGGACAGGTAGGTTAGAAGATTTAAAAAGGAAAATGGACAGCGTAAAGTTAGATGCAGGGTGAATTAGTGAAGTTCGGTCGCAGGAGGAGCAGAACTTGTGGTCAGGCGAATATAGGATTCTAAATACAAAATCGAAGTGGGGCAACGCAGGAGTAGGTTCAATAATAAGAAAATAGGAATGTGGGTAAGCCTCTATGAATAGCTTAGCGAACGCGTTATTGTAGCCAATGGAGACATGCAGACCACGCCCCAACGAGTTCAGGAGATGATGAAGAGGCTGAAGAAATTGGTGATGAGATAAAACAGTTTATTCAGATAGTTAAGGAAGACGAAAATTTAATAGTCTTGAGGGACCGGAATTCAAATGTAGGAAAAAGAAGAAAAGGAAAAATAGTAGGTGAATATTGACTGGGGGAAAGGAATGAAACGGGTTGCCGCCTGGTAGAATTGTGCACATAGCATAATTTAATCTTCGCTAACATTTGGTTTAAGAATCATGAAAGAAAATTTTATACATGGACGAGCCCTGGAGACACCAAAAGGTTTCACACTGATTATGTAACGGTAAGACAGAGATTTTGGAACCAGACTATAAATTGTAAGACATTTCCAGGGGCAGATGTACACTGTGACCACAATTTATTGGTTATGAACTGTAGATTAAAACTGAAGAAATTGCATGAAGATGGGAAATTGTGGAAATGGTACCTAGATAAACTCAAAGAACCAGAGATTATTGAAAGTTTCATAGGGCGCATTAGGCAACGATTGACTAGAAAAGGGAAGCGCAATACAGTTGAAGACGAATGGGGAGCTTTGAGAGATGAAATAGAGAACGCAACAGAGGATCAAATAGGTAAAAAGACGAGGCTTAATAGAAAACCTTGGATATCACAAGAGACATTCAGTTTGAACGCTCAAAGGAGAAAAAAATACAATAAATGAAGCAAGTGAAAGGGAATACAAACGTCTAAAAGTATGAGATTGACAGCAAGTGCAAAATGGCTAAGGGGTATTGTTAGATGACAAATGTAAGGCTTTAGAAGTGTATATAATTTGCAGAAAGATACTGCAAACAGTAAAATTAGAGAGAACCACATATATGAATGTCAAATGCTCATATGGAAACCAGTCCTAAGCACAGAAGGGAAAAGCAGAAAGGGTGGAAGGAGTATGTAGAGGGTCTAGGCAAGTGAGATGCACTTGAAGGCAATATTATGGGAATGGAAGAGGAAGTAGAGGGAGATGAAATGGGAGACATGATACTACATGAAGAATTTGACAGAGCACTGAAAAACCTAAGTCGAAACAAGGCCCCAGGAGTAGACAACATTCCATTAGAACTACTGGTAGCCTTGGGAGAGCCAACCATGAAAAAATTCTTCCATCTGGTGAGGAAGATGTATGAGACAGGCGCAACACCCTTAGACTTCAAGAATAATATAATGATTTCGAATGACAGGCGTGAAAATTACCAAACTATCAGTTTAATAAGTCACGGCTGCAAAATACTAACACGAATTCTGTACAGACGAATGGAAAAACTGATAGACGCCGATCCTGGGGAAGATCAGTTTGGATTCCGTAGAAATGTTGGAACACGTGAGGTAAACTGACCCTACGACTTATCTTAGAAAATAGATTAAGGAGGCGCAAACCTACGTTTCTACCATTTGTAGACTTAGAGAAAGCTTTTGACAATGTTGGCTGGAATACTCTCTTTCAAATTCTTAAGGTGGCGGGGGTAAAATACAGGGAGCGAAAGGCTATTTACAATTTGTACAAAAACCAGACGGCAGTTATAAAAATTGAGAGGCACGAAAGGGAAACAGTGGTTGAGAAGAGAGTGAGACGGGGTCGTAGCCTATCCCCGATGTTATTCAATCGACATGTTGAGCAAGCAGTAAAGGAAACAAAAGAAAAATTTGGAGTAGGAATAAAAATCCATGGAGAAAAAATAAAAACTCTGAGGTTTTCCGACGACATTGTAATTCTGTCAGAGACAGAAAAGGACCTGGAAGTACAACTGAACGGAATGGACAGTGTCTTGAAAGGAAAACATTAGACGAACATCAACGAAAGCAAATGAGGATAATGGAATGTAATCGAATGAAATCACGTGACACTGAGAGAATTATATAAGGAAATGAGGCACTTAAAGTAATAGCTGAGTTTTGCTACTTGGGGAGCAAAATAACTGATGGTGGCCGAACTAGAGAGGATATAAAATGTAGACTGGCGATGGCAAGGAAAGCGTTTCTGAAGAAGAGAAATTTGTTGACATCGACTATAGATTTAAGTGTCACGAAGTTTTTTTCTGAAAGTACTTGTAGAACTGTAACCCATTGACGTCCGCCAATAAAGGCAATTTTATTTTACTTTGCTATGGTGACCAATATGTTAAAAGTACTGAAGAAACGAGACTGTAATTTCCCTAAAGGATATAAAACAGTGTTGAAAGATATTTAAATAAGTTTCATTTTATAAACGGTGCATTTCCAAGAGTGAAAGTTCGTGCAAGACTTCTGTACGATCTTCGGATATTTGGTTCGTGATGTTTGATGTCGAATTTGCATCACAGTATGAGGCTACACCGGGAGGTGTTTTTACAGATGATCGAAGTAATCGGTTGTCCGACTACACATGATCGAACCAGATGATAACTGTAACGCTCTCGATCACTTTCCGAGGCTTCTATGCAAAGACATTCGTACTACCAGCAATTTACAGGCGACAGGCGGAGATCTTCAGCTGCTCCTACACAACGGGATCCTCGAGAACCATTAATTATTATCTTACAATTTCTGTCTTACGGTTTCAACTGAACTGAACTTAAATGAGGACTTTCCTTGTCACGAAATAACTTAATTTCAAGGCGCTTGCATATTAGGCCTTGTTTATATTCATACTTACTTACTTCAGCAGATTATTTCCTTAAGGTGTAGGAGTAGTAAAGCAAGTAATAACAGTTAATTATTTATCTAACCCCTGGCCACATGTGAATTAAAATTATAGGTAATGTTATAACACTGACCACGGGAGGTGAGTTTCTGAGTTCGGGTCCCGGACCATCACATAGTAGTAATAAACCAGAAAGTTTAAAGACTGAAAATTCATTCTGACTGGTGAGGAAAAGTTTAGGGAGCTGTTTAGCGAGGAGGGACGCTACAAGATGCGAAGGCTTCAGAAGCCTTATAAATGTAGGTGTGAGGGAATATTGTTTTGAAATAAAATGACGAATTAAGTTATGAGAGGATATTAAAACGGTAAATTGGGAAGAAAGTAACTAAGGGCAATCAAGAGTGGTAGGTAAAACTTCTCTGTGTCATCCAGCGTGGTCGAACTAGAAAAGTAAGAATGATTTAGAGAAATCTGCATTATGCATAACGCATCTCAGTCTTATCTCGAAGCACCACTCCAGTAGTATCTTATCTACAGACGCATATTTCAAGACGACAAATTTACACATATAATAATCCGTGACGTCATAAGTAATGACTCTACGGATCCACGGCAGTACAATGGGCTGGCAATAAAGCCCGCTTGTGTCAGTGATACCAGTCGAGGGCGACGGCGTAATGCGACCCTTGAGTTGGAAAACAATGAGAACTGGTGGGAGGACACACATGCTGCTGCCTTTATATTTCAGCGCGTATCCTGAGGAACTTCTGTTTCTTATAGCATGTGAGCGAAACTGAAGGTAACGCGCTAGCACTGGAAAACGATACAGGTACTGCGTTTTTGTTGGAAACTTACAAGGTTCTATGTGTAGTTCTTCTTCTTTATAATAGTTCATTTTAATATTTCCTCAGGTAAATATCCTCCGTTACACGACATGAACAAGAATTCCATCGACAAATTTTTAAAGGTTGTCTAGAGATACCTTCCGAGTGTTTTGGTATACGGGACCTGTAGTCTACGGCAGCCCGTTACAGAGTAATAACTTGATTATGACGTATTCAGTTTGTTATCGCAATAACCCTTCTTTCTATGAAAATACTGCTTAAACAACTATTGCAGATGCAGTACGATGCGCCAGAGTCATACGCCGAACACTAAGGTCTTCCCTCTCGGTGATGTCACGTGGCCGACTGGAGTCCAGTCTCCTTGCGACCGTACATTCTCGTGACCGCCCCTGCTTGCAGTCATGTACAGTGGACATCTGGCTTCTTGTAGCAATATTACACGACCCCGTTCAAACTCAGTGCCGTGTTGATAATGGTGTGTTTGTCACCTTTCTTGACTAACATAACTTACCATGTCCAACTCCAAAGGCAACTAACGCTCACGACCGTTATAATGTGTACTTAAAGCAAACCTGATTTGCACCCTCACAGCCACATCCTCAGATGCGACTGGCGCGAAATTTTTATAGACATCATCTTTCGGATGTAGAAACACGCCTACCAACTATCCTTTACGTCACACAACTCCTTCTTGGTGTTGCGATTTTTTGTTCCCGTCACATGTATATCAGGTGGACCATTTCAATCCATAATGGGGAATAACTCGGGACGGACATTACAGCAAAATGCTTTTTATAAAAGTTGTAGGTGGCCAAAAGCGTTACGCATTGCTACTAATAGCCGCGACCTTGAAAATGATTTTCAAGCTGATTTGGAGACTAAAGTGATTTTTTGAAATGGGAACCGTAATATTTGATTTAAAATTAGAAAAGAGCGGCAAATTTACTTATAAAATGATACATTGTTCAAGGTTATAGCAAGACTGAATGAAGGTCCAACAAGCAAATATATTTTTAGTTGTAGTACGGATTGACTCGAAATAGAGGAGGATGCAAAATAAATATTATATACAAATTGCAAAGAGCATAAGGGGTGATGATGTATCATTAACAATAACCATGATTTTAAAGGTAACTATCGAAGATCAATCGAATGCTGTGTTTTATTTCATAAAAACACGTATTTGTGACTTCAGATTTCGAAACCATGAAGAAAGATTTGAACTTTAAATTTTAATTAAGTTGTTAGTTGGCAAAAATAAATACATCAGCCGGCCGGTGTGTCCGTGCTGTTCTAGGCGCTTCAGTCTGGAGCCGCGTGACCGCTACGGTCGCAGGTTCGAATCCTGCCTCGGGCATGGATGTGTGTGATGTCCTTAGGTTAGTTAGGTTTAAGTAGTTCTAAGTTCTAGGGGACTGATGACCACAGATGTTAAGTCCCATAGTGCTCAGAGCCATTTGAACCATTTTGCTGATTCTGATCCCTAACCCGAGTTATTCTCCATTATTGATTAAAATTGTCCACCCTGTATGTGTGTGTGTTTGTGTGAGTGTGCGTGTGTGTTTGTGTGTGTGTGTGTGTGTGTGTATGTGTGTGTGTGTGTGTGTGTGTGTGTGTGTGTTGCACATCTTCTAAACTACTGGAGTTATTTCAACCAAACTTGGTACACATATCCTTCACTCTCAGGCAACAATTGCTACAGGGGTAACAATGACGACTATCATAGTTCAGGAAATATAATGTTATTAACACTGAGACGCCTGAAAATTGTCGCCTTGTGAAAGACGTTTAAATTTATTTCTTCTTTGTTATTAACTCTGTTGGCAACACAGGCAACACAATTTGCAGACATAATCCACATATGCCACAAAATGTACCAGCACTAGTATATTGTTGTAAGACAAATAGTTCAGGAGATATGACGTCATAAGCGCTGAGATGCGTGAAAAAATGCGGCATCACGCACGAAGTCTTAATACAATTATTCTTTACTACTAGAACACTCCTACAGTCATGCCAGCTAAAGGAAATTCGCGACACCGCAGCGCTCTTGACAGCATCCCATTGCGAAGCAGTAGTCATCTAAAGAGCTATGAAGTGGTGTTGACATAGAGAGCAGCTGCGCCCAGCGTACTGAAACTATCTAGGATACTGTTCTTATACATTTGTGCATTATAAATATTTCTTTGTGCTATTGTTTCATATACATACAAGTTAGAGCGCCTTCTAACCGTCGTGCGAGGCATCAGCAACATGCCAACACACTATTCGAATGTGTATGCCGTGCTTACTCCCTCTCAATACCCATGGTGCATGTAGCAGTGTAAGGATATGTTCTACAGTCTAATTCAGTGGTCATCAATCATTATGCCCCGTGTATCTCCAAAGGCAATTTTCCAATCCAGCCTGTAACACTAGGGCGTAGGCCCTTGGCCTAGTCCTAGTGTAATCTTTAATTCAAATTATACATAACCATATCGAAAGTATATTATAAAATTTACAACTTATTAAATACTACAAAAAGTAGGATTATAGTATAAATATATAAAATAAGTGCAAGAACTACTTTACTGATAGCACACACACAAAAAGAATTATATGAATTTGTATACGTTTCTGACTTGCTAATTATGTGGCTGTGGTTGTTTTCTACACACCAGCTTCACCAACTTCGTTAGTGCGAGTGTCTGTGATGATTCTGGATTAAACCGACTGCAGAGAAACACATCTCGCACAGATAATTATAGGAGTGGCGGAAGGTATGTAATGACAATGCCACTAATCCAGTAAACTCTTTGCGTGCCTGAGACAAGCTACCACAATCTGTTTTCGATTTTTATTTTCAGTGAACTGTTAATGGACAGTACCAAAAAATTTTCTTTTAATTTTACCAGAAGATCTGGGAACTTGATGGCGGTGGTGCACATCGAATTTGTAATCCGTTCTTGTGTACTATCGTCTTTCTGTGTTTTTGGAAAGTATTTTAAAAACTGTAACCTGAGTTTTTGAAGGAAGAATTTGATTTCCAAAATAGCGTCAGCAATACTAACTTCATTTTGTCTACTGTGTGAAAAACTGCAAAATCCTAATTTTGGTTGATTGCGTTAATAAAGGTTGTTGCAAAACCCCTTTTCTTTCTAACAATGTTTAAAACTATATCTGTCAAAACTTTGAAGCTGAAGATTATGCTCGTTAAATATGTTGAATAAACCCGTAAAATAATTTATTTAAGAAATCCGCTCTTCATCTGCAAAATGCTTCGCCAAATCGGATTTCAGCTTTGTAAGAAAACATTTTACCTCCAGAATTAAATTCTCACTCTGGAGCGGAGTGTGCGCTGATGTGAAACTTCCTGACAAAACTGTGTGCCGGACCGACAGCCTAACGCAGGACGTTGCCTTTTACGGGCAAGTGCTCTGCTGTACTTGCCCGCTAAAGGCAAAGATCCCGAGTTCGAGTCTTGGTCTGGCACACTGTTTAATCTGCCGCGAGCTTCAACGTTTTATGTCTTTTTCAGTTCAAAAAGGTAAGTCAATACACGTTCTCGCGTGACCAGCGAACGTAGGTGTGCAAAAATAATTCATTGTGTGTAGCTTCTATCTCCTTAGCGTCCGCTGCTTCGCTCGCGTAGACTATATAGCCCGCAGAGATTTTTTCTTCTGTTTTGATTTAATCGAATTTTTATGTTTAATAAACGTAAACATGATAAACATGATCCGTTACGTTGTTCACAAATTGCAGTACTTTCTAACTTTTTCACGATAATTAAGGACAGAATGTACTTCTGATCGAAAAGCGATTGTGGTAGCTGCAGTCCAAAGCTTTTGTTAATCATGCCTCTTGCGTTCTAGTGGAGATATTTCCATAGCAACTTTCATCACCTAACAAATGTTTCTTTATATCTAACAGAGAAGTTTAAAACCAACTTTCATAAATTTTGCTTTATAACTTTTTAATGTAACAAAATATTTTCTTAAAAATTTTCTTCCCCTACTGCACTTTCTTAGGGACTGAATTTCCAGAAACACATTTTATTTTTATTTCTGACCAAGAAGTCAAATACTAATTGTCATAACTGTATCCTTAGAAATTCTTTCGTAGTTTTTTAATAATTATTTTCTTTCAAAAAAACTTTCACCCACTACTTTACTCGTTTAGTGGCTGAGAAACCAAATACCAGTTTCCGTAGTTCTAGCTTCAAAATTCCCTTAATAGCGACGTACTTTCAAAAAGCCTTTCTTCCCTTATTTCGTCCCCTTAGGAGTGACATTTCGGACAAGCTCTTATTAAAGGATGCCTACAACATAAGTTCCAACCACTCCCCAAACTTCAGCTTTCTATCCTTAGCGGATTGGGCTGGGCGATGATGAGTCAGTGAATCAGTCCGACCCTACTTTACCTCCTTAGGGGTTGAATTTCGAAAAACAGTGAAGTAGGTATTTTGCATCTCTAATCGAGAAGTCAAGCACCAGTTTTCAAAGATTTAGCTTCAAAAATTCTTTCTAAATAAAATATTTTGATAATATGTTTCACCTATTTCACTCCCTCAGGTACTGAATTTCCAGAAACAATGACATGCGTATGTTTGATTTCTAACAGAGAAGCCAAATACAAATTTTCAAAGATTTAGCTTCAAAAATGGTTGCACAATGAAATATTTTCATAAAAATTTTCATGCCTCTTTTCGCCGCATAGGGACTGATTTCCAAAAACAGTGAAATACGTAGTCTTTTATTTATAACTGAGAAGCCATTTTAAATTTTCATTGATTTAGCGAAGAAACCAAATACCGATTTTCGTAGGTCTAGCTTCAAAATTTCCTTAATAGAACATTTTTCAAAAAAAATCCTTCCTCACTTATTTCATGCGATAGAGTTGCAATTTCGAAAAACCCCTTCTTAAACAACGCCTACAATAGGCAATTTTTTTAATTGTAAATGCGGAACATTTATCGCGAATCTGGAAAAAAGCGCAGGTGACGCCTGTATATAAGAAGGATAGAAGGACGAATCCTCAAAATTACAGACCAATATCCTTAACATCATTTTGTTGCAGGATTCTCGAACATATTCGCAGTTCGAATATAATGAATTTCCTTGAGACAGAGAAGTTGCTGTCCATGCATCAGCATGGCTTTAGAAAGCATCGCTCCTGCCAAACGAAACTCGCCCTTTTTTCACATGATATCTTGCGAACCATGGATGAAGGGTATCCGACGGATGCCGTATTCCTTGACTTCCGGAAAGCGTTTGACTCGGTGCCCCACTGCAGACTCCTAACTGAGGTACGAGCATATGGGATTGGTTCCCAAGTATGTGAGTGGCTCGAAGACTTCTTAAGTAATAGAACCCATTACGTTGTCCTCGATGGTGAGTGTTCATCGGAGGTGAGGGTATCATCTGGAGTGCCCCAGGGAAGTGTGGTAGGTCCGCTGTTGTTTTCTATCTATATAAATGATCTTTTGGATAGGGTGGATAGCAATGTGCGGCTGTTTGCTGATGATGCTGTGGTGTAAGGGAAGATATCGCCGTTGAGTGACTGTAGGAGGATACAAGATGACTTGGACAGGATTTGTGATTGGTGCAAAGAATGACAGCTAACTCTAAATATAGATAAATGTAAATTAATGCAGATGAATAGGAAAAAGAACCCCGTAATGTTTGAATACTCCATTAGTAGTGTAGCGCTTGACACAGTCACGTCGATTAAATATTTGGGCGTAACATTGCACAGCGATATGAAGTGGGATGGTGGTTGTGGGGAAGGCGAATAGTCGTCTTCGGCTCATTGGTAGAATTTTGGGAAGATGTGGTTCATCTGTAAAGGAGACCGCTTATAAAACACTAATACGAAGTATTCTTGAGTACTGCTCGAGCGTTTGGGATCCCTATCAGATCGGATTGAGGGAGGGCATAAAAGCAATTCAGAGGCGGGCTGCTAGATTTGTTACTGGTAGATTTGATCATCACGCGAGTGTTAGGGAAATGCTTCAGGAACTCGGGTGGGAGTCTCTAGAGGAAAGGAGGCGTTCTTTTCGTGAATCGCTACTTAGGAAATTTAGAGAACCAGCATTTGACTGCAGTACAATTTTACTGCCGCCAACTTACATTTCGCGGAAAGACCACAAAGATAAGATAAGAGAGATTAGGGCTCGTACAGAGGCATATAGGAAGTCATTTGTCCCTCGTTCTGTTTGGGAATGGAACAGGGAGAGAAGATGCTAGTTGTGGTACGAGGTACCCTCTACCACACACCGTATGGTGGCTTGCGGAGTATGTATGTAGATACAAGTAGGTCAGTATCATTAAACACACCCTCCAAGTCATGGATTTCAATCGCAAATTTTTCATCCATTTTTATATCTTCTACTATTTGATCAACAATACCTTGTCTTATATCAGGAAGTTTACGACCTACATTTGCGTCAGAATTCGGAATAGTTTTCATTGCTTCAGCGGAATTTTTTCTATAACATTTTATCTGCTATAAGCAAAGATTCAGGAATAATAAGAGATTCGACTGCTATATAAGTGATTTAACGCTAACTCATACGATGTATACAGTGCCACCTTTGTTGATTTTGAAAATTGTGTATTAAAATGATTGAAATGCCTCTAAGCTCTATGAAACTTAACATCTGAGGGCATCAGCCCCCCTAGACTTAGATCTACTTAAACCTAACTAACCTAAGGAGATCACACACATCCATGCCCAAGGCAGGATTCGATCCTGCGACCGTAGCAGCAGAGTGGTTCCGGACTGAAGCGCCTAGAACCTCTCGGCCACAGCGGCCGGCTAAAATTATGTATTATGTTTGAACTTCAATTTAAATTTTCTTCTTTGCCGACGGCAAATTCGACTGGCTTGTCTTTATAATTGGTGATTGGTGATCAATACATTTGTCTGTGACGTACGGATTGTTTCATAGAATTATTCGACAGCGTCTGGTTGCAAATAATACATAGCTGAAGTGATGGATCACATAACGTCGATACGAATCCTTATTTTCTCAGGTTTTTCGACTTGCACACATACGGTTCAACCTCAACGCAGATTTGTCGATGTCCCGCAGTGGAGCACGCGTTGTCGCACTGTTCACTGGCGGTGGTTCAACACTAAAAATTAGTTCACAAATATAAAGAATTAGATCTGAGACTTCGAGTGAAGAAAAGAAACTTACACACAATAGTCATGAAAATATATTGACACTGAACCCCTTGAGTGAGAAGACGCAAAAGGGCCAATGATGTCTGCGGCATTCGACGACCCACATATTACCTACCACGCAATCACAAAATTGGCTGCTAATTTCAGCAGGTGGTTGGTCTGGAGGTATCCAGTGGTGAGCACAGAATGAGGCTACGGAGCGTAGCTGAACTGCTCAATCGACGAGTAACTAACAACAGTGCTACAGTGCCAGCGGTGTTGACACAAAGCACAGCAATGGCATCGATAAGCAAAGCAAGCGTTACATTATATCTGCAACAACAATTGCCGAAGTGGGAAAGCAACCTGAAGAATTTCGCAGAATGAAAATGACGTAACAGATGACATATTAGTACTTCTGCATTATGGGTCAGTGGATTGTGTGGTGTCGTATATGCTCGACTGTGTGGACGATGTACACTCGTGCTCAAAAGTATCCGGACGACCTGAATTGCATTTCGCCTG
Source organism: Schistocerca americana (assembly GCF_021461395.2). NCBI lineage: Eukaryota > Metazoa > Arthropoda > Insecta > Orthoptera > Acrididae > Schistocerca > Schistocerca americana. Next base: position 657,579,733 of record NC_060120.1, on the reverse strand, counting down.
ATTCGAATGCAATATCAGGGAACATGCTATCACAGATAAGAAGGTCCTAAAGGCTTGTAAGCTCACATTTATTACAACATATGACATACTTGAAATGTTACCACTCTCATTATTAAGTCAGATAGGCAATTCACGTAATAAGTTCGTCGTATTCATGATTTCCTCTTCAAAGTAACATATCGTACTTATTATTTAACACAAAATGACATTAAAAATTTAAGTTATTCACGAGAAGCTAGTTGAGAATAAGTATGAATTTCAAATGACACGACGAACCGTCTCGTTCTGCATATGGATTCAAACCCAGGTCATGCAGACTAAGCAAAGACTTCGTAACTGACGGAAACTAACAGTCATTCCTGACTAGGCATACAGAGAGTGATATACCTCAACTTTAAACAGTATCAGTTACCAAATATCAACTTTAAATTACATAACGTAAACATTTTAACGGACGCGAATTTCTACCCACCATCTATTGTCCTTGTTAACGAACTACGAGAAATGTTAAATATTGCTTCTGCACAAGTAACTTACTTGAAATGCCGTGAGGTAAAGCTTTGTGCTGGACAGCGATTCGACCCCAGAACCTAACTGGGTTGTCATCGAAGCACAATCAACTGAGACATATCGGATTTTCTCGGCAGTAGCTAGATGTTTTAACTGAAATGACGAAACGAACGTTAATTTATTCTTTCCCAGGACTCCTACCTGGCACCTATCGCTGTTATATTCTAGAGAAAACTAACTTTAAAAATGGGTTTGTTACACCAGCAGCTACATGTGAGCATGTTTGAACTAGAAATAATAAGGCGAAGAGTTCACTGCCGACTGGGAATCGAACCCCATACTTATCGGTGTTGACTGCACACAAAGAGACGTCAGGTACCGAATTTTTCTCCACCAGCAGCTCGGAATAACATCCTTGAACTTACAGTGATATCGCAAACAGTTCTGTGTCTCACTGGGACTCAAAAACGTCAGATGTCGTTACTGTTGAGAACGAATAAAAATACATTAAAAATCAAAATTATTATCCACCAGCAGATAGGTGTTCTCATGCTAGAGCTTGATAATACATAATGAAAGCTTTAGTGCCGGGCCAGGATTCGAACCCATTCACGTGTAATATATGGAGATATTAAGGAATCTGCTCTTTTGAACAAACGACAAATTGCAGTCGAGCTGTATTGTCACGAAGGGATCAAATTCCGCGTTAAGGGCGGTCTGAGTTGCATTCCCAGTTCAGAACCAATTTTATCGACATACAGAAGCTCAAATAAAAGCAGGAATAAGTGTCCTGTGACCCTACATGGCGATTGTTTCGTCACTAGAAATAAATAACTAGTATAAGAAAGGTTACTGCTGATAGAGTTTCTACGTGTCGCGACTTTATTGTGGTTCAACCTAACGTCTACTTGGTAGAGAAGGAATATCATGTTTAACGTGAATGTCAGACCTCAATGCCATATACCTTCTTCGCTTGGCGTAGCGAGAGGAGAACAGAATCTGTCTCTTCTTATCAAAAATAATCAGCAGAAGTTTGAATCGAACCATGACCATAGGCATATGGACCTAGCATCAACCAAAGAGACCACCGAATTATCTTCTGGATCACTAATTTTTGTATCATAACAATGTTGCGACTCACTGGATGAGAATTCTGACACACACAGGTTCCCTGTGGTGGTTTGCAGCATGTTCAGTACTTTCATTTACTTGGTTGACCGAATCGCCATGAGCTCTCTGCCTCGGCTACCCAGTGCATACATTCGACTCTATTTTGTAATCACCCGAAATAAAATCACGTAACTGACACCTACACAGAACTGCCAACAGTGTAGGATGCAGAAATTTAAATAGGAAGTGTTCCTTTCGACTTGCGCTACTCTATTGCGCTGTTTGTTGAAAACGTCGTGCAGTGCAAAAGAAAAGCTGTAACTGTCTGCCTCTCAGAAGTCTAGATCCGGCCATATGCATTATCTCACAGCACTGCGCAATGCTGAAGTTCTGGAGGAATTGTTGTTGATTTCTGGAGGTGGTGCAGCTATGTGTCAGCTAGTAACATAATGGTAAGCGTCGCGATCTGTTGATAAGACGTCGCGAGTTCGGGTACGTTCACTGCAACATTTTTTTAAAACGCAATACTGCTGTCTGGTGAAGTTATCGATATAATGGAACTTTGAACATAATTCCCTTCACTTCTCAACCCAAAATAGTCGCATGTGGAAAAAGGGCTAACTTCTGCGACATTTTGTTCTTTTCAGGTTTAATAGATGGCCAGGCTGCAGATGCATCTTGATACTTTTGTGTTATGTATGGGGGGAGCGCATCGTGGCAAAATAGTTAAAAAGTATTTTCTACATTAGCTGTCGTGTGGCAGTGGCATTTAATTCTTCATCAAACCTTGTTTGTCAGCTTTAACTCAGAACAAGTTTTCTACATGCATGTAATCAATAAACTGCATGTGCATCGTCAGACTGTTATAGACTTCAGAGAATTCGCATATATCGTTGATGATTAATTTCTCTCTCATGTTCACTAATGTTTTAACAATACTAAAAGAAACCTTACGAAAACTGTGCACTGTATTATAAGAAATGATACAAAACTACCCACGACAACCTTACGACGAAAGTCTGCTTCAATAAAACCGAGTATCGGTACACAAGCGAGCCTCTAACAGCACGAATTAGTAAAATACTAATGACTTAGATTTCGACTGGGTCTGTGTTTGATTGGTATGCTGTTTCATACTCAAGTGGTATGCAAATGTGGCATTTCATAAATAAAGAGCGGTACGAGGCGTTACTGTGATCTGACTGCTTGTAGCTCTTTCACAGAAGAGATAAAAATGTTACAGTCAGCAAGAATGGAACTCCAAACCATAACAGACGCGTTCTTACAGGATAGCGCGTTTCCACAGAGCTAGGGAAGATGCATGTATCGAGGTTTCCTACTACGAGATCAATAGTGGCTAGAACTCGTAAACCGCCATTAAAGGGCGAGATTAGATGCGATTTTCACGTGCAATGACTTTCCTTGGCTGAAAACCGTACATTTACAATCTTTTGTTACAGCTCAACCGATAATAACTCAGATTATTCAATTGAAATGACAGGAAAAATCAAGTGAACCTTGACGCTTAATTCCGTGCACACCAGGAAGTAACTCGTCAATCACAGATTTGGCAAACATACCTTCCCTTGTTGCCAAATCTCAGTTACATTACCAGAAGGATGAAGACGAACCGATGTGATCCTACAGTGGGCTGGGAAGTGACCATAGCTGACGTCTCAAAGACGCGGCTGCTACGGCCTGGAATACGTAATCCGTCTGATTCACATTTCTGTAACTGGGTTTAGGGACTGGAGCGTAGTTACTTACTCAGAAAGGACTGCAAACTAAGCTTCGTAAATCAGTAACTCTCGTAGTTGTTTTTATATTTCTTTCGTAAGTGTACTCTAAACTATGAATCTCATTGACGAACGTTTTCGTGCCTCGCCAATAGTAGAGCACAACAAACAAATAAAAACAAAAAAAAAGAATGTGTGTGTGTGTGTGTGTGTGAGAGAGAGAGAGAGAGAGAGAGAGAGAGAGTGAGGGAGAGAGATAAAAATAAAAAAGAATGAGAGAGAGTGAAAAATTGTTTCAAAGAAACTATATCATGATATGTAAAGAAATCTTTCATTAAAATGGCACTTTCCATATCATTACCGAATGTCGTATTCATGATCTATGGAACAAGTATTAATCTAATCTAATGTAATCATATAATATTGCTGACTAGTCATGAAGAGGCACAAATTACAGACTTGAAAATTAAAGACGACAGTTTTTGTAATAAACCGGGACTCCTATAAAGACCCTTTCGTCCCTGTTAACTAACCACGAAAGATTTGTGGTATACCTCCATTCAGAAGGAACAATGTGTTCATGCATTTAAAGATGAAGCGCATGATGTGAAGTTCTGTGACGGAGATACGAACCCAACAGGCAATTGGATTGTTAACTAAGTAAAATCAAATGTTACGTATCGGTTTTTCCTGCCAGCCGCTAGATGTTTGAATCTAAAATAACGATACAAATTTTTGTGCCTGAGCGGCAATCGAACCGCACACGTACTGTCCTTTTTTATCATCCACGGAAATAGCTTAAGTAACACTTGCTTACTCACCAACAGTAAGATGTGTGCGTGTTTGACCAGAAATAACGACACCTATTGCGATTGTTGGCAACACATGAACATACATTAAAAATGCACATTAATTTCCACTAGCAGACTGGTGTGCACGTTACAGGGCTTGAAATGATATTATGAATATTTTTCTACTGGATCAGGATTCGGACCCACATAATTACCTTTGGAGGAGACCTAGAGAAGACTGCAGTCTTGGGAAAAGGAACGAAATGATTGAACTATACTGTTCCGAGAGATTCAGATCCTCGAAAACGGAGATACGAATTCGAATCACAGTCCAGTACCAAATTTTTCAACGTTGTAGTTCAATCAAATACAAGAAAAATAAGAGCCTTGTTCCTTCAAATGGCTATCGGTTCATCAAATAAAATAATTTTTTCTAATGTAAGTAAGTTTACTGGAGACAGTATTTCTGTTTACCATGACCTCCGCCTATGTCATTTCTCAACGTAACCGGCTCTGCCCAGTTGGTAATGAAGGAACGTGATGTTTAAGGCGGATTCTGGATTATAACATCTTTCTCTTGAGGTTACCAGAGGTAACATAAATCTGTTTGTGCCTCTTAAAAGTAAACGCCTGAATCCACGCATTGCACCTGTGATAGTCCGTTCCACCATACCATTGTGGCCACATTTCCCAGCCCCAGGATTGTGCTGTAACGGAAGAAGTGCTTAGCTTTCAAAATTAGACACGGTGGAAAAAATGCGAGTCTATTAAATGGTTAAGTAGAAGCAATCTTCTGACGTGGAGATTATGCTATTCTCATGCCAGCAGCATGTAAAGGTTCTTCTAGGCATAATAGCCTCGATGTGAAGCCATTTTGAAATTTTCAGTAATTCAGTAAATTTCTTAGTTCGTGAAAATCCACTGTGAGGTCTGAAGTTACCGGATAATTCGATTATTACCGTCATTATTACTATCACTTTCCTCACGCCGTTGCTGGAACCCATGTGCTTGAAGATCATTTAATGCCTTTTGGTCATTATAGAAGTAGTTGCCCAAGAAGAGGTTCTTTCCCTGTCTACGGAGTCCTTTTCATGTTAATATCAAACATCAGCAATTACTCACAGATTACATTAAAACTAAAGTGCCGGCCGGAGTGGTCGTGCGGTTCTAGGCGCTACAGTCTGGAGCCGAGCGACCGCTACGGTCGCAGGTTCGAATCCTGCCTCGGGCGTGGATGTGTGTGATGTACTTAGGTTAGTTAGGTTTAATTACTTCTAAGTTATAGGCGACTGATGACCTCAGAAGTTAAGTCGCATAGTGCTCAGAGCCATTTGAACCATTTGAACCTAAACGGGCCCTTTATCATTACAGGCCCAGGGTAGTGCTACATCATACTGACAACAGTAATGTTCTTAAACTGACAGCCGCACTGTTTTAGCATATTTTGTAATCATTTAAATAAAACAACATGACTTTCCAGTGGGAGACATTTCGTCCCCTTTTCCTTGTGTGAAATTTGTCAGTAAGCTTTTTGCCTTCCAACCAACGAAATACGGTAGAAAACGGCCCGTAAACGATTCACAAACCACGATTTAGTGCCGTTAAGACGATTTCTTTGAACATTGTCGTAGCTGAAGGAATTTAGTTTTTTTTAAATCGTCTTACGCAGCAACGTTCACAGATATCTCAAATAGAAAAAGCTATTTATCCAGGTACGAACGTAGTAAAACAAACTTCCCACAGTTTGTGTCAGGTTGATCTTTTCGTCTTATAGCACTGAGTAAGTATTTTGTCTAAGAGGTGTCACAAGTTGTGTTCCTGTATCTGTGGGAATCATTGGTTGAAAACGAGTTTAACACCAATGGGTACAGTACTGCGAAATATTCAAAATGATTATCAACCTAAGTCTGAGTTCATCCACAAACTGAGGCGTATTTATAATACTGTAGCTAGACTGTGTATCCTTGTCCTCCTTGGGTGGGCATTGAAAGGCATTTACACACACGTATACAATACTATGAATACTTACCGAGCGAGGTGGCGCAGTGGTTAGCACACTGGACTCGCATTCGGGAGGGCGACGGTTCAATCCCGTCTCCGGCCATCCTGATTTAGGTTTTCCGTGATTTCCCTAAATCGTTTCAGGCAAATGCCGGGATGGTTCCTTTGAAAGGGCACGGCCGATTTCCTTCCCAATCCTTCCCTAACCCGAGCTTGCGCTCCGTCTCTAATGACCTCGTTGTCGACGGGACGTTAAACACTAACCACCACCACCACTATGAATACTTCAAACGCTGTAGCTAACGTTGCTCTCATAAAATGATTTTGTTTTGTTAATTTCTCTTGGTCTTCAGCGTGCAATATGTGTTGTAAAAACAGTCTTACACAAAACAATTGTCCGCAAGGTGGACAATGCAATCGTGCTGCCTTCAGAATTCTGTGTCCAGCAATATGCTCGATCTGGCTACATTGTAGAATGTGGCACTTCCTAGAGGAAGTCTTGACTGCAGTCTGAGTGCATCACTTTTAACTGTGACTGCAGTCTTGAGGTAAAACGCAAGATAAGCTAATACGACATCTGGCAACCAAGAGCACACGTCGACATAATTTTTATCGCCCCCTTCCTATTCGTGCTGAAGCTATGAGTGTATTCCAAGCGAATCTACAAAATATTTCGCTTTCTGTCACATTGGTAATAACAGTTTGGTTCAACAATATTTTAGCGAAAGATTTCTTGGCCGACCATCCGCCTCTGAACACTGCATGCGTCTTAGTTCTCTGGGACCCGTTTGCTGCTTACCGGCGGGGGCTGAGGCACTGCGCTGCCACGCCTTCTGCCGACGTCTGCTCCACTCCTCATTCTCCACGGTGTAAAATGCTTTAATATTGTTGAGTGGTGACCCATAAAATCTGTATACAATTTGTGTTTCACACTCTATTGCAACGGAGGCACAAAACCGTTTTTATTTAGTGATTATTTTATTACACTAGAATGCAATACATCAATGTGACACAGATTTAATTTCATTGCGATCCAGTGCACTATAATTAAAGTGTCATATTCTGTTCTTTTTCCTTTCACAGGAGATTCCTCAAATAATTTATTTTTTCACGGATTCGTATGTGTTAGTCAAGGCACAGAGAGTAGATGCTGTCTAATGTGTTTGCTTCCTTTCTTTGATTCCCTATGGTAAATGGATGCAAAACATTGTGTCAATACTTTTCAGAACCTGCTCCATAGCTACTCAGGCATATTGCTTGTTTTGAGGTCTATATATTAATTAATGGAGAAGTTAACCCTGTTCAGAAGTGATATTTAAAATACTCAGTTGGGTTTAAGGCGACAAAATTTCCCATATTCGAAGCTACCCTGAGAAAAAGTAAGTCGCTAGAGCCGCTGTTAGTAAATGTCTACCGAGAGTTCCTAATTGCTACTGTGGAATTTTAGCATAGAGGCCCTACAGTAATCAAGAGCTTCATTTCCTTCATACTTATCACCCTGGCATGTGAGTCTTATGTGAAGAACAATATTGAAATTCGTATCTTTGACGGCCGATTCGAATTTCTTCAGAGATGCTTGTACTGTGAAGCAGCTTGACAGTCAGAAAGCCGAGATCTATTACCATTAACTGAACGTAATGGGTCGAGCTACCAAGAGGACTTGAAGTGTAAGGGTTTTTCTTCCGATATCGTTACAGAATTTTTTCTGGAAATTCGTAGCTCGATAAAATAAATCAGGAAAGAAGCTCGCATACGCTGGCCCCCACCACGGTTAGAACTGACGATTCATTGAGCCGGTGCGACACGAGACACAGGCTCCACCACGGGGCTACGAACACACTGCTGCCAGCACGCCACTCTCATCATGATATTGTTCGCTCAGCCTCATAACACATCGTGAAAGAAAATAAAACTTGTCACTTATGTGAAGAATAGCATTTCTTTAGCCAAAAAATTGAATTTTCGGTCTCAGTGTCTTAGTTTACATGAGGATTATATAGCACAAGTCATTCAAATGGAAAGGGAATATCAAGCGAATTTAGCGAGTCAGTTCCGTAGCATACGTGGAAGTGATTGCACTGTCACATTGTTGCCAAATGTTTGTGATGGTGTTGCCAATTCTCAGCTGTGCTATGAACAGCTCTGTAGCGGTATGTGAGAATCCCATGCTCATGTCATAGCAGGATACGGAGAGGAGGCGTGTGGTTTGGTTAATATGCAGCATTTTCTCCTACCAGTTGTGTCAAACATTCAGGTGTATAATCTTCCACAACAATTACAGTTTCCCACAAAATATATATGAATATAACACTTACCTTGTTACGTTCTAACAAAAGATAATTTCAGTACAATAAAAAGTTTTTGGAAATAAACTTTGCCCACCTGTCACAAAAAGTAAGATAACAAACACTATGCACCTCGAAATCGATTGCATCTATGTGCAATCTTGTGATCATACAGGTAGAATTTCATGAATTGCACGAGAATGTAGAACAATGCTGGTGCGAATGGAAGCTGTAAGAAACACAGTTAACTAATTATTCTGTGCCATGTAATAATCAATTCATTTGAAAATTCAGAAGAGAAGAAACTAAAAATCATGCCCATTAAGACAGAAAGTAAACTGCAGCTCTGCGCTTTTTCGTCTTCAGATCTATACAAATAATGTATACTAATCAGCGTATTCATTGCTTTCGTAATGTTTCCCTCTTGTTTAGTCGTCTAATGATGAACTGGATCCACACCCATGAGTCTGATTGTTTCTTTGTATCCTTCCATTTACTATCATTGTGTGTCATTGCTCGGTGTTCAAAAAGCAATATATTATGCCTGCTCCCACGAGGTATTAGAACGAGGTCGCAAGAAGGCTGACGAATTATAATCAAAATACACCGAGACACCAATTTGTCTGTCGTTACGTCATGGTGTTAAGTCGACAGAAATAGTTTGATATGATTGCCTGTATCACCGGCATCCCGTTGTCGTCTTCTCTTACTGAGATTTTCACGTCACCCTGAACACAAGACGCCGAGAGAAATGTGTATATTCTCCGTGACGAAACATCCCACATTCCATTCATTCTGATCCATTCGTAACCTGCATTGGCAACAGTGAATGATAGGAAATCTTTTGTGAGGTGACTAATAACAATGACAATGGTAGCAATAAAAAATCAGTAATCAAAGATGTTTACTGCATTAGAGACAATTCCTAAGGATTAACAAAATAACCAAGAAAGACTGAGTGTTTAACTGTCGCACTGCAGAGGTCTTCTTACCACTTTGTTACTGAATTCTGTTCTGGTTGTCTGCAGAGAGAAAAGAAAGAACCCTGTAGCCATACATATCGCTAGTACAACAAGATATAACCTATCAACTATCCTTGCTTTACATCACGAGACGAACATGGCGTCACCCAGCTGATATTTGAAATACATTTCTGTTTTTTCTCTCTGTCTCTCTCTCTCTCTCTCTTTATTTTTATTTTTACTTTCTGAGGAAAGCATCGAGAAGCGCGAGGAATAAGCAAGTAGGCATATAATCTATTTACAGTTATTTTCATCGGGATACATAATGCAAAATACACATTTAAGTGTATTACTGCGGAATTCCAATTACTGACAGTCTATTCGTGAGCTTGTTCACATTCAGTGGGGTGAAACCTGTCACACAAGCAAGCAAAACGCAAATATTTCTTGCACCATGCGCAACACACAAACGAACGAGAAGAAGGAAATGGGATGCCGGTGATGCAGGCAATAATACCCAACTATTTCTACCGACTTAACCCCATGACGACAGACAAATTGGCGTCTCAGTGTATTTTGATTATAATTCGTTAGCCTTCTTGCGACCTCGTTCTAATACCTCGTGGGAGCAGGCGTAATATATTGCTTTTTGAACACCGAGCAATAACACACAAAGATAGTAGACGGAAGGATTCAAAGAAACAATCAGACTCATGGGTGTGGATACAGTTCATCATTAGATGACTAAACAAGAAGGAAACATTATGAAAGCAATGCATACGCTGAGTCGTATACATTATTTGTATAGATCTGAAGATGAAAAAGCGCACATCTGCACAGTGCCCGCATCTGCACTTTAGTTTCTGTCCACACCCATGAGTCTGATTGTTTCTTTGTATCCTCCCATCTACTAAAATTAGTTTTGACAGCAATGTTAGCTACAGCGTTCGAAGTATTCATAGTATTGTATACGTGTGTGCAAATGTCTTCCAATGCCCGTTCAAAGAAGACAAGGATACGCAGTCTATCTACAGTATTATAAATACACCTCAATTTGTGGATGAACTCTGACTTAGATTGATAATCATTTTGAATATTTGGCAGTACTGTACCCATTGGAGTTAAACTCGTTTCCAACCAATGATTCCCATAGCTACAGGAACACTACTTGTGATACCTCTTAGACAAAATACTTACGCAGTGCTATCAGATGAAAAGATCAATCTGACACAACCTGTGGGAAGTTTAACCCACAACCTTCGTACCTGGATAATAAGCTTTTTCTATTTGAGATATCTGTGAACGTTGCTGCGTAGGACGATTTAAGACGAAACTAAATTCCTTCAGCTACGACAATGTTTAAGGAAATCGTCTTAACGGCACTAAATCGTGGTTTGTGAATCGTTTACTGGCCGTACTCTGCCGCATTTCGCTGGTTGGAAGGCAAAAACATACTGACAAATTTCACACAAGGAAAAAGGGGACGAAATGTCTCCCACTGAAAGATCATGTTGTCTTATTTAAATGATTGCAAAATCAGCTAAACGGAACAGTGAGGCTGTCAGTATAAGCGCAATACTGTTGTCACTATGATGTTGCACTGCCCAGGGCCTGCAATGATAAAGGGCCCATTTAGGTTCAAATGGTTCAAATGGAGCACTATGGGACTTAACTTCTGAGGTCATCAGTCGCCTATAACTTAGAAGTAATTAAACCTAACTAACCTAAGTACATCACACACATCCACGCCCGAGGCAGGATTCGAACCTGCGACCGTAGCGGTCACTCGGTTCCAGACTGTAGCGCCTAGAACAAAACGGCCACTCCAGCCGGCACTTTAGTTTTAATGTAATCTGTGAGTAATTGCTGATGTTTGATATTAACATGAAAAGGACTCCGTAGACAGGGAAAGAACCTCTTCTTGGGCAACTACTTCTATAATGACCAATAGACATTAAATGATCTTCAAGCACATGGGTTCCAGCAACGGTGTGAGGAAAGTGATAGTAATAATGACGGTAATAATTGAATTATCCGGTAACTTCAGACCTCACAGTGGATTTTCACGAACTAAGAAATTTACTGAATTACTGAAAATTTCAAAATGGCTTCACATCGAGGCTATTATGCCTAGAAGAACCTTTACATGCTGCTGGCATGAGAATAGCATAATCTCCACGTCAGAAGAGTGCTTCTACTTAACCATTTAATAGACTCGCATTTTTTCCACCGTGTCTAATTTTGAAAGCTAAGCACTTCTTCCGTTACAGCACAATCCTGGGGCTGGGAAATGTGGCCACAATGGTCTGGTGGAACGAACTATCACAAGTGCAATGCATGGATTCAGGCGTTTACTTTTAAGAGGCACAAACAGATTTACGTTACCTCTGGTAACCTCAAGAGGAAGACGTTATAATCCAGAATCCGCCTTAAACATCACGTTCCTTCATTACCAACTAGGCAGAGCCGGTTTACGTTGGAAAATGACATAGGCGGAGGTCATGGTAAACAGAAATACTGTCTCCAGTAAACTTACTTACATTAGAAAAAATCATTTTATTTGATGAACCGATAGCCATTTGAAGGAACAGGGCTCTTATTTTTCTTGTACTTGACTGAACTACAACGTTGAAAAATTTGGTACTGGACTGTGATTCGAATTCGTATCTCCTTTTTCTAGGATCTGAATCTCTCGGAACAGTATAGTTCAATCATTTCGTTCCTTTTCCCAAGACTGCAGTCTTCTCTAGGTCTCCTCCAAAGGTAATTATGTGGGTCCGAATCCTGATCCAGTAGAAAAATATTCATAATATCATTTCAAGCCCTGTAACGTGCACACCAGTCTGCTAGTGGAAATTAATGTGCATTTTTAATGTATGTTCATGTGTTGCCAACAATCGCAATAGGTGTCGTTATTTCTGGTCAAACACGCACACATCTTACTGTTGGTGAGTAAGCAAGTGTTACTTAAGCTATTTCCGTGGATGATAAAAAAGGACAGTACGTGTGCGGTTCGATTGCCGCTCAGGCACAAAAATTTGATTTTACTTATTTAACAACCCAATTGCCTGTTAGGTTCGTATCTCCGTCACAGAACTTCACATCATGCGCTTCATCTTTAAATGCATGAACACATTGTTCCTTCTGAATGGAGGTATACCACAAATCTTTCGTGGTTAGTTAACAGGGACAAAAGTGTCTTTATAGGAGTCCCGGTTTATTACAAAAACTGTCGTCTTTAATTTTCAAGTCTGTAATTTGTGCCTCTTCATGACTAGTCAGCAATATTATATGATTACATTAGATTAGATTAATACTTGTTCCATAGATCATGAATACGACATTCGGTAATGATGTGGAAAGTGTCATTTTAATGAAAGATTTCTTTACATATCATGATACAGTTTCTTTGAAACAATTTTTTACTCTCTCTCTCATTCTTTTTTTATTTTTATCTCTCTCCCTCACTCTCTCTCTCTCTCTCTCTCTCTCTCTCTCTCTCTCTCTCTCTCGTCTCTCCCTCTCTCTCTCTCTCTCACACACACACACACACATTCTTTTTTTTTTTATTTGTTTGTTGTGCTCTACTATCGGCGAAGCACGAGAACGTTCGTCAATGAGATTCATAGTTTAGAGTACACTTACGAAAGAAATATAAAAACAACTACGAGAGTTACTGATTTATGAAGCTTAGTTTGCAGTCATTTCTGAGTATTATCAGTAACTACGCTCCAGTCACTAAACCCAGTTACAGAAATGTGAATCAGACGGATTACGTATTCCAGGCCGTAGCAGCAGCGTCTTTGAGACGTCAGCTATGGTCACTTCCCAGCCCACTGTAGGATCACATCGGTTCGTCTTCATCCTTCTGGTAATGTAACTGAGATTTGGCAACAAGGGAAGGTATGTTTGCCAACTCTGTGATTGACGAGTTACTTCCTGGTGTGCACGGAATTAAGCGTCAAAGTTCACTTGATTTTTCCTGTCATTTCAATTGAATAATCTGAGTTATTATCGCTTGAGCTGTAACAAAAGATTGTAAATGTACGGTTTTCAGCCAAGGAAAGTCATTGCACGTGAAAATCGCATCTAATCTCGCCCTTTAAATGGCGGTTTACGAGTTTTAGTCACTATTGGTCTCGTAGGAGGAAACCTCGATGCATGCATCTTCCCTAGCTCTGTGGAAACGCGCTAACCTGTGAGAACACGTCTGTTATGGTTTGCAGTTCCATTCTTGCTGACTGTAACATTTTTATCTCTTCTGTGAAAGAGCTACAAGCAGTCAGATCACACACCGATAAGTAAATCGCAAGGAAATACTTTCGGCTCATAGTGCAATGGTGAAAAACTTACAATGCTGCACGACAGGTAACGCCTCGTACCGCTCTTTATTTATGAAATGCCACATTTGCATACCACTTGAGTATGAAACAGCATACCAATCAAATACAGACCCAGTCGAAATCTAAGTCATTAGTATTTTACTAATTTGTGCTGTTAGAGGCACGCTTGTGTACCGATACTACGTTTTATTGAAGCAGACTTTCGTTGTAAGGTTATCGTGGGTAGTTTTGTATCATTTCTTATAATACAGTGCACAGTTTTCGTAAGGTTTCTTTTAGTTAACCTGAGAGAGAAATTAATCATCAACGATATATGCGAATTCTCTGAAGTCTGTAATAGTCTGACAATGCACGTGCAGTTTATTGATTACATGCATGTAGAAAACTTGTTCTGAGTTAAAGCTGATAAACAAGGTTTGATGAAGAATTAAATGCCACTGCCACACGACAGCTAATGTAGAAAATACTTTTTGACTATTTTGGCACGATGCGCTCTCCCCATGCATAATACAAAAGTTTCATGATGCATCTGCAGCCTGGCCATCTATTAAACCTGAATAGAAAAAAATGTCACACAAGTTAGCCGTTTTTCCACATGCGACTATTTTGGGTTGAGAAGTGAAGGGAATTATGTTCAAAGTTCCATTATATCGATAACTTCAGCAGACAGCAGTATTGCATTTTAAAAAATGTTGCAGTGAACGTACCCGAACTCGCGACGTCTCATCAACAGATCGCGACGCTTACCATTACGTTACTAGCTAACACATAGCTACAACACCTCCAGAAATCAACAACAATTCCTCCAGAATTTCAGCATTGCACAGTGCTGTGAGATAATGCATATGGCCGGATCTAGACTTCTGAGAGACAGACAGTTACAGCTTTTCTTTTGCACTGCACGACGTTTTCAACAAACAGCGCAATAGAGTAGCGCAAGTCGAAAGGAACACTTCCTAGTTAAATTTCTGCATCCTACACTGTTGACAGTTCTGTGTATGTGTCGGTTACGTGATTTTATTTCGGTGATTACAAAATAGAGTAGAAAATATGCACTGGGTAGCCGAGGCAGCTAGCTCATGGCGATTCGGTCAACCAAGTAAATGAAAGTACTGAACATGCTGCAAACCACCACAGGGAACCTGTGTGTCAGAATTCTCATCCAGTGTGTCGCAACATTGTTATGATACAAAAGTAAGTAACACATAAGACAATTTGGTGGTCTCTTGGGTTGATGCTAGGTTCGTACAGCTATGGTCATGGTTCGATTCAAACTTCTGCTGATTATTTTTGATAAGAAGAGACAGATTCTGTTCTCCTCTCGCTACGCCAAGCGAAGAAGGTATATGGCATTGAGGTCTGACATTCACGTTAAACATGATATTCCTTCTCTACCAAGTAAACGTTAGGTTGAACCACAATAAAGTCGCGACACGTAGAAACTCTATCAGCAGTAACCTTTCTTATACTAGTTATTTATTTCTAGTGACGAAACAATCGCCATGTAGGGTCACAGGACACTTATTCCTGCTTTTATTTGAGCTTCTGTATGTCGATAAAATTGGTTCTGAACTGGGAATGCAACTCAGACCGCCGTTAACGCGGAATTTGATCCTTCGTGACAATACAGCTCGACTGCAATTTGTTGTTTGTTCAAAAGAGCAGATTCCTTAATATCTCCATATATTACACGTGAACGGGTTCGAATCCTGGCCCGGCACTAAAGCTTTCATTATGTATTATCAAGCTCTAGCATGAGAACACCTATCTGCTGGTGGATAATAATTTTGATTTTTAATGTATTTTTATTCGTTCTCAACAGTAACGACATCTGACGTTTTTGAGTCCCAGTGAGACACAGAACTGTTTGCGACATCACTGTAAGTTCAAGGATGTTATTCCGAGCTGCTGGTGGAGAAAAATTCGGTGCTTGACGTCTCTTTGTGTGCAGTCAACACCGATATGTGTGGGGTTCGATTCCCAGTCAGCACTGAGCTTTTCGTCATATTATTTATAGTTCAAACATGCTCACATGTAGCTGCTGGTGTAACAAACCCATTTTTAAAGTTCGTTTTCTCTAGAATAGGTGCCAGGTTGGAGTCCTGGGAAAGAAAAAATTAATGTTTCGTCTCGTCATTTCAGTTATAACATCTAGCTACTGCCGAGAAAATCCGATATGTCTCAGTTGATTGTGCTTCGATGACAACCCAATTAGGTTCTGGGTTCGAATCCCTGTCCAACACAAAGCTTTACCTCACGGCATTTCAAGTAAGTTATTTGTGCAGAAGCAGTATTTAACATCTCTCGTAGTTCGTTAACAAGGACAATAGATGGTGGGTAGAAATTCGCGTCCGTTAAAATGTTTACGTTATGTAATTTAAAGTTGATATTTGGTAACTGATACTGTTTAAAGTCGAGGTATATCACTCTCTGTATGCCTAGTCAGGAAGGACTGTTAGTTTCCGTCAGTTACGACGTCTTTGCTTAGTCTGCATGACCTGGGTTTGAATCCATATGCAGAGCGAGACGTCGCAGGTTCGAATCCTGCCTTGGGCATGGATGTTTGTGATGTCCTTAGGTTAGTTAGGTTTAACTAGTTCTAAGTTCTAGGGGACTAATGACCTCAGCAGTTGAGTCCCATAGTGCTCAGAGCCATTTGAACCTGCAGAACGAGACGGTTCGTCGTGTCATTTGAAATCCATACTTATTCTCAACTAGCTTCTCGTGAATAACTTAAATTTTTAATGTCATTCTGTGTTAAATAATAAATACGGTATGTTACTTTGAAGAGGAAATCATGAATACGACGAACTTACTACGTGAATTACCTATCTGACGTAATAATGAGAGTGGTAACATTTCAGGCATGTCATTTATTGTAATAAATGTGAGCTTACAAGTCTTAAGGACCGTCTTATCTGTTATAAGATATCCCCTGGTATTTGTAGTACCTTGGTATTACTTTACATCTTGAGTTATTGCGATACAGAGCAGTGTTTACTAGTAGTGACTTGTTGGAACCATTTTCAATAGTCAAACGACTGTACCGAGGAGCGATTAGAGGACCTGCTAGACAGCTGCGTTATGTGGGTTGCATTCTAATCAGGCGAAATGCAATTCAGGTCGTTCGGATACTTTTGAGCACAACTGTACATGAAGAGTACAGTATTGACTGTACGTGCTGAACAAGTGAAATTGGTACTGGAACAGGTATCGAGCCATTTAGTTCTTCATCATCTTGTCAGCCAGGGAGCCACAAATCCCGTCTCCAGTGAAGCTTAGTGAATGACAATCGTTCAAGGAGCTGGTACTAAATATAATTGGTAGATCATCCGCAGCATAGCAAAAAACGATTATCATCAGATATCGAATAAGTCCTCAGCAATATGGCCATGCAGAGCATAAGAAAAACTACGGATAGTGAAGGGAGGACAAAGCGCACTTGTTTTCAAAAACCGGTGTCTGCGCGTTTCAAGGATGCTCCATACAATTTTCAGGATATGCATGATAGTGATCTACTACGTTATGCACTTCAAATAGCACGCGATATAGATTACAGTGATTTCAAGGTATGCAGTGAATGCTTGGATAACTTCAAACAGTGCTATAGAACTGGAAGACGATTATTTCAAACAAAGCGTCAAGTTCACGATGCGCAGAAAACTGCGGGATGTGTCAGAAAATTTGTAGATGAGATGAATAAACTTATCTCGTCATTTAGTAAGGAATTTGTTTTTAGCTCCGACCAGCCGGGATTTGAAGAGGAAATTCATATGAAAGGAACCCTGAAAATTAGCGGTACCAGGAGAGTTGTATCAGACCAGCTAACATCAATACCTTAACGCAATCGTATACAATTACGCCGACTGTTAATCTGGATGATAAATTGATTGGAAAGTTATTTATTGAGATGTGAGAAGTTGGAGGTGTTCCGCCCCCGGCGATTCTTTCTCTTGTGTGTGATCTTGCAAGGGCAATAGGAAATATTTACGTCACAGCAAGCAAGAGTGGGTAAATGGGTGTAAGAGAACTACAATTATGCTATTAGCACTGTTTTTGGCCAACAGCCGGTCAAAATAACTCGCTTTTGCTTGATTAGTGTATAAAAATTATACTCCTGAAAATTGTGTGACTTTGAAATTCTTGCCACAGAACAAATTCAGCTTCTGCATGTTCGTTTCTCCGTGCCTCTAAGACATATTGTCGTACTATCTGCAGATACTCCTTAAAGAATAGTCAGTTTCACGATAAGCTCCACGACAGACTGTTTCGCATTCGGTTACATGCCATCAAGTTCTATAATTTCTCATCATCCCGTACCGCTAACATAATTCTGTATGCATTCCTTAAGAGTGGGTATCTAGCTGAACGTCCTACACGCCTTGTGACTTCCGAGGAGTTCACCTTCGATCTTGATGGTGCGAACGCTTGTGATTTCTGTGGCATACCAGTTTTCACATTATGTGCAAGTTAATGGTTTGTTTTGAACATTTCTTGAATGTCAACGATGTCCGTTTTGTGAAGAGTAAAACATACATCCCTGCACCTCGCGAACACTCATTTTCTGTCGCCTTCCTGATGCTCATGGTGATAATTTAGAAGCTAATATTTTTCCTGTCGTAATTGTTAATACAGCACTTTCAAATAAGCCTTACTAAAGACTGAACTTGTGACCTCGCACTCAAAGGGTTCCCTGTGAGTACTGAAAGATTATAAATCAGTCTTTAACATGCATCTGCAGACAGTGTTATTGTTGAAATAAACAACACAAGTGGTGGTGGTGGTGGTTAGTGTTTAACGTCCCGTCGACAACGAGGTCATTAGAGACGGAGCGCAAGCTCGGGTTAGGGAAGGATTGGGAAGGAAATCGGCCGTGCCCTTTCAAAGGAACCATCTCGGCATTCGCCTGAAACGATTTAGGGAAGTCACGGAAAACCTAAATCAGGATGGCCGGAGACGGGATTGAACTGTCGTCGTCGCGAATGCGAGTCCAGTGTGCTAACCACTGCGCCACCTCGCTCGGTGAAACAACACAAGTAATTAGCAAGTGCAATTGTTGGGTAGACTGGTAGTGTGAGCAAAATCGACTCTAGGACACAGGCCAATTCAGATCTCTCTGGCTGAAATATTTTTCGTTACTTGCGATCACTCTCGCAGCCCTGAGGACACACGTACCCCAGCTAATGTACCCACATGACACCAAACGGCTAAGTGAGGGCGCCTGCAGCACCTTGACACGAACAAACCTCGTGCACAGATCGTTTGAGTGAGGCACTGAGTTATGCATTCGTTTGAACTTTCCGCTTAAATTAACATTCCGTTACCAGAGCGTCCATTACACAGCTCATTATCTATAGAATGTTGCACCTTCACCTCCCCCCCCCCCCCCCCCCCGCCAAAACTCTGAACGGTTTTACCTGCAGATAGCCAATTGAACTCGAGAGAAACTTCATGTAAATTGATCGGTACGCAATTAGTTTAAATAGATCAGCTACGTGATAAAAAAATAGTGTTGTGTTTAAAAAGTTATGCCTCGCGACTGTCACTCTCTGGAAAATAAATAATTAAACTCTGCTCAAGTAACGATTTTGACATTTACCTAAGTAAATATTCCTTCCACTTATTGTTTTGTAAGTCACCGAGGAAAAATATTTTTGTAAGCATTCTATGTATATACACAGATGAATTAAAATTCTCACGTTCATGCAATACAGTGACACTCCTTGCGTACTAACAGCATAAAAATTTATCTAATACAGTTTCGCCCCGTATACATATCCGGTTACAAAAGGACCTCAAAGAATGGCAATTTGGCAAAAATGTAATCACATGGCCGGCAAGTATCTTCGTGAAATAAGCTGTAGTTATCCTCCCCAGTGGGTGGAGTTTCGTGTTAGAATTCTCGAGTTCATGAGGACGATTCCTGTCTAGTTGCAACTTCTTTACATCTCCACGTTCTTAAGTTTTATGGTTATTTCTCTCCTACGACTGCATTCACTACGAGATTCCACTACGAATCAAAGATAAAGGCAATATGTGTATTTGTTTGAATATTTACAATATTTTCTCTTAATAACACGATCATTAAATCTAACAAACAAATTTTCCTTCTTAAGCGTCGAAGAGTTAAAGAGCAATGAACGTCTAGTACAGCATGTGGAGAGACCAGAATAAGCTTCCAAAGAACGTTTAAGAAACACGTAAATACATTTAGGTACGAGACCGCCAAAAAAATCTGCCACAGCTGCTCATAATAAGGACACTGCATGCTTTTGACAATACAGATTGTAAAGTCGTGTATAGCAATGAAGCAATGGAGAGGATGTTGTTACGGGTGTACCGATGTCCTCTTTCTACAATACAAATGCACACATGGATTAATACAGTTCTTTATTTACATGAACTGGAACATTTACTTAACTTGAATAGAGTCCATGATTCTCGTAAAAGCTCATCCATATTAATTCCGCTATAATCACTAATGTAGTCGCTATGTACCATTGAGTCTGCGAGGGACTAAACTCGCTCTGCGAGTAAGCTGACAGACTCCCAACTGAATGAGTGAGCGAGTGAGTGAGTGAGTGAGGCCCTTCGGCCAGCGGCGGCAACCTAAATACATGCTGTCGAGAGGGAGTTGGCAGCTCGTTGCTTGTGGGTGTGTCTCTCGCCTCTCTCAGGTGAGCTCGATCTAGTGCCTACTAATCGATCTTCGCGCTTCATCTTTGCCGATCGGTGTGCTGGCGACATCTTACGCCAGAACATTCCTAGGCCCGTTGTTTTGTAGGGAGGATGTGAACGATAACGAGGAGGAGGGGGCAGGGAGAGGCAGGACGCTGGACGTAAAGATAAGCCGGGTTCAGTGACTGGAGAATGGTGTACTTCACCATCTGGCTTGCGAAGCAACAGGAACATCCACCAGAAAACTGCTGCTGGGGCACACATCCAGGCCTGAGGTCGTGTCCTGGGGAGACGACGGCTACGGCGACGACGGGTCCACGTGCATCGGGTCGGCGAGCGGGGACGGCGGGGCCTGGGTGCATCGTCCATCCGCTCCTCCTGCAGAGTCCTGGTAGCACCATCGGGCAGCTGCGAAGGTCGCGTGTTCCCGTGAGGCCGTGAATCTGGGGGAAGAAAAGCAGCAGAACCAAGGGGCAAATTTAAATGACTCACACGAATTTGGTTCTGGTGGCGGCGCTGCAAACGATGGGGCCATGCAATCAAGTACATAAAAGAGCCCATGCGTTCCTGGATCGCGCCTCTTTCCCAGCGCCTACGGTTGCCATAAACACTGAAAAGAACAAGATCGCGCCGCGCAAAGCGATACTTGCAGACCACTGGCGGGGCCGGACGCTGCGGTGGGTGTAGCAAGTGTAGCAGCGCCCGATGGCGGCGGCCATGCAGAAGTTCCTCCGATGATGATCCGTCTGGTGTGTGGGAGCGATAAGAGATGAGAAAGAGTTGCAGCGCCTGTTTCCGTGTGTGGGTGGTGCGAAGCTCGGCCATATGTTGTTTAAAACTGCTTATAAAGCGTTCTGGTTCGTTGGAGTGGGGTTGAAACGGAGCACTTGTCTCATGACGAGTGCCTTTTCCTTCACAAAACTGTTAAGAATCGCGTGATGTAAACTGCTGTCCGTAGTCCGACACAAGTTCTCCTGCTAAAGCCGGCCGCGGTGGCCGTGTGGTTCTAGGCGCTTCAGTCTGGAACCGCGCGACTGCTACGGTCGCAGGTTCGAATCCTGCCTCGGGCGTGGATGTGTGTGATGTCCTAGGTTTAAGTAGTTCTAAGTTCTATGGGACTGATGACCTCAGATGTTAAGCCCCATAGCGCTCAGAGCCATTTTTTTTCTCCTGCTAAAGCTTCTATGCGAAAATGGAACATAACGCTTGAACGGTGCTACATGTTGCGGTAGAAGCCGTAGGCACCGCTAATGGGAACTTGCCAAGAGAGCCTACCACTATGAAACAACGAGTGTTCCAAAAGGGTCCTGCAAAGTCAATTTGCACTCGTTGCCATGACCATTGAGTCTCAAATGGTTCACATGGCTGTGAACACTGTGGGACTTAACGTCTGAGGTCACCAGTCCCCTAGAACTTAGAACTACTTAAACCTAACTAACCTAAGGACATCACACACATCCATGCCCGAGGCAGGATTCGAACCTGCGACCGTAGCAGTCGCGCGGTTCCGGACTGAAACACCTAGAACCGCTCATTCAGTCTTAGGCCAAGTTGAGAATGTCTGTGGCGGGCTGCTTGGGCGTCCATGCCCTGCCAAGTACAGTGCCGTCGCGCTAACTATTTAGTGCGAACAATACTCCAATGTCCTTGCTGGAGCAATCGCAACACATTCTTTTGCGACACCTTGGGAATAAGCGCAAGCGATTGAACTAGACTTACACCCTGTTGAACTGAAATGTTGTGCCAATGTGCAAAATATCGGCACACAACTGAGTTCTGGATACTGTTCAATGAACGAGGCCAAGACGTGCGAATGTAATGCAACAAGATCCCGGTCTGCTTCCGTAGCCTGTGGAATTTTTCTGTAGTGCAAGGGGAGAGATTCCAGCAGTTTAGAGTCCTTTGCCAACAAGATGCGGCAGATGCATCAATATCAGAGTCTGGGCCAATTGGAAGGCGAGATAGGGCGTCTACGTTTCTATGCTTTGCCGTGGGTCTGTACGCAATTTCATGCTGCGACGGCAACAAAGTCCAACGTTACAATTTTTGGGTCGTGCGTCTATGAACCGGCTTTGTCGAATGAAACACGGACTGCAAAGGCTTGTGGTCTGTCATTAAATAGGACTTGCGACAGAACAGATAGTGAAAGAATTTTGTCACATTATAGACAACATCGACAGCTTGTTCTTCAATTGTGAATAATAGCACTGAGTTTGAGTTAACAACTTCGAGGCAAAAAGCATTGTGAGTGTCTTGTGCACCAATTCTGTGCGAAAGCAAACTGCCGTTTCCGTAGGAAGAAGCGTCGACTTGAAAACTACTGGTTTGGCAGGGTCAAAATGCACTAAACATCTGTCACTAACCAAACATTTTTGAGTTCCTGAAATGAGTCTTTACTGTCTTTAGTCCACAAAAAAGTACATGTGTGCGACGCAAGCGATGTAAAGGAGCCGCAATCTGAGCGGCTTTCAGTGTGAACCGAATGTAGTATGTCAACTTCCCTAGCACTGACTGCAATTCAGATACATTGCGAGGAACGGCAGGTCACGAATTGCAAGCAAATGAGACTGGAGGGGGTGTACACCCTGCCTGGTTAGCACATGACCTACGTACTGTAGTCCAGTTTGAAAAAAGTCACACTTTTCGAGACGACACTTGAGTCCTGCTTCTGACAAGACTCAAAACAGAGTACGCAAATTGGCAACGTGTTCCTCTGACGTACGACATGAGATGACAGTATCGTCAAGGTGGTTTGAACGAAATGGCACTTTCGCAGTCAGCTGTTCGAAGTAGCGTTGAAAAATGACTGGTGCAGAAGCGCTGCCAAAGGGCAAACGCCAATACGTGAACAGTCCTAAGTGTTTATTTACAACAAACACTTTCTGTGATTCTTCATCCGACGGAATTTGCAAATTTGAATCACGCAAATCTATCTTAGAAAAGTAGCGTCCTGCACCAAGTCTGTCCATGAATTCCTCAGGGCGAGGTAACGGGTGACTGTCAATTACTCTCTGTGCGTTGACTAGGCTTGAAGGCAACACGAATGCGAAAGCGACCAGAAGGCTTAGGCAACAAAACGAGAGGACTTGCCCACTGACTATCTTGAATGGGAGCAATTACACCATTATGTTGCAATTCTTTCAATTGACTGGCTACTTTGTCTCTTAAAGTAATTGGATTGCGGAGGGCCCAGAAAAAAGGCTATCCGCTGTCTTTCAATGTAACATGCGCTATAAAGTTATTAGTTTTTCCCATTCCTATTGAAAATAGTTCAGGAAATTCCATACGGAAGCTAGCTACTCTGCCTTTTTGTTCAAAAGCAGACACTGAAAGTACATTGTCTTGGATGCTAAGTCCAAACAAATCAAACGCATCTAAGCCGAATATGGTCTCACTGTCTCTTGATTTCAACACAAAAAATTCACTGTCTTAGTGTGAAATTTTTAAGTGACAGGCAAACTACACTGTCCAAGAACTGGAACTTCCTGTCTGTTGTAAGAAATGAGGTTCTTGCTAGATTTAGAAAGGCGTGGTGAGCCTAACTGTTCGTACGTGGCACGATTAAGCAAAGTTACTGAGGCACCTGTGTCTAACAAAGTTCTCACGATGGCCAGCAATTCGTAATGACACAAATTGTTTTGTAACGTCGTTGCACAGAACTAGGGTTAAAAGGAGGCACAACCTTAATCTTACTTTTGCAAAATCTGTTGTAGGTTTTGAAAACATAGCGTTCACTGCAAGTGCACGAGTCCGTTTATTGTGGGAGCGGAGAAAATTGGCGTTTGTGTGCCGTTGCAAACAATCTGCTTGGGCATGACCTTTTTTCCCACACGCGTGACACGTTGCGTTACGTGATGTGCATTCCTGTCTTTTATGGCGAGCAAAACATCTAGGGCATGACTTCACAAAACTCACAGGCCTGTTTACATGTCTACGTGATTGTCCGCAAGGCTGCGAATGCGCTCGTTGTTGTGGCTGCTTGAGGCGGTCGCGGGCGAGGGGCGACTCCACCTGACAAAACGGGGCTTGATCAAACTTATCGGCCGCTGTGACACCCGAATCATATTGATATAAGATTTTCAATACTTGGGAAAGTGACGGATAAGAGTACTTTAAGATATGTTCCCGTATTCTACTACCTGAGACACTGAATGTTATTGCATCACATATCCAATCACTGTAAAAGTTGCCAAAACTACATTTAAATTTACACTTTATATACATATCCGTTAATTCTGTGTACCACTGGAGGTACCTCTGTTCCGGTTTTTTTCTCTGCAAGCGAAAGAACTTATATCTAGCTGCCGCTACTTGGACTTTCTCGTGATAGTATTGAATTTATGCAGTGATCACTTTGTCATAGCTGAGTTCGTTGGGAGACGCGGTTGGGAATAGTTTTTGTATTAACACACTGGGGACCCTGCAATCGATAGGAAGTATTGTAACTTTACAGTACCCTGAACACGATGAACTTGACAATGTGCTTGGAACTGAGGCGGGTATTCAATCAATTACTCTTCTGTTTCCTTAAATTACCGGATTGTTCGTGTACTGGTTAGCGGCATTTGTTGAGCTGGTTGGTTAGTCGGTTGTGGTTGTTAAGCCGACGCAGCTTCTGCAGCCAGTAGTTGTTGTACCGTCGTCAGTAAGGTAGAGATTTGCTGGTCCTGAAACTGAAAAACTTGTGTTACATCTGTCACATTGGCCGTCTCCAGTTGAGGCGCGGGGGTGGAGGGGACGGGGAATTCATGGTTTACACAAATAAGTTATATCAGAAAGCAAGCAAAGTTTCTGAAAAGAGAAATTTGATTAGTTCTGCGGCGCCCCTCCGGGAATAGTTGCAAGAACACAACAACAAATTAGAAATAGAAACTCTTGAACACGATCACCCCTGAAAGCTAAACCACAAGAGAAACAAGCAAAATCTTCGGCTAAGTCGATTATCTTCGATCGCCACTGGATTATCCTCCTTCGCCACTGTAGAGTCTTGTACCGCAAGGAAGCCAGGGAGAGGATGTTGCTATGGGTGGACGGTATCCTCCTCCTGAAACATAAATGCACACGTGGATTAATACGGTTCTTTATTTACATGAACTGGAACATTTACTTAAATAGAGTTCATGTTTCTGGTACAAGCTCATCTGTAATAGCCCCACAATAGTCACTAATCTGGTCGCTATGTACTGTCTGTCGTATGTGGTGGACTTAACTCGCTCTGCGAGTAAACTGATAGACGCTCAGCTGGATGCGTGAGCGAGCGAATGAGATCCTGTGGTCAGCGGCGGTGGCCTAAATACATGCTGTCGAGAGGGCGTTGGCGGCATGTTGCCTGTGGGTGTGTCTCTGGCGTCTCTCGCGATAGATGCGCTTCATCCAGAGCCTACTAATCGATCTTGCCGCTTCATCTTTGTCATCCAGTGTGCTGGCGACAGCTTACGCCAGCACACAGATAACTGACGAAACGAAGGACTCTAACGTCTATTAAAGGCTTGAAATTTTTATTCACAACAGTGCATGTGGGCATGAAATACTCAGTGACAAAGTTGAGACAGATGCAATGACCTTTTTAGAAGTTTCTCAAGCATAATAGAGGATGCACAGCCACTTTTACTAGCGTCTATTTTTGAGTGATGTAAATCAGGAAACAGCTCTTGTCATGAAACCCATGTATTAACAAATACATATGCTGAAATATACTGGTAATTTAATACATTTTTGATGTTTCTATTTCTTTGCAAGAGAGACATCATTAAACGAAAAGTTATAAATATTTAAACATTTTATAATGTTATCTGTGATTCGCAGTTGGTTACCCTCAGAGTTATTTCTGCTGGAATGTCCTGTAAGAACATTACTGCTTAAAATCTATTGTTTCAGTTCCATATTACATTAACGAGTGTTAATTATACCATATCTGCGCCGCGCGGGATTAGCCGGGCGGTCTGAGGCGCTGCAATCATGGACTGTGCGGCTGGTCCCGGCGGATGTTCGAGTCCTCCCTCGGGAATGAGTGTGTGTGTTTGTCCTTAGGATAATTTAGGTTAAGTAGTGTGTAAGCTTAGGGACTAATGACCTTACGAGTTAAGTCCCATAAGATTTCCCACACATTTGAACATTTGAACCATATCTGCAGTGAAAGAAAGTTTAAAAAATGGTTCAAATGGCTCTGAGCACTATGGGACTTAACTACTGAGGTCATCAGTCCCCTAGAACTTAGAACTACTTAAACCTAACTAACCTAAGGACATCACACACATCCATGCCCGAGGCAGGATTCGAACCTGCGACCGTAGCGGTCACGCGGTTCCAAACTGAAGCGCTTAGAACCGCACAAAGTTTAAAAGAGACTACTGGTCACATCCATCAAACAAATATGTAGTGTAATCCATTGATCCATTTGAAGATGAGGATTCAAGTCCTCTGCAATGTGCTGTGAGAGGAAAGTGACTAACACTACTTTCATGTCATAAACAGTCGCAGTTCTCAAACCATAGTTCAGTGTGGACTGTATAAAGTTACTTCAGAGTAAGTTATTAAGCGCCTTTGTAAGGAGTAACTACCATCAGTTTAGCGACAATCTAAAATATACAAATTTTGTGTAACTTAAAGAAATTATGAGTTACTTCTGTTACTTTCCTGTTGCTAGTAGTATACTTCATCTGTTTAGTTTTATTTATTGAAAAATGCTGCACTTAAGTGCGTTAGCCGTTGTGGCCGAGCAGTTCTAGGCACTTCAGTCTGGACCCGCGCGACCCCTACGGTCGCAGGTTCGAATCCTGCCTCGGACATGGATGTGTGTGATGTCCTTAGGTTAGTTAGGTTTAAGTAGTTCTAAGTTCCAGGGGACTGTTGACCTCAGATGTTCACTCCCATAGTGCTCAGAGCCATTTGAACCATTTAAGTGCGTTATTTGTTACTGAAGGGGTCCGCAAAATATAGTGCTAACCTACAAGACAGTATTTTGCGATATCTCTTGTTATACATAAATACAATGAGACAACATTTTAGATAGCAGAAAGCGCTTTCTGACGGTAGAAATGGAATTACATCTTAACAGCATGACCTACATTCGAAAACATAACAGATAATGTGAACAGAAAAATGTATACTAAACTGAGTGTTAGCACTGGGCTCGAGAAAACAATATTGACTATAGATACGAATGGTATCTGTTTTGACATACATGTCCAACATAACAGACACCACTTGCAATGAAGCAGCTGCTACGTATATATGAATAACTGGGGTGAAAGGAATGGAAAGGAAACGGGATCGAAACAGGTAGGAAGGCAGTAATCATCTCCAGCTACTGAAGGAATATAGTAATGCAACGGCGAGTGCTGAAAATTTGTGTCGGATCAGGACTCAAACCCACGTGCTCCTCTTCTCTAGAATGATTGCCTCAAACGCCTCAGTCATCCAAGCACGCTTTCAGTTAAACCCATACTCGCAGATTTCTGATTCCCGTAGGCGTTCGGACGTTCATTGTGCATCCACACTGAAACTACTTCATCAAACTGCCGTCGCACCCATGGAATTGTAGGTATGAGAGGTGTCTGTTCTATAGGACATACTGTCTTTTTTCCGTTCCTTTCGCGCCAGTTACTCATGTACACGTCCCAGCTGCTTTATCGCTGGTGGTGTCTGACACAACATACGAGGGGAGTTTGAAAAGTAGGTGCAAAAATAAAAACTACTTACGTGTTTGGGGCAAACCCTCTTCATTTTTCTACGTAGTCTCCTCGTAGACTTACACACTTCGTCCAACGCTGTTCTACTTTGTTGATCCCTTCCTAATAACAGGAATTGTCCAAGTCTGCAAAATAGCTATTAGTTGCTTATATCACCTACTCGTTTAAATAAAATCTATGTCCTGCCAGCCATTTCTTCAAATTTGGGAGCAAATAGTAGTCTGAGGGAGCGAA
This sequence comes from Schistocerca americana, assembly GCF_021461395.2. Classification (NCBI taxonomy): domain Eukaryota; kingdom Metazoa; phylum Arthropoda; class Insecta; order Orthoptera; family Acrididae; genus Schistocerca; species Schistocerca americana. The sequence continues at coordinate 657,551,392 of NC_060120.1, read as the reverse complement.
GTCTGGAGAACAGGGGAGTTGTGAAACGAGTTGGATTCCTATTTCCATTGATTTTGCGACAACTGCTGAGGTGTGTGCAGGTGCATTGTCGTGATGGGGAAGGACATTTTGCGGTCCAATTGCCGGCGTCTTTCTTGCATCTCAGTTTTCAAACGGTCCAATAACGATGGATAATATGCACCTGTAATAGTTTTACCATTTTCCAGGTAGTCGATGAGGATTATCCCCTGCAAATCCCAAAAGACACTCGCCATAGCCTTTCCGGCCGAAGGAATGGTCTTCGCCTTTTTGGTGCAGATTCTCCCTTGGTAACCGATTGTTTAGATTGTTGTTTGGTCTCAGGAGTATAGTAATGTATCAATGTTTCATCCACAGTAACGAAACGACGCTTAAAGTCCTGCGGATTCTTCCTGAACAGTTGCAAACCATCCTTGCAACACTTCACACGATTCCGTTTTTGATCAAGCGTGAGCAATCGCGGAACTCATCTTGTGGATAGCTTTCTCATGTCCAAATGTTTATGCAAAATATTATGTACCCCTTCATTCGAGATGCTCACCGCACTCGCCATCTCACGCACCCTTACTCGTCTGTCATAAATCACCATATCATAGATTTTATCAATGATTTCTGGAGTCGTCACTTTCACAGGGCGTCCAAAACGTTCAGCATCACTTGTGCCCATATGGTCACTCTGAAAAGTTTTAAACCACTTATAAACTGTTCTAATCGAAGGTGCAGAGTCACCGTAATGTTTATCAAGCTTCTCTCTAGTCTACTGAGGTGTTTTGCCTTCCATAAAGTAATGTTCAATCACCACACGAAATTCTTTTTCGTCCATTTTTTGACAATCGCTGGACTTCTTTGATTCACACGAATGCCAAACACGAAGAAATAGACCAATATGGCTGAAACTTGGTATGACCTCGATACACGCCGGTAGTGCCGTCTCTCAGACTTTGCACGGACTTTTAAAACGCCCCTCGTACACCACGCTCCGGCTGCTTCATGATATAGTTTCAGTGCGGATACACAACCAACGTCCGAACTCCTACGGAAATCAGAAATCTGTGAGTAGGAGGTTAATGTAAGGGGATGTTGCTGTGTGACGAGCGTGAATATTGGAATTTGGGTGTGATGGGAAGCGTGTCCAGATGGCCAAGGCGGTTGGGCAGCCATTCCAGAGAATTCCGGTCCTGCATGAATCTGCAACTCTCGCCTTAGCGTTGCCTCAATGCACTGTGCACCTGGAAGTTGTTATTTTCTTCCTACTTCTTTCCTATCCCATTTGATTTCCATTCTTTTCACCCCAGTTATTCATAAATATTACAGTGATTAGAGTGTGCACTAAGGCATGTAAGCAGTCATTCATCCCATATGAACTGTTATCGGAAAAAGCTGTACCGTGGCAGCTAACCTCGGCCGCGTGCTTCACTTTACAAAATATATACACACCTGGCCATTAAAATTGCTGAACCAAAAAGAAACGCAGAAGATAAACGGGTATTCATTGGACAAATATATTATACTAGAATTGACATGTGATTACAATTTCACGCAATTTGGGTGCATAGATCCTGAGAAATCAGTACCCAGGACAACCACCTCTGGCCGTAATAACGGCCTTGATAGGCCTGGGCATTGAGTCAAACAGAGCTTGGATGGCGTGTTCATGTACAGCTGCCCATGCAGCTTCAACACGATACCATTGCTCATCAAGAATAGTGACTGGCGTATTGTTACGAGCCAGTTGCTCGGCCACCATTGACCAGACGTTTTCAATTGGTGAGAGATCTGGAGAATGTGCTGGCCAGGGCAGCAGCCGAACATTTTCTGTATCCAGAAACGCCCGTACAGGACCTGCAACATGCCGTCGTGCATTATCCTGCTGAAATATAGAGTTTCGCAGGGATCAAATGAAGGCTAGATCCACGGGTCGTAACACATCTGAAATGTAATGTCCACTGTTCAGTGCGCCGTCAATGCGAACAGGAGGTGACCGAGACGTGTAACCAATGGCACCCCATACCATCCCGCCGTGTGATATGCCAGTATGTCGATGACGAATACACGCTTCCAATGTGCGTTCACCGTGATGTCACCAAACACGGATGCGAACATCATAATGCTGTAAACAGAACCTGGATTCATCCGAAAAAATGACGTTTTGCCATTCGTGCACCCAGGTTCGTCGTTGAGTACACCATCGCAGGCGCTACTGTCTGTGATGCAGCGTCAAGGGTAACCGCAGCCATGGTCTCCGACCTGATGGTCCATGCTCATGCATACATCGTCGAACTGTTCGTGCAGATGGCGATTGTATTGCAAACGTCGCCATCTGTTGAGTTAGGGATCGAGACGCGGGTGTACGATCCGTTACAGCCCTGTGAATAAGATGCCTGTCATCTCGACTGCTAGTGATACGAGGCCGTTGGGATCCAGCAAGGCGTTCCGTATTACCCTCCTGAACCCACCGATTCCATATTCTGCTAACAGTCATCGGATCTCGACCAACGCGAGCAGCAATGTCGCGATACGATAAACCGCAATCGCGATAGGCTACAATCCGACCTTTATCAAAGTCGGAAACGTGATGGTGCGCATTTCTCCTCCTTACACGAGGCATCACAACAACGTTTCGCCAGGCAACGCCGGTCAACTGCTGTTTGTGTATGAGAAATCGGTTGGAAACTTTCCTCATGTCAGCACGTTGTAGGTGTCGCCACCGGCACCAACCTTGTGTGAATGCTCTGAAAAGTTAATCATTTGCATATCACAGAAATTACTTACTGTCGGTCTGTCGCGTCTGTGGCACGTCATATTCGTGGTGTAGCAATTTTAATGGCCAGTAGTGTATTTAGATCTAGAAGCATACAGCATATTTAAATAGCACTGATTATCGATTTCTGTTTTTCAGAAATGCCGGAAACTGATGACAGGCTTCCTCCTCCAGAGTGGCTGGATGAGAAGCTGGTGGCGCAGGCGCTCAGGAGAGCTGAGCAGGACGAGGAGCTGGAAGTAGAGGCGCTGGACGTGGGGTACGCCTGCGGCCGCGGCGTCAACTTCCTCAGCGAGATGCTGCGCGTGACCGCGAGCGTCAAGAGGGGCGCGGGGGAGGCGCGGACACAGCGGCGGTCGCTGCTCGCCAAGTGCCTGCTGCGCGCGGGCCCGCTGCGCAGGGTGGTGCAGGAGTCGGGCATCTTCCTGAGGGAGACGCTGGTCTACACGGTGACGCTGCCCGCCGCGGAGGCGGCGCTCCAGGCCGCGGAGGGCGACAGGTGGAAGCCGCTGGCCGCCCGCTGCTACCACAGCGGCTCGCGGCCCACCGACTTCCTGCTGCTGGAGGACCTGGCCGAGGCGGGCTTCGCCATGTCGCCCCGGGGCCGGCTGCTGGACAGGCAGCACTGCTCGCTCGTCCTCGAGACCGTGGCGCGCCTGCACGCCGCCTCCGTGCTGCTGGCAGACCACGAGGCGCTCCCCGCCGAAAGCTTCTCGCAGAACCCCATGTTTACTAAATACGGCAGTGATCATTTCTCGGTTGTCACCGATAGGCTGTATTCCGCGCTGGCAGATGTTCTAGGGACGATTGCCGGATGCGAGAAGTACGCGCTGATGTATCGTGATACCAAATCTACCGTATTTGACAAGCTGCAGGGTGTCTTCGACAGCTGCCGGCCTCAGCTGAGAGTTTTGGCGCACGGTGATTTGTGGAAGAACAACATCATGTTCCGATATGTTGATGATCGCCCTGTCGACGTGAGATTAGTAGATTTCCAGGTAAGTCCGAGCAGATCACTTCATAAAAAATGCTTTTTTAGCTATTACTTTTCTTCATCTTCAGTTTCTGTTCATCCGTTTATTAATATTCTGATCCCAGAAGAATCTACTAAAGCCACAGAATAACAAATTCAACACAAGACAGAGTATGTGAAATAAGCGGTTCAGCTAAACTTCCTGGCAGATTAAAACTGTGTGCCGGACCGAGACTCGAACTCGGGACCTTTGCATTTCGAGGGCAAGTGCTCTGCCATCTGAACTACCCAAGCACGACTCACGCCCCGTTCCTCACAGCTTTACTGCTGCCAGTGTCTCGGTCCGGCACACAGTTTTAATCTGCCAGGAAGTTTCACATCAGCGCACACTCTGCTGCAGAGTGAAAATCTCATTCAAAATGGTTCAAATGGCTCTGAGCACTATGCGACTTAACTTCTGAGGTTATCAGTCGCATAGAACTTAGAACTAATTAAACATAACCAACCTAAGGACCTCACACACATCAATGCCCAAGGCAGCATTCGAACCTGCGACCGTAGCGGTCGCTCGGCTCCAGACTGTGGCGCCTAGAACCGCGCGGCCACTCCGGCCGGCAAAATCTCATTCAAGCGGTTCAGTTGTTTCCCACACATGGCATGACATGCGCTAGTCAAAATACACATGCAACTCATGCATAAGGTCATTTCCTTACGTTTAGCTAAATTGTTTAGCTAAATTGTTGTCTTCGCCCACGATCAAAGCGCCAAACAGGCGAAGTTCGTCACACTAACTACGTCCAAAAGCAGATAGTTTCAGACGACGATCGCTGGGAAGGCCCATGTGTGAATAACTAAACAGACGTTACAGGGTGAATCAGAAGCCCACTGAGAAAACTTTGGAGGTAGTTCAGGGATATTTACTGGTCGTCAAACAGTAACTCCATTCGTGAGTTTTCTTAGGCTGGCCGGTGTGGCAGCGCGGTTATACATCTACATCTACACTTATATTTCGCAAGCCAACCAACGGTGTGTGGCGGAGGGCACTTTACGTGCCACTGTCATTGCCTCCCTTTCCTGTTCCAGTCGCGTATGGTTCGCGGGAACAACGACTGTCTGAAAGCCTCCGTGCGCGCTCGAATCTCTGTAATTTTACATTCGTGATTTCCTCGGGATGTATAAGTAGGGGGAAGCAATATATTCAATACCTCATCCAGAAATGCACCCTCTCGAAACCTGGCGAGCAAGCTACACCGCGATGCAGAGCGCCACTCTTGCAGAGTCTGCCACTTGAGTTTGCTAAACATCTCCGTAACGCTATCACGGTTACCAAATAAACCTGTGTCGAAACGCGCCGCTCTTCTTTGGATCTTCTCTATCTCCTGCGTCAACCCGATCTGGTACGGATCCCACACTCATGAGCAATACTCAAGTATAGGTCGAACGAGTCTTTTGTAAGCCACCTCCTTTGTTGATGGACTACATTTTCTAAGGACTCTCCCAATGAATTTCAGCCTGGCACCCGCCTTACCAACAATTAATTTTATATGATCATTCCACTTCAAATCGTTCCGTACGCATACTCCCAGATATTTTACAGAAGTAACTGCTACCAGTGTATGTTCCGCTATCATATAATCATACAATAAAGGATCCTTCTTTCTATGTATACGCAATACATTACATTTGTCTATGTTAAGGGTCAGTTGCCACTCCCTGCACCAAGTACCTATCCGCTGCAGATCTTCCTGCATTTCGCTACAATTTCCTAATGCTGCAACTTCTCTGTATACTACAGCATCGTCCGCGAAAAGCCGCATGAACTTCCGACACTATCTTCTAGGTCATTTATATATATATTGTGAAAAGCAATGGTCCCATAACACTCCCCTGTGGCACGCCAGAGATTACTTTAACGTCTGTAGACGTCTCTCCATTGATAACAGCATGCTGTGTTCTGTTTGCTAAAAACTCTTCAATCCAGCCTTCCGGAAGTCAAGGAAAATAGCATCTACCTGGGAGCCTGTATCTAATATTTTCTGGGTCTCATGGACAAATAAAGCGAGTTGTGTCTCACACGATCGCTGTTATCGGAATCCATGTTGATTCCTACAGAGTAGATTCTGGGTTTCCAAAAACGACATAATACGCGAGCAAAAACCATGTTCTAAAATTCTACAACAGATCGACGTCAGAGATATAGGTCTATAGTTTTGCGCATCTGCTTGTCGACCCTTCTTGAAGACTGGGACTACCTGTGCTCTTTTCCAATCATTTGGAACCTTCTGTTCCTCTAGAGACATGCGGTACACGGCTGTTAAAAGGGGGGCAAGTTCTTTCGCGTACTCTGTGTAGAATCGAATTGGTATCCCGTCAGGTCCAGTGGACTTTCCTCTGTTGAGTGATTCCAGTTGCTTTTCTATTCCTTGGACACTTATTTCGATGTCAGCCATTTTTTCGTTTGTGCAAGGATTTAGAGAAGGAACTGCAGTGCGGTCTTCCTCTGTGAAACAGCTTTGCAAAAAGGTGTTTAGTATTTCACCTTTACGCGTGTCATCCTCTGTTTCAATGCCATCATTATCCCGGAGTGCCTGGATATGTTGTTTCGAGCCACTTACTGATTTAACGTAAGACCAGAACTTCCTAGGATTTTCTCTCAAGTCGGTAGATAGAATTTTACTTTCGAATTCACTGAACGCTTCACGCATAGCCCTCCTTACACTAACTTTGACATCGTTTAGCTTCTGTTTGTCTGAGAGGTTTTGGTTGCGTTTAAACTTGGAGTGAAGCTCTCTTTGCTTTCGCAGTAGTTTCCTAACTTTGTTGTTGAACCACGGTGGGTTTTTCCCGTCCCTCACAGTTTTATTCGGCACGTACCTGTCTAAAACGCATTTTATGATTGCCTTGAGATTTTTCCATAAACACGCAACATTGTCAGTGTCGGAACAGAAATTTTCGTTTTGATGTGTTAGGTTGTCTGAAATCTGCCTTCTATTACTCTTGCTAAACAGATAAACCTTCCTCCCTTTTTTTATATTCTTATTAACTTCCATATTCAGGGATGCTGCAACGGCCTTATGATCACTGATTCCCTGTTCTGCACTTACAGAGTCGAAAAGTTCGGGTCTGTTTGTTATCAGTAGGTCTGAAATCTGCCTTCTATTACTCTTGCTAAACAGATAAACCTTCCTCCCTTTTTTTATATTCCTATTAACTTCCATATTCAGGGATGCTGCAACGGCCTTATGATCACTGATTCCCTGTTCTGCACTTACAGAGTCGAAAAGTACGGGTCTGTTTGTTATCAGTAGGTCCAAGATGTTATCTCCACGAGTCGGTTCTCTGTTTAATTGCTCGAGGTAACTTTCGGATAGTGCACTCAGCATAATGTCACTCGATGCTCTGTCCCTACCACCTGTCCTAAGCATCAGAGTGTCCCAGTCTATATCTGGTAAATTGAAGTCTCCACCTAAGACTATAACATGCTGAGAAAATTTATGTGAAATGTATTCCAAATTTTCTCTCAGTTCTTCTGCCACTAATGCCGCTGAGTCGGGATGTCAGTAAAAGGAGCCAATTATTAACCTAGCTCGGTTGTTGATTATAACCTCCACCCATAATAATACACAGGAACTATCCACTTCTACTTCACTACAGGATAAACTACTAACTACTACAAACAGCGACAAACACGCCACCACCGGTTGCATGCAATCTATCCTTTCTAAACACCGTCTGTGCCTTTGTAAGAATTTCGGCAGAATTTATCTCTGGCTTCAGCCAGCTTTCTGTACCTTTAACGGTTTCAGCTTCGGTGCTTTCTATCAGCGCTTGAAGTTCCGGTACTTTACTAATGCAGCTTCGACAGTTTACAATTACAATATCGATTGCTGCTTGGTCCCCGCGTGTCCTGACTTTGCCCCGCGCCCTTTGAGGCTGTTGCCCTTTCTGTACTTGCCCGAGGCCATCTAACCTAAAAAACCGCCCAGTCCACGCCACACAACCCCTGCTACCCGTGTAGCCGCTTGCTGCGTGTAGTGGACTCCTGATCTATCCAGCGGAACCCGAAGCCCCACCACCCTATGGCGCAAGTCGAGGAATCTGCAGCCCACACGGTCGCAGAACCGTCTCAGCCTCTGATTCAGACCCTCCACTCGAGTCTGTACCAAAGATCCGCAGTCAGTCTTGTCGACGATGCTGCAGATGGTGACCTCTGCTTTCATCCCGCTAGCGAGACTGGCAGTCTTCACCAAATCAGATAGCCGCCGGAAGCCAGAGAGGATTTCCTCCGATCCATAGCGACACATATCATTGGTGCCGACATGAGCGACCACCTGCAGATGGGTGCACCCTGTACCCTTCATGGCATCCGGAAGGACCCTTTCCACATTTGGAATGACTCCCCGCGGTATGCACACGGTGTGCACATTTGTTTTCTTCCCCTCTCTTGCTAGGCGCTTCAGTCTGGAACCGCGCGACCGCTACGGTAGCAGGTTCGAATCCTGCCTCGGCCAGGGATGTGTGTGATGTCCTTAGGTTAGTTAGGTTTAAGTAGTTCTAAGTTCTAGGGGACTGATGACCACAGAAGTTAAGTCCCATAGTGCTCAGAGCCATTTGAGCAATTTTTTGAGTTTTCTTACCCTCATTTATCACTATATTTATATTGTACAGATAATGACTACAGAACAGTGCTAACGTCGACGATATGTGCTGTGGCTCTTGATTAAAATAAATAAATAAAATAAACTTGTTCCGTTCACTCACTATACTTACTGGGAACAGTAATACCCAGCTTTACTTTTGCAACTGAAGCTTCCACTCAGTACTGCACTGTTAATTGTACGTTGATAATGACACACAGCATCACGGCACTATCGACGAGTTTACTGACGAAGAGAGTATTCTAGCACACGCTTTCACTGAATGGATTGCTCTGAGTTGACAAAAGTTGTGGGATACCTCCCAATATCGAGTCGGACCTTACTTTCGAGCAGCGTAGCGCACCAGCTCGACATGGCATGGACTCAACAAGTCGTTGGTTGGAAGCACCCTACAGAAATACTGAGCCATGCTCCCTGTGCACCCGTCCATAACCGCTAAAGTGCAGCCGGTGTAGAATTTTGTGCACGAGCCGACCTCTCGATTATATCCCATAAATATTCGATGGGATTTATTTCGAGCGATCTGGGTGACCAGATCATTCGCTCGAACTGTCCAGAATTTTCTTCAAACCAGTCGTGACCAACTGTTGCCCAGTGACATGGTACATTGCCATCCATAAAAGTTCCATCATTGTTTGAGAACACGAATTCCATGAACATCTATCTGCATGTGGTTTCCAAATAGCTGAACATAACCATTTCCAGTCAATGATCGGTTCAGCAAGACCAGAGGACCCCGTCTATTCCTAGCAAACCGCTATGGAGACTCAACTAGCTTGCTCATGCCGGCCGCGGTGGTCTCGCGGTTCTAGGCGCGCAGTCCGGAACCGTGAGACTGCTACGGTCGCAGGTTCGAATCCTGCCTCGGGCATGGATGTGTGTGATGTCCTTAGGTTAGTTAGGTTTAAGTAGTTCTAAGTTCTAGGGGACTGATGACCACAGCAGTTGAGTCCCGTAGTGCTCAGAGCCTAGCTTGCTCATCATCTTGTTGACAACTTGGATCCATGATTTCGTAGGGTCTGCGGCACGCTTGAGCGCTACCATCAGCTCTTACCAACTGAAATCAGGACTCATCTGACCATGCCACGGTTTTCCAGTCGTCTAGACTCCAAGGGATATGTCACGAGCCCAGGAGAGGCGCTACAGGCGATATCGTGTTGTTCGCGAAGGCACTCCCGTCGGTCTTCTTCTGCCATAGCTCATTAACGCCAAATTTCGCCGCACTGTCATAAGGGATAAGTTCGTCGCACGTCTGCGGTTATTTCAAGCAGCAATGCTTGTCTGTCAACACTGGAAACTCCTCTGCTATTGGTCATTAAGTGAAGGCCGTCGGCCACTGCGCTGTCTGTTTTAAGAGGCCCTGCCTGAAATTTGGTCTTCTCTGCGCACTCTTGACACTGTAGATCTCTGAATTCTGAATTCGCTAACGATTTCCGAAATGGAATGTCTCTTGCGTCTAGCTCCAACTACCATTCCGCGTCCGAAGCCAGTTACTTCATGTTGTGCGGCCATAATCACGTCGGAAACCTCTTCCTATAATTCGCCGCCATCTGTATTCATGTATTTCACTGTCCCATTACAGCGCCATACTGGGCTGTTCTCGCAGCGATGGCAACCACATAACAATATTGAACGTGTAAGGTAGTTGATGGTGCGTCGCTGTACGCTCTGCCATGATCATCGTGGACGATATTTTGAACAAAACTTGTCAGGAAATCGATCTACATTTGTTACGTACTGAATATCAATAATTCAAAAACAGTTTTCCTGCCTTTATGTAGACAGGTGTGACACCACCAGCAGGCGACCAATGGTGAAAACGCCCAGAAGATGACCCCTACGTCGGGTTGAAACCTGTTGGCGGCATAATAATAATAATAAATGCGATGAAGACTGTTTTGAATTATTGATTAATCATACTAATCGCTGCTTCTCTCCACAACCATGTTGTCCAAAAATCTGTCACGTACTGTTCTGTACGCTCACAGAACAGACTGAACGCACTACGCTAAAAGCTGTGTTCTGGTTGATGGTTACTGCACTGCTCTTTATTTTGGGCTGTACATTTCTGGTGATTGCATATTCACGAATTTTTCAGTACTGTGAAGGTATTTCACCAGAAACAAAGATAACTAGGTAACAAACCGGATAAATTATAATAACATTATTACTCTGAAAGAAGCCGCCTGAGACTAAGGGTCCCTCCTAGGAAAATCCCTAGTCAACCTCGGACATTCTGTCGGTGGAGTTTGGGTTCATCCCGTGTATTGTTCTACATCTCCAACACCTTGTCGCCTGTTCGTGGCTTCACGGTCCGACCAGCTTCGCCCCTTCCGAGATGCTTGTTCCCGGGCACCGGATCTTAACATTCTACCCTTTGTCAAAATCACCCATGTCACAGGATTTCCCCGTTTGCGATCGGTATCGTCATTAGAATGACTGACCTGCCCGGATATCCGAGCGCCTTAAAGTTCCCACTTACGTGGCCCAGAGAGGAACGGCCGACCCGAATATAATATGTTCGGTGGATTAATGACGAGAATCGGTGTGCCGGTCAGCTTGGATGTGGTTTTTAAGTGGTTTCTCACATTCGACTAGGCGATTACCAGGCTGGACCTACGTCTCGCCTCAGTTACACGATTTAAAAACATAGGAAAACGTTCTTCCACTTGCACGTGAAGATAACGCTACGCACAGACACAGGTAGATGAGGTAGACAAATTCCACCTTGTGGGAAGTAGTGGTATCAGCACACATAATGCCATTAACAATGTTATAGTCAAAAATAACAAGCAGATCCTGTGGAAGCAAGGGATAAAGTCAGGAGAGGAACAAGAAAATCGTTACTAGAATGATTTCTCTTTCGTCTCTGCTCCGGTTACATTCTTTCCTCACCAAGTTACATGCCCGCAACGTCACTCTCTCGGTGGGGAGGAGTCATGATGTTATGGCTCATCGGCGCGTGTTCTAACACATTTCTTCCGCTCAGAAACTGCGTCTTCTCGGTATTTAAGCCTCGCTGCAGCTGCTGACTCCAGCAGTCTCACTATTACTCCTACGTTCTCTGCCCTACTGTGTTTTTTTTTCCTATAGGTCCATTCAGTCATTTGCTCGTTCACACTTTTAAAGTTTTAGTTCCTAGATGGTTATAAAAATCACATAGGCAAACGCGATCTTGACGTTTTAAATATTGTGTCTCACTTTCATTTATACAGTCCACATTAAGGAATTTAGCTCTTCATGGTTTATAATGCTAGGCGAATTTTGAAACACTCTTAGTTTCTCTCGGTCAGGAAGTTCCGTATTCTCCAATAGTTGATCATCCCTTTCAGGGTCAAGTGAGACAAGGAATCCTTTGGAGAGAGGAGACATTCGGGTCTCTCTTTTTGAACAGCTGACAAATGTTTCAGAGTTCCGCAATGAGACTTCAAGCTAGACAGCTTTGTAGACAAGAGATTGCTACGTGTCACACAGAAAGGCTCGCGAAAGGAATGGCGTTTGACGCAGTCGTAAAAGATTGCCTACCCTTGTGCTTCACTCTGGCAACATATCGTCTCATGAAAAATCGGATGGTTTTCTGCGTTCTATACTTTTGATGAAGCTAATGTATAACGGAAATCTGGATGCAAATGGTCATGTCTGGACGCATGAGCTGCAGTTAATGTCGTTTTTAGCACCCGAGGATAGTCGTTTATTTGATTGTGGCAGTTTTGAAAAATAAGTGACATAAGGCTGTTGAGTCCAAATGGTTCAAATGGCTCTAAGCACTGCGGGACTTAACATCTGACGTCATCAGTCCCCTAGACTTAGAACTATTTAAACCTAACTAACCTAAGGACGTCACACACATCCATGCCCGAGGCAGGATTCAAACCTGCGACCGTAGCAGCAGCCCGGTTCCGGACTAAAGCGCCTATAACCGCTCGGCCACAGTCTATTGAGTCCAATCATGATTATTTTAACATGTGATTTTTTAAATGTGATACAGGTATGCCATATATCGGAAGAATAGTCAATGGTCTCCATTGGCAATCACCACCACCCTTGGGAATCCGCCAAAATTCGTCCAACAGAAGGCAAGATTCTAAAATGGCAGTTTTTTTATGTAATTGATTCGGCAAATTTGAAGAAGTACCATGCGCCGAAAGCTACATTCCACAACAGGAACACTATCTTCAATGATCTATAGTTCTAAACCCAAAACGGTACAGTCCGAGTCACAGGTTCCAGAGGTAACAAAAATTCAATGTTCGGTCTTTCATATGATTATTGACCGAATTTAAAAAATTTAAATGCTGTCGTAATCTACTCATTAAGAGGTATAATATCAAGGGAAAGGTTTAACACAAAAGTCAACTATTAAAGTTATCAACTGCGAACATATCTTGAGGCAAAACTCACAGCGCTCAAATACCCAGACCATATTCGTACAAATCAAACCATATGGTTCCAGAGACCTTTTAAAGTCTCAAACATCTATGATGTATATATGCTGTTTAAAGCGACGAATGACAGTTTGTACCAACGTCGGGATTTGAACCCGAGTCTCCTGCTCACGAGGCAGTTGCGGTAACCACTACGCTACCATGGCACAGTGGCTTTGCACAATTGCGCAGACGACCCTAGCACTCCTCCTTCGTCCATTCAAATTCCAGTTTACGCCTCAGCCCACATCATATCGAGGAGGGAGGAGTGCTTGGTTAGTCCATGCAGTTGTGCAAAGCCATTGTGCCATTGTGCCAGGATGGCCTCGTGAGCAGGAGACTCGGGTTCAAATCCCGACGTCGGTACAAACTGCAATTCATCGCTTCAGACAGCATATATACATCATAGATGTTTGAGACTTTAAAAGGTCTCTGGAACCATACACTTTCATTTGATTGAAGCACCTATTCCTGAATTTGAGGCAGGATCTCCGTTTCGTTTGACGCTGAGGTGCTATTCCATTACAGTTGGAGAGTTTTTGCAGTGCTTTTCGAGTTTAATAGGAATACCAAGCGGCCAAACTTCTTTTTTGAGAGAGGCCATTTAGCTGGTTCCAACAAATTTTACACATAATTTCAAACCTTTTCAAACCTCTACCTACCGGAAACAGCCTACAGAATAATGAAGTGAAACAAGTTACTGCCTTTTAGCTGTTCATGTGGTAAAGATTATTAATTTGTTACTTTTTCACTACTAACTCTATCTGTAGCACATTTTTCTGGCAGTATCTACAGGGTGAAAAGTATTTAAACCGACAAACTCTGGGAGGTTTTAGGGGACATCAAAACAAATATTTTTCCCTAATGTCATTTTTTCCTATGAAGATTATTTAAACCGGTGGAGGCCCTATTATGCTCTTCAGTTGTTAGAGGCCGTATTACGATCTTCAGTTGTTAGAGGGCGTATTACGCTCTTCAGTTGTAGGCAACTTCTGTCCACCAGTGTATTATTGCATTGTCTCTGTTTACTAACATGAGCAATACACCTGGAGTGTGTACACTGATATGGTTGGTGCGTACTACGTAGAGCACAACAACGGACGAGCTACACAGCGGGTTTATCAACAACAATATCCTAATCGCCGTATCCCGCATCATACGACCTTTGCTGCTGTGTACCAACGTCTGCGTGAGACCGGATTTCCATCCTCTGTGTTGTTTACCAATGAAGCAACGTTCGGGCGTGATGGAGTCTTCAACATGCACAATTCGCATGTTTGGAGTGAGGGTAACCCACATGCCACAGTTACTAGCGCTCATCAAGCGCGGTTCTTCATTAAAGTGTGGTCGGTGTTGTTGGGGACTGTTTAATTGGGCAGTATCTTCTAACTAGGCCGTTAAATGGCAGGAACTGTTACAATTTTCTCGCAACAGCATTTCCAGAATTGCTGGAAGACGTCCCGCTCCCTACAAGACAACGCGTGTGGTTCCAACATGACGGGGCCCCGGCAGATTTCAGTCGTCGTGTGAGTCGATTCCTGGACCGACGGTTCCCAGAAACGTGGATTGGCAGAGGTGGTCCTGTAACATGGCCTGCTCTATCCCCAGATATGTCCCCTCTGGACTTTTTTGTGTGGGGAGGGAAGCGCAACCTTGTTTACGCAGCCCTTGTTGCATCAGAAGAGGATCTGGTTGCCCGGATAGCAGCAGGAGCAGGAACAATTCAGGATAATCCTGGGGTTTTTGCCCGTGTCAGACAGAACATGATCCGACGGTGTGTTTACGTGTCAATGGAGGCATTTTTGATAATCTACTGTAATTGGAATTGGATTGTGTTCATGTGTTGTCTCTTTGTCATAAAATAATGGAAAAGTGTTTGTTGGTTTAATTAATTTGCCACCAGAGAAATCTTCCTCTACTGGTTTAAATAGTCCTCGCAGGAAAAAAATGACATTAGGGAAAAATATTTGTTTTGATGTCCCCTACAACCTCCCAGCGTTTGTCGGTTTGAATATTTTTCACCCTGTAGATACACCGTAGACGTATCTGCAAAATTATATCACTTTATGAAATATAATTCAGGAAATATGGAATCATGAATATACTGATGCTTTTCTTAAAACGAAGCGCAAACTACCCATAGGCCAATATACTCATCCAGTGTTGGACAATGAGTGCTCCTAGCGAATTACAACAAAGTGATCTGTGAAGTAATTAGACGTTCGGAGAACTTTTGCACATTGGCGTCGAGTCTTTAACTTACCATATTTTGTAATGTAAGTTACCTTCATACCAAAAGGAAGCATATTTTTTAATACATGCAAGGTACACGTTCTTATATTATTGATATCATTGTCAAAGCCATCTGTTCTGATTTAATGAACTGAAATTAAATCCTCAAGTGATTATATCAAATTTATTCAAATATCAATAATGTCAGACTCACACTGAAAATATTAAGAGTCGAAAATCGAAGAAAAGTCAGCATGAGAGAGAAAACTGTTCTAGATATTAAAAAATACAAAAAATAAATATTCCATTTATGAATACCCTTCAAAATAAGAAATAAGAAATAAACTCTAAATAACACCCACACAAATTTGTTGTAACCCGTAATAACGATTTTGCTCATAAAACCTTATGATTATATTTATTAACGGATTTATTGGGATCATTTCATACCTTCTGTTATCTGATATTATGTGGCATAATTTATTTTCAACTAAATGAGTTAGGGAAGTTACATTCTTGGGCTACTATTGTCCTATTTAAGTTGCTTTATGCGCGTGTGGGTGTTTCACTTATTGGGTTCGTTAAACTGCTGCTTTTAGAGTTCATATACATTCGAACTTTCCTATTTTTCCTGGACGCTAATGCACCAGTTGCGGCGGGGCGGGGTTTGTCGTCGTCGCTCGTTCGTAGACTCTCTCTCTCTCTCATTGTCCACCTACCTCAGTACGGCTTCCTTACGACGTCCCTTCACTCTGCAGTAGTAGGTACTCACTAGGCCGTGTAAAGCAGCGTTGACGAAACCACGACCTAATACCTCCCACACAGCGGCCGCTTAACTCAAGTTGCGAATCAGTTCCTGTAAGTTCATTTTATCAGATTTCGGGTGGTGGGTAAATGCGGTTTACCTGCAGTAAGCCTTTTGAAATTTCAGTAAACTGGTTTTTATTCTTAAGGAAGCACATAAATTTACTATCAACTCCGAATTTACTGTTTTAACTGCTCTACTATTCCCATCTCACAGTCTGTACAAAATATTCTCACACGAAATCAAACAGCCAGATTATCTTCCAGTCCGACCGGATTAATGTTCGATCTGACAGTTACTGACCCACTACTATAGCGAGTTGAAACTTCGGTCGTATCAGTGGTCTTCAAAGTTGGAAGCGCTCGCCCAAGTACTCCATGAAGTATTGTATACTGTATATGCCACGTGGAATTTCACTAAGACCGTAACATCACACTCTCACTACACATCAATTAATTAATCAAATTCTCCTCACAATGTTCGTAACTTAAACTGCCTAAGTCACGACACCTCCGATCAGCAATGAACTCAATGGGTCTTCCTTTTACAAGTTATTTTCTCGGCGACATTTAGCACGATGTTACACGTACGAAGGTTGGCTAGCGAGTCTCTTGATGCCACCCCACTCTATGCCCATCTAACTTTCTGCGTATGGGAACAGCTTAATTCTGATTGGCTAATGGTTTGAATGACCAATCGGAATGATCCTTCTAGATCATTCTCGCGGCAAAACTTACCTGAGCCAATCATTCTAATCAGAATATCATTTACATCATTCCAATGCCAATTTTTAATATAGTATTTAATAAAATAGAACGAAATGCTAAATAATCTTTACATTAATTTAGAAACTTATTCCACTTCCGACTTCTATTCTGGTTGCTCTCTTAGATAAGCAAGCACACATCGACATATGTCATCAGCTTCGTGGTTACAACACTACTTTCCCACGGTTCATTTTCATAAGTCCTTACATAAAATAGTACTAAGCTTTTTTCATATGTCCCACAGACACTCTCTCATTCACTCCCATGTATTCACACAACAAAATAATAAGCTGATAGTAATTTTGAATGATTTTTAGACCACGAAATGCCGAGTAATTAAAGTTTTGAAAAAAAATTCCAATTAAGTGATTTTATACGCTGAAATGTCTGGTTATGACTTTATATGATAATAAAAGACAAACTACCATTGTTCCTAATTGAGTTTTGAAACACAAGTGCCAGTTTTTGGAAATTTTAGTGATTTTCTCAATCTCCGGAACTATAAGAGATAAGAGCCTGAAAATTTGACAGGATCCTTTAATTAATAACAAAAGATGGTATACCATCTTTGAGAAAACTTGGATGATAATTAGCATAGTTTATTTAGATTCGTAGGGGATATGAATTTACGTTCCTACTAGATGTTATTTGAGACCTTTCTCACGGCTAGAAGCGTCAGCTGCGCTGTGAGTCATAGCGAAGACACAATCCTCAGCCACCGGGCTACACGGCTGCATGCCTTACTGCAATGAATGTTATCTCGTAATAACTTGCTACGTTACAAGCCAGGCAGATATTCAAACCTCGGTCGGCAGTCTAAGAATGGCGACTTCACACAGGGACTCAAAGGGAAGATAGCCCAGGAGGCGGCAGCGAATGTCATGCGATCACAGTCGTGAGTTCAGAATTGTCAAAAATTAACGACTGTGAAAATAATTTTCATAAACACAGATTTTATTAAATTTAATAAGCAAATTAATATCGGAATTTGCCCCTGGACATTCTCTCTTTACAAAAGTATAGCGAAGAAACGAGGAATAGTTCATAAAAGTACTGTGCTAGTCAGAATATCACTTGCCAAATAGATGTTTCACTATTGTACAACATTGCGTATTGTTCATGTGATCAGAGCATGGAAGGGAGGTGGAGAGCTCGTGCTAAAAGGACCTCAGCGTGGCAGTCCAAGAGTGGCGACTGTCACAGGGGGACATAAATAGAAAATAAGCCCGGAGGCGACAGCGAATTTCATGCGATCACAGTTGTGAGAGTGTGTTCAGAATTGTCAAAAATTAACGAATGCAAAAATAATATCGAGGGCAGAAGAAACGCGCGAGTATAACGAGTGAATAATAATCAAAGTACTTTGTTCAGTTCAATGTTTGTGAAGTGTCTAACATGTTTGAGAAATATGGTGCAGTTGGTACCATCAAATGGCTCTAAGCACTATGGGACTCAACAGGTCATCAGTCCCCTAGAACTTAGAACTACTTAAACCTAACTAATCTAAGGACATCACACACATCCATGCCCGAGGCAGGATTCGAACCTGCTACCGTAGCAGCCGCCGACTCCGGACTGAAGCGCCTAGAACCGCTCGGCCATCACGGCCGGCAGTTTGTACCAACTCTGTTCACATACAACTGCCCAACGCTAAGCTATCGAATATTCCAACAATGAGTCCAACCAGCCACAGACTGCACACAGCGCAGTCAGCGGTTTTCACACAGAGCACTACGTGGAATTATGAACATAAAAACCTAAACAGCATACTTACAATATAAAGCTCACAAGCAATTTAATTCGGCATCTTAAGAATTTCAAATGCGATTAACAATTGTCAGACACCATGATTAACAACCAGAGCATTTTTGAAATACATCTTAATGCTAGTGAAACCAAAATTTAAAACAATGTCACAATGATTACGAAAACCGACAACTATATAACACGGTGTTACAAAAGAAACTTTTAAAACACCTAACTTCCCTTAGATAATGAATGTCGATGGTTCCGGGTTTGGATCCCGGATACACTTGCTCAAAGCTGGCTACTGTTAAACACCCATGTAGTTCCATTACACATACCAAATGGTTACTTCATAATTTTGACTGAATAATGAATCATCATCCGTGCATATAGCTTACATAAAAATTAGGCATCACTCAAGGTTTGCCCGAAACATGTCAACATTAGATACAAGATACAAAATGTTAACAACATCAGATTACCGAGTGAGGTGGCGCAGTGGTTAGCACACTGGACTCGCATTCGGGAGGACGACGGTTCAATCCCGTCTCCGGCCATCCTGATTTAGGTTTTCCGTGATTTCCCTAAATTGTTTCAGGCAAATGCCGGGATGGTTCCTTTGAAAGGGCACGGTCGATTTCCTTCCCAATCCTTCCCTAACCCGAGCTTGCGCTCCGTCTCTAATGACCTCGTTGTCGACGGGACGTTAAACACTAACCACCACCACCACCACCACCATCAGATTGACGTACGTCTCGCTTGTGTCGCTGACAGCTTTAATATTCCATAAACCTGCTCCAAGAAACAAGTTAACAACATTTCCAGCTAACTAAAACAGTTCTGGCTAATCAAGTGCAGAAGTAGCAAAACCACCAGCTTACAGGGGCTAATAGAAAATTATCCGTCTGGGAACATACTAATCAGATTAACATGCGGGTCACGTATTAACGTGCCGTGTCCAAAATGTCAGAATAATCAGCTACATCTGACACTTCACACTGGCAAGTCACACGTTCCGAAACGACGCCCCGCTTGCTCTCTGAACGACAGAAGAGGGGGGGGGGGGGGGGGTACCTCCGCGGCTGACGCCTACCGCCTCGCGCCCACTGACCTCAGCTCACAGCCAGCTTCCCGACACGGCTCAGAGCCGCGATCTATCACTGCCTCGCCAGAGAGAGCGTACACCATTTCTGTCCAGTGACTCATGGACCCAGACATTCTAACATGAACAAAAAGTAGTGCCACTCTTGGCGGAGTATATTAACAGTTTGTGCTAAGCATCTAAGAGACCAATACAGTGATGAACATGGCTGTTATTCAGCAACTGTGTACTAGTTTCAACATAGGATTAAACAGCCAGCCGGTTGCATATAAACGATAGGTACATTGACCTATGTTTCGACACCTACTAGGGATGCCCTCATCAGAATAAATGTTGCTAAATCGTAAAATTACATTATTAAAAAGCAATAGTCAAAATTTTGGCACATTTAGAAAAGGCTACAGCGTTATTCTTTACTTTTGACAGGAGCATAGCTGTTCAAAATTCTGACTATTGCGTTTTAGCAATGTAATTTCATGATTTTGCAACATTTATTCTGATGAGGGCACCCCTAATAGGTGTCGAAACGTAGATCAGTGTACATACCGTTTACATCTACAGCTACATGTTTACTCTCCTATTCACAATAAAGTGCCTGACAGAGGGTTCAGTGAGCTACCTTCAAGCTGTCTCTCTACCGTTCCATTCTCAAACGGCGGGCGGAAAAAACGAACACTTAAATTTTTCTGTGCGAGCCCTGATTTCTCTTATTTTATCTCCCAAAGTAGGTGGGTACCAACAGAATGTTTTCGCAATCGGAGGAGAAAAGTAATGACTGAAATTTCATGAGAAGATCCCGTCGCAATGAAAAACGCCTTTGTTTTAATGATTGCCGCTCCAAATCACGTAGCATGTCTGTGGCACATTCTCCCCGATTTTGCGATAATCCAAAACGAGCCACCCTCCTTTATACTTTTTCGATGTCATCCGTCAGTCCCACCTGATGCGGATCCCACACCGCACAGCAGTACTCCAGAGCAGGGCGGATAAGCGTGGTGTAAGCAGTCTCTATAGTAGACCTGTACACCTCCTAAGTGTTCTGCCAACGAATCACAGTCTTTGGTTTGCTCTATCCACAACATTATCGACATGATCGTTCCAATTTAGGTTATTTGTGATAGTACTCCCTAATTACTTAGTTGAATTTACAGCCTTCAGATTTGTGTGCCTTATCGCGTAATGGAAATTTAGTGGATTTATTTTAATACTCATGTGAATAGCTTCACACTTTTCTTTAGTCGGGGTCAATTGCCACTTTTCGCACCATACAGATATCTTATCTAAATCATTTTGCAATTCGTTTTGGTCATTTAATTACTTTACAAGACGCTACTAAGATTTTCTCCTATATCGTTAATATAGATCAGGAACAATAGAGGGCCTATAACACTTCCTTGGGGAACTTGTTTTACTCCGTGACTTTCCGGCTACTACTACGAACTGTGACCTTCGAGACAGGAAATCACGAATCCAGTCACACAACTGAGGCGATATTCCATAGGCACATAATTTGGTTAGAAGACGCCTGTGAGGAACGGTGTCGAAAGCCTTCTGGAGATCTAAAAATATGGAATCAATTTGACATCCCCTGTAGATAGCACTCGTTACTTCATAAGTATAAAAAGCTAGTTGTGTTTCGCAAAAACGATATTTTCTGAATCCATGCTGACTGTGAGTCACTAAATCGTATTCTTCGAGGTACTTAATAATGATTGAATACAGAATATTTTCCAAAACCTTACTGCAAATCGACGTTAGTGATATGGGCCTGTAATTCAAAGGATTACTCCTACTTCCTCTTTTGGAAATTGGTGTGACTTGAGCAATTTTCCAGTCTTTAGGTACGGATCATTCTGTGAACAAGCGGTTGTATATAATCGCTGAATATGGAGCTATTGTATCAGCATACTCTGAGAGGAACCTGACTGGCATAAAAATCTGGACCAGAAACCTTGACTTTGTTAAGTGATGTGAGCTGCTTTGCGACACCGAGGATATCTACTTCTATATTTCTCACCTTGGCAGTTGTTCTTGATTGGAATTGGTGAATATTTACTTCGTCTTCTTTGGTGAAAGAGTTTCGGAAAATCGTGTTTAATAACTCTGCTTTAGTAGCACTGTCATCAGTAACTTCACTGTTGTTATCGACCAAAGAAGGTACTGACTGTGTCTTGCCACTGGTGTGCTTCATGTATGACCAGAATATCTTTGAGTTTTCTGCCAGATTTCGAGACTGAGTTTCGTTATGCAAATTATTAAAAGCATCTCGCACAGAAGTATGCGCGATATTTCGAACTTCTGTGAAACTTGGCCAGTCTTTGGGATTTTGCGTTCTTTTAAATTTGGCCTGCTTTTTTCGCTGCTTCTGAAACAACGATCTGACCCGTTTTGTGTACCATGGGGGATCAGTACCATCACTTAATAATTTATGTCGTATATGTCTCTCAATTGCTGTCAATACTATCTCTTTGAAATCATTCCGTAACTTTTCTACACTTACATGACCAGGTCGGAAGGAGCGAAGACTGTCTATTAAAACGACGTTAAGAGGATTTTTATCAGCTTTTTTTAAATATACTTTGCCTATCTTTTTGATGGTTGTAGGTGTTACGGTATTCAGCCTAGCAGCAACTGTCTTGTGGTCGCTAATCTCTGTATTCGTCACGATACTCACTATTTGTCCAGGACTATTTGTTGCTAAGAGGTCAAGTATGCTTTCGCAACCATGGGCTCATGAAGTAATTGTTAAAAAAAATTTCTGAGAAAGCATTCAGTATAAGTTCGGATGACATTTTATAGCTGCTGCCGGCTTTAAACGTGTAATTTTTCCAGCGTATCAAGGCTAGATTGAAGTCACCTCCGATTTATTACCAGGACTAAGTCATATCGCCCCACCAGATCTCAGACGTAAAGACGTTTTCTTAAGACAATTCAACAAAATAATGGACAATCCAGATCTACCGATACATTCTGTCATCAGTAACGCAAATGCTAGTCCCCTGCGTTCGAGAAAACCACCAACAAGATATGGCATGAATTTGAGGAACAGCAACTACCATACTACCATTGAGCGGCAGAAGAGACCCAACGACAAACGCTGCCCAACAATGCCCCCTGTAAAGAACTGTATGGGTGTGGTATCTATTTGAAGTGAAACTCAAGTTTTC
Source organism: Schistocerca americana (assembly GCF_021461395.2). Classification (NCBI taxonomy): domain Eukaryota; kingdom Metazoa; phylum Arthropoda; class Insecta; order Orthoptera; family Acrididae; genus Schistocerca; species Schistocerca americana. Next base: position 657,528,739 of record NC_060120.1, on the reverse strand, counting down.
TTTGAAATATTCAGCAACTACATATTGTGAATCGAGGGGTCAAAAAAATAGTATATGTACGAGTGTCTGGTGGCCGATAGCTATACGAACGACGTAAAAGGAGCGATTTTTGTATGGCACAGGATACAAATAGTATGTTTACTACATCGAGACGGTACTCGGTGATATATTGCTGAGTTGGAGACCGGTTTCACACTCTAATATTCAAGCTCCTGTACTCAATTACATCATGTGACACAGCACGTGAAAGCTGCTGTGTTTGGACGGGCTTCTCCTCTAACTGAAATATCAGAGCTGAAGATGGTTCTAGAGGAACCGAAACCGGTCATATGAATAAACATTTTGCAATCAAGATGGATTATAAGTAACATTGTACAAACGAATGGTGTACTCGGCTTATTAGCAGCAGGACACGAGGTACGCTGTCTCTAGCGATCTATCCACAATGGGTTGTCTGTTTCATCCCATGTTGAGGTAAGAGATTAATAATAATTAGTAACTCGAAAACGAATACATTTGTCGATGTGATAATTGATACAATCATAGTCTCACAAATGTCGTATCTTGATGGGAGTGACACACCCGATTCGCCACCATGCTACAGAACATTATTGATGTGCTCCAGAAACCATTATTTCGAGAATATAAGACAGGTCTAGACACTTGTTCAACACGAGGACCATTTGGGATTCGTGCCAAGCATTTGCTTGAGTCCCTTGGTGTGGAGCGTGTAGCACCCCAACTCCAGGGTTTTACCCACCTGCCTCCCTGGTTGCTCCAGAGGCCCAGCGTCCTTTTAGACTTGTCAGAGTACTGGAGGAGCTGCACTCCTGCGTTTGTTTCTACCTCCTTATTTTACGATATTTTAAACCAGCATCCTGACCATGTACCAGTATTTACGGATGGCTCTAAACAGGGGGACTCTGTAGGTTGTGCTGTGGTTTTCCCTGATCGAGTCATCAAATTACGGCTTCCTGCAGCGTTTACCATCTTTGATGCCGAATTGTTTACGATCTTGCGGGCATTGGAGCAGATGAGATGTGTTCCCAGTCTTAAGTTTCTCATCTGTTCTGACTCCCTGAGTGCCCTTCAGACCATGCAACACTTGTACCCAGCGGATACGGTCGTCCAGAACATCCATGATGCCCTACTCCACCTGCAACGGCAGGGGAAGGAGGTTTCTTTCTGCTGGGTGCCGGGGCACGTGGGTATTAGGGGAAACGAACTGGCGGATGTGGCTGCCAAAGATGCATGTTCCCTCCCTCACGTTGTTGAATGTGCCATCCCCCTCCATGCTGTTGCCTCCCTTTTGCGTTCTCGTGTTATGCGTCAATGGGAAGAGGAGTGGCTGGCAGTCGGTGAAAATAAGCTGCGTCTGGTCAAGGCCACCACGCGGCCATGGCGTACGTCCTACCAGTCGTGCAGGCGGGATGAGGTTCTCCTCACCCGCCTCCGCATCGGGCACAGTCCCTTAACGCACGGTTTTTTACTCCGGCGGGAGGACCCCCCAATCTGTAGTGGTTGTGGCGTCCAGATAACTGTCCGCCACATTTTACTTGACTGTCCTTTATTTTCTGACCAGAGGGCGGTGGTTTCCTTGCCACCGGATTTGCCCTCTATTTTGCAAGACGACGCAACGACTGTGGTTAAGGTCTTACGGTTTTGTGTCCTGTCCAATTTGTTGCCTCGGATTTTAGGGAGAGGATTTTAATGTGCTGCTGGGTGACTGGTTCACCCAGGCTTTAGGTAAGAGGTCCGCCAGTCACGATTACCTACTTGTTTCACTTCGATTTCTGTTCTCTTTTCCTTGTGTTTCCTTTCCTTTTTTAGTGCGTTTCTTCTCCTCTTGTTTTGCCTCTGTATGTGAGGATTTGTAACTGCTTCAGGCCTGTACCTTTTAACCGTTCTCCTTGTTCGCTGTCCGTCTTCGTCCCTTCTCCGCATGTGTTCCTGTTTCTATGCGTTTGGGCGCTGATGACCACGCTGTTTAGCGCCCGAAAACCTCAAACCACACACACACACACACGAGGACAATGGTAATCAGAATTCAAAAACAGACACTGATTTAAAACATTTTTTACTAATGTTGAGCGCTCAAACTGTAACAAAAATAAAAGTGATGCACAAAAAAGTATTAAATGTCAGATACGGGACTATAAATGGTGAAAAGGACAGGTTTATACTACACATTTAATATTCAACATCAATGTAGTTAATTTATGGAAGTCTTTCAGAGGTAGGATAAAATCAAATTCTTGAGATATCACTGTCGAAATTTCCTTTCAGCTATACTTCCCAGACTTGGTTGGAGCATAGGAGTTTCCATTTGGGAATATTTGCGGGGATACTTCTAGTTCTGGCGTTTTAGGGCTCAGTTGGTAAAAATGAAAGCTTTCTAGGATATCTTTGTTGTCCGTCTGTCTGTCCGACTGTTAAAAGCCCTTTTTCTCAGGAACGGGTATCAGATTAAAATTTGTGTCAAATACTAAGGCCTGTGGGCCCTTGGTGGTGAAGAAAGAGAAGCTTCTAGGTCAGTGCACTCAAAAGATGCGGTCGTTTATGTCACATTTTTGATACTCGCAAACTCACTCATCAAAACCTATAGGGCACTCCGCGTCGGCCTAGGATCACGAAATTTGGCAAGAGGCAAGGTTTTACAGTAGAACCAAAGGAAGAAATCTGAAAACTGTTAGTTTGTAGCTACATCACATGAAAAATATTTCTTTTGTCTTTTGTTATCCGATATCAAACTTTAAATTATAACAATCACAGTAGTTCTGTATTCACGCTGAATGGATCGCAAAGGTAAAAGTCACACATCAGGCAAGGAATGACTTTGTTGCTCATATGACGCATTTCGGAATTTATCCATGCTCAGATATCCAGGAGCGATAGCGTGCGAATGTTTGTTTCACATACCACTTGAAACGCCAGATTTACGTGCAGTAATCGCTCCTGCATATCTGATCATGGATACATTCCACAACACGTCATATGAACAATAAAGTCATTTCTTGCCTGACATTTGACTTTTTACGACTGCTACCCAGTCAGTCCGAATGCAGAACTACTGAGTATTTATAGTGAAGATCGCCTGCCTCCTGTGTGATTTTCATTCTCTAAAATCTTGGAATTTGTGGGATTGATGCTTTGCCAGTAACAACGTCGATAACACGCAAAAATGGTCGAGATTCTCGATCTTCAGAATGGATGAACTGTCTAGATAAACACAATAAAGTTTGTGCGAGACTCTCAGTGCGCCAGTCCTACTCGCCCTTAGTCAATTTTTAGCTGTGCAGCACGAAGGCTGTTTTCAAGCTAATTTTCCACTGTGTTGAGTTTGTTGTTTGTTTTATTTGCAAGAGATTTTGAAGCTTTCCGTGGCTTTATCTCGTGGGACTTAAGCACAATTATCGACATAGTACACGCCCGAATTGATATCATGTTGCTATATACAGCATTCTCTAACGTGGTAAAGTTAAAGATACAGAATAAAGTTGCGGGTGTATACAGTTTAGATAACAGGGCATAAGTGCCTGAACGTGAAGCTGTAAAAGCCTTAAAAATCATTTTCAAACAAAAACGCATATAATTGGAACTTAGTATGGAAATTGTGTCCATAACAGAATAATTTACAGCAGAAGTTCCCATATCCAGAATCATGGAAGCTAAAAGAGAAGAAGTTCTTTCATTCACTCTAATAACCAAGGAAGCGTCTCAAAAACATTCATTGCAGCAGGGCGATTGGAAGTATTTTATTTGTGGGACATTATTGTTTATTGTATTCTTAACTGTTTGAATACTTTTTATTTCTTGTTGTTAGCCCGCCTCGGTAGCCGAGTGATCAGCGTAGATGGGTGGTACGCTAAAGACCTAGGTTCGGCTCCAGGTACTGCCTAGGGTTTTTTCGATGCCAGGAGGCCTGGCAGTAATCTAATTCAATCTCTATTTACTATTGAAAACAGTCTTGATCACGATTTATTTATTAAGGTGACCGGTTTCGACCACTACTGTGGTCATCTTCAGACCATTGAGTAGAAACCTCTTTCTGCTGGAGAATCAGTACTAGACCACTAAGTAGGAACCTCTTTCTGCTGGAGAATCACTACTGTAGACCATTGAGTAGGAACATCTTTCTGCTGGAGAATCACTACTACCACAGTAGTGGTCGAAACCGGTCACCTTAATAAATAAATTGTGATCAAGACTGTTTTTAATAGTAAATATTCGTAACTCATTGATCACTGCTACTCCCATAATGTATTCAAAACTAAGTAATTCAATCTCGTTATGCCAAGTGAAGGGCTACTTGAATCAGAAGTACCAGTCCACAGTCTGAAAAGTCGTCAAAACGACCGGGAGAGCGGTGTGTTCATCACTTGTCCTTCCACGCCTTGCCACATGATGCCGCCAGGCAGAGTCCGACGCCAACGAGAAAAACTGGCCGTGACGCGTACGTCACAGCGCCTGTCACTGCAGATCTTAGAAGTGCTAACAACTGTCTCCGTCGAGGAGCAAGTAACTGTTTCAGACGTCTGGCGTCCAGCGAGCGGTCTAGACACTTCATCACATAGGAATCCGAGGTTGGTCCATCCTGTCAGCCAGCGTGCAGAAGGCTAACTGAATATTTTGAATGAGTTACGGAACTCGGTAGGGAAATATTCGACCAAATAAGCAAGACCTGAATAACTACAAGCTTTAATGCTCGTCTGAGAAAAACTGAATAAGTGACCTGAATGAAAGTGGACTACTCCTGATTGTCCAGAAATCCCTGGAAGGGCGTACACGGCTAAGTGTGAACGCGAGCAGACCCAGAGCGAATACAAGTCCAGGTCCTGGGCGTGACCTGCACAGTTGTCCCTCCTGGACGGGTATCTGTTCAGAACTCTCATTTCAGAGGCCGCCGCCTCCACTTTATACCATGTGGTAGGCCACGCTGCCCCTCCCACATTCGCGCTTTTGGCCTCTGCCCTGAGGGGTCTCGTGTATGACAGTACATGGTCACCACCACCGCACTGCTGCGTCTCACTTCTGTCCACGAAAGCTCACGTTGTGCCTCATGAGTGTACGTAACATTCCCGGCCAATGCCCAAACCAATGCCCTTCCTGCAGCATCTCCTTTGCACTCTGAGTACTTTCTAGAAAACTTATACGCTTCTGGCTGCTGTCCTGTTGCCTTTCAGGCCTTGAATTTTTAAATATGCAACAGAGTTCAGTGATTCCTGACTGTGCGTTTAAATCCAAGCGAAATTTCGACAGCACACGGCAAAGGTAAGACCCTTAGTGGATACGTTTCAATTACACATTTATTTCCCGTGGGTCCACCACGGAGGTGAGCATTCGGGGAGTGTGGCGGACAAGCCAACTAGTGTGAGTTCGCAAGTTCATTTCAAGGCCAGTATTTCTCGTGGGCGCCGGCAGAGGATGACGCGGCGGCAGGTCAACGACCCACGGATCTCCAGGGCCCAGACGAGGAGCTTGGCTTTTTGTCCGTTCCCTACCCCTAAAGGTAAAGTTGGCTCTTCAAATAATGACCCAGTGTTGCGTCAGAGACTTTTCCACGGACACCAGGCGTGCTGGTAGTGGGGTACAGGTAGTCCTAATCGCGAACATTCGGGAGAGATTTTTCGGATCTAGCCTTTGCCTTACGTCCATGGAAACCCACCTGAAAACGTTGTTCAGGATCTAGGGAAGGGGATTATTTTTAATTTAATTCTGGGAAAATGTTTCTCTTGTTTAAAGCACTACAAACCTCAGGCCATGTTGTTGTGAAGATTAAGTTACTGAAACTTTCTGCCAGATATAAACTATGAGTCGATCCTGGAGCAAGTGCTCTACCAACTGAGCTACCCGAGCATGTCTCACCATCCGTTCTCCGCTAGTACATCATCTCTAACCTTCCGAGCTCAGCAGGTAGAACACTGGCCCACGAAAGGCAAATATCTCCGATTCGAGCCCCCATCCAGCACACAGTTATAACCCCCAGCAAGTTTTGTATCAGCGCGCACTCTGCTGCAGCGTGAAGACTCATTCCGGAATTTAAGTGTACTGTTTCGTCTGTGCCACAGAACTGCTACTGGTCCTCGCCTGCTGCGGACCTGCAGCACTTCCTGGGCAGCAGCGCCAGCCTGGAGGTGCACCAGCAGCACGTGGACGGCCTGGTGTCGGAGTACCACGCCGTGCTGCAGGGCACCCTGCGCGCCCTGGGGCTGCACCGGCAGGCGGACGCCTACCCCCTGCACCAGCTGCGGCTGGACATGGACCACTTCGCCGCACACGCACTCTGCATGGCGTCAATGATGCCACCCATGATTCTCGCGCCCGAATCCCTGGGCAAGGACGCCGAGGAAGCCGTCAACAACAGCCAAGGCGATGATACATTTTTCAGACAAATCGTATCCAACCCTCAATTCATTTCACGCATCAAGTACGTCCTGCCAGCATACGAAAAGGTTGGTGCGATGTAGCAGGGGAAACTTGTTTCTGATGAACAGATTCAAAGACCATCCTTCCTTTCTTCTGGAAGGAGTCACACACTGCTCAGGCAGACTGTGAATGCTCTTCAGTACCGTTTAGGCACCCCTGGAGTCAAACATTACGTGGACTCATGATTAGCACTGCAATCTTATGTGCAAGTATTCCTGTTTATGGAAGAGTATTTACACTCTCACTGTGAGAAGTGGTTCTCCGATACGCAGAACAGTAACAGCTAAATTTATTATGTAATGCTACTTATTAAAATGTAATTTGCTATGATGTAACTTTTATGAAATGCGCTCAAACGAAGTGTATGGATCGATGGATTTGAAATCAATAAAGATACAATGACACGGAACTATATCAGTAAAACGGTTCAGATATACCAAACTTGCAACGTACTGTACATTATCGACAATTTACCATTCGTGTCAGACCACGATTCGAAAGGGGATCCCAATATAGCGTGAGCACTCGCATTAACCACAGAGGAATCGTTTTTATTGATGTTTTAGACCACTGTGATAAAAAGTAAGGGTGAAACAAAAAATAAAATTATTTTCAGTATTTTCATAACAAGCATTTGTTTCTTTCAAACACTGTCAATACAAAATACTTGTCAGATTTTTCCAGTGCAATTTTTTCTTCCTTTTCTGTACTCATCAAATGAATGTTCTTTTCTCACTGTTCCAAATACATACACGGTATTGAATTTTTATTTTTCTAACAACCCTTTCGTCATAATGGAAAGCAGATTTCTTACTCGGAATCCGTACCCCCGTGTGGTATCGAAAAACATATAAAGGTTAAATCTTTTCCCATCTGCAACTATCACCAACTTGGAAAAATCCTTGAATCTTCTATCGAACTCCAGTCCCCTGCTATTTCCTGAACTGGAATTTTCATTTTTTGTGCAGTGTACCCAAACTCTACCCAAACTCCGTATCAAATGCCCGAAAACACATTCTGGAAGCATAACGGCTAAACAGTTCTAACACATACTCGTATTTCGTGCCACAAAACTCTCTCTCGGAAAGCAGTCCGCACACTTGCAAGAAAAACTACACTTCACTAATGTGAGAAACACCGACCGGTTAGCGATGACCTACTCCGCGTCCAAGTAAGCACGTGAACCCCGTTCTACAGGAATTCTACCTTCCATACCATCTGGTGTCTTTAAATATTCGTCTAGGCTAGGCTAGACGTTTTCAAACACTGGCTACCTTTGTGGCACCATCATCTTCATCAAAAATATAGGAACTCCTCTGAACTTAAAACATCCTACCATGCATCGTCTGCTTTACCAGTTTTCAACAAACCTAGCTACTCTGCCTATTTCTGAGCCTAATTTCTTACCTTATTACGATGCAACAGAAACAGCTTTACCACTGCTTTCATCACTAACAGATATGGTTTCAGACTTGAGATTACCATCCAGATTATCATTGTCCAAACAGTGTTGTTTGTTCATTGTATACTTGCACTACGACATAAAGATGAAGCCGCCATGTATCTTCAAGAAGAGGAAAAGCTCTGACACTGAATTTTCAACACGGAGAGTTCTACACAACAAAAAAAGTTTTACGTCACCCCAGTTCCCAGAATCCTAAAAATAGACGTTGACTGCGGATATTCTATCACAAACACAGCTCCCTTGACTGTTCAGAAATGTCACTAAACCCGTCCAAAGATGTAAACAACCATGCATGAGCAGCGTCTATTAGACGGCGGGGTCCGACAGCCGATCAGTTCCAGTCATTCTACCACGAAGGAGGTACACGGCTCGAGTCGTCTGTAGTTCAACCATGCCTAGACGGTCAACACCACGGTTCGATCGCGTCCGCATTGTTACTTTGTACCCGGAAGGGATCTCAACAAGGGAAGTGTCCAGGCGTCTCGGAGTAAACCAAAGCTATGTTGTTAGGACAGGAACTGTCGAGGACATGCCTCGCTCAGGCCACCCAAAGGCTACTACTGCAGTGGATGACCGCTACCTACGGGTTAGCTCTTGGAGGGACCCTGACAGCAACGCCACCATGTTGAATAAGGCTTTTCGTGCACACACAGGACGTCGTGTTACGACTCAAACTGTGCGCAAAAGGCTGCACAATGCCCAACTTCACTCCCAACGTCCATGGCGAGGTCCATCTTTGCAACCACGACACCATGCAGTGCGGTACAGATGAGCCCAACAACATACCGAATGGCCTGCTCAGGATTGGCATCACGTTCTCTTTACCGATGAGTGTCGCAAATGCCTCCAACCAGACAATCGTCGGAGACGTGTTTGGAGGCAACCCGGTCAGGCTGAACGCCTTAGACACACTGTCCAGCGAGTGCAGCAACGTGGAGATTCCCTGCTGTTTTGGGGTGGGAGTATGTGGGGCCGACGTATGCCGCTGGCGATCATGAAAGGCGCTGTAACGGCTGTACGATACGTGAATGCCATCATCCGATCGATAGTGCAACCATATCGGCAGCATATTGGCGAGGCATTCGTCTTCATGGACGACAATTCGCGCCCCCATCGTGCACATCTTGTGAATGATTTTCTTCAAGATAACGAAATCCCTCGACTAGAGTGGCCAGCATATTCTCCAGACATTCCTGGGATAGATTGAAAAGGACTGTTTATGGACGACGTGACCCAACAACCAGTCTGAGGGATCTACGCCTAATCGCCGTTGAAGAGTGGGACAATCTGGACCAATAGTGCCTTGATGAACATGTGGATAGTATTCCACGACGCATACAGGCATGCATCAATGCAAGAGGTCGTGCCACTAGGTATTAAAGGTACCGTACCGGTATGTACAGCAATCTGGACCACCACCACTGAAAGTCTCGCTGTATGGTGGTGCAACATGCAATGTGTGGTTTTCATGGCAATAAAAAGGGCGGAAATGATGTTTATGTTGATATCTATCCAATTTTCTGTACAGGTTCCGGAACTCTCTGAACTGAGGTGGTGCAAAATATTTTTTATGTGTTTAATATAACAGCAAAGAGGTCCTGACGTGCGCTATCAATTATTGGGATACTTTTCTTAAGGAAGCTGTAGATGTTAAATTTGCATGTCTCTTCAAAAATAGAATCGCAAGTTCTTGCTTAAATTCTAACTGGAATTCTCGTCATTTGGTCAAAAACTTGCTCACACACTTTCACTATCGATAACGTCTTGAGTGGGTTGTGATGGCTCTACTTGTTTACGGTGTGTATCGTCTTCCTGCATACGCCATATTTTGTCTCCTGATTTGATGCAACCCCGAACACCGACGGTCATGCACGCAATTCTCTCATTTCATAGCTTTTTTTATGTGTGTGTGATCTGAAGCTCGCCCAATAATTGGATAATGTAGTTTTTCTATCACAAAGAGCAACAATACTAAAAGAACTGCTGCCGATACTGCGAATCCAACCAACAAAGAGACAGAAGTTCTACATTTCTAGTTACAATGGTGTTACTGGCACACTTTGTACTAACTTTTCTGATACCTTTCGTCATATCAACACTCATTCTTTCGTAGCGAATTGTGGAGGTTGTACATTTCACACAATGTTTATGAGCACTTGACGAAGACACGAATGAACAAAGCATATTCTGCTATCCGATCATGGGTCCAGGCCTCACTCAGACTTTCATTTCCACAGTTATTCTTACTTAAAGCTCAAAAGATTGAAAAAGGTTTCTCAGTACCAAAAATTCCACGAATTCTGCACAATGAGTGCAGACAGTTTCCATTTTTAGGAGCAACTAGTATTAGCTACTCTGACAAGGCAGGAGACAAAATTTCGACTTGCTGTTTTTCCTGATGAGGTGCTAGTCATTACAATAAGGTAAGTTAGTGAAAGTGCGTAAACGTCGTTAAAATATCATGATGGAAAGTTTATTTTTATAATACCATGTGGTATGGTACTTTATTCAACGTATATAAATAACGGTTACAAATTAGTAAACTTAGGATAATATTTCATGAACTGTTCAATTTCGAAAAGTAGTATGTGGTTCAGCTTGAATATTCAGAAGAAATGTTGCTAGATTTGAAGTGAGGTCAGCCACCATCAGTGGCGTAGCAGTGGGAGGTGAAGTCTGCCTATTGACAGACAACGTGTTTGAAGAAATGGAGGAGGCCTATGAGGATAAGCAAAATCCCGATAAGTCCTTCTCGACCTCGTCCAACTGCTCATTCAGAAGTAACAGGCATTTAGTTTTCAGGACACTTTTACGCCTGTCACAAAATTTCCTGAATCCAGGTAGCATAGATTGACAAAACACCCTATTAGCATCATCAGCTCCCCGTGTCTTTTCATTTCCAGCCTTGTATCGGCAGCATACGAAAAATAGAAACGTGAGGCAATTCCACATTCTGCATAGCATGTGGCAATAGTGTCGCGTGTTGCACTCAGCTGTCAATCTCATCATGTACAACCCCCAATAAATCTCACATATCTTCTCTAGAATGTAAAGAGGTATCGCTCTCCTTCCACTATCAAAAACAATTTCGATAAATTAGCTATATTTCGTATGCAGCAGTCTACGACCTAAACGCACCAAACGTAAACTGACCAACGACTACATTCTTCCCTCCAGACCTTACAAATACTCCCACTAGTTTACTTATTTGCAAAGTATCACAATAATTATGGACAGCAACGAAAGAAAACTTGTTCATTATCAGACTGTGACGCCAAATTATAGCATGGAGAAAAATCTTTTTTTTTTTTTTTTGTCAGATTGTTTCCTCAAAAACGAATGAGAAAGACTGCATAGAGCAGAACATGCGCGGATCCTAAAATAGTGGTTTTTTAATTTTTACTTTTTATTTTTTAGTATTAAACTAACTACAAAAACGGATGTTACTTTGCTTCATCTATATAAAACATTTTTCAGACACATCGCTTGACTTGAAATTTCCCGTGTGGAGCAATCTGCAGTCTATATTTCTCCAGGCAATATGACAGAGAAACGTTTCGATGCCGTATCGCTGTCACCCCCCTGTGAACCAGTTAAATCCCTCAGCCACGTTTCTGCATGCTCCAACAGTGCAGGTTGCTTCTATATCATAACACAAAACCCTTCGCGTATCGCACTGGTTATCGTGTTGCTTCACTGTGAGCCGTGCCTAAATGTACATTCCACTGCAACTACCTTGTCATTTGGCACAGTGGTTAAGACACCGAATTTTCATTCAAAGGAAGGAACAAGAAAGGAATTATGCTTTCTATTGGGTCATTAGCTTGGATTGGGAATCGATGGGCACAAAGACTGCCCTTGTCCTTTTCGAACAAACCATCCCAGCATTTAGCTCAGCCGATTTCTGAGTCCACGGGAACCCTAAATCCGAATTGTTGGATGAGAGATTCTGCTGCTACCCTCCTGAACGCGTCTCCAGTGAGCTACCACTGCATCATCTAGCTCACTCCTATGACAGATGTGGGGTTCAGTCCCAGTACAACGGTTTTGATTCAGTGCGTAACTTAACTCACTTTAGGAAAGGTGAAGATTGTTTATTCAACGAAGTCCTTGCAGATTTATTCTCTCAGCCTTCCCCAAGTGAGCTATAATTTCGCTCTTCAACAATCTCGATTTCAGTGGTACTTAAATCTCTAATGTTACTGCCCTTTGTGTCGCTTACAGAATTTAATAAATATAATATTTTCTCCACATGCCTGCACATACTGTAACAAAAGTTTAAGCTGAAAACTGGTTTAGACAACGGAACAGTTTCCCATCAGCTTCATCTTGAGAATACCATTAGAGGAAGGACGACAACGTTGCCTGGTTCAAGAACTGAGTATAGAAAGATATGCTAATATTAACTGTCATTGTAATTACCATAATTCATAGGCAAGATGGTGGCTGATAGCGCATTTGCTTTCATGTTTACCCGGCAGTCACGATAAAGATGGCATCTCCACTCCCATTCTCTTGCAGATGCTCCTTTTGGTCATTCCTCCACTACCACTGTTGCAATGCACTCCTATTGGTCTTCTCCACCGGTTCCCCCTCTTGGTGTCTCCTGCATCCTAAGATGTGATGTCATTCTAAGTCTCTATCTCGCTCGAACAACAGCCAGCATCATCACCATTAAGCATCAGAGATCATCCACCGCCTCTGTGGAGAATAAAAACAAAAAAAAAACAAAAAAATTTGAATGTAAGTATACAGTCCCCCGCCTCTCGCACTATTATTGTTAGTATTATTTGCATTTTGTAATATTTTCTTTGTCCTAAAATGCAGTGGACTCTGATGTAATACAGTCTGATTTTGAGAGTCATTTCGATTTTCCACTGCACTTATCCGATTTGTCAGACTTCAGTAAGTAAGGGTGCATACTTATGTTTATCTTCCACACAGTGATACCAGAGATTAAAAGAGAAAGTAAATGACTTCTTTAAGGAAATTTTTGTGTTTTATTTCAACGCCTGTTTTGCCTAACTCTGAGCCTGCAACACGGCCGCAGTGGTCCACCAGTGACGTATCGCAGGACGACATAAAAGAACTGTCCTTCTATGGTCACGAGTTACCACTAGCACCTATGTCTGCACCAACATCCATGCAGTTACAGAGGCATACCTCACGCACTTAAGTCCACCTATTCACAGTTAGGTAGAGTCTAAATCTGAATGGTAGTTAATGTATAGTTGTATGCATGTTCTCTGGTCATGAGTTCAGTACTCAAATAGCGTTAGTACATTCTCAATATATAACTGTAAGAATGTTATTCTTTCATCATTTAAGTAGTGGCAGTTATGTGATAATTTCTCAAAGGCAAATTCTCTGTCCAACAATCAAGCTGAACCTCCTGTGTTACAGGGCTGTGTCAGTGACTATTCAAGAACTATTGCCATTATCAACGAAGAGGATACATTAGGGTACCTCCATTTACAGGACGGGACATTCAGAAAGTTAGGATATGGCACTTCAGCAGTGACCATGGCAGATGCTGGGATTACGTTTACAGAGTTTTTGGTAATGTTTGGAATGCTCTTTCAAAGCTGACTGATGAAAACACTTATGAAGACGTATTCACTTAAAAGTTTGATATGTGTTGTGATGCTGTACACACCACGAATGGTGTGTCACTACTACCTGATGTGGGCAAAGAGATGCAGACGTACTTACATACGTTTATCTTCCCCACAACTCTACCCAAAATTAAAAGAGAAGATAAATGGCCCGTAAAAGGAAATTTTTGTACTTTATTTCAAGCAAAGCTGCAGTGTCATTATAGCTCAGTCAGCAGTGTGCTTGCAGTAAGAAAACAAATGAGTGTAACTCCATTAGCAACTGTCAGCAAGCAAAATAATAGTTACGCATGTTTACATGCAATTGAACTGCGCAAAAATATAAGATAGGTTTCTTGAAAATAAAAATATCAGGACAGAGTCATATACACTTTACTAGTTCTGGTTTATTCCCTAGACATACAACAATTCTTTTGTACGAAGATACGTAGCATTGACTAGAAAGTACAGAGATAGATTATTCGTTGGCGGATCTTTTAATGACTAGAGAAGACGGAGACATATTTCATATGACCAGAAAGCTTTTGTACACTGCTATTATGTCTACTATAACAACCTAAAATAAATACTGGTATGGCTAGCAGCATGTGAAGGAAAAACTAAAAACATCACACACACACACACACACACACACACACATACACACACACACACACACAGACACACACACACACACAATGTGTACATAATACACACATGTAATATGCGGTTTACAGTGTAGAGCCAACCATGTACACATCTATTTACATAACTATGACAAACGATTCATGTGACTATTCCACATACACACAACCACTATTTACAAATAAATACCCTTTCGCACACTCAATCAATCGAGTGAATAGCGTGAATATGGGACAATATCGATCATGTCCTCACAGATGAATCATTTGTGTCATGATGTGGCAGACCGATTTTAAGTTGTGAAATACTATACTCCAATATGTGGAGTTTTGAAAGGATCAATACACACATACTAACATGAACAGGTTTTGTGAACTCATTATCGATTTCAGTCCTGACCATCTTAATTTAAAGTATGTAGGAACCGACATGTCACTGAATGAATTCATCACTAAATGTGGGGGTTGCTGGAACCAGTCGTAGAATGGCTTTCTGGTTGTTGGTAAGGCTAAGAAATTTAACGATGGTCGATACAGACGAAATTTCGCAAATCTCTACTGCACCATCGTCAGATATGAAAACATTGTTTGGTTTTACTTTCTTAAGTAGTGGAACACCGCTGCTTTCGCTGAATGTGTGGTACAATACCTCCTCGATACCAAGCAGGATCTCCTGCAATAATTGATAGCTCCACACTTAGTTCAGTGTCTGATACAATGGCTAAGGTCATGGTACTAGACCCAAAATGCGATAAGATGGGGGTAATGGTATTAGACGATAATTTACTCACAGGGAGCGAGTGTATACAGCATATTCTCAGAGTACTGTTAACAGAGAGTGACGATTGCAGGACACTAGTGTTTTCAGAGTATCTGCTAATTCCAGCCATTGTAAATATTCAGGAACAAATTATACCGGAATACATGACGATGGTGCAAGCAGAAGATGGATTCGGCAACTTGGAGAGTGGTGATGCATATTACATATTCAAAAGGCTTGAATCTAAAAATGTGTGTAAATTCGTGGGATGTACTTGCAAGCTTGTTGCACTTAGTCGGTCAATACAGGAATGGTTAATGCTGGTTGCAGACAGACTGATGATGTCCCAAGTGTGCTCGATTGAAGAGAGATCTGGTGATCGAACATGCCAAGGCAGCATATCGACACACTGTAGAGGATGCTGGGTTACAGCAGTGGTATATGGGAGTGCATTCACCTATTGGGAAAGATCCTCTAGAATGCTGCTCATGAATCGCACCACAACTGATAAAATCACCTGACTGACGGACAAATGTGCAGTCATGGTGCGTGGGATGACCACGAGAGTGCTCCTGCTGCAATACGAAATCGCCCCCCAGACAACAGCTCCAAGTGTAGGTTCAATGTATCTTGTACACGGACAGGTTGGTTGCCGGCCCTCAGTTGGCCTCCTTCTAACCAATACCCAGACATCCCTGACACAGAAGGTAGAACACGACAGACCTCCTGCCAGTCCTCCAGTTAGCTCTCGCTTGGCACCACTGAAGCAACAAATAGTTCTGAGTTAATAACGAGCATCAAAACCGAATCAGGGATTAGTGAACATAGAGTTTTCGTAGCGAGATTGAATCTTGTAATCCCCAAATCCTCGAAAAATAAGCGAAAAGTTACCTATTCAAAGAAGCAGATAAAAATTCACTTGATGCCTTCCTAAGAGACAATCTCCACTCATTTTAAATTAATGATATAGGTGTAGACCAGATGTGGTTTAAATTCAAAGAAATAGTATCGGCAGCAATTGAGAGATTTGTACCAAATAAATTAACAAATTACGGTGCTGCTCCTCCTTGGTACACAAAACGGGTTAGCACACTGTTTCAGAAGCAACGAAACAAACATGCCAAATTTAAACAGACGCAAAATTCCCAAGATTGGCGATATGTTACAGAAGCTCGAAGTTTAGCGCGGACTTCAATGCGATATGCTTATAACAGTTTCCACAACGAAACTTTGTCTTAAAACCTGGCAGAAAATCCAAAGAGATTCTGGTCGTATGTGAAGTACGTTAGCGACAAGACACAATCAATGCCTTTTCTGCGCGATAGAAATAGAAATACTATATAAGACAGTGCTGCCAAAGCAGCCTTCACAAAAAAAGACGAAGTAAATATTCCAGGATTCAAATCAAGAACAGCTGTCAACATGAGTAACGTAGAAGTAAATATCTTCGGAGTAGTAAATCAGCTTAAATCACTTAATAAAAGCAAGTTTTCTGGTCCAGACTGTATACCAATTAGGTTCCTTTCGGAGTATGCTGATGCATTAGCTCCATACTTAACAATCACATACAACCGTTCGCTCGACGAAAGATCGGTACCCAAAGACTGGAAAGTTGCACAGGTCACACCAATATTCAAGAAAGGTAGTAGGAGTAATCCACTAAATTACAGGCCCATATCGTTAACAGCGATATGCAACAGAATTTTAGAACATATATTGTGTTCGAACATTATGAATTACCACGAAGGAAACGGTCTATTGACACACAGTCAACATGGGTTTAGAAAACACCATTGCTGTGAAACACAACTAACTCTTTATTCACATGAAGTGTTGAGTGCTATTGACAAGGGATTTTCAGATCGTTTCCGTATTTCTGGATTTCCGGAAGGCTTTTGACACTGTACCACACAAGCAGCTCGTAGTGAAATTGCGTGCTTATGCAATATCGTCTCAGTCATGTGACTGGATTTGTGATTTCCTGTGAGAGAGGTCACAGTGGGCAGTAATTGGTGGAAAGTCATCGAGTAAAACAGAAGTGATTTCTGGCGTGCTCCAAGGTAGTGTTATAGACCCTTTGGAGACAATCTGAGCAGCCGTCTTCGGTTGTTTGCAGATGACGCTGTCGTTTATACACAAATAAAGTCATTAGAAGATCAAAACAAACTGCAAAACAGTTTAGAAAAGGTATCTGAATGGTGCGAGAAGTGGCAGTTGACCCTAAATAACGAAAAATGTGGGGTCATCCACATGAGTGCTCAAAGGAACTCGTTAAACTTGGGTTACACGATAAATCAGTCTAATCTAAAAGCCGTAAATTGAACTAAATACCTAGGTATTACAATTACGAACAACTTAAATTGGAATTAACACATAGAAAATGTTGTGGAGAAGGCTAACCAAAGACTGCGTTTTATTGACAGGACACTTAGAAAATGCAACAGACCTACTAAGGAGACTGCCTACACTACGCGTGTCCGTACTCTTTTAGAATACTGCTGCGCGGTATGGAATCCTTACCAGATTGGACTGACGGAGTACATCGAAAAAGTTCAAAGAAAGGCAGCACGTTTTGTATTATCGCGAAATATGGGAGAGAGTGTCACAGAAATGATACAGGATTTGGGATGGACATCATTAAAAGAAAGACGTTTTTCGTTGCGACGGAATCTTCTAACGAAATTCCAATCCCCAACTTTCTCATACGAATGCGATAATATTTTGTTGACACCGGCCTGCATAGGGAGGAACGATCACCACGATAAAATAAGGGAAATCAGAGCTCGTACGGAAAGATATAGGTGTTCATTCTTTCTGCGCGCTATACGAGATTGGAATAATAGAGAATTGTGAAGGTGGTTCGATGAACCCTCTGCTAGGCACTTAAATGTGATTTGCAGAGTATCCATGTAGATGTAGATGTAGAAGCCGCAATTTAAGGGTGTCTGGGTTCGGTGGAATGCACGCTATGGGACGTCTAGTTTGGAGCTGTCCGTGAAGTAACTGATTTACAACAGTTCTTTGTGTCGCTGTGGTGACAACCGCTCCTCAAACTGCTGCTGCAGATGAGTTTCATGAACCACAGCCATACACCAAACTGTCTGTATGTGTCGTGGCCAGCTGGAGCCGAGTCTTCTAGCGACCGTACGTTCTCACGACAACCGCTGCCATCACTCATGTTCAGCGGCTATATTCCCGCCAAGTCTTTCTGCAGAATCCCAATGGTACATCCAGCTTTTTGTAGCCCTACTACACGATCTAGTTCAAACTCAGTGAGGTGTTGATAATGGCGTCTTCGTCGTTTAAAAGGCATTCTCGTCTAACAGCAACTCACCGTGTCCAATCTCAAAGCTAAGTAACGCTCACGACTGTTACAGCATATATTTGAAGCAAACCTGATTTGCGAACTCATAGAGGCTCTACTAGCACTAATGTACACAACTGGTGCGAAATCAAAGTAGACATCATCTTTCATGTGTAGGAACACTCCTACCAACTTTCGTTTATATCGCACAGTTCTTTCTCGGTGTTGCGAATTTTTTCTGTCAATGTATTTGCAAGTACCCAACTGACTGTGCTAAACCAACAGCAGGTCTTTAATCACTTTGAATTAGGTGCAGATTACGCAGTGAGAGAGCTTGCTGCTACGGAACAGTGAGCCACGTGTCCTTGTTCTTTTTCAATTGCCTGAACAGGAGGATGAGTCGTGCTGGGCTACTACCGCCTGACCCTCAAGCCATCAGTTGCCAACCGCCTGGGACTGTGTGGATCTGTGACCCCCCCCCCCCCCCACCCATCTTTCCTCAGCTGCGTGCAGTGCCAGGGTGTGGAGGATATATAATAAAGTGCATAGCTAGCCTGTCAGTGTTATCTACCACAATATTATAGTGTCAAAGTAGCGAATTTTTGCTGCAGTGTGACGTTAGTATAACATTTTCACCCTTTAAGCATGTTATGCGCTGTGTCGTTAGTTGCCAGCTCCCCTATTCTCGCGGAGGAACGTTATTTACTATATTATCAGAGCAGCAAGATTGTATTTTGGTGCACTGTCCGTTAAGTTCCATATTTAGAAATGTACTCTTTACGAAATCGGTAAATAGCATAGGGGTTGCATTACTGTGCTGTAAATAGCAAATGTTTCATGGTATTGCTCGAGGGAGGTACAGAATAAGAACGAAAAGTCACCTCTCAGGATGCTGGGGATATTTAACGGCGGTGGTAGTGGGGGAGGACCAATAGGAGCACACTTCTACAGTGGTGGTGGGGAGATACCAATAGGAGCTCATTGCAACATTGGTGGACGGGAGACGCCATTTTTGGGTCATAAATTACAATCTGTATGGTGACTTCTGGGGAAACATAAGTGCAGATGCTCTACTATGCCATCAACTTGCCTATAAATTATAGTAATTTTAATGAGAGTTATGTATCATTAATTGCAATTATAACGACAGTTATTTCCCATTGATTACGTCGTAAATAAACGAAACAAGGGCCAAAGTGAGCGGTTTGATTACGTAAGGGCGCCTGACCAATTTGTTTACTTAAGGAGAGCAGTGGCGGCAGACGATGTCTACCATTCATACTAAGTATGCCCTTCCAATGACGGAAACTTCCCAAGTCATCTATACAGGACAAACTGGCCTTACATCAGAAGGTGATGAATTCTCATATTCTTTTTGTGTGAGCAGTAACATTTGGGGCCCGCATCTCGTGGTCGTGCCGTAGCGTTCTCGCTTCCCACGCCCGGGTTCCCGGGTTCGATTCCCGGCGGGGTCAGGGATTTTCTCTACCTCGTGATGGCTGGGTGTTGTGTGATGTCCTTAGGTTGGTTAGGTTTAAGTAGTTCTAAGTTCTAGGGGACTGATGACCATAGATGTTAAGTCCCATAGTGCTCAGAGCCATTTGTACCATTTTTTAGTAACATTTGGATGAGACTACCCATTAAGAAACAGCATGTACCCTCTAATATCATCATTGTCGTCACATAACAGAATCCAAGAACTTACAAAATCGTCATGGAGTTCTTAAGACCGTCCACATATAACCGACATCGAAATAAGTGTCCAAGGAATAGAAACGAAACTGAAATCACTCAACCGAGGAAAGTCCACTGGACCTGACGGGATACCAGTGCGATTCTACACAGAGTACGCGAAAGAACTTGCCCCCTTGTAACAGCCGTGTACCGCAAGTCTCTAGAGGAACGGAAGGTTCCAAATTATTGGAAAAGACCACAGATGGTTCCAGTTTTCAAGAAGGGTCGTCGAGCAGATGCGCAAAACTATAGACGTATATCTCTGACGTCGATCAGATGTAGAACTTTAGAACATGTTTCTTGCTCGCGTATCATGTCATTTCTGGAAACCCAGAATCTACTCTGTAGGAATCAACATGGATTCCGGATACAGCGATCGTGTGAGACTCAACTCGCTTTATTTGTTCGTGAGACCCAGAAAATAATAGATCCAGGCTCCCAGGTAGATGCCATTTTCCTTGACTTCCGGAAGGCGTTCGATACAGTTCCGCACTGTCGCCTGATAAAGTATGAGCCTACGGAATATCAGACCAGCTGTGTGGTATGTTCTTCTCAATGGAGAGACGTCTACAGACGTTAAAGTAACCTCTGGTGTGCCACAGGGGAGTGTTATGGGACCATTGCTTTTCACAATATATATAAATGACCTAGTAGATAGCGTCGGAAGTTCCATGCGGCTTTTCGCGGATGATGCTGTAGTATACAGAGAAGTTGCAGCATTAGAAAATTGCAGCGAAATGCAGGAAGATCTGCAGCGGATAGGCACTTGGTGCAGGGAGTGGCAACTGACCCTTAACATAGACAAATGAAATGTATTGCGAATACATAGAAAGAAGGATCCTTTATTATACGGTTATATGATAGCGTAACAAACACTGGTAGCAGTTACTTCTGTAAAATGTCTGGGAGTATGCCCACGGAACGATTTGAAGTGGAATAATCATATAAAATTAATTGTTGGTAAAGTGGGTGCCAGGTTGAGATTCATTGGGAGAGTCCTTAGAAAATATAGGCCATCAACAAAGGAGGTGGCTTACAAAACACTCGTTCGACCTATACTTGAGTATTGCTCATGAGCCGTACTAGGTCGGGTTGACAGAGGAGATAGAGAAGATCCAAATAAGAGCAGCGCGTTTCGTCACAGGGTTATTTGGTAAACGTGATAGCGTTACGGAGATGTTTAGCAAACTCAAGTAGCAGACTCTGCAAGAGAGGCGCTTTGCATCGCGGTGTAGCTTGGTGTTCAGGTTTCGAGAGGGTGCGTTTCTGGATGAGGTATCGAATATTTGCTTCCCCCTACTTATACCTACCGAGGAGGTCACGAATGTAAAATTAGAGAGATTCGAGCGCGCACGGAGGCTTTCCGGCAGTCGTTCTTCCCGCGAACCATAGGCGCCTGGAACAGGAAAGGGAGGCAATGACAGTGGCATGTAAACTGCTCTCTCACACACAGCGTTGAGTGGCTTGCGGAGTATAAATGTAGATGTAGATGTAGTGTCTGTCCCCCACAGAAGTGGTCAAAAATATCCAGATCCCCTACTCAATACGAAGTTGATGACTATATATGTTACGAGAAGGGGACCTGCCAGCATGTAAGGAGGCGGGGAGCGTTGTCAGTAGAGAAGCAATAACAGCGGAATGGGTTGATCAGGGAACCTCAGTCACTCTGAACGTCGACTGATCATTGGGTGTCACACGAGTAAAATATCCGTCAGGGACATTTCAACACTTCTAGAGCTGCTCATGTCGACTACTAGTGTGACTTCGAAGTGGAAAGGCGAAGGAACAGGCAACAACAGCTAAACCAAGACCAGAAAGACCTCACATACTAACGGACAGTCTCAATTGAGTGCAGGTTGTTAGTAAAAATAGCTTGAAATCAGCGGGAGGAATCACTCGTGAGATCCAGACTGTTACCAGCAGTCCGTCTGCCACAATGACTGTGTGTTGGGTGTTAAGAATGGGGTCAGTGCTCGAGTAGCTCCACCCACCTCATAAGTCACACATTTCTGTGGTCAGTGCTATTCGACGCTTGAGGTGGCGTAACGAGCGATGTCGCTGGATAGTTGATGACTAGAAACGAATGATTTGCAGTGGTGAATCACGTTGTACCCTGGAAAACTCGATGGAAGTGTTTGTACTTGGCCCATGCCTGGAGAATATTATCTGACATCATGTGTAGTGCCAAGAGTGAAGTACGGAGGTGGTGCTACGGTATCGAGTTGTTTTTCGTGCACAGAGTGTGGTCCCCTTATTGTGCATTAGTAAATGCTAGATGCTGAACGATATGACCATGCCTTACAACGTCGTATAGTGCTTACAGTAGAGGTATAGTTCAGAGGCGATATTGTTCTCTGTAAGCATGACAGTGCATCCCTGGGACAATGGTTTCTGGACAATAAAATCTCTACAATGGACTATGGTGACTGGAACCCCGACCTGAACCCAATGAAACTTCTTTGGGATGAGTTATGACGTCGACCTCTCTCTGGACCCCAGCTTCCAACATCCCTATCTTGTCCAGTTTCGGCTCTTGTGCGAAATGGCTTCCATTCCTTGAAAGACATTCAAACACCTCACTAACTATCCCCAGCAGCGTTCAAACCATCATAAAGACGAAGGGTGGACGCATTCCATATAAATGTCCGCTAATAGGCGTCCACATCATCAGACAGTGCAGAACTTCTGTACCAAACCACTGACGCGTTCAAAAATCTTACGGGAATTGAACCCGATAATGTCCCCGACAATGAGCGATATTGTGGCAGGTGTGCAACCCGTATTTCCAAGAAACGAGTGAAATGAGAGAATAGCATGCATGACCGTCGGTGTCCGGGGCTGCATCAAACCAGGAGACAAAAGATGGCGTATGCAGTAAGACGATCCACTCTGTAAACAAGTAGAGCCAACTTACAACCAAAGACAACACACTCAAGACGTTATCGATAGTGAAAGTGTGTGAACAAGTTGTTTGACCAAGTGAGAAGAATTCCAGGTAGAGTTTAAGCAAGAACTTGTGACTCTATTTTTAAAGTGACATGTAAATTTAGCGTCTACAGCTTCCATAAGAAAACTATCCCAATAATTGATAGTGCAAGTCACGACCTCTGTGCTGTTATATTAAACACATAAAAATGTTTTGCATCACCTCAGTTCAGAGAGTTTCGGAACTTGTACAGAAAATTGGATAGAGATCAACATAAACATCATTTCTGCACTTTTTATTGCTCATGAAAACCACACATTGCTTGTTGTACCACCATACAGCGAGATCTTCAGAGGTGGTGGTCCAGACTGCTGTACCGAGCGAGGTGGCGCAGTGGTTAGCACACTGGACTCGCATTCGGGAGGACGACGGTTCAATCCCGTCTCCAGCCATCCTGATTTAGGTTTTCCGTGATTTCCCTAAATCGTTTAGGCAAATGCCGGGATGGTTCCTTTGAAAGGGCACGGTCGATTTCCTTCCCAATGCTTCCCTAACCCGAGCTTGCGCTCCGTCTCTAATGACCTCGTTGTCGACGGGACGTTAAACACTAACCACCACCACCACCAGACTGCTGTACACACCGGTACCTCTAATACCTAGTAGCACGTCCTCTTGCATTGATGCATGCCTGTATTCGTCGTGGAAAACTATCCACAAGTTCATCAAGGCGCTGTTAGTCCAGATTGTCGCACTACTCAACGGCAACTGGGCGTAGATCCCTCAGAGTGGTTGTCGGGTCACGTCGACGATAAAAAGCCCTTTTCAATCTATCCCAGGTATGTTCGATAGGGTACATGTCTGGAGAACATGCTGGCCACTCTAGTCGAGCTATTTCGTTATCCTGAATGAAATCATTCACAAGATGTGCACGATGGGGGCGCGAATTGTCGTCCATGAAGACGAGTGCCTCGCCAATATGCTGCCGATATGGTTGCTCTGTCGATCGGAGGATGGCATTCACGTATCGTAAAGCCGTTATGGCGCCTTCCAAGATCGCCAGCGGCATACGTCAGCCCCACATAATACCACCCCAAAACAGCAGGGAACCTCCACCATCCTGCACTCGCTGGGCAGTGTGTCTCAGGCGCACACCCTGATCGGGTTGCCTTGAAACGCGTCTCCGAAGATTGTCTGGTTGAAAACATTCATCGGTGAAGAGAATATGATGCCATTCCTGAGCTGTCCATTCGGTTTGTTGTTGGGCCCATCTGTACCGCACTGCATGGTGTCGTGGTTGCAAAGATGGACCTTGCCATGGACGTTAGGAGTGAAGTTGCGCATCATGCAGCCTACTGCGCACAGTTTGAGTCGTAACACGACGTCCTGTGGCTTCACGAAAAGCCTTATTCAACATGGTGGCGTTGCTATCAGGGTTCGTCTAAGCCATAATCCATAGGTAGCGGTCATCCACTGTAATAGTAGCCCTTAGGTGACCTGAGCGACGCATGTCATCGACAGTTCCTGTCTCTCTGTGTCTCCTCCATGTCCGAACAACATCGCTTCGGTTCACTCCGAGACGCCTGGACACTTCCCTTGTTGAGAGCCCTTCCTGGCACAAAGTATCAATGCGGACGCGATCGAACCGCGGTGCTGACCGTCTAGGCATGGTTGAACTACAAATAACACGAGCCGTGTACCTCCTTCCTGGTGAAATGACTGGAACTGATCGGCTGTCGGACCCTCTCTATCTAACAGGTGCTGCTCATGCATGGTTGATTACATATTTGGGCGGGTTTAGTGACAACTCTGAACAGTCTTAGGGGTTTTAACTACAAATACCCTAAATTAGAACGATCACATATATAACGTTGTGGGTAGAGCAAACGAAAGACTGCGATTCATTGGTAGAACGCTTATAAGGTGCAACAGGTCTACTAAAGAGACTGCTTACACCACGCTTGTCCGCTCTATTCTGGAGTATTGCTGTGCAGAGTGGGATCCGCATCAGGTGGGACTGAAGGATGACATCGAAAAAGTACAAGTAAGGGCGGCTCGTTTTGCATTATCGCGAGATAGTGCCACAGACATGATACGAGAATTGGAATGGCAATCTAAAAACAAAGGCGTTTTTCGGTTCGACGGGATCTTCTCATGAAATTTCAATCACCAGATCTCTCCTCCGATTGCGAAAACATTCTGTTGGAACCCACCTACATAGGGAGAAATGATCATCATGATAAAATAAGAGAAATCAGAGCTCACACAGAAAAATTTAAGTGCTCGTTTTTTCCGCGCGCCGTTCGAGAGTGGAGCGGTAGAGAGACTGCTTGAAGGTGGTTCATTGAACCCTCTGCCAGGCACTTTATTGTGAATAGCAGCGTGATCACGTAGATGTAGATGTAGTCAATGGACTGTGTCTGTGATACAATATCCACAGTCAACGTCTGTCTTAGGAGAACTGGGAACCGGTATGATGCAAAACTTCTTTTGATATGTTATATTAGATGACCGGTGCCAAGCACTGTTCTACAGCCCAGCCTGTAGAAAATTGCTGTCTGAGGGAGGTACAACGCAAGTTGCTGTAACCGGACTGGTGTTTGAACTTCCTTTTCTGTGGCGGGTTTGGACTGTTAAACTGTCAGACCATTTGAAAGAATTATCTGGTGCCTATGAGCGTATGCTGAGGAGGTGAAACTCGTTCTTTAAAGTTCGCGGGTTTAGTTAAGTTAAGACGGCCCGTACGTGCCACGTCGCCTGCTTGAGATTCCCAGTTAACGTAAGACGTTGTCCACACTTCATCCAGAATTCATGTTGTGCAGGGTTACGCTCACCTTAACAACTTTGCGTGCCTAGAAACTGGTACTGCAGCGGTCGGAGGATACTTAATTGGCATATTATTAACTGCACGTTTTTCTGTTGCAGAAGTGTATACATTGTGGTTGATGTTACGCCTGTCTTAACGGAAGACTGTGCACGACTGGGCTGGGTTCGGGTCCTGTGGTGGTGTGCAACGTACTGGCCGTGAAGGAGTAGACGTGTTGCTTCAGCTCCTGGGCAGCTCCAGAACAATACTGTACAAGTGATAAGCCTAGGCGGTGGGGGGGGGGGGGGGGGGGGGGGGTGAGGAAATATTCTGTTTGGTAATTACAAATAGTTCTAGTTTGTCTTCCATGATGTCATGTTTTTGTTTTCCACATTCAGTTGAATGAATAGTTTGACATATGAATGAGATGAATTCTTGGGTTTTGAACTGTATAATGCTTGTATCTTGGAAGTAACTAAAAATATTAACCGCAGCGATGTTTCTGGATAGTATGGGTCTATTTTCAAATAGGGACGACAAAACGGCTGTGCCCGAGGTGTAGGTTTTTGGTGCTATCCTTCAAGGACAAATTTATCTTTTAAACTGATTGGGCTTGCTGTACTACTTTCAAGCAATTTTGGAAGAGACATGTCAGGGTATTGAGATACCTGTGTTAATTAAATTAAAGAAGTGGAACAGTTTTATGCTATTGGTTGTGAGTATTTAAAATTGTCCTAATATAGTTAGGCAATCAAATTAGATTATCGTGACAGCTTATTTTAATTCTTTGTTAAATTTCAGCCAACGGCCTTGACGCAGTGCTAACACCGGTTCCCGTCAGATCACAGAAGTTAAGCACTGTCGGGCTAGGCTAGCACTTGGATGGGTGACCGTCAGGTCTGCCGAGAGCTGTTGGCAAGCGGGGTGCACTCAGTCCTTGTGAGGCAAACTGAGGAGCTACTTGATTGAGAAGTAGCGGCTCCGGTCTCGGAAACTGACATACGGCCGGGAGAGCGGTGTGCTGACCACATGCCCCTCCCTATCCGCATCCTGTAACACCTATGGGCTGAGGATGATACGGCGGCCGGTTGGTACCATTAGGCCTCCATGGCGTGTTCTGGAGGAGTTTATGTATTTTAGTCTGTTAAGTTTCATCGTGAATTTGGTGACTAAAGCCGGTATTGGTTTTAGAGTCTCTGTCGTTAGCTTCTCGAGTTAAACTAATGTTTGTAACTTCTATTTGGGCCATAATTTAAACTCTGTGTTTGTATAGTGTATTACTGAAATTTATGCGGCTTATGAGGCGAATTAAGCAAGGGCATTTAAAATTTTTATCATTTGACCACTGTTTTGCTGACTTGTAAAGATTTACCTTACGAAACAGGAATGGGTTTGTTTTTAATGTTCATATTAGGCTGTGATGAAATTGAGTATCGATAATTTCCACCGTCTCCAGCAGGCCAGTGTCCAAAAGGTGCAATATTAGAGGGAGAGTTTGAGCGTGGTTGTTGTGTGGAGGGACTACATTTACGACTTCCAACACCTTTTCTTCATTTGTACTCTGAATAGTCCTGAGATGTTGTTGTTGTTGCGGTCTTCAGTCCTGAGACTGGTTTGATGCAGCTCTCCAAGCTACCCTATCCTGTGCAAGCTTCTTCATCTCCAGAAGTGACTGCAACCTACATCCTTCTGAATCTGTTTAGTGTATTCATCTCTTGGTCTCCCTCTACGATTTTTACCCTCCACGCTGCCCTCCAATGCTAAATTTGTGATCCCTTGATGCCTCAGAACATGTCCTACTAACCGGTCCCTTCTTTTTGTCAAGTTGTCCCACAAACTTCTCTTCTCCCCAGTTCTGTTCAATACTTCATCATTAGTTATGTGATCTACCCATCTAATCTTCAGCATTCTTCTGTAGCACCACATTTCGAAAGCTTCTATTCTCTTCTTCTCCAAACTATTTATCGTCCATGTTTCACTTCCATACATGGCTACACTCCATGCAAATACTTTCAGAAACGACTTCCTGGCACTTAAATCTATACTCGATGTTAACAAATTTCTCTTCTTCAGAAACGATTTCCTTGCCATTGCCAGTCTACATTTTATACCTTCTCTACTTCGACCAACATCAGTTATTTTGCTCCCCAAATAGCAAAACTCTTTACTACTTTAAGCCTCTCATTTCCTAATCTAATTCCCTCAGCATCACCCGACTTAATTCGACTACATTCCATTATCCTCGTTTCGATTTTCTTGATGTTCATCTTACATCCTCCTTTCAAGACACTGTCCTTTCCGTTCAACTGCTCTTCCAACTCCTTTGCTGTCTCTGACAGAATTACAATGTCATCTTTGAACCTCAAAGTTTTTATTTCTTCTTCATGGATTTTAATACCTACTACTAATTTTTCTTTTGTTTCCTTTACTGCTTGCTCAATATACACATTGAATTACATCGGGGAGAGGCTACAACCCTGTCTCACTCCCTTCCCAACCACTGCTTCCCTTTCATGTTCCACGACTCTTATAACTGCCATCTGATTTCTGCACAAACTGTAAATAGCCTTTCGCTCCCTGTATTTTATCCCTGCCACCTTCAGAATTTGAAAGAGAGTATTCCAGTCAACATTGTCAAAAGCTTTCTCTAAGTCTACAAATGCTAGAAACGTAGGTTTGCCTTTCCTTAATCTTTCTTCTAAGATACGTCGTAAGGTCAGTAGTGCCTCACGTGTTCCAATATTTCTACGGAATCCATACTGATTTTGCCAGAGGTCGGCTTCTACCAGTTTTTCCATTCGTCTGTAAAGAATTCGTGTTAGTATTTTGCAACTGTGACTTATTAAACTGACAGTTCGGTAATTTTCACATCTGTCAACACCTGCTTTCTTTGGGATTGGAATTATTATATTCTTCTTGAAGTCTGAGGGTATTTCGCCTGTCTCATACGTCTTGCTCACCAGATGGTAGAATTTTGTCAGAACTGGCTCTCCCAAGGCCGTCAGTAGTTCTAATGGAATGTTGTCTACTCCCGGGGCCTTGTTTCGACTCAGGTCTTTCAGTGCTCTGTCAAACTCTTCACGCAGTATCGTATCTCCCATTTCATCTTCATCTACATCCTCTTCCATTTCCATAATATTGTCCTAAAGTACATCGCCCTTGTATAGACCCTCTATATACTCCCACCTTTCTGCTTTCCCTTCTTTGTTTAGAACTGGGTTTCCATCTGAGCTCTTGGTATTCATACAAATGGTTCTCTTTTCTCCAAAGGTCTCTTTAATTTTCCTGTAGGCAGTATCTATCTTACCCCTAGTGAGATAAGCCTCTACATCCTTACTTTTGTCCTCTAGCCATCCCTGCTTAGCCATTTTGCACTGCCTGTCGATCTCATTTTTGAGACGTTTGTATTCCTTTTTTCTGCTTCATTTACTGCATTTTTATATTTTCTCCTTTCATCAATTAAATTCAATATTTCTTCTGTTACCCAAGGATTTCTACTAGCCCTCGTCTTTTTACGTACGTGATCCTCTGCTGCCTTCAGTACTTCATCCCCCAGAGCTTCCCATTCTTCTTCTACTGTACTTCTTTCCCCCATTCCTGTCAACTATTCCCTTATGCTCTCCCTGAAACTCTGTACATCTGAGATGCAGTGTCCAAAATTGCTGATCCCATCTGAATGTCTCAGATAAAAGATTCGTTGTCAAAATTATACATAGCGTTCACTTGGTCGAAAAAAACTACGTTTGGTTGAGTGGCAGGTGGCACTTCTGAGGTCTGCCCGCTGGCGTCCTGGTGTGGTATCTCCCATGAGCCGCCATGTGTTCCGCTAGCATCAGAGGTTCGAGTCCTCCCTCGCACATGGTTGTGTGTGTGTTTGTCCTTAGGATAATTTAGGTTAAGTAGTGTGAAAGCTTAGGGACTGATGACCTTAGCAGTTAAGTCCCATAAGATTTCACACACATCTGAACATTTGTTCCACTAGCAGGGCTGCCAGGCTGGCAGAACCTCGCAGCGGCAGGCCTGCTGGCATATCTGTCTCACTCAGGTAGACACCAGATGCTGCAGTCTCCACTGAGTCGCATTCTTGCGTCTAGCGCCTCAGCCAGCAGAGCTGCCGTGGCACCGCAGCGGCACCCCAGTGCGGTAGGGCACTTATAGCTATCCAAGCCGTTCTTATGGACCTCCCTCACAGCCTTACTTCGAACAGTTCCTCATCTCCTACTATCCAAACTTAACGGAAGTTCTCGTAAAACCTGCGGGGCCCAGCACTCCTGGAAGAAAGGATAATGCAGAGTTTAGTCGAAGAATAGAAGATTAAAATCTTTCTATCTGGAGTGGGATGTGCGCTTTTTGGAATTTCCTGGTAAATTAAAACTTTGTACCCAACAGCGACTCATACTCGGAACGCTACTTTTCGCAAGCAGTGAGCATACTGGCTATCTCTCCTAGGCTCCCTCTTGCCAGGGCATGTACCTGCCTCCTAGATTCTCCGCTGCCAACAAGTTTCAAAACAGCGCATGCTTCTCTGCAGTGTCAGAGGTTCATTCTGGCATTGAATGTCTGCCAGGTGATAATGCCATAGCTAGGTATTGCTTAATCTTCACCTTTGGAAGACATTGCATAAACAAAAGATAATGTAACAAAACCAATTTTTCAGAAGAAGTTAGTGTACTCCTACTGTTATTTACCTTTTCTCCATCAATAATCTAAAAGAATTTCATTTGTCGCTATTGGCGTCTACAGAAACTTACTCAATAAGATCCAAGGAGTCTAGAAATTTTATGTAAGTGATCAGAAATTTTAAATGTGAACTACTGTTTCGATTCCGTTGTCTGAAAAGATAGTTTGTGTCGTGGAAATTGGAAAAGATAATGGGAAGGGTGCTGCTTTTAACTTTATGTTTTGCTTGGAATTAGTCTCGCAGTCCTTTCAATAGATGTTGGACCAGTTCCATTCTGTACCTGGATAAGGTGTATGGTGAGGAGTGAGAGAACAAAAATTTATAACGCAGTTTAGGTGCAGTTGGGTAAAGCTTCACATTCATATTGACTACAGAACACACCGAGATCAAACCTGCATTAAGATTTCGAAACAATTTCCCATAAAAAGCTACAACCAAAAAAATTCTGGCTACACAGGGTGGTCAGAAACAGTCTGAAAAGCCTGTAAGGGTGTTGCAGGAGATATTGTGCCGAGAAATAATTGTTAAGAAAAAAGTTCGATACGTTACGTCTTTTCCGGATTATTGAACACTGAAGTTAGCCAAGCAGGTCGTTGCACACAGAAATTCAAGCACCGTTCCAGAGACAGTGTTCTTCCAATAAAGGCACATTTTAATTGATAATGAGTGTTGGGACAGGTGGTAACTCTCGGGCCCACGGACGTTTGTGCATTAATGCATTTCAGCGCGTAAAAGTGCTTGAATTTGCGAGCGCAACGATCTGATTTATTACCTCCAGTGCTAAATGACCCGGAAACAGCGCAACATGTAGTATTTTTTTCCTTAAGAATTATTTCGCAACAAAACCACCCCTGCAACACCCTTACAAGCTTTTCAGTCTGTTTATGGTCACCCTTTATAAGTCACATAGTCGTTGCTAAAGTCACAACATTTCCCGACGTGTGCGGCAGTGTTAAATCTGCAGTGCAGTGGAGTCGCAGACAACCATTGCTAGAAATTCGTGAGAATTCTGTAATGAATAAAAAGCCTGTACCCCTGATTCCAAGATGGGACGCTTTTGTTTGTCACCCATTCCCACGATTACGGTCTCTTATCAACTGCCTCGTATTCAGTATGTACTTACAAAGATTTCTTTTAGTCGTGGGATGTATCACTAATATAATATGGTGCTGGCAGCATTTTACGTGCACCAAACACAAATACAATAAAATAAAAATTTTACATAGTATCTAACAGCCGTGTCGAAATCATTATTAACATCGTCAACAGGAAATCGGACATAGCGGCTAAATATCTCGCAGTGGGAGCGTGAATAGACACCAGCTTTTTCTGGGTATAGCGCTAATTTCACAAAAACCATCCCGTATCGTAATTATAAACGTCTTCTGAGTCAACGTCAGCACGCAACATGGCAGTTGCCTAATAGCTACAACGACCACCAGGCGCGTGGCGGCTGCGGCCCAAGGGATGCAATTACGGCGGCTGCTAGCCGTGGGAAGGGAAGTCACGTAACTGCCGTCGCAGGAGGCGCTTGTCAACTGTCCGACCCCCACGTGATGCACGCCCATTCACAGCCGTAGGCTGAGCGACGTCTCTGGAATTGAGGCCGGTGATGGCTGCGAGGAAGGCCACGTCAGCTGCGATGGAAAAAAAAAACTGCCTGCAGGTAGCTAGAAGAAAGCACAAGTCACATCCGTCTACAAGAAGCAGAGGAGAAGTTATCCACAAAACTACCGTCAAATATCTTGTATCTTTTGAAGAGTCTTAGAACGTAGTCTGAGTTCAAACGTACTGATACTCGAACAGAACAACCTCCGACATGCTAACTAGCATGGATTCCTAGAACATTGGTGTTCCGAAACCCAACTTACACTTGTGACATGGATCAAAAGAGTCAGGCAGTTGCTGTATTTCTTCGAAAAGCCTGTAACTCGAGTAGCAAATGGCTAGGTTGAGCTCATTAGGAAATTATTTAATGATGAAACCCACCCACCCACAAAAATAAAATACGAAAAATTGATTCAGTAAAATTATATTTGAAAATTTAAACTCGAGGTCACCTCTGGATTTAAAATTTTCCCACAAAATGAACTCTAGATCGTGAAATTCGTTATTATTTTTAGTACTTCACATCCTTTATATTTTAGCTTAATATTACTGTCTTCAAAAAACTGAAAGTCCCAGTTAGTTACTACTTTATTAAACGTGTGTGGCAAAATAATTTTAAATTTACTATCAAGCGCCATACAAATTTTCTCCCCGTATCTAGTTTTTAAATATTCACAGCCTGTAGTGTAATACAATTGATTTACTTCTAGCTCACTAATCTTTTGAAACAAATTAGAACTGCTTGCATTATTGAGCTGTTTCAGTAGAGTATCCATTTACATACAATAAAAAATTATAATATGAAAAATTTGCACTCAAAATTCTATGCTGAGCATCATATGTTAAATTGGAGACAATTGTAACTTTCAGAATTTTATCATTAAAAGTGGCTACTAATTTCATTGTAGTTTTCGGTGTGGCTAACCACATTCATTCTCCTAGACACATTTACAACAAAAATAGGACAATTTTAAATAAAATTGAGGGGATTGTCATTAGCCTCATCATTCATTTCAGTGATTCTCCTAAAACTGAGGAAATTATCAAGTGCTTTCATATAATTAGTTGATGGATCAAGATTCCATAATTCTTGAGGAAAAATTCATTTCTTCCATTTTTCGGGTAGATAATTTCTAATTTAATATGATCAAATATGGAAGAAATATTTAGCTGTTTATTTTTCGATTAGTTTGAAACACAAAAAAAAAAGGTATATCAAATTCTGAAGAATTACAATAATTAGTAATATTTAGTTCAAAATTTGTTTTTTCTTGTAATCTGGCTATTTCCACTGTTATTGACTCAAAGAAACAAAATGCAATTTTTAGATTTTTTAGTCATTCTTCTTCTAGCTCTAGTGAATATTCTGGTTCATATTCCATAGCAGAAACACGAATTTCCATACATTCTACTATAATTTTACCATCTTTTGGAAATGAAGTACATTTTCCACCAGATTTGTTTGGTGGATTTTTCAGAGATTATAAAGAGGTGATCTGGGAAGGAGATTTAAGAATCATTTTAACTTTGGATTTTAACTTGGAATTCAAGTGTTGGAAATGCTATTTTTAGACAGGATCATAAAAACGTTGCTGGAATTGAAATAAAAGATACACTTCGTTTGGAAGTGTATTTTTTATTTAAATTCTAGCATAGTTTTTATCAGCTCATCTAAGAATAGCATCTCCAACACTTGAATTCTAAGTTAAAATTACTCTAAAATCTCCTTCCCAGGTCACTTCTTTATAAACTCTGGAAAAATCCACCAAACAAACCTAGTGGAAAAAGTACTTAATCTCTCTTACTTTTTATCTTACCATTTTTAAGGAAATTTCCTTGCATGGTTAACTCATGAGCTATAGTTGAAGTTAATCTTGTAACGACAGATGAAATGATTGGGTGTTCCATTCTACACAAAATATTGTTTCCTTTCTTTATAGTGATGACCTCGAACAACTTCGCCACATAGTTATCAGTTAACTTTTGATATGACGAAAAATCAGTACCGTCAGTGCCAATAATACTAAAACTCTTGTACAACTAAGATCTAAAGAACATAAATGTAGCTTTCAACTTTGCAGGAATTGTAATCAGTCAGTGAAAATTGGAAATCAAAAATATTACAAGCAATTCAGATTGCAAAAAGGTGGTATTTATGAAATCAAATTTGATGGGGGTTTTATTGTTCAAGTTTGTCCAAATTATAATAAAGATGATTTTTATATCAATGGAGAATTCAAAGATTTTTGTGTTTATCAATGCTGGGAATGTGAAAAAATAGTTGCTGGTGAACAGTTTGAGTGTTGCGAAGATGGATTCCCTAAGAGAGATAGTTCTATCTACACTGAAAGATACAAGTGTGAAGAGCAACGAGTGGAGTGTGTGGGGAAGGCGGATCTGATTAGCTTTCCTCGACTTCTTATTACTATTTATTGCGTTCAGCTTGTTACAATTTGTTAAGTTCAACCAGCGGTTTCTTGTCTGTTGTCTGCTTAACGCCCCAGTTACCTGCCCCGGGGGTTAGTGTATGTAACGGCAACGTACATTTCCTCGCCTTGCCGCTGCTGTCCGGTATGGCGTGTAGTTTAGACAGCTTTCTTGATTGTAGGCCGGTTGGTGATTCTTCTACTCTGGTGGTAGTAGTTCCTTTCTCGTTCCGGGCGCTCTAAACACTGTTCTGGGAACGTAGTGCAGGCCAGCTTTGGCGTATTGTTTCATCGTTGCATTTGGTTTATCGGACGTCAGGTAGGACAGCAAGATATCATTAGTCATTCGTTAGACTGTCACTAGTCTGAATTACCATCTTGTGATATGAATGCAACTCTTTGCTGCCTATCTCATCGCTCGCGAAAGTGTTTGTTGACAGATCTTCTCAGAGGTCGATACCTGGAGCATCGTCAGTGGCCCCTTGGTTCTTGTAAGACCTGTGTGTTCTAAAAGGAGGTCTGATGGCCAGTAGTTCAGTGTAACGCTCTTTCAGCTCACGCCTACTGCGGGTATAATTTGCCTCAGTACCTTTTAAGTAACTTCTGTACTGGTCCTTGTGTTTTGTTATTGCATTATTTATTACAATACCCTGTAATGCCTACATTAAATGTTATATATGTCTAGTTAATAGTTCTGGTCGCCTTCTGGAATAAATCCAGCAGAGTAGTGTTCAGTGGATGTTAAGGTTTGTGTTACAAAGTTTGTTGCTGTTGTGGTCTTCAGTCCAGATACTGGTTTGATGCAGCTCTCCATGCTACTCTATCCTGTGCAAGCTTCTTCATCTCCCAGTACCTGCTGCAACCTACATCCTTCTGAATCTGTTTAGTATATTCATCTCTTGGTCTCCCTCTACGATTTTTACCCTCCACGCAGCCCTCCATTACTAAATAGGTGATCCCTTGATGCCTCAGAATATGTCCTACCAACTGATACCTTCTTCTAGTCAAGTACTGCCACAAATTTCTCTTCTCCCCAATTCTATTCAATACCTCCTCATTAGTTATGTGATCTACCTATCTAGTCTTCAGCATTCTTCTGTAGCACCACATTTCGAAAGCTTTTATTCTCTTCTTGTCTAAACTATTTAGCGTCCACGTTTCACTTCCATACATAGCTACACTCGATAGAAATACTTTCAGAAACGACTTCCTGACACTTAAATCTATACTCGATGTCAACAAATTTCTCTTCTTCAGAAACGCCACTCTACATTTGATACCCCCTTACTTCGACCATCATCAGTTATTTTGTTCCCCAAATAGCAAAACTCCTTTACTACTTTAAGCGTCTCATTTCCTAATCTAATTCCCGCAGCATCACCCGATTTAATTCGACTACATTCATTATCCTCGTTTTGCCTTTGTTGATGTTCATCTTATATCCTCCTTTCAAGACACCGTCCATTCTGTTCAACTGCTCTTCCAGGTCCTGTGCTGTCTCTGACAGAATTACAACGTCATCGGTGAATCTCAAAAGTTTTTATTTCTTCTCCATGGATTTTAATTCCTAATCCGAATTTTTCTTTTGTTTGCTTTACTGCTTGCTCAATATACAGATTGAATAACATTGGGGATAGGCTACAAATCTGTCTCACTCCCTTCCCAACCACTGATTCCCTTTCATGCCCCTCGACTCTTATAACTGCCATATTTTTCTGTTCAAATTGTAAATAGCATTGCGCTCCCTGATTTTACCCCAGTCACCTTCACAATTTGAAAGAGATTGTTCCAGTCAACATTGTCAAAAGCTTTTTCTAAGTCTACAAATGCTAGAAACGTAGGTTTGCCTTTCCTTAATCTATTTTCTAAGATAATTCTTAGAGTCAGTATTGCCTCACGTGTTCCAATATTTCTACGGAATCCAAACTGATCTTCCCCAAGGTCGGCTTCTACCAGTTTTTCCATTCGTCTGTAAAGATTCCCTTTCATGCCCCTCGACTCTTATAACTGCCATCTTTTTTCTATTCAAATTGTAAATAGCCTTTCGCTCCCTGTATTTTACCCCTGTCACCTTCAGAATTTGAAAGAGAGTGTTCCAATCAACATTGTCAAAAGCTTTCTCTAAGTCTACAAATGCTAGAAACGTAGGTTTGCCTTTCCTTAATCTATTTTCTAAGATAATTCTTAGGGTCAGTATTGCCTCACGTGTTCCAACATTTCTACGGAATCCAAAATGATCTTCCCCAAGGTCGGCTTCTACCAGTTTTTCCATTCGTCTGTAAAGAATACGCATTAGTATTTTGCAGCCGTGGCTTATTAAACTGATAGTTCGGTAATTTTCACATCTGTCAACACCTTCTTTCTTTGGGATTCGAATTATTATATTCTTCTTGAAGTCTGAGGGTATTTCACTTGTCTCATTAATCTCGCTGACTAGATGGTAGAGTTTTGTTAGGCCTGGCTCTCCCAAGGCCATCAGTAGTTCTAATGGAATGTTGCCTACTCCTGGGGACTTGTTTCGAATTAGGTCTTTCAGTGTTCTGTCAAACTCTTCACGCAGTATCATATCTCCTATTTCATCTTCATCTACATTCTCTTCCATTTCTATAATATTGTCCTCAGATGCATCTCCCTTGTATAGACCATCTATATACTCCTTCCACCTTTCTGCTTTCCCTTCTTTGCTTAGAACTTTGCAAGTGGTTCTTACCATCATCTTATTTCACACGTTTGGTGATTAGTTGCTTGTTTTCTGATTTACCTTTGCTATTGTATTTCCTGTTTTGCAGCATGTTTCTAAATTTTTTGTATTATTGCCGTTCCTGGCGTGAATGTGATTGTGGTCATTTGCCTTAAAATTCTAATTTGGTATTTGTATTTACACAGTAAGCCTTTAAAACCTTATTTACTGCCATTTCTTATGTCTGATACCTTCTGCTGTGTTTGTGGCGACTTGCCTTTAATATTTCAGTACCTGTAATTTGTAAGTTGCAGCGAGTTTTAAACAGTTCTTAATTTTTTTTACCATTCCTGGCGTGTAAGGCCTTCTTCCCAGATCATAGGTGCTTGCTTTTAAAACATTACCTGTTGTATCTATATTTTATGGTGCTTTACTAAATTGTAACTCACTGAAAACACTATTATTTACACAGTTGTTTATTCCTTCATTAATAACGTGTGGTATTTTTATTTTTTGTTCAGTCTGGAACTACTTGTTTAAAATAAATACGTCGAACCCGCGTGTCGCCACTATCAGTGATTGCAGACCGAGCGCCGCCACACGGCAGGTCCAGTCTAGAGAGACTCCCTAGCACTCGCCCCAGTTGGACAGCCGACTTTGCTAGCGATGGTTCACTGCCTACATACGATCTCATTTGCAGAGACGACAGTTTAGCATAGCCTTCAGCTACGTCATTTGCTACGACCTAGCAAGGCGCCGTATTCAGTTACTATGTCTTCTGAACAGATAATATTGTGACTCATGTACCGTCAAGAGCGACGTTCATCATTAATGGATTAAAGTTAAGTATCAAACTAATTCCGTCCGCTTTCTGAATTCTAATTCTTTGTTATGTTCCAGTCCTCACATCAGTATAGTTCTTCCCTCCTCACGCCAGCCTGCGTGAGCTAAAACGCGTGCATTTCGGCCTCCACTAGTAACACGGTGTTGGCTCTTCTGCCACCACCAACAAAGTACTATCTTTAAAATGCCACACGAATATCCTGTCAGCTCTTGGTAAGATTTCAGAGCGATGCAAAGATTAGCTACTTGCTTCAAAGTACTTGCGCTTAAATGTGTGAAATCCACACCAGAACTAAAGGGAGATGAACATTTCCGTAGAATGGTCACAGAATTGTTTGAATCACGTGAGAAAGTCGTGGAAATGTTGAAAAGCTCGAATTAGCAGGACCTTCCAAATACACACAAATCATCCCACAAAAGCCTGGCTACAAAGTTTCGAGAACTAGAATTAAATGAAGAGTTCAGAGATATTAATCGGTGCCCAACATATCGCTTCCGTGGGAATTCTGAAATAAGATTAGGAAACTGCATCACAGAAAAAGGCATTTAAGCAGCCATTCTCCACGCGCTCTGTACGTGAGTGGTATAGTAAGATGCCCTAAAATGTTGTATCTTGATAACTACTCTTTGACATTCACTTCACACTGGTTTACTATAAACGGAGATGTAGATGCAGACAATATCAAAGTCGCTTTAGACGTATCACATTTCCAAAAACTTTCCAATTGTCGCTATAAAGCAGGGACGCACACAGATCGTTTTTTTTTTTTTTTTTTTTTTTTTTTTTTTTTTTTTTTTTTTTTGTACACAGCCAGTTCGGAATAAAAATTCTCACAACACGCTATTTCGGAAACTGCACAGTTACGCAACAGTCTGTAAGTATTGTTTCTGTAAAATAAATTGTATTTTTTTACTAAAATGAATGTTTTTGAAACAAATTATGTTTACTTTTTTCCCCTTGTGCAAAGACAGTGAGAGGTTTGCAGCCCGTAGTACATCCAAATCTATACACCTCTGCTGCAAATGTTTTCAAGACGAATGGACCAAGTGATTGGTGCAGTGGTTAGGTCAATGGACTCACATTCCCAAGAACGGTGGTTTAAATCCTCATCTGATAATCCTGTTTTAGTTTTCCTTAAATCGCTTAACGCACATCCCAGGACAGTTCATATGAAAAGGACTGATTTCCTTCCCCAGTCCGAGCTTATGCTGCATCTCTAAAGGCTCCGTCGTTAAAACCCTTATCTATTTATTTGTCTGCATCAGGTAGCTCAGAAGAATGTGTTAGAGTGATGAGACGGGTTGCGCCGTAACTACGCTTCACCTCGCTCCCTTCAGCCCCGTGGCTGCATAGGGTCTGTGGTACTGGAAACATTTCTCTATTAACAGATTTCTTTTGGGCACTACAGTCTGGAACCGGGCGACCGCTACGGTCGCAGGTTCGAATCCTGCCTCGGGCATGGATGTGTGTGATGTCCTTAGGTTAGTTAGGCTTAAGTAGTTCTAAGTTCTAGGGGACTGATGACCTCAGAAGTTAAGTCCCATAGTGCTCAGAGCCATATGAACCATTTTGTTTCAGAGTGAGAAATGATGTAATTTATGGTCCACTTCAGTAAGTACATAGAACATGGAGGAGAAAGTTTAGTGAGATATTTCCCATTTGTTCCATATATGTCTCACTTTTACTGCATAGGTGCGAAATACAAAACAAAGTATATGTGTAGTGGGTGGACTATATGAAGAAGATGTTGATCATACGTTTCACAAGCGTAACTTTCAATACGTCCTGCCCTGCTGTCATTCGAAAAAAAGTAACTGGTATTTTTTTAACTCCCACAATATATTTTTTTTCGGCTTGCCCAAACGTATTTTGACACCTATGTGTCGTTTTCTGTCTATAAAATTCATTTGTATAAAATATAGTACGAAGTTCATGCTCATTTATCTGTTGTAGGCATCTTGTCTGTTTTGTTTCGACTTCTCACCCAGAGGTTGCATTTCCAGTGGAAAAGTATTTCTAATGTCCGGCTTTTCTGTCTTCTTTTTATAGTTTTGACAGCTTGTCACCTGCAGAGTAATGATGAAGAAATTTGTTTGTTATTTAAATACTTTATCGTTGGTAAAGTTTATGAACAGGTTTTGCTGTAATTAAACTTTCGTTATTCGAGCCAGTGTAGAATGTAAGCTATGTATCGTACGAACACCCATTTTCATAGGAATTATGTCCAGATTGTGCGAGTAGGCTTTGTGTTGTTTTTAGTGTTAGTGCCATCAGTTGTCGTTAGATGCCGGTACTGGTACTTAGAGTTGAAACACAAGAATCAGTGTGCAGTAAGACTGCAGACATGAAAAATGGGTCAGGACAAGGTGAGCAGGGCTTCACTCGTGAAGTTGTTTTGTCAAAACAACAACAATAGTGCTGCTGCTCTCTGCGCATATTGAGTCATTAAAGGAACACGGAGAGGTCCCTTTCTGCACCGGGATATAAGAATATGATTCAGAAGTTCGAATTAACATGATTTGGGAATTGCTCCTGGGAGACGCCGGCAACCCCGTTGCACCACAAATTGTTGAAGTATTTACTGCTGTCATGCCTGAGAATGCTGGACGCAATGTGCGATCCTCAAGCAGTGCATGAGCTGTGTCACGACAGCAGAACATTCCATCGTCCACCATTGTTTCGGGCAGCGGTAGAGCAATCTCTAGTACGGTTCCAGGCCGTCGCGGATGCAGATGATCGTCACATTCAGCAACGTTTGTAAACTTGAACGTAATCATGGTACGTAATTAACAACTGTTACCTCTAATGTGGAAGTTAAAATATTTTTCTTTCAATGTTTTATTCGTTATTCCTCTTCCGCATGTCCTAACAAATGTTTCCACCACGTTTCATTGACGCTACGATTACTCGTTCTTCATGGGGGCTCTCTCATGTTCTAAGTGTTTAATTAGGTACGAGGCGTGTTTTTTAAGTAAGTACCGTTTTGAAATTAAAAACAGACGTGCTAAGATATCTCGATAATTTTATTCTTACATGAAAGTCTGTACCTTAATCTACGCACTGACGCCATTTCAGTCTGATTCTTCCTTGTTTACGTTGAGTACTGAGTGTTTAAGATGCATCAAATAATCGTGAGTCCCGCCGACTGTGAAGTACGGGCTGTTATAAGATTTCTTAGTACTAAAGACCTAAAAGCGATCGATATTCATCGTGAGATCTGTGCAGTTTACGGAGAAAACATTATGAGTGATGGAATGGTAAGAAAGTGAGTGAGAGCATTTAAAGATGTCCGCACAAATGTGCATGATGAACAACGGAGTGGGCGTCCTTCGGTCGTTAATGAAAGTTTGGTGCAGGAAGTGGACAATAAGGTCAGAGAAAACACACGCTTTACGATTTCCTCCTTGCAGAATTACTTTCCTAATGTTTCTCATAGTGTTTTGTACGGCATTGTGACCGAACAGTTGAATTACCGAAAACTGTGCGCACGTTCGGTACCGAAAATGTTGACGGATGTGAACAAAAGCAAACGTTTAGACAGTGCACTGACGGTGATGACTTCTTAAGCCAAACTGTTACAGGCGATGAAACATGGGTGGCCTACATCACACCAGAATGAAAGCAACAGTCCATGGAAGTTGAGCAAGGGCATCCTGTTGCTGCAAGACAATGTCCGTCCGCATGTGGCGAATCAGACCCAAGATCTCATCACATCTTTTCGATGGAAACTCTAGATCATCCTCCATACAGCCCCGATCTTGGGCCCAGTGATTACCATCTGTTCCTGCACTTCAAGAAACATCTGGGTGGTCAGCGTCTTCAAGATGATGAAGTCAAAACAGTGGTGATGCAGTGGTCAATAAGTCAGGCGGCAGACTTCTATGAGGAGAGTATTCAAAAACTGGTACAACGTTATGACAAGTGCGTCAATTTGACGGAAATTGTGTAGAAAAGTAGATTAAGGTACAGGCTTTCATGTAAAAATAAAATTATTGAGATATCTTATCACGTCTTTTTTTTAAATTTCAGAACGGTGCTTACTTAAAAAACACGCCTCGTATAACCACTCTATAAATCACAATATTTACTGTTTCCGTCCTGTTGTGCATCTCCGGTGGATAGCTTCTTCTGTTGCTATTCTGTACACCGTTTTCACACCTTATTTTATATGAATCGCTCTCATCCTTTTTCTTCACACGTATTTTTCACAAAACGTGGTTTAAGCAAATCCTTTCGTCTATACTCAGTGAAAGATGCTGTGTTATTGTCGCTGCTCATTTGTTCATCGTTTTGCTTCTGTTCAGTGTTTCTTTTTCCATATTCCATTACAGTACTTGTAGTCAACAAGTCAGGCAGCATGTGTGTGTGTGTGTGTGTGTGTGTGTGGAGTGGAGTGTAATGTTTGTGTCATGTGCCGACGACGAAGATGAGAGAGCGGAAAGGGTGAAACCCCGTGCCCGCACTAGCATACTGATTACGAATAGCACCAAGAGCGCCCCCATCCGACGAATGCATCACCATCAACTGTGTCACATGCCCTAACTTCATGAGACACTGCAGAGAGGTTTGGTATTTAAACCAGGACACTGGCGCAAAGTCTGTTAGCAGGACATTTATGCCACCACTTCTCTTCTCCTTGCCGGCCAAATACGGGCTGTGAAATTTTTTTTTCATCACCTTCATTCGAACCGACTTGCCGTTGGGTCCAACACCACTGTACAAGCGTGAGTTACCGACCTCGGCCACGGGAGCGGGTTCTTCAGTTCAGTGTGGCGCTAGTCTTGAAAGTTCCGTGTGAACTGTTGTGGAGTGTCTGCTGAGGAAAGCTTATGTATATGTATGAGAGAGAGAGAAAGAGAGAGAGAGAGAAGGAGAGAAAGAGAGGGAGAGCTGGAAAGAGGGGACAGAAGACTGAGAAACAAATGTTATTATGTTTTATTTGGGGAAGTTCAAACTGTTCAAATGGCTCTGAGCACTGTGAGACTTAACAGCTGAGGTCATCAGTCCCCTAGAACTTAGAACTACTTAAACCTAACTAAACTAAGGACATCACACACATCCATGCCAGAGGCAGGATTCGAACCTGCGACCTTAGCGGTCGCGCGGTTCCAGACTGAAGCGCCTAGAACCGATCGGGTACACCGCCCGGCTTTGGGGAAGTGCCTTTGCATTTTTTAAGTGTTACAGTGCGTTGTTTCACAGTGTTGTACACGCCCGGGTTCCCGGGTTCAATTCCCCGCGGGGTCAGGGATTTTCTCTGCCTCGTGATGACTGGGTGTTGTGTGCTGTCCTTAGGTTAGTTAGGTTTAAGTAGTTCTAAGTTCTAGGGGACTGATGACCATAGATGTTAAGTCCCATAGTGCCCAGAGACATTGGAACATTTAACACAGTGTTGTATTTTCCTTCAAGATTTTCTTTCGTTGTATCATTGCCTTTTGTATTTGGTTGTTTTCCTCTATCTTTAGTTTTCGATAGAAGCTATATCTTTCTTTGAGAATCTTAAGACCAGGGTTGGGGGTTGGGTTGTTTTGGGGAAGCAGACAGCGAGGTCATCAGTCTCATCGGATTAGGGAAGGATGGGGAAGGAAGTCGGCCGTGCCCTTTCAAAGGAACCATCCCGGCATTTGCCTGGAGAAAATTAGGGAAATCATGGAAAACCTAAATCCGGATGGCCGGACGCAGGATTGAACCGTCGTCCTCCCGAATGCGAGTCCAGGGTCTAACCACTGCGCCACCTCGCTCGGTCTTAAGACCAGTCTCAGTGTTGTTTGGCAGATGGTTTTCTTGTGTGAGGTGATCTGCAAAACTGAGATTCGTGCTGTCAGTGTTTAGACTTTTCTGTTCTGTGCTGTTTGTGCGGAAAGACATTCGTAGTTCTTTCTTCAGAATGTTTCCCACCATGTGGTCGTTTCTATTGGTGTACGTTAGTATGCGTCAGGCTGTGCTCTTTGCAAGCTATTCGCGGATCCCTGTGTTTGTCACGTGTTTGTGTTCCTGGTTCTTCGGGGTAAGTTATATAATCTATACTAATCTTAAAAAATTGTGATGATAGTAATGATAATGATCTTTGACGGAGATAGTCTTTTACCCCTCAGAAAATTTCAGTTTACTCCTCGGGGGTATTCATCCCCATGTTGGTAATCACTGGACTGAAATCATCACCAAGTTTCATGGTCGCAGCATGATTTTTTCGAAATGATACTAGTCTTAATGACTATTCCGTCGTGTTTCAAATGGCTCAAATGGCTCTGAGCACTATTGGACTATACTTCTCAGGTCATCAGTCCCCTAGAACTTAGAACTACTTAAACCTAACTTACATAAGGATATCACACACATCCATGCCCGAGGCAGGATTCGAGCCTGCAACCGCAGAGGTCGCGCGGTTCCTGACTGTAGCGCCTAGAACCGCTGGGCCACCCCAGCCGGCTCCGTCTTATTTCTCCGTGAAAATATTGACTACGCGCGCATTTAAACCCAGAACATGATTCAGTGATGACTGGCATGCTTTAAGGTAACAAAACCACAATTATGTAATGAAGAAACATTTTTCAAAGCGCACAGTCTGTACATTGAGGATGTAGTATACATAGTTTTCTGATCACAATGCGCCCTTTCTTTCCAGGACTGGAGCCAGGAATTTCATGTGGGACATGAATTTGGAGTTGCTGGTGCAGCGCTCGAAGTACACGTCACTGGTGGAGGCATCGCTGACCGCTTCCTCTGCGTCTTCTGGGAGGAACTCCGGTGCGAGGATGATGGAGGCCGCCACCACGGAGATACACACCCCGTGTATTGCCAGGTCGTCCATGTCCCTCAGCAGCTGCCGCAGCGGGAAGGCGTCCGCCTGCTCGTGGAATCCCAAGGCGCGCAGCGAGGTCTGCAGCG
Source organism: Schistocerca americana (assembly GCF_021461395.2). Lineage (NCBI taxonomy): Eukaryota > Metazoa > Arthropoda > Insecta > Orthoptera > Acrididae > Schistocerca > Schistocerca americana. The sequence continues at coordinate 657,483,956 of NC_060120.1, read as the reverse complement.
TCTCGTGGTATTCAGACAGCAGCTGGTCGAAGTGGTGTCGGTGAACTTCCTCGCCACCGCTGCCGTACAGGAAGTGTTGAAGGTCGAAAGCTGGTGTCCCCCAGAAGCAATTCTGTAAAGACCGCGTAGTGTTGATTTTGTATCAAACTTACTCTCATTTCTGAAAAAGAGAACGATAAATCTACTGTCTCGTGCGACACTGACTGTACCGTGGATAAATGTACCCGCCATAGCCAGATATCCACAATCAGCAGGTGCCTAGCATCAACGAATTTAAGGGGGCGATCAAAATATTTCCGTTCGGAAGACGTACAGTCTAGAATCTGCATGCTAATCAGACAAAATCACCGTCAGTATTGAGGCAACCACCCCACCTAAGCCCCAGGTTGATGATATCCGTCTGGTAATACACCGTGTCTTGCTGCAGGAGGAAGCCCGTAACTGCCTACTGCACCTCCTCGTCCGACACGAAACGTCGATCTTTCAAGGCTTTTGTTAAGGTCCTCATAATCACATAGGTAGAGATCAGGACTATAGGGCGGGTGCTGGAGTGTCTCAAACTTGAGCTGGCCTAGCGCCAGAGAGAACAGACATTTGTTTACTCGACAGTACACATTCTTACAAGTAAGTAACGATGACTGCTATGCTTATAACTTTTTATAAATAAAAAAATATAAGTTTCCTTTAATTTACGTCGATGGTCACAAACATTTTTGTTAAGAGATTACCGGTTTCGGTCTGTAATGACCATCATCAGACCTGTTTTGTAAAAACAAAGTCCTAATGTACTGCAGCCATAGTGGTTGTTTTGTTTTGTTTTGAACAGTAGTGCTACTGAAAACATGACTCGTGCATAAATCTTATTTATATATATTTGACGATGCTGGTGCTGATTCTGCATTTAACATTTGACGATGCCACTATGGCTGCAGTACATTAGGACTTTGTTTTAATAAAACAGATCTGCTGATGGTCATTATAGACCGAAACCGGTAATTTGTAAACAAAAAAAAGTTTGTGACCAAAGACGTAAATTAATGGAAACTTATTGTATATACGGGTCACTCTTTTATTCACCAAAATGTCGCAGCTTGTGATGCTTATAACTACCTACTTTCAATAGTATTTCAAAGTCTGGAAAATATTATAATAACTCCCACACTAGGGTAAAAAAATTACATTTCACGCTACGATAATACATTTATCTTGCAGTACAAGACGTCTAGATTCTTTTATATACTCTGCTTAAAGCCTCGATAAATGAAGGACCGCAACAGCTGTTGATCCTTTATTAAAACGACGGAGTTCGTAGCTGATAGCTGCATCGTGAGATATACAATTGGGGAGAAAAAAAATAGAGAAAAATATGATAAAGCATGTTGTCTGTACACTAAGTTAAAATGTCTTAGTCAAATCAAAACAAAACATCCGTCGAATGAACGGTAGTCAGGTGGCAAATTCGGCAGAACAATGGACTCAAACACCCCATATAGCAAGAGATCCTATACTGAAATCCAAGGGAACAGATAGGGTCTAAAATTCAAAGTTTGAAAAATGTGGAATTAAAATGAAGGTAATTAATACGACATGTGTATAATTAGGTAATCTCGCCGCTGGGAGAGAAACAAAACTGAGGAATAGACATGTGTTGCAGTAGCATAAAGATCAGATAACAGCCACAATAAAACAAGAAACTTAAAATATAAAAATGGAGCATTAATGGCCAATAAAAACGTGTTGTCAGGGGGGAGGGGGAGGAGGGGAAGTAGATATAGAGAAACAGGCAAACTAGAAGGCACTGAAGAATTGAAGAAGGGCAGAATGTAAAGCCTAGATAATCACTCAGTCGGAATAAACACAGGCGATAGTCCGACATAACACCTGGCGCTCGGGAACAAGAAGCCGACCAGATAGGTAAACATGCGCAGACTAGGTGCATAAAGTAATTCGTAAGCCTAGCTTTTTCCAATGGGTTAGCGAATAAGGAAGTAAGCTTTATTACGAAAATAGTTTATTGTGCTTCGCTTATACATATTTACACAAATAAAAGTATATCATTGTTCTTTTTTTTACATTATGGCCTATGCAAGGGTATTAACTGTGTCTTGTAGTACAAATCATCTGCCATCTTCTGCTGCTAATAATTCTGGGATTCTTGCTAGCAAATGCACCTTGCAATACTTCAAAATCAAGGGTGCTGCTCTAAATTTCGTGATGATGCGCTTGCACTGAAGATCAGGTGCTTTTTCTCCCATGCATAATGAGGATAGCCTTTCCATGCAAAAAACGCTTGAAATTCTGTAATTTTGAAGCAGAATAATCTCTCTTTCTTGAATTACAACAAGTAACTGATAGGCAAAATACGAAGTTCTTTAGTAGTAGTGGTATATAGCACATACTAGGCACACATTTTATAATTCGAAGTCTCTCAATTACACATGCACAGAAAGCTGCTAGTCCTGCCAGCAACAGCATCAAAAACTTGATACTTTTGGCTGCCTTAATATCTCTCTTTCTGCTTATTCAGCAAAGTGACTTTTTGTCGTGTTTATATTTACATATGTCTTGTTCTCATATTACAGAAATGAGGGCTGCACAGGGTGTCGCCAGAGGGGACAGCTGTGTTGAATTAATCGTAAAAGGTGTTGGAATGGATGGAGTGGACAAGTGGTTCTCTGCTGGCGATGGGCGGAGGTGCAGAAAACTTAGACAGCTAGATATTGTCAAAATTCCTTACTGCTGATCATAAACAAACGTAGTGTGACGTGCCTGCAGTAAGCAAACGGCAGTTCGCGGGCGTTAAACCATTGACATACGCATGCCGGCGTGGATGCGCCACTCTAAGCGTTTCTCAGACACACGGCCCAGTGGTGGGTAGCCTTGATATCAGCAGACAGCTGTGGCCTGTGTGTGCTGTGTCTGCTGGCTACACACCAAAGCAGCATGAAGCTAGGGTGATCTCAGTTCACATCTGGACAGTGATGAGGCAACAGGATCCCTGCCAAGAGGCCTTGTGGAAACGGTGACAGAATGGATATGGCCTGATGTAATCCGGCTCGAATGCGTCAGACAGGCGTTGGCAACTCACGGTAGAGACAGACACGTGGCAGGTGCCGATGCGTAGTCTAGCCATGCTGATGACCTGCTCGGTTAGTGCCTAAGGTATACACTGTCCAGTCACATTAAAGTGACCACCTGCCAAACCCCTGTATAACCACCTGTGTGGATGTGCTGTGCGGGGCTCCATGTTGCAGCTGATTGGATAAGTAAACAAGTGTTAACGGTAGGTGTATATTCCTTTCCTTGTGGAGCCACCGAATTGGTAAGTACTAATACTTCTTGTTCATTGCCTTTTTGTAATGTTCGTGAAGCGTTAAGTCCCGCTTCGTACCTGTCCATGGCTTCGGTCAGGGAAAATACTTTGAAGTTTACCTTTGACAAGACTACGAGAAATACGGCTTTAGAAATTCAAGACTGGCTCCATGAAGATTTCGCTATTTCTGGTTGTAACGCTGAGTTCAGTCAAGTGGATAATGAAAAATTATTTTTTGAAAAATTTCATAGTTCTGTTATGTTGTACATGCTGTTGTTACTGAGAGCCCAGAGCACATATGAATTCCGTCGTCGTGATGATTCTGTCAGTACCGTTGATAGAAGTAACGCTAACACCGAACTGAAAAACGTCTGGGTGCTAAATCTGCCCTCAGAGCCAGACAACAAGGACTTGATACAGGTACTTCTTGATTATGGACAGGTAAAAAGCAACCAATTCGAAAAATGGTCTGCTAGATACAGGATTCATTGCTACAACAGGATCGGATCTGTACGAATGTTTGTTGCGTCCGACATCCCGTTCCATGTCCTTGTAGGAGATTGAAAGGCATACGTAATAAGAGGGTTGGAACTTAAATAGTAGCAACTATTTATTCACAACCGATACAAAAGAGTTACATGTTTGCATCTGTTACCGTCCTTCAAAGTACTCACCAGCGCTATGCACAACATGTTGCCAAGGATTTGGAAGGCGTAGTATACCGTTAGCAGAGCCTGTTCTGTTGATGGTGGGAGATTTTAATTGTGTTGCAAGATCGGCAGACATCACAGGATGAATCCCTAAATGTAGCCCCTTACACAACGTGATTGGCGAACTAAAACTGATAGACGTCATGGATCGACTACCCATCACGCGATCCCACTGTGGATACGTATCTCCACTTTCAGCCTGACAGGACAGATTTTGTACAACACGAATCGATATACAGGACTATGAAGTAATCCCCGCCAGCTTTTCGGACCACCACGCAGCTGCCGTTACAATAAAAGGTTTACCCCGGCCCGGAGTAACGGGGAAGGAATGCTGGAAATTAAACTGCAACCTACTCAACACTGAGTGGGCCAAAACAGAATTCTGCCAACGTTATCGAAAATGGGTTCGGCGAAAGCGATTCTTTCGTAACGTTCTTGAATGGCGGGATAAGCTGGTGAAACCTGGAATTCGTAAATTCTTCACAAACGCAGCGTATAGAGTCAGTGAAACTAGGAGGAAGAACATCGAATTCTATTACATGCCTGCTCGATAACTCGAAGGAAAAGTGGCTAACGAAGAAGACCGATCTCACGAATTGAATAACTTAAGAAAGTGGATTCTAGAACTACAGGAAAAAGAAATCAATTACAAAATAATAACTCACGAAGCTAAGGGATACTGGAAGAAGAAATTGAAGATGTTTTAAAGCACTTATGACGAAATATGAGTCCGGGCGTTGAAGGCAACCGTATGAATTTTACTAAGTCTTTTGGTCGTTATCCAAGCGGAATTCACGGAGCTCATAAAAGAGAAACAAAGACTGGTCAAATGTACTCAACAAATCAACCAGTAATTATATTCCTCGTATCCAAAAATTTGAAACCAATTAGAATAACTGATTATAGGCCAATAACTAAATTGTGCGCCCGTTAAAAAATAATGGCGTGCGTAATAGCCACAAGACTAAAAGAGACTCTTCCAGACATAATCGGGACTGGCCCAACGTTTAGTGTTCCCAACAGGTAGATCATAGATGGACTTTCCTCTCTGAGAGACACGCCCTCTTCAAATGGCTGCACCAAAACGGATAATAGGACTGTTGAACGTCGACCTACGAAGTGCCTTTGACAAAGTCGGTCATCAATATCTAAGGATGTGTTGTAACACTATAATTTCCCACAGGCCACAGTAAATTTTTTACTACGAGGGTGAGTCAAATAAAAACCTTAAATTTGTAATAACAAATCGAAATTTTGCGGCGTTATCCTGTAAGTTGGTAAGCGTGCTACAAATAGCGTGCAGAATGGCCTGTAGGTGTCAGCACAGTGCAGATGCACAAATACCGTCGCAGTATCAGTATAAAGATGGCCGCCTTACTTGCGACTTGCACTAGGGAAGAACAGCGTTCTGTTATTCTGTTTTTGCGTAGTGAAGGCGTGAAACCTATTGAAATTCATTGACGAATGAAGGTTCAGTACGATGATGCATGTTTGTCACAGAAGCTAGTCTAGAATGGAGTAGGAAGTTCGCAAATGGTGTGACTTCAGTGGAAGATGTTCCAAGTCCAGGTGAGGCACAACGAGTTGTGACTCCACAGAACATTGCAGCAGTTGAAGCCATAGTGAAGGAAAACCGCCGAGTGACACTGAATGACACTGCAGCATGTTAACAGATTAGTCATAGTTCAGCACACCACATTGTGCATGATGTGCTCCAGTTTCACAAAGTGTCTGCAAGACGGGAGCCACGGCAGCTGACTCCTGAAATGAGAGAACGACGTGTTGATGCTTGTGAAGTACTTCTTCGGCGCTTTTAACGAGAAGGTGATGGCTTCCTTGCAAGAATCGTTACTGGGGACGAAACCTGGGTTCACTTCCACAAACCGGAAACGAAGAGAGCGAGCGAGGAATGGCGCCATTCCTCATCACCAAAACCAAAGCCGTTTCGAACAGAACCATCAGCAGGGAAGGTTATGCTGACTCTCTTTTGGGACGCAAAAGGCGTCATTTAGGACCATTGCATGCCTCGAGGGACCACCGTCACCAGTGAGTGCATCATGCTCAGATCTCTTAAAAAATCATCTGCGGCTTGCAATTAAATCAAAACGACGTGGATTTCTGTCAGCAGGTGTCCTTTTGCAACATGACAATGCAAGGCCCCACATTGCCCGTACAACAGTTGCAACAATCACAGACCTCCATTTTGAGTGTCTTCCTCATCCACCATACTCACCAGACCTTCCCCCAAGTGGTTTCCATATTTCTGGACCACTCAAAGACGCAACGGGAGGAAAGAAGTTCCGTTCTGATCAAGAGGTACGCCACACGGTGCATGAGTGGTTGTGCGGACTACCAAAAGAATTTTTTTCTAAAGGAATTTATGCGCTTTGTAAGCGCTGGAGGACTTGCATTGAGCGTGGGGGAGATTATGTTGAAAAGTGATACAGCTTTGTACCACTTCTGCAGAGTAAATAATATTTTTAAAAAATATTTAAGCTTTTCATTTGACTCACCCATATACCAGACCGAAATCCAGTGGTGTCCAAAATAGAAATAAATGGCCACTTCAGGGGAGAGTTCTCAATTCAGCACTCAGTCAGGACACCATGCTCGTTATTCATGATATTATTTATAATTTCCTTGGAACCAGTGATCAGCGCAATCACCAACCAAAACGCTACAATAAGTTTTGGTGCATAAAGGTTCGTTGCCAAGACTTATTGCGACGATAACAATTGTAATCACGCAACATCAACACTTTGGGAAGATATTAGAAATAAGAGATTCTTATAAGGAAATGATATAACGGGAGTAGGATTCGTTGTGAATAAGAAGGTAGGGCAGAGAGTGTGTTACTAAGAACAGTTCAGAATCGACAGCAGACTAACACCAACAACGATAGTTCAGGCATATATGCCGACGTCGCAAGCTGAAGAAGAAGAGATAGAGAAACTGTATGAGGCTATTGAAAGGATAATAAAATATGTAAAAAGAGATGAAAATCTAATAGTCATAGGGGACTGGAATGCAGTTGTTGGGAAAGGAGTAGAAGGAAAGATTTCAGGAGAATATGGGACTGGGACAAGGAATAAGAGAGGAGAAAGACTGAGTTCTGTAATAACCTTCAGCTAGAAATAGCGAATACTTTGTTCAGGAATCAAGACGAGGAGGTATACTTGGATAAGGCCAAGTGATACGGGAAGATTTCAGTTAGATTACGTCATGGTCAGACAGATATTCCGAAATCAGATACGGAGACAGATATTCCGAAATCAGATACGGATTGTGAGGCGTACCCAGGAGCAGACATAGACTCAGATCACAATATAGTAGTAATGAAGAGTAGGCTGAAGTTTAAGACATTAGTCAGGCAGAATCAATATGCAAGGAAGTGGGATACAGAAGTACTAAGGAAAGACGAGATACTGTTGAAGTTCTCTAAGGCTATAGATACAGCAATAACGAATACCTCAGCAGGCAGTACAGTTGAAGAGGAACGGACATCCCTTAAAAGGGCGATAACAGAAGCTGGGAAACAAAACATATGTACAAAGAAGTTAACTGCAAAGAAACCGTACTCAACTGATCGATGAAAGGAGGAAGTACAAAAACGTTCCGGGAGACTCAGGAATACAGAAATACAAGTCGCTGTGGAATGAAATAAATAGGAAGTGCAGGGAAGCTAAGACAAAATGACTGCATGAAAAATGTGAAAAAAACGAGAAAGAAATGATTGTCGGTAGGACTGACTCAGCACATACCAAAGTCAAAACAACCTTTGATGACATCAAAAGCAAGGGTAGTAACATTAAGAGTGCAACAGGAATTCCACTGTTAAATGCAGTGAGAGAGCCGGTAGGTGGAAAGATCGCTTTGAATGCCGCTATGAGTGGGAATCTGTCGACCTGGAAACAGCGTTCGACAATGTAGAATGGTGCAAGATGCTAGAAATTCTGAGAAAAATAGGGGTAAGCTATAGGGAGAGACGAGTCATATACAGTATGTACAAGAGTCAAGAGGGAATAATAAGAGTGGACATCAAGGACAAAGTGCTCGTATTAAAAAGGGTGTAGGACGAGTATGTAGTCTTTCGCCCCTACTGTTCAACCTGTACATTGAGGAAGCAATGATGGATATAAAAGAAAGGTTCAGGAGTGGAATTAGAATTCAGGGTGAAAAGATATCAATGATACGATTCGCTGATGACATTGCCGTCCTGAGTGAAAGTGAAGAAGAATTACATGATCTGCTGAATGGAATGAACAGTCTAATGAGTACAGATTATGGACTGAGAGTAAATTGAAGAAAGACGAAGGTAATTAGAATGAGGTTAAGGGGGGTAGGACGTCAAACGGGCCGACTTGGAGCAGGAGAGGCACCACAGGACATTTTAATTTCTACTGTCTATACTTTTACAAATAAATTCATAAAACTTTGTCAGCATGACAAGGAGGATTGAGGACTCACACTCATAGCAGTGGAAGTTCAAAAACATAGCAAAATACCTTTTTTTTACATGTGAAATTTCATCATTTTTTCACTGACTAGTGGCTGCATTTGTTTCTGTAGGTACACTTTTCTTCATAAGTAAGAGGGATTCTTTGATGAATTTTGTACAGCATACAAGCAGTACTTACAGGTGTGTGAAACTCTAGAATTTTCCAAATCTATTAAAAACTGTGGTAAAAATTGAGATAATTAACTATAAAATTTGAGTTTTTTATAAACATGGAGTTTAAAATGTAACGGTTCATTCATTTTTTCCATAAACTAAATAAACTGTAGAGTTTCATACACATGTAACTATAGTTTCTATGCTGTGCAAAATTCATCGAAGAATCTCTCTTACTTAGGAAGAAAAGTGTATCTATAGCAACAAATGCAGCCAGTAGTAAGCGAAAAAATGATGAAATTTCACATGTAAAGAAATGTATTTTGTTACGTTTTTGAGCTTCCACTCCAAAGAGTATGAATCCTGAATCCTTCCTGATCATGCTTTCAAAGTTTTATGAATTTATTTGTAAAAGTATAGACAGTGGAAATTAAAATGTCCTGTGGTGCCTCTCCTGCTCCAAGTCGGCACATTTGACGTCCTACCCCCCTTAAGGAATTCTGCTGCCTACGCAATAAAAAAATCAATGACGGACGGAGCAAGGAGGACATCAAAAGCAGAATAGCAGTGGCAAAAAGGACATTCCCGGCCAAGAGAAGTCTACTAATATCAAACATCTGCCTTAATTTGAGGAAGAAATTTATGAGAATGTACGTCTGGGGTACTGCATTGTATGGTACTGAAACATGGACTGTGGGAAAACCGGAACAAAAGAGAATCGACGCATTTGAGGTGTGGTGCTACAGACGAATCTTGAAAATCAGGTGGACTGGTAAGGTAAGGAATGCGGAGGTTCTGCACAGAATCGAAGAGGAAAGGAATATGTGGGAAACATTGATAAGGAGAAGGGAGAGGATGATAGGACATCTGTTAAGACTTAGGGAATGACTTCCATAGTATTAGACGGAGCTGTAGAAGGCAAAAATTGTAGAGGAAGACAGAGACTGGAATACATCCAGCAAATAATACTGGACCTAGGTTGCAAGATGAAGAGGTTAGCACGGGAGAGGAATTCGTGGCGGGCTGCATCAAACCAGTCAGAAGACTGATGACCCGAAAAGAAAGGAAGCAGCAGGAGCAACCGTCACCCCACATCCCTTCACAGAATGCGACGAAACGGATGTGTTCGTCGTTAAACTGAAGAAGAACGTGAACTAATCAGTTGAGGATAGTTTGAAATCATTGGCGGACGAAGTAAGAGGCGCCTTACTAGCGAACAGCACTGTAAGAACTTAAATCTTATTCAGAGGATACAATACGTCAATATACTGGCTCTTTCGAAGATGTGGTACATAGCTCAAATAATGCCCATAGAGCTAAATTGCTCAAATTAGTAAGTATATCGGTGGTTCATCTGAAAAGGGATGCTATACCTTGACGCCAGTGACCAGCTAACATGTCATCAAATGAATGTGGATTAGGCTTAATAGATTGTGAGATAAAATGCACAGCCCTCCTTAGTTTAAAATGTTATAAAATTCTAGAAACAACCACAAAATCAGTAGCATTTATTGAAGGCCGCGTGGGGGAATTACCAGAAGTAAAACTCAACGACGGGCACCAACATATATTACTTACATTCTTAAAATCACAACAGACATTCTCGAAAAACTCCCAAATAAAAAGAAGTTCACTATGAAAAATGTTATGGAAGAACTACAGAAGGAAGAAGCCCACACACCAGCCAACCAAATAAAACACAGATCTGAACTGGACGACAGTGTGGTCTAACTTTTCGGATCCGACTATAAGCTCAACGCTGCCCTCGGCCGATTACATGTTCTTAAACGATCTTTTTCCGATAGCATGATGGTGACACTACCTGACGCTCACGAGAAACACTTACTATGAACATTGTAGCTTGACTGACACAGCGGTGCACCGAAAAGTAGGCTGCTCACGAGTTCTAGGCCTGTGGAAGTGGATTAAATGTAAATGTACAATGCTACTATGGACAACAACGGCTGGAATTAACGCCAGGAAGATAATGTACGTAGATATTAAAAAGTTCCCAGCTTCTAAAACGAGAGCAGTCACTTGGCTTATGCACCGGGGTAACAAAAGCCTCGGGATAGAGAAACGCTATATACAGATGGCGGTAGGATCGCATACACAAGGTATAAAAGGGTAGTGAATTGGTGCAGCTGTCATTTTTACTGAGGTGATTGATGCGAAATGATTTCCAACATGACAATGGCCACACGATTGGAATTAACAGACATTAAACGCAGAATGGTTGCTAGAGACATTCCATTACGGAAAGCGTTAGGAAATTCAATATTCCGAGACTCACGGTGTCAAGAGTGTGTCGAGAATACCAAATTTCAGGCATTACCACAGACAATGCAGAAGCTGACGCCCCACACTTCACGATGCAGACCAGCGGCTTTTCCGTGGAGCTGTCAGTCTTGACAGACAAGTAACACTGCGTAAAATAACCGCAGAAATCAATGTGCGGCATACAACGAAAGTATCCATTAGGACAGTGGGGCGATATTTGGTGTTAATGGGTTACGTTCGAGTGTCGTGCAGGTCCCAGGAAGCCATGGACTCAAGTTGCCACGAAGGGCCTATGCAAGCTGTTGGTGGCTTCATAATAGTGTGCGCTGTGTTTACATGGAATAGGTCCTCTGCTCTAATTGAACCTATAATTGACTGGAAATGCATATGTTTGTTTATTTGGAGACCATTTGCAGCCATTCATGGACTTCATATCCCCAAACAACGATGGAATTTTTGCGGATGACAATCCACCATGTCACCAAACACAACTGTTCGCGACTGGTATGAAGAGCATCCTGAACAACTCGAGTGAATGGTTTGGCCACCCAGATCGCCCGGCATGAATCCCATATATCATTTATGGGACAAAATCTAGAGTTGAGTTCGTGCATCAGATCCGGCATCGGCAACATTTTCGCCATTATGGGTGGCTATGGAGGCAGGACGGCTCAATATCTCTAAAGGGGACTTCCAGCGACTTGTTGGGTCCATGCCACGTCGAGTTGCTGCATTACGCTTGGCAATTCGAGGTCCGTCGTGATGTTAGGTGCTATCCTGTGACTTTTGTCACCTCAGTGCGTCTTCCTATGTAAACTATGTCATCAACGACGGAGGTGAATCTGTAATTGATTTCAAACTACAATTGCACCAAGGACGGCACAAAGCCGTCCGAAGCAATTGGAAAAAGGGTAAATTGAGCCCATTCATACACTTTTTATAAAAATAAGTACGTTTAAAAATGAAAACACCCAACAGTTACTTTTCAGAAGAAGTTCAGAGTTTATCTAGAAGTATAGTTCCCTTATTTCAAATATAGTCAGGAAATAATCTTAATTCTACTAACATGTCACCTCGAATTAAGTAATAACACACCAGTATCCTAGCAAAAAGAATGTTTTGGTTCCAAGACAAAACTGAAGTTTACAGTTGAATTTAAACAAGAAGAATTTAGTTACTTGAGGAAACTTGAATACAGCTGAAGGAAGCTAGCCGATGACGGCATAATATGGCACGTTCTATTTTTACACAAAAAAAAGCGTTTAAGGCATACGCTCATGAAAAGCGGTAAATGCACTGGAAGCCACTAATTTCCAACGATCCCTTCCCTTTTTTCCCCATTCTCTATTTCATATAGAAGTGTCGTATAATTACCACTGTGTGACAGTATAAGAATTATCAACAGAAGATGGCAAACGATTTTTACTGCAAGACGAAGTTAATGCCCTAGCAATGGGATACAGTAATATTAAAAACACATGGGCTTTAGCTAATTTTCTGACTTAAAAAGTAATGTTCTTTTAGTTGTGAAAATGAATACGCATAAAACAAGAAGCCATTCTTGCAATAAAATTTGTTTCCATACTGTCTACCCCATTGGAAAAAGAAAGAAACAGCCCAACAGATTACTTTAAACACAATACATGGAAAAATATAGATTTTTTCTAATGCAAGACAAGGTTAATGTCCTGGCATGGGGGTCATACGTGTTCGGCTGACTTTGAAAAGTAGTTGAAAGTGGCTAGTTCAAATCTCGTCATCTTTTGTTTCTTATTGATAAGAAATTGTTTTACATTCAGACTTTAAAACTACTGCTCAATATCTTATTTTATCAAAGAGTCAGTAGTTTTCACTATATGATAGCTTAACTCAGTAGTTTCGAAGTGTATCTTAACCTTAAAGTTAGATTAGTAGTGACAATAAGTGAGCCACATGTATTTTGTGCTATATAAGAGATATTTGAGTATTTTGATTTTTAGTTACTTTAATGTGCTATTTTATCCTTGACGCAAAGATAGAAATTTCGCCCGTGATCTGAGATCGAATTTCCGTATGTGTGGAACCCTGTCGACAGATTTTACTACTCCTCACATTCGTAGTAGTATAGTAAGCAAACCAAGCAGGCTCCGTGTTGAGCTAGGTGTTTACGATGCTGACATATATTTGCTGCTTTTTGTAGTTACGCTTTCGTATTGCAAAAATTTTCCGTTTAAGTAAAATATCTGTGCAGAGTGTCTCATTTTTACAAGATTGTGCTGAAAAGTAATACCTCCTAACTTTTATGAGAAAACCCTTAAAGTTTTTTAAATAAAACAAATTTTATTAACATTCAACATCGTTATTCTTCATATCTAAATGGTTCAAATTGCTCTAAGCAGTAAGGGACTTTACGTCTGAGGTCATCAGTCCCCTAGACTTCAAACTACTTAAACCTAACTAACCTAAAGACATCAAACACATCCATGCCCGAGGCAGGATTCTAACCTGCGACCGTAGCGGTCGGGCGGTTCCAGACTGAAGCGCCTAGAACTGCTCGGCTACACCGGCCGGCGGTACAGATTAAGAATGCCAAATAAATCCTTTAGACACTAAGTGAGGAGGGGGCGTGGTGGTGTAGGAAGGACCAATAGGAACACACTGCACTGGTAGGGGAGGGGAGATGTCATTTTTGGGTCATAAATTATCATCTTTGTTATGACAATTTCGGAATCCTAGTCAAACATGAACACAAGTGCACTATTAGGTCGCCATCTCACATATAACTAATGTTGATTATAATGACATTTATAGACCATTAATCATAAGGAAAATGACAGTTATAGGTTATTAATTTCACCCTAAAAAGTATAGGAGAACAATGTGGTCTTCGTACTGAGACCAGCAGAGCCACTCAGCTGTCGTAGTGGGAGATCACTGGGGGTGGAAAATTCCTTCATGAACAACCACGACGATTTGCTGGTAACGTTATAAAATTAATTGAAGATAAGAATGAAAAGAGAGTTGTGACGTAATCTAGAAGTAGAAACTGAAAGTAATAAATGTTATATGCAATACAGGCAAAATACGTAACTTGACTACGCTAAGTCGATAGTGTGCAAATTATGGCAGGAAGGTCATCGTGCTGAGTGAAGTGAGATTCTAGTATCTAAGCCAAAAATGAAGAAGAAAACTGTGCACATTAAATACCCCACTTACGAAATCGATAAACGTGCTATTATACTGCATTTCCTGCGTTATTGTGAACAATAGAAAGAAATAACAACTTCACGAAAGGTTCACAGCTTTTAATAGCAAATGCAAAAATCGACTCCTGGAAACGCAGTGGCCGTTGTATAAAATATACAGAACACAGCCACAAGATGCATATTGTTATTTTTTTACCGGTTTCGCTCGTTAGAGACGGGCAACCTCAGATATTCATTGCCCTGTTGGTGACGTGTTAAAAGCAAGCACCGCTCCATGCTATCAGAAACATAAAGTGTCAAAATAAAAAATGATACATGTACTGTAGAGGAGCTCTGTACATCATATAATCACATGGAATGATACCAGCGCGAATTGTTCTGATATGCTGAAACTTTGCTGCAATGAGTACGTGGTGGTAATTCCAAATTTGTGCAAGATCCGATTTTCCAGCCCGCGACAAGAAAGAAGCGAAAACCGCAGACATGTGACATTACATACAACCCCATACCGTTAGAAGAAATAAAAATATGTTCATATCATAACAATTATTAAAAAGGAGTTGATTGTTTCGCAGCTTGTTACAAGCCCTTCGACTTTAATGCCATTTGGGATACTTGCAAGTTAGTGTCACTGCTTACTTAATCGCAATGAAGATTAGAAAAATCTCTTCTATGTTCTAGCCAACTACTAGAAAAGATAGGTAAAATGAATGAAAAGAATATCAGTCCAAGAGCTGCAAGACAGTTTTGACAGAAAGCAATAGATGCAAAAAAGAAGTAATTAGTCCTAAAGAACGTAAAATTAGGAAAGAAAAGGTGAAATTTTATCACTTTTGCAGTAAATACAGGAATGTTGTAAGAAAAATTCAATCTGGACCAAATTCAAAAAGTATATTTTGTGGAGTATTTCTCAGCTGCAATGAAGATATAAATATTTTTCTTTAACGCCATTTTGTAACTGTATAGTTACTATTTTAATGTTCACTGATTCGAAGCCTTAGTGTATTCTAGCACGACTGGATTCGTTACTTAGGAAAAGTGCTGTACTAAGAACTCTTGCTCGGCAAGCCACTGGTGCAGTTGTCACCAAACTGCGGACAGTGGGCTGCATGCGTCAAGTGCAGCCGGCACGGTAGCTTAGCGTGTTCGGTCAGAGGGCTGCGTGCCCTCTGTAATAAAAAAACAAAAAAAAACTGAGTTAATCGATCATCAACGAACTTAAACGGATGTCTTACGACGTCCGACCCGAGCAGATACAACGAAGTAAAGCGAACAAAATGAGATTAAAACAAAAACAAGTGCTCGTGCGGCCCCCGGTTCTCAGCCGATTTCATTTATAACATGCATCTAGTAACTAACAGTTGAATCCAAAACCGTCAACTAACATTAAGGGTATAATTTTCCTACTCCGTGAAATATAAACATACTTACAGAGCCAACAATATTTTAAGACAGGTTTAGTTTTAATTGACGTTGGTAAATTCTGGCGTGAGCTAAGTAAACTGGCAACTTCCTTAAGGGGCGAGGGGTAAGTAGCGTGGCGACTGCGGGTTTAGTGAATGTGAGAGGGGGAATATTTTACTGTTTGTCTTCCAGTACTGACAACTGACAGGCGCGCACAGTCGTACCAATCAGAAGCAACGGCGTACTGTAGAGTTGGACACGGAAGTAACATACATTCGTTAATGTGCACATTATTTTGAGCAATGGATAAGAAGTTAAATTAAGGCTGTTGTAATACAACGCAATGAGTAGAAGAAAAGTGACATTCAAAACATTTTGTAAACGTTTGTGACCGTGTCTCATATTGCATACGGTTTTTAAATGTAAGTACAATAGTTGTTATTAACCATTATTTGCTCACTCAGACAACACAACAGCGTATCGCCAGGCAATCACAGTGTCACAAATTTCGGATCCGCACCTGAGACCATTGGCAACTTATCGCGCCGTTATAATACAGGGTGTCTCTTCTAGGAGTCGTCAGGGGCATTTTCTCTGGTATTTCAGCAGATATTCGCAATTTCGTTTTCGCACTGTGCAGCTGGAGTCAACCAGAAAGAAACACTGCTCATAACAACTTTCATGCGATGCCGAGCTTCGACAGAATGCGAAATTTTGGGTTCCCATGCGACAGAGCGATCCCAGATTAGTCACGTACGATATTCGCTTTATCGAAAGGTGTTAACAGGGACAGTAAAACACAAAGAATAACCAGTACTCCAGCAGTCACATCACTGCCCTGGCCTGCGATGACTGCTACTGTTGTGCACCAACGCTTTTCAGTCGCTGCTAGAATACTGATTATTCTTTGTGTTTTACTGTCCCCGTCAACACATATCGATAAAACGAATATCGCTCTTCTTGACCAATGTGAGATCGCTCTATCGAATTTAAAAGCAAAATTCCGCTTTAAAAATAATTTTGTTTATAACGCTTTCCGTTCACACAAGATGTCGTCTGGACTTTCCAGATACACATTGCAAAAGCGAAATTGCAAACATATGCCGAAACACCAGAGAATATGCGCCTGACGACTCTTAGGAGAGATAGTTTGTTGGAGGCTCATAACATATTAATTAAGTACATTATCAATGTGTAATGAGATTGGTAGATTTGCCAGCCGAGGCGCCGCTCCACAACGTCAGTACTGTCTCTTGAACAAGAAGTTTGACGACCACTGCACTGGAGGGTCAGATGATACTCAAAAGTACCACCTTCCTAAAATGGTAAGAAAATAAAACTAAAATTCCGAAAAGAGATATCTGTAATTTTTGTTACTGTTTACTGTAGTTACTCAGGAGAACACTGGGAAGTTTACGAGTTTTTGATGGTTCAGACAACAAAGGGTTAAGTTGATTTTTTCACACTTATGCATTTTACTGAAATAAAATAATGTAGAACAAAAAATTAAATGTTCTCCTAACGCGTTTTTTGCTTGTGACCGCGTTTCCATTTCAGTCTATTGAAAAGTCAGCAAATTCCAGTATTTTTAAGTTTTTGTAAACTCACTTGGAAATCGATGATTCTGACGTCTGTCACGTGGTCACCGCTGTATCTGAACATGAGGTTGTTCTTCCACGCGTCGCCGTGAAGCAGAACCACCAGCACCGGTGTCACAGAAGACACCGCATGTACCACCCTGTCGAAAATGTCAGCACTCAGCTCTCTGTATTTGGTTCCGTATTTCTCATAACCGGTATGCTTTCCCAGATTTTCCGCCACTGCTGCGAAAGCCTTGTGCGTGTAGGTCCGGAAGAAATCCTTAGCTCCCTCTAGGTGCAATGGATGGGTTTTGAACGTGGGACCAGCGAAGGACTCGTGGCCTGCGAACAAAAGAGAGGCAGCGTGCAGGCGCGCCAGACACTTCACAACCAGCGAACACTGTTCCCGATCCAGGAGCTTGCCGTTCTCGGCCACCTTGAAGCCCGATTCCTGCAAGTCCTCCAGGACGAGATACTCTGTGGGCAGAGAGCCGCTGTGGTAACAGCTGGCAGCCAGTGGCTGCCAGTCGCTGCCTTCTACGGCCTTCAGAGCAGAGCTTACGGCGGGCAGCATCTCCTTGTATACGAGGGTCTCCCTGAGAAACAGGCCGCCTATGTGCACAGCCTCCATGCTAGCTCCTGACCGACTGAGACTCTTCACAATCATCGAGCGCTTCCTCGCCTGACCGCTGCCGTGGCGCACCCTCGCCACCACACGGTGTATCTCGCCGTGGAAACCGCCTCCGCTAGCGTCCGCCCCGGCTATGTCCATCGATTCTACGTGCAGATCATCGTCACTCTCCGCCTTTCTCAACGACGAAGCCACGAACTTTTCGTCGATCCACTCTGGCAGTGTGGTCTTCTCACCAGTGTGGGCCATCTCTTCCTGATATGCACATGCAGAAACACGATATTAGAAATGGTAGACCCCCTATTGGAAAGTTAATAAAGTATAATAGCAGACTCAAAATCAGTTACAATAGCAGACTCAAAATCATTACAGAGAAATCTACTCATAAGACATTTAAGGTGTCCCAAAAATTAAAAAATGGAAAAAAATTGACATCGCCTTAGTTATTATGAAACACACGCATCAGTCAACTTGGCACGTCCCTCACAACAGGAGTAGTATAAGAATGTAGGTACTGGCGCACTTCCCAATATTGCCCATTTTTAGATATAATGTGAGGCATTTCGTTTAGCATTTATCACCGATTTTAACGGTCAGATCATTTTTCAATACAAAAAGTGGCCTTTCAAATGAGACACACTTACAAAAACTGCATAAGTTTTTAGTAATTTGACAGACAAGAAAAATGGATAACAATCCTGAAGATTTTTTTACTATCTAAACATAAAACGTCCAAGATACTACCCCAATGGCCATTTCTCATCGATTTTTAAAAAATTTCAAATGAGGCACAAAATAATTACATATAATTGATGGACAGCAAACGGGCATCCATTTGTTATCTCAATAAATTGTACAATATATTTTAAGGGCAGTTAAAGATTTTCAGTTGTATTTAATTCTCAGTCACTGTATTATTTACGAGTGTCTCACCCTCCAATTGCTTTATAAACATATTATTATAACTGATAATACTGTTATAGTTATTATTTAATTCAATTTTTGAAAAATATTTTTGTCATATTTCATATTAACATATTTTGAAATACAACAAACATAAAAGAAGGCATATCAAACTCCACTGAGTTATAGTAACATGTGATATCTAGTTCAAAATATTTCTTACCATCTAATCCAGCTACTTCTACTGTCTGTAGTTCACTATATGATATGGAAATTTTTTGATTTTTCAGTATATTTTCTCATTGCTCTAGCTCAAAATTAGGCTAATTTTTAACAACTGTTACCCTAATTTCCATATTTTCTATGACAATTTTGCCCTCTTTTGGAAGTGTATCTTTTATTTCAACACCATCATTACTGTATCCCGACCATCTTAGTATAACATCTCCAGCACTTGAGCTCCGTGTAAAAATTACAGAAACGTCTCCTTCCCAAATTAGCTCCTTATAATCTTTGAAAAATCCAGTCAACATTTCCAGTGGATATAGTACTTTATTTTTCTTCTTTTTTATTTTACCATTATCTAGTATATATCATTCTATACATACTATATCATTAACAGATCATGTTAAATTCAGTAATACTGATGAAGAAATAAAAGGATGCTCATTTCTAGATAAAACATTATTTCCCTTTTTATAGTTATAAAGTCAAATAGTTTTGCTACATATTTGTTGATCAGTTTTTTGTTTGCTTTTCCATCATATGTTGGATAATCTGTATCAACAGCTCCAATAATTCATGCACAACTGGGTGTAATTAGGATGCAACCATCTATCACCAATATGAATATTAATTTCTGTATCCTTGTTGGGAATATTCAGGCTATTTTTGGTTTTCTCATTCATAGGTAATGAGTAATACCAATAGCTTTCAATCTTGTTCATTTATGAAGATTAAAAACATCATTTCATTTTTAAAACAACTGTTACAGCAGCGCCATTGAAATCAATTAGATAATCATTTTCATCAGTTATAGTTACAACTAAATCCTGAATTTTATCATGAATTGGAATAAGTAAAGGATGATTTGGTTCATAAATTATTAGTGTTCCAAACTCTACATTAGGCTTAAATGCAGCAATAGCATTAGTTTCATGGTGAAAGTGATCATTACGATTTATGAACTACCCTTCAGCTAAATTAAAATTTATATTGATTAAATGGTATAATTTGTGGAATATCATTAGATAGATAAATAGATAGATATCCAGCGATCACAGGCCCTGCAGACCACAAACTGCTTCCACAAACTGCCTCCATTCCTTCCTGTGTTGTGCCCGGTTCCTACAGGTGTCTTCGATCCCCAGGGCTGCACGGTCCTTCCTCATGTCTTCCATCCAGCACTGCCTTGGTCGTCCAGTGGGGCGTTAGGTGTTTGGTTTCCCATCTAGAGCCATCTTCGCGTGTCTTCCATCTGGCATACAGGCTACATGGTCCACCCATCGTATCCTTTTGCTCTTTATCTTCTGAAGGATAGTTGGTTGTCGCATCAGAAGGCATATTCCCTCGTTTTCCCTCCTCCTCCATTCTCTGTTATCTAAATCTGGTCCCCAAATCTTCCTCATTACTCTTCTTTCAAATATTAATAGTTTTTCCTTTTCTCACGTAGTCATGCTTTTGGACTGTACATTACTGCTGGGGATATCACTGTGTTGTGGATTTTCATGTTAGTGTTCTCTGGGATCTATTTAGAACTGAACGTATCTGTGAGGGAATCCATGCATTTCATTCCCATTGCTATTATTTCCTTGATGTCCATTTTTATATTGTTGTCCGTGGTAAATACCAAGTATTTGAACTGGTGTAATCTCTTGAACCTCTTCCCATCTAGCTCACGAAATTCTTGCTGCTCTTGTCTTTTTCCTAATTGCATGAACTCTGTTTCGTCTTGATTCACTGTGAACCCTACCTTCCTGTGCATAATTGTCCACTTTCTGGTACATTCCTTTCAACTCATGCTTTGATTCACTTAGTAGTACTATGTCATTGGCATATGGCAGAAAATTGAAGTTACCATCCACCTGCACTTCAGCCCACTACTCTTGCCTACGCTCTTTTATTACATTCTCTAAAATGAAATTGAACAGAACACATGTGAGAGCTCCTTAGAAACGTACTGCTGCCTTTGACCCTTCCATACAAGCTTGCATTATTCTCACTAACTTCTCAGGGATTCTGAAATCATGCATTGCATTTTATAGGCTATTCCTGTGGATTCTGTCATATGCTGTAGATATCTGTATCAAATTCCCAGTGTTTTCCAAACATTTGTCTTCGTGTGAAAATGTGATCTATTGTCAAAGGGTTTGGTTGAAAGCCAGCTTGGTACTCCTGTATGTTGTGCTCTACTAATGTGTGCAATTTTCTGAGGATGACGATGGACAGTAGCTTATGCGTTACATTCAACAAGCTGATTCATCTGTAGTTACCACATTCCATTTTACTTCCCTTCTTGTATATTGGGCATATTATAGCCAATTTCCATTCTTCTGGCAGTGTCTCCTTCTCCAGTATGAACTGGATCAGTTTATATATCTTTAAGTGTAAGCTCTCACCTCCCTCCTTGATTAATTCTGAAGGTATTCTGTCCTCCTCTGGGGCTTTGCTGTTTCTGAGTCCTTGATTGTGATTTTCACGTCTTCCTCACTAACTTCCCATTCTTCTTCATCTTTCCTTTCCTCTGTAGTGTCTGCAGGTAACATCTTATCTGGGTCTGGGCGATTCAACAGTTCTGAGAAAAATTCTTTCCATCTTTCTACAGTTTTTTCATGGTCATTTATTACATTGCCATTCTCATCTCTAATGAAACAAGTTGGGATCTGAAATACACAATTCCGGTTTTTTATGTTTTGGAGCAATTGTCTTGGATTCTAGTTTTGACTCTCTGCTTCAACTTGTTCTATCAAACTGGTTATGTATTATATTCTCTTCTCTGTTCTTGGGATTATATTTGTCCTCCTTCTGGTATTGATAAACAGTTCCCTTTTCTGCTCATTCTCATCAAGAGCAATACTCTTTTTATTGGCTTATAGTTTGATTAAATTCTAACACACTGACAATACTATTTTTCATCTCCATATGCAACTTAGCATCACTCTCAATTGTTACTCTATTTAAGCACCAATCTGCTTTAATGTGTATATTAGGCTTTTTTGTATGAATAAATTTTTTCTAAAGTTTTCAAAGTATATTAACCTGTTGGAATTATTATTTTCTCTCCATCACAATAAAGTTTGTTAATTTTTGCTGTAACAATTGGAGTTAAAAATGCAATATAAAAACCAACCAATGCTACACTTTGAAAACTATCTCTTATAGGTACAGTTAGTCTTTTTTTTAGCACTGATAAATTATCACTCAGTTGTATTACTTAACTCATTTATTGGTAATTAAATGAAAACAAATTGGGATCCAAAAATAAGAATTTCAGAAAAGAAGTGAGAAAATAAACATAGTAAGTCATCACCTAATTCCATTAGATTTGCTATTATTCGCCCTAGTGGATGTGGTAAAACAACATTAATGATGGATAATTGTATTTTAGCACCAAGATGGTTAAATTGGGATAAAATTAATCATCTATACATTTTTTCATTAAGTTTGGATCATTCAAAGTATCAAGAATTTATTTAAAAATTTAAAAAAATTGAAGATAAATTAGATGCTGAAACAGCTACATGTATTAGTAGCAATGATGAAATTATACCATTACATGAGTGTAAAAATGATACAGTTGTAGTATTTGATGACTTTATATTGGAAAATCAAGATATTGTAAGAGAATATTTTACTAGAAGTAGACATAATGGAATAGATTGGTTTTATTTAGCTCAAATATATTCAGAGCTACCAATACAACTAGTCAAAGTCTCAACTTTTACATATCTTAGTCAAGATGACATAAATCTACTTCATATTTATCATGAATTTCTTGGTGGTGATTTAAGATATGACAAATTTAGAAATATGTATGGTAAATGTTGGAATGATTATTTTGGTTTTATAACAATAGACATGACATGTAAATCAAATGATGGTAAATACAGAGCACAAATTAAATATTTCCTAAGATATATATGTTATATCGATGCAATTGACAAGTAAAAGAAGGAATTTTAGTATTAGGTGATAACATATTGGAAGCTATTGAAGAAAATAGAGAGGTTGAAAAACAAATTGTTCCTTATACGTATCACCATTTGAAGAATTTAATAATATATCATCAATTAGACAATATTAAAGTCCACAGTGTGACTATCCTTTATGTCACGCTGAAATACAAAATTTATTACTGAAGTATTGAGAAAAGTTTTAATGTTAAAAATATATAAGTGGAAGAATGTTAGAATATATTAATCACAGTGAAGATAAAGTTTTTGAATTAAGACTTGTTAGTTCATTCAAATTTGTTGGTAAATCACTGGTAAAATTTGAAGGAGATATATTAACTGTTGGTGATAGGACATATGAGGGTACAGATGGATCAATGATTCTTTTAACTAAAGAACATATTACTATAGATGAGCATTATATTCTGATAAAAATCCAAATAAAATGAAATCGAGTAAAGAAGTTAGATACAATGATTTAATAAAAGAAACTGTTGAAATTTATTATTCAAACTTATCACAAAATATTCAAGATTGAGAAAAAGAAAAAAAATGGTGAAGTATTAATTAAAAATATACAGAAAAGCCAATTGAATGCGTTTGGTTAAGTAATGTTAGAGGTTTAAGTGATAGATTAACAGTAACCCATGGAGAAGAATTGGCTGTAAATAAAAACTATCATGATGAAAAAGTTGGCATAGTACAGATGTTAACAAATCTCATCATCAACCATCTGAAAGGAACTCCATACTCGATTACATCTGTAAATCATTTACCACATACATTTTGGGAAAATGGAAAATGTGGTGAAGGATTAGTAAATTGGGCTTTAAATAATTTACCAATGTCAGAGATGCATTTTCCAGTATGTTATTACTGTGGGCCAGTTACTAAGCTAGAAGACAGACTAGCATGTGGAGATAAAGGAGTTAATCGATTAGATGAAGCTTGCAAACAGCATGGTATAGCCTATAGAAGTAATAAAGACTTATAAAAAAGACACAAAGCAGATAAAGAGCTTCAATTAGCTGCAAAAGAAAGAATGCATGCTCCAGATGCTTCAGTTGGTGAAAACGCTGCAGCTACTGCAGATAGAGGAATAATGCATGGAAAAAGAAAACTGGGAATGGGACTTGACCTTGATGAGAATGGATGGGGTTTATAATTTTTGATTGTATAAATGAATAGTTTTGACACTGTTAAAAAAAATTTCTTCCTAGTGGTAAAATTAAAGCAACAGCAATTAAAATCAAAGCTAATAACGATCAACTGTACAGTATTGATCAGTTTTTAACTGAAGCACAAAAAAGAAAATGAGATAAGAAAATTTATTGATAACATTAGCAACTCCTGTTGTGAAACAAATATTGAATATCTAACCAAACAGGAAGAAGGATCTGGTTTCAATATACAGGAAGGTGATTTTCTACCACTACTGTTGGCAGCATTACCATATTTAACTACTACTGGTACACTAGCAGGTGGTGCTGCAGCAGTTGCAAATGCTGTTATGAATAAAATGAAATGTGGTAAAGAATTAGAAGAGCAAAAGGCACGTAATTTAGAAGTGGAAAAGAAAGGTACAGGGTTAAAAAACTTTGCAAAAAGTAATTGACAAGTATCCTAATGCACTAAGAACTTCAATTTAGAGAACCTTGTAAAGCAATTGAAAACTGAACTTGTTCATGGTGTATTTATGACTGTCGAGTTCCTTAATAAACTAAAAATTTTGCATGTGGAATCGCTAATTTAAATACATCTGATCATGTTGGTACACAATGAATATGTTACCATAGGAATAATTATAAAAAAAATTGTGTTTGACTCATTTGGTGGAAATATACCTCAACATATAGTTAATTATTTGAAGAAATATGATCTGTCCTATAAAAATGAGAAGATACAAAATTTTAATGAAGTAATATGTGACCATTTGTGTTTATTTGTATTAAAATTCAAAATGGTTATGAATTTGATGATATTTTGAATCTAATGAATGAACACTTTTTGAAATAAAGTAAGCAAACAAAGTGGTGAAAAACAAATCTAAAGAATTACAAAAAATAAAAAGATTTAGAATTGTAAATAGAAAATATAATTAAGCAATTTCAATAGGAATGAAGAAGCATTTTTAAAATAAGTAATGGTTATATTGATTTTAAAGGTAGAAGATTAGTAAACATAAAAGATCCTATAAATTGTTATCATACAGCTACCAAACAATACTTAGAGAAAGAATTTATTAGAAAACCTGAATAGACAAGCACTCAGTTAGAACACAATTCAATAACTATGTCACCAAAAAAAAACTTTATGAAAAAATTACGCAGTTTCATAATGATAACTATAACACATCTACATCTACATCCATACTCGGCAAGCAACGTGTGTTGGAGGGTACCTTGAGTACCTCTATCAGTTCTCCCTTCTATTCCAGTCTCGTATTGTTGTGGAAAGAAAGATAGTCGGTATGCCTCTGTGTGGGCTCTAATCTCTCTGATTTTATCCTCATGGTCTCTTTGCGAGATATATGTAGGAGGGAGCACTATATTGCTTGGCTCCTCAGTGAAGGTATGTTCTCGAAACTTCAACAAAAGCCCATATTGAGCTACTGAGTCTTCCACTGGAGTTTATTTATCATCTTCGTAACGCTTTCGCGATTACTAAATGATCCTGTAATGAAGCGCGCTGCTCTCTGTTGGATCTCCTCTATCTAACCCTGTCTGGTATGGATCCCTCACTGGTGAGCAATATTCAAGCAGTGGGCGAACAAGTGTATTGTAACCTACTTCCTTTGTTTTCGGATTGCATTTTCTTACGATTCTTCCAATGAATGTCAGTCTGGCATCCGCTTTACCGACGATCAACTTTACATGATCATTCCATTTTAAATCACTCCTAATGCCTACTCCCAGATAATTTATGGATTTAACTGCTTCCATTTGCTGACCTGCTATATTGTACCTAAATGATAAAGAGTATTTCTTTCTATGTATTCGCAGCACATTACTCTTGTCTACATTGAGACTCAGTTGCTATTCCCTGCACCATGCGTCAATTCGTTGCAGATCCTGCTGCATTTCAGTACAATTTTCCATTGTTACAACCTCTCTATATACCATAGCATCATCCGCAAAAAGCCTCAGTGAACTTCCGATGTTATCCACCAGGTCATTTATGTATATTGTGAATAGCAATGGTCCTACGACACTCCCCTGTGGCACACCTAAAATCACTCTTACTTTGGAAGACTCTCTCCATTGAGAATGACATGCTGCATTCTGTTATCTAGGAACTCTGCAATCGAATCACACAATTCGTCTGATAGTCCATATGCTCTGACTTTGTACATTAAACGACTGTGGGGAACTGTATTGAACGTCTTGCGGAAGTCAAGAAACATGGCACATACCTGGGAACCCGTGTCTATGGCGCTCTGAGTCTCGTAGACGAATAGCGCGAGCTGAGTTTCACACGATCGTCTTTTTCGAAACCCATGCTGATTCCTACAGAGTAGATTTCTACTCTCCAGAAAAGTCATTATACTCGAAGATAACACGTGTTGCAAAATTCTACAACTAATCGACATTAGAGATATAGGTATACAGTTCTGCACATCCGTTCGACGTCCATTCTTGAAAACGGGGATGACCTGTGCCCTTTTCCAATCCTTTGGAACTCTACGCTCTTCTAGAGACCTACAGCACACCGCTGCAAGAAGGGGGGCAAGTTCCTTCACGTACTCTGTGTAAAATCGAACTGGTATCCAATCAGTTCAAGCGGCCTTACGTCTTTTGAGCGATTTTGATTGTTTCTCTATCGCTCTGTCGTCTATATCGATATCTACCATTTTGTCATCTGTGTGACAATCTAGAGAAGGAACTACAGCCCAGTCCTCCTCTGTGAAACAGCTTTGGAAAAAGACATTTAGTATGTCGGCCTTTAGTCTGTCTTCCACCTACCACTTTGACATAAGACCAAAATTTCTTAGGATTTTCTGCCTAGTCAGTACATAGAACTTTACTTTCGAATTCATTGAACACCTCTCGCATAGCCCTCCTCACACAACATCTTGCTTCGCGTAATTTTTGTTTGTCTGCAAGGCTTTGCTGTGTTTATGTTTACTGTGAAGTTCCCTTTGCTTCCGCAGCAGTTTTGTAACTCGGTTGTTGTACCATAGTGGCTCTTTTCCATCTCGTCCAGTTTGGCACATACTCATCTAATGCATATTGTACAATGGTTTTGAACTTGTCCACTGATCGTCTACACTATCTATACTTGAGACGAAACTTTTGTGTTGAGCTGTCAAGTACTCTGAAATCTGCTTTTGTCACTTTTGCTAAACAGAAAAATCTTCCTACCTTTTTTAATATTTCTATTTACAGCTGAAATCATTGATGCAGTAACCGCTTTATGATCGATGATTCCCTGTTCTCCATTAACTGTTTCAAATAGTTTGGGTCTGTTTGTTACCAGAAGGTCTAATATGTTATCGCCAAGAATAAGTTCTCTGTTTAGCTGCTCAAGGTAGTTTTCAGATCATGCACGTAAAAAAATTTGACTGGATTCATTTTCCCTGCCACCCGTTATAAGCGTTTGAGTTTCTCAGTGTATAATGCCTATTGATGAAACAGTTAATAATCTGAAATCAGATTGTAATAAAGAATTTTGAATTTATAATAGTATCATGGTGCGTCTTAATAAATAAATAGAAAAGATAAAAGCTACTCTCATTGATCTAGAAAATAATGTACATGATTAATTAGAACTGTCATTACTTTTAATGATTCTATTGAGTGTCGGCAATGTTTATTTCCATATTGGATTATGGTCAAGGAAATTGTAATGTAGGTATATACAGAAATGGCTGTAGCAGTTGATCCTAAAAGCTTTAAAATGTCTATGTTTCCTCCATCAACACCTTTCACTGATCTTGCACAATGGAGATGAAAGTTTAATATTGAGTATGATGGGTCAAGTAAATTTAAACCTGTTAGAGTATTTATGTATTTGGTCACTTATTTACATTACTTGATTATGAATAACAGTTTTAAGCTATATAAATGGATCACATTCGGTGTTTTAAATGTAAAAAGTAATCCTCACAGAGAAACAACTAAAAATGGAAGACAAAGATTGAAAGTATTTGTTTAGTACGTAAAACTGTAAAGAGTAATTTTGTTAATAAGAATTTCTAGGTGAAGGTGTGAGTCATGAAGAAAAAATTAATGAATTGCATGAACTAATGAGAAAAAATTACAATAGAAGACAAGTTGTAGCTTCTCGAATAGATGATTTATGGCAAGCTGGTTTTGTTGAAATAGTAGCTGACGTCTTCGAAAAAATATTTAGAGATCTAGCTCCAAAAAATTTACAAATTGATAATGGAAAAGAACTCTACAATAACGATTTTAAACAGCTGTTGAAGAAATATAATATTAATCGTTATTCAACATTTAGTGAATTTAAAGCATCTGTTGTTGAAAGATTAAATAGAACACTTAAAGAAAAAATGTAGAAAAAGTTTTGCCATCAAGGAAACTAGAAGTGGATAGATACTGTTTCAAAATTAGGTGACGAATAGATCAACACAAAACATTAAAGTAAGAAAATGAAACCAATACAAGTTAATGAAAAAAATTTGTGACCCATTTGGGAGGTGCATCTAGCATCTCCAAAATTTCAAAAAGGATATAAAGTGATAATTAGTAAAGGAGTATTTGAAAACGATACCCTGCCAATTGGTTTACAGAGTAGAGTAGAAATTGAAGATGTTATATATTCAGATCCAAATACATATAAATTGAAAGATATTTAAAGGAATTTTTTATGAATACGAACCACTTAAAGCTATATATCCAGATGTATAACTTATAGAAAGTGGTAAGACAGAAAGGCGATGAAAATATATTAAATGGTTAGGATTTGATAATTCACATAGTAGTTGGATAAATAAAGGTAATGTTATTTTAGAAGAATGTTGGACTTTTGTTGTACATATAAATAATGAAGTTTGTACTTTAGTTATTTCTATGTTTTTGTTGAGGGTAGCTGTTCATTTGTGTTGTGTATAAAATGTATAAAATTAATTTTTATTTCTTTAACTTTGCACATTTTCCAATTTTTATCTGTTGTTTGTTTATGTTTCCAAAAGCAATTAATATCTTTTGTCTCATCAAAATTAGGACATGTTTGAGTTGAGAAGTCTTCATATATATGTTATTGTGAGTTGATGATTGTGAATGTTTTTTTATGTATACTGTGCAAACACTTTTACCACATTCACAGGGGACTTTTTCAAGTAACTTATCTTTGATTACTGCATAGTACTTTATCATATTCTTTGTAACATTGTTTACACATGTGTACATGTTTATCTCTTATATAGGGGTATAGATGATAACTGTCAATGGTTTTTTTTTCAGTTTTACAGTTCTTACATATCTTTTGGTTAACCATTTATTATATCAAAAATCTATATCATGACTTCTATTA
The DNA here is from genome assembly GCF_021461395.2 of Schistocerca americana. NCBI lineage: Eukaryota > Metazoa > Arthropoda > Insecta > Orthoptera > Acrididae > Schistocerca > Schistocerca americana. Next base: position 657,454,668 of record NC_060120.1, on the reverse strand, counting down.
TTCATACCATTACGCTTCATTTTTACTCCAGCAATCACATTATCATTTTCCCAACTGAGCTCTTTAGCATACTTGTGTGTTAAGGTAACTTTGTGTTAAGGTAACTTTGAACTGATTGTTATATGACAAAAAGGTTTTATAGCCATATTTTCTATTCATATTTTCTACATTTGTAATTTCACGTGATTGATTTGTATCAAGTTCAATTTAACTTAATTAATGGTATACATTTATTAATACTGTTGAGCTTTGCAACAATCTGATTTTTCTCCATTTGTATATCGAAAAGTAATCTTGAATCTTCTCTAATGGATTCATATTTAAAAATTCATGCTATGATTTAACATTTCTTTTTATATCTTCCATTTCAACGCTGTGATCAATGTTTAACTACTCTGCTGTATTTGCAATAAAATTTTTGTATGGTAAAGCTTTTCCTTTATAAACACTAGAAATAATTTCCTTATTCTTCCTTTATCAGCAATAGTAAACATCAGTACAACTGAATCATTATGACCAGTCCTCATAAATTTATAGAGCTTCTTAAGCAAATATTCTTCTCGATGTTTGCAATTGCTGAATGATTTAATTACAATAGGTGTATCTTCATCTTCAGGTTTATTGGATTCAAATAACTGTGGTATATCAATAATTTTAGCTCTTTGGAATTGTTGTAAAATTGGATTAATATTTTCTATTTCATTTTGTCTAGTACTGTTTTCTATTTCATTTTCCTTGTGCTGTTTTTTTTTCAAATAATATCAATTTTTCGGCCTTGATTAATACATTTTTTACAAATTGATCTTGGTTTACTTAATTTCTTTCCAAATTCATTTATATCCTTTGAGACACTACATTTACTACATTTCTTCACTAGATTGTTGTCCATTTATTATATTAAAAATCATAGGAATTTGTTGCCCATATTTTGTTGTCTATAATATTGTATACTTATAATGAAAAATATTCAAGCTTTTGTATTGCATTTTTAGTGTAATTATTAGTTGTGGTATTAATGAGCAATTTATTCCAAACAATGATAAATTCATTGTACCAGGTATTATTACCTTTCTTGTGAACTCTTTATACTCATAAAATGTATAATCTTTGAAAAAATACAAATACAACATGCCATTAATGTATCTAAATGCAGAAGTAATCTTGAAAATTTCTTCTTATAATTCCATGTGCCTTATACTTAAAATTATACTCTTCTAACTCAGCCCAGAAAGACTCATTAAAGACTAAACATATCCTACCTGATTATGTGTTGACTATTCCATTTAATTTAAAATTTTGTCATAAACAAGTATTCGATATTGGTTTTGGATATCCTGAAATTAATTGCAGTATGTGTAAATGCATCATGTAGATCATGTTGCCAACAAATATTACAATTTCATCACTAGGTCTCTGACTCTGATACATACCACTTATACTTTGTAGATAATGGGGTAAAAATGTCAACCAATTAGTTATTAACTGGGGTTTATCATCATCCATACCAAATTCTTATAAAAACATATAAACTCTCATTCATAAATAATAAGTGATCGATATGTTTATATCAATGTAATGGTTCAACTGGTGCAATTGGTATATAATGTTGTGTTGATGTTTATGTTGGTTTTGTAGGTGTTAGTGATACTACAACATACCAACTAGGAATAGCATCAATAGGATATTGAGATCACTGCAAATATGGACCATTGTAGTATGGATACGTTATTGATCCCTAAACATCTGCATGTTGTAAATCTAATGAATGACCAACTTCATGCACTAATACTTGAAATAAATTTATTTCATCTTTTGGTGTATTCTCATCAATTTTCAAGTACCACAGGTCTTCATCATCCATATCTATTTCTACTGGATCATTATTGATATGCATGCCCTAAGATGTCACCTTGACTGTCTAAATCTTTTGTATATTTTACACCACAGATTTTAAATCTATGTGACTGTCTTTTATTTGTAATTAAAATATCAGGGTACTTATTATCGTGGTCAAACTGAATATTAATGTAATTTTCCATAAACGAAATGCTGCATCTGTTACACGTAGTACCTTTTTGTTTGCACTTTTATAATGAAAACTTTATATTTTTCTTATTCCATTTGTATGTACTGGTACAATAACAATGAAATCCATCTTTTACAGCACACCTAGACTTATTCATAAAATTTAAAGTATCTTCATTTAATTGACAACTTATTTCATTATTATATTTTACTCGAAATAGCTTCAAAACCTCTATAAAAAGCTCATCACTCACTTGAGTATTTTCATTATCTGGTACACCCAAATAACCGAAATCATTTATGTATTTTATAGATTTACTCTTATCATCTGCAACTGCTATTTTCATAACCACCACTAGGAGAAGTAGCCTTGTTTATATATTTAAAATTCTTTTAATGACACCTACACATTGGACAAGAAGAATGATCTACAAACCATTTATCAACACATTTTGTGTGGAAGACATGATTACATATAGTTTTTACATACTGACGATCTTCATCAGTTAAATATATAGCGCAATCTGCTTCTGAAGATTCAATTATTTCATATCATCTTGTTGTTTTTTGTATAAATGATTCAGACAGTTTTTGATATTCTAAACTCTCAACCTAATTAACTTTATCTCTAAATTGTATAATAAAATATTCAGATAATTCTTGATGAAATGATATATAATACCAATCTACTTTGTCTTCGAATTCTCTTATAAAATCTTCAGATAATTTTTGACATACTGATATATCATTCCAATCAATTTCATCTTTAAACTCTGTTATACTTTTCAGATAGTTTTTGACATGTTGATACTGTCTCCCAATCTTGTTTATACTTAAATTCTCTTCTATAGTTTTGAGATAATTTTTGGTCACTTGATGTTTTATTCCAGTCCAATTTATCTTCAAATTCCCTGATAAAATCTTCAGATTGTCTTTGACATCTGGAGATTTCATTCCGATTAACTTCCTTTTTAAATTCTCTTATAAAGTTTTCAGATAATCTTTCACATCTTGATATAAATATCCAATATGTTTTATCTTCTAAATTATCTAATACAATTTTCAGACTATTGTTCATATTCTGATATTGCACATGAATCAATTTTTTCTTGAAATTCTCTTATGAATCCTTCAGATAAAATTGTATTCTTTGATATATGCCACCAGTCTGATATATGAAATGGATTTTCTTTTTTAATATAATCATCAAATGTAGTACTACATGTATCGTTTTCTGAATACAATTTACTTCACTGTTTTAAATTTCAATTTTTTCATATAAGATGTAAATCATTTTTATTCGTAATTAGATCAATTAGTTGTTGTATTTTTAGTTTAGAATAACTTTCAGTTCTTAATTCCTTTGCTTTATCTTTGAGAGCTTTTAAAGCATAATTTTTTCTTGTATTGGCAGTGTCGATAATAATCAATGAGTTGTTGTCTTTTTCATTTAGAATAACCTTTTAATCTTGGTTGCGTAGCTTTAGTTTTTAATTGGCTTACATTTAGAGTGTCCATTTACATGGTACGAAATCTTCAGGATTGTTATCCATTTATGTTATCTATCAATGATGAAAAACTTATGCAATTTTTGTAAATATAAAAGTGGCTCTTTCGAAAGGCCAATTTTTATATTGAACAATGATCTGACTGTTAAAATCAGTGATAAATGCTAGAAGAGATGACTTATTTTATAACTAAAAATGACCAATATTGGGAAGTGCGCCAGTACCTACAGCTTATACTACGAATGGGATAGGAATTTCTAGATTCTTTGTACGAAAATCAATGTTGGCTGAGAGCAGAATCATCTGCTCACAACTGATGTAATCTCAGCATCAGGAATGTGTTACCTGTCCAATACTCTCCTCAGTGGGCAAGGCGGATGGAAATCCAACAGCGCAAGTTCCTGACCATATGGTGATTACCAGAGTACCTCCAAGTCGAAATGTACACTTCAACACTCCACAACATAGGTGAGCAGTCGGGAATTTGGAACCTCTTTATCTGTGCACAAAATGTGGATCAGACTGCTCGGTATTTAGACGTTTCCCAGACCGTTATCAATTTACCCAAACTTTCGTTATCTGACGATGAGACATCTGAGCTTGCCAAGGGAGGAAATTTTGCTGTTAGTCCGCGTTTTGTGCCCACGGAAGAAATTATAGCCAGTGTAGAAGCAGGAACTCGCAGTGTGGATTCTGTAACAGCTGAAGAAATCCGTATAAAAAAAGTGAGAATGTTAGCCAATGCAAAACCCGCCGAAGAGTAATATAACTGTGGGTGAGGGAAGAGCTTTAAAACTCCTGAATGATGACGATAGTATTTTGATTCTCCCTGCTGACAAAGGAAGCACAACGGTGGTTATGGATGTGGCTGACTATGAGAGTAAAATTACTGATCTACTGGATCCGCAAGCATATAGGAGGCTGAATAAGCACCCCACTAACAACGTTCTTAAAATATGTGTCATGGTTAATAAAAAAGTCATCCATTGAAGAGAGTGTACAGAAAGGTCTCAGAAATTCGGTTTGCTTTACCACTGAGGCATCATGGATTACCCAAAATTCATAAAGAAAACGTGCCATTAAGACCGATACTAAGTGTCATTGGTTCGCCCACCTACTCGTTAGCCAAGTTTTTGACTACACTGTTAAAACCACATGTGGGCCGTTTGGGCTCTTATAAAAAGGAATTCGACACATTTCATCAGCAGATTGAATGGCGTAGTGGTCCATCCAGAGGACATATTGGTCAGTTTCGATGCGGTATCGCTGTTTACAATGGTTCCACTTAATGATGTATTGGTATAGCTGGATCGAATTTTTCCTGCTGATATTTCAGAACTGTTTAAGTGTTGTTTGACGACCACATACTTCAAGCCGAATGAAGAGTTTTATGAGCAAATGGATGGCGTGGCAATGGGAAGCCCCCTAAGTCCCGTAATTGCAAACTTCTTTATGGAGAAATTCGAAGAACAGGCCTTAGGTAATGCCAGCAAAAAACAAAATGTATGGTTCCGATACGTGGATGACACGTTTGTTGTTGTGGAGATATGGCAGGGACAAACTAAGCCGGTTCCACGAACATCTGAATAGTATAAACTCGAGATTTCATTTTACAATGGAGTAGGAGGTAGACGGAAAATTACATTTTCTCAATGTGCTTGTTTTTAGGAACGAAAATGGTAGTTTGGGCCACTCAGTATACCGCAAACCCACGCCCACGGACCGTTATTTGCACCAGGATTCGAACCACCACCCACAACAGAAGTGGGGTGTTATCAAGACGTTAGCGGACAGAGCTATACATATTTGTGAACCTGAGCTGCTCGACGCTGAGATGGAATATCTTCACAATGCACTAATGAAGAACGGATATTAGTCCGCCGAAATAAAACGTGTGTTGAGACAGCCATGCAGAAACCATAGTGACGTACAGGCTACTGCAAAATCTAAGGTTTTCCTGCCACTTCTTAAAAATGTAATGGAAAGAATAGGGAGGATCTTGACGAAGCGAAATATTACTGTAATTTACTAGCCCACCAGGAAGATACAGGAATACCTTAAGCCTGCCAAGGACGCTCGCAAGCCATTGGAAAAAGCTGGAGTGTATAGGATCCCATGCAGCTGTGGAGATGTTTATGTGGGTACCACTAAAACAACTGTTTCAAAACGTTTGGAAGAGCACAAGGGCAATTGTAGAAGAGGAGAAACGGAACGATCTGATGTTGCGGAGCCTGCAACCAACCAGGTAACCACCATATTCGTTTTGAGGAGACGCAAGTACTAGCGGCCACAAGCGGATATTATGAAAGGCTCTACAGGGAGGCAATCGAAATCGCCAAACATCCTAATAATTTCAATCGAAAGGAGGAGGGCGTGAAATTAAACGGTATATGGGTGCCGGTGTTGAAGAAGATGTGTACAATCCGTCCACCACTGGGTGATGGCAACGGCGATCAACGGCAGCGGACAGCGGCCAATTTCACTGACGTTCTCAAAACACGTGACGTCACGCCTCGGCGCTGGAGCGCGCGGACACGGAATTTAGCGGCAGTCAGCAGCGAGCCAGTAGGTGTGTTGGACCTTCCATCGAGCTACAGATCCCCTTAAAGACGTCCCCCCCAGACAGGGACGAGACGTTGGGAATTGACACACGGCATAATAGCCCAGATAATTATTATGGACAACAATCTACATTTTAGTGTAAGAAGAAGATACCAGGGAAACGATAATGTTGTTGTAAACAACGATAATGTTATTTAATCTGGATGAGCTGCAATTGTAAAGATACATAACAATTTTATACGTCAAATCATAAACTGTGAATGAAGTAATCGGTAACCATTTTATCAAACCCTAATACAGGTTTAGTAGAATCTTCTATATTTTCCCTGGCTAAAGAATTTAGTGTTATCAGATTACGAGCTGTGCTTGATAACTATAGAGTGCACTGGGTATGTTTGACCCTGTTGAAGGCTGTGTAAACGCTAACCAATAATTTTAAAAAAATACTATGCTGTACTCTATAGGAATTCAGTCCCATGTGATGTAAATTATTAGATAGCTTACAGAATGGTTGTTACACTCCATGTATCAGCGTTTTGCAATTTGTCTATTGCACAATAAGATTACATGGATGTTGACTGGTGTGTAAGTAAACCTTCTAGACAATCATGAATGACAGAAGATTATAAACTGTGTTCTGTCCGCACACTGTTTCAGTTAATTGTTTGCTAACAACATGGAGACTCAAACATTTTTCTTTAGGCTATTATCAGCAGCAGGTATATATTTCAAGGAACTCATGACACAAAGCAGCATTGGAACTATTTATTTACTACTGATTTCTATCTAAGACTATTGTCTGCTACCTCTATTAATGCTAAGAAACTCAAAATACAAAACGTCCTATACATAACACTAATATAAAATCATTAACACAACATTATAAATGGAGCAGTCACAACTAAAAAGGTACATTCTTAATGTTTAAGAAACTTCAAACGAGTTGGTTCACTAACAAAGTTCTTATGAATTGATGGGATCAACAGTGATTGAAGACTCCTCAAGGTGCATTAGCTGTTATGTTGTCCTTTAATGGGAACACTACCAGATTTGTAATGTTACTGATGCTCGTCAGGTGATGCACTTTCAATTAAAATACTATTTTCTTGACAGAATTTTATAAAAAGAGACTTTTTATAAAATTCTTAAAAATATTTGTCAAACATGCATTAGCTAATAAAACTGTTAAAACAATTTTCAGAAGCCATTAGAGACATGATTAGCCCTAAAACAATTGGGAAGCTACGATGTGCCCATACTTCAGTTGCAAATCAAAAATGTTGATATATTAGAGACCATTGTCAACATTAAAATTGGCAGTAAGTATCAGTAGATGAATGTAAAACAGAACATATGGGGTGATAAGACCCAGTGTTAAATATAATTACAGCCACTAACATCTATGGATAAAGCACGTAAAACACCATAATAATGTTCATGGCATGTGATGTCTGTGGGCTCTACAAAAGTAAATAACTGGACCTACCAAAAGTACTGATTCTTTTTAAGGATATGAAAACGGCAGCTGTTCGTTATGCCAGTGCTATGGACTGGCAGTTGGTGTTGTGCTAGAAGCTTGTATTGGAAGACATTCGTTCTGTAAACCAATGGCAACTGCCATAAAAGTAAAAGTAACGTGACTTACAAGAGGTTTTTCAGGGATACCTTAATAAAAAGCGTAAAATAAGAAAGCATTCCATAATACATGTTTGCTCAGCATGACTGTTGTAGACTGCATGAGGCAGACTGGATCTTTAGCAACCAAATCGGAATCAGTTTGTATTTTGGCAAAGAAGAACTGAAAATATCAAAATGTTAGACAGGATTGTGTATACACGTAATTCGTCAACAATTCAACTATGACATTGTATTCCAGTGTGGTGATAATAATATATATGTACATCATAAAAGTACAGAGGAACCCTATATATATATATATATATATATATATATATATATATATATATATATATATATATATAAAGTAAAACGCATTTCCTCTGCTTTTGTGACACATGCTTTAATAACAAATTGTTTGGGATAAATGAATCATGTTTTGTAGAATGGGTTCAACAGGTTATGCCAGTTCTAAATAGAAACAGTCATATGATCATGGCAGGACGTAATTAACCAGGTGTGCTAAAGCAATCGAAGTTTGTCGAAATGCTAGGAAGCCTAAGATTGGTCTGGGTATTCAAAGTGTGGGTGGGGGATTGCGTTATTGCTCCCATAATTTTCATTGCCTCTGGGATTGCTGGTATCGTCCCTTTACTTTCACTGGATAGAATTTTTAAGCTGTTCTTGAGACCCAAAATGTAATGCACACTTTCACAATGGTGTGTATTTACAGTAGTTTTTTAATTAAGCAGATTAAGATGTTCTTTAAATCATTTATGGAAACCATGGACAGTTTGCCTGATAAATTCGTTTTGACAGCCATTGCAAGAAATTGTGTACACAGCTGTGCCTTTGTAGTTGATAAAATGTGAACATTTTTTGTGTCTATACTTCGCCCATACATTTTTTGGACTGAAATATGCCACAATAATACTTTTTTTCTTTTTGCTGTCCTCCCAATCATTGTGATACTTATCCAAAGTATGGTATCCAGAGGTAGCTTGTTTTTCTTGTTATCCTTATTTATTGGTAGCAGGGTAGTGAAGAAGCTATTAGATTTTATTACAGCAGCGTTCTAGTTCTTCAGTTCTTCATTACTGATCCTACTTTATAAATCTGCATCAGATTTGTCGCACCAAGCAACAGATTGTATAGCTTTATATTCTTGATAAAATTATTCTCTAGAAAGAGGTACACCATGAAGTCTTAGTAATATGGTCTGAACACAATCTTTATACTTGTTGGGATGATATGAAGTCTGGTGTATGACTAACATGTCACATTTCGCATCAGGGCCTTTGATCATCAGAAACATATTGGTACAAAGCTATAATCTTCTCCCCATACAAAGGAAACCAGTGTACAAACTCATATTCATACTCTGTCTTATAAATGTTAGCTAAACGTATGCAAGGTGAGAACCCATGATCAACCCTTGTGTTTGTGTATAAGTTAAAAAATAGTTGTAACTCACGCTTTTTATTAAGATATCTCTGGAAAGAAGCTTTGGTAAATAACTTTGCTTTCACTTTTATTTCACTTGTCATTGGTTTACCACAATGCACATTACACAAATACAAAAACAATTTCCGATTTTAAGAAAATCTATTCGGAAATAAATAAAACATTTTAATGAACAGAGCATGACCAGAGGTGCACCTGTAAAGATATGAAACTGGTAGTTTTCCAAAAATCGACTACATAATAGCTAAAACAGCTTCAACAGTCTTCATTAATTGTGAATTCCATCAATTCATAAGAACTTTTTTTTAAGAAATGGACTGAAGATTCTGAAATATTAATAATCAGATGTTAATTAGAAAAACTGGCGAATACAAATCACATGTCACTTATTTAGGAACATGAAATCAGATTAGTCAACAGGCTGATGAACAATAGCAATGCAGTCAATAATTGTCCCATATGAACAATTATCATCACACTCAATCAGATATAGTCATACACAAAATATGCATTGAGGACATAACCTTAATAACCAAAGTACTCATAACCTCAAAAATGAAACCACAGAGTTATGTGATCAATATGAGCAGTAGCACGCAAGAATAATTTTAAAATAAAACAGTAATAATAAGAACCATTATAGCAAAGTCGAAAGTTATTAAATTGAGTAAAACCGTCTCAATTGCAACAGATGTTTATTATAGTTGTCAGCCGGTTTTGGTCTTTAATTTAGATCATCTTCAGGCCATAAGCATCATCATAGTGGGTGGTGGTATTGAATGGAGGAAGATCTGTAAAAACATGGACATCAACTGCTAACAGTCCTTGATTTTGCTGCCACCAGCAATTATTGTTGTGATTGAGACTGTTCACTGAATTTTAATATTTTGCACCTATCACTGTCAAATCTGTAGTGGAAAAAAAACTTTTTAAAATTTTAAAGATATACGTAACATGTGTACCAGAGCAGGATAATAAGATATTAAATTAATGACAGTTACCAAAACACTATTTTTATATATAAAATTGTCACATACATATTACTGTATATTATGTGTCTAATAAAAACAGAATGACAATAAGGTAAACTGTGACAAACGACTCTGAAAAAATTAAACAAAGGTGTCAATAGCATGATTATATACAATTTTCGATTATAATATGTCATACACTTCAGTATATAACATGTCCCACTGAACAAGGACTCAGAACAAAGGAAAGATCTGAGTTAGTGATAAAAATTGAAGTTTATAGTATATTACTAATAAACTTCATTATCATAGATACAAGAGAAACTAAACAGGTTTATCAATAAATGGTACATAGTGTAAAATAATCAATGACTTACTGAAGAGTCCCCTAACAATAGTACACAGAGGTGCTGTGAATACAAGTATTTCACATTAATTGTGAAACTTAAAAAATCTATCCTGATAGTCAACAGGAATAGAAGGGAAATACATATTCCCAAAACAACCAGCACACAACATCAAAATATGTCGCACTTAAAGGCCAATATGGATACGTCAGACTAACTTGTAGTGAACCTATTACAGTTATTTTAAAAAATGGAGAATCAGGGTAATCTGGCTTAAACAACTGAGCACTGTAATTATCGGAAGCAAAACATGTAACAAATAAATGAAAAATAAAGAAGTAGATTTAGGAAACTAACTGTAAATGTAGCAAATAAGAAACATTTAACAACAATTACCAGTCATAAATAATGTTAAATAGGATATCTAAGAGACTAGCAATGTTCAATAACGATGGGAGAAATCATCAGTGCAGGAACATAAATATACACTCCTGGAAATTGAAATAAGAACACCGTGAATTCATTGTCCCAGGAAGGGGAAACTTTATTGACACATTCCTGGGGTCAGATACATCACATGATCACACTGACAGAACCACAGGCATATAGACACAGGCAACAGAGCATGCACAATGTCGGCACTAGTACAGTGTATATCCGCCTTTCGCAGCAATGCAGGCTGCTATTCTCCCATGGAGACGATCGTAGAGATGCTGGATGTAGTCCTGTGGAACGGCTTGCCATGCCATTTCCACCTGGCGCCTCAGTTGGACCAGCGTTCGTGCTGGACCTGCAGACCGCGTGAGACGACGCTTCATCCAGTCCCAAACATGCTCAATGGGGGACAGATCCGGAGATCTTGCTGGCCAGGGTAGTTGACTTACACCTTCTAGAGCACGTTGGGTGGCACGGGATACATGCGGACGTGCATTGTCCTGTTGGAACAGCAAGTTCCCTTGCCGGTCTAGGAATGGTAGAACGATGGGTTCGATGACGGTTTGGACGTACCGTGCACTATTCAGTGTCCCCTCGACGATCACCAGTGATGTACGGCCAGTGTAGGAGATCGCTCCCCACACCATGATGCCGGGTGTTGGCCCTGTGTGCCTCGGTCGTATGCAGTCCTGATTGTGGCGCTCACCTGCACGGCGCCAAACACGCATACGACCATCATTGGCACCAAGATAGAAGCGACTCTCATCTCTGAAGACGACACGTCTCCATTCGTCCCTCCATTCACGCCTGTCGCGACACCACTGGAGGCGGGCTGCACGATGTTGGGGCGTGAGCAGAAGACGGCCTAACGGTGTGCGGGACCGTAGCCCAGCTTCATGGAGACGGTTGCGAATGGTCCTCGCCGATACCCCAGGAGCAACAGTGTCCCTAATTTGCTGGGAAGTGGCGGTGCGGTCCCCTACGGCACTGCGTAGGATCCTACGGTCTTGGCGTGCATCCGTGCGTCGCTGCGGTCCGGTCCCAGGTCGACGGGCACGTGCACCTTCCGCCGACCACTGGCGACAACATCGATGTACTGTGGAGACCTCACGCCCCACGTGTTGAGCAATTCGGCGGTACGTCCACCCGGCCTCCCGCATGCCCACTATACGCCCTCGCTCAAAGTCCATCAACTGCACATACGGTTCACGTCCACGCTGTCGCGGCATGCTACCAGTGTTAAAGACTGCGATGGAGCTCCGTATGCCACGGCAAACTGGCTGACACTGACGACGGCGGTGCACAAATGCTGGGCAGCTAGCGCCATTCGACGGCCAACACCGCGGTTCCTGGTGTGTCCGCTGTGCCGTGCGTGTGATCATTGCTTGTACAGCCCTCTCGCAGTGTCCGGAGCAAGTATGGTGGGTCTGACACACCGGTGTCAATGTGTTCTTTTTTCCATTTCCAGGAGTGTATTTGCACCACTGTAATCTCTGCTATTTTTACATCTGAATTTCCCATACTGCTTTGTCAAAACGTTCATCCTAGTTCTGCTAAACCCATATAAACGTATATCAGTATCAGCCATTCATTATACACTGAGGTGACAAAAGTCATCAGATACCTCCTAACATCGTGTCACACCTCGTTTTTTCCATTATAGTGCAGCAGATTGACATGACATAGACTCAAAAAGTTGTTGGACGTCCCCTGCAAAAACACTGAGCCATGCTGTCTCTGTAGCCGTCCATAGCTGCAAAAATGTTGTCATTGCAGGATGTTGTGCCTGAACTAGCCTCTCGATTATGTCCCGTGAATGTCTGATGGGACTCATTTCGAGCGATTTGGGTGGCAAAGTCATTCGCTGGAATTATCCAGACTGTTCTTCAAACCAGGTGAGAACAACTGCGATCTGGTGACATGATATCAGTGTCTTGGAACATAAAGTCTCCAAAAGACTTACACTCAGTAATCGGCTCAGGTGAAGCCCAGGCTCCAGTTTATTCCATGTAAACACACCATTCCATGATGGAGCCACCACCAGCGTGCACAGTGCCTTGTTGACAGTCTGGATCCACAAATTCGTGGGGCCTGCATGACACTTGAATCCTACCATCAACTCTTAGCAATGAAATCGGAATTTATTTGAACAGGCCACAGTTTTCCAGTCGTCTAGGGTAAAATCTGTGGAGAAAAAGAGAAACTGGAATACATCCAGTAAACAAATGAGGATGTAGGCTGCAAGTGCTAATTTAAGATGAAGAGGTTGGTACAGAAGAATAGTTCTTGGTGGGCTGCATTAAACCACTCAGAAGGCTAATGACATAAAAAAGGGGGTGGGGTTCAACCGATATGGTCAAGAGCTCAGGAGAGACGGCACTTGCGTCAGTTGTCTGCTGCTGTAGCCCATTAACCACAAATTTCTCCATGCTGGGCTATCGGATACATTTATTGTATGTACCACACTGCAGTCTGTTAGCACTGACAACTCCATGCAAACGCCAGTGCTCTCTGTCATTAAGTGATGGCTGTCAGCCATTACAATGTCCATGGTGAGAAATAATATCTGAAATTTTTTATTCTCCACACGCTCTTGACACAATGGATCTTGAAATATTGGTTTCCCTAATGATTTCTGAGATGGAATGTCCCACGTTTCTAGCTCCAACTACCATTCCACTTTCAAAGTGTGTTAATTCCCATCAGGCGGTGATAACCTCGTCAGAAACCTTTTCAAATGAATCACATAAATACAAATGACAGCCCTTTTATGCCCTTTGTACACAATACTACCATCATCTGTATCTCTGTATATCGCTGTACTATGACTTTTCTTACCTCAGGGTTGTGATCCCCACACTGGGGTAACTTCCAAGTTAAACAGTTTGCTACAAGTATATTGTTTTTTACTTAGAATTTTGTATACAAATGCTTGGGAGAGACTTGATGTCTGATTGGGAATGACATCTTCCATTAAAAGACAACTAATTATGTGCCACTAAATTTCGTGTGGCATAGGTGATTGAGGATACAGAATAACACTATGCTTAGAAAAGAAATGTGTAGCTTGGTATCATCTCATTAAATTCCCTGACTAAATATTATTTCCGCTTCAATTAATATGCACAGCTAAAAACATTTTAAGGTGTATGGCAGACCTTGGTAGCAGTAAATTATTAAGATGTTGGAATTTTCTGTAACAAGAAATCTTATTCATTAGGTCGCACCCTGAATCAGTGACTTTTTACTGAAAGCACCGAATTTGGTGTCAGAATAGATATGTATAACAGATGCTTTTAGGGTATCTGTTAGTATTCTTGGTTACACACAAGCAAACCGAATTGCAGCAATTTACCCCTTTTGACTCCATGTTGCAGCAAATTGCAAAAAGCAAATATTGGTGAGAAAAGCATATCAGTAAGTAGTAGAATTACTACACCCATTGCAAATTACAGCTGCATCACTGTGTGTTGTATGGAGAGCATATCAGAGCGATAAATACATTTTTGTTTAGAAAAGCTAGTGTTACCCCCATCTGTTTCAAAAGAAGTGGAGTCATTATAAGCAAAACAAACAATGGAAGGCTGGTAGTGCTGTGTAAATAATGAAATGGGGAATCGCTTACTTCGCTACTTGTAGCTACTATAGAAAATGCATTCTACAAAACTTGTTTTAAATGTGTAATATATAGTTCCTAACATGAATCTGTGACTCCAGAACTCCAGACAGCACTCCGGCACCAGCAATATTCAAGTAACTACATCAGTATGCGCACTTACAGACTGTAGGTTGATCCAACTGGAAAACTGGAACAAGCAGCCGACTAACCTCTGAAATGCACAAGAAAAATTGTTCGGTCAATCACCTCCAACCTTATAATCAAGCTTGTTTTCCCCATTCAGGTTCTCAACACCATGTATTAACCAGAGTCAGTTGGTAACAATGTCCATAGCTCGCTGGGCGAGATGTATTGTTCTCCTGAGAGAAACATCTCACAATAAAAGGACCTTGAGTCTAAGGCTTTAATAAATGTACAACTCAAAATGGCCTCCCTAAGTTGGAGCTTGGTGGTGTATAGTTGCACTGTGAGTAGATTGAGCACACTTGGCATCCTTTCAATAAATAACCTTTTCTTAGAAATTAATTATACTACATTATTTTTATAAAAATTAAATAACACGATTTTAATATTTAACATTTTATTCAGTGTTCAGTGTTCCATGGTCATGGAACAAACGATTACTATAAAATAATCAGAGCAAGAGTTCCAGATCTTGAAATTCATTATTATCATTTTTAAGCTTATACACTGCTTTATATCTCATTTCAATACCCCTCCTCCAAAAAACTGAAAATCCCGCCTTGTAGTTAATTTCAAATATCTGTCTGGCAAAATAATTTTAAATTCATTAACTAAACAAACACTGTTTTTCCTTGTTTCACAAATTTTATTACTAATGTTACTGCACAACCTAGGTTTAAGTTTATAAGCCCATTTTTAAGTACAATACTGATTCCCAAAGATGATAATGCATGGATAAACATGATAACAAGGCAAAGATAATCATCTCAACTTCTTAATCCATAGCTCAACATAAGATTACATCAGTGACCATTTTTAAAAAATCACATGTGTAGTTACAGAATTCAGCAACTACACTAACATGACAGGACTAAAATAATGGATCAGCCAAAAACTTTTTGTCTACTGAAGCACTGGGACCCAAAGTTTTGGTTCTATCCTGGGGTCACGATCTGATCTAAAATGGTGCTTGTTTAATAATAGGTGTGGGGATGTACACAGCTGTATTTTAATTTCTAAAATATTTTATTGCTTGAGTTTAGCCCCCTTTTCCTGTGTGTGTAGGACTTTACATCTATTATGTATCTATGGTTATCGTTCAGGCAATGTTCCACAAAGGCTGAATCAGGCTTCTTCAATCTCCAGCTTCTGTGATGTTCTTTGAGCCTGATGCAGATTGACCTCCCCCATCTGTCCAATGTAACAAGACTGACACTCACACGATGTGATGTTACAGAACCCAGTTTTTGTGATAGCTAGTTGTTTGTCTTTAACATTGAACAGGCAACTGAGTGACATAGAAAAACACCCTTTTACTTCAAAATATTACTTGTCCTACTTAATGCTTTTCCTATGAAAGGTTATCTGCAACCACTTCTCTACCAGTTTGTTTGCCTGATTCGCCTTAGTGGAACATTGCCTAACGAATAATTACAAATACATAACAGATGTAAAGTCCTACACACAGAGGAAAAGGAGGCTAAACTCAACCAATCCGAAATTTTGGAAATTGAAAGAGAGATTTGTATATCCAGACACCTGTTATTAAACTAGTAAATCCAATTCATTTACTCACCTCTTTTAGATGAGATCACAACCTCGGAATAGAAGTAAAACTTTGGGCCCCATTCTATTGGCAGATAAAAGGTTCTTGGATGATGTATAACTTTATTCCTGTGATGTTAGTGTAATTGCTGAATTGTGTAATTATGTATGTAATTTGTTAAAAAGTGGTCATCGATGTAACCTTACATTAAGCTATGGATCGACACCTTTTGAAGTTGAGATGATTATCTGTGCCTTGTCATCATGGTTATCTTTGCATTATCATCTTTGGGAATCACTAATGACTTGAAAATGGGCTTATAAGCCGAAACCTACGTTGTGCATTAATAATAAAATTTGTGAAACAAGGCGAAAAATCATTGTTTGTTTAGTTAGTTTACAATATTTCACGAAGAATCCACAGTTTATTGAATTAAAATGATTTTAAATTCATTATGCAGTTCCAAGCAAATTTTATCTCCACATCTAGTATTCAAGCATTCACAACTAATTATGTTGCATCAAACATTTACTAGTACCTCACTAATCTTTTTAAACAAATTAGTATTGTTGTCATTATTGAGGTTCTTCAGTAAGGCTTCCATCTATACAGAATAAAATTTATTAACAAAATTTGAAATCTGTAAGGTGCTGTATCATAATTTTCTAGAGCTAATCTTTTATCATACTGAAATGAGAATTCTGTCTTGACTCTTTTGTTTATTAAAGTTTTGCTATTTACATCTCTAGTTATTTTATGGAACTCTAATTGTATCTTTCATTTCACTTCATCCTCAATTAATCTTATCAGAGATATGAGAGTCAGCTTTTGAATATTCTAGTAGTTTAAAGTTACCCCTTTATTTTCATTTGTGTATTTTTATCATTTTTCTCAAAATAACTACGTTTAGGTCCAGTTGAAGCCCAATCTGTAATCCAGTTATTTCTTAATTCATATGTTTTTGGATAGGGTCTGCCTTTAGCTAAACACAATTTTATTTTTTAACCCAAACATGTTTCACTGCAGTTGCATCATCTTCAGTGGGCTTTTATTTTACAGCTGTTGAAGATAAAGACTGTTCTTTACTGTTTGTATACATGCAACTATTAATTTTTAAATTGTAATTATAGATATTTAAAAAAACACATGAAATTATTAATTCATACCTTTTTACCACATGGTGTGGTTTTTCTGATGTATAGTGTTTCTGATGTATAGTGTTTCTAGATTTGTTAACACCGACTATAGATTTAAGTGTTAGGAAGTCGTTTCTGAAAGTATTTGTATAGACTGTAGCCATATATGGAAGTGAAACACGGACGATTAATAATTTGGACAAGAAGAGAATAGAAGCCTTCTAAATGTGGTGCTACAGAAGAACGCTGAAGAATAGATGGGTAGATCACACAACTAATGAGGAGGTATTGAATAGGATTGGGGAGAAGAGGAGTTTGTGGCACAACTTGGCTCGAAGAAGGGATCAGTTGGTAGGACTTGTTCTGAGGCATCAAGGGATCACCAATTTAGCATTGGAGGGCAGTGTGGAGGGTAAAAATCGTAGAGGGAGACCAAGAGATGAATACACTAAGCAGATTCAAAAGAATGTAGGCTGCATTACATACGGGGCGATGAAGAAGCTTGCACAGGATAGAGTAGCATGGAGAGCTGCATCAAACCAGTCTCAGGACTGAAGCCCACAACAACAACAGTGTTTCTACAGTGACTATTTTGTTCCACAGTTTGTCGTCTGCAACCACTTACACCTTAAAGTAGATAAATTCTTTGAGGCAAAATTACGTTTTGAAAATTGTTATTCCTATGCCTGAAATTAATTAATTCTGTGTGTGGTGTGTGTGTGTGTGTGTGTGTGTGTGTGTGTGTGTGCGTGTTTACGTTATGTATCCCTTATGTCTTCCTCGTTTTCATCACTGTCAAACACTATATATTGAGCTGTCACTGTTTTACTGTTTACCAGCTGTAAAAACAAACATGGCTGACAGTGGAACAGTAGAATGAACAAAAACAAGATGGCTGACAGTGGAACAGTTTAAGATGTTCCTGGCAGTTGTTCTGAATCTTTCAGAGGTGTCTGCGCATTTTGTGTGTGGGGGGGGGGGGAGGGGGGGGATTGGGGGCTAAGAGTTCTAATTCATAGGCCCACTCACCTAGCATACAACATTATTCCTCAGTGTTTTCACCATTGTCTATATGTACTACACTGTCTGTTTCAAAATATATAACAGCTTTGCCTAGCTTATCTAACATCCTCAGGTGATCTGAGTCTTCCTTTTGATTTAATGAACTCTGCTATAAAAATATTTGTTGCTGTGTAACTTTCCAAATAATAAACCTAGAAACTGTACTTCATCTGAACCATGTTGTCATTAATAACAATTATTTGCATAGTATGCAATTGATCATTCACTAGAATCTCATAAAATTATTGTAAATATGAAATGTACTCAGTTTTACTCATATTTTGTCGTTGGTCATATTTTCTTCATGATAAATTAAGACATATCTCAGTAATAGCTCGTTTTCCTTGATTTTCTTTTATCTTATCAGAATCTAAGTTAATACTTTTTTTACATATTTGAAACACTTCTTACTAGTTTAAAACGCATTGAGCTAGTGTCCAATTTTATTTTTATAAAGTCTTTCACATTACTATAAATGAGAGGCTCCTTTTGTTTATAAAATTCTACGCTTTGTAGATATATAAAATATTATATTCTTTTCTGCAGCTTTATTAACCTCTTCAGTTGACTAATTTCCTATAAAACTTCTTTCATTATCTTTGTAATTAAATTTGTTTATTCTTCCCTTTACACATTTTACATATAGATGAATCAACAGTTTTTAATTTTTATTAGTCTTCATTTATGTGGGTGAAACAGGATGATACAAACCTCTGTGTCCCTCTACTTTACATTTTATAAGCCCATATCGTTTTTAGAATAAAATCACATCTTATATATTTTTGTCTGATGATCTACAGGATAATATTCTACTGCTGCATAAAGACTACATAGATAGATATGTTTTATTTTTGTGTTAACACCATCTGCTTTAGCTTCTAATTTTCTTTTATGGCTGTCATAAAAAGCATCTCTTGGATTTAATGGTTTGATGACTTCAGATAACAGTTTTAATTTCTTAAGATTTTTTATGGACTGCTGAATTAATCCAATTACATTTCCAAGTCTCACCAAAAAATATCCTGAATTTCGAATTTCTGTACTCTTAACAATGTCTTCATATTAATCATCCACCAATTCTCAACGTTTTTTCTTAATCATTTCAGCTTTAAATCATTTTTTACAACCATGCCGAAACCAGCAATGGTATTGATACATAGTATTGTTTTCTTTATCGAAGACTTCTGCTTTAACTCCATCTAAAGTAGTTTCTCTTTCATAGCATGAACACAATAATATTTGATATCAGGAATCGGTCCTATGTAATTTTAATTTTCCCATGTAATGAATAAATGTTGGAAGTGACTAATTAAACCTTCAAATTAAATGTTTCTGGATATTTACTAAGTTTCATTGTATACACTTGCTACTATTTATAATTTATAGGCCTAATTGTTTTATCTCAAATAATATAAATTTAGTTCCTGTATAGATACCATATGGGTTAATTATATTTTGAATACAGTACATCAGAATGAATTGTGAATCATAATCCTTAGCATAATAAGCTGTAAATATATGATCATTAAGTTTATTAGGTACCATCTATCTACAGAATAAATCTTTCACTGAAATTGTGAACCATTATCACATTTTAAATATGTATTTGTGTTTCTTGTTATGCTTCATAATCAAACAACAATTATTTTTCAGTAGAGGTACAAGAAGTTTTCTCCGGGGATACTTTTATACAACACTTAATCTCTTTTGCTGTAACTATAGTATTGCACTTCGAACAGTCAAAGGTATAATAATATTTTAATTCTCTGTTAACATTACAACCATTTTATTACCTTTTGGACAGCCTTTGACTACATATTTTTCACTAATTTTTTTTCAGATACACCATCTTTTTGTATTTTGTACTGCATATAACATTTATTACTTTTAATTTACGGATGAGAGCAAGGGGTAACTACAGCTGTAACTTTTTCCCGAGAGCATGCAGCTTTACTGTATGGTTAAATGATGATGGCGTCCTCTTTGGTAAAATATTCCGGAGGTAAAATAATCGCCCATTCGGATCACCAGACAGAGACTACTGAGGAGGACGTTGTTATCAGGAAAAAGAAAACTGACGTTCTACAAATCAGAGCGTGGAATGACAGATCCCTTAATCAGGCAGGTAGGTTAGAAAATTTAAAAAGGGAAATGGATACGTTAAAGTTAGATATAGTGGGAATTAGGGAAGTTTGGTGGCAGGAGGAACAAGACTTCTGGTCTGGGGAATACAGTGTTATAAATACAAAATCAAATATGGGTAATATTGGAGTAGGTCTACTAGTGAATAGGAATGCGGATAAGCTGTTACACACAGCATAGTGAATGCATTATTGTGGCCAAGATAGTTACAAAGCCCATACCTACCACAGTAGTACAAATTTATTTGCCTACTAGCTCTGCAGATGACGAAGAAATTGATGAAATGTATGATGAAATGAAAGAAATTTTTCAGATAGTGAAGGGAAACGAAACTTTAACAGTCATGGGTGACAGGAACTCGATAGTAGGAAAAGGAAGAGAAGGAAACGTGAATATGGAATGGGAGTAACGAATGGAAGAGGAAGCAACCTGGTCTAATTTTGTACAGAGCATAACTAAATCATAGCTAACACTTGGTTCAAGAATCACAAAAGAAGGTTGTATACATGAAAGAGGCCTGCCGATAGTTTAAGGTCTCAGATAGATTATATGATGGTAAGATAGAGAATCAGGAACCAGGTTTTATATTGTAAGACATTTTCAGGGGCAGATGTGGACTCTGACCACAATCTATTGGTTATGAACTGTAGATTAAAAATGAAGAAACTGCAAAAAGGTGGGAATTTGAGGAGATGGGACCTGGATAAACGGAAAGAACCAGAGGTTGTAGAGAGCTTCAGGGAGAGCATTATGGAACGATTGACAAGAATGGGGGAAAGAAATACAGTAGAAGAAGAATGGGTAGCTTTGAGAGACGAAATAGTGAAGGTAGCGGAGGATCAAGCAGGTAAAAAGACGAGGGCTAATAGAAATCCTTGGGTAACTGAAGAGATATTGAATTTAATTGTTAAAGGAGAAAATGTAAAACTGCAGTAAAGAAGCAGGCAAAAAGGAATACAAACGTCTGAAAAATGAGATCGACAGGAAGTGCAAAATGGCTAAGCAGGGATGGCTAGAAGCCAAATGTAAGGATATAGAGGCACATATCACTAGGGGTAAGATAGATACTGCCTACAGGAAAATTAAAGAGGCCTTTGGAGAAAAGAGAACCACATGCACGAATATAAAGAGATCAGATGGAAACCCAGTTCTAAGCTAAGAAGTGAAAGCAGAAGGGTGGAAGAAGTATATAGAGGGTGTATACAAGGATGATGAACGTGAGGACAATATTATAGAAATGAAGAGAATGTAGATGAAGATGAAATAGGAGCTATGATACTGTGTGAAGAGTTTGACAGAGCATTGAAAGACCTAAGTCGAAACAAGGCCCCAGGAGTATAAACGTTCCATTAGAACTACTGACAGTCTGGGACAGCCAGGCCCAACAAAAGTCTACCATCTACTGAGCAATACGTATGTATGAGACAGCCGATATACCCTCAGACTTCAAGAAGAATATAATAATTCCAATCCCAAAGA
This sequence comes from Schistocerca americana, assembly GCF_021461395.2. Lineage (NCBI taxonomy): Eukaryota > Metazoa > Arthropoda > Insecta > Orthoptera > Acrididae > Schistocerca > Schistocerca americana. The sequence continues at coordinate 657,432,572 of NC_060120.1, read as the reverse complement.
AAGCAGGTGTTGACAGATGTGAAAATTGCTGACTATCAGTTTAATAAGCCATGGCTGCATATTACTAACATGAATTCTTTACAGATGAAAGGAAAAACTGGTAGCAGCCGACCTCAGGGAAGATCAGTGTGGATTCCACACAAATGCTGGAACACGTTAGGCAATACTGACCCTATGACTTACCTTAGAAAATAGATTAAGGAAAGGCAAACCCACATTTCTAGCATTTGTAAACTTAGAGAAAGTTTTGACAGTGTTGACTGAAATACTCTCTTTCAAATTCTGAAGGTGGCAGGGGTAAAATACAGGGAGCAAAAGGCTATTTACAATTTGTACAGAAACCAGATGGCAGTTATAAGAGTCGAGGGGCATGACAGGGAAGCAGTGGTTGGGAAGGGAGTGAGACAGGGTTGTAGCCTCTCCCCATTGTTATTCAATCTGTATACTGAGCAGGCAGTAAAGGAAACAAAAGAAAAATCCGGAGTAGGTATTAAAATCCATGGAGAAGAAATAAAAACTTTGGGGTTCGCCGATGACATTGTAATTCTGTCAGAGACAGCAAAGGACTTGGAAGAGCAGTTGAACAGAATGGACAGTGTCTTGAAAGGAGGATATAAGATGGACATCAACAAAAGCAAAACGAGTGATGCTGAGGGAATTAGATTAGGAAATGAGATATTTAAAGTAGTAAATGAGTTTTGCTATTTGGAGAGCAAAATAACTGATATGGTCTAAGTAGAGAGGATATAAAATGTAGACTGGCAATGCCAAGGAAAGCGTTTCTGAAGAAGAGAAATTTTTTAACATCTAGTATCGATTTAAGTGTCAGGTCGTCGTTTCTGAAAGTATTTGTATGGAGTGTAGCCATATATGGAAGTGAAACATGGACGATAAATAGCTTAGACAAGAAGAGAATATAAGTTTTCGAAATGTGGTTCTACAGAAGAATGCTGAAGATTAGAGGGGTAGATTACATAACTAATGAGAAGCAATTGAATAGAATTGGAGAGAAGAGAAATTTGTGGCACAGGTTGACAAAAAGAAGGGATCAGTTGCTAGAGCATATTCCGAGGTACCAAGGGATCACCAATTTAGTATTGGAGGGCAGTGTGGAGGTTAAAAATCGTAGAAGGAGACCAAGAAATGAATACACTAAACAGATTCAGAAGGATGTATGTTGCAGTAGGTACTTGGAGATGAAGCATCTTGCACAGGATAGTGTAGCATGGAGAGCTGCATCAAACCTGTCTCTGGACTGAAGACCACAACAACAACAACAACTTTTAATTTCTACTTCTAGATTACAATTTCTACATATTTCAAAGCAATATTACGTTCTTTATATCTCAAACAAATCCTGTTAAATTCTTCACATTTATAAGCTATATCACAAACTTCTTGGTGATTCTTTAAGAATTCCTCATTATAACATTACCTATTACTTTTTTCACACTATGTTTCATTTTCCACAGTATTCTGTTCTGTGTCAGTGATAATATGCATTTTTCTGTCTATCTTGCATTTATGTTCGTTGTTGTTGTTATACATTTTGTTAAGTTTGTCACAATAATATGATCAGCCTAAGAATGCTGACATACCGTTAATTACACCAAAATGATTGTGATTTTTATTCAGATACATTTTTATCGCTTTCTCAGAACCATAAAGGATAACTGAATTGACATTTTAAGCACATACAAAATTTATTTGAGTATCTTGTAGTTTCTCAAATTTTTAATGTCAACTAGTTAAATCTATCTTTGTTGTATTTGCCTAATTGGTTACATAATATCCTGGTTAACTCTGTTTCAATTTGACATTTATCTCCTACTCTGATTTTCTTAATTTCACCATTAGTCAAATCTCTGTCTAAGATAAAATCGATGTGATATGTTAAGGCAACTATTATTGCTGTAGGTCAACACAAGTTACCACTATTATTAATTCTACTAATGCATCTTTTAATTTTCTTTAATATTAAATATAGTACTTACTATATCAATACATTCATAAGATGTTAATATATATCTATTTTTATTATATAAAACTTGAACAAATTCTTTGTAGTATTTGATGCTTTATATCCCGTAGAAGTTGGAGAAAACATCCCTGGATGTGCTGCTGTTTAATCAACTTATCTCCTTTTCTAATATTAATTCTCTTTTCACCTACTTCTGCCAAAGAATTAAGCCCTTTCGTTATATAATCTATTTTTTCACTGAGGGTAGCGAGTTTACTAATATTAGTAACATAGTAACATTAAAGACAATTTTATAGTCCAGAGACCAAGTTTTAAATTTTTCATTGAAGATAAATTTTATTTCTTTAATCCCAGATAAATCGTTTTTCGACTGTTTATTCTCTTTCTCTTGCTCAAATACTTTACTACTGAAGGATAAATTTGATCCAGTCTCACTAATTTTACTTTCCTCAGTAGCGCAGTTTTTTTTTAAATTATCATCACACTGTAAAAACTATTTATATTAGGTAAACGTTTTTGCCTTCTTTTAGTCTTTTCGAATAATTCGTGATTAAAAGGAAAATCTTGTAACATGGTTGAATTCATAAATACTGATTTCCCTAATTTACTGTAGCATCTAATACCAAGATTTTTAGCTATAGCGTTGAGTTCAGCTACTCCTATAATAGTGAGAGGTCATTTAGGAATAGATTAATTACATAATACAATTAAATTAATTAATTCATCTTTTCTTAATCTGTAGTATTAATTAATATAGTACTTCTACAATATTCATGAAGCTGGGCAATTGTCAATTGTGAAATTTTAGTCTCATATTTAATGTAAATAACTTTTATTAGGAATTTTAAGAAAGGCACAGCCAGAATTTTTATTTCAGTATGTTGTTGTGGTCTTCAGTCCTGAGACTGGTTTGATGCAGCTCTCCATGCTACTCTATCTGTGCAAGTTTCTTCATCTCCCAGTACCTACTGCAGCCTACATCCTTCTGAATCTGCTTAGTGTATTCATCTCTTAGTCTCCCTCTACGACTTTTACCCTCCACTCTGCCCTCCAATACTAAATTGCTAAATCTGTCATCCCCTGATGCCTCAGAACATGTCCTACCAACCGATCCCTTCTTCTAGTCAAGTTGTGCCACAAACTCCTCTTCTCCCCAATTCTATTCAGTACCTCCTCATTAGTTATGTGATCTACCCATCTAATCTTCAGCATCCTTCTGTAGCACCACTTTTCGAAAGCTTCTATTCTCTTCTTGTCCAAACTATTTATCGTCCATGTTTCACTTCCATACATGGCTAACCTATCCATTCCCCTTTTTAAATTTTCTAACCTACCTGCCCGATTAAGGGATCTGACATTCCACGCTCCAGTCCGTAGAACGCCAGTTTTCTTTCTCTTGATAACGACATCCTCTTGAGTAGTTCCAGCCCGGAGATCCAGAATATTTTACCCAAGAGGACGCCATCATCATTTAATCATACAGTAAAGCTGCATGCTTCATTTATATAAGATTCAATTTATTAAATTTTGAATTTCAATTATTTGATTCTTGAAACTTCAACATTTCCAGAACTTTACTACCTCTGATGTTTAAATTCTTATTTACTAATAAATCTAATGATTTAAGTAATTTTCTAGTACTTCTGTCTTATCTAAGCATGATGGTGGTTTGTCTTCATGTTATTTATTTCTTTATTATGATATTCCATATGCCATCATAAATCCCATTTCTTTCCTTAAAATCCCTGAGAATCTTGATGTATTCAGGTTATGTAACAAGATTAGCTAAGCCATTTACTAAACATTGTTTTGGAACTGCATTATAACCATTTACAGGATCTACCACTCACCTACCATTAAAATCAATATAACCTTTAGTTGCTTTAAAAATGCAACTGAATTAAATTTGAAATAAATTAATTACACTCTCTGTAATCTACAGGTCATAACTAATAGATTGTGGTCAGTGTCCACATCTGCCCCTGGAAATGTCTTACAATTTAAAACCTGGTTCCTAAATCTCTGTCTTACCATTATATAATCTATCTGATACCTTTTAGTATCTCCATGGTTATTCCATGTGTACAACCTTCTATGATGATTCTTAAACCAAGTGTTAGCTATGATTAAGTTGTGCTCTGTGCAAAATTCTACCAGGCGGCTTCCTCTTTCATTTCTTAGCCCCAATCCATATTCACCTACTACTAGTCATTTTAATCCCACACATGTATAATAAGAGCTCCAGTGTGAGCCAACATTATCAGATGTATCTAAATTAACTAGCCCAGATCCATTTTTTCTATGATGAATAATACATCAATCATAGAAACCCCATGGATGTGTTTGATTTTAAATTTTTTAGCAAGTTTTTGTATATCAAAATTATGTAATCTGTCAGGATATATATGAGTTATTTTCTGCAGTTTCTTTTATTCCAGAGCAAGCTTTCTTCTCCATTGCTAAATTATGCCTTTTTTGTTCTTCCAATTCTGTATCATCTTTATTCTTGTTCACTATTGCTTTTGCAATACCAGTTGCTCCACCAGCTAGTGAACCCATGGTAGTTAGATATGGCAATGCTATGAATAATAAAGGAAGAAAACACTCCTTCATGTTTTGTTAGACCTGAAGCTACTTTCTTTTTTGTTAGGTATTCCATTATTTTTTCACAAAAGATATATATAATGTTATGAGTAAATCACTACCAGTTTTTGCCTGTCTTTCTTCTTTGTGCATCAACTAAAAATTTATTATTATTGAGTTTTATTTAATTGATTTTTGTTTAATTTTCTCACTAAGTAGTAAAGTATAATCAATGCTGAAGCTATTCGTTTATATACATAAAAAAGTTCGTAAGTCACCAGCCATTATCGTTATCATCTAAACACATACCAATTTTTCTCTTTCCATACCTTATTTGCCTAACTGCAGTTATTGCTAATGTTTCTCCAATTGAAGCATCAGAAGCAATTTTCTTTTGAAGTTCTTTATGTGCCCCATGTCTGTTTTACACCTGTATTATCTATATATGCAACATCATGTTTTTTGCAAGTTTCATCTAGTGAATGTATTCATTGATTGCCTCTCGGTAATCTTTTTTCTAATGTTGTTCTTGGACCATAATAATTATAATCAGGGAGATACATTTCGAAAAGTAATATATTAATTAAAATATTAACTAATCCTTCTCTATATTTTTCAGTTTCCCAAAATGTGTATGGCAACTTATTCAAAAATCTAATCAAATATGGAATTCCTTTTGGATTGTTGAGAGTAAAAACACTAAATATATTTGCTAACTTGTGTGTTAGTCCCACATTTTCATTACGGTAAGTTTTATTTCTGGCTATTTCTTCTCCATGAATAAATGCTATTACATCGATTACATCTCTACCATCATTTATCCAAACACACTTAGTGGGTTTCTCCACAATTTTTTTTATTAAGCCTTCACCTAGTTTCTGATCTTCACTTTGCAATGAATCATCTAGATTTCTTTGCTTCAACGCAGGAAAATAATCATCACCGTTTTATTTTATCAAACTTTTTATTTATTACGATTCTTGATTTTATTTTGTTTGGATTATTATCGGAACCCAATGCCCCAGAATGGTACAATATATCTGCATAATATGATAAATCAGAACCAGTAAATCTTGTATTCGTGTCATCCATAGTAATCTGTTTTTTAGTTAAGAGATTCATTAGTCCATCTGTACCTTCATATGTCGTGTCACCAACTGTTAATTTACCTCTATCAAATTTTACTGTTAATTTACCAATGAATTTTAATCTAGCACCTGGTCTATCTTCACTATTGCTGATATATTCTAGCATTCTTTGGCATAGGTATTTATTTTGCTAACATCACCCTCCTTTATTTTTTTAACAGTGTCCTGAGCTTGAGCTGTCTTTTATCTATCTTTAACCTTTTATTCACATTTTGTCAATAAACGTTGCTATTCTGATTCATGTAGCACACTGTTCAATTTGTGATATGCCTCCAAATTATTCCTGATGGTGATGAGTGTGAGGAACAATTTGTTTTTTGTCTCTGTTTTCTTCAATACCCCCCCCCCCCCCCATGAACCATGGACCTTGCCGTTGGTGGGGAGGCTTGCGTGCCTCAGTGATACAGATAGCCGTACCGTAGGTGCAACTACAACGGAGGGGTATCTGTTGAGAGGCCAGACAAACGTGTGGTTCCTGAAGAGGGGCAGCAGCCTTTTCAGTAGTTGCAAGGGCAACAGTCTGGATGATTGACTGATCTGGCCTTGTAACAATAACCAAAACGGCCTTGCTGTGCTGGTACTGCGAACGGCTGAAAGCAAGGGGAAACTACAGCCATAATTTTTCCCGAGGGCATGCAGCTTTACTGTATGATTATACGATGATGGCGTCCTCTTGGGTAAAATATTCCGGAGGTAAAATAGTCCCCCATTCGGATCTCCAGGCGGGGACTACTCAAGAGGATGTCGTTATCAGGAGAAAGAAAACTGGCGTTCTACGGATCGGAGCGTGGAATGTCAGATCCCTTAATCGGGCAGGTAGGTTAGAAAATTTAAAAAGGGAAATGGATAGGTTGAAGGTAGATATAGTGGGAATTAGTCAAGTTCGGTGGCAGGAGGAACAAGACTTCTGGTCAGGTGACTACAGGGTTATAAACACAAAATCAAATAGGGGTAATGCAGGAGTAGCTTTAATAATGAATAGGAAAATAAGAATGCGGGTAAGCTACTACAAACAGCATAGTGAACGCATTATTGTGGCCAAGATAGATACGAAGCCCACACCTACTACAGTAGTACAAGTTTATATGCCAACTAGCTCTGCAGATGACGAAGAAATTGAAGAAATGTATGATGAAATAAAAGAAATTATTCAGATTGTGAAGGGAGACGAAAATTTAATAGTCATGGGTGACTGGAATTCGAGTGTAGGAAAAGGAAGAGAAGGAAACATAGTAGGTGAATATGGATTGGGGGGCAGAAATGAAAGAGGAAGCCGCCTGGTAGAATTTTGCACAGAGCACAACATAATCATAACTAACACTTGGTTTAAGAATCATGAAAGAAGGTTGTATACATGGAAGAACCCTGGAGATACTAAAAGGTATCAGATAGATTATATAATGGTAAGACAGAGATTTAGGAACCAGGTTTTAAATTGTAAGACATTTCCAGGGGCAGATGTGGACTCTGACCACAATCTATTGGTTATGACCTGTAGATTAAAACTGAAGAAACTGCAAAAAGGTGGGAATTTAAGGAGATGGGACCTGGATAAACTAAAAGAACCAGAGGTTGTACACAGATTCAGGGAGAGCATAAGGGAGCAATTGACTGGAATGGGGGAAATAAATACAGTAGAAGAAGAGTGGGTAGCTTTGAGGGATGAAATAGTGAAGGCAGCAGAGGATCAAGTAGGTAAAAAGACGAGGGCTAGTAGAAATCCTTGGGTAACAGAAGAAATATTGAATTTAATTGATGAAAGGAGAAAATATAAAAATGCAGTAAGTGAAACAGGCAAAAAGGAATACAAACGTCTCAAAAATGAGATCGACAGGAAGTGCAAAATGGCTAAGCAGGGATGGCTAGAGGACAAATGTAAAAATGTAGAGGCCTATCTCACTAGGGATAAGATAGATACCGCCTACAGGAAAATTAAAGAGACCTTTGGAGATAAGAGAACGACTTGTATGAATATCAAGAGCTCAGATGGAAACCCAGTTCTAAACAAAGAAAGGAAAGCAGAAAGGTGGAAGGAGTATATAGAGGGTCTATACAAGGGCGATGTACTTGAGGACAATATTATGGAAATGGAAGAGGATGTAGATGAAGATGAAATGGGAGATACGATACTGCGTGAAGAGTTTGACAGAGCACTGAAAGACCTGAGTCGAAACAAGGCCCCCGGAGTAGACAATATTCCATTGGAACTACTGACGGCCGTGGGAGAGCCAGTCCTGACAAAACTCTACCATCTGGTGAGCAAGATGTATGAAACAGGCGAAATACCCTCAGACTTCAAGAAGAATATAATAATTCCAATCCCAAAGAAAGCAGGTGTTGACAGATGTGAAATTTACCGAACTATCAGCTTAATAAGTCACAGCTGCGAAATACTAACACGAATTCTTTACAGACGAATGGAAAAACTAGTAGAAGCCAACCTCGGGGAAGATCAGTTTGGATTCCGTAGAAACACTGGAACACGTGAGGCAATACTGACCTTACGACTTATCTTAGAAGAAAGATTAAGAAAAGGCAAACCTACGTTTCTAGCATTTTTAGACTTTGGAGAAAGCTTTTGACAATGTTGACTGGAATACTCTCTTTCAAATTCTAAAGGTGGCAGGGGTAAAATACAGGGAGCGAAAGGCTATTTACAATTTGTACAGAAACCAGATAGCAGTTATAAGAGTCGAGGGACATGAAAGGGAAGCAGTGGTTGGGAAGGGAGTAAGACAGGGTTGTAGCCTCCCCCCGATGTTATTCAATCTTTATATTGAGCAAGCAGTAAAGGAAACAAAAGAAAAGTTCGGAGTAGGTATTAAAATTCATGGAGAAGAAATAAAAACTTTGAGGTTCGCCGATGACATTGTAATTCTGTCAGAGACAGCAAAGGACTTGGAAGAGCAGTTGAATGGAATGGACAGTGTCTTGAAAGGAGGATATAAGATGAACATCAACAAAAGCAAAACAAGGATAATGGAATGTAGTCTAATTAAGTCGGGTGATGCTGAGGGATTTAGATTAGGAAATGAGGCACTTAAAGTAGTAAAGAAGTTTTGCTATTTGGAGAGCAAAATAACTGATGATGGTCGAAGTAGAGAGGATATAAAATGTAGGCTGGCAATGGCAAGGAAAGCGTTTCTGAAGAAGAGAAATTTGTTAACATCCAGTATTGATTTAAGTGTCAGGAAGTCATTTCTGAAAGTATTCGTATGGAGTGTAGCCATGTATGGAAGTGAAACATGGACGATAAATAGTTTGGACAAGAAGAGAATAGAAGCTTTCGAAATGTGGTGCTACAGAAGAATGCAGAAGATTAGATGGGTAGATCACATAACTAATGAGGAAGTATTGAATAGGACTGGGGAGAAGAGAAGTTTGTGGCACAACTTGACCAGAAGAAGGGATCGGTTGGTAGGATATGTTCTGAGGCATCAAGGGATCACCAATTTAGTATTAGAGGGCAGCGTGGAGGGTAAAAATCGTAGAGGGAGACCAAGAGATGAATACACTAAGCAGATTCAAAAGAATGTAGGCTGCATTACATACGGGGCGATGAAGAAGCTTGCACAGGATAGAGTAGCATGGAGAGCTGCATCGAACCAGTCTCAGGACTGAAGACCACAATAACAACATTTCTTCAATAGCATTCACCATATTATTGCCAAATTCTTCAGTTCCTTCTTTAACTTTCTGACTGCATCAATAACGGGTTGGTTCAACTGGCTCTGAGCACTATGGCACTTAACATCTGAGGTCATCAGTCCCCTAGAACTTAGAACTACTTAAACTACTAACCTAAGGACATCACACACATCCATGCTCGAGGCAGGATTCGAACTGCAACCATAGCAGTCGCACGGTTCCAGACTGAAGCGCCTAGAACCGCTCGGCCACACCGGCCGGAAACAGGTTGGTCTTTTTTATATTTTTATATTCTATTCTTGGTTTTTTTCCATACAGTGGTACGCAGGTGTTGCATACTTGATTTTCGATATAGGCACTAGAATCGTTTCCAAAAGTTGTTATCCTTCTTCCATGGAATTTCACAGAAGTTCCTGAAAAATATATCCAGGTTGCCTGTTATTATAGAAGGGCGTGATGAAAAGTAATAACTCTGTTCTCAGTATCATTCTCAATATCGTTTGAGGTATTGCATGTCATACATACACTCCTGGAAATGGAAAAAAGAACACATTGACACCGGTGTGTCAGACCCACCATACTTGCTCCGGACACTGCGAGAGGGCTGTACAAGCAATGATCACACGCACGGCACAGCGGACACACCAGGAACCGCGGTGTTGGCCGTCGAATGGCGCTAGCTGCGCAGCATTTGTGCACCGCCGCCGTCAGTGTCAGCCAGTTTGCCGTGGCATACGGAGCTCCATCGCAGTCTTTAACACTGGTAGCATGCCGCGACAGCGTGGACGTGAACCGTATGTGCAGTTGACGGACTTTGAGCGAGGGCGTATAGTGGGCATGCGGGAGGCCGGGTGGACGTACCGCCGAATTGCTCAACACGTGGGGCGTGAGGTCTCCACAGTACATCGATGTTGTCGCCAGTGGTCGGCGGAAGGTGCACGTGCCCGTCGACCTGGGACCGGACCGCAGCGACGCACGGATGCACGCCATACCGTAGGATCCTACGCAGTGCCGTAGGTGACCGCACCGCCACTTCCCAGCAAATTAGGGACACTGTTGCTCCTGGGGTATCGGCGAGGACCATTCGCAACCGTCTCCATGAAGCTGGGCTACGGTCCCGCACACCGTTAGGCCGTCTTCCGCTCACGCCCCAACATCGTGCAGCCCGCCTCCAGTGGTGTCGCGACAGGCGTGAATGGAGGGACGAATGGAGACGTGTCGTCTTCAGCGATGAGAGTCGCTTCTGCCTTGGTGCCAATGATGGTCGTATGCGTGTTTGGCGCCGTGCAGGTGAGCGCCCCAATCAGGACTGCATACGACCGAGGCACACAGGGCCAACACCCGGCACCATGGTGTGGGGAGCGATCTCCTACACTGGCCGTACACCACTGGTGATCGTCGAGGGGACACTGAATAGTGCACGGTACGTCCAAACCGTCATCGAACCCATCGTTCTACCATTCCTAGACCGGCAAGGGAACTTGCTGTTCCAACAGGACAATGCACGTCCGCATGTATCCCGTGCCACCCAACGTGCTCTAGAAGGTGTAAGTCAACTATCCTGGCCAGCAAGATCTCCGGATCTGTCCCCCATTGAGCATGTTTGGGACTGGATGAAGCGTCGTCTCACGCGGTCTGCACGTCCAGCACGAACGCTGGTCCAACTGAGACGCCAGGTGGAAATGGCATGGCAAGCCGTTCCACAGGACTACATCCAGCATCTCCACGATCGTCTCCATGGGAGAATAGCAGCCTGCATTGCTGCGAAAGGTGGATATACACTGTACTAGTGCCGACATTGTGCATGCTCTGTTGCCTGTGTCTATGTGCCTGTGGTTCTGTCAATGTGATCATGTGATGTATCTGACCCCAGGAATGTGTCAATAAAGTTTCCCCTTCCTGGGACAATGAATTCACGGTGTTCTTATTTCAATTTCCAGGAGTGTATTACTCAGTCGACTTTCCCACTTTGCTGATACAAGCTGCAACCCTTTGTCGCTAGAGAGCTCCAAAATGTAGGTGTAACGAGGCAGTATGTAACAAAACTGTATCACTGTGTGCTGTAATCGAGTTTCTTTCTCATACAGCATGACAATACCAGACCACATACGAGTACTGCGTCATCTGCAACAATCTGACACCTTGGATTCACTGTCATCGATCATGCTCCATACAGTCCCAATATTTTCTCATACGGTTTTCATCTTTTCCAGAACTTAAAGATCACTTTCGAGGTCATCACTTTGATAGTGGTGAAGCAGCGCAAGCAGAGGTGAGGTTATTTCTTCATTAACAAAGTTAAACATTCTACAATGACGGTATCAGCAAACTAGTCTCTTGTTGGGTGAAATGTGTTCATTGCAATGGTGAATCTGTTCAGAAACCAATACGTAGGTATGAAGAATAAAGATGTAGAATGTTAATAGAGTTTGTCTTATTTAAAAATCTCTAAGAGTTTTTACATAAAAAATTCGGAGCCATTACTTTTCAGTATGCCCTCGTAAACTACCATTTCGGAACAGCCTGTCATGCTATCATAGGTCCCTGACCTTGGTGGTTGTATGAGAGCTACTGTCAAGTACGAATGAACATTTCTAATATACATTGGTTCTTAACTGTAATGCAGAAGTCATAGGAACCCAACAATTTCGTTGTGTGGAAGGGATTCATCACTATATAAAAACATTGATGCATTAGTATGTTGTTGGACGCTAGCCAAATTGTGATGTAGCAATTACAGAAAAAGAAATGCTGACAACTATAAATAAACTGAATTTCAAAATCATGAAGACGAAAATTGCGTACCGCTTATATCAAAAAGATTGCAGTTTTAATTGAATATATGTTAATGGTAAAAATATAGCGAAAGGCAGTACCATACATTACAACTCTGAAAGAGGACTGACGGGCATAGTGTAGATGATCTCCTTTTAGTATAGATTAGCTGCTGAGAGTATTACAAGACATTTAAAATGCATACATTTTTGTTCACTAAAATGAACCAGTGCTATTAAGCAAATTGGCTGCTGAAAGTCGTGCAGTCCTATATGGTAAAAAATTGTGACCTCAAGCCTGCATCGTATCCCTTGCACTCTCCCAAGCATTTACAGTATTTCACTCCATTTCTCTCTTCGTAGAGATGTTGTTTAGAACATGGTTCAAATGGTTCAAATGGCTCTGAGCACTATGGGACTTAACTGCTGTGGTCATCAGTCCCCTAGAACGTATAACTACTTAAACCTAACTAACCTAAGGACATCATACACAGCCATGGCCGAGGCAGGATTCGAACCTGTGACCGTAGCGATCGCGCGGTTCCAGACTGTAGCGCCTAGAAACCATCCGCCACTCCGGCCGGCTTAGAACATGGAACGTATTAAGCAATGTCAGAATGGAATGGTAGTGTTACATCGTGGTCGGGTTACGAAAGAATCACCGAGAATACTACACTCAATGCCCCAAAGTGGAACGCTCAAGATACCGCTTGCATTTCTCATACTCAACGCCTGTGATTCGACCTATAGAGACATTACATATTAGTGTCCGCCAGAATGTGACCAGATACTTCTGATCAGAGAGTGCAAGCAGAATTTAGATTGCACATCGCTAAGGTGGAAGCAGATTCGAGCTTTTGCACTTCATGAATAAGCTTTGAATACGTTTTCATGAATAAGTTTCTGTCACACCACTTTTTAGAGATGTCCATTGCTCTTCACCTGAACTGGTTGCTAAGCTGATCATTTCAGCAGTATCTATAGCCTCAGAAAACTTCAAGTGCATCTCTTCATTCCTTCGTATTTCCGTACCCCACTTTTCTGTACATTGAGTCATCACCCTACTCTATAATTGCTCCTGGGTATGCCTTACACTCCAATATCTGATTTGGGAATCTCTGCCTGGCCATAATGAAACCTAACTAGAATCTTCCCTTATCTCCCGGCCTTTGCCAAGTAACCACCTCCTCTTGTGATCTCTGAGCGGAGTATTCGCTATTACTAACCGATATTTACTGCTGAATTCAATTAGTCTTTCTACTCTCATTCCTAGAATCAAGCCCATATTCTCCTGTAACCCTTTCTTCTAGTCCTTACCGCACAACCGCATTCCAATCCTCCATGACTATTAGGTTTTCATCTCCCTTTACGAGCTGAATTACCCATTCAGTATTCTCACATACTTTCTCTGTCTCTTCATCTACCGCTTGCGACATCGGCATGTCTATACGAACTATTGTTGTTGGTGTTGGTTTGCTGTCGATTCTGGTGAAAACAAACCTATCCCTGGACTGCTGATAGCATCTCACTCTCTGTCCTATCCCCCTAGTCATAACGAATCCTATTCCCGTTATACAATTCTGTGCTGCTCTCTATGTTGCCCTACAGATCTTTTCATTTCACTTCACTGACCCCCACTATATCTAGAGTGAGCCTCTGCTGTTCCCGTTTCAGACTTTCTAGCTTCGCTGCCACTTTCAAGCATCTCACATTCCTTCGGACAAGCTTCTGTCCCCGACTAACAGAACGTTATTCTTTCTTTGGTTATTGAACCTTTTTTCCCATGGTTACCTGCCTGCTGGCAGTTCCCTCCTGGAGATCTGAACGGGGCACTACTCCGGATTCTTTTTCCACTGGAGGAATCATCGTGACACTTTTTCAGTTGCAGAGTACGTGTCTGTAATGCAGTGGTTTCTGTTGCCTTCAGCATCCTCATGTCGTTATCATTGCTGATTCTTCCACCTTTTAGGAGCAATTTCTCACCCTTAAGAGGAGGAGAATCTCTGTCCGCTTCTATGCACTCTTTGACAAGGCTATTGGTAAGACGATGGTGACTTCTTATGCCGGAAATCTTCTGCCACCATTGCCAATAATTTTAATTCAAATTGTGAACAGGGAGAGGGTTTCAACCCGGGACTGTGGACCTTTTGATTACGTACTAAAGCACAGCTACTTCCATCGTCTGTATAGGATACGCTTACATACCTGGCAGTCATTTTGTTCACATAGCGGCCCCAGCTATGTGACCAGTTTGTTTACGTTGGGGTCATATATTATACTTAGATGAAGATAAGAATGAAGTAGACGATTTTGGAAATGTTTAGCTTCGCACTAATGTATTGACCTATGATCTGATAATGTACGAGGGGGGAACCCCAAAAGCGGATTTTTGTTATAAAACTTTGAATAAATATAAAATCCCTTCAGCCAGCTTCAAAGTTCTCGCCATTAGATCTGACGCACTTGTCAAGTCTTTTTTTTTTTCATTGTTTGAATCTTGTCTGGAACTCTTCAACTTTCATACCGTCCAGTAAACATTGTAGTGCTGTTTCTACCGTCTCCACATCATCTTAACGTTTCCCCTTTGGCGTTTCTTTTTTTTTTTTTTTTCATCTGTAGGAGTAGGTAAAAGTCGCATGGGGCCAGATCTGGCGAATACGGAGGATGCTGAACGACAGACCATCCCTAAGATGGCAAATAGAGGCTCACCAATCATCTGATCGCCAAATCTCCAAGTGTTTCCACCGCACATCCTCTCGCAGACGTCTGATAACTTCCGGTTAAAAGCCTGTCCAGGGTTACAAATTCCCGATGCACAGTTCCACGAGTATCAAAATAGACAATGACCATAATCTTCCCATTAGGCCTTAAATGCCTTGCTTTTTTTTCTGGGACTTGGGACTCCTCCACTAGCTTGACGCTTGCTCGGTTTCTGGGTCACACCCATAACACTAACTCTCATAACTTGTAACGATTTTGTTCAAAAAGTTTGGATCACTTTCAGTCTCCGTTTTCACGTCCTGACAAACATTTACGTGCATGGTTTTTTTGCTCTTGTGTGAGAATTTTGTGGAACAAATTTAGCGGCAACACGTGTCATACGCAGACCCTCACTCAAAATCCGCTTTCACAAGCTCCACCTCACGCCTGTCTGTTTAAATTTGGTCGAACGTGAAACTACGATTCCCGTTGATTTTTGGCGGCTTTTTGTTTTCAATGTTTTCCTCGTTTCGCGATATGCATGGCGTCCTGAACGAGGTTGGTCTTCAACACTTATCTCTTCTGCTCAGTAATTATGCAAATGCTTTGTAATGTAGTTGTGCAGTACGATTTTTGTTTTGTATTGTTTCACCTAAAACCGCCAAGACAGAACGATGCTATAAAAAGCGTCAGCGGAATTAAATGACAATCGATGACACATCAAGTCGACCAGGTAAGGGGCATCTGGTACTCGTCAAGCAAACACAACGACTGAAGCAGCATTTAGTGGTGATCTGACTGAAATCATCACACACACACACACACACACACACACACACACACACACACAGTGAAACTTCTGGTTTTTGTCTGGGACAATGGCCAAGATCCAGATATAAAAATATAGCTCGTATTCCCAGTTCTGACCTAGGTTTTGTGGAGATCTGGAGGTTTCCCTTCGTTATCAAGCTAATGCCAGAACTGGAAATCCGTTCAAAATTTGGAGCCCATCTACTCCACACTCTCCTTATGCTCGCTGGGATGCTTGGCTAAAAACAGAAAAGCTCTCCGACAGCCTACCTCACTCTCATCAGTCAGAGAAACTTTCATATTTTATTATCAAGTTATTTCCGTTTCCTGCATTGCTTCCAAACCGCGTAGTACTGTATATTCTTAACTAAGGTCAAGCAAGAGAAACAATAACTTCTGCGACACAAGAAATGAGATAGCGTGAGGAGATTAGTTTTTTCAATCAAATATTGTTTAAAAGAAATTAATTCTACATTTAGAACAGAACTTGAAGAAACTAATATTTGGACCAGTCGACATCAGCTTTAATGATATTCCTTTGTTTACCGAAGTGCCACTCAGTGACTCTGGGGTGCATATCGGCTCCCTTTTCCTGCATGGTTTCACCAAGCTGTTTCATGGATGCTTGACCCAGATCTACTTTATGTACAACAGCGATTTCTTCGACCAGCTGGAAGGAGTCGCCATGGGGAGTCAGTTTGGTGGCTACCAGTTTCTTCATGGATCATTCGCAGACAGTTGTTGGACATGGTATCTAGTAACCATAAGGTCTGGTACAGGTACGTCAGCGTCACCTTCGTCTTATGGAACCATGACGAGGAACAGCTCGATGAGTTCCTACATCTCAACGCTCTCCATTCGAACATTACTTTTACTATGGAGGTATAAAAAGATCAATAAATATCCTTCCCAAGTATGCTGCTTACGAGGGATGGTGTGAACCTAGACCACAGCGTGTACCTGAAACCAACATGCATGGACCGATTCCTGCACAAACTTGTAAATTACCACCATAGTTAGATAAGAGGTGTGACTGATACGCTCAAAACGCACTCGAGACGAATATGTGAGCCGCAGCACCTCGGCAGCGAAATGCAACACATGAAATGCGTTATGAGGAACAATGGGTACTGCACCAGTTACGTAAGAAGTATATCACAAAACCCATCATCCTCAAAAGTGACACATCTCAAGATAGAATTGTCGGCCACAGCCTTTCTGCCATATCACATCAATACAGGTATATCTTTAAAACAGTGATGTGAGTACAAATCAGCGGCAGTTAATGAAATTTATATTTTTTAATCTGTTCTGTGGTGGTCATAACGTACCCCATCCATGGTAGTACATGTTATGGGAAACGCGATGGTACTGCTAAGGTTAATTCGCCAGTCATATTCGATATGGGGCCAGCATCCCTCGCCATCCCAGATGGGCGTTAAGATGCACAGTTACCCAGAAGGATCGAGCCCAATCTCATGCACGAATTTACCTGCCACCCGTGGACCATATACCTTTAAAAAAGTGATGACTGATAGTCTAAACGTCCTGAATCCCAGGTTAGAATCTCACCATTGTTGAAATTTTGAATAAAAATCATCAGCAACATCACCCTAAGACTTTCAGCAAAAGAAGTCGCCCTCGTTCTATCAATGACCTTGTCAAAGATGACAGAAAAGCGGACAGAGGTTCAGGGCACTCTGTTGGCCTTGGGGAGGGAAACTGCTCCTAATAACGCATGAATCAGCGGTGACCAATGACATGAGGATGCAGAAGGCAATACACTGCAATACAGACACATAATTTGTGTCTACAGGACATGTAGCCTGTAACTGAAAAAGTACCATGATGATATCTCCATTCAAAAAAAGATTCCTGACTAACCACCCATTCGAATCTCCGGGAGAGAGCTGCCATGGGGGTGGTGACCATGAGAAAAAAGAGTGAACAACCAACGAAACGGTAACGCTCTATGGGCCACGGAGTGGAATGTATGAAGGTTGAATATCATAGGGAAGCTTGAAAATCTCAAAAGAGAAATGCTAAGGCTCGATCTAGATGTAGCGGGGTCAGTGAAGGGAATTGGAAACAATGCAAGGAATTCTGGTCAGACGAGTATAGTGTAAAATCAACAGCAGCAGAAAATGGTATGAATAGGAGGGTAGGGCAGAGAGTGAGTTGCTACGAACAGTCCAGTGGTAGAGTTGTTCTCATCAGAACACCTTCACCAACAACAATAGTTCAAAGAAACGCGCCGACATGGGAATCAAAAGATGAAGATAAAGAATATGAGGAAACTACACGGCTGACTCTGTACGTAAAGGATGATGAAAAAATTAAAGGGCTGGGGGACTGGAATGCCGTTGTAGGGGAGGGAGTAGAAGAAAGGGTTACAGGAGAATACGAGCTTGCTACTAGGCATGAGAGAGGTGAAGGACTAATTGAATTCTCTAACAAGTTTCAGCTAGTAAAAGCGAGTACTCTTTTCAAGAATCAAAAGAGGAGGAGGTATACTTGGAAAAGGCCGGGTGATACAGGAAGATCTCAGTTAGATTACATCATGGTCAGACAGAGATTCCAAAATCAGATACTGGATTGTAAGGCGTACGCAGGAGCAGACATAGACTCAGATCGCAATATAGCAGTGAAGAAGAGTAGGCTGAAGTTTAAGAGAATAGTCAGGAAGAATCAAGACGCAAAGACATGGGATACGGAAGTACTAAGGAATCACGAGATACGCTTGAAGTTCTCAAAGGCTATAGATACAGCAATAAGGAATAGCTCAGTAGGCAGTAAAGTTGATGAGAATGAACATCTCGAAGCAGGTCAATCACAGAACTGGGACAGAAGAATGGTAGGTACCAGGAAGATAAGTGCGGAGAAAGAAGTGATTGTTGGAAGTACTGATTCGACACACAGAAAAGTCAAAACAACGTGAAATTAGAAGTAAGGCGGTAACATTAAGAATGCAATGAAAATTCCACTGTTCAATACAGAGGAGAGAGAGGATAAGTAGAATGAGTACACAAAAGATCTCTATGAGGGGGGGGGGGACTTGTCTCACGCCATGATAGAAGAAAATATTGCAGTCGATAGGGAAGAGATGTGGGATCAAGTATTAAAACGAGAATTTAAAAGTACTTCGAACGACTTAAGATCAAATTGTAAAATGGTGCAAGTTCTTGGAAATTCTGAGAACAATGGGAATAAGCTATAGGGAAAGAAAGGCAATGTAAAATATGTACAGTACAAGAATCAAGAGGGAAGAATAGGAGTACAGAATATGGCTTAAGAGTAAATGGAAGAAAGAGGAAAGTGATGATAAGCAGCAGAAACAAGAACAGCGAGAAACTGGGGATAACAAAGTAGATAAAGTTAAGGGATTCATTTACCTAGGTAGTAAAATAACCAATGACGGATGGAGCAACGTGGACATGAGAAGCAGGCTAGCACAGGCAAAAACGGCATACTTGACCACGAGAAATCAACTATATCAAACATAGGCCATAATCTGAGGAGAAACTTCTGAGAATGGACGTTAGAGCTCAGCATTGCATGGTAGTGAAAAATGAACTGTGAGAAAACAAGAACAAAAGAGGATCAAAGCATTTGAGATGTGGTGTTACAGAAGAATGTTGAAAATTAGGTGGACTGATAATGTAAGGAATGAGGAGATTCTCTTAGAATCGGCGAGGAAAGGAATGTATGGAAAACACTGACAACAAGAAGGGACAAGATGTTAGGACATCTGTTAAGACATTAAGGGATAACTTCCGTGCTAGCTAGTAGAGTGAGCTGTATAGGGTAAAAACTGTAGAGGAAGACAGAGAGTGGAATTCGTCCAGCAGTTAATTGAGGACTCAGGTTGCAAGTACTACTCTGAGATGAAAAGGTTGGCAGAGGAGAAAAGTCCGTGGCGGGCTGCATCAGACGATCGAAAGACATGACTCAAAAACATATTAAATAAATAAATAAATAAAAATTATGGTTCACATTTCATATCACACTAAGCAGACACCGTAGGTTACATAACAACGCACGCAAAAGGCATACGCCCTCTGTTCATATATTTATTGAGACGAGACTTCGGACTTCTTCCGAAGGCTATAGAAGAAACAAGTCAGGGAGATCCTGGGAACTATAAAATCATGTGTAAACCTCAAAGAAAGTCTGAACGTCTAGTTTAATCGTATCGCTTTTAACATGTGTTTGTAATTTGCTTTTCCTTATAAGTTATACAATAAGACTAAACTGGTGCACAACAATTTTGCATGAATTATATCACCGTATTATTACGTCATATTCGAAGCAAGGAGGTACAGTTTTTACTAAGAACAAGAATGAATTTTCAGTGCTAATACTTTTAAATTGGTACATTTACAACAATTAACGTAATTGACAACTGCAGTCATTGTGTAGTAGCAACGTTTTTCAGTAAGCGTACTACGACAAATACTTTTGGAGTAGCATGTACAAAAGACGTAATTCAGGGTCTGAACTTAGCAAAGAAAGGGAAAGTAAATAACCATGACACTCAGAGAATTTATGTACCTATGGAAAGCCTCCAATAACGCAAGTTGAAGAAAGACGCTCCAAATCATAACAAAAATAGACGGAAAGTAAATAGGGAAAATGATAATCCATAAAATCCACGTGAAATAGAAAATAGAAGTCACGTTATTAAAAAAATGAAATAAAACTTAAGGAGTGCAGGAAGCTCTAGCGGAACAGATATCAACGGTAAAGCTGTCGGTCGACACGTCCCTTGTGCCCAACGACGCGGTAATCGAATTTCGTAGAGTGGAATTAACTGTAGATTTAGGAGAATATATGGATTAAGGATAAATGAACGTAAGATATCAATAATGTTTTTTACTGACAGGATACTTACATAATTTCGTAACCAGTGAAAACAAGTAGAAGTGAATGATTTCCCCTATTTGGGAAGCTAGGCTACTGAAGGTAATAGAATTAGGAATTGACTTAGTATAGGTTAACAAAACTCATTCGATAAATGTCGGCACTGATTTTAAGTTTCTTGGTATGTACTTCCGTAACACAGTATTGTATGGAATTTAAGTGTCGACCATAGGAAATATGGAGAAGAGAATACTTTGAATGTGGAAATGTAGGACACTGTTAAAAAATTTTGTGGGTCGATAAATGTTAATTTAAGAGGCCCTAGAGATAACAGGCGAGCAAAGAAGTCTGCGAAAAATAGCTGATACGTAAAAGGTGCTGGAAGGGGCTTTAAAGGGGAAAGTTGTATGGACCATAAAGACTAAAATAAGTAAAACGTAATGATAATGTTGCGTGTAACAGTTAACTTTAAATTAAAATGTTAGCACAACACAGGAAGAGAAGACGAAAGACCCATCAAACCAGTTTAGAGTATAACAAGTAAAATATCTTCCTTAAACTAAATTGTATCAACTGACTTAACTTTAGTTCTCTAGTGGTCATATATGGAAGCAGAATCGGAAATTCGTAACGTGAACTCAAGAAAAATAGCGTTGTAACGATCGCCTTCAGCCACCTAAAGTGTATAAATTACGTTTCTCTCGATGCAATTTCATGGCACAAAATTTGATTGTTATAATGGGTAGAACAGCAATTCTAAATTCCTGTAGTACTTAAGCAACAAAAGTTTAAAAAAAATTAATACAAATAGAATACAGTAGGACGTATTTCTATGAGTTAAATCAGACACTCACGTTTAATGACAAACAGAGTCAACGATCTGTTCTTCGCTTTACACGAGCTTCCTTAGTACTCCTCTAAATGTGGATGTAGAACAGACGTACGAAACTATCAAAGAAAATCCATGGTTTTCGGTACCACTGGAAGAGAAAGTCTGCAATGAATGCTGCTATTGCCGTAGTGTGTCTGTGCCTCTGCACTGCGTATTTTAACAGAAAAGCACGGAGCGACGTGTCACTTTATCACTGTTTGACATAGCCTAGAAGGTACTGATAACAGGTTAAACGTGTTCTAAGACGTCCTTGTGGCACGATATCTCTCTGTCTCTCTCTCAAACACACTCTCTCCCTGTCTCTCATACAGATATACAGACACGCGACACACACACACACACACTCACTCACTCACTCTCTCTCCCTCTCTCTCAACCACAACATTCAATAAGTAATGTATTTGTATGAACCGTTTCTATATCCTATCTTCAGAAAACTGAGCGCAGTAGATATTATCGAAATGTTCTCATGCACAAAAGGAAAATATTGTAGACTTGTAAACATATGGTGGGTACAATGGCATATTTGTCTGCTTTATGAAGAGACGCTGTTATGGTTCCATCAATCGTAAATAGTTTCACATGAGATGCTGCTCATTCTTGTTCTCCAAAGCAGAGAGGGGCTTAGAGTACTACCGTACTAAGATCGACAGTCGGTTTGAGACCTACATTACTGGAATTCCTAAGCAGACCAACGATTACCTACAAGCAACGAGTGTTCAAGTCCAAGATGCCGAATTTCTAGCGATTATCGAATTTCTTGTAAAAAAAACTTGTTGAAAAAATGCTCAAATGTTTTGTGAAATCATAGTAATAAAGTAAGAAATAAAATACATCAAACATACATTTGTCGCGCCTTTGAATGATGCTTGAAATCATGTACTTCTTCTGTCGGGAAAACTGAGTGAGCAAGAATAATGATGGCGGAAGCACTTGTGAAGGAGACATTACTTCTTGCGGCACACACATTCTCTTTCTGGTTATTTGAAGGATTCTCTATTAAAACAGTTTTGAGACTGACAAATTGTTGGAGCCTTCTTATCCCCTCGGTCATGATGGAAATACGTCAAGGCCACTTAACAGCGGACTGCACGGCCTACATAATCCATGAGATTGATTTCCTGCAGGATTCTTCGCAAATCTTAGGAGTTAAACATTGTATGTTAAATTCTCAATTGGCACCTCATTATCTGTACTTGCGTATAAAAGTCTTATGTCAAAATGTGTGTCAAATGGTTCTTTAGTCTATTTTATTTGTTGCTACAAAAATTATTTTACGAAACATTTGACCTTATCAAATTTATTTTTATTTTCAAATTTTGTTCAGAAAGCATGAAATACAATGTATTTAAGTAGCGTTCGGTATCCTATCGTTATTAAGAGTATGTAGATCAAGAAAAAGTGGAGAAGTTTTAGTTTAAGCTGTGATGATTCATAGCACCTTGCGCATAATTTTCCATCATCATCGACAGACATTTTCTACCAGCAGGTTGCGGATTCTTTCGTTACCTGCACATCATATGAAAATATGTGGAAACAATTAGCGATTACAAACGCAGCAAGACCAAGTGAAAAAAGTGTCAATGCTGGCAAAGATTTTATCACTACCCTTTCAGTTAACTCCACATTTCTCTTTTCCGTTCTCGGTTCTTACCGCGCACTTCTCTGCCTTTACTGTTGCTGCAAGACCTTCCACGATAAGGAGGCGTCTTTGGTGGTCGACCAGGCTTGCACACCTCAGGTGTTGCTGTAGTTGAGATCACAGTCTAACGTAACAGCGGGGACACTCACTGCTGCAAAAGTTGTTACTGTTTGACAGATGGAGCGACACTAACGCTCCAAGCGGCAAGTAGGATGAACGTCAGACGTGTCGTAAGCATAATGTTTGTTTTGCATCCATTTCCTAGCTAATTTACGAAATATTTGAGTTATTTTCTTGCCTCCAAGGGTTTGTGTAGAATAAAAAGGCATATATGTTTCTAAAACTTATTGTAAAATAGGCACAAGTATGGACAAAAACCATGAATCGAGTGGCAAGGTACAACACATTCGTAGCGAAACACTTGTGACATTGGTTAGAATTGCAGCCTTCCACGTTGATATCAAAAGAATAGAAACACACTGATTCACACATAAGAAGCGCAGACATGTACCGCTACATGCAAAAGCGATCGACAGCTCATTTATCGATCTGTAGGCCTACTGTGTTTGGCATTGTGGCCTGTTGTCTCAAGTACGACCTTCATCTTTATATTATTCTAAGTGGGGCAAGCAACTGCCAAATAGTGGGAGAAATATGTTTAAAACATTATGATGAGCTGATTATATGACATTTCACGCAAAACCAAATATTTGAATGATTTTCAATCTGGCAGTGAACAAGGTGCTAACAAAATAATGTCATCACACGAAGGAAGCAAGGACAACTAAATAATTAACAACAGAAGTGAATGAAATATATACCAAACATTACGCATTTGGAAGACAAGAATAACTGTACTTAATCTGACCAATTCATTGTCAAAGCAGGTCTGTGTTGACGATTCACACGAATCTGGCACTGATACATGGAGAGTTGAACTGGCTGCTTCTGTATCATTGGACTGTTTTACAGCTTTAGATGGAATGTCGAATCTTTCTGACAGTTTCCTCTTCATCGTCAGCGACGGTGGCTTATTTGGGATGTCAAACGGCGTGGGTACTGCATTCCACACGAGTTTATTATTGTCTGCGTTCATGAACTGGTTTTGTTCGAAATGTAGCGAACAAAACGTAATATTATTATACAGATAAATTGGGTCTATTTTCACAAGGTCTGCTTGTCTGCTATTAACTAGTCATTTTCTGCCCCTAAAACGAAACATTAATCATTAATACATCTGCAGTTTGCAAGTGAATCCTGACGATACAGTTTAGTAACATGATGGTATATACCTCTCAGGATCCTTAGGAAACCTAAAAAAAAGTCAGCTGTGGTGTCTTCTTCCTGTTGTTGCTGCAATTTATTGCGCTACAAACGATCCCGCTCGTAAAAACCATTGTAGAAATCAAAATAAACAACCACTATTCGGAGTATTCGCTTTCACGATCGCGCCGAACTCACAGTTTAAGTTCCTGGCCGCTTGGGGCACTGCTGGCGCGGTAGGCAACAAAATTGAGGTGAAGTGTCGCGACTGTTATGTTAGACTGTGGTTGAGACGGCGTAGGAAAATCGCAGCGATGTTGCCAGCTTTCAGCTGCGATGCGCCAGTAGCTGTAGGCGAAAACAGTAGCCGCCTATGGAGCTGTAGATTTATGAACTGATTGGAAGGAAACATCTTTGATAGTTAAATATCACTCCGAAGCAACTCTTTATAAGGAAGGGGCTAGGCCTTGAAGACATGAGTGCTTTGAGACCTCTTTTACGTAAACGAAGTATTTTAATGTTCCTTCAAATCAGTGAATAGCATTTTCTTAAGTAGCCTGATCTCTTTAAATCAATTAAATCCTTTTTTGCAAGACCAGATTTCACATTGGTCAATTTGATACCCCATTTGTCCCTGTCCTACTCTTCATCTGGTTTTAAAAATTATGGACAAAAACTCATTGTATAATTTATAGAGTGGTCTACTGCATACCTTCCCAGTGGTCAACACTATAGTGATATGAGTGTTTATGTTTATGTCTAACTCTTCTTGATTGTAACTGTGTTCACGTACCCCTTCTCCTGCTCACTGGTCAGCACTAGGACACACTGTCTATCAAGCACTGACATAAGTGCGCTTATGTAAAGAGAAGATAAAGGCACGCCCCCACGCTACGCGTCGATAACGCCCCCTGGACAGCATGCATATAGGTCGCTGCCGTCGACCGAGCTGTCTCAATCGCTCAATCTATGTCAGTACCTAAGTACGTCGCGTCAGGACTCAGTTCACATTGCATCTCAATACGTCGCACTGTGCTCTAGTCTTCCACAGTGGTAGTCGTCACCTGACACCTTAGCTAACTGTGAGGGAACTGTAGTCATTGTATACAGTTGTGATATGGACACAGACAAGATTCAAGAACTTCACTAAAGTGCTCAACTGGTTCTCGTAGTAAAGGGTATTTTAACCACGTGTGCATTTTCTATTGTAGTGAAACCAGGCACCCACCTGTCACACTACCCACTTCTCATCCAGCCAGGAACCACAAAACATTGCAGGAGGGCACAGCCACAACAGTAATAAATATGAGTAAAGTGTCGTTTCTGTTATGCATTCCTACTATGGTAATACACCAGTAAGTTTCATACAAAATGAGATTTACGACCTGGTTAGACGGAAAGCCGGCCTGACAAGGAAATTTTAAAACACATAACATGTCCAAAGAGCTAGAATAGCCAGAACAACACAAAATCCTTATGACATCATTTTAAGGATACATTACAAGAGCTTAATTGATTACATCTTCAGCATGCAAGAGGGTTCCACTTAGCTAATACCAAACTAACTGAGCTACCATGAAATGCTACAACGGGGTCAGATACAGATACAAAACCGTATTTGTAGTAACTTAGTAACTGTTTCTTCAAAGCCCTATCTGTTGAATGGTATATTTTCGAGGGATTTCCCTATATGGATCTGTAAGCAACAGTTCCACTGGTTCCCACTGTATTTTATGCAACTATGCAATCCTTCGTTACTGGTCTTACATGCCCCATCTTACAGCACAGTCATCCCATGTCGACCAGAGTGACGACCACACAGGAAATTATAAAGCAAGCAAAATATATCTTTACAAAATGTTTTCACTTAAAAACTCATGCCACATGATGCTGTTCTCTCAGCGGTACACCCCATTCTCTCTCTCTCTCTCTCTCTCTCTCTCTCTCTCTCTCTCTCTCTCTCTCTCTCTCACACTCACTCTCTCTCTCTCTCTCTCTCTCTCTCTCTCTCTCTCTGTCTCTCTTTATCTTCTTCTTTTTCTTCTCCTTCTCCTCTCCGTACTTAGCAGGTAATTGTTTATGTCAAGTATATTGTGTGTAATGTAACAATACTCATTTTCTACCAGTGTGGCCCAAGTACACTAGAAGACTGAACACCCCTGGGCTAGACCAATACGATTTTATGCCAAGAACAACTTATTTTAATCTTCAAAAACCAGTACTGCATCAAAAGGATTAAAAATTGCACAAGTTTGTCGCCATGAGTCTCAATAATAAATAACAAGCAATATATTGTCAAAGTGACACACAGACAGTCATATTGTGTTTTAAAGCTGGCCTCAGAAACACTGGATCCACACTTCAGCTGGGACACTTGACGATTTCATGGCGTAAACTGGCGGCACACAGTAACTACAACTCTCAAAATAAAATTCTCATTAAATATGGTAATAAACAAGGATACACAATGAAAGGTATGAAAACAGACAGTTTCAGATTTAACATAAAACAAGAAAAACAAATCTCAGAGCTCTGAATAAATATTTTCGAAAATCTATAATCTCTACATCTTATAAAAATGCGTGTATGTGTGTATGTATGTATGCATGTTGAACTACTCCTTAACCACAGAATCGATTTTCAACTTAACTTGCTACTGTTATTCTGTGGACATATAGAGAAATGGTCAAACAGGATACACAATTGATTATAGATCAGGGAATAATTGAGCAAGCTGTGAGTTCATACAACAGCCCATTACAAGTTGTTAAAAAGGATAATTCTACTAGATTTGTTCTCAGTTATAGAGGTCGACCTTGAACACTAGACGAATTATTACAGAAGGTAATGCCTTCTCTAGATTTATGATGTACCTTTTGGCAAGTAGAGTTACATCCTGAATGTAGGAAATATACAGCCTTTCTCAGTTTTGGAAATTGCTACCAGTTTTGAAAAGTACCATTTTGGTCTCAATGTTTCATTGGTTGCATTCATCCTGTGTCTGAATATTATCTTATCAGAACATTTGAAAGATGGGATGACATTTTGATCATTGGAAACTCATGGACAGAACACAACCAAGTACAGAGCTAACATTTATGGACATTCCTTGAGAATGGCATTACAGTCAATTTACAAAAATCAGAATTTGGTGGAATGCAAATTAAATTTTTTGGCCATACTCTCTTTTATGAAAGAATTAGGTAAATTTTGTTGATTGCCCTGCTACTGTCAACACAGAGACTAATATTTGCACTTGTCGGATTTTCAAAATATCAGTAATGAACTATCAAATGATTAAACAAATTTGCCTCCACTCATTGTATTAGAGAATAAACCACAACCAGATCGTATAAAACCATTAATGACCTTCCCCACACAATGACACTTAAGACACTGTGAAGTAATCAATTTAGTATTGGTAACCATGAAGAAGGCCACAAAGAAAAGGATGAAACTACAGAACCCAAGAATGAACATCAAGAACTTACAGGTAGGTCAGAAAGTGTTGCTTAAATCACTTTGTTTATTTCAGAGAGGAAAGTGTTTAATTGGTAAGTTTTTCTTGGCGCATGAAGATTGCTTTTGAATATGGCGAATCGCTCATGGAATTACTGTGGAACTTGAAACCATAAGCACTCATGAATCACGAGGTCTTCATCACATATCGAACATCAAAGTACGCAAAGAATAATACCCTAGGAGGTTTACTGTCCTTGCTATACGTATGAAGTAGAGAGCATAGGTCCCCTATCATTTTCAGGGTGTTTTCTTGCTTTAGCTTTCAGCACTTTTTCTGCTCTTCATCTAATCTGTATATCTTTTAATGTATCTTTTACCCTCAGTCTACTTAAGAGGAAGTATTAACAAATAATGATTATCTATTATTTTTGTTGTCTGAAGAAAAATATTTTGAATTTCCTAAACATAATCTGACAACATGATAATACAGTGGAAGTAGATAATTTTTTTGCATCTATGTTTGCAGTGTGACAATATGGAATGGTAAGCCATTGGTGAACAATTTGTATTCAGCTGGTATTTTTTTGAGTTTACTGGTGAAGTATCAGATTGAAATGCAGTACTGTTGTCTTATTTCATGAGTTTGGGACTTTTCTTTTGAGATAGTGATATAGCACAACAGATTTGGTTTCGATGATCTACGATAATCAGTTTTTTTTCAGGAAGATAATTTGAACATATAATGAAGTTTCATGTGACTTGTGGTAACTCGTCGATTCTTGCTTGATCTTCATCAGAGAGAATACTATGTTATTTTTTAGGAAAACGCGTGAGATGACATTTTCTGCAGGTACATTTTTGTAAAGTGGGAAATGAACTTTAGTGGTATAGATAACTGCTGGCTTTATTTTGAATAAGAGATTGTGTATAAGAGATTCTAAACTGCAAAAGGTATTTCTGATGGGCAGTACTTCTAACTAGGAACATTTCAGACTGATGCTTGTTTTCTCATTTAGGAAGTATCTTGAAGAGTGATATTAACAGAATTAAATGGATACACATTATGAATCTGTTTAATATTGTCTGATATGAAATGGTATATGATGATGTAAATTTTGCTCAACGATTGCCATGCGAGGCTTATGTTGTGATTATGATTTGTTACGGTGCAACTATGGTATACTTTGGTGCATTTATGGGATATTATGTGAAGTGACTTATGATACATTGGACATTATGCTGAAGGTTAATGAAATATGTTTCTCTGTGGAAGACACACGAGGCATAATATGTGGTTTAGTAAGGAAGCATTTTCTTTTGTTTTTTTTTTCTTTTGTCAGCAATTCAAGAAACAAGACAAGGTAAGGAATGAACACTCTTTAAACGAAGCTACCTACAGCTGTATGTTAGTTGCAGTCGCGACCAATGGCGGTCGAGTTTAGGCTATTCTGCACACCTACATCACATATACTCTGACAGCCAGTGAGAGTTCAGTGTGGTCTGAGCGCTCTGCTGTGAATGCCATATCTAATGCGAGCATTAAATGAGATCGTAGCGAGTTGTTTAGAGAATTTTGGTCCCATTTGCTCCATACTGTCATCGCTGATTGTGGTGGTAAGTGATAACTTCTGCATAAGTAAGCGAGAGACATAATTTTCAGCACGTACATTGTTTGCTCCCAGTAGCTGAGGGATCAGCGCGACAGAATGTAAATCCTAAGGGGTTCGATTCCCGACTGGGTCAGAGATTTTCTCCGCTCAGGGACTGGGTGTTGTGCTGTCCTAATCATCATCAGTTCATTCCCATCGACGGGCAAGTCGCCGAAGTGGCGTCAAATCGAAAGACTTGCACCCGACGAATGGTCTAACCGACGGGAGGCCCTAGTCACACGACATTTACATTTAGCATATACACTTTCTCCAAGCTGAAAGCACAAGCATGCGCATACCAAAAGTGTCGCTTTGTATCGTCAACAACGCAATCCCCGTCCGTGCCTCGACATACGCGAACCGCCATCATTCGTGGATCAGACTATAGATACAAGGAGGTTCTGTTTGTGCACACTTTGTTCCAAGATAGAGTCACAATGATATTTGCTGTATTATGACGTGTAAGAGCTATCGCTTATGGAAAGAACACGAACTGCAGTTTGAGATACCAATTATACCTTCTATATATGTTGTAAACTCCAGAAAACACGAAACTTTTACCTGTGTGAAACACCAGCACTTGCAGATGGCAGATTTTCTTTTCACCTATTTGAGGATGAGAGTGCATATGTGGACGTATCTGTCGAGTACTGAGCATGAATGGCTTTACAAAGTTTTTTTTTTTACTGATGAATCATGTGATGTACATATGAGACGATTTTTCTAACTTTGTGAAGTTGTAGAATTAAATTGTCTCAGCGAAAAAAATTGTTTCTCTATTTATTACTGTTTACGCTCACTGTACTTTATATTTTTGTGTGTGACATGATCATAATTGAATTTTCTCTATTGTAGAAGTAATTTAAAAACACAGAACTGTATGCATTTGTATAAACTAAACACTGTTTTCGGATTGGGGTGTACCTTAAGTAGCCTGCAAATTACGTTCTGAAAATGTGAATGTTGTAGTGGACTGTTACGGAGAACTAGATATGCTAGACGTACCTGGTCGTGTTAAAAACATTGATCCATGACTTGTATATAAATATGTTATGCATTTTGACCACTTTTTTTAAAGTTTGCTGTATTTTTACACCTTCATGCAAGTTGATGTACTACCTTTTTGTCTATCTTCTAAATAATTCTGAAAAATAAATTACCTCAGTACTTAAGTGTTTTTCTGTTTAAACAAATTTGTTTCAGAACTTCTCTTATGGTGATGAATGAAGATGTGTGTTCTGCTACAGTAGTGATGCAGTGCTGATTATATCATATTAAGAATGATTGTAAGATAATGATTATTTTCTCTTGTCATTAAGCCATAATAAAGCTCAGGAGAAGTTATTTGCTTGCTTCATTTTCGATCAATAAACCATTGCTTTCAGGTACTACTGAACAGTTCGAGGATAAATCTTTATTGAACATACGAGAAATACTCACACGAAAGAATGGTGTTTCATTTATACACTCTATTTTTCCATGTAATCTCCATCCCATTCTAAGCCCTGCCTCCAGCGCGAAACAAGGCTGTGTATGTGCTGTCAGTACCAATCCTTGTCCTGGTAGCACAGCCAGTGTTTCACTGCGTGGATCAGCTCCTCCTTGTCCTCAAAATTTCTGCCAACTTCTGAGTCATAATGCGTCTGTCCTCGCGAATGACATCAGCTCGCTGCAAATGTCGGGTATGACAGCCGTGGATGGTCTCCCCGACCGCTGCAAATCATGGAGCTCCTCTGAACCGCCTCCATGTCCATCGCTAACTGTACTTCTGTCGACAGCAGATGCTCCATAGACTTTGTACAAGCGTTTTTTAATACTCCCCACTGTTTCTCTCTCTGCAGTGAGAAATTCAATGGCGGCACATTGCTTGTAACGTACATGACCTACAGACGCCATCGCGAAACCGTCCTGCAGCTACAGTCTCTTTCGGAAGCGAAGGAAACTTGGTGCACTCACTCAGGAGACGGAAAATAATACATACGTATTTTGCATTCGTACCATTGTTTTCGGCTGAGAAAAAAAAATGCGGTGCACTGCTTTCTCGACAACCCTCGTATAATAATAAGGAAATAATGCGATAACCACTAACTCAATGATTAAATGTGTACTAAGTTATGAAAACTGAACTAATTAGGCAGTAATAAGAAACGACGTTTTTTCCTAACTCCAATTTTCTCATGCAGAGCTCAAGTACCTTATAATATATAAAAAAGGATTGCACGTATACTCATATATACTTTTCTTAGGTATCTACTACAGAAATAGGAATATGAACTTTTTACTATGTTTGTTTACCTGTAGTTCTGACTGTGATAATTTAAATCGCATGTAATTACTACGTATACATCAACTCTGTGAACCATGATTAATTGTAACATTTTTAAATATGTCATTTAACTGTGTTATATCACACACTTCGCATGTTCTGGATCAAAACATGTACTTCATGGTACGCTGTATACTATTACATTAGAAGAACAAGTTTGCGCCATATAGTTGGCCTGGACTTCATATTTGCAACTGTACTTCAAGAAACTTGCCACACGACTGTAATCATCTCTGAGGCGAAACACATTGGAATCATTTACTGTGTAGTGAACTTATGTACCTGTTCACATTATGTAGATTTCGTATCCATGTATATATAACTTATTCACTATAACTCATTTGTGTTATTATGTCATGTATGAGAATTTTGGTCTTCTATATCAATTACGAGAACTTGTTTTCTGAAAGAGATACAATGTCAATGCTTTTATGATCTTATAATTAATTTTTTGGTATTTGACAAGGTATACTTGTGCTTTATACAACCAGTACTGGTTCTGTACGGTATCTTTATCTGAGTATGAAAAGAAGTGACACACTAAAACATTTCAGTGTGGTTGCCAGTGGACACAGTGTATGTAACTAGTTCCTGAGCCTGATTACACCTGAAACTTGTGTGTACTCAAATGTACATATCTAAATTTCGATGTGATTATTAGTGGACATAGTGTGAGTTGTTCCTGAGTCTGCAGAACCTAAGACATGGGCTTCTTTACCCGGTTTTCTATTGGCAGATAATTTTTACTCTACTGAAAAACTGCAAATAATAGCTTCCGTTCTTGTCAAAATGAACTACTGGCAATTGCCAATGTCATGAAGCGAGTACTTACCTGCGCAATGTTACTTTTTTTCTTTGCAGTATTTGCATTTTTATGTAATATTTGTATCTGTGCAACTGAAGGACATTTTTACACTCTTGGATAACTATAAATAACATTTTGTTATTCTGTCATATGAAGTACTATCAGTGTTAAGTTGATATAAGTGCTTACATGCCTAAGATGATACTTGTATATTAATGAGGGTGGGGGCTATGAAAGTTGGATGTATATTTCTTTTCGTTTGGAAAGGTGGCTGCTGATACTGCTGTTGCGTGCTTTCACAAATTCTGAGTGTGAGATATTATTATTGTGAGTGTTAGAGAGTGAACAGTTATCAGTAGTCGGACTCAAAGTGGCATGGAGAGAAGCAGCATCTGGAACAGTTGCACCCTGTGTTGACAGTTCTAGTAGCTGAAATTGATTTGTGTATTAATCGAGGACTTTGGGTAATTTGCCTTTTTGCTGCATGTAGTTGTTGCTTGCTTGTACACTAGAGGGACTTTGTCAGACTTATGTGTGCATACATTTCATGTGAATAGATATGATATTATTTGTTATAGACATTGTAGAGCAACTAAAGTTTTTGCTAATCACGCTATCCAAGGAAAACAAAGGTCTAAGTAAAGTTCCTCACTGTATGAATCTTTAATTTTCAGAATATGTTAATTTATAATTTTTTATTGATTCCTTTCATTCCCTTACACTGCTTAAGGCTTGTTGAGTAAATCCCTCCTGAACATTTAATTTCTATAAAAATAAAGCAAAGGAATAGCTGCATTAGTAGTAATGATCATGCATTGCACTTTGCATGGATCACAGCATTTCGTTTGAATTATTTTAGTGTGTTGCTGAATACAATATGTTTATGCAGTTGCAGTGGCAAGATGAGGTAAGTTGTCTGTTGTGTGCAAGAGCATTGCAGTACAACTGTCAGGACACATTAGAGAGAATTTTTAAAATAGCAGTCAGGCACTAGAGAACTGATTTTTCATAATTTATAGGAAGGGTCATTAATTTCTGTTTTTGTTCTCTATCAGGATACCGGTATTTCAGAGCAAAGGTTTTCATAATACAAGATGTACAGCTAGATATAAGATTTTACGATAACGTTAATAAAGTTTCTCTACACTCCCTTGCTATTTTTAGAGAAAAATATTGTCAGCCACAGAGCTTTACCCATTTCCACATTTCTTTCACCATCCTAATAATAATTACAACTTTTAGTATTTAAAACTTTCTAATTGTGGAAAGTGCTCCTGCTACTTTGGTCAGGAAGATGAAAACAAATGGACTGTTAATGTATTAGGTGTCGGTTCGATAAAGATCTTAACAATCATACCCACATTTTTTAAATTGCAAATGACTATATTACAAATGAACATATCTTGATTGTGACTTTTCAGGCTCGCAGAAAGCAGATTAACAGTAAAATTTTGACTTTTCAGAGCACAAGAAGCAGTCTGATAACTCATATATAATGACGCAATGTAGTGTAGATACTAATATCCATGTGAAACTGTTTCACATTCGTAGCAAAGAGTTTGTACACCCCTGCCTGCGGTCTACCAGCAAGTGGCTGGCGATCTGGGAGGTGTGAGTTCGAAGTTGATCTACAAGAAACGGACCCATTAGACCTCAGCTTCGGCTGCCAACCGCAGATCCAGCAGTTCAGCACACTGCGAGCTCCGGCTGTCTCATTCTAAGGGCCTGCAAGTTGTGCAGGCTCTTGGTTGGTAAAAGGCAGTGTGGGGAAGGATGCGTCTCAAACAGCCTCTCCTTCTCAAGTGCCCTTACCCGCCTTCTAGAGGTGGAGCTGTTAAGCCTTCGGGCGACAGAAGGGCAGGGGCACCACGGTGTGCTGAACAACTTGTACACCGGTTCTGATGGCTGCATTTGCTGTGGTGGGATCCTGCCCCAAGTCGGCGAAGGTCACTCGCCTTGTCTTGGCCTCCGAGGCATGCTCTGCCAAGCTGGGGCGTGGTGACATGTCCCCGGTTAGGTTAGATGGGTCCAGACCTCTGCACGTCTGGGGGACCGGCCCGGCACCTGAGTAGGACCGGGTCCTTGGCCTTTGGTGGGAACCTGGGCTAGTAAGGGGCGAAGGACGGAGAGTGAATCCGCTCTCCCAGAATGCGGGTGGCATTCGCCGATAAGGGAGCGGGTGAAAACTGTAGTGGTGTGGCTGTTGAAGAGGACTAGTGCGCTGTACCCACGGCGTGCTAAACCTGGCAGCTCAGTTATTGACAGCTCTTGGTCAAGGGGCGTGACCGGTGACTGCATGTAGCCTCCCCCCATGCCAGAGAGGCCGGTCCGGGGCAAGAGACGGGCCTCCATCTTTCACTCTCTTTGAATACGATAATGGCTGAGAATCAAGAGAGTGGTAATGTGTTAGATGCTTCCGGAACGGAAATCGAGGTGAATTTGACGGTTGCTGAGCGACACTCGAAATTTTTGAAATTGCTGGACTCGAGTGTCAAAAATGGAAAGATTAGCAACGGTGCGATTAACCAGATAAGAGACTTTATTGCAAATTGGGCAATTGTTCACTCCCAGTTAGAAGGGAGAATATCGGAATTAGAAAAAGAAAATAAAAGGATTAGAAGTCAGCCTACTCGGACGTATGCTGCGGTTGCCAAAGCCCCAGTGGCCAAGGCACCAACAGCAAAAGAGACAATTCAAGAGAACATGAAAAAAGTAGCACCCACGGTCTTTATAAAACATAAACCTGGCGAAGACATCAAAGCTGCTAAGACAGCTTTCGAAAAGTGTGTTGATCCAAAGAAAGATAAAATCAGGATCAACAGTGTCCGTACCTCAAAGAATGTGCTGATAGTCGAGACGGCCTCGCCAGAAGATAGCCAAAAGATCTTAGGCAATAAACAACTAAGTGAGAAAGTTAGGTGTGAACCTCCACGAAAACGTCGTCCACTCATGAGTCTATATGATGTACCTACATTTAAGTCAGCGGACAGCCTACTTGATGCGATATACACGCAAAATTTTGACGTGTTAATGACTAGAAACGAGTTTGATGAAGAGTTCAAGCTACGTTTTAAAGTAGGGCCTCGAGGAAAGCTGACTGTACATCATGTTGTGGAGGTTTCACCGAACTTATGGAAAGTATTAACGCGGGCTGGCCGGTTGTACGTCGGCTACTCAGCACTGAACATTAAGGATTACCTGGCAGTACCACGTTGTACAAAATGCCAGGACATAAACCATACTAATAAGTGTTGTACAGACCCGAATATCATATGTGCCCACTGTGGCCTGTCTGGACATATTAGGAAAGATTGTCCTAATAAGGACAAATCAGCAACATGTGTACCATGTAAGAAACGGGGCCGTAAGTGTGGTGGACCTAAAGATTGTCCAACCCACCGAATGTTCTTAGATAGACTTATCCAAAGAACAGATTACGGCGAAATTTAAAGTGGTACAAGTCAATGCCATGCGCAGCCAGATGGTTGCACATGAGCTACGGAAAGTAGCGGAACAAGAAGGAATAGATATTCTATTGATACAAGAACCGAACTCCTGTGCGGGTCGAGTTCCTGGTTTTCCCGCAACAGCACAGGTGGTTTCCTCGGGTGGGAACCCCATGAGTGCAATTATAGTATTGAACAAAACTATTAAAACTACGATATTAAATCAGTTCTGTACTGAGCATATTATAGTTGTACAACTTAATTTGTTGTCCTACAGTATGTACGTTGTAAACGTCTACTGCCAGTTCAGACATGACATCGAGATTTATCTTGATCAGCTGAATTGGATTCTAAGAGTTTTAGCCGGGCAGGCTATAATTGTAGCTCTTGATGCTAATGCTAAGTCCCCACTCTGGCACAGTGATGTACGGGACGGTAGGGGTGTGGAGCTTGTTGATTTGATAATGGAAACGCACATGTATGTGCTAAACTTGCCTGGGTACCCCCCGACCTACTCAGGGAGGGCGGGTGCAACATCAAATATTGATGTCACACTAGCAAGCGAGAGGGCAGCACCCCACGTCCATAACTGGCAAGTAAGAGAACATCTAACTGTCAGTGATCATAACTGTATAACATTTGAAATAGCGCCGACCATCGCGGATGTGCCAGGCGAGTGGGTGGAACGGTTCAATTATGCTCGGACAGACTGGGACCGACTCGTGCAGGTGTTCAGTCCTCCTGAGTTCGGAGAGGACATAGGTAATATTGATGAAGCTGTGGAGGAGCTGGTAAACTCCGTGCAAACGGCTATCACACTGGCTGTACCTCGAATAGCGAGATACATCTGCAGGGAGTCCACCCCGTGGACCCCTGAATTGACTGTGCTCAAACGGTCGGTCAGAAGGGCGCGAAGCAACTATCAAAGGAGCTTTGCCCACGACGAACGACAATACCACCTGCGTATTTATCGTCGTCTGAAGCAGAGATACAAAGATCAGTTAGACATTACAAGGCGCCAATCCTGGGAAAGATTTGTGAACGATCAGCTGGGAACAGACCCTTGGGGAGTTCCTTACAAAATCGTTCAAGAAAAAATTAGATCGCCCATGATGCTGTCTACGCTGCGTGCTGGGGATGGTGACACGACCAAGAATTGGGAAGAAACAGCAAGATTGCTGTTGGACACATTACTCCCAGATAACATTTAGGACCAGGACTCGCACGAGCAGCGGGAAATACGTCAGGCGCTCTCGATTCCGTATCTTAACGATACAAACGTGTGCCCTTTCTCAGCAGAGGAGGTAGAAGCAACCATCTACACCTTTGAAAGGAAGAAGGCGCCTGGTCCTGACGGGATCCCTGTGGAGATCTTACAGGGACTCGCATACTTGGTCGCCCCGGCATTAAGTCGTATTTACAGCATCTGTTTACAAAGAGGTTATTATCCAATAAAGTGGAAAACTGCAGAAGTTGTAATTATCAGGAAAGGCCCCGATAAAGATCCAACAATGCCGAAATCCTATCGGCCTATCTGTCTGCTGGATGTAATGGGCAAAGCATTTGAGAAGTTGCTGGCTGACCGTCTCCAGAGTCATCGAACTCTGCATGGTATGAGTGATAGGCAGTTCGGATTCCGAAAGGGTCGCTCCACCCAAATGCGATCAATGAGGTTTGCCGAATTGTTTACTCCGCGACATCAAAGTATGTCCTTGGCATAATGATAGACATCTCAGGGGCCTTCGACAACCTGTGGTGGCCGGCACTCTTCTCTCGCCTTAGAGAGATTGGGTGCCCGCAGCTGCTGTATGGCTGTCTGGAGGCCTACTGTGATGGAAGGACTGCTAAGATAACGGCTCCTGGAGCCGTCGTATCTAAAAGAGCATCCCGTGGTTGTCCCCAGGGATCGGTGTGTGGACCCATTTTCTGGGATATTAACATGGAACCTTTGTTGAACGTCCTGCAGGAAGAGACTGCAGTTCTGGGAGTCGTTGCTTATGCGGATGATCTCGCAATTCTAGTAGAAGGTGACACTCGCAATGTGATCGAAGACCGATCACGACTGGCTATTGAACTGTTAACCAACTGGTGTAAGAAGACTAAATTGTCTATTGCACCACAAAAATCGCTATATATGCTCTTGAAAGGCAAGTTGAATAGGGACCCGACAGTCAGAATTAATGGCCAAGCAGTGTCACGACAGAGATATGCCCGTTACCTTGGGGCATATTTAGATGAGAATTGGAGTTTCATTCCGCATACTGAGCAAATAACGACAAAGTCCTTAGCTCTGTTCAATAAGATAATATCAATTGGACAAAGAAGGTTCCATCTGCCGTCAAAGGCAATAAATATTGTAAGTAGGCTGTTTATGTTTTCTCTATGTAAGTAGGCTGTTTATGTTTTCTTATTGGCAACGTTACGTAGCGCTCAATATGAAAATCACTGGCTGTGCTGTGTGCAGTCTGTGGCTGCTTTGCATTGTTGTAATACTCGTCATTGTAGTGTTAGGCAGCTGGTTGTGAACAGCGCGTAGCGTTGCGCAGTTGGAGGTGAGCCGCCAGCAGTGGTGGATGTGGGGAGAGAGATGGCGGAGTTTAGAAATTTGTCATGAACTGCTATATTTATATATGATGATATCAAGGTAAATACATTGTTTGTTCTCTATTAATATCTTTCATTTGCTAACTATCCCTATCAGTAGTTAGTGCCTTCCATAGTTTTAATCTTTTATTTAGCTGGCAGTAGTGGCGCTCGCTGTATTGCAGTAGCTTGAGCAGCGAAGATTTTTGTGAGGTAAGTGATTTGTGAAAGGTATAGTTTAATGTTAGTCAGGGCCATTCTTTTGTAGCGAATTTTGAAAGTCAGATTGCGTTGCGCTAAAAAAAAAAATATATTGTGTATCAGTTTAAGGACAGTCGTGTATAATTGTTCAAGGGGACGTTTCATATGTCGACCCTTAGCCTAGGATACCTCACTGGAATCTTCTGATTTTTTCTTGTAGTTAGTGTATTTAGTGTAGCTTTTGTTTATTGCTAGCGCGTAATTGTAGAGAGAATCTCCTTTGTAGTTGTAGCCTTTCGTTGTTGTACAGTAAAACAGTTGTGGCATGCATATAGATTTGCACCAAGTATTTCGCAGCTACGCTTGCAATTAACTAGATATTATTTTCAGTGCTATGTTAATGTGTTCTCCTATTTTTGCACTTCAAATTGTGCTTTTCTGTGTTATCGTGTGAAATATTGTGACAATTATGGCGTGTGAAAAACGTAACACTAGGCTTCAAACTAAACTGAGAAATAATAGTGACGACGAGCGTAGCTTATCAGCGCCGCAGAGTAATGAATTTACTAATGTTCAAAGTAGTAATTTGGTAACTGTGCACAGGGAAATGGAGCGGGCGTCAAACAATGGCGTGGACAGTGAAACAATTAGTGAAGAGGG
The DNA here is from genome assembly GCF_021461395.2 of Schistocerca americana. Taxonomy (NCBI): domain Eukaryota; kingdom Metazoa; phylum Arthropoda; class Insecta; order Orthoptera; family Acrididae; genus Schistocerca; species Schistocerca americana. The sequence goes on along the minus strand of NC_060120.1, from coordinate 657,393,139 downwards.
AAGCATTATCGATCGATCGGTCGGCAATAGCTCGCCTCAGGAAGCCGAAATGACAGGACACGATCTCGCAAATACTGTAGATTCAGGTTTTGGATCCTCACCGTTTTCTCAAATAAGTCAAGACACATTTTCTGCTTGTCAAAATGTGAATGTTTCCGGTGTAAATTCACTGCCGAAAAGCACTGAGGAACATGTTTCAGACACCAATGCATTGTTATTACAATTAATACAACAAATGGGACAAACACAGCAAAAGCTTCAAAAGTTAGACACAGTGGAACAAAATCTTAAAAAGTTAGACACAATGGAACAACACCAGAGACAAACACAGCAACAGTTAGACACAATGGAACAACACCAGAGACAAACACAGCAACAGTTAGACACAATGGAACAAAATCTTCAAAAGTTAGACACCACACTTGAACAAACACGTGAAGATTTAACTACTGAGTTACATAACATTGAATCGAAATGTCAAAAAGTCTGTAATGACGTAAAAACACAAATTTGTGAGCATTTTCAACCTATTTTTTCGCGGCATGAAAATGCATTACAGAATCACGAAGCAGCCATAAAAGAACTGCAAACCATTGTTCATGAAAATCATGAGACCTTGTGGGCCAAAATTGACTCAGTTGCATCTACCGATTCGGTTAAGCAACTTGCAAAAACTCAGGAAAACTTAAAGGACACAGTAGATTCGATTTCAACACAAATGGACACTCTTAAACTTGGTTCAGAAAAACACACTGAGGAAATGTGTTCACTATCGGAGAAAGTAGCCGAACTTTCGGATCAGGTTACTAACTTATCTACAAAGGTAGATGATGATCCGAATGACACAAGACCTGTAGCCTTCACTGACACAGAAGAGTATGAACAAATTAGAAAATTCAAACAGAATCAAAATCAAATCAATACACAGTACAAAAGAGAAATCCGGGAAGTACAAGATCAGCTGACACAGGTAATACAAGAATTACGTATTTCAGAGGATACTTGCGCCCCAATACGGGAAGAGGGACACAGAAATACGGAACAGCCACAAAATAATAACACAGGGCATTTCGGAAGTTATGAAAGAAATTGGCAATGTGCACCGAATTTTGAGATGGAACGGCCGACACGACCTAACAATGACCGATATGCGACTCGCCGACATGATGATTTTGACTATAAGCTGTTCATTACTACACGTAAATTCAAAACATTTAAGAATTCTGGCAACGACATTCATCCACAAGCATGGCTCCATCAATTCTCGCATTGTTTTCCTCCCAACTGGTCGTTAGAACACAGATTAGAATTTATGTGTGGCTACTTGGAGAATGAACCAGCTGTAAGAATGCGATCGGTAATTCACGATTGCCACAGTGAAGGAGAGTTTTACCATGCCTTCCTCTCAGCATATTGGTCTCAAGCCACACAAGACCGAGTAAAACATAGCATCATAATGATGAAACGTTTCAAACAATCTGAATTTTCCAGTCTTATGAAATATTTTGAAGACATGTTGCACAAGAATCAGTATCTTTCAAACCCATACAGCCCCTCAGAACTCATCCGCATTTGCTTAATCAAACTGCCTGAACATTTACGACATATTATTTTGGCAGGACGTTGCAAAGACGACATTGAAGCTTTTCAGGGACTTCTACAAGAATTAGAAATAGACACAGACAGTCGTCGGATGCGAAAACAGGAAAACAATTACAGGTCACATCCGTCGCAATTCCGCGATGAAAGAAGTAATAACTGGACGTGACAAGGCTATTCTCACAACACAAATCGTGACCGAAACAGACACCACCCGTATGACAACCGTTGGCAGAGTAGTAATAGTTACAGAGACAGATCGCATTTCCGTAGTAATGAATATGACAGAGACAATCATAGAAACAGACAATATGGTAACCAGAACTATTATTATCAAGGGAGACAGATTATTTTCAGACGCAACAGTTCAGCGCGCAGTTACGATTCAGGGAGAAATTCTCCACCACGTGACCGACAAGAAAGAAACTACAGGAACTACCGACATGACGACAGACGATATATTCGTAACGACAGACCTGAATTGCATCAGAACTGGCGGGATTCAAACAGGGCAGGGCCTTCTCGTCAGAGTGAATTTGTAGAAGTTAGGTCTCCTAATCCTAATAACAATGCGCGCCAACAAAGAGACAGACAATGACTCGCACAGCAGGCAGCCGCGTGCGCCCGCTGGCTCCGAGAAAAATAACATAAGACGCTAGCCTGGAGAAAAATTTTAGCATTCTTTACCGATGTATACCGCATGATAATTGCGTTGAAGTTGATACGCTGCGCACTAGAAAGGGTAAAAGATTGCAATACATTTCACATGTAAAACCGTTTATTGAAAGATAATCCGCTTTTTAACTTTGTCTTTGCTATAAAACTTTTCACTTCACATTTCTAGTATGCTTTGTCAGATTTAGAATCTGTTAACATGTAACAATGTTTGAAGTGAAATATCCAGTCAAGAACCAAGAGAACTTATTTAAACAGAAATTACGAATGCATTGTTATAATGAACAGATGACACAGTGTTGTTAATTGTACATTCTTGCTTGTTAGTTGCACGATTACGTAACGACTATCAGGCTTACATACTTAGGACACATACTGGTACTGCTAATGAGATTTTAATGCAACTTTTGATTTACTTGAAAATACATTCTGGGTTTAAAGTACTTTCTGTGAGATACCAGAGGACACAGTGGTTAGTTTATGTGACAGCTACACGATTTTATCACGACGCTACTAATGAGTGACAATTTACAATGTTGCTTTTGCAGTGTATCTGTTTTATATCCGCACAGTTTTTCTGAATTCTTCCGGAAAGCAAAACATGTTTTGGTAGTAAGCTACAATGTGAGGGCCTTTTTCGTAGCACAACAATACTTTACAGTATAGTATTTTCTTGATCACAGTAATGTACATAATAATTACGATATCTATACACAAAGCATTTCACTTTCGTTTGTGATGGGGTAAGTACATTGACTTCTGCAGAACTTAGCTTTCGGAGGACGATAATTACGACACTTCCACAGAATTATCTTACAGCAAGACGCACATTTAGCGCTACAGGACACACATTTGAGTGATTAATTTTGTACTTAAAACATTTATTTTTAAAGATATTTGAAGTACAATGATACAAAGGTTTTCAGTGATACATTTCATTTCATTGCTGTAATCTGTAACACCTGAGGATATAATTACATTTATCCTCAGGGGGGTACACGCTTACTTTGTGTACCATGTGTTTGGCAAGCACAAGGAGCCCTAGCTAATATGGTATTTGCTTATACAAATTTACACATCGGTACCATATTTCTCTAACACACAAATTACACAGCTATCTGATCATTTAACTGAGAGATAAACATTTTTTTTACTACATCAGTGACAGATGTTTACGTAATTACACAGTTGGATAACTTAACACTTATGAAATTGTAATTTGTCTGTACTTTGTGAAATGCTCATATTTTTCGGAACCATTGTGATACTATAAGAGCTTTGAATGATGTATTTGGTAAGGGAGCATGAATTTTAAAGTACGTTTGAGGTAGATGACACTATTGAAATGAGCAGAGAATTTTTTTTAGGTTTTGAAATTATTGCAGAAAGCTACGACGTTTTTGAGATTTGACTGAGGTGTTATGATGTTATTATTATGACGACGATGTGTACTATGCTGTTGAGATATGTTTATGATCAATAAGATGATGCTACCGTATTTGAGGAATAAGAAGTATGTTGGAAACCAAGAATCGTACTTTAAGAGTTATGAAATGTGCGTAAATTCGTGACTGTATCACAATGCTAACGAATATTTTATTTGGACACTTATATTTATAGAATTTTCTTTCTACAGATTTGCAACGCTAATTCTTGACCTGTGAAATATTTTTATGTGAGACTGTCACTGTAGCGGAAACTGCTGTCGTAAATATTTCCGTAAGAAAGTTAAGTGACCACCTGCACGTAATGCGTCGCGGGCACCCACCTGGGCGACAGCCGCCCGAAAAAAAAAAAAGCCATTAGCCTTTCAGAGGCGCAGGTGGAGAAAAAAAAAAAGGAGAGACCATTAACCTCGCTTCTGACATTCCTTTGTAGAAAGCATCGCAAAAACGACACGGTCGAACTTGAAAACATACGATTACACTGTGCTCTTAATTTATGATATTTACTGAAATGCTTATAAACTGATGGGAAATATTCTTACATCTGCAAACCTGATAATGACAAGTGTCTTTCTACAAGAGTTGAGAGCTACTGACTTACGAAATGTCACATGACTATTGAATGATATTTTTATGCTTTGGTTTGCGTAATTGCTTATTTCATTTGACATCTGTTTTCCAGCTGTGTTGCAGCATTGGTTTCATAAAATAAAATTAAATGCATTTGCTAATGTGAACACTTTCTGTCAACAGATCTATTAAATAATAATTTTGTGATCCACATTCTTTAAAAGAGGAGCACTTGGAAAGGAAAGAACAATAAGAAGGGACTAGTAACAGTAACTGGACACATAATTTTCTTTTCAAGTACATGGTAATATTTTTTTTTACAGTAAGTTGTTGTGGTGCACCACTTTAATTACTTAGACATTAAGATGTGATTATACATTTCCCTTATCTGCATTGTTATCTTTACTGTAATATTTTTTCTGCTTGAGCTATGTCATGTTTAGATATAAGCTGCTGTTTGCCAGGCATAGTGCTACTGAACTTTAATTTGTGTTACTCTGCTAAGCCAGATTTATTTTTTTGTTTGCTGCGCATTGCCTCATATTAGTTGTAATGTTGAATTGCTTGGTAATTTAGATTTACTGTAGCTTGCTTTGCGATTTTCCATTTTTTTATTGCTGTTTATATTAATTGTTTTATGTGCTGCTGCATTGCCTCGTCCCTTAGTTTAGCATCTGAGCTCAGTAGATTTAAGTTAGCTTAAGAGGGGGTAGACTATATAAGAAACTGACTGTGGAGAATAGGTAAGGAATGCATTGTGAAGTTATATTTGGGCCCAAATGAGTATTGTACAATCAGAAATAATTATTTTGAAAGAAATATGAACAGAATACAGAAATCAGGCTTAGATAGGACTTTTTGGGAATAATGATGAACAAAGGGAGATCTCCATGCAAAATACTGCAGTAAAACAAACCCTGTCCTTTCCCTTTTGTGTTATCCCACTATATGTTTGTGTACCCTTGTGTATTTGTTTTCTTCCTGTCTCTGTGTACTGTTTCATAGAACTTTTTTCTCTTCTAATACTAAGTTACATTCACTATGATGAGGAATACTGTTATCCTCAAATACAATTGGCATTAATAATGTGTTATTTACTTTGTAAAGATGTTTAGACATTATTTATTCTGTTTTGTGTTAATGCTCATGTGTGAAGTTGATGTTTCAAAAGTTATTGTGGTCTTTTATTTATGTATGTACTCATGTCATAATTCCACTGATGTATATGTTAGTTCGATTCTTTTGTAAAGCCTGTACTACAAATGTTATCTGTATTGTTATGTTTTTAATGATGTATTTTGTACCTTTGTTATTGTATTCTTATGTTATAAAATTGTAATTGTCACCAGTTCATGATATTATTAACTTGTTAGTTACATTTCACTGCACACGTTCCCGTTGGTCATAGTATATGGACAATATGTGAGAAGTAGGGACTGATAGTGTTTGCACGTGTGTTAATAATTCAGCAAGGGACTGGATAACAGCATTGCTGGTTCTAAGGACAATTCCAAAAACTTTGTGAGTGCAGAAGTGGTGGTTATGGACTTGCTATATTATCCGCAAGACTCTTCAATGGTGATTGTGCACCTGCACAGTCACAACAGATGGCTGTTGGCTATCTCTACAAGGACTACAGTGGGTCTACATCTTTGATGATCCATCAATACCATTATTTCTACAAGGACTGCAGTGGGTCTGCACCTCTGGTGGCCCACCAATACCACAATCTCTACCAGGACTCCAGTAGGTCTGCTCTGTGATGACCTACCTACCAATACTCTTCAAAATTACGACTGATTCTGCTGTGGGCTTGCTCTGTTGTGGCCCATTACCTGTCTGCATGTCAAGAGTCAGCACTGTCTTTCCGTTGGAAGGACAACACTACTTCTTCAAGACGGCATGGAAATCCCCTACTTCCGTGTGCATTGTCTTTTACTGCTCAGACTTTGAGAAAAGAAACGGCAGTTTCACTGTGATGAATGATCAGGACTGTCTTTATAGACTGTGAGAAAATTTGAGCTTTTGACCAACATAATATCAATAAGTGTGTGCATTTGATTTCGTTGTTATTGTAATTATGAAAAATTTTATCAAATCATTATTGGCCACTGCCCAAAAAAAAATTTGTAAAATTTTTTGTGGGGAGCATGGGGGCTATGTAAGTAGGCTGTTTATGTTTTCTCTATGTAAGTAGGCTGTTTATGTTTTCTTATTGGCAACGTTACATAGCGCTCAATATGAAAATCACTGGCTGTGCTGTGTGCAGTCTGTGGCTGCTTTGCATTGTTGTAATACTCGCCATTGTAGTGTTAGGCAGCTGGTTGTGAACAGCGCGTAGCGTTGCGCAGTTGGAGGTGAGCCGCCAGCAGTGGTGGACGTGGGGAGAGAGATGGCGGAGTTTAGAAATTTGTCATGAACTGCTATATTTATATATGATGATATCAAGGTAAATACATTGTTTGTCCTCTATTAATATCTTTCATTTGCTAACTATCCCTATCAGTAGTTAGTGCCTTCCATAGTTTTAATCTTTTATTTAGCTGGCAGTAGTGGCGCTCGCTGTATTGCAGTGGCTTGAGCAGCGAAGATTTTTGTGAGGTAAGTGATTTGTGAAAGGTATAGTTTAATGTTAGTCAGGGCCATTCTTTTGTAGCGAATTTTGAAAGTCAGATTGCGTTGCGCTAAAAAAAAAAATATATTGTGTATCAGTTTAAGGACAGTCGTGTATAATTGTTCAAGGGGACGTTTCAATATGTATCATAACAGTATACTGGCACCAATAGTAGAGCACGCATCCAGTGTGTGGGCCCACAGGCTAGCTTTGGTGCGGCCTGCCGCCGCTGTCAGGCGAATACAGAGGAACGTTCTGTTGAGATGCATCAGTGACTAGTCCAACAGATGCACTGTTGGTAATTATGGGTCTATGCCCACTAGACCTAATAATAAGGCAGCACGCAGCCTTCTACTGGCTCCACAAACAGAACATTGAAAGGGTGCAAAATATAATGGGCATTCCTCTGGTAAGCGTCAAAGCCATTCGTGAAAAAGTGCTTGACATTTGGTAGGACGAATGGGATGGGTCCACTACAGGCCGCAGAGTCCACGGGTTTCTACCCACAGTGAGAGGAAGATTAAAGAACAAGATAATGAAGCCCTCACAGGGCCTAGTTCACTTCCTTACAGGACACGGTCCCTACCCCACGTATCTGCATAAAATAGGGAAAAGGCCAACACCGGAGTGTGACTGTGGTGCCCACGAAGGATCGCCAGAACACATAGTGTTCGAGTACCCAGTATATGAACAGGTTGTCTCAGGGAAGAGGCAGCTTCTGCGGACAAGAAATGTTAATGAAATATTGACAGAAAGCGAATTGTTCAGCAATTTCGCAAAATTGGTAAACAAAATCTCAAGGGAGGCCCAGCGAGCCTACCTTGGGAGACAGTAAGTGCGCTTCAGATCTAATGCGCAAGTGTAAATATGTAAATATTACGTTGTTTAAGTCTTGACTAATAGTAGCAAGTAGTTGTAGTTAGATCAGCATAGTGGTGGGGGGGGGGGGGGGGGGGGGGAATAAAAGAGCAGTACAAATGGAATGGTTTCTCTAGAAGTAGCGGCCCGCCTCCACGTGGCTAGGGACGGGCAACTCTCTGGCAGCGTTCCAGAGAGGCTAAGAGGCCGATGGTTCACATATAGCAAAGCTACTTAATAACTAGATAGTATGCATGCATAAATAAACCACTCCTGTAGTGCTAATAGTAGAGATAGTTAGTCATACTACGCCCACTCAAAAGTGTTAGAAAGTGGGTTATGCATGTTCCATAAAGTTGGGGAAAAAAAAAAGTTCATCACACCTTTGGCCCCATGTCTAAGAGAAATGGTCCTACTACACCAACAGATTCGGCTGACAACCACAGATCTGGCAGATCATCAAATCTGTGACCGACTGATTCTGCAGGCAATGAAGAGCAGAATACCAAACATATGTCACTAGTAACTGTAAACCTTTAATTCAAGTCTGATCCAAGTGAAATGTATTGAAGTTCATGTGATGGACTTACATAAGTTAAATAACCTTGTTGGGCTCTTCCCTTAGTTATAAGCAGACTAATTTAAATGGTGCAACCCGTTGGCTCCTTTTAACTGAAATCTTGAAATTATATGAGTGTGGGCTCAATGTTAAGCCCATCAGTGGATAAGATGTGAAATATTTAAGTTGAACCTATTTCAGATTTTCTTATCAAGATTATAAGAGAATTTTAACTACAATTTGTTTGTTGATTTATGTAGACTTTAAGTGTTGAAATATTTAAGTTTGCTCTTCAAATATTACTATATTATGATCATGTTTGTAGTGGTATTATTTAAATAGTAATAATGCAATAATTTATCTTGACCTAATGTTCAGCTTCATTGAAATGAGATTTATAAGTGCAGTCCTTAAGGTTGCTGACTACCTCGTATTTCACCATTGACGACGCCCATTTGTATGTCTCAAGCAGGTAAAGATGTGGCATGCTTCTGAACTGTGCTAGTGAAGCAGGTGTCTGTTCACACTAATCACAGCTTGGAAGGATCTGCAACAATACTTTATGTGATTGGAGACAACTGCATAGTTTTTATCAAACATTTTCTTTGTATTTTTTTAAAATTTTGAGTGACTGAATGATGAACATTTTAGTAATAAGGAAAGAGCAATTACCAAAAATGATAAATTTCAAAGCATTCGAAAATGTTGCATAAAACTCGTTGGAGTACTGTATAATCCTATGTCACCATATTGTTATGTTACCACTGTTATTATCATTATTACCATTACTGCTTTGACTATGGGTACGTTTACTAGTACTGCTCCTTGCCAAGTGTGTGTGCTTTTGTGAGCCATTTATGTCTTATAAAATAAAATTTCTTGAAATATATTACAGAAAACTATTTCGTGGTGTTCATGTTATGAATAATTGCCCATGCAAGCACTTCATTACAAAAAGGAATTAATTCAATAAAATCCCAACCTGAAGGAATAAAGCAAGCGATAATGACAGTTTCAAACCTGTAAGATTTTTCTGAATAATAATTCACAATGACAAGTCAGCGATGTACAAAGTTTTCTTGAGTGTTGACTCGCAGCAGCTGCAAGGGAATAAAATCTCTGACTGGTCCCATAAACATTTCTAAATAATTACAAAAGAAGCCCACCCAAGTTATTTAGTGTGCAATGCAAGAACTTTTACAGACTAGGCTTTAAACAGAAACTGACTTATTGTAGAACCGTGACTTTAACTTACTAGTTAGCTAAATAATGCAAGCTCTACCAATACCAAATTTATCAACATATGTAAACGTGTGCAGTGAATAGGAAGGCAACGACATAGTTTTCTAATTCAAATTGTAAACTGAAACCCCTACAGAAGAAAGAACCAGTTCTTTAATAGTCTGAGCCACTCCCTGCTATAATAATTGATCTAAATTGCATCCCTGAGACCTCACTGAAATAGGTTGGAAGAGAAAACATTACGTTCGCTTAGCCAAGCAGGGAGCAGTTTCAACTTAATAGGTACAGGAACGCAGGGTTTCATACTATGAACCCAAAATAGAGAGGAAATGATTGAAAATACGAGGGGCGTTTGAAAAGTCCGTGCAAAAATAAAAACTACTTCTGTGTTTGGGGTAAACCTTTTATTTTTCGACATAGTCTCCTTTTAGACTTATACACTTTGTCCAACGCTGTTCTGATTTTTTGATCCCTTCCGAATAATAGGAATTGTCCAAGTCTGCAAAATAGCTATTAGTTTCTATAATCACCTCCTCGTTTGAATGAAATCTTTGTCCTGCCAGCTATTTCTTCAAATTGGGGAACAAGCAGTAGTCTGAGGGAGCCAAGTCTGGAGAATAGAGGGGATTTTAATCGAGTTGGAATTCTATTTCCAATAATATTGCGACCACATCTGGTGAGGTGTGTGCTGGTGCATTGTCGTGATGGAAAAGGACTTTCTTGCAGTCCAATCACCTGCGTTTATCCTGCAGCTCGGTTTTCAAACGGGTCAATAACGATGAGTAATATGTACCTGTACTAGTTTTACCCTTTTTCAGATAGTCGATGAGAATTATCCCTTTCGAATCCCAAAAGACAGTCGCCATAACCTGTCCGGCCGAAGGAATGGTCTTCACCTTTTTTGGTGGAGATTCTCAATTGGTAACCCATTGTTTAGATTGTTGTTTGGTCTCAGAAGTACAGTAAAGTATCCACTTTTCATCCACAGTGACGAAACGACGCTTAAAGCACTGCAAATTCTTCACGAACAGCTGCAAACCATCCTTGCAAGACCTCACACGATTCCGTTTTTGGTCAAGCATGAGCAATCGCGGAACCCATCTTGCGGATATCGGATATCTTTCTCATGCCCAAATGGTTATGCAAAATATTATGTACCCGTTCATTCGAGATGCCCACAGCACTAGCAATCTCACGAGCCTTAGCTCTTCTGTCAACCATCACCATATCATAGATTTTATCAATGATTTCTGGAGTCATAACCTCTACAGAGCGTCCAGAACGTTCAGAACCACTTGTGCCCATATGGCCACTCCGGAAATTTTCAAACCGCTTATAAACTGTTCTAATCGAAGCTGCAGAGTCACTGTAATGTTTACCAAGCTTCTCTTTAGTCTCTTGAGGCGCTTTGCTTTTCATAAAGTAATGCTTAATCATCACACGAAATTATTGTTCGTCCATTTTTGACAATCACTCTACTTACCCGATTCACAAGAATGCCAAACACAAAGAAATAGAGCAATATGGCTGAAATTTGGTGTGCTTTCTTTCCAAAGATGCTACTAACTAAACATGACCTCGATATGCGCCGGTGGTGCCATCTCCCGGAATTTGCACGGACTTTTCAAACGCCCCTCGTACGTTATTATTTAACATAAACTACAAGTTGCAGGAATGCCGCATACACCCTTCTAGTGGCGATGTTCGAAAGAAGAAGGAGTAATGAATATCAGTTGTAATATGTTAATAAAAAAAGATAGAAAATTTCATAGATAATTTAGAGGCAGAGATGAAATTGATGTTCTAAGATATAATCTTGTCTCTAATAACACTGAAATAAAATGTTTTGTTACATAGTCCACTTGAACAGTGGAGACAATGTCTATCATAGTACATGGATGTGGCATTCGAAGTCACTTCGGCTACTTCCGTCAGGAGTTTGAACAGTCGACGTACAAGAATACAATCATGTAACCACTGTAGAAGGAACACTCAGTAATTTTGTTAAAGCAATTGCCTTGTTGTAGCATAATAATAGTTTCTTGAAAACAATACACGAGACTACTCTGATAAGGAGTGATATCCTTATCATGACATTCATCCAAGTAATTTGAGAGCTATACATCTTTTAAAATTTTGCAGTATAGTACTAGGTGTCACGAATAAGCGTTAAATTCTGAATTTGGTTCTACATTCAGGAATATACTGAACTAAGTTTCCATCTCCCCCCCCCCTCCCTACCTCATTTGGGCGCAGTCAGTATAAAACTGATACTTTGAATGATTAAAGATGTCTCAGGGTACTGCACTATAAATTCATATTCATTCAAAATTCGGTACGAAATGCGGTACAAATGCTAGTCTTTTAGGTACTGTTGTTGTGGTAAGTTACTTTAACAAGACGTATCGCTCAGGATAAGTATTATTTAGCAAATGTTCTAAAATTTTGGTGCGCACAGTTTACACTCACTTGAACCTTTTTTGCTTTACGATATCAATACAGATGCATAGCACTTTAGACATTGTCTTTGTTTTGAGTTCGTATACTAACACAGGTAGCTTGGTATATGTGACATGTAAAACACAGTGCAAGTATAATGAGAAAATGATTTCAGCTTACATTTTATAACCATGGATATTAGAAGTTACAAGATACTAGACTGTGGTGGTTGTCACATGGTTCAGCTGACGAAGAAAAGATAAGACGGACCCAAGGACGGGATGTACGCGGGGGTTGTCGGCTGCAAAAGGACAGGATCCAGACACTGACGCTGTTGAGCTGAACGGCAGGTGGGGTGCCTCAGCTCAGTTTGGTAGCATCTCAGAGAGGCATCAGATAGTGCATCGTTATCAGGTTACACGTGCAGTTGCTCGTAGGAAACAGAACTACGTAATGCACGACTTACATAAGTTCTGATGAAAGAAAGAACTTTATGAACGCCCAGGTAATCTCTCATGTAAGTAATAGAGAATGGGTCAAATACATGAAATTGATCCGTGATAGTATAGGGGAAACTCTTATAATTCATATTTACTGCATTACTTACCGTCCAGTGTTCTACGATTCACATTGTCATTTACCCCTTTGAATCAGCAGATGCGGCCAATGGGAGTCTCGTAAAATTAATCTCCACAACATGCACCGACGAAACGTCTCTGTCACTTAATTTTTCATCCATATTTACCGCACAGTTCAAGTCAGTAATGGTAGCGTGCGCAGTACTTCACGCTGACAATCAAGTTTTGCTAAACGCAGACGGGATTGTCAGTTACCCCACACCGAAGTACAGTGATGTGTCCATCATAGTTACTTACTGAGTGCTATTGCAGATAAAAATATCTCACCACATTCAGAGAGGATTCCGATCTTTCACACAGCACCATTTACGAGAACTACAGAACTTTTATTGGTGTATTAGTCTAGTGTAATTGTCAGTTTCAACATACGGTAACAAGATTCTTTTTCTTTAAGTCTTATACCCTCACTGCGCGCTCACTAATGCAAAAAAGTTTTGAAAACTGAGTTCATTTTTTTTATAGTCTTGTAGTACTTATTTCTTACAGACAAGTGCGTTAATGTCTACACCGATCGTAATATTTTGTAGGAAGTGCAAGTAAAGTACTTACAGCGTAAATACGGTATATACATATTTGTGTGACAAAGGGACACGTAATCATACCAATAAATAGGTTTTCTATAAGTAGCATAGTTTCTTACGGCTCTTGTCTGAGCCTGTGAAACATCGTCATTCTTTATTATTTCAGGACAACACTATTCATTCACTCATAGCAAAAATAGTTTCTTACTTTGTATGAAAACCATATCTAAGCACGAAATTTCACACAGAATACAGGAAAGACGAGAAAGCAAGTTGAAATCAGAGCAAAATGTTTACTTGGTTTTCACGAAGTGCCACGTCCAAATGTGGTCCTACAAGGTCGACATACCTTTAATAATATAATAAATAATAAGACCTTTAACGCCATTAATACAAACACAAAATTTCATTTCCACAATATAGTAACAAGTTATTTTACATATGTACAGACAACCAGTAGCGACAGCACCCTTTGCAATAAGTTCTGATTTCTTTCAGTTCAGCGATACTACGAAAGATAGGGAAGTAAATAGTTCTTACAATAAAAAACTTAATACTACGAAAAGAGATAGACTAAATTATCTACATAGTGAAGGATTTAGCTTTATACACAAATGTCAACCCTGATTGAGAAACAGGTATACAGAGGCATCCAGAAAAACGTAGACACTCTTTGATAGCCAATTTCAGTGGAACAAAATGACATATGATTACAATTCTTGCACGGTGCAAAGTTACTTTATGTGTTCAAAGTGATCCCCATTAGCAAGCAAACAACGTCTATGCCGCTGAACTATTGAACGAGCTATGGCTGTCAGCGATGCCAATGCGATAGCTGCACACGGTGCCTCCATGGTTTCTTGTACTTGAACAAGTAGCTGGCTTCTGTTGATAAATTTCATTTTTCAAGGTCCCCATAGGTAGAAGTCAAGAGATGGTCTGGAGGCCATGGTGAGTACTCAACGGCTCCTCTCCGACCTATCCATCATCCAGGGAGATTTTCACTGAACTCGGCTCTGACCTCTCTATGGTAGTGAGGCGGAGCGCCATCTTGCTGCAGGTAAAATCTTTCATTCCTAGACACCTCTCGGATGGCAGGTAAAATCGATGTTTGCAGCATATGAAGATATACCTCACCAATTACGGCAGCTTCAAAAAAGAATGGGCCAATCAAAGTGCGTGATGACACTTCACACCACACATAAACATCTCGTACATTAACATGTTTGTGCATGTGAATGTGAGGGTTTTGCCGGCCCGACTGGCCGAGCGGTTCTAGGCGCTGCAGTCTGGAACCGCGTGACCGCTACGGTCGCAGGTTCGAATCCTGCCTCGGGCATGGATGTGTTTGATGTCCTTAGGTTAGTTAGGTTTAACTAATTTTAAGTTCTAGGGGACTGATGACCTCAGAAATTAAGTCCCATAGTGCTCAGAGCCATTTTTGTGATGATTTTCAAGAACCCTGTACGCGCAATTGTGGCGGTTTACAGTACCGTTCAGTTTCAGTTATACCTCGTCAGACCAGATGACCGTCCCCGGAAAAAAAAACCGGTTTTAACATCTGAGGTCATCATTCCCCTAGAACGTAGAACTACTTAAACCTAACTAACCTAAGGACATCACACACATCCATGCCCGAGGTAGGATTCGAACCTGCGACCGTAGCGGTTGCGCAGTTCTAGACTGAAGCGCCTAGAACCGCTAGGCCACGGCGGCCGACCTGTCCCTGCAAACCGTTCATCCTCACGAAGCATGCCTTCAGACCAGTCGCAGTACTCGATCCTTCGATTCACGTCGTCCGCGTTCATAATGTCCAGCGATATTGGAATGTATATTCCACTTTGCAGCCTTTAGAATTCGTCATACACTTGGTTGGTTCACCACGCTTTCACGTGCACTCTTCGTCAGAGATTTTTGAGGCAACTAGTAAAATTTTGCAATACAGCAGTGCTGGAAGCTGGACTTGTTGATGTTTTTGTTGAGCCAGACCTATCCTGATGCACATCCTGAAAAGTATTGTGGCTTCACATTTATCCCAAATACGATAAATGGTTTTACATATTTGTGGCTCAGTTCTGTGCTCATTACACCACTGCCATTGTACCAGTTTTTATACCTCCAGTACCATTTCAATACAGCCTTGCTTTCCTCAAACGATAATCTTTCTACATATCATTTAGTTCTAAAGAGGTTCACTACCAAAGCGTGCCTACATTTTTCTGGACTCCTCTGTTGTAAATTTAAATCAGATATCATCAACGTAATTCTAGTTAACTACCAAATGTAGTGGGAATTCTTAGCTCAGTTCGTATCTTTGTACAGTTATCTTGTGGAATACCATATCTGAAAGTCTTCAGTGGCATTGTTTATAGTCCATATAAGATATACGCTTAAACTAAAAAAAAATGGCTCTGAGCACTATGGGACTTAACATCTGAAGTCATCAGTCGCCTAGAACTTAGAACTACTTAAACTTAACTAACCTAAGGACATCACATACATCCATGCCCGATGCAGGATTCGAACCAGCGACCGTAGCGGTCGGGCGGTTCCAGACTGAAGCGCCTAGAACCGCTTGGTCACATCGGCCGGCGCTTAAACTAATATTGTGCTTTTGCTTTATGCCTCTACTACCAATTATTTACTTATATACATGTCAGGCAGGCATTGTGAGACACAGCTAGGGCATTGCCCAGTTTTTAGTTTAGCTGATGTGTGTAAATATTGTAACAAAGCTTGCTTATTCTGTGTACCAAACGTCATTGTTATTCAAAGTCAGTAACTGTTTAAATACAAATAGCACTGTTGACATAGATTTCTCCCAGTCTATGTGGATTCTGTATATAAATATGAGTCAAATATTTCCGCCTAGTATGCCAATATAATTACCAATGTACAACTAACTACTCATAACTTTGTGAACATTAGTGAAAGACAAAATTAACCATTACTGTAGATGTTTCTTAAGATTATGATGAGACAATAATTCTTTTAATTTTTCGGTTCTAAGACAAGCCAATAAGTAGATTTGTTCCTGTGGAATTCTGATTATTTTTCAGGGTCTAGTACAAAATAATTACTGTTTACTGTTCTTATATTGAAGATAAGACTGGATTTGCTTTCAAAAGTACACAGTCTCCTGTCTTATATCTTTGTATATGGCCTAACGTCTTATCATAATAAGTTCTTCTCAAACATGCATTTTCTGTAGGTATGATTGAAGTTTGCCTTACTTTATCTTACCGAGAACATTGTTCTCTAGGAGCCTGTGGTGTAGGATGTATTCAGTCGGTTTTCCTTTACTTTACATATAGTTTCTGCCAGTGTACGCTCTGTAGTACAGAGTGGCAGATTGTTAACTATTTGTCTGAATATTCCAAGGTATCCTAGCCAACATATTTATTGGATAGGTGCATAATGTTGCTTGAACCTGTTAAACTCACAAAAAATTCTTTCCATGGCTACTTTCTGGATGCCGTTTCGATGCTTAATTTTGTGTTCATGCAAAAATACTATCCATTTCCTGCCGGTGAAATTTGATGTGTTGTCAGAAAGTAATGCAGCAGGTTTGCCAACAGTCAGTTTTTGTGATAATTGGAGTTGCTGTGGCACTTTTTATGGCATATATTCTGAAATATTTTGTAAAATATCGTACATTCCACTAGATATTTGAACCCACCCTTAGCTGATGGCAAAGGACTAGCGATATCAATAGATGCGATTTCCAGTGGTTTTGTTTGTGGTACAGGGTGCACTTGTTTGCAACAAACTTTCTTTTCTTTTCTGACATATCATGCTGGTCTATAATAGTTGTTGCATATGCCTCCACATGTTGGGGAAGTAAACAATACAGATTTATCTTTCTTAAACATTTTGCAACTCTAAGTGTCATGTGTAAGCCAAATCAGAGATTCTTGAGAAATCTATACAAATAGGTAGCCAACCCCTTCAGTGTAGTACTGTGAAGATTGTTGAAGTAGTAGTAGTCACCTAATTCAAGGTAGACATTACACCGGATTTAGCTACTGCTAATAAAGGACTGCCATTAGGTGACACTGATGGTTCTAAAATTTTCCATTCTAACATCTTTTGTATCTCTGCGGCAGCTGCCTCCTCATTTTGCCCATGGGATGAAGTATGAGATCTGGCAGTAAATTTTGGGTGGAAATACTCCAATGAAATTGATAAGTACATATGATATTCGGCTTCTTATTAAAAACATGAATATACTACACTTGGCCTCCTGTTGTGAATTAATAGCTGAAGATTGTATCCATTTGGCCATTTGTGTGATCTTCAACAATCTTCACAGTACTACACTGAAGAGGTTGGCTACCTATTTGTACAGATTTCATTATAATAAATTTCACTCTTGCACCTTGGCAGTATTTACCATGTTTGGCTTCTGTCTTTAACAGATCTAAAATAATATATTCACCATTGATATTCATATAACACTTGCCTAAGGGGAATCCTGACTTTGCATCCTTCTCCCTCAGAAGTTCCATCCCAAAAATGCATTCAGCTATTAATCCAGTTACAGTTAGAAATGGATAGACTTTGGCTCCATTTCCTATAACTATCTGAACCTGCATCTGCACTTTTACATGTCTCGACCTGACACTAACTGTGTCAATAATCATGCAGTTTTGTACTAGGAAAGTAGACATACTCATAACCGCACTAATCTTGCAGTGTCGAATAATCAGGTCTTCTGTCAGATGTACATGTCGTTTTCACATGATATTTCGATGGAGAAACTCTCTTGCTTTTTCCAGTGCTACCTGAGGCTCGTCCCTTTTTTAATTTTTTTAGCACACTTCATCCCTTCTCCAGAAACGAGAAGGTGGGTTGCTCTAGGGCTTTTCTGGTTGCCCTTCGTCAGCCAGAGGTTACAAACACTACTTTATTTATTTACAATTTTTCATATGTCTGACTATATGCTATTACATTACATTGTATTGATTATCTCGAGGTTTTACATTTTTCAGTAGTGAAAATAATCGTAATAAGAATAAAAATAAGAGACAGAATTTACAATTTTGGTACAATCAAAAAATTTTGCAATACAATCAAAAAAAATTTAAAACTAATATGTGTGTAATATTGCTTCTATTTTGTTGTTTTAACAGTTACCAAACATATAAGGAAGTACAAATGTTTATTCTGTATTTAAATTAAGGGAAAACTGGAGTTACAACATTGAGTCTTAAGTCTTATGTAGGAATTGAATAAAAAGATGTTAAAGACAAAAAGGTGTTGCTGGATAAAGATGTGGTAGTGGTGGTGGTGGTGTGGATATCTTATGTTTGCATCTTATCGCACATATATTATATCTAGGGTTACAGGTTCTTGTTTCATGTTCTGTTAGTACTACAAGGTGGTTGCTGTAATAGCTCCTTAGATTCGTTTGCCTGTGTGTCTTATTATTATTGTGGTCTATGTTTTTTGTGTGTTCCTGTAGAGTGTATTGTGTGTATGGGCTAGGTAGGAACAGAAGGCCACTGTGGAGCATTGGTTTGCTTGTTACCTCATTACAGACTTTTGTCCAGGTGGATGAGAGGGGAAGGATTCCTCCTCCTTGTGTTAGTTGTGTCGCCGTAGGTGCAAGGTCGTGGAATTCGTTCGAGGTGTTCTTTGCTACTATATGCACTGGGTATATGTACCTAGTTTTTGGTTGTGTCATTGTGCATGTCTTGGCCGTCAGTACGTCCTCCATGTTGGGTCTTTTGCGGAGGATGTGAGAGCCATATCTTCCCCTTAACTTGAGGAGTCTGGCCTGTAATAGTCGTATCTGTAGCTTTGTGCACTTCGTCACTAGGGTTGTGGCATGGTAGTCTGGCTATGGTGCATAAGGGTCTTCGTTCTGTTGAGTACAGTTTCTCTGCTAATGTTTAGTGCACACCGCCTAGTGGTGCAGCGGTGTATTCACAGATTGGTCGTATGTATGTCTTGTATGTGTGTACGGCCAGCTTGGTGGAGCAGCCATATAGTCGTCCTTGTACTTGTCGAATTAATTGTTGTCGTTTTCTTGTGTTGTTGAGTTGGTATTGTAGGTGAGTCTAGTAGTTCAGGTGCTTGTCAAGGTAAACGCCATGGTATCTTGTGATGTCAGTTAGTAATAGGGTCTGGATCCATAGAGTGTTATGTCCGTGTTTCTGTTCTTGATTCCTGCTCAGGTTGCGGTTTTGGAGCAGTGTTAGTTGCATTTTGGTCACTTTGGCTCGTATCCTCCACTTAATCATCCAGTTTTCTAATTTGATAAGATGTCTTTCTGTTTTTCTTTGTATGACGTCGTGTCTGAGCCCAGTGGTGCCATCCTCGTATAGTGCAAGTTTTTCGTTTTGGTCAGTCAGGGTGGGTATGTCATGTGTTTATAGTGCATACAGTAATGAGGATGAAATTGCAACTAGGGGGACTCCTGCCTCCAGGGTATTCAGGTCTTCATTAGGCATGTAAATTTTGGTGGTAGGCCTAATTTTAGCAGTTGTAGAGTAGCCCATTATGCCATAGCTGGAAGAAGGTGCACTGGGCGTCCAGGAATACAGCTGGTTTACAGTGTGACTTATTGAGGCCTTTGGTAATATCACATGTAAATTTGAGTTGTGGGTCTGAAGTGCAGTGGTTGGAGCACAAGCCAGCTTGGAATAGGGGGGTACCTATTTTTTCATAACCTGTAAGTCACTATGCGTTCATGGGTTTTACCTATGACATCTAGTCATGAGATTGGTCTGTATGAGAGTGCGTCTATCCCAGGTTTGTTGAGCTTAGGTATCGTTATAGCTCTGCTTGCTTTCCATACTTCGGTCCATGCCGCACTAAGCGCTCCATCAGCGGTCGCACACGCGAGGGACGGTTCTGGTTGTCCACTCTTGTCACAGGTGCTCCGATGCTCCGACCGCCGTCCGCATCCGGCTTAGGTGCCCTCCGGCGTCGCGCCCGTCGTCTGATGCTCCATTTTCCGTCCTTACCGCGTCAGGCACTCAGTCTGCGGTCTGTGCCCGCTAGGAGAGGCTCTAGTTATCCTTTCTTGTCATTGATGCTGCCTGTACCCGCTTCGTCGTACTCAGGCGTGGTGCCCATCGTCTGTCTGATGCTCTGTTTCACGCATCGACCGCCCCAGATGTTCTATCCATCGAATATTGCCGCTTTGTCCATTGTCCGGTTGTCCACGCCGTTGTGTGTCAACTCCACGCCTGTTGGTGAAAACTTTCGGTGTTGTGCTTCTCATCAGGTGCTCCAAGTGTTCCATCTCCCCTGTGGGAATAGTCAGACGTTCGGTCCTACGCCTGCTACTGTTGGGCCTGTATAGTGACTTATCATCTCTGGTCTCAACTGCCTGGTGCTCTGTCCAAGGGCTGTTTTCTCAGTCTGCACTCCCAGTCGCATAAGCTCACATGCTGGATTCCAGGCAGTGCTGAGATAGTATCCAGTGTCACGGTTGAGATTCTCTATGACCTTGATGTCGATGAATTCTTTTATGGCACTGTCCCTCTTTCTCTGGGTCTGCATCACAGCTTTGGTGTCATTGTAGTTCATCAAGATACAAAATTATAGACAGTGCTCCGCTGTTTCTTGTTTGATTGCCTGTCTATATCTAGCATACCTCGGTGTCTTTTACACCTGATATCCACCGTTCTGATGGTCTGGCCGATGTATGAACCAACACTGACATGATATGTTGTAAATACCTCGTTTCTGTAGCCAGAGGTCATCCTTTACATTCCCCAACAGTACCCCAATTTTAGTGGGTGGACAAAACATGCTTTTAATGTTCTGTTTCGAGAGAGTTCTACTGGTTCAAATGGCTCTGAGCACTATGGGACTTTACTTCTGTGGTCATCAGTCCCCTGGAACTTAGAACTACTTAAACCTAACTAACCTAAGGACATCACACACATCCATGCCTGAGGCAGTATTCGAACCTGCGACCGTAGCAGTCGCGCGGTTCCGGACTGAGCGCCTTAACCGCGAGACCACCGCGGCCGGCAGAGTTCTACTGATTTTGACAGAGACAGATCTAGCGTATTGCAGACCTTTTCCGTCTCTTCTTGTTCTTTTGGACCCTCTGGCAGTGTGACAACGCGAATTACACGTTTTCTATTTCCACAGCCAAATTGTCGAAATCAGACTTGGTCTGAGTCTGATGGACTAGATTTCTGAGCACTTCGTTATTCTGTGCCTTATGGTGGCAACTATTGGCTTCTAGAAGTAAGTCGGTGTGAGTAGGTTTGCAGTATACAGTAGGCTCGAAGTTGCGTCCCTCTTTACTAATACATCCAGGAATGAAAGTAGTCCATCCTCCAGTTACATGGTGAATTTTTATGTTGGGGTGGCGTGAATTCAGATGCCCCAGGACAGATGACAAAGGTGTCAGAGCAGCCGCTAGCGGGTGCGGACCATGGGCGGAGCGCCTGACGCGGCGCGGGGAAAAGCCGGAGCGAAACTTCCTGGCAGATTAAAACTGTGTGCCGGACCGAGACTCGAACTCGGGACCTTTGCCTTTCGCAGGAAAGTGCTCTATAAACTGAGCTACCCGAGCACGACTCACGCCCCGTCCTCACAGCTTTACTTCTGCCAGTACCTCGTTTTAATCTGCCAGGAAGTTTCATATCAGCACACAATCCACTGTAGAGTGAAAATTTCATTCTAGAAACATCCCCTAGGCTGTGACTAAGCCATGCCTCCGCAATATCCTTTCTTTCAGCACTGCTAGTTCTGCAAGGTTCGCAGGAGAGCTTCTGTGAAGCTTGGAAGGTAGGAGACGAGGTACTGGCGGAATTAAAGCTGTGAGGACGGGGCGTGAGTCGTGCTTGGGTAGCTCAGTTGGTAGATAGAGCACTTGCCCGCGAAAGGCAAAGTTCCCGAGTTCGAGTCTCGGTCCGGCACACAGTTTTAATCTGCCAGGAAGTTTCATATCAGCGCACGCTCCGCTGTAGAGTGAAAATTTCATCCTAAAACCCGGAGCGCCTAGCACCATCCAAGCAGAATTACTCGACCTAATCCACGCAAGGAAAGGAGAGTTCCGCTTGAGCAGCCGTAGCGAGAGGGTCACTGTTGCTGAGCCAGGTTGAAAAGAGTGGCTGCCCAGTGCAGCGCACAACAAAGAATTGTTGTGTTTTTGTTTTTACCGTGGCAAAAACACAACTGTCGCGTCTATAATAAGCGCTCTACAAACGGCAAAGGAAGACACGGCAGCCGAAATGCGTATAAGCAGAAGAAGAAACGAGAAGCAACGGCGGCCTCCTACACGATGTCATCAGACCATCACCACTCCGACAATGATTTGGACGAAGCAGCAAAAGAGAACTACAACATCAATGAAAACGACATATCCTGCTACACCCGTACTTTGAACAAGAAGATGTATCTGACAAATGATCCCCAGGTCATTGCACAGAACAGCCGTGACGTGGATACACCAGCCCCTCCTCTGGGAAACTGGACGGAGTACCACGGTGCAATCGGAAATATTGCTTCATTCGAGGTCGATATGAAGTGCCTTGAGAACGACACGCTACTGGCGGTACAGGTGAAGAAGTAGGAGTACAAGCTGTTGTGGTTGGCAGGAGAGTCAACACCGTGTTACTAGAGGAAGCCGAAAGGCACGCGTTTTAGCTCGCGCAGGCTGGCGTGAGGTCTGGAACAGGACAAGGAAATTAGACTTTAGAAAAAACGGACGTAGCTGGTGGAATACTCAACTTTAATCCATTAATGGTGAACGTCGCTCTTGACGGTACATTATTCACAGTATCAATAGTAACTGGTAATGGCGCCTTGCTAGGTCGTAGCAAATGACGTAGCTGAAGGCTATGCTAACTATCGTCTCGGCAAATGAGAGCGTATTTTGTCAGTGAACCATCGCTAGCAAAGTCGGTTGTACAACTGGGGCGAGTGCTAGGAAGTCTCTCTAGACTTGCCATGTGGCGGCGCTCGGTCTGCAATCACTGATAGTGGCGACACGCGGGTCCGACGTATACTAACGGACCGCGGCCGATTTAAAGGCTACCACCTAGCAAGTGTGGTGTCTGGCGGTGACACCACACAAGCCTGTCAAAACTTACTTTGACAGCCTAAAATGCGTCGTCCCAGCACCAGTGAAGCTGAGGCAGAAGCATACCAAGAGGAAGAATACGATATCCGCAGCACAGCTTTGCAAGCGCTAGCAAGATGCAGTCGCAGAGGGCTGCTTTACGCTGGGTTTCAGAATGTAGCTGTCATACTACATAAACGAAAAAAATAAGAAGAAACCGCCGCTCTCCATCCGACCATCATCCCGGCGGAAGACACGCGACGGAAGAAAGACGTTAACTGTGTCTTCGAACCGAAGAGGCTCTTAAGCCCTGTACAGACGAGAACACATCTTGCACTAGTAATGGTGCAGTAGGATGGTACAACTTCCAGCTCCAAGATCTGGCTTACAGTCTGCTAGATGCATTTATACACACAATAACTGCAGATAGCGCAACATTATTTTAGAAAATGGCTGATGTCGAACTGAGAGTGGTAGCTGTTCTTTATGCACTCATTACTGCAGTAATATCTCGGCGACGTGGTCGAGAAATTTAGTTTGGCGTAATAGAAGATGGTGGAGTAGACCTTGGATTTTGAAACGGCACGACGGCGGTCGAAAATTGCGCAGTACATTACTCGATGAACTGAGTATGGAGGACAAGGAAACATACAAAAATTTTCTGAGGATGGGCGAGACGGAATTCTTGACATTGCTTCGCTTAATAGGCCCAAGACTAATCAAGCAAAACAGTGTTATGAGATAATTTGTCTCAGCTTCAAAGAGGTGAGTAGGTACCTTTACATAAGCAGCTATATGTACAGAGCATACTTACAGGCTTCTAACTTAGACCATAATTTTCTTTGGATTAGGTCTAGTCTGCGGTTTCTAGCTACTGTAGAAAACTACAGAAGCTTAATGTATTCATTCGAAATGTCTGTAAACACGATATCCTCAATTATTCCTGAAACTTGTGACGCAGTTTGCCAGTGCCTGAATGATTCACACATGAAGGTACGTTGATTTTGTAAATTTCTTCAGAAGGTGACCGCATTAAGTTTATGTAATGACAGATTTAAATAAACTGAAAAGTACAATAAGGGAACCATTTCTTTTCAGGTGTGTTACTCTCAGCAAGAAACACGTTTCGGGGTGAGGTTGTGCTCTGGGTGCCTTTGCCACAACTTTGTAACGCATTTCTACTTGCTACTTTTAGTTAACTGTCAGACTCCTAGCATTCCCTTTATTCCGCTAAATTCATTAAAAATAGCAAAGAATTCTTTAAAGTGGCATTTTTAAAAGTTTCCAAAAAGTACTTCGGGTGAAGGATGTATCTCTGATCGTATCCTCAGCTATTCCTGTGTGGAGGATTTATCACATGTTTTTAAAGTCTAGCAGTTATATTCAAAATGCAGCCTGTAGTCCCACATAAGTTTATGTTAAGATATGATCATACTTATTTCTCAGTTCAAGTGTGTATGAAAGTCCAGCTGACATATTCACATCAGATGTTTCTCTCTTTCAGATGTCATCAGCAAGAGATGAATGGAAAGATATATCAAAACGGTTTCAAGACATGTGGAACTTTCCAAATTGTCTTGGTGCTTTAGATAGGAAGCATGTGAAATCCAGACCACAACAGTGTATGGGATCATACAACCACAGTGGGCAAAGGACATAACAGCATTGTGTTACTGTCACTTGTTTAAGCACAGTATAAATTTACATTTGTGGATGTAGGTTGTAACGGGGCAGTTAGCGATGGAGGAGTGTTCCAGAACAGTCCACTCTGTGAAATTCTTACTGGTGCTGAATATTAAATAAACATATCTCCACCAGAGATATTATCAGGAACTCAAACTGCAGTGCCTCATATAATTGAAGCGGATGATGCTTTTCCATTATCAGAGCATATAATGAAGCCGTATAAGCGAAATCTCAGACAGTAAAAGAAAGTATTCAATTACCTTTTGAGCAGGGTAAGAAGAAGTTCTGAAATTGCTTTTGGAATAGTGAGGAATAGATTCATAATTCTTCTTAAGAAAATGGGTATCCGTTGGCCTGTAAAGAAAATCACGCTGTACTTGTCTGCTACACAATTTTTTACCCAAAACGTGTGGGAAGACTTATTTCGGACAACTGGAAAAGAAATAGAAATGTGTTATTATTCCAGAAAAATGGCAGCAATATCATCTGAGGGGCATATGAAGATTAGGTCAACACAAGTCAGTTAAAGAAGCTACGAAAGTCAGGGACATGCTTCAGGAATATTTCAACACTACTCGGTATACAGTTTTTGATGTTGCTGAGCAACAGTCATACAATAATTTCTAAATGAGTGAGCTACCGTACCGTGAGCTGTTCAGACACACTACGTATTATGCTCCTTGAGAAGGGCGCCTCGACATACCCCATGTATCAGCTCAGGATTTTTTTTTTTTTCAATTACTGCACTAACCATAGGAGAAACTGAAGGGGAAAATACTACTTACTGTGACGTTAGCTTTCTTGTGCGAACTATGCACTGCAAGTGCCTTTCCTTGCCTGAATGTAGTATCGCAAAACCAGAAGTTTCTTAAAACAGGTTCATACACGGCCGCAAATTCCATGCCACTCTTTATCGAAGCTTTTATTATTTTTTTACACAAACAAACGTCGTTTCTGAACTTTTCATCTTCGCTAAAATTTCAGCATGAGAGGGAAACCTAACCTCCTTCAGTGAATCAACTATTTTGTCGAGTATCTCCTGGCATGTTTCTTATATGTAGGTGATTTTGTGTCATAAAGACATGTTTCGTTTCTGTATGCCTCAATAAGAATTTCTATAGCTACCTTACACAACTCTATTACCAAACAGTGCACTACCGATAGCAGAAATAAACAGATTTATGCACTCAAATGGTAGCCATATGGCCATATGGCCGTATTCCACGCCATATGGCTACCACTTGAGTGCATAAATTGCTTGCGACTTACGAGAAATGCATGGCACGCCACCAGATAAGGTAACTGTTCACAAGACACAATTTACTTGCTGATTCAATCATGACGCAAAAAATGTCTCCGTTTGGACAGGGCTTTAGGATTCCAAGATACGATGAAGCCTCTCCCATCGAAACTCGACACTAAAGCGCAGTGCTTTAAGTGCCAACAAGAGGGACACGCGGCAAATTAGTGCCACAAACAAGCAACATGGCAACATGTGTCAAATACGCTGGCGGCCAGGACAACCACAACTGCACAAGGAAGAGTGAAGACCAGCTGACCTGTGCTCGCTGTGGCGGGCCACGTGTCGCGAGCTGGCGCGGCTCCTAGGGCTTTACAGGTCGCGGCAACACCGACGAGAGGAGAATTCAGGAGAAGAAACCGACCCGGCGTTCTCGGCGGGCAGTGACAACGCCAAAACCGCAGTCTGGCCTCCAGAAACGACAAGAAGCGGACCGACGGCAGCCCGAATCCCCGCGCGTCCGGTCGTCCCCACCACCAGTGAGAGTGTTGGAGGGGTTCACCAGCAGCGCGACCCTGGACGGACTCTGTCTACGGCGGCTCTCTGCGAAACACAAGTCGTTGCAGTGAAAGAAGGCGGCGCAAAAGCGAACAACAAAGACGACGGCCAGCCCGCCAGCGTCAGCAACGCTGACGCCACTCTGCAAAGAAGTTGAGGCCTGCTTCCGGTTGGTACTCCACGTGGAAACGAAAGCTACCTGCCTCCTGCTGCGGGAGGCCTATCATCGGGGCCGGCCGCCGCGGGAGACGCAGGCAGTGCGGACAGTGGCAGCCACGAGCGTCTCGGCGACAACGCAGATGGACGGCAGCACCCAGTGAAACATCCCCTTAGAAAAATTAATGAATGACTGTGCTAATAAATCTCTTACGTTATTTGCTTTTCAAACAGCTGAGCAAAACTGAACGTACTCAGACATTACTCTCTCTACTTATTCTGATCAACACTAAACTGACACACAATATTTTTAGCGCAACGAAATCAGACTTTCAAAAATCCCTACAACAGAATGGCTCTAACAATAACCTATACCTTTCATGAATCACTTACCTCACTAAAATCTTCGTTACTCAAACTACTGCAATACAGCGTGTGCCAATACTACTAGCTGAATAAAAGATTGTAAATACTGAAGGCACTAACTACTGATAGGCATAGTTAGCAAATGAAAGATTTTGATAGAGAACAAACAATGTATTTACCTTAATAGTCTTCAAAAGTCATTTTATATATATATATATATATATATATATATATATATATATATATATATATATATATATATATATATATATCAGTTCATGACATCCTGTCTTACAAATTTACTCTCTCTGATGGACACACGTCCAGATCATCCGCTCTCAAAACTCCGCCATCTCTCTCCCCACATCCACCACTGCTGGCGGCTCACCTCCAACCGCGCAACGCTACGCGCTGATAACAGCCAACTGCCCAACACTACAATAGCAAATTCCAACAATGCAAACCGGCCACAGACTGCACACAGCACAGTCAGTGATTTTCATATAGAGCGCTACATGGCGCTACCAACATAAAAACCTAAACAGCCTACTTACACCAGGAAGAAACAACTGAGCGGAAGCCGATAGCAGGAACCCCATCGCCACGCCCGGAGATGCTCAACCAACTGGTTCAGACTATCAAAGTGGTAGGGAATGGAGGGCAGCTTATGTCCTATCAGAAACGAGCGCTAGAAGATAAATCAGCTGAATAACGGAAGTAAGGAGAAAGCTCGGAAAGCCAGGCAAAAGGGAATGGGAGCTAATGGTAAGACGTGGCCTACAATGGTAACACCACCTATAGTTCTTAGAAAATATTGGTTTTTGGAGACGGTCTACCTTAGAAGTGATATCGAGCACCGTCAACGGACACAGCGCGGGATGAGTGGGACAACCATAAGCGCCGCCCAAGAAGGAAACGGGGCCCTGGGTGCAATGTAGAATACAGAAGAAAAACCACAGACTGCGCAGTCGTCGATACCACATCAAACACCGGCAGACAAGTTCCACATAATGAACTGGAAAACCAATTTTATACGTAACTTTTTCTAACGTAAATTTCGTCCCTAAAGTACGAGGGTAATCCCAAAAGTAAGGTCTCCTATTTTTTATGAGTACATAGACCTATTTATTTCTACAATGGTTTACATCAGTTTACAGCTTAAACATTTAGCTATTTTTCGACATAATCACCATTTCTGTCAATGCATTTTTGTAGACGTTGTGGCAATTTTTGTATGCCCATGTCATACCAGGTCGCCACCATGCTGTTCAGTAAGTTATGAACCTCTTCTTTGACCTCGTCGTCGGATCCGAATCGGTGGGACCACAATTAAAGCTGGCAGGTACTGTGAGACTCTGAAAAAACTCAAACGGGCAATTCAGAACCGGAGAAGAGGAATGTTGTGCAAGGGCGTTCACATTCTCCATGACAACGCTCGCCCACAGATCGCTCGGCAAACCGTTGCTCTCCTGCAACAGTTTCAGTGAAACATAATCACCCATCCACCCTAAAGTCCTGACTTGGCGTCCAGTGACTATCACCTGTTCCCTAAGTTAAAAGAACATTTGGCCGGAAAGTGATTCAGCTCCGACAACGAGGTGAAAGAACAGGTTCATAACTTTCTAAACAGCATGGCGGCGAGCTGGTATGACACGTGCATACAAAAACTGCCACAGCGTCTACAAAAATGCATCGACAGAAACGGTGATTATGTCAAAAAATAGCTAAATGTTCAAGCTGTAAACTGATGTATGTCATTGTAGAAATAAACAGGTCTACGTACTCATAAAAAATCGGAGATCTTACTTTTGGGATTACCCTCGTAACTATTTTCTAATGTAACTTCTTGCTAAAGAAATTTTTCTCATTTATTAAATGCCAACCATTTGACGGTCAACTATTGTCAAAATAAAAAAATAGCACTATGCAATAGACATAAAGAATAAAACAAAATAACCTCGCACCCTTCAGACAATAAGAGGCAAAAGCATGCTCTAGCAAGACCCGCTCTTTCCCTCAGGGGAAGGAATGTGAAGTGAAAAAAAAAAAAAATCCGAAGACCAGTGTCAGGAAACACCTGAAGAAGACGGAAAGTCACGCCATCACGCCACTGAAATATCGTAAGAGAACGACGCGAACAACCGGCAGAGGACGTAATTATTCAACATAACAACAAATCGCTGCGAAAGCTTAACAACTACTCCCGGTCTTACTAAATAGATTCGTTGACATCACATTTACTCTATTGCGTGTGTCAAGAACAATTTTCGCCTCCAATAGCGTTAATAGTGGCCTGAACTATATACGTAGGTTGGAACTTAAATAGTGGAAACACTGGTGTAGAGACACTATGCAATGGAATCTACTATTGTCGCTGATAGCACACGTTGTTGACATACCTACCTTACCTCCGAGCAAATGGACTCGCCCGTCCCACGTCACCGGCATGCGCACAATCGAAGCAAACACAATCACGGAGTTCGCTTGCAGACGCGGAAGTGTTAAGACGTGCTACGCGGTCGCTCCTCCGTGTGACGCTTGTGTCTGCCTGCTGGCGCACGCGCGTAACAGCTTTCGTTTGGTACGGTTTTCTGTTAGGCACATTAACACCTGACATTACTATCGGTGACGGCAAGCCCCGCCATGTATGGTGGGGTGTATGGAGAAGGGGGTGGTGACTTCGACGCCCCTATGGGACAACATCAACAACAACCACCTGCCCAGCGGCTACATCCAGATGCAGCACCCTTACCAGCTCCTCCAGGAACTACATTGAATAACACGACGGCTGTGATCAGCCACTCGTTAGCAGTTTTTCGGGGAGAATCTGGTATACAGCCGGCAGAAGAGCATACGGATTTATCGGAACAGGATTCCTCCAGCTTCTCCGCTACGAGAAACAAGCGACAAAGTGAGGTCAGCCTGGATATAAGAAATTCCAAAACCTTCATAACAGACGCTTATCAACTCTTACTTGTAACTGACGTTTCAAATGTAGCTGACCCCCTGTAGCAACTGCTTCTGGGCTCACTCCTAACCAACATGCTGCAACTAACACCCTTCCTGTGGGACCTGCACCTACTCCGAGGTCTCTAAACTTTAACAAACGTACAGATAGGGGACCATTCGTAGTTTACATGGAATGTTTGGACAAAAACTTAGACCGCTTGCACCCTATGGCACTAGGGAAATTATTGCATATTTCCTTGCCAGAAGTGAAGAATTCTATACATAACATCTCTTAAGCAGGTAAAACAAAAGTTAAGGTGGAACTGGAAACCCCAGACAAGGCTAATTTCCTAGTTACCAGTGAGGTATTAAAGTCAAAAAATATAGAAGCTTACATTCCCTCCTTTGTTGTCCATAAGCTGGGAGTAATCAGGAATGTAGACACCAAACTTGAAGAAGCGGAGATTTTGGAAGTCGTACAATCTCCCTTCCCTGTTGTAGGCGTTCGGAGGTTTACAAAGAGTTATGGTAAAGACCAAATCGTTAAATTGCAGACCTGTTTGTTAACCTTCGACTCTCAAACCTTACCGGAAGCCGTGTCTACTCACGGAACAAGATCTCCCGTAGCCCTTTATGTACCAACTGTCAGGCAGTGCTTTAATTGTCTTCGTTACGGGCACAAGCCAGCTTGGAATAGGGGGGTACCTTGTTTTTCATAACCTGTAAGTCAGTATGCGTTCGTGCGTTTTACCTATGACATCTAGTCATGAGATTGGTCTGTATGAGAGTGCGTCTATCCCACGTTTGTTGAGCTTAGGTATCGTTATAGCTCTGCTTGCTTTCCATATTTCGGTCCATGCCGCACTAAGCGCTCCATCAGCGGTCGCACACGCGAGGGACGGTTCTGGTTGTCCACTCTTGTCACAGGTGATCCGATGCTCCGACCGCCGTCCGCATCCGGCTTAGGTGCCCTCCGGCGTCGCGCCCGTCGTCTGATGCTCCATTTTCCGTCCTTACCGCGTCAGGCACTCAGTCTGCGGTCTGTGCCCGCTAGGAGAGGCTCTAGTTATCCTTTCTTGTCATTGATCGGCAAACAATGTCGATCTCAGATGAGATGCATTAAATGTAGTGGTCCACATAATGTTGAATCCTATTTGCGCTCATTGCGGGGGACAACACGCATCCACGGACCGTTCCTGCCCGGACTACCATATACGGCGACGAGCTCAAGAATTAGCTATGTTCAACAACATTGACTTCAGGGATGCGCTGTCTATTGCTCGTCTGCCAACCTATGCATCCGTCACCGGGCTTCAACAACATCACTTGCCGGCTCCGATCATTCCTGCTCCAACAAATTTGAGCTCTCCGGACTTTCAAAACCCACAACTCTTCCCGCCGCTGCCCTCAGCAAGCATGCAGAGTGAACAACGCGGAAGTGGGGAAGCAACTCAGTGTGCAACTGTGCCCCAGCAGACATACGTCGCTTACCGGCCTCCCCGGCGGCAGGCACAAGTAAACAACTAAAGTAACGTTCGTTAGTGGTCTCAGTACCGCAGCGTGTTATATCCCATGCAACATTCATTCACTCCTATCAGCCAAAATCCATACCAGCCTGCTGCTCACAGATTAGCAACCCCACAAGCGCCGAATCAACGACAGCCTCAAGGTCATGCTGAACTTATAGATAAGATGATAAATGTGATTGATATTCCAAAATGAGATTTTCACTCTGCAGCGGAGTGTGCGCTGATATGAAACTTCCTGGCAGATTAAAACTGTGTGCCCGACCGAGACTCGAACTCGGGACCCTTGCCTTTCACGGGCAAGTGCTCTACCAACTGAGCTACCGAAGCACAACTCACGCCCGGTACTCACAGCTTTACTTCTGCCAGTACCTCGTCTCCTACCTTCCAAACTGTACAGAAGCTCTCCTGCGGACCTTGCAGAACTAGCACTCCTGAAAGAAAGGATATTGCGGAGACATGGCTTGGCCACAGCCTGGGGGATGTTTCCAGAATGAGATTTTCACTCTGCAGCGGAGTGTGCGCTGATATGAAACTTCCTGGCAGATTAAAACTGTGTGCCCGACCGAGACTCGAACTCGGGACCCTTGCCTTCCACGGGCAAGTGCTCTACCAACTGAGCTACCGAAGCCCGGTACTCACAGCTTTACTTCTGCCAGTACCTCGTCTCCTACCTTCCAAACTGTACAGAAGCTCTCCTGCGGACCTTGCAGAACCAGCACTCCTGAAAGAAAGGATATTGCGGAGACATGGCTTAGCCACAGCCTGGGGGATGTTTCCAGAATGAGATTTTCACTCTGCAGCGGAGTGTGCGCTGATATGAATCTTCCTGGCAGATTAAAACTGTGTGCCCGACCGAGACTCGAACTCGGGACCCTTGCCTTTCACGGGCAAGTGCTCTACCAACTAAGCTACCCAAGCACGACTCACGCCTCGTCCTCACAGCTTTACTTCTGCCAGTACCTCGTCTCCTACCTTCCAAACTTAGCAGAAGCTCTCCTGCGAACCTCGCAGAACTAGCACTCCTGAAAGAAAGGATATTGCGGAGACATGGCTTAGCCACAGCCTGGGGGATGTTTCCAGAATGAGATTTTCACTCTGCAGCGGAGTGTGCGCTGATATGAAACTTCCTGGCAGATTAAAACTGTGTGCCCGACCGAGACTCGAACTCGGGACCCTTGCCTTTCACGGGCAAGTGCTCTACCAACTGAGCTACCGAAGCACGACTCACGCCCGGTACTCACAGCTTTACTTCTGCCAGTATCTCGTCTCCTACCTTCCAAACTTTACAGAAGCTCTCTTGCGAAACTTGCAGAACTAGCACTCCTGAAAGAAAGGATATTGCGGAGACATGGCTTAGCCACAGCCTGGGGGATGTTTCCAGAATGAGATTTTCACTCTGCAGCGGAGTGTGCGCTGAAATGAAACTTCCTGGCAGATTAAAACTGTGTGCCCGACCGAGACTCGAACTCGGGACCCTTGCCTTTCACGGGCAAGTGCTCTACCAACTGAGCTACCGAAGCACGACTCAGGCCCGGTACTCACAGCTTTACTTCTGCCAGTATCTCGTCTCCTACCTTCCAAACTGTACAGAAGCTCTCCTGCGGACCTTGCAGAACTAGCTCTCCTGAAAGAAAGGATATTGCGGAGACATGGCTTGGCCACAGCCTGGGGGATGTTTCCAGAATGAGATTTTCACTCTGCAGCGGAGTGTGCGCTGATATGAAACTTCCTGGCAGATTCCCGGCGGGGTCAGGGATTTTCTCTGCCTCGTGATGACTGGGTGTTGTGTACTGTCCTTAGGTTAGTTAGGTTTAAGTAGTTCTAAGTTATAGGGGACTGATGACTATAGATGTTAAGTCCCATAGTGCTCAGAGCCATTTTTTAATGGTGTACGTAAATTATAAATATATCTTGCTGATGATGATCTACAGTATCAATACCCCGATTACTCAACGAACGATCTACGTCCGTTTCAAAGGTAGCATGATCGGACCTTTTTATGTCTCCCAGTGCTTGCCGCAAGGTGCAATTTTAAGTCCTCTCCTGTATATATACGCACGACCT
This sequence comes from Schistocerca americana, assembly GCF_021461395.2. Taxonomy (NCBI): domain Eukaryota; kingdom Metazoa; phylum Arthropoda; class Insecta; order Orthoptera; family Acrididae; genus Schistocerca; species Schistocerca americana. Next base: position 657,359,398 of record NC_060120.1, on the reverse strand, counting down.
AGAACGCACACTTACTCCCCTCCACAAAAACCCTACAGTATGCTGATGATATATGTGTTTATTCTACTGCTGCTTCATATCTTCAGGCCAAAACGGCATTAACCACAACCATCGCACACATCGATGAGTGGCTCTCTATCAATGGGCTGGAGATCTAGGCTGAGAAATCAGCAGTCGTTCCCTTCTCCAAGTCGACGACAGCTCGCACTGAAGATCACATTACCTGTGGCAAGTACACCTTCCAAGTAAAATCTCACGTTCGATTTGTGGGGATGATTTTTGACTCTCGGTTAAGCTGGGCGCCCCACATCCGATCCACCGTTACCAAGTGTGAAGAAGGTTTAAATGTAATCAGATCACTCACTCGTGTCTGGTGGGGAGCGCACCAGAGTGTTTTACTCACCATGTACCGAGGGATAATTCGATCTCGATTAAACTATGGCTGTCAATTCTACCACACTGCGTCAAAGATTCATCTCTCCAAATTATATACTCTTCAATATAGAGCCATTCGTACCTGTTTTGGAGCCATGCGATCGACGCCCACCATCGCCCTTTTAATAGAAGCAGGGGAGATGCCCTTGAGCATTAGGCGCCAAATGTTATCGGACAAATTCTACATTCAAGGCATGGCCATTATGGACAGTTCCGTCTATCAAAGTAGAGACTGCATTTATCGACTGTGGATTGCATCCCACAGAAGGAATAAAGTGCCAGCCGTTTGTGCCAGCTTTGACACTTGGTCACCTGTCATACATTCTATACGGCGTTCAGCGCATCTACCTGTTTTTGAATATGATCTTCAAACGCTCTGCTCCCAGATCCCAGTCCATTATTTAAGTACGACCTGGCTGGACAGTACTAATGTCAACGTTGGCTTGAATCGTCTCGTCCAAGCACAATGGCCGGGTTTTCTCTGTGTATATACCGATGGCTCCAGAATTCCGCAAGAAGAGTGTACAGGATGCGCTTTTTTCTGCCCTCAGATCCAGATCCGCAAAACCTTCAAACTGCCTACGAGCACTTCTATTTTTACGGCGGAGACAGTGGCAGTTTTGGAAGCACTTAAGTTTGTCTCTAGCACTCACTTCCCCAAGATATTGATAGTATCTGACTCGCAAAGTGTTCTTAAAAACATTAAGTACAGTCGATGGAACAAAACAACCAACAATTATATCTTGGATGTGTTATCTGAATATATTCGCAGCACACGCACGAGCCGGATGATCTATTTGTTGTGGGTACCTTCCCACTCTGGTATTCTCTATAATGATGAAGTTGATGCATTAGCCAAACAAGCGGCAACCTTTGGCACCGTCCTGGATCTGCACCTTCCTTACACACACTACTTACGTGAAGTCAAGGATCACGCAAGACAACAATGGCAGGAAATGTGGAACGTTTCTCAAGAGACAAAAGGCGGTTATTACGCAGTGCTACAACCTCGGATTCCTTCACAACCGCGGTTCATGATGACACATCTAGACCGATCCACGATTTCTACCATCATAAGACTCCGCTTCAATCATGCCTCCTTCCCACAACATCAACATCATATCAACGTTTACAGTTCACCAGCATGTGAGTGTGATCCTGAGTCGGAAGCTGATGTGCCCCAAATTTGACCGTGAACGGTTGGTCTTTCTGAAGACATTGCTGAGTATGGACTACTATCTTCCTCAATCAGCTTCTTCTCTTTTGTGTACCAACGACGTTCGTCTACATAAAGTGATAGGTAACTTCATCTAGAGTACTGGTCCCAATCTGTAGGTTTTAATGGTGCGTCCGCAGCTCGTGGTCGTGCGGTAGCGTTCTCGCTTCCCACGCCCGGGTTCCCGAGTTCGATTCCCGGCGGGGTCAGGGATTTTCTCTGCCTCGTGATGACTGGGTGTTGTGTACTGTCCTTAGGTTAGTTAGGTTTAAGTAGTTCTAAGTTGTAGGGGACTGATGACTATAGATGTTAAGTCCCATAGTGCTCAGAGCCATTTTTTAATGGTGTACGTAAATTATAAATATGTCTTGCTGAAGAAGATATTTCAGAATTGGTGTGAATTGTAAGCCAAGACACTTTTAATTATTTTCCAATTCAATTCAATTCAATTTTTAAAACATTATGTACAAAACTGTAACAGTTAAGCTTTTTATTCTTTTAAATATGCATTTCTGTATTTGTTTATTCAATTCTGTGTACATTGTCACTATGTGTTGCCGATGGCTAAATTGAGTACACACTCAAAGGCCAAATAAAAAAACTAAAACACAGTCACTTGTGAGCCAGCAGTCTAACGTAACGGTGTCACTATGTTTTCGAAACAAGAACAACGGAGTTGGATCAAGATTTAATGTGCCAGAGGTTGTACAGCACGACAGTGTCATCAAGGTCTTCAAGAGGCGTGCGGGGAATCGGCATTGCCGTACAGAGCAGTGGGACGTTGGGTAAAAGCCTTCAACGAAGGTCGGCAAACTGTGGCAGACATGAATCGGGAAGGTCGTCCTAGCGTCTATGAAGAAGAAGTGTGTTGTTGCCGCGTTAGTGGACAGTGATCGACACCATACGATTCGTGAGCTCTCCCACGAAACGAGATTTGCGCATGCGACTGTGCTTCGCATCCTGAAGGAACGCCCCGGTATGCGAAAAACTGCATAACGATGGGTTCCGCATGACTTGACGGAAATGCAGAAATGAATGCGTTACGACGCTGCTCAGACGCACTTGGAGCGCTATGAGCGGGAAGGAGAGGCTTTCTTACGCCGTATCGCAATACTGGATGAGACATGGGCCACATCTTAAGAGCCAAAACTGAAACGCCAATCCAATGAATGGCGTCATTATGGTTCGACGCGAAAGTCTTAAGTGCGTCAGAGCCCCAGTATATTGAAAGTTATGGTGATTCTGGTGTTACCCTAACGCACTACGTTCCTCCACGGCAAACTGTCAATGTACAGTATTACTCTTCGTTTTTGGAGCATCACCTGCGACCAGCTTTGCGAAAGAAACGGCGACGCTTTCTGCGCAACCCACCCATCATTTTGCACGACAATGCGCTGGCGCATACAGCGCAAGCTGTGGCTGCTCTGTTCGGTCGATGGGACTGGGAAGTTCTGTGCTATCCGCCATACTCCCCGGACTTACATCCTTGTGACTTTGATTTGATTCCGAAGGTGAAGGAACCACTTCGTGGCATTGGCTTCAGAACTGTTGTAGAGATTCGCCAGGCAGTAGGCCATTCCTTTCGCATCATCAGCAGAACAGGCTCTGCTAACAGTATACTACGCCTTCCACATCGCTGACAACGGGTTCTACACAACGCTGGTGACTACTTTGAAGGACAGTAATTGGTGCAACTACGTAACTCTTTTGTATCGGTTGTGAATAAGTAATTGCCACTAGTTATGTTCCAACTCTCGTATCTACATTTATCATGGAATTTATAATCGTCAGTACCTAACTGACGCCGACCGGTGTGGCCGAGCGGTTCTAGGCGCTTCAGTCTGGGACCGCGCGACTGCTACGGTCGCAGGTTCGAATCCTGCCTCGGGCACGGATGTGTGTGAAGTCCTTAGGTTAGTTAGCTTTAAGTAGTTATAAGTTCTAGGGGACTGATGACCTCAGATGTTAAGTCCCATAGTGCTCAGAGCCACCTAACTGATTTCCAATGTCCACATCTTCGTTACATCTTGATAGGTTCATTGAATTGTGTTCTCTGCCCCCACTCCATCCCGCGAATATCGCTGGAGGGCGTAATGTGCCGGGCCTTGTTTGTTGAAGTTAAAGGTGATTATAAATTATTTACACAAAAGTAATCTTTAATTGTGAGGAGGATAAATAACTTATAGAAACGTTTGATGCCTCAATAAATGCAGTATATCTTCAAGTTTTATTCCCGCCTAACATTGTTAGTTCCGAATATTCCCGCTAGGTGGCATGCGCGAATGAGTTTTGCCAACAGTGGTTATGGAGTTGTGTAGTAGTGCACAGTGTGCGCAGGGTTGGTTGAGGTTTTATGAATCCAAAACCGCTACTTCAGTTCAGAAACAACTTAGGACTAAATATCACAAGCCACCACCTCACGTAACCGAACATGTATGGTACTCGTTTAAGGTAATTTTTTTTATTTTATTTTTTATTTTTTATTTATTTATTTATTGCTATTACCAGTAACAACATTTTCTGTGCTTTCTTTTTTGTCAGGTCATCTGTAGTTGGCAGATCCCACATAGGCATGCTAGAGCATTATTATTTTAATGCCTCAGGATGTGGGCACACAATTTGTTTTCCAACAAGATGGCATGTCACGCCGGCCGGGGAGGCCGAGCGGTTCTAGGCGCTACAGTCTGGAACTGCGCGACCGATTTTGCTTAGTCGGCGTGTGTCAACATTACGGTTTTTTACTGGACCAATTTGCTGGTAGCAATGTTTAGATTAATCTAACTGCGGTTTCGGTTGTTGGAATTCTACTGATTATTATTGTTTTGTCCGCCCCGATAGCTGAGTGCTCAGCGTGACGGATTGCCGTCCTACGGGCCCGGGTTCGATTCCCGGCTGGGTCGCAGATTTTCTCCGCTCAGGGACTGGGTGTTGTGTTGTCTTCATCATCATTTCATCCCCATCCAGCGCGCAGGTCGCCCAATGTGGCGTCGAATATTAATAAGACCTGCACTGCAAGGGGCCTCCCGACGAATGACGCCAAACGCTCATTTCCATTTTTTCATTGTTGTTTTGATGCCATTGACCTAGTGCGTTACAGTAGTATGTGTACAGTGGTATATATTATCGACTCTTCTTTGTTTGTTAGAATTTGGCGCACCGTGGTTAGTATACTAAGTATTGTATAGCGGAGCCTCCACCAGCTGCATTAGAAAATTAATCTGACAGTCGTTTGGATATATCGTGAGTGTGTAACTGTGGACGTGATTCTCATTATTTATCTTAGAATCTTCATGTATTAAATCAATAAAATCTAGTATGGACGTAAAGTGTTCTAGTTTGTCTCTGAAGCATGGACTTATTTTTCTCTTATGTTCAGAGGCAACTTCGCTTTAAGTATTCATAACACATTTCTATTCGAAATCGGTTCATCCCAATATCTGGTTCTATTTAAATGCATTTCTAAATGTCTTTAAAGACTGACCGGCCTACTGTGCAACGGCACTGGCTACCTTGTGGAGTCCTTCCTGTATGTAGTTTGATCAATACTTCTACAAGAACGCTTTCTTATGTTGTTCACAGGTTTGGCAGTTTTCAGCCATTACTGTTGCGCCAAGGGTAGCTTCTTCTAGGATAAGACTGGTAGTTAAACGTATTTTTTGTTGTTCTGAGCAAGATATGTGAACATGACAGGGTAAAGAGTTTTCTGACCGCGTGCGAAAACCTGAGACTGTCGGTGACTCAGTAAACTTAATTCTAGCAAAACGAGTGATAAAAAAAGGCTGCCTCCAACATATGCGACATAGCTAGGTGACAGACTAGCATGATTTGTTTCATCTCTACACATTCTGTCATATGATGCCAGACTATGGTAGTAACAACTTTCCCTAATAACAGAGGGTCATAACTTTGACAGCAGACAATTTACTGCAGAGTATTATTGATCTCAGAACTGACATTGTCATGGCATTCAGGCAAATCTTTACTTGGTTTTGATGTCGTTTAACTCTGATTTAACTGATTTCTGTAAAGTACCTATTTCAGATAACACATCAGTAACAAGCTGCTATATAGCAAGTTGTAATTCTGGATCTAATTTTTCACAAATCTGCGAGTCCTTATCTAAAATCCGCTTTGAAAAATCTTGTAAGATACTTTTCCTGTGTGCATCAGATTCTTCCCTTAACTTAATTTCTTGTTCAACATTAAAACTAATGTAAGAAATCCCTATGATAACAATGTGAAAGACGTAATTCTCCTGTAGAGAGTACATCTCATAGATTGTGTAATATTATCGGTGTAAATTTTATGAATCAACTATTTTACAAAATTGATATACAACACATTCTTATTTCAATGCTTGCCTTGACTGGCTGTTATCTTTCTCTTGTCGGCCTCTGGGTGAGGAGGTCATGTACTTTTCCTTAAAATGTGTATTAGTGAATTAATCTGACAAATTTTAAAATTTCATTCTTCTTCATGTAATAGCAAATTAATTTTTATCTCGCTAACTGCAAACTTTTTATATGATTTCAGCCAATTAAGCCATTTTGAAGTGGTGGCTTTGGTGATTGCACAGTATAGTACGCAAAATTTACACTTTCGCAAGTCGAGTTTGCAGTCTATATTTCTTAACGAAATCCGATCATCATTACTATTTGTAGGCAAAAGCAGACCTTTGAATTAACAAGACAATTACATGGTCAGGCGTCATCAAGCTTTTCTATTTTTGTGCCTGACCATTTCAAGTCTTAAAGCTGTCAGGTATTTAGAGATATGACAACACAATAGGAGACTCATTTTAATTACTAATTCAGAAGTCTACAGCTCAGTGCTATTATTATACTTCTGTTGTCATTAATGCGATGTGTCCCACTCCTCGCACGATTCAGATTCAAAGTACATCGTCGTTTCTCTCTTTACATTTTATTTTGTGCAACACATTACAATGGCAAAGTTGAAAAAGGACAAAAGTTTTATGCATGATTGATGTCAGTTCTACTACCATTATATTGTTAAACATTTCTTTGAGTCTATTTCATATAACAAAAAAGTCGACGAATCATATAATGACAAATTTGCAAGAGAAGAGAAAAAGAATTGTTGAGAACTCCAGTAACCAGATCACGTTAATAAGCAAAAACTTCAAAATAATCACAAAATATACATTCAGGATGTTTGTTTGAACTTGATGGAACTAAATATCTCGTAAACGACGCAACGTATGAAAAAATTGCTCTAGGTGATAAGTTATTATTAGTAAAGGGGACATCTACCTGCGCTACGACTGGCCACCTCCGAACCACCCCTCCTGCGTGGGCGGAGTCAACTGTATTTTCAAATGGGAACTTCCTCATTTCATTGTACATTCAGATTCTACGCCAAAAAATAAGTGCGGTTTACTCAACTGGCAAAGATGCACTGTAATCGAGAAATATCAAGTGTGTCTGTTTTTGCGATTACGGACCGACGCATTTGATTCTAAGTTTCATTTACGATGCAGATGTAAACCTTTGTGTTATAACAGTTGTTACTTGTGTTCGAAATTTATTTTAGTGTAGCAAATTTGATTCTAGAGTTCAATACGGTTAGCTGGTTTAATGTCTGTTTAGAAATTACGTTTAGCGTGATCCAGGAATAACGAGATGGATGTAATAGTTTTCTGTTCCCATTGGGATGCTTGGTATTGGTGAGTCAACTTGCTTCTCGCCATTGGGATGCTTGATTTCGGTGAATCCCCTCTCCTCTCACCACAACTGTAACTTTTCATTATTTGATGAAGAAATGCTTCCATGATAGAGGCGGGCGACCATTCAGATTGGCACAACGTTCAAGCATAGAAAGGTCTTGATCCCATTAATGTTTATCAAGTGTTACGCGTTTCAAAATTTAACCATCAGAGTGAAACTGTGGAATGAAGTGTACAAAATACCAGTGACAGAAAATATACATAAGTGTGCATCTCTAAGAACTGCAATATACAGAAATTTCAAACAGTATCGTATGTACATAACAATCAAACTTCAGTACAAAGGTAACGAAAGAGAGCACATAGAGTGAGTACAATACAAATCTAATCTAATCTAGGCCTACTTGACAGTGGCGTCTTCTATTCGAATAGAACCAGTGCCAAACTGAGTGTGGCAGTTGACCTATAAAAGAGGTAAACGAAGGCTACCATTGGACATAGAAAGCAAGTCAAAGACTAACTTCAAAGAAACTTCTACACGCTGTGGTTAAGAACATGTCACCACCTCGTGAACAAATTTGACAAAAACAACATTAAGTTAAAGAATATTAAAAGAATGCCCCCTTTTATCGTATAATAGTTCTTCCGTTTTAAGTTGTTGCCACCAATGTGGGCTCACCTAAATCATTCTATTATGTCAATTATTACATGTTCGTCTATTGTAATTTGACTACATTTTGTGACACTTACGTGTATTTTATTTTGTGATGGTTGTGAACTATTCCTTCACACTTATATTTTACTTATTGCTCATGTCGATTTATGTTTATACTGTACCACAACAGTTATTGGTCGCAAATGCCTTCTTTTACATAATTGGCTGAAGACTACCTAACGACGCACTTTTCATGCTGTTGCCGTCCGCTGTGGCCGAGCGATTCTAGGCGCTTCAGTCCGGAAGCGCGCTGCTGCTACGGTCGCAGGTTCGAATCCTACCTCGGGCATGGATGCGTGTGATGTCCTTAGGTTAGTTGGGTATAAGTACTCTAGGGGACTGATGACCTCATGTGTTAAGTCCCACGGTGCTTAGAGCCATTTAAACCATTTTTTTCATGCTATTAGTATGAGCTTCTCTTCCATAAAAATAGCATAAATGTTTTTTGTCAAATTTGTTCACGAAGTGCAGACATGTACTTAATCGCAGTGTATGGAAGTTCGTAAAGTTACTCTTTGATATGCTACCCACGGTCAATGCTAGCGCCACCTACTGGCCTTCATTTACCTCTTTGATAGTTAAACCGCCACACAGAGTTCGGCACTGGTTCTGTTCGAATAGACGACGACACTGTCAAGTAGGCCTACATTAGATTAGATTTGTATTGTATTCAGTCTACGTGCTCACGTTCTGAGCTTTGTAACAAACTATGATTTTTATGTAAGTGCGATACTATTTGAAATTTCTGTATATTTGAATACATACACGCACATTTATGTGTGTTTTTGGTCATTAATTTGTTGTACATTTCATTCCACGGCTTCAGTCTGATGATGAAATTTTGAAACGTGTAACGCTTAATAAAAAAATTATGCGATGAAGACCTTTCTACATTTCGAAGTTGTGCCATAACAGTAACTCGCAATGAATTCTTAAACTGACGATCTGCCATTCTGACAGTTTCATTAATTCGTGCGTGGAATGCATGTACATACTTAAAATCATGTCTGGTGGAATGTTCTGCGCAGACATTTATGAACATTCTATCAAGTCCTGTCGAGTAGCTGGGCATATACTTTGTACTTCAGATAACCCCACAAGAAAAAATACGGAGTCATGAGGTCGGGTGACCTGGAAAGTCACGTTGCCGGTCTACCTATGCCGATCCAGCGACCTCTGAAATCGCGATACAATGTTTCTTTGGCTCTTGCAGAGTAACGTTCCGGACAATTATCGTGTTGCAACCACTTGTTCTGTCCCACTGCGAGGAATACATCTTCCAACAAAATGGATAGCTCCTCTTGCAGTAATTTACGATTTTTTCCCACCCTGAATATGGCTTCCACAATAGGGGGACCAAAAATACCGCCAATGATACCGCACCAAACGTTAACGGACCAAGGTCGCTGACGAGGAAGGTAACGTATCCAGTGCGGGTGTTCCGCAGTCCAAAAATGCGTGTTATGCCAGTTAACTTCACCGTGCCTCGTGAATGTTGACTCGTCAGAGAATGTTACCTGACAAAAGAACTGTGGGCTCTCTTTATTTACCTGAGTGCCCAATAGCAAAACCGAATCCCATTCTGAAAATCATTCCCGTGTAGTTTTTGCTGTTTGAAGACCTTGTAGGGATGGTATTTTTAACTATGTAGGATCGCGCTTGTGTTAACAGTTCAGGACTGCTGCGATATGTGTCGGGTGTTTGCATGTGGATTATGAGCCACCGCAGCTAGCACTGTAATTTTGTTATTTATGTTCCTCGTTACAGTCGCTCTACGAGTTCGGTTTTAGGTGTCACACTTCCTTCGGTAGTAAACTGTCGTACAACATGACAGGCCCATATCGCTAACGTCGATATGCAGCAGGATTTTAGAACATATATTGTGTTCGAACATTATGAATTACCTCGAAGGAAACGGTCTATTCACACACAGTCAACACGGCTTTAGAAAACATCGTTCCTGTGAAACACAACTAGCTCTTTATTCACATAAAGTGTTGAGTGCTATTGGCAAGGGATTTCAGATCGATTCCATATTCCTGGATTTCCGGAAGGCTTTTGACACTGTACCACACAAGCGGCTCGTATTGAAATTGCGTTCTTATGGAATATCGTCTCAGTTATGTGACTGGATTTCTGATTTCTTGTCAGAGAGGTCGCCATTCGTAGTAATTGTCGGAAAGTCATCAAGTAAAACAGAAGTGATTTCAGGCGTTCCCCAAGGTAATGTTATAGGTCCATTGCTGTTCCTTATCTACATAAACGATTTGGAAGGCAATCTGAGCAGCCGTCTTCGGTTGTTTGCTGATGATGCTGTCGTTTAGCGACTAATAAAGCCATCAGAAGATCAAAACAAACTGCAAAACGATTTAGAAAAAATATCTAAATTGTGCAAAAAGTGGCAGTTGACCCTAAATAACGAAAAGTGTGAGGTCATCCACATGAGTGCTAAAAGGAACTCGTTAAACTTCGGTTACACGTTGAAACAGTCTAATCTAAAAGCCGTAAATTCAACTAAATACCTAGGTATTACAATTGCGAACAGCGTAGATTGGAAAGAACACATAGAAAATGTTGTGGGGAAGACTAACCAGAGGCTGCGTTTTATTGGCAGGACACTTAGAAAATGTAACAGACCTACTAAGGAGACTGCCTACATTACGCTTGTCTGTCCTCTTTTAGAATACTGCTGCACGTGTGGGATCCTTACCAGATAGGACTGACGGAGTACATCGAAAAAGTTCAAAGAAAGGCAGCACGTTATGTATTATCGCGAAATATGGGAGAGAGTGTCACAAAAATGATACAGGATTTGGGCTGGAAATCATTAAAAGAAGACGTTTTTCGTTGCGACGGAATCTTCTCACGAAATTCCAATCACCAACTTTCTCCTCCGAATGCGAAAATATTTTGTTGACACTGACCTACATAGGGAGGAACGATCACCACGATAAAATGTGGGAAATCAGAGCTCGTACGGGATGATACAGGTGTTCATTCTTTCCGCGCGATATGCGAGATTTGAACAATGGAGAATTTTGAAAGTGGTTCGATGAACCCTCTGCCAGGCACTTAAATGTGATTTGCAGAGTATCCATCTAGATGTAGATGAACGTGACGAATAGATGCATAGAATTGTGGCCTTTCAGAAAAACGTCCAACTTTCTAGCAGCTTAGCCATAAATTAAAATTATTTAGATCTTTTCTGCAACAGCTACATCATTCATTACACCAGCTGTGCCAGAACAGACTCCAGAGGTGAGTGCTGCCGACGCTTTCGGTATTCGTTCTTTTAAAGGTCCCGACGATCCAGTGGGGCATGCCGCATGTTGGGTGCTGAGCAGTGGGGAGAGGACATTTTTCCTTATTACGATGTTTGTGGTTTGTACTCTGATGGCAGCCGCATGGCTGCCAGCAGGATAGTTGCGGTGGCTGGATAAATAAACTCCTCCCGAAATTGCCATGAAGGCCCAACGGTACCGACCGGCCGCCGTGTCATCCTCAGCCCACAGGCGTCACTGGATGCGGTTATGGAGGGGCATGTGGTCAGCACACCGCTCTCCCGGCCGTATGTCAGTTTCTGAGACCGGAGCCGCTACTTCTCAATCAAGTAGCTCCTCATTTGCCTCACAAGGGCTGAGTGCACCGCGCTTGCCAACAGCGCTCGGCAGACCGGACGGTTATCCATCCAAGTGCTAGCCCAGCCCGGCAGCGCTTAACTTCGGTGATCTGACGGAAACCAGTGTTACCACTGCGGCAAGGCGGTTGGCGGCTGGATGGATACTCACACCGAAACCAGTCGCCCTGATGGTGGGGTTCCTGCCACCGAACTCAAGCATTCTGATGGTTTGGGGATGCATCACAATCAACCCCATAGGGAACAGAAAACTACTTTACCATGTAAGTATCGTATTTATCGGAAGTATCAGTATCCAGTCACATTATTTGTAGTGTACAAACGCAGGCCGGTGTGGCCGTGCGGTTCAAGGCACTTCAGTCTGGAACCGCGTGACCGCTACGGTCGCAGGTTCGAATCCTGCCTCCGGCATGGATGTGTGTGATGTCCGTAGGTTTGTTAGGTTTAATTAGTTCTAAGTTCTGAGGGACTGATGACCTCAGAAGTTAAGTCCCGTAGTGCTCAGAGCCATTTTGTAGTGTACAAACACATTTGGAACACTCAGGTAACTTTTGTACATCAGTATCAACAGTCAGAACATAAAGGTTTACATTTAAAACGCAAATTAAACGTAGACTCAAACGCGTTGGTTATTAATTGCGAAAACAGGCCCACTTAATATTTCTCGATTACAACGCCATCTAACACAAATGGGAAATAATTTTTCGAGTAAACCGTACCTTTTGAAAATACAAAGTTGACTCCGCCCACGCAGGTGGTTAGGAGGTGGCCAGTTGTAGCACAGGTAAATGTTTCCATTTACTAATATTAAGTTTTCACCTAGAAAATGATTTCTACCGATGCGACTTTTTCGAGATGTTTAGTTGTATCAAGTTAAAACAGACATCCTGTATACAGCGTGATTCAGCTGCCCCTACCACTGTCGTTTTACGCAACCCGCAATGTTATAAGTGGTCATAAACCACGCCTGAGATTTTTCATGTTCTCTAGCTCGTTACGCTCCAACTACTACTCCTACAGAAAAGTGAACAGGGCCTTTTTGTAGAAAGTATAATGTAGTTAAATTTTGTACTGGTATAAGTTTTCACTGGAAGTCATGGTTTTCCTATTATTCAAGAAAAACGTATTAAAGTAACCCCGACCCACACTCATCCCTCACCAGTCAAAATTTCTACTATGTTTCACTGTACAAAAACTTCCGACTGCACAGACTATTCCCGATATTCGACATTTTCTGGTCTCCACTGAGGGTTAAAAATCAAATAAAAACAGACTCGATCGCATTTTCGGATTTTTATGATTTAGAAACCGGTTTCGGCACTTTCCTCGGACAGTCTACAGGCTTTTTCCCGCCATTATGGCTGCTGGTGTAAGAAGGTGGAGCGAGATTCAAAAACGTAAGGATGTCACTGCGAATGTAAACCAACAAATGAACAGAAATTGTAAAAAATTATCAGACATTTCATACATCTGTATAAATCTCATGTGAGAAAAGACACTCAGAGATATGATCAAACTGCGCAAGCCAAAGACTCTATGTGACAAATATTTAATATACTTATGCTGAACATGTAACATGTCAAAACTATTCCGTCAGTGAAAAGCTAACAGACTTTGTACGTATGTTACATCTCATGTCACGTCTCATACTGAATCTATATGTCAATTCTTTGTTACGTTTCCTTAAATTCTAAAATCTATAAAATATTCAGCCCCTATGCGAATTAAAGTTGAATGCTGCATGCAAGCTACTGTAAATTTCGTCTCCGCTATTCAAGAGGGGCGTATAAGAAACGTTTGCAATGACAGTGCCAAACACGTAATTATCCTACAGAGAGCACTTCTCTAGAACGTGTAATATTATCAATGTAAATTTCATGAATCAACAGTGTTGGAAAACTGATGTACGACACATTCTTGTTTCAACTCTAGTCTTAACATGTACAGTATTCAACATTCCATTCTCCTTCATTTAGCACCTAATTAATTTTTATCGTGTTCTCTTTATTGTGAATTTTTATACGATTTCAGCTAATTAAGCCAGTTGCCAGTTGCAAGTGGCCGGTTTGGTGACGCGAAGATCGCGTGCCATCGGCCAGCAGCCTATATTTCTTAACGAAATCCGATCATCATTCCTATTTCTACGCAAAATCAGACGTTTTTTGTTAACGGGAAGCATTACTCTGTCATGCGTCAACAATCTTTTCCTTTCGCCGACAACATTTTGTGTGCCCGATCGTTTCAAGTCTTAAAGCTGTGAGGTATTTAATAGTTCAACGGCGCAGGAGTAGTTCCATTCTAATTACTCATTCAAAAGTCTACAGCTCAGTTATACACATATTCCTCAATGTCAATGTGATGTGTCTCACCACTCAAACGATTAACATTCAAAGTCACATCATCATTTGTTTCTTTATATTTTATTTAGGTGACAAAAGTTCATGGGATACCTTCTGATATCGTGTCGGACCTTCTTTGGTCCGGCGTAGCGCAGCAACCCTGCGTGGCGTGGGCTCAACAAGTCTTTGGAAGTCCCCTGCAGAAGTATTGAGCCATGATGCCTCTATAGCGTCCATAACTGCGAATGCCGTAAATGGATGGCCAAATCATTCGCTCGAATTATCCAGAATGTTCTACAAATCGATCGCGAACAGTTGTGGTCCGGTGACATTGGACATTGTCATCCATAAAAATTTCATCGTTGTCTGAGAACGTGAACTCCACGAATGGCTGTAAACGGTCTCCAAGGAGCGCAGCATAACCATTTCCAGTCAATGATCGGTTCACATGCAAACACAGCCCATCACCAGTCTGCACAGTGCTTTGTTCACAACTTGAGCCATGGCTTCGTAGAGTCTGAGCCACACTCGAACTTTACCATGAGCTTTTACCAACTGAAATCGGGTCTCATCAGACCAAAGCCACGGCTTTCCAGTCATCTAGGGTCCAGCCGATATGGTCACAAGCTCAGGAGAGGCGCTGCAGGTGATGTCGTGCTTTTAGGAACGCACTCGCGTCCGTCGTCTGCTACCACAGCCCACATACGCCAAGTTTCGCTGCACTGTCCGAATGGATACGTTCGTCGCGCGTCTCACATCCATTCCTGCGTTTATTTCACGCAGTGTTGCTCGTCTGTTAACAATAACAGCTCTGCGCAAACGCCAATACTCTCGGTCGTTAAGTGGAGGCCGTCGACCACTGCGTTGTTCGTGGCAACATTTAATGCCTGAAATTTGTATTCTCTGCACACTCTTCACAGTGTATATTTCTGAATATTGAATTCCCTAATGATTTCCGAAAACGAAATCCATTCCACATTCATAGTCTGTTAATTCCCATCATGCGGCCATAAACCTTTTCACACGAATCACCTGAGTGCAAACGGTATTCCATTTTACAGACTCTGTCGCCATCTGCGTGTGTGCATATCGTTATCCTAAGACTTCTGTCACCTCAGTGATTTCATGGGATGGTTTCCAAACAGGTTCTTTCAAGTAAGCTTGATTGTCTGTTTATTTTTGTGTGGCGTTAGTACTGACCTGGTGAGTGGTTTTCAGCTCCGAAAACCTGGAAACTCAGAATCTACTCTGTAGGAATCAACATGGATTCCGGAAACAGCGATCGTGTGAGACCCAACTCGCTTTATTTGTTCATGAGACCCAGAAAATATTAGATATAGGCTCCCAGGTAGATGCCATTTTCCTTGACTTCCAGAAGGCGTTCGATACAGTTCCGCACTGTCGGTTGATAAACAAGGTAAGAGCCTACGGAATACCAGACGAGCTTTGTGGCTGGATTGAAGAGTTTTTAGCAAACAGAACACAGCATGTTGTTCTCAATGGAAAGACGTCTACAGACGTGTTATGGGACCATTGCTTTTCACAATATATATAAATGACCTAGTAGATAGTGTCGGAAGTTCCATGCGGCTTTTCGCGGACGATGCTTTAGTACACAGAGAAGTTGCAGCATTACAAAATTGCAGCGAAATGCAGGAAGATCTGCAGCGGATAGGCACTTGGTGCAGGGAGTGTCAACTGACTCTTAACATAGACAAATGTAATTATTGCGAATACATAGAGAGAAAGATCCTTTATTGTATCATTATATGATAGCAGAACAAACACTGGTAGCAGTTAGTTCTGTAAAATATCTGGGAGTATGTGTACGGAACTATTTGGAGTGGAATGATCATATAAAATTAATTGTTGGTAAGGCGGGTACCAGGTTGAGATACATTGGAAGAGTCCTTAGAAAATGAAGTCCATCAACAAAGGAGGTGGGTTACAAAACACTCGTTCGACCTATACTTGAGTATTGCTCATCAGTGTGGGATCCGTACCAGGTCGGGATGACAGAGGATGTAGAGAAGACCCAAAGAAGAGCGGCGTGTTTCGTCACAGGCACATTTGTGTAAGCGTGATAGCGTTACAGAGATGTTTAGCAAACTCAAGTAGTAGACTCTGCAAGAGAGGCGCTCTCCATCGCGGTGTAGCTTGCTGTCCAGGTTTCGAGAAGGTGCGTTTCTGGATGAGGTATCGAATATATTGCTTCCCCCTACTTATACATCCCGAGGAGATCACGAATGTAAAATTAGAGAGATTCGAGCGCGCACGCAGGCTTTCCAGCAGTCGTTCTTCCCGCGAACCATACGCGACTGGAACAGGAAAGGGAGGTAATGACAGTGGCACGTAAAATGCCCTCCGCCACACACCGTTGGATGGCTTGCGGAGTATAAATGTAGATGTAGATGTAGAAATTTCGGTTGTTAAGGCACCTGTTGCACTGACAATTTTGTCACTTTAGACGATACGGCATTTTGCGTAAATGACTTTTCATTTGGCTGTAATGATAGGTGTTCAAAATTCGTGTTTATCATTGCCTCAAAACTTCGATATATATCTGTAAATGGGTCTTCAGTAGCACTAGCTGGTAGAATAATTTCTTCGCATTCATCCCGCGATTCCATTTCGCTTGCTGAAAAGACAGTATTTCCAATAGCCGTACCTGTAAATTCGTTAGCTTCTGCGTATAATTCTATGGAATTGAGTTCTTCATAATCAATTTTACGCATTTTCCTATATTTACCATAACACTTAGGTGGGTGAAATTATTTAAGTAAAATTACGTATTTTAGTTTAATAACACATACAAATAATTATGTAGAACATGAATCAAGACAATATTAATCTGTTGAAACAGTGTAATAGTGCTATGACATGTTGCGCGCCTCGCAAGATAAAGTCAGCCATATTTTGCAACTTAACACCGTGACTGTTAACCGTAAATTACGAAAAAATTTAAATAGCCAAAATTTGAATAAAAGTGGCTGTGTTCGATTAATTTGAGTAGCAACAATTACGAATAGACACGGGAAATAAATAACGTCGTACGTCTTACCTTATACGTTGTGTCGTAATGGAGATCATTAACAAGAAATGTGATTTCGCGTCACCAAGCTACCTGCTTTCCAATGACGGCTGAAGTTAAAACCAGTTTAAGTCATAAAAAACACTCAGAATACTAAGCCTACTTTCTAATTCTTACTGTTAAATGTCTTCTTTTACATCTACATCTACATCTATACTCCGCGAGTCACCTTACGGTGTGTGGCGGAGGGTACTTATTGTACCACTATCTGATCCCCCCTTCCCTGTTCCATTCACGAATTGTGCGTGGGAAGAACGACTGCTTGTAAGTCTCCGTATTTGCTCTAATTTCTCGGATCTTTTCGTTGTGATCATTACGCGAGATATATGTGGGCGGTAGTAATATGTTGCCCATCTCTTCCCGGAATGTGCTCTCTCGTAATTTCGATAATAAACCTCTCCGTATTGCGTAACGCCTTTCTTGAAGTGTCCGCCACTGGAGCTTGTTCAGCATCTCCGTAACGCTGCTTTTCGCTGGATCATGTCTATCTCTTCTATTAATCCAACCTGGTAAGGGTCCCATACTGATGAGCAATACTCAAGAATCGGACGAACAAGCGTCTTGTAAGCTACTTCTTTCGTCGATGAGTCACATTTTCTTAGAATTCTTCCTATGAATCTCAACCTGGCGCCTGCTTTTCCCACTATTTGTTTTATGTGATCATTCCACTTCAGATCGCTCCGGATAGTAACTCCTAAGTATTTTACGGTCGTTACCGCTTCCAATGATTTACCACCTATGGCATAATCGTACTGGAATGGATTTCTGTCCCTATGTATGCGCATTATATTACATTTATCTACGTTTAGGGAAAGCTGCCAGCTGTCGCACCATGCATTAATCCTCTGCAGGTCCCCCTGGAGTACGTACGAGTCTTCTGATGTTGCTACTTTCTTGTAGACAACCGTGTCATCTGCAAATAGCCTCACGGAGCTACCGATGTTGTCAACTAAGTCATTTATGTATATTGTAAACAATAAAGGTCCTATCACGCTTCCCTGCGGTACTCCCGAAATTACCTCTACATCTGCAGATTTTGAACCGTTAAGAATGACATGTTGTGTTCTTTCTTCTAGGAAATCCTGAATCCAATCACAAACCCGGTCCGATATTCCGTAAGCTCGTATTTTTTTCACTAAACGTAAGTGCGGGACTGTATCAAATGCCTTCCTGAAGTCCAGGAATACGGCATCAATCTGCTCGCCAGTGTCTACGGCACTGTGAATTTCTTGGGCAAATAGGGCGAGCTGAGTTTCACATGATCTCTGTTTGCGGAATCCATGTTGGTTATGATGAAGGAGATTTGTATTATCTAAGAACGTCATAATACGAGAACACAAAACATGTTCCATTATTCTACAACAGATTGACGTAAGCGAAATAGGCCTATAATTATTCGCATCTGATTTATGACCCTTCTTGAAAATGGGAACGACCTGCGCTTTCTTCCAGTCGCTAGGTACTTTACGTTCTTCCAGCGATCTACGATAAATTGCTGATAGAAAGGGGGCAAGTTCTTTAGCATAATCACTGTAGAATCTTAAGGGTATCTCGTCTGGTCCGGATGCTTTTCCGCTACTAAGTGATAGCAGTTGTTTTTCAATTCCGATATCGTTTATTTCAATATTTTCCATTTTGGCGTCCGTGCGACGGCTGAAGTCAGGGACCGTGTTACGATTTTCCGCAGTGAAACAGTTTCGGAACACTGAATTCAGTATTTCTGCCTTTCTTCGGTCGTCCTCTGTTTCGGTGCCATCGTGGTCAACGAGTGACTGAATAGGAGATTTAGATCCGCTTACCGATTTTACATATGACCAAAACTTTTTAGGGTTCTTGTTTAGATTGTTTGCCAATGTTTTATGTTCGAATTCGTTGAATGCTTCTCTCATTGCTCTCTTTACGCTCTTTTTCGCTTCGTTCAGCTTTTCCTTATCAGCTATGATTCGACTACTCTTAAACCTATGATGAAGCTTTCTTTGTTTCCGTACTACCTTTCGTACATGATTGTTATACCACGGTGGATCTTTCCCCTCGCTTTGGACCTTAGTCGGTACGAACTTATCTAAGGCGTACTGGACGATGTTCCTGAATTTTTTCCATTTTTGTTCCACATCCTCTTCCTCAGAAATGAACGTTTGATGGTGGTCACTCAGATATTCTGCGATTTGTGCCCTATCACTCTTGTTAAGCAAATATATTTTCCTTCCTTTCTTGGCATTTCTTATTGGCAACGTTATGCGTCCTTCCTCTTAACGACATTCTTCCATCACGAATATCTTTAAAATAATTCAGCGTACTAGAGAGAACGATGATAAAATACACTGTCGACCTTATTAAAGGACCATTATATGAATATTCTGTGCATGAAATTTATTGTCTTCAAGTTAGTACAGGTTGTTTCTTCTCTGTCTTATGAAATGAACAGAAGACGGAAAAATACTGATGAAAACCGACTAAAGAAAAGCAAGCCTTATTGAAAGAAGCAGTGTTTGCAAAAATGAATTTCAAACAAATTAAACAAACAAGTTATGAAACAAAGAAACAGTCATTTTTTAAATTAACGTTAACGGTTAAAACAGACGTTAATTTTGCATGGTAATAATTATCTCAACCGGATTTTCATAATAACTTAGGCAGTAGCTCTGACTTACAAACGTTAAAAAGGAGAAAACGATAGCGTGCCATTTCCAACTAATTTACAGGCCAAGAATTAAACAAAATAAACTTAATTAGCTCTTGTACTTAGCTACCAAAATAAAGAGGATCTGATTTAATTTGCGTTGTTACTTAACATAAAGTAATAATTTCGATGCAGAGATGAATTTGATGTTCTGAGATATAATCTTCTCTTTAACATCGCTGAAATAAAATGTTTTGCTACAACGTGAATTGAAAAGAAAACACTGATATGGTGAGAATCATAAAAACCCGTTAATAAATGTCAGACAAAACGTAGCCGAATAACCTTACATAATCAAGCATAAAATACCTTCACAGACAGCCGGCCGCTGTGGCCGAGCGTTTCTAGGCGCTTTAGTCAGGAACCGCGCTGCTGCTATGGTCGCAGGTTCGAATCCCTCCTTGGGCATGGATGTGTGTGATGTCCTTAGGTTAGTTAGATTTAAGTAGTTCTAAGTCTACGGGACTGATGACCTCAGATGTTAAGTCCCATAGTGCTTAGAGCCCTTTGAATCATTTGAAACTTCTCAGACACGGTTAAAAAGGCGACAGATGACTGCGGCCGGGTGACTACTTAGAAATGTTGGGTGACTGTGCCACTCTGTGAAGTGTAGGTGTTGTGTCACAATACCCACTGCGCCACTGTTGTGATGTGCCCTCTACTAATGGTGAGCTGCATCACTATTAACGACTGTGTCAGAGTAGTGTTCTGAGACTAATGCACTAATAAATTAGTCAAAATAGAAGAACTCTTATTTATTCTAACTCGAAAGATACATCGACATGAACTCTGGTACACAAGTATTTAACACAGACGAAAACTTAGCTCGTGACAAGTTATCACTTCCAGTAGCAAGTATCCTCCTGAGAGTAAATCTACGTTTACGATGTAACACTGTGGGTACTGTTGTTCCAGTAACAAGTCTGTTTACTAATAGGGCGTATTCCAGTGTGGCTACGTCAATTGCTGGTAACTCCGTAACTGTAACTGCAGCGCGATCTGAAATAGAACTACAACTCGATCTGGAGTAGAACTGCAGCTGTCTCTGCAGCCCTCGGGCCCTAGGTTACGACGCTACGCAGGTTGCTACGTCGGATCCACTGCCAGTGTTGGAGATATCGATCTCCTCGCCAATTGGACGTCCTGGACGTCCTGGCCACTTGATGGTATTGTAGCCTCGCCTGTCATGCATGCAACCCACAACACAAAGGTGCCGGAAGGAATATCTGCCCAGCAGGGGTAGCCGAAGGATTCAACAACAACATGAAATGAGAAGGTTTACCACCAGTAGTCCACCTTTCCCGATCCATTAAAACATCGAACTGCAGTGTATAAAACGGCATATATGCTAAATTACATAACAATTACATAGTTTTGCATGCTCCTTCAGTTGTATGAGTGGATTCTGTCTACAAAATGTGTTGTGAATTGAGTTAGTAATAAAGAACTAACAAATCAAAAGGTCATACCTGGTTTACTGCAAGACACTGAAAATGTAGTAAGCGACCATTTTTTTCCTTCATCATTTTATGGAGGGCTTCAGCTAGAAAAAGTTTTGTAAGGATTTGAAATTATGTTGATAGTTTGCTGGTAGTTGCTAAGTCTCATTTTCAAATAGTGGATGAATATTGTCTGGGTAATTTGCTTTCCGTGAGCTATGCTAATGCAAGACGGATACACATTTTCTAGCGGTAATACTTGACTTGCTGCGTTAAACCTTTAATACAAGATTCTAGCTCTCAATTAGAATATTAGGACTGCATTTTAAGTATTTAAATTCGGCCAGTAACTGTAAGACTTATTGGAAATCAAATTTGCCTGCTTTTGTGCATAATCAAATTCTAAATAATGAGTTTCCCGTTGTGTGGTCTATGCTCTTCCCAGCTGAGGAACATTGGTAATCAGACTCGTCTAGCCACAAGGTTGCTTTGCATTTTATTCTTTACAAAGTTATCTTCAATAATTTTGCACCATATTATGACACTCCAAGGTTTCGATCATCGTTACAATATTTCGTATGGCATGAAACAAATATCTAAGCGGAAGTCGTGAGCTATGTATTTCACAAAAATGAGCGTATAAAATAACATAATATAAATGCTTGGTGATTAGTAAACATACACTTATAGATTAACCAAAGTCCATAAGTTGAAGAACCTTGCTGTGTATTGTGCCCGTCCTGCTCATTTATGGATTTAACAGGCAATGTGCGTGTTTTAATCATCAAATGCAGTGTTGGAAGGCTTAAGTTGTGTAAGAGCAATGTCGTAAATGACTTTAGTGGGGTTTACTGGATTATTTCAGGGCTATGAATTTCAGTTCCCAGGATCATGGTTAGAAAGAGATAACGATGATGTTAATGATTATTTGTTTTGCCACTTTCTTGTATTCTGATAGTTACTTGTTCTTCTGCCAAGATCCACTATAAATCGTAAAATAGTGAACTATCTACCCTTATTATACTGTTAAAGTTTGTTAAAATATCTCCAATGACTCAAAAAATTATTCTTGTGCGTATTAAATAAACCCTGTTTCATTGAGTGGACAGAGTTATGGATAATGAGAAATGACATTAATGTGGCTCCTGTATAACCACCAACCACAGCTTAAACTGGGAAAAACACTGTCCCTTCTTTCACCTACAAATCTCGAGGTTCTTTGATCCAGTGATTGAAACTATGAGTCAGTGTACTTTATAATTACTCAAAAGATTCTATTACGTGTACAAATTATCTCAACTGTAAGTCTCCAGAATATTGACCGGAAATGCTTCATACAGCCCATTCGGTGTTCCAGGAATTTTAATTGTTATATTTCAACAAAGTATTCCAAGACATAAGTAACCGGATCCCTTTATGCTGATCGACTCTAATGATGATAGTATGTGAATGGAGAACGGACTGCTGGATTCAACTATAACATTTATTTTTACATAAGCTTCATTAACAAACACAAAAAAATCAATAAAAATAAAGTGGACTTTAACTACGTGTGTCTGTATATCGAGTTGGTTTACTCGAACTGCTCAATCACAAAATGCCTGAAGTCATAAAACCGACATCTGCCTGCCATTTGCCATTTGAATCAGTGACAGGACACAAAGATACACACTCTCTCACGCACACCTCGTAGCGCCAGGGCTGTAACTAGTCACCTGCTCGATGGTGTTTGGGAACTTCCCACGTTAACAATTTGCACGGAACGACTTGTCTCAAACGTGCCGCTTCCAGTACTCACCACCGCACACCTGCCACAGGCAGCTTATAAGCCGCGTCTCCTTATGCTGTCCACTTGACTACTACTCCGAAAAATCTGCGTCTTCCTCCTCCTATGCAATATTTCGGCAGCCCTCTGTTCGCGTACCAGTAGCGAAATTAGGCGTTTATCCAACCAATGAGGATATTTCTCTCTGATAGAACTTCCCGCCAAAAGCGCACAATTCTTCCCAAATCCAATCATGCCAAAATATCGTCTCCCACTATCAAAATTAAGGCCACCCTCGTTGAAGACATTGACATCACAAGCTCTACACCAATGACTCTGTTGCGTTCTTTCAACTTTTAGACTCTTATTCAGGCCTTGGCTTATGAAGCTCAATGCACCGGGACCGAGGCTACAGAACCGTTTGCAGCCACCTCCATGCTGTTTGCTCCAGGGAATTTAGCTCCCCAGTTTTCTAAAAACCGCCTTGTTGCGTTACCTCGGCCTGGCACCGTCAAGCCAGTCCACACACACCAGGCTGGAACAATGCATTCCAGTCCCTGCACATCATCGTTCGGCCTCTGCCAACGCGGCAATGCACTACGTGCTCGGGGCTCTCAACAAAGCGGCTGCTACCAGGATTTCTGTTTTCTTGAATGGTAGCCTCCATCCACATAAATCAATGAAATACAGACTCTACCACCGCCAGTCAGTATAAAATGCGGAAATAAGATATTATTATCTTTTCCTGATTCCTGACCTAACACATTCATCGCTGCAATTGCAGTCTGATGATTAACGAATTAATAAAGAACGCTACATGAAGAAAAATTATAAAAATTTGGTCAGCTCACAAAAGCCTAACGTCTTTCTGTGACCACGCGGAGTGGCCGTGCGGTTAGAGGCGTCATGTCACGGACTGCGTGGCCTCTTCCGCCGGAGGTTCGAGTCCTCCTTGTTGTTAGCATAAGTTAGTTTAAGTAGTGTGTAAGGCTAGGGACCGATGACCTCAGCAGTTTGGTCCCTTAGGAATTCAGACACATTTGAACTTTTTTTGTCTGTCAGTGTAACAGTTCCACATTACGTGCAACAATTCCATCGTCCATGATCCATGTTACCGCATTGACATCCTTTTTTTCTTTTTTTTCTTTCTTTTTTAAAAATCAATGTATGTCGAAGACTGCCAGTTTGTGCCATAGTTATTGCCACTGTGTCGCCACATGCGAATACTGAATGAGAGAATCCACCTAGCTGCACATCTCATACGAAGAAGTAAACCACGGAAGAATTTTGTTCATTTTATCATGTGTCACTGATTTGTTATGAAATACCGTAGTCAGGCGACGTGGGAAAGTAGACTGCTATTTTGGATGTTCCTACTAATAAAATTTCAAATAATATTCCCTTTTGCTCGACACGAAGTCTCTCAACAATTTCTGCACTGAGCTCGAACATTTTAGTGTTCGATAATGGTTTAGATTAGAAGAACTGATGTTCCTTTACCTCTTTCTTTTCAAACTCCATATAAACTGAATACCAGCCAAGCTAAAACTGTGTGCTGAACAGATACTCTTGACCGAGTTTTTATGTTTAGCTATCAGTACTGTACCATGCCATAGACCGAGCACGTCCCACAGACCCTTACAGAGTTCATCTTGTCACTAATATCCATTTCCATATATGGTATTGTTATCTAAAATATTCTTTTTATGTGGGCACATGTAAAAGCGATGTCCGAAAAAGAGATATATTTGAATTTAATTTCACGTCGACAGAGAGATCATACAGGAGATGGACTCTCCGCGTATTACAGCGCTCTCCGCTTAAGCAAGCTATCTTGATTTGAGCCTTGATCTGGTACTCAGTTTTCACTTGCCGCAAAATTTCAGTGCTGCATATGCTCCATTAAAATACTGAAAAACGTCACCTACAGAAACACTCTGGCGGGGGGAGAGTATTGTACCTTGCAGCACTTTTCAGACTTCCGCCTCTTGCCACCCCTTTAAAAGAAGTTTAATATATTTTCTTAATCCATTCCGAAATTACGGAAATTACTCTTTGCGTGCTGCAGGCTTTTTAAGAAACTGCAAAAATTATTCCATAAAAGTAAGATACATCCAAACGTGAAAATATGTTCAAAGGTACAACACTATCGCATAGCTAGGAACAAGTATTCTATTGAAATTTGAAAACTTCGAAATCGAAAGAATTTAGACAATACTGTATTTCATAGTCTCCTA
Source organism: Schistocerca americana (assembly GCF_021461395.2). Taxonomy (NCBI): domain Eukaryota; kingdom Metazoa; phylum Arthropoda; class Insecta; order Orthoptera; family Acrididae; genus Schistocerca; species Schistocerca americana. The sequence goes on along the minus strand of NC_060120.1, from coordinate 657,334,158 downwards.
TATCATCCCTTTTACTTTCGGCACTAAATTTTTGAACACCCTGTATAACTAGATTTAAAGACATATGGAACTGTACTGAAGCCCTTCAAAATAGCTTTAATATACACCGATGGAAAAAATCGTGAACCCAAGAAGGAGCTGTGCGACGCAAACGAAATTTCCTTGGCGTGTTTCTCCATCTGAAAGATGATGTCTATTCAAATTGCGTACCAGTGACATAAGAGTGTTCTAGAAGCGCCACTACCAGGATGCAAATAAGGTTTGCTTTAAATACACGCTGCAGTGGTCGTGAGCGTTAGTACCCTTCGAGACTGGATGTGATGGGTTGATGTTAGACAAAAATGCCTAACAGGCTACAAATGTGCCATTATCAACACTTCACTGAGTTTGAAAGAGGTCGTGTCATAGGGCTACGAGAAGGTGTATGTTCCGTCTGCGATAATACAGGAAGACTTGGCAGGAATATAGCACTGGATATGACTGCTCACAGTAGTGGTCACGGGAATGTACGGTCGCAAGAACACCGGGCTCCGGACGGCCACGTGGTGTTACCAAGCGGGGAGACCATCGTGTTCGGAGTGTTGCTCTGGCGCATCGTACTGCATGTGCAGCAGCAATTTGAGCAAAGTTGGCGCCACAGCGACACAACGAACTGTTATAACTCGGTCACTTCAAGGACAGCCCCGACTCAGACGCCCTGTGGTCTGCATTACACTGACCGCAAACCACCGCCTTTCGCGACTTCAGTGGCATCAAGCAGGAGCACACGGGAGTGGAGAGTGGAAGTCTGTTGTGTTTTCCAATGAAAGGTGGTTCTGCCTCGGTGCTAACGATGGGCGTGTGTTGGTTAGAAGGAAGCCAGTTGTGGGCCTGCAACCAACTTGTCTGTATGCTAGACACACTGGACCTGTAACTAGAGTTATGGTCTGGGGTTCGATTTAGTATGACACTAGGAGCACTCTCGCGGTTATCCCAGGCACCCTGACTGCAAATTTGTACGTCAGTCTGGGAATTTGACCAGTTGTGCAGCCATTCGCGAACAGCATTCCAGGAGATGTTGTCCAACACGGTAACGTTCGCTCGCATACCGCTGCTGTAACTCAACATGCTCTGCAGAGTTTCATGTTGTGGTTGCCTGCTCGATCACCAGAACTGTCTCCAGTCGAGGACATTCAGGACATCATCGGACGACACCTCCAGCGTCATCCACGAACAGCTGTATGGACCGACCAAGTGCCACAGCCATGGAACTCCATCACAAAAGCTGGCATGCGGCACCTGTACAACACAATCCCTGCACGTTTGCGTGCTTGCATTCAACATTCTGGCGGTCACATCGCTTATTAATGTACCAGCATTTCACATTTGCAATGGTTTACCTCGCGCGTACATTAACCTGTGATCTTGCAATGTTAATCACTTACATATATTAGCTGCACAAAATGTATTGTCGATTGCGATTTTTTCCGCCAGTGTAATACACAGCACCAAAATGTGTAGAACCCAAAATATTTACAACTGCTCTACGAAGCACAACCACATGTCGCACAAGAACAAAACCAGTAGAAAATACTGTTTATGGAAGTCTCAAGTGCGTATTCCCTCGCGTGATTTTAAAATCGGTCACTTCACTGAAACACTAGAAAGAATCATGTTCTAGGTACACTGTCTTCAAGGTATATCTGTCTCCCCTGCACTTTGCAGATAGAAACTGATGGAAAATGCTTTGGCCGCTACTAATGAATTGTATCCAGAATGTGTCATACACTGTGCTTGACCGGACCTCGAACTCTGGGTCTTCATCTTTTACTTGACCTTCCGGTTGGTAGGCAGCATAAGGGTCTAATGGCAAGTTTCCCTGAACTCTCCGTTATCTTCTCGCCTCCTCCAAGAATTCTGCTCGTACCCTTCCTTGTGGTGGTCTCTTACTTCTGTTACTATAGTGCACCGATATAATAAATGACTGATCCAGTTACGTCAATATGTTTTCGTTGTTATTTCACTGCAAGTTTCTCAGTACCCTCCATTCTACCTTCTTCTAGCTTAGGCTATACATAATGCGCAACATTTGTCTTCCGCACCACATTTCCACTGTTGCTAGTTGCTTCTTGTCATCTTTCAGGAAAGTCCAGGTTAGTGGTTCATCTGTTATATCTTCGAAATAAAACTTTTTGCGAATATCTTTTCTCTCATAATGAGATTGCCTAGATGCCAGTAGAATATGCTTTTTGCTGAATGCATCTTCATCGTGACCACTTATAGCACGGACATCTCTTTTCCATCTTTCAGTTTGCCAGGTAATTGATCTTATTGTGCTAGTATGTTATCTCGTAACCGGATGTTGAATTCTGCTCTATCTGCTGCGCCCACTTCTTTACTTTGCTTACTGTCATTCATTTTCATAAAGCATTGTGAGCTAATGAGTCGTTCACTTTCTTTTGTGAAAATAAAGATGAAGAGGCGATGAAAAGAGAAATAAGCAAAAATCTCGTTTACAAGGAGCAGACCATTGGTTCTCTTTTAATCCATGACGGCATTCTTAAGTACAATAACAGAGGGACACGGCAGTCAGAACGGAAGTATATAAATACCACGACTGAGGCATGTGGCTGCTACTATGAAACTGAAACACACAACGCAACTCAAAGAAGACGACGCTGCAAAAGCTAAAAACAAACTTAATTAACATTCAAGTAGGCACACAACCATCTCGCATCATCGGGACTTCGTTGTGCACATCTCATATGAATTCACACACGATATCCAGACAACGACGCTGAGTGAACATTGCAAGATGTGGAAATGTTCCGCAGTCCACCGTTGAAAACAGCGACACATCAATGATGCATTGCACCGAGTATGTGCACCAATTCGTCTATACGTCCCTACAGCTTCGCACAGGCTCACAATGCGACCCTGTTCCAATGCCTGAACCTATCCAACAGGAGTACATACTCGTTGGTGGGGCATGGTTGTGCAATATCACATTTTATTAAAGAAAGAACTGTGTCAGATATGTGCTCTGTTTAGGAATAGAAGACATTATTTCTTGCATAAGAAAATCGATTTTGTTCCTGCTCTGATAAATATGAAGGGAAATTATAGTTATCAATATTATGTATTACAACTCGATAGTAAGAATAAAAATTGTATTCAAGAAAGAAAGAAACAAGTGTTCATCTCTGATAAGTAATTAAGTGAGAATCGAATGTAAACATAACTCATTCTAGTCATTCTTATTACTACAGAAAGTTTCAGCTCTACTACGTCGATGTGGAGTTGGAGAGACACTGGGAAGGTTGATGAACTAGCCTGCAAATAAACACGGCGACTTACAACGGACTCAAGGGCACACCACAAGAAATTTGCCACAGCTCTTTACCAACATATTACCACATGACGAAACACACACACATAAGGCGAGTTTAGTTTGAATGAACATTTCAACACAGCATTTGAACACCAAGAACACATGCTAATCTTTTCTGTAAGACCACAAAATACAATAAAAAATAATAGTATAGTTGTATCCTAGAATGAATTTGGCAAAGACTGTTCACCTCTAAACTTAGCGCAGCTACTGCTTGCAGAGTCAAAACAGAGGGTGCAGAAACAGGCCTTCTGAGGGCCATCTGAATGCCGATGAGCGTGACAAAAGAGTCACTATAATTGGGAAGACAAATTGATTCGCCGGCCGGATTGGCTGTGCGGTTCTAGGCGCTACAGTCTGGAGCTGAGCGACCGCTACGGTCGCAGGTTCGAATCCTGCCTCGGGCATGGATGTGTGTGATGTCCTTAGGTTAGTTAGGTTTAATTAGTTCTAAGTTCTAGGCGGCTGATGACCTCAGAAGTTAAGTCGCATAGTGCTCAGAGCCATTTGAACCATATGAACAAATTGATTCCTTATTTTTAAATTTTCAGAAGGCTTTTGACACCGTTCCTCACAAGCGTCTTCTAACAAAACTGCATGCCTATGGAATATCGCCTCAGTTGTGCGACTGGATACGTGATTTCCTGCCAGAAAGGTCACAGTTCGTAGTAACAGACGGAAAGCCATCGAATGAAACAGAGCTGATATCCGGCATTCCCCAAGGAAGTGTTATAGGCCCTCTATTGTTCCTGATCTACATTAACGACATAGAAGGCAATCTGAGTAGCCCTATTAGATTGTTTGCAGATGATGCTGTCATTTACCGTCTTGGAAAGTCATCAGATGGCCAAAACGAATTGCAAAATGATTTAGATAAGATATTTGTATTGTGAAAAAAGTTTCAATTGACCCTGAATAAAGAAAAGTGTGAAGTTATTCACACGAGAACTAAAAGAAATCCGCTAAATTTCGATTACGCGATAAGTCACACAACTCTAAAGGTTGTAAATTCAACTAAATACTTAGGGATTATAACTACAAATCACGTGGGACTGACGGATGACATCGAAAAAGTTCAAAGAAGGGCAGCTCGTTTTGTGTTATTGCGAAATAGGGGAGATAGTGCCACAGACATGATACGTGAATTGGAGTGGCAGTCATTAAAACAAAGGCGTTTTTCGTTGCGACGGGATCTTCTCATGAAATTTCAATCACCAGTTTTCTCCTCCGATTGCGAAAACATTCTGTTGGCACCCACCTACATAGGGAGATATGATCATCACGATAAAATAAATCAGGGCTCACACAGAACAATTTAAGTGCTCGTTTTTCTCGCTCGCCGTGCGAGAGTGGAACGGTAGAGAAACATCTTGAAGGTGTTTCATTACACCCTCTTCCAGGCACTTTATTGTGAATAGCAGAGTATCACGTAGATGGAGATGTAGATGTTTCTGGTGCAAGATCTGCGCCGAAATGAGCAGCGAAGCAGAGACGTGTTGAATGAAAATCATCTGCTAACCATTATGCTGCCAAACTGACAGCTGACAACAAATTCTAAGGTTAAGCTTTAAAGGAAATTCACTTCACAGCAAAAATGTTTGAAACTACAAGCACGCTGTTTGTAAGAAAACTTCCGGAACCGATCAAACAGTCTAGGAATGCTGTAAAATATAGCGAGAGAAACTTTCAACTTCCGTTCGTTTCCTCTTATCAGTACGCAGGATATACTCCGGAGGGCTTCGAAGAATTAATGTTCACAGGAATTATAATCTGTGACAAATCGCACCAACCAGCAGCTTATGTGACAATACGACCTTTAAAGATTAAATGTTTGAAAGTTAAATTTTTGATGGACAAGGCAGACATCACATAGCCGACAATCTCTTTTGAAGACTATTTGCATTTCCAATTACGCTACCAATAAACCGAAGTCTACCATCTGCTTTATCCACGACTAGTCTATATGATAATTCCATTTCACATCCCTACTCCCAGATATATGTACCAGTTGGCCGATTCCAGCTGTGGCTTAGTGATATAAAAGTCATTTTGTTAAGTGCACAATTTTACATTTCTGAAAATTTAACGCAAGATGCTAATCTTTGCATCACTTTGAAATCTTCTCAAGATCTGATTGCATGTTTATTCAGCTTCTTTCAGACAATACTTCATTACAGATAACTGCACCATCTACAAACGGTTTCAGGTTGCTATTAATAACGCCCGCGAGATCATTAATACACAACACGAACAGCAAGGGTCCCAACTCACTTCCATGGGGCATATCCGTAGTTACTTCTACATCGATCGATGACTCTCCATCCAAGGTAACACGATGCGTCCGCTTTACCAAAGTATCCTCAATCCAGTCACAGATTTCGTTTGATACCCCATCTGCTCGTACTTAAACGTAAATGTGATACCGAGTCAAATGCTTTTTGGAAATCAAGAACTACTGCATCTGCCTGACTGCCTTTATCGAAAGCTTTCGGAAAGCCAAGTGAGGAACGTGTGAATTGTGTTTCTCATGATCGCTGGTTTCGGAATCCACGCTGGTTGGTATGAAGTAGGTCATTCTGTTCGATATACCTCACAATGTTTGAGCTTAGATTATTTTCTAAGATTCTATAACAAACTGATGTAAGGATGTTGGACGGTAGTTTTGTGGATCACTTCTACTACCATTCCTGCAAACGGGTGTGACCGTTGCTTTCTTCCAACTACTGGGCACAGATTACATCAGGCCCTGGAGTTTTGTTCGGTATTAACGATTTCAGCACTGATACTAACGCTCATTTCACTCGTCTTTTCAGTAGTACGAGGATTTAATTCAGGAAATTCTCCTAGGTTTTTCTCTGTAAAGAAACGTTTGAAAGCGATTTCTGCGTTTTACTTTGCTTGAAGATAGACGCCAACTAGCCAGCAAAATCCCGCTTACATATTCGTTAATATTAACCGTATTGTTACCGTAGAGCGTCAGTCAACGCACTAAAGTTGACTACGAAGTATATTAGTCAATGTTGCCACATAATGTATACTTACAATATTTCAAGAACCGGCATTAAGTGAAGAATGTAGGAATATTCCATGTACAATCTCCTGTGCATCGCTCTTGTAGGGATCTTGGATACAAGATCACATGAATTAAAGTTCGTACAGAGCCATTTAAGGATCCGTCATCCCGCACTCCATGCGCCAGTGGAACAGGAAGAATCTGTAACAAGCACCACAATGGAGGGATCTCCTGCCATGCACATCACAGTGGCTTACACAGAACAGATGTGGACGTACAGGCAGAACATCTGTTTGAATCTGATTACTGAATTCAAGCTTTGGTCTGCCTCCGCAAGTTGCAGTCTCCATATGCCTCTTCGCCACCAAACTTGTTTAGCGTTGTGTTTTTTTCCACCAGTCTACTTGTTGTTAAATATTTTTCTTTTTCAAAGAAGTTATTTTTGCTATATCCATTCTGCATTTTATATCTTCTACACATCTGCCATCGCCTGTTATTCTGATATTCGTATAGCTAGCAGAACTCACCCACTACTTTCATGATACGGATGTGTAGGAAAAACATACTTATAATGTTCGGATACAGCATTAGTAACGCTGCAAAGTGATATGAAATCGAACGAGTATGTGAAGATTGTGATAGAGAAGGCGAATGGTGGACTTCGGTTTATTGGGAGAACTTTAGGAAAATGTGATTCATATGTAAAGGAGACGTACATAGGGCGCCAGTGCGACCTACTCTTGAATACTCCTCGGGTGGTTGGGATCCGTACCAGGTCTAACTGAAGGAGGACATCGAAGAAATCCAGAGGTGGCCGCTATATTCGTTACCGGTAGGTTCTTATAACGCGTAAGTGTTACGGAGATACTTGGGGAACTCGAGTAGGAATCCCTGGGGGGAAGGCGACTTTCTTTTCGAGGAACACTATTGAGAAAATTTAGACAAGCAGCATCTGAAGCTGACTGACGAATGATTCTACTGCCGCCAACAAATGTTGCGCTTAGGGACCACGAAGATACGAGAAATTGGAAATCTAAAAAGGTTTCATTTTTAACAGAACCCCGTTTCTAGAATAACCTTATCCGTCTCACATAAAAGAATCTTTTAAAATTTATATTGGCTTTAGAGTAGTTTCGCCACTCTTTAGGCAATCACATAAGGTAAGTAGCATGATCAGAGTTGTCGCGCCTGTTCGTATATTTCTCTGGAATCCAAACTCATCTTCAAATGGTTCAAATGGCTCTGAGCACTATGGGACTTAACTGCTGAGGCCATCAGTCCCCTAGAACTTAGAACTACTTAAACCTAACCAAACTAACGACAGCACACACATCCACGCCCGAGGCAGGATTCGAACCTGCGACCGTAGAGGTCGCGCGGTTCCAGACTGAAGCGCCTACTACCGCTCAGCCACACCGGCCGGCCGTTAGAGTCATACAGCCGTCTTTGTTATAGTAGAAACCTTAGAATTGCAACGCACATATTCGCACTATTCACACTATATTCCTATACTTGCACATCCATGTAGTACTTCTTAAATTAGTAATGTTTGTAATGAAGAATAGGACATATGCCTACGCTAATGAACTAGATACACACATTTGATTGTAAACCACAAGCTTTGTCGACACCTGTGAAAATTTAGGAATTAATTTAAAACTACTTCACAATACCAATATATTCTAATTTTAACAAATAATTAAATAACACCGAGACTGCTTCTATTGAGTGTTCTGCAGTCATGTAATCATACAATAGAGCGTCTTTCTTTCTGTGGATTGGTTATACGTTACATTTGATTCCGTTGAGTCGATTAACATTCCCTGTACCAAGCGTCGATCCTCTTTGTATACAACATCGTCATCAGCGGAAAGACTCATGGAACTTGCGACATTACCTACTGAGTCATTTACATATACTGTGAAATGTAATGGTCCTATAACATCCCTTTGTGACACGTCCGATGTCACTTACACGTCTGAAGACTTTACTCCGTTGAGAATGACGTATTGTATTGTGTTTCATAGAAACTCTTCAGTGCAATCACACAACTGTCCTGATACTTCGTACGCTTATATTTTTTCCATAGGTGGCAGTGCGGAACGGTATCGGACCCCTTCCGGACGTCAAGGAACGGGTTATACACGTGGGCGCCTGTATCTACTGCTTACTGGGTCTCGTGGACGAAGCGCGAGAACCGGGGCTCACACGATCGTTCTTATAAATCAGTTTCCTCCGAGCTTCATTCGGAACCTCCCTCTATTTCTAGTTCCCATGCCTGGCATAGAACATGATCACTTTGAAACAAAGCGGTTACAGGCACGCACACATACTATGCTTCCGTTCAAAGCAGTGCTCTGTTCATCTGGGCGGGGACTGAAAATTGTAATTTTAAACATGACTTCAGTTGAAAAAATCAGCAACCAGTTGCACAAAACGAATTTTATTTCTTTGCCGCTTTCAGGCATCTGCTGCCATTCTGCAAAAGACTAAAACTATCGCATTATTAGAGAGTGTCAAAAATAAGCAGATGTATGCGTCATATTACTATAGTCACGTACATCATAGCAATACGCCGCATACATTTTTATTTCTTTATTGTTATTTTCAAACCCTTACAGAAAAAGGTAGGCCGGCAGTGGCTCTTCGGCCATAGAAAAACAGGAAGACACAAAAACAAACATACATGCAGGATAAAAACAGGAGACATACTATTAAAATAAAGGAAGGCGTTCACAGACGCACTGCTTCTATAAAAAGGTTCAGTACTATGCACAAACGGAGACACAGAGTTGCACACGTGAACGTAAGAGCACTAAAAGAGAGACACTGATGAACTGATGGGAAGAGAAACACTAGCACAATGGCGACGAACTTAGGCGCACTAAAACACAATGTTTGCCCGAAAATCCGGGGGCCTGCCATATGGAAGAGGTAACGTAGAAGGGGGGGGGGGGGGGGGGGGAGGATGCCAGTGGGAGAGAAGAAATGGAGGAGGAGGGGAGGGGGTACTGCATACATTTGCCCACTCGTCTAATACAGGGTGCCTAGGAAACCTGCTTTCTCGGATCGCTAGAAAACAATTCAAGCAAATCGTATTAATAAAGCTTATTACAGTAAGATAAATGACAATAGTTAACTTTGTGTATTCACAGAGGTGTGTCAAAGGAAAGATCCTTCGGCATATACAATTTCATTGCAAGTTAAACAGTACAGTTCATAAGTCACTACTGTAGTGTTGGAGCCGGCCGAAGTGGCCGTGCGGTTAAAGGCGCTGCAGTCTGGAACCGCAAGACCGCTACGGTCGCAGGTTCGAATCCTGCCTCGGGCACGGATGTTTGTGATGTCCTTAGGTTAGTTAGGTTTAACTAGTTCTAAGTTCTAGGGGACTAATGACAGCAGTTGAGTCCCATAGTGCTCAGAGCCATTTGAACCATTTTTTGTAGTGTTGGAGCACGGCTCGTCTTCAATCCGGGGGCGGCCAGATGCCGCGGCGCTTGTATTCTCTTCGTGTAGAGGCCGCTCCTGTCTCTGTGTCGTCCTAGAAAGGGGTCCGCCAGCGTACAATTGGTTGACGTCGTCTCGCGACCCTCTCTGCTGTAACGTTCCTAGGCCGATGTGCCGGCGCTTGATATTACGCCGGAACATTTTTGACGCTCGCTAATAATGCGATAGTTTTAATCTTCTCAATATGGGCACTAGGTGCTGAAACCGTTAAAGAAATAAAATTTCTTTAGTGCAACTGCTTGCTGATTTTTTTCAACTAAGTTTCTAAACATGGATTACGCACTAAATAACAACTTTTTAAACATTTCGTTCCCTACCACGAAGCTGATCAGTTTGAGAGATGGTCATTTGTAGAAATGTCGACATTATAGCCAAATTCCAGTGTGCTATGAGCTGGAAAGCGAGTTTACCAATTACCAATACTTTGAAGGGGAATACCAGCCCCGACAATTGCCTTCACAACCAAAGAAAACTCCCGAAATTCTAGGTTGGAACCTGCGGATTGCGGCTATTTTCACTTAGATTCTGGGTCGATACGACCCAACAAAAATATGATGCCCTACTATTTACACTACTGGCCATTAAAGTTGCTACACCACAAAGATGACGTGCTACAGACGCGAAATTTAACCGACAGGAAGAACATGCTGTGATATGAGCATTCACACAAAATTGGCGCCGATGGCGACACCTACAACGTGCTGACATGAGGAAAGTTTCCAACCGATTTCTCATACACAAACAGCAGTTGACCGGCGTTGCCTGGTGAAACGTTGTTGTGATTCATCGTGTAAGCAGGAGAAATGCGTACCATCACGATTCCGACTTGGATAAAGGTCGGATTGTAGCCTATCGCGATTGCGGTTTATCGTATCGCGACACTGCTGCTCGAGTTGGTCGAGATCCAATGACTGTTAGCAGAGTTCAGGAGGGTAATACGGAACGCCATGCTGCATCCCAACGGCCTTGTATCACTAGCAGTCGAGATGACAGGCACCTTATCCGCATGGCTGTTACGGATCGTGCAGCGACGTCTCGATCCCTCAGTCAACAGATGGGGCGTTTGCAAGACAACAACCATCTGCACGAACAGTTCGACAACGTTTGCAGCAGTACGGACTATCACTCAGAGACCATGGCTGCGGTTACCCTTGACGCTGCATCACAGACAGGAGCGCCTGCGATGGTGTACTCAACGACGAACCTGGGTGCACGAATGGCAAAATGTCACTTTTTCGGATGAATCCAGTTTCTGTCTACAGCATCATGATGGTCGCATCCGTGTTTGGCGACATCGCGGTGAACGCACATTGGAAGCGTGTATTCGTCATCGCCATACTGGCGTATCACCCGGCGTGATGGTATGGGGTGGCATTGGTTACACGTCTCGGTCACCTCTTGTTCGCATTGACGGCACTTTGAACAGTGGACGTTACATTTCAGATGTGTTACGACCCATGGCTCTACCCTTCATTCGATCCCTGCGAAACCCTACATTTCAGCAGGATAATGCACGACCGCATGTTGCAGGTCCTGTACGGGCCTTTCTCGATACAGAAAATGTTCGATTGCTACCGTGACCAGCACATTCTCCAGATCTCTCACCAACTGAAAACGTCTGGTCAATAGTGGCCGAGCAACTGGTTCATCACAATACGCCAGTCACTAGTCTTAATGAACTGTGGTATGGTGTTGAAGCTGCATGGGCATCTGTACCTCTACACGCCATCCAAGCTCTGTTTGACTCAGTGCCCAGGCATGTCAAGGCCATTATTACGGTTGTTCTGGGTACTGATTTCTCGGGTTCTATTCACCAAATTGCGTGAAAATGTAATCACATGTCAGTTCTAGTATAATATATTTGTCCAATGAATACCCATTTATCATCTGCATTTCTTCTTGGTGTATCAATTTTAATGGCCAGTGGTGTGTGTGTGTGTGTGTGTGTGTATGTGTGTGTGTGTGTGTGTGTGTGTGTATAGCAGAGCAACGTCGATGATTTACTTGACGTTTGCCTGAGTCCAAGTGCAATAAAAGATAGTAAATGTATTACTGTAGGTGTGAAAAGTGAAATAAGGCACTCGAAAGAAAAAAAAAGCGACGTGGGAGGTGGCGATAAATTAATGTACAGCGAAACAATAGTAGGTTGTGACGCCGGTGGTGCCACCAGTTCGCTTTCGAACGTGGAAAGAATTCGGAAAGCACGTTAATTCATTCCCAGCTCTGTGCCGTCTGACTGAATGGTACTGAGCTATAGAAAGAACCGAGTACTGAAATAGCCTAACATGCTCATTGGACAGAGAATTTTAGAAAAACGCAAAAAAGATCGTTTTAGTTACCGTTAACTATCGCTGTTGAGCTTCGCTCATGTTATTCAGCTACACTGTTGTTTTGTTGTGGTCTTCAGTCTGAAGATTGATGTATTGAATCCCCCCATGCTTGTCTATCCTGTGCAGGCCTCTTCATCTCTACATTACTATCAGGACCGACATCCATTTCAACCTGCTTACCGTATTCAAGCCTTGGAATTCTTCTATAGTTTTTACCGCGCATGCTTTCCTCCATCGCCAAGTTGACGATTCCTTGAAGTCTTAGACAGTGTCCCATTAACCGATCCTTCTTCTACTTAACTTGAACCATAAATTTCTTTTCACCCCCATTTGACTCAGCACTATCTCATTAGGTATCCGTCTTACTCATATAACCTTCAACATTCTCCTGTAATACACTGTTCAAAAGTTTCTATTCTCTTCCTCTCTAAAAGGTTAATTGCCCATGTTTATCTTCCATACAAGACTACAGTACAATCAAATACCTTCGGAAATGACTTCATAAACTGAAATTAATATTCTGTGATTACAAGTTTCTGTTTATCAGATATGCTTCTCTTGCTAGTGCTAGTTTATATTTTATATAGGCTGTAATTCGGCTATCGTCAGTTATTCTGTTGCCTAAATAACAAAACTCACCAATTTTACTATACCATTTCCTGTTATAATTTCCTCACAATCGTCTGATTTAATTCGACTTCATTCCATTAGCCTTCCTTTACGTGTGTTGTTCATCGTCTTGTGACTTCTTTTCAAGACACCATCCATTCAGTTTAAACCCTCTTCATGTTCTTTCTCACCTCTGCCTCAATTGAAATGTCATCGGCATAGTTCACGCTGAACGTCCGTTTCGAAATTTTTCCTTGGTCTCCTTTACTGCTTACTTTGTTCACAGATTGAATAACATCACGAATAGGTTACAACCCCGTCCCACTCCTTTCTCAACTACTGCCTTTTTTACATGTTCGACTCTTATAACTGCACCCTGGCTTCTATACAAGTTGTAGATAACCTTTTGCACCCTGTATTTTATCCATACTGCCTTCAGAATTCCATACAGTTATTCCAGTCAGCATTGTCAGACATTTTCTATAAACTTACAAATTCTATATACGTAGTTTCGCCACTCTTTAGGCAATCACATAAGGTAAGTAGCAGGATCAGAGTTGTCGCGCCTGTTCGTACATTTCTCTGGAATCCAAACTCATCTTCAAATGGTTCAAATGGCTCTGAGCACTATGGGACTTAACTTCTGAGGTCATCAGTCCCCTAGAACTTAGAACTACTTAAACCTAACTAACCTAAGGACATCACACACATCCATACCCGAGGCAGGATTCGAACCTGCGACCGTAGCGGTCGCGCGATTCCAGACTGTAGCGCCTAGAACCGCTCGGCCACAAAAACTCATCTTCCACGAGGTCGACTTATACCAGTTTTGTTATTCCATTTTATACTCTCAGTATTGTTACGGCATTCTAATTCTCGAGGTTTTTCTTGTGTTATGCAGAATGATATGCGAGTAAGAAATTCAGAAATCTAGATTTCTGTTAACAACACAGATTTCCAATTGCTACTTTCACTTCAGATAGGACACGTAAGTCTTCCTCTCATTCCACAGCCGGCCAGAGTGGCCGTGCGGTTCTGGCGCTGCAGTCTGGAACCGAGCGACCGCTACGGTCGCAGGTTCGAATCCTGCCTCGGGCATGGATGTGTGTGATGTCCTTAGGTTAGTTAGGTTTAATTAGTTCTAAATTCTAGGCGACTGATGACCTCATAAGTTAAGTCGCATAGTGCTCAGAGCCATTTGAACCATTTGAGCCAAGCCATTACACAGAATATTTAAGTGATAGCCAAATTTCTGTTTCGAATGGCTTACATTGACGTCTAGATCATAATGCAACTTCCATTCAGCAGCTTACTTATCATTTTTCTCCAGCCTACACTGATCAAAATGTGGTCAAGGACATGTAGACAAGAAAAACAATGAATTTTCTGAGAGTTTTCATGGTCTTTTATGTTGGAGTTGATAGGTGAGAACTGGTGTGTAACAAGGCTTGAATTTATGACGAAGCGCGATAAGATACGCGTATCACCGAAGTGAACGTTTTATCTGGTAGGACGAAGTCGGCCGGTACTCGTTGCAGCAGACCAGAATTAGCAGCGGCAGCCGAGTAGCACAGACGAAGCAAGCTGTAGTAAAATAACGGTAGTTGCTTGCAGCAGGGGGCAGCTGCAATGAAAATTAATAGGCCATTTTCTGTCAACATACTGTAAATAAAATGGTTTAGTCCTCTACAACCCAGCTACACTTACTTCCAGTTCAAATTTTGGTCTATGTTTCAAAGGCACTAAGATGAACACTTCCTTTTTCGTGAGGTGACTGCAGAAAGTGAGTGCCCGGGGAATGGATTACTAGTTCAGTCTTTCCGAGGTTGGAATGGAGACAGCGACGCGATTATTGAAGGGCTCGCGTTCGGGAGAAGTGGAGTTCAAGTTCCCATCCGGCCAACCAGACTGAAGTTTTCGTGGTTTTCCTACTAGTTGAGGCAAACACCGGAATAAATCTGTTGAAATGGTACGGATAAATTTCGTTACTCATCTTTGTGCTGTGCCACCTTGGGCTAAGTGTCAAATGGTCTCAGTGTGTACAAGACACTAAATCCCAACCAATTGTGTCATCTACGAAGGCTTCCACAAAGTTTAGCCACATGTTAAATTAAATAGAACCTTTCTTCCGCCGCAGCATCGATCGTATTGAATTTAGAGAATGCCTAGAACTTAACTTCTGATACGTCAGCGTCTCTGTTGACGCGACACGCGGCCAACCGGAGGATCTGAGTTTGATCACTTGTATAAAGCAATGGATTTAGAACGTGCGAGCTAACATCCCAAAGATGGCCTGGCTTACATGCGGTTCCTCTTCGTCGAAATGTCTCGGCTCAAACTCGTCTAGGGGCTGAACCGCACGTGTCGCATTACACGCCCCAAATTAGACACTTGTGACCCTTTGGTTAAATTGTCTGACTGATGCCAAGTTTGCGAAATACAAAGTTAACATAATAAACAATAACACAGGGGAGTGTTATGGGACCATTGCTTTTCACAATATATATAAATGACTTAGTAGATAGTGTCGGAAGTTCCATGCGGCTTTTCGCGGATGATGCTGTAATATACAGAGAAGTTGCAGCATTACAAAATTGTAGCGAAATGCAGGAAGATCTGCAGCGGATAGGCACTTGGTGCCGGGAGTGGCAACTGACCCTTAACATAGACAAATGTAATGTATTGCGAATACATAGAAAGAAGGATCCTTTATTGTGTGATTATATGACAGCGGAACAAACACTGGTAGCAGTTACTTCTGTAAAATATCTGGGAGTATGCGTGCGGAACGATTTGAAGTGGAATGATCATATAAAATTAATTGTTGGTAAGGCAGGTACCAGGTTGAGATTCATTGGGAGAGTGCTTAGAAAATGTAGTCCATCAACAAAGGAGGTGGCTTACAAAACACTCGTTCGACCTGTAATTGAGTATTGCTCATCAGTGTGGGATCCGTACCAGATCGGTCTGACGGAGGAGATAGAGAAGATCCAAAGAAGAGCGGCGCAGGGTTATTTGGTAACCGTGATAGCGTTACGGAGATGTTTAATAAACTCAAGTGGCAGACTCTGCAAGAGAGGCGCTCTGCATCGCGGTGTAGCTTGCTGTCCAGGTTTCGAGAGGGTGCGTTTCTGGATGAGGTATCGAATATATTGCTTCCCCCTACTTACACCTCCCGAGGAGATCACGAATGTAAAATTAGAGAGATTAGAGCGCGCACGGATGCTTTAAGACAGTCGTTCTTCCCGCGAACCATACGCGACTGGAACAGGAAAGGGAGGTAATGACAGTGGCACGTAAAGTGCCCTCCGCCACACACCGTTGGGTGGCTTGCGGAGTATCAATGTAGATGTAGATGTAGATGTAACAGTAATAATATATCGGGAACTAAATTAACGACCCATAAATTATGTAGGCCACACAGCTGCGATTTGGTTGGAATAATGTTTATTCAGAAAACAAACTAATAGCGAAAGTAATCGTATTTAGAGTTACTGTTGCACTCGAACGTATATCCATTTGACACAGTTCGATCATTCACAATCTCATCGCGAAATACAAGTTATCTATGCGCAAAGTTAGAGTTCACACCAGGCGCGCGGCTGCTCATAGCTCAGAGACTAAGTCCCGCGATACCACTCAACGCGAATTTTTCTAAGTCGTTTCACTTCCTAGCTGCCTAAAGACCGACTGTCCGATTTCGCGTCTCAGTCCGAACTGCAGCCTTTGGTGTCTCCAGCCGAACTGTCCGCTTTCGCGTTTGCACCAGCACCGTCCCTCTGCCCGTCCCCGGCCGCGTTTCCCGCTTGCCAAACTTCCTCACTCCACTGACTAGGGCAGTTCCCTTTCGTGAAGCCGTCCATCTGATTGGCTGCAGCTTATTCTACATTATTTTACATTTTAACATTTTTAAATAATCAAAGCTTGACCACCTTCACGTTCTAAATAAAGTAACAATAATATCCAGCGTTAAATTCTTTTACATAAAACCAATACAATTTCCTTCTTAACTTCGAATGTCACGGCCAGTAGCGTTGCATCAACGTGCTTTCTGATAAATAAATAAAGAACAAAAGTAATTATTATGCACTAAACTTTAAAACGCATAATCTATTACCTAATGATTCAATAAGGTGTCATACTATCATCGTTCAATGTGTTCTGGTGGAGGAAATAATGATCTGATGCTTAACTGAAAATACTGATAATTTAAATTGACTATAACTTTTAAACAAATGAAGTTACAGGGTTGATATTTACAACGTTTGTCATTTTAATGATGCACTTCTATACGAAATGTCGATCGTTAAGGTCGGCGAAAGCGTTCAGATTGTAGCATTCAGGTTTTTCTTACAAAACTTGTGAATTTCACTTTAACAGTAAATGCTGAACTATTATAGATATGATCAATAGTTAAGTTTTATGGGGATCACCATGAAAATTTATGATGGATAGTAGATTAAAATTACTGTGGCTTCATTCCCTGCATTGCTACAGAATTAAATAGTTTTCATAAATTTTTCCCTTGGGTCTGCCGTATTTAACACTGCTACGTCCCCTTGGCCACAAATGGCTTCTACTGGATTTTCCTATAATTTATGTTCTCGTCTGTCTCACTCGCACACTACAGCGCTTAGGACTCAATAGACAATAAACACGTGTGAGTTTCCCCATCTCGTGGTGAATCTGCGCCCTTTGTGGCACGCATTCCTTGACGACAGGGTTCATTTCACAATTCCTGTAGGCTGACTCTTTCGGCAATATATCTAAATGAGAGCGCAGTGCTCGTTAACTCACAAACGGAGTCACCTTGGCCTCACGAACATAGCTAAGGATGTACTCAAACGACAAGTATGGCGGGGAAGTGGTGTGCTGAATACTACAGTAATATTCCCAATGAGGACGAAGAACAGTTATTGTTCTTTGGAATTTAATAAACAAGAAGGCTGTTACTCCATGGTATTTTTAATTCAAGTTTCACTGGGTGCGCGATAACAAAACAAAATAAAAGGAACAATGTAGGTCAAATTGAGTCCTTAATGAACGTAGACTGAAACACCTTCCTTGGCAGTGTACCGACATCTACTGGTAGTTTACCATGTGTTTTATTTATATTTATTCGATTGAATCTCTGTAGCAAAGTCACAGCATCATAAAACACTTCATAATATACCCAGAACTTTATCAGAGAAAACAGATAGAGTATTAAAGCGTTGAAATATGAAATTAGACGAGATAACTCCAATGAAAACAAAAATATTAACACAGAGCATATGAATGTACATCATTTTATTGATCTTATTAGTCAGCAGTTAAGGGGCGGGTATATATTACACTCTGTCACTTGCAGTTCATAATTTCTTGAGGAGCGGTTTCGGATACCGAGCACCCATTATCACATTTCAAACAATGAAGGAATAGCGGATACTCGTCATCCCAAATCTTTTCTCAAGAAATTGCAACATGCAACTGAGGTTGTGTACTTCGCATCATATTCTGACAACTTGCTGTCGTTCGGTGCCACAATGGAAAATATTACCAAAAAAGAAACGGTATTGGTTATGGCCTTTTGTTAGGAACCATAACAATCATGTTATACCATTTTTGTATAGGCACTATCAACCATATGATCACAGCAATATGCATCTTATTCTTGACGCAAATAACCCGATAGTGATACCCTTCTGAAGAAGGGCAGTAAGTACCTGAAGCCTGTTAACAAATTAAATTTCTTTTATGCGTCAGTTGCTAAAGGAGATGGATAAAATTCTAAAAGCATAGAAAATCCAAACCAAGATTGCCGAGTCACGTGAACAAGCCACGTTTTCAGCTACAGCATGTCGTGAGGAAATCAGTACCTTGTGTTGTAATCGGTTCCCCTTTTTTGCGAATTTTGCATTGTACTAACTGATTTTTTATGTAAATTGTAAGTAAGTTCACAAGAAAACTACTACAGATAAAGAATGTTGTTGACATGTTTTCAGCGATAGTATACTGCACGATCCAAAATGAATTATACACTGCGAGCGATGAAAACATAGAACATTTTAACCGCCAGAGAAGTCAGAATACGTAGTCAAATGAAGTACGGGATACAAATTGTACATGTGTCGTCTTCTAGTCTCCGTGTAGTTCAATTGAGGTACAGGTTGCAAATGCAACGTATGTCTATTTCCACCTTGTCGTTATCAGTGTACGTATATAGAGGTCAACGGAAGTGTGGTATACATATATTAAATACGTAGGTCCTTCTGTCAACAGTAGTACTGATATGTGCGTAAGAAAAGACTGTTAGTAATAGCGGAGACGAAATAAACAACACATCTACAATTTGTATCCCGTGTTCCACTTAGGGTTTACTGAAGCGGAGGATACATCGTTCAAGTGAAGAACAGGACAGTAATGCTAGTGAAAACGAAGAAATCGACGTACGCTGAACTTGTATCCCGTACTTCAGCAATACAGTTCGAAAGAGTTTCGAGATACAACTGACATACATGTAACGTGATGTATTCTTTGCTAGTAATATATTTCATTCATTTATTTCAATTGTATTTTGCGGGGAAATACTAAGATACAAACACGCGATATCGTTAACGTGAAAATACTACTGGCCCTTATATATGTGAAGTACAGTTTTTCTCTCTTGCATTCCTTTGTTTCTGAACATTCTTCTCAGCTCTTTCATCTTTGTAATACATGCAATACAGATAGGTGCATACGGTTCAGTTCCAATGAGCTAGCGTGAGTGTAGCCAAAGCTTTACGCTTCGACCTCGTGAACGAGGTAACGGTCACACCGTGCTGTCGTCATACTGCGTGGTCTAGTAGTCGTTCGTCGCGGGCGACCGTCTTCTGGTCACCGGTTCCACGCGCGCCTCATCGTCACAGCCAGTTTCCCTATAACATTTATTAACGAAGAAAATTAATGAGTCCTCGATCACTGTGAGTAGATTGTGAATAAAACCGTCTAGCCCGCTTATGAAAGCTGCTTTATTTATTACGACGTTTCTGCTACTGCCATCATCAGATATCTACAATAAAGAGGAATTAAACGTAACGAAAGACAGTCGTTTGTTATAAAACAACACACAAACAGAACATAATAGTTTAAAGATTAGAACTCATAAAAAGTTCTGTGTCAGTGCTAAGACCTGTGCCTAACTGGGGTGTCAACTAATAGCTTGATTTTAAAAATTTACAAAAATATAAGTTTTAGTCGACAGGTAGTGCTAGTGTTGGGGACGTTGCCTTCAAATTTTATTTTATTACAATTGAAAGAAAAACAGCCCTCGGTCACTATATTTAAATGAATTAACCGAGCTCCAACACTGCTAGGAGTGTCTTCCTCAGAATGTAAATCAATGAATGGTCTATATTCTATAACATGGTCACAGAATTATGACTAAAAACGTATGGTAGAGTGTAAGTACGGAATTATCGGACTTATATGTCATTTATAAAATAATAAATATGCCAAAGGGGCATTAGTCACAAAGATATTTACAATAAAGAAAACTGTGATGGCGAGCCACTAAGGGCTGCTCGTTACTTGAGTGGTGCAGGTTGCGAAACGTCCGTTGCAGCACGCACAGCGGTACGAAGCCGAAGTGACTAGCAGCCGATACAGGCAGACTATTCTTCGTAGTACCGAAAATTGTGTTTAGAGTACATAATACTGTTCAAATTTCGCTGACCACGTGCTTCCATGCATGCATAATAAGGGTAGGATACTTCACTGTGTTCCAGAAACTGTCATAAATGTCATATTATGTCATCTTATTCTCATTCATGTCGATGTCTTGTTTTGGATTTTACGTTTCGGAATATGAGTTAGCAATTGACTGTAGTACCACATTGTACAAATTCATCTATGAAAACACCCGAAAAATTCGTAATTTTTTTCTGTTTTCTGTCTTTCCTTAGTTGCTTCAAAATTCAAGGAGGTATGTTCTGTCTATGCAGCTAATTGAAGGCAGTTTGTTTATTACCACTCGGATGCCTTCTGGCGATTCTTCAGTGAAGCATAATCACTAAATCCGAAACTATAACCACTCAATAATTATAAAACAACAAATTCTTGCTGTAAACAAATATCACACCAAATCGAACGAGTGGCCATACCGAAACCCAACCACCTCCCAGTACAGTCGAAAAATCGGCGGCTGGACCGATGGGTAACAGGTCTTAGAAGCTTACAGAATAGCAACTTCGGATAAAGAACCGAAAATGACGTCACTACCGAGGGTAACCTACCGCCCCGATCGGTATGAACGATACAGAATAGGACCCCAGGGTCAGCTCTTCCGACTTCGAGAGTGTCTCCTAGCCTCAGGGCTAGCTAGGATTGTCTTAGGAGGCTCTCAAAGCCCACCGAATGGGCCGACGCCGCTGTATTCAGCATCAATCGTTGTTCCTCTCTGTGCAATCAGACAGTATCCAGGACAGACTTTTGTGTCCATATGGTGATGTTATTCAGGACTGTATCATCAGACTTAGAATATTTTTCCATACAAGTGTATTTGGCTATGAAGATCCTAATTGCATTACTTTGTCAGGCTCTGGACCACCATATGGTCAAGTCTTCGTACCTATGAGAACTGTAATTTGATTTTGTTATTATCGTCAAAGCAGACGTTTTTTTCCTTGGTCAATAAAGTTTTTTTAAGCTTTGATCACTGTTTTCCCTGTTTCCCCTGTATCACAAAAGCCTCTCGAGAAATATGTAGTCTGTTAAACTGATATAGGTCAAACGGCCTAACCGTAAAGTTTCTAATGCTGCTGCTGATAACGATGGTTAAAGGCGTACCAAAACCATGACCTACGACAGTTAGAATTTTGTAGTTCGTGAAATGGTTTTGATAGGGAGGTATAACCAGGCATAGGCATACCTAGCAAGAAACAGGAGAGGGCAAATGTTCAAATGTGTGTGAAATCTTATGGGGCTTAACTGCTAAGGTCAAGCCGCACAGTCCAAGACTGCAGCGCCTAAGACCGCTCGGCTAATCCCGCGCGGCCAGGAGAGAGCATCCGTGCCCCTAACCCCTACTCGCCCTGCCCGTCTCACCCCCATCCCATCAACTGAACCAGTATCTTGCCCTGCCAAACTGACGTACTATTAACCAGCTATTGATTTGAAGAACATCAGAATATGTAATGCATATTGACTAGCAGTAAATATACTCAGTCTCTCTCCCCCCTTCCTCCCCTATCGCCTCCGCAACTCAGGTCATGAGTAGACTCTTGCTTCAGGTAAGGCACTCATTTCGTTTCAACACTGTTTTCTGTAAGATGCTAGCCTTTACCTTCGCACCGCAGCTCTGTCACCAACTGCAGATACAGAAAGACCCAAAATGCGAACAGTATAAAGACTTATTATTCCTGTAAAACATACCACACTTCACATTTCAGCAGTAATTCGGAAGTTTCTTCACAGAAATTAATTAATATTCAAAAAAAGTTGTCGTTCATGTCTTTGCTCCTGAGGAAAAGCAGTAGCGAATTTCTGTCGCTGCAGAGGTTACAGGCATATAATCTGTAATTAGGTGTGAGCGAATAAATTTGTAGACAGCATCGTATAATGATATTCGTAATACCTTAAACCACCTTGATAATTAGCATATGGCTTCATGAAGCCATTTCCTGATTTATTTTGTAAGAAATACAACGAAGTGCACACCCAAATTGTTTGAGGGCAACGGTAAACATGTTTGTGAAAACCTTCCTTCATTGTTTTCATGTCAGCTGCTCAATTTATTCCTCTTGGCTCGCAGCTGCTTATTTACTGCATTCCTTTATATAGCGGCCACGTGTTACTGGCAGTTTCGTTCGGAATATCCTTTCCGTAGGGTTACGTTGTAGATTATGTGTGATTAATCAATGTACAAGTATTGTCTAGTGTTTAAAATTGGTAGCATATAGGTGGTAGGGGAATAATATCATAGTTGCTACACCAAGAAGAAATGCGGATGATAAATGGGTATTCATTGGACGAATATATTGTGCTAGAACTGACATGTGATTACATTTTCACGTAATTTGGGTGCATAGATCCTGAGAAATCAGTACCCAGAACAACCACCTCTGGCCCCAATAACGGCCTTGATACGCCTGGGCACTGAGTCAAACAGAGCTTGGATGGCGTGTACAGGTACAGCTGCCCACGCAGCTTCAACAAGATACCACAGTTCATCAAGAGTAGTGACTGGCGTATTGTGACGAGGCAGTTGCTCGGCCACCATTGACTAGATATTTTCAATTGGTGAGAGATCTGGAGAATGTGCTGACCAGGGCAGCAGTCGAACATTTTCTGTATCCAGAAAGGACCTGCAGCATGCGGTCGTGCACTATCCTGCTGAAATGTAGGGTTTCGCAGGGCTCGAATGAAGGGTAGAGCCACGGGTCGTAACACATCTGAAATGTAACGTCCACTATCAAAAGTGCCGTCAATGCAAACAAGAGGTGACCGAGACGTGTAACCAATGGCACCCCATACCATCACGCCGGGTAATACGCCAGTATAGCGATGACGAATACACGCTTCCAATGTGCGTTCACCACGATGTCGCCAAACACGGGTACAACCATCATGATGCTGTAAACAGAATCTGGATTCACCCGAAAAAATGCCGTTTTTCCATTCGTGCTCCCAGGTTTGTCGTTGAGTAAACCATCACAGGTGCTCCTGTCTGTGACGCAGCGTCAAGGGTAACCGCAGCCATGGTCTCCGAGCTGATAGTCCATGCTGCTACAATCGTCGTCGAACTGTTCGAGCAGGTGGTTGTTGTCTTGCAAACGTCCCCATCTGTTGACTCAGGGATCGAGACGTGGCTGCACGATCCGTTACAGCCGTGCGGATAAGATGCCTGTCATTTCGACTGCTAGTGATACGAGGCCGTTGGGATCCAGCACGGCGTTCCGTGTTACCCTCCTGAACCCACCGATTCCATATTCTGCTAACAGTCATTGGATCTAGACCAACGTTGCCATACGATAAATCGCGATAAGGCTACAATGCGACCTTTATCAAAGTCGGAAACGTGATGATAACATTTCTCCTCCTTACACGAGGCATCACAACAACGTTTCACCAGGCTACGCTGGCCAACTGATGTTCGTGTATGAGAAATCGGTTGGAAACTTTCCTCATGTCAGAACGTTGTAGGTATCGCCACCGGCGCCAACCATGTGTGAATGCTCTGAAAAGCTAATCATTTGCATATCACATCATCTTCTTCCTGTCGGTTAAATTTCGCGTCTGTAGCACATCATCTTCGTGGTGTAGCAATTTTTATGGCCAATAGTGTAGATGTTACGAGTGGTAATCCAGTGCAACATCATCTAGCGTTTAAAATTGGTGAAACATATAAGATGGGGGATTATCTGTAATATTATTGTGACTTGGCGAAATCTTAAAATTTGAGACGTGCAGAAATTCATATTTGTAAAAGATGTCATTTGCAAAACCACGACAGTAAAAGAAATCAGTAAACTAAGCACATAAAATGAAATCAAACTTACATGCCAGAACTAGCAAAGCGTTACAGAACTTCGGGACGACATATGACGCACTATAAAAACATGTACTGGGAACAGGCCAGATGGACTACAGCAGGACCGGCCATGGCGCGCCAGACTTCACGCGAGAACCGGGTGCGGGCCAAGGCCCGGTACGTCACTCGGCTTTATTCGCTCCTTCTCGGAAGTAGCCGGAACACCGCAACATATCATTTAGCATTGCGGTCGGCAGACTTCCTGAATTCGGCAGAATCGTAGTGTCATCGCCATCACTGTTTACCCATCACTATTTGTTTTTGGTGTGAAATATGACCACAGGTTCAGTCGCTCTTTGCACAAAAAATGGCAGTCTAGCGACCTAACGTAACAATTTTTTTTTTTTTACAGTTGATGGGAATGACAAAAGAGAGGGATGATTATTCCCAGTTCATATAAGCGATGGGTATTGCCTGTTTGCAATGAAACGACATTACAATACCATGCACAAAGAATTTCAAAATGTAGCTGACAATGGAAGAGCAAAAAATTACGATGACTGACAGACGGGACTCATCGTTCTGGACATCAAGATGGACATTGTACTAAATTTTCAGGCACAGAGCACGTGAAGAAACTGATAGTACAAGTATTAAAATTTCTGAAGCCGCACGCATTATTCCAGTGTCGTTTGCAAAAGTGCAGTGGAACTGAACGAAGAGTATGGAGACTTCATACAAGTATTTTGGTTAAGTCAAAGGACATGCCTGGAAAGATATTTCGATTTAAAACTCGCTATTGGTTAATTTATGAAGGAAAAAGGAGTGCAGGAAGGAAAATTAGAGCATCAGGAATGGATTGTAGACTCCACACTGCACACTGCCCACAGTAAGATATTGCAAGGTAACTTCTTTCTGAGTTGTTGGGGATGTATTTAAAAAGAAAATTACGTTGTATAAGAGACGCATTCTGACAAAGACAGTCCAGATCCCTATGCTCACTGGCGTTAAAAAAACGCGAGGTGTTAAGTATTCATTGTGGCCTTGAAAGAACTACAAGGATAGTTTCATAAAAGTCTTGAAGACACTACCAGTCTCACAAGTGTTTTCGAGACCGTTTCCCATTTCTGTTGAAAGGGCCCCTGTGTAAGTGCAGATGTAATTGATTTACCTGCAAGGTATTCCAGGTTTAATGACAAATCTTTTTACATTAAAACTGTTCAGGTCGTCTACATTGCTTTCCTCAGTTAGAGTGTCCAAGCCTCCACGGTGAGGTTGCAAACGTGCTACTATATTCCCATCTACATGTTTGTGTGCAAGACCTTTCTTTGATTATGAAACTAAATACACATGAGTACCTGGCAATTTGAATGTGCAAATTGTCTATGTCTATCCATATGATGACAGTTCGTACCACATATCCTCAACATGCCCAAAATAATTAAATAATACCGAAAATTTGTTTTGTTTGCGATCTGTGTTCTTGAGAAATGTGCAATATAAAATCAAGTCGTATGCAGTGCAACTGCACTGCCATTTGAATACGGCGCGTTCGCAGTTTTCCCCTCTTCCTCCTCCTCTAACTCAGACAGCGTGGCTTGCCGGAGGGAGAAATGTGCAGCGAGCCTGTGAGCTTGGCACTAGGGCCTGGGAACAGCACACGAGACGAAATCTTGGCCCCCCTGGACTTACCTATGACGGCATTGCCGGTGGCAATGTTGTTGTTATTGTTGTTTGGTCTTCAGTCCGAAGACTGGTTTCATGCTGCTCCTTATTCTACTCTGCCTTATGTATGTATGTATCGTATGTATGTATTAAACGGGGGGCCTAGAAACGACGGAGAGGCTTCGTCCCGCCGAAGCCCTCAATGGTTCACAACCCCACAACAGACCACAGCAGTCCACCCACCCCACCGCCGCCCCACACCGAACGCAGGGCTATTGTGCGGTTCTGCCCCCAGTGCACCACCCCAGGAACGTCTCATACCAATCGAGTGTAACCCCAAATGTTTGCGTGGTAGAATAATACGGTATATGCGTACGTGGATATGGTGTTTGCACAGCAATTGCTGACACAGTGTAACTGGCCCACATTCGCTGAGTTAGATGGAAAACCGCCTTAAAAACCACCACAGGCTGGCCAGCACGCCGGACCTCGACACTAATCCGCCGGGCGGATTCGTGCCAGGGACCGGCACGCCTTCCAACTCGGGAAACAGCGCGTTAGACCGCGCGGCTAACCAGGCGGGCTACTCTACCTTATGTGACGACCTTCATCTACGAATAATTATTGCAGCCTATCTCTTTCTGAATATGCTTCCTGTATTCCTCTCTTGATCTCTCTCTACGACTTTTACCAACCACACTTCCCTCCAGCACCAAATTGGTGGTCAAGTTTTGTCACACATTTCTTGTGTCCTCCTCATTGGTTACGCAATCGACCCATCTAGTCTTCAGCATTCTTCGTTAGAATCACATTTCCAAAGCATCTATTCTCTTTTTATCGAAACTGTTTATCGCTCATGTTTAACTTCCATACATGACTACACTCCATACAAATACCTTCAGAAAAGAGTTCCTAACACTTAAATCTATGTTCGATGTTAATAAATTCCTCTGTTTAATAAATGCTTTTCTTTTAGTCTGCATTTTATAACCTCTCTACTTCGGCTATCATCAGTTTTTTGCTGTCCAAATTGCAAAACTGATCTACTACTTTAAGTGTCTCGTTTGCTACTCTAATTCCCTTAGCATTACCTGATTTAATTCAACTACATTCCATTATCTTTATTTTGCTTTTGTTGACGTTAATCTTATATCCTTCTTTCAAGACACTGTCCATTCAGTGCAACTGCTCTTCGAAATCCTTTGCTGTCTCTGACAGAATTACAATGTCATCGACAAACCTGAAAGTTTTTACTTATTCTCCCTGAACTTTAATTATTACTCCAAATTCTTTTTGTTTGCTTTACTGCTTGTTCAATGTACATAATAAATAACATCAGGGACAGGCTACAACCGTGTCGCACTCCCTTCTCCACCACTGCTTCCCTTTCCAGCGCCTCGACTCTTATAACTGTCGTCTGGCTTCTGTAGAAGTTGTAAATAGCCTTTTGCTTCCTGTATTTTACATCTGCTACATTCAGAATTTCAAAGAGATTATTCCATCAACATTGTCAAAAGCTTGCTCTAAGTCTGCAAATGCTATAAACGTAGGTTTGCCTTTTATTAACCTATCTTCTAAGATAAATCGTAGGATCAGCATTGCCTCACGTGCTCCTACCTTTCTCCAGAATCCAAACTGGTCTTCCTCGAGAAGAGGAAGAAACTGCTTCTAGCAGTTTTTCCATTCTTCTGTAAACAATTCCTGTCAGTATTTTGCAACCATGACTTATTAAACTCATTGGTCGGTCATTTTCACACTTGTCAGCAACTGATTTGTTCGGAAATTGAGTCATTACATTCTTCTTCACCTCTGAGGGTATTTCACTATCTCATACATCTTGCACACCAGATGGAAGAGTTTTGTCATGGCTGGCTCTCCAAAGGGTACCAGCAATCCTGGCGGAATAACGTCTACTTGCGGCGCCTTACTTCGACGTAGATGTTTCAGGGCTTTGTTAAATTCTTCTCGCAGTGTCGTATCTCCCATCTCATCTTCATCTACGTCCACTTCCCTTTCTATAATACTGCTTTTTCAAGCTCATCTTCCTCGCATAGACCACCTTTATACTTCTTCCATCTTTCAGCTTTCCCTTCTTTCCTGAGACCTAGTTTACAATCTGAGCTCTTGATATTCTTACAGTTGCTTCTTCTTTTACTACTGCCTTTGTCCCACATCGTGCACAGGGTCGGCAGGGTTAAGTACGGATTTGACATGGTTAATTTTAAGGGGTGGCCGGATATTCATACAGTTGCCTCTCTTCTCCTCAAAAGCCAATTATTTTTCCTGTAGGCTGTATCTATCTTTCCCCTAGTGAAACATGCTTCAGAATCCTTACATTTGTCCTCTAGCCTTCCCTGCTTAGCAATTTTGTGCTTCCTGTTAATTTCATTTTTTAAACGTTTGTATCTTTCGCCTACGCCGTTTAAATTTTCTCCTTTCATCAATTAAATTTAATACCTCTTGTGTTATCCAAGGATTCCTACTGGGCCTTGCCTTTTTACCTATTTCATCCTCTGCTGCCTTCTATATTTCATCTCTTAGAGCCACCCATTCGTCTTCTACTGTATTCCTTTCCCCTGTTCTAGTCGACCGTTGTGTAACAGACCCTCTCAAGCTCGCAAGAACCTCTTGTTCTTTCAACTTACCCAGGTCCCATCTCCTTAATTTACTACCTTTTTCCAACTTCTTCCGCTTTTAATCTACAGTTCATAACCAATAAATTGTGGTCAGAGCCCTTGTCTGTCCTTGTAAATGTCCTACAATTAAAAATCTGGTTCCCAAATCTCTGTCTTCCCATTATATATTGCGAACTTTTAACATGAAAGGTGACAGGAGTAATACATGTTGCCGCAGGTTGGTAGAGAAAACATTTTTGTAAGTCTGTTGTTACAGTATCACTATCTAGCAGATTTCTGGCACTGTTTTATGGATTTTAATAAAACCCTCATTTGGTTATGGTATAACACAAGAGCACACGTTGCTGGTATTTCGATACTGGCATCTTGACACTGATTATACATGCAGAGAGTCGCAAGTTTTACGTGTATCAACACGTGGTCTTTGAAAAAATGAGGCTCAGCTTCTTTCGCTCTTTCACACACATTCTTTGCCATTTCAGTCACAGTAAAAGCTCGTGTATCCATTTTTCACTGAAGAATACAACTCACGTGTAGACTATCAAAACAGAATAACTATACAGAAATGACGCTACAAATCCAATGAAGTACAAAAAGTAAAGCGAAAAGCCGCGCCACCTAGCCACTGACTACGGCACTTATATCACAATAACCAGAATATGGCACTGGACCTAAGACATTCACCACTTAGTGCTATTTCTTTGAATTATAAGTAGCACAAATTGAGAGTTACGTCAAATATAACTGCATTGGCGGTGGAACGCAGCGCACTTTGAATGAGAAAACTGAAGTTTGGATATGTTTCACACTTAGGCTACATTACTCCGCTACACAATTATTATTTTTATCTGTATTTTAGTGTGCGCATGCTACAGCTTGAAATAATACGATAGAAATTTTTATGGTGCACTTAGATTCAAACCCAGACACACGCCTTTCGTGAAGACCTTAAGGAATTTGGAATCTCTTGAACGTAACAGAACGATAGAGCTGCGTCGCCCTGAAGGGGGGCAAGTCCCACGAAAGGAACTATGTGAGTTTGAATTCCAGTCCACCACAAATATTTTCAACATCTCAAGTTCAAAACATTGAGAAAGAAGTATCCTGTGACCGATTGTGACGATTGTTCCTCTAATAAAATAAAAAATATCTGTAAATAGTCTTCACGGGTGTGCCGCCGGATGACGTTGTGCAAATCCCACAATATTTCTTCGGAGCAACTGTCCGACGTCATCAGGTGGTTGAACCAGGCTGGTGGGTAGGTAAGACTGACAAGATCCGCATGTCGACGCCGCTGTATATAGAGCACGCGCGTGAAGATTACGCAGGCGCGGGAACCACGCATACGCAAAAATTTACAGATAGATGGCGCCAGACTCAAACGCCCTCTGCCGGGAAACGCAGAGTGGCCGTTCTGCGCGTGCGCTGACGCTGTGTTTACTAACATGCTGTCAAAGTTATGACAGGATATGTATTGCTTCCTTAATGAAGCAATCCCAGAAAGAGGATGCTGGGGGATAAAACTTCCGTCTTTTCATAAATCATGTGATGTCCTGTGTTCAGACAGTGTTCTGCAATTGCCAACTTCTCCGGTTGGCCTAGGCGTGTATGACACTGTTGTTCATCTCAACGTTCTTTTACTGTGCGACATGTCTGACCTGAATCTGGCGCCATCTATCTGCAAATTTTTGCGCATGCGTGGTTCCCGCGCCTGCGCAATCTTCACGCGCGTGCTCGATATACAGCGGCGTCGACATGCGGATCTTGTCAGTCGTACCTAGCCACCAGTGAGGTTCAACCACCTGATGATGTCGGACAGTTGCTCCGAAGAAATATTGTGGGATTTGCACAACGTCATCCGGCGGCACACCCGTGAAGACTATTTACAACATATCCACCGGGAAAGCCTGAAGAGTCACAAAAAATATCTGTCTGACGTAAGAAACTATACTGGTGACAAACTTTCTACTCGCCGCGACTTTAGCCTCTGTCATTGCACTACCTATATCGACTCTCCTAATGTCGGTACCGAAGGGACATCATGCTTAACACCAATCTGAACCATGATACAGCCATATACTGTTCAGTTGACGCTATCAGAGGGATGACGGTCTGTTCGTGTTTTTGAAATTCTTTGCCCGAAATGTGAACTGAGTCTAAACCATAAGCATACACAACTGGAATCATTTCAACAGACCATCGAACTACACAAGTAACTGACTCATGCTCTTGAAGTAATAACGGACTTTCCAGACTATATTATTTAATGTAGCAATCTGTATTAACAATTACACGTTGATAATTCTCACGTGAATGTTCTGATGGCCTAGAGGCATCTTTAGTGTGTAACAACCAGGAAATAAACTACGAAAAAAATGAGCCAGCCACAAAGAGCTGCATACATAATTCCCCCCCTCCCCCAAACTCACCAAGGTGAATCTCTTCCTGTTACTTTGATTTCTATTTGTCTTGAGCTGTCTGGGGATTGAAAAGCTGATCCTTCTGGCGCTTTTCGCACCAACATTTATAGCGTAGTCTAAACGAGTAGATATCATTTGTTACTAGGTTTTTATACTCTGAAGGACAGTTTTGTTTAAGAATGACATATTCGAGACATTACTGTAACCATTTTGTGTTCCTTGTTCCACGTCCTCGTTACAACCGCTTCTCCTGTCATGTTATTAAAAGCTCAAAAGAAACTTGCACTGCACATATCCATTTGTTTCCTTTTTTCCCTGTTGTTTGAATCCTATTTTTCAGTAAAGCAAGGTTTCCTTGCAAAGATGGCTTTTCTGATTTGAATCTTTATGTCTATCGCTGCTTATGAGGCTTCTTTGTGTATGTTCATGGTCTGTAATCAGTGTCATGCTGTCTTTTCATTTGTGTTATAATGTGTTAGGAGTGATGCCAATGAAAGCGTTCGTAAGGAAAACTGTTTGTAAGCGTATACTATTAAAAAGAGTGTTGTTTACTCATCATGTTAACAGGATCTGGTGACGCTAAAAAAAGTATTGTTGCTTCCTTTTAATGAGCTTGTTAGTTTCCAGTATGCTTAACACAGAAAAACAAACGTAGCTGTGACAGCAACTAAAGAGGAGGGCTGCCCAGATAATTCCACCAGCTCTTTATTTATGATGTTCGAGTTGCATCTGGTGCATCTGGATATTATTAGTAACTATAATCTTTGTCCAAATCATAATTGAAGAAATGTGAACAAAACTCTTTAACCTATTCGCTAGGAATTTGGATCCCAGTCAGCGTGGCGGCAGTCTGTGCAACAGCGTCTTCGGAGTACAAGCTTTGCCATCTGAAGGAACACACAGATTGTGCAAACACGTCTTCTTATTGCTAGTTCGGTAGAGTATTGGCAACATTGTAGAAGACGTTTGGCAACCATGTGACCGTCGATTTACTTCCTGTAGAGGTTCAGAATTATCCTACTTTATATATTCTTGTCATTGCCATTAAATAATCTGAATTATTCTCACTTAAGGTATAACACTATCCAATTTGTGATGTGATTCCAGGGAGGTCGTTCAATGCAGAATCCACAACTTAGCTCACATTTTATATTGCAAATTATCTGCATTATCAGTCACTATGGCAATGAAATCTTACCGCTAGCTGTAGTGCCACGCTACCTAAGACGTAACTTTGCCACTTTGTGGAAGATAAGCTGCGAAAGCCCTTGGTTCCAGTCTTCCTAGAGACCAAGAGAATTTATTACATTTTTACTTCTTCTCCAACAGCACTACAACCTTCCAGATCGATAATAATCAGTGAAGAAATCTTAAGTCTACTCGCAACCTTGATTTAATGCTGCCGTAGATCTAATGATCAAAAATTAAGAAACTGTGACCTTACACACTTGTTCAGACTTGTATTTTTCTACTTATAGTGACTTAATGTTTAGTTTTTGTGGATACACAATCTGATTCATTTATCTGTGACACTGAATGATTTGTTAACTGCTTATTTTTCACTTTAATTAAAATAGCCCGATTATGCTCACACAGGTTTAGGATTCTATGCCTGTAAAAAATTAATAGTTCGGAGATAAATATGTCGTCTATCCCAGTTTAAAGTGCAGTTTCATCCATAGAGACATTCTCTCGATGGTTGTTCGATAGAGTACAAGAAAGGTAAACATTTGAGGGCAGAATACTAGAATAGGTGCACTAGAGGTGGCTTGTCATCAAGTTCCTGGATGGGTTCTTTTGTGAAGATGTGCATTCTCGTGCAGATGTGCATTCTCGTAGTCTAGAGACACATGAAACAGTTTACTTGGTTGGTTTTCTTACACTGCCACCGCAAGACGTTTCAGTTGTCATCAAGAGTTGCTAACTGCGATGGACAAACCCCTGCGGTGTAGTTTGTAACACAAAACACCTTATTTGTGCCAGACACCTTATTTGTGCCACGAGATATGTAATGTTTCGTTTTGAGGACACACACTGCTCCTAGATTCAGATAAAGTCTGTTAGGTCCAACCATTTTTTTATTTTTATGAAGTTAACACACGGTAGTTCAAATCCCCGTCTGGTCACCCTGATTTAAGTTTTCTTAAATCGATTAAGGCAGATGCTGGGATGTTTCTTTTGAAAGGGCACAGGCAGTATCCTTCCCCAACCTTTCCAACCTTCTGCTTCTTCCCTAATGACCACATAAGAACATAAAATCATACTCTTTCTTTCTTTTGCTCCAACATTTCCCACTGAATGCAAGTGTATCACGAAAGTTAAATGGTCGCAGATTATGACATCTCTCAATAATTGGGTACACTGACGTGGACCATAGTGATAAACTGTAAAAACGTCCTTCGTCAAAGTCCACTGGATCGGACCGAACGTCGTGAAAAATTCACATTGAAACGATTCTGCCAGAAACGAGAAAACTATTTTGTAATGTGATTTCTTCTGTGCACTTATCCATACACGGGACAAATATTTCCAGCTGTGTTATCGAAAGATAACAAAACGTCAAGAACTTTAGTCTTTTTTCCATTTAATACTCCATTTTCTAACGCTTAAACAACCTTCAAATGTGCAAAGTTCAGTAAGTCACTCGAGAACAGTTCTAGAACCTCAAACAAAAATTGACATTTGATAAACACAATTACAACAAACATTGTAACAACACGGCGAACAAAATCTTCATGAACTTACTCACCAATCTACTGTTTTCCATGCAATTTTTACCTGCATTTGTGGATTACGTACTTCACGTCATGTATTGGATGAACAATGGTTACAATACCATACTGTTGCCTATGCAGTTGTATCAGTTTCCAAAGTAAAGAAACGAATGCGCTCCATATTTCGGCGTCTCGTTTACTCTGTGCAACGTTTGCCACTAGAGCACTAATACATACAGCAGTACAACAGCTTAAATGAGAAGTAATAGTCCCTGTAGAAATTTTTGCGTCCTACCATGTTACCAGATCGTACAGATGGTTGTTACGTGATTTTATTTTACTGATTACAAAATCAAGTCGAAAATACACATTGTTTGGTTGATAAACCTGGTGAAGGCGATATTGACCAATTATGAAATGAAGGTATGGAACAGGCCTTAATCCACCTCCAGGGAGTTAGAATTCCGTCCAGTGTGGAGCATCCGTCATTAAAACAGAATCATGCCCAGTTACAGGTGTAGTCCAGTGGTCTGTTGGAATAGTTCTAGCTTTGTATGTTTAAGTTCAGAGTTCAATACACACTTTGGCAACAAATTTCAAAAAGTACAAACAGACCCGCTTCACATCTGATAACGTCAACTGAGCAACGGAGACTTTCACCGTGGTTCCACGTTCACATCAAACATGATGTCCCTTCGCTACTATCCGCAGGATAGCGTCTGTAGCTTGGGCTATACACGAGCCATCATATAAAGTCACAGGGAATTTGTTTCCTGTTATATTTGAACTAGATATGTTGAAAATATTGCTGCTGGACTGGATTTCAAACCCAAATATCATCTTTCGAGGGATTTGATCCTTTCGGGAAGATGTATTTCCATAGTTTCGTTGTTTTCCCAAGATACCAAACTCCCCAAAGCCTCCACAAATGGCGCGTGTCTGGGTTCGAATCCTAGTCCGGCATAAAAATTTCCACCATATTATTTCAAAGTGTAGCTTGGGCACATCAAACTACTGATAAAAATAATTGTGATTTTTTTTAATATCTCTTCGTGCGTTGTCGACAATAACGATTGGAGCCACTTTTAGCTCTGAGTCGGACAAGGAAATTTCGTCACGTAATTTTCTGTTCAGACATGCGATCATCTCGCTACCGGTGAAGTAAATCAATATTTAACGGCTATTAATGACTAGAAATCGACGGCTAAAGGTGCCGAGTTCGAATCCTGGGAGCCCAAAACGTTTTTGTCCCGTCATTTCAGTTTCAGTCATCTCAATGCATCGATATCAAACATTTGATTGTGCTTACTTAACAAACATATTAAGTGCTGGATTCAAATTTCCGCGCAAAGTAAGCTTTCCGTCACGTCATTTCGAACTTAAGCGTGTGTACATTTTCTTACTTTTGATTGCAATCATTTTTAAGATCTTTCCTGGCTAACTAACAGGAACAATCATCGCTGGATAGGGGTCCCGAGTCCCGGTCGCCTGCAGACATTCTCATCCTGTAATTTCAAACTGAAACTTGCATTTTGAAATGTTATTTAATGCAATGAATTTAAATTTACAAGCGTCAAAGGCCGTATAATCTCTAATGACATTTTTCTGATATTTGCATTATCTTACTACTGATTTTCGTCTTCATTATAGACATACAGAGCGATGTTCTATAGTCTTGTATCAATAGTTTTGTAGTCTAATGGATGCGCCGGAAAGAAATTAGAGGACCTGCAAGAAAGTTGCGTTATGTGGGCTGCATACAAATCAGGCGGAATGTAATTTAGATCGTTGAAATACCTTTGAGCACGATAGGACATTCTAAATCACTGCGCAGTGTCACGTGCACGATTCGCTGATGATGTTTCTCTGTGTGTAGGATGGAGAAGTTAAACTCAGTGCCTTCGTTGACTCTGTTTGAAAGTGGCAGGCTACGTGACAATCCCTGATAACACCAGTTTCCTGCTCTCGACTTGATCTACATCATCATCAACATCAACAATGACGACGATGATGACGCGATAAGGTCACTACACTAGACAAGCAAAGTGGATATACATTTGTACTCCGCAAGCCACTGCCCTTCGTATGACGTGCGCTGCATGGGCACGTGTATCATTCCACCCCCATACCACCTCCACACACACTAACGCCCTTTTTCTTCAGCATTCGCGGATAGTGCGTGGGTTGGGGCACCTCCGTATGAGCCGGAATTTTTCTAATTTTTGTGTCGTTGTTGTTAGGCGAAAGACGTCGGATGAAGCGCTGTGTTCTTGGACTCATTTTGGAAAGTTGCATTCTGCTATATAATACCTACACGAAACAGTTTAAGCCAACTGGCATTTTCGCGTTCACCTGAATGTACTATTTCATGCACTTAGGTTACATGCCATGGCCCTGACACATCGCTTTATTATGTTGTCCATCGTCTGCTTTGTTCTCCTCGTGTCCCAAGGTACGATGGAGAACTGAAACAAAACCCTTCAACCCAATCAGTGACCATATTTCAAAGAGAGAAGAAAAAGACATTAAAAGATACAGTTACACTGCAGGCTGTCGCTATAGATGAACATTAATAAAGATGATAATCCTTGAGAGTTTGCTTTGTTTTTTTAATGTGTGTGAATTCCTAAGGAACCAAACTGCTAAAGTCATCGGTCCCTAGACTTGCACACTACTTAAACTAACTTAAACTATCTTATACTAAGAACAACAGACACATCCATGCCCGAGGGAGGACTCGAACCTCCGGCGGGAGGGGCCACGCAATTCGTGACATGGTGCCTCAAACCGCAGGGCTACAACGCGTGGCTATGCTTTGTTTCATTAATGAATTACCTTTGGTGACTGTACGTCTGTGCATCAGCTTTATGCGTTGCTAGTGGTCAACACCTATCTGTTGCAGGTTAACACTAGAGTTTGAGGCGATAATGTGTCCACTGGTAGGGACACCTGTGTAGGACTCGCCTAATTGAGGATATCTTGAAAAGCAAATTCTAACTAAACACTCAGTGATACTTAACAAATTTAAAGCCCCAAAAAGTGCAGATATAACGGAGGAGAGCCCAATGTAAAGTTCTACATGACACTGGTATATATGGCAAATGTTCTAATGCCAAAAGATACCGTCTCTTCAAAAAAAATAACGTTTTACGGAGTATAAATTAGTGACATTCCTAGCTTTACAAGCTATGATATTCTACCCCAAGATTCACTTCATAGTTTGGTTGAGCTAAGGTGTGAAGTAAGAGGTGGAGTGACAGGGAGACGACAGATGGTACAGTGAGTACCACTTCGGTGAGAAACTGGCATTGCGAGCAGATCTCAGGTCTGATTGTCCATCATCCTAAACACTCTGTCAATAGTAAGCTATCAGCCAAGCACTTTAGATGTCATTTTAATAACCAATTACTTACATTAGCATTAGAATAACGATACTCAGAAGAAGCACTTCATGCATCGTCGGTTCCCATCAATGGAGCACGCCGAGGGAAATAATTCATGCTTACTATCTCAGTCTGAAACGAGAGGTTTGATGCTGCAGTCTGTGAGGAGAGACCATATGGTACAATTCGCATTAGAAGCGGCGCGATTAAGATCTGATTTGTGCACCGTTTAGAATTATCTTAAATAAACGTGACTCTGTGTGCACAGTAGGGAAGAACAGAGTAGAAGTGCATACATTTCGGGCATCTAATTCCTCCAATGTACTTAATGCACAAGACTTGCTAGTGTTTCTAACATCAACTAAGATATGTGTGACTTTATAAGTGTAAGTTTGTAATATTTGCCGTCGTCAGTTTGATGCTTTTTCTGTAACGTGATTCGTGTGATAAATGAAAAACCATCTTGCATCCAGAATTGAAATTGGACACATCATTTCGTAGTGTTGTGAAGCTTAGCCATCTCACTACTTCCTCACAGCCTCATCTTAAGAACAACGGATTCGCGACGTGAGGACATCTTTATAAGGCATGAGGCTAGTGAATCACTACAGAATCTCAGTGTTCTGCCTTGAGGAGGTAGGGTACACGTAGACCGCTGCCATGTCCAGCATTCACAGTACAAATGAGAACAGTTACATGTTACACTGAGGAGGGGAAGAAAGAATGTGGAAGGCAAGTATTGTTCTTGTTGTGGTATCAGACGCCAAATGTGGCGTATTGACACCAAATGCAGTAGATGGGTGCCAGGAGGTGCTCGGCAAGAACTT
Organism: Schistocerca americana; assembly: GCF_021461395.2. Taxonomy (NCBI): domain Eukaryota; kingdom Metazoa; phylum Arthropoda; class Insecta; order Orthoptera; family Acrididae; genus Schistocerca; species Schistocerca americana. The sequence continues at coordinate 657,296,193 of NC_060120.1, read as the reverse complement.
TCCAAGTGACTTATTTGTTTCCACTACGATGATCCGTTCACCTCAGTCCGTGTCACAGGCCCTGAAGTGCTGAGGTAGCACCCCAGCAAGCTGTGCAACGCAAGGCTCCATCGTGCCGGCCTTGTACGTCAGCTGCAGAGACCCGATTACGTCAGGATGGCTGCGCCAGCAGCCGACTCAGTGCTGCTCGGTGTGAGCCACGCTGCTCCTCCGGGAGCCGTAGGAGACGACTGCCCGCTGTAGTGAGCCGAAGAGTGGCCCGCCGCTGTCTGGCTGCGGACTCCGCGTCGGCCTCAGAGCGTCGAACCAATGACCTGCCGTGGACTGGGACGCTGGCACCCCATCTCCTGCTGCGTGTAGCCAGTGGTGCAACATCCCCCGCCGTCCAGGAGAGCTGTTACACTTCAATGAATCTCGTTAGAAAACGGCTCCTATTTATACTCGGCTGTGCGCCTGTGTTTTGCCAAGCGCGCCGGTTTGCGTGACGTACGCGTAACACTTAGGTTGGTCAGAGGGCCTCTTTTGCCTGTGACTCGCGCCCTCTCCAGCAGTTCTTCGCCTTCGAAACTACTGGTATGCGTAACTTACTGCAATCCAGCCCACACCCAGCTGTAACTCGTGCTCTGAATATCGCACAAAACGAGCTTTCGCTATCCTAAACGGTGGTGCCGCTACATTATTACACTCTTTGGTAAGACCCGGATCTCAACAGACCTGGCTCCATAGTTTGATTCAACAGACCTGGCTCCATAGTTTGATTCAACAAGGTCAGATTCTCCCTTGGCAAAAACTCTAAAGTGGTTTCTGGCCCGTACAGCTGTGGCTGCGTAACATTCAATTGTGTGATTACTGAAATTGACGCTGGCAGATGGAAGGTTGGTCCTATTATGTTACACTTAGTTCCATTGATTAAAATCCCGCTCCCCTCGAGATCTGTACGTTCCGCTTCTACAAATACTCCCCACTGAAAACAAATTGCTACTACTACCAAATTCTCGTAGGTGGAGAAGATTCAATGCATCCCGACCCGTTGCAAGCTCAATTTTGGCTCCACGATGTCCCTTGGACAGTCTATTCCTTTCCCCCGAGCTAAAAATAACTGCACCGTGCATGTGTCTCATATTTGTAGCTTCACAGATTTTCCTCTAACATTCACTATTTTTTATCCAAACTCAACACTGATCGTGTGACTACTTTCATCCTTAAATTTACATTATGTGAACTGGTGCAATAAACACGACTTTCCTGACCCAGCACTGTCGATAACTAAATATTTAAACAGGAAATCGTGCGACTCTGACATCGTTCAACACATATTTATTACGGCTTTGCCGCAAAATTTACTCTTACGAATTTATTTCTCCAGAACTGCGTTCGATTTATCCTCCAACAACGTACGTCAGACACTACACTTCCCTTTTCAGTGACCTGAGGACAAGGATCAGCATCACCCTTTCTCCCTCTTCAAATGGTCTGCTGCCCCTAGCAGGCTCATAATACTCGAAAACACATATAAAATACAACGCCTAATTAATCTATGCAAACCCAATGATACATGATACGAAAACAAAAAAAAGAAACTACAAATACTCTACCACTTTCTGGATCGCAAAGCATACGGTACTTCATGCTGTACTCTATCTTCCTGGTTTTCTCTGCGCTTAGCACCTCACTTCACTCTCTCTTTCTTCCTCTTTCCTTCCTGTGACACGCCTGGAATCACATCCGGGCAACCCTTAAATGGCCGTAACCACCCAATGTATACTATCGTCGTTCTAGTTGGAAGCTGAAACTTAACATTAACGGGAGATGTGTTTTCAACAACTTGGTATGGCTCTTGATACCACGTGAGGAACTTCTTCGTTTTCCCTTTTTGAGTATGGGGGCTGGACAGCATTACCCATTGTCCCACCCTATACTGCGGTAAACTTCCTTTCCGCTTTACAGCGTCTTCCTGCCTTTCCAAAGCCTCCGTATTCGCCTTTTGTACCCGTTTCCAAACATCCCGAATTGTTCTCGCCAAATGACGTACAGATTCACCGGTCCTTCCTTTCTGTAGCTTCACTAAATCAAACGGTGACGGCATTTTCCGCCCGTATAGTACCTCATACGGAGACAAACCGGTATTTGTATGGACTTGTGCATTGTACGCGCATACAATATGCTTCAAATACTCGTCCCACTGATGGTGATGAGAATCCACATAAAAACTCAGCATCTTCCCGATTGTTCTGTGTACCCGTTCTGTCCTTCCGTTGGCCTGTGGATGAAACGTGATCGTTCTCAACTTCTTTACGTTCAACAATTTACACAATTCCTTCATTAAATCCGACATGAAGTTGGTCCCTTCGGCAGTAAATTATTGTCTCTGGTACACCAAACTTCAAAATCCAGTTATTTAGTAACGATTGCGCAACCATTTCTGCCTGTTGATTTGGCATGGCCACCATCTCCACATACCTCGAAAAATGGTCTATTATTGTGAGAACGAATCTGTTCCCAGATGGTGTTCGCCTAAAAGGTCCTAAGACATCAATCCCCAGCAAAGATAAGGGACATGTTGCTTCTGGTAATCGTTGTAGCTGTATTTGTTTCCGACTCAAATCTGCTCTCTGCGCGCATGTTATACAATTCCTGACATACTGATCCATATCTGCTTTTCTACCTCTCCACCAATACCTCTCCGCCACTCTCCTATTCGTCGCTTTGCACCTTCCATGACCAGATAATACGTGATCATATGCTTCCTTTAAAACCTCATCCCTCAACTTCGCTGGCACTACTACCCTTGGCCCTAACTTCGTTTCCCTGAACAGAAGACCATCGTACACATTAAACTGTGGCTGTGTCCGATACAATTTACTATCGTTGCCCGCGTCCTGTAATTTTTGCCGTACTGCTAGGTCATAACCTATGACCTCTACTTTTGCCACCTTCCTACTTAGTACATCCGCATTACCGTGCTTCTTCCCAGGCTTGTGCACCACCTCGTAGTCGAATTCACTGAGCCCCACAGCCCATCGAGCGAGTCTAGTGGACGGACCCTTCAACCCCAACAACCACTTCAATTTTCTCTGCCTCGTGATGACTGGGTGTTGTGTGATGCCCTTAGGTTAGTTAGGTTTAAGTAGTTCTAAGTTCTAGGGGACTGATGACCATAGATGTTAAGTCCCGTAGTGCTCAGAGCCATTTGAACCATTTTGAACCACTTCAATGCAGCATGACCTGTCACTACCCGAAATCTTCTCCCATATAAATAACATTTAAAATACGTGATTCAATAGATTATGCTAAGCATCTCCTTCTCTGTTGTTGAGTAATTCTTTACTGCTGCATTTAACTGCCTAGACGCACAGGCTACCGGATGTTCTTTCTCATCAATTTCCTGACTAAGAACACACCCCAATGCTTGATTCGATGCATCGCATGCTAGTATAAACTCCGTTTCAAAATCTGGAAACACAAGAAGCGAATTTGATATTAACACTTCTTTCAGTTTGTCAAATGCTTTCTGACACTCTTCTATCCACTCAAATTTCACACCCTTCCGTAACAATCGCGTCAACGGTTGTGCTAAATCTGCAAAACCCTTCACGAACTTTCGATAGAAATTGCAAAGTCTGATGAATGAGTGCACTTCCTTAACTGTTTTCGGTTCCCGAAAATCCCTTACAGCCTGTACCAATCTCGAATCTGTTCGCACTCCGTCCTTAGTGCTAACATGACCCAAATATTCTACTTCTTCTAATGCGAAATGAGGCTTCTCCAGGCTCAACGTCAAACGAGCTTCTTTTAACTTCATAAAGATTCCCTTAACCGCTGTCTATGTTGCTCCATACTACTTCAAAACACTATAATGTCATCCAAATAGACAAGACACTGCCGTGGTTTCAAACAACTCAAGACACACTGTCTAGCAACCTCTGAAACGTTGCCGGAGCGTTTTTCAAACCGAATGGCATTCTAATATACTGGTAATGGCCTCCAGGCGTAGAGAAAGCAGTTTTAGGACGATCCTCTGGAGCCACCTCTAACTGATGATAACCACTTGTCAACTCCATCGTTGAAAAGTACTGGCGCTGTCCTAAGTGATCCAAAGTCTCCGATATGTTTGGAATGGGGTGTGCGTCCGTTACTGTCTTATTACTGAGGTATCGGTAGTCACAACAGAACCTGTATTTCTTAGTTCCATCTGTAGATTTCTTAGACACAACGACAATGCCCGCTCCCCAGCAACTATTACTATGCTCTATAATACCGTCCGAAAGCTTCTGATCAATGAAATCCTCCACAATTGGCTGCAAATACCTCGGTATTGTGTATAGTTTACGGTAAACAGGTGCTTCATTCCCTGTTGGTGTCCTATGTTGAACTAATGGAGTTGCTGGTAACGGTCCTTATGGAAAAAACAAATTCTTAAATTCCCACAATAATTCTTCCATATGCTCTCTTTCTCCTCCTTTCAAATGCTTAATTTTGTCACGCATTGCAGTTCTATCGGCAGTTAGTGGTTGATCGCTTAGCCTACCTCTCGAATACCAGTCTTCGTCATCTGGCACATCCAGATTTGCTACTAAAACTCCTTTCCTCAAATTCGCATCTATAGCGCTAAACGTTCACGGGAATTTTAGCCCGTCGTTCCCCTCCTGTACGCGTACAACACTACGTTTCACAAAACAACCCAATGAACCCAAAACTTCATTATCCTTCAATGGCTCAATAACACATACTGTATCCACGGGTAGATTCCACTCCACACTTACCCAAAGTGACTTCCCGGTGCCACAAGACACACACTCATACGAATTAAGCCTTAATGCTAATGTACGCGGTTGAATTGGTTTGTTCATTACGTTGGTCGTCCCTCGCGACAGCTCTGCATTGACAACAGTTTCCCCTACCGGAAATAACATTCCACCAAGTTCCACAGTTCGTTGTCCAAGGTCAATTTTGGCATGATGTTGATGCAAGAAATCTACTCCTAGGATCATGTCGTAGCCCACTCTTACCCATGGTACCATCTCCATGTATGCACTAAATCGGAATTTCCCTACGCGAGTCAACAGTCACTGACGCCAAAGGCGTGAACTCCTTATCCCCCACTCCACACAACCAATAACGCGGTGGGTCTAACTTCTTTCGTCCCATTATATTCTTAGTAGCCACTGACACTTGCGCCCCTGTGTCCAACAAAATCTTAAACTTTTTAGTTCCTACGGATCCTACCACTGAACATTCCACATATGCATACATATTCGTTGCATTGACATTAAACGGGAGCTCCCTTAGGTGGGTCTTGGGCCCCCTCTGCCGTTTAACGATTGTCCACCTCTCCTATCTCCACTTCTCCATCCTCCTCGCTGCCGATTTCCACCCCTTCCTTTATTCCTTGGTGACTGGGTACATTGCCTCTGCACATGTCCCACACGAGCATACTTATAACATTTTATACCCGCTGCAAATACTGTTAGCCTCTCGCGTACCACTGTTGCCATGTCTATTTGAACTGCCAGCTGAATGGCCGAATACAAATCTTTCAGAGTCCCTTCACCCACTTTCCGTGACATATGCGCCGGTAACCCTCTCAAAAATACATCGAGTGCCCTTTGCTCGACCTCCTGCAACAGAACACTATTCGCTTTATCGCTCTGACCCAATTCGCAAGTGTACTCATTAATTTCCCTTATCCTGTCCGAAAATTTCTCCACTGTCTCCCCCTGTCTCTTTGTCATTGTACTTAACCTCTCCCTAAAGTACCGAGCGCTATTCTGTTTCTTGTACCTTTGTAAAAGCCCTTCCTTTAACTGTTTAAACTGTCCTGCCTTCCTTAAGGCCTCAGAACAACTTACATATGTTTTCGCTTCACCCCGTTAATCTAATCTTGGCTACATGTAACAACTGTTCATCAGACCAACCATTCATCGCAGCTGAAATTTCCAAGTCCTTCACAAACGAACGCACATCCTCAGATGCCTTGCTAGAAAACGGAATAATCAAGTTTGCGGCGGCTGGATCAATCTCCTGCACCCTAGGCAACAACGACTGATCAGATTCACTTCTAGATGGTAATTCATTTCTCAAATGCATATTGTCCGCTGTCAATTGTGCTATATTTTCCATCAAAAACCGCACCGCTTCTGGTTCCGATACACCTTGCGTCCTTGACTCTGAGATTGTGTTGCTTTCGTTCTCAGTTAGTCATTTTGTTTCGGAACTAAGTACAAGAATAACCCGATTTCCTACAGCTCCGTATCATCATACTCAGTATCATCATAAACCAATACAGAAGTAATCAAATGTCACAAAAAAATGTTACTGCCCCAAATACACTAACACTTACTCTGACAACAAAAAATACTACGCCCACGCAAAACATCTACAATGTGGCTGTTGACACTTCATACTCAAAAAACAAACAAAAAAGGAAAGATAACGTCCAACACTCAAAAGAAAAACTTTGACAGGACTCACCACATCTTGTGACTGTACTGCAGGAAGTGGGCTCAAAAGTCGTACTGGACAGACGACGTCCGCTATTCTGACACCACATTCAGGACACTACATTCTGGACATTTGGCTGTGATCATCATATTCAGTTGTTAGTTCAGTTAAAATCAGTCTAACTGCCCCCAGCATATTTAATACATTTCTTGTATCATCATACATGGCATCCGTGGTGGGGTCTTCGAATAAGATTCTCTTCATTAAAGAGAGTTTTATTGAAAAGTTGCGTCTTAAAATTACTAGACAGGACAGCATACATCACTAAACGCAAAAAGAGGACCGTGATGGAACTGTATTAGAATGGTGTTTCAAATGTGATTCTGCTGTTCTTGAACTGTGTTTGAACTGTGTAAACTTGTGCTACATAATGTAAGTTGCTTCATCTTGAATGCCGTGTATAGAAAGGTTAAAGGCTCTGGTTATCAGTCTATACTAACCTCTGTAAAAAAAATATTTATGTGCGTAGTGCTTTGATTACGTGAGTGCTAACGCTGCAAGGTTACACCGTACTATTAGGCAACGCGGAAGGCGGTGCAGTGGGGCTACGAGAAGCAGCCAACACCTCCAGGTGTAAGATTCAGCGGCCGGGAGCAGCAAACGAGAGACATTAGCAGAGACACCAAACAAGATGATCCAGCAGTCCTGAAAGCAACACGTAGCGCTACCTTCAGCAGCTCTGGGCAGAGCTAGAACATCTCGGTTGAAACGAGCAGTTTAAAGGAAATTAGATTTGTTGGTTAGTTAACTCAGAGGCGGGGACCAAACAACAAGGTCATCGGTTCAGTCGGATTGGGGAAGGATGGAGAAGAAAGGCGGCCGTGCCCTTTCAAAGAAACCATTCCGACGTTTTCGTGAAGCGATTTACGGAAATCACGGAAAACCTAAATCAGGATGGCCCGACGCGGGTTTGAACCGTCGTTCTTCCGAATGCGAGTCCAGCGTGCTAACTACTGCACCACCTCGCTCTGTAAAGCAAATTAGAGCAAGTTAATGATTTTGGAAAACATAGTTGGGAAAAAACCGGGATCTGTATTTAAAAATTTTAAAAACTTTTTAAAAGCAATCTTGATAGCATGAAATGTTTATTAAACAAGTAAAATGTTTCGATCTACTGCAGTTTTAATTTGTGTTTTTACACATTTGGTTCGTGCTCCACCCCCACCACCGCTCACCACCCAAGAAGATTGGTCTGAAGATGATCATTATCGATTGAAATCCGTTACCACTTTAATAAATATTTAATGTTATTATGACTGTTTTCAAAAAAATTTTTAAAAATGATTAGAGCAAGTGTTAAGCTTGCATAGCGTAGTTTGTAACACATAGTGGCTGGTATAAGAAACTGAGTAACTTGAAAGTGGTTAAAGTGTATTATATAATAATTGCTGTATTGAGGAAAATTTGTAAAACCGTTCGTATTTTTTTTTTTTTTTTTTTTTTTTTTTTTTAGTTTTAAAATGGCTAGGAAGGTGACAGAAGTATCCTCTTAGAAGTATGGGAGTGGCTCAAGTTAATATTGTGGCAGCGAAGATCTTTCAGATCAGCTACAGGAATTAAAAATTAATGTCAGTGGCGATGATACTTCAGAACAGCTACAAGTCACAGATAATGAACTTAGAGTGAATCTGTATAAAAATGTAGAAATGATGACTGACGTCCACATTTCGAATGATCTGACACAATATTCTAATAGGTTAAGCAGTGGCACTGCATCAGCTGAAACTTTGGAAAACGACGGCGGTGTTGCGGAACAGAACCAAAACCTAACACCAGACGTAAGGTCAATGTTGACGTTAATATTTGCAGGGCAGAGCAAGTTACATATCTCGCTTAAAGAAACTGATCTGAAATTAAATGTAGGACATGGTGAGATTAACAGTAACTTTAGAGGATTAAAAGTAAAAACTGATAAAATAGGTACAGAAAGGAAAGAACTATTTAAAATTTTAACTAACGTTAAGATAGAATAAATGAACAAACTGACATCATGAAGTAAATTTGATTCTGACTGGTACTGACCGATTAGGTTGTAATGTCAGCCAAACTACTGACACGCCAAGTGAGGTCAAATGAAATTTGTGTTACAAATAACCAAAGTCAGTACACTTGCGTTGTATCTTTACCTAAAGAACAATGCAAACTTAATAGTAATATTTCCTATATAGAACCCGATTCTGAAGACAACGGGAATGTGATTCAACTCAGTTTGACAGACAGCGTGGAAAAAGTAGAGAAATTCACTGAACCAGTGAACGTCACTGTGACCCTTAAAGTTAATAAACTTACTGGGAAAGTTAAACCCAAAGTAGAATTTCCATTTGAGCGGGAAAAGAGAAAAAGTAGATTTAACATTAGACAAGCATGTGTTATCTAACTGCACGCGAAGTTCGCGCTGTGTTAAAAGAACGAAACGCGTGATCGCTGACATTCATGCGTAAGTTAGATTTTTTTGTTTTTTGGCAGCAGCTTAGTACGCTTCTCTTCAGCCTACAGAATTTTTAAAACATAAGAAGAAGATAAGAAACAATAAAAGCAGGCGATAAAACGGTGACTTAAATTGTAAAACGGCGGAAAATTGTGGAAAGTTAAAACATAAAACAAAGGGTTGGCGATCCTAATATAATACACAGGAAGCAGCCAGGTAAAATAGTAGACAGACAGTTAAAAAAACACGGTGACAGTCTGGTTTCTGTTCACAAAAGAGATAAAAATCACACCCAGCAACAGTATGATTTCCTTTCGCAACACTTCGGAGAAGACGCACAACACTGAACACTCACTGGAAACATTGCACTAAAAAGTCGGCACGAAGGTGACACACCACAGCCAAGGGCAGATGGGGGGGGGGGGGGGCCGGGACCTGGACAGATGAGGGAAAAAAGGGGGAGGAGAGGAAAAACGAAGGGGGGGATCTGACGGAGGGAGAGGACTCATAAGGGGGGGCAGGGCAGATGCGAGAGAGGAATGGGGAAAGGCAGAGGAGCGAAATGCAAAAGGACTTGGGGGAGAGAAGGGAGACCGAAAGAGGGTAGGTGGGGAAAAATCAGGATGGAAAGGGGGGAGAGGGAGCCCAGGAAAATGACAGAGGAAGGGAGGGGGAGGTGAGGATCAGAGTGGATAGGAGGGATAAATGGAGGAAAGAGGGCTTCATACAGGAGGGGGAGTCGACGGAAGCCACCTTGTGAAAGGAGATGAAGGGTGTAGAGATGGAAGGTAGGGGGGACACAACGGTGAAGGCGTGGCAGAGGTCGGTGGTTGAGAGGAGCAACCAGGGGATGAGGGGGATCAAGGCGGTGGGAGGTGTAGAATATGTGGATATGTTCGAGGAATAGGAGCAGATGGGGGAAAGGAATCAGGTCGTAGAGGATCCACGTGGGGGCGGGAGGCGTATATACGGAGGGCGAGGCGGAGTGCATGGCGCTCGAGGATCTGGAGGGACTATAGATTTTGGAGGAGGGGATGGCGGCTATACAGGTGGGACTGGCATAACAGAGAATAGGACGGAGTGTCAGTTAGGGGTAATTATCCTGATGCAATGGACACATTTACTCTGTACATCCCGGGCTCCTTTTCTCTGTTTCTTCACAAATAGTGGCGTTTCTCTGCTTATCAAGCGTATGTGATCGAGCACGATTTTACCCATTCTACCAGCAATGGAAATTAGTAGCTTTTCATCCATTTAGCCAGGTAAAAAATGCACACCATACTTGATAGTTCAATTCCCTTGCAGCGCCATCTAACGTTGTGGAGATGATGTGTGCTCATCAGCAACTATTCTTTTTCCCTGTCGATGGCGTCAGTGTTTCGATCTAGTTCGCTGAAGGAGTAGATTAACAGATTATGTCGTTACTGTTTTTCTGTCTTCTAATGGTTGACATGTTATCAGTATCACTTTACTCGATATATGGCGGCCTTTATATTTTTTGGGCAAACTTACATAGCTAATTGTTGTTTCAACTAATATTTTAGGCCATTAGAATGTAAGTTTGCTGCATTGAGCAGATGATCTGTGATCACAAGATTATTTCATATTTGTTCACATTAGAACGATATATGTTGTGTTGTTCTCTTCCTGATGATTATTTATGTCACCTTATATCGAGTGACGTCTGTTTATTCTACAATTTTATACTTGTGGTTTTATAAATAGTTTTGTATCTCATTATACAGTATGTACTAACTTTTAACAAAAATATGTTTTTTGTAAAATCTGATGCAATTTCCAATTTTCGCACCTAAATTGTTGCTACTATACTCATGAGAAATACAAGGGCGCATGGCACATTTGTTCATGAGGCTATAGTTCGCATAGTAGATCTAAAGTCGTTATCCAGATATATGGTTCTTTATATGCACAACACTATGTTAATCGCATTATTTAAGTGATACGATTGTTCATCTCGTACTGTAATTTTTATCTGAACTCTGTCAACTTTGGAATTTGCATTCAGTAACATAGCGTCATCTATTGGAAGTAACATAAATGTGCATTTTGATGCATTTGTAGTTCATATGTAAAACGGCAGATGGCCATTGATACCACTATTCGGTTTCGACAATGACAAGTAAGTTTCATTTCCTAAATTTGTGAGAATGAAATCATTTCTTTAGCGAGTTTATCTCTTCTTACAATTTTGACGATTGTGGTTTTGACGTATTTAATTTGTTATTATCATCTGACGAACAATGTTAACACATTTTCACTTGTTGTAATTATTTAAATTGTTATTATCAATTACCAACACTGTATAATGTTTTGTAATCTGATATATTCCATATTGCTTGTATTTTATATTACTGTTGTATTTTGCATAGAGTGCGCTTATTGCAACGTGGCGCCACCTCATGTTGTCTTGTTGTAGTGTTGACCTATGACGTGTCACTTCATGATAGAAACCTGCCAAGGACAGAACTTCTGCTTATGGCGTGTATCGGTTAGAAAAATGGTATGACTTCGAATTTTAATTTCAGACATCTGTATATGTTGTAATTTGTGTAACTATGTTTTTGTCAATTTTTTTCGTTTGTTAAAGCAGTTGTTGTTTATGGCTTGCCTTTTGTATTTGTTTTAGCACCGATGATGACTGGTATCAGTCGAAATCGATTTGCAACAAGATAAATAAATTATGTTTCCGCGACTGGTTGCCTCATTCTTTATAATTTAGTATTATGTCAGTATGTGATGATGATATGTAATGAACAGCTAAAACACTTTGAATCAGTCTGCGTATCTCGACTACACAGTGCTGAAACGGAACACCGACCGAGGTGTCACAGTCCGCTGTTAGCAGCGGTGAGGCAAGGACGTCGTGGCTGTGTCCCGCCTGTTAGCGTACCACGCGCGCGATTGTTTTCCTGTTTACCTTCAGCTGTGGCGAGTGTAACGCGTACTCTCCCGGTAGTGCCATGGCACACTCGTACCGCAAGTCCACAATTAAGATAACATTTCCAGCGGATTACGCAAGACCTCGAGCACTTGAAATTAAACGTTTCATCCGAGAAAAACTTCATATTGCACCTCATGACATCATTGGGGTCCACTTTTCTGTAACAACCAGTGTCGTAGACATAAAGCTGATCAATGAAGAGGCGTGCACTGATGTTGTGTGCAGACACACTCATGGACATAAATTTAAGCATCCTGATGGCCACATTGGAACAGTAACGATCGCTACTCTCGATTAGGCCTTCGCACTCTGAGGGTCTTCGAGCTGCCATTCGAAGTCCCGCCAGATGTGGTGACAGCTTTAAAACCGTACGGCAACGTGCTAAGTCATCTGGCTGAAAAATGGAAAACCTTTGAGGAATACCCCGCCTTAAACGGAGTGCGAGAAATTAAGATTGCACTGACGAAGCATGTGCCTTCCTAACTAGTAACTGGAGGCTGCAGAGCCATTGTCCTGTACGAAGGACAACCGTATTTCCGCCGGCTGTGGCCAGGAAGGACACGTCCGATCGGCCTGTATACAACGCCGACTGACTCGGACACCGGTTGGTGAAGATCCATCCCCAACGATACCTACTTCATTTCCCATGACGTATGCAACTGCCGCAACCGCAACAGCTGTTCCTGCCCAGGATCGAAACACCATATTGCAGTGAATGGTCGATGACAGTGAGACGGACACCATATCTCCTTCCACGACGTCATTGGTTGAATTACCTCAAGACGGTGATCAATTGTGCCACCAAGACGAGCCTAAAGAGAAGATAGAAGTAGAAACAGAAATTGTCCTGACTTCTGCCTTCCTACCAATGGAGACCGCATCAGACGATAGCCACCGGCCTCTGTGGCCGAGCGGTTCTAGGCGCTTCAGCCCGGAACCGCGCTGCTGCTACGGTCGCAGGTTCAAATCCTGCCTCGGGCATGGATGTGTGTGATGTCCTTAGTTAGGTTTAAGTAGTTCTAAGTCTAGGGGACTGATGACCTCAGAAGTTAAGTCCCATAGTGCTCAGAGCCATTTGAACCATTTTTGAGACGATAGCCGCCCGCACTCTGACACAGAACAACATGTCCAAAAACAACGGTCCCCGCGAAAGTGCAAGAAACGGTGCCATACGCCATCCGATGATTGCTGCTTCGGATGTGTAACCCGGATGAAGATCCGGCATCGGATGACACGGCCCTACCACCACAACCCGCCCGTCCCGTCACGGTGCTACGGCGAATACAGTTCCTGAGCCTCAATATTTACCCATTGCTACATTGATTCTTGCGCGGATGATGTCGAGGATGAGCCACAGCGGCCGGAGGATGCCGAGGGCAGAGATGCCCCCTCGGCTGTACCCAGCTGCGACCAGCTACAGTGACTCTCTGGGGCCACCCCTGCCGCCCACACCTGACCTCTTAAACAACCTAGTTGCCGACCTGGCTGACCAAACGTCTAGCAACGATTAACATTAATAACATACTTGCCCGACATATCCTAGCCATGCTACAGGATCTGCTCAATGCAACAAACATCGAGATTGCACTCCTTCAAGAAGTGTATGTCGAAGACTTCAAGGAACGCTATGGCTACAAGACTTTGGTCTCACATGCGTCGGCCAATGGGAGTGGTGTGGCAGTCCTCCTCAGCGAAGGTATACCCGCAGAAGACGTCGAGTATCTTCCTGTCTCCAGAGGCATGGCTCTTACTATCCGAGGAGTCAAACTTATTAACATCTACGCGCTGTCGGGTTCTGGTCGGCGCTGCGAACGTTCCACATTTTTCGCTCATGCAATCACGCCACTCTTTCTGGGCCGTCAGAATGCCTTGATATTAGGAGGAGACTTCAACTGCAGCCAAGCACCTAAGGATCAGTTACCACACCATTCTCTCTGCGCAGAAATTGGGACAATTATAAATAATCATCAAATGGTGGACTCATGCGAACATGTTTGTGGCGATCGGCCCGTATTTACGCACTACACCAGCCATTCCTCTAGCCGCATCGACTGGATTTACATCTCGTGCTCCATAGCCCGGGGACGAGAGCTGCCGAAGTTTGGCCCACAGCGTTTTCTGTTCACGAGGCCTTCATCTACGCCGTTACCCTCGGCCGCCAGAAGGTATGGCACAGCCGTGGTCCTTGGAAGTTGAATGTCGCCCACCTAGCCTCTCAGGAACTTGTATTTACCGTTGCTGGCCGTTTAAGGGTGTTAGCTGTTCATCTTTTTTTAAAGTGAATATTTAGAACATTTTACCTTTAAAATTTTTGATTTCCTTGTTGCTGCAAGGTGTTTTACCTGATTTATTAACTGGTGCCAGAAGGCGTTTTACTTAAATATCTAGACTGTAAGATCATGTTAGCATCAAGAATTTGCTACTCCATTTTCGGTTATTATTGTTCTAGGCAGGTGTTCTAAGCCTAATTCTACATGATCACTGATGGCGGTTCCCTATGGTTAAAAAAAAAACTAAAATAAATCTATGCTAGTATCGTCGTAAGGCGATTTTCAGTCTGATCTCACGTAACTCACCGTTTCGGTGAATTCGGACTTAAAATTGTTTTTGTCGTCTGTAGCTGTCCCCGGCAGACTGGATTTCTGTGTACGTTAAGCACAATTTTGGGGCGCCCCACTTACTGTAAACTTATAATAGACCACTCACCGTAAATATGTTTTAAAAAAGATTGATTAAGCATTTACCAGAAGTACTTGACCATAATTAAAAAATGGAATTACGTGTATTTTTTCAATTGCCTTAAGGCGTTAATGTCGTTATTAAGCTTGTATTTGTCTGTGGTGCTAAAAGAACAGTAACCAATTGTCTTTCTAAATTACTTTTTCAATGGAGAACTGAAACATTTATTCCCCCTTGCGAGGCACTTTGACAAGAACCAAAAGAGATTCCACATTAAGTGTTTACTGTTTATTTATTTGGTGACTCTTAACGTTAATGGACTATTGTCCAGATTTTATATAAACTACTGGCCATTAAAATTGCTACACCAAGAAGAAATGCAGATTATAAACGATTATTCATTGGACAAATATATTATACCAGAACTGACACGTGGTTACATTTTCACGCAATTTGGTGAATAGATCCTGAGAAATCAGTACCCAGAACAACCACTTCTGGCCGTAATAACGGCCTTGACAGCCTGGGCATTGAGTCAAACAGAGCTTGGATGGCGTGTACAGGTACAGCTGCCCATGCAGCTTCAACACGATACCACAGTTCATCTAGAGTAGTGACTGGCGTATTGTGACGAGCCAGTTGCTCGGCCACCATTGACCAGACGTTTTCAGTTGGTGAGAGATCTGGAGAATGTGCAGGCCAGGGCAGCAGTCGAACATTTTCTGTATCCAGAAAGGCCCGTACAGCACCTGCAACATGCGATCGTGCATTATCCTGCTGAATTGTAGGGTTTCGGAAGGATCGAATGAAGGGTAGAGCCACGGGTCGTAACACATTTTAAATGTAACGTCCACTGTTCAAAGTGCCGTCAATGCGAACAAGAGGTGACCGAGACGTGTATTCCATGGCACCCCATACCATCTTGCCGGGTGATATACCAGTGTGGCGATGACGAATACATGCTTCCAATGTGCGTTCACAGCGATGTCGCCAAACACGGATGCGACCACCTTGATGCTGTAAACAGAACCGGGATTCATACGAAAAACTGACGTTTTTCCATTCGTGCACCTAGGTTCGTCGTTGAGTACACCATCGCAGGCGCTCCCGTCTTTAACGCAGCGTCAAGGGTAACCGCTGCCATGGTCTCCGAGCTGATAGTCCATCCTGCTGCAAACGTCGTCGAACCGTTCGCGCAGATGGTTGTTGTCTTGCAAATGTCCCCATCTGTTGACTCAGGGATCGAGACGTGGCTGCACGATCCGTTACAGCCATGCGGATAAGATGCCTGTCATCTCGACTGCTAGTGATACGAGGCCGTTGGGATCCAGCACAGCGTTCCGTATTACCTTCCTGAACTCACCGATTCCATATTCTGCTAACAGTCATTGGATCTCGACCAATGCGAGCAGCAATGCCGCGATACGATAAACCGCAATCGCGATAGGCTACAATCCGACCTTTATCAAAGTCGGAAACGTGATGGTACGCATTTCTCCTCCTTACACGAGGCATCACAACAACATTTCACCAGGCAACGCCGGTCAACTGCTGTTTGTGTAAGAGAAATCGGTTGGAAACTTTCCTCGTGTCAGCACGTTTTAGGTGTCACCACCGGAGCCAATCTTGTGTAAATGCTCTGAAAAGCTAATTATTTGCATATCACAGCATCTTCTTCCTGTCGATTAAATTTCACGTCTGTAGCACGTCATCTTCGTGGTGTAGCAATTTTAATGGCTAGTAGTGTACTTCTATTGGTCCTCTCCCCCTACCAGCTCTCTACCACTTCAGTGTATACGTAATTCCTAAAAGAATATACTATTGTCGAAGCAAAATATATGTGGACTATGTGTAAGAAATACACACTCAGATGTGACAGTTTATAAGTATTTATAAAAAGGTTTGTTTAACTTGGTACAAATAACGACGCTGTATTCTCATATGTGAAATAACCAGAGCAGCCAAGTGTCACTGCGTAATGTGAAGAGAAGGTTATGTGGGAGTATGCCGTAAAACACATTTAAAGGATAGCCGACGCGCCGACAGTGAACCTGCATGACTCACAAGTGGCATAGGCCATTAGCGTCGGCTGTTCGCTGACGCATTGGCTTACACAGATGAAACGATGGGCTTAAAGCCGTGAGTGGAACAAAACATTTAGCCACTACCATTTCAGATTGAAATTCTGAACTAAAGAATTTAAAGACATGATAATGATCTATATAACATTTGTGGTACTAATGAAGATATTGACGAGCAATTCCTGTAAGGATTTCTTGTGATTTATTCCTCGTTACTATCTGATGCTATTTTTTTTATATTACACATAATTGTGTACCAGTCGTGTGAGCTGACGTTGGAGCCGAGCGGAGTGAGACAGAATTACAGCTGAATGCAACCTAGGAAATTGGACGTCACGCAAAGCAAGATTACGCTACAGATCAAGCACTCACGTGTTGACGTTGCTGATGCTATCACATCTACGCTTGTCCCCCGCAGCTGTGTCAGTTTAGGAAATCCTTCGTCTTTATGTCTATGACAACTGTTTAAGAATAAAGTTTATTGAAAAAGAATTGCAAGAAAACCTGTGCAAAAAAATTTAAATTATTTAAGGGTAGTGTTTAAATTATTGAATGTCAAAGCAACAAAATTATTTTGTGATAGTGTTCAAGGACGGCAATGTACTAACGAAAACGTTGTTCATAACAAACAAATGAGTTAGTGCTAAATTTTTCTTTGTGGTTGCAGGACAGCTCATGCACACTTCCATCAGAAAAAATGTAAAATAAAACCATTGTGTCAAGATTTTGTGATGTATTTGATAATAAGCCGTCTCGCCTTTTCGAGTTTATTACGTCCACATTGACCTGTTGTCCGATTGTACTATTTATTACACAATTTGTCAGAGCCGCTCCTTTTATGTGACACAGCATCCGCATTTCCACAACATGAAGAAACTGCTCTGCGGTTTTGGCATTGACCATCTATCTGTGGCATACAAAGTGACATTATACTGGGGACTTAAGTTGGAGCGTAATTTTTCTGTCTCAGAGACCAGTTGTGAATTTTGACATCACACTCATGTTACATTCTCGCGTACCGGAAAATTGCCTTGGCTCATGTGATATCAGTTGGTATAATGCAAGCAGGGATTTTATCTTGCGGGCGTTTCTACATGGGCCATATTATTATAGTCGATCATGCCAATTTTCAGGATATGAAAAGGTTGAGGAAAGAAACCGACCCTTTCCTTTTCAAAGGAAACATCTTGCCACTCGCTTTAATCGATTAGAGAAACCACAAATAACTTAAAGGTGGATGGCTAAACGGGAATTTGAGCTGTTGCTCTCCTGGAAGCGAACACAGCGCCTTACCACTGTACTATTCCGCTCGGTAGCTATTTACTTTGTTCTGCAATGTATTTACAGGAATGATGCAACGCGAATTCTATGTAATATGTGTCAGGCATTACACTGCAGCTACACATGACGCATGAGAATCACCACAACAGGTAAGAACTTACAGTTTTTTGCGACAATGATAAAATCCGAGAAAAGCACCCTTTGAACACAGCGACTATGGTGTAAAGTGAGGTTTTTCCGCGCAGAAACACGATTTAATATCTTCAAATATTTAAGCTATTAATGCAGTATCGCGCACCAACACTAGTTGGTAGTCATGCACAAGTCTTCGCCAAAATTAAAATGGTACTGTACCAGCAATAAGATTGTGCAAAACTGTCTATCTTTTCAAATAAAGAGGCGCTAGGGTAAATAAACTGTTCTGGGATACACCAGGGTGACTAAACCCTTAAAAACAACTCAGAAGTTAATTCCAACGGTAATAAAGTGCGAGACAATAACCTTCGATAATTTCGTGTTGCTGAGAGTGTACAAGGCAGCTACTTTCTTTTTAAATGAGTGAATGTAACACTCGCATATTTTCAAGGAATCCCTTATACGCTTGTAAACATATAGCAGCAGACTTTTACTATATGAGAGATAAAGTCATGCAAATAGGTCAAAATAAGCATAGCGCACTGTTAATTTTTTAGGCCCATATTCACTTGTTCGTTGGACCATAGCAACGTGCCACAAGCTGTAACTCTTGCAGGCAGTCAGTGACACATCAGAGAAATGAAGTAATTTCGCATATATCTTTTTCCGAATCAGTTGTCATTTGATTACTTATTTGCCTTAAAACTCGATGTATTTTACATTTCCATGTTTTGGACGTCTAAACTAACAATTATTTAAAAATTTTGCCTGTAAAATGTCTACATACATTACCTTAGCACCACTGGCCTTATGCGTGGTGTGTAGCAATTAGCTTTCTAGGTAGATATCTCGAATGAATCTAGACAGAAGTCATTTGTGTTCCCCTCTGCGAAGCCAATACACATATGTTACAGACAACAATAAAGCCTGCAAAACACATGTACTTGCTCTGTAGATATGTTCATCACCCTATTGTATTCCTTTAAATCAGTCCATCGCAAAGTGTATTAGATTCCAAAAATAATTCATGTGAACCGAGAATTTCTTCTATCTACTCAATTTCTGTGACTGGTATTATGAATTACATCTACACATCGTGCTCTTATCCTACAATTTACAAATGTAAATCGCTCTTTCGAGGCCACTAAACACAATATATGTTGTTCGGATAGTTCAGTAGAGGATTCATACAAAAGTCGCTGAAATATTTACATTTCACATTTAACATAGTCACGTGTATAACCACAGATAACGTGACTCTGGAAGTATTGATATGCTTATGACACCAGTTTCTCGTCATTTATTACTACAAGCTTGTGCCGTAGTACAGTGCAATCTTGAACTGGATAACAGGTAAAGTAATAATTCTAACATTTACATGACCATAATGTTCCACAGCTGTTGACAGTTTCAATGAAAGTCTTCTGGGACATTGACCACAGCACCTTCCTCAATGTTCTACGTTTCAGTTCGTTATAACAGTGGCCGAAAAATTTAAACGTTTTTCTTATGACAGAGCAAAAAAATTTTATTGAAAAGTATGTCTTCTTGAACGGATGGCGCAATATCGCAAAGGTTTAATATGAAGATGTAATGGAAGTGTAAATTGTAAGAGCGTCAAATATCGAAATACGTACACAGTTTGTGGAAGACATAATAGGCATGGATTCGTGGAGGGACGAGGAGACTGAAATGTGGGGGAAAGAGGTGCTGGACGGAATCAAAAACACTCAAAGCTCTAAAAAAGACTGCTCAGTCAGTGAAGTCCATATTAAACATCTCGGAAGGGGCAGCTGAATATCAGATTTGAAAGCCCAATGTTACATTTTTAAAGTGATTTTGTTGTGAAACCGATCGGTATTCCACGATGGGTTTGTTTATAAAAATGCGTTTTCTTTATGTGCTATGCCATTTTTAAGTAATGTTTTGATGTGTGAGGTACTTCGTTTTGTTGACTTTAATGTAATATAAAAAAAACATGCAGTTTTTAGTTGGTTATCGATTTTAATATGTAGCTATTGGCGATATTTGGAGGAACTTGTGCTTTCAGTTTTCTTATGGTCCATTTGTGAACAGTCTCACACATGTCTTTTTTTAAACACCGCCCACAATTTTCCGTGCACATTATTAATCGAAAACAACTTGTATAAACAGTTACAATTACGCTTTTAGAAAACTGTACGTTTAAGTTCTTCCAAATTTCGCCACTAACTACATATAAAAACCGATAACCAACTAAAAACGGCGCGTTTTTTATAGATTGCAGCAAAGTCGACAAAACAAAGGAGAACCTCACACACGAAAAACGTTACGTAAAAATGTCGTAGTACACAGACAAACTGCCCTTGAAAATGGGAATCATCTCCCGAAAAGCGTCGTGTAAAATATGGATAAAAGAAAACTATGACTGGTAGCAGAAAAGTTATTTATTTTCAGTCACAGGCTTTCATAAAACCGTTTTTAACGGACAAAATCAGGTATTCTACGAAATGAAAAGATATTAGTAGTAACAGACAAAGAATTCAGAAGAAACACACGCTAAAAGAAGAGACAGATTAGTCGGACATGTGCTAAGGTAACCACGAATGGCTAAGTTGGCTCTGGAAAGAACAGCAAAGTGATGAAAGTAAAGTGACAGGCAAAGATCAGTGAGGAGGTTGATGTACGGAGATGAAGATCGACGCATGAGTCGAGGAGACAGAAGACTGGATGATGGGATCACATCTACAAGAAGGAGATGAATTTGGATATCTTCTTCTAGTGTATGTGTTTAAGTGGCGACCAGACGCTCTTACCAAAACGCGCACTCACTAACTCATCACCCACCACTGCCATAGCCTCCTGCAGCACGTGCGCGCCTTGCTGCAGAGAGCAAGCATCGCACATCCGTGACAAACTGGCGACGTCGTGGTTAGTTCTCGTTGTCTTCGCCCTCGTTTCAGCTATAAGCGAGAGGATTATGGTAGGATGCGTGTCAGAGGAGCCCCTTGCTCTCGAAGATGGGCGTGACGTGTTTAATGTAGGAGAGAAGCGCGGGGTTGGTGAAGACCCTGCGGTGCACGGCGGGGCTGTTGGTGGCGTTGGTGGCGATGGCGTTGGCGGAGCCGCTGGGCGCCAGCGTGAAGCCCATGGCGTTGCAGGCGCAGTAGAGGCCGAGCAGCGCGTGGTCGTCCATGTCGCGGCGCAGCTGCTCCAGCGGGTAGGACGCCGCCCGCTCGTGCTCGCCCATCGCGCTCAGCGTCGACTGCAGCACGCAGTGGTACTCCGACAGCAGGTACTCCATGCTGTTGCGGTGTACCTCCTCGCTCGCGTTCCCGTACAGGAAGAACTGCAGATCTTGAGCTGGAGAGCCAACGTACGCCATCTGTGGGAAAAAAAAATCGAGTACAATCCGACTGCACAGGAAGTGGGGTTACTAGAAAGGAAATGGACCAACCCGACATGTCGAAACCCACCCTGAAACTTTTGTGCATGAAGAAAAGAACGAAAGAAAGGCATTGCAAACGCTTTTTTTTTTTTAATTGTTGAAGTTACTCGTTGTTTTCGCGCGAAGAGCCGCTTATGACATCGGTTTGTACAGCCCTTCCAGCCTACCGCGGCGACAAGACAGCACAGCGCCGCGTAGTGCTAACAGCTGGAGTGACACAAGATCAATCAGAAGCACCCAAACCATACAGAAAATGTCATGTATCATTAATGTTTCGAATGAGAGTCAGTTCGCATCGACAGCTAAGCTGTTGCGTATGTAATTCTCACAAACGTGTCTAGCGGACGAAAATACGAGGAGCGTTCGATAAATAGTGCAACCCATTATTTCCTCGGCTAACTTTCGTGGATAAAATGCGCAGTTTGTTGTGGAACATCGTGGAATATACCCGCTTTAACAACGACAGTTTCGTGAAGTTCTCATCTCCTCCCCAACACCCAATGTGGCATTCGAAATTCCTGCTCCGCCGATGACCAACTCCTAAACCTCATTCATCTCCTCTCCCTCCACCTTAACTCCCGTCGCTCCGCCATTTTTGTCTCCCTCAATTTGTCTCCCTCAACCTCGAAAAGGCCTTCGACCATGTCTGGCATCCCAGTCTCCTGTTTAAACTTCAGACCTACGCCCTTCCTGTCAACTACGTCCGTCTGGTTGCCTCCTTCCTCTCCCACCGCTCCTCCTATGTTACCATCCGTAACGTCGATTCCCGCACCTTCTACCCCTCTGGAGGTGTGCGCCAGGGCTTTGTCCTCTCCCCTCTCCTCTACCCCCTGTACACGGCAGATATGCCCCAACTCCTTCCCTCCAGTACACCTCCTGTAATATGCTGATGACACTGCATTCCTTGCCCTTGCTCCTACCCTCCAACAGTCCCAATGCCTTCTCCAGAACCACCTTGACCTTTGGCTCCTGAAAATCAATCCTTCCAAGACCCAGGCAATCATCCTAGGTTGTACCACTCGCTCCTTCCGGCTCCGTGATTTCTCCCTTACCATCTGCGCGCATCCTGTCCACCTCTCCCACACCCTCACCTACCTTGGCCGCACCATTGACCGTCACCTCACCTGGATCCCTCACCTAAGCTCTATCCAATCCAAAGCCCACAACTGCCTCCGACTCTTCATACTCCTCTTTGGCCGGACATGGAGGTTGAACCCCTCTACCATCCTCCACACCTACAAATCCGTAATCCGTCCTATCCTCTGTTATGCCAGTCCTTCCTGGATATCCACCCCCCTCCCCAAATTCTTATAAGTCCCTCCAGATCCTCGAGCACCATGCACTCCACCTCGCCTTCCGTATATGCCTCCCGTCCCCCACACAGATCCTCTATGACCTGATTCCTTTCCCCCATCTGCTCCTATTCCTCAAACAGATCTGAATATTCTACACCTCCCACCGCCTTGATCCCCCACATCCCCTGGTTGTTCCTCTCCTCTCCAACCACCGCCCTCTGCCGTGCCTTCACCGTTGTGTCCCCCCTACCTTCCACCTCTACACCCTTCACCTCCTTTCCCAAGGTGGATTCCATCGACTCCCCCTCCCAGAGGATGCCCTCTTTCCCTCTTTATCCCTCTTATCAACTCTGATTCTCACCTCCCCCTCCCTTCCTCCATCCTTTTCCTGGGCTCCCTCCCCCCCTTCCATCCTGTTTTTTTTCCCACCTACCCTATCTCTGGCTCCTTTCTCTCCCCCAAGTCCTTTTGCATTTCCCTCCTCTGCCTTTCCCCATTCCCTCTCATGTCCGCCCTGCCCCCCTTATGAGTACTCTTCCTCCGTCGGATTTCCCCCCCCCCCTTCGCTTTTCCTCTCCCTTCTTTCCCTCATCTGTCCAGATCCCCCCCTCCCCCCCTCCCCTCCCCATCAGCCCTTGGCTGTGGTGTGTCACCTTCGTGCCGACTTTTTAGTGCTATGTTTCCACTGAGTGTTCAGTGTCGTGCATCTTCTCCGAAGTGTTGCGAACGGAAATCATACTGAAGCTGGGTGTGATTTTTATATCTCTTGCGAACAGAAACCAGACTGTCGCCATGTTTTTCAATTGTCTGTCTACTATTTTACCTGTCAGCTTGCTGTGTATTTTATTAGCATCACCAACCCTTTGTTTTATGTTTTAACTTTCCACAATTTTCCGCCGTTTTACAATTTACGTCACCGTTTTATCACCTGCTTTTATTGTTTCTTATCATCTTCTTATGTTTTAAAAATTCTGTAGGCCGAAGAGCAGCGTACTAAAGCTATTGCCAGCCCCTCCCCCCCCCTCCTTCGGGGGGAATCGAAATTCAATAAAGGAAAAAAAAGTGAAGTTCTCATAGCTGGTGGCGCTATACGTAGTCTTCAAAAGGGCGTCTGTAACGGAGGTGCGTTCGAAGCAGAGAGCTTTCACTCTGTAGGAGGCAAATGAGAGCTTCGCAGATATCCACAGGTGCTTGCAGAATGTCGACAGAGACCTGGCAGGGAACAAAAGTACGGTCAGCGCCGGCGAGGCGACTGTCATCGTCGCAACATGGTCTCGCAAACCTGTCCGATCTTCCGCGTGCCGGTTGACCGCACACAGCTGTGACTCCTGCAATGTTGGAACCTGCGGAAACACTCATTCGAGGTGACCGATTGATCACACTCAAATACTTTGCTGCACAACTCGACGTGTCTGTCAGTAGTGCCGGCACATCCTTCCACCAACTGGAGAAATCGAAAAGTGTGTGCCTCGCCTTCTAACAGAAGACCATAAAGAGTAACGACGACCATCTGTGTGGAATCACTTGCGCGTTACGAAGCTGATCCCGAGAATTTTTTGTCGAACATCAATGAAACATGTCTTCATCACATCGAACCGGAAACAAAACGGAAATCCGTGGAGTGCCGCCTCATCACTTCTCCTCCGAGGGAAAACTTCAAGCAGCCACATCAGCCGGTAAAGTCATGGCGACGGTCTTCTGAGAGTCTGAAGGTGTTATTCTGTTTCATGTCCTCCACCATCTTGCATCGATTAAGTGTATTGGCTACCCTCAGGAAACTTAAACGAATTCAACGTGTTCGGCGCCGCAAAAATGGGAACGAACTTCTCCTTCTCCATGACAACGCACGGAGTTACACATGTCTCTGCACCCGAAAGGGGCTCACAAAACTTCATCGGACAGTTCGTCCTCATTCGTCCTACAGCCAGATCTCGCAATTTCCATCTGTTTAACCCAATGACGGATGCACAGCACGACATGCAGTACAAGGATGATGGCGGGGCTGTTGATGCAGTAAGACGTTGGCTCCCACGACGACTAACAGTGGTACCATGCGGGCGTACAGGCTCTCCGAGTATGCAGGCGTAAGGCCGTCGCATTGAAAGGAGACTATGTTGAAAAATATGGTTTTATAGCCAAAAGAGTGGGGAATAATATAGTGTATTGGAATTCTGGATAAAACCAGCCTGCTTTCAGAAAAAAATTGTTTCATTTCTTATAGAACGACCCACGTGAATCAAGCCAGTGTTCGATATTATATTAACCATCAATCATGACTTTAATTTATCGAAATGAAATATTTCTTACATATACATCATTTCATAACAATCCCTACTGCACAGTTCTTGTGATAATTTCTGAATAACCAATATTTTACACTACTGGCCATTAAAATTGCTACACCAAGAAGAAATGCAAATGATAAACGGGTATTCATTGGACAAATATATTATACTAGAACTGACATGTGATTTCATTTTCACGCTATTTGGGTGCATAGATTCTGAGAAATCAGTAGCCAGAACAACCACCTCTGGCCGTAATAATGGCCTTGATATGCCTGGGCACTGAGTCAAACAGAGCTTGGATGGCGTGTACAGGTACAGCTGCCCATGCAGCTTCAACACGATACCACAGTTCATCTAGAGTAGTGACTGGCGTATTGTGACGAGCCAGTTGCTCGGCCACCATTGATCAGACGTTTTCAGTTGGTGAAAGATCGGAGAATGTGATGGCCAGAGCAGCAGTCGAACATTTTCTGTATTCAGAAAGGCCCGTACAGGACCTGCAACATGCGGCCGTGCATTATTCTGCTGAGATGTAGGGTTCCGAAGGCATCGAACGAAGGGTAGAGCCACGGGTCGTAACGCATCTGAAATGTAACGTCCACTGTTCAAAGTGCCGTCAATGCGAACAAGAGGTGACCGAGACGTGTAACCAATGGCACCCTATACCATCACACCGGGTGATATGCCAGTGTGGCGATGACGAATACACGCTTCCAATGTGCGTTCACCGCGATGTCGCCAAACACGGATGCGACCATCATGATGCTGTAAACAGAACCGGGATTCATCCGAAAAAATGACGTTTTGCCATTCGTGCACCCAGGTTCGTCGCTGAGTGCACCATCGCAGGTGCTCCTGTCTGTGATGCAGTGTCAAGGGTAACCGCAGCCACGGTCTCCGACCTGATAGTCCATGCTGCTGCAAACGTCGTCGAACTGTTCGTGCAAATGGTTGTTGCCTTGAAAATGTCCCCATCTGTTGGCTCAAGGATCGAGACGTGGCTGCACGATTCGTTACAGCCATGCGGACAAACATTTTCCTTACACCAAGCACACCTGACGAAAGAAAATCAATGCTTTCAGGCACGTCACAGTAATTACTAGTATTATTTTGACATAACTGGGGTGGAGTAAGAAATAGTACTGCCCGTTGCTTTGCTTACAGTGCTGCATACGGAGGATACTTAAAGCAGTTTGTAAAATGTGCCGGTGCAAACTGATAACGCACAAATGACTGTGAGTTAAGAACACTGCCCTCCTAATACACCGTAAATAACACGGAACTATCGGAAATAATATTGTCCAACAGTTTCCTTACAAACACTTTCACACAGTGGAAAAAATTCTGTAGCAGGAATCGCATTGGTTATTCCGGATGGAAACAGGATGATATCGTCTTTTCGTCATCGTCCTGAAAGACAGAGGTATCGTTATGTCAAGACCAAGAGTCCAACAACAGTAATGAATTAATTTCTGCAACTGGTTAGGAACCGTTTCAAATGAAATGTTAAAAATTATGGTTTCCTATTTTTCCAGGTTTTCATACACCAAATATAAGAATTTGGCCTAATTTGGTCCTAATTTGTCAGGAGGGCGCTGAAGATGTAAATCTGCAGAAACTGTAATCTACTCATACTTATCACGGTCGCTGTTGTATATGAATGTGTCGCCTTGTAATGATAAATAGCGGTGTGCTCCCAGTTCTTTCATGAAAACTGACTGATCAGCGTTGTACACAGCAGATGTGGGGATAACAGCAAGCTTTTTCTTCACGTCAGCTACAAATTAATGGCATCTCCTCGACACTTTTACTTGGATTAAACACAGTTGTTTTGCGACTTCCTATACTGTATGATTTCTTGAATTTGCTTGACCAGGTCAAACAAGACTTAAAATCACTAATGTTCATCTCAATTGCAATCTGGAGGGCCCAGTATCGTAGATCTCCATGGTAGGGTTAATTCTTTCTCATGGGCAGCTCTACATAGCTCAAATCCAAAGGCGTATTTCGCCTACGTAGAATAAACAGCTGCCTACGGCGGCGGATTTTAGAGGGCGGCGGATTTGAAAGGGTGGCTTATAAGTAGTTACTTTTTTCTCAAACATTTTATTAACAGTTCTTGAAAAGACATTGCAAACAGAATTCTCAATGAAAAGTTTATGAATAACATTGGCAATTATTACCTCAAATTTCATGAACTGTATGGTTGGGCGGTGTAAGAATGACACGTTTTGTTTTATTAACGATGTTACGTCATGACAGTCTGGCCGATATTCACTTCATTCAGTGTCGTGTCTTCTAATGTGGTATACTTTAGGAAGGCAAATCTAGTTGCTCGTAATTAAGCTTTGTGACGGAAAACGCCGCTAACACTGTCATATATGTAGGCTGGATCGGCACTCAAGAGTGCCCATTCGAGCTTCAAAGTCAAAGAAAATGCCGGTCATTCTAACAGCCGGTCGCTTGATGGCAGTTCAGTTTAATTTAAAACTGTAAAGAGAGTAGTTATTTAGTGTTTAGATCGAGATTTGTATTTTAGCAATAATCAAAATGAGTGACAGTCGGAGAAGAGTAAATGGTTCTCGATACAGGAACTTCGCGAACGTTAACAATAAAGGAAGAGGAAATTATGAGAATCAGTATAAAACGGATGTTCTATTTAAAAATGAAGGACAGCCAGCTGGTTCCAGCCCGAGCTTGACTCTAGAAATACCAGATTGTAACAATGTGGATTATAATAATGTGGTGAACAGTATCAAAAATAATGCAGCGTGTAATTTATGAGTCAGACGTTCGTGTTATTAGAAAGAATAATAATGGATCGGAAATAATCAATTCAGTTGACCCAAATGATGCATATAAAGCGGATGATGATTGTGAATCAGTTTCTGACGATCATGCGAACTGTACAAGAAATGAATTCTAACGTCGTCATATCGCTGACAAAAGTCATGTGGCTCAGAATATGGACTGCGATTTCAGTAATTCATGCAGGCAGTGTATTGATTTTTAAAACAAGGATATAAGTATCTTGCGTAGCATGTTTATTGTTTAATGGAACATCATAGTTGCGAAACCTAATGAGGGATTTAATGAGTAGAAAAACGGTTGATCACGATTAGCTGCTTATGAAAATTCAGCTGAACATAGGAAATATGAGCCAACTTTAAAAGCTAGACAAAAAATCACGGGAAGAATAGATAAGAAACTAACATCTCAGCTTGATACAGCAATAAAATTTTGGAGGTGAGCGTTAAAACGGGTTGTAGGTGCGGTCAAAAACTCTTCCAACAAAGTCTATCTTTCCGGGCTTCAACTGTGGGTTAGGGTCAACACATTACGGAAATTTCGAGATAGCACTACAGCTAACACCAAGATTCGATCCTTTTCTAGCTAAACATATAGAACTTTATTAGAAACAAAGGAAAAGGGAGTACATCATATCTTTATTTACAAAAGTGCGAAGTGATATCTATTCTGGCAGAAATGGTGATGAAGTATGCTGTAGATCAAGTGAAAGAAACTAAATATCTTTCCACCATATTATATTTCACCCTCAATATTATATTTTTGGATCAGCTGCCTTTTATTACAAGATATTTATTAAAAAAATGGATTTCCTGTTGAAATATTTATCTGTTTTGTCACTAACTCGGCCACAAATCAGAACAATTAACTGATTCAGTAATAAACTTACTAAGGAAAATATGGTTTGGACATTCACTTATGCAGGGGTCTGTCATATGGCACTACAAGCTTGCCGGCACGGTAGCTCAGCGTGTTCGGTCAGAGGGTTAGCTGCCCTCTGTAATAAAAAAAAAAGACAGTTCACCGATCAACAACGAACTAAAACGGGTGTCTTACGACGTCCGCCCCGAGCAGATGGAACGAACGAAAGCGAACAAAATGAGATTTAAAAAAAAAAAAAAAAAAAAAAAAAAAAAAAAAAAAAAAAAAAAAAGTTGGTAGAGCGCTTGCCCACGAAAGGCAAAGGTCCCGAGTTCTAGTCTCGGTCCGGCCCACAGTTTTAATCTGCCAGGAAGTTTCATGTCAGCGCACACTCCGCTGCAGAGTGAAAATCTCATTTTGGAAACCCTCTTACTCTTTTTTGCGTGCGCAGCTCACCCCCTTAGCTTGGTAGAATCGTAGGAAGCAAATTGTTGTCCTCAAGCGGATTCGTTTTGTCGCTTTGGAAGTTATTCAGGACGATGAAACTCAAAAGACTTCATTAGGATGCGAGGCGACTGGAATGCTGAGCAGTGTGCAGAGTCTGGAAACAGTAATAACGAAACTTTGGAATGATCATTGCACTTGAATAATGGATTGACTTTGCGCACAATTCCAACACACAAAATGGTTTCTCTTGTGGTGTAGACATTATGTTGCTACAAACAAACAATGCAGCTGTGTCAAAATTTTGAACAGTGAAATGCGCAATTTGAATCTATCTTCTACAGTTTTTCTGTAATAAACAATTGAAATCTGTTCTTTCTTATTTTAATCACCCGGTACTATTACTAGCAGCAGCAGTTATGTGCAGATGTAAGTTGCTTGGTAATACGAGGTGCATTCAAGTTCCAAGGCCTCCGATTTTTTTTCTCCAGACTGGAAAGAGATAGAAACATGCGCATTGTTTTAAAATGAGGCCGTGTTCATTATCAATACATCCCAGAGATGGCACCACCGTACGGCACATGGAATTTTACCGCCAGCGGCGAGAATGAGAACTGTTTTAAATACTTAAAATGGCGACGTTTTCCTTACTTGAACAGCGTGCAATCATTCGTTTTCTGAATTTGCGTGGTGTGAAACCAATTGAAATTCATCGACAGTTGAAAGAGACATGTGGTGATGGAGTTATGGATGTGTCGAAAGTGCGTTCGTGGGTGCGACAGTTTAATGAAGGCAGAACATCGTGTGACAACAAACTGAAACAACCTCGGGCTCGCACAAGCCGGTCTGACGACATGATCGAGAAAGTGGAGAGAATTGTTTTGGGGGATTGCCGAATGACTGTTGAACAGATCGCCTCCAGAGTTGGCATTTATATGGGTTCTGTGCACACAATCTTGCATGACGACCTGAAAATGCGAAAAGTGTCATCCAGGTGGGTGCCACGAATGCTGACAGACGACCACATGGCTGCCCGTATGGCATGTTGCCAAGCAATGTTGATGCGCAACGACAGCATGAATGGGACTTTCTTTTCGTCGGTTGTGACAATGGATGAGACATGGATGCCATTTTTCAATCCAGAAACAAAGCGCCAGTCAGCTCAGTGGAAGCACACAGATTCACTGCCACCAAAAAATAATGGTGTCCATGTTCTGGGACAGCGAGGGCGTAATCCTTACCCATTGCGTTCCAAAGGGCACTATGGTAACAGGTGCATCCTACGAAAATGTTTTGAAGAACAAATTCCTTCCTGCACTGCAACAAAAACGTCCGGGAAGGGCTGCACGTGTGCTGTTTTTACCAAGACAACGCACCCGCACATCGAGCTAACGTTACGCAACAGTTTCTTCGTGATAACAACTTTGAAGTGATTCCTCATGCTCCCTACTCACCTGACCTGGCTCCTAGTGACTTTTGGCTTTTTCCAACAATGAAAGACACTCTCCGTGGCCGCACATTCACCAGCCGTGCTGCTATTGCCTCAGCGATTTTCCTGTGGTCAAAACAGACTCCTAAAGAAGCCTTCGCCGCTGCCATGGAATCATGGCGTCAGCGTTGAGAAAAATGTGTATGTCTGCAGGGCGATTACGTCGAGAACAAACGCCAGTTTCATCGATTTCGGGTGAGTGGTTAATTAGATAACAAATCGGAGGCCTCAGAACTTGAATGCACCTCGTACATTTATGTCGATATAAAGGGCCGAAATATTTTCTTTGCCTAGGGGCAGCAGATGACTAAATTCGACCTTGTTCATATCTCAAGAAAATTCTACTTAACAGCTGTTGTTCACGTTGTTTATTCAACTTTAGTGGTTTGTGTTTGTTATTAATGGTAGGGAGGGAGTCGCCCCCGACTAACTGCGCCACGTTTGTTTGCCACTGAAACACCAGAGCAAGATACGCTGTTGGGCTGTACTAGTATGCAGACTTATTTTTATAAAGCTCGTTTATGTCGTACTGTTGCGCAACATTAGCGCTTGTGGTGAAATTTTCATCACTTTCAGTTATGAGGGTCACTCCAAAAGAAATGCACACCATTTTTTTTTAAATTCATCTTTTATTCTACATGTTTGAAAGTTTTACAGTGTGTAGATACATCCTTTAGGAACAATATTTTCATTTCTCCACATAATTTCCATCCCTCTCAACTGCCTTACGCCATCTTGGAACCAGCGCCTGTATACCCGCACGGTAAAATTCTGGACCAACCTGTTGGAGTCAGTTTGGCAGCGTGCACAAGGGAGTCATCATCTTCAAACCTTGTTCCACGAAGAGAGTCCTTCAGTTTCCCAAAGAGATGATAGTCACATGGAGCCAGGTCAGGACTTTAAGGCGAGTGTTTCAGTGTTGTCCATCCGAGTTTTGTGATCGCTTCCATGGTTTTTTGACTGACATGTGACCATGCATTGTCGTGCAACAGCAAAACATCCTGCTTTTGCCGATGTGGTCGAACACGACTCAGTCGAGCTTGAAGTTTCTTTAGTGTCATCACATATGCATCAGAATTTATGGTGGTTCCACTTGGCATGATGTCCACAAGCAAGAGTCTTTCGGAATCGAAAAACACTGTAGCAATAACTTTTCCAGCAGAAGGTGTGGTTTTGAATTTTTTTCTTGGGTGAATTTGCATGATGGCACTCCATTGATTGCCTCTTCATCTCTGGTGAAAAGTGATGGAGCCATGTTTCATCACCTGTCACAATTCTTCCAAGAAATTCATCTCGTACTGTTCCAAAAGTTCGCTGCATACCGTTTTTCTTGTTTCTTTGTAAGCCACTGTCAACATCCTGGGAATCCACCTGGCACAAACCTTTCTTAACGCCAACACTTTCAGTATTCTGCAAACACTTCCTTCCCCTATCCCAACGCAGCGTGGCAATTCGTTCACTGTGATGCGTCTGTCAGCAGTCACCAATTCGTTAACTCTCTGCACATTGTCTGGAGTGTGTGCAGTACGAGGCCTGCCGCTGCGAGGACAATCCTCAATATTGCCGTGCCCGCTTTCATCACGTAACCTGCTCGCCCACCGACTAACTGTACTGCGATCGACAGCAGCATCTCCGTACACCTTTTTCAACCTCTTGAGGATCTTTCCGACTGTCTCGCTTTCACAGCACAGGAATTCTATGACAGCACGTTGCTTCTGACGAACGTCAAGTGTAGCAGCCATCTTGAAGACATGGCCGGCCGGTGTGGCCGTGCGGTTCTAGGCGCTTCAGTCTGTTACCGCGTGACCGCTACGGTCCCAGGTTCGAATCCTGCCTCGGGCATGGATGTGTGTGATGTCCTTAGGTTAGTTAGGTTTAAGTAGTTCTAAGTTCTAGGGGACTGATGACCTCAGATGTTAAGTCCCATAGTGCTCAGAGCCATTTGAACCATTTGAAGACATGCTGTGACTGAGCACTCACGGGAACAGTTTGAACTAAGTTTGAAAACAAGCGGGATGGATGTATCTAGACGCTGTAAGACTTTCACACATGCAGAATGAAAACTGTATTTTTACAAAAATAGTGTGCAATTCTTTTAGAGTGACCCTCGTATACGTGAAATCTAATACTTGAATAAATCGGGAAAATCATTTAAATTGATGGCCGCTTTTTTATTTATGGCAACCGATTTTATTATTAAGCGAACTGCAACTTGGGGATTGCAAACTTGGAAGTAACAACTAAGCAATTTCGACGTGAAGATAAGTAAAGTATGACTACTCGGTTTTTATCGTCATAGGCTGCATATTCACATATGAGCCCAGAAACAAAGGAGTCGGCTCCTAAAAATCCGTCCGGACGCCGTCCTCGGTCAGTGGAATCGGGCGTCGTACAGAACGCATTGGATGGAACAAGTTCGGAAAGAAACGCGTACTGAATGTCAGCGCAAGGACCAAAAAAAGGCAGAGGGTGAGAATATTGTAAGTACATATAAGGGGAGGGAGGAGCAACTACTACCAACAATTCATCCATGTATCACAGTAAAAGGCTGTTACTTGGAACGCCTTTATGTTCTCGAGCCATTTTAAAGTGAGCAGGCGTACAAATGATAAGACCAAGTACACAAGAAGTTATCCAAAGGTGAGCACAACACTACTGCCAAAAATAAAGACCAGTCAAGTTCTAGAAAACAGCCAATTGTCGAAGTGATGGAACAACCCTGCGTATCTGTTGCATAATTCACTTGAAGCGCTTGCATACTCAAAGAGTCCCGTGCTGGGCTGCAGCCAGTAACACATACTCATGCCCCGTGTCGTGACGTCTGCTCAGGTTGTGTGTCGTTCGGTCGTGGCGAGAACGGGTTCGCGAAGGCACCGCCCGTGGCGCGTGATGCAACCGATGGTCAGTAACCTCGCAGAGCCGTAAAAATGACTACCACATCGCTATCGGAGTAAGACGCAGTTACATCCATCACACATTTCAGAAACACGCATATGTTCTCTAATTTTTGTCTGGGAAAATGATTATTATTGTCACAGAAATAAAATTTTAAAAATTCCAATTTACTCGTTTCGAAAGGGTTTTTCACCATTATCAGGTGAATATCGAAATGGAAATTTGCCCTCTCCCTTCCCCCCCCCCCTCCAACTATTTCCAGTTGGGAAAACATTTTAGTCTCCCTCCTAGCTTGCTGAGATTTGGCTGAAAAAAGAAACAAGGAAGTACTTCAACACTACACCAAACTCTCACAGGTATGGAATGAAAAATGCATCCAAGCTGCAGCTGAAGTGACGCTAAACGTTCTGCTGCCGTCGTATCGTCATTTGACAGAATCTCTCACTCACCTTCATTTTCTCGTGTATTTCAATAACTATTGTCTGTGATTTGCTTCTGTTGGCCGAAGAGCGACTGTCTGCCCAACACGTAAAAGTTGAACTGATTATACGTGTTTCGCCTCTCGTTTCAGTACTATCACAGTGACAGATTTAGCAATTTCCTGTATCTGTATATGAGGGCATTATTCAATACTAGTGACCCGGAGCGGCTTCGGGCTGGTAGAACGAATCATCTCCGGCCGGGCGACTTGCTTATAATATGTAATGATGTACACAAACATTCCTAGTGAACCAGTCTGTCTGTTAGTGACAACCGTATCAAAATCGCTACAGTAGTTCCCGCGATCAGCCATAACATACAAATAGAAAAGCATGGCAAGGGACTTTTCAGTAATCAGTATTCCGGTTGGTTTGATCTGTCCCGCCACGAATTCCTCTCCTGTGCCAACCTTTTCATCTCGGATTGGCACCTGCAACCTACATTTTCAATTATTTCCTGGATTTATTCCAATCTCTGTCTTCACCTATAGATGGCAACACTGCGGGTTCGTGACAGTCAGCGAGTAAACAGTCCGCCATTTCAGTAATTATAGATCAGTGGAACGGACAACAGGGTGCGTTAGCCATAAAAATGTTTTATCAAAACAATGATAGTTTGGTAGCGGTGCACAGGCAGTTTCGACGTTTTTATAATATAGGACCTCATGATGCCGTTCCGTCGAAACACGCGATAAAATGTTGGGTTAATAACTTTGAAGAGACTGGGTCTGCCCTTAAGAAGAAACCAACAGGCCAACCAGCGGGACTCATCAGCAGAAGCAGCATTTTCTTGAAGATGGCGACCATCTGGATCGCCGAAATATCGAGTCAAGTTGATTTTAGGATTCGGCAGCAAACCCGAAGAGACTTTCAAGACATATTACGCCGGGAAAGCCTACGTAATCACAGGCCAACCAAGAAGTTTGTGTTCTCCAAATGGTTCTAATGGCTCTGAGCTCCATGGGACTTAACATCTGAGATCACCAGTCCCCTAGAACTTAGAACTACTTAAACCTAACTAAGCTAAGGACATCACACACATCCATGCCCGAGGCAGGATTCGAACATGTGACAGTAACGGTTGCGCGGTTCCAGGCTGAAGCGCTTAGAACCGCTCGGCCACAACGGCCGACTTGTGTTCTCCAGCGAGCATTGATGTTGTAGGTGCATCTGTCTTATGGAGCCCACGGCGTTCAATTCGTAAGCAAGAACCAGTGGTTGGAATGTCCCGGGAGAGTGTTCACAGAATTCTTCATCTTGATTTAAAATTTCATGCGTAAAAACTACAGATGATGCAAAACCTGAAGGACAACGATTACCGGTTACGACTAGGATTCTGTCAACAAATGATAACAGAAATAAACAAGGTTGTGGACCTCATATGAGGCAAATTTTCATCTCACAGGGTATGTGAAAGAACGACCGTTACTGGGCAAACACAAATCCTAATGACGTTCATGAGCACCCTTTACACGCTAGTGAAGTGCCAGTATGGTGTGGTGTTTCATCACATGGTATTATCGACCGTATTTTTTATAAATGAACAGGGAAACACAATATGGGACTTAACAACTGAGGTCATCAGTCCCCTAGACTTAGAACTACGTAAACCTAACTAACCTAAGGACATCACACACATCCATG
This sequence comes from Schistocerca americana, assembly GCF_021461395.2. Classification (NCBI taxonomy): domain Eukaryota; kingdom Metazoa; phylum Arthropoda; class Insecta; order Orthoptera; family Acrididae; genus Schistocerca; species Schistocerca americana. The sequence goes on along the minus strand of NC_060120.1, from coordinate 657,260,496 downwards.
CCCGAGGCAGGATTCGAAACTGCGACCGTAGCAGCAGCGTGGTTCCGGGCTTAAGCGCCTAGAACCGCTCAGCCACAGCGTCCGGCGGAAACACAATAACTGTCAATGCCGATCATTACGTGGAGATGTTACGAACTTTTGTTAGACCTGCATTAACAACCTTCAAAATGTTCAAGAAGCTTGGTTTCAACAGTACGGAGCGACATCACACACTGCCCGGCAATCAATGGCATATGTGCGAGAACTGTTTGGCAACCGTGTGATCTCACGATTCAGTAACATTCCCTGGCCCCCAAGATCATCAGATTTATCCGTTTGTGATTTTTTCTTGTGAGATTACCTCAAGAGCAAAGTCTACACCACTCGACCAAGAACCCAGGATGAGTTGAAACAGAGAATTCGGGATGCAGTTCATTGTATCCCAGCTGAGATGTTGCAGCGGTCAATGAGGATTCTCAACAGCAGATTTCACGAATGCATTCGTACAGGAGGACACCATCTAAAGGACGTAATTTTTAAAGAATGTTAAATGCCATCATTGTTTCGTAAATGTCAAAGTTGTAAGGTTTCAATTACTATGAACGCAATTTCTTTCCTTCATCACTTCTAGTTTTATTGGATTGTGGAAATACTCCCGTTTCTCTGTGTCATCCTGTACTAGTGGGTCTACCTTGGCCAGGAATACCCTTTCCGTCGGTGCTAGTCTGCTTTTTATGTCATCCTTACTCCGTCCGTCATGGGTTATTTTGCTATCTAGGTAGCAAAGTTTCTTAACTTCATCCGCTTCGAAATCACAATTCTGATGATAAGTTTTTCGCTGTTCTCATTTCTGATATTTCTCATTACTTTTGTTTTTCTTTGATTTACTCTCAGTCCATATTCTGTTCATTCCGTTCAACAGACCCTGTAATTCATCTTTACTTTCACCGAGAATAGCAATAACATCAGCGAATCTAACCACTGATATCCTTTCACTTTTAATTTTAAATCCACTCTTGATCCTTTCTTTATTTCTGTCATTCCTTCTTCTATATATAGATAGAATAGCAAGGATGAAAGAATACATTACTGTCATACATCCTTTTTAATCTGAGAACTTCGTTTTTAGTCTTCCAGTCTTACTGTTCCCTCTTGGTTCTTGTGCATTTTACGTATTACCCGTCTTTCACTTTAGCTTACTCCTATTCTTCTCAGAACTTTTGGATCATCTTGTACCATTTTAGATTGTCCAGCCAACGCTTTTTCCAGGTCGAAAAATGCTATAAATGTGTCTTGATTATTTTTCAGTATCTCTTCCGTTATCAAGCGCAACGTCCGAATTCAATTTCTGATGTCTTTACCTTTCCTACAGCCAAAATTCGTCATCTGACAGATCCTCAATTTTCTTTCCCGTTCTGCTGTATATTATTGTTGTTAGCAACTTGAATGCATGAGCTGTCAAGCTGACTGTACGATAATACTCACACTTGTCGGCTCTTGCTATTTTAGGAATTGTGTGGATGGTTTTTTTCGGAAAGCCTCATGGTATATCGCCAGTTTCATGCGTTCTACACCCCAGCGTGTACAGTCGTTTCGTTGCCAATGATTTTATGAATTTTTTTTTTTGGTCATCAGTCTACTGACTGGTTTGATGCGGCCCGCCACGAATTCCTTTCCTGTGCTAACCTCTTCATCTCAGAGTACCACTTGCAACCTACGTCCTCAATTATTTGCTTGACGTATTCCAATCTCTGTCTTCCTCTACAGTTTTTGCCCTCTACAGCTCCCTCTAGTACCATGGAAGTCATTCCCTCATGTCTTAGCAGATGTCCTATCATCCTGTCCCTTCTCCTTATCACTGTTTTCCACATATTTCTTTCCTCTCCGATTCTGTGTAGAACCTGGTTGGTTCAAATGGCTCTGAGCACTATGGGACTCAACTGCTGTGGTCATAAGCCCCCTAGAACTTAGAACTACTTAAACCTAACTAACCTAAGGACAGCACACAACACCCAGCCATCACGAGGCAGAGAAAATCCCTGACCCCGCCGGGAATCGAACCCGGGAACCCGGGCGTGGGAAGCGAGAATGTGTAGAACCTCATCATACCTTACCTTATCAGTCCACCTAATTTTCAACATTCGTCTATAGCACCACATCTCAAATGCTTCGATTCTCTTCTGTTCCGGTTTTCCCACAGTCCATGTTTCACTACCATACAATGCTGTACTCCAGACGTACATCCTCAGAAATTTCTTCCTCAAATTAAGGCCGGTATTTGATATTAGTGGACTTCTCTTGGCCAGAAATGCATTTTTTGCCATAGCGAGTCTAATTTTGATGTCCTCCTTGCTCCGTCCGTCATTGGTTATTTTACTGCCTAGGTAGCAGAATTCCTTAACTTCATTGACTTCGTGACCATCAATCCTGATGTTAAGTTTGTCGCTGCTCTCATTTCTACTACTTCTCATTACCTTCGTCTTTCTCCGATTTACTCTCAAACCATACTGTGTACTCATTAGACTGTTCATTCCGTTCAGCAGATCATTTAATTCTTCTTCACTTTCACTCAGGATAGCAATGTCATCAGCGAATCGTATCATTAATATCCTTTCACCTTGTATTTTAATTCCACTCCCGAACCTTTCTTTTATTTCCATCATTGCTTCCTCGATGTACAGATTGAAGAGTAGGGGCGAAAGGCTACAGCCTTGTCTTACACCCTTCCTAATACGAGCACTTCGCTCTTGATCGTCCACTCTTATTATTCCCTCTTGGTTGTTGTACATATTGTATATCACCCGTCTCTCCCTATAGCTTACCCCAACTTTTTTCAGAATCTCGAACAGCTTGCACCATTTTATATTGTCCTATGAAAGTGTCTTGATTTTTCTTTAGCCTTGCTTCCATTATTAGCCGTAACGTCAGAATTACCTCTCTCGTCCCTTTACTTTTCCTAAAGCCAAACTGATCGTCACCTAGCGCATTCTCAATTTTCTTTTCCGTTCTTCTGTATATTATTCTAGTAAGCAGCTTCGATGCATGAGCTGTTAAGCTGATTGTGCGATAATTCTCGCACTTGTCAGCTCTTGCCGTCTTCGGAATTGTGTGGATGATGCTTTTCCGAAAGTCAGATGGTATATCGCCAGACTTATATATTCTACACACCAACGTGAATAGTCGTTTTGTTGCCACTTCCCCCAATGATTTTAGAAATTCTGATGGAATGTTATCTATCCCTTCTGCCTTATTTGACCGTAAGTCCTCCAAAGCTCTTTTAAATTCCGATTCTAATACTGGATCCCCTATCTCTTCTAAATCGAGTCCTGTTTCTTCTTCTATCACATCAGACAAATCCTCATCCTCATAGAGGCTTTCAATGTATTCTTTCCACCTGTCTGCTCTCTCCTCTGCATTTAACAGTGGAATTCCCGTTGCACTCTTAGTATTACCACCGTTGCTTTTAATGTCACCAAAGGCTGTTTTGACTTTCCTGTATGCTGAGTCTGTCATTCCGACAATCATACTTTTTCGATGTCTTCATATTTTTCCTGCAGCCATTTCGTCTTAGCTTCCCTGCACTTCCTATTTATTTCATTCCTCAGCGACTTGTATTTCTGTATTCCTGATTTTCCCGGAACATGTTTGTACTTCCTCCTTTCATCAATCAACTGAAGTATTTCTGCTGTTAGCCGTGGTTTATTAGCAGCTACCTTCTTTGTACCTATGTTTTCCTTCCCAACGTTTGTGATGGCCCTTTTTAGTGATGTCCATTCCTCTTCAACTGTACTGCCTACTGCGCTATTCCTTATTGCTGTATCTATAGCGTTAGAGAACTTCAAATGTATCTCGTCATTCCTTAGTACTTCCGTATCCCACTTCTTTACGTATTGATTCTTCCTGACTAATGTCTTGAACTTCAGCCTACTCTTCATCACTACTATATTGTGGTCTGAGTCTATATCTGCTCCTGGGTACGCCTTACAATCCAGTATCTGATTTCGGAATCTCTGTCTGACCATGATGTAATCTAATTGAAATCTTCCCGTATCTACCGGCCTTTTCCAAGTATACCTCCTCGTCTTGTGATTCTTGAACAGGGTATTCGCTATTACTAGCTGAAACTTGTCACAGAACTCAATTAGTCTTTCTCCTCTTTCATTCCTTGTCCCAAGCCCATATTCTCCTGTAACCTTTTCTTCTACTCCTTCCCCTACAACTGCATTCCAGTCGCCCATGACTATTAGATTTTCGTCCCCCTTTACATACTGCATTACCCTTTCAATATCCTCATACACTTTCTCTATCTGTTCATCTTCAGCTTGCGACGTCGGCATGTATACCTGAACTATCGTTGTCGGTGTTGGTCTGCTGTCGATTCTGATTAGAACAACCCAGTCACTGAACTGTTCATAGTAGCACACCCTCTACCTTCCTATTCATAACGAATCCTACACCTGTTATATCATTTTCTGTTGCTGTTGATATTACCTGATACTCATCTGACCAGAAATCCTTGTCTTCCTTCCACTTCACTTCACTGATCCCTACTATATCTAGATTGAGCCTTTGCATTTCCCTTTTCAGATTTTCTAGTTTCCCTACCACGTTCAAGCTTCTGACATTCCACGCCCCGACTCGTAGAACGTTATCCTTTCGTAGATTATTCAATCTTTTTCTCATGGTAACCTCCCCCTTGGCAGCCCCCTCCCGGAGATCCGAATGGGGGACTATTCCGGAATCTTTTGCCAATGGAGAGATCATCATGACACTTCTTCAATTACAGGCCACATGTCCTGTGGATATACGTTACGTGTCTTTAATGTAGTGGTTTCCATTGCTTTCTGCATCCTCATGTCGTTGGTCATTGCTGATTCTTCCGCCTTTAGGGGCAATTTCCCACCCCTACGACAAGAGAGTGCCCTGACCCTCTATCCGCTCCTCCGCCCTCTTTGACAAGGCCGTTGGCAGAATGAGGCTGACTTCTTATGCCGGAAGCCTTCGGCCGCCAGTGCTGATTGTTTATCAAAATTTAGGCAGTGGCGGGGATCGAACCCGGGGCCGAAGACGTTTTGATCATGAATCAAAGACGATACCGCTAGACCACGGGTATCGCATGAACTACGATGGAATATTATCTACTCCTTCTCCCTTATTTGATTTTAAGCCTTCCCAAGCTCATTCAAATTCTGATTCTAATACAGGATTTCCTATCTCTTTCCCTATCGTCTCTTGTTTCTTCTTTATCACATGTATAGATATCTGTTATACTGAGCGTGTCTAAAACTTGCGCCACCAGACTTAAGCTGTCTGACAGAGATCTCGTATCTCAGACGGCCGGAGTTTGCAGGCGAGATAAATATTAACAGGCCGTCGGAATTTCAGATTAATTTCGTATCCTGTATGAGACCGTATGAAGGCATTGACTACGCAGCTACTTGTAGTAGGCCACTGATTTATATTTTTACTGGAGCAGGAATCGCAACATCAATAAATAAGAGATTTAGAAAATACAAAACCGAGATATATTCTGGAATCAAAAGAGAACAGTGTACCATTTAATTGGGGGCAACCTTCCAGTGACATAAACACATTCACACGAGGACATAACAGAATTAGTAGTGAACTAGTCACAGACACGTAATTGCGAATACATCAGAGAGCCGGCCGGAGTGGCGGAGCGGTTCTAGGCGCTTCAGTCTGGAACCGCGCGACCGCTACGGTCGCAGGTTCGATTCCTGCCTCGGGCATGGATGTGTGTAATGTCCTTAGGTTAGTTAGGTTTAAGTAGTTCTAAGTTATAGGGGACTGATGACCTCAGATGTTAAGTCCCATAGTGCTCAGAGCAATTTGAACCATTTTTTTTGACATCAGAGAAAGGAGGCAGGACCGTGAGAACCAGATTTGGGCACGGCTGACGCTGCTTCTGTCCCTCTGTACCGTGAAATACTCTCGATCACCAAGCAAGCAAAATAGGGATCGAAATCGGGCGACATTAATAAACGCTGTTCAAAGTAATTAACAGCTGAATTTTGCTGTACCATGTTGGTGAAAGCCAACAGCGATGACAGGTTGCAGACGAGGCAGCTGCTCCAAGAAGACCTTACCGAGTGTGCGCCGTGGCGGCAGTCTGGCGTTATGTTAGTTGGGCGGAGCTCCACACTGGTGTACTTATGCCCTCAAACAATAGGGCAGGTACCAACTTGCTGGGTGGGCCAGCGGCTTCCTTTTTCTCTTTGAGGTTCCCTGCCCTAGCGCTGTTAACAACAGCCAGTACGGCGGGCCTTCCTCTATCCCCGTGCATCTCACCACGCTCCGTTCAAAATGAATCTTTTCAACGGTAATTTTTTGGAAATTTGTGTTAAGGTCTTATGGGACCGAACTGCTGAGGTCATCGATCCCTAAGCTTACACACTACTTCATCTAATTTAAGCTAACTTACTCTAAGGACAACACACACACCCATGTCCGAGGGAGGACTCGAACCTCCGACGGAGCACTATGGGACTCTGAGCACTATGGGACTTAATATTGGAGCTCATCAGTCCCCTAGAACTTAGAACTACTTAAACCTAACTAACATAAGGACATCACACACAACCATGCCCGAGGCAGGATTGGAACCTGCGACCGTAGCAGTCGCGAGGTTCCGGACTGAAGCGCCTAGAACAGCTCGGCCACCGCGGCCGGCAAGGAGCCTTCGACCACGCGGCTTTTCAACGGTCGCTGGCATCTTGAACACATTATTAATTCATGTCAAAACGACAACAGCCGTTATCTGTTTACAGATTTTGGTTTCCTGTATTCGAGAATTTTTATTATGATTCTCTTTCCTCTGAAGTTACTTTCGTGCTTTATTCCTGTAATTTTTTAGGTATTTCGCAGTGAAACGGATGCACAAATTATGAATATAGTAGCTGTATGTTCATCCACAACCGGTCACCTGACTTAATATTTATTTAGGGAGGGTAGGCACTTGCCTGCAGGGGAACACCGACCGTTAGAAATTAAAATTGTAGAGCCACCACAAGTCGAATGCAACTTTTTTCTTTATTTTATATGTTTTATTCGACCAAAGGAGGCATTTTCAGAATTGGGGAAATCCTATGTGTTACAGCACCATACAATAAGAAATTCGCAGATTCAGCTTACTGTATGGTATCTTGCCACGCGGGATTAGCCGAGCCTTCTTGGGCGCTGGAGTAGTCATGGACTGTATGGCTCGTCCCGGCGGAGGTTCAAGTCCATCCTCAGGCATGGGTGTGTGTGTTTGTCCTTAGGATAATTTAGGTTAAGTAGTGTGTAAGCTTAGGGACTGATGACCTTAGGAGTTAAGTCCGATAAAATTTCACAAACAACTGAACATTTTTGTATGGTATCCTGCATTACGTAGCCGACGGCCAGACGTTACAAACATCGGGCTGCGTATAGCGCCTCCGTCATATGTAAAATGGAGTAAACGGTTGTGTACAGTTAACATAAAATCTCTGGTAAGGTGCATTCTGAGATTAAATAGCAAGATATACGATTTCGTGTATTAGATAGCCGTAGTTTCAATGACAGCGTATTTCGATAGAGTTTTAACTCGTTCAACAGGAAATGATAAGTCTTGCTGTTTAATCTTAGAATTCACGTTAACTTTACACAACAAACTTACTCCATTTTATGTATGAGGGCCGCGCTATGCGCAGCCCGATATTTCTAACGCGTGGCCTTCGGCTACGTAATATAAGTTGCTATATTGTAAGCTGAATCTGCGGATATATCTTATTGTACAGTGGCGTAACGTACTGTATTTTCGCAGATCTGTAGATAGACGCGTTGATCGAGTGAAACATGTAAAATAAAGAATAGTTACATGCGACCTGCGGCGACATCCACAATTGTAATTAAAATTTATTCATTACTTCTCGAAGCGTCCTTTGTTTTCGGCCTTGCACGGCCGACTACGCTCTTATTACGTCAGCCGGCCGCGGTAGTCTAGCGGTTCAGGCGCTCAGTCCGGAACCGCGGGACTGCTACGGTCGCAGGTTCGAATCCTGCCTCGGGCATGGATGTGTGTGATGTCCTTAGATTAGTTAGGTTTAAGTAGTTCTAAGTTCTAGGGGACTGTTGACCACAGATGCTAAGTCCCATAGTGCTCAGAGCCATTTGAACCATTTTTCTTATTACGTCATATGGCGTTCTTGGAAGAGTTCGTGACACGGTGCGTTACAAATTCTTATTTCTATAGAATTTTAATCTCCTCATCTGTCGTTAATTTCTGTTAGTAGCTTGACAATAATCAACCATTAAGCTCTCCGACCATGATAGTTGAGAGGTCAGCGCGACGGAATATCATACCTAACGACCCGAGTTCGATTCCCGGCTGGGACGGGGATTTTCTCCGCTCAGGGACTGGTGTTGTGTTGTCCTTATCATCATCATTTCATCCCCATCGACATGCACGTCACCCAGGTGGCGTCAACTCGAAAGACTTGCACCATGCGAACAGTCTACCCGACGGGAGGCCCCAACCACACGGCATTTCCATTTCCAATGATTAAGCTAGAGGCGTAGATTAATTACGCCTGCAAGTACGAGAGGAAGCTGATTCCTAGGTAACACACAGGATAGAATGTGTGAGGCAGGTGTCTATTAAAGCAAGAGAAGGCACAACCGGGAAGAGACTCATAAGGAAACACGGCAAGCGCTATAAACCGATTTCACAGGACCTTTACTCAATGGAAGAGAGTTCAAAATAAGCGAATACGTGTCCCAGATTCTACGTATATACTCGACCGTTTCTGAGAAAACGACGGTAAAACATTTCGAGGAACTCTATGACCCCTTTAGCGTGTAAACAGATCAACTGAAGCGGCTTCACAATTTTGCTTCCCGTGTTCGAATCCGGATAACTGTTTTTAATTCTGGAGTTCGTTAATCTACCCATGTCCGTAGAAGATTAATACACGAATGGTTTCCAATGTACATTGAAACAGCATTGTTCTTATTCGTATACTAACTGCGTCTAGTGGACGCCCTTAAAAAAAAAAAAAAAAAATGAATGAATCGAAAATTATTTTCAGTTAAATTCCTGTAGTGCAAGTAGATTCACAATCAGTTGTAAGCGGCAGTTTTCGATAAAGTGATTCATTAGGCGTGACTTGCCGCGAAATTATTGTCAATGCGTGACATTTTGAGCACGTTAAGGATTTTTTTTTTTCCTAGTGAGATTCATACGAAGAAAAATCACTGTGGCGAACTTTCCTACAGAGAGAATTTCTCTGTTTCGATGTGTCTACGATCGGGATCATCCAAGAGGATGCATAAAGTCTTCCTGAAGAATAAACATAAGATATTAGTACTGATCTAAGAATGAAATATAAGAATACGAGAATTTAAAAATATTGTAACCCTTGAAAGTACCATAGAAATGATAAATGTGACATTGTAAATTACAGCTGTAATTTTACAGTTAATGTGACACCACCGTATCGCGTAAAATGGTGATAAACATTCGAGTAGTAACCTTTGTAAGTACATAGGTAGAGAATTGAAGAAAAGTAAAACAAATAAAAACAATAATCGGGTTTCGATCAGGGGGCGTAAAAGTGAAGAACCGCGACGCTAGGCACTGTGCCGCCATTTCGTCTACATGGTGGTCTATTGATAGTGACCGGGCCAAACATCTCACGAAATAAGCGTCAAACGAAAAAACTACAAAGAATGAAACTTGTCTAGCTTGAAGGGGGAAACCAGATGGCACTATGGTTGGCCAGCTAGATGGCGCTGCTATAGGTGAAACGGATATCAACTGCGTTTTTTAAATAGGAACCCCTATTTTTTATTACATATTCGTGTAGTACGTAAACAAATATGAATGTTTTAGTTGGACCACTTTTTTCGCTTTGTGATAGATGGCAATGTAGTAGTCACAAAAAGTACGTAGTATCACGTAATATCCCGCCAGTGCCGACGGTGTTTGCTTCGTGATACATTACCCGTGTTAAAATGGACCGGTTTACCAATTGCGGAAAAGGTCTATATCGTGTTGATGTATGGCTGTTGTGATCAAAATGCCCAACGGGCGTGTGCTATGTATGCTGCTGAGTATCCTCGACGACATCATTCAAGTGTCCGGACCGTTCGCCGGGTAGTTGCGTTATTTATGGAAACAGGAAGCGTTCAGCCATATGTGAAACGTCAACCACGACTTTCAACAAATGATGATGCCCAAGTAGGTATTTTAGCTGCTGTTGCGGCTAATCCGCACATCAGCAGCAGACTAATCGAGCGAGAATCGGGAATCTCAAAAACGTCGGTGTTGAGAATGCTACATCAACATCGATTGCACCCGTACCACATTTGTATGGATGGCGACGACTTTCAATGTCGTGTACAGTTCTGACACTGGGCACAAAAGAAATTACGGGACGATGACAGATTTCTTGCACGCGTTCTATTTAGCGACGAAGCGTCGTTCACCAACAACAGTAACGTAAACCGGCATAATATGCTCTATTGGGGAACGGATAATCCACGATGGCTGCGACAAGTGGAACATCAGCGACCTTGGCGGGTTAATGTATGGTGCGGCATTATGGGAGGAAGGATAATTGGACCCCATTTTATGTAATGTAAATGGTGCAATGTATGCTGATTTCCTATGTAATGTTCTACTGATGTAACTACAAGATGTTTCACTGCGTGACACAATGGCGATGTACTTCCAACATGATGGATGTCCGGCAGATACCTCGCGTGCGTTTGAAGCGGTATTGAATAGCATATTTCGTGACAGGTGGACTGGTCGCCGAAGCACCATACCATGGCCCGGACGTTCACCGGATCTGACGTCCCCGGCTTTCTTTTTGTGGAGAAAGTTGAAGGATATTTGCTATCGTGGTCCACCGACATCGCCTGACGACATGCGTCAGCGCATTGTCAATGCATGTGCGAATATTACGGATGGCGGACTAATAGCTGTAGAGAGGAATGTCGTTACACGTATTGCCAAATGAAATGAGGTTGACGGACGTCATTTTGAGCATATATTGCATTAATGTAGTATTTACAGGTAATCACGCTGTAACAGCATGCGTTCTCAGAAATGATAAGTTCACAAAGGTAGATGTATCACATTGGAACAACCGAAATAAAATGTTCGAACGTACCTACGTTCTGTATTTTAATTTAAAACACCTACCTGTTACCAACTGTTCGTTTAAAATTGTGAGCCATATGATGATGACTATTACAGCGCTACCTATCCCAAAGCGAAAAAAGTGATCCAACTAAAACATTCATATTTCTTTTAGTACTACGTGAATATGTAATAAAAACTGGGGGTTCCTATTTAAAAAAAACGCAGTTGATATCCGTTTGACTTATGGCAGCGCCATCTAGCGAGCCAACCATAGCGCCATCTGGTATCCCCCTTCAAGCTAGACGAGTTTCATTCTTTGTGGTTTATTCGTTTGACACTTATTTCGTGAGATATTTGGCCCGGTCACGATCAATGGACCACCCTGTATAGTGAATGCGTGCTGCAAGACATCTAAATTGCACTGAAAACTTTGACCGTCGTTTCCTAAGAAACGAGACACGTGTCCGTTTATTCTGAGTCCTGTTCCACTGAGCGAAGTGTCTGGGAAATCGGGTTATGGCACCCGCCGTGTTTACCTCGTCAGTAGAGCCTCGTACAGAGAAAATCTTCTTTTACCTGGAAGTCGACCAATCTGACGTCGACGGGCCGGCCGTCGGAGTAGCGGAACATGAGGTTGTTCCGCCAGAGGTCGCCGTGCAGCAGCACTCGCATGCGGCCCTCCTGGTCCCGGTGCAGAGCGAGCAGCCGGTCGAAGATCTTGACGGCCAGCTGGCGGTACTTCTGCGCGTACCCGGCGAAACCGGGCACGGCGTCGAGCGCCTCGGCTACGGCGAGCATGTTCTTCTCGGTGAAGTGCTGCATGTCGGGGCGCGACGCCTCGTTGAAGAAGGCGGAGTCGCGGAACAGCTCGCCGACGTAGGGCTCGCGGTCGACGAGCGGCGCGGAGGCGGCGTGCAGGCGCGCCACGGCGCGGGCCACGAGCGCGCAGTGCGGCAGGTCCAGCGAGGCGCCGCCCGCCGCCAGCCGGAAGCCGGCCGCCGACAGGTCCTCCAGCGCGAGCGCGTCGCCCGACAGCAGGCAGCGCGCCGCCACCGGCCGGAACGACTCGCCCTCCGCCGCGCGCAGCGCCGCCTCCGCGTCCGGCAGCGCGCGCGAGTAGACGAACACCTCCCTGCGGAAGGTCTGCTGCAGCTGCGCGCTCATGCCCACGGCCGGCGTCTTGAGCACCAGCCGCCGCGGCCGCGAGGGGCTGCCGTCCGGCGCCTCCAGCTCCGCCGCGACGCGCATCACGCGGCTGCCCGCCACCTGCGCCGCCGTGTTGAGCGGCGTCGCCACGAACGACTTCACGCGCAGCCCCGCGGCTTCGTCGTCCTTGCTCAGGCAGGTGGCCACGAAGTCGCGGTCCAGCCACTCGGGCGTCGTGTCCAGCGTCGTTTCCGTCATCGTACGGGCCCTTTCCTGTTAACAAGGGACATCGAGCACGACACGTTAAGCGAGCCTCCGTGGTGACCCCCCGCACAGAGCACCCACTCTTACACAATGTAGTATACACTACTGGCCATTAAAATTGCTACACCACGAAGATGACATGCTACAGACGCGAAATTTAACCGACAGGAAGAAGATGCTGTGATATGCAAATGGTTAGCTTTTCAGAGCATTCACTCAAGGTAGGTGCTGGTGGCGACACCTACAACGTGCTGACATTAGGAAACTTTCCAACCGATTTCTCATACACAAACAGCAGTTGACCGGCATTTCCTGGTGAAACCTTGTTGTGACGCCTCGTGAAAGAAGAAGAAATGCGTATCATCACGTTTCCGACTTTGATAAAGGTCGGATTGTAGCCTATCGCGATTGCGGTTTATCGTATCGCGACATTGCTGCTCGCGTTGGTAGAGATCCAGTGACTGTTAGTAGAATATGGAATCGGTGGGTTCACGCGGGTATACGGAACGCCGTGCTGGATCCCAACGGCGTATCACTAGTAGTCGGGATGACAGGCATCTTATCCGCATGGCTGTAACGGGTCGTGCAGCCACGTCTCGATCCCTGAGTCAACAGATGGGGACGTTTGCAAGACAGCTACTATTTGCACGAACAGTTCGACGACGTTTGCAGCAGCATGGACTATCAGCTCGGAGACCATGGCTGCGGTTACCCTTGACGCTGCATCACAGACAGAAGCGCCTGCGATGGTGTACTCAACGACGAACCTGGGTGCACGAATGGCAAAATGTCATTTTTTCGGATGAATCCAGGTTCTGTTTACCGCACTATGATGGTCGTACCCGTGTTTGGCGACATCGCGGTGAACGCACATTGGAAGCGTGTATTCGTCATCGCCATACTGGCGTATCACCCAGCGTGATGGTATGGGTTACCTCTTGTTCGCATTGACTGCACTTTCAACAGTGGACGTTACATTTCAGATGTGTGACGACCCGTGGCTCTACCCTTCATTCGATCCCTGTGAAACCCTACATTTCAGCAGGATGATGCACGACTGCATGTTACAGGTCCTGTACAGGCCTTTCTGGATACATGAAATGTTCGACTGCTGCCCTGGCAAGCACATTCTCCAGATCTCTCACCAACTGAAAACGTCTGGTGAATGGTGGCCGAGCAACTGGCTCGTCACAATACGCCAGTCATTACTCTTGATGAACTGTGGTATCGTGTTGAAGCTGCATTGGCAGCTGTACCTGTTCAAGCCATCCAAGCTCTGTTTGACTCAATGCCCAGGCGTATCAAGGCCGTTATTACGGTCATAGGTGGTTGTTCTGGGTACTGATTTCTCAGGATCTATGCACCCAAATTGCGTGAAATGTAATCACATGTGAGTTCTAGTATAATGTATTTGTCCAATGAATGCCCGTTTATCATCTGTATTTCTTCTTGGTGTAGCAATTTTAATGGACAGTAGTGTACGTTAGTATTGCAACGTCTCTATACTGTATGATTCTAGAGCATATTCTATGCAGGAACTCCCTGACATTTGTGGAAGATATGAAGCTTTTCTCAAAGAAGATGTGATGCCACCCTTAAAAATTAAATAAATTTTTAAAATATTTTTTTTTACTTTGCTTTAGGGTATTGGTACGAGGGTGAGTCGAATGAAAATTGTAAATATTCTTTTAAGTATTATTTAATGTGCAGAAGTGGTACAAAGCTGTATCATTTTTCAATATAACCTCCCCCACGCTCAATGCAAGTCCTCCAGCGCTTACAAAGTGCATAAATTCCTTTAGAAAAAAATTCTTTTGGTAGTCCGCGCAACCACTCATGCACCTCGTGGCGTACCTCTTCATCAGAACGAAACTTCTTTCCTCCCATTGCGTCTTTGCCTGGTTCAAACGCATGGAAATCACTTGTGGCAAGGTCTGGTGAGTATGGTGGATGAGGAAGACACTCAAAATGCATGTCTGTGATTGTTGTAACTGTTGTACGTGCACTGTGTTGCCTTGCATTGTCATGTTGCAAAAGGACACCTGCTGACAGCAATCCACGTCGCTTTGATTTGATTGCAGGTCGCAGATGATTTTTTGGGAGATCTGTGTGTGATACACTGGTGACAGTGGTTCCTCTAGGCATGTAATACTCCAAAATGACGCCTTTTTCGTCCCAAAAGAGAGTCCCCTGCCGATGGTTCCGTTCGAAACTTCTTTGGTTTTGGTGATTTTTCTTTGTATGAATCTCACTAGGAAAAAAAATCCTTAACGTGCTGAAAATGTCACGCATTGACAATAATTTCGTGGCAAGCCACGCATAATGAATACTTTACCGAAAACTGCCGTTTGCAACTGATTGTGAACCAACTTGCACTACAGGAGTTTAACTGAAAATAATTTCCGATTCATTTATTGTTTTTTTTAAGGTCATTCACTAAACGCTGTTAGTATACGAACAACAACAATGCTATTTCAATGTACATTGGAAACCATTCGTGTATTTATCTTCTACGGACATGGGTAGATTAATGAACTTCAGAATTAAAAACAGTTATCCGGATTCGAAACGAGAAGCAAAATTGTCAAGCCGCTTCAGTTGATCTCTTTACACGCTAAAGGTCTCATAGATGATGGCGCCATGCCATTCCTTGCTCGCTCTCTTCATTTCCGGTTGATGGAAGTGAACCCAGGTTTCGTCCCCAGTAACGATTCTTGCAAGGAAGCCATCACCTTCTCGTTCAAAGCGCCGAAGTTCAACTCAAGCATCAACACATCGTTCTCTCATTTCAGGAGTCAGCTGCTGTGGCACTTATCTTGCAGACACTTAGTGAAACTGGAGCACATCATGCACAATGTGGTGTGCTGCCCCATGACTAATCTGTAAACATACTGCAATGTCATTCAGTGTCACTCGGCGGTTTGCCTTAACTATGGCTTCAATTGCTGCAATGTTCAGTGGAGTCACAACTCGTTGTGCCTGACCTGGACGAGGAGCATCTTCCACTAAAGTCACACCATTTGCGAACTTCCTACTCCATTCGTAGACTTGCTGCTGTGACAAACATGCATCACCGTACTGAACCTTCATTCGTCGCTGAATTTCAATAGGTTTCACACCTTCACTACGCAAAAACCGACTAACAGAACGCTATTCTTCCCTGGTGCAAGTCGCAAGTGGGACGGCCATCTTTACACTGATACTGCGACGGTATGTGTGCATTTGCACTATGCTGCCATCTATAGGCGATTCTGCACGCTGTATGTAGCACGCTCACCAACTTACAGGATAACGGCGCGAAATTTCGATATGTTATTACAAATTTAAGGTTTGCATTTGACTCACCCTCGTATGTTGAAGGATCGATATTAGGTGTTACAGAGAGATGTAAAAGTAATCACCAAATGAATGTATAAACTGTTATGTTTGTATGCAAAGCTCTTTGACATAAAAGAATTACTTCATACCTAATTGTTAATTAACGATAAGGAAAATGTTATTGCCATTCAATGAAAAAATTGTAATGACTGTACCCACCTCAGGGCAAATTTTCATGGTTAATATGTTAAACAAGAGTACAGAATAAGACGAGGGGAAGTATAAAGGGTTTTACGTGACCGGTTGTGGAGGTGACCTTGGCGAGAGGAGCACCAAGGGAAAAGAAGGTGGAAAGACAGGCAGTTGCGTGGGAGCCTTCACAGTGTGTGTATCGGGCTGTGAAGGTCCGATAAAGTGAGGCTTATATGGTGCTACAGTTGTGAAAAAAGTGCAACCAAATATTCGGACGGCAGCTGCTTTTATGCCGCAAAGCCGTCTCCAGTATGTATCAATTCGGAAAGCAAGATTATCCGAATAATTTTATGATGGAATTCGGCCGACGCTCCGACTTGTAAAGATGGCTGCTGCTTATGACGTGGCTATCAGTAAGGAAGTCCATCACTGGGGTCGTGAAGAGCCGACCGAAATTGTTGTACCAACAGTACTATGAGCCCTCTAGCACACAACTCAAGGCAAGCACTAATTTCATTGGCTTGTTTGTTGATCTCAGAACATGTAAGAGGTTACAGTCAACTTACTTTGAAACGAAAAAACAGAAGATGTGCATGCTTATTCTCCGAAAATTTCTGCCCCAAGTCATCACCAGTCCTGTTTCCTGGTCATGTTTGTTGTGTAATGACGGTTTGAAAGTTAAATTGCTTGTTTGTTTAATAATTAAGTAAAAGGTACGATAAGTAAATTCATTATTATTACGAACTGCTTCATAGTAGAGAGAGGGAGACTTTCAATCTAAGAAATTGCTTTGATTTATAACACAATCTTTAAATATGGTCGCTTTGTTCAAAGAAATAAACTACAGTCGCTTGAATAACATTAATTTTGCTACAAATTTAAATTTGTTTTGCTCGCTAACTCATGATTTACGTAACAAGTTTTAAAGTAAAGCTGGCTGCGACTTGGCCAGTCCCAGTTTGCTTCCATGTTGTTTCGAAGTAAATTCACGCAATAAAAAAAAATTACAGCCATTGAAAGGCACTGTCACCACTAAAAGTAAGTAAAAGAAAAACGTTTAAAGATTTCAGAATTGCTCCTTCAGAGCTGGCCACCGAAAATAAAATTTTAGGGATAGTTTTTCTTACAGTGGGCCTAACTAAGGTAAGGCTTCGAGTCTGCTGTGGTGTGTTACGGCGGTGTGGATGGATCTGATAGCAGACAGGTCAGACATTGTGTGCCCCACCGAATTTGCGCATTGAGCCCCTTCATCCACATTGTGCTTTGGGTAGAAGCCCACGTTAAATGATCCATTAGGCTACACCGGCCATAGGTATTGTTGAACATAGAAAGTTTATTAACAATATTTGCAGTAACATTTTTCAGTGTAAAGTTTACGTTAGCGGGAGTGAGTGAACGGCTGTATTGTGGCTTGAGAAAAGCAGCGGAATGCGGCCGCGGAGACACCGTTAAGATTTTTTTTGTGCCAGTGTCTGCTAGGCGTCAGAATAGGGGCGGCCGCTACCCGCTTCCAAAGGGTGTTCACTTTCGTCCGGACAGCTGGCGCGGGACTTTCACTCAGCAGCAAACAACTAACGTTATTATGTGCACTGAAAATGTATTTATTTAAACAAAACTAGTAGAAAGGAAGACGTACGTAGTTAACAGTTTGTTTTTGTGTTTTTCAACTACGTTTCGTAGCTACAGTACGATTCCGTGCGATTTCGTACGAGAATTATTTAATACTACAAAACAGTCACACGTGGAATCGGCGGGTTCGGTTACAAAGCCTCAGGATAAACTAGTCTTGTAAAACACAGTCCACCTGCATATTCTGCACTGAAGCGCCAAAGAAACTGATATAGGCATACGTATTCAAATACTGAGATATGTAAACAGGCAAAATATGGCACTGCAGTCGGCAATGTCTATATAAGACAACAATTACCTGGCGCATTTGTTAAATCGGTTACTGCTAGTACAATGGCAGGTTATCAAGATTTAAGACAGTTAGTACGTGGTGTTATAGTCGGCGCACGAGCTATGGGACACAGCATCTCTGAGGTAGCTATGCAGTGGGGATTTTCCTGTAAGACCATTTCACGAGTATACCGTGAAAATCAGGAACACGGTAAAACATCAAATCTCCGACATCGCTGCTGCCGGAAAAAGTTCCTTTAAGAACGGGACCAACGACGACTGAAGAGAATCGTTCAGCGTGACAGAAGTGCTACCCTTCCGCAAATTGCTGCAGATTTCAGTGCTGGGCCCTCAGCAAGTGTCAGCGTGAAAATCATTCAATGAAATATCATCGATATGGGCTTTCGGAGCTGAAGGTCTACTCGTGTACCCTTGATGACCGCAAGACACAAAGCTTTAAGCCTTGCCTCGGCCCGTCAACACTGACAATGGATGATGATGATTGGAAACATGTTGCCTGGTCGGCCGAGTTTCGTTTCAAATTGTATCGAGCGGATGGACGTGTACGGGTATAGAGACAACCTCATGAATCCATGGACTGTTCATGTCAGCACGGGAATGTTCAAGCTGTAGGAGACTCCGTAATGGTATGACGCCTGTGCACTTCTAGTGATATCGGATCCCTGATACGTCTAGATGGGACTCTGACAGGTGACACGTATGTAAGCATCCTGTCTGATCACCTGTATCCATTCATGTCCATTGTGCTTTCCGACGGACTTGAGCAATTCCAGCAGGACAATGTGACACCCCATGCACCTAGAATTGCTACAGATTGGCTCCGGAAACATTCTTCAGAGTTTAAACACTACGTTTGACTACCAAACTCCCCAGAATGAACATTATTGAGCATATCTGGGGGATGCCTTGCAACGTGCTGTTCAGAAAAGATCTCCACCCCCCCCCCCCCGTACTCCTACGGATTTATGGACAGCCCAGCTGAATTCATGGTGTCAGTTCCCTCCAACACTACTTCACACATTAGTCGAGTCCACATTGTGTCGTGTTGCGGCACTCCTGCGTGCTCGCGGGGGCCCTACACGATATTAAGCACGTGTGCCACTTTCTTTGGACTCTTCAGTGCAAATCTAGCGTAATAAAAGTTACGTAGTAAATCTGGCACTATGTACTGGCCCTCCAAGACATTCCGAAACTTATTTTATTCACAAATTTCCTGTTGGCTTCTGTCTCAGGTTCTTCGGCCAACTTTTTTTGTGATTTTTCGGAAGTTTCGCCAGCAATAGTGTCTGGCATTGTCAAAGCTTCATCCTCCAACGCTGGTTTACTGGACTCGAGGCCAGCTCGCGGCCGCAGATTACATGTACCTCGCGCGCCAGCATCTGAGGGTCTTTCCGGGGGCATTTCTGATGCGCTTCTCCCCTTTCTATCTGCAACGATCGTTCGCTGCAGCACGTGAATCCAGAAACCGTTCACCTTGAGGCTTTCTTCTCTCTTGCTGAAGCTATGCTCAAGTTTGTGTATTTCTATAGCTTCTCTGTACAAGCGGTTGTAATAGCTCTTTTCTAAAGCAAGAACTACCGTGTCGGTGAATTTTACTATGTGGTCGGTCTCACACAGCCCATGCTCCGCCATAACAGACTTTACCTTCTCCAACCTGCAGTGCCGATTATGTTCAGTGTTTCTGGTACTGATTAATTTCCCAGTCATTCACACGTAAACTTTTCCTCAAGCGCATGGTATGGGGCGTATTCCCGACACTGCAGGTGGATCCTTTTCTTACTTTGCCGATTTGAGACACTCTTTGATCTTCGTTGTCGGGAAAAGAAATGTTGGGTGCCGCCTTTCTGTCTTACATTCCCAGAGTGATAGTCAGTATATTGCGCAAACACAAAGTAGAGATTATTTATAAACCGGCGAAGAAGATCAGTGAGCGTCTCAGATCGACAACGGAAAAAGGGCACCCACTTGCAATGTCGGGAACATATCGCGTACATGCGGAAATGTCTGTGGGGGAATGACTGCTGTAGAGAAGGCAAATCACACCCGCTTGTTAAGGGAAGCTATAGAAATAGGCAAAGATGAGAAAAGCTTCAACAAGAAAGAAGAAAGCCTCATTGTGAACGGTTTCTGGATTCCTGTGATGCAGCGCATTTTGTACTTATTTTATTCCTGGCAAATAAGGGATGTCAGTAACTTCGGTCGTAGCTTGAATTAACACTTGTAAACAAGGAGAGTGCAATCGACCAGTCAATTTTGACAGGCAGTGTTAAGCAGTAGAAGTGAGGTCGAACGAGGGGCGTTCAATGAGTAATTCATCAATTTTTCTCTCAGCCGGTTTCGCGTAAGAAAATGCTGAATTTGGTGTGGGACGTCGTGCAACATTCCCGTTTCAGCTCCTATAGTTTCATAAAGTTCCGATGCGTAGCCTTCAAAATAGTGTCTGCATCGGAAGTGCGTTCAAAAGCAGATGGTGATGATGATGATGATGATGATTTGAGGTGAGGTGCGCTCAACATCATGGTCATCAGCGTCCTGACGAAAGTCACCATTCCAGTGTTATGGTTAGGAACGAAGGTTGTTCCCACATGAGGAACTGTTTATAATCCATAGAAGTCTGTCTTCCTTCCCCAGAAATTTAGGGATGAGGCCTGACAGTTCACAAAATTTCACCACTCTTGTATCACTGGAATCAGTATCAGCAAGGATGGTGGACAGACCTCCATCGAGACAGAGGATTGCCCTAATATCATTATATAGGACACATGTTGCCAAAATATGCTGAACTGAAAGTGGCACACCTCAAACCTCACAGAGTGATGGATCCTTCCGCCGGAGGAGGAAGCCATGTGTTAGAGTGATGTTTCCGATGCACAGCCTGGTAAGCAGAACCTCCTTCCAGTGGTGACGCTGACATGAAACCATTCACAGTGAATGGCTGTGAGTGAATACAGTCATTCACTCACCCCCACTAACGTAAACTTTGGACCTTTGTGGTCGATCTGAGCGACCTCAGTTTGTTTTCTGTCACCTGCAAACATTCAGTCTCACACTGGCGCACGATGCGTGTATGGTAACGGGCGAGTTGCGGCGCCCTGGGAATAATCAAAGTTCGGAGTTGGCGTGGTTGCATGGGCCACTCGGTGGGCGCGGCCCGCTCGGCAGGCCGACCACGTCGTGCCGCATGTTGGACAAAGCAAGAGGGGTCCATCCCGATCGCGTGCCTGGGAATTCCATGTTGAAGCTGTGATGAGGATGGCGCTTTGTGTTGGTCAAGGAGATGTCTATGCCGAGAGTGCCAAAGATGGTGGACTTAATGAAATGATAATAGCAAACGTTTCACAGTTCGTATAGAAATTAATAGTAGCCAGATGAATCATGATACCTCAACAAGAAACATTTGCACGACGATTCTGATGGTCTAATCAGATTTTCAATATCTTTATCAGTTTAAAGTTTAGTATCTGACAGTAAATTATACAAGTAACACCCAGCAACGAATTTCCAAAATCTATACTATTCCATCAATCGACGTGTCTTTAGAAAGCTGTTAGTATAAACCTAAATTGGTATAAATTACAGGCATGTATCTTGAATAGTACATGAGTTATTGGAGGTCAAAGTGGCTGATTACTATCGATCGCGTCAGGCCATAAGTACTCCACAGTTACACGAATAAACTGAAGCAGCATGCTTATAAATATATTTATTCATCTATATCTTTGTTTATATCCGATATATACTATTCATGAAGAAACTGGTCAAATATTTACTGGGGTTTAGAAAGCACAGAGACATTAGGCTACTCGCCTACTTTTGCTTGCTATTCCTTTGATACATGTTTATCTGATTTGTCTATGTATTTAATACATCTACATCTACATTTATACTCCGCAATCCACCCTACGGTGTGTGGCGGAGGGCACTTTACGTGCCACTGTCATTACCTCCCTTTCCTGTTCCAGTCGCGTATGGTTCGCGGGAAGAACGACTGCCGAAAAGCCTCCGTGCGCGCTCGAATCTCTCTAATTTTACATTCGTGATCTCCTCGGGAGGTATAACCGGGGGAAGCAATATATTCGATACCTCATCCAGAAACGCACCCTCTCGAAACCTGGACAGCAACCTACACTGCGATGCAGAGCGCCTCTCTTGCAGAGTCTGCCACTTGAGTTTGCTAAACATCTCTGTAATGCTACCACGCTTACCAAATAACCCTGTGCCGAAACGTGACGTTCTTCTTTGGATCTTCTCTATCTCCTCTGTCAACCCGACCTGGTATGGATCCCGCACTGATGAGCTATACTCAAGTATAGGTCGAACGAGTGTTTTGTAAGTCATCTCCTTTGTTGATGGACTACATTTTCTAAGGACTCTCCCAATGAATCTCAGCCTGGCACCCGCCTTACCAACAATTAATTTTATATGATCATTCCACTTCAAATCGTTCTGTACGCATACTCAGATATTTTACAGAAGTAACTGCTACCAGTGTTTGTTCCGCTATCATATAATCATACAATAAAGGATCCTTCTTTCTATGTATTCGCAATATATTACATTTGTCTATGTTAAGGGTCAGTTGCCATTCCCTGCACCAAGTGCCTATCCGCTGCAGATCTTCCAGCATTTCGCTACAATTTTCTAATGCTGCAACTTCTCTGTATACTACAGCATCGTCCGAGAAAAGCCGCATAGAACTTCCGACACTATCTATTAGGTCATTTACATATATTGTGAAAAGCAATGGTCCCATAACACTCCCCTGTGGCACGCCAGAGGTTACTTTAACGTCTGTAGACGTCTCTCCATTGAGAACAACAAGCTGTGTTCTGTTTGCTAAAAACTCTTCAATCCAACCACACAGCTGGTCTGATATTCTGTAGGCTCTTACTTTGTTTATCGGGCGACAGTGCGGAACTGAATCGAACGCCTTCCGGACGTCAAGGAAAATGGCATCTACCTGGGAGCCTGTATCTAATATTTTCTGGGTCTCATGAACAAATAAAGCGAGTTGGGCCTCACACGATGTTAGAGCGTGTTTATGGTCCAAGCCATAGGAATATATATTTAATTTCAAGTTATCTCAATGTAAAACCAGTATTTCGAATGTGTTTTAATATGTTTGTAAGTGTGCATTGGCTTGAAGACATGGCGGGAGCGCTCTAGCCAATCACAGCGTTCATTAATGGAGAGACTGTATGGAAGTGGGGGAGGAGCATGGAGGGCGGCACAGGGCAAAGGAGATGCTGGACGTGACGGCGCGATGGACAACAGTCGGCGGATAGTCTTGGACAGTGGAGCAGTGTGCTCCTGGTCACGGAGGATAGAAATATTTCGGTGTGCCGACCTGTGCTCTTGTGTGATTTCCGTGGCGTCTGCAGTGAAGATGTAGTATGCGTTCTGAAGTGAATATCTCGTGAGCTATGTTGTTGTTCACAACTAATTATGTGAAGAAGGAATCTATTGTTTCCCTGTTATTCAACTTATATGTTATTTAATTGCTGGACCATCGACACCAATAAGTGTTTTGCAGAAATATACCGCATTCTCAAAAGTACTTCTACTATCGTACTTAACATTTAAAGTTGTTAAGATAGTACCTGCAGATTTTATTTAAATGCAATCTTTCATTTATAAATTTGTATGTTACATTCATAATTCCCAATTGCCGAGTTATAGAAACCTTCGACCATTCGATTCATGTGTATATTCATATCGTATACTGTAGACTCCGCAGTATTTGGCCTGTAATGCAGCAACCACCTATCCCAGCCCCTAGACAACGAAACCACCCAAAACTTTTAATATAGCAACTTTGAGTCTGAGGGTACGTAGTTGAGGGCCACCACCTCACACCCTTTCATCATCTAATTTAGAATGTCCGCATGCATCTGTCAGAAAATGGGATGATGGCGAGCAGCGGGATGAGACACTGATGCACAGCACCATCCCGACATGCTACCTTGGGCGGCTTTGTCAGCCATGTCATTGCCCTGATCCCAATGTGTTCAGGTACCTAGCAAAAGATCACGTCCTTGCCGTGGTGTTGGAACCACTGTAAGGAGTCATGGACGAGCAGAATCAACTTCTCTACTGGATACTTCTGGTGAAGTGCTTGTAGTGCACAAAGCGAGATAGAACAGACAAATAACCTTGTACGGTTATGTCTGTGAATCCTCTCCATTGCCATCGTAATGCCATATAACTCCACATAATAATTTGTAAATTGTTCTGGAAACGAACGTACATACTTTAAACACGCATCAAAAAAAGTTTTGCATCAACTCGGTTCGAAAGTTCCGGAACCTGTAAAGGAATTGGAATAGTGAACAACATAAACATCATTTCCGCCATTTTTAGTGCTCATGAAAACCACACCTTGCATGATGTACCAACTAACTGCGAGACTTTCAGAGATGGTGGTCCAGATTGCTGCACCAACCAGTACCTCTAATACCCAGTAGCACATCCTCTTGCATTGATACATACCTGTATTCGTCGTGGCATACTATCCACAAGTTCATCAAGACACTGTTGGGCCAGATTGTTCTACTCCTCAACGGCGATTCGGCGTAGATCCCTCAGAGTGGTTGGTGGGTCACGTCGTTCATAAACAGCCCTTTTCAATCTATCCCAGCATTTTCGATAGGATTCATGTCTGCAGAACATGCTGGCCACTCTAGTCGAGCAATGTCGTTATCCTGAAGGAAGTTGGTTGGTTGGTTTGGGGAAAGAGACCAGACAGCGTGGTCATCGGTCTCATCGGATTAGGGAAGGAAGTCGGCCGTGCCCTTTCAGAGGAACCATCCCGGCATTTGCCTGGATTGATTTAGGGAAATCACGGAAAACCTAAATCAGGATGGCCGGACGCGGGATTGAACCGTCGTCCTTCCGAATGCGAGTCCAGTGTCTAAGCACTGCGCCACCTCGCTCGGTCCTTGAAGGAAGTCATTCACAAGATGTGCACAATGGGGGCGCGAGTTGTCGTCCATGAAGACGAATGCCTCAACAATATGCTGCTGATATGATTGCACTATCGGTCAGAAGATGGCATTCACGTATTGCACAGCCGTTAGGCGCCTTCCATGACCACCGTCGGCGTACGTCGACCCCACGTAATGCCAACACAAAACAGCATTGGCACCTCCAAATCGCTGCACTCGCTGCACAGTGTGTCTAAGGCGTTCATCTTGACCGGATTGCCTCCAAACACATCTCCAACGATTGTCTGGTTGAAAACATATGCGACACTCATTGATGAAGAGAACGTGCTGAAGAGAACATTCAGCATGTTGTTGGGCCCATCTGTACCGCGCTGCATGGTGTCGTGGTTGCAAAGATGGACATCGCCATGGATGTCGGGAGTCAAGTTGAGCATCATGCAGCCTCGTGTGCACAGTTTGAGTCGTAACACGACGTCCTGTGGTTGCACGAAAAGCATTATTCAACGTGGTGCTGTTGCTGTCAGGGATTCCTCCGAGCCATAATCCGTAGGTGGAGGTCATCCACTACAGTAGTAGCCCTTGGGCAGCCTGAGCGAGGCATGTCATCGACCGTTCCTGTCTCTCTGTATCTCCTCCATGTCTGAACAACATCGCTTTTGGTTCACTCCAAGTCACCTGGACACTTCACTTGTTGAGAGCCCTTCCTGGCACAAATTAACAATGCGGAAGCGATCGAACCGCGGTATTGACCGTCTAGTCATGGTTAACTACAGAGCTGTGTATCTCCTTCCTGGTGGAATGACTGGAACTGAGCTGCTGTCAGACCTCCTCCGTCTAATAGGCACTACTCATGCATGGTTGCTTACATCTTTGGGAGGGTTTAGTGACATCTCTGAATCGTCAAAGGGACTGTGTCTGTGATACATTATCCATAGGCCGGCCAGATGTGGCCGAGCGGTTCTAGGCGCTACAGTCTGGAAACGCGCGACCGCTACGGTCCCAGGGTCGAATCCTGCCTCGGGCATGGATGTGTGTGATGTCCTTAGGTTAGTTAGGTTTAAGTAGTTCTAAGTTCTAGGGGACTGATGACCTCAGAAGTTAAGTCCCACAGTGCTCAGAGCCATTTGAACCATTTTGAAAAAATGGTTCAAATGGCTCTGAGCACTATGGGACTCAACAGCGGTGGTCATAAGTCCCCTACAACTTAGAACTACTTAAACCTAACTAACCTAAGAACATCACACACATCCATGCCCGAGGCAGGATTCGAACCTGCGACCGTAGCAGTCGCGCGGTTCCTGACTGAGCGCCTAGAACCGCTAGACCACCGCGGCCGGCGAACCATTTTGAACCATTATCCATCGTCAACGTTTATCTTCAGGACTTCTGGGAACTGGGGTGATGCAAAACTTTTTTTTTTTTATGTGTGTAGAAGAAAACGGAACCGTAAAAAGGTAATCTGGAGTACAAGTTTTCTTGTAACGTGTCAAGTTTAAAATCACTTTGGGCCTCTGAAGACACCAAGGCGTTAACGAATTCAGTCCCTGGCTGTGTATTTGGAGGTCTGATAAACACAGATCCTGGAGACTGTCAGTAGCACATATACCGAATGGTTCGGTCGCAGGGGGTTGTCTCCTTAACAGCCATTCAAAGTTGGGTTGGACCAATGCACTAAATGCCAATGACTGATGTGATGTTGAGATTTTCAGTGCCCGTCGAGCCAAAAGAGTACATCACCGAGTGGTGTTTCACCAGCCTCTGCACACAGACTGAACTGGGCTGGTCCAAAAGGTTTCTGTCGATATCCGAATGCCCTCATGGTGGACAGCGTCTAACATCTGATGTAGGCAATAAGTGCTGATCCATAGACCACTCTGCCATAATCTAAACATGATCGATGAAATCCCCATGTTTCTCCACTAAGGTATTTCAAAATATTCAATGACTGGAAGCCTTTTCTTGTAGGTTTCGCGGATGTGGAAGTTAATTTCAAGTCAAATAATAAACCCAATGAGGGCACAGTTTCGTTCTCTGCTGTGAGCACTGATTGGTTAAAGCTTCGACGACCACAACTAAAATTGACAGACGTAGATTTCTCTCGTGACAACCGAAAACCAGTTGTCCTGGCCCAGGTTTCCAGCCTCCTGATAGTCAGCTGTAGCGCCTCGCCGTCATTGTAAGATAGGAGGAAGATTGCGAAGTCATCGACAAACAAAGAGAATTTGACAGGGCTCCTAACTGCGGAGGAAATGACATTAAGTTGTCAAGAATGGAACGGTAGCGCTTGAAACCGCATTGGAAGCGGCTCAAATGATCTCAGGATTCGAGCAGGCAGACCAGGCGGCGGTTGACCATGCGTTAAAGAGTCTTACCCATACAACTAGTAAGGTCTACATTGCTTAACGGTCCTTGCCTGGTTTCCAGAATGGAATTAATATTGCATCCTTCCAAGTTCTAGGGCACTGTCCATCAAACGAGATCCGACTGAAACGAGAGAGGAGCTGTCGCTACGCTTCAGGGCATAGATGACGACGCATGTTACAATCGATCTTATCAGGTCCTGGAGCACTGTCTCTGCCCCCAGACAGAGCTGATTCCAGTTCCCACGTGGAGGTCAGAAAGTTATCAACTGCCTCATTACGCGAGAAGACATGGAGCCTCTTCGTCTCCGTGGCCTTATGGAGCACCTGAAAAGCAGGAGCTTGTCTGTATGACGCAGTGACAGTAAAAAAAGTGTTCGGCTAAAAGCTGAGCCATGACTTCTGGCATGCCCACCAAGGCCCCATTTCTTAACAAGGGCCGGTCGGGATGGCCGAGCGGTTCTAGGCGCTACAGTCTGGAACCGCGCGACCGCTACGGTCGCAGGTTCGAATCCTGCCTCGGGCATGGGTGTGTGTGATGTACTTAGGTTAGCTAGGTTTAGGTAGTTCTAAGTTCTAGGGGACCGATGACCTCAGAAGTTAAGTCCCATAGTGCTCAGAGCCATTTGAACTATTTTTTTCTTAACAAGGCTGTAAGGGGACATGTACTGCCTTTACCTGAAATCCACATTATTGATTCACAAACTTGCGCAGTGGAAGTGCACCGATTAATGGAAGTCATGAATTTTTTCCAGGAATCTCTCTACCGTTCGTTTATTACTCGCCTCACATATGCTCTTGCAGTTTTGAAGGCTTGAAGGTTTTCTGTAGTTGGACGGTGTTCGAAGTTCTGCAGAGTTGTTCGTCTGGCTCTGATTGCTGAAGGACAGTCGTCCAAGGTACAGGCCGTCGTCTGAGGTGGTTAGTAGACCAGGGAATGGACTCTGAGGCAGCAGCCCATTGGCTCTCACAAGTGATATGGGCCACCGTCTCCTGTGTACAACTATTTTATTCAAAAATAGCCTGTCGACTGTACTGCAACCAATTTCCTCAATCAATCATCAATCTTCGTGGTCTCCAGTCAGCCACCGTCAAGTCGGCAGACGAATCCACAATGGAAAATGGTCACTAGAATGTAAATCTGTAGCCACTTCCCATTGAACTGAATCTGCAATAGCTGGGGAACAACAACCAAGGTGAAAGTCCCTGTAGCTGTGTAAAAGTGTGTCTTCTGACTGGAGTTCAGCAGAATGGACGAGTCGCATCATTCGACCCCTGGATCACGTGGCAGCCGAGCCCCACGGCACACTGTGTGCACTGAAGTTCCCCACAAGGAGGAATGGGCGTGGAAGTGCCCGGAAGATTTCTGTCAGCGTATCTGCATGCAAAGCATCATGAGGTTGAAGATATAAAGAACACACTGTGATGTTAGATGGTGCTAGAACGTACACAGCAACTGCTTGTGTGACTGTGGTAAGAGGGACAGGAGAGGGATGGCATCTGTCATCAATGAAAACAGCCACCCCCCTTCAGCTCTGTTTCCAGTAATATCGTCCTTCCTGTACGGGTGGTAACCCGTAACGCTGGTGTGTCGGTGACTTTCAAATGAGTTTCTTGTAAACAGATGCAGAACGGTTTCTCCTGGACTAGAAGCTGTAATTCTTCCAAATGTGACTGGTATCCATTTAAATTCCACTGCAACACAGAAGCCGTTGATTAGCGATGGTTAGTCTTGTATTTCTCCCTTAGAGAAGGTAATTTACTGGAGAGTGCAGGGGGAACCTTAGCCGTTTCCTGGCCCTCCAGTTCCTCCAATTGGAAGTCCATATTCACAAGAACATAGTTCCCTGAGAGGGAGATAGCTCCCCAATCCGAAGGTTTAACTGCTACTTTCTTCGACTTTGAACTACTTTTTGAAGTACTTTTCCTTTACTTATGGGAGGAGTTGGTTGCTTGGGTTAAGGGGACAGCTTAGTAGGCTTCTGATGGTACGCAATGGTGTGTGTTTTGTGTGGTAAGCCCGTCGCCGACAGCTTTGGAATGATTTCTGGTTGAAGTGTAGCATTTCCCCAACAGGTACATGAATATGTGGTCTGAGTTTGTGTGGAGGCATCACACTTGGCGATTGGCTTCTTAAGGGACGATGCAAAAGAAACAGCAAAAACCTTAGGTTGCGTAGCTTTGACAGCTGTTTTAGCTTCACCATAGCGTTTGCGTCTCGTGAGTTTCAACTCCTGAATTTTCCTCTCCTCATTGTAAACCTCTCACTTTCTGCTCCACACTGGTTGATCCCCGGAGCAGTTTATACATTTAGGAGGGAGTGTACAAGGATTGTCTGATTCGTGAGCTGGACTTCCACAATTTCCACAAGTAGCCATCCCATTACATCCCATAGTGGTATGGCCAAATCTTTGAGATTTGTAGCATCGCATTGTGTTAGGAACAAATGGGCGAACCTTAAGATGGACATAGCCTACAAGGATGTGTTCAGTTAATTCTGGAGTACTAAAAGTTAGTAGAAATGTTGCAGATTTTTCCAGTGTGTCATTGATTCTCCTCATACAGTTCTGCACTTTCGTGACGCTCCATATTTTCTCATTCTTCACGTAACTCTGCGGTGTCCATCTCCATCCTATCTAAGCAGGTAACCACACGTTTACTAACGTTAAGTGTGTTATGTAACTCGCCCTCGACTGGGTAGTCACCTAAGGCCTTACATCCCAGAATCTCATATACTTAGTTTGAATTAGCAGTTTCAATTAGAAGTGTTCCATTACGAAGTCGTTTGATACTTTTTAGGGACCGAGCAATACCCTCCAATACCTTATGAATACGAAAAGGGGAGACCTTCTGAGCTTCCCCCTGTTCTCTTGATTACAAATTGGCCCTGTTACTATGATTCTGAGACTTCTCCTCAGAAAGACTGACCAGCCGAGCTCTCTTTGATGAGTGTGTGTAGCTTTTACCTGACGCTTCACCCATCGATCAGAAGTAGTAGTTTGATGAGGCCATTCCATAGGGACCCCACGAGTCGCTAGGGAAACAACTGTAGGACTCAGGCAGAGCCCTGCATACCGAGGAAGCCTCCTGCAACTGGGGAGGGGGGGAGGGAGAGGGGGGGGGCAAAACCAATGCCCCCGTTCTCCGAAACACAACACTCCACCGTCGCGCCGCAAAGTAGTCGCTGAAGCATGCCCAGAGCTCACGGCAACAGAGGACTGGTGGAGCTTACCAGTCTGCAACTCAGGATCCCGGGATCGCCAAGCCCGTACCCAGCAACCGTATGCTGAGCCCATGAAGAGGTTCAAAAGCAGAGAGCCGTCATTGAGTTTCTTTTGGTGGAAAACCAGAGCATCGCAGATAGACGCTTGCAGAATGTCTACGGTGACTTGGCAGTGAAAGATAGCCGGGTGAGTACGTCAGCATCGCAACAAGGTCGCGCAAATCTATCACAGTTCCGGCGTGCTGGCGGGCGCACACAACTGTGACTCCTGCAATGTGAGAAGGTGCGGACACACTCATTCGAGGCGATCGACGGTTCACAATCTAACACTCTGCGGGCAGCAGTACTTAGATGATGGGGAGGTTATTGACGCAGCAAGGCGTTGACTCCGACATCGACCAATAGAGTGGTACCATGCGGGCATATAGGCCCTCCCAGTAAGGTGGCGTAAGGCTATCGCATTAAACGGGGATTATGTTAGAAAATATCGCTTTGATCGTTTTGTAGCCAAAAGAGTGAGGAATAATATGGTGTACTGGAATCGTGAATAAAACCAACCTTCTTCCAGAAAAAAACGTGTTGCATTTCTTATTGAACGCCCTCTTAGATCGCCAGCGTTTTGTGTCGCAGGTCGCTAAGGAAGACCATCAACTGTTCAAGACACTTTCTAGAATGTTTAAGGGAAAAGCAAAGTGTGTCCAAAATTTGTCCCGCACACCATGACTCCCGAACAAAGACGAGGACATGCAGGTGCCTGCCGCAACTTTATTGAAGTACAAAACATGGACAGCTCTTTTATGAAGAAAATCTTCACTGTTGACGAGACCTTGCGTTATCGGTACCAACCTACCATAAAAAGGCAAAGTGGAGAAATTCACTTGAAAGGTCAGCACTTTGACGATATAACCGACATTGAAGCCAATGTGAGGCGCGAGCTGAGCAACGTCCCAAAAAGAACCTTTCTGAAAGTCTCTTGTGGTTCCATGAACGTTTCGTGCGCTGTACACTATATAGAACACCGTAAGAGTTAAAACCACGATCTTAACATTTCTCTGTTTTTTGATGATACAGTCTCGAAACGTGTAGGACTGACGAAGTATTTCAGTGTCGGTTGATAACCACGTCACGCAAAATGTCTTTGCGAATACTTAGTGCATCGAAAACTATTGACCGATAGAACTGAATGCATTATACTAACGACTTACGTTCCATAGAAATGAAGCTAATATGGGGTGCGCTCGAGGAAGCGTATAATAATGGCGCTCATGTATTCAGTAAACATTAATAATACGTCAGATACTGTCGCCAGCCGCATTAGGTTATTCACTAACGATTTTCTTGTCTATATGAGAACATTATCAATTCATGATCCATTGTAAGGAAATTCAGAATGACAGACAGGATTTAGGCTTGTTGCAATGAACGACAGTTCTTAATTACTGTTACATGAAAGATAGTAACACACAGAAAGACCTCGACAGCATTCAATTAGAAGATAGGTTGTAAATTTCTTGGCACATCAAATAGTTTAAATATCTAGGGTTAATGCCACCAAGCGATATGAAAAGAGACGTGCGCGTGACAGAAATGATAGCGTAGATGTTCTAGATGGCTTTTTGAAAGGTACTCGAAAATTGCTGGAAAAGAGACTACACATAAGCGAGTAACGAGACCGACTCTAAACTACTGCCCAATCTCTTGGATTCTCAAGTCAAGTAGGAATGGCAGCAGCACCTACTTAATTTAGAGACGCACTGCTTCAGTCACAACGGTTCAGCCCATGTGGAAATACTGCACAGATGTTCAGGGGACTTAACAGAAAAACTGCAAACAAATCGAAACGTTGTTCGGTGTATTTAGCGAACCAGTATTCACAAAAATTTATACTGCCACCATCATATATCGCGCATTGGTACCACTGACTTAAGAAAAGAAAGATTACGACTAGAACTGAGATATATAGACAGCGATTTTTCACTCGATCAATGTACGACTAAACTAGGACAGTGTCCAGATAATACTGAAATGGAGTACCCTCCGCCAAGCAGTGAAAAGTAGCTCGCGAAATGTATAAATTATCTTCTCAGATATTTCATACCTTTCTAATGACTTAGCTGTCTACTTTCCAAGCAAATTGTTGAGTTCACAACACATTCTTCAAGAAAATGTTTGTATTGCCGCACACAGCAGCATCCCAACCGGCGTATACGTCACGAAACCGAAACATCTGTTCTGGCGCACGTTTCAGATCTGCCACCTGTGCTCTAAGACCTTTCAAATGTGTGACAACAATAAATTTGTTCAACAAGAGTAAAAACAACGTATACATTACATAATCTGGCCTCTTGTTGCAACAATACCCAATGAGAGACGAGTGGCAGGCCACAATGCGACATTCTACGCAAAGTGCCTGGTGGAGTTTAACTTCCTACATTGGATGGGGGAAAAAACTACATTCCTCCCATCTTCGCTTATCAGTGAAATGACAATGGAAGATATTCTGGCGGCTTTTGCTTCCTTTGACGGTATCTAGTATGAGAGCACAGAACAAAAATAATTAGGTGACAAACAAATATTTTAAATTCTTATATTTCAGATTTGCTGCCCACTTCTCATTTAGATAACTGAGAATATTGTTTAATTAATCACAGTATTTTACAAGCTTTTAAGTAAAATGAGTAGTTGTGATGAAAAAAACATTAATAGAATATCAATCATTTTGACTTAACTTACAGCACAGAAATTTCAACACCATATATAGTACACGATATAATACCGCTTTACAAATTTTCATGTTTGTAATTAAAATAGCTCAACGGACCGAGTTTTAAATCGGCACTTTCGGAGGTGAAAGTCTGCAGTAGTTACATTCGAAAAATTACAGTTTTCATTTTTATAGGAAGCAAAAATTATAATTAACTTCATCATTTGATGGAAACTACAGGCTATTATGGTGAAATTTGGAGTTATATTTCCACTTGGGAAAAAATTTAGATTTTTTGTATGACGTGAGAGCCCTTTCTTAGTCTCCAGTAAAGGGCTAGCAGCAAGAGAGTTGAGCGTTCCCTGCGTCGTCCGAAGCCACGAACGACAGACAAACCGCTCTGGGCCGTTGGTCAGTGTATGCCAAGCAGTCAGTGTGAGGTCTAAGCCGACTAGTCTGTGTGGTCAGTCCGTGCCAGACTGCGCGAAGAGGTTGCTATAAATGTGGACCTTGTTGGACGGTTTTGGTAAATGTCGTATTGTGAAAAGGACAATGCGAGTATTTTATAGCAGTTACGAAACTGACTTTTTTAAGTGGCATTTTCATAATTATACTGAAAGTGGCTTGTCGGCTAACATATCACAGATTTCGTAAAATGTTCTGTGAACCACCTGCATAAAACACCTCGTCGTCCTTTAAGGGCGAGCAAATTTACTCTTGAGCTAAGTGGCCAATAATTATTTCAGTTCACACAAACAAACAATGGAATATTCTCAGGCTTTCAAATCGGAAACACACCAGGTGCTGTTTGTTTATATCGTAAGAAGGCTGGCTTTCCAAATAAACTTTTAATATACGTCAGTTTTACCAGATTCAGCTTTACCTTTTTTCTCGAAAAGCACTGTTTTGCTATCAGTTTAAATACTGCAGGCGTGTTTTTCAGCAACTCGAGCTGAGGTGTCAGAAGGTGGTCTGAGGATTGCATGTTGGGTTGTTTGGGGAAGGAGACCAGACAGCGAGGTCATCGGTCTCATCTGATTAGGGAAGGACGGGGAAGGAATCGCCCGTGCCCTTTGAAAGGAACCATCCCGGCATTTGCCTGGAGCGATTTAGGGAAATCACGGAAAACCTAAATCAGGATGGCCGGACGCGGGATTGAACCTTCGTCCTCCCGAATGCGAGTCAGGATTGCAGGTAAAGCCTTTACATCATTTTGAGGTTACACTATTAGAGTGATCTGCAGGTCCTTGATGCGTTATTTGCAAATAAATATAGTGGAGAAGAAAGATTGTGTAGAACTGTGTAAAGGGAATTTCGTGCGGTTGTATTGTGCATGTACTGAACTGTGTTTAACTATCCATTTCTAAAACTAAACAGCCAATGTAAACAGAAAGTCGTCACTCCACAAAAACTAAATTAGGAGTACATCTGCTCCCTGTAGAAGTGATGATTGACTTTATAATTTTTTTTTTGCGAAAGGCTAATGCTCCTGGATCAGTTGCAATTCCAGTAGAAGTAATTCAGATGGCGCCACATAAAAAATCTCCAGCACTGATAAATTACATTAGAGATACCAAGTAAATGATCCAGTCACACTGAGTCTGTATGTCTCATTAATGTAATAGGCAAAAGACTAAACTAATTTCTGGATGACGAACGATATGCGAAAAAAGCGAGTGGCAGTTCGGATTTCGCAAGCGTGAATTTATAAAGGATGAAGCATATTGTTCAGTGGAAGTTGTTCAGACATTATAATATAGGTATGTTGAAAGTCATAAGCTTCCGTAGCCAGTACCAACTGGAATAAAATCTTTATGTGTGTTAGCCTGCGTATTAATGAAACACCTATGTTTCGACTGTCATCTCACGGCCACTGCAGGTTTCAACAGATCAAGTATGTGGGCCCACGCACAAGAGTCATATCCACTACTAAAACAAGTGAGCGGTTATGACAAAGTAATTAAGGGTGTCCTAGAAAGAGGTTTATACGGTCTAAAGTTCAATAATTCGAACAAAAATAAAAAAATAACAGGAACTATGAATTTTTAAATCACATAGGTAGCCACGACATGACTGATGTTTTACTGTTGAATATGTTCAAAATGTCTTGTATCGGCCGGAATACAGCATCTGCAACGCTGCGCAACAAGTTGACACACATCTGTTATGGTTACCATTGGAATGGATTCACAGCCAGTCGCAATCGCCTCCCTAATGTCACTCGGCGTACGCGGCTCTGAGGCGTAGACGGTGTTCTTCAGAGTTCACCACAGAAAGAAGCCTAACGGTGTTAGACCATGGGACCCGGGTGAGAACTCAGCACTTCTTGGTTGTCCTAGCTACCTCTCAATAAATGTTTCATTCAGGAACTGCTGCACGACTCTATAGTAATGTGACGGTGCATCGACTAGTTGAAATAATCTTGATCTCGGTACAGCTGGTAAACAGATTGTACGATTCGTTTCTGTAACGTGGTAAGGTCATTTACACCTGGCACTGTTCCATCAAAGAACAAAAACCCTAAAAGTCCTCTGACAGGCATGCCACACCACTCTGGTAATCCAGGAAGATTAACAACTCATTCTTCCGTAACATGAGAATTATCTCTTGTCCAGTACACACAGTTACTGCGATTGATGGATCCAATCAGTTTAAATGTTGCCTCATCAGACCAAACAGTGATATCAGTCAACTGTTCCCTATCGCAAATCAAATCACAAAATTTGTGGCGCCTATCTGGATCGTCCTCACTCATCGCCTAAAGCAACCTGGGAATGTAGTGTTTCCAGTTCGTTTGCTTTAATATGTGGTGAAAACTGTTGGTTATACGTGGTTCAAGTGCAGCTTGCAGTATGGATCTTGTGGAAGCTTGCCTCGCTGCATCCAGTCCTCTTTCGTCAGCTACTGATGCCTCCTTTCACACCGTCCCTTCTCCAGATCACGCGCCTCGCAGGGTAGCCGTGCGGTCTTGGGTGCCTTGCCACGGTTCGCACGGCTCCTCCGGTAGGAAGTTTGAGTCCTCCCTCGGGCATGGGTGTTTGTGTTGTACTTAGCGTAAGTTAGTTTAAGTTAGGCTAAGTAGTGTGTAAGCCTAGGGACCGATGACCTCAGCAGTTTGGTCCCATAGGAACTTCCCACAAATTTCCAGATCACGCAACTTCCTTCCCTCACACATTTGTCGCGTAATTTCGTGACGGTGGTGCAGTATCAATCTCTGGCCACCATTGTCTCTTCAGTTCTCCTACGTTTTCACATTTCCAATAACATTTAAAATTCTCTTCCTTTGCTCCAAGGACAAGTTCCCAGCCATCTTAATGTATAGTGTAGTTACTGGCAACTGAAGATTAACAGAACAAAAACAAATGCATGGCTACACACACTAGCCATAACAGCAACATAGAATCACAACTTAATGAGGTTATCCCTAATACCTCTCGGCTATTTAAGTTCAAACAGTACATGAAAAGACTGAATATGAAAAGAATAAGTAAATACAAGTTATATTCTTGGAATCATGACGATCTCTCGAGCTTTCAGCAATCCAGGGAGGCCTTCCCTGCTCTCTTGGTTGTGGGAGATATAGTGCTCGAAGACTTTCAGTTTTCAGATAATTATTCACAGAATTTAAAAATTTCTGTCATAATCAATTCACTAAGAAGTCTAATCTTCTGTTAAAGGTTTAACATAATAAGAAAAGTATTACAGTTAGAAACATAACGCAGCGTAGTTCACTACGCTCAAATTTCCGGCACTACACTCAGCCAGTATTTGAGAATGAGAGCATTTAGCAACTTCCAACAAACTTTAAATATAATTTCCAACCTTTTTAAGCTTTTTCTCGCTTACATGCTTAACGCCACACTCCTAGTACATTGGCCTCTTTCCTTGCGGATATGTTGTGTCGCACATATGTTTGTGCTGTGTCATGATGATGACGATGATGATAAGAGAAGGGACAGTGTGAAACCTGGTGCCAGACTACTCCTATCGAACAGCATAAAGTGGCCGCCGAGCTTAAAATTTACCCTCCGACGGACAGATCAGTATCTACAGTCTTACAGGCTCTCGTTGCTCAACACGCTACGGAGACGTTTGGAGTTTAATCCAGGACACTGGTGACAAATTTGGTGATCAGGAACTTTTCACTCCTTGTCGGCTAAATACTGGAGATGAAAATTTCTCCCCGTACCTGGATTCGAATCGGATACTTCTGAGTCTAGCGCCACCGCAAACGCGAGCGTTGGCGACCTCTGTTACCGTTACAAAGCATTACCATAACGGTTCACTTGCTACAATAGTGGATGTCATTCAAGGACCCGCAGGTTTGACACCGTTAAACCTGTCATGGTCGCAAAAAGTGGAAATATTATTGCCAGAAGTTCTGGGGCCTTCGGTTTAGTCCAACGGAAGCAATAATAGTCATACCGACGGAATGCCCATTACACTGGTAATTCGGAGAGAAACTGCATGTATATTTGTTCCAGTTACAGTAATATCAGCAAGTATTGATACTTTTGTTTCGATACATATAGTATCGACATCGAAACCACCTGTTCGGTCATTTCATATAATTGCAAGATATAGCAGAGTTTCCATATTGGAAGTATCGTGTGGTGTGGGGGAAAATAATACCCTTTCAGTGCTAATTGTTTGTAATTAAAATAGCTCAACGGACCGAGTTTTAAATCGGCACTTTCGGAGGTGAAAGTCTGCAGTAGTTACATTCGAAAAATAACAGTTTTCATTTTTATAGGAAGCAAAAATTATAATTAACTTCATCATTTAATGGAAACTTCAGGCTATTATGGTGAAATTTGGAGTTATATTTCCACTTGGGAAAAAATTTAGATTTTTTGTATGACGTGAGAGCCCTTTCTTAGTCTCCAGTAAAGGGCTAGCAGCAAGAGATATATAATAACTGTGCCGTATCTCTGTAGCATACAGGAAGCACAAGGGTTGTAGTAAAAACTCTATATCACGAACAGTGTATAACGAACGCATCAGATTTCAGCAACAAATATCAGTAACATTAAGTTTGTACCCAGTATCTTCTAAAAGTGATCCGATTATCGTAGGGAAAGGCAGGCTTTAATAGCTCAAATGAACTGTATTTTTCGAGAATCTTTTCTTACTCTGATTTACTTATAGACCGGTAATGTGGGAACTCACTTTTTTATTTGCAGTAACCTCGTCCATGGGAAACCTCTTTCACTAGCGGCCACACGACAGGTCAGTTCAGGGGGAAGCCTACCGTTTCGCAATTCTTACAAGCTAAGCATACGGGACACATATGATCGCAAATGAATTTTTTGTTCAGTGCATCTGGTGAGTCTCTGTGTCAATGTGTTTGGCAACAGGTATTGTTTACTTCTCTATCACTAAGAGGGCTATAAGCTTGAAGGTACGGCCACATGTTTGCAAGGTATGGCCACATGTTTGTTTATAATTTTCATCAGCATATGATGCCTCAGGAAATTCGCATGACAGTGAATTCACATTGTCTGCTTTAGTATTAATACCGGACACTATTTCTAATGGCAGCCATTCTTTGATTTCACTACATGGGACTAGCATTTTTAGGTACGTAAGTAAGGTATTGCGGACATATGGCTTAACCACGTCTGGGGGGGGGATTGTTTCCAGGATGAATTTTCACTATTCAATGGGGTAAACGCTGATTTGATATTTTCTGGCAGATTAAAGCAGTGTGCTTGAGCGGGACTCGAACATAGAAACTTTGCCTTTCGTTGTGGGGGTGCACTTATCTCTCTTCCAGTCACGCTAGACCCTCAAAGTTGTAGGAGAACTTATTTGACATTTGGAAGTTAGGGATGAGGTACTAGTGGAAGCAAATGTATGAGAATGGGTCGTAAGTCGTGGTTGGATAGCTCAGTCTCTAGAGCATGTGCCCGCGAAAGGTGAAGGTTCCTGATTCTACGAGCGGTACAGCAAACAGTTGTAATCTGTCAGGAAGCTTCAAATCAGCGCATACTCTGCTGCGGAGTGAAAAATTCAGTCTAGAATACTGACTGTTAGCCAGAAAGCCCTTCTCGCTGTTTAAAGAAATCTGTGGACCTTAGAGTGTAACTGACCATTCACATTGTATAAGATCTAACACCCACACTTTTGGAATAATAAGGATCGTCTCTCTGCACCCAATGCAGGTGTGACGCTCACCTGAGTGAGAACACATTGTAGACGCTCTCACTGTCTTTCACACAAACAGGCCTCGTTTTCATTGTGTTTTATACAGAATGCAATCAACAGGAAGTGGAAAGTGATATTGACGGTCGTAAAATGGTTCTTCACAGAACCTGTTGTCGTACAGCAGCCTGGTGAAAGGACTGCAAAAATGGTTCAAATGGCTCTGAGCACTATGGGACTTAACTTCTAAGGTCATCAGTCCCCTAGAACTTAGAACTACTTAAACCTAACTAACCTAAGGACATCGCACATACATCCATGCCCGAAGCAGGATTCGAACCTGTGATCGTAGTGGTCGCGCGGTTCCAGACTGTAGCGCCTAGAAGCGCTCGGTCACCCCGGCCGGCTGACTTCAAGGAGAGACCATATGTGTGTAATGACGGCTCTAGGGAAGAAAGTGTATCCTTGGACGATGTAGACAATGCCCTCGCGCATTTCTCCCACATCAAATTGAAGGAAGAAAGGAAGTTTGAGTAACTGTCTCTTCCGGCATCATGCTCGCAAGACAGCGATCAGTAGCCCAGATGAACGAGGAAGCTACCGAAACAGGCCGTAGCCCCCTCGATCAAACGTCCTCTTCATTCATGTGAAGTGATATAGAGCAGGCACTGAAGACCTAAGTAGGGATGTTAAGAAATAATCTGTTCTCCTATTTAATAAGAAATGTAAGATATTTTTGGACACCTCGAGTTTATAGTTAGTCGAGGCTGAACGCCGTGATATGATCATTAGCTGGGGAAATATCGTGAAACGTAAGTGGAGTCCTGCGATAGTTACATTCGGGCCAATACACCGTCCTGAAAGATAAAATGCGTAAGATCAGCTGGAAGTAATAGCGAGCTTCAGGGGACTGTTTTGGAGAACAAACTCGGCGTAATGGCTGCAATAAGTTTAAAGCCACTTTGCTTGAGGTACATGAAGATGTCGAGTCCAGAGGCTAGGCAGGATCAAGTAAACGATATGTAAGTTCTTCTGGGTAATAAATAAATACACAAATTTTAAAATGCCTTTTCACAGAAATGCAGGTTTATTATGTTATGATTGCATTGAAAAAAAAAACAATGAGAAGAACAATGATTACCTTAATGTTTTCTTCCTAATCTTATACATTTTTTCTGCTTCGGATAGGTTTGGTTTTCAGAGATTACCGTAAAAAAAGACCAAAGATGAATGTGACTAATTCTGGAACTAAGTAGATACTTAAAAAGAACTTCTAACATAAATACGAAATTGCAAATGTAAAATAACTTCATATGCGAATTTTGTGGTATTTTCAAAACAGGCAGTTAAATATTTGTAAAATTCACTCATACGCATTGTGCTGATTTTGTCTTCAAATCTGATTTGTAGTGGATTTTAATTACCTTAATTTTATTTGATCAGCCACACATTTAATACTTGTTGAACAACGTGAAGAAAACAAAGAATAGTTATCTTCCGAAATTACACTGCCCACAAAAAAAGTGAAGCACTCAGAAGGGGAGAACGAACCAAAATGAAATTACGCGAATTGAGGGGGTATGTTATGTTATTTCAGCCAAATTTACAAATAACTTCGCAATATGTGCTCACTTGTCATTATATGTTGCACTCTCTCTGGCCTGGATGCATGCATTGATTCCGTAGGGAAGTGCGTCATAAAGCCGCTGTACCCTTTCCTGAGGCAAGCTGGTCCACAAATGTTGTAACTGGTCCTCGATATACGTTATTGCGGCTGGCATACAAGCGATGCCCGTGTTGGCCCTACGCATGTTCTATCGGCAACATATTTGCTGGCTATGGGATACCTCAATCTCACATAGTTACACTACTGGCCATTAAAATTGCTACACCAAGAAGAAATGCAGATGATTAACGGGTATTCATTAAACAAATATATTATACTTAAACTGATATGTGATTACATTTTCACGTAATTTGGGCGCATAGATCCTGAGAAATCAGTACCCAGAACAACCACCTCTGGCCGTAATAACGGCCTTGATACGCCTGGGCATTGAGTCAAACAGAGCTTCGATGGCGTGTACAGGTACAGCTGCCCATGCATCTTCAACACGATACCACAGTTCATCAAGAGTAGTGACTGGCGTATTGTGACGAGCCAGTTGCTCGGCCACCATTGACTAGACGTTTTCAGCTAGTGAGAGATCTGGAGAATGTGCTGGCCAGGGCAGCATTCGAACATTTTCTGTATCCAGAAAGGCCCGTACAGCACCTGCAACATGCGGTCGTGAATTATGCTGCCGAAATGTAGGGTTTCTCAGGGATCGAATGGAGGGTAGAGCCACGGGTCGTAACACATCTGAAATGTAACGTCCACTGTTCAAAGTGCGAACAAGAGGTGACCGAGACATGTAACCAGTGACACCCCATACCATCACGCCTGGTCATACGTCAGTATGGCGATGACGAATACACGCTTCCAATGTGCGTTCACCGCGATGTCACCAAACACGGATGTGACCATCATGATGCTGTAAACAAAACCTGGATTCAACCGAACAAATGACATTTTGCCATTCGTGCACCCAGGTTCGTCGTTGAGTACACCATCGCAGGCGCTCCTGTCTGTGATGCAGCGTCAAGGGTAACCGCAGCCGTGGTCTCCCAGATGATAGTCCATGCTGCTGCAAACGTCGTCGAACTGTTCGTGCAGATGGTTGTTGTCTTGCAAACGTCTCCATCTGTTGACTCAGGGATCTAGACGTGGCTGCACGATCCGTTACAGCCATGCGGATAAGATGGCTGTCATCTCGACTGCTAGTGATACGAGGCCGTTGGGATCCAGCACGGCGTTCCGTATTACCCTCCTGAACCCACCGATTTCATATTCTGTTAACGGTCATTGGACCTCGACCAACGCGAGCAGCAGTGTCGCGATACGATAAACCGTAATCGCGATAGGCTACAATCCGACGTTTATCAAAGTCGGAAACGTGATGGTACGCATTTCTCCTCCTTACACGAGGCATCACAACAACGTTTCACCAGGCAACGCCGGTCAACTGCTGTTTGTGAGAAATCGGTTGGAAACTTTCCTCACGTCAGCACGTTGTAGGTGTCGCCACCGGCGCCAACCTTGTGTGAATGCTCTGAATAGCTAATCATTTGCATACCACAGCATCTTCTTCCTGTCGGTTAAATTTCGCGTCTGTAGCACGTCATCTTCGTGGTGTGGCAATTTTAATGGCCAGTAGTGTAGTTTAAAGAGGAAAGTGCCAAGTGTTATGGAGCATTGGCATCTTGAAATATGCCACCACAGCAGTGCCGCTTGCGAGGTAACACATGAGGCCGCAGTATGTCGGTGATGTGCCGTTGTCCGGTCAGAGTTCCGTCAAACAGTACCAGCCGTGACCTGCACTCATGGCTTCCCTTACCATGGCGGCGGGAATAACACTGCTATGCTGCTCCAAAACACTTGAAGAGTGGGACCTCTTCCGAGGCTGCTGCCGTACTCGACGAGGAAGGTCATCCAGGGAGCACGGATCCACGATTAATCGCAGAACGCAATGCGACTCCATTCGTCAGCAGTCCGTGCTTCCCAGTCACAGAACCACTTCAAACGCAGCCGTTGGTGTTCTGGTGTAACGACTGCTTAACCATAGGACGCTAAAATTCTAGTCCGGCTGCTGCTAGTCTCAGACAGCTGGTGTGTGATGGCACAGAATGCAGAAGGGAGACCACTATTTGTTCTCGGATGGCAGGTGCAAATGGCTTACCAATTGCTTGGTGCACAGTGGTGATCCTTCCTTGTGGTGGTGAGACGTGTCTGACTGGGACCTTGACGACGAGTATGCCTGCCCGTGCAGTTCAACATCTGTCCATTGTCGCATCCAAATGCCCCACACAACTAGATATTGAATGATTCCACCAGGTGGCAAAACGGAGACCCACAATGAGGCCCCTTTAGAACTACGTAAGTGCTGATACCACTTCTCCGTGTCCTTCATAATGATCACTCAACATCTGACGCTGTTCACGCGCATTAAATACAGTACAAATTTTTCCATAGGTTTCTAATATAATATAGTTTCACTTGAACGCTATTTGTTAATGTTGTATATCGGAAAGTGCATCGAATCTTCATTCTCAACCGATTTTTGAAAATAACTTCTATAATGAAATTTTCGCTCTTCAGAGGAGTGTGCACTGATATGAAACTTCCTGGCAGATTAAACCCGTGTACTGAACCGAGATTCGAACTCGGGACCTTTGCCTTCCAAGGGCAAGTGCTCTACCAACTGAGCTATCCAAGAGCGAATCACTACCCCTCATCACAGCTTTAATTCTGTCAGTACCTCGTCTCCTATCTTCCAAACTTCACAGACGTTCTTCTGCGAACCTTGCAGAACTAGCACTCCTGGAGGAAAGGATATTGCAGAGATATGGCTTAGCCACAGCCTGGGGGAAGTTCCCAGAAAGAAATTTTCACTCTGCAGCGGAGTGTGCGCTGATATTAAGGTAGGAGACTGAGTACTGGCAGAATTAAAGCTCTGATGACGGGTCTTGAGTCATGCTTGGGTAGCCCTTTTGACAGAGCACTTGCCCACAAACGGCAAAGGTCGCGAGTTCGAGTATCGGTCCGTCACACAGCTTTAATCTGCCAGGAAGTTTCAGAACTTCCTATAAGTTAGAATGTCTTAACGTACGCACTCATGATGGTAAGAATCTCATCTTCTCCTTGTACTTTTAAATTTGAACCGTTCAGTGTTTCACAATGTCGAGAATGAACAATAAATCTTACCACAGGCTTGTGTCTTGAGTTTTAGTTGTTAAGAACTAATTCTCTCAAGGCTCAAAATTGTTTAAGAATCTTCTTCGGCTACGTCTACAGAAGCAACGGTATAACAATATGTGGGAGCTGCCAATTCATTAGTCGATGAAATATGAATGGTTACTGGAGAGATATTCCGTGTTATAAGAGACAATTTCTTTACTTTTGCTTTCCAAAAATATGTGTCAGCAGTTTCAGTGTGCTGTTGGTTACTCTGAAAATAGTTATTAGATGATAACATCTCGTGGAGGTTACGTTAATGTCTGCTCAAAGTTATTTCTGTATACGAAGGAGCGAAAAATTACATTAAATTTTACATTGGTTTATACATTCGTATACAGCTGTCGAAATATGTTACACAACTGAATCATGAAATATTTTTATTCTGTGAGAGCAATGATGACTATGGAACCGATTC
Organism: Schistocerca americana; assembly: GCF_021461395.2. Taxonomy (NCBI): domain Eukaryota; kingdom Metazoa; phylum Arthropoda; class Insecta; order Orthoptera; family Acrididae; genus Schistocerca; species Schistocerca americana. The sequence continues at coordinate 657,215,922 of NC_060120.1, read as the reverse complement.
AATTGCGAGAGATAAATCCACATATTTACTGAAAACGTTAATTTTAAATTTACTTGTGTCGTGTTATGAGCAACTAATCTCTGTACGTTTCATCACTACAATGTCTTGACCGCCAGCATTTCGGCAGCATTCATTCGCTGCCATAATTTCTTCGCTCTGTCGCCATCACAACTAAAGGGATCTGATTCCTAGCGCCTCTTACAAAAGGAGGAGGGGGTGGAGGGAGCGGGAGAAGGGGCCAGAAAGCAGAAAAGCTCTTGCTCAGCAAATACAACATGATTTTTTGCACATCACTCAATAAATAAAGCTGACAGCATTTGAAATTTCTGGTCTGTGTGTCTCTTTTATCTCAATAGAATTATCCATATCCAGTAAGTTTCAAAGCCGAACTATGTGAGTGCACGAATGCGCTATACTCCGACCGCTCACGCAGCTCACGGAACAGTTATAACAACCGAGTAGAAACAGCCTTTAGTGGCTACTGCTGAGTGAGAGCCACTAACGCCGTTCGTCCTCTGCCAAGGACACGTGAAGGTCAGGCGTCAATCACAGGTGTGAAACAGCGCCGGCCGCACACCTGTCCCTAGGTGTCCGCTTGTTTGCTGGAAGAAACTTCTGGAGCCTGTCGCATGCTCATACAGTCGGACACTAAAGTCTACATACACCCTAAAGATAACACTTGAAGTCAAAATCAATCAAGAAAATATTATGTATTCACATTCTGTGACATAACCATACATGTTACGAACTGAAAAACAATATATACACTGCATAATTAATAATAATTCCATATATTGACGTCTTGAGCATACAAATGAAACAGCCCATAGGCGTCACTGGATGAGGATATGAAGGGGTATGTGGTCAGCACACCGCTCTCCCGGGCGTATGTCGATTTCCGAGACCGGAGCCGCTACTTCTAAATCAAGTAGCTCCTCAGTTTGCCTCACAAGGGCTTAGAGCACCCCGCTTGCCAACAGCGCTCGGCAGACTGGATAGTCACCCATCCAAGTGCTAGCCCAGCCCGACAGCGCTTAACTTCGGTGATCTGGCGGAAACCGGTGTTACCACTACTGCAAGGCCGTTGACATATATGGAGTTATGATTAGCCACAAAATTAGAGGTTGTATCGTTTTAGATACATTCACGCCCACAGCTAAGACTGCTGGTGGATACAAAAGGTGAGAATTCAGGCATAAAAACGAAAAGAGAACGGTCGAAACACTGAATGTTTTGTGATTCGCATCTTCATCGGGCACAAGAGTGTAAGAAGATATCGAGCGTCAAGGATAGGATCGACAAATCTGAATTCTCATGTCGGTATTTCTTGTGTCTAAATAGGGGGCGCAACGTCAAAGAAAGCAGGAAGAAAAACAAAGTAGCTTGTTCTAGATGCAACGGGCCCCGTCATGTAACTATCTGCAGTGAAGAAAGGTGAGTGTCCCTGGGAAAGACTAATTTTCAACGACTTCTCTTTACGTATCTTCAAACTGCTTCCGTTTGGATCACAGGACCGATTGCACTGAAACAACATACGCGCTGTTTACTCGACTCGGGGAGCCAATACGGCTTCATCAACATGAATTTTCGTGATAGTGGCTAGATTGGACTGTGTAAAAAAATTGGACCATGTAAAACTTGGGACTTTCTACGGGCGCTATCGCGCTGTTGAGCGCCCCACAAACCAAACATCATCAGTAGCAGCATGAATTTGGCGAACAGCTTGCAATTACGAGTCATCACCCACCAACCATTATCCATTGTAGGATTTGAGTCACATTTCGCGTCAAAAATTGCAGGCTTGTTCACTTCAAGCTGACTGGAGTTTGTACAAAAAATACCTTGCCTTTCTCCGCCTTTGAAAGTAGAAACACGTATTAATCACCTCCAAGTGTTCCTGAAGATATTAACATCCATAATCTGCAACTTGCTAATTCCAAGGACGACGAGCTCCAGTACTGTACCGAAATTCTTATAGCTGCAGACTAGTCCTGAAAAACAATAAAGCATGGCCCACCAACACGCCTTATTGATTCGGTAGTCCTTTCTTCTAGATTTGGATGGATTTTCAGTGGACGCAGGTCGAGTATTGTTCAAATGGTTCAAATGGCTCTGAGCAATATGGGTCTTAACATCTATGGTCATCAGTCCCCTAGAACTTAGAACTACTTAAACCCAACTGACCTAAGGACATCACACAACACCCAGTCATCACGAAGCAGAGAAAATCCCTGACTCCGCCGGGAATCGAACCCGGAAACCCGGGCGTGGGAAGCGAGACGAGTATTGTTGTTAGGCATGTTACTCTATGTGATCAAAAGTATCCGGACACCTGGCTGAAAATGAATTACAAGTTCGTGGCACCCTCCATCGGTAATGCTGGAATTCAATGTGGGTCAACCCACACTTACCCTTTATGACAGCTTCCACTCTCGCAGGCATACGTTCAGTCAGGCGCTGGAATGTTTCTTGTGGAATGGCAGCCCATTCTTCACGGAGTGCTGCATTGAGGAGAGGAGGAGAGGTATCGATGTCGGTCGGTGAGGCCTGGCAATAAGTCGGCGTTCCAAAATATCCCAAAGGTGTTCTATAGGATTCAGGTCAGGACTCTGTGCACGCCAGTCCATTACAGGGATGTTATTTTTGAATGTTGGGCTCCCATTTTGTGCAGCGACCGTGGAATATAAAATTATAAGGAAGGTAGCAACCAGTCGCGGAAACATAATTTATTTATCTTGTGGCACGTTATTGTCGTGTAACCACTTCGCCACAGGCCGTGCATTATGAACAGGTGCTCGATCGTGTTGAAAGATGCAATCGCCATCCCCGAATTGTTCTTCAACAATGGGAAGCAAGAAGGTGCTTAAAACATCAATGTAGGCCTATGCTGTGATAGCGCCACGCAAAACAACAGGGGTCGCTAGCCCCCTCCGTGAAAAACACAACCACACCGAATTTTACCGTTGGCACTACACACGCTGGCAGATGACGTTCACCGGGCATTCGCCATACCCACACCCTGCCACCGGATCGCCACATTGTTTACCGTGATTCATCACTCCACACAATGTTTTTCCACTGTTCAATATTCCAATGTTTACTCCCCTTACACCAGTCCAGGCGTCGTTTACCATTTACCGGCGTGATGTGTGGCTTATGAGCAGCCACTCGACCATGAAATCCAAATTTTCTCACCTCCCGCCTAAATGTCATAATACTTTCAGTGGATCCTGATGCAGTTTGGAATTCCTGTGTGATGACCTGGATAGACGTCTTCCTATTACACATTACGACCCTCTTCAACTGTCGTCGGTCTCTGTCAGTCAAAAGACGAAGTCGGCCTGTACGCATTTGTGCTGTACGTGTCCCTTCACGTTTCCACTTCACTGTCACATCGGAAACAGTGGACCTAGGGATGTTTAGGAGTGTGGAAGTCTCGCGTACAGACAAGTGACACCCAATCACCAGAGCACGTTCGAAGTTTGTGAGTTCCGCGGAGCGCCCCATTCTGCCCTCTCACGAAGTCTAATGACTACTGAGGTCGCTCGGTGATATGGAGTACCTGTCAGTAGGTGGCAGCACAATGCACATAATATGAAAAACTTATGTTTTGGGGGTGTTCGGATACTTTTGATCACATAGGCAAGAACATGCGTCGCTCCTCGTACTCAGAATTGATGGGGATAAAAGAACAACGAGAGTGATCACTCTCACCGAAACATGCCACAGTTTTGCAGAACTTCCATGATACGTTCCAAATGGTGGAAGGCATGAGGGAAGTTTCATTACTAACAAGATATGATCCTTTACTCAAATCGTAGCAACACAGAAAGGCTTTTTACTTCGTTACAAAGAAAATTTTCTAGTAGCATTCATATTTGTGAGATTTATTACTCACAGAGGTTGCTTTATATCCAAAATGAGCACGCTGAAAGTATCAATACGCAGGGTACTTCGGATGATGTATTCTACCTCCATCATCACGCAGTGAAATGAGGAAGACTGGGAGTTACAAACTGGAGAATTCTATTTGATGCTTCACCAAGAGAAAATAATTCACCGTCACTTAATATCACACTAGATTCAGGACCGATTTTGTTGCCTGAAATACTATCAACTTTAATTCGTTTCAGGATGTATCAAAAGGCCATTGCTGGTGATGGCACTCAAGGATTCTTAGAACTATCACTGAATGAAACAGACAGAGATCTAACGCTATTTTTCTGGTTTCCTGTCGAGAAGAAAGAAACTGAAACTTGGCAAACTACAAATGACGACGTCATTTATCGATTTACATGTTTACTATTTGGCCTCACACGCAGTCCATTTCTCCTATCTACAAAGTTGCTTGAATAGGGTACCAGGCTCAACGACACTTATCCTACTGCAGCAGAACTTATAGCTAACAAAGCACTTTCATGGACGACTTTGCCGCCAGCTACGAGGACGACAATACAGTCACATCTGTATACTGTCAGGTGACTGGTCTTTTGCAATAAAACTTCCAAAAGCAAAATGGGCTACAAGTGCTAATAAACTAAAGCGCGTATGAAAAACAGAAGGGCGATCAATTAAAGAACATACTACAGTCTTAGGCATTAACTGGGACAAGAAACGAGATTCAGTCCTCTTCGATCACCGTCTCATTACCAATAAATTACAAGATGGACCCGTAACTAGACGTCAACTACTGCACACGACAGCGAAATTTTATGTCGCTCTTGGCATCTTTTGACCGATACCCATAACAGGAAAAATCCTCTTTCAGGATACATGGTGTACAGGCATACACTGGGATGAGATCTTACCTCCGTACTTAGTTCCCGATGGAAGTTTTGGACATCATAGCTCATTCATCTGCAATCAGTCGAAGTACCCATATGGCTAGGCTTGCACAGTCAAAAACCGCAAATTTCACAAATTCACATTTCTTGTGATGCCTCAGAAAGGTCATACAGAGCAGTGCTGTGCATTCAAACATCGGACACCAAAAATACGTTTGTCCGTTTGGTTGTGAGTAAAACCAGAGTTTCTCCTACCGAAAGGGTGCTTCCACGGCTTGAATTATTAAGTGGACTACTGGGTTCACGCCTTCCGAGATATTTCTGCCAGGCTTCCGGATTTGACATCGCGAACACAATAATGTGAAGCGATTCCGTGCTGGCATTTGGTTGGACACGAAGCGATCCAAATCGCTGGAATACGTATGTTGCTTTTAGAGTAACTGAAATCTATGAAATTTTAACTCAGTGGAGAGACTGCGCTACCGCAAACAGTCCTGCAGATTTATTATCACGAGGAACTTCGATAGAGAGATTACGATCTCCCAAACTATGGTGGTATGGGCCCTCATGGCTAACTCAGAAACTTGAAGCTTGTCTTCAACAACAAAGCTCTTGTGAGCCATTACCAGAGACACGGAAGAAATGCAAACTAGCCTTAGCTATTAGCGCATGGGTGCGTCCCACGGACGCATCAAAATACAGTTCTTATTGGAAACCGTTGCACCTAGTGGAATGGATTCTCCGTTTCATCCATGATGTTACACGTCCAGAAAAAATAAAGGGTAAATTCACTGCCCATGAACTAGAATCAGCAACACGAAACTGGATACGGATGGTCCAGCAGGAAAGCTTTCCAGCGGAGTACCATGCGCCTAAAAACAAGACCGAGTTTCCAGCGAAATCAAAGACAGAACGTTACAACTCGTTACTTCGGGACGGACTCTTACGACTTGGAGGACGACTTCTCTTTGAGGACTTGAATGGACTGGAAAAGCATCCACTACTCGTACAAGATTCTCGTCGATTTACGAAGTTACTTATTCGACCAACGCACAGACGCTTACACCACCTAGCACCTGCTACAGTATTAGGTGAATCATGGAATGAAAATTGGATTTTTAAGAGAAGCCAAACAGTAAAAGAAGTCATACATATGTGCCTCCCTTGTAAGATAGCCAGATGTGCCCGAGGATGTGAGAGAGAACGTCCTTTGCCACGCATTAAATTCACTATGTCGTTTGCAGTAACAAGCTTAGATTTCGCAGGACCGCTTTTCGTCAAACTCGGCAACTTGTTACGAAAATGTTATAGTTACTATTTGCATGTGCTACTGCAAGAGCTCTCCACATCGAACTCGCATCAGATACGAGCACAGATAAATTTATGATGGTCTTCATTTGGATTACTACAAGAAGAGGACTACCAGATACTATTTATTCGGATAACGCAAAAACGTTTCAGGCAGCAAACGCAGAACTGAAAGACGTTGTTCACTTCTTCAAAGACACAAGGTTAGCCAGCACTTCGCTTACCAAGGTGTATCTTGGAAATTTATTTTCCTACGGGGAGCTTGGTGGGGAGGCTGGTGGGATCGCATAATAGGAACTACGAAACGTTGCCTCCGGAAGATTCTGGGAAAATAGCTAGTAGATGAAGAAACACTTAGAACTTCATTAGTAGAAATAAAAGCCGGCAACAACTCACGACCAATAGTACATGGAATCAGATTCACTGACACCAAACCATTTCTTGTCGGGAGAACGGTTAACTATAATACTACGAGAAAAATTGCAAAATGATTTTAAGAAAATATGGAAGAAAGAATATTTGTTAGAGTTAAGAAACTTTCATGAAGTATAGCGTCCTAACAAGAAACCAGTTAAATGTAGAGAGGGAGACGTTGTGCTCTTACAAGACGATAAGCAACCAAGGCATATGTGGAAGAGAGCCCACTTTGTGGAAACAGGAAACAAAAGCAGGGAGAGATGGAAAGGTGCAGTCCTTAATTCTTCAAACCCCGGATGGAAGAAATATTACTCGGCCGGTGCAGCTGATCGTCCCAATGAAGATCGACAAGGGTGGGGAAGATGATGAGGGTTAAATAAATACTCTGTTTGCAGTGCAATAATCTTTCTATTATACAGGGTGTATCATAAAGAATTATCCGATTTGGCACGTCCATATTTCTGAAACTAATAAACATATACAATGAATTTTGTTTTTTGATGAACGGGAAACGCAAAAATTTATTTTTCATACCTTTTCATAGGTGTTCAATATGCTCCCCTTAAGATGCATAGCATATGTCACTGCGGTATTCAAATTGTTCCCACACTGCAGCGAGCATGTCTTGAGTTACAGTTTCCACAACTGCTGTTATGCATGTCTCAGTTCATTCAGTGTTGTTGGTAACGGAGGCACATAAACAGAATCTTTTATAAACTCCCACAAGGAACAATCACATGCAGTCAGGTCCGGTGACCTTGGAGGCCAGTAATGCAAGGCTGAATCATTTGGTCCAGTGCGACTGATCCATCGTTCAGTAATCCTTTGATTTAAAAATCCCCACACTTCCAGATGCCAGTGTGTGCCCCATCCTGTTGGTAAATGAAGTCGTTCGAATCAGTCTCCAACTGTGGGAAAACAAAGTTGTCAAACTTGGCTGATGCGTTCGACGTCTGTGTCAGACACTCGGGGACGGCCCGGCGATTTGCGTCTACACAAACAACCTGTTTCACAGAATTGTTGATGCCATCGTCTGATGCTCTGCGCTGTAGGAGGATCCGCACAGTACCTAGTACGAAAGTCACGCTGAACAGGTACTACTGACCACCACTGCGCAAAACGTACAACACGAAACGCTTTCTGTTGTCCCGACACCATTTTTACTAGAAGTTGGAGCACACTGCTGCTACCTAGTGGGAACCATGTAAAACTCGAGAATTTTGCTCTGTCGAACAGTACGTTGTTCACGCGCGTATCTCAAATAACATAATAGCTATGGTTTTTTTTTAAATAGGATGATTCTTTTTGATACACCTTGTATATCTCTGACTAGTAACGCAAATTAAGCTGTAAGAAAGAGATATGTTGTCCTGTCAGTTGTTATACGATGCGCAAAGACCTTGCATGCTCAGCACTTAACGGTGAAGTGGGTCGTATCTCAATTCTGTGAATTACAGTTATTGGGATCCTAAGAGTTTTACATCATTGCACACTAAAAATCACAAAAAAGAAAACTAGGTGTTACGTTACAACAATTGTTATTCTCAAGATGCAGATACCGCATGAAAGTTACTGCTGCATGAAAGTTACTACAAGCATCGATATACAAAGTAAAGTGTTTGTTTATGTGTCACAATTTTAACCAACATACGGTATATGGTTCAAATGGCTCTGAGCACTTTGGGACTTAACAGCTGAGATCATCAGTCCCCTAGAACTTAGAACTACTTAAACCTAACTAACCTAAGGACATCACACACATCCATGCCCGAGGCAGGATTCGAAACTGCGACCGTAACGGTCGCCCGGATCCAGACTGAAGAGCCTAGAACCTCTCGACCACTCCGGCCGGCCATACGGTATAATAATAAAAGACAACCCCAGTTGTGAAGGTGGAGGTAGGGATGGGAAAGTAATAGGTAGACATAGCTGTCGAACGGCATGAGCAACATCAGACGCACTTTTCATACACAGTACATGGATTACTATTAAGAAAAGTATACTGCTGAGATTGGGGGCGGAGGTAGCGTTTGGAGGAGGTCACATAGCATAGCTCAGTAACGCTTGGATCAGAATCAGCCAAACTTGGTACAGATATGGCTTACTATCCACTAAAAAATATCGTGTAAGACAGCCCAAGCTCCGCTTAGGAGGAGGAGGAGCTTAGTGTTTAACGTCCCGTCGACAACGAGGTCATTAGAGACGGAGCGCAAGCTCGAGTGAGTGAAGGATGGGGAAGGAAATCGGCCGTGCCCTTTCAAAGCAACCATCCCGGCATTTGCCTGAAGCGATCTAGGGAAATCACGGAAAACCTAAATCAGGATGGCCGGAGACGGGATTGAACCGTCGTCCTCCCGAATGCGAGTCCAGTGTGCTAACCCTCCGCTTAGAGTGCAGGAAAGAGGGAGAGGAGATGACATATGAAACTAATTGAAAACGACCGATATTTTTCGTTCCTATAAGGGTGACTGATTATAGTCTCGGTGGCAAATTGCCCGTGGGAGTGTGATTAGCATTACAGTAGGACGATTTTTAAAAATAATCGAAAAGCACGAAAATTAATGTCAAATCGCCAATTTTCGGTGTCTCATATGTGATAGTGCAAATATCATTTTTCACCTAGTGTTTCATATCAGAGAAGGAGAAGGAGTGACTCAGAAATAATAAAAAGACAACCATTATTAGTGTCGAAATAATAATACTTAGGTTGTTAGACTGATTGCTGAAAGTCCTGATGGTATTTTACGCATAGGACTGGGTGTGGATTTGGGGAACGAGATGAGGGTGACATGACACATTAATAGTGAGCTGCGTGAAATTTCAACCAGTCTTGGATAACGTTGGGTAATCATCTAGCAACTAATAATACACACCGTGACGTGGTCTATCACTCCCAACACACAATGTGCACAGATTCTGGTTGTTGCGTACGAGTGCCGAGGACAGCAGCAGCTGGTCATAACTGCTCAGTCAGTTCCGAACATTTTCGTAACTACGTTGTCATTCAGTTACATCTTTTAACAAGCGCTAATTAAACAATTTCAAAATATGAAATTTTTATATTACTTCCAGTATTAGCTTTCCCACTCGTAAAACTACCTTCATAAGAATGGTAACATGTATGTTTCTATCTCGAGTATGTAGTACTCCCATTACTTACTAGCTGACTCGTCAGTATGTACTGAAGTGATACAAGTCATGGGATAGCTATATACATGCCTTGGCGGAGCTGTCATTTGTACTCTCATTCACGTGAAAAGGTTTCCGACGCAAATACGGCTGCACGACGAGAATTAACAAGCTTTGAACGCGGAATGGTAGTTGGAGCTAGACGCAGGAGACATTCCATTTCGGCAATCGTTATGGAATTCAATATTCCGAGATCCAGAGTGTCAAGACTGTGACAAGAATAGCATATTTTAGGCATTCCCTCTCACCACGGACAACACAGTGGCTGACGGCCTTCATTTAACGACTCAGAGCAGCGCCGTTTGCGTAGGGCCGTCAGTCCTAACAGACATGCAACACCGCGTGATATAAATGCAGAAATCAACGTGGGACGTACGACGAACATATTCATTAGGACAGTGCGGCGAATTCTGGCGTTAATGACCTTTGGCAGCAGACGACCGACACGAGTTCCTTTGCTAACGAGACATCACCTGAAGCGCCTATCTTGGGTTTGTGACCGTGTCGGTTGGATCCGAGACTACTGAAAAACCGTGGCCTCGTCAGGTGAGTCCCGATTTCAGTTAGGAAGAGCTGATTGCAGGGTTCGAGTGTGGCGCAGATCCCACGGAAGCCGTGGACCCAAGTTGTCAACAAGGCACTGTGAAGCTGGTGGTGGCTTCTTAATTGTGTGACTGCGTTTACATGGAATGGACTGGGTCGTCTGGTTCAACTGAATCGATCATTGACTGGAAATTTTAATGTTCGGGTATTTGGAGACCACTTGCAGCTATCAATGGAGTTCATGGTCCGAACAACGATGAAATTTATGTAGTTGACAATGCGCCATGTCACCGGGCCAAAATCGTTCGCGACTGGTTTGAAGAACATTCTGGACAATTCGAGTTAATAATTTGGCCACCCACCCAGATCACCCGACATGAATCCCATCGAACATTTATGAGACGTAATCGAGAGGTCAGTTCGTGCTCAAAATCCTGCACCGACAACACTTTCGAGGTGAAATGAAATGAAACGAGCGTGTGGCATTGTTGGCCGGGAGGCCCCATCCGGGGGAGTTCGGCCGCCTAGTCCAAGTCTTAACTGCAGTCGACGCCATTTTGGGTGACTTGCGTGCCGGTGATGAGGATGATATGATGATGAGGACAACATAACACCCATTCCACGAGCGGAGAAAATCTCCAACCTGGCCGGGAATCGAACACGGGCCCACGGCAGGGTACGCAAGCACGTTACCACGCAGTTAATCAGACGGACACTTTCGCAATTATGAACGGCTATAGCGGTAGAACGACTCAGTATTTCTGCAGGAGACTTCCAACGACTTGCTGAGTCCACGCCACGCCGAGCTGCTGCACTATGCTGCGCAAAAGGAGGTCCGACACGATACGACATATCCCCTGATTTTTGTCACCTCCGCGTACTTAGTACACTGGCTGATTGCTTCTGACTCACACCAGACTGTGCCTTATCTAATGCTTAGACGCTGAGAAACCACAGGCTAAACCACAGCATTAGCAGTTGGCCCCGTACAGCAAGCAACGCAAGCTGCGGGGCTGCCAGCGTCTATAACATATTCGTCAGCCAATGTACTGTAAGGTGCCAGGACATGGGCACTAACACGTTAGCTTACCAACATTAGTTTTAATAGTAAAGGGACTGGAAAGGGCATCAGATCATGACTCTATTGCCGGCCGCGGTGGCCGAGCGGTTCTAGGCGCTTCAGTCCGGAACCGCACGACTGCTACATCGCAGGTTCGAATCCTGCCTCGGGCATGGATGTGTGTGATGTCCTTAGGTTGATTAGGTTTAAGTAGTTCTAAGTTCTAGGGGACTGATGACCTCAGATGTCAAGTCCCATAGTGCTCGGAGCCATTTGAACCATGACTCTATTGAATTATGATAAATATGAGGCACTCTCGAGCAGTATTGCCTGCATGTCTGCATGATTGAGCCACTAACTTAAAGTGTTGGTGAAAAGTGTCGGAAATGGAGAATTATAAAGTCTGCAGCTGGCCGTAGCTCGCCGGACCGCCGTGGGCGGCAGGTAGCAGTCACCATAAGCGCGGGACAATGCGGCGCTTTTGGGGATAGCCCAGCATCCAGAGCCACCTGTGCTGGGCAACACATGGCGAAGACGGGAATTTCGTTTGCCTAGGGGCGTTATGACCTACTCGATCATTGGGTAGATCTCAGAAATGCCGTTGGAGGGATTTCGGCGATGATAGAGCGTCCGACATTGGCCGAAACTGAGTATTCTTCCGCCGCGTTTTCGTACGCCTGGGAGACGGGAGAATTGTGGAGAGAGGGTCTTCGCCTTCAGCCCTCGAGCGGTACGGACTTGGAGACGCCGTCTGGGCCATCGTCTTCGAAGGGAGATATACGGTCTGTATCGCAGCACTGCACCAACGCGTGTTCCGTGCAGAGTTCTGCGGTTATAGCTCTTTGTGTGCTCAGAAGCGAGATTTTCACCAACGCTTAACCAATTCCAACAACTTACCTATTATTCTCGATCTAGAAGTTATCCTTGCGAGGTGCCGAGTATTTACCAACGCAGCTGCCGGTAATAGGGGCGCCTTATTGCAAATTGTTAATGTGCCATTCTCAGGAGTGTGTGGGTGGACAAAGAAATTCACATTTTTTTTGTAAATTTTGTCAGTTGTGGGGGATATCAAATTAAAATGCCAATACTACAGTCGAATTATCGACTTCATTGTGCCGGTCGGAGTGGCCGAGCGGTTCTAGGCGCTACTGTCTGGAACCGCGCGATCGCTACGGTCGCAGGTTCGAATCCTGCCTCGGGCATGGATGTGTGTGACGTCCTTAGGTTAGTTAGGTTTAAGTAGTTCTAAGTTCTAGGGGACTGATGACCTCAGAAGTTAAGTCCCATAATGCTCAGAGCCATTTGAACCATTTTTTTTTTTTTTTTTTTTTTTACTTCATTGTAGCTAACATTTAACCTGTCCCAGTAAGCTTTATATGTACTCTAGTCACGGCACAGCTTGCCCAGACGGGAAGGAAAGAAGGTTTGCGGTCTTCTATGTCAGCGACGGACAAATAAGCTTACAGTACGACACGCTGATGTGAGAACTAGCTCGCCACCGAAGACCTTAATTTGCCTTTTAAAGTCTGAAATTTTTCTCAGTAGTGGATAAAGCAATGGCACACAAGACAAGAGTCCATCCAATACACAGCTTCGAACCATCGACACAACAGATCCACAACCGTTGCAGCTCTGACCATCCACCAATATTGTGGACGAAGTTGTTACGAATAACCTCATGCTGTGGTCACACTGCCTGCTCAGTACAAATTAATTGAGTCTTGTTGTCATCTTCTACCCACGTGTCCATTGTCGGAACAGCATGCCCTGTACGAGTCAAAACGTCGAGAGTATGACGGAGTCCAAACATTCTGCACAGTACAAATTCACTCGCTTGTCTTTGAACTTCACGCGGCATACTGATATTTGTCACGTTTCCGCCTCTTTCTTAAACCGTTCACTGACTAAAATTTCTGATTACGCAGGAGCGAGTGGCTTCAGGCTTAGGTGAATATCTCTACAGTCTTAATTATGTATTCCTGGTACTCTCCTACATGTCATTTGAATTTCGATTAATTTTTTCAGGATGTTGTAATTTTCTCAACTATTAGCGTATTTTGTACTATGTTGGTGCATAAGTCCGCAACGTTTTTGTGTTGCTTCTTGGAATACGGATGCTAAGGGTTTATTTATCGATTGTCTTTCTTCATTTGTAGAAGAAAGAGTTTACATATTGTCATTTTGTCATTTGCAAATAGTGAGTGGAACTGTGGACGCTAGAAAGTGGACAAATCGGAACATTTCCGATATATTCTTATGTTTGAATTCAATAGAGGGGTGACAGCAGAGAGGCAGCCAGAAAGGTTTGCGCCGTGTATGAGGATAATGCCATTGGGCAGAACAAAGCAAGAAAATGGTTTTCTCGTTTTAAGGGGGATCGTTTTGATGTTAGTGACTCCACGTTCAGGAAGACCTTCGGTGTTTGATGAAAATCGTCTACATCTACATATACGCTCCGCTAGCCACCAAGCGGTGAGTGGCGGAGGGTACAATTCGCGTCTAAGTCATATTCCTCTCCCCCCTCCCCCTCTGTTCCACTCGTGGATCGCGCGAGGGAAAAAAGACTGTCTGAACTCCTCAGTACGAGCTCTTATTTCCCTTATCATTGGATAATGATCATTACGTGATTTGAAAGTTGGTGGTAATAATATATGCTCTACATCCTCGGTGAAGATTGGATTTCGGAATTTAGTGAGTAGCCCCTTCTGTTTAGCGCGTCATCTATCTGCAAGCGTATCCCACTTCAAACTTTCTATGAGATTTGTAACGCTCTCACGATGGCTACATGTACTAGTCACGAATCTTGCCCCTCTTCTTTGGACCTTCTCAATCTCTTGAATCAGACCCAACTGGTAAGGGTCCCATACAGACGAACAATACTCTAAGACTGGACGAACTAACGTTTATTAAGCTATTTCCTTTGTTGAAGGACTGCATCGCTTCAGGATTCTACCAATAAACCGCAATCTAGAGTTCGCCCTACCTGTTACTTGTGTAATCTGATCATTCCATTTGAGATTATTTCGAGTAGTCACACCCAGATACTTGACTGATGTTACCGCTTCCAAAGACTCATCATTTATTTTGTACTCGTACATTAATGGCGATTTTCGCCTTGTTATACGCAGTAGGTTACACTTACTAATATTGAGAGATAACTGCCAGTCATTACACCACGCATTAATTTTCTGCAAATCCTCATTCATTTGTTCACAACTTTCGTGTGATATTACTTTCCTGTAGACTACAGCATCATCGGCAAACAGTCTAATGTCGCTGTCAATACCATCAACCAGATCGTTTATGTAAATCGTAAAAAGCAGAGGACCTGTTACGCTGCCCTGGGGCACACCTGAAGTCACTCTTGTTTCTGTTGAAGTTACCCCGTTCAGGACGACATACTGCTCCCTGTCTGTTAGGAAACTTTCTATCCAACGGCATATGTCATTGGATAGACCGTAAGCGCGCACTTTTTGTAGCAAGCGACAGTGCGGAACTGAAGACATTAATCCACAATGATACACGTCAGCGCACTCGAGAACTGGCAAATGTGATGAACTGTGATCCTCACACCATCGTACGACATTTGCACGTAATGGGGAAGGTTAAAAAATCTGGTGTATGGATACCGCATGCTACAGGCCAAAATCACAAAACTCAGCAGGTGACCATACGTGCATCTCTGCTTGCAAGTCTTCAATTAGCTCGTGAACAACACCGACCATTCCTATTACGTATCGTTAGTGGTGACGAGAAAAGGTGTCTTTATGCAAATATAAGGTAAAGAAAGGAATGGTTGAGTCCAAACAAAGCAGCAACTCCTCGTACAAAGACCTGTGCGCATCCACAAAAGATAACCTAATGCATCCGGTGGAACAGCAACGGTGTGGTGCATTTGCTTCCTCGACTTTTAACCATCAGGGGCGAGCTGACATTTATTGTGAACAACTGAGATGTCTTGCAGACGCAGTCTAAGAACAACGACCAGGAAGACTGCGTGACGTGACGCTACTGCATGACAAGGCCCGCCAGCATTCCCCTAGACAAAAAACGCTGTACAGAGGTTGGATTGGGAAGTCATTGCGCACCCTCCTTATTCATCTGATCTTGTGCCCTCAGACTTTCATCTTCTCCGTTTTGTATCGAACAACTCTAAGGAATTTCCTTTCCGGATGAAAATGCGCTGCAAACATTGCTCGATGAGTTTTTCACCTACAGTCGCAGAATCGAAATGTTACCCCAGCGTAAGCAGACTGTTGTAAATAGTGAAGGAGAATATATTATTGGTGACTATAGTCTCTGTTGTGTGTGTTCTATTTACTAAATATATAGAGAACCACTACGAAATTATACACCAATCCAATAATATTGTGTAGCAACGCTGCTTAATTAACACAATAGCGTACTGCTTTATGTTTCCCAGAGTTACTGCACTTTTCGTGTTTTGTGAGCACGACCCACCGTTACAGCTTTGTTTCTGCCAGCACTTCTCTCCCTCTTTCTCAATTTTCCGGAAACTATCCCGCGTTGTTTGCAGGGCTAGTACTCCTGGAAGAAAGAATATTGCGGAGAATTGGCTTAGCCACAGCTTAGGAGACTGATTCCAGAATAAATCTTGGACTCTGCAGCCGAGTGCGTTCTGTTTTGAAACGGAACATGATCCTTAATGTTTTAAACATTCAGGAATTTTCAGCATCATACTGTAATATGTTATGTTGTGTGGGAATAATTACCTGCAAGCAACTCGTGTTATCATATTCTTCTGCATCTTGAGTGTCAGCGATACCACAAGACGTTGTACTCTGTTTACTGTCGACTTTATGATGATGTCAGAGTCAATCCTGCGATGTTATGTATCTGTTACGTAGCCGGTAGCTTCCCGATAAGAAGATCGAGACACAGGCAGCAGCTATCTTGTCGGCTTTGAAGTGGAGAACAACGGCCAAAATCCGAACTGGCATTAAAAACTGTACATGGAAACACACAGAAAAGAATTTTTTTCTGTTTGATAGAAAAGCAAATGGATACACAATTCGACGAGCGCCCTAAGATCATAGATGCAAGTTGCTTGTGATAATTCGCTTACTAGCCTTAGAATAAGAAAGATAAGGGTTTAACATTCATTAGGTAAAGAGGTTCTGATCTTCTTCACGGGTTTGCAGCCGGATCATCTCGTCGTCCAAACACAATATTTCAGCGGACCAGCTGGCCGCCATCTTCAGGTGAGTTAATGCTAGTGCACTGCCTCGCCGGAACTGAATTCCAGCCACAACGACGGAAAACTTTATACACCACGGACAGAGCACCGCGCGTGCGTGAGATGGTGTGCAGCGCCTCCTGGGGGCAAGTAGACACGTAGCGTCGGTGGGAGAAGACGGCAGAACCGATAAATCGCAACAGCACTAGATGGAAGAATCCAATGATCGAAAAGAAGACCGTTGTTGTTTAATGTCGGACAAAATCGGATTCCATATCTTATTTAGAGGAAAACCTTTATCCCTGCTAATAATATTACTGGATAATCTACTTTCAATGGATTCCTTAAGAACACATTCCCAATAGCGAGAAGCAGGAGAGGTAATTGTGTCTTGTCATACATCATCCTGTGTCCTTCGTTAAGGCATTGTTCCGCCACTGCCGACTTCTCAAGCTGGAACAACCGAGTGTGCCGATGATGTTCCACGCACCGGTCCTGAATAGTTCGAATAGTTTGACCAATATATTTCTTTCTACAGTGACACGGAATTTCATAAACCCCGGGCTTCCACATGCCCAAATTATCTTTAACTGAGCCAAGAAGGGCTCTAGTCTTGGCCACCGGCGTAAAAACACTTTTAATATTATATTTTCATAAAATTCTTGAAATTTTGGATGATATACTTCCCGCAAAAGGGTAAATAAGCAACAGCTTCAAAAGTATCCTCTACTGGCTCGCCTGACGGACCAAACTGAAGAGCACGGCATATTTGTTGTTCCGTATATCTATTCTGTTTAAAAACAATCTTCAAATGATCAAATTCTTCTTTCAGATGTTCTTCGTCAGAAATGGCATAAGCTCTTTTGACCAGAGTCCGCAAAACTCCACTACGTTCGTGTGGTGGATGACAGCTGGTCGCATGTAGATAGCGGTCAGTATGAGTGGGTTTCCTATACACACTATGTCCAAAACAATTTCCATAGTAAATTTAATACTTGGGTGTAGACAATTAAAATGATCTAAAAAACGATTCAGAGCATCAATTCCATGTGGCCAAACCATAAAAATGTCATCAACGTATCTCAAAAAACACTTTGGTTTAAGAAACGAAGTTTTGAGTGCCATGTCCTCAAAGTCTTCCATAAAAAGGTTGGCGACTATGGGGGAGAGTGGACTCCCCATAGCCAGCCCGTCAGTTTGCTCTAAATATAGATCATTAAAAAGAAAATACGTTGAAGTCAACGCATGACGACATACCTTGGTAGTTTCTTCATCTAATTTCTCACCGATAAGTAACAGGGTCTCTTCAAGAGGAACCTGAGTGAAGAGAGTAATAACATCAAAGCTAACGAGCGAGTCAGAAGGACCACAGTACAAACATTTTAATCGTCGAATAAAGTCGGATGAATTTGATATGTGTTGTTCACATTTTCCCACATATGGCCTGACGACTGAAGCTAAATATTTGGCCAAATTATAGGTACGGGCGCCCAAGTTGCTGACAATGGGACGCAGAGGAATACCACTCTTATGAATTTTGGTAAACCATACAATCTTGGAGGAACCGCCGCACCAGGATGAAGGTTCTTGATGACATCACTAAGTAAGGATCTCTTCTTTAAAAGTGAGAGAGTCTTCCGTTTTATACAATCCGTGGGATCATTTTTGATTTTCCGATAGGCCGATTCCTCCAACAAAAGATCCATTTTGGCGACATAATCCTAACGTGAGAGAATAACCGTGGCATTACCCTTATCAGCCGGAAGAATTATTAGAACCCGATTTTCTCTCAGAGACCGAATAGCAGCCCTTTCACAAGATGGTATATTATTCCGTGGAGCGGGAACTCGACGAAGTTTATAGGCAACCTCTTGCCTGATCTCTTCTATCCTGTTCTCAGGAGGCGGGCCACAGCACGATCCGGCTGCAAACCCGTGAAGAATATCAGAAGTTATTACGCCGGGAAAGTCTACGAAATCACAGGTAAAGAGGTTATTAGAGACGGGGAAGCAAGTTTGCCGTACGCTTTTAAAACAAACCATCCCGGAATTTGGCTTACGCGACGTAGGGCAGGGATCTAAGGCTTGCTCCTTTCGAATGAGAGTCCAGTTCTCTAATCATTGGATCTTCTTGTTCGATTTAAAACTTACAAAAGATTCCAGTTATGTTCGTGTCAGCATTCGTGGTGAGGATGTGAATAATACCTACTCGTGCCTGAACTACACATCCTATCCGAATGGACAGGTTGAAAGCGAGCCTAGTGCTCGTTTCCATGGAGTAAGTCTCACTTAAGTTTATGTGTTGATTAGTAATTAAATCAATTTAGACTGGACTAAATCACTGAGATATTATCTCTGACTAGCATTTGATCAAATTTAGAATAAAACTTTGGTATTGACACCAAATAAAAGATTAAGAGCCAAATAGTCAAAACAGGTGTATGTGAGGGAGCCAAAGTCAGACGGGTTTCACAAGTAACGTTAACAACAAAATTTAAAAGTCATTTAATATTTAGTCACGAATAAAATCACAAGTAACTTCAATTGCTAATAATAATGATCGAAGGAATGCTTGAAATTGTTTTTATAACACGGTAACTATTTCAGTGACTCTGTTGGTATGCAGGATTCGTCTCATCTATATGCAGAAGCACATTCATCCCAGAATACATACACAAAAAAGAAGAGAACGTAAGGATAAATGTACACACAAGATTAAAGCACGCTGGACCAGAGAAACGCAAGCCTTACTGATCGACTGCGTGGTTAGTAGCTCGCTTAGAAATTCTCTATCTCGGAGGTGCGACAATATATGGAAATACATAAGATGATAGCAAATTGTTATACCATTCAAAATTCAAGTTGAGCAACACGCTTGAGTGAATAATAACGTTGAGATGAAATATCTCTACGTAGCGTGAAGGTACTTGGTCTCGTTCAGCTAACAACCAAGAAGAAGCTGCAAGCTCACGAAATGAATTTAAAATTGTGACACTGAAAAAGAATTCTAACACGACAAACACAAACACACACACTTACAGCGAGACAAAAGTTGTACTAAGTACTCTCTTATCAAAAAATGGCTCTGAGCACTATGCGACTTAACTTCTGAGGTCATTAGTCGCCTAGAACTTAGAACTAATTAAACCTAACTAACCTAAGGACATCACACACACCCATGCCCGAGGCAGGATTCGAACCTGCGACCGTAGCGGTCGCTCGGTTCCAGACTGTAGCGCCTAGAACCGCACGGCCACTCAAGCCGGCACTCTCTTATCACCATGCAGGCATAGGACAGAGACTCACTTAAATAATTAAAATATTAATAAGCATAGTCATTGCCCCTCAACTGAAATAGATACGCCGGTACGATTTACATGGCTATACTGCTTACAGAGAGGCTACTCAAACTCTGAAAATTTCAGGTATGGGCAGCAAGAAGGAATAGTATTCACATAATAAACATACTTTGAAATATTAAGTATTTTCAAATTTGTGATTTATAAAACACACTAAAATCAAAATCCAATGCTAGGTTAAAAACACAGAGTTCCCTGAGATTTTATGAAATTTCTAAAATTTCCTGAGATTTCCCTGGTTTTCCAGGTAAAATGTAATTCTCTGAGAATTACAGGTTTTCCAGAAAAATAGCCACCCTGTGCTAAGAAACTTATTAGCATCTCAACTTGGAGCAAATTCTTACACATTCCAAATACTTAAACTTAAGCAACAAAGAGAAGAGATGAAAGTCCGATACAGCTATCAACAGTGCAACGAGAGACGCTAAGACGGAATAGATATGAAATCAGACGGAGAACTTGACCGCGTGAAAAAGAAGGACGAGGCCGAGCGGTTCTAGGCGCTTCAGTCCAGAACCGCGCTGCTGCTACGGTCGCAGGTTCGAATCCTGCCTGGGACATGGATGTGTGTGATGGTCCTTAGGTTAAGTTAGGTTTAAGTAGTTCTAAGTCTAGGGGACTGATGACCTCAGATGTTAAGTCCCATACTGCTTAGAGCCATTTCAACCATTTTTTGGGGACGCTTTAGTGAGGTGCCTGAATGTCTGTGGAGGAATAGCAGCGGATGTTTTCTTAAAAAGCGAAATCATAGACGCTAGTGATATTGGACGCTTGAGCGAAATCGAAGTTCCAACTCATCCCAAAGCTGTTCCATAATAATCATGCTGATACGAACACACATCGAGTCCTTAGTCTTCCTCAGTTGTACGCAGTACACAATATTGTGAAACGTGTTCGTATCCTTCCTCATTTAGGATTTTCTTAAGCGCTTTAGGGGGACCACATCCTAACTACCCATGCCATAACATCACTTCTCTGTTAGCACTACACATTATGACAGATATGATTGTCCAGGCATTCGCAAGCCCCAAACCCATCGTTTGCCATACGGTACAGTGTGAGTCATCACACCAAATAATTCGTTTCCAGTCGTCTACTATCCAGTAACGTTCCTTTATAGACCTCATGAAGCTTCACTTACCATCGAATACATAGATGTGTGGCTGATAAGGAGCTGATCGACCATTGTACAACATTCGTTTTAGTCGCGGCGCACGATCATTGTGCTCTCTGTTTCCGACCACACGAGTAATTGTTTACGCTGATTTTACGCTGTATGTTTACAGTCACCATTCGCAATGCTCGGCGGTTCCTTACCTTGTTTTACTTGTGCTTGTTCCTTCGCGTTCCCAATACAAAATCACATCGCAAACTGTCGAAATGAGCAGCCCTGTAAGGGTTGAAACGTCTCTGATGAATCTGTTACTCAGGTGACGTCTAATGACTAGCCGATGTTCGCAGTCACTGACCTCCCCTGGCCGACTCATTCTGTGTTACTGCTTCCCTACTGGCAACGCCTTTTATATTGCGGGTTCCTACCCTCGTGACAACTAGGGTCGATTACGCATTATTTCCGGATACTTTTGATTAGATGGTGTATATTCGACCCTTCTTCAAAGGTCAGATACAGGTAACAGCAAATTCCCTCTAGCCGGCCGCTGTCTCCGAACGGTTCTAGGCG
This sequence comes from Schistocerca americana, assembly GCF_021461395.2. Classification (NCBI taxonomy): domain Eukaryota; kingdom Metazoa; phylum Arthropoda; class Insecta; order Orthoptera; family Acrididae; genus Schistocerca; species Schistocerca americana. The sequence goes on along the minus strand of NC_060120.1, from coordinate 657,194,385 downwards.
CTTCAGTCCGCAACCTTGCGACCGCTGCGGTTGCAGGTTCGAATCCTGCCTCGGGCATGGATGCGTGTGATGTCCTTAGGTTAGTTAGGTTTAAGTAGTTCTAAGTTCTAGGGGACTGATGACCTCAGATGTTAGGTCCCATAGTGCTCAGAGCCATTTAAACCATTTGAAATTCCCTCTACCAGTGTCGCGGAGGGCAAATACTCCTGCAGAACGATTTTCGCCTCTTGCTGTTCCACTCGCGGGCAGCACGGTGAAAGGGTGTGTTCATTACGCGAGTTTCACACAATCGGTACTTGTTGCATGCGAGTTTTTCGATCTCCAAAAAACGTCGTCGTACCTAAGTACAAATAACGGTTTGTTTCATAACTCTACAGGATATGCTCATCAGACAGTAGATATCGGCGGCCGGTTGATGCCGCGTTTCTTGACTCAACGGAAGGTGTTCGATACATTTCCTCACTGAACAAGATACGAATGTACGGGTATCATACCAGTTTAGTGATTCGATTGACACTTTCCTAGTAAGAAGAGAAATTCAGGTGTAAAGGTAGCTTCAAATATGTGGTAGAGGCGCTTGCCCTGAGTACCTGGCTGTCCGGTTTTTTAGCGACGGACCTTGGTTTTTGAGAAAATCGATTTTGAAGTTCATTGCGCTATATGTATATCTGTAACATTAGATATGTTCCGAGTAAGTCAGCGTAGCGCAGCGGTAAAGGTTCACGGCTACCGCGCTGGAGGTACCGTGTTCGAATCCTGCTCGTGTACCTTTATTTTCCAAAATAGAGCGAATTTTTCAATTTCATTTCAAAGAATATCAATAAACAGTGTAATGTGTCCCAAATTATAAAGATATATTCATTTATTAATTTTTTTCAAATATTCATTCCATTTTTGGTTCGCATCATATACTCCCAATTCATCTTCTTTGCTGAAATCTATCAATTCATCATCAATAATGATCTGTCTTTCGACCAAGAGATCCTGTATTGCGATACATATCTCATCGCTAATTGCAACGGAATTGACAGAGATCACGCTAGGCGGTGTATTCGTACGAGATTCAGATCGCGGAGTAGATTTTCGACAGATTTAATGGCATTTGTGATTTCGCCTTTTGATTCTTCATTCAACTCCTCTACTTCTGGATCTTCTCCTGGCTGCACTACTGCAGAAACACTTGGTTCTTCCACTTCACAGAATTTTTCTAACACACGGCACGAGAGACTCTTTGCGAGCAACTGACGCTGTAGCTAGATGCGAAGTAAAGGAATGCAACTCGTATCCTCATTGGCCTAGGAGCTGGGGTTCCCGTTACGGCTAACGGTATTCAGGGGAGAGGGGACGATAATGGGTGGACATCGATTTCAGGTAATACAAGAAGTGACCGTTGTACGAACATTTGGAACTCCAACTGCGAACCACAAACGGAATGAATATTTAAAAAAATTAATAACTTAATACATCGTTATAATTTCGCACACCTTACACTGTTTGTTGATATTCTTTGAAATAAAATTGAAAAATTGGGTCGATTTTGAAAAAAAAAAATGTACAAGAGCAGGATTCGAACACGATACGTCCAGCGAGGTAGGCGTGACCCTTTACAGCTGCGCTACGTTGACTTGCTCGAAATCACTGTAATGTTACGGATATACAAATCGCGCAATGAACTTCAAAATTGATTTTCTCAAAAACCGAGGCCCGTCGCTAAAAAATCGGATAGCCAGGTACTCAGGCTCTGAGCACTATGGGACTTAACTTCTAAGGTCATCAGTCCCCTTAGAACTACTTAAACCTAACTAACCTAAGGACATCACACACTTCCATGCCCGAGGCACGATTCGAACCTACGACCGTAGCGGTCGCGCGGTTCCAGACTGAAGCGCTAGAACCGCTCGGCCATCCCGGCCGGCAAATACTCAGGGTAAGTGCCTCTACAACATATTTGAAGCGCATCAAAATTCGTGATTTACAGGATGGAGGGTCCCCTTGTTAGCGGATAACGTTGGAAGCGCATAGAGGTAATTCACAGAGGATACTGTTGCGTGTACAGATGTCGCAACCGTAAAAGACTCTAGCGAAATGCACGAAGACCTGCAGGTGACCGACAGTTCGTGCAGGGACTGGCAGTTGACTCGCAATATTAACAACTGTAACGTACTGGCGTATGAATAGAGGTAAAGACCCATAATAATTTGATTGCACGATTTCTGCACAATCACAGGAAACGGTCACATCCATTAAACGTGTGGGAGTACGCACACGAAACGGTTTAAAATGGAACGACAGCATAAAACCACTCGTTAGAAAAGCTAACGTCGAACTGAGATTCATTGCAAGAACATTCGGGAAATATAATCCACCCACGAAGATAGTAGCTTACAAAAGACCTCGTTTTACTGATATCTGGGTAGCCTATTACTCTGAACGGGCCCTTACCAGATGGAATTTATAGAGAAAGAGGAGATCAAATGAGAAGTAACGCATTTCGTCACAGGTTCGTTTAGTAAGTGCAAAACGTCGCGAAGATGCTCAGCCTAATCCTGTGGCCGACGGTAAAGAGAGACGTTGTGGCTCTGAGCACTACAGGACTTAACTTCTGAGGTCATCAGTCCCCTAGAACTTAGAACTACTTAAACCTAACGAACCTAAGGACATCACACACATCCATGGCCGAGGCAGAATTCGAACCCACGACCGTAGCGATTGCGCGGTTCCAGACTGTAGCGCGTAGAACCGCTCGGCCACCTCGGCCGGCAGAGAGACGTTGTGCACCACGGTGCTGTGCAATGTTAAAATTCTGGGAACGTCTATTCCTAGAACCCATTGCTTCCTCCTACATAAGCTCGCGAAAGATCCACGAACGTAGCAGCAGAGAGCTGACGCGGAGGCCAACCCACAGCCGCTCTTCTCGCGCACAATTCACGACTGCAGCAGGAGAGGGTGAAGTGATGGTGAGAGACAAAATTCCCTCCGGCTCACAATGTAAGGTAAGTTGTGGAGGACAGACACAGATGTAGGCGGAGACGTTAGTGATATAGGCCAGTACTTCTCCACATCTGTTCTGTGACAACCTTGTAGGATGGGACGACCCACAACGGCACATTCCGCGACACGTGACAGAAGTTGGTTAGCGACAGTCACGTACCTCACAGGCCGGTGAGCAGCGGAGACGGCCGGCTGGCGGGGCCTCTGGTGGGCGACTGTCGGCGAGAGCTGCGTCGCTTGCAGATAAGCGAGGCGATAACACAGCCCAGCACCGCACCTGTCGCGCCGCACCGCACCGTACAGTGCAGTGCTAACTCAGCGGGACCTTCACCGGACCGGCCCTCAGGCAGGCAGCCGACGCAGCAAGGCATATGCAGAGCTTTCGAAGCTGCGGGCCTATGGGGGTATCGTCTCAGTTGTGCGACTGGATTCGTGATTTCCTGTCAGGAAGGTCGCAGTTCGTAGTAATAGACGACAAAACATCGAGTAAAACTGAAGTGATATCAGGTGTTCCCCAGGGAAGCGTCCTGGGACCTCTGTTGTTCCTGATCTATATAAATGACCTGGGTGACAATCTGAGCAGTTCTCTTAGATTGTTCGCAGATGATGCTGTAATTTACCGTCTAGTAAGGTCACCCGAAGACCAGTATCAGTTGCAAAGTGATTTGGAAAAGATTGCTGTATAGTGTGGCAGGTGGAAGTTGACGCTAAATAACGAAAAGTGTGAGGTGATCCACATGAGTTCCAAAAGAAATCCGTTGGAATTCGATTACTCGATAAATAGTACAATTCTCAAGGCTGTCAATTCAACTAAGTACGTGGGTGTTAAAATTACGAACAACTTCAGTTGGAAAGACCACATAGATAATATTGTGGGCGAGCCAAAGGTTGCGTTTCATTGGCAGGACACTTAGAAGATGCGACAAGTCCACTAAAGAGACAGCTTACACTACACTCGTTCGTCCTCTGTTAGAATATTGCTCCGCGGTGTGGGATCCTTATCGGGTGGGATTGACGAAGGACATCGAAAGGGTCCAGAAAAGAGCAGCTCGTTTTGTATTATCACGTAATAGGGGAAAGAGTGTGGCAGATATGATACGCGAGTTGGGATGGAAGTCATTAAAGCAAAGACGTTTTTCGTCGCGGCGAGATCTATTTACGAAATTTCAGTCACCAACTTTCTCTTCCGAATGCGAAAATATATTGTTGAGCCCAACCTACATAGGTAGGAATGATCATCAAAATAAAATAAGAGAAATCAGAGCTCGAACAGAAAGGTTTAGGTGTTCGTTTTTCCCGCGCGCTGTTCGGGTGTGGAATGGTAGAGAGATAGTATGATTGTGGTTCGATGAACCCTCTGCCAAGCACTTAAATGTGAATTGCAGAGTAATCATGTAGATGTAGATTTCAAAAGAAAGAACAGGTTTCAGTTGTTTATTACAGACAAACTACGAAAGTTAAGAACACACTGCGGATGTCGCTGGAAAGAGGAAGGTTCAGAGCCTTAGCACAGCCGCGTTGTATGTTTGTAGCAACACGGTGACTACATCACGAGAGAAAATATTTTGTATGTTGGGAGTTGTGAGTAGGCAATCCGTTGTTCAAGTGCAACGTGCATTTCACGTCGATTCAACAAGAAGGCGTCACTGCACAAGCAGGTTTATGCCCGGCGCACAAAATTCTTGGAAGTTGGTTACACATGCAAAGGGAAGAGCACTGGTCGGCTACGCCACGTCTAATGAAAATATCGAGCGCATCCGACATGCGTTCACACGGAGTCCTCGGAAGTCTACAAGACGGGCAGGTCAGGAACTTCGACTTCCTGAAGCAACGGTGTGCCGCGTTCTGAAATGACGCCTGCATACGAAGCCTTACAAGTTGCAGTTACTGCAGCAGTTGCGTCCCGACGGCCGTAACAGAAGGTACGACTTTTGCATTTAAGTTCTCCAGGATATGGAACACGACACTTTTTTCGAATGACTCATCTATCGGGTAAAGTAAACTGCCATAATCTAAGAATCTGAGGGTCACAAAATCATGGCGTCGTCGTCCAACATCAACGAGACTCTCCAAAACTGAATCTGTTTTTCGCCGGTTCTGTTCACAAAGATTATGGACCTCTCTTTTTTACGGAGGAAACTCTGGCAGGAATATCATACCTGGCCATGCTTCAAAATTATGGTTGTTTCCTCAACTTCACGATGATTCCAATGATTTCATTTTTATACATGATGGCGTCCCCACCTCACTTCCGCATTGAGGTGCAGCATTATGTTAGCAACAGCATCCCACAGCTTTGGACTGGAAGAAATGACAACAACGCCTTGTTCATTTCTTTTGGCTTCCCAGGTCACTAGACCTCACCGCCTTGCGATTTTTTTTTTTCTGTGGTTGTACCTAAAAGACAGAGTCTTTGTCCCACTTATGGCAGCTACTCTGCAAGGACCGGGAAATCGAATTGTTGAAGCTGTCGATTCGATGAACAGGGTCCTGTTGCTTCACGCGTGGTATGAAATGGACTTCCTCGATGAACAGGGTCCTATTGCTTCATGTGTGGTATGAAATGGACTACCATTTCGATGTTTCTCGATCAATGCCTGCTGCTGATGTTGAGGGTATAGTATAGTGTGTGTGTAAACACAAAACTTTCAACCTTCATCTATTCAGTAACATGCGCAACGTGTTTCCATCTTTCATGTTTCTCTGCAATAAACAATTGAAACCTATTCTTTCTTTTTGAGCTGGCCGGGGTGGCCGAGCGGTTCTAGGCGCTACAGTCTCGTACCGCGTGACCACTACGGTCGCAGGTTCGAATCCTGCCTCGGGCATGGGTGTGTGTGATGTCCTTCGGTTAGTTAGGTTTAAGTAGTTCTAAGTTCTAGGGGACTGGTGACCTCAGAAGTTAAGTCCCATAGTGCTCAGAGTCATTTGAACCATTTTTTCTTTTTGAATCAGCCTGCGTATGTGTCTTGCAATTCATTTAAGAATCTGAAAAGTGTGTGAGTGTTTGTTTTCTAAAAGCATAGGCTACTCCCAAAAGTTGTGATAATGAAACCTTGTTACTTTCAAGATATGCAAAATCTATAGTCCTAATGTCCCCGGAGAAACAATTAGGAAACGCGATCTGACTCGTAAGTCGAATAGAAAATAGTCTCGCAACACACACAGACGTTCATAAATTTTGCGTAACGAAAGACAATGGACCTGCGTATCTAATATTTGTGTATTGCACAATGAGTGTACTGGTTCGTGCAGGCAATGCATTACGTTGAACATGTGTTTTCTGCTCATAGTGTCCAACTGTGCACTAAGGCTGTCTCCTCATATGCGTAAATGTAGTCTGGTGTTGCTGTGTCGTCTTCAGTCCGAAGACTGCTTTGATGCCATTCCCCACACTACGTTATCCAGTGCAAACCTCTTCATCTCCGAATAATTACTGCAACCTACATCCTTTTGAACCTGCTTACTGTATTCACCTTATGGTTCCTCACTACAATTTTTACCTCCCACACTTCCCTCCAATACTAAATTGGTGATCCCCGGTATCTCAGAATGCGTCCTACCAATAGATCCCTTCTTTTAGTCAAGCTGTATCACAAATTTCTTTTCTCCCGAATTCTTTTCAGTATCTGCTCACCAGATACGTAATCTACCCATCAAATACTTAGCATTCTGTAGCACTAAGCTTCTGTTCTCTTGTTGTCTGAACTCTTTACCGTCCATGTTTCACTTCCATACAAGGCTACAATCCAGACAAACACATCCAGAAAGACCTCCTGACACTTAAATATATATTCGATGTTAACAAATTTCTCTTCTTCATAAATGCTTTTTTTGCCATTACCAGTTTACATATTATATCCTCTTTACTTCGGCCATCATCGGTTATTTTACTGCCAAAATAGCAAAACTCATCTACTACTGTCTCGTTTCCTAATCTCTTAGCATCACCTTATTTAATTCGACTACATTCCATTATCCTTGTTTTCTTTTTGTTGATATTCGTTTTATATCCTTCTTTCAAGACACTGTCCATTCGTTCAACTGCTCTTCCAAGTCCTTTGCTGCCCCTGACACAGTTACAGTATCATCGGCAAACCTCGACGTTTTTATTTCTCATTCCTGAACTTTAATTTCTTCTTCATCTTTTTCTTTGGCTTGCTTTACTGCTCCCTCAGTATACAGATTCAATAACGTCGGGGTAGGCTACAACCCCGCTTCGCTCCCTTGTCAACGACCGCTTCCCTTCCATGCCCCTCGGGTTTTTTTTTGTAACTATCGTCCGGTTTCTGTACAAGTTATAAATAACTTTTGGCTCTCTGTTTTTTATCCTGCTACTTTCTGAATTTCGTAACAGCTTTCTCTAAGTCTGCAAACGCTAAAAAGTAGTCCCTTAACCTATCTTCGAAAGGAAATCATAGGGTCAGTATTATCTTAATTCTTCCTACATTTCTCCGTAATCCAAACTGATATTCCCCGAGATTGGCTTCTACCAGTTTTTCCATTCTTCTGTAAAGATTTCGTTTTAATAGTTTGCAACTACGACTTCTCACATTGATACTCCGGAAATATTTACACTTGCCAGCACATGGAATTTAAATTATTACACTCTTCTTAAAGTCCGAGGATATTCCGCCTGTCTCATACATCAAGTACATTAGCGCTGTAACAAATATAGAGAAGTTCGCTCGCAGAACCGTGGTTTAGGAGAGGGGCGGGGGAAGGGGAGCATGGTACTCGGTTCCTATTTGAGGTTGGAACATGGGGTATACGTTCCCGGTTTAGGCCGGACTAGCGGCCCATTTGTGTAGACATTCGGACATGTGTTTTATTTTATCTCTGTTACAGTATATTAAGCAAGAACAGACACCACGTATAATTAAGGAGATGGCGACCAATAATCCATACAGTGCAGATGCACATCAAGATCGAACTCTTACGTGATTCGCCGAAAAGTCGCGAGTAACGAGGCTAATGAGCAAGTGCAGCATATCAGTAGTGTGTGGTACAAGTTGAGAATTCAGGTCTGACAGGAGGCGTGCTAGAGTTGTCCGTGCAGGTGTGGTGAGCACTGTATCCAAACACTGCAGAGGTCAGTGCGTCTGCCTAGTAAACGGGAGACACGGGTTCGAATTCCGCTGGCACAGATTTTAAACTTGCCCCAGTAATGCTGACAACTAATGTCTTTAATTCCTTTGTATTAAACGACGAAGGACGAACCGGAGCCGGTGCCCAAGCGAACTGTGCAAATCGATTAATTCCTTTTGCTAAAACTATTACTCAGCAAATGGCACCATTTGCATGTGCTCTGTTCGGATTTTAAGTGCAAATAGAGCAAAAAACGCGTTTTTGCGGGAGATTTTTGGAGCGCGCCACTTCTATACTTTAAACTTTTACGAATCGGTTCAAACTTTGCACGAATATAGATAAATTGGTAAATTAAAAACGAATTTTTCCAGCCAAAAATCTTTATTCGTTGTCGAGCTAAATGTAATATGTAAAAATCATTCTTACGTGAATGAAATGCGCGGAAACGGTTTAAAGCGATTCAAATAACTAAAAAATGCATTCTTACCATGAAATTGAAAATTTGCTTTCACGAAGCTTCATCCCGGTTTTACGTGCAAAAAACACGTTTCTTGTGAGTTCCTTTATGCGCACAACCTACATGTTTCAAATCGGTTAAGATTTTGTATGAAGGTAGGCAAATACATATAACTGATGGTCATCCTTTTGTTTCATGGAAACTTTATCTATTGTTGCGGTATAAGCAACATGATACGAAAACAACAAAAAAACCTGTACCGGATCAGTCGTCGCCCGAGTTAACAAAACTCTACATCGTTTGCCAAGCTATGGCGATATAATGACAAAATTATGCTAGAGTAAAAGTTAGGAACTGCACTGAAAAATGCTATCACAGCACAAAAAAGGCAATATGTTCTGGGCAGAGTTAGGGATGTAACAGAAGACAGCTGGTTTTCGACTGTCTGGCAGCTTCAAAAACATTTAAATCAAAACCTTTTTGACATATTTGGGCTTTATTACTTCTAATGTGTTGACACACGCGCATCTTGCAATTTATAGGCTACAATCCGCGATCCTGTGCCCAAAATCCAGAATTACCCAGCAATAGTAATATACATATAACATCATATGGCTGAAGAGCAAACACGTAAAGACTAAAAAAGCTTTTTTTGGGAGGGGGGGGGGTTAAATTTCTGCGGATCGATTTGTTCCTGAGGGAAGACATGATGTATCACGTTACTGTACTTGACACGATACGTTGTACACTGAAGAGCCAAAGAAACTGGTACACATGCCTAATATCATTTAGGACCCCCGCGAGCGCGAAGAAGTGCCGCAACACTGACTAATGTCTGAAGTAGTGCTGAAGGGAATTGACACCATGAATCCTGCAGGGCTGTCCACAAAGCCGTAAGAGTCTTCTGAACAGCACGTTGCAAGGCATCCCAGAAATGCTCAATAATGTTCGTTTCTGGGGAGTTTGGTGGCCATCGGAAGTGTTTAAACTCAGAAGAGTGTTCCTGGATCAATTCTGGACGTGTGGAGTGACGCATTGTCTTGTTGGAATTGCCCAAGTATGTCGGAATGCACAATGGACATGAATGGATGCAGGTGATCAGACAAGATGCTTACGTATGTGTCACCTGTCAGAATCTAGACGTAACAGGGATGCTATTCATTCCAACTGCACACGTTCCACACCATTGCAGAGCCTCCACCAGCTTGGACAGTCCCTTCCTGACATGCAGGGTCCAAGGATTCATGAGGTTGTCTCCATATCCGTACACGTCCATCCGCTCGATATAATTTGAAACGAGACTGACCCGACCAGGCAACGTGTTTCCAGTCTTCAACAGTCCAATGTTGGTTCAAAAATGGTTCAAATGGCTCTGAGCACTATGGGACTTAACATCTTAGGTCATCAGTCCCCTAGAACGTAGAACTACTTAAACCTATCTAACCTAAGGACATCACACACATCCTGCGACCGTAGCAGTCCCGCGGTTCCGGACTGCAGCGCCTAGAACCGCACAGCCACCGCGGCCGGCCCAATGTTGGTGTTGACGGGCCCAGGCGAGGCGTAAATCTTTGTGTCGTGCAGTCATCAAGGGTACACGAGTGGGCCTTCGGCTCCGAAAGCCTAGATCGATGATGCTTCGTTGAATGGTTCGCATGCTGACACTTGTTGACGGCTGAGCATTGAAATCTGCAGCAGTTTGCGGAAGGGTTGCACTTATGTCACGTTGAACGATTCGCTTCAGCCGTCGTTGGTCCCGTTCTTGCAGGATCTTTTTCCGGCCGCAGTGATGTTGGATATTTGATGTTTTAGCGTATTCCTGATATTCACGGCACACTCGTGAAATGGTTGTACGGGAAAATCCCCACTTCATCGCTACCTCGGAGATACTGTGTCCCATAGTTCCTGCGCCGAATACAACAACACTTTCAAACTCACTTAAATCTTGATAATCTGCCATTGTGGCAGCAGTAACCGATCTAACAACTGCGCCAAACATTTGTTGTTACGTGGGCGATACCGACCGCAGTGCCGTATTTTGCCTGTTTATATATCTCTGTATTTGAATACACATGTCTGTACCAGTCTCTTTGGCGCTTCAGTGTATTACGTGGCGTGGGTGCTAATACTAACAAGTAAAATAACGCGAATATGTCAATATTTTTTTATTTAAATGTCTTTGGAGCTGCCAGATAAGTCGAAAAGTTAGTTCCCTTCCTACTTTCCTAACTCTGCCCAAGACATTCGCCTTTTTTGTACTACGTTAGGAGCATTTTTCACTCGGATACAGAAAGAAAAATGGTTAATCCTCAAGTCAATATTAAAGTCACGATTCTCCTACCTACATAATATCATAATTACTTTTTATTACTAATGCTTACTGGCAGCTCAACTGGTGATCGCATGTCCAACAGAGTGCATCTGCGTTGTGTAATTAGCTCACAAATTTCAAGATGGCGCCCAAGCACCAAGCAACGTGGCACAATCGACTGGCTGAATACGAAGAATGATGATACCGACGTCGTTCCAGGCAAACAGTCTATAAAACAATTGAAAACATAGAATTCACCACATCTGCTGCAGACAAGAAGAAGAATACTGTGAAGAACACTGCTGCTACTGCACTTGTCGACGGCCCCTGTCTATTTGTGGGATGTAGAGTTAATTTTAGATAGATATTAATGATACATTCACTCATGGTAATGGTTGGCTTACAGTAGCTATTGTACGAGGTGATACAGGAGTTCCTAACGTGCCTGGCCTTGAAATAAAGAGAACTGAATAAACAAGAAAATAACTGCACAGCTCCGCAGGGATGTTTCAACCTAAAACTGCAAGATTTTGATTTACAAGTAGAGGAAACACTGTCATCGCAACTCTTAATTTTCATTGAACCAAAAATTAGTCTTCACAATTCAGGAGAAGATGACATTTTTAAATTTTCGTTAACATGAAGTGAAGTGAAATAGTGTATGACGCTATATCGGCTTGCAGTCAGTTACATGCAAGCAGTCTATGACCTCCTATTTCAGTACATTCAAGCATGCGACTCAGTACCTACTCGCGAATGATCTTAACTAAGCAGTGCCAAACTAATCTCCCCTTGAAAAACTAATCTGCATCCCAGCAAATAAACTGCAATGGTTTCACCCAATTCTTTATTCTTTGTAGTATTTGCACAGCAGCATGCACCTACGTCAGAAAATAGCAGTCGTCCTCTCGGCATCAGAGCACAGCACAGATTTCAGGCTTAAGACACCACGAAACAGGATTCGAGCAGCGATTCTAGGATAATGGTGAATATTTTTCAAACGAGCAGAACCACATATCAGCAACCTGTGAACAGCTCCCATTGGTTGAAAGCAAAAACTGCTTCCAGAGACTTAAAATTGCCACAGAGACCAAGCAAATGCGTTACTACTGAGTTTTATTGATTAGTCGATACTAGTTATAGCAGACTCATATAGAGTATAGCAAAGATAAATATCGTGATTTACTAGAAGCAAGACATAACGGGAGGAAATGAAAGAGCAGAATAAACAGTCACCTCATAATACGGAAACTTTTTGGGGCATACAAAGCGAATGGCGTAGCCTCAACGGCTGTCCAGGCCAGTCTCTGACGCAATGAAAGAGGGCCAAATAAAATTAATTTCGTGATTCCAACCTCAGATTCGGATTACCTACAAAATTTTGAGCTTTTTGACAGACTGGATGCATCATTAAATCAAAAGTTGCAGAACTTAATCGATCAATTTATGCACTTACATTAATTTTCACTGGCCAACAAGTACCACCGATGGAATGCCTAATAGAGGATCATCGAACAGAGAGGGCGAAGTAATCTCCACGCTTTCCATTCGTTTAATGTAGGAAGACCTGAAGATAACGAAATTCTGAAAAAGTTCTTAGTCGTTACATTTGAATTTAAGTTGATGCCACATGGTGGTTGATGCATACCAGTTTCTCCTTCGTTCGTTGAATTTGCACCTAAACGGGTGACCCAAGCCTGTGAGTCAAAGAGACCAAACCGCCCACCGGGGCGTGGCTGCACCAACAGTTCGTTTTCTCCGTCTCTCATGTTGATGTTGACTGCAGGGGTCTATTTGTTAGCTGCGGACGCACACTGCGGTGCGGCGTCCGAGTTTAAAATTAGCAATGAGAGCCACCATCCACGCCCATTCGGTCAATAATGGCAGGATGATAGGAGTGCGGCAGTTCCAGCCATTTTGGTACGCAAGCGTTGCATTACACCACCCTGCGAACAGCCTTTGTTAAGATGGTCGGGTTTGGTCTTCTTGATTCTCGTTAGCAAACGCGCAGCAACTAAAGGTGGTTGATTCCGTGTGAATGGCCCAAATGGCTCTGAACACTATGGGCCGAGGCAGGATTCGAACCTGCGACCGTAGCGGTCGCGTGGTTCCAGACTGAAGCGCCTAGAACCGCTCGGCCACAACGGCCGGCCAAAGCTTCCGTGTGATCAGACTGTTTTTAAGCGTGAGATTCCAACATCGCTATTCCATTGATAGCGGTGTGGTAAATCCTGCCTCTGTACACGTAATATGCCGCTCATTGCTATCAATTCTCAGTTTTTATTGATTCGTTTCCCCTGCCAAGTGAAAAAGTCTTCGCGGTCCAGGGACAGCAGCTTATAAGGCAAGTGCTACAAACTGTCCTATAGAGTAACGGTTATAAGCATTTTTCCAGTTTTATTCACGTCGTTTCTTAACTACAGACCAGACGCTACAACATTTCTAACTATAGTAGCAACACACTCCAAAACTGTCGCTACATCAAAATTTACACAACACAAATTCTAAATCCTTAAGCATTTTTGTAGGTAAGTATTTCACTCAGCACTATGATTGAAAAGGCAGTTCGACGGAATGTGGCTAGGCGAGGTGTAAACGAGGTAAGTGCTGTGTCTACCAGTCATTTCCACGTATGTACAACTCAGTGTTCTTGTTATCTGCCGGCCGGAGTGGCCATGCGATTCTAGGCGCTACAGTCTGGAGCCGAGCGACCACTACGGTCGCAGGTTCAAATCCTGCCTCGGGCATGGATGTGTGTGATGTCCTTAGGTTAGTTAGGTTTAATTAGTTCTTAAGTTCTAGGTGACTGATGACCTCAGAAGTTAAGTCGCAGAGCCATTTGAACCATTTTTTGTTCTTGTTATTTACTTCTTAGCAGAAGTGAGGAGGTGTCTTGCTCCTCTATTCCTGGCTTACTCAATTTGGTGTGTTTCGCAAGTCGTACCAGTGGACCTCGAACCGCGTCGGCTTTGTCGCCGCTAGCAGGTACAGTCGGTCCGTAAAAATATTACTATTTCTATTACTTTTACAATAAATTTATTCCTGTATTTTAAGAATAATGTGAAGGTAATTTCAAGAAGTGTGACTGGACCTTTCCTGTTTACATTATATAAAAATTATGTTCGAGCAAAGCTGCTTCTTTATGCATCAGACCATACCCCGCTTTTTCTCGCAAATGTTATGGTATGTTCCTCCTCACAATCCTACAAAAATGGACTTCTGGAGCAACCATGTCAGCTGGCTTTATTACAGTGATATTCTGAATCGAGCCACCATCCTGGTGAGATTTAATGTTTCTTGGAACACATCTTGATATTTGTTGTGATCAGTGCGGATAGGTTTTTCTCAGTTATGAAAAAATTATTTCACTTGTTTTACAGGCTGTTCAGGAGTGCTTTTTCTTTCATTTTGTTGATTTTTTCGGTTGATCTTTATGATTAATGCTTGAACTGGTACTCATTGTTGACCCCGAAAGTGAGCACATGCGTCAACACTAGTCTCTCTTTGAATACGAACCATGTTTTGATTAAGAATAATGCGTCTTTTAAAATTGCAAGAATGAGAATGCTGATTTAAATTGTACCCTTAACCCTAACCACATAATTCCTATTCCTCCAGCAAACAGAGCAAGTCAGCAAGATAATTGACTAGCTAGAGGTTTCGATTCTAACAGTCAAGCAATTATAATTACGGCGTGAGGTGGACTCTGATTGCACGTGTGCGATCACCATAAACGAAAGTGAAGTCATTGCTCAGGTTCAAAGAAAATCAGGCCGATATTAACTGCAAGATACTCTTTCTCCTCCAGCGTAATGGTGATCACATTAGTAGCGTACAAACTGGTGTGTCTGTCCAAAAATATTTACTGTGTCCAGACTCTTTGAATGGCCTACGTATAAGAATCTGGACTGATCAATTTGATAACGCAATACCGATGTCCTGGTCACACATATTAAAAATGAATTTTGGTGTGGATGCCTCAGAGAAGAAGTAGTAGCCCACATGAGTTTACTAGCACGGAAATCCAGGACCTATGACGGGTTTAAACGCTCCTTCTTAGAGGAGTACTGGTCAAAGGGTAACCGGGACCAAGTCATCTTGACATCTTAATGATGGAGGCATACGGAAGCTCTGATTATCAAAACCCAACACAGTACTTTAAGGAGATGATACATAGCAATCAGTATCTGAGCGCATCATATGATCAATTTGAGTGGACCTAACCGACTGCAATGAGAAATAATGTTTGTTGGTCGGAACATGCATCGCATTAAAGCATTCCAATGCCTTCTACAGTAACTCCGCTACGATCATGGAACTGAAGTGCGGGAACCTGTGCATACTGTAAGTAATGACTTTCGGCGATCATCAAAGTATCCACCATAACAAAATAGTCGCACATGGAATAGGAATTCTCAGAGAGACCATTGGTCTTCGCAGAATAGTCGCAATGGGAGAACAAATTTTGATTGACGGGAGGTAGTATCATGTCACGAGTAGCCAAGGATAGTTGAAATTAGAAGAGCAAACCTGCGCAACAGGAAATGGAATGGAGGTTAGTGCAACTTTTCTTGACAGCATAAATATGAATGAGCACGTGCGGTGCTGGAGAAATAGCTAGGGAGATTGAGAAAAAATTAGGAAACACTGAATCACTCCTCCTGAAGGGAGGACTGACGAATATTTTAAATATTCATGCGAGGGTGTTATCAGAGACAACAGGCACCACACTAAATAGCGCATAGCAGTTCAAAGTGAAGGAGAACAACAAGTTTTTTGTCCGACTGTACCCTATATTCTTCATTTATAAACAGCAGGTTGAAAAGGAGATTCGAACAATTCTTGTCTAAGGGGCTATTGAGAATGAGTGAAGCTCACGTAATAGTCTTGCCCTCAGCATCACTAAAGAGGCAGATTGCTGCTTGATTCCAGGCAAATCGATGCCATCATAGAGGCGGATAGACCAGAGACCCTTGATGAACTTCTGCAGTGATTCCTTGGTGTACATGTATTCACTTCCATGAATCTTAGCTACAGTTATTGACAGAGGAGCTGCATCCGAAGTGTCGCCAGTACAAATTATTTTTATGTTATGGGTGTTATGGATGTTTAGGAAGGTACCATTTGTCTTGAACCTGCCTTCAGCTGCTTCCGTTAGGAGACTTCATACCACTATTCCGGAAGAGCTGAAAGAAAAGTGACTCTTCACATTGATGATGTATTAATAGCAGAGATTCTTGGAGATTTCATAATCTAACCTTAGATCTGTTGCTGAAAGCCATTGTGGAGGACGGAGCTACAGTTAACCTAATGAAGCCAGAGATCAGCCATAAGGAATTGGGTCTCCTGGGTCACATTATTTCGTCTGACATCATCCATCCCGATCCCAATAAATTGGAAGCTACAAGAATTTTTCTTGTGCCAAGTACCAAGCGTCAAGTACATGCATTCTTAGGGCTCGTGAATATCTACAAGCGTTTCGTTGATAAATCGGCTGCCACACCGCAGTTGTGTCATTTCATATGAATCGAACGAGCATGTGCATAAATAGTTTGAAGATCTTAAAGAAGTGCTCCTGAACACTCTATTACTACTTCACCTCAGCGTAGCCAAGGAATTCTACCTGTCGTCCAAATCCTCACGGAATGGGTGAGATACACATTTCTTCCAGGAAAAAGAGGAAGATACTGCTATTACTCGTCAAACAATGCCCTTCTCCAGTCACATTCTAAACAAGTCAGAAAGAAATTATTCAGTAACAGAGTTAGAAGCGTTGGAAATCATGTAGTGATTCTCTAAGTTCCATTACTGCTTGTTTGGAAGGTCCACAAATGTTTATAGTGATGGCTGAAATGACACATGGACGCCTTACTCAATGAGCATTATACTTAACAGGAGTGGTGTTTCCATCTTGTTTACACGTCAGGAAAAGAAAACGTTGCTGCTGATGCTGTATCTCAAGCACCTACTGGATTAAACTGTGGCTGTGACAATGAGTTGAGGGAAACAAATTTTGATATATATCTGGAGCACGACAATTTTTCGAACTTCGTCAGCATGAATCCCACAGGTATCACACAGCAGCAAGACAAAGTTCCAGTTCTCAATGACGTGAAGATTCGGTGACAAAACGATCATTTAACTGTACTAACTGGCAAATGATGGAATTCTGTTTAGTGGGACGAATCCATGTGATAGAAACTGGGTGCTGTGTGTACCTGAAGAGTTTATTAATGAGTAGATTTCGTTCCCACACCTCAGGGACGCACATTTCGAACTATGTAGATACTATTAGAAAATAAAGGAGTCTGTTAATATTAACAGCATGGAGAAGACGATAAAGAAAGTTCTTGCTTCCTGTGGACGCTGTCAGATACCCAAGCCGCCCACAGTATCTCACATTTGTTCCGTTATTTCCGATAGTATCCACAGGGCTGCTTCAGATTGTCGCTTCCGACCTGTTCAGTTAGTTTCTTCAGATATGGAAGGGATTTCAGCCTGTATTAGTAGCAGTGGAAATTACTTACAAGTCTGTCACGTTCACTCAGTTTCATAATTCGACAGTTATATTGGTGATGAAAGCTTTTACCGATCATTTTTTGAATATTGTTGGGAAAGTGCAAAGAGTGCTCTGAGAGGATGGGCGAGAGTTCTGTTCCTGAAGGTTGCAATCATTCATGCAGAAGGAGGTGTGCAGATATTCATGAGGGAGTACAGCACGTCCTGGTCGTCAGCACTACCTTCCTTCAGTACCACACTTCGACGTGTGGTTTGTAGAAAGTACATTACATGTATCAATTACGTAGTATATATGTTAAAGAGAATACTGTTTGGATGTATTGTTCACGATATGAAAACTACATATATTTGTAATGCGTGTGGTTTATGTTAAAAATATTCTGTACTATGCATTGTTGTTCATTCTGTTACATGGATTCACAGGCACTGGAGCAACAGTGGCGGACTTGCTACAGCAGAGCACGGCACCATTGGAAGACGGTTACCATGTGCACCAAACTGGCAGCAATTGGGCAAGCGGGGTATCAGTGCAGTTTGTTAGTGCGGGTTGCCTGCATCAGGGGCAAGCATACATTCAGGGCAAACCTGTTGTTCACTTTTGATTGAGAGGTCAATTTGATTGACTGCTTAATTAACTCAATCAATTAATTATCCCCCCCTCTGGGAAAATCCCAACGCTCCCCCTCTCCTCCTCCACCTGGAAACTGGCGGGAAAAGGACTCAATTGATTGGCCATGCTGTGTATGGAATATTGTTAAACAATTTACACAATGTGTAGACTATTGTTTATTTAAACAATTTATAGGATACAAGACCATGTATGGGATATAGTTTATTTATTTATTTATTTAAAGAATCAGGCGGTAAATCGACTGCAGTACATGGAATATTGTTTAAACAATTTAGACAGTTCATAGAAAATTGTTTATTTAAACAATTTATGCGATGCAAGATGGTGTGTGGGATATAGTTTATTTATTTATGTAAGGAGCGTGGCGGGAAATCGATTGCAGTGTATGGAATATCGTTTAAACAATTTAGACACTGTGCTCAATATCGTTAAATTAAATGTTTATGGGATACAATGTGGTGTATGGAATACAATTTATTCATTTATATAAAGAATTTGGCGGGAGATCGTTTGCAGTGTATCGAATATTGTTTAAACAATTTGGACAATGTGTGAAATACCGTTTATTTGAGCAGTTTATGGGATACAAGGTTTATGTATGGAATATTTAAACAATTGCGGCTGTTTTCCATTCCGTTCATGTAAGGAAACACATAATTACACAGTCACAGATCGCTTAAAGATATCTGAGAAACTTTATGGTACCCACCATCCGTGCAGGTTTCCCAGAATCAGAGTTCGCCGGAGGGACATGGAAGCACCACCGGGCTCGCCGCACAACTGTCGGCTGTTGGCTGCCATCTCAGTTGATCACGTTCTGTTTCTGCATGCGTGAACCAACCTGTCGGATACCAGTACACGTGAAAGACACCTTTCTTCCAAGGCAAATACCTGACTGGGAATCTGTCATGAAATATTGTTGAAGTTAATAAATAATTTCCATCCATGATCGTGATGTAGATATTGTAAGGCAGGCACGGTAGCTATTCACAGACACATAAATTGACGACGTCACAAAATTAGTAGCATGCTGCATCGCAACACACTTTAAAAAAGATCGCTGACTACAAAGAAAGAGAGAGAGAGAGATTGGAAGAGCTGTAGTTTGGTTTTCATATGACATAATAAGTAGCGTGGGATATTTCATTCCGCCATTGACTCTAAACTGCCCCAGTCTTCCTGGTGAACTTTTTACAGTACATTTCATGAACTGCTTCAGGAGTCATTAAATCTGGTGCGGAATATCCCATGTTGAAGCTGTCACAAATGTTGCTTCAGAAGATTTGCCACTGGAAACACTAATTACATCGTTAATACAGGCGTTCAAACAATTTGCTTCACATAGTTTAATACTACTCAAAACAAGAAAAAGAAGACACTGCACAGTAGTTTACGTGCATAAACAACAGTGTTATGTTTTCGGCGAGAAATATCATTATATAATCCAAACCAATTATTATTTGACCTCACGATTGGAAATTGTGACGTATGAAATGATAGAATTTCAAATTTTGACATGAATTTATATCATCAATATTATGGAGTTTCCGGCCACTACAGGTCTGTTAAATGTACTTTCTTTTTTAAAGCGCATCGGAATTCCTTAATTATTTCTCTCCGCTTCACTAGGACGAAGAAGGAGGGAGGAAAGGGTCTACCACATGATGGGACAGTAACAACAGCAACAACAAATACCTCCGCAAGACAGAGTTCACTGTGATGTATTGAGAAGCACAAAACATGACACACTTAAACCACTATCCGTACTACTAGTAGTAGTTGTCATGGCTACAAATCAGAGATCGCTATCAGTCGGGAATTTGACATCGCAATTGAGTTTGTAAAGCATTATAGAATTCCTAAATTGGTTCTTTCCACTACATTCGGAAGGAGGGGGAGGAAGAGGAGTAAGGGTCTACTGCGTGATAGGATAGAGACAACAGCAAATACCACTGCAAGACAGAGCTCACTGCGATGTATTGAGAAGCACTACACACGACACACTTCCACCGTGATCCGGTACGTAGCACTAGTTCTTGTGCCTAGTTATCGGAGATCGCTGAAACACACATCCGGCGCACTCATGTCCGGAGGTCCACACACATCTCGCTAATCCTCTCATATGCCGCCAGTGCCAAAACTCAGAGGTCGGTGGAAGCTGTCGCCTTGGCCACAGCCCCAGTCGTGGTCTCGAGTGCATGCCAAATTGCAGAGCTCATGGAGGGCATCAGGGATGATTCGAATGGTAGGATTCGTATGTTATCAATACATCCAGCGCAAACACCCGTCATTTGAATCTTCTCTCATACAACACACGTCCGCTTCTTTCGCTGCTCGCTCAGCATACTAGTCAATTCACTAGACCCTGCTACCGCAGACAGGTCGGAGCATTCTTTGTATCTAATCGACCATCCCAGGCTGAGCTAATCCATTACTTCCGGTTGCCGGCTCCTTATGACCGCCCTTGTAGCCAGCCACAGTGCACTGCAAAATAAGCAGCTGCAGCTTTGACTTATACAGTAGATGTAGCAAATTCAGTTCCGACATAGTTTAAAAATTCCACTTTACCCAGTCTCAGATAGCGATGTTGTTGACCACAAACCTCGAATTTCTCCGGCGAAATGTAGCTTTTTCTCTTTTATGCCAGCAATTTACGAAGACAGACAAAATCAGGGCATACACGCTTTTACACATCGCTGAAGTATAGTTACTTGTGAAAATCCCGTAACAGTAAGGCATAGGCAACATTTCCTCTAAGTATTTTCTCTTCAAGTAGGAAAAAATTTTTTCTTATCTTTTTCGTCATGCCTCACAGGACTAGAATATTAAAATCATTTTTGGCTCATGACAGAGCGCTTAGATCTTCCACAACCATAGAATGCCTCCCCATTTTCCAACTCTCTCTTGAAGTAACCAAATGACTCGCCTCATAACAGCACAGAGAAGTTGTAAATATCAGGTTTATTCTACGTATCACTTTATAAATTCGGTAATA
The DNA here is from genome assembly GCF_021461395.2 of Schistocerca americana. Classification (NCBI taxonomy): domain Eukaryota; kingdom Metazoa; phylum Arthropoda; class Insecta; order Orthoptera; family Acrididae; genus Schistocerca; species Schistocerca americana. Next base: position 657,173,393 of record NC_060120.1, on the reverse strand, counting down.
CATCTGATTTTATTACGATGGTCGTCACTCTGTGTGTAGGTGGGAGATTTAAATGTCATTAAAACATGTCGCCGCAACGAAACAAAACGTCTATTTTCTGCTCCAAGTCAACAATCATATCTGTTGCACCCTACCCAGAGCTTCCACTCGCCAGACGGCATGTCACTGACACCAAATTGATAGGGTAATTAATTAAATTGATCATGAGGGTCACTTTGCATGGCGAGTAATATTTCTTTTTCAGCAGTCAGATTACACTCATCATGTAGCTGAAATGAGAATCCATGGAGGGAAGAGGATGTCCCTTTCGTAGAACATTACTGAGAACCAACATTTGCCGACATTTGAAGCTGACCACAGAAGGAGTCTACCACCACCAGCATACATTTCGCGTAAGGATAGCGATATTAAAAACACATCGACTATGTTATGTCATCCCACATAAAAAGCAGTTTTGGTCCTATAGGCACACACAAGATTCGTTTGTAGTGTTATGCTTTTTGATAGAAATGCTGTCTGCAATTTGGAATCAAGTCTATCCATTCAACCACATTCTCACGTTGATTCTATGGAGAAGTTTTTTTGAATGACTACAGCCACTGGTGAATCATACTCGTGACACTCTCATATCTCGAAATGAGTCACCTTTTTCGAACCTGTCTGCTAAGAAGCCCATATAGTAAAACTCCAACATGATTTTAGACAGTCTCTCTGCATCTTGTAACTATTCCTCAGTCTCTGCCCATACCTCCCTGCAGCTTTGCCCATGTGATCTTTCGAATTTAAGACCGAACTGAGCAGAAGAAAAGGAACGCCATATCTAAGATTTTGTGCAACCCTTGGAGAAACAGGGTGAGCCGAGTTACTGCGACGGGATCGTTTTCTGACCATTCAAAGGAAATGGGAACATGTTATCGTAGCTCCACCAATCATGTACATTGTGTAAAGCCAGCGCAAATGAAGCTTTCTCCTGTAACACGAGGTACAAGAAAAGACAGTATGAGCAGTTACTGTGCTGTTCCTCATTGGGAAAATTAGGAAGACCCCACATCATACAGGTACTGGAAGAACAACGAGAAATTTGCTAATACTATGAGATCCCTCTCCAAACTACTTACAGGAACTGCACTCCAAAGGATATCTGTATCTCTCAGGGTGCATTCGTGTCTGTCACTCAAGTATTCTCTCTCTCCTCATTATTTTGTACAACCCAACAGAGAAAAACTACGAACTATAAAAACACTGATAACACCATCCAGTGGAGAAATCGATAAGATCTTACCATGTCCATCTCTTCTGACATATCGGCAAACAAATACCATCTGTGTGCTGACACTGATCATATGTGGCGATCCTATTAAATATACAGGTATTTATCCATTGGAGCAGGTGGCCAGTGATCTAAGTCGCTTGCACAGACCAGAGTAAAGTTTAAATCACCGGTACTGTAGGAGGACCATGTCCCACAGACTATCAGTCACAAGAGTGGGTTCCTGTGTTGTTGTTTCATTTTTTTTTCTGCTGTAGTACGTCAAAGCAAAGTATGACTACTGCTTTGTACACCGCCGTACAATTTGTCTTTTCCACCACGACATTGATCTCTGTGTAAGGTTCTAAACTGACATTAACACATTTCAATCCACTGGCTCTCACAGAAAACTGGACATCGCACAGTCTAAATTATGCTGCTGCTGCTCCCACAATAAACAGGATGATTGAAATAAAAGACAGGGGCGATGTTCCTTATCGACAAAAATGCGTAAGACATCGGATTTTGCGGCACTGTGCAGTGTTTCTAAACAGCAGTCCAAAGGTGACTGATGATCTCTCTAATTATACTCATCTTTCACATTGACAGGGTAGCAGATGTCTCAGTGTTCCATTTAGAATGATTCCTCATACTGCGATCATGTAAGCGATCACTGTTTCTGTGCAGACCATCCCCAGAAGGTGTTGCTGCTCCACCAAGACTCTTTCTCCATCTCAAACAAATGTCAGTCAATTATTATGTATTTAATCTACAGCATACCAGTGGACAGACGGGATCAAAAACACACCATCGATGTATTGTAATAAGCACCACACCTTGATCGTGCGATCAGTTTTAGCAATTATACCATTTTTTCCGCTATTTCAAAGCCGCCAAATGACATGGCAACAATCTTCCCAGTTTCTGTATCATCACTAAAACACCCTTCCACTACTTTGATGATACCACATACTTAATTGCGAATGTAGATAGATGACTGTGCAGTACGCTCATTCATGGCTAATTCTCGAACATATGTATACCAAAGTATAACAGACAGCGTCCTACACCGATGTACGTATTTCTAGCACTTCGGTCGCAATGCGTAATTTACGATTACGATTGCCCATCTCTCCCTATATGGATAGGAATCACAGAGCACTCTCGCATTATTAGTATATAGTTAGAGATTGTAAGATCTCCTCGCACTGCCATTGACCAACCCTCGCTGCAACACTGTATATGGCTCTGAGCACTATGCGACTTAACATCTATGGTCATCAGTCCCCTAGACTTAGAACTACTTAAACTTAACTAACCTAAGGACATCACACACATCCATGCCCGAGGCAAGATTCGAACCTGCGACCATAGCAGTAGCGCGGTTCTAGACTGAAGCGCCTAGAAGCGCTCGGCCACAGCAGCTGGCCCTGCAACACTAATTTATAGTTGACCAGAAGTAGACCGCAACATTACACATCTCGAGAAGGAAAAGTGTTAACCGAGTCCGTAACTGCTGTTCAGCGAAGACTAGAAACACCAGTATTACTCACGGGGACCATCCAAGTGCACAAGATATCTTCAGATGCGCGCTTGTCGAGGAGGTTAATATGTCTTATCGATGTTAGTAGATATGAGACGACTGTGTTGATGTAACAGACGGTTATGAAAAAAAAATGTGTGTTTTATGCATGATGGAGTTATAGATAGACGTATTTTGAACCATTTTATGGAAACCAACAGCGCTATCAATTCTGAAGTATTATTCTAGTGTCTGCAGTCAGTACCAAGAAGGTAGTGGCAAGAGAGAAATGATCGTGGAACATAAACACATGCATTGCTAAGGCTACACAATTCTGCGCTTAAAACTCGCTATAACGCTAAAGCGGTGCGGTTTCCGACCTATTAGTCGTGTGGAATGTAGCGCTGCTAATATTCCAATGTAAGAAATATGTCCCCAGCCCATGACATACGTTGTCTCTGCAAGTTTCTGCACGATAAACTGTGTTGATCAACTGTAAAGTGATAAAACTACTACCTTCCACACGAAAGAAACATCGATTCTTTGTAACACAAACACTACATTCGTTCCAGAGGTGTATGATGGCTGTTGTTTACGAAGTTCAAGCCCGATTATGGTTCTGAAATTAAGGTCTGTTCACAACAGTCCTATAAAATGATCGCCAGCAGCCGAAAATGCATACGAAGGAACAATGAAATCTTACAAGGAAGTAAAATTCAGATGTTCAAATGTCTCTAAGCACTATGGGACTTAACATCTGAGGTCAACAGTCCCCTAGAATTAGAACTACTTAAATCTAACTAACCTAAGAACATCACACGCATCCATGCTCGAGGCTGCATTCGAACCTGCGACCGTAGCAGCAGCGCGGTTCCGGACTGAAGCGCCGAGAACCGCTGGGCTACAGCGGCCGGCAAGGAAGTAAACACCAAGATCAGTAGCCAGAGGATATGTAACATTCTTTACCGCAGTTTACAACCGCCTCAGGTAACCTTCCTCTTACATACAGAAGTCATGGTCCGATGTTAGGTTGTATCGCTGATGTGCGGGATAATATTGCCGTTTCGTCTTGACACTACGTCTCCAGGACGTCTCCTCTATCCACTATATGTAGCATCAGTCTACGCTCCTCCAGAACACGCAGCTTTATTGATTTTGCTCAGTACTCATTTCGTGGAATCTGTCTCTAGTTTTATGTTATCTGAAAGTGACTGGATGCATTCGAGTACAGTGCTATACTATGCTGTCCGACCAGAAAAGTAGTGCATTTGCGCCAGGTGTTGACAACTGTACTACAGTTACAAGCAATTTTAGAATAAGTGGCGAGAAGTGATGTCATGATTGCACGGGCAGAAGTGACATAAAATCGATAACATTACGAAAACTGACGGGACATACGTATAAATTGACGGAAAACACTTCAAAATGCTGGATGAAACTGAATTGAAATGGGGTAGTACTTGCTTGTCTTCTGCTTGGGGCAGGAAAATTCTTGTACATGGGAATGAGTATGCAACAGCAAGAAGAACATGAGAAAAAGTTGACACGGATGCACTGGGAACAAGAGAAACTGTCATTCTTCGTGGACAACGGTAAGACGGTTGGAATAGAATGTTTAACGTGAATGACCACCAAATGTAGAGTAATAATTTTATGTACATTGGATCACAAGCCGAGGTGTGACCCCGAAGTTATCGGAACCCGCCTTATAGATTTTTGTAAAGTGTCCTTAGCTAAAGACCGTTGTATTACCTGCTGGGTTGACTGCAGTATACAGCTACAGAATGGATCACATGTTTGACCCTTTGAAGGACTGTTTAGGTGTTTTAAATCCTAACGGGCAGTATTTACAATGCGCTTCTCCGTACTCCGCATCAACCAAAAAGCCGGCCGAAGTGGCCGTGCGGTTCTGGGCGCTGCAGTCTGGAACCGAGCGATCGCTACGGTCGCAGGTTCGAATCCTGCCTCGGGCATGGATGTGTGGGATGTCCTTAGGTTAGTTAGGTTTAAGTAGTTCTAAGTTCTGGGCGACTGATGACCTCAGAAGTTAAGTCGCATAGTGCTCAGATCCATTTGAACCATTTTGAACCAACCACAACCAAGCAGTATTGGCTAACAAATACCTAACAAACAGTTGCTATATAGCTTTTTAGCGGCATCCTACTTTATGTCTATTGAGGTAATAGTGATTGCTGTCTTTAATGTTTTCCTGGAAAAGATAGCCTTCTGCCTCTAAACGGACATGGATCTGCGTTAAAGGATGACAGAAAGTAGATGGAGTGATCGGTTGAGAGGGATTGCGACGAGGTACGACTTCATGCTAGACTGATGATGCATTCTAGAGATGTGTTGCTGCAGGTCATGCAGCACTAATTTGACCAATTTCCCCGGTGTTCTCTCGGATTGCATTAACAGTGTGGTATAACCTGCGATCGACTCGTATACAACTGCATTGTCTGAGTGCGACTTAGAGCACAATATAGCTGCGATAGTTAACCACAAAACTCTCCGTACAACAGTCATCATAGGCCTTCCAACTCATGTGTGATTAAACATGTCCAAAGAATGAAAACTTGCTTCGGTACCCTCCTCTAGACGAACAAAAATATATCCGACATACTCCATTCCGCTGTTACAACTTGGACACAAATCGTGTCTTCGGTTTCATATGTGTACGTAGCGTCTGTTGAAACGTCCCCTTAGAAAAATTATAAATGATTGTGCTTAAACTGACACACAATATTTTTAGCGCAACGCAATCTGACTTTCAATAATCCCTACAAAAGAATGGCCCTGACTAACATTAAACAATACCTTTCACAAATCACTTACCTCACAAAAATCTTCGTTACTCGAACTACTGCAATACAGCGAGCGCCACTACTGCCAGCTAAATAAAAGATTCAAACTACTGAAGGCACTAACCACTGATAGGCATAGTTAGCAAATGAAAGATTTTGATAGAAAACAAACAATGTATTTACCTTAATAGTGTTCAAAAGTCATAATATATAGCAGTTCATGACATCCAGTCTTACAAATTTACTGTCTCTGATGGATACACGTCCAGATCATCCGCACTCAAAACTCCGCTATTTTTCTCCCCACATCCACCACTGCTGGCGGCTCACCTCCAACTGCGCAACGCTACGCGCTGTTCACATCCAGCTGCCCAGCACTACAATAGCAAACAACAATGCAAACCAGCCACAGACTGCACACAGCACAGCCAGTGATTTTCATATAGAGCTAGAGACCGTTGTATTACCTGCTGGGGTGACTGCAGTATACAGCTACAGAATGGATCACATGTTTGACCATTGGCAAGACTGTCCCCATGCTCTCCATAAAAAATTTTACAAATTGTTTTGGGCAGAGGCCAATGCAGATTTGGAAATTTTTTTCATAATTACAATAACAAAGATATCAAATGCACACACTTATTGATACACTGTTGGTCAAAAGCTAAAATTTTCTCACAGTCCGTAAAGATAGTCCTGATCATCCATCACATAAAAATTGCAGTTTTTTTTTTCTCAGAGTCTGAGCAGTTAAAGAAAATGCACACGGACGTAGTGGATTTCCATGCAGTCTTGAAGAAGTAGTGTTGTCCTTACAATGGAAAGACAGTGCTGACTCTTGACATGCAGACAGGTAATGGGCCACAACAGAGCAAACCCACCGCAGAGTCAGTCGAAGTTTTGAATAATATTGGTAGGTAGGTCATGGTGTGGGTTCCTGTAGTCATGTCCTAGTTCATGAACCGCGGGCAACGTATGAGTGGCCAAGTAAGTGGTCCCGACAGTTGGGATACCAGTTACTTCGGAATAAGGCTGGGCATCTTGGACATATTCTGAGTTGTGGTCACCTTTGTGCTCATACGGCAAAGACTACCAAATCCACCGGTTAGTCCCTCAGCCGTTAGGGGTAAAACCCAATGGGACTCGGGGCAAGTTAGGCTAGCAACCTGCTTCCCTGGTACTTTAAATATGATGCTGGCAACAATCAGAGCAAAATGCCTTGGACCTTTGGAGGTGACAGAGTCCCACCTCTAACTGACAAACCAGGGACTCCTAAGATACGACTTGGCAAACAAATGGTAATGAGATGGTGAGCTATTAATATCAATGGGGGCTACTCTGGGAAGAAGGCAGAACTGGCAGAGGCTGCAAGTAAGATGGGGCTGGACGTTTTAGCTGTAAGTGACATTCGGGTAAGGGGTGAGAAAGAAGAGGTAGTGGGAGAATACAAGGTCTACCTGTCAGGAGTCAAAGCAGGAATAGTACAATGGGGTGTAGGGCTTTACATCAGGAAAGAAATGGAACCCAGCGTAGTTGCAATAAGGTATGTAAACGAACGACTGATGTTGATAGATTTGACAGTGTCTAGCAAGAAAATTAGGATTGTGTCACTATATTCGCATTGTGAAGGGACAGATCAAGATAAGATGGATAGTTTTTATGAGGTACTCTGTGATGTAGTTGTTAGAGTAAAGGACAAGGACAGTGTTCTGCTCATGGGTGATTTTAACACCAGGATTGGAAATCGAACAGAAGGGTATGAAAAGGTTATGGGTAAATTTGGAGAGGATATGGAGGCCAACAGGAACGGGAAACAACTCTTGGATTTCTGTGCCAGTATGGGCTTAGTAATCACAAACTCCTTTTTTAAACATAAGAACATTCACCGGTATACTTGGGAAGGCAGGGGAACCAGATCTGTCATTGACTATATAATAACAGATCAGGAATTATGAACGCTGATTGGCAGTTATGAAGTAGTGTGACAGGAAGTAGGCGGAGCCTCTGCATATTTAAGCTCGTGCTCAGCACTCATAACCATCAGTTGACTGTACAGCAGCAAGGAGAGCTCCACCTACCAACCCAAGGGAGCCAATGGGTATAACTAATTTTATTTTATTTTGTTAAAAATTTTTGACATCATTAGACTTTTTCATTCATTTAAAGACTGGTATCTAGTATTTCTTAAAATTTATTCACAGGTCTGACGATGGTTTTATAGAGAAAACCGAAACCGGTTACTCATTAAAACAGACATAACGTGATCAAGACTGTACTTTAATCTAAATATAGATAATTGCAGCATCCAAGAAGAAATCGTGGGAAGACTTTGGAAACAGGTTGGAGACTATGGGTCAAGCTGCTGTAAAACCATTCTGGAGTGTAATTAGCAGTCTTCGAAAGGGAGGTAAGAAGGAAATGACAAGTATTTTGGACAGGTCAGGAAAACTGCTGGTGAATCCTGCGGATGCCTTGGGCAGATGGAGGGAATATTTTGAAGAGTTGCTCAATGTAGGTAAAAATGCGATCAGTAATGTTTCAGATTTGGAGGTAGAATGGGATAGGAATGATGATGGAAATAGGATCACATATGAGGAAGCGGAACAAATGGTCAATAGATTCCAGTGCAATAAAGCTGCTGGGGTGGATGAAATTGAGTCAGAACTCATCAAATACAGTGGAATGTCAGGTCTTAAATGGCTACACAAGATAACTGAAATGACCTGGGAGTCGGGAGAGGTTCCATCAGACTGGATAAAAGAAGTAATCACACCAATCTTTAAACATGGAAACAGAAAAGATTGTAACAACTACAGAGGTATCTCCTTAATCAGTGTTGTGGGTAAAATCTTCTCAGGTATTGTTGAAAGGAAAGTGCGAGTATTAGTTGAGGACCAATTGGATGAAAATCAGTGTGGGTTTAGGCCTCTTAGAGGTTGTCAGGACCAGATCTTTAGCTTACGGCAAATAATGGAGAAGTGTTATGAGTGGAACAGGGAATTGTATCTATGCTTTATAGATCTAGAAAAGACATATGACCGGGTTTCTAGGAGGAAGTTATTGTCTGTTCTACAAGATTATGGAATAGGAGGCAAACTTTTGCAAGCAATTAAAGGTCTTTACATGGATAGTCAGGCAGCAGTTAGAGTTGATGGTAAATTGAGTTCATGGTTCAGAGTAGTTTCCGGAGTAAGACAAGGCTGCAACCTGTCTCAACTCTTGTTCATATTATTTATGGATCATATGTAAAAAAACAATAGACTGGCTGGGTGAGATTAAGATATGTGAACACAAAATAAGCAGTCTTGCATATGCGGATGACTTTGTTGTGATGGCAGATTCGATTGAAAGTTTGCAAAGTAATATTTCAGAGCTAGATCAGAAATGTTACATAGCGCTCTGTGTGAGAATCACTGGCTGTGCTGTGTGCAGTCTGTGGCTGGTTTGCATTGTTGTCTGCCATTGTAGTGTTGGGCAGTGGCGGCTGGATGTGAACAGCGCGTAGCGTTGCGCAGTTGGAGGTGAGCCGCCAGCAGTGGTGGATGTGGGGAGAGAGATGGCGGAGTTTTGTAATTTGTCATGAACTGCTATATATATTATGACTATTAAGGTAAATACAGTGTTTGTTCTCTATTAAAATCTTTCATTTGCTAACTATGCCTATCAGTAGTTAGTGCCTTCCGTAGTTTGAATCTTTTATCTAGCTGGCAATAGTGGCGCTCGCTGTACTGCAGTAGTTCGAGTAATGAAGATTTTTGTGAGGTAAGTGATTTCTGAAAGGTATAGTTTAATGTTACTCAGGGTCATTCTTTTGCAGGGATTTTTGAAAGTCAGATTGCGTTGCGCTAAAAATATTGTGTGTCAATTTAAGCACAGTCTCGTGTATAATTTTTCAAAAAGGGGACGTTTCATATGGCGACCGTTAGCCGAGGATGCCTCATTGGAATCTTCTGATTTTTTCTTGTAGTTTGTGTAATTAGTGTAGATTTTGTTTATTGCTGGCGCGTAATTGTAGAGAGAATCTCCTTTGTAGTTGCAGTCTTTTATTGTTGTACAGTAAAACAGGTGTGGCATGCATGTAGATTTGCACCAAGTATTTCGCAGCTGCGCTTGCAATTAAGTAGACATTATACCCATTGCTATGTTATTTTATTTTGCTCTTCAAATTGTGCTTTTCTGTGTTATCGTGTGAAATATTGTGACAATTATGGCGTGTGAAAAACGTAATACTAGGCTCCAAAGTAAACTGAGAAATGACAGTGAAGACGAAAGCAGTGTGTTAGCGCCACCGAGTAATGAATTAACTGATGTTCAAAGTAGTAATTTGGTAACTGTGCATAGGGAAATGGAGCGGGCTGCAAACAATGGTGTAGACAGTGAAACAGGTAGTGAACAGGGAAGCATTATCGATCGATCTGTCGGCAACAGCTCGCCTCAGGAATCCGAAATGACAGGACACAATTTCGCAAATACTGTAGATTCAGGTTTTGGGTCATCACCGTTTTCTCAAATAAGTCAAGACACATTTTCTGCTTGTCAAAATGTGAATGTTGCCGGTGCAAATGCACTGCCGAAAAGCGTAGAGAAACAGATTCCAGACACTAATACATTATTATTGCAATTAATGCAACAAATGGAACAAAATCAGAGACAAATGGGACAAAATCTTCAAAAGTTAGACACAATGGAACAACACGAGAGACAAACACAGCAACAGTTAGACGCAATGGAACAAAATCTTCACACCACGCTTGAGCAAACACGTGAAGATTTAACTACTGAGTTACATAACATCGAATCGAAATGTCAAAAAGTCTGTAATGACGTAAAAACACAAATTTGTGAGCATTTCCAACCTATTTTTTCGCGTCATGAAAATGCATTACAGAATCACGAAGCAGCCATAAAAGAACTGCAAACTATTGTTCATGAAAATCATGAGACCTTGCAAGCTAAATTTGACTCAGTTGCGTCTACCGATTCGGTTACGCAACTTGCAAAAACTGAGGAAAACTTAAAGGACACAGTAGATACTCTGAAACTTGGTTCAGAAAAGCACACTGAGGGAATAAGTACATTATCGGAGAAAGTAGCTGAACTTTCGGATCAGTTCACTAACTTATCTGCAAAGGTAGATGATGATCTGAATGACACACGACCTGTAGCCATCACTGACACAGAAGAGTATGAACAAATTAAGAAATTCAAACAAAATCAGAATCAAATTAATACGCAATACAAAAGAGAAATCCGGGAAGTACAAGATCAGTTGGCACAGGTAATACAAAAATTTCATATTTCAGAGGACACTCGCGCTCCAAAACGGTAAGAGGAACTTAGAAATACGGGAAAGCCACAAAATAATAACACAGGGCATTTCGGAAATTATGAAAGAAATTGGCAATGTGCACCGAATTTTGAGATGGAACCGCCGACACGACGTAACAATGACCGATATGCAACTCGCCGACATGATGATTTTGACTATAAGCTGTTCCTTACTACACGTAAATTCAAAACATTTAAGAATTCTGGCAACGACATGCATCCACAAGCGTGGCTCCATCAATTCTCTCATTGTTTTCCTCCCAACTGGTCATTGGAGCACAGGTTAGAATTTATGTGTGGCTACTTGGAGAATGAACCAGCTGTAAGAACGCGTTCGGTCATTCACGATTGCCACAATGAAGGAGATTTTTATCATGCCTTCCTCTCTGCGTATTGGTCTCAAGCTACACAAGACCGAGTAAAACATAGCATCATAATGATGAAACGTTTCGAACAATCTGAATTTTCCAGTCTTATGAAATATTTTGAAGACATGTTGCATAAGAATCAGTATCTTTCAAACCCATACAGCCCCTCAGAACTCATCCGCATTTGCTTAATCAAATTACCTGAACATTTACGGCATATTATTTTAGCAGGACGTTGCAAAGACAACATTGAAGCTTTTCAGGGACTGCTACAAGAACTAGAAATTGACACTGATAATCGCGGAACGCGAAAACAAGAACACAACAATTACAGGTCACATCCGTCGCAATTCCGCGATGAAAGAAATAATAACTGGACACGACAAGGCTATTCTCACAACACAAATCGTGACCAAAACAGACACCACCCGTATGACAACCGGTGGCAGAGTAGTAATAATTACAGGGAAAGATCACCTCTCCGCGGTAATGAATATCACAGAGACAATCAGAGAAACAGACAATATGGGAACCAAAATAATTATTATCAAGGGAGACAGAATAACTTCAGACGCAACAGTTCAGCGCGCAGGTACGATTCAGGGAGAAATTCTCCACCACGTGACCGACAAGAAAGAAACTATGGCATCTACCGACATGACGACAGACGATATGATCGTAACGACAGACCTGAATTGCATCAGAACTGGCGGGATTCAAACAGAGCGGGGCCCTCTCGAGGAGGTAAATTTGTAGAAGTTAGGTCTCCAAATCCCAATAACGACGCGCGCCAACAAAGAGACAATAGGCAATGACTCATACAGCTGGCAGCCACGAAACGTACGTATGAAACTGACGACGCAGCTGCCGTAGCTAGTAATTACGTAAAAATGGAAGACATTAGAGACATCTTACTCCAGAAACACGACGTAAAACATAACAACATTGCATATCCTGTGATTCACATTACAGTAAATGACGTAAAATTTACGGTAGTACTTGACTCTGGCAGTCCCATTTCAGTAATTAGTGAAACAGCCTTTAGCAAATGTAACAAATCGAACGATTGCCCCACACTTCCGTTACGTAAGATTAAATTACAAGGTGCAATCTTTGGAAAAAGTGTAGATGTACGCCAACAAACCAACTTAGAATTCTTTTGTCAAAGCCACAGCTTCTCTATGAGCTTTCTTATTGTTCCATTATTGTCGACGGAAATTATATTGGGAGTAGACTTCTTGAATGAATACAAAGCAATCTTAAACTTTCACGATGCTGAAATAAGTTTAGAGAAAGAAGGAATGTCAATAGCTTTGAAATTTGAAGATTGGCTCTCAAACCATGATGAGGAAATTAATCGGCTTTACCTTCTGTTAGACAACAGTTCGGAGTTTTCTACGGAACTAGACACTAACAATCACTCTGCAAGTACTGACAGGGATGATATCGACGACATATTTGATACTAATGAGTTAATTCAAAATAAAAATCAAACAATTGAGAACTGTAATGACATTGATAGGCAGGACCTTTTTGAGATTTTACAAGCACATTCCACAGTTTTTACTTACAGAACAGGAACAATCAAGGGATTTCAATACCAATTTCGTGTTCGTGAGCATACTAAATTTTGTGTTAGACCATACGTAATTCCAGCACATTATAGGGACCGTGTTAGAACAGAAATACAATCTATGCTTAATGAGGGCATTATTGAGCCTGCAGTAAGCTCATACAACAATCCATTACATGTTGTCGAGAAGAAAAATGGATCGATCAGGCATGTCTTAGAGTCGAGACAAATCAATACTATCATCATTCCTGAAACAGACAGGCCGCAAACGTTGGAAGAACTTCTTCAAAATTTTAATGGCGTAAAAGTGTTGTCTTCTATTGATCTCAGATCCAGTTTTTATCAGATCGAACTTCATCCAGAATGTAGAAAATACACAGCTTTCCTTTGTTTCGGCGTTTGTTATCAGTTTCGGAAACTTCCTTTTGGTTTGAACATTTCTTCGGCAGCATTCATTCGCGGGCTAAATTCCATATTACCTGAGTTTTTAAAACGTCACATCACCTTATATGTGGGCGATATTCTAATAGCGGAAGCTTCATGGGAACAACATAATCGCATCCTCAACAGTTTGTTACGTATTTTTGCAGAATCTGGAATTACAGTTAACTTGGAAAAGTCTGAATTCGGTAGGTCAAAGGTGAGGTTTTTGGGACGTATTATTTCTTCTGAAGGCATTCAGCCGGATCCTGAAAAGTTAGAAGCAATCAGAGCCATTCCAGTTCCATCCACAAAAAAAACAAGTCCGCAGTTTTCTAGGTCTCGTAAATTTTTACCGTCGTTTTCTGAATATGCAAATTCTTGTTACACCAAAACTTCGTGCTCTCACTAGAAAAAATACTATTTGGAACTGGGACGAACAATCACAGTTGGAATTCAATTCTTTGAAAGAAGCGTTACTTAACGCGCCAATACTAGCTCATCCAGATCTGTCACAAGATTTCTGCCTTAGCACGGATTCTTCTAAAGTCGGTCTTGGTGCCCATTTATTTCAAGAAGCCATAGAAAATGACACTACTGTTCAGAAAACCATTGCTTTTGCTAGCCGAGTGCTAACAAAATCTGAAAAAAATTATTCCGTTACTGAATTAGAAGCTTTAGCTATCGTTTGGGCATTTAACAAATTCCGTTTCTTTTTTTCTGGTAAGTACGTAAAAGTATACAGTGATCATCGTGCATTACAATTTCTTATGTCTTCAAAATTAAATCATGACAGGTTAAAACGTTGGGCATTGTTTCTGCAAGAATTCCGCTTCACAATAGTCTACATTCCCGGCAAGGAGAACATTGTTGCGGACGCACTGTCACGCGCACCGGCTGGGCTTGAGAAAAGTAACACAGAAGGCAACCTCGAGAAAAATTTCAGTATTCTTTACATTCAGAAAGTCGCCTTTGAAAACTTCATCACCACATCTTTAAAGGACATTGCTCATGAACAAGATAAAGATCCGATTTGGAAAGACATCAAGAGCAAATGGCATGGAAAGACACACACACAGATTCGGCATTATTACCTGGTTAGAAACAACATACTGTTCAAACGCTGCACTGTTGATGACAAGCTATGGGTACTTTGCATTCCAGACGATTTTGTTAATAAGCTCATTTGGTACATTCATTTCAGCTACGCACATTTTGGTCCACGAAAATGTTATCATATTCTTCGAACGACTTGTTATTTCAACAATATGCAAAAAAGAATTCGAAGAGTCTTGTCTATTTGTAAACTTTGTCAAAAGGCGAAACCATCTACTGTCTCACATCGTGCTCCGTTGTTTCCTATTATTCCTTCTAAATTAAAAGAATTTGCTGCTGTTGATCTCTTGGGACCGCTTGTCAGAACATCTAATGGATTTTCGTACGTTCTAGTCGCTGTTGAACTTACTTCAAAATTTGTTTCTTTCACTCCGTTACTTAAAGTCACTGGACGGTCTGTATCCAACACATTAGTTGGACACATTAGTAAAGTCATTTCAGATAACGGACCGCAATTCAGATCTGCTGTTTGGTCACGCACGCTTCGGAATCATAAAATCAAACCTGTTTTTATTTCATTGTACTCACCACATTGTAACCCGTCTGAACGGATTATGAAAGAAATCAATAAGCTTTGCAGACTTTATTGTCACAGAAAGCATCAGCATTGGGACAGATATTTACACTTATTTCAAAACGTGCTGAATGAAATGCCTCACGACTCCACTGCTTTACCACCTACTCTTGTACTAAAGAATGAAGAACCACCGAACAGAATCAGAGAGCTTGTACCTTTCCCGAATACACGTAAACTTCGACACAAAGACATAATTGATTTGGCTATTAAAAATATAAAATCTGCAGCAGACAAAAGGAGAAAACTACGCGGTAAAGCAAATGCAAAGAAATTATACATTGGTCAGAAAGTTCTCATTAAAGCTCATTCATTGTCACATAAGAAGAAACACTTGAGTCACAAATTCTTTCTAGTTTACAATGGACCATACAGAATCCGACGTATACCACATGATAATTGCATTGAAGTTGAAACTCTGCATACTAGGAAGAGTAAAGGTTTACACCACATTTCACATGTAAAACCGTTTATTGAAAGATAATCTGCTTTTTAACTTTGTCTTTGCCATAAAACTCTTCACTTCACATTTCTAGTATGCTTTGTCAGACTTAGAATCTGTTAACATGCAACAATGTTTGAAGTTAAATATCCAGTCTAGAACCTAGGGAACATTTTTAAACAGAAATCACGAATGCATTGTTATTGTGAACAGACGACACAGTGTTATTGTGTGTGTACATTCTTGCTTGTTAGTTGCTCGATTACGTAACGACTATAAGGCTCACATACTTAGAACATATACCGGAACTGGTAATGAGATTTTCATGTAACATTTTGGTTTACTTGAAAAGACATTCTTTATTTGAAGTACTTTCTGTGGGATTAAAGATGACTTAGCACTTGGTTTCTTTGACAGCTACACAATTATATCACGACGCTACTAATGTGTGACACAATTTACATTGTTGCTTTTGTGCTGTATCTGCTTTATATCTGCACAGTTTTTTTGAATTCTTCTGGACAGTAAAATATGTTTTAGCAGTAACTTTTGTGGTATAGCTACAATGAGACTGCCTTTTCCATAGCACAACAATACGTTACAGCACAGTTCTTTTTTCATCATGGCAATAAGCGTAATAACTAAGATATCTATACGCAAAGCATTTCACTTTTGTTTATCATGAGGTAAGTACATTGACTTCTGCAGAACTTAGCTTTCGGAGGACGACATCTACGACACTTCCACAGCGATTATCTTACAACAAGACGCACAGTTTAGCGCTACAGTACATGTATTTGAGTGATTAATTTTATACTTAAAACATTTATTTTTAAAGGTTTTTGAATTACAAAGAAAGTTTTCCGTGATACATTTTATTCCATTGCAATAATTTGTAACACCTGAGGGCATAATTACTTTAATCCTCAGGGGGGTACATGCTTACTTTGTGTACCATGTGTTTGGCAAGCACAAGGAGCCCTAGCTAATATGGTATTTGCTTATACAACTTTACACATCGGTACCATATTTCTCTAACACGTAAATTACACAGTTATCTGATCATTTAACTGAGAGATAAACTTTTTTTTTTTACTACATCAGTGACAGATGTTTACGTAATTACACAGTTGGATAACTTCACACTTACGAAATTGTATTTTGTCTGTACTTTGAGAAGTGCTCATATTTTTCGGAACCATTGTGATACTATGAGAGCTTTGAATGATGCATTTGGTATGGGATCACGATTTTTAAAGTACGTTTGAGGCAGATGACACTTTTGACATGAGCAGAGAATTTTTTTTAATTATTGGAGGAAGCTACGACGATTTTGAGAGTTGACTGAGGTGTTATGATGTTATTATTACGATGACTATGTGTATTATGCTGTTTCGGTATGTTTATGATCAATAAGCTGATGCTATATGAGGAATGTTTATTATATCTATTTATTATGATGAAATACTGAAGAAGTGTCGACGAATATGTATATGTATAATAAGGTAAGGAATAATGAGTAGTGGTTAGGGACTCTGATTTGTGGAAAAGGTTGTTGGAAACCAAGAATCGTACTTTGAGAGTTATGAAATGTATGTAAATGCGTGAGTGTATTACAATGCCGACGAAAATTTTTTGGACACTGTTATATCAATAGGATTTTATTTTCTACACATTTGTAACGCAAATTTTCGACCTGTGAAATTTTTATATGAGACTGCCACTGTAGCGGAAACTGCTGTCGTAAATATTTCCGTAAGAAAATTAAGTGACCACCTGCACGTAATGCGTCATGGGCACCCAGCTGTGTCAGACGCCGGGAGAAAAAGCCATTAGCGCAGCATTGGTTAAAATAAAATTTAATATATGTACTAATATAGTTATTTTATGCCTACAGATCCAGTCAATAAGAAATTTATGATCTACTTCCAAGAAAATGAGGGCACTTAAATAGACATTTCCCTTCACAGGAATTGCATAAATAATTTCTTTACGATTTGGTAACTTATCTGCTAGTGTAAGTTCTCGTGATGCATCACTCTAGTGTTAAGATGTGACATAGGTATTAGACAGGCCATTTTTAGTGTAATATTTTTTTCTGCTTGAGCTATGTCATGTTTAGATATCTGCTGTTTGCCAGGCATAGTGTTACTGAAATTGACTTTGTATTATTCTGTTAAGCCAGTTTTACTAATGATTTATTTTTATTGTTTGCTGCACATTGCCTTATATTAGTTGTAATATTGCAATTGCTTTGCTAATTTCTATAATGCTGCTTGCTTCGCAAATCTGCATTTTTTTCATTGCTGTTTGCGTTAATTGTTTTGTGCTGCTGCATTGCCTCGTCCCTTAGTTTAGCATCTGAGCTCAGTAGATTTAAGTTAGCTTAAGTGGGGTAGACAAAAAAGAAACTGACTATGGAGAAAAGGTAAAGAATGCGTTTCGAAGTTATATGAAAAAGATTTGGGCCAAAATGAGTATTGTACACTGAGAAATAATTATATTGAAAGAAATATGAATAGAATACAGAAAGCAGGTATAGATAGGATAATGATGAATGAAGGGAGATCTCCAAGAAGTAAAGAAAGTTTTGTTTGCAAAATACTGCAGTACAACAAACCCTGTCCTTTCCTTTTGTATTATTCCGCTATATGTTTGTCTACTCTTGTGTATTTGTGTTCATCCTGTCTTTATGTGTTTATCTGATACGATTTAGGTTGTAGAATTTTTCTAATACTCAGCTACATTCACTATGATGAGGAATACTGTTATCCTCAAATACAATTTGCATTTATATGTTATTTTCTTTGTAAAGATGTTTATAGACATTATTAATTCTGTTCTGTTTCAACGCTCATGTGTGAAATTAATGTTTCGAAAACTATTCTCATTATTTTATATATTTACTTATGTCATAATTACTGTAACAGTGATTTATATGTTTATTTCTATTCTTTTGTAAAGCCTGTATTACTACAAATATTATCTGTATTCTTATGTTTTAATGATGTTTTCTGTATTTCTGCAATTGTATTCTCATGTTATAAAATTGTAATTGACACCAGTTCATCAAATTAAGTAACTTGTAAGTTATATTTCACTGCAGACGTTTCTGTTGGTCATAGTATATGGACAACATGTGAGATAGTGTTTGCACGTGTGTTAATAATTGAGCAAGGGACTGGATAACAGTATTGCTGGTTCTAAGGACAATTCCAGAAACTTTGTGAGTGCACAAGTTGTGGTTTATAGACTTGCTATATTCTCTGCAAGACTCTTCGATGATGATTGTGCACCTGCACAGTCGCAACAGATGGCTGCTAGCTATCTCTTCAAGGACTACAGTGGGTCTACACCTTTGATGACTCACCAACACCATTATTTCTACAAGGACTGCAGTGGGTCTCCACCTCTGGTGGCCCACCAATACCGTAATCTCTAACAAGACTGCAGTGGGTCTACTCTGTGATGAGCTACCTACCAATATTCTTCAAAACGTCGAATGACTCTGCTGTGGGTTTGCTCTGTTGTGACCCATTACTTGTCTGCATGTCGAGAGTCAGCACTGTCTTTCCGTTGGAAGGACAACACTACTTCTTCAAGACAGCATGGAAATCCACTACTTCTGTGTGCATTTTATTTTACTGCTCAGACTTTGAGAAAAACACTGGAATTTTACTGTGATGAACAATCTGGACTGTCTTTATGGACTGTGAGAAAATTTTAGCTTTTGACCAACATTGTATGAATAAGTGTGTGCATTTGATATCTTTGTTATTGTAATTATGAAAAATTTTATCAAATCATTGTTGGCCACTGCCCAAAACAATTTGTAAAATTTTTTGTGGGGAGCATGGGGGCTATGTAAGTAGGCTGTTTATGTTTTCTTATTGGCAACGTTACATAGCGGTCTGTGTGAGAATCACTGGCTGTGCTGTGTGCAGTCTGTGGCTGGTTTGCATTGTTGTCTGCCATTGTAGTGTTGGGCAGCGGCGGCTGGATGTGAACAGCGCGTAGCGTTGCGCAGTTGGAGGTGAGCCGCCAGCAGTGGTGGATGTGGGGAGAGAGATGGCGGAGTTTTGTAATTTGTCATGAACTGCTATATATATTATGACTATTAAGGTAAATACAGCGTTTGTTCTCTATTAAAATCTTTCATTTGCTAACTATGCCTATCAGTAGTTAGTGCCTTCCGTAGTTTGAATCTTTTATTTAGCTGGCAATAGTGGCGCTCGCTGTACTGCAGCAGTTCGAGTAATGAAGATTTTTGTGAGGTAAGTGATTTCTGAAAGGTATAGTTTAATGTTACTCAGGGCCATTCTTTTGCAGGGATTTTTGAAAGTCAGATTGCGTCGCGCTAAAAATATTGTGTGTCAGTTTAAGCACAGTCTCGTGTATAATTTTTCAAAAAGGGGACGTTTCATGGTATGAAGATTAGCATCTCCAAAACGAAACTAATGTCAGTGGGAAAGAAATATAAGCGGATTGAGTGCCAAATAGGAGGAACAAAGTTAGAACAGGTGGACGGTTTCAAGTACTTAGGATGCATATTCTCACAGGATGGCAACATAGTGAAAGAACTGGAAGCGAGGTGTAGCAAAGCTAATGCAGTGAGCGCTCAGCTACGATCTACTCTCTTCTGCAAGAAGGAAGTCAGTACCAAGACTAAGTTATCTGTGCACCGTTCAATCTTTCGTCCAACTTTGTTGTATGGGAGCGAAAGCTGGGTGGATTCAGGTTACCTTATCAACAAGGTTGAGGTTACGGATATGAAAGTAGCTAGGATGATTGCAGGTACTAGTAGATGGGAACAATGGCAGGAGGGTGTCCACAATGAGGAAATCAAAGAAAAACTGGGAATGAACTCTATAGATGTAGCAGTCAGGGCAAACAGGCTTAGATGGTGGGGTCATGTTACACGCATGGGAGAAGCAAGGTTACCCAAGAGACTCATGGATTCAGCAGTAGAGGGTAGGAGGAGTCGGGGCAGACCGAGGAGAAGGTACCTGGATTCGGTTAAGAATGATTTTGAAGTAATATGTTTAACATCAGAAGAGGCACCAATGTTAGCACTGAATAGGGGATCATGGAGGAACTGTATAAGGGGGGCTATGCTCCAGACTGAACGCTGAAAGGCATAATCAGTCTTAAATGATGATGATGATGATGATGATGAGGTAGGTCATCACAGAGCAGACCCACTGTAGTCCTGGCAGAGATTATGGAATTGGTGGGTCATCAAAGGTGCTGACCCACTGTAGTCCTTGTAGAGACGACCAGCAGCCGTCTGTTGCGACTGTGCCGGTGCACAATCACCATCGAAGAGTCTTGCGGACAATATAGCAAGTCCATAACCACCACTTGTACACTCACAAAGTTTTTGGAATTGTCCTTAGAACCAGCAATGCTGTTAACCAGTCCCTTGCTGAATTATTAACACACGTGCAAACACTAACAGTCCCAATTTCTCACATATTGTGCATACACTATAACCAACAGAAACGTGTTCAGTGAAAGGAAACTTAATTTGAAGAACTGGTGTCTGTTACAACATTATAACATGATAATACAATTACAAAGGTACGGAAAACATAATAATACAGATAACATTTGTACGAGGGCAGTTCAATAAGTAATGCAACACATTTTTTTTCTCGGCCAATTTTGGTTGAAAAAACCGGAAATTTCTTGTGGAGTATTTTCAAACATTCGCGCTTCGTCTCGTATAGTTTCATTGACTTCCGACAGGTGGCAGCGCTGTACGGAGCTGTTAAAATGGGGTCTGTAACGGATGTGCGTTGCAAACAATGGGCAGTGATCGAGTTTCTTTTGGCGGAAAACCAGGGCATCTCAGATATTCATAGGCGCTTGCAGAATGTCTACGGTGATCTGGCAGTGGACAAAAGCACGGTGAGTCGTTGGGCAAAGCGTGTGTCATCATCGCTGCAAGGTCAAGCAAGACTGTCTGATCTCCCGCGTGCGGGCCGGTCGCGCACACCTGTGACTCCTGCAATGGCGGAGCGTGTGAACACACTCGTTCGAGATGATCGACGGATCACCATCAAACAAATCAGTGCTCGACTTGACGTCTCTGTTGGTAGTGCTGTCACAGTTGTTCACCAGTTGGGATATTCAAAAGTTTGTTCCCGCTGGGTCCCTCGTTGTCTAACCAAACACCATAAAGAGCAAAGGAGAACCATCTGTGCGGAATTGCTTGCTCGTCATGTGGCTGAGGGTGACAGTTTCTTGTCAAAGATTGTTACAGGCGATGAAACATGGGTTCATCACTTCGAACCTGAAACAAAACAGCAATCAATGGAGTGGCGCCAGACCCACTCCCCTACCAAGAAAAAGTTTAAAGCCATACCCTCAGCCGGTAAAGTCATGGTTACAGTCTTCTGGGGCGCTGAAGGGGTTATTCTGTTCGATGTCCTTCCCCATGGCCAAACGATCAACTCTGAAGTGTATTGTGCTACTCTTCAGAAATTGAAGAAACGACTTCAGCGTGTTCGTAGGCACAAAAATCTGAACGAACTTCTCCTTCTTCATGACAACGCAAGACCTCACACACGTCTTCGCACCCGAGAGGAGCTCACAAAACTTCAGTGGACTGTTCTTCCTCATGCACCCTACAGCCCCGATCTCGCACCGTCGGATTTCCATATGTTTGGCCCAATGAAGGACGCAATCCGTGGGAGGCACTACGCGAATGATGAAGAAGTTATTGATGCAGTACGACGTTGGCTCCGACATCGACCAGTGGAATGGTACCGTGCAGGCATACAGGCCCTCATTTCAAGGTGGCGTAAGGCCGTAGCATTGAATGGAGATTACGTTGAAAAATAGTGTTGTGTAGCTAAAAGATTGGGGAATAACCTGGTGTATTTCAATGCTGAATAAAACAACCCCTGTTTCAGAAAAAAAAATGTGTTGCATTACTTATTGAACTGCCCTCGTAGTAATACGGGCCTTACAAAAGAATAGAAATAAACATATACATCAGTGTTACAGGAATTATGACGTAAGTACATACATAAAATATCAGAATAACTTTTGAAACATCAATTTCACACATGAGCAACAAAACAGAATAAATAATGTCTAAACATCTTTACAAAGTAAATAACTTATTAATTAGAAAAATTCTACAACATAACTCTTGTCAGCTAAACACATAAAGACAGGAAGAACCAAATACACAAGGTACACAGACACATAGAGGGATCACACAAAAGGAAAGGACAGGGTTCGTTTTCAGTGTAACATTTGGTACTGCAGTCCAACCCAAAACTTTATTCCATAGATCTTTCTTCTTATTTCAACATTTGCTTTTGCAAAAAATATCCTATCTAACCCTATTAAATAAATATTTCTCATTGTACGATACTCATTTTATGCCCAAATCTTTTTTCATATAACTTCTCAATGAATTCTTTCCCTATTCTTCATAGTTAGTTTCTTATATAGTCTACCCCCTCTTAAGCTAACTTAACTCTACTGAGCTCAGATATATATACTAAGGGACGAGGCAATGCAGCAGCACAAAACAATTAACACAAACAGCAATGACAAAAAAATGCAAATTGGCAAAGTTAGCAGCAATAAATATAAATTGGCAAAGCAAATGCAGCATTATAACTAATATAAGCCAATGTGCAGCAACAAGAAAAATAAATCAGTAGTAAAACTGGCTTAACAGAGTAATACAAAGTGAAATTCAGTAGCACTATGCCTGGCAAACAGCAGCAGCAAATGCAATAACTTATATCTAAACATGACAAAGCTCAAGCAGAAAAAATATTGCACTAAAGATGGTCATGTCTAATACCTATGTCACATCTTAACACTGAAGTGATGCATCACTATAACCTACTCTAGCAGACAAGTTACCAAGTCATTGACAAAAATTATGTATGCAATTCCTGTGAAGTGGAAATGTCTTTTTGTGCTCCCTCATTTTTTTTGGAAGTAGATCATAAAATTATTATTTACTGGATCTGTAGGCATAAAATATCTACAGTAGTACATCTATTAAATTTTATTTTAACCAATGCTGCAGTGCAGCTAGAAACTAGATGTTAAATGAAATGAGCAAATATATACAAAGCAATGTTCGAAACGTCATTCACCAGGCAAATGGCATCTCCAAAGGCAGTAAAAAAAATCCCTCAACTAGAAAGACAATAGATGTAAAAATGTTTCTCCTCATTTCATTAGGCAATTTAGTAAATATCATAAATTAAGAGCTCCACAGTGTAATCATATGTTTTCAAGTTTGGGCGTGTCGTATTTGCGGTGCTTTCTACAAATAAATGTCAATAGCAAGGATAATGGCCTCTTTTTTTCTCCACCTGTACCTCTGAAAGGCACACACTAATGGCTTTTTTCCCAGGTGACTGTCGCTCAGATGGGTCTGCACAGCACATTATGTCAAGGTCATCTACCTTCTTTACTGAAATATTTATGGCAGCAGTTTCCACTTCAGTGACAGTCTCATATAAAATAAAAAAATTCAAAGGTTAGAAATTTACATTAGAAGTGTGTAGAAACAAAATCTCATATATAACAGTGTCCAAAAAGTTTTATCAGCATTGTGGTACATTCACGCATTTACACACATTTCATAACTCTTAAAGTACGATTCTTTTTCCAACATCCTTTTTCACAAATCAGAGTCCCTAACCACTACTCATTATTCCTTACCATATTACACACATACATATTCATCAACACATCTTCAATATTTCATCATAATAAATACATAGCATAATCAGATTCCTCATATAGCATCAGCTTATTGATCATAAACATACCTCAATAGCATAATACATATTGTCATCGTAATAGTATCATAAAAACTCATCCAAATCTCAAAAACATAGTAGCTTTCTGCAATAATTTCAGAACCTAAAGAAAATTGTCTGCTCATTTCAATAGTGTTGTCTACCTCAAACATACTTTCAAAATCATGATCCCATACGAAATATATCATTCAAATATATTTATTCAAATATATCACAATGGTTCCGAAAAAATATGAACAGTTCACACAGTACAGACAAAATACAATTTCATAAGTGTTAAGTTATCCAACGTTGTAATTACGTTAACATATGTCACTGATGTAGTAAAATAAATGTTTGTTTCTCTGTTAAATAATCAGATAGCTGTATAATTCTGTGTTAGAGAAATATGGTACCGATGTGTAAAGTTGTATAAGCAAATACCATATTAGCTAGGGCTCCTTGTGCTTGCCAAACACATGGTACACAAAGTAGGCGTGTACCCCCTGAGGATTAATGCAATTATACCCTCAGATGTTACAGATTACAGCAATCGAATGAAATGTATCACCGAAAACTTTCTTTGTATCTTTGTGATTCAAAAATCTTTAAAAATAAATTTTTAAAGTACAAAAATAATCACTCAAATACGTGTCCTTTAGCGCTAAAAGTGCGTCTTGCTGTAAGATAATTCTGTGGAAGTGTCGTAGTTATCGTCCTCCGAAAGCTAAGTTCTGCAGAAGTCAATGTACTTACCTCATCGTAAACAAAAGTGAAATGCTATGAGTATAGATATCGTAGCTATTACGTACAATACCATGATCAAGGAAGTACTATACTGTAACGTATTGTGCTACGAAAAAGGCTGTATCATTGTAGCTATACCACAAAAGTTACTACTAAAACATGTTTTACTTTCCAGAAGAATTCAGAAAAACTGTGCACATATAAAATAGATACAGCACAAAAGCAACAATGTAAATTGTGTCACACATTAGTAGCGTCATGATATAATCGTGTAGCTGTCAAAGAAACCAAATACTAAGTCATCTTTAATCTCACAGAAAGTACTTCAAATAAAGAATGTCTTTTCAAGTAAACCAAAATGTTGCATTAAAACCACATTAGCAGTGTATGTTCTAAGTATGTAAGCCCTATATTCGTTACGTAATTGTGCAACTAACAAGCAAGAATGTACAAATAACAACACTGTGTCATCTGTTCACTATAACAATGCATTCGTAATTTCTGTTTAAGTAAGTTCCCTAGGTTCTAGACCGGATAGTTTATTTTAAAACATAGTTGCATGTTAACAGTTTTAAGTGTGACAAAGAGTACTAGTAACGTGAAGTGAAAAATTTTGTAGCAAGGACTAAATTAAGAAGCAGATTACCTCTCAATAAACGGTTTTACATGTGAAATGTGGTGCAATCTCTTACTCTTGCTAGTACGCAGAGTTTCAACTTGAACACAATTATCATGCAGTATACGTTGGTAAAGAACGCTAAAATTTTTCTCAAGGTTAGCGTCTATGTTATTTTTCTCTGAGCCAGCCGGCCCACGTCGCTGCCTGCGATGCGAGTCGTTGTCTGTCTCTTTGTTGCCGCGCATCGTTATTGGGATTTGGAGACCTAACTTCTACAAATTCACCTTGTCTAGAGGGTTCTGCCCTGTTTGAATCCCGCCAGTTCTGATGCAATTCAGGTCTGTGGTTACGATTATATCGTCTGTCATCATGTCGGTAGATTCCATTATTTCTTTCTTGCCGGCCACGTGGTGTAGAATTTCTCCCTGAATCGTAACTGCGCGCTGAACTGTTGCGTCTGAAGGTATTCTGTCTCCCTTGATATCAACTGTTTTGGTTTCCATATTGGCTGTTTCTATAGTTAACTCTGTCATATTCATTATTAGGGAAATGCGATATTTCCCTGTAATTATTACTACTCTGCCAACGGTTGTCATACGGGTGGTGTCTGTTTTGGTCACGATTTACGTTGTAAGAATAGCCTTGTTGTGTCCAGTTATTATTTCTGTCATCGCGGAATTGTGACGGATGTGACCTGTAATTGTTGTGTTCCTGTTTTCGCGTCCCGCAATTGTCAGTGTCAATTTCCAATTCTTGTAACAGTCCCTGAAAAGTTTCAATGTCGTCTTTGCAACGTCCTGCCAAAATAATATGTCGTAAATGTTCAGGCAATTTGATTAAGCAAATGCAATGAGTTCTGAGGGGCTGTATGGGTTTGACAGGTACTGATTCTTGTGCAACATATCTTCAAAATATTTCACAAGACTGGAAAATTCAGATTGTTCGAAATGTTTCATCATTATGATTCTATGTTTTACTCGGTCTTGTGTAGCTTGAGACCAATATGCTGAGAGGAAGGCATGATAAAATTCTCCTTCACTGTGACAATCGTGAATGACGGATCGCATTCCTACAGCTGGTTCATTTTCTAAATAGCCACACATAAATTCTTATCTGTGCTCTAATGACCAGTTGGGAGGAAAACAATGAGAGAATTGATGAAGCCACGCTTGTGGATGAATGTCGTTGCCGAAATTCTTGAATGTTTTGGACTTACGTGTACTAATAAACAGCTTATAGTCAAAATCATCATGTCGGCGAGTCGCATGTCGGTCATTGTTACGTCCTTTCGGCGGTTCCATCTCAAAATTCGGTGTACCTTGCCAATTTCTTTCATAATTTCCGAAGTGCCCTATGTTATTATTTTGTGGCTGTTCCGTATTTCTATGTCCCTCTTCCCGTATTGGAGCGCGAGTGTCGTCTGAAATATGTAATTCTTGTATAACCTGTGCCAACTGATCTTGTACCAGGGTGTATACGACCCGGGACATCCGGGAGATCCGGGAAAAACCCGGGAATTTTTTCGTCCGGGAGAAAACCGGGAAAAACCCGGGAATTTTTTAGAATTCCGGGAACTTTTCCTTGATTTAGTCACCAATTACATTTTTGTTATTTTGACTGGTAAGAACCAATACTCCAACGAAGGATATTACTGTATCCCGCTTCTGCAGAATAATGCTGCAGCAAAAAAACATGAACGAGAGAAGAAAGAAAAACGAAAATAAAACTTAAGTTGCAAAGGAAATGCGCCATATACAACAACAAAACACAGTGTTCATACAAGCGTCTGCCAACCAAAATGTGTCAAAGGCTTTAGGAAGAATATGCAGTGCTTCCTAACAACAAATTGCCTCTGATGAGGTGACATGACAGCTATTTACATTTGATTCATTTGAGCAGTTGCGGGCGGGCTCTTGCGCATGCGCAGTTGAGTCGCCTGTGAGTAGTACGTTCTCCCGCTTCTGGCTACAGATGTGTGGCTGGGCGCCACTATCTAATTGCTCCGGTTCAGAAACATTGTAGATCCAGGGCTGATGCACAGAGCAGTCTTGAGTTGTAGTGGGGAGGTGGGTAGTCTCCACGTGACCTGTGTTTACGTTTAGTGATTTTGCTGTTTCCTCTTCGTTTATTGCTCTCGCATTAAATGAAAACAAAAATCGGATTTCTGTGGCCGGGAGCTACCAGATGAATTAAAATACGTTCGCATAGTTACGGAAGGCTAAAATATGTTACTAGTTACACCTTTCTGACAGTCAAGCGTTAATCACATTGCAGAACAATGGAGTTATTTTTGTCGGTTTGCTAAAGAGATTTCGATTTTATTAATATTTTGCGCTGAGGCAGTCAATTTATTTGAAACGAAGTGTTTAATTTCACACTGTTGGCTAGTTTCAACTGTTCGCTTCATTTCAAGTGCACGTTTTCCATCTTCTGGCTCGTATGGCATTATGCCATAATAAAGAACCAAACACGAGATAATACAGTGCTGGTACTCAAGAAAATTTACATTCGAATCTGGACATACGATAGTGCACTTTAAGCCGAATTATACATTTTAGTATAGTTCACGAAATTCCGATGCTCCTGAAGTATCCTTTGATGTCTTGTTTCTTTTATGACATGATGCAAGACCTTTTAACGTTTTACACATGCGAACGTGCGGGCTTCCTGCATCACCGTAGCTGCGCAGGCGCAGTGACGCCTGTTATCTGGCGCTCTCTGGCAACTGCTGATACGAACCAATTTCTAGCAGGTCATGGAAAAATATTACGAATGGTGGTTTGAAAAGTGTTACTTTCAAAGTAAATTTCCTTTTACGCAAGATGAACTATGTGCGAGAATGTACGATGAATTTCTTAAATCACAGAGCGTTTGACTTTCATCTAAAAATCAACTCTTTGAGGATGACCATGTAGAAGAATTTCGAGCCCAGAAGATCAGACCTTTACGTCGTTATTAAAAATTTTATTGGCACATTTGTGTGATGTATCTTAAAGTGTAACACGCGCAAAATGATCAGCATTATATGTGGAAGCTTAGTTTCTGTTGTAACTTATTAATCTTCGAGACCAATATTATTTGTGAAAGCTTTGTTTTTCATCTAGCAAAACTATGTACATTAATTTAAACCATTAACGTTTCTTTTTGTGTGTCCGTGCTACTTACGAGTGATCTTGCTATTGGTTGACTACCCTACGTGTCCTGTGCTCTCATCAGCTGCCGAGGTCACGTGACATGAGCT
Source organism: Schistocerca americana (assembly GCF_021461395.2). Classification (NCBI taxonomy): domain Eukaryota; kingdom Metazoa; phylum Arthropoda; class Insecta; order Orthoptera; family Acrididae; genus Schistocerca; species Schistocerca americana. The sequence goes on along the minus strand of NC_060120.1, from coordinate 657,144,610 downwards.
ATGACTGGCTTACAAAGGCGCGTCGCAATCTCGATTTCATTGCTTCGGAAAGTAACATGCAGCGTTTGGTGGAATTCGAAGTTATACCTCCGTAAAACGAAGAAATGCAGCCTACATGTTGCTGCACATCAAAGATCTTTCCAAAACGTGTTTTTTTTTCCCCTGGGTTTCGTTTCCTAAAGTGCCGGCAAATTTTACGTCTCTATAGAAAACCATAAACATTCTAAGGATTGATAAGTTTTACAGTGCCGAGGAAAAGTATACTGTCATTTAACACGGAAAATGTGTATTTTCTCCCGGGAGAAAGTGTATTTTCAACCGGGAAATCCGGGAAAAATTCGGGATTTTTTTTTTCCTTGTCCACGTATACACCCTGTGTACTTCCCGGATTTTTCTTTGGTGTTGCGTATTAATTTGATTCTGATTTTGTTTGAATTTCCTAATTTGTTCGTACTCTTCTGTATTATTAGAGACTACCGGTCTTGTGTCATTCAGATTATCATCTACCTTCGTAGATAAATTATTTAGCTGACCCGAAAGTTCGACTACTTTCTCTGATGATTTTCATACAGACCGCTTCGTGGCGTTAGCAACATAAAAACCTAAACAGCCTACTTACAAAGGGAATGGTCAACTGTAGTCTCCTAACCGTACAACTTACTATTTTTCCTGATGAGAGGAGTATTAACGAGCGTATGATAGTATTTCGATTTGGTTTTATTTCAAAATAAAAACAAACGTTGGTGTATGAGTCTCATGCTATGTATCGAGAATACACATATGTTAGAGTCATCATAACTCAATTACTGTGTCGAGAAATGTAAAGAAAATAATCCTCAATTAGGTGTGTAAATACGGTTTGGCGTCACACTTTTTTTTATTTTTTTGTTTTGATAACTGACTCCTCCTTTCGTAAAAGCTCCATTAAGAGTTGAATTAGAAAAAATCATTAGCATATACAGGGTGTTATAAAAAGGTACGGCCAAACTTTCAGGAAACATTCCTCACACACAAAGAAAGAAAATATGTTATGTGGAAATGTGTCCGGAAACGCTTACTTTCCATGTTAGAGCTCATTTTATTACTTCTCTTCAAATCACGTTAATCATGGAATGGAAACACACAGCAACAGAACGTACCAGCTTGACTTCAAACACTTTGTTACAGGAAATGTTCAAAATGTCCTCTGTTAGCGAGGATACATGCATCCACCTTCTGTCTCATAGAATCCCTGATGCGCTGATGCAGCCCTGGAGAATGGCGTATTGCATCACAGCCGTCCACAATACGAGCGCGAAGTGTCTCTACAGTTGGTACTGGGGTTGCGTAGACAAGAGCTTTCAAATGCCCCCATAAATGAAAGTCAAGAGGGTTGAGGTCAGGAGAACGTGGAGGCCATGGAATTGGTCCGCCACTACCAATCCATTGGTCGCCGAATCTGTTGTTTAGAAGCGTACGAACACTTCGACTGAAATGTGCAGGAGCTCCATCGTGCATGAACCACATGTTGTGTCGTACTTGTAAAGGCACATGTTCGAGCAGCTCAGGTATCGTATCCCGTATGAAATCATGATAACGTGCTCCATTGAGCGTAGGTGGAAGAACATGGGGCCCAATCAAGAAATCACCAACAATGCCTGCCCAAACGTTCACAGAAAATCTGTGTTGATGACGTGATTGCACAATTGCGTGCGGATTCTCGTCAGCCCACGCATGTTGATTGTGAAAATTTACAATTTGATCACGTTGGAATGAAGCCTCATCCGTAAAGAGAACATTTGCACTGAAATGAGGATTGACAGATTGTTGGATGAACCATTCGCAGAAGTGTACCCGTGGAGGCCAATCAGCTGCTGATAGTGCCTGCACACGCTGTACATGGTACGGAAACAACTGGTTCTCCCGTAGCACTCTCCATACAGTGGTCAACGTTACCTTGTACATCAGCAACTTCTCTGACGCTGACATTAGGGTTATCGTCAACTGCACGAAGAATTACCTCGTCCATTGCAGGTGTCCTCGTCGTTCTAGGTCTTCCCCAGTCGCGAGTCATAGGCTGGAATGTTCCGTGCTCCCTAAGACGCCCATCAATTGCTTCGAACGTCTTCCTGTCGGGACACCTTCGTTCTGGAAATCTGTCTCGATACAAATGTACCGCGCCATGGCTATTGCTCCGTGCTAATCCATACATCAAATGGGCATCTGCCAACTCCGCATTTGTAAACATTGCACTGACTGCAAAACCACGTTCGTGATGAACACTAACCTGTTGTTGCTACGTACTGATGTGCACTGTAGAGCAATGAGTCGCATGTCAACACAAGCACCGAAGTCAACATTACCTTCAATTGGGCCAACTGGCGGTGAATCGAGGAAGTACAGTACATACTGACGAAACTAAAATGAGCTCTAACATGAAAATTAAGCGTTTCCAGACACATGTCCACATAACATCTTTTCTTTATTTGTGTGTGAGGAATGTTTCCTGAAAGTTTGTCCGTACCTTTTGGTAACACCCTGTATACTATGTCATCAAAAGTATCCGGACACCTGGCTGAAAATGACTTACAAGTTCATGGCGCCCTCCATCGATAATGCTGGAATTCAATATGGTGTTGACCCACCCTTAGCCTTGATCACAGCTTCCACTCTCACAGGCATGCGTTCATTCAGGTTCAAAATGATTCAAATGGCTCTGAGCACTATGGGACTTAACTTCTAAGTTCAACAGCCCCTAGAACTTAGAACTACTTAAACCTAACTAACCTAAGGACATCACACACATCCATGCCCGAGGCAGGATTCGAATCTGCGACCGTAGCGGTCACGCGGTTCCAGACTGTAGCGCCTAGAACCGCACGGCCAACCCGGCCGGCTTCAATCAGGTGTTGGAAGGTTTCTTGGGGAATGGCACCCCATTCTTCACGGAGTGCTGCTCTGAGGAGAGGTAGCGATGTCGGTCGGTGAGGCCTGGCACGAAGTCGGCGTTCCACAACATCTCAAAGGTGTTCTGTAGGATTCAGGTCAGGACTCTGTGCAGGCCAGTCCATTACAGGGATGTTATTGTCGTGTAACCACTCCACCACAGTCCTTGCATTATCAACATATGCTCGATCGTGTTGAAAGATGCAGTCGCCATCCCCGAATTGCTCTTCAACAGTGGGAAGCAAGAAGGTGCTTAAAACATCAATGTATGCCACGCAAAATAACAAGAGGCGCAAGCCCTCTCCATGAAAAACACGACAACACCGTAACATCACCGCCTCCGAATTTTGCTGTTGGCACTACACACGCTGGTAGATGACGTTCACTGGGCATTCGCCATACCCACACCCTGCCATCGGATCGCCACATTGTGTACCGTGATTCGTTACTCCACGCAACGTTTTTCCACTGTTCAATCGTCCAATGTTTACGCTCTTCACACAAAGCGAGGCGTCGTTTGGCATTTACTGGCGTGATGTGTGGCTTATGAGCAGTCGCTCGACCATGAAATCCAAGTTTTCTCACCTCCCGCCTAACTGTCATAGTACTTGCATTGGATCCTGATGCAGTTTGGAATTACTGTGTGATGGTCTGGATAGATGTCTGCCTATTACACATTACGACGCTCTTCACCTGCCGGTGGTGTCTTGTCAGTCAACAGACGAGGTCGGCCTGTACGCTTTTGTGCTTCACTTTTCCACTTCTCTGTCACATCGGAAACTGTGGACCTAGGGATGTTTAGGAGTGTGGAAATCTCGCGTACAGACGTATGACACAAGTGACATCCAATCCGTGAATTCCACAGAGTGCCTCATTCTGCTCTCTCACGATGTCTAATGACTAATGAGGTCGCTGATATGGACTCCCTGACAGTAGACGGCAGCAAAATGCACCTAATATGAAAAATGTATATTTTTGGTGATGTCTGGATACTTTTGATCACGTAGTGTAGTTGTGAAATGTAAAGTTGTAGATTTGCAGTTAAGTTTCCTGATAGTGGAAGGTCTTAAAGCAGATGTCATAATGGGCGTTGATTATTTAAAGAATTATTAGGAAAGACTAGATCTGAGTAATGGAAGTGTGGAGTTATTAATGCAAGTCCGCAAAGAGTATTATGGATTAAAAGAGAAAGCAGGAGGAGAATATGGAATTGGCATGTCTTCGAGTTGTTGCAGTGGGCCTTGAAGATTCAGAGGAAGAAAGGTGCAGTACACTGGTTTGCAACAAGGACGAGAAGGAATCTTAAATACCCCCAAGAGGGTCGAAGGAGCATTGACAACAGCGTTTAGTTGGAGGATGTGGAAGCAGAGGGGGTTGATCAAGCGGAAACAGCAATGTGCCTACAATGATATCTTCCCACAGATAACTTGCTTGGTTCACCTGTATATATTTCAAATTCTGAGCAGCCACATTCCACGCACATTGTAAGAAGACTTAAACCATGAATACACATTTCGCTTCGTGTAAGAAGAAGAAAGGGCAGTTTCTAGGAGAAGAATGTGAGTCAGTTTACGGAATAATTACATGGGATTTTACCTAGATTACTACATATGCAGGGTGTTACAAAAAGGTACGGCCAAACTTTCAGGAAACATTCCTCACACACAAAGAAAGAAAATATGTTATGTGGACATGTGTGCGGAAACGCTTACTTTCCATTTTAGAGCTCATTTTATTACTTCTCTTCAAACCACATTAATCATGAAATGGAAACACACAGCAACAGAACGCACCAGCGTGACTTCAAACACTTTGTAACAGGAAATTTTCAAAATGTCTTCCGTTAGCGAGGATACATGCATACACCCTCCGTCGCATGGAATCCCTGATGCGCTGATGCAGCCCTGGAGAATGGCGTATTGTATCACAGCCGTCCACAATACGAGCATGAAGTGTCTCTACATTTGGTACTGGGGTTGCGTAGACAAGAGCTTTCAAATGCCCCCATAAATGAAAGTACAGAGGGTTGAGGTCAGGAGAACGTGGAGGCCATGGAATTGGTCCGCCTCTACCAATCCATCGGTCGCCGAATCTGTTGTTTAGAAGCGTACGAACACTTCGACTGAAATGTGCAGGAGCTCCATCGTGCATGAACCACATGTTGTGTCGTACTTGTAAAGGCACATGTTCGAGCAGCTCAGGTATCGTATCCCGTATGAAATCATGATAACGTGCTCCATTGAGCGTAGGTGGAAGAACATGGGGCCCAATCAAGAAATCACCAACAATGCCTGCCCAAACGTTCACAGAAAATCTGTGTTGATGACGTGATTGCACAATTGCGTGCGGATTCTCGTCAGCCCACGCATGTTGATTGTGAAAATTTACAATTTGATCACGTTGGAATGAAGCCTCATCCGTAAAGAGAACATTTGCACTGAAATGAGGATTGACAGATTGTTGGATGAACCATTCGCAGAAGTGTACCCGTGGAGGCCAATCAGCTGCTGATAGTGCCTGCACACGCTGTACATGGTACGGAAACAACTGGTTCTCCCGTAGCACTCTCCATACAGTGGTCAACGTTACCTTGTACATCAGCAACTTCTCTGACGCTGACATTAGGGTTATCGTCAACTGCACGAAGAATTACCTCGTCCATTGCAGGTGTCCTCGTCGTTCTAGGTCTTCCCCAGTCGCGAGTCATAGGCTGGAATGTTCCGTGCTCCCTAAGACGCCCATCAATTGCTTCGAACGTCTTCCTGTCGGGACACCTTCGTTCTGGAAATCTGTCTCGATACAAATGTACCGCGCCATGGCTATTGCTCCGTGCTAATCCATACATCAAATGGGCATCTGCCAACTCCGCATTTGTAAACATTGCACTGACTGCAAAACCACGTTCGTGATGAACACTAACCTGTTGTTGCTACGTACTGATGTGCACTGTAGAGCAATGAGTCGCATGTCAACACAAGCACCGAAGTCAACATTACCTTCAATTGGGCCAACTGGCGGTGAATCGAGGAAGTACAGTACATACTGACGAAACTAAAATGAGCTCTAACATGAAAATTAAGCGTTTCCAGACACATGTCCACATAACATCTTTTCTTTATTTGTGTGTGAGGAATGTTTCCTGAAAGTTTGTCCGTACCTTTTGGTAACACCCTGTATACTATGTCATCAAAAGTATCCGGACACCTGGCTGAAAATGACTTACAAGTTCATGGCGCCCTCCATCGATAATGCTGGAATTCAATATGGTGTTGACCCACCCTTAGCCTTGATCACAGCTTCCACTCTCACAGGCATGCGTTCATTCAGGTTCAAAATGATTCAAATGGCTCTGAGCACTATGGGACTTAACTTCTAAGTTCAACAGCCCCTAGAACTTAGAACTACTTAAACCTAACTAACCTAAGGACATCACACACATCCATGCCCGAGGCAGGATTCGAATCTGCGACCGTAGCGGTCACGCGGTTCCAGACTGTAGCGCCTAGAACCGCACGGCCAACCCGGCCGGCTTCAATCAGGTGTTGGAAGGTTTCTTGGGGAATGGCACCCCATTCTTCACGGAGTGCTGCTCTGAGGAGAGGTAGCGATGTCGGTCGGTGAGGCCTGGCACGAAGTCGGCGTTCCACAACATCTCAAAGGTGTTCTGTAGGATTCAGGTCAGGACTCTGTGCAGGCCAGTCCATTACAGGGATGTTATTGTCGTGTAACCACTCCACCACAGTCCTTGCATTATCAACATATGCTCGATCGTGTTGAAAGATGCAGTCGCCATCCCCGAATTGCTCTTCAACAGTGGGAAGCAAGAAGGTGCTTAAAACATCAATGTATGCCACGCAAAATAACAAGAGGCGCAAGCCCTCTCCATGAAAAACACGACAACACCGTAACATCACCGCCTCCGAATTTTGCTGTTGGCACTACACACGCTGGTAGATGACGTTCACTGGGCATTCGCCATACCCACACCCTGCCATCGGATCGCCACATTGTGTACCGTGATTCGTTACTCCACGCAACGTTTTTCCACTGTTCAATCGTCCAATGTTTACGCTCTTCACACAAAGCGAGGCGTCGTTTGGCATTTACTGGCGCGATGTGTGGCTTATGAGCAGTCGCTCGACCATGAAATCCAAGTTTTCTCACCTCCCGCCTAACTGTCATAGTACTTGCATTGGATCCTGATGCAGTTTGGAATTACTGTGTGATGGTCTGGATAGATGTCTGCCTATTACACATTACGACGCTCTTCACCTGCCGGTGGTGTCTTGTCAGTCAACAGACGAGGTCGGCCTGTACGCTTTTGTGCTTCACTTTTCCACTTCTCTGTCACATCGGAAACTGTGGACCTAGGGATGTTTAGGAGTGTGGAAATCTCGCGTACAGACGTATGACACAAGTGACATCCAATCCGTGAATTCCACAGAGTGCCTCATTCTGCTCTCTCACGATGTCTAATGACTAATGAGGTCGCTGATATGGACTCCCTGACAGTAGACGGCAGCAAAATGCACCTAATATGAAAAATGTATATTTTTGGTGATGTCTGGATACTTTTGATCACGTAGTGTAGTTGTGAAATGTAAAGTTGTAGATTTGCAGTTAAGTTTCCTGATAGTGGAAGGTCTTAAAGCAGATGTCATAATGGGCGTTGATTATTTAAAGAATTATTAGGAAAGACTAGATCTGAGTAATGGAAGTGTGGAGTTATTAATGCAAGTCCGCAAAGAGTATTATGGATTAAAAGAGAAAGCAGGAGGAGAATATGGAATTGGCATGTCTTCGAGTTGTTGCAGTGGGCCTTGAAGATTCAGAGGAAGAAAGGTGCAGTACACTGGTTTGCAACAAGGACGAGAAGGAATCTTAAATACCCCCAAGAGGGTCGAAGGAGCATTGACAACAGCGTTTAGTTGGAGGATGTGGAAGCAGAGGGGGTTGATCAAGCGGAAACAGCAATGTGCCTACAATGATATCTTCCCACAGATAACTTGTTTGGTTCACCTGTATATATTTCAAATTCTGAGCAGCCACATTCCACGCACATTGTAAGAAGACTTAAACCATGAATACACATTTCGCTTCGTGTAAGAAGAAGAAAGGGCAGTTTCTAGGAGAAGAATGTGAGTCAGTTTACGGAATAATTACATGGGATTTTACCTAGATTACTACATATGCAGGGTGTTACAAAAAGGTACGGCCAAACTTTCAGGAAACATTCCTCACACACAAAGAAAGAAAATATGTTATGTGGACATGTGTGCGGAAACGCTTACTTTCCATTTTAGAGCTCATTTTATTACTTCTCTTCAAACCACATTAATCATGAAATGGAAACACACAGCAACAGAACGCACCAGCGTGACTTCAAACACTTTGTAACAGGAAATTTTCAAAATGTCTTCCGTTAGCGAGGATACATGCATACACCCTCCGTCGCATGGAATCCCTGATGCGCTGATGCAGCCCTGGAGAATGGCGTATTGTATCACAGCCGTCCACAATACGAGCATGAAGTGTCTCTACATTTGGTACTGGGGTTGCGTAGACAAGAGCTTTCAAATGCCCCCATAAATGAAAGTACAGAGGGTTGAGGTCAGGAGAACGTGGAGGCCATGGAATTGGTCCGCCTCTACCAATCCATCGGTCGCCGAATCTGTTGTTTAGAAGCGTACGAACACTTCGACTGAAATGTGCAGGAGCTCCATCGTGCATGAACCACATGTTGTGTCGTACTTGTAAAGAAAGGCACATGTTCTAGCAGCACAGGTATAGTATCCCGTATGAAATCATGATAACGTGCTACATTGAGTGTAGGTGGACGAAACTAAAATGAGCTCTAACATGGAAAATAAGCGTTTCCGGACACATGTCCTCATAACATATTTTCTTTATTTGTGTGTGAGGAATGTTTCCTGAAAGTTTGGCCGTACCTTTTTGTAACACCCTGTATATTGGCTAACTCACCATGTGAATAGTTCAAAAATCCGTGAATCCTATGACACTACCTCCGAACAAACAATGAATCGCGTGACCTCTGATCCACGTGACAGTGCCGTCTGTCGTCGTAGGGTAATAAACAGCGTCCGGTGCATGAATCGACATAAGTTGGCGACATCCGTAAAAAGAGAGCTAAAAAATTTGGCGTACAAAATACCAGGTCTCTTCCGCCGGCCCACATGGTTGCAGTTCACACATAAAGGCGTATCTGCGAGATGGATCTTATAGAGTCTCTCTCGAGTAATCTATTTTCTATTCACCGTCAAGTACCAGGTCCGGTGTACGTCTGAATTTAGCGTTACCTTGTTGACAGCGCGCCATACTAAGTTCCAGTGCATGGTAGGACATATTAGTTCGACGGAATTATGCGACCGGCGACAAAGTAGATGTCACTGGCCGTTTGTAAGCGAGAGACAGGGAGAACGTCCTGTAGGTAGCTATACTCCAGATAAAACCTCGCGAAGTAGGAAAGTGGCACCGGTATCTCAGTAAGCGCCACCGGAGGGTCGAGGGAAGACAGTGCCAGGAACTCCTTCAGTAATCCCATGAGCTCGAGGTGCTTACCAACGCATAGAGACACTGCTGGATCATAAGTCAAGGCCAAGTCCGCTCCGTTCCTTAGGAAGAGTGAGAAAGTCATATTGAACCTTAAATACCATTTCAGCGCTGACAAATGAACCGAATGCCCCCATGAGGCTCCGAGTTATGTGTTTAGGCATCGTTAGCGTTTATACTACAAAATGGTTCTAATGGCTCTGAGCACTATGGGACTTAACATTTGAGGTCATCAGTCCCCTCGAATGTAGAACTACTTAAACCTAACTAACCTAAGGACATCGCACACATCCATGCCCGAGGCAGGATCCGAACCTGCGACCGTAGCGGTCGCGCCGTTCCAGACTGTAGCGCCTAGAACCACTCGGCCACAACAGCCGGCTTTGCACCACATGCAGTATTCGTGATGCCTGACAGCCATTAGTACATTCGGTCCATTGTCGAAGGTCCGAAGCAAGAGGCTCCGATAATTAAGGGTTGTCGTGCGTGAGGTGTCATCCGTCAAGTCAACACTATGACAACAGATTTTATCGCACAGTCTCAGTGGAGCGACGCTTGCAGATGTCGTCCCAGTGATAATATTCAAGGCCATCGATTTATGTACATTTGTATGACTCCCCGAAGCTGCACCATAAGTGGTTAACCAATCCAAGGCTCTGTGTACGACATGTTCGTCAGGAAGAATTAACATAAGATGATCTGCATACGCAGTGTAACTAAAAACGAAGTCACCAAGAGACAGCCCCGTGAAGCGGAGTCGCATACCGCACAGCAAAGGTTCTAATGCTAAAGGGTACAGTATTGTCGATAAGTGTCATCCGTGTCTTAAAGAGCGACAAATCTGCAAAGTGTTCGATAGTCTGCCGTTGACAAGCACTTTCGATGTTGCGCCAAGTGGGAGACGGAGCACCACCTTGACTAAAGCATCCACTGGACTCGCATTCTGGAGGACGACGGTTCAATCCCGCGTCCGGACATTCTGATTTAGGTTTTCCGTGATTTCCCTAAATGCCGGGATGGTTCCTTTGAAAGGGCACGGCCGACTTCCTTCCCCATCCTTCCCTAATCCGATGAGACCGATGACCTCGCTGTCTGGTCTCCTTCCCCAAACAACCCAACCCAACTAAAGCATCCAGGTAATATATATTCTGAATAACAGCTGTTAAGTACACGTGATTGACGCGCTCAAACGCTTGACTGAAGTCTGTCGCAGCCTGCTCGCCCGGTACAAGACACAATGCGTCTACCCCCATTGATGCCTGATCCATTAATAGGACACAAGATGTTGTATGGCGAATTCGAGTTGCCAATAGATGTGTAAAGATTTTTATATCACAGTTCAATAAAGTTAATGCTCGGTAGCCCGTAATACGTGATCCTCTGCGAAGTTTACGGATTGGGATGATGATACCTTCCGCAAAGGCAGCCGGAAGTTGAACCTCTGGTGTCATGAGCTCTTGACATATAGTAATCCAATAGTGTACCGATAGGCTCTGGAACGTCCTACAAAACTCCAGGGGTGACACATCAGGTGCTGGTGACTTATTGGGTGCCCCTTTTCTTAAAGCATCCAATACTTCTTGTTCAGTCCCCTGCCCTAGCAGTTCCTGTTGCAGTTATGGAGTAACCCTGATGTGTGTCTAACCAGCGACAGAAATCTCTGGATCAGATCTATTCACCGCATATAGGAGACAATAATGGGTTAAGTATGCATTGATTATGTCTCTTTTCGTGACACGATGGGTGCCATCTTCTGTCGTCACCTCATGAATCAATGTCCTATGTCTGCACTTTTTCATGGCTGTATGGTATATGGAGAGCCTTTCGTTGGCGATTCCGACCATCTCACGTGTACGAATGATGGTCCCCTCCAAGTGTTGACGTGTTAACGTCACAATCTTCCTTTTGCATGGTTGACAGTCATCTGGCGGTCCGGTTATGGGGACATAACGGAACGTTCCCTGAGGATAGCGTAGGAGAACTCTATAGTGCTGCGTCTGCATGCCGCAGCTTTCCTACTAAATGTCATCAAAATGCGTCGAAGGCTCTGCTTGGCACAGTGCAGACACCACTGTAAAGCAGACGCATACCCTCTTCGTCGTTGTAGGCACAGTCTCCAGCTGTCTCCCATCGCCGCTTGACATCCCGGTGAGGTCAGGTGAGCGGTGTTAAATTTCCACAGGATGCGGCTTCGCCACACTTGTTGGCATTGCAGTGTGATGGTACAGGTGTAAACAGTGTGGTCAGTAAATGCCGCGGCTCACAACTTGGCTGCCGTGACCGCATCCCTGAGAGAGTGGGAGATATAATATCCTGTCAATTCTGCTAGACGAATATTACGTGAAGTGCATGAAACCCATTCTATCAGCGTAGATGGTGTCCCAAACTGAGCTCGCCGACTGCTGGGCATGGTGAGTGCTGAGGAATTTGGTCCTTGGGAGAGTGTGTACAATTAAAATCACCCTCGATCACCATACCATCTATCCCGCCTTGACATGATTGCTTTTATTCCTCAGCAAAGAATAGCGAACGTTCATGCCTCTTGCTGGTGCGGGACGGTGTGTAAACATTGACTAGGCGTATTGGGCCTTAAGCGCCATGCCCTTGGCATTTGGTAGGTAACGTGCATCAGTGGTTATTAACCCTTCTTTGAGAAGTATTGCGACGCCACTGTCCATATCCGACGCATGTGATACGCATGTCGTGCATCCGGAGATGTCCTGGAAGCCAAGAACGTATGCCTCTTGCAACAAGGCCATGTCAATGACGGCCGTATAAAGTGGGGGTCGCATAGCAATAACAGCTCCGAACGGGTGTCCAGGAGAAGAATAATCCATCGCCTCAGTTCCTTGTGCGTAAGTAATTGGTAGAATCGAAGGAGGAACGTTTTGCACCGCTGCTCCTGATGGAATCTGGATTATCTGTCGCTGTAAACAATCAGAGCGAACATGACTCTCCTGTCCGCATCCTGAGCATGTGTGCGGTTGTCCATAGTACATAATTGCACGACAACCTGCAATGTTTAAGTATGAAGGAACATGTTTCGTGAGTTCGATTTTCACCTTTTTTACTCCATTCAGTGTGGGATACATTGTAAAAGTCTGCCACTATTCAGCCACTTGGCTAATGGCAGTACCGTACAGCTTAAGAGCATAGATAACGGAATAGGTGGATACCTCAAAAAGTAGCTCATGATTAGTCCTGCATGTTCAATGGTAAGCGCCAATATGTCCATCTGAGGGCCTAGACTGGAGTTTGCCTGCAGCACTGGCAACCACCTTCATGCACACTTCTTCGTTAATCACCCTAACATTGAGGGCCTATGACCTAAAAGTGGGTACCCTGATGCCCTGTTAGTCTAGACGTAGTTGATCATGCAAGAAGTTTTCTGCTTCATATGCTCGCGGTCGTGGGTATTCGACGTGGAACGTAGTCTTGATAGTGTCCGATCCCAGTCGCTGAGTGGTCAGCGCGACAGAATGTCAATCCTAAGGGCACAGGTTCGATTCCCGGCTGGGTCGGAGATTTCCTCCGCTCAGAGACTGGGTGTTATGTTGTACTAATCATCATCATCGACGCGCAAGTCGCCGAAGTGGCGTCAAATCGAAAGACTTGCAGCCAGCGCACGGTCTAGCCAACGGGAGGCTATAGTCACACGACATTCTTATTTATCTTGATAGTGGTGTTCCTACAGGAGTTCGCCACGTTACTTCAAAGAACTTGTAGCAAGCGACTCGCGCTCGCGGGAAGTAAACAAAGTCGCGTACGCCATCAGACGAGCAGGACGCGAAGCACACGTCCTCGCCGCTCCGTCACTGACGGCCCACTGGCCACTCAGCTCCTACTGGATGTGGTATCTCTGCTGAGTGTCTTCTAGATAGGAAATCAGTACTAAGTTTTGCCAAGAATAATTTTATTGTGTTTTGGGTCACAGCTCTTGACTGACAGCCGACAATCCAGTTGTAATACACGGATTCATTTGCAAAAGGTCTACAATTCCTTAGTTCTGAGAGTTAAATGATGTTTTGGGGAGCAGGGAAAGGTATGTCCGTTGTTACACATATCGCCGCTCTAAATAGGCAGAGCATAAACGCATCAACTCTCACAAGGCTTCCACTATCACCGATCATAAAATCACTTTCTATTGTTACTTAAAAGTTGTAATTGCGTTTTCTATCACTAAATAGCTAAACTGTTCGCAGAAAAAATATGTAAAAACCTTGTACCTTCGGGTAGCGCTTCTGTAATACACGTATAGCTTCGTCTTATTCCTGGTCTGCGATGTCGCCGGACCATCAGCCAGTAACAGAGCGTTTTCGATCACATGACCAGATCTTGATATTTAATGATTTTGATTATTAATTACATAAAAATAACAGACATTTTGTGAGAATATTTACCGAAAATGCTTCTTAAATGTTATACCCAATCAGAATAACAACAAACCGGAAAAAAAATTACATAGAAAAAAATATCCTATTGTTAAATAAACGTGTTTTTGGAGGCTCTTGGATCTTGCTTCTGGATTTCCAAAGGACATTTTTATTTCGCCATTTGGTGATTGTCGCAAGCCTAATACACAGTTCAGGTTCCCTGCAATTTTTCTTTCCACTATTTTAGCATGCGAGTTCATGTGTCCACCAAATTTTGTGACACTGTGGACGGATTTAGTTGATTTGAAGTTACACAAATGGGCAGCCTCACCACCTTTATGCATTGTTCTACAAAAACAGATTATATCTGCATAATTTTTCAAGATGAAAACACATATCTGACTCCAAGCCATCTGCTTTATTGTTTATTTACCAAACATTCTGATGAAGTATTTTAACTGTTGTCCTTAACTTTAATGAGTTCCCTTCCTGTGATGCAGTAATTACTCTACTAGTTGCCCACGTTTATGTTGCAGTGCACTGATTATTGTTTGACTGTGGCACTAAAACTGATCTATCACTTTGTGTTGTGTTTGAATTCCAGGCAAGATTTTTACACTGATAACTGGGCTGTATCGTCTCGCTTACTTATTTTTCTGAGATCTTTCTCTGCTTACACGGTGCCATAAAAATAATCAGCGTAGTAGGTCACCTAAGTCTCGGGCACCTACCTCAACTGAATGCTTTGGGGACTTTTGAGGTGTGGTTGCTGCTACTGGTGGTTCCTGTGTTCTACATCTCAGGTGCTGCCCATATTTGGATGCTGCTGTAGCTAATGAACTTTTCGTTTTTACTTTTTACATTGTCAGACAGTCTGTTTGCACTTCTGTGTCCGTTGGGGGACATGTGACGGGGGTTTGCAATTCACCTTCTTGCGCTCTGAGGCCTACACACTGGGACAAAGAATGGTCCCTGTTTATTAAATCCACTATTTTTTTCACTTATGAGAGATTTTCCCTTTATAATCCGTTTAAAGGACGTAAGTGCTGGGGAAGGCCCGAAATATGTCTTTATATAATTTATCTACTTTCTCAATTTCCTAATTTACACAGAAAAAAACAAGTTTATACTATTGAGGAATGCCCAAACAATTACTTGATAGTGAAATTTTCATGGTTGCGAGTCAATTCTTTGTCACTAAATCTTAAAAAAAAACACTACATGTAGTTAAGAACTTATAAGTGGTTTCCCACCGATATATGCCTAAAATATGCCGACAAACTGCTGGAAAATTGAAGGTTTAAAAATTCTTGGCATTAAATATTGACACTAAATAAAACTGGGAGGAGCATATGACAGTACTACAGATGCACCAAAACAAATCCCTCCTTGCAATGGTAAGGTTCTGAGGCATAGGTGATATAAAAATAAAAGACTGGCATACTGTGTATACTTTCATTCCATGGTATCATATAGCATTATTTTTTGGGGTAACTCATCAACCTAAGTTAAAGTTTTCTGGTTCCAAAAATGTGTAATAAGAATTGTTTGTGGTGCGAACTCAAGAATATCCTACAGAGGCCTGTTTAGGGAAATTGGGATACTAGCTGCTACTTCCTACTACATTTATTCCTTTATGAAATATGTATTAAAATATATCTCTTTTTCAACTGACCAGCTTAACTCATGGGATCAGTATTAGAAATAACAATAATTTTTACAAAGATTTAAAGTTACCTACTTTGGTTGAGAAAGGAGTCCATCACTCAGGAACACACATTTTCAATAAACAGACAGCAATCATAACAGTTTAACTGCTAACAAAGTTCAGCATAAGAGGTGCCTAAAGGATTTATTCTTGGCTAAGTCCTAGTACACCACTGATGAATTTCTTAGTAAAGCCAACTGATGTGTATATTTTACTAATAATATCAAATAATGTGGTTATTAATTCAACCTGACTTCCATACAAAGCTAGTGCAGTAATGCAATCATTGTAAATAATACTATAAAATTATTTTTCTCAAAATTGCCATTTTTTATATAAATAAGTTGGTCAGTTGTGAAATATGTCATGTCACAAAAACAAAACTTTACAGGTGATGCAAAAAACTTATTAAATCCTAGAGAACTGATAGTTATCCACTCACATCTAGAAATGTATAAAAATTATCTCATGAATAAAAACTCTCGGCTCCAGGTTCTAGGGGAAAGACAGGGGCAAGTGGCATCTCCTGCCCTCCCCTCACCCCTTCCAACCCCCCCCCCCCCCACTCATGGACAGATGAAAAAATTGTAAGTAATATCCACAATAGCAAATTGGAGAATTGTACTGTAGCTGTCTCTTTTGTGCCTCTAAAGGCATAGATGATGAAGTACAGATACACTTTTTTTAAAAAAATAATGCACTGGCTTAGTGCAAAAACTGTCATGAATGATAGAATTTTGTGGGGATGAAAACACTGAAAGAGTAATAGTTAATGTAATTTTCCATCAGGATGAACTCTTTACTGCAGGACCATTTAGATCCTCTATCAAGTAATTCTAAGACTATAACTGATTTACTGTTTATTGCAATGTTTGTATCACCTGCAAGCAAAACAGTCTTGGTTAGTTCCCAGGTGGATGATGCCTGCTCCCTCCCTCTCTCTCTCTCTCTCTCTATCTCTCTCTCTCTCTCTCTCTCTCTCTATATATATATATATATATATATATATATATATATATATATATATATGTGTGTGTGTGTGTGTGTGTGTGTGTGTGTGTGTGTGTGTGTGTGTGTGTTTCCTAATGGTGCCCTTTTGTTTTCTGTCAGAGACATAGGATTAGAACCATTCTGCAGCCATTCCTGTTACACTATTGTATTCTAATTTGCTTAAAACGATATTGTGATTTACTCAGTCAAATGCCTCTGACAGATCACAGAATATGCCAGTAGCCTGTAATTTATCATCTAATGAATTAAGTAGATTCTCGCTGTATCTCTAGATAGTCTTCTCAACATCAGAACCCTTTGGAAATCCGATCTATGACTTTGACGATATATTATTTGCTGTCAGACAGTTAAGAAGCTCACTGTAGATTATCTTTTCTAAAATTTTCGAGATTGCTGGTAAATGTGAAATTGGACAGAAATTTTATGATAGTTCTTTATCTGCTTTCTCAAACAAAAACTTAACTTCAGCATATTTCACCACATTTACAGAAACTAGATGGCTGCAGTATGGCATTGTAATAGATGGAGACCTGTATCTAGATTTTGTTGTAACAGCACATAAGCTCAGGGTTACTGTAAGATAGCGCCATTTAACACTTTATAAATTATAGTCCCCCAAAAGATCAAGCAAGTCTTTACAATATTTTTGCCAATTTTAACACTACATAATTCTGCATCTTTAAATTATACATTTAGGTTCCATCATGATATGAGCAATGTAACTAAGGCTGTCCCAAAAGTTGTGATCACCAGACCTTCCACTGATGATAAAAGTGTCACGTTTTATAAATTCCTTCCTGAAAAGACTGGTTAGACCAATTTTACAGTAATATAAACTATACTTTAACTAATGATTTGCCAGCAATGATGAAATTTGATAGTTTTAATGCATTTTTGGCAAAATTTAATGACAGCATTCCCATAAAGAAAGGCTTCAAAATCAAAATTACAAACAGATAAAACATACATATGTATATGGATGGCGTCCACCTTTAGCAAAACACAATTTTGTTTTTTATCCCAAACATGTTTCACTCCAGTTGCAGCAACCTCAATAGGCTTTTATTTTGCAGCTGTTAAACACAAAGAATCTTCTTTACTGTTTGTATACATGTAAATATTAGTTTTGAAAATCATAATTAGAGATTTTTGAAGAAACACATAAAATTATGAGTTCATACCTTTTTACCACACGGTGTGGTTTTCTTGATGTATTATGTTTTTACAGTGACTGTTTTCTTTCAAAGTTTGTCATCTGCAACCATATACCACTTAACGTAGACAAATTGTTTAACCAAAAATTACAATTTGGAAGCTGTTATGGCAGTGCCTGAAATTAAGGCAGACCGCATCCCAATACATATGTATTGTTAAAGCAAACATGGACAAAAGAAACTTCCTGGCAGATTAAAACTGTGTGCCCGACCGAGACTCGAACTCGGGACCTTTGCCTTTCGCGGGCAAGTGCTCTACCAACTGAGCTACCGAAGCACGACTCACGCCCGGTACTCACAGCTTTACTTCTGCCAGCATCTCGTCTCCTACCTTCCAAACTTTACAGAAGCTCTCCTGCGAAACTTGCAGAACTAGCACTCCTGAAAGAAAGGATATAGCGGAGACATGGCTTAGCCACAGCCTGGGGGAAGTTCCCAGAAAGAAATTTTCACTCTGCAGCGGAGTGTGCGCTGATATTAAGGTAGGAGACTGAGTACTGGCAGAATTAAAGCTCTGATGACGGGTCTTGAGTCATGCTTGATTTAAAGCAAATTGATTCTTGATGAATGAAAACCTAACATAGAAGAAGGTTTGTAGTCTAAAAGACAAGCTTTTGTTAGATGATCTAAGTTACTTTAAGTTTCTGGGCAGTATTTTTAGATGATCGGCTATATTGGAATCAACATGTACAATATGTTAGTGGTAAGGTGACTTATGGTTATGTACCTGTAATATACACTCCTGGAAATTGAAATAAGAACACCGTGAATTCATTGTCCCAGGAAGGGGAAACTTTATTGACACATTCCTGGGGTCAGATACATCACATGATCACACTGACAGAACCACAGGCACATAGACACAGGCAACAGAGCATGCACAATGTCGGCACTAGTACAGTGTATATCCACCTTTCGCAGCAATGCAGGCTGCTATTCTCCCATGGAGACGATCGTAGAGATGCTGGATGTAGTCCTGTGGAACGGCTTGCCATGCCATTTCCACCTGGCGCCTCAGTTGGACCAGCGTTCGTGCTGGACGTGCAGACCGCGTGAGACGACGCTTCATCCAGTCCCAAACATGCTCAATGGGGGACAGATCCGGAGATCTTGCTGGCCAGGGTAGTTGACTTACACCTTCTAGAGCACGTTGGGTGGCACGGGATACATGCGGACGTGCATTGTCCTGTTGGAACAGCAAGTTCCCTTGCCGGTCTAGGAATGGTAGAACGATGGGTTCGATGACGGTTTGGATGCACCGTGCACTATTCAGTGTCCCCTCGACGATCACCAGTGGTGTATGGCCAGTGTAGGAGATCGCTCCCCACACCATGATGCCGGGTGTTGGCCCTGTGTGCCTCGGTCGTATGCAGTCCTGATTGTGGCGCTCACCTGCACGGCGCCAAACACGCATACGACCATCATTGGCACCAAGGCAGAAGCGACTCTCATCGCTGAAGACGACACGTCTCCATTCGTCCCTCCATTCACGCCTGTCGCGACACCACTGGAGGCGGGCTGCACGATGTTGGGGCGTGAGCGGAAGACGGCCTAACGGTGTGCGGGACCGTAGCCCAGCTTCATGGAGACGGTTGCGAATGGTCCTCGCCGATACCCCAGGAGCAACAGTGTCCCTAATTTGCTGGGAAGTGGCGGTGCGGTCCCCTACGGCACTGCGTAGGATCCTACGGTCTTGGCGTGCATCCGTGCGTCGCTGCGGTCCGGTCCCAGGTCGACGGGCACGTGCACCTTCCGCCGACCACTGGCGACAACATCGATGTACTGTGGAGACCTCACGCCCCACGTGTTGAGCAATTCGGCGGTACGTCCACCCGGCCTCCCGCGTGCCCACTATACGCCCTCGCTCAAAGTCCGTCAACTGCACATACGGTTCACGTCCACGCTGTCGCGGCATGCTACCAGTGTTAAAGACTGCGATGGAGCTCCGTATGCCACGGCAAACTGGCTGACACTGACGGCGGCGGTGCACAAATGCTGCGCAGCTAGCGCCATTCGACGGCCAACACCGCGGTTCTTGGTGTGTCCGCTGTGCCGTGAGTGTGATCATTGCTTGTACAGCCCTCTCGCAGTGTCCGGAGCAAGTATGGTGGGTCTGACACACCGGTGTCAATGTGTTCTTTTTTCCATTTCCAGGAGTGTATGTTAGAATATTCTATTTTTGATTCATTCAAAGTGTATTAATGTGGGGTATTATTTTCTGGGGAAACTAATACCACAGACTGTCAAAATCAGTCAACAACTATGAATTCATGGAGCACAAATTCTTTAGTAAGCTTACATAATCTATTCTAGAATTATCCAAACAAGTGTTCAGACAAACACTGCATGACTGGTTAGTTGCCTGGCCATCCTCCAATATAAAGGACTTTATCAACTGTAATGTAATATATCCATGTTGATAACAGACTTGTTATTTCTTTTAAATTTTCTGTTGTATTGTATTATGTGTGGTGTCACCGCCAGACACCACACTTGCTAGGTGGTAGCTTATATCGGCCGCGGTCCATTTAGTACATGTCGGACCCGCGTGTCGCCACTGTGTGATCGCAGACCGAGCGCCACCACAAGGCAGGTCTCGAGATACGGGATAGCACTCGCCCCAGTTGTACGGACGACATTGCTAGCGACTATACGGACGAAGCCTTCCTCTCATTTGCCGAGAGACAGTTAGAATAGCCTTCTGCTAAGTCCATGGCTACGACCTAGCAAGGCGCCAATAATAACAGTGCATGTATCTTACGAGTCTCATTTGTATAGTCAAGAGAGATGTATCACAAGGAGTGATTAAAAGTTAAGTATATTCCAAAGCTACGTATTTTCTTTATAGCAGTCATAACGTATCCTGTTCCAGACTTGACGCCAGTCGGCGTGTGTGTACGCGTGCCTTTCGGCTCCCTTCTCAGTGTGGCGTAACTAGCTTGTTACACCACAACAGATTGGCGACGAGAGTAGTGTTCTTTCTGATTGCTTACATTTACTTGTGTCATGGCTTCGCCAGATGTACTGTCCGAATTTTATCGCTTGCAGAATCAGCAGACGCAGGCGTTATTGGATGCCCTTGGACAGCTCGTCCAGGGTCAACGTGCCACCGATGCGGCAGCCGCCGCTTCACCGCTACCGCAGCCACAACTCGCAGTTGCACCGCCTTTTAGGCACTACGATCCAGCGCAAGAATCGTGGCCAGAATGGTCCCGACAGTTTGGCTTTCATCTAGCCGCCTACAGAATTCAAGGTAATGAGCGGCAGCCGTTTTTGCTTTCTTGTGTCGGTGTGTCCACCTACCGTGTGATAGTGAAATTGTTTCCCCGACGCGACGTAGCAACTCTGTCCTACGAAGAAATTTTGTCTGCTTTAGATGCCTATTTCAAAGAAACAGTTAATGTGGTTGCAAAACGGTATACGTTTTTTTTTGACTGTGGCCTTTCTTATTCAAATACAATGGTACGTGATGCAATTCCACAGAACGTTTCTGGTGTTTGCATACGGGAGCAAATTTTGAAACTAGTTAATCCCTCCCTTCAACAAGTGATAGAGATATTGGATAGACAAGACACACTTGCTTGTGCTCAGGAATCTTTTGAAACTTCGCCAGCCGTGTGTCACATTAACCGTCCCGCTGGACGCGCTGCGCGGCCTGGTAACCGGCCTCGCGCACTTCGACGCAGCTGCCGCCGCGCTCTAAACCAGGTGTGCCGCGCCAGCCCACAAATGCAGTGAAATCATGCCCACGGTGTGCTACTCGACATTCGCGTGAACATTGCCCGTCACGCCAAGCTATTTGCTTTTTCTGCAATAGGAAAGGACATGTTCAAAGTGTTTGCCAGAAAAAGCTCAGATCAGACAATCACTACCATTCCAGGCCCTTTGCTTCGCGCCGGAATCGAACCAAGGACACTCAGGCTCGTGGACCTTCGCCCATGGACATTCCTGTAGTTAATTCCGCTTCGTCCAGTGCCACTCTTTCTAACAGTGACTGTGTTCGTCCCACAAAAAGTGTGCGTCGACGTCGCCGGAAATCACGTCAATTAGCAAGTGATTCTGTACAAGTATCTGTTCAAATTGCACAAAACAGTCGCTCTTGTCGTCAGCAGGACAATAAACTTTTTGTCGATTTGGACTTTAATGGCGAGGTCATACCATTCCAGCTCGATACCGGAGCTGCAGTTTCACTGCGCAATCACGACACGTACAAACAACTGGGCGCACCTCCGTTGCATGCCGCAAATGTTCAGTTACATAGTTATTCAGGACGGAATATACCTGTGTTAGGACAGCGCAGCCTTCTTGCCACATACAAGGGACAAACAAAACTTGTGTCATTTTACGTTCTTCGTTCTTCTTCTGCAGTGAACTTGTTTGGGTTAGATTTATTTCAGTTGTTTAACATGTCTATTGTAAATCAGGTCCTATCAGTGAATCAAACTGTGCCTTCAGACAGTGTTTCTCGTCTGTGTGAAGAATTTGCAGACATTTTTGCACCGGGCCTTGGTTGCACTAAGAACTATGAAGCACATTTGGAACTGAAAGTAAACGCGCAACCGAAATTTTTCAGAGCGCGCAATGTTCCCCACGCATTGCGTGATGAGGTCGCAAGAACATTAAACGGTCTAGAATCATAGGGTGTAATTGAACGTGTGCAAGCTTCTCTCTGGGCCTCACCCTTAGTAATTTTGCCAAAACCTTCCGGAAAATTGAGACTTTGTGTGGACTTCAAGGCCACAGTGAATCCACAACTAGTGACTGCTACTTTTCCTTTGCCCCGCCCGGAAGATCTTTTTGCTAAACTATGCCCGGGAAAATATTTTTCAAAGTTGGACCTAGCCGATGCGTACTTGCAAATACCGGTGGACGACGAATCCCAGCGCGTATTGGTGGTTAACACGCATCTTGGATTGTACAGGTTCAAAAGACTGCCGTTCGGGTGTGCATCCACCCCTGCATTGTTTCAGCAATATTTACAAACTATTTGTGCGTCGGTCCCTACTGCAGCAAACTATCTGGACGATATAGTGATCTCCGGACAGACAGAAGAAGATCATCTTGCGAACCTACGAACCTTATTTCAGGTCTTGCGACAAAATGGTCTTCGCTTGCGGAAGGACAAATGTGTGTTTTTTGCTCGTGACTTACCATACCTGGGACATGTCATTAATGCCCAAGGCATACATCCGAGTCCAGAGCACCTCCGTGCCATACAAGAATTGCCTTCGCCACAAAATATGAAGCAGCTACAGAGTGTGTTGGGTTAAATTAACTATTATCATAAATTTGTGCCGCGCGCTTCTTCCATTTCACCTCCGCTTCATCCTTACGCCGTAAAAGTGTTCCGTTCGTCTGGACGACGGAATGCGAATGCGCCTTTCACCAGTTGAAATCGGAGTTGCTTTCTAATACTTGCCTCACGCCTTTCGATCCCCAGAAACCCCTTTTGTTGATGGTATATGCATCGGATTTCGGGATCGGTGCTGTGCTTGCGCACAAAGTTGGCTCGCATGATCGCCCTATTGCCTTTGCGTCCAAATTGCTCTCGTCTGCGCATAGAAATTACTCACAGATAGAGAAAGAAGCTTTGGCTCTCGTGTCTGGTGTTACTAAGTTCCATGATTTCTTGTATGGTCGTCGCTTTACCATCATCACAGACCACAAACCTTTGACGTCGCTTTTTCATCCGAACAAGCCTGTATCTACACGTACAGCGCAGAAATTCATTCGCTGGTCTATTTTCCTCTCGCAGTACCGCTATGATATCTTGTATCGGTCCACTGCTAAGCATGGAAACGCCGATGCGTTGTCCCGTTTGCCTGTTGCTGAGGATAAAGCATTCGATTCTTCCGAACTTGCTTGCATGTTCATTGATTCGGAAACCGATGAAGTGGTCGAATCGTTTCCGATTGATTTTCGTCGTGTAGCTACAGCCACAGCTGCTGACCCGGTCCTTGCTACCGTCTTGCGTTTTGTTGCTATGCAATGGCCATTGTCAAAGTCTCGGATCGAGGATCCGTTGGTTCGCCGATTTTTTGCTCACAAGGAGAGACTTTTTGTTCGACGTGGTGTTTTGTTGTTGCGTTCTGATAATGATCAGTCCAGAGTCGTGGGCCCACGTTCGTTACAGTCCTCTGTTTTACGGCTTCTTCACCGAGGACGTTGGGGTATAGTGCGAACGAAACAACTTGCTCGTCAGCACTGTACTTGGTTCGGAATCGATGCTGCGATTACGAATATGTGTTCTTCTTGCATGACGTGTGCCGAACAACAATCCGCGCCGCCGCGGAAAGTCTTTGCATGGCCAAAAGCCACTTCCCCTTGGCAACGCTTGCACATTAATTTTGCTGGTCCATTCTGGAATGCTCGATGGTTGGTTCTGGTCGATGCCTTCCGTAATTTTCCTTTTGTTGTCCGGATGTCTTCCACGACGTCCTCCGCCACCATCCAAGCGTTGTCTGCTATCTTTTGCATTGAAGGTCTTCCGCAGACTATTGTTTCCGACAATGGCCCACAATTCATGTCCGCAGAATTTCAGTCATTCTGCCAGGCCAATGGTATTCAACATCTGACATCCGCGCCGTTTTCGCCTCAGTCAAACGGTGCCGCTGAACGATTGGTCCGGACTTTCAAGTCACAGATGTTGAAATTGAAAGAGTCGCATTCTCGGGAGGACGCATTGTTGCTCTTTTTGTCTTCGTATCGCTCTCAGCCCCGAGATGGTCGCTCGCCGGCTGAGTTGCTCCACGGTCGTCCTCATCGAACCTTGATGTCTTTGCTGCATCCGCCGCATCAGGTTCCTGTGCAGCGGCAGACTTCTGCTTTTGCTCCAGGCGACGTTGTATTTTATCGCAACTATCGAGGTTCACGGCGTTGGCTCGCAGGGCGCATTCTTCGCTGCCTCGGCCGCGCGATGTATTTGGTTTTGGGGGCCTCTGGTGAGGTGCGTCGGCATCTCAATCAGCTGCGCCTCTGTCGTCGCACGGGTTCTGCCGCTCCCCGTCTGCTTTCAGCGACGGTGCCGTCCGGTCAGCGCCCTGGGGACCCATCTACTGGCTCGCCTCATCCCCAGGTGTTACCGACGATGCCTTCCATTTTGCCCCATGGCGACGCGCCGCCGCAGCCGCCGCCGCCGCCTGTTCTCCCGTCGGCGCCGCCCGCATTCGACGCTTCGCGGCAGCCGCCAAGCGCCTCCCTGGGTCACGCGCCGCCGATCGCTTCCCGTGACCAGCCGTCCTCCGCCATGGAACTCTTGCCCGCTCCGGACCACAAGATGTCTTCGCGCGTCGGGTACCCCGACGCAATGGAGGTCGACCCTTCGGCCCGTCCTGTGTCTTTACGGGCGCATACACCGCATGTTGATGTGCACCCTGGACTAGGTTTTCAGGCGTTTCCTAGCTCCCCTCGAACCGAATGGCCGGGTGCGGGTGGCACAGCCTCGCCTGTTGTTAGGCTCCCCACCTCATTGCATACGTCAACATGGGGTCCTCCCCACGGTGGGCGGAAGCCTTATAACACGACCGTTCGCCGATTTGCGGGGGAGGAATGTGGTGTCACCGCCAGACACCACACTTGCTAGGTGGTAGCTTAAATCGGCCGCGGTCCATTTAGTACATGTCAGACCCGCGTGTCGCCACTGTGTGATCGCAGACCGAGCGCCACCACAAGGCAGGTCTCGAGATACAGGATAGCACTCGCCCCAGTTGTACGGACGACATTGCTAGCGACTATACGGACGAAGCCTTCCTCTCATTTGCCGAGAGACAGCTAGAATAGCCTTCTGCTAATCCATGGCTACGACCTAGCAAGGCGCCAATTGTAACAGTGCATGTATCTTACGAGTCTCATTTGTATAGTCAAGAGAGATGTATCACAAGGAGTGATTAAAAGTTAAGTATATTCCAAAGCTACGTATTTTCTTTATAGCAGTCATAACGTATCCTGTTCCAGACTTGACGCCAGTCGGCGTGTGTGTACGCGTGCCTTTCGGCTCCCTTCTCAGTGTGGCGTAACTAGCTTGTTACGCCACAACATTATGTGTATGATGTTATCTTTTGTTGCAATGGAATGATGGGAATAAAATTATTATTAGCAGCAGTAGTAGTATTAGTATTAGGGCCAGTTGTAAAATCCAGGGTTAAATCCAGGGATAGCTAACCAAGGAATAGGATAATCACAGGTTAATTTGCACCACATTTAGTACAACACCATTTTATTCCCCAGTTAGTTATACCCAGAACAGCGTTCACTTCCCATTAAGTTGATGACAGCTTAAGAGCACACTGGGTATTTTCACATATGTTATTTCATATTTACTTTAGTCATCGTCACCAGAATAGCATGTCTAATGTGAATGATAAACATTCTAGTTCGCAAAATTATTCGTTTGAGGGTATTTTGAGACTGGTAGGCATTGTAGACGAGTTAAAGAGCGCAGCAGAAAAGACGAAAACTTCTGTAGACTCATTCAGTGAAAAAATTAATGCAAGACAATTAAGTAGTTTTTGGGTACTTGCATGTGTGACAGTATAACGATCCATTGAAAATTAGTTAAGGGATCAGGTATTTGTTGTTTGACCAGTAAGACATCTTTCTGGATTTCAGAACAAAGTATGGGAAAAAGTATGCAACAGTTTCCACTCATAAACAGCTTCACACAGATCGACAGAGTAGCTACAACAGATGAATGATTTTTTTCTCCCAAAAAATAAAAAAAACGTATAAATATTATGCCTAGAAAAGGTAGCAAAGGGTGCAGATCAGAGGTGCTTCATACATAAACTGTAAGTTCCAAGTTTTGTACAATGAAATTTACCATTTGATAAAGTTGTCAAGGGAAGGACCCCACAGACCACGTAGGGACATAATAGACAAGCAGCTGTGAAATGCTGTCTGCTTTGAAAATAGTTGGCCTTTTCATAAGTCTACAACTGCGACAATACAGACAGCATTGAGACTGATTTGACTGACAATCCTGAGAGGTGTTATTGGCTAGTTTTCTGTTGTATTTATGACTTCGAATAGTTAATTCATTACACCAGCAAGGGATTTCTACATAAAGTATCTTTGCTGAATTACTGTACATTGTGTATATACTCCTGCAGCTATTGGGCATAAATAAATCTTATTTCTATGGTGTTGTTATTCATAATTATACTGAGCATATATATGAAGAATAAGATGCCAACACTGTAATCTTTTTATAAACCTGGGGTAGAAATGTACCTATGGCAAATATCCAAATTGAAGGCTGTTATTGTATCTCACCACAAACATTTGAGGAATGGTAACTATATCATACATAATTTAGGCTTGTGCAGTCATCTTCACCAGCTATACTTAATCAGGAATGGAAGGGGAAGTAACTGTAGGTGTGACACCTTCACTGTGTTCTTCCTTTTCTACAGTCATCTCAGCTTAAAACTGTCAGTTCTGTTTTCAGAATAAAAATACATGTTTCCAAATGTGAAAGAACTGGCAGAGTTGCAGATGGTGCTGCTTCAAAAGCAGCATGACAAGAACCAGAGAAGAGAGGAAGAACTGTGTTGGTTAAAAAAAGAGCATAAAGTTCAAAATTAGGAAGAGAAAATACAAATTAAACAAATGATTTCAGAACAAAAGCATTTTATTCTATATACATGTGTTTATATTATTTTCATTTAATTACATCAGAGAACTGAAATAATTAACAAAATTGTCTCTTGTGCATATTGTACATATTGCAGTGTCATACACATCCTTTTAATAATCCTGCTGAGTGTCCCCTTGTCAGTACCAATAGAATCTCCAATAGCCAGAAAAAATCAACAGAGGCAGAATATTTGACTGTCAGCAGTAGCTGCTTGATTGGTGAAACAGAGTCAATTCTGAAAGAAAGATACAGAATGTTATTAGACAATTTGTTTGACAATTCAAGAGAAATTTAAATACATAACTTGCTAGCCATTCCTTCCACTATTGTGCTTATGTAGCTTAAATAACTAAAGATTCCATGTTAGCTGAACGCCAAGTACCTATGTTCTTATGACACACGGATAAGAATTACTTTATGATAAATACAGATGTGGTTATGTGGATAATACTAATAACTGAGAAAAACAATGGCCATATCCTACAGCTTTATTTAAAAAACTGACTTTCCTATTAATTTTACTGAGTTAAACTTAGCTTGAGTAAGCACAGAAAATTTATATGTTTATAGGAATAATTCTATTTTTACTCTGAAGCATTCACTAAAAGAGGGAAAGTTGTTGTCCCAGTGGGAGATAAGAGTGAACAATATTTTCTGCTATAGGTGTGGTTGAGTGAACTCTGGACATTAGTATACTATCAAACTTCTTGTTACATTAAACAGTCATAACAAGTCATCAATTTCAGAAAAATGGTACTTCACGGAAGTGCAATATGAGGTATTTCAGTTTAATTGACTTTCAGCTAGCTACAATCTTAAATAAAGGAGGACATTGAAAATAGCTTGATATTCAAGGAAAGATAAAAACATAGCTTTCCAGCACTCCATCCACATGCTACAGATATGTGGATTCATTAACTAGATTCCTGTTCTGCTCCTATCAAATACATGTATAGCTATTATTTTGCAATAAATATGGATGGGTTTATGCGGGTAATACTGATAACTGAGAAACACAAAGGTGTGTTCTGTAGCTGAGGAGACACCACTGTTACTTTTTCAATACTAACTTCTCTGTTAATCTTACTGTGTTAAACTTAGCTTGAGTTCACAGGCTTCAGTGAATAATCGTAGGTGGGAGGCAATGTCGCTCTGAAGCATTAATGGGCCTGTAATCCGAATATTTTCACTAAAGGGCGAAAGTTGTTCTGACACACTATGCTTTTTGCCAAAAGAGTCATTCCTAATAGAAATCAGAGTGGGACAAAACATTCTGCTATTGAAGTAGTGTGGCTGAAAGGAATTGGAACACAACCGTTTTATCAAAACATTTTGCTACATTTTGTCTAAACCTGAAACAGCTGTTAATACAAATAGCATCCATAACTTGTGTGGTTCTGTCAGTTAAGTCTATCAAGGCTCTGCTAAGTAAAATGGAATAGTGCTTCCCACTACTGCACACCAGATATATAAGACTATTTTAGAATGAATCGTCCTTTAAATGTGACTGATTTATATAAATAACATGACGGAAGTCAGGAAGTACTGAAATCAAATGCATACTACGACAAATATACAGTCAATTTTAGAAAACAGAGAAACAGTTTCACCTGTCCGTCCTATTCTCCAGTTTCTCACATACAAGATTGAAAAGACGAAGTACAGCTTCTTTCGATAAGCGAAATCTGGGTATAAATTCGGAATCGGTGTCGTCTCACTTTATTCTTCTTCCTTATGAACAATTCAGGCGAAATCTCATAATTGCTGTCATCAACTGCATCTTTTACTATTCCCGCTGTCTTGAAAACTTATTCCCTGTTTGAGATCGCTAACAGTCCAAAAATCGCCAGTTAAGTTATCCCAAGTTTATTTTCTGGTTAGGAGATATTCCGGATTCATACAACGCATTCATCGCGCTATTCCAGGAATGTAGCTTAACTGGCTGCTAACAGGAGATTGTACAACCGACCATCAGTATTAGTTTTATCATTATCTTGTAGGAAACGTTCCACTTATAAATGACTTGTTATACAGATAACTTAATATGTTAGTAAACTAAGAATCACACTGCTTGATGAATGTTGTTGGTATTTTATGACAACCATTACAATTTTTTGATTTTACAGATTTTTATAGTGAACATTACTCCTACTGGTGTAATGAGAATGATGTTCATGTTACTGAATTTTTTTGTAATGACTGGTCTGAGATATTCCATAGTAGCATCTACTGAACATGACAACACTATCTTTTCAGTAATAAGTATTAAATGCTTGTTAAAAAGTTTGTGACACTGTGCACATCTGCCACCAATGTATCATTCACTTATAATGCTATCTGCTCCTCCTCGTATCTGGTTCTACCAGTTTTCTCCTTCAACATATCTGACATTGCCTTTCTTTTGCTAACTGATGTGATTATCTTTTTCTTGTAATGTATTTGCTTAGATCTCCATATTACTATCTTTAATGTTTTGCAGTATGTCAACCAAAAAATATTTGTTATTCTCTTTGGAGAATATATCTTGAAATAGTTCATTCACATGTGTATTTATTTTCATTGTATTATGAACACACCCTATATCCATTTATTTTGTTACAGAAAATAAGGGAAAGGCAACCACTCACCTATAGCAAACTGACATGTGGCACATAAACACTTGTAGCTGAAAACACTAAACACACTAGTTTTCGAACTATTGTTCTTTTTCTAGCAAAACTACACAATTTCACACACATAATGACACGGATACCCAAATGCACACTCTTACAGCTGCTATGAGAATGATTATTGGTTATTGATTACTGAGAGGAGTTGCCTGTGCTGATGGAAGTAGCAAGGGGGAGGGAAGGATGCATAAGGCAAAGAGGGGATAGTGGGATTATATGAGACAGATCGTTTATTCATTCATTCATTCATTCATCCATCCATAGACAAATTTCTTTGTACAGATGTCATCATTATAATACTCGTATACACATATTTATTATTCACTGCAAAAGTACATCAGATAAGAGTATTGGAGAAACAGACTACCAATAATAAATTCATGAAACAGACATATATATGCTATTTATCACTGAACTACATAAGACAAAGTTAAGCAAACAGTAACAGATGGATTCAGACAAGACAAATGAATCACAAGACTCCTCAGATCATACACCTTGGTTTTTAGATTCTATGGAATAATTTACTAACCAAGCATATTGTATTCAATTGATTACAAACACACTACTGTGTTATTGGTCTTTCCATTTGCAATCATTGTATAACATTAACTCTTCAAATGAGTAAAAGCTAATGTTTAGTAAATATACTATAGGACATGTTTTAAATTTACCCATTCCATACGTTTTTGGTCTCTTTTGGCCCTTTATTATACATCTTGTCTTCTTGGTAAAACATTATGCTTTGGGTCTTAACTTTATTCTGTCTATCCAGTTACAAGCAACTACTGAACCCAGTTTGGTGATATGTGTGGAGGTTTTCCTGCAAGTTGCTCAATTTTTTGTGTTTAAACTGTGGTTTGAAAGATATATTCACTTATAACTGTCAAATTAACCGATTTTTTAACTAATTCGTTGTATTGGGTCCTTGTTCGTTATTCAAATTGCCTGTTTTGCAGTTGGTACACATTTTTCATATTCTGAGCACTTGTGCCACAGAATACTATGCCACAACTGATGAAATACATTGTTCTTAAGCATGTGCTGTTGTATACTGTGATTAATATTCATAGGACATTCTTTTTCCAGAAACTCTGATATGTTCATCTCGTTTTAATTTCTGGTCAATATACACACCTAAAAATTTTGTGTTAGCTACATACTCTATGGTCTTACTACGTAATTTAAATCTTTTTGTATCGGTCTTTTTACTTGCCTAGCAGTTCTTGTTATTAGCCTTCTTTTGTATTAAGAGTTAGCTTATAGTTTGTTGATCGTTTGTGGGCTGCAATATGTGCCTTGTCAACTTTTACTCCTAACGTTTCTGATCTTCAATCTATAATTATTACATTGCTGCCATGAGTAAATAACATTCTTTCATCTTATGTCATCCAAGTGGGAATTCGTTAATGTAAATGAGAAACGCTACTGGGTCTAACACACTCCAATGAGGAATTCCATTGTTAAAAAAGTCTGAATGTGAAAAAGTTTCATCACATATTCTGAGCCACTTGGAATTTGGGTGATGTCTGCCATTTGCAATGCTAGGTAAGATCTAAAGCTTTAATTTGCAACCTGCCCCTTTCACTTATTCACAGTGCTTTAAGTTCACATACAATTATTTCCAGATCAACTGTGTAAATGCTTTACTGCGCTCTGAAATACCTGTTGCATTTTATGATTTATGCAGGGCTTCTAAAAGTACTTTTCCAGATATTGCTGCAGCTGCTTCCATTCCCTTTTCAACCCCAAAACGAAACTGTTCTTTGGGCAGAAGTTAGTAGTTATTTAAATAATCCTTAAGTCAGTTTTTTAAAATGAAGACATAACAAAACTGGTAAGACATAACAAAACTGGTTGAAATTCTCTGTATTTTCTGTATCACCTATTGTGGATGGAAAGTACTTCTGCCTGATTTAGGTAAGCAGGGAAGCAACTGGTTGTGAATGACTTATTTATAATGTCTGTTAGGGGTGCTTTTATGCTGCTAGTTCAGTCTTTTAGTAAATACATTGGAACCTTATCTAGTCATGTGAACATTTTACTCTTAAATATATGCATAGTCTCACTGATTTCCTTCCCAGTGGTGCATAGCAGCAGTATGGTATATAGTTACTTGCAGCTGTATGTTGTATTTTTGGAAGCTTTTCTTGCTGTTTATTTACTATGTTGTCACTTACAAGTTTGGCCAGGTGCTTAGTGTTACATATTAAACCATCTTAATCCCTCATTTTTACATGTATCTGTTTTGACTTTGTGATATCAGTATCAGATATTCTCTTGATAAATAAAGGCCAGTTCACGCTGGCTGTCAACTCACATTATGGCACTGTCACATCAGAGTGTATTCATATATCTATCAGGTCACATCACATCAGTTCACTTAGCCCAGCACTGGATGGAAAATCTGAGGTTATGAATTACCACCTGTGATACAAAAAGGCGAAATATGCTATTAGAATTGAGGAACTAACAACGATAAAAGTTTGTGAATGGCCATAGCGAACTTAACAAATTATAATCTTAACCCATTTTGTGTGGTAAACTGTTGAGAACTGAAACAGCATTTCAAAATGTCGACATGTATTTGCTAGTGAAAATACATACAGACACATTAAACAATATTTATACTGGTATAAAAAGAGCCCTTTTACCTTATTCATTAGATTCTTACCCTTATGTAACTAATAACGTCATAAACAACTTCATTTATCTCTATCATTAGAGCTGACTTTTTCTCTTAATATTTTATTTAATGAAAATTGATTTGTAAACTTGTTTACTTAATTATATACAATGTGGGCATCAAATCCATTCTGTTATTGTAAAACATAAATGATTTTTCACTTTCAGATAGCTGACCTCACTCAAGAATACTCAATGGAAAAAGGATCAAAGTCGCCATGGAACATTTGCGGTCTGCCACGAAAAAAAAGCATAATAATACAGTAAAATAAAGACTAAGAGGGAACAAAATCACAAATCCACTTCTATTGTTACAGTGAGCATGGCTCAAATAGATAACTTTCGTTGTTAGCAGACGACGACACGGTCAAGATTTTCTTCCTGATAAACCTCGACGTGAGGTATGGTGATATGATAGCCTAGTTCCACATCTACAACTAAATTCTGCAGACTGCTGTAAAGTACATGGCAGAAGGTATGTCCTATTGTAACAGTTATTAGGGTTTCTTCCAGTTTCATTCACATATAGAGCACAAGAAGAATGATCGTTTAAATGACTCCATGCATGCTGTAATTTATCTAATCTTGTTTGCACGATTCCTATGGGATGGATACATGGCAGGTTGTAGTATATTCCTACAGTCATCGTTTAAAGCTAATACTTGAAACTTTGAAAGTATGCTGTTTTGAGTTACGTCATGTCTATATGTCTATTGTCAAGAGTCTGCCACTTCAGCTTCCTCGGCATCTCTGCAAAACTCTCTCATAGTTCAAACAAACCTCTGACTATGCATGCTGACTTCTCTGTCCCACATCCAGGTCTCACATACTTGAGTAATATTCTAGACAAGTTATTGCTTTGCCCACAACTGATCATCAGGATACAATGCTTTTTTTTTCTTTTGCAAAATGCACAATCTTACATTTCTGAACAGGAAAGCAAGTTGCCAATCTTTGCACCACTTTTAAATCTAATCAAGCTATGGTTGCATGTTCGTGAAACATGTCAAGGTCGTTGGACTGTAGTTTTGTGGGTCACTTCCGTTACCTGTTATCCTTCATGTATACAGGTGTGATCTGTGCTTTCTTGCAACTACTGGGCATAGTTTTCTGTTGGAGAGATATAAGATAAATTACACACACATCAAAAAAAGTTTTGCATCACTTTGGTTCCCAGAACTTCTGAAGATAGACGTTGACTGTAGATATTGTATCACAGACACAGTCACTCTGACTGTTCAAAGATGTCACTAAACCCACCCAAAGATGTAAACAACCATTATGACCAGCACCTATGATACAGAGGGGGTCTGACAGCGGATCAGTTCCAGTCATTACACCAGGAAGAAGGTACACAGCTCATATTTTCTGTAGTTCAACCGAGCCTAGACGGTGAATACAGTGGTTTGATCACGTCAGCATTGTTGCTTTGTGTCAGGAAGGGTTCTTGGAGTGAACCAAAGTGATGTTTTTCGGACATGGAGGAGATACATAGAGACAGGAACTGTCGATGACATTCCTCGCTTAGGCTGTCCAAAGGCTGCTACTGCAGCGGATGACCGCTAACTACGGATTACAGCTCGGAGAAACCCTGACAGCAACGCCACCATGTTGAATAATGCTTTTCGTGCTGCCACAGGACGTCGTTTTACGACTAAAACTGTGCGCAGTAGGCTGCGTGATGTTCAACTTCACTCCCAACGTCCATAGCGAGGTCCGCCTTTGCAACCACGACACCATGCAGCACGGTACAGATGAGCCCAACAACATGCCGAATGGACCCCTCAGGATGGGCATCACGTTCTCTTCACCAATGAGTGTCGCATAAGCATTCAACCAGACAATCGTCAGAGACGTGTTTGGAGGCAACCCGATCAGGCTAAACGCCTTAGACACACTATTCAGCGAGTGCAGCAAGGTGGAGTTTCTCTGCTGTTTTGGGGTGGCATTATTTAGGGCCAACGTACGCCGCTGGTGGTCATGGAAGGCGCCGTAATGGCTGTAATATACGTGAATGCCATCCTCCAACCGATAGTGCAACCATATCAGCTGCATATTGGCGAGGCATTCGTCTTCATGGACGACGATTCGCGCCCCCATCGTGCACATCTTGTCAATGACTTCCTTCAGGATAACGACATCGCTCGACTAGAGTGGCCAGCATGTTTTCCAGACATAAACCCTATCAAACATGCCTGGGATAGACTGAAAAGGGCTGTTTATGGATGATGTGACCCACCAGCCACTCTGGGGGATCTACACCGAATCGCCGTTGAGTAGTGGGACAATTTGGACCAACAGTGTCTTGATGAACTTGTGGATAGTATGCCACGACGAATACAGGTATGCATCAATGCAAGAGGATGTGCTACTGGGTATTAGAGATACTGGTGTGTGCAGCAATCTGGACTACCACCTCTGAAGTTTTTGCTGTATGGTGGCACAACATGCAATGTGTGGTTTTCATGAGCAATAAAAAGGGTGGAAATGATGTTTATGTTTATCTCTATTCGAATTTTCTGTACAGGTTCCGGACTCTCGGATCCGAGGTGATACAAAACTTTTTTTGATGTGTGTAGTCAAAAGAGGGGCTAACTCAGATGCAAATTTAGTATAGAATCTGATACATAGTCCATTGGGCTCTGCAGCTGTGTTCAGTTTTAACGGTTTTAGCCGTTTCTCAACTCCACTGACACTACTATCTGTTTCACACATCTTTCATTGGTATAATAATTAAAATGGGGCAGTACTCCTTGGTTTTCCTCTGTAATGGAACATTTGAAAACAAAGCTTAACACTTCTCTTTTGCTTTGCTACCCTCAGACTCAATTTCTTCCTCATCTACAAGTGACTGGATGCTGAATTTGCTGCCACTAACAGTCTTTACATACGACCAGACTTTCTTTGTGTTTTGTGAAAGATCATTTCACAGTATTCTGTTATGATAGTTATTAAAGGTTTCACACATTGCTCTCTTGACACCTAAATGCGTTCCATCCACCAACTCTCTATCTATAGTTCTATGCTTTGTTTTACAATGTGAATTGCTCTTAAATAAATAAATATATGTTTGTTAAAGCACATCCATATGCAAATATCTGTGTGCACATATTTCTGCACAGATGTATGTGGCGTGTTCACACGACACATGCTCCAATTTACTGCTCGCCCAACAGCTGTTGGTCCAGAAAAGAAATTTCGAGGGCAAGTGACTAAGCTGTTGCAGCATTAAAGTTTATTTCATTTATTCGGAAATTCGTGATGGAGGATAATGTGTTATGGTCTGTGATCGCTACTTGAGCTGAAAAAAAAAAAAATGCGAGAGACGGAAAGACCAATCAAAATGGTCTAGACAATGGCAACTCAAACGAAGGAAGTTTCGTACATAAATTTACTTCGCAAGTTGCATGGTGAACACGATTACTGGCATAATTATTTGTGGATGGAAAAGTTTATAAACTTAGCCGTTTTGGAGGTGCTTCCACCCTTGGCCAGAAATCAGTGAAAATGCCATTTTGAACCTCAGATAAATCGCTCCATTTCCGCACTACGACAATGACTATATTATTTTCCGCATCTCCCTGACACACTTCTAGTGCTGCCACCTTGCCTCTGTGAGTGGGTTGTGAACGTTGACGTCGAACATAGTGAGTGGTCACATTAATGTGACTGAGCTGTGCATATTACTTCTGACAACTCACAGATAATATTTTTACAGTTTCAGGTGCTACTGAAACTTATTATTAGAAACTGTAGCTGTGGCCAGTGAGGTATAGTTTAGTTTACTTCTAAGGCAGGATTTCCAGTTCGCTGTCTGAAGGGTACCAAAACCTGTCATAGACTTTTGTGCTAGAATATAGAACTCCACTCTAAACTCTAAACAGGGATTCATAGTCTTCCTGGGATGTTTTACTTCTGGTATTGTGATAGTGAATTCTACAGTTCACCTCTAATTCAGTCTCATTAATAACAACGTATTATTTTAGTAAGTCAAATAAGTGTAAAAATTTCTGTATCCTTGAAAGTACGTCTGCAAGATCTACCATGATATTCTGACTGCACCTTTCTTTGAAATAAATAAAGCCTCTTCCTTTTCTTCTGCTAAACTGTCATGTAAGATTACAGCATAGGACAGTTCCGAGTGACAGTAAGCTTGGATTCCCTTTTTAGGTCAGAATAATGAGAGAGATTTCTAAGTGTAAAGCAAGCAGAGCTGAGAATGTTGTCTATGTTGTCCATATGCTAGTGCCAGCACAGTTTGATGAAATGATTTCTAAGAGTAGCATCTAAAAGAGGAATTGTGTGAAGCTCTGCGTCAGTATTTGCAGTCGTTTCACTCAACTGTTATTCTTACGCTTCTTGTCTTGTAGATAAGTGAACAAAGTTGTGACAGACAAATAATAGTTACTGTTATATACAAGGTAAACTCTGTTTAATATGAACCATCTTCATTTCACTCTCTCAGAAAGCAGAGCATGTCAAAATATCACAAAATTTGTTAATATATTTTGTCACCCTCAGCATCAAATCGAATGGTGTCTTTACTTTGCGCAGCTCGTTGCGGTAAACAGTCTGCAACGATTTCTTAATGTTTTTTATTACCCTTTGAATTTTTGTCGTAGAAGAACCGCTTTTAAGTTCTCTAGTAAAAATTATCAGCAGCTGCGACATAATATCGATCGCTGTACTTCTCGCTTTTGAGTTTCCACAAACAAGAATGACACCTACACATTTCAATAAGTTCAGCAATGAACTCACTAGAGCACTGACGTGTATCTGCCATTTTAAAATTCAGTGTGCATATCCAAACGGGTGACAATAGACTCAGACTGATGAAAGGGCTGACTCATATGTGTTTCGAGCACTGGATTTGTGCCGACCGATCGTCCTCTCGGACCCTACGCCGATACTGTTTGACCGCGCAAAGTCGCAAACGTTATTCGAAGCAAAAAGATTCGTTCACACACTATCGAAAATTAAATTGTCGACAAATAAGAGAAATAACGATCCATCGAGGGCAAACTCTTCAACAACACTGTAATAGGTGAATGTTGCAGAAAACTAAAAGTGGATCAAAGGAATTTATATACGTATTTGTATAGAAGAACAAGTATAAAAAGATCTGGCATCTTTCATTCTTTAACAATACATAACTTCAGTTGGCAAATCAAAACCCCACTGGCAAAGATATGGAAATCCGAAGACGCGGTGATCTAGAAAACACTTTGATGAAGGTTATGGCGGGATTTCTTGTAAAGTAGCGCAAACGATAGATAATGGTGTCAACCCGCAGCCTTAGATCAAAATTTGCAGTAGGAGAAGAAGTTCTCTGCTATGAACCAGATCCTACGAAGGCAAGGGTGCTGTATGACTCTAAGGTATCATTCGTATTTTGTTACTACCACCTTTCGGTGTTCACTAGGTTGGTATTTAAAATTCGTTTGTATATTTTACATGATACGTACACGAATCGTTGCTGGAGGATAGCTTGTTATTTTCCAGGTTTTGGATGTGCGCCTTAGTGCGCACCAGTGTTTAGTGTGAACAACATTTCATTGCACGCCGGCGTGTTAACAATTACAACAACTAGCACACCGGTTTATGGTTTATTCGCATGTTTATTGATAAGAGTGCCCTGTGCATCCAAATATTTGCTCGGTGCCAGTAGTAGGCAATAGACATGACGATCAAAGAAACAGTTCCCTCTGTCTTCTCCAAGACGTTTTGCAGCGCAAACAACTTGTTTACGATGGAGCGGCATTTTCAGTTCAAAGACAATTCTAGAAACTAAACCTTTCGTTTTTCAAATTTTCATTCTTTAACATTGAATATTGGTGTCGGGCGTTCATATGGGTTTTTAATTCGAAAAATGGGTGGAGTACCCAAAATATTATTATCGGCCCACGGAGAATCGTTGGCATATGTTTCGTCGAGAGCAGCGAAACCCGAAATTGTGTTAATAGTTTCTATAGATTAGTGGCTAGCAAAATATCAGTCAGTCTGTTAGCATCGTTGCGGAGGATATTTGTGTACCTGTTTTGTGTGTTTGTTTACATTTGCGCGCGAGGGAATTAGTGCATTTATAAGATAAGTGCTCCCAAGTTTACATTAAAGGCCTTGCTAGTTGAACGAAACGAGCGTTCGGAAAACAGCCATAAAATCATCCTAAAAAACTGTGAACGATTGCTGTTATTTATAAAAGGTTTAATGAAACTTACAGTGCATTATGCCTAGAAGTCTCCTTTAAATAAACATATTTTTAAGAGAATGTTGGTGATTATTGCAAACGATAATACGATTTACAGCCGCGAATTTAAACATTTGCGTATTTACTGTTAGCACTAACGACGAATAATCTGCATTTCTCCTTTATGAAAGTCTTGATTGAAAACGCAGTAGTGTATCGTATATTTTTGATCAAGTGTTCTTTTTTATGTATGACTTCATAATTCTACGGATTTCATGAGCACATAATGCTACTAATACGAAAATAAATGGGAAGTATTCATTGGTTAATAAGTTTTCAGTGTACATTGAAACTGTAGAGCGCCTATGTGTAATTAGATTGATAATAACAGTCTCTATTAACTCCACACTAAGGCGTATGAGCAAGTTTCCTATGATGCTGAGATCTCAGTTTTAGATTGTCACTACATTTTCTATTTGAGAGGGATTAATAACACATAATTTGTGGTGTTATGTGCTGTCAACATTGCAATGGTTGTATAACAACCCCAACCCCTCCCCCCCCCCCCCCTTTTCATTCAGAATAATAATTGAAGTGAGAGTTATAGTGTTTTCTCCTCTTGCTATGGAATACAGTATAGGTAATCTGTTACCACATCCTTCATTTTGCATTCACCTTTGTTGGTTTCATTGGCCCACAACTGAATGTCACCCTTGAAAACTCATACTACACTGCAAATCATTGTCTTTGCAATAAAGACTTAAGATGGTGGCACTGTCGACATTGGAGAGGGGGGGGGACCCTCTCCACTACTTCACTTCAAAATCATGCTCGTGGTAACAGAGCTTTAGTGTAACCTGAGGTCTAGGTTAGCAGACTGTGTGATAATTGATTGTAAGTTGACAAAGCCAATGAAAGGCAATGTCTGAGTGGGGTGACTGTAAATGGGAAATTCCTTTAATCTTTCCCATCAGCCACCACACTGAGTGTAAGTTTGGTTTGTGTGATCAGTAATACACTTTTCGTCGTAAAAACTAAAACTACAAGGGAAAGCCAGAAAACTTGTATTAGTCCTAGGTAATAAGTCTGAGTATTCTGATGCACATTATGTACATAACCAGCACATTGGTCCTGACAATGAATGTTCTTCAGAGACATGCTATTCATGAACTTAATGTCTCTGGGAAGTGTGATAGGACCATTCTGATTCTCTATAGAAATAAATGATCTGATGTGCAAGAGAACTGAGCAACAATCTGCAGCTATTTGTTGATGTTTTGATGTAAGGTGTTGTCTTTGAGTGACTGTAGTATGATACTGGATGACTTGAACAGAATTTCTAGTTGTGATGGATGGCAGCTTGCTCTAAATGTAGAATAATGTAAGTTAATGGAGGTCAGTAGTAAAAACAGTCCCATGATATTTGAATACAGCATTATTAGTGTATTGTTTAACACAGTTTCGCTGATTAAATATCTAGGCATAACATTACAAAGTAATCTGAAAGCATGAAGGGCGGTAATAGGGAAGGTGAATGATAGACTGTGGTTGATTAGGAGAACTGTAGGAAAGTGTGGTTCACCTTTAAAGGAGACTGCATATAGAAGAAAATAGGCATTGAGGCAATTCAGAAATTGTCTGCCAGACTTGTTGCCAGTAGGTTCCATCAACAGGTGAGTATTACGGAGATTCAAGAACTTGAATGGGAATCTCGGAAGGAAAGAAGTTATCTTTCCACAGAATGGGTTTGGGAAAATTTGGAGAACCATTTGAAGCTGACTGCAGAATGATTCTAGTGCTGCCAATGCACATTTCACTTAAGGAGCCTGCAGGTAACAGAAATTGGGGCTCATTGTTTTTCCCTTGCTCTGTTTGCAAGTGGAATGGGAAAGGAAGTGAGTAGTAGGAAGTACCCTCCACCATGCACTATATGGTGGCTTGTGGAGTACAATGATGTATTTGCATTGCATATAAATTTATTAAATTCAAGGGAGTTCCACTATGTATAAAACTTTTATGCCAGTATGGATCTGGAAGATGTCTTTGGTCTAATGGTGCACATTGTAATTTTGTAAGGAAACATTGTGTTGCAAGAATCTCCACAAACTAGGCAGTACAACACTCTGCTCTCTATGAGAGTAGCAATGGGATGATAGTTTATCCAGACTTTCTGACTGTCGGAAATTTTAACTGAAATAGGATGCATTCCTAGTTTGTTGTGAATTCAATTTTGGCCAGTGCTCCTAACTCTCATGTGAGCGGTGCATGGAAGGGGGGGGGGGGGGGGAGCGGCAGTGGCAGAGACCAAGTAATGTGCACTATCTGAAACCTTTTGAAATGTGGGTGTACACTTACTAGATGCCTAACTGTGACGTCAATCTAAATTTGGTTCTGCTTATAGGGTTCTTTTTGATATTAAGAAAAGTTTCCAGTAAGGAAAATGTGTTACAATAATTTAGATTGTTTTAATCATCTTTATTTTAAGGAGTGGAACAGACCTATTTTAATGTGCTTGGAAAAATTTCCTTCCTTTCTTTGTGTAAGTGAATTTTACACTAATGACAAGGCTTGTCTTTCAAGGATTTGGCTGCAGGTGGTTATCATTATAGTTCTTTGCCAGGTCTTGGATAGATCTTGTCAGCTTCATCTCTATCTGCTCAAAGGTCTTACCTTTGGCAGCAATTGCTACGTCATCAGCATAAGTAGATGCTTTTATTTCAGAAGTAATTGGTTGATCATTTGTGTAGAGTTTGTACAACAGAAAAACAATGCACTTTGCTGAATGTGGAATCTGAATCTTCATTGATGAAATTCTTGTTTTGCATGGTGACAAAGTATCTCATATTTTGCAGCAAACATTGTATGAACTGTGGTGTTGAATGTACTTCTCATATCAGCTTTTGTGGTTGACCATGTCATAATCTACTGTAAGATCAGTGAAAGTCGCACCTGTGACTTGATGTCATTCATACCTATCCATAATCTGTTGGATCAAATTAATATTGTGTCCGCAATAGACCTCCTTGGGCGAAAGCTTGGGTGATCTTTTATGTGACATTATTTTCACATACTGTGATATCCGGTCTGGAATCAGTGTTCCCATTACAGTACCCAAATGGTAGAGAAGTGAAGCTGGATGGAAGTTTTTTGGATTTGTTGGTTTTTTTCCCAGGCTTTAGAAGTGCTGCTACTTTAGCTTCATGTCAAATCTTTCACATTTGCAATTTTAAGTTGCAGATGTTCGTAGGACTTAATATCCAATGTTTTGTAACAGGTCCAAACATTTCAATTTGTTCTGACCGTGATTCATATGGACCTGCAGCTTTGTTACTCATGGATATGATTTTTTCAGTTGAAAGGAATGCCAAGCTAGTGTTTGTCATCAGTATGTCTCATGAGTTTGGAATTTGTTATTGTTCAGAAGTAATTGAACAGTTTGGTCAAGAGTTACCTTAGGGTTTGGGCTCTTGTTACAGTTCTTTAATAATTCTAATTCCTTTTGGGCTGTTCTGTTGTGTGTCTAGCATTGATATTAGGTCACACCATTTGTTGCTTCTGGAAGCTGATACAGCATGCAGGAAGTCTTAACCCATTTTGGGTTGATCCTCAGAGAATGGATCAGTGTCAAATAGTTGCTCGTTAATATCTTTCTAATGGATCCTTGGAGACTGAATCCTAGGATATAGGGCCTAGTCCATTCTGCATCATCTTGCAATATTTTTATGCTAGATGGTTTGGACTGGTTCAGCAAACACATAAAACATATCTGAATGTGGATCAAGTCTTTAAGGCATCCATATCAAGTTGTTGTATAATTCTCTTATTGTGATTTCTTGAACTGGACAGTTTCTGGCGTCAACTGCTTCAATGGAACAAATGATAGGTTGATGCATATCCATGACACCATTTGTCACTTTTGGAGAATGGTGGGATCTTCAGGTCATGGATTAGTATCAGTCCATGCTTCCAGTTCTTCTCCAATTTTTTATATCAATTTTCTTGTACTCTGGCAGTTTGTCACCATTACTAACTTTGTGGTTTGAGAGAGGAAATTTGGTAATTAATTGAAGCTGAAGTTAGTGTTTGGTGGTTTATAAATGGATGTCACTGTAGGACTACCCAACTCGATCTGAACCATCAGGATTCTGTTATACTATGTTGCCCAGGTTAGGCCCAAGTGTCCGTAACCTCATTTTGCTCATCAACAATATTATTTTGTGCACAGTCTCTTCCTTGTGCCCCATGATCCGCATAAAAAGTTAGAGAGCTCTTAGATTGTTTGAAATTCTGTTAACAGCACGTGAATTTTCACATTTCTGGGTAATTTTCGGTTACTATTACATTCAGCAGAGAATGTCTTATTGCTTCCAGTTGCTTAAATTTTTATCTGGCTGTGCACCAAGGCATGTTTCACCACAGGGTGATCCTCATTACCAACAAACACTGTCCGCCTGTGTCCGTTCATGCGAATGGACAGTTTGTTGCTGGTCATTCCCACATAGAAAGCTTCACAGTGTAGGCAGGTCAGTTGGTAAATCACGTGGGTGCTTTCACACGTGGCTCTGCCTTTGATCGTGTACACCTTCCAGGTTACAGGACTGGAGTAGGTGGTGGTGGGAGGGTGCATGGGACAGGTTTTACACGAGGGGCAGTTACAAGGGTAGGATCCAGAGGGTAGGGAAGGTGGTATGGGGATTTCATAGGGATGAACCAAGAGGTTACGAAAGTTAGGTGGACGGCGGAAAGACACTCTTGGTGGAGTGGGGAGGATTTCATGAAGAATGGATCTCATTTCAGGGCAGGATTTGAGGAAGTCATATCCCTGCTGGAGAGCCACATTCACAGTCTGATCCAGTCCCGGAAAGTATCCTGTCACAAGTGGGGCACTTTTGGGGATCCTCTGTGGAAGGTTCTGGGTTTGAGGGGATGAGGAAGTGGCTCTGGTTATTTGCTTCTGTACCAGGTCGGGAAGGTAGTTGTGGGATGCGAAAGCTGTTTTCAGGTTGTTGGTATAATTGTTCAGGAATTCAGGACTGGAGCTGATTCGTTTGCCACGAAGACGTAGGCTGTGGGGAAGGGACCGTTGGATATGGAATGGGTGGCAGCTGTCATAATGGATGTACTGTTGCTTGTTGGTGGGTTTGATGTGGACGGGTGTGTGAAGCTGGCCATTGGACAGATGGAGGTCAGCGTCAAGGAAAGTGGCATGGGATTTGGAGTAGGACCAGGTGAATCTGATGGAACCAAAGGAGTTGAGGTTGGAGAGGAATTTCTGGAGTTCTTCTTCACTGTGAGTCCAGATCATGAAGATGTCATCAATATATCTGTACCAAACTTTGGGTTGGCAGGCCTGGGTAACCAAGATGGCTTCCTCTAAGCGACCCATAAATAGGTTGGCGTACGAGGGGGCCATCCTGGTACCCATGGCTGTTCGCTTTAATTGTTGGTATGTCTGGCCTTCGAAAGTGAAGAAGTTGTGAGTCAGGATGAAGCTGGCTAAGGTAATGAGGAAAGAGGTTGTAGGTAGGGTGGCAGGTGATCAGCGTGAAAGGAAGTGCTCCATCGCAGCGAGGCCCTGGACGTGCGAAATATTTGTGTATAAGGAAGTGGCATCAATGGTTACAAGGATGGTTTCCG
Organism: Schistocerca americana; assembly: GCF_021461395.2. NCBI lineage: Eukaryota > Metazoa > Arthropoda > Insecta > Orthoptera > Acrididae > Schistocerca > Schistocerca americana. Next base: position 657,099,997 of record NC_060120.1, on the reverse strand, counting down.
GGGATAACAACTTGGGTAAGGATTCCAGGCATTCGAGAAAGTGGTTGGTGTCTTTGATGAAGGATGGGAGACGGCATGTAATGGGTTGACGGTGTTGATCTACGTAGGCAGAGATTCGTACTGTGGGGGCTTGGTAACCAGCTACAATGGGGCAGCCGGGATGATTGGGTTTGTGAATTTTAGGAAGTAGGTAGAAGGGAGGGGTGTGAGGTGTCGGTGGGGTCAGGAGGTTGGTGGAGTCAGGTGAAAGATTTTGTAGGGGGGCTTAAGGTTCTGAGGATTCTTTGAAGCTCCGCCTGGACATCACGAATGGGATTATCTTGGCAAACTTTGTATGTAGTGTTGTCTGAAAGCTGACGCAGTCCCTCAGCCAGTCCCGACGATAAAGTACCACGGTCATGGAACCCTTGTCCGCCGGAAGAATGACGATGGATCGGTCAGCCTTCAGATCACGGATAGCCTGGGCTTCAGCTGCGATGATATTGGGAGTAGGATTAAGGTGTTTCAAGAAGGATTGAGAGGCAAGGCTGGAAGTGAGAAATTCCTGGAAGGTTTGGAGAGGATGATTTTGAGGAAGAGAAGGTGGGTCCCGCTGTGACGGAGGATGGAACTGTTCCAGGCAGGGTTCAATTTGGATAGTGCTTGGGGAGTTGGATCATTTGCAGTAGGATTAAGATTATTTTTCTTCTTGGCAAAAGTGATATTTCCAGCAGAGAGTGCGAGTGTAGGAAAGTAAATCTTTGACGAGGGCTGTTTGGTTGAATTGGGAGTAGGGCTGAAGGTGAGGCCTTTCGATAGGACAGAGGTTTCGGTTTGGGGGAGAGGTTTGGAGGAAAGGTTAACTACTGAATTAGGATGTTGTGGTTCCAGATTGTGTTCATTAGAATTTTGAGGTTTTGGGGGGAGTGGAGCTGGAAGTGGGAGATTGAGTAGATGGGAGAGACTGGGTCTGTGTGCAATGAGAGGAGGTTGAGGTTTGCTGGGAAAGGTTGTGGAGGGTGAGTGAGTTGCCTTTCTGGAGGTGGGAAACCAGGAGATTGGATAGTTTTTTGAGGTGGAGGGTGGCATGCTGTTCTAATTTGCGGTTGGCCTGTGGGAGGATGCTCTGAACAGCCAGTGTGGATGTGGGAGAGGAAAGATTGAGGACTTTTATTAAGGATAGGAGTTGACGAGTGTGTTCATTGGCTGAGTTGATGTGTCGGTGAAGGATTAGGCGGGTGAGGGCTACGGATTGTTCAGTTTGGAACTGGTTTAGGGACTGATGGAAAGAATGGTTACAGCCAGAGATGGGAACTTTAAGTGTGAGGCCTTTGGAAGTTATGCCAAATCTCAGACGAGCCTGAGTGAATAAAATACGGGAGCGTAATCTGGCTAGGGTGAAGGCATGTTTGCGGAGGGAATGTAAATAAAACTTAATGGGGTCACTGTGGGGATGTGGATGTGGATGTGATATGGTATTAGAAGGTGGAAAGTGTAACATGAGACTGAAATGAAAATGAAAATAAAAATATATGGGGAGAGATAAAGGTGAACTAGAAAGCAGCTGTAGATCTGGTGCGAAAAAAGTCTAAAAAGTGTTGGTTAAAGCTGAGCTATGTTGATCCTGTGGTGTACTTGGGTTGGTAAACAACGATGTGCACACAGGTTAGGTGGTTGTGTTGCTTCCAAAACACGTTAAAGGGTGGAGAAATTTGGGAAAATTTCGAAAAAACTGCGTGTAAATGTATTAAAAGGAGTGGTTTTGTGGTGGCAGATTATGAAAATGAGGTTAACAATTGTCTGACAAAGAAATAATGACATTAAAACCTGTGGGAAGCAGCTAAAAATGATCAGTGATGTGGGAAAAATGGAAATAAAGCGAAAGTTGTTAGAACTAGCCGAAATGGTTGTTTGATAGGTGAAAGGAACTGTTTGTGTACTGGGAAACGTGGATTTTATAGCAGCGGTAGTGTTGAAAGCGGAAAAAAATTTTTTGGTTATGGTTTGGAAGTGGGTTACGTATTACTGAGTATATATAGGCAGGATAAAATTGTATAGTAGATTATGGTAAAAAGGAGAAGGTGAATACAAAGTGAAACTACTTGCACAAACAAAAAGAGAAAGTAAGATGACAGAAAAGATTTCGAAATGCAACAGTGACAATAACAAACGTAATTGTTGGATTCAAATTAATGATATGAATATAATAGAGGGAAACATTCCACGTAGTGTGATGCACATATGTCCAGTTAATAGATAATAAGACTAATTATAGAATTTGAGTCCTAGGCCTATAGGATTGTCACTTGTTCTGATAGTTATATAAATTTTTATATTTTGTTTGGATGTGTTATGGAAAGTTCTGGCTAACTGTAAATAATTTGATTAAAAATGGCAACTTACTGCATAATAGAGACATTGAGTTGGCACACCTGAATGAAACTGAAAACTTCACTAGCTTTCGGATGAATCTGTTTTACACGCGCACACGTACAGCTACATTGTGCTGGCTGAGTAAATGATGCTGAGACTGTAGCTCAGCAGATAGGCAGGGATGAGGGGGTTGTGTCGAGTGGATTAGTTGGGGAGAATGCTACTTTCAAATATTGGCAGTAATTCATTGTGAATTAAATATTAACATGTCTTTCTATGCTTGCCTTCCCATTGCACATGTTGTACACTAGTCTTGAAATAATTTTTATTAAGAATCCTCCCTCTTCTGTGTGAGTATGTTTTGGAATTGCACAGTGTTATTTGTTTAGTATCTGCTAGTTTTCAGTTATAGTTAGAAGTCATTAACAGTGGCAGAGGCCTGAATACTAATTTTTTTCTCGCTTGGAAAATTCATTGGTGAAATTGGGTTCTGGCACTGAGTAATGTTTCCAGTTCATTTTTTTTTTCTTTCTGACTATTTTAAACTGTCCAAATTTCTATGAGCTAAAAACTGTTATGTCTTAGGTACTCATCAATGATCCTAGATTTCTCATAATTAACTGAAAGTTTCCCAGTGAGAATCTGTAGATGGTTAAAATAATAATAGCAGTACTCTGTAATAAAAGCCAAGAAGCATGTCTATGCATATGATTATCTCATTGCTCGGTTCAGTATTTTTTACTTCACATCGACTTTTAAAGATGTGACAACCCCATTTTATATCAACAAACAAAACAATCTTATAACTGCTTGTCTCACTGTGTTTGTATGGTGTCCATATAGGCTCAGAACATCTGTCTGCTGAATTTTGCACATATTGCAATCATATATGAAGGTTAAGTAACTTGATGTTCAATACATGCTACTCAGATTTCTAAATGTACTTTTCCCAAGGGGCTCATGGTTCTTTCGTGAGTTTATGCGTGCGCTGATCAGATCCTGAACTGTTGCAACCCTTTCTTCCTTCCTGGGATGTGGACCCGCCTCCCTGTCCTCACTCCTTACCAACTGCCCCCCCCCCCTTTCCCCACTCTGTGTCCTTGTGTATGTAGACCCACCTATCATCCTGATTTCTGCTATCTCCTATAGTTTTGTCCCTTCATATTATCTTTTCGGCATTTTGGGTCCAATTTGGGTTTGATCTCCCCTTCTAAATTTTATCTCCCTAGTGTGAACTGGGAAAGAACACCTTACTTAGCTGCTTTATGACCTTACTACCTTTTCCATCTTTTCCTTGATGCTGTTGTCGTTTAATGTTCTATAGCCAGTACAGTAGCCAGTCTGTGTGGTAGGCCCCCCAGCGGGCTCACAGTTCTTTCGTGAGTACGTGTGTGGCGAGCACGGGGCCCCGAGCTATTGCAGCCTTCCTTCTTTCCCGTCCCCTCCTTTCCTGTCCTTGCTCCTTCCCCTCTGCCCTCTCCCTCTCTTGGTGTCCTTGTTTACGTTGGCCCTGCTATCCTCCTGGTTATGTTGGCTTTGCGATTTGGTTTTGTTGAGTAATTACCTCATCCTTTTGGCATCATCTGGTCCCCCTCTGGGGTTTGATCTCCATTACTAAGTTTCTATTTCATAGTGTGAGCCATTTGGGGAAGAGCACCTTACCTAGTGTCTCTGGCGTGTGCCCCCTAGTTCCTTCCATCTTTTCCTTCACGTCATTGTCTGATGCTTGGGTACATTGCCAGCGCAGTAGCCAGCCCATGTGGTGGGGTCACCATGTACCCTAATGGTTGAGCCCCCTGAAGACACAGGGATCACATTTCTGATACCTGAGCTGTGACCACCTCATGTAAGCCTAGGAGTGGTTGCTTGTCATCCTGGAGCATCGAACTCCTGGCAATGGCCGCCGTGCCAGACGGCTGTTGCTGTGGCTGGGTGGCGCCCTTGGGGAGAGCCCCTGATCGGAGAGGGTGGTATCAGGGTGGACGCTATGCAAATGAAATGCATATGGGTCCAGAACTCTGGCCATTCTTCAACAGCCATCTCTTTGAATGGAACTGATTCTTTTAGTGCTGCTTCTTCTGCCCCTTTGGCCTTCCCTTCCGTGGCTACCCCCTGGGAGGAGGGTCAGGCTCATCGGCTAGGAGCAAAACCGCTATCTGGTTTGCACCAGGACTGATGGTGATACTTTCACCAAGACCAAACCTTTATTTTTTGTGGAACACATTGAAGACAAGTTTGTTTGGCAAAGTGGACACTCTGAGCAAGATGCGGTAGGGTTTGTTGTTGATCAAAACTGCTTCAGCTGCCCATTCTGTGGCCCTTCTTGCCTGTGACCATCTTAGCACATTTCCTGTGTTCATTATCCCCCTTCCCCCACCAGTCTTTGAATGCGGTTCAAGGTGTAATTTTTCACAGGGACCTCATCCTTCAAACTGATGAGGAACTTGGATACAATATAGGATGGCGGGGTGTTAACTTTGTTCGGCGTTTTCAGAACGGGCTGAAGGACAGTCGCATTGATACTAGTGCCTTTATCCTGGCCTTTGAAGGCATACTCTACCTGAGAAGGTCAAGATTATGGCTTATCGATGTGATGTGAAGCCGTACATCCCACCACCTATGAGATGTTTTAAGTGTTTGAGTTTTGGACACATCTTCCCACTGTTCGCAGACCCCTCTCTCTTGTGACTGTAAACGTCCACTCCATGAGGGGAGTTCCTATATTCCCTCTCCTGTGTGTGTTAATTGCCATGGCAATCATTCTCCAAATTCACCGGATTGCGCAGCTTATAAGAAAGAAAAGATGAAACAGGAGTATAAGTCCCTTGATCGTCTAAACTACACTGAGGCTCGTAAGAAGTATGCACGTATTCAGCCGGTGTAAATGACGTCTAGCTATGCTTTAGTTACATCTTCACCCCTTGCTGTTGCTGTTGTTGTTATGGTCCACCTGGACTCTGGAGTCACAGTTTGCAATCTTTATCTCCCTCCTGACAGGACTCTTACACCTGCTGCCTTACCTGCCCTTCTTCAGCATCTACATCTACATTTATACTCCGCAAGCCACCCAACGGTGTGTGGCGGAGGGCACTTTACGTGCCACTGTCATTACCTCCCTTTCCTGTTCCAGTCGCGTATGGTTTGCGGGAAGAACGACTGTCTGAAAGCCTCCGTGCGCGCTCTAATCTCTCTAATTTTACATTCGTGATCTCCTCGGGAGGTATAAGTAGGGGGAAGCAATATATTCGATACCTCATCCAGAAACGCACCCTCTCGAAACCTGGACAGCAAGCTACACCGCGATGCAGAGCGCCTCTCTTGCAGAGTCTGCCACTTGAGTTTATTAAACATCTCCGTAACGCTATCACGGTTACCAAATAACCCTGTGACGAAACATGCCGCTCTTCTTTGGATCTTCTCTATCTCCTCCGTCAAACCGATCTGGTACGGATCCCACACTGATGAGCAATACTCAAGTATAGGTCGAACAAGAGTTTTGTAAGCCACCTCCTTTGTTGATGGACTACATTTTCTAAGCACTCTCCCAATGAATCTCAACCTGGTACTCGCCTTACCAACAATTAATTTTATATGATCATTCCACTTCAAATCGTTCCGCACGCATACTCCCAGATATTTTACAGAAGTAACTGCTACCAGTGTTTGTTCCGCTATCATATAATCATACAATAAAGGATCCTTCTTTCTATGTATTCGCAATACATTACATTTGTCTATGTTAAGGGACAGTTGCCACTCCCTGCACCAAGTGCCTATCCGCTGCAGATCTTCCTGCATTTCGCCACAATTTTCTAATGCTGCAACTTCTCTGTATACTACAGCATCATCCGCGGAAAGCCGCATGGAACTTCCGACACTATCTACTAGGTCATTTATATATATTGTGAAAAGCAATGGTCCCATAACACTCCCCTGTGGCACGCCAGAGGTTACTTTAACGTCTGTAGACGTCTCTCCATTGATAACAACATGCTGTGTTCTGTTTGCTAAAAACTCTTCAATCCAGCCACACAGCTAGTCTGATATTCCGTAGGCTCTTACTTTGTTTATCAGGCGACAGTGTGGAACTGTATGGAACGCCTTCCGGAAGTCAAGAAAAATAGCATCTACCTGGGAGCCTGTATCTAATATTTTCTGGGTCTCATGAACAAATAAGGCGAGTTGGGTCTCACACGATCGCTGTTTCCGGAATCCACGTTGATTCCTACATAGTAGATTCTGGGTTTCCAGAAACGACATGATACTCGAGCAAAAAACATGTTCTAAAATTCTACAAGAGATCGACGTCAGAGATATAGGTCTATAGTTTTGCGCAACTGCTCGACGACCCTTCTTGAAGACTGGGACTATCTGTGCTCTTTTGCAATCATTTGGAACCCTCCGTTCCTCTAGAGACTTGTGGTACACGGCTGTTAGAAGGGGGGCAAGTTCTTTCGCGTACTCTGTGTAGAATCGAATTGGTATCCCGTCAGGTCCAGTGGACTTTCCTCTATTGAGTGATTCCAGTTGCTTTTCTATTCCTTGGACACTTATTTCGATGTCAGCCATTTTTTCGTTTGTGCGAGGATTTAGAGAAGGAATTGCAGTGCGGTCTTCCTCTGTGAAACAGCTTTGGAAAAAGGTGTTTAGTATTTCAGCTTTACCCGTGTCATCCTCTGTTTCAATGCCATCATCATCCCGTAGTGTCTGGATATGCTGTTTCGAGCCACTTACTGATTTAACGTAAGACCAGTACTTCCTAGGATTTTCTGTCAAGTCGGTACATAGAATTTCACTTTCGAATTCACTGTACGCTTCACGCGTAGCCCTCCTTACGCTAACTTTGACATCGTTTAGCTTCTGTTTGTCTGAGAGGTTTTGGCTGCGTTTAAACTTGGAGTGAAGCTCTCTTTGCTTTCGCAGTAGTTTCCTAACTTTGTTGTTGTACCACGGTGGGTTTTTCCCGTCCCTCACAGTTTTACTCGGCACGTACCTGTCTAAAACGCATTTTACGATTGCCTTGAACTTTTTCCATAAACACTCAACATTGTCAGTGCCGGAACAGAAATATTCGTTTTGATCTGTTAGGTAGTCTGAAATCTGCCTTCTATTAATCTTGCTAAACAGATAAACCTTCCTCCCTTTTTTCATATTCCTATTAACTTCCATATTCAGGGATGCTGCAACGGCCTTATGATCACTGATTCCCTGTTCTGTACATACAGAGTCAAAAAGTTCGGGTCTGTTTGTTATCAGTAGGTCCAAGATGTTATCTCCATGAGTCGGTTCTCTGTTTAATTGCTCGAGGTAATTTTCGGATAGTGCACTCAGTATAATGTCACTCGATGCTCTGTCCCTACCACCCGTCCTAAACATCTGAGTGTCCCAGTCTATATCTGGTAAATTGAAATCTCCACCTAAGACTATAACATGCTGAGAAAATTTATGTGAAATGTATTCCAAATTTTCTCTCAGTTGTTCTGCCACTAATGCTGCTCAGTCGGGAGGTCGGTAAAAGGAGCCAATTATTAACCTAGCTCGGTTGTTGAGTGTAGCCTCCACCCATAATAATTCACAGGAACTATCCACTTCTACTTCACTACAGGATAAACTACTACTAACAGCGACGAACACTCCACCACCGGTTGCATGCAATCTATCCTTTCTAAACACCGTCTGTACCTTTGTAAAAATTTCGGCAGAATTTATCTCTGGCTTAAGCCAGCTTTCTGTACCTATAACGATTTCAGCTTCAGTGCTTTCTATCAGCGCTTGAAGTTCTGGTACTTTACCAACGCAGCTTCGACAGTTGACAATTACAATTCCGATTGCTGCTTGGTCCCCGCATGTCCTGACTTTACCCCGCACCCGTTGAGGCTGTTGCCCTTTCTGTACTTGCCCAAGGCCATCTAACCTAAAAAACCGCCCAGCCTCCTCCTCAGGGGTTTTAATGTTAATCATCCCTTGTGGGGCAGTGCATTTCCATGTAGTCGGAGTCTTCTCATAGACAAGTTTCTTGCAGACAATGACTTGTGCCTTCTTAATGATGGCTCACCTACCCGTTTCAGTGCCGGTCGTGGTACCTTTTCTGCCATTGATCTTTCTCTTTCTTCTCCCTCCTCCCTTCATTACACTGGTGAACGTGCCAGTTGGCCTCTATATACTGCGCAGGTCATTTCCTCTCCCTCTTTGTCGGGTTGTATTGATGACGTCCTATGTGACATGTCTGATGTGATTGTCCGCACTGCTAGCCTTGCTATCCCATGCTCATCTGGACCATTTCACCGCCGGAAAGTCCCGTGGCGGAGTACAGCCATTACCATTGCCATCTGTGATAGTCTTCGAGCTTCGCAACACCTTAAGGAGGCACCCATCTGCTGCCAACCTTATTACCTTTAAATGCCTCTGCGCCAAAACCCATTACTTAATCAAACAGAGCAAACGGTTGTGTTGGGAATGCTTTGTTTCTTCCCTCGGTTCTACTGTCCCTATGTTGCAGGTATGGGCTACACTCTGCTCTCTCCAAAGTTGCCATCGGCAGTCTACCCTCCCAGGCGTTACCCTCCCGGATGGCCTTAGCATGGACCTGTTGATTCTCGTGGAACATCTTGCAACCCATTTTGCAACAGCATCAGCCTCCTGTCTGGCTGCTTTCCTTCATCAGAAACAGCGGGCCGAAGCTACCATCTTATGTTTTACTTCTTGTCAGTCAGACTCTTATAACGAACCTTTTACTGAATGGGAACTTCTTTCTGCACTTTCTTCTTCTCATGATATGGCCTCTGGCCCAGACTCCATTCATAACCAATTGCTTCAGCGTCTTAGTGCTCCACAATGACGACATCTTCTCCGTGTGCTTAACCGAATTTGGCTCCAGGGTGACTTCCCTTCTCAGTGGAGGGATAGCATCGTGGTTGCTGTCCTTAAGCCTGGTAAGAACCCCCTGTTTGTCGAAAGCTATTGGCCAATCAACCTGACAAACGTTGTTTGCAGGTTGCTTGAATGGATGGTAGCCCGTCGGCTCAGTTGGGTCCTCGATTCTTGGGATCTATTGTCCCCTTACCAGTGTGGCTTCCGAGAGGTATGGTCTCCGATCGATCATTGACTTTCTTGGAATCCACAGTTTGGCATGCTTTTTCTCAGCGCCACCATTTGGTTGCAGTATTTTTCCACCTTCGCAAGGCCTAGGACATGGCTTGGCACAGATCCAGGAGAATGGCATTCTGCAGGGTTCCGGATTGAGTGTACTTGTTTTCCTCATTGGTATAGATGGACTTGTGGCCTCAGTCGGTCCTTTTGTCACACCTACTCTGTATGTTGGTGATTTCTGCATTTGGGTTAGTTCCTCTTCGATGGCCTCTGCAGAGAGGCAGCTCCAGGGTGCTATACGGTGTGCCTCTGCATGGACCCTCTCAAATGGATTTCAATTCTCTCCTTTAAAATCGCAGGTGGGCCACTTCTTTCGCCGTACTACGGTCCACCGCAATCTGGAGCTGTACCTCAATGCACAGCAATTACCTGCGGTCCCACAGTTTCATGCCTTGGGTCTTCTTTTTGAGAACAAGCTCACTTGGCTGCCTCATAGCAGACTTCTGAAGGTAGGATGTTTCCATAAACTCAGTGTCCTTCGCTTTCTTGCCCACACCTCTTCGGGTGCGGATCGTTCCACTCTTCTCCACATTTATCGGGCTTTAGTGCTGTCTCACGTGGACTATGTTTGTCAAGTTTATGGTTCGGCTGCTCCTTCCACACTGTGCCTCCTGGATCTGGTCCACCATTGTGGTATCCGTTTGGCCACCGGTGCCTTCCCTACTAGCCCTGTTGATAGTCTCCTGGTTGAAGCTGGGATCCCGCCCTTACTCTTTGGTGGTCCCAGCTTCTGGTTTCGTATGCATTCGCTGTCTGTTACTCTCCCACTCGTCCTTCCTATTCTATCCTGTTCCCAGACCAAGGACATCGCCCACCTGATTCCCGCCCTCGGGCGGGTTTACCAGTTGTGTTCCGCCTTGTCTCTTCGCTGTGATTTTCAGCTTCCTTCTTTGTCCTGTCTCCTACATTCCCTCCCCAACACCCCACCTTGGTTAGTTCCTCGGCCCCGGATTCGGATGGATCTCCACTGAGGTCCGAATGATTCCGTTCCCCTGATGGTGTTCAGTTGTTTTTTCCACCGAATTGTATTGGAGTTTTGGGATACTGTTATTTTTTACACCAGTGACTCTAAATCTGTTGATCATGTGGGATATGTCTTCATGTCCTCTGTTGGCATTGAAAATCATCTCCTGCCAACTGCATGTGGGGTGTTTACTGCGGAATTGATGGCAATTTCCCAGGCCCTTACCTTTATTAAACGGTCCCAACTCAAGCGCGTTTTGTTATGTACGGACCCAATGAGTGGCCTTCAGGCTATTGACCAATGTTTTTCCCGCCATCCCTTGGTCTCAGCCATCCATGACCATCTCACTGATCTTCACCATGCTGCTTGTTCCACTGACTTCCTTTGGGTCCCTGGCTATGTGGGTATCCCGGGTAATGAGCTTGCCGATCATCTGGCTGGGGGAGCAGCCACTAACCCCCTCCCTTCTCTGTCACCCCTCCTGCGTCAGATTTACAGCTTCATATCAAATCCCACTTCGCACAATCATGTGCCAACTCCTGGGAGGCTACCTCCCTGTCTAATAAACTTCGTGCAATTAAGGTGATGCCTGTTCTGTGGCGTTCTTCCTTCCACCTCTCCTGAATGGACTCGACCACCCTGTGTCGTCTCCGCATTGGCCATACCAGGCTGACCCACGGTTTTATTTTCCGTAATGAGCCACACTCACTTGGTGGTTGTGGAGCCTTCCAGTCGGTAGCCCACATTTTGGTGGAATCCCCCCTTCTTTTGACTCTGCTTACTAAATGCAGACTTCCCGCACTTTACCTTTAATATTGGCAGATGCTCCCCGTATGGTTGAACTGGTTCTCAGTTTCCTCTGTGAAAGTGGCTTTTATTTTCAGTCATGAGGTTTTTAATCTCCCTCTGGATTAGGGGCAGGGGGGTGAGGGTTGGGGTGTCTCCTACTGTAAGCTGTGTTTGGAGATTCCTAACTCTCCTCCCTGGTCAAGATCCCCTTCTCTCTCCTTTATTCTCTGTTTTTGTTGCTTTTTAGATTTGGTCAGTCTCCTTTTACAATACACACTTTTACATTCTAGTGGTTGACACTTTTGAATAGCAGGTGGTCTTGCCTGTACTGCATCAGATCATAGCCTTGGGGTTGCCCGCTTGCTGACTTCCCTCCTTTTGTTTTCACAATTGACAACACAGCTGAACTGTAACGTATTTTAGCCTTTTACCTTTTATCGTTATGACTCTTCTGAGATGTAAATCCATCTGAATGGATCACCTTTGAAACAAGGGACTGATGACTTTGCTGTTTGGTCCCTTCAACCCCAATCAACCAACCAACCATGTGTTAGGCTCATTATTTACCCTTGTGGTTGAGCCCCCTGACAACACAGTGATCAACAGTCTGATATCTGTGCTGATACTTCCCCAAATATGCCTAGGAGTGGTTGCTTGTGATTCTGGATCATTTGAACTTCTGGCAACAGCAGTCATAATAGATGGCCCTTGCTGTGGCTGGATGGCTCCCATGGAGTACCCCTGATTCGAATGTGTGGTATCAGAGTTGATGCTTTGCGTGTGAAACGCATTAAGCTCCAAAAAACTGGCTGTTCTTTTACTGCCATCTCTTCAGTTGGAAATGGATTGTTTAATAGTGCTTCTTATGACCTCATGGCCTTCCCTTCCCTGGCTATCCTCAGGAAGGAAGGAAGGCCAGGCCCACTGGCTTTGAGTGAAACCCTTTTCACATTAAAAGGTCTGAAATAGGACTGCCGAGGACATTTTAATGGCCACCAAGCCACTGTTTTTTGTGGAAACTATGGAAGACAAGTTTTGCGAAGTGCGATCTCTGAGTAATATGCAGCCAGGCTCGCTGTTGATCAAAACCTCATCTGCTATCCATTCTGCAGCCTTTTGTGCCTGTGACTATCTTAGTGACCTCTTGGTGCCCATTACTCCACAACAGTTTTCGGTTTTCTTTTAGGGTCTCATTTTTCATGGGGGACCTCATCTTCAAGCTGGTGACCAACTCTGAGGAACTCTGGGCCAGTCTGGAACAGCGGGGCATTCATTTTGTTTGGCATTTTCAGAACGACAGTCGTATCTATACTAGCACCTTTTTTCTGGCTTTTGAGGGGGTACCTTTCTAGAGATAAAGATTATTGTTCATCAGTGATACCTGAAGTATGTCCACCCACCCATGAGATGAGATGTTTACAGTGTTTGTGTTCGACATATTTTCTCATTGTACAGTGGACCCTCTGTGGTGAACATGGACTGCCACTCACTAGGACAGCACCTTTCTTCTGCTACCCGTGTCTGTTAATTATCTCTACTGTCACTCTACATGCTCTTTGGGCTGCCCGGTTTATAAGAAGGAAAAGAAATTATGGGAGTATCAGTCCCTTGATTGTTTATCCTACACTGAGGCTCAGAAATTTGACAGACTTCATCTCTGTTCTGCCCTTTTCCCCCCTCCTCCCACCCCGTTCTCTCCTCTTCCCCTGCTGTTCCCATGTCCTCTCCTCTGGGTGCCACTCTCCATACCTGACTGGAGAAGTGTGCCTCTTCTTTAGTGCCTGCTGGTGATGGGGCACCCTTTCAGCACCCCTCCTGGCATCTCCTAAAGCAGTGGCCTGTTGTCACAAGCTGGGTGTGGGAGACAGTCTGTGGGCCTTAAGGTTGCCCACTATCTGTTCCAGATCTTGCTGAAGCCTGCTCTCTTCTGGCCCTGCACTCCTCGATCTGTGAAAGAAAAGAAGAAAAAACACAAGTTCCAGGACAAGACTGCTCCGTATCCCTTGGCAGTGCCAAGCCCCTCCTCGCAACCTGAATCTGACTACTTCTTTATGGATGTATTTGTGTCTTAGTTGGTGGCTGATGGTTACTCAGTAGCATGACTGGCTTCAGCCCATTCACCTTCCATTTGGATCTTCATTCCATGCTTGTCCAGTGGTATTGCAATGGTTACTGGAGTCACCTTCCAGTGTTGCAAACCGTAATTTCCTTCTGCTCGACAGCTTTTCGTTCTCCAGGAAATTTGTTTTACTGATGTTCACTCATTGACCCGTGGATTCATGCTTTGTTGGAACCAGATGGACCTTTTGAGGGCTTCCAGTGGCATTTGCACGTTGGTCCCTAGGATGTTGTTAGTGCATGGATCCCTCTTCATTCCACATTGGAAGCAATTGCCGTTTGGGTCCACTTGGATTCTGCGGTCAGTTTGCAGCATCTCCCTCCTTCTTGACAGGCCACCTGCACTTGCTGCCCTAACTGCTCTCCCTCAGCATATCCTCTCACCCTTCCTCTTCCTTGCGAATTTTAATGCACAACACGTGTTGTGGGGCAGTTTTTTTTCATCTAGTCGGGGTCTCCTCATAGTCAAGTTTCTTGCAGACCACAACCTGTACCATCTTAATGATGTTTCACCTACCCTTTTGAGAGCTGTTTTCTCTGCCATTGATCTTACACTCACTTCTCCTCCCCTTCTCCTTTCATTACACTGGTTGCTGCACAATGACCTTTGTGATAGCGACCATTTCCTGTTGATTTGCTTGTTTCCTTCCTGCCTCCAGATGACCAGATTACGCTGCTGGGCTTTCCATTCTGTTAATTGGTCTCTATATTCCTCCCAGGTCATATTTACCCCTCAATTGCCAGGTTGTATTGACGAAGTTGTCCATGAAGTGTCAGATATGATCATTAGCACATCTGGTATCGCTCTCTCTTCCTCCCCACCCCCCCTCTTCCTCCCCACCCCCCCTCTTCCTCCCCACCCCCCCTCTTCCTCCCCACCCCCCCTCTTCCTCCCCACCCCCCCTCTTCCTCCCCACCCCCCCCTCTTCCTCCCCACCCCCCCTCTTCCTCACCACCCCCCCTCTTCCTCACCACCCCCCCTCTTCCTCACCACCCCCCCTCTTCCTCACCACCCCCCCCTCTTCCTCACCACCCCCCCTCTTCCTCACCACCCCCCCCTCTTCCTCACCACCCCCCCTCTTCCTCACCACCCCCCCTCTTCCTCACCACCCCCCCTCTTCCTCCCCACCCCCCCTCTTCCTCCCCACCCCCCCTCTTCCTCCCCACCCCCCCTCTTCCTCCCCACCCCACCCCCCCATCTGTCTCCCCACCCCACCCCTCCCATCTGTCTCCCCACCCCACCCCCCCCATCTGTCTCCCCACCCCACCCCCCCCATCTGTCTCCCCCCCCATCTGTCTCCCCCCCCCATCTGTCTCCCCACCCCACCCCACCCCCCATCTGTCTCCCCACCCCACCCCACCCCCCATCTGTCTCCCCACCCCCCCCCCCCCCATCTGTCTCCCCACCCCACCCCCCCCATCTGTCTCCCCACCCCACCCCCCCCATCTGTCTCCCCACCCCACCCCACCCCATCTGTCTCCCCACCCCACCCACCCCCCATCTGTCTCCCCACCCCACCCCCCCCATCTGTCTCCCCACCCCCCCATCTGTCTCCCCCCCCACCCCCCCCAATCTGTCTCCCCACCCCACCCCCCCATCTGTCGCCCCACCCCACCCCCCCCCCATCTGTCTCCCCACCCCACCCCCCCATCTGTCTCCCCACCCCACCCCCCCCCATCTGTCTCCCCACCCCACCCCCCCCCCCATCTGTCTCCCCACCCCACCCCACCCCACCCCCCCATCTGTCTCCCCACCCCACCCCCCCCATCTGTCGCCCCACCCCACCCCCCCCCATCTGTCTCCCCACCCCACCCCCCCATCTGTCTCCCCACCCCCCCCCCCCATCTGTCTCCCCACCCCACCCCCCCCATCTGTCTCCCCACCCCACCCCCCCATCTGTCTCCCCACCCCACCCCCCCCTCTGTCTCCCCACCCCACCCCCCCCCCTCTGTCTCCCCACACCACCCCCCCCCTCTGTCTCCCCCCCACCACCACCCCCCCCCTCTGTCTCCCCACACCTCCCCCCCCTCTGTCTCCCCACCCCCCCCTCTGTCTCCCCACCCCCCCCCCCCCTCTGTCTCCCCCCCCTCTGTCTCCCCACCCCCCCCTCTGTCTCCCCACCCCACCCCCCCTCTGCCTCCCCACCCCCCCCGCCCTCTGCCTCCCCACCCCCCCGCCCTCTGCCTCCCCACCCCCCCGCCCTCTGCCTCCCCACCCCCCCCACCCCGCCCTCTGCCTCCCCACGCCCCCCCCCCGCCCTCTGCCTCCCCACGCCCCCCCCCCCCGCCCTCTGCCTCCCCACCCCCCCCCCGCCCTCTGCCTCCCCACCCCCCCCGCCCTCTGCCTCCCCACCCCCCGTCCGTCTCCCCACCCCCCGTCCGTCTCCCCACCCCCCCGTCCGTCTCCCCACCCCCCCCGTCCGTCTCCCCACCCCCCCCCGTCCGTCTCCCCACCCCCCCCAGTCCGTCTCCCCCCCCCCGGTCCGTCTCCCCCCCCCCCCCCCGGTCCGTCTCCCCCCCCCCCCCCGGTCCGTCTCCCCACCCCCCCCCCGTCCGTCTCCCCACCCCCCCCCCGTCCGTCTCCCCACCCCCCCCGTCCGTCTCCCCACCCCCCCCGTCCGTCTCCCCACCCCCCCCGTCCGTCTCCCCACCCCCCCCGTCCGTCTCCCCACCCCCCCCCGTCCGTCTCCCCCCCCCCCGTCCGTCTCCCCCCCCCCGTCCGTCTCCCCACCCCCCCCCCGCCCGTCTCCCCACCCCCCCCCCCCCGTCCGTCTCCCCACCCCCCCCGTCCGTCTCCCCACCCCCCCCGTCCGTCTCCCCACCCCCCCCGTCCGTCTCCCCACCCCCCCCCGTCCGTCTCCCCCCCCCCCGTCCGTCTCCCCCCCCCCGTCCGTCTCCCCCCCCCCCCCCCCGTCCGTCTCCCCACTCCCCACCCCCCCTCCTTTCACATCAACTGCACTGTGCTGTTGAAGTTCCTTAGTTTGTCAACTCGGACTGAACTTTTTTCTGCTTTATTTTGTCGGCCTGCCTGTTTCCTCATTCTAAAACAAAAGTGTCCATTTTAATTATAATATTGTTTACTTTGTGCTTTTGCTTCCTGTAAAAATTTGTGTGTGTTGTTCCTACTCCTGTTCAGTACAGGTCACCTTTAATGCTGTAATCTATCATTAGCCAGATTGCTTGCTGCACCTTTTCCAATGAGTACCTGATTTCCTTCTCAAAATATCACTTGCACTTGATTTTATGACGCTTGTTACCAGATATTTTACACCTAAGTTTTCTTGTAACGTGTTCCCTTCGCCTCTCCTATGTAGCAAAAATTTTTTGTTGCTGCTAATTTAGTCTTAGTATCATTGCTGATAACATCTTGGACCTACTGATAACAAACAGACCCGAACTTTTGGACTGTAAGTGCAGAACAGGGAATCGGTGATCATAAGGCTGTTGCAGCATCCCTGAATATGGAAGTTAATAGGAATATAAAAAAAGGGAGGAAGGTTTATCTGTTTAACAAGAGTAATAGAAGGCAGATTTCAGACTACCTAACAGATCAAAACGAAAATTTCTGTTCCGACACTGACAATGTTGAGTGTTTATGGAAAAAGTTCAAGGCAATCGTAAAATGCGTTTTAGGCAGGTACGTGCCGAGTAAAACTGTGAGGGACGGGAAAAACCCACCGTGGTACAACAACAAAGTTAGGAAACTACTGCGAAAGCAAAGAGAGCTTCACTCCAAGTTTAAACGCAGCCGAAACCTCTCAGACAAACAGAAGCTAAACGATGTCAAAGTTAGCGTAAGGAGGGCTATGCGTGAAGCGTTCATTGAATTCGAAAGTGAAATTCTATGTACCGACTTGACAGAAAATCCTAGGAAGTTCTGGTCTTACGTTAAATCAGTAAGTGGCTCGAAACAGCATATCCAGACACTACGGGATGATGATGGCATTGAAACAGAGGATGACACGCGTAAAGCTGAAATACTAAACACCTTTTTCCAAAGCTGTTTCACAGAGGAAGACCGCACTGCAGTTCCTTCTCTAAATCCTCGCACAAACGAAAAAATGGCTGACATCGAAATAAGTGTCCAAGGAATAGAAAAGCAACTGGAATCACTCAATAGAGGAAAGTCCACAGGACCTGACGGGATACCAATTCGATTCTACAGAGTACGCGAAAGAACTTGCCCCCCTTCTAACAGCCGTGTACCACAAGTCTCTAGAGGAACGGAGGGTTCCAAATGATTGCAAAAGAGCACAGATAGTCCCAGTCTTCAAGAAGGGTCGTCGAGCAGATGCGCAAAACTATAGACCTATATCTCTTACGTCGATCTCTTGTAGAATTTTAGAACATGTTTTTTGCTCGCGTATCATGTCATTTCTGGAAACCCAGAATCTACTATGTAGGAATCAACATGGATTCCGGAAACAGCGATCGTGTGAGACCCAACTCGCCTTATTTGTTCATGAGACCCAGAAAATATTAGATACAGGCTCCCAGGTAGATGCTATTTTTCTTGACTTCCGGAAGGCGTTCCATACAGTTCCACACTGTCGCCTGATAAACAAAGTAAGAGCCTACGGAATATCAGACCAGCTGTGTGGCTGGATTGAAGAGTTTTTAGCAAACAGAACACAGCATGTTGTTATCAATGGAGAGACGTCTACAGATGTTAAAGTAACCTCTGGCGTGCCACAGGGGAGTGTTATGGGACCATTGCTTTTCACAATATATATAAATGACTTAGTAGATAGTGTCGGAAGCTCCATGCGGCTTTTCGCGGATGATGCTGTAGTATACAGAGAAGTTGCAGCATTAGAAAATTGTAGCGAAATGCAGGAAGATCTGCAGCGGATAGGCACTTGGTACAGGGAGTGGCAACTGTCCCTTAACATAGACAAATGTCTATGTATTGCGAATACATAGAAAGAAGGATCCTTTATTGTATGATTATATGATAGCGGAACAAACACTGGTAGCAGTAACTTCTGTACAATATCTGGGAGTATGCATGCGGAACGATTTGAAGTGGAATGATCATATAAAATTAATTGTTGGTAAGGCGGGTACCAGGTTGAGATTCATTGGGAGAGTGCTTAGAAAATGTAGTCCATCAACAAAGGAGGTGGCTTACAAAACACTCGTTCTACCTATACTTGAGTATTGCTCATCAGTGTGGGATCCGTACCAGATCGGTCTGACGGAGGAGATAGAGAAGATCCAAAGAAGAGCGGCGCGTTTCGTCACAGGGTTATTTGGTAACCATGATAGCGTTACGGAGATGTTTAATAAACTCAAGTGGCAGACTCTGCAAGAGAGGCGCTCTGCATCGCGATGTAGCTTGCTCGCCAGGTTTCGAGAGGGTGCGTTTCTGGATAAGGTATCGAATATATTGCTTCCCCCTACTTATACCTCCCGAGGAGATCACGAATGTAAAATTAGAGAGATTAGAGCGCACACGGAGGCTTTCAGACAGTCGTTCTTCCCGCGAACCATACACGACTGGAACAGGAAAGGGAGGTAATGACAGTGGCACGTAAAGTGCCCTCCGCCACACACCGTTGGGTGGCTTGCGGAGTATCAATGTAGATGTAGATGTAGAAGTAGATGTTGAATAACCCCCACATTAGCCACCCCAGTGAAAAACCAACCCACAATCCTTTCATTGCTAAACTAATCTCAAGAAAGAACTGCTAAACACACAACAAGAAATTGTATTTGTCTTCAGATGAGTTTTACAGCAGTAATTCATTAAAAATTGGTGCTGTCGCAACCTCCTGTTAAAGTTAGGAGGGTAATTTGGATGTGATCAGAGAAGACATTTGTGGTTACAAAGTCTCAGGACTGTGGCTTAGTGTCATAAACTTGTGGATTTGAATAGAACAGTCAGAAATGGATAATATATCTGTTAAGGGATTTATACCTCTGTTTGGAAATTGCGTTCAAAGGTTATCTTACTCCCAGATACAAAAGTATCACACAAGGGTGGGTTATGCGCAAGCAACTTCATAGACTGCTCTCTCTCTCTCTCTCTCTCTCTCTCTCTCTCTCTCTCTCTGTGTGTGTGTGTGTGTGTGTGTGTGTGTGTGTGTGTGTGTGTGTGTGTGTGTGTGTGTGTGTGTGTGTCAAACAGACGTTGGTGTATGCTTTTTCCATGAAATTCTCAAAAATGTTCTACACTGCCTAACAAAAGTGAAGCACCTAGAAGTTGAATGTCATTGTAACTTCATACACCTACAAACAATTGATATTCAGATGTAACGATGGTCCATGGAAAATGTAACGGCAGGCATACTCAGTGTCAAGATTCTGGTCAACCACATCCACCCATCACAATGGATGATCACTGTATAATGTACAAGAAACATTTTAATCCTTCACATCTGTGCCTGCCATCTCGCACCATCTGTTGGAGACCACCAGGAGTTGAGCAAGGGAATTTGTCCCATACATTGGCTGTTGTTAACACCACAATACGCCCCCAGGGCCTCGCACACTATGTAAATCACATTGCACGCCTATGGTAATCTCATTGTGTGCCTATGAAGTCTCGTCTCACTTGTGCAATGTGATTTATGACTTTGTCAGAAAGGCCACATTTTGTTGTAACTGATGGAAAGTATCAAGTAAAATGAAAGTAATGCCTGGCATCCTCAGCAAAATGTTATGGGCCCTCATCTGTACTGGATCTATATAAATGATTTAGGAGACTATCTGAGCAGCTTTCTTAGTTAGTTTGCAGATGATGCTGTCGTTTTCAGTCTAGTAGAGTGATCAGAAAATTAAAACCAATTACAGAGAGATTTCAGTAAGATATCTATAGGGTGAAAAATGTTGCAGTTGACTCTAAATAATGAGAAGTGTGAAGTCATCCACATGCATAGTAAATCCGCTAAATTCTGTTTACCTGATAAACAACACAAATTTAAAGGCTGGGTCATGCCATGACAAGTTGTCTAGAGGTTCCTGCATGACCATCATGGGTTTGGTATGACTTTGTATGAACATTCCCACATGTTCCCAATAAACATCTGTAAGGTTTCACCATCACCAATCCAATACTTGCAGAGATAGTCACTCTTTTGACCCCAGGTTTTCAGCAAATTTGGGACACATCATCTCTCACAGTATTTTCTTGAAAGAAACAAACGGAGGCCATCTTGTACAACTTTCTGCACTCTCTTAAGCCAAATAATAATAAAAAGATTTCTTGAGTAATTTTTATAGATATTAATTTGAAGCAAAGTCAGCTGAAAAGAGCCTCTAAAAAGGTGAAATTTAGCTTTATCTATGGAAATAATTGTGGTATAAACCTGAAACTTTGCGTGTAATAACTTTCCAATACAAGGTCATATAATGTAAAATTTCATTGTCTCTTTGCTTTCCAATTATTTATAAATCGAGGGCAAAGATGAGCATTTTTGTAACAGTGGCAAATGTGGATATTTTTTGCCAACTTTTACAAAAAGGATTTTGTGCAAACTCTTCTATACTGTTTTTATTAGAAAGACCATGTTGTAACTAAACAAACATTTCATTTTGCAATGAAAGAGCGTATATGGCCCTAAAAAGAAAAGCAGGTGGAAGTATGTTCGAAAAACACCCATATTCTACTGGTACTCAAATCTAATATATCTTATGTTCTACAGTTGTGTAGTATTCTTTGAGGAATGTTATTTTTTGCTGTAATAACTACAGAACCAAAGTGGTTATAAATGTCAAAATTTAACTGTGCATTGTTTGTGAAATTGTTGCATAACAGCTGCAACATCCATTGTATAAACTGCCTTAACTCTTACACCATTGTCACATTTTGTTTGGTGAAGTTCAGAGTAGGCTGTCTGACAATTTTGTAAAGGATTCATGTTATAGAATTTTGGATATGTCATTTTATTGTGCAATGCTTTTGACATGCTAGTTTAATTGTGGTTTGAAACATCCTGTACCTCAAACCACAGTTAAAGTACAGGGTGTTGAAAAATTTTACAACTTTGAAAATTCATATAAATTAACTCATAGAATCTACAGAGATGATTGTAGTATCAGTTTGTAGAGAAATACATAAAGTTTTGTCTCACCTAGTTCGCTAGTGCCGAATCACACCGTAAGGAGCGCTAGCGGCAGTTGCGTTAAAGATGGCTGATTTCACTGGAATCAAGTGTGCGAGCTGTGTGTTTTGCTTTGAAGAATAAAAGTCGGCGACAACAATTCAGTGTAATTTCCGTACCAAGTATGCTAGAGATCCTACTGCTAGGCTTACAATTTATGAGTGGCATAAATGTTTTGTCAAAACAGGGTCCTCGGTAAGACATGGGAAATCATCAGGTCGTCCAAGCACATCTGACGACATGTTGAGGGAGTGGGGCAACATTTCGTCAACAGCCCTATGAAATTGACCCGGTGTGCATCTCGCGACCTGCAAATCCCACATACGACTGTTTGGCATATGTTGAGAGACCGTTTGCATTTGAAACCGTACAGACTGATGATCGTACGAGCAATAAGACACTGATAAAATTGGTCACGAGAACTTCTGTCGGATATGTTAAATAGGTTACTTGAGGATGAACATTTCTTGGACAAAATCATCTTTTCTGACGAGTTGATTTGGCAAGTGGCAAGGGTAACACACACAACAGTAGGATTTGGGGCAGCGAAAATCCATATCAAACATTACCACATGTTCATGATAGCCCTAAACTTAATTTTTGTTGTGTATTGAGCCAGAATAAAGTGTAGGGCCCCTTTTTTCTGTGAGAGAACCATCAACGAGAAAGTGTACCTGGATATGTTACAACAATTTTTGATATCACAGATCGATGAGGATGACCAAGAACAAAATGCAAGGTGGTACACCACACCACTACCTGGCTGATGACTGGGATTTTCTCAGTGGTCGCTTTCCAGGTCAATAGATTGGCCGTGATGACACCACTCATTTTTTAATTTTATTTTTATGGGATTCATCAAGGATATCGTGTTTGTACCTCCTGTGCCAGGCTCTCTACCTGAATGTAGATCAAGAATTTGCACCGCCCCTGAGAAAGTTAAACCTGCAATGTTACAGCAAGTTTGGGAGGAAATGGACTTCCAGTGGGATGTGTGCAGGATAACCAACGGAAGCCACATACAACACCTTTAGTTTGAGGTAAAAAAACTTGATGTGTTTCTGTACAAAAAGTACTAAACCCAGTTCTGTATATTCTTTCAATTAATTTTTATGAATTTCTAAATTTGTAAAGTCCTTTCTGAAACACCCTGTATAGCATATTCTGCATCCGCATAGTTTGTGGCTATGTGAAACGTGAGTGTACGGATGGAAAATCGTAGACCAGTGTTGCATGGTCCAGGTGGCTTAACCACTGCTGGTTTCTTTTAACGTGAGAAAACTGGCACCCCATTGCAATATGGGCCATGCCCAATAGCTGTGCAGTAGCAGCCATAAGTGGGTTTTTGTGCTCAGAATCCAAAGCAGCCTGATGATACATTTCTGTAAGTGTTATAATATTGTATACTTCTTTAGCAACTGTATCTGAATGTACCGAAATAATCAGCAACCAGTTGCAGAAAAGAATCTTATTTACTTAATAGGTTTCAGAGACCTAGTACCCATCTTCAGGAGGCTATAACTATCACATTATTTACAAGTGTCATGCATCATATTGCTGTAGTCATGTGGTTCATAGCACCTGTACAATAATTCTTTAAGGAAGCCAAACAAGTGCAGACATTGTGCCAGAAATGGGGCCAGTCAACCGATAAGCACCAATTTTCATTATATTGTGCTTTCAAATATACTGTTTTTTACCTAACCTCAATCCTATGTTTTTTATTAGTTTCCTGTACACACAGTGTAATCATTTGCCATATTCATTTATGTACATTCTTCATTATTCCACATTTGCTTTCATTCCTCTCTGTTGCTGTTTTAGGTGCTGAAGGTTCTAGTGAAAACAGACAAGGGGGGCCGCAAAACTGTGGAATACCTGATACATTTCCAGGTTGGTATCATGTAGGACATATCTATTACATTAAAGAATAAATGCTGTAAAAGATTATTTAGCAGCCTAGGACTACCGAATGTTGTCATGTATGACCAGATTCACAAACAATCTTACGTTAGATATTTTCTTATAATACTGAAGTCCTGATTCAGGGTTGCAGTAGCATTGGTGGATTCATGCTAAAGGTAATGGTACTTCAAAACAGAATGAATAAAATGATGGTCTGAGGCAAAAACTATAGGGGCCAAGAGGTTAAAGCAGCTTCCCATCTAAGAAATTCTGATCTAATGAAATGGCTGAAAGAATCTAAATCATGGGCATTCTAAAGCAGGCCTCTAGGTGAACTACTTTTTCATCAAGATGATTCGAAACCCGCAAGTGAAACTTAGGGCAGAGATAGTTATGTACTTTAATTCTGTTAGTCTTCAGCTTATATCTTTGGGCATATACTCCTGAACAATTAAATAAGATTTGGCTTCTCTCTCTCTCTCTCTCTCTCTCTCTCTCTCTCTCTCTCTCTCTCTCTCTCTCAATAGTTTGGCATGTCATCGGGTGGAATTATTAACCAACACACTGCACCTCTAGGTAGTGAACTATCGTGTGTCGCTACACCAAATGCATACAGTGAATTCTTGATTTGGGCAAACATAGCAAGGCCAAAGTCAGCTACTGTATTTTGTAGTAGCAGACAGACAGGCTTCAGTGCGGTAAATTACTTACTAATTCAGTGTTGAATAGTGACAGCTATTCCACAGAGAATTATCTTCATGCTATGGAGTGCAGATCTCCCCACATGTATAATTGCTTAATTAATGTCAGAGGATGCTGGAGGCACAAAATGGCTGTTACTGGATGCTTAAAATATGGAAAAATATGGATCTGTTAGTTGTGCTGTGTTTGTGCGCACTGATTTCAAGGTTAGAGCATTTCAAAAGCCACAGTGTGATGCGTCCTGATTGCCAACAAGACACTTCTCAGCTTGGCAGTGGTCTTTTATTTGTGGAATATTTGCACAGAATGAAATTGGATCCCTGATTTTTTCTGCCATTATTTATTGTGGGTACACAATGCTGGAATATTAGACTCAATCACGTGATTCGGACTGTCCGCATACAGCACCCAACAGGCATCCATTACCTTCAGAAAGACGATTTGCCACCACATTCTTCCCAGGTAGTTGAAGTGGTTTGACACCCTCGTCCCAGTCCCCTGAAAGGGTTCACTCCTTCCTTACACGCTTAAGTCTATACTCTGCAAACAAAGAGGTGCATGGCAGAGGATACATCCCATTGTACCAGTTATTTGGGTCTCTCCCACTCAATTGATGAATGGAGTGTGGGAAGAATGATTGTTTGAATGCCTCTGTGTATGTAGTAATTATTCAGATCTTACCCTCACAATCCCTTTGTAAGTGATACAGAGGGGTTGTAGTATATTCCTAGAGTCGTCATTCAAAGCTGGTTCTTGAGACTTTGTTAACAGACTTTCTCAGGATAGTTTACGTCTGTCTTAAACAGTCTTGCAGTTCAGTTCCTTCAGTATCTCTGTGACACTGTCCCTAGGATTAAACAAACCAGTGACCATTCTTACTGCCCTTCTCTGTATATTTTCAGTATCCCCTGTAAGCCCTATCTGGTAAGAGTCCCCACACTTGATCAGTATACTACAACTGGGTGCATGCGTGCTTTGTAAGCAATATCCTTTGTAGCTGATTGCAATAAACCGAAGTCTAAAACTTGCTTTACAAATGACTGAGCCTATGTGATCATTCCATTTCATATCCCTACAAAGTGTTATGCCCAGGTATTTGCACAAATTGCCTGATTCCAACTGTGACTCTTTGACATTATAGTCACAGGAAACTTAAGTTTTCTCGTTTCATGAAATTTACAATTTTATATTTCTGAACCAAAAGCAAGTTGCCAATCATTGCACCACTTTGAAATCTTACCAATACCTGACTGAATATTTATGCAGCTGTTTTCAGATAGTACTCATTATAGGGTACTGCATCATCTACCAAATGCCTGAGGTTACTACTATCTGCAAGCTCATTAATATACTACATGAACAGCAAGGGTCCCAACACACTTTCCTGGGGCACACCCGTCTACGTCTGACAGTGAATCTCCATCCAAGATAACATGCTGTGTCCTCCCTACCAAAAATTCCTCAGTCCAGTCACCAATTTAAATTGATACTTCGTATGATCATATTTTTGACAAGTGGTTATGAGTCAAATGCTCTGCAGAAATCAAGAAATATTGCATCTACCTGCCTGTATCCAAAGCTTTCAGTACGTCATGTGAGAAGAGTGCAAGTTGGGTTTCATGTGACCAATGTTTTTGTAATCCATGCTGGTTGGCATTGAGGAAGTCATTCTGTTAAATACCTCATTATGTTTTAGCTCAGAATAAGCTCTAAGATTATACAACAAATCTGTCAGAGATGCTGGACAGTAGTTTTGTGGATCACTTCTACTATCCTTCTTGTAGACGGATGTGACCTGTGCTTTTTGCCAAGAGTGGGGCACCGTTTTTTGTTAGAGGGATGTACAATAGATTGTAGTTAGAAGAGGGACTAACTCAGCTGCAAATTCAGTATAGAATCTGACAGGGAAACCATAGGGCCCAGAGCTTCATTCAGTTTAATAAATTTCAGCTGGTTCTCAACAACGCTGACACTAGTACTTACTTTGTTCATCTTTTCAGTGGTAAGAGGATTAAATTGGGGCAGTTATCCTGGGTATTCCTCTGTAAAGGAATATATGAAAATGGAATTAAGCATTTTAGTTTTTGCTTTGCCATAGTTTCTCTACATGCTCTTGTCCTATGCTGAAAATTTAAAGTTCCTCGTTGAGATATGACACTACTGATTTTAATTTACTGGAAATTATGTATATAAAGTCTGCAGGAGCCAGATCAGGGGAATACGGAGGGTGTTCAAGAACAGTCACCATCTTGTGCACCAGGAATTGTAGCTCACAGATAGTGCAGTGTGCAAGGGCATTGTCTTAGAGCAACATCCATTTACCAGTCCTGTGCAACTCTGGCTGAACCTGCCAGATACGTTGTAGAATTGATTCGAAATGGGCTGGTAAAATGCAACATTAATGCTTTGACCTGCAGGAATAAATTCCTTGTGGATGCCATTGTTGTCGAAGAAGGCGATCAGTGTTTTCACCTTGGATTTTTGCAGGCAGCTTTTCTTTGGTTGTGGAGAAGATGGTGAACATCATGACATCGATTGCTGTTTTGATTCGGTATCGAACTGGTAGTACCATGTCCCATCTTCCGTGATGATTGTGTTCAGAAACAATGGATCCTGGTCACACATGGAAATAAAAGCACAAGAAGTTTCCATCTGTTTTGCTTTCTGCTAGTCTGTGAGCTTGGGCGGCACACATTGGGAGCAGATCTTCCACTTACCAAATCATAACGGACAATGGTGTGCACTGTGTCCTTGTTAATGCCCAATTCCTCTGCAATCAATCTGAGATTCCGTCGCCTATTTTGTGCCAGTATTTGTCGCACTTTCTCAATCTTTACTGGGGTTCTGCTTGTCGATGGCCAACCTGAATGTGGCTCATTCTCAGTTGTTTCTTTCCTTCACGGAAGAGCTTAAACAATTCATAAACACATTTTCCGCTCACAGCTTCCTTCCCCTACACCTGCACCAACATTCCATGTGTCTCCGTTGCAGTCTTCCCCAATTTGTAGCAGAACTTGTTTACGGGTTGGTCTATTGTGCTGTGACACTTCCTCTCACACTGACGACGTTCAACTGGTCGCAGTCTGTTTATGCAGTTAGTCATATGCAGTGCATGCTGTGTATAGATTATCAAGTCCCTGAAGACCCATACACATGCATGCACACATGCGCCAAGTTACCGATCAGATCACCATTCACTGAACTTCCTAGACACACCACGTGTGATGCATGCTTGTTATAGTTTTGTATAAGAGGAACTGACAAGGGTTCTGAGATTAGGCCATATTTCTTCCTATCAAAGCTGCAATTGTAACCTCTGACTATCCTATTCGTTCCCTCAAGGGACCAGCTAATGTACAGGCTTTGCAGTCCTGAAAGTCCCAGCCTATGAGGTGGTCAGCACTACCCCACACTCCTCACTGTCTATTCTGGGTGTGGTGTAGCAACCACTGAGGGGTGTGGCAGCAGAATGTTGTGTGTCTGGGAGAATGGGGATCTGCAACTGGTAATTACATGAAAGATCCTACCCCCCCCCCCCCCCCTCCATACGTACCCCTGCCAAGAAATATTGGCCTTTGTTGATGTTAATTGCAACTGTCACAATTTCAGTGAAACAAAACTGTTTGAAAGATCATCGTTTTAGCCAGTCAACTAGGTTCATAAGTTTCATATTTGATCAGGCTCACATGGCCACCACATTTGTGAATCATTAAAATATGAGCACTTAAAGCCATATACATTTTAGGGACGAACTGTGAAAAGCAGGATGAAGACATCCTGTGTCCAACAATTTTATATAGTATTGATGCCGGCCAGTTTAGTTTACAAGTGATGGTTTAAATTTTTTACGTAGAGAGATTTGGTACGATGCACTGTTCAGACATCGGACTAGTAGCAGGAACTTAATGAAAAGGCTCTATCCCTGGTTTCTGTATCAAGTGGCAGCAACATACTGACTATGTGATGGAATTTCCTGGCCCTTACAAAACATATTTAAACCTAAGTTGGCCAAAGAGTCTCAATCATACATAATCATTGCTCACCCTTCAACAGAAAGACTATGTTTGGACCGTCCACTGGCTACAAGTCCATCACGGATCTAGGTTAAGCAATGCAGAGTGGAGGAAAAACATAATTGGGCTCCAGCTTCTATCTCAGCAGCAGCAGATTTCAGCACAATGTTTAGTCTGTGAGTTGCAATGAGATGCTGACAAGAAGTGACCCATTTTGATTTACTATCTCCCGATTGGTCCACTGCAGTGACCACCCTCATTGTGCCACCATTGAGGGTACCCTTACCCTTGGTAGAGTGAGGGGTTGCTTTAGATTGTGGCAGGCAGTCAAAGATCTTCCTGGGGGGCCAATCGAAAGGCCTCCCTGGTTCACCTGGCAAAAAGATTTCAGATGCTATCTATGGCTGATAAAGATCTTCAACCAGATGCAGTTGTGTGCCCTGTTTCAGAGGAAGCCTCTCAGCCCACAAGATGTGGTGATTCACAGACTGGTATGGTATTACTGGTAGTTGGGAGCTCCACTGTTAGACAAGTAATGTGGCCGCTTAGGGATACGGCTACCAAGGAGGGGAAAAAATGCAGTATGTAGTGCACAGAATGGAGGAGTCATTCCATATGTGGAACGGGTGCTTCTCAATGTCATGATGAACAAGGGAGCAGGCAACTGCAGGTGATGGCTCCTGTCTAACGATTTGTGTTGCTTTGGATTTGAAGAGGTTGTCTCTAGTTTTAGGTGGCTGTCTGAGTTGGCAAAGGTTGCCAGTCCTGCTAATGAGAGAAAGGTGGAGCTCATCTATAGCATTGTCAACAGTACCAGCTGTGGATCATTGGTACAGAGCAGAGTGGAGGACCTGAATGAGAAGCTCAGATGGTTCTGTGATCATGCAGGATGCACAGATTCCTCAACTTGTGCAATAGTTATGGGAGATTCACAAAGGGTGCAGATAGTAGACAAGTCAACAATAAGTATTATGATTGTAATTCATCGTAACTGTGTTACAGAAGAACCAGACCTCCAAATGCTTAACAGAAAGCACTGAAGCTGAAATTGTTACACATACTGAAAAGTGGCTAAAGCCAGATATTAGCTTAGCCAAATTTTATACAAACGACCTAATGGTGTTTAGAGAGGATGGGTAAGTACTGTTTGTGGTGGAGTGTTTGTTGCTGTTAGTAGTAGTTTATCATTGTATTGAAAATGAAGGAGATGGTTCCTGAGAGTTAGTATGGGTAGGGGTTGTACTTGACAACCAGACTAAATTAAAATTAGTTCCTTTCACTAACCTCCCCCATCTCTCCTCAACTTGGATGATAAAGTTGCTGAGCACTTCAAAGAAAACTTGAGTCTCATTTCATGTAGGTACCCCACTCACACAATTACAGCTGGTGGTGACTTTGAAACAGCTTAAATCATTTAGTAAAGGCAAGTCCTGTGGACCAGATCATATACCAATTTGTTTTCTTTGTAGTAAGCTGACATAATAGCCTCATACTTCTCAATAATGTACAACTGCTTGCTTAATGGAAGATATGTATCTGAAGACTAGAAAGTTGCACAGGTCACACCAGTAATAGAGAAAAGAAGTAGGAGTAATCCAGTGAAATACATGTCCATGTCACTGACAGTGATTTGCAGTATGAGTTCGAAACACACACAGTGTTTTGAATATCATGAATTACCTGGAAGAAAAGTCTATAGACACGTAGTCAGCACAGTCAAAAAATATCGTTGTTGTGAAACACAATCAACCCTTCATTCACACAAAATAACGAGTGCTATTGATGGGATCTCAAATTTTTTCCATATTTCTAGCTTTGCAGAAGGCTTTTTGATACCATTTCTCACAAGCGACTTCTACTCAGATTGTGTGTCTGTGGAGTATCGCATCAGCTGAGACTAGATTAATGATTTCTGCCAGAAAGGTCACAGTTCATAGTAATTGGCAAAAAGACATAGAGTAAAACAGAGACGATATCTGACATTCCCCAAGGAAGTGTTTCAGGCCTCTGCTGTTCCTATCTAATGTGTTACAAACAATTTTGGAGAAAATCTTAAGCAGTCCTCCTTAGATTGTGTGCAGATGATGCTGTCATCTACTCTCTAGCAAAATTATAAGATACAATCGATTGGAAAATGATTTAAATAAGGTGCAAAAGTGGCATTGCTTCTAAATAATGGCAGGTATCAAGTCGTCCACATGAATACTAAAATGGAATCCATTAAATTACATTTACGTGATAAATCACATGAATTTTATTAGCAGAACACAGAGAACGTGCAACAGGTCTACTAAAAGGACTGCCTATGTTATACTTGTCTGTCATATGGATTGATGGAAGACACCGAAAAAGTCCAAAGAAGGGAAGTTTTCTGTTATCTCTCTCACACACACACACACACACACACACACACACACACACACACACACACACACACACACAGAGAGAGAGAGAGAGAGAGAGAGAGAGAGAGAGAGAGAGCATTAAACCATAGGTATTTTTTTGTTGCAGCAAGAGCTTTTCATGAAATTTTGGTCACCAACTTTCTCCTCTGAACGCAAAGATGTTTTATTGACACCCACAGACATAAGGAGGAATAATCACTGCAATAAAACAGGAGAAATTGGAGCATGCACATAAAGATTTAAGTGATAGTTTGGTCTGAATATGATTCACTGAACCCTCTGCCTAGGACCTCAGTGTCAATGGTAAAATAGTTTGTGCTTTCAGACAATAGATATCAAGCTTTTCTCAAGTTAAAGCAAGCAGCCACCTTCACAGATTATGACACAGGATTAATTTTAAGTTGAATGCATACAAGAAGTTGAATACTACAAATTGTACATTCTATTGTATGTTAAGTTAGAACTATGATGTAATGATTTTCACGCACCTCCAAGCAAAGGTACCTTGTTGGTCATTCCATTGTTTCCAGAGGTAATGCTCCATGGAACTGCTTACCAGCAGAAGTAAGTCTTCAGTGCCAAGTTGTATGTGATACTGATGGTTCTCAAGCAGATGTGGTGTGCTCATACATGTTGTTGTTGTTGTTGTTGTTGTTGTTGTTGTTGTGGTCTTCAGTCCTGAGACTGGTTTGATGCAGCTCTCCATGCTACTCTATCCTGTGCAAGCTTCTTCATCTCCCAGTACTTACTGCAACCTACGTCCTTCTGAATCTGCTTACTGTATTCATCTCTTGGTCTCACTCTACGATTTTTATTCTCCATGCTGCCCCCCAATACTAAATTGGTGATCCCTTGATGCCTCGGAACATGTCCTACCAACGGTCCCTTCTTCTTGTCAAGTTGTGCCACAAACTCCTCTTCTCCCCAGTGCTATTCAATACCTCCTCATTATGTGATCTACTCATTTAATCTTCAGCATTCTTCTGTAGCACCACATTTCAAAAGCTTCTATTCTCTTCTTGTCCAAACTATTTATCGTCCATATTTCACTTCCATACATGGCTACACTCCATACAAATACTTTCAGAAACGACTTCGTGACACTTAAATCAATACTCGATGTTAACAAATTTCTCTTCTTCAGAAACGCTTTCCTTGCCATTGCCAGTCTACATTTTATATCCTCTCTACTTCGACCATCATCAGTTATTTTGCTCCCCAAATAGCAAAACTCCTTTACTACTTCAAGTGTCTCATTTCCTAATCTAATTCCCTCAGCATCACCCGACTTAACTCGACTACATTGCATTATCCTCGTTTTGCTTTTGTTGATGTTCATCTTATATCCTCCTTTCAAGACACTGCCCATTCCATTCAACTGCTCTCTTATATCCTTTGTTTTGCATAAACGGTGCCCTCAATGAACTAGGTACTGCCTCATTGTTCCTTTCAACACAGGTAAATTGGCGACAGTACACTGTGCTGGTTCACAGAGGGTTGTTTGATCTTTAAGGCTGAAAGTGCTGGGGAAATAAAATGCTATTCTCTGACGTCTTCAGAATTGCGCTGAGACCCACACGATAATTGTATTTTTTAAGTATTCTGGTACGTGAAATTCTGAATTCGGATATCAATTTCCCAAACTAGTTCGATGCACCTCTCAAAAATACCCAAGAAAATAGACTTTAAAGTTAAGTACAAAATATATAAAGATGGAAAAAATTAATTCGTAATGTGTTTTTAATTCAAACAATCTTTGTGTTAGTATTTTTGCGTGCAATATGAAATTAGAAAAAGAACCGTGTAATTGTCATAAAATTAGCATTTATTTGGTGAATTTTATATGTAAATGTTGTAGGTACTTGAACTGAATGGAAAACAAAACAAAAAACATGACGACTGAAACGAGACTTGAACCATCCATCTATCGGTTACCACTCTATTGCACTACAGATTGTTTTTTTCATCTTTATGTTCACGGAAATGCTAATAGAACATGCACCTTTGTTTAAAAATTTGCATTACCTTGGAATAAAATCCGGGTCCCCTCCATGGCAGACAGGTATTCTACCATGCTGCCTATTGAAAAATTGAGCTTGCTTCGTGGTATTAAACACACTGGGAAAACTTCAAGGTTGGATTTCCACTAGTTTTTTTTTTTTTTAGTTGCACTGATCTAATTTTGAGGATTGATACTTGAATCCTGAATTTCACGTACCATAAATACAAAAAATAGTGAAAATCCGATTGCCTTGTTAAACCAATTCAGGATTCGGGAACAGAACTCTCAGGAAGTGCTAATGCCAGTGTTTGCTTCTTGTTTCAGGCAATTTTAGAACTCATATTTCTGTTTCTCCATGTCTTTAAGATGGCCTGGAGAGTTGTAGTGATATTAGCCATAACTTCTTTGTTATTTCAAAATGCTTTTTCTTAAAGTAAAGAAAGATGTCATAATTAATAAGACCAAGTAGGTGGGGCATGTAGTCAAAGTTATTTACTGAATGTCATTTCTTCCATGTTTAGATGAACTTCTCCATTCATCTTACTGGAAGATGGCTGGTTGTGGCTGAAATCTGCAGTTTCTAATTGAAATTGGGAGACTGTGAAAGAAAATAATTTTCAAAAAAAAATATTTATCTCTAGGCCAAAATATCATATATGCAGTGTAATATGCACATATGAACAGTTGGTGATCCAATAACCATATATTTTATGTAAAAAAAAAAAATTAAATTTACTAGTTGGTGGGAAGGAGGAGATTGAAAATAAAGGGAAAACACATTGTCAGCTCATATGTAGTAAAATGTGTTTTCTTGTATTTGGTACATCCACAGTTTAAAATAATCATTCACAAAGTCCTGTACAGTAGAACACTATTCAATTTGGACAATCTACTACAATATTAATTGCAACATAAAAAAAGTCCATGCAGCATCAGTTGCATATTAATCAGCCTTAAACTTACTACTACTTCTACAGTTGTTATGCTCATCTTTTTTTTTTTTTTTTTTTCCCATCAGTCTACTGACTGGTTTGATGCGGCCCGCCACGAATTCCTTTCCTGTGCTAACCTCTTCATCTCAGAGTAGCACTTGCAACCTACGTCCTCAATTATTTGCTTGACGTATTCCAATCTCTGTCTTCCTCTACAGTTTTTGCCCTCTACAGCTCCCTCTAGTACCATGGAAGTCATTCCCTCATGTCTTAGCAGATGTCCTATCATCCTGTCCCTTCACCTTATCAGTGTTTTCCACATATTCCTTTCCTCTCCGATTCTGCGTAGAACTTACTCATTCCTTACCTTATAAGTCCACCTAATTTTCAACATTCGTCTATAGCACCACATCTCAAATGCTTCGATTCTCTTCTGTTCCGGTTTCCATGTTTCACTGCCATACAATGCTGTACTCCAGACGTACATCCTCAGAAATTTCTTCCTCAAATTAAGGCCGGTATTTGATATTAGTAGACTTCTCTTGGCCAGAAATGCCTTTTTTGCCATAGCGAGTCTACTTTTGATGTCCTCCTTGCTCCGTCCGTCATTAGTTATTTTACTGCCTAGGTAGCAGAATTCCTTAACCTCATTGACTTAGTGACCATCAATCCTGATGTTAAGTTTCTCGCTGTTCTCATTTCTACTACTTCTCATTACCTTCGTCTTTCTCCGATTTACTCTCAAACCATTAGACTGTTCATTACATTCAGAAGATCATTTAATTATTTTTCACTTTCACTCAGGATAGTAATGTCATCAGCGAATCGTATCATTAATATCCTTTCACCTTGTATTTTAATTCCACTCCTGAACCTTTCTTTTATTTCCATCATTGCTTCCTCGATGTACAGATTGAAGAGTAGGGGCGAAAGGCTACAGCCTTGTCTTACACCCTTCCTAATACGAGCACTTCGTTCTTGCTCGTCCACTCTTATTATTCGCTCTTAGTTGTTGTACATATTGTATATGACCCGTCTCTCCCTATAGTTTACCCCTACTTTTTTCAGAATCTGTAACAGCTTGCACCATTTTATATTGTCGAACGCTTTTTCCAGGTCGACAAATCCTATGAAAGTGTCTTGATTTTTCTTTAGCCTTGCTTCCATTATTAGCCGTAACATCAGAATTGCCTCTCTCGTCCCTTTACTTTTCCTAAAGCCAAACTGATCATCACCTAGCGCATTCTCAATTTTCTTTTCCATTCTTCTGTGTATTATTCTTGTAAGCAGCTTCGATGCATGAGCTGTTAAGCTGATTGTGCGATAATTCTCGCACTTGTCAGCCCTTGCCATCTTCGGAATTGTGTGGATGATGCTTTTCCGAAAGTCAGATGGTATATCGACAGACTCATATATTCTACACACCAACGTGAATAGTCGTTTTGTTGCCACTTCCCCCAATGATTTTAGAAATTCTGATGGAATGTTGTCTATCCCTTCTGCCTTATTTGACCGTAAGTCCTCCAAAGCTCTTTTAAATTCCGATTGTAATACTGGATCCCTTATCTCTACTATATCGAGTCCTGTTTCTTCTTCTATCACATCAGACAAATCTTCACCCTCATAGATGCTTTCAATGTATTCTTTCCACCTATCTGCTCTTTCCTCTGCATTTAACAGTGGAATTCCCGTTGCACTCTTAATGTTACCACCGTTGTTTTTAATGTCACCAAAGGTTGTTTTGACTTTCCTGTATGCTGAGTCTGTCCTTCCGACAATCATATCTTTTTCGATGTCTTCACATTCTTCCTGCAGCCATTTCGTCTTAGCTTCCCTGCACTTCCTATTTATTTCATTCCTCAGCGACTTGTATTTCTGTATTCCTGATTTTCCCAGAGCATGTTTGTACTTCCTCCTTTCATCAATCAACTGAAGTATTTCTTCTGTTACCCGTGGTTTCTACGCAGCTACCTTCTTTGTACCTATGTTTTCCTTCCCAACTTCTGTGATGACCCTTTTTAGAGATGTCCATTCCTCTTCAACTGTACTGGCTACTGCGCTATTCCTTATTGCTGTATCTATAGCGTTAGAGAACTTCAAACGTATATCATCATTCCTTAGTACTTCCGTATCCCACTTCTTTGCGTATTGATTCTTCCTGACTAATGTCTTGAACTTCAGCCTACTCTTCATCACTACTATATTGTGATCTGAGTCTATATCTGCTCCAGGGTACGCCTTACAATCCAGTATCTGATTTCGGAATCTCTGTCTGACCATGATGTAATCTAATTGAAATCTTCCCGTATCTCCCGGCATTTTCCAAGTATACCTCCTCCTCTTGTGATTCTTGAACAGGGTATTCGCTATTACTAGCTGAAACTTGTTACAGAACTCAATTAGTCTTTCTCCTCTTTCATTCCTTGTCCCAAGCCCATATTCTCCTGTAACCTTTTCTTCTACTCCTTCCTCTACAACTGCATTCCAGTCGCCCATGACTATTAGATTTTCGTCCCCCTTTACACACTGCATTACCCTTTCAATATCCTCATACACTTTCTCTATCTGTTCATCTTCAGCTTGCGACGTCGGCATGTATACCTGAACTATCGTTGTCGGTGTTGGTCTGCTGTCGATTCTGATTAGAACAACCTGGTCACTGAACTGATCACAGTAACACACCCTCTGCCCTACCTTCCTATTCATAACGAATCCTACACCTGTTATACCATTTTCTGCTGCTGTTGATATTACCCGATACTCATCTGACCAGAAATCCTTGTCTTCCTTCCACTTCACTTCACTGACCCCTACTATATCTAGATTGAGCATTTGCATTTCCGTTTTCAGATTTTCTAGTTTCCCTACCACGTTCAAGCTTCTGACATTCCACACCCCGACTCGTAGAACGTTATCCTTTCATAGATTATTCAATCTTTTTCTCATGGTAACCTCACCCTTGGCAGTCCCCTCCCGGAGATCGGAATGGGGGACTATTCCGGAATCTTTTGCCAATGGAGAGATCATCATGACACTTCTTCAATTACAGGCCACATGTCCTGTGGATACACGTTACGTGTCTTTAATGCAGTGGTTTCCATTGCCTTCTGCATCCTCATGTCGTTGATCATTGCTGATTCTTCCGCATTTAGGTGCAATTTCCCACCCCTAGGACAAGAGAGTGCCCTGAACCTCTATCCGCTCCTCCGCCCTCTTTGACAAGGCCATTGGCAGAATGAGGCTGACTTCTTATGCCGGAAGTCTTCGGCCGCCAATGCTGATTATTCGTCAAAATTTAGGCAGTGGCGGGGATCGAACCCGGGACCGAAGACGTTTTGATTATGAATCAAAGACGCTGCCCCTAGACCACGGTGACTGTTTGTATTGCACCTTAATAAAAGTATGTTTTTAAGCAAAGGAAGGAACGCTGTAACCAGAATCTTTCAAAGGCTATAGTTCTTTAAAAATTTTCACAGTGATTAAGAGGAGACTTAAGTTTATCCTTGCTTGGAACTGACTGAGGTCAGTGACTGTATTAATGACTTCAGCATGAAACCATATCTGTTAAGTTATAGAATTAAATGTACAAATTGTCACCTCTTGCATCTGGATTGTTTAAACTAGATCATAGAATTGACAGGATATAATGTCAAGGGACTGCAGTGTTACATCAGGATGTCAATAGAGGATAATAGACTTGCACAAACTTTACAAATGATGTTTCCTCAGCTACTGTTTATTGCATGGATCCAAATGTCACATGCAGGCCACATTGTCTAACTTTCACAGTTGTGTACCAAACTGATGATATATTGAAAGGATGCCCCCATTTAAATTAAATATTTATTTATTCTGCGTCAATAGTGTCCAAAGTGATCAGGAAGTGTCACCATATAGTATTTGACATCTGTGACAGGCACAAGTATGCATGACGACCTATGTACTGTGAGATCCACATCAATTTTGACATCTTAGAGATTTAATAATTGACACATGGATGATTTGATGTGTATGTGCCACTGACAGTGGAATTCATGACATAATCCTGGTCTGGCAATTGAATATTTTACTTGTCACTCCAGAGGTAAAATAGTCCCACATTCAGGTCCCCAGGCAGAGAGGCTCAGGAGGATGTCACCAAGGAAAAGAAAACGGACATTCTACAGATACGAGTATGGAATGTCAGATCACTTTTTTTGGTAGGTAGGTCATAAAATATAAGAAGAAAAATCAATAGGTTGAAGTTAGATACAGTGGGAATTGGTGAAGCACAGTGATAGGAAGAAGAGGACTTCTGGTCAGGTGAGTGCAGGGATATAAATACAAATTCAAATAGGGTTAATGTAGGAGTAGATCTAATAATGAGCAAGAACATAGGAATGTGGTTAAGCTACTATGAGCAGCATAGATAATGCATATAGACACAGCCAACTTCACCACAGTACTAAAAGTTCATACTTAAGC
This sequence comes from Schistocerca americana, assembly GCF_021461395.2. Taxonomy (NCBI): domain Eukaryota; kingdom Metazoa; phylum Arthropoda; class Insecta; order Orthoptera; family Acrididae; genus Schistocerca; species Schistocerca americana. The sequence continues at coordinate 657,062,097 of NC_060120.1, read as the reverse complement.
TCACTCTGCAGATGATAGGGATTGAAAGAATATGTGACGATATGAAAGAAACTATTCGTACACTTCAGGGAGACAAAAATTTCATTGATGGGTGGTAGGAAGAGAAGGAAAATAAATGGGGGGGGGGGGGGGTGAGACGAAGCTGCCTGATAGAATTTTAGACGTAGCATTATTTAATCACCACTAACACTTGGTTTAAGAATGATGAAAGAAGGTTGTGTATATGGAAGAGACCTGGAGACATCAGTAGGTTTCACATTTATTATTATGTGATGTTTCAGAACTAGATTGTAATAGTTAAGGGCGGGTGTGGACTCTGATAATAATTTATTGGTTATGAACTGTAGATTAAACTGAAGAATTCAAAAAAAGATAGGAAATAAAGGAGTCAGACTTTTTTTTAAAAAAACCAGATTTTTTTTTTTTTTTTTTTATAGAGTTTCGAAGGGAGACTCAGAAAATGATTGACTGAAACGGGGGACAGGAACAAAGTAGGTGAAGAACGGGTAGCTTTGTGATATGAAATAGTTGAGGCAGCAGAGGATCAAATAGGTGAAAGGGCTAGTAGAAAGACTACTGAATTTAATTTATGTAAAGAAAGGACAAAATATAAAAATGAATCATGTGAAAGGGAATACTAATGTCTAAAAAATGATATGGACAGGAAGTGCAAAATGGCTAAGGGTGGATGGTTAGAGGACAGATGTAAAGATTTAGAAACATATTTCACTAGAGGAAAGAGAGATTGTGTGTAGGAAAATTAAAGAGGCAATTACAGAAAAGAGAGGCAAGTGTACGAATATAAAGAACTCGGTTGGAAAACCGATACTAGGCAAAGAAGGGGAACATGAAAGATGGAAGGAATATATTGAGGATCTATGAAAGTGGAAAGAACTGAAGGCAATATTATAGAAAGGGAAGAGGAAGTAGATGAAGATGAGATGTCAGATACGACCCTACTAGAATAATTTGAGAGAGCCCTGAAAGACCTAAGTCGAAACAAGGCCCCTGGAGTAGATGCTATTTCATCAGAACAGTTGATAGCTTTGGGAGACCCAGACATGACAAAACTTAAAACTGGTGCGCAAGATACCTCGAACAGGGGAAATACCCTCAGACTTCAAGAAAAATGTATTATCAAACGGGGTGATTTCGGACAGTATGGCTTAGTTGCTCTTTCCCACTGCATAGAAACAAAGAGTTACTTATTTTAACATCCATGCACCAGTTATTTCAAGTGCAAGATTGCATTTATCACTTTCCACACTTGCATCGATTGTTTCCCTAGGTGAATAATTGACGAACACTCTGTGTTAAAAATCCATGCGTTGTCATAAAGTGGAACTTTCTATTGTTGCGCCAAGTGGGAAGTTATTGTAACCGTAATTGTCGACACGCTCAGTAGCTAACAGCATTGAGACAATTTCTGTACAAGTTTGTTAAGTTTCTCGTGCAAGATTATAAAATAACGACTGTTTTTGTAAAACTGTGTACTGTGTGGGGTGATTTCGGACAATGCCAAGAACATATAAGAGCAGGAGAGGTGCTATGGTATGTTGTAATTATGACCCGGAACTTTTAGATAAAGCTGTTAATGATATTCAGAGTGGTAAATTATCGTACACAAAAGCGTGTGAGTTGTATGATATACCTAAATCAACCCTACAAAATAAAGTGCAGGAAGCACATCCGAAAAAAATAGGACGACAGCCAGTGCTACATGAAGAAGAAGAAGAAGAAGAAGAAGAAGAAATGTTGAAGCAAGGTTTCTTGAGAGCTGCACACTGGGGATTTCCCCTCGCTAAATTGGATATTAGATATTTAGTTAAAGGCTACCTTGATAAATCTGGCCGAAAAGAGAAGAAATTTTGTAATAGTTTGCCAGGAGAAGAATGGGTGCATTTATCCCTCAAATGACAGTCAGAAGACCTTTTCGTTCGCTTATGCGAAAATATTAAGCGAGCTCGTTGCAGAAGTGAACAAATCTCCAATATCGAGGCAAAGCTGGAAAATCTCCCACCTATGAACATATCAACTATGTGAAACCAACATGTCCGATGATCCAGGCAAGCAGCAGATAATTACAAAACGAGGGAGTAAGCATGCTGAAAAATTGATGGACTCATCAAAATCTAGTGTCTCAATAATGATGACAGCTAGTGCTGATGGTAAACTGCTTCCTCCGTACGTCCTTTACAAATCAGAGCATTTGTGGGACACGTGGCAAGGTGGTGTACCACAAGGAACCCGTTTCAATATGAACAAAAGTGGGTGGTTTGACCTGCCAGTATTTGAAGACTGGTTCTTTACAGTCGCTTTGCTCTATTTGAAGAGGCAAAACGGGCCAACAGTCATGATTGGAGACAACTTATCCAGTCACGTGTCTTTACGTGTTATTGAAGAGTGTGAGCAGAAAAATATTTCATTCATTCTTCTGCCCCCCCCCCCCCCCCCCAAATAGCACGCACCTCCTCCAACCACTCGATGTAAGCTTCTTCAGGTCAATGAAAGCAGCGTGGCGAGCTGTACTAACTGACTGGAAGAAACACACTTGTTGGACCATTTCCAAGGATGCCTTCCCCTCTCTTCTGAAGCAGACACTAAGATTTCAGCAAACTCCAAGGAAAACATAAATGGTGGATTTCGCGCCATGGGCCTAATCCCTTTTGATCCAGATCATGTCTTCGGAAAATTGCCTGATTACAAGGAGAGGCAGCAAAGCAACACAGACGCATGGTCTTCCACTTTTGAAGAAATGCTCAAAGAAATTTGTTGTCCTCCAAATAAGCTTGGCAGCTCCCGCCGCCGCCGCAAACTAGATATTCAACCTGGAAATTCAATGACTGGCCGAGATTTTCAAGGAAATGAAAACAGTGCTGAAACAAATGACAGTGCGTGTAGCAGTAGTGAAAGTGAAAACGACGCATCATCCAATGAAGTTTTACTGCTGAAAGACGAGGCTTTTCTTGTTGCAGAGTACAAATATAAACGTGGAAACAAGGAGCAAACAAGGCAGTATGTTGGAGTGGCCACAGATGTTGGTGCTACAGAAGTAAATGTGAAATTCTTGCGCCCACACAAGAACAGTAAAAACATATGTGTGTTTCCTAATGTCCCCGATAAAGACACAATACAAAAATTGCAGATTTCGAGAATACTTCCCACACCAGTTGAGAAGAAAGGAGTGTTCATTTGTCAAGATGATGTGCTTTAGACTCGAAGGCAATCGTTTATTTAAAGAGTTTGCAACTTAATTTAGAATGATGAGTGAGAAAAATTATTTTGACCTTTTAGTTAATTACTTTGTTTGTGTCTGTTTGAAATATTTCATTTGAGAACTGTAAAAAATTTATTTAAATTCTTGCAAAATAAAAACTAATCTGTAATATATAAAATTCATTATATCATTCAATATCACTTATTCGTAACAAAGGGCTGCGTTAAAATGTGTAAAATGTCACCAAAATCAAATAAAAAGCATGTCAAATTTTAAAAAAAGGCAGTAACTGTATAAATTCACCCTCTATACACTGTAACTTCGGACAGAGATTTAGAAAACACGTGTCCAAAATCACCCCAATCCATGGGGTGACTTCGGACACTTCATTTAACTGCCTCAGATAAATATGCCTACACATACACTTTCTGGTTCTGGGGTATTTTATTCGTTACACATATACCCTACCACTTCCATAACAGTCAATTTAATCTAACATTATATAAGAAAGTTGCAATCAAAATAACAACAAACTGTCCGAAATCAACCCGTTTGACGGTAATAATATGTACTCCAAAGAAAGTAGATGCTCACAAGTGTTAGTATCACCAAACTGTCTGTTTAAAAAGGTGTGGTTGTAAAATATTGACACAGAAGACTTGAAAAACTGGTAGAAACAAACCTCAGGTAATATCAGTTTGGGAGAAAAGTTGGAACATGCAAAGCAATACTGACCCTACAACTGAAATTTAAAAAAATGGTTACAGAAAGGCAAGCTTAGTTGGATATATTTTGTAAACTTGTGGCAGTGTTAACTGAAATACACTCATTGCAATTCTGAAGGCAACAGAGATAAAATATAGGGGGGACAGAAGTTTAATGCAACTTCTACAGGAACCAGATGGCAGTTTTAAGATTCTAAGGGCATGAAATGGAAGCAGTGGTTGAGAATGGAGTGAGACAGGGTTGCTAACCTATTCTCATTGTTACTCGATCTGTACATAGAGCAAGGAGAAAAGGAAACACACACAAAGTTGGCGAAGGAATTAAAGTTCTGGGAGCAGAAATAAAAAAATTGGTTTTGCTAATGCCATCATAATTCTGTCGGACAGCAAAGGTCTTGGTAGAACAGTTGAATAGAATGGACAGTACTTAAGGGATGTTATAAGATGAAAATCAGCAATAGCAAAACAAGGGTAATGGAAAATAGGCGATTGAAATAAGACAATAATGGGGCAATTAAATTGGGAAACTACACACTAAAAATATAAAAGTAGTTGTATGTTTGTCCTGTCAGTTGTCACTGAAAAACTTGACTTGGACAAAAGTATGTACATTATTAACATGGTTGTGTGATATCATGGAAAACATCTTGTTGTGTTGGGGGATTTGAGAATGGGTTCTGATACCCAAAACCATTCATCAATTAAATAAAAAGAATAATTTTGCAACTTCAGCTGTTTTCTGCGTCAAACTGGTTAACAGAAGTTGCTGTCATTCCATTAACCCCTCATGGGGGAAATTCATAAATCTAAGTGTTAGGAGGTCTTTTCTAAAGGTATTTGCCTGGAGTATGGCCTTGTACAGAACTGAAATGGGGATAAGCAGTTGAGACAAGAAGAGAATTGGGAGATTTTGAAATGAGCTACAGAAGAATGCTGAAGATTAGCTAGATAGATCGTGTAGCTAATGAGGAGATACTGAAGAGAATTGGTAAGATAAGAAACTTGTGGCATAACTTAAATAATAGAAGGGATTGATTGATAGTACATATTCTGAGACCTCAAGGGAGCACCAGTTTAATATTGGAGGGGGTTAAAATTCCAAGAGGAGACAAAGAGATGAATGCAGTAAGCAGATTCAGAAGGATGTAAGTTGCAGTAGTTATTTGGGGGCGGAGAGAATACTGGCCCAAGTTGATGGAGTTAGCAGCCATGTGTGCATGAGATGTGCTTGCTTGTGTAGATGAATAGTGTGTGTGTGTGTGTGTGTGTGTGTGTGTGTGTGTGTGTGTGTGTGTGTGTGTCTCTTTTCTGACAAAGGCTGAGGCTGAAAGCTTATGTGTAAGTGTCTTTTAATAGTGCCTGTCTGCAACTCGGTATGTTATCTTAATGGTAAGTAACAATGTATCTTCTCCTCGATTGTTTTGTTCCTACCTGGAGTTTCCATTGATGATAACTTTATGTAGGATTATTGACACACAATCATTAAAACAGCTGCCACCTTGAGCAGTTCTCCACCTTCAGAGGACTACAACTTGGTGGATGAATACCAAGCTACTTCACTACAGTCTGAAACCACCATAAGATGGGAGAATTTGGTCTTTGAAAGTTAGGAGTTAAAGTACAGAAACATCACACACTGTATTTTTCACGGGGCTATTGAACTGCTACTTGCATGTCATAAAGTTGAAGTTGGATGCAAACTGTTTTGAGGTCAAAATTTTGCGACATGCTACTGCTTTGTGATGATTCAAGTAAGACAGTGTTGCAGTTACCTTAATTGCTAGTAATGATAAATATGTAGTCTATCAGAATTTTCAGTTTATTGGACAGCAGTTTATACACTTCAGATTTTCTTACAGTGTATTCCAAATGGAAAATCATCAAATGCCTTATCTAAGTGTCCAAACTAGTTGATGCTGATATTGGGAACCATCAAGTTCTTGTGTCTTTCTGCATATGTTGTTGTTGTGGTCTTCAGTCCTGAGACTGGTTTGATGCAGCTCTCCATGCTACTCTATCCTGTGCAAGCATTTTCATCTCCCAGTAACTACTGCAACCTACATCCTTCTGAATCTGCTTAGTGTATTCATCTCTTGGTCTCCCTCTACGATTTTTACCCTCCACGCTGCCCTCCAATACTAAATTGGTGATCCCTTGATGCCTCAGAACATGTCCTACCAACCGATCGCTTCTTCTGGTCAAGTTGTGCCACAAACTTCTCTTCTCCCCAATCCTATTCAATACTTCCTCATTAGTTATGTGATCTACCCATCTAATCTTAAGGCATTCTTCTGTAGCACCACATTTCGAAAGCTTCTATTCTCTCCTTGTCCAAACTATTTATCGTCCATGTTTCACTTCCATACATGGCTACACTCCATACGAATACTTTCAGAAATGACTTCCTGACACTTAAATCAATACTCGATGTTAACAAATTTCTCTTCTTCAGAAACGCTTTCCTTGCCATTGCCAGTCTACATTTTATATCCTCTCTACTTCGACCATCATCAGTTATTTTGCTCCCCAAATAGCAAAACTCCTTTACTACTTTAAGTGCCTCATTTCCTAATCTAATTCCCTCAGCATCACCCGACTTAATTAGACTACATTCCATTATCCTTGTTTTGTTTTTGTTGATGTTCATCTTATATCCTCCTTTCAAGACATTGTCCATTCCGTTCAACTGCTCTTCCAAGTCCTTTGCTGTCTCTGACAGAATTACAATGTCATTGGCGAACCTCAAAGTTTTTATTTCTTCTCCATGAATTTTAATACCTACTCCGAATTTTTTCTGCATATGTAGCTGCCAAAATGGACAGCTATGAATAAAATTTGTTGGACTTTCGATGAACTGTTGTTTTTCATGAATCTGTTAATGCACGCACTTCATTTACAACACACCACCATAGTAAAGCACTTTATACTTATCAAAGTGACGAGCAGCTGTTGGCATTGGGTGTCGGGAGTGCCTGCGGTAATATAATAGAATGGGTGTCCCTGATAGCTGTGGAGAATGAGGTGTTCAGAGCAGGTCAGCCAGCCAAGACTTATATTATGAAAATATTTTTAAATGAAACTTTTATTTCTTTGACAAAAACTGAAGTGAACTGTTATTCAATTAGACATATGCTTAAAACAAGCAACTGACATGCATTATGATAACAATGGATAAGTGCTATAAATCATTGGATTTGTTTGTTTAATACTGCATGATGTTTCACTCTTCAGTGCTTGTTGAAATTCACTGTTAAACCACACCCATCAACAGAGCCTTTCAACAAACTCACTAGCTGCTTGCATATTATACTGTTTTAACCAGTGTTAAGGCATTTCTTATCTCAGTTCAGGTTGTGAGTTAGTTCATGACAGAAATCGCCTTATCCACGTTTGTAATGTTAGGAATTAAATGATTCCAAGTTTCTGGAGATAACTTCTTTATATTGAATTTCCAGAAGATATAACTCTTCAAATCACATTCACTATTAAAGTGTCCAGTACTTCTCAGAAGAGTAGGGTACATGCTGTTATGTAACTGATCTCAGTACATCATGCATCATGGAAGGAAGCTGAGATTTTTGCTCAGTCCTTTATTTCCCCGCCCCCAGTGTAATATACATTGTATGAGAGATACAATAAACCAATTTCAGCTAAGAATTACAGTAACAAAATTCCAGTTTCGTGAAAAATTTCTTTTCAGCATCCCATTAACGAAGTTTAGAGTTGATGCTAATCAGTACTGCACTTTCGATAGGAGTTATTAGAGCTCAGCTGCAGTGAGGTTGAGAATGTGAGAATGTGCACAGGTGATGATTTGTCCAGTTAAAATACTTCACAAATTTCCTTTAAAAAAGCTGGGTGCATCGTGGCTCATCATGAGTCTCCACAGTATATGTTCATAGGTAGACAGTTGCGGTAACTACCAAGGCCGTATCATAATAAACCAGATAAAATTACTGAAGAAAACATTGTTTCCTCTGCGCCATCCTTACTTTTACTTGTGTACTGCAATCTGATAGTGAAGTAATAAGCCTGTCTGCATCAACAGTTCGAATTACAGTAAGATTTCATGTGGATTAGAGTTTAATATATTTTCCTGTTTTAGTGTTCAAGTTATAAACAGAGTTTTTTTTTAGACTGCAATTTGTCTATTTTACCTTGGGATGCATTCCAGCCCCAGCCATTGACAGATAAAAACAAATTAGAGCAAAGGTGATATGTACTACATAAATCATTGCACTGTACACTAGTGATAAGTATGAGGATGTGGCACTGTAGTACAGACTATGATATGATATGATACATTGTATCCATGCCTCAGTGTGTGTGTTGAACAAATAAGCCTTGCTACAGTCATCATCATATAACAGTGTCACTGCAATTAGAAAAAATCGAAACCAGATACTTGAAAGTTACCTGTGTGATTGTACCCTCTTTTAATGTTTTGATTTGGAGCTGGGTGCTGATACTCAATTTTTTTATATTTTGTTGTTGTCTTTTTCTCTAATTAGGGCTGGAATTCATCATGGGATCGATATGTGAGTGAAGATTATGTTCTAAAGCATACAGATGAAAACTGGCGACTGCAGAGAAAACTTGCAGAGAAAGCACATTTACGACCGTAAGGAATTCTGGTTTTCTTTGTTACTGATTTTTAATTTTTGAATTCTAATATTTTTTTACTTTGTTGTTTCAGTAACATACTGAAATTTGATTGTATCTGGGTATGTGCTTCTAAAAGTAGAGGAATGTATTAATGAGTGTATTAATGCTTTTGCTTATCAGCATTGGATATTAATTGTTATATTGAATCTCATCACATTGAATTTTTTTTAGTTCTTCATATCGTCGCATAAGAAACAACACTGCCTATGTTACATTTTTTGTGAAACTGAGTTATTACTACCATCACAATTTCCGTGCTGTTTGTCAATCATTGGTGAAGTACTTCATGTCAGAGCCAGCAGATGGTGAATGTAGGACCATTTGAAAAACACCGTCTAAGTTTGATAATATGAAACACCAACATAGAGTTGATAGCACACGGTGTACTGCTATGTCTCCCTCAATTTATTTCAGAATTTTATGCATTTTGTGTGTGAAGTGTACTGTACTTACCTACAATTTTTATAAGTTCTGTATATTTCAAGCTTAATCGCATTAAGTGCAAACTGAATGAGAAATCATCCTTTGTTCAACACATGTACTTAAGCAGTGTTGTTGCTAGCTCTTCGATTGTTCTGTGCGGATTTTGATGGAGTTCTACATGTTGATGTTTAAGTAAGTATTCAGCATTTTTTTTTTTTTTAAATTTGTACACTGATATTAATAGAAACAATATTCAGACTATGGTCCTCTTACCTCTAGTTTTTCATAATTCACAATAATTGTATTTACTGTATGTGAATGTTATGATATTGTTATTCAGTTTGTATTAATTTTGAACAGGTTAGTGGCAGGAGTTCTTGCTAATTTTAATGGAAAGCTTACTATGGCTATTGGTGGGACTTGTTGGTAATTTTAGTAAATGGCTTACTGTGGTTGTAAGTGGTACATTCTGGTAGTCTGTTTTGTTAGTTCCATGCATTTCAGATAAGTGACAAATGAAAGTGATGATGAGGGCTTGTTTACAGTGGAAGAAATCATGACACAAGTAGATTGCAGACCATCTCTTATCAGCAAAGCAGTAGTCAGACAGAAAAACCATCATGCATAGGTAGAATAAGTGAACAGTTCACCTGTTCTATTGTCAACAAATAATCAATGTTATATAGCCTAGATATCATTCCCGTTTTGGCTCAGTAACAAAAGTTGTGGTAGGTCTATACAAAAGCAAATGGTAGTGCACATAATGTGAAATATAATTTTACTATTTCCTTATTCAGACACTTGAATTATTTCCAAAGGTCGTAATTATGTGCACCTACACCTTTATTAATCTATGCTAGTCATAATATTATTATTCTTCTGTGCAGGTTCAGTTTCACCCTCAAATGAAAATACAGACCTGAACAATTTGGACAGTTCTCTGATGAATGTAACTGAAATGGGCATTTGGGGGGGGGGGGGGGGAGGGATATTTCTCCAGGGGTAAAATTAGACATTCTCATATTAGTGAGGAACATTTTCATTGTATTTTAAAATTAGTAAAAAAATTCATAATTTTTTCAGGTAATTCATTCTTCATTAACCCAAGCAATATGGAAATGGATATCAAAGATAATGCACCACTTGTGCTCCAGGAAACCAAACATTGCTCTGTGCAAGGAACAAATGGTATTCAGAAAGAGGACTCATTAAATCACTTACAAGACATTCAGCCAGGTGCTAAGAGGGAGGCAGTAATCATTAAATGTCTGTTATATCAAAGAAAGTCAAATATCAAAATCAAAGAGCTATGATGAACGCAGTCCTGATTCAAATTCTGACTACAATCCTTCAGAAGAGCTGTTAGATAAGTTGCACATACAGGATAAAGATTTTGTTAAAATGATACACCATAAATGGAAACAATGAAAATCAAGGTCGCTAACACATGAAAGAAGTTAATGAAAGCACCATGAAAGTTGAAAGAAACAAGTTGATGTTGATTTCCTTAAGGACGTTTTCGACAAACTTGGACAACTTCCCTCGCACTACTGTAGGGCTTAATTAGCATGTTGTACTTTGAGTGTACATTCTATTCTTTGACTAAACTCTTTGAATGTTATGAAGAAGACTGCCAAAAGGAAGAGAAGCTATTAACCAGGCAAACAGATTCGGTATTCAATGAAAAGAAGTTGGCAATATTTCAGCCACTAAAAGATCAGTATGGCATTGTCACTGCTGTGAAGTATGTAGTGGAAAAGTGTCTGAAGATGTATACAAGGAACATACAGAAAATAAGGAATAAGGACAGAGCTAGGAAACAGAAAATATGGAGCAAGCAAAATGTAATGAGGTCCCCCCCCCCCCCTACCCACCGCCCTCCGCCACAACATATACAAGCAATGAAGCTTGATCCTTGTGTGAATGCCTAGGCAATGTACAACAAGACTAAGTAGTCAAGACGCTATTAACTATTGATGGGATGAAACACAGTGTGACCTATGTTCTTCATCTCTTGCATTATTGACAATGAAACACACTCTTGGATGAATTAAAGCCAGTTGTTCTATGGTAAGACGGTCATGTCTACCAGAATAGAAACCCTGCATTCTCTACTGTTCTTAGACACTTGTCAATGGAAAAAGGTGTAACAATAGAACTGAAGTTTCTAGTCAAGACACGCACAAACGTGGAGAGCTATAATGTACGTTCCAAAATTGACACAGTTCTGAACCTGAAAAGAGTAAAATACAAGAAGACATTCAGAGAAATTTTCTTGCCAAGTCAGTATGCTGAGTGGACAAAAAAAGCCAGAAAAGTCCCATTCCCCTACAGTGCAGTTTTTAAACTATACCTTTTTCAGAAATCATTCTCTGGGGAAAAGAAATGACAGCATACGATTCTACTAGACCAGGAAGAAACTCCAATGACAGTGTGGTTCATGATCTCAGAGCTCTGGAACACAATGCTAACAGAATTAGACAAATTTCAGCAATGAGTATTTCACATTGCCAAGATGATCAAAAACTATCCAAATGATGACAGAATTCCCACCTCTCCATACAGTAAGATTGAAAATAAAACAGTGTAAGTGGAAGCATTTGCAAGAGGTCAGAGAACACATTCCAGTTGATTGTCATCCATTTTAAACAACATCCGTGTGGAAAATGAAAAGTACAAAAAGAAAGTGTCGGAAATTCAGTCCAAGCATTTGACCTGTGATTTAATGTATACATTTATAAACAGTTCTAATAATGTTTGATAACAAAGTTATGAAAGCTAAACTGACATAATATTTTAATGTTCTTTTTGTCTAATTCTTACATTTTGTAAAAAAACAAAGTTCCTATATTATTTTCTAATTGTATCTTATGATTGTGTTAAGTGAACCAAACTGTACTGCCATATCTGATTGTGTTTAGATCTGATTGTTAATGAATAAAGTTAATTTTATTTGAAAATTGAGTGATTCCCTGTAAACACTGGCTATCTCTCCTAAATTGTAAAGTAAACAATAACAACACAGACTATATCCCATAAAACTATAGTTTTACCAAGTAATTTGAAATTTATAATAAAATACATTCAAACCAGTAACATAGAATACGAAATTTAAAAATGAAAGCCTACAACAATTTTAATAGTTTTTATGTAGTTTTTTGTCCCCTGAAGACTTCCAGAAATGTCACATAGATGGTGTTGTTTCTTTAAGCGACGATATGCTCAGTCCTACAGATTCACAGTTGGATTTAAATCCAGGGAGTTTGGCGGCCATGGGAGGAGGGTAAACTCATCCTGGTGCTCTTAGAGCCACACACTTAACTGCGAGCTGTGTGACGTATTGCATTGTGTTTCTGATAAGTGACATTGTACCGAAGAAAAACAAACTGCATGTGGGGATGGGCGTGGTCCCGAAGGATAGAAACACATTTATGTTGATCCATTGTGCCTTCCAGAATGAGGGGATCACCCAGAGAATGCCACGAAAACATACAACACTCACTCCTGGTTGCAGGGCATTTACTTTATTCTGTTCACACCACCGGCCATCTGTCCTATGAAGCTCAACATGATTCATCTGAAATGGCCACCTGCACCACTCATTGGACATCCAGTTGTAGTATTGGTGTACAGATACCAGCCTTCGTCATTTATGAACAGCAGTCAGCTTTAGCGCATGAACCAGGCCTCTTCTACATAGGCCCATATGCAGCAATGTTCACTGAATAGTCATTGAAAAGACACTGTTGGTAGCCCCTGGATTCTTCTGGGCAGTTGGTTGCTCAACGTTGCTCCATTTGCCCATACACCTCTCTGCAGCCATTGTTCGATTCTGTCGACTATGGGCCATGGTGCAGACAGTTGCCTCGAAGTCAGTTTCAGCATGCTCGGTATATATTAAACACAGTGGCATGTGAACAGTTTACAAATATAGCTGTTTCGGAAACGCTTCTGCCCTTGGCACAAAAGCTAACGATGGTGCCCTTTTGGCTGCGAGATAAATCTTCCTGCTTCCACATTGTGAACAACTGCACTGTTTTCCGCACTCCCCCCCCCCCCTCCCCCCCCACCCCTCCCCACCCCTCTCCCAATATGCTTTATATCCCTTTGACTGCTAGTGCTTCCACCACTGTCTGGTGTGACTAGTCATTGCACATTGATATTGAACGTAGGTGATGGTCACATTGTCTCATCAGATGATGTTGAAGATGAAGATGAGAACAGTTGATTTGAATACTGTTTACCAGTTTGCGTAACCCAGTACTAAAAGGACAACAGGTACTTTTGGGCTGTTGTTGTCGCATACGTTACATGTGCATCCATTATGTCCATAGCTGAGTAGCAGTGTATAAACTGTGAGTCATTCCTCCTTGAAACAGGAGTTGTGGTATGAGTAGCTAAAATACTTCGTTGTGAAACAGTTTTTAAATAATAGGTGCCCAAAATTTTGATCTTAATCGGTAAAAATCTATAGTTGGTTGGCTTCAGCACAATGAGGTGGTGAAAAGATTCTTATATACAGAGAAACTTGATCAAAGCTGAACATGCGTAATTCAGAAAGCTGTCAAACCGTACAGGTATTTCAGTTCCAGTCTTTTCAGTAAACTTTCCTATGCTAATTTTTTGTTTGAAGTGGAATGTACCTAATGATGAAACGAAATGCAAATTTTAAGACATAATTTATGCAGAAAAGAGCTTACACAGTACTACTGTATTACAGTGTACATTGGTTATTAACAACTCTAAAAGGATGCTACTTTTAACACAGACTGTACGGCCCTGACAGTGCTGTTACGCGACACAAAACCGAGAAAACAGGTTTGGCGCAGTGCCGTACTGTGGGTGTGAACATCAAAGGATATGTTTTGTTCATAAGCCTTCTGTCAGTGTTTTTTTGTTTTCCATTATTACTGATGCGCACAGGCACCCATTGGATCATTTTCCACACTCTGCTGCAATCTGCACAATGAAAGAGATGAGTGTTTTTTCGTTAAACAGTGGTTTTACCTGGCAAGTTCAAGCATTCCAAATAAATGCACTGTCTGCATTATTTTCTGCCAGTATAAGTTGACTTAAAGTGATAATATGATGTTGAACAGAAAGTGTCATTAACCCTTATCGGAAAGGTTATGGTAATTGAAGCAAGTGAGAGAGAGAAATTTGCTGTGCACAAAATAATGTTGCACTTCATATGCAATAAAACACAACTCTGATTCTTCAAGAAACAAGATTAAGATATAGGGTGACTGGATGAAATGGAAAGGGCAAATAAAAAGAAAGGCGAAGAAGGCAGGAAATGAAGCAATAAGAGTGTGGGCATGTTTTGTAAGTGTGCAGACAGAAAGCTCACGTTTGGATCCATGTTGCAAAGGGAGGTTCTGAAAATCACTAAAATGCCTAGAAAAATCGACAGGGTGGCTGGACAGTTTCAAAGCTAGGCACAACATTGTGTGGAATGAAGTGTGTTGGGAAGCTGTGGATGAGCAGGAAAGTATAGCAACAGAATGGAAGACAACACTGCACAGCCTAATTGCAAATTATGACCCAAAAGGTGTGTTCAGTGCTGATGGAATGAGACGCTTTTATCATGCACTGCCTTTGAAGTCTGTAACAATTAGTTAAGTTCACCAGCAGAAAAATTTCAAAGGAAAGATTCACTGTACTGCTAAGTGGAAACATGGTACATGAAGTGGAGAAGACACTGGTGACTGGAAAGGCAGCAAAACTGTATTGTTTCAAAAACAGATGTCGGTAAGCTTCCAGTCACATGGTGAAGCAAGTTCTCCTTTTCCAAGACAATGCAACCTGCCATCTGAAAGTCATCAGATATGAAACTGGATTAGTTCTTGCCAGATTCAGCCAGCCTCTCATAGCCCATGGATCAGGGTGGCTATTTACACATTAAATTCCCATTACAGGTCAGTATTGGTGCATCTCTTATTCTCAAAAGTACATCTGTTCTTGCACATCAGGTTGTGGATTCAGTAAATTGGATTGACTTGGCAGCGCACACACACAGTGCAAAACTCTTACCAAGGGCTTCAACAAAGGGGGTTTGGAGGTGAAGAAAGACATTTATATGGCCGTCAAAGCTCAAGAACATACAGCAACAATTGCTGAATTAAATAAAAAATACAAAACATTCATTTAGGAGAATGACTACATTTGAAGTGATGACTGTCAACTCACTCAACTTTTACTTCAACAGATGTAATAGAAATCCGCAGCACAGATGGTGATCAGAAGGAAACAAAGGAAAAAGAGGAGCAAAATAATGTTCCTAAAAAAATTAAAATACCTGAAGAAGCAATTGTACGTGTAAACGATATTATGCAATTTGCAGCACACACAGATTCTTGTAATCTGTTGGAACTATTGTAGAGTGCAAAAAATTATGTAGAAAAAACAATTTTGAACAAGAAATTCAAATAGGTTGCCCTCCTTAATATGTAGGGAAAAAAGTGAAATGTAAAGCACATAAACATGAGACCAGTACTGTATGTATGTACATGAAAGAGTAAAGTAATAGTCTAGTGTTACATTGTACAGTATATAATAAATGAACACCTTCTGTGGTGGAGTGAAAGTACATGAATATACAAGCATTACAAAATTTATACTTTTGTGAATGGTACTCAACAAATTTTATGTAACGTAGTGAGTTTTATTGATAGGAGTTTCATATATTGCTCACTGAGAGCTATGAAGAGTCAAATCAAATAACAAAAAGATAACTCAGCAATAAACTGTCAGTGGAAAAGATTATTATTTTTTCATGTCCATGGGTAATTGGCACAATTCATATTGATATCGTGCAGCAAGAGCCAATTTACAGCATGCTGTTCCAGTGCCTAGTAAACTGTGGAGCACACTCTGCCCCACAAAACACACATTCACCATGAGGAATTAGATAGGTCCTCATAGTGGTCATCTACATCTACATTTATACTCCACAAGCCACCCAACGGTGTGTGGCGGAGGGCACTTTACGTGCCACTGTCATTACCTCCCTTTTCTGTTCCAGTCGCGTATGGTTCGCGGAAAGAACGACTGTCTGAAAGCCTACGTGCTCGACTCTCTCTAATTTTACATTCGTGATCTCCTCGGGAGGTATAAGTAGGGGGAAGCAATATATTCGATACCTCATCCAGAAACGCACCCTCTCGAAACCCGGCGAGCAAGCTACACTGCGATGCAGATCGCCTCTCTTGCAAAGTCTGCCACTTGAGTTTGCTAAACATCTCCATAACACTATCACGGTTACCAAATAACCCTATGACGAAACGCCCCGCTCTTCTTTGGATATTCTCTATCTCCTCCGTCAACCCGATCTGGTACGGATCCCACACTGATGAGCAATACTCAAGTATAGGTCGAACGAGTGTTTTGTAAGCCACCTCCTTTGTTGATGGACTACATTTTCTAAGGACTCTCCCAATGAATCTCAACCTGGTACCCGCCTTACCAACAATTAATTTTATATGATCATTCCACTTCAAATCGTTCCGCACGCTTACTCCCAGATATTTTACAGAAGTAACTGCTACCAGTGTTTGTTCCGCTATCATATAATCATACAATAAAGGATCCTTCTTTCTATGTATTCACAATACATTACATTTGTCTATGTTAAGGGTCAGTTGCCACTCCCTGCACCAAGTGCCTATCCGCTGCAGATCTTCCTGCATTTCGCTACAATTTTCTAAGGCTGCAACTTCTCTGTATACTACAGCATCATCCGCGAAAAGCCGCATGGAACTTCCAACACCATCTACTAGGTCATTTATATATATTGTGAAAAGCAATGGTCCCATAACACTTCCCTGTGGCACGCCAGAGGGTACTTTAACGTCTGTAGACGTCTCTCCATTGATAACAACATGCTGTGTTCTGTTTGCTAAAAACTCTTCAATCCAGCCACACAGCTGGTTTGATATTCTGTAGGCTCTTACTTTATCAGGCTACAGTGCAAAACTGTATTGAATGCCTTCCAGAAGTCAAGGAAAATAGCATCTACGTGGGAGCCTGTATCTAATATTTTCTGGGTCTCATGAACAAATAAAGTGAGTAGGATCTCACACGATCGCTATTTCCGGAATCCATGTTGATTCCTACAGAGTAGATTCTGGGTTTCCAAAAACGACATGATACGCGAGCAAAAAACATGTTCTAAAATTCTACAACAGATCGACATCAGAGATGTAGGTCTATAGTTTAGCGCATCTGCTCGACGACCCTTCTTGAAGACTGGGACTCCCTGTGCTCTTCTCCAATCATTTGGAACCTTCCGTTCCTCTAGAGACTTGCGGTACACGGCTGTTAGAAGGGGGGCAAGTTCTTTCGCGTACTCTGTGTAGAATCGAATTGGTATCCCGCCAGGTCAAGTGGACTTTCCTCTGTTGAGTGATTCCAGTTGCTTTTCTGTTCCTTGGACACTTATTTCGATGTCAGCCATTATTTCATTTGTGCGAGGATTTAGAGAAGGAACTGCAGTGCGGCCTTCCTCTGTGAAACAGCTTTGGAAAAAGGTTTTTAGTATTTCAGCTTTACGCGTGTCATCCTCTGTTTCAATGCCATCATCATCCCGGAGTGTCTGGATATGCTGTTTTGAGCCACTTACTGATTTAACGTAAGACCAGAACTTCCTAGGATTTTCTGTCAAGTCGGTACATAGAATTTTACTTTCGAATTCACTGAACGCTTCACGCAAAGCCTTCCTTATGCTAACTTTGACATCGTTTAGCTTCTGTTTGTCTGAGAGGTTTTGGTTGCGTTTAAACTTGAAGTGAAGCTCTCTTTGCTTTCGCAGTAGTTTCCTAACTTTGTTGTTGTACCACGGTGGGTTTTCCCCGTCCCTCACAGTTTTACTCGGCACGTACCTGTCTAAAACGCATTTTACGATTGCCTTGAACTTTTTCCATAAACACTCAACATTGTCAGTGTCGGAACAGAAATTTTCGTTTTGATCTGTTAGGTAGTCTGAAATCTGCCTTCTATTACTCTTGTTAAACAGATAAACCTTCCTCCCTTTTTTTTATATTCCTATTAACTTCCATATTCAGGGATGCTGCAACAGCCTTATGATCACCGATTCCCTGTTCTGCACTTACAGTCCAAAAGTTCGGGTCTGTTTGTTATCAGTAGGTCCAAGATGTTATCTCCACGAGTCGGTTCTCTGTTTAATTGCTCGAGGTAATTTTCGGATAATACACTCAGTATAATGTCACTCGATCCGTAATATGTCCATTCCAGGTAGTATACCTTACATAATCCCCAACTGCGAGTTAACTGCGTTTTATTTTGTCAGAGAAAGTAGCAGTAAAGAACGTAAACAATAAAAAGAACTCTTGTTAAAATTATAGTATATATTTATTGGATTCCTGAAATTTTATATTTTACTGTTCGGAACAAAAGCTTAACTATCTGGCAGTGAAGTATGTGCAGTGTTGTAGAGGATGTTATTCATTGTCGCTTCCTGAAGCGAGAATGCGGGACTGGCAGAATGTAAATATTTTCTTGTTGTGGCCGTGTCAATCGTGGACTTCCAAATGCCATGCTGATTGTCTTGAAATCTAGATAACAAATGAAATAGAAACACTGTTGCAGGCTGTGGTGCCATTGATCACTTTTATGACACAGTACATCTGCTTATCTGCCCTGCTACTGTTAAGATTATGTCAGTGGTGGACCTGTGAACACGAAACGAGCTTTATCGCATAGTAGAAGAAAGCCTTTCACAACATGAGAGGAAAATATATTATAGAAGTATTCAAATGAGGTACACACATCAAAAAAAGTTTTCTATCACCCCGGTTCCCAGGACTCCTGAAGATGGACATTGACTGTGGATATTATATCTCAGACACTGTCCCTTTGACTGTTTAGAGATGTTACTTAACCTGCCCAAAGATGTAAACAACCATGCATGAACAGCACGTATTAGATGGAGGGTGTTCGACAGCCGATCAGTTCCAGTAATACCACCAGGAAGGAGGTACACGGCTTGTGTCATCTGTAGTTCAGCCATGCCTAGACGGTCAGTACTGCGGTTGGATCACTGTCGCATTGTTACTTTGTGCCAGGAAGGGCACTCAACAAGGGAAGTGAGAGAGAGAGAGAGAGAGAGAGAGAGAGAGAGAGACATGAATTGTCGATGACATGCCTCTCAGGCTGCCCAAGGGCTACTACTGCAGTGGATGACTGCTACTTGCAGATTATGGCTTGGAAGAACCCTGGCAGCAATGCCACCATGTTGAATAATGCTTTTCATGCAGCCACGGGATGTCATGTTATGACTCAAACTGTGCACAGTAAGCTGCATGATGCGCAACTTCCCTCCTGGCATCCATGGCGAGGTCCGTCTTTGCAACCACGCCACCATGCAGCGTGATACAGATGGACCCAACGATGTGCCGAATGGTCCACTCAGGATGGGCATCAAGGTTTCTTCACCGATGAATGACTTCCTTCGGGATAATGACATCACTCGACCAGGGTGGCTAACACGTTCTCCAGACATGAACCCTATCGAACATGCCTGGGATTGATTGAAAAGGACTGTTTATGGACGTGACCCACCAACCACTCTGAGGGACCTATGCTGAATCGCCGTTGAGGAATGGGACAATCTGGACCAACAGTGCCTTGAACTTGTGAATAGTATGCCACGATGAATACAGGCATGCATCAATGCAAGAGGACATGGTACTGGGTATTAGAGGTACCGGTGCATACAGCAATCTGGACCAGCACCTCTGGGGGTCTTGCTGTATGATGGTACAGCATGCAATGTGTGTTTTTCATGAGCAATAAGTGCAGAAATGAAGTTCATGTTGATCTCTCTTCCAATTTTCTGTATAGGTTCCGGAACTCTCAAAACCAAGGTGATGCAATTTTTGTGCGTGTACATTAATTTTTAAGAAGAAAAGTGTGACCCTCAGGATTTGTGCAGTGTTCATCACTTGATGTCATCCTGAAATAATTCTAAAAATTGAAAAATGATGTAATCACTGTAATTAGGAGAGCACACAACAAATTGCTCAAGAAAAAATACTACCAGACTCATTAAAAAGGATTTTATTAGGCTAGCTGAAATGTGTGTAATAGTTTGGAACCTTTGAACAGTTAGTGGTACCAGAAGTATCCTCTGCCACACACTGTTAGATGGCTTTTGGAGTACAGTGTAGGTATAATGTAAGACATTAGCCATCAGATCAGACCGTAAGTGACAACAAAGATTTGAAGAATGTGGAAAGTGTCAGTCTACAGCACTGCTCCTCACATTGTGTGCTATTAACTGATGCATTTGCATCTCACAGTGCATTTATCCTCCTTAAGTCGTCCTCTGTCACCATGGGGGTTGCATAAATTAATCTCTTCAATAATCTCCATAGAAAGAAATCCAGTGGATTTAGGTGAGACTGGTATGTCTTTATCCCATGTTTTCGATGATGCGTACACGCATCTTGTTGACTATCTTCCATGCCGCAATTAATTTTTTTTTTTATCAAGGAAGTGCAAACACCTTCCATTGTGGTATAATGAACAACAAATGTGCAACACAGCGGAATGTTTGGGTGATTAAGGGCTACTGTGTGCTGGATCTGATAAAATTACTCATTTTATCCAGTATGTTTTGCCTCTAAAATGTGAATTTCTGTCAGAATAAACTTTTTCCTTGAGTTAGAAGACTAATTTCAAATATACACACATTTATTGTCTGTTATTAGTCATAGATTTCAAAAATGTAACTTGGCAGACCAACCAGTGAATGTCATATGTCTGAAAATCAACAACTTAAAATTTCTGCTTTTTTGATACTGTGGCTTGTATATTAACTCAGTTGGAAATGTTTCTTTTGTAGAGTGTTCTTAGATTCCAGAACATTTTTTACTTCAAATTGCTGTTTGTGTTAAGTTTTATTGATTAAAACTAAATTGTTAAATTTATTTTGTTTTTGTTTAAAGGGGAGCATATCTTTATCGAAGAGATCGTAAAGATCAAAGGTTGAATAAGGCTCCACAGAAAACAGATAGCTACACTGAGGAAAAAGAGTGTCTGCAGAGCACTTCTGCTTCAACTTCAACAAGAGATGGCAGCATCAGCTGTTATAGCACCCGTAGTGTTGAGACTATCAGTAACGGAGATCGAAAGAAGAGGGTTACTGCTGATAAATGTGAAACTAGCAAGCAAAGTGTAATGGAAGATAAACAATCGCATTATGCACATAATGAGTGTGATACACATGCAGAATGTGTTGAAGAAATACATAACAATAAGGATAATGGTGTTACGGGTAGTGTTGATGGAAGGGATAGTGTTGAGGGTGGTAGAAGTAAAGACCAACAGTATGAAGATTTTGGTGCTCAGAATAACATAGGTGACAGAGAGGTTGACGACAATGTGCAGGATAATAAACATGAAATAACTGAAGATTTCCATCACCCAGAGGATGGTGCTGTTGAACATTTGGAAGATTGTAATTTTACATGTGAAATTACTGATATTATGAAAGAAATGCTTGAACTGGACAATGAGCTTATTAAAAACAGGAACAAGGTATGGACTACTGTATTTCCACTGTAACTGAAGTAAAGTAAATGAACATATATTCTTTCCCTTGGTTTGCTGTATAATGTTACCTCCATAATTATATTACAGAGTAACTGAATTAACTTGTTACTTGGTTTAACCCTTTTGGATCCTCATCCAACATTACAATTTTCCACTACAGCTCTGATGTAGCCAATTTCTGAAACTTGGCCGTTAGTGCAAATAAATAAGAGTTTGGGAGAATGTAGTTCGCAGAAAAATTGGGTTGGAAAGAGTTAAAATTACTGATTATAGACTTTCAATTTTCACATAGTACCAAATTTGTATTATATGTTAATGTAAAAATTTATTGTTTTTTATCTTTTTGTTTACTGTAACAAAACTGTTGGATTAGATATAGGCCACAGAAATTGAAAATAAGATTTCAGTCTGCAAGAAGATTATTGAAAGAGACAGAAAACATACTTGATGTTTGTGAAGAACACTTGCTAATTAGATTAGTTTACTTTTAAATAATGAGCAAAAACGTGATAGGCAGATGAATGAAAGAATTTTGACATCAATTTGTAGATTGATATGGGAAGAAATGCTCTTTGTTTCCTGTGTGATTTATTTACTTACTTAGCATATTGGTTACTGAATTATATTGTATAACTACATACAATCAAGTTTCTTAAAAGATAAAATTATAAGAATCAGAATGAGCAGGGATACATAAGTAATAATGAAAGTTGGAGAACCACCAGATACTAGAACAAGTTGAGATATCCATTTTTCATCATAGTTATTAATATAATAGAGGGAAACATTCCACGTGGGAAAAATATATCTAAAAACACAGATGATGTGACTTACCAAACGAAAGTGCTGGCAGGTCGATAGACACACAAACAAACACAAACATACACATGAAATTCAAGCTTTCGCAACAAACTGTTGCCTCATCAGGAAAGAGGGAAGGAGAGGGAAAGACGAAAGGATGTGGGTTTTAAGGGAGAGGGTAAGGAGTCATTCCAATCCCGGGAGTGGAAAGACTT
The DNA here is from genome assembly GCF_021461395.2 of Schistocerca americana. Taxonomy (NCBI): domain Eukaryota; kingdom Metazoa; phylum Arthropoda; class Insecta; order Orthoptera; family Acrididae; genus Schistocerca; species Schistocerca americana. The sequence goes on along the minus strand of NC_060120.1, from coordinate 657,039,478 downwards.
ACCTTAGGGGGAAAAAAGGGGTATACACTCGCGCGCGCACACACACACACATACCCATCCGCACATACACCAATTATCTTTATGTATTCCAATCAGAGATGGGAACTTTAAGTGTGAGGCCTCTGGGGGTAATGCCAAATGTCAGACAAGCCTGGGAAAATAAAATATGGGAGCGTAATCTTGCTAGGGAGAAGGCATGTTTGCGGAGGGAATGTAAATAAAACTTAATGGGGTCGTTGTGGGGATGTTGTGGGGGTGACATGGTATTAGAAGGTGGAAAGTGTATCATGAGGCTGAAATGAAAATGAAAATAAAAATATATGGCGAGAGATAAGGTGAACTAGAAAGCAACTGGAGATCTGGTGTGAAAAAAGGCGAAAAGGTGTTGGTTATAGCTGGGCTATGTTGATCCTGTGGTGAACTTCGGTTGGTAGACAACAATGTGCACAAAGGTTATGTGGTTGTGTTGCCGCCAAAACACGTTAAAGGGTGGAGCAATTCGGGAAAATTTCGAAAAAACTGCATGTAAATGTATTAAAAGGAGTGGTTTTGTGGTGGTAGATTGTGAAAATGAGGCTAACAATTGTCTGACAAAGAAATAATGACGTTAAAACCTGTGGGAAGCGGCTAAAAAAGATCAGTGATGTGGGAAAAACGGAAATGGAAAAAAAAACGAAAGTTATTGGAACTAGCCGAAATGGCTGTTTAGTAGCTGAAAGGAACTGTTTGTGAACTGGAAACGGTGGATTTTGTAGCAGCAGTATTGTTGAAAGCGGAAGAAAAAAAATTTTTTGGTTATGGTTTGGAAGTGGGTTACGTATTATTCAGTATATTTAGGCGGGATAAAATTGTATGGTAGATTCGGTAAAGAGGAGAAGGTGAATACAAAGTGAAACTACTTGCAAGAACAGAAAGAGAAAATAAGATGACAGGAAAGATTTCGAAATGCAACAGTGACAATAACAAACGTAATTGTTGGGCTCAAGTTAATGATATGAATATAATAGAGGGAAACATTCCACATGGGAAAAATATATCTAAAAACACAGATGATGTGACTTCCCGAACGAAAGTGCTGGCAGGTCGATAGACACACAAACATAAACATGAAATTCAAGCTTTCGCAACAAACTGTTGCCTCATCAGGAAAGAGGGAAGGAGAGGGAAAGACCAAAGGATGTGGGTTTTAAGGGAGAGGGTAAGGAGTCATTCCAATCCCAGGAGTGGAAAGACTTACCTTGGGGGGGGGGGGGGGGGGGGAAGGACTGCTTGTGTCTGTGTATGTGCGGATGGATATGTATGTGCGTGCGAGTGTATACCTCTCCTTTTTTCCCCCTAAGGTAAGTCTTTCCGCTCCCGGGATTGGAATGACTCCTTACCCTCTCCCTTAAAACCCACATCCTTTCGTCTTTCCCTCTCTTTCCCTCTTTCCTGATGAGGCAACAGTTTGTTGTGAAAGCTTGAATTTCATGTGTATGTTTGTGTGTCTATCGACCCGCCAGCACTTTCGTTCGGTAAGTCACATCACCTGTGTTTTTAGATATATTTCATCATAGTTAGATATCCAAGGATTGCTGCCAGTTAATTGCTGCAGGTGTTGCATCTACAAAGTCTTTCCATGTACCAATGAATTTTTGTTTTGGCCAGGCATGCAAAATGTGAGTGTGTGTTCTGAAGTTACGCAGTTGCACTGATGATCAGTAATTTCCAGCTCGAGTAGTGTTGACTTTGCTCACAGTGTGATCAATTCTGATACAGTTGAGGGAGCTCCATATTTTTCTTGGTTGATTACACAGGCCAATGAAAATTTTTTTTTAAAAAAACTTTCTTATTTTGATAGCTGATCTTTATAAAATAGATTTTTATGAGCTGAATTCAAATCTATCCTTAGTTTTTTTTTGTATCGGGTGATACAAAGTAGTTTTTGAGCAGTACGGTTTTTATTATATAGTATAAAAATCCTATGCTGTACGGTGAATGAGGAAATCAATGATTATTTTTTTTAAAAAAAAGCTTCTTGTGTAGCTTTTTCTACAATGAGTCACTTGCTGAACTTCTCGGTGAAGTGCCCAACAGTATTCCCCGATCGTGTTGGTGTTCCACTGGCCTTGGTAGCGTTTTTCCATCACTTTAATGTCTTGGTGAAAACGCGCTCCTTGCTCCTCACTAACGTCTCCCATATTGTGTGGGAAGTAATCAAGGTGACTGTTCAAAAAGTGACCTTTCAGGCTCATTAAACACACTAAAGTTTTAAACTTATTTAACATTGTAGCTATTTTAGAAACATATTCTGGTGTGTGTTTTTTTTTTTAGTGCAGAAGTCTAACCAAATAAGCTCGTAAGCTCGGTCTGAGTAAACAACTGGGACTCGAAACTTTCTGAAATAACTACGTACATCAGAAAATACTTCTGTTGGAATAGAATTTAAATATTCTGGTGGTTCAGGAACCGGCAAATCTACTCCATTACTGGTTGGATGGCGAACAGAAGGTTAGGGTAGCTTATTATCGTCTTGTTTTTCGAATTATGACCAGTAATATCAACACTGCAAAAGTAGCAATTATTGGAATGATTTCTTGGCTCCCTCCATATCATAGGAACAGCAAATCTAATGGCTTTTTTTCTCCTTTTGGGACCATTTTCTCAGATCTTCAACGCACACATAACGTACCTTATGCCTTGCCCAAGATATGTCTTGATCACCAAGTTTAGATCCAAAGTATGATAGATAAACCTTTTTCACGAAGTCTGTAATGTTTCTTTGGAGTTTTTTAATCATAAATTCACTACAAATATAACAAAGACTTTCAGCAGAGTTTTACAACCACGATTAAACATTGTACTGAGCACATGTACAGGAAACAGGAAAGTGAGGTTAGGTTGACAGTAAACAAAACACCATCTGTTAACACAAAAATAGAATAAACCTTTTTTTTTTTTTTGCCACCAAATGTTTTTCAGCAGTGCTACCAATGTCATCTACATTCATTACACCTCCTTTTTAAATTATTTTAACTATATAAAATCTGTTAAATTATTTAAAAATCGCTTAATTCAATAAATTTAAGTGTAAAATGTGAAGAAATGGTGGGTGATACAGTTTTTCAAGTATTATATTTGGATTTCCCATCCTAAAAAACATAAGAATAAGGTATTTTCAGCAACAAATCTTTTCCATCGTTGGCCTGTGTTATCAACTAGGAGTTGCTTGGTCAGACGTATATTATCCAATTTCTTATGAATATGGGAGAAAGTCCAGTGATGTATCCATTCATCTCCTAGATTATAGCTGTCTGGGGCAACTTGGACAGTGTTAACCCAGATTAAATCTCCCACTTTCAATTGGGTGCATGGCAAATTCAGGGTGTCCAGTGACCTGGAAAATGGAAAAACCTAGGGAATTTTTCATTTGGTTTCAAACTCCTGGAAAAAGCATGGTACCCGGCCAATGTTGTGGCTTTGCCCACACCCTCATCTTGTGTGGTAAACCCAGTAGCCACCCAGCCAGGCCTGGCTGCAGCCAGCTGAGCTGAACAGTGTGGAGGTCTGTTGATGGTGATAGGGAATGGCTTGCATGCCTGTCACTGCAGCCTGGCCATGCTTCTCTGGTTTGTTGTTGTGCTGTGGTTTCATGCATTTGTGGCTCTGTGTGACCAGAAAGAAGCTTTTAAGAGTATTTGATGTTACTTACATTTACATCTGTTCAAATGTAAGCACTGCCCTGTTTACTAACATGGAGTGATGACAGAAGATATATGATTTTATGAAAGTTTGTGGCTGACTTGAATTATTTTATTTTGAGATGAAGGTAGTAGTGGATACCAGGTTTGTATACAGTACATAGTTTGATATACCATATACTAACACGCAGTCACTGGGCTATTGGCGTACAGTGGTTGATTGAGTTGACATTACCCTAATGCCTGCTGTGGGGAAAAATGCAGTGCAGGTGGCTGGAGCACAAGTGAGGACTGTGAGAGTTGGGGCAGTAGGGACGACTCGGAGTCATTTCTATCTTCAATGGCTAACATTTCCATTGTTGCTGTGGGTCTTAGTCGACATAAACTATTTTCAATTACAAATGCATGCAAGGAAGTTTTCATTGCCTACCTATGGACCCATTCAAGGAGGGATGTAGGTGAGGGGGGTGGGATGAAAGTTTCTCATTATAGGTCCTAAAGAACAAGACCAAAACATGATTTTGCTTTCAGTCTTCATTAACTCTAGGCCACCTCTTACTAAATTGTTTGCAATGTTAACTCAGGGTTTACTCGATGAACTGGAAGTGTGGATCCAACCCTTGCTGGATGGATGATGCAAAATTTTGGTGCATTGCAGAACACACATCTGAAAAATTCAGTGTTCAGTTCATGCCCTGTGAAACGAACTTCTCGTTCAGCAATATACACTCCTGGAAATTGAAATAAGAACACCGTGAATTCATTGTCCCAGGAAGGGGAAACTTTATTGACACATTCCTGGGGTCAGATACATCACATCACACTGACAGAACCACAGGCACATAGACACAGGCAACAGAGCATGCACAATGTCGGCACTAGTGCAGTGTATATCCACCTTTCGCAGCAATGCAGGCTGCTAGTCTCCCATGGAGACGATCGTAGAGATGCTGGATGTAGTCCTGTGGAACGGCTTGCCATGCCATTTCCACCTGGCGCCTCAGTTGGACCAGCGTTCGTGCTGGACGTGCAGACCGCGTGAGACGACGCTTCATCCAGTCCCAAACATGCTCAATGGGGGACAGATCCGGAGATCTTGCTGGCCGGGGTAGTTGACTTACACCTTCTAGAGCACGTTGGGTGGCACGGGATACATGCGGACGTGCATTGTCCTGTTGGAACAGCAAGTTCCCTTGCCGGTCTAGGAATGGTAGAACGATGGGTTCGATGACGGTTTGGATGTACCGTGCACTATTCAGTGTCCCCTCGACGATCACCAGTGGTGTACGGCCAGTGTAGGAGATCGCTCCCCACACCATGATGCCGGGTGTTGGCACTGTGTGCCTCGGTCGTATGCAGTCCTGATTGTGGCGCTCACCTGCACGGCGCCAAACACGCATACGACCATCATTGGCACCAAGGCAGAAGCGACTCTCATTGCTGAAGACGACACGTCTCCATTCGTCCCTCCATTCACGCCTGTCGCGACACCACTGGAGGCGGGCTGCACGATGTTGGGGCGTGAGCGGAAGACGGCCTAACGGTGTGCGGGACCGTAGCCCAGCTCCATGGAGACGGTTGCGAATGGTCCTCGCCGATACCCCAGGAGCAACAGTGTCCCTAATTTGCTGGGAAGTGGCGGTGCGGTCCCCTACGGCACTGCGTAGGATCCTACGGTCTTGGCGTGCATCCGTGCGTCGCTGCGGTCCGGTCCCAGGTCGACGGGCACGTGCACCTTCCGCCGACCACTGGCGACAACATCGATGTACTGTGGAGACCTCACGCCCCACGTGTTGAGCAATTCGGCGGAACGTCCACCCGGCCTCCCGCATGCCCACTATACGCCCTCGCTCAAAGTCCGTCAACTGCACATACGGTTCACGTCCACGCTGTCGCGGCATGCTACCAGTGTTAAAGACTGCGATGGAGCTCCGTATGCCACGGCAAACTGGCTGACACTGACGGCGGCGGTGCACAAATGCTGCGCAGCTAGCGCCATTCGACGGCCAACACCGCGGTTCCTGGTGTGTCCACTGTGCCGTGCGTGTGATCATTGCTTGTACAGCCCTCTCGCAGTGTCCGGAGCAAGTATGGTGGGTCTGACACACCGGTGTCAATGTGTTCTTTTTTCCATTTCCAGGAGTGTAGGTAAGCAGATCTCATCCAGTCGTTCAAGGAAAAGAAGCAAACTGGGCTAGAGGATTCTAGAAAGGTTTTGGTGCTGATCACTGCAAACAGCCACGATTCCAATGTTACAGTGTCAAACATAGGCCCTGGCAGTGCCGCCTGCCACTGTTGATGCCCTCCACTAATCATAAATTCCGACAATGGAAAGGACAATTCTGATAGTGTCCTCAACTCGTAAGTGCACTGGAAAGAAAAAAATTACGAGTTTCAGTGAAGAAAAGTGGTATTCAGATTAGTATCTGTATACTTTCACTCTGTCGCAGGGGTAGAGAGGGATTGCATCATGCCATTGTCAAGTGTCTCGGCAGTCAGGTTCTAACCTGAAGCAGTTACATCAGGTACTTCCTGCAGAACATCTGGATGTTAGCTGACAGTACTAGATTATGTGCAGAGGGATGCTGTGATGAGGACACAAAGCAGAGAGCCATTTGTGTCTCTTGGCTACTGTAAAACACCAATCTTTTCGGAACATTTGTAGCCTTATTAATCTCTTACTGGATGTGTTCCCAGACAGTAGCATTGCCTACAAAGTGCAGCTTCAAAAGTGAAAAGTAAATTACACCATTGTGAAGAAAAGCTAAGAATGCTACAAAGGATGAGAAGAAAACTTATAGAAAAGTAATAAGAAAGAGGTTTCGCAGATTATAGTAGTAGTTCTGCCAATAAAAATAATGTGGTTGTGACTTCACTTAATGTTTTTGGATGTGTCTTTACCAAACTAGTCTATTACTGTTCCTTTCATGATTGTTTCATGTAGTGTGTTTTTGAATGTTATTCTGACACCTCTTTGTGAAAAGTGTAGTTTTTCACTGAAGTAAAAAATGCTCTTTGTTGTTATGTCTTTGTACGCTCCCAGCAGCTGATTATACCTAATGGAAATGTTTATTAATTACATTTTAGTTCCTTTGCAACTTGGTCATCCTATCTGTTACTATACGGTTATCCATCTTGAGCTGACTGCAGTCAAATTAAAACATATTAGGCATTCTGGTTTTCCTTTAATTTTCTTGTTCCTGTTACATTTTCCACTTATTCTGTTGCCACATCCTAGTATGTTTATTTCTTGGTTCAGATAACCCATATTCATTTCAAGGGTTTATTCTTTTAGTTTGGAGTAGAGCCATTATTCTGTTCCTATATTCTGTAAAATTTTGTAGATTTTGCCATAAAATCAATCAAAATTTGTTAGGGACTGCACACAATACAGTCCTGGAAAAATTAATTTCTCAATTTTTAGCGTCTGTCCTGTTAGTTTTAAGTGTTTAGTAAATGTCCGATATCTGTCAAGAGGTACACTATATTATAGGACAAATGTATGTTTCAAAGAATTTTTGATTACTGGAAAATTGGTCTACATTTCATCAGTACAGTCACTTGTGACTTAATATCAAAGTGATCAGGTGAAGTGGGCATAATCTACAGCATTTTGACCTGCTAGCCCAAGTTCATCTTGTGTACAGTGCTGTGGCCCATGTGAAGTGGTGTGTTGCTCTCTACAGCAACAAAATTTTGATTTCGTAGGAAGACTCAGTCTCACATTCTCTTGGATGTGCTAACCCAGCACATAGTCATTTTAGTGACTTGTATGTCAGTCATGGTTATTCATAGCTAGGCGGTAAGTATTCTTGTGGCAGCATCAACATTTCTCGTTCCTCTCTGCTAATCATCCACAGATCTAGTGCAAACTGTGTAGCTTGCAATGTTTGGGAGCAGAGGTGCTAAAGAAATTGTTTGTAGGTTTGTGAAAGCTGATGCCCATGTAGTGGATGCAGTTTTCATGTGACTGAATTTTGTTCTGTTCTCTCTCTCTCTCAGAACATTGTCCCAGCTGTTGGAAAGATGGAATATGAGCAAAAGGTGGTATAGTTTGTTGTGATGTGGTACAAAAGAACTAGCATATAGTTGCAGAAGTGGACTGACAAGTAGAGGTAGGAGGAAGGTAGTTGCAAAAGAACCCTAGTAACAAAAATAAATATTTCAACATAATTCAGCTCGTAAGTCTTCCTTTTACTAAGGAAGATGCAGTAGTGCTACACTGCTTTACTTATTGCACCTCAGCAAAGATTATTGGTGTAGATGTTAGTGTTCATGATTTGTGGAAACCGCTGAAATAAATAAAATTAAAAAAGTTGCTAGAACCCGATGGGATCCCTGCCAAATTCTGTACTGAATTTCCAGTTGCTTTAGATCTCATTTTAACCATAATATACCATAGGTCCTGTGAACAATAAACAATGCCCAGTGATTGGAAGAAAGCACTGGGTCACACCCGTCTACAAAAATAGTAGTGGAGTATACACAAGACCACAATCCTCAAGGTAGGAAATGCAGACATACACTAAGATTATTGCATGGTGAGCTTAATGGCTTATGCTTCTATCTTGCTTACAAAACAAAGAATGGAAAATAAAATTTGAGGATCTGGTAGATGATGACAACAGGGAACTGAACATTGGGAAAGTTAAAAGAACCAGATCCATTTATGATGTGCTTGACTATGCAGACAATACTTAAGAAAAATGAACAGACTTTTATGGGATTTGTTGAACTAGGAAAAGTGATGAGATTTGGCACTGTAGGGAATTATGAGCAGGGCACAAGAATCAAGAAGGAATTATAAGAACAGAAAACAGAGAAGTCCTCAGATTAAACAGGGAGTAAGGTAGTGATGGAGTCTTTCACCCCTATTACTAAACCTTTACTTCAAAAAAGCAATGTGAAATAAAAGAAATGATTAGGAGGGGAGTTAAAATTCAGAGTGAAAAAATATCAGTTAGAAGATTTGTTGACATCATTGCTATCCTCTGTGAAATTTGGAAGAATAAGTGGCCTGGTTAACAAAACAAAGCACAGGATATTGTTTCATAGTAAACCAAAGAATGATGGTATTAATTAGGAACAGTAAAAAGTAATTAGTGATACCCTTTAGGAGAAATGAAGGAGTTCTATCACATGGGTAGCAAAATGACAGGTGACTGACTAATCAAAGAGGACATAAAAAGCAGAGTAGCAGGCAAAGAGGGCTATTCCGCACTAAAAGTACTCTGCAAGTGTCGAACATAGGCCTTAATTTGAAAAACAATGTCTGAGGACCATACGGCTGGAGCACAGCATAGTATAGACATGAATCACAGACTGAGGAAACTAGAAAAGAGAATCTAAGTATGTTATGTGGTGTTGTAAAAGGATGTTGACATTTGAGTGGACTTAAAAGATAGGAAGTGGGCTGGTTCTGTGCAGAAATGGCAAGAAAATGTGTGTGGAAAATATTGACTAGAAGTGTAGCGACAAGATGGTAGAGTAAGGGATTCACCTTGTTTGGTTTTGAAGGGAGTTGCAGAGTGCAAAAAATTGTAGTGGAAGAAAAGGATTGGAATGCATTCAACAAATAAGAGGCACTGTGTGTAATTGCTAGTCTGTGTTTGGTGGAGGATGGGAAGTAGTGGCAGTCCATCTCAAATAAGTCAGTAGGCTGACAAGAAAGATTGACTGGGGTGTAACCAAAAAGAAATTATTCGACACTCCAAATTTGTAATTGATACTCGTATTTTTGTAAACAGCTTTTACCTGCCCGGATAGATGTGCATGTTAAAGTGCTGCTTCAGGACAACTAGGTGTGCTGGTCCAGGATAAAATCTACCTGCCAGATTGGGGACAAACATCAGTGCACCGACCATCCTGGATGTGGTTTTCATCCACTTTCCCACATCCCCCTAGGTGAATACTGTGCTGGTACCCAAGTCCTACCTCAGTCACATAATTTGCGAACATTTAGAAAGTTTCACCCATTTTCACATGAATAACACTATGCGCAGGCAGTTGGAGTACACACATTCCATTCCGGGAGGTGGATGGAGGTGGGGTGGTGGAGTGTAATGGGCTGATGAGGAAGAGCACCCAGTTACCCCTTAAAACCCGTCATGACAAATCTATTAATAACCATGTTGGCCCTGCACTGTTATGGAACAAAGGGACAAGAAAAAGAAGTAAGGTTGTTGTAAACAAATTTTCATAAAATTTGGCTGCAGTTGAGAGCATTCTGATCCAGTTACTGTGCCAGTATTTCTAAAAGTTTTAGTAAATCCTATTATTGATAATATCTGTAGTTCACTGATCAGGTGATGCAGAAAATCTTACATGCTAACACAGCTTTTAGAACTGCATTTGCGCATTTGGACAAAGATAAGTGAAACTGAGGAAACTTTCCTTTACCACCACCCCCTCCCCCCCCCCCCCCCTCTCATCCTCATCTGTTTTAAAATGTTCTGGTTTACTTGGCGTCCTATAACTTATTTAAATAACTTGGTAAATAATCAAGGTTGCTCTGTTACTTTTATTTCTGTTACTCACAGAAGGAATATGTTTCCCAAAGCGAACATATTAGTCACTTTTTGGTTTACCTCTGTCCCAGTCTGGCCTTCACTGTTACTAGACACTTTGGCATTTCACTGGTACCCCATCAGGGTGTCAGTCTGTGTAAAATATGAGTTTTAATTAATGATGTGAGTAAAGATGATGAGAAACTGGTGTTACTGGATGGACATTGAAACTAGACTCAACTCTTTAACATAAAATTTCTAGTGCTAATAATATCATAAAATTAATAGAAAGTAATATGAATTTTTCATCACAGATCGTCCATCTTCCAGCAAGACCAAATGTTGTGACAATTCTTGAATCTTACGTGAGAGAATATGCAGAAAATCAGATCTCTGGAGCTCGAGAGAAATCACGGCGTAAATATAGACGACCACAAAAGCACCAAAATGGTGCTTTAGATATGGATCGATTGAACAGAAGGTACTTTGTAATTCTGTTTGGCACCCAACTTAAATTCTCCTTCTTTTAGATTTCATTTTGACATTCTTGTAGCTGGACGCCTTAACCTATTTGAAAACATGGCACGGCTTCATAGCCTCATATTCTAATATCTTTCATATTCTTTGAAGAGCATTTATGCTTTTTAAGACATGATTTCAAAATAGATTAGATGATATGGTCGTAAAGCACAACAAATAGCAACAAAGTAGTTTGTGTTTTGAAATTACTTCAGTATGTGCATTGTGTACTAGACCACCACAAGAACTCGCCTGATCTGCATGGATTTCACACAACTACGGTGTGAAAGAGAGCTCAAATACACTTCACGTACTTTGACAGAGTTGCCAAAGATGCTGTCTCACCTAATGGCAGCCAAATGAGGACTTACGCGTGCCAGCACAGATGATGCAGCCAAGTAAATGGCTGTTCATGGCCACACAGTTGCATTAACTTGTACATGGGCAGGGAATCTGAAAAATGCGCATGCACATTGCACTTAACTTACTGTCACAGTTGGGCAAAATGTGTTCAAATAATTATTATTCATGAATAACAAATATTATTTCAAATCTGAAATCCAATGATATTTATTGCTCCAATTTTTTTCATGAATTAACAAATGTCCTTTCCGTTTTCCCCCTCCTCCTTTTCCAGTCCCAAGCGAGGTGGTCGCATTCGGGAGGACGACGGTTCAATCCTGCGTCCGGCCATCCTGATTTAGGTTTTCCGTGATTTCCCTAAATCACTCCAGGCAAATGCCGGGATGGTTCCTCTGAAAGGGCACGGCCGACTTCCTTCCCCATCCTCCCCTAATCCGATGAGACCGATGACCACGCTGTCTGGTCTCCTTCCCCAAACAACCAAACCAACCAACCCAAACATCTCATCAGAAACCCTATTTCATTTTCGAAGATTTTCGATTGTGGCACTAATGAAGAAAAGTTCTAAAAGTGCAAAGAGGGCATCAGTATATTATATCTCATGGAATCCTCTTTATTTCATGATTTCTTCAGTAAAAATTAAGAAATCAATTCTGCTGTGCTTTTTGGCAGATAAATCGTTGTGATCCCACGTTATCTTCACTTCTCAAATCTCATTCAAAATAAAATTTTGTTTTTACATCATAAAATCATTTGAAACTTGTGACCCGATTTCTTTGACTTTTATGTGTGTGTGGTTTGTTGTAAATCTCTCTGGTAATGGACAGCAATACATATGAACTATTTGTTCTTAAATTGTGGGTAAGACATTGCAGTCGGTGTAGAAAGATGAGAAAGACCTTCTAAACATCTGACACTTTCTCGATAAAAAAAAAAAAAAAAAAAAAAAAAAAAAAAAAAAAAAAAAAAAAAAAAACCAACCTTGCCAGTGGAATGCAATATTATCATCTCATCTGTGTACTCAAACCCAGTGTGTCTTCCAAAATTTTTTGTACCTCAAAGCTCTATGTAGCTATGTAAGTAAATATCAGATCAAAAAAATCCCACACTCTACGGCAAGCTTACTCAGAGTTAATCCTAAAACACTTGGACATCCAGTAGCATTTCACAGGTGCTCCACATCTAAACAGGTACTCCAAAATATGGTGCAAGTGCAACTTAACTTGGCTTCTTTCTCATTGTTAGAGACGAAAGAAGCAATAAGTAACAGAAAAATTGTAGGACCAACAGGGTATTGAATGCAAAACCTTTTGCTCTATGGTCTGGAACTTAATCCATAGAGCCACCAAAGCACATTCATACAAAATCCATTAATAAGGCTTTTATTAGATTGAAACTGTAAACAGGCACTAGTCGCAGAATTTGGTATGAGAAGTAAACAAAGAAAATAACTAAAGTTGTTTTGGGTAATGCAATTACTTGAATAATAATCGAATAGAAAAATTTATTTGAATAACACCCATCCCTACTTAGCAATACACCTTGCACTCCCTTCCTGTTTTCATTCATTGCAGCTAATATTATCAAATGTAACGAGTTCTAACAGTTCATTTGCTCAATTTACTCGAGAGAAAGTGTACAGTGCTGCTGAGTTGAAGTTTTTTTGGTGATTATAAACATAGTTGATAATTGTAATGTGTTGTCATGCTCCTCAGCATAAATCTTTTTCGTTTGTTCTGTTCAAAATATGTCTCAATCTCTACACAATTTTAGCAGTAGACTGAATGCGACCATTATTTCATCACCAAATGGTGTCGCCCAGTGGTTAGCACACTGGACTCGCATTCGGGAGGATGACGGTTCAAACACATATCCAGCCATCCTGATTTAGGTTTGCCATCATTTCCCTAATCACTTCAGGCAAATGCCAGGATGGTTCCTTTGAAAGGACATGGCCGATTTCCTTCTTCATCCTTCCCTAATATGCTGGGTCTGATGACTCGCTGTTTGGTCCCTCCCTCAAACCAGCCAACCAACCATTATTTCTTCAGCTATTCTTTCACACATATTTACGGTTCCACAGCTACAGCAATTGCCTTTATAACATTCAATATTTATCAGTTCAATTTTCATTACACATGATCGTAGTCAGTTGCTGTGATGCTACTTGGTGAATCTGAGATATTGTGCACGCACTTTCTCCATAGAAAATGTGGGAAATATACAGCTAAACAGAAATTCTATTTCTACATGCATTCCAATGCTTCCTGGGCCCATTCATATCATTACATTGTGACAAAGCTCTCTAGAGTGTTCCCTTAGGTACATTGCAGGGCCTGTTGCTCAACAGTCAGTGAGTGCGTGCTGCAATACAAAAGAGCACGGGTGTTCGCAATACATGTGAGGTAAACACTGTGTATAGAGTGCTGCATATACAGTCCCACCGTGTGTATGCAGTGCTCTGTCATGTACCCCCATATTTCCCCTTTTCTTCTATTCACAAAAGTATATGGAAGCAACCAATGCCAGTAGCTTCCATGCAGCCTCAAATTGCTTGGTCGTACCAGAGTGGTCACCTTGCAAAATGTTTGGTAGGAATGTATATGTTGATTGACTCATCTTGGAACATACTCTGTTTTTTACAGGAAACAGCTCCACAATTACTAACATACCTGTTGTAGCATCTATCACTGGATTATATGAGTATATTTTTTTCGCTTTTACACTTACTGAACAAACTCTTGAATGATCTTCTGTCTCCTCAATTGATCCCACCTGATATTGATGCCAGAGTGATGGTGAATACCTCAGTACCTAATAATGTTTTGTTTGTCATCCTTCATCGGTGAATTACATGTCTTTAAGATAGTTCCAATGAATCTGTTTGGCATCTGTCTTTCCTGCATTAGTTTTGTGAACTAGCTTTTTAGCGACTGACTGGTTCAAGTTATTGATCAAAAATTGTATAATAACTGAATAATACATTCTTCACCCTAATTATATGCAGTACATTAAATTTGTTCATGTTAGATTTCCATTTGTCAGACCATGCACCAAAAATAAATCTTCCTCCGCCTTTTAGCATAATTTCCTGCCTTTGGCACATTTATGTATACTACACTAGGATTAGGCAACCACAAAGCCATCAGGATCTGTTATTCATACCAACATATCAAAGTGATCTACATACTTATTTTAAAAAATGTGACAGTTGCTACATTTTTAATTTGTGGATGCTGTAAAACAACTATTTAACAGTAAGTTTTAGATCTTCACTACTTGTTAAAAAGTTTGTATTTTATTCCATAAAATTTGACAAATAAATTAATATAATTATGTTACATTTAATGTGAAACTTGAGTAAATGTTCTGTTAACAATGCCCTTGATTCTTGGTGTATAACTTCTACACTTCCTTGAATACGGGAATCCAGGTGTTCATCAGCCAACCTTGATCTGTTCTTATTTTTAATAAAATATGTATTTGAAAATTATGATTTCCAAAGGTAAGCAGAAGCAAACACCACTTTTATCCTAAGTGAAACAAGCTGAAAGCTTCATTGATTTTTTAAGTCTCTCTCTCTCCCCACCCCTCCCCAGTTCAATGTATGAAATAAACTCGGTATTCTCACTTGGGTGCACAATTTTGAAAGGTCTCTTGATGTTTGTCTTTTTCACAAATTCAGTAGTAGCTTGACATACTAAACTAATGCTTGTGCCATTTCTTTCTGTTACGGTAAGTTGTTGTTGTTGTTGTTGTTGTTGTGGTCTTCAGTCCTGAGACTGGTTTGATGCAGCTCTCCATGCTATTCTATCCTGTGCAGGCTTCTTCGTCTCCCAGTAACTACTGCAACCTACATCCTTCTGAATCTGCTTAGTGTATTCATCTCTTGGTTTCACTCTACGATTTTTATTCTCCATGCTGCCCCCCAATACTAAATTGGTGATCCCTTGATGCCTCGGAACATGTCCTACCAACCGATCCCTTCTTCTAGTCAAGTTGTGCCACAAACTCCTCTTCTCCCCAATTCTATTCAATACCTCCTCATTAGTTATGTGATCTACCCATCTAATCTTCAGCATCCTTCTGTAGCACCACTTTTCGAAAGCTTCTATTCTCTTCTTGTCTAAACTATTTATCGTCCACGTTTCACTTCCATACATGGCTACACTCCTTACAAATACTTTCAGAAACGACTTCCCGACACTTAAATCTATACTCGATATTAACAAATTCCCCAAATTTCTCTTCTTCAGAAACACTTTCCTTGCCATTCCCAGTCTACATTTTATATCCTCTCTACTTCGACCATCATCAGTTATTTTGCTCCCCAAATAGCAAAACTCCTTTACTACTTTAAGTGTCTCATTTCCTAATCTAATTCCCTCAGCATCACTCGACTTAATTCGACTACATTCCATTATCCTCGTTTCGCTTTTGTTGATGTTCATCTTATATCCTCCTTTCAAGACACTATCCATTCCGTTCAACTGCTCTTCCAAGTCCTTTGCTGCCTCTGACAGAATTACAATGTCATCGGCAAACCTCGAAGTTTTTATTTCTTCTCCATGGCTTTTAATACCTACTCCGAATTTTTCTTTTGTTTCCTTCACTGCTTGCTCAATATACTCAATATACAGATTGAATAACATCAGGGATAGGCTACAACCCTGTCTCACTCCTTTCCCAACCACTGCTTCCCTTTCATGCCCCTCGACTCTTATAACTGCCATCTGGTTTCTGTACAAATTGGAAATAGCCTTTCGCTCCCTGTA
This sequence comes from Schistocerca americana, assembly GCF_021461395.2. Taxonomy (NCBI): domain Eukaryota; kingdom Metazoa; phylum Arthropoda; class Insecta; order Orthoptera; family Acrididae; genus Schistocerca; species Schistocerca americana. The sequence continues at coordinate 657,023,635 of NC_060120.1, read as the reverse complement.
TTTTACCCCTGCCACCTTCAGAATTTGAAAGAGAGTATTCCAGTCAACATTGTCAAAAGCTTTCTCTAAGGCTACAAATGCTAGAAACGTAGGTTTGCCTTTCCTGAATCTAGCTAGTAAATTAAACAATGGAAAATTCAGTATGGAATGTAAAAATATAATGAAAAGAATAGTTGCTACTCGTCATAAAGGGGAGATGCTGATTCGCAGAAAAGCACAACAAAAAGACTGTCAGAAAGTCAGTTGTCGGTCAGCGAGGTGCCCACACGCGCGCGCACACACACACACACACACACACACACACACACACACACACACACACACACACACACACATAACCATAATCTCTGGCTGCTTATGCCAGCCTGAGTGTGGCTCCAGGTGCCATAGACTGTGGTCGTGTGTGTGAGAGTTGAGTTTGCATGTGTGCTTGTGTGTATGTGGTGTATTTTTGACAAAGGCCTTTTTGGCTAAAAGCAAACTTTCTGACAGTCTTTTTGTTGTGCTTTTCTGTGACTCAGCATCTCCCCTTTGTGATGAGTAGCAACTATCCTTTTCATTATATTGTTGAGGTGAATTCATGTTCCCATTCGGGATGAAAATAACAGATTTTACCTTTTTTTTTATACATTATTCATTAATCATGAAGTTCTTGTACTATGTATCTTGTCTTGATGTAAGATCACATTTGAAGAGCTTAGTTGCAAAATGTTCCTGATGACCAAACACCACATTTGAGAATGAGTCCACATTTTCTGTGCTATGAGAAACGATTATCATTTTTATTCAGTAGTTTTTTCTTTTGCATTCTCATCTCTTTCACGATCTACCAAATAAGCACTCGCAGTCTACCAGTAGATTGTGATCGACATGTTGATGACTCCTTTGTTACAGTATAATTGTTGCATAGCATTGTGAAGCTTCTTGTATTGTCCACATTTGTGTATCTCTTTCATAAGCACTGGCAATCATATAGCACTCCCGTAGGGTACACTGAAAGCTACTTCACCATCTAAAGATTTATACCTATAAAGAACACCAAACTTATTTCTATTTGCTAGGAATTGCTCAATCCAGTTGCAGAGCTGGTCCAATATTGCTCAAATTTGTTTACTACACACCAATGGAAAAACTCAATTAAATGCTGTCTGGAAGTGAAAGAACCACAGGTACCATCACCAACTTCCTTCAGAATCTTGTAGCAAGCTGTTTTTCGTAAGAACATCCATGGAATTCACCTTCATTCACACAGAGGAGATTTTTCAGTGCGTAGAAAGGTGTTCCATAATTCAGCAACAGCTTGGGCAGATGATAAAGGCTTCTAGCTATGCCCACATTCCTGAGGATCATTCTCAAAAATGAGAATGGCCTTTTCCAGTTGCTTTGAATTCTGTGTCCAGTGAAACACTATAAACCAATGTAGTATCAGCATCTTAAGTGCTATTGAGAGAGAATTGTTCAGAAATTTTCAAAATTGTTTATTTCATAGACAGGTGGCTCCATGCAAATAAACAAAAGTAGCTGTCACTGTCGCACATCTCCATTTCAAAGATTTTATTCAAAAATTCAATTTATGGTGCTTTTTTCAGTTTATTAGACTTAAAATTTATTGGTATGTCTACTGTTCATTTGCCTTATGTCCAATTTTTAAGATAATCTTCTAAACCACACTTCCAGAGAAAGTATGCAGCACGCTATGAACGCCAGCATGACCATTTTACCTGTAATAGAAACCACAGTCAGAAATATTCAGAGAAGCGCGTCTAAGTAAAAAAACATGTCATAAACAAGTCTTCGTTGGCGAGTCCGAATAGCCCATGAAATTCCCACTAAGTAGCTAAGCATTTCAATAAATGTAATCCATTTTAAATGCTGCTCTTCCTATGTGGAAAACATCAGGAGTGTGCATAGAATTGAAATGGAAAAGGCATCTTGCAGACATTACGTAATTTAAGGTGGTTTTAGATAAGTCCCACAGCTTGGTTAAATGTTGTTTTCAACATTTCATTAACATGATGCAGAGAGATTTTTACAACCACTCATCACCTGTAGTTGGCATAGAGTTCTGGTAGCTGCACAAATAGGAATATAAATATGTAGACTTTTGTGGCTGGTGTCCCTCTTTAAAGTACTTTGCGGTATTCTGCCATGTTGTCTTATAAAATACTTCCAGTGCTAAAATAGTAACGTTAGTATTTTTAGCATTTAATAAGATAATGTAGTAGTACACCCTGCAGGATTTTAATGACATAAAAGCTTAACATCTAGCTCACTGTAAAAATAAACTGCCACATCTCGCACACAACTCACCTCATATCATCTCCTATTTGTTGTATTAGCTGTAAACTCTTCATTGTGATTGGCACTTTTGGTTTGATATGAATAGTGTCATTGAATACTGTCAGACTCTTTGTTAAATATCTTGCATTTTTCCACATTTAAAGAGAACTGCCTCTAAATGTGCATGAAAATATGGTACAAGTAAGTTTTCATTTGTCGAGAACAGATAGTCGTCATGCTAGTCATCATGCTAGTCATCATATGTCTGCATGCTACTGACCATATCACATACATTGTTCTTGTGTATTGGAGACATTACGAAAAAGCTATTTTCTCTTTTGTGTGCAACATTATATTTATTTTTCTTTCCAACACTCAAAGCCTCGGAGTGGTGAGTGATTGATTGCACCCGATTGTAGTAGGCTTTGATATTTCTGACAAACAAATTATTCTGCGACTGTAATAAGTTTATCCTCTTCATGAAAATGATTTTTATTCTGTGCAGTAAATAATAAGTCAGTTAATACATTCTTTATCCTTTTAGTGTAAATATCTGCAAAGAAGTGGCAGACGGTGTGAGGGTTTATTTTGACTTCATGTTGAGTGGCTTGCTGTTGTACAATGAAGAGAGAGAACAGTACGAGCAAAGTCGTGATATGACTATCACAAAAGAACCAAAGTCAAGGTAAATTATACAAAGCTTAGAGCTAGTGCACCTGGATAATAAAACTGTCAATTTTAACATCTAATATAACTCATTTTTATGTACTATAGCACTTAAATTTTTAAACTCGGATGTATTTCCAGTAACGCTGGAGAAGTGTCATGACATGATTGTAGAGTATGGAAAAAATACTTAGGTCATTGCCTTTACTTAAATGCTTTTTGGTGCCTAATAACACCGAAGGATATAAAATGCAGGTCAGAATTAATTGTGTATCCATACGGCTGTGGTCTACAGTGGTCCTAATTGTGGGTGCTTCTCCAAGGAGATTAGACTTCAGTATACATCCAAATGGCTCTGGTTTACTAAGATACTAATTATGACCACTTATCCAAGAACTGGAGACTTTCACAGAGAATGATCTGCTACAGCATGTGAAACTTATCAACATTTATGAAAAAACTGATGTAATATTTTTCCTCCAGTATTGTACTTTAACTTCAAAAATTGTCTGTAGCAGCTAGGGTTTGATGTCAAGATCCTCAGGAGGAAGTCACTGCTGAGCAGTACTTTATACAAGCTTAGCAGCAGCAGCAAAAAAAGTTTGAGCAAGGTTTTACTCATACCATCTCATAACACTTGTACTAAAATTACTACTTGCATAACCCCACCCTCAATAGTGCATGTTCACAGTTATTTCTGCGCTTTATTTGTACAACAAAATTTGACACTTTCCTTGGACCTTGAGCCAGTACAGACCGTTTTTGCCTGTTGCAATCCAGAGCTATGAAACATTGCAGTTCTCAGTAGCACCGTAATAGGCATTTCGAATGCAGTGTTGATTCCTTTGTGCTGCTTGCTCTGCAAGGAGAAGGCAGTGCTTGTTCACCCCACAGCAGCCCATATGTTGGGGACAATTGTTAACTTCTGCTGACAGCATTCCCATCCCTGCAAAAAGTGCCAAGTTATTTTATGTCTGTAGACTTGTTACTCTCTTTGCTATTTATCAACAGCTTAACAGCACTGTGTAAATGTTAAGTGTAAAATTGAAGTAAAACTGATCATTATTTCTGTGGGATGTATTCTTTAGTGTCGTGTTTGTCTTGCAGGCTAAATGATTCATCTCCAAACAAAAAAGAAGCAAACAAGAGATTCCAGCAACCAGATTGTAACTTATCCTGTGAACAAAGGACATGCCAAGAGGATGCAGTTACGTTTGATGGCAGAATGGGTTGGTATTAGATTATTTATTCTAGTGTTTTATTCAAGCAAACATTCGTCTTAATTGCTAAGTTATCATTTATATTACTTGCTACAAATAATTTATGTTCATAAATTTTGAATTTTTGTGCTCTAGTTTTTGGTAAAATATTACCTACACTTCACCTTTTCAGATAGATTATGAAATGGAAATAAATGAACACACTGTTTGTGTGTGAATTATTTATAAAGAGTTACTGCAATGATTGCTTTCAACCTTATCATTAAAATCCTGAACATTCACAGTACATCAGCAGGTACAGACTTCTATAATTTGAAACTGTAGGATTCACTTACCATATCATTGCCCCATGTCTGCAACACTATATTACTTAAAGTGCCGGTGAAAGTCATGTCACCAAAATTAGATGTTGCGTATCTCCTGTGCAGCCTTAACATTCCGGGTTCAACTGCTTCCCAGGTATAGTAAGAAACATTGTTTGCACTGTAGTTCAGGTGAGATGACAGTTGTATTAGTTCACATTTAGGCCGTCAGTTGTGAATCTCCTAGGCTCAAGCAAACTAACTTGAGCACAACCACTCCGGGGTTTGACACATAGCTTTCAAATTATACATTAGAGAAAAAGCATAGATTTTTCAATGGCATGTAATTTATTATTTCATGCTGAAGTTCTTTTCACTTTTCTGTTCCTGAAGTGTAAAACAGTTTCCATTCTGTATACACATTCTGCGGTGTTGTATTTCATCAAACTGAATTGAACTTTAAATATAGAAAATTTGTGACACTTCAGTCACATATTTTTAAATATTTCTTTGTTGGTAACAGCTGTGACAATGCAGTAGAAACATAACCTTTTTTCACACTTACAAGCAATTATTATTTTGCTACTTTCTTTTTTAAGTAAGGGAACATAAATCAAACTGTAAACATTATTGCAGACTGTGTCACAGAAATCTGATAGTAAATATATCTCTGTAATAATTTAATTTGTACCAGAATCAAGTGGTCAAATTTTACATGGAAGCTGAAATGCTGTTGATACTAAATCAATTTCACTCTATATGGTATTGACATTGCTCGAACAATCACGTGACATTTGACCATGTGACTTTAGACTCATGTGGCACTAGTGCAAGGGATATGTGAGAAACAACAAACTAGCCACAACAACAGTCTATCGGTCTGCTCAAAATTTGACAAATGAGTGAAATGCTGTAGGAAATGACATTAATTTCTGTCATCTTACAGGGATGTATTTGAACAGGTTTGCAACAACAGTTCTCATACAAAAATTTCTACTGCTTTTTAAGTAAAGTAACACACAAAAGCAAAAATGCAGTTCTTCAAAAACCATTACTTGATTTTGTTCCTAAGTCAGTATTTCATTTCGGTAAGAGAGACTGTAATAGGTTCCAAATCAGAAATTCAGTTGCTGTTCACATATTAGAATACCGGTTAAAAATGTTACCAGCATTTAATCACTTTAGAACAAGACGGTACATTCAGCTGAAACAAGAAAGAAAAGTAACCCAGATTTAAAAGTCTAACAAATGAAATAAATAATATTAAACTGATTATAATTTGTCTTTGTGAGAATAAATTAGTGGCAAGATCTGTCGTGGAGTTGACATCACTAGATCGCAGGATGAACTTAAGTTTGAGAATTGGTCTGAATCATGAATTCAATCTTTTGTTTATGCATTAGTTGCTGTTGTTATGTATGACCTGCACCCTAGAAGACACTACAGAGTGTATTTCACAGTTGCTCAAGCATAGCACTACATACGGAATGGTTGAAGGGGATATCTTTACACTAGCTAGGCTGAGAACTGGAAATGGTGAGCAGTCAGCAAATTTTGTTGTGCTGCCAACCATGGAAATACATACTGCATACTTAAGCTTTTTATATCAACAGTTACTACAAAAAAATCCATTTATAATCGAAATTGACTTGACTTTATAATTGGACTATAAAATTGCAGATGATGGTAAGTAAAGGGGTTATGTCACCTGCTTGTTCTATGCAAAGTCAGTGAGAGAGCGGCGAGCAGACATATTTGGAATTAAGACATTGTAATATTTCGATGTCAGTGTAGAAGAAAAATCTGCTGTGCATTTGGAAAAAACAAGTGTTCTCAGGCCCCACCATAACCACAACCTCAAAAGTTACAACATATCTTGCAGAAACAACCAATATTTGTGACAACAAGGATATAAATTTTATAGCTGTGCTATTAGAAATATGATGATGATTAAAGCTAGTGTCACCACAGATGAAAGGCTTTGTAAGCAAAAAGATTGTGAACATAAAAATTAATTTAAACCATTTCTTTTTGTTTATTTTATTTCTCTTTGTGTTACTAAAATGAAGATATCAAGAAATGGCTTAAGTTATAAGTTATGAATAGGTATAATGTTGGCAGATGGTTTGTCAGTAAACCACTTTGTGATTTTGACTAGTGAGAATATGTTAAAAAAAAAATTTTTTTATCAAGGAGCTTCTTGTAAAGAAAGAAGGGGGAAAAAAGAGGGGGTTTTAATTCAGGGTTGTCTTATACTTGGATAAACAAGGTAACTGATAACAGCAGTATGCAGAGCGAACATACTTTGTTAACTAACAGTCTCCCTTCTTTTAACATTTGAGTGTATTTAGTCCATTCAGTTGCACGTACTTTTCTACAAACTTACATATTTTCTTCTTCTTCTTCTTCTTCTTCTTCTTCTTCTTCTCGCCAGGTAAAGGACCACTCTATTATAATAGTGCTTCCTCCACCCCCATTTTCTACTTGGACCACCACTCTTACTTGCTTAGTCCACATTTTAGTAGTTTTTGGGTGTGCCTTCATTTTTGGATATTCTCCTGCATTATTGCCACATCTTCCAGGTCTTTTTCTATGTCTGTTAACCTTTCCTCTTTGATTTTCTTGTTGAGGAAGTCCTGGAGGACCTGATTGCTCAGTTTTTTCAGGACTCATATGAACAATGTGATCATATAAAACGGTGCCTGTTTTTTCATGTGTGTAGGCTTGATATGTTTATAATCTTCTGATATCACTATGTTCTTTGATGGAACCTAGAATTTCTCTCTTATTGTCTAATTTCTCTGTCATATCTTTTCTGCTCATAGCAAGGCATTCTGTAGTGTTAGGTCCTCCGGTCGTATTACTGTGCAGTAATATTGCATCTTGGTGTTAATGGATGTTGATTGTTTTTCTTGTCGATGTGTTGCGTTAAGTATGTTGTTCCCATTTTTCTGTTCGGTCATTCAGAGACTTCTGTGGAGGTGTTGAAATCTATCCATTCTTGTAGGTATTTCAAATTTCCTCTTTTTCTAGCCTTAAATTTCTGGGTGTTGACTTCAATGTTTTTTGTACATTACATTTTCTTGGGTGAGAGCCTTTGCCACTTGTCTTCAGTACATTGACTTGTTCTGCAGACATGACTGACCAGAAACAAAAGTGAGATATCATCAAAGACTAGGCAGTCACGTGTCAAATTAATGTTTCAGTGGCCAAACCTGTGACACCATTTTCAACATTCTTCTCCACTATTTATGGATGACTTTCTCAAGTGCACAGTTGACACATAAAAACAAGTCCATATCAATGCCTTAATCCCGAACTGATTTCAGCAGCATCTGAAATCCCTCCCATGTACTTCACATTTGAGGTGGTACCTTTAAGAGTCAGTTAGACAATGCACCTTATTTTGTTGCCTAAACCAAATTCTAACCAAATTTCAAGAAGAGTTGTTCAGTCAGTTCAGCTGTTAATTTTTTTGAAATCTATGAAACATGAAGTTAGCTCTGTTAACCAGATGTTGTGGATTGTTTCAGGTAGTTTACCAGTTGCCTTGTTTCCACTTTTTTTACACATTTTGGCAGTCATTGAGACTTCCTCTGATGCCATGTTGTTTTTAGTAAATGTATGATCTAATCTCTTCTGTTGTGAGAAATTGTAAAGTAGAATAGATGGATATGCTGTTTTCGAACTGGTAACTGAATTTTGGAACCTCACACATGAAGAGGAATATGAAATAATTCCACAGGATACGACATTTATCCTTACTACTGTAGGCAGCTTTATTATCAAAGCACTTGATGTGTATACTTGGGGACTGTACTGGGACACACGCACTGCCCTCCAATGTGTGTGTGTGTGTGTGTGTGTGTGTGTGTGTGTGTGTGTGCGCGCGCGCATGTGTGCGTGTGCATACCTGTCCTTTTTTCCCCCTAAGGTAAGTCTTTCCGCTTCCGGGATTGGAATGACTCCTTACCCTCCAATATTTAAACAATTAAATATTATGAGTTCAGATTAACCAATACGGAGATAGGAAATTACGGGAACAACTGAAGTAGTGCATCGCTTCACAGCAATTTGCATTATTGTAACACTTGATAACAGACCAAGAAAATGTAACGTGTTACACTTGACAGATAATAGCACTAGAACAATAATAAACACCTGATTCGGTTTTCTGCACTTCAGTTGAAGCTCAACAGGGGAACACACTTTAAGTTCTCCCAGAAACATAAATATGCGCGTCAGTGCATTAAAGAACTGGTTGTGAAACAGTCACTTATAACGTCAAGGCAGGCACATTCCATGTAAAGAGAAAATAATTAGCAAGTTTACACATTGGCTAGAACATTAAAATGAATAACAGGAAAGTGCACCATCCACAACACCTTACGGCGACAGTTAACCTCCAATAAGTTCCTTTCTTTACAATATGACATAAAGTACAGCTCAATAGTGATAAAAAAAATTAGATTGCACATATAGTTATAATAGAGGGAAACATTCCACGTAGGAAATATATATCTAAAAATTGTGTGTATGTTTGTGTGTCTGTCGACCTGCCAGCACTTTCATTTGGTTTATATATATATGTAAAAACCAAATGAAAGTGCTGGCAGGTCGACAGACACAGGGAAACATTCCACGTAGGAAAAATATATCTAAAAACAAAGATGATGTGACTTACCAAATGAAAGTGCTGGCAGGTCGACATATACACAAAATTCAAGCTTTCGCAACAAACTGTTGCCTCATCAGGAAAGAGGGAAGGAGAGGGAAAGACGAAAGGATGTGGGTTTTAAGGGAGAGGGTAAGGAGTCATTCCAATCCCGGGAGCAGAAAGACTTACCTTAGGGGGAAAAAAGGACGCACACACACACACACACACACACACACACACACACACACACACACACACACATCCATCCACACATATACAGACACAAGCAGACATCAAACGAAAGCGCTGGCATGTCGATACACACACAAACATACACTCAAAATTCAAGCTTTCGCAACCAACGGTTGCTTCGTCAGGAAAGAGGGAAGGAGTGGGAAAGACGAAAGGATCTGGGTTTTAAGGGAGAGGGTAAGGAGTCATTCCAATCCCAGGAGCGGAAAGACTGACCTCGGGGGGATAACAGGACAGGTATACACTTGCGTGCGTGCGTGTGCGCGCACGCGCGCACACGCGCGCGCGCACACACACACACACACACACACACACACACACACACACACACACACACACACACACACACACCCGCGCGCGCGCGCACACACACACACACACACACACAAGCAGACATTTGTAAAGGCAAAGAGTTTGGGCAGAGATGTCATCTATGCCCAAACTCTTTGCATTTACAAATGTCTGCATGTGTGTGTGTGTGTCTGCGTGTGTGTGTGTGTGTGTGTGTGTGTGTGTGTGTGTGTGTGTGGGAGGGTGGGTGGGCGCGCGCGAGTGTATACCTGTCCTTTTTTTCCCCCTAAGGTAAGTCTTTCCGCTCCTGGGATTGGAATGACTCCTTACCCTCTCCCTTAAAACCCACATCCTTTTGTCTTTCCCTCTCCTTCCCTTTTTCCTGGCGAAGCAACCGTTGGTTGCGAAAGCTTGAATTTTGTGTGTATGTTTGTGTTTGTTTGTGTGTCTGTCGACCTGCCAGCGCTTTCGTTTGGTAAGTCACACATTTTTTTTTTTTTAATATATTTTTCCCACGTGGAAAATATATATAATCAATTTCCAATTTGTTTTTCCACCAGTTTTGAATTGTTTAGTAAATTGGAAATTGGCAAATTTATACTCAAAGGAGCTGCATCCCGTATAAACACCCCAAAAATGGCAACTTAGTGGCTACCTAGAGTAACAAATTAAGAATAGCATACTTACAGATTAACTAGAATAATGGAATAAATAACGCATGCACGGCCTCTGACGGCCGACAAACTGTGTTGGGCTGTTGAGCAGTGATTAATTTAAAATAGCCACAACATACGCTAGCCATGTTAGCGGCATATTTAAAGACAAGCGTCGAGCAAGGACCCTGGTCAGAAGGTAATCAAAACTAGCAGGAGTCCCTTACACAGCAGACATGCCAACACATCCGTTCGTACCCCAGAATCAACTAGTGTAACATAAATCATTGACACATTTCAGATAAAATTTTAAAACAACATACTTAAATACCTTTGTTTACCACAAGCCGTAATTAATTAACAGGTTAGGCTCTGTTATTGAAGCCAAGTAAATGAGGTCGCAAGTTAAGGTTTACAATTCTACCTTGCCATTTAACACACATCGTGATGAGGAAAAGGAAGAATCCAGCTAATTAATTGAAAGTCACTACTTGGATCCAGTATTTGACGATGTGCTCAAAATCAACAGACAAGGTGAGAGTCAAGCTTACACTCACAAACAGCACACGCAGAACATGAGCATAAGGTGCACGTTAAATAAACTGCTCCTTGTTTAGTCATTTACACACCGATGAACAAATAAACTTCGCCAAATTACTGTAGATGCTGGAATGCCCAGTTGCTTGCAAATAACGCAAAATAATGGTCAAAACATCTTACTTTAAGTCTGACGACATCTGAAGGGTAGGAGTTTCAATGGACAACCAGGCCTCATCCCCTTTGATCCATCTGTGACCAAGACAGTAACATTGGCTGCTATCACAACCTTAACAATGCATCACACGTGACACGAGTCACGCAAAACATAAACAAAATGGCATGGCCTCCTGTACACTCCCAGACATCCGAATTAAGAGTTCCTCCTCCAGACCGACGCTCCCTTGCAAACACGGCAGGCAGCTGGCCGCAGCAGCGCCACAGTGCCCTAGGGTAAGGAAACAACAGAGCACGAAGCGGGAATTTCAAAAGGAACGTGCTACAGACAGGGAGGAAACACAGAGAGCCAACCATGACATTTTGTCACGGTTCATGTACTTCCTGAAATTTCATGTAGAAGTCCTGTTGAAGTCTCATATGTTGTTTTTGTTCTTGAAATCTACTTGAGTCTGTAACAATGAATAATTTTGGCAGCATGTTTCATGTTCAAAAATTTCATCCAGATACCTTGGTTCTTCAGTGAATTTCATTTCTGCCTTACAATCTGCGGTTGTCTCGAAACATCACAACATTCACAGGCTCACCACGAATGTTAAGTCATTTTTGTAATGAGGCTTTTCTTTTATCTACATTGGCTAGTGATTCTTGCAGTTGCTTCCAGTTGGTTGGCCTCAGATACTGTGTGAAACTGTTGATTACCTCTCTAGGCCCTCCTAGTGTTCATTGAAAGAAGCTTAATTTTGATATTGGTGAAATAGTGATGCTGGCCAAGATTTTAATTTTTTGTGACTTTCATGCCCTGGATCTCCTTATTTGCTTTCTTTTAGTGATGTGTTCTATTTAGAACTCATGAAGTGTGGTGTTTTAAATCCAAGTAGTAGTATATTTTTTTTTTTTTTTTTTTTAGAAGGCAGCTGATTTAAAGATAAGACAGAATGCCTTGGAAATTTTCACAAGTCTCTTCACATTTCAGTTTCTGTGGTGAGTGGGATAGTGTCACACATTTTGTGGGATTCAATTTTTAACATGCATTACAATCCCTAACAAGCTTGATTATATATTTCTCTGGAATATTATAGATGATGTATCTCAGTCCCTTTCTGCATTCACCATTTGGGTCTTGTTTGTTTGGATGAATGAATAAGATCCTTATCATTGTAAATGTTCATATTCCAAAGGTAAGGTTGACTCTGTTGTCAGTGGAGGAAAAGTTGGTGATTTAATCTAGAAACCTTTAGTTGACAATAAACCTTTACCGAGGTGAAGGGTACTTCCCATTACACACTTGCCAAGTTTGCATTCAAGCATCTTGTAACCCTGAGACTGGAAGCTACATTCAGCGGTAATCTTTGTTTTTTAATTGCTTCTATTAAGTCGATGTTGAGAAAATGTGTTATTGGGGTGTTGAAGTTGTCTGGTTTTATGAGCAAGTTTACATTGATGTTTTCAAAGAAATTCCATTCCCTGCGGTGGATCGTGTATCTAGGCGTGTCCAGTACATGAAAGCATATTGGTGCAGCAGCTACAGAACCGGAAAGCCTGCACATGTCGGCTGCAATGATGAATTGGTTGTCACCAGGGGTGGTAGCATCTGCTGAACTTTCCTCCATGCAATTAGCAATTAAAATAATGTTGACTTGGTAAGTGATGTTTCACAATGTGTTAAGTACTGCTAAAATCAGCTTTAATATTTCCAGCACTGTTCAGTTTCCGTGCCGAGCTTCCTGCTTGTTACTCAGCCCTCCATTGGGTTTCTTGGCTTAACAAGAGCATCTCTTGTAGGTTACATCCTTCGTTGGGAAAAAAGAGGCTACTGTGGTTCTCTTTCTGAAACCAACATGTGAATGTTGCCGATGGCCAACAATGATACATTACACTCCCATTTGCCAAGAGTCACTGTGAGCCCTCCCAGATAGATTCACGGGCCAATATTCTTTTGAGGAGTTGGTGTGTTGTGATCTTCAGTCTAAGATTTGTACCATGCATATATACACACTAGTCTATACATTGTATAACTATTGCGAGCTACATCCACATGAATATATTGTATTTGATCCTAAGCCTCATCTAACACCACCAACCAACCCCCCCCCCCCCCCCCCCCCCCTCCATCCGTCTAGTATCAGCAAGTTAGAGAGCCACCTTCTGAACTGAGAAAAGTATTACAAAAATTTTTACAGTTCAATAACTGTTACTTGTTATAAAGAAGAAATTCTAATACACATATCAAACTGAAGTGCCAAAGAAACTGGCATGCGTATTCAAATACAGAGGTAAGTAAACAGGCAGAATATGGTGCTGGGGTTCAGCAACACCTGTATAAGACAAGTGTCTGACGCATTTGTTAGACCAGTTACTGCTGCTACAGTGGCAGGCTATCAAGATTTAAGTGAGTTTGAATGTCATGTTATAGTTCGTGCACAAGCAATGGGACACAGCATCTCTGAGGTAGTGATGACGTGGGAATTTTCCTGTACCACCATTTTATGAGTGTACCGTGAATATCAGGAATCCGGTAAAATATCAAATCTCCAACATCGCTGCGGCTGGAAAAAGATCTTGCAAGAATGGGACCAACGACGACTGAAGAGAATCGTTCAATGTGACAGAAGTCAACCCTTCTGCAAATCACTGTAGATTTCAGTGCTGGGCCATCAACAACTGTCAGCATGCAAACCAATTGACAAAACAACAACATGGGATGGGCTTTTTGAGCTGAAGGCCCACTCTTATACCCTTGATGATTGCACGACACATAGCTTTACGTCTCGCCGGGGCCTGTCTACACCGACATTGGACTATTGATGACTGGAAATATTTTGCCTTGTTGGATGAGTCATGTTTCAAATTGTATCGGACTGACATGTACGGGTATGGAGACAATCTCATGAATCCATGGATCCTGCCTGTCAACAGGGGACTGTTGAAGCTGGCCTGTAATGGTGTGGGGCATGTACAGTTGGAGTGATATGGGACCCTGATACATCTAATAGGACTCTGACAGGTGACATGTACATAAGCGTCTTGTCTGGTCACCTGCATCCAAGACAATGCAACACCCCATACGTCCACAATTGCTACAAAGTGGCTCCAGGAACACTCTTCTGAGTTTAAATACTTCTGCTGGCCACCAAACTCCCCAGACGTGAACATTATTGAGTATATGTGGGGTGCCTTCAAACTTGTGTTCAGAAGAGATCTCCACCTCCTCGTACCCTTATGGATTTATGGACAGCCCTGCAGGATTCCTGGTGTCTGTTCCGTTCAGCACTATTTCAGACATTAGTTGCGTCCGTGTTGTGTTGTGGCACTTCTGCATGCTCGCCGGGGCCCCTACACAATATTAGGCTAGTGTACCAGTTTCTTTGGTCTTCAGTGTACATACCATGTACATACATAGGCCATTGTGCCACTTTTTGTAGGCCATGGTCATTCAGTCATGGACATACATAAGGGACAACTGTAATACACATAAAAATGGTCATGGAAATTTAGTGTAAAAAATACAAAATACCAGGTGATCAAAAAAGTCAGTATAAATTTGAAAACTTAATAAACCACGGAATAATGTAGATAGAGAGGTAAAAATTGACACACATGCTTGTAATGGCATGGGGTTTTATTAGAACCAAAAAATAAACAAAGTTCACAAAATGTCTGAAAGATGGCGCTGGACAGCAAAACATCAGTGACTGCGCATGACATTCGTGTATAAAAGGAGCTGTAATGAGAGAGAGAATCAGATGCGCCAGCAGTCGCAGCCTGTTGACGTTACCTTAAAAGGCGTTTTTAGTGAAGCTGTATTATCAGAATGGGGAATGTGCTAGTTCAGCGTTACGATCCTATTCCCATAGAAAGGGGATTCGAACGGGTAAAGGTCCGTTGACAAATGCAGCTGTGGCGAGAATGATTTCGAACTTCGAAGCAATGGGTTGTTTAGACAATAGACCCTGTAGTGGCTGACCGAGCGCAAGATGTAATGCTGCTGAGACAGTTCAGGAAGAAATGGAGACTGTATCGGGTTCGTCTATGCACGGGGAAATCGGCACTTGTGTAGTCGCACATCGCACCAGCATTCCATACACTACTGTTTGGTTGGCACTTAGGTGTACCCTCTGATGCTATCCGTACAAAATCTGTCTGAATCATGAACTGTTAACTGACAATTTAGTGAAGCGGCAGGCATTTGCGGTGTGGGCGTTTCAAAAGATGGCGGAAGATGACGATTGGTTGACTAACGTGTTGTGGACTGACGAAGCTCATTTCACACTCCGAGGGTCTGTCAATGCCCACAACTGCAGAATTTGGGTTACCGAAAATCTTAGAACTGTCGTGGAAACTCCATTGCATGACGAGAAAGTCACGGTATGGGTTGGATTTACTACATCTACCGTTATCGGGCCTTTTTTTCTTCGAGAAAATGCGTGATTCTGGTTTTGTAACTATTACTGTGACGGGTGAGAGGTACGCTGATATGTTACAGAATCGCATCATCCCCAGCCTGGCTGATAAACACTTGGTGGAACCTACAATGTTTATGCAGGATGGTGCTCCACCCCATATTGCTAGATGCGTGAAAGATCTCTTGTGCGCGTCGTTTGGTGATGATCGTGTGCTCAGCTGCCACTTTCATCATGCTTGGCCTCCCAGGTCCCCAGACCTCAGTCCATGCGATTATTGGCTTTGGGGTTACCTGAAGTCGCAAGTGTATCGTGATCGACCGACATCTCTAGGGATGCTGAAAGACTACATCCAACGCCAATGCCTCACCATAACTCCGGACATGCTTTACAGTGCTGTTCTCAACATTATTCCTCGACTACAGCCATTGTTGAGGAATGATGGTGGACATATTGAGCATTTCCTGTAAAGAACAATATCTTTGCTTTGTCTTACTTTGTGCTATTCTGATCAGATGAAGAGCCATCTGTCGGGCATTTTTTGAACTTTTGTATTTTTTGGTTCTAATAAAACCCCATGTCATTCCAAGCATGTGTGTCAATTTGTACCTCTCTGTCTACATTATTCTGTGATTTATTCAGTTTTCAAATTTATACTGACGTTTTGATCACCTGGTATAACATTTCAAGGTGAATGTAAGTCATTGATGAAGACATTCCAGTGTAACTTTATATGTTATGCAACAGAACCATGATTATGCCAAACACACACAAAGTTTCAGATCCAATAAATTTTGCTCGTATCCATGTTGATAGCTGAAAGCAGACTGCCGGGCAGCATTCAAACTGACTATGTAGTGTTTTGCATGGTAACTTAGAAACATAATAAATAAATATTTCCATTGTATTGAATCATATGCAAAAGAATGATCATGATGTACAAGTAAAACTTTTACAGCTGTGAGAAAGGTCTACAGAGTTCTTTATATTAAAAGATAGCAAGAGGCACTACTAATCGGCTACAACAGGCATACAGTTTGAAAATACATGTTACTCAGAACATTTGTGACGTTCACCTGCTATATTTCTGCGTTGATTGCCCTTGGTGTCGATGTACTGCGTTGTTGCACTGGCTGAAAAATGGCGGGGTTGGAAGTTCAACAATAACTACTTAAAATGATGTAGCCGACTGGTGCACATTTGCGTTTCACAGTTCTTTACTTTCACTATTCACAACCCCCCAATAATACACAGTTATATGACCAGTGAACTGTTGTTTAACTTTCGATAAATCTCACAAATAGGTTGCAGGCAAACATCCACATACTGCTACAATAGTTTACTGTTGAACATCTGCCAGCAGTAAAAGCTTAACCACACATTTCACAATCTTTCAGATAAGTTGAACAGACTCTGTCATTATTTTAACACATGGCCTAATTGTGTTACACTTATTTCACAGATGAGTTGACGCATTGTTGTTGTTCTAACCAACACAGGTTTCTTGTCTGAAACTTGGCTGTGGACTGACTTTCTCAGAACCAAAAATCGGGCCCTTATATATCATCACAATAATAGGCCCTTAAACTACACATTGTTCAATGTTTAATTTACAGAAATTGTAATTAAAACTTAACTCGTTAAATTAACTGCATTCATCGAAAAATTGCGTCTTTTTAACAGTTACTTCTACTACAAGGGTTAACCCATATTATTTGTTTGAATCATGAAATTAACAGATATAGTTACGCAAACAATACTTTTGGCAAAACTGGAAATCACTTTCGAATTAATTAGGAGCTGGCGTTGCTAACATGTTTTCGAATAGAGCCAAATAGGTCCTTTAAGAATACTATTAATTGTTCTTCCAAATGTTTACAATTAGTACAGAATTTACATTTGTTTATAAGATCTAGTGCTATATCCTTGAAAACTGATGGGCAACATTTCTCTTTTCTGGAAATGCAGGTTACACTCATGTATGTTAAAGGTAATTAGTCAGAAATGAAAAAATGAATTTTAACGAGGCAGATGGCAAAACAAGAGGGGGTAGTAAAAATATCCCAGCTTGCTTCGTCACATCAGCCCCTCATTGGATTGACCAGGTAGATATTGCAAATAGCTGACCGGGCGATTCAGTGTCCACAGGTGACCGAAGGCAGTGGATTTAACAATCTAGAAAAAAAAATATTGCATACGAAATCTTATCAAAACTACAGCACATAGGTTTTTCAGATTTATAAAATATTTACATACAGTACAATGGCGCAAAATATCCACAAGTTATACTTTTAACAAAAATTATGCGTCGACATCATAAGTGATTCCTTTTTGGGTAAACAAGGATTACATTCAAAGATACATATCATTTTATACAAGTTATATCTTGCTCATAAAAAAATCATCATTGGTTGCAAAAAGTTACATTACACTGCATTGCAGAAAATTTCAATTGCTCAATGTTCAGTATTTTTCACAAGTACTTCCACACTTTCAATGAGTGCTTACACATTTTCTCATCAAGTTGTCCATGCCTTCAACAGGTACGAGTGGCAGTTACTAAGGAAATGCACTGCTGTCATTTCCCTTGGAGTTGGTTCTCTTCCACACAGTACAAGAAGAAATTAGACAAAATACCCTACTTTAGTACACTTACTTTTACTTCTAACTTAAGTATAAGAGAAAAAAAGTTTCACACTAAAAATGGTAGTCATTACTTCATAAATAGATACTTTATACAGTTTTCGTAACATCACAATAATTAACCCTAAAATTGAGTATAATATGAAATGTGTGGACTAGTAAACATTTAAAATCAAGCGCACATTACACTACAAAACATTACACTAAGTCATAACTCTGTCAAACTGGTTAAACTTGAAAGACTTTTGTTTCTTTCCCACTTGCAAAATATCAACCAAGTGTCTAAAATATGTTCATTACCTCTAGTAAAATCTCAAGCTGTGCAGTAACACATACACTCCTGGAAATGGAAAAAAGAACACATTGACACCGGTGTGTCAGACCCACCATACTTGCTCCGGACACTGCGAGAGGGCTGTACAAGCAATGATCACACGCACGGCACAACGGACACACCAGGAACCGCGGTGTTGGCCGTCGAATGGCGCTAGCTGCGCAGCATTTGTGCACCGCCGCCGTCAGTGTCAGCCAGTTTGCCGTGGCATACGAAGCTCCGTCGCAGTCTTTAACACTGGTAGCATGCCGCGACAGTGTGGACGTGAACCGTATGTGCAGTTGACGGACTTTGAGCGAGGGCGTATAGTGGGCATGCGGGAGGTCGGGTGGACGTACCGCCGAATTGCTCAACACGTGGGGCGTGAGGTCTCCACAGTACATCGATGTTGTCGCCAGTGGTCGGCGGAAGGTGCACGTGCCCGTCGACCTGGGACCGGACCGCAGCGACGCACGGATGCACGCCAAGACCGTAGGATCCTACGCAGTGCCGTAGGGGACCGCACCGCCACTTCCCAGCAAATTAGGGACACTGTTGCTCCTGGGGTATCGGCGAGGACCATTCGCAACCGTCTCCATGAAGCTGGGCTACGGTCCCGCACACCGTTAGGCCGTCTTCCGCTCACGCCCCAACATCGTGCAGCCCGCCTCCAGTGGTGTCGCGACAGGCGTGAATGGAGGGACGAATGGAGACGTGTCGTCTTCAGCAATGAGAGTCGCTTCTGCCTTGGTGCCAATGATGGTCGTATGCATGTTTGGCGCCGTGCAGGTGAGCGCCACAATCAGGACTGCATACGACCGAGGCACACAGTGCCAACACCCGGCATCATGGTGTGGGGAGCGATCTCCTACACTGGCCGTACACCACTGGTGATCGTCGAGGGGACACTGAATAGTGCACGGTACATCCAAACCGTCATCGAACCCATCGTTCTACCATTCCTAGACCGGCAAGGGAACTTGCTGTTCCAACAGGACAATGCACGTCCGCATGTATCCCGTGCCACCCAACGTGCTCTAGAAGGTGTAAGTCAACTACCCTGGCCAGCAAGATCTCCGGATCTGTCCCCCATTGAGCATGTTTGGGACTGGATGAAGCGTCGTCTCACGCGGTCTGCACGTCCAGCACGAACGCTGGTCCAACTGAGGTGCCAGGTGGAAATGGCATGGCAAGCCGTTCCACAGGAATACATCCAGCATCTCTACGATCGTCTCCATGGGAGAATAGCAGCCTGCATTGCTGCGAAAGGTGGATATACACTGTACTAGTGCCGACATTGTGCATGCTCTGTTGCCTGTGTCTATGTGCCTGTGGTTCTGTCAGTGTGATGTGATGTATCTGACCCCAGGAATGTGTCAATAAAGTTTCCCCTTCCTGGGACAATGAATTCACGGTATTCTTATTTCAGTTTCCAGGAGTGTATTTACTAATCATTATGTCAATGAAAAAAGAAGAGAGTCACCATCACATAACTTAATTACTATTCAAATCAAAATTAATGGGATGGAAGTTGTACCAAAGCATTGCCCCATTTCTCTACTCAACTCTGAGCACTACTCTCATTCAACCAAAAAATTAAATCCTCACAAAATGTTGCCAAATAGTTGACCTGTCAGAATATTCACATCAGTCTACCCTCACAGTTATGAGATAATCTGCAAACTTACTTTTCTTCATCCCAGTATTACCACTTTAAGCTCATAATTCCTCAGAACACAAATAGAAGCTTTCAGATAACCTATAGATCCAATGATGCAGCACTATGTAACTTGTATCTCACTAAATTATTGCTCTTTCTTATAAGCTCTCATTCCCAGCTGCAGTGTCTTGAATTGCACAATATACACAGTATCCAATGTTGCCTAGTTCAAAATTTAGATCTTCAATACAATTACACCACATTTGTTTGTATACAGTCATCCTTTTCATTAATCATGTCTGTCAGCTCCATTATTTTACTTACCTTCTCACTTCGTTAGCTAGTGGAGTGCATTGACAAAAAATATCCCTACTGCCGAGACAGGCTCCCTAACCATTAAGACCCTAACATCATTCATATTTTTTTTTATTTCATTATTGTTTTATTATCTAATAAATATACACCTGCTCTGCTTATCCTGTATAAAATTGATTCTACTGAAAAACACTCCACAGTAACAGATCCTTATGCGAAGGCAAACTTAACTCTCATTACTGACGAGACAAAATAATCACTTTGAAAAACTATTTCACCGTATCCATCAAATTGCTTGAGATTCTAGCCTGAAGGGCAATATACATACAAATCTTGCTTATACATTCCACGCATTACTCCAGGCAACTATGTTTAAAGTTGTAATTCCTTAATCTTAGAAAAGCCTGTACCGTGACACACTTCTATAGGTGGATAGTTAACTCAGTATACTGATGCCTTTAAATGCAAACACTCCTATTATATCACAGTTAATATTAAGACCTGGTAGACAAGATGGTTTTTACCACATATTGCCTCAGCTCCTGCACTAAATTATACTAAATTCACACATGAGCTGATTAGTTCATATGTTAATTATCCTCCGCATATGCTGATGCCTTTAATTTTCAGTTTACCTTACCTCTTTGTTTGACAGGAACTCCTTAACCATGGTACCAATTTACTTTCTTCCATCCTCTTGTGATTCCATTTCTTATAACTAACACAACATAATGTCTGTCTGTGTGTGTGTGTGTGTGTGTGTGTGTGTGTGTGTGTGTGTCCCTTTTCCCCCCTAAGATAAGTCTTTCCGCTCCCGGGATTGGAATGACTCCTTACCCTCTCCCTTAAAATCCACATCCTTCTGTCTTTTCCTCTCCATCCCTCTTTCCTGACGAAGCAACTGTGGGTTGTGAAAGCTTGAATTTTGTGTTTGTGTTTGTTAGTGTCTCTATCAACATACCAATGCTTTCGTTTGGTAAGTTAAATCATCTTTGTTTTTAGATATAACACAACATAAAATATATATAACACTGAAGAAGACTTTTCTAAAATATTCCTATTCTAAAGTATCCTACTGTACAAAATCACATGAAAGTCAAAGTAGAATGTCTCTAATTCACTTATAAACTACAGATAGGATAGGAGAAGAGTTTGACTGCCTCAGGAAACATGAAAAATGAGACAGACAGCTGGGGTAAGCATTAACGCTACATAATGAATCCAACACAGAATGTTGAACCCCCTACTTGCTTGTAGGTCTTACTTGTGGTTCAATGCACAATATAGTAAGTTCCTCCTCTCCTTTTATGGGATAAACATTGCTACCCACACCATCATTCAACATCTCAGAAGAATTGGAATTTTCACTTGTCTTACTGCTATCATTCACATTACCCTTACCTATGATTACATCACATTTGTATACAAGTGGCTCTTCATCACTACCAGCTCTAGTGGGAGCCAAAACTGGAGCATTATCTAGTTTAAATGGTTTGATCCCGAATTAAAATCATCTCCTCCATTTCTTTTACTTGAATTTCTCCTACCATTTCTGTGCCCATTCTGGCTATCCTCCACCCAACCATTCCTTGAATTTCTACTGTTCATTAGTCCTGTTCATCCTATTTGCCTTAAATTCTCTCCCTGATTGATTATTGTCATAAAAATTCCTCCTACGATCTTCTGCTTAGGGCTTCACCCTCTCCACTTTATCAACATAATTCGAGAAATCACTAATATTATCCCTAGGGGTAATTATCTAACTTTCTGAGGCAACTTAGTTTCTGAACCCATAATTATTGATTCACTTCCTAGATCCTTGTCCAAATATTTCAGTTTGTTTATCCAAAGCTGACAGAAACCATTCCAGTACCCTTCCTAGCGTCAAATCTCTCTCCTCCCCAAAATTCACTCAAAATTCTCTGTTGCTTGTCTTTCGACCAATATTCATCTAAAAATGATTTTCTCAAAACTTTGCCACAAAGTACAACTATCAGCTACCTGCACTGCCCATCCATAAGCATCCCCTTTCAAAAAACCTCTCACAAATGACTTTTCTCTTTGTCTTTCCATGTTTCAGGCAAATCATTAAATTCTCCATTGAAATCCAGTGGATGCACTTCCCCATATGGTTAAAAATTATTAAATTTCTTACAACTAACAAATGAAGGACTGGTTGGAACACTACATACTCTATTTTTTAGATTTTGCACCTCTTCTATCTTTTCTCCATTTCAGCCAATTTTGAATATTTCCTTTTACCAGTTTTTCCTCTACCATTACTGCACACTTTGTTTCCACATCCATTTCTAAATCCTTTTTAATCTGATCAGTTTGGTTCTCAAGTTTAACCCTGTTTTCAGCACAAAATTTCCTGGCAGCCTTGACTTCATCCTTATACTGTTTTTCGGAAGCCTCCACCCTCCTATTACTGTCATCACAAAGCTTGTGTGTCTCTTCTACACACTTACTACTCATCAGTGTTAAAGATTAGAACTGACTACCTTACTCTCCTTTTTAATTTCTTTCTTCAGTTCATCCTTTAAGTTAACGATATCAGTTCTAATGCTATCTGTTTTCTTGTCCACCCTGCTGATGTCTTTTTTTCATACTACTAATGTCTTCTTTCATACTATTTTCCACCCTACGAATGTCTTCTTCTGTACACATACTACTCAAACTTTTCGTAATTTGCCTTAACATCGCTTCCACTTTTCTGTCTGCCATAAACTTTTGCCCTTGTTGATTTTCGCTACTATATTCCTCCTCCTTAACCTTAACGATCTCATCCACTTCAGTACTGTTTTCGTCCATTTCGCTCACATCACCACACAATGTAGATGACACTTTAAGCATTTCATCTACAATAGGACTTTCGTCCCCATCGTTCAAAGCTACATTCATGTCTGATTTATAACCACCATGGTCTACAGAACCAGTCTCCTGTTGTCCCTTGTCTCCCATTACACTGTCTTGTTCGTTAAGGCCACTCATTATGTACCACTTAATATAAAACAGCTTTTGCTATGAATTACTTTGTTTTTAATCACTCGTTTGCTGCTGCAGCAGTTGTCATCCCGATCTTATCGTCTGCATGGCAGCTGCAAGTTGTAATTCTCTCAGCGAGGCATCTTGTTTATCCCAGTCAGCTGTGCTGATTGGGTGCACCTGTACTCAGTGGCTGCTTCCATAGAACGTGTTCGCTGATTGACTGCTGTCCTACTGTGGCCATGGAACCCATGCACTGATAGGCTGTTGCGTCTCCTTTGTTAAAACTGTACTGTAAACCACTCGTGAGTTCACTGTCAAAGTTTGTGAGTCGTAGTTTATTGTGCCCACATAAAATAGTGCTCACCTGGGGCACTGTATGTGACATTTGCCTGCTTTGTTTCTTCGTTGATTGTCTTTGGTGTTGATGTATTGTGTTGCTACACTGGCTAAAAAATAGGGGGTTGGAAGTTCAATAATGACTACTTTAAATGATGTATGTAGCTGACTGGTGCACATTTGTGTTTCACAGTTCTTTACTTTCACTGTTCACAACCCCCCCCCCCCCCCCCCTCCAGTAATACACAGTTATATGGCCAGTACACTATTGTTTAACTTTCGATAAGCCTCATTAATAGGTTACAGGCAAACATCCACATACTGCTACAATAGTTTACTGTTGAACATCTACCAGCAGTAAAAGCCTCAACACACATTTCACAATCTTTCAAATAAATTGAACAGATAGTGTCATTATTTTAACACATGGCCTAATTGTGTTAGACTTATTTCACAGTTAAGTTGATGCATTGTTGTTGTTCTAACCAACACAGATTTCTTGTCTGAAACTCTGCTGTGGACTGTCTGTCTCGGGACCAAAATTTGGGCCCTTATATATCATCACAATAAGAGGCCCTGAAACTACACATTGTTCGAAGTTAAATTTACAGAAATTACAATTAAAACTTAACTCATTAAATTAATTGCATACATTGAAAAATGGCGTCTTTTTAATAGTTACTATTACTACAAGGGTTAAGCCGTATTATTTGTTTAAATCATGAAATTAACAATGATAGTTATACTAATAATATTTTTGATGAAACTAGAAATTACTTTGGAGTTAATTAAGAGCAGGCTTTGCTAACACGTTTTCGAGTAGAGCCAAATAGATCCTTTAAGAATGCTATTAATTGTTCTTCCAAATGTTTACAATTAGTACTACAGAATTTATATTTGTTTATAAGTCAAAAATAGAATTTAAGTTGCAAAACAATTACTTATTTCACCCTATAACAAAATATTCTAACTAGTAATATTCAAAATAAATTAGAAAATCAATTTCATACTTAAAACCAAGCACAAAATTAGACCCGGTGCTATAGTCTTTAAAACTGAGGGTCAGCTTTTCTCTTTTATGGAAATGCAGATTATACTCACATATGTTAATGGTAATTAGTCAGAAATGAAAAAATGAATTTTGAGGTGGCAGATGGCAAAACAAAAGGGGGAAGTAAAAATATCCTAGCTTTCTTCATCACATATTGTACAAACATGTGAGATATTTGACAAATATTAATAAAAGATTAATGAATAATTAATCAGAAAGCTCTATTCTAACGTTTTTAATTGATGTAGACCACACAGGAGAATTCTGCTGAATAATTGTTATTCTTGAAAGCGTATCTCAAAAAAATGGAAAGTGGTCCTACAATAACTATGTATAATAGAGACAGAAATAATCTTATTAAATACAGTAAAGTTCCATTGAGAGTGTTAGGAGAATGGTAGAAAAATCCCCAAACTAGTCATCAAAGGCAAGTGAAAACTATTTCTGTGATCACAATGGACAAAATATTCACCATTTCAAAACAGTTAAAGAGTTCGGCGTGATGTTTTGCAAATTCATACTCTGTAAGTTCTCAATTCCAAAATAAAAATGGAAGACTTATTTCTGCACTGGAACACATTCAAACCTCACGAGAGTTAGTCTCTCCAAACTTTAGTCTTGTAGTTGCCATTCACCACCCAGAATCTATCATGTACAAGATAAAATACCACAGGCAGGTCTGCCTTCTTCCAGAAATGGACCTAAAGTGTACTGAATTCCTCGCTTGAGCATACCACTCAAAAGGTATCCATCTTGATTTGATTCTGGCAGTGTTCTACCGCAACCAGTTTGTGCATTTGCTGAAGACCATCACCACCACACATAAACCTTTCGTATGTTCTACAGATGATTTTGACTCAACTTGACCACCTTCTGCACTGAACGAATATTTAAATATAGGAATGTTATAAAAATACAAATAAAGGATTGTTCATAAATGAATGAAGCAGCAGTCTTGTGCAAGAACGCTCATGTTAATGGTGACATGCTGCCTTCAATTGCTGTGTTAGTGTGAAGGATATGATGTTCTGACAAACATTTGTATAATGAAAAGGTTATCAAAAACATAATAAATCAGTAACTAAAATAGATACAGGTACATAGCTTCCAAGAATGATAGCTGTAGTCTAATGCTATAGTTTTTAAGAGATTGAAAATGTTGTTGTGTAATTGGATGTGCCTCATTATTCTGAGATCGCAGATTTATTAAGGTTTGCTGTATTATGTGATTGTAATTTATTATATAATTTCAGAGAACTGTAAGAAGCTATCTTCCAGCCTGTCTGAGACCCCGCCATTACCTCATCTTTGGCTAAATGCGCAACCATCATCCAAATACCCCACACTAAGTTTTACACATTTCCTGTTAAGTGCTGTTTGCCTTTGTACCTGGGCAGCCAGTGCTGTACCAGTCACTTTGCTGGACCAGCAAAACATGTGGTCTTGTCTCAGTTATACCAATGACTACAACACTGCTCCATATTGCAGTAATAGTTCTTTACAACTAATATATTGCCATAATACATGTTTACAATGATTGTCCATATGTAATACTGCAATATATTGTAATGTAAATCTCCAAAACATTTTGTCTGTGCACAAGACAAGCCACTTTACAGCACTGTCCTTGATTTCACCTATTTAGCCTATGTTGACATGGACACATCAGGCAATATCCTATGAGCAAAATGTATTTGATCAGAAACTTTGTGTGTGTGTGTGTGTGGGGGGGGGGGGGGGGGCATAATAATCATGGTTTTATTGTGTAATGTTTACCATTATACTGGAGCATTTTCTTCAGTGAGACTTGTTCACCTTGGGCATGTTGTATTCTATATTTTTGATGTCATATTTTCCATAACTATTTTTATTTGCACGACAGTTGTTCCAAAATGAGTAAATGCCCATACACTAGATAGTGACACAATGTCCTTTGTATGTAGTTGGTGTGTATCACATGTTCCATTTTATAATTAATATTGATTATTTGACTGTAAAAATGGTATGTAATACTTCTTTAGATCTGAAGACGGCAGTGTAATTTGTCCAAACTAGGTTTGTGTGTGCGTGTGCACATGGGAGTGGGCGTGTGTGGTGAGTGTGTTAGTGATCTTGGCAAATCGACTTCTGTGTTAAGCAGATTACATTAGACCATACACCCACTTTTACGTTCGCGGAATTAATGTTTTACCGCCATTTACAACATTCCTTATCATTCCCATGAAATTTCAGGTGTCCACAATGTTAATTTGTACCCAATTTTGTGTTAACATATTTAAAATTTTCCCATGATTTATGCTTTATGGAGAAATGTTCATGAAGGGAAAAACTGATATAATTGATGTAAAATGATGCTGGCATGGCGTTGGCCTTCAAGTAGTGTTTACAAACATTGCGTGATTAGGTTTCTTGACACTAGGTCACTCTACTCCATGGACTGGAACCGGTAAATGGTTTACCCATTGGAACTATTCGTGCCGTATGTCCTGCTGCTACCAAGCTCTACTCTGTGTGGTTGATGGGAGTAACTAGGTTGGTTCGAATAATTGTTGTGATCATAATGACACCTTCGTTGAACCATATTTAGCGTGTTTCGTCGTCTAGACATTTGTAGCGCTACCGTATTTACTCGAATCTAAGCCGCACTTTTTTCCGGTTTTTGTAATCCAAAAAACCGCCTGCGGCTTAGAATCGAGTACAAAGCAAGGGGAAGTTCTGAAATATGTTGGTAGTATGCCGTCGAATATATGTAGCGCTACACAGGCGTGCTTTGTAGGCACAAAGATCAATACTGGCACCAAAACCTCTGCGTCAGTAAATAAATTTAAAAAAAAAAAAGTGGAAGACGAGCTTTTTTTCTCCGCCCTGAGTTTCGACCACTGCATTTTCATACATTATCCAACGAAGTAAATACAAATTCAGTATTGTTCATCTTCGAATGTAGGCAGAATTTCAATGTACTACGAAAATCCGACTGGCAAGACTGTTTGGGATGTTTGTCAATATGGCCAACTCTACGTTCTGAATTTTTTCCTACCTGTGAGAAGAGATGGTTGCTAATAGGAACCTGACGAAATGTGAATCACATGCAGTATTCTCCTCACCATAAGAAAGAATACGAATATAAACATTTTGCCATGTATTCTTTCCTGTATGCCTTATAAAGTAAGAAACTAGAGTGAGACAACAGCAAACGCGGAAGAATATACATATCATATCATGTTTATATTCGTATTATTCTTATGCCTAATAGTGATACAGTCAGAAATGAAGCACGGCAATTGACTAGATTTTTAAATCTAAGATTAATTTCTGTGCAGAATTTGATGTACTAAAGAAGCGGCCGCAAAAATTTTCAAACGGAGAAAAATTTTCGCCTAACTCTCGTTCAGAACATGTTCTATCATACGCAGTCTATTATTTGGTTCTTGTTGATCATTATCAAAGAAAGCAGCAGTGTAAGTAACAACAAATAGCAGTCTCTTGCCATTGTTTCGCTAATGAGACGATTTCTCTGTTTCTTTTTTTAATTGTAAGCGGCGGTAGCGCGCACAACAGCAAGCCGTGCCGCGAGCGGCGACAGGCCGTAAACACGCACTATCAAAATGCGACAAACAATGCACGACACAGTCCAGTAATGCATTTTCAGCTTAGAGTGACGTAAACACCTATAAGAAAGAAAACGGCACTTATCAGATCAAAGCAAAATAAGCAATCTGTTCAAACCAGACGAAGAACGTGAAAAAGGAAGGGTACCCGTATAAATACGGACGGAGCGCCTGACGCACAGCAATGGCTACCTGGTAAACCTTAACTGCTAAGCTTACGACTCGAACCAAACTACTGTAGCTGTATCGTCATTCATTCGACCTAAATTGTGTCTCGTATTACAATGGACCAACTTTGTTTCGATTTGTAGGTGCGGCCTAAAACTTTTCTCTCCCCTTGAATTTCGAGTCTCAAATTTCACGTGCAGCTTAGATTCGGGAATTTTTTTTTCCCTTTATTTCGAGTCTCATTTTTCAGGTGCGGCCTAGATTCAAGTGCGGCTTAGATTCGAGTAAATACGGTAGTTGACACCTTCGCTGACTTTGCGTTAGTCAAATGGTTTTTACATATTTTCTCATGCTTAGCAACACGTTTCCAGAATTTATTCTCATAGCCAGGTGCAATGTTTATTTATTTACATGCGTATTTTTGTGATGTTTCACAAATTTCTACGTCATTGAGGAGGCAGACAGTTACGATGTAAGAGATGCAGAATAACACGTATGTAAACACCAAACAAAACACTTACGTAAATATTTGCACCTGACAGTGAGAAAAAAATTCTCAAAATGCGTTGTGCTAAGCATGAAGTACATGTCTGGTGCAGTGTTTCATTCTTTAAGTAATGAATGACTGCTGCAAGCTTTCCAAAAACATCGATTGTGATGCATGGAATTAAGTCAAACATTTCTACTTCCAGACGGTTGTCAGTTACAGTTACACCAGCAGTTTTTATTAGATAATAAATCTTTATTAGAAAATAAACAAGTTCCTGTCATATATTTTGGTGCCTATTTTGCACATATATCATACATAAATTGTGAAAATGCAAAGGTAATCCTATATGTAACTTTTACTGCTTAAAACATTATTTCCCACATATTACATTTTCGCGCAGTTTACATTATTTTTTTAAATCTCTTGAGAAGCATACAAGTGGTTTTTCACTGTATTTTAGTTTATATTCAACCGTAATAAATTCCTCTTTCAGATATGCTTTTCTTACTGTTTCAAATCTGTTTTATATATCCTCTCTACCTCAGTCATCATCAGTTATTTTGCTGACCAAGTAGTAACACTGTGTACTGCTTTGAGTGTCATTTCCATACCTCATGACCTCAGCATTTCCTGATGTAATTTGACTACATTATATTATTTTTTTAGGCTTATCTTAAAACTCCTTTTCAGTATTGTATCCATTCCATTCCATTCAATTCCTCTTCCAGGTTCTTTTGTACTTTTGTAATACACACACATTCTTTCCCCCTCCCTGAACTTTGATTCCATTTAAAATTGCACCTTCATTTCCTTCACAGCTTGCTCAGTGTACGGACTGCGTAACATCAAGGTAGGCTGCAATCATGTCTCACTCCCTCTTTTCATCTCCTTAAAATCTTAAAACTGTGGTTTGGTTTCTGTACAAGTTGTGATAAACTGTTTGCTCCCTGTATATTATCCCTGCTACTTTCAAAACTTCAAAGAATATATTTCAGTCAGAATTGTCAGGCTGTCTAAATCTACAAATGTAAGTTTGCTTGTCTTCAGCCTATCTTCTAAGGTAACACTTGAGGGTAAGTATTGTCTCAAATTTTGTTAGATTTCTGAAGGACCTAAAATGATTTTCCGTGAGGTTGGGCTCTACCAGTTTTACCATTCCTCTGTACATAATTTGGTGGTATTTTGCAGCCATTGCTTATTAGACAGATAGTTTGGTAATATTTGCATCTCTCAGCACCTGCATTTTTGTAACTGGAAATATTACTTTCTTCTTGAAGTCTTACAGTATTTTGCATAACAGGTGGAGTAGTTTTGTCATGTGTGCCTTGCCCAAGAATCGTGATTCTGAGAGAATGTTGTCTACACCAGAGACCTAATTTCAGCTTGTCAAATTCTTCATGTAATGTCATGTCCCCTATTTAATCTACATTGATTTCCTCTTCCCTTTCTGTAATATTGCCTTCAGGCTAATTTCCTTGTGTATCTCTTCTGTATGTTCCTTCCACATATCAGCTTTATCTTTTTTGCTTAATAATGGCTTGCAGTGTGTAGGAGTGCTGCTACGTTTGATGTTTTAAAATATCAGTATATCACTGGCTTGTGGTCGCAGCAGAGTGCACATTTTCCATGGACAGAGCATTGTCTTGCTGTTTAATGGTGACGTTGCTACAGTCCTAGCAGTCACACACTGTCGTGGTGTGGCAAAGAGAGTTATCATTAAGCTTGAACATAGATCAGTTGTACACAGACATGCTGCAGATAAACACTATGAAGAAATCGCTAGAAAATGTAATTAATGGTTGAAAGAGTTAAATCAGTTCATAGGAAAAAAGTGTGTGACTAATACAGTTATTTTGTGGAAAGGGCTCAGGATTAGTTAACAGATTTAAGGTTGAAACAGTGTCATGTTTGTGAATCAGTAATCTTCGAGGAGAATCATTTCAAATGAAAAGGCTTCTGTGATCAGTGATTACCTGTTTAAGTAGTGTGGAAACACAGTGCAGCAATCATTATTTCAGTTCAAACGTGGAACAAACATAACTGGAACTTCAGATTGGATGAACACAGGCATTGTTAGGGAAGTGTGTTACATGCTAAAGCGATAATGAAACAAAATAATTTGACATGTACCATTGTTATTTCAGAGTGGCATTTTCCAATTTTCAGTGGAGTAACTTTAATATTGGAGAAATATAAGAGACTTATATTAATATTTGGCATATTGTCAGGTTTATTTCATTACAAATTCTATAAAGTTACCATACTAGAGTCCGGTAGCCACAAAAATTGATCTAAAAAATAAAAAAGACAATTTAAAAAAAAACTGAAAAAACATTAGTGGAGCCATACAATTAGGTGCTGTTAATATCGTGTAGCTGCTTCTCTTTTCTCCAAAGGCCTCTTATTTTCTGCTTTTCCCCTAGTCATGCATGCTTCTGCAACATTGCAGTTCTCCTCCAGTCACATGTGCTTTAGCCATTTGAACGGTCACTCATTTTTTAGACATCAGAACTGCATTTTACATAGTTGAATATTTACATTTTTAATTTTTACTCCTTTGCTCGATTAAATTCAGTTCCTCCTGTGTTATCCAAAGATTTCTGATAGACAGTGTCTTTTTTTGTGTTTCATCCCTATTTCATCTCTCAGAGCTGCCTGTTTGTCATGTATTGTATTCCTTTCCCCTGTTTCAGTCAGTTGTTACCTAGTGCATAATGGTCGCATTGAAACTCTCTACAACCTCTGGTTCATTCAGTGTATCCATCCCATTTGCTTAATTTCATACCTTTCTGCAAATTCTTCTGTTCTAATCTGAGTTTCATAACCAATAAATTGGTCAGAGCTCACATCTACCCATGGAAATGCTTTGCAGGTTAAGATTTGCTTTTAAAATTAGTCTTGCCATCATATAATCTATCTGTAACCTTCCACTGCCTCCGAGTCTCTTCCATGTATATGCCGTCTTTCATGAATCGTAAATGAAGTGATAGCAATAATTCAATTATTCGCCTTCCACTTTCATTCTGTACCCTCAGTTCATAATCTCCTACTAGTTTTCATTCTATTCCTTTTTCTGCAGTAGAAGCCCAGTCCTTCATCACAATAAAATTTTTGCCTTCTTTAACTATCTGAACAATTTCTTGTTTCTCAGAAGAGGTTATTTCAATCCCCTCATCATTGGGGCTGGCAGGCATGTAAACTTGTACTATTGTGGTGGGTGTTGGCTTTGTGCCTGCCAAATGCAATAATGCATTTGCTATGTTGTTTATAGTAGCTTACCCATTTTCCCACTTTCTTTTTCATTATTAGGCCTACTCTGGATTACACATACTTTAGTTTGTGTTGATATCCTTGTATTCACCTGACCATATGTCCTGTTCTTCCTGCCAGCACACTGCAGGCACTGGTATTCTCACTATAACTCAAAACTGTCACTTTCCTGTTTTGATTTCTCTGATATAGTTACACGATTAAGGTATCTAACATTCTATGCTCCGACCCATAAAACACCCGATTTGTTTTCCTAGTAATCTCACCGAGTAGTCCCCACCTGAAGTTATTGTTGGTTAATTATTTTACTTGCAGAATAATTTGCCCAAGTGCCTTGAAGTAGAAGTGCAGGCCTTGGGAAGATCCATGCAACTACAGAAAAGGCTACTTGCCCCCTTTTCAGGAACCACAGGTTTATTTGCCTTCCCTACAGATACCCCTCCATTGCGGTTGAACTTAAAGTAAAGAGAGAGATCATTGAGGCACATTAGTCACACCACTCAGCAAGATGTATGGATCATGAAAGAAAGAAATGGGTACTCCTTTCGATTTATCTACAATAGAGGTAAAAATAATGTTTGTGGTAAAAATAGTGTGTGCTGCAAGTGGCCAGTCATTTATTCAACATTTTTTGCTTTAAAAAGAATTGGTTGCATGTAAGACAGAACTCCAGTACATGAGATTGTCAGCTACTTGCATCCAAAATACCTTGGCACGCCGTATTCACGTGATGTAGAATCCCTAATTCAGCAGTCCAGTATTTGGACGTTTGTTTGCTCTGTTTCTCTGTGTACAGTATTCCTGTAATGTCCTTTTTCCACTCATTCAATTTTGGGAGTAAACCTGCATTATTTATTGAACAAGGACAGAATGTAGTTCGCCAAAAGATAGACTGGTTTTCTTGAAGCATAGAAGTTCTTCATACTCCATGCTAAAAAGATAAGTTACATACTGTTTTTACCTGATTGTAAGACAGATATTTTTTTTCCGAAATTTGTCACTCAAAAAGTACAGGGTGATCGTGCATTTGCAGATGAAGCTTCAGCAATTGGGGTCATGTGAAGATTCATTTTAAAGAATTCAGAAAGTTGTGAAGTGTAAAAAACATACTCATACTAGCTTTTGTACTCCTGCCACTGGTGCAATTGCAGGCAATGTCTAATTTGGCTACAATTTGTGTTAGAGGACTATTAAAGAATTTCTTTCTTTAACATTTACTTGGTTTCTTTCTTGTAACATGAGCAAGCACCATGGCCGACTGTAGTTTGTCTGCCAAGTAACGGAAAGTGGCTGCTGTTACGCCTGCTGCATGCATGCCAAAGATATTGAGAGGATGAGATCCATGATGCTGCAGCAGGAAAATATGAATCTATTGTAATTGCCTTGTGCCACAAAGATATTGTTCTTTATTAACAATAAATTTTTGTTAATTATTTTCTAGAGCGATTGGAGAAGATTATCACAAAAGTAATATTTGTTAGTTTACTCTGTTGAGCAAAATACAACATCGAATTATCAAAATATATTATACAGTACCAACCGAAAAGAAATTTACCTTTTTGTAACAGCAGTGAACAAGAGATTTTTTTTCTGAGTTAGCTGCCTTTTCATTGAACTGACTTTAAAATCGGGCAAATACTCAAAAGTGTTAGACATTTTTGTAGGAGACAATAAATCTAGAAAGGGACCATTGCATAATTACATGTTTCATGCAGCAATGCTGTCAGTGCTCCCATTATGGTACGAATGGAACAGAAGGGGATGTGCCAGTTGCTGGTTCTATGCAGGCAATTATGACATATTTGGACACAGTGGATGAAGGAAAATATTCATGTACCCTCATGTTGGTACAGTTGTGAAATCTGCTATGCATTCAGAAGAAATAACTTACATCCCATCATAATCACAACCTCAGAAATTGCAACATAATTGCAAAAAACAGTGAAATATTTGTGACACCAAAGATTATAAATTCCATTGCTGCTCATATACAGAGTTACATTGCCTCTTTACTTGCCTCTGTGTGGTTAAGAGGTGGTGGTGGTTAAAAATAGTCATACCACAGATGACCTGCTTTGATAGTAAGTAAAGAAGGAAGTGAAGATAAAAATTAATGCAAATGTCAACTTGTTTTGGGTCAAAATAGATGATCAGTAAACAGCATAAGTTTAGAATATGCACAGTGTTACTGTACTTAGACAGATACTTTACATCAGTGAAACAGTTCGATTTTTATTAGCCAGAATATGTAAAAAAAAAAAAAAATCTTAAAGGGCCTTTTTTAAACAGAAGAGAAGAGGGTTGTCTTATGTTCAGGGTGGTCTTATACCCTGGTAAATGTGGTGTCAACAGTTTAAAAGTCTGATCCATTTTTACAATTTTATTTTCTCCATCTTTTTCCTGTCTGTTCCCCTCCTCTTGAGTTTCCTTGCATATTCCAGTAATAGCAGGCCAGGAGCTTGGAAGAGCATAATCAGTTTATATATTTTATAAACAGGCAGAATCAGGATTGATCCTAAGTTAGATCTCAGTGTCCTCTGACTTGATATTAAAAAGTACTGTTTTCATTCATCTTTGTTGAAGGCCTGTAAGTAGGCTTCAAACATAATATCAACAAAAGAAGCTCTGTTTTATTAAGTAGTGTGTTATTTGATTATAACAATGGTATAAGCACACCATTAGAATTATCTTGGTGAGATGACCAATAGGAGTGCCTGTGTCAATTGAAATTGAATGCTGGTAATTATTAACTCCCCTGCAATCGCCACCAACTTCAGGCAACACTGTCTTTAAGGGGTTTAACATGTCAATAAATGAGATGTTTCTAAAGTAACTTACATGCAACAATTCACCGATCATTTACTTGGCATAGAACTTTTGCGGTGTCCGCTCTTACTTGTAAAAACAAGAGTTTGGTAGTTCATGACAAGAGTTTGGTAGTTCTTGCTGCATCATGAAACATTTAGATCTGTTTTGTTATGTATCTTCTCCAAAAAAGGAAAATTTAGATCCAGCATGTGCTCAGTCAAGAGAAAATACCACACAATTTGCAATGTTGTGCATCATTTATCAACTGTGTGTGTGTGTGGTGTGTGTGTGTGTGTGTGTGTGTGTGTGTGTGTGTGTGTGTGTGTGTGTGTGTTACGCTGCAGTTGTTGTTTCTGAATGTTCCTGCATGCGAAAAGTTGATTCATTGGAAAATCAGAGTTACATGTTCATCCTATTCAAAACGTGAAAGTAAATGTATTCAGCAAATTTAATTGCATTCATTTTCCTCTAACATCTTGTTTACTTTTTGCCATAATGATATTCGTTACTAATAGAGAACAGTATGCTTACAGGATACCTTCCATACTATCGAAGGAGAGATTTGCAATTCCTACATGACACTTAAAAAAAAAAACTTTATACTGACAGCTGAGAGATTATTTCTGTAGTATATGATGTTAAACAGGGTGGTTATAATTAAACTTTCACTGCTTGAGCCTGTGTAAATACAAAACAACTTACCATATGGGTAAATAGGAATGTTGTATTTACAATCATAATAGTGTTAATGTCATGACTTGTCATTACATGCTGTAACTGGTATGGTGACATAGGCTTGAAACACGAGCATCAGTGCGCGCTACAGTTGCAGACAGTTGATGTCAGTCTGGACAAAGTAAGCAGGGCTTTCATCGTAAAGCTGTTTTAGTAAAACAACAGCAATAATGCTGCTGCTCTTCAGAAGCTTTGATGCATTAAAGGAATACAGAGGAGTCCTCTTTCACACCACGGTTGAAGAACATGTTTCGGAAGTCTGAATTAACTAGTAATTGCTCCTGGGAGAAGCTGATGGCAAATTGTGCCACAGATTGTTGAAGAATTTACTGTTGTCATGACTAAGAATGCTGGATGCAGTGTGGGATCTTTAAGCACTGCATGAGCTGTGTCATGACAGCTGAACATTCCATAGTCCATGGTTTGTTGTTTCTCTTCCCCATGTCCTTGTATGTGTTTCCACAAAGTATCATTTTGCTATTGTCACTGATCATTCGTGAGGGGCCTGTCAGGTAGCAAAGGTTTAGTTTTAACCACCTATTTATTTCTCTGTATTTGTGTAGTGTTTTCTCCTCTGATAAGATTATAGCAATTTTGCTTGCTTTTGGCATACAGAACAATATTTTGTAATTGGATAGATAAAAAAATCTATTCACCAAGCGGCGGCAGGCAAACGCAAACATGTAAAAAAAGGTTTTACATATGCAAGGTTTTTAAGTCTGTGGCTCCTTCTTCTGGCAGAAGGGGTGAAGAAAAAGACCGGAGAGGTTTAGGGAAAAGACAAGCGTTTGGAAAAGTCACCCAGAACCCTGGGTCAGGGGAGTTTACCGGACGGGATGAGAGGGAAAGACACTCAGAGACTGGTCGTGTGTGTGTGTGGGGGTGGAGGTCTATTTTTTATGAATCCCTTGTTGGCTGAAAGCTTATTTTGTGACAGTTTTTTTGTTGCACCGATCTGCAATTCAGCATCTCTGCTATATGGTGAGTAGCAACCTTTTTTGTGTGTTTTCTCTTGCTGTCACTTGGTGAGTAGATTTTTTTATCTATCCAGTTACATTATAGTGTGAAAAATTGATTATGTTCATCACTATATTAAAACAGTATTTTGTTTTGATGCATCACAATCCTTTGTGTTTGTGGGAAGCAATTTTATTGCATTATGAAGTTGCACAGGACAGTATAGAACACCCTCCAAAACAATGAGACATGACAGAACCAGTCATGTTATTAATTATTCACACCAGGTGCTCTCATCTTCTAATAGAAAATTGCAATAATTACCATTAAATATGAAAATTCCAATCTTGCCTCTGGTCACAACTGACAGTGTCAGTTCATTATCAGTGGTGCCACAGCAAACGTGTCCTATTTCATACTACATCAAAATATAAAATAATAAATGTTTTGTGTATCATACATAATGCTGCTGAAATATATTTTTGATGAAAATTAGTTTAGGAAAATAATTTAACAGCATTATAACCTTTTTAAACAATAATGAAATGTTTCATAATTGTTTTAGGAACATCCAGTGTCAAAATGTATTCCAGATCTCAACATGTTGTAAATGCTGAAGGGAAAGGGTGCATTTTGACTAATGCTTCAGCTGGTGCCAGCAGTGAAGAAACAGAAAGCCCCAATCCCATGGGAACTCAGAGTACAAATAAAGAGTCATATGTCCCTTCTGATCCCTGTAAGGGAGAAGCTTCCTCTGCATTCCATGATAATTTATCCAGGTGGATGTACTATTTATTTATTTACATTATTACTTTTAAAATACTAATTTATTTCTGATTTAAGTAATTGTTTAATTATGTAATGTTTACTAAACCTGGTATTTTTGTGAACTCCTCTTTGCATGAGAATAGTTTTACTATATATTTATTATCACAGCTCTCACTTAAGATATTCTGATGTTAGTTTACCACAAACAGCCTCTGACCTTTTGCCTACATCTACACACAACAATTTTCTTCATAAGGCCATTGTGAACTGTAATAGAGGTAGAGTAGAGCAACAGACACTTTTCAAGATAGCACACCTGATAGATCAGTTGAGTAGTACAGGGTCTGTACAGTTGTGGAACCTGGTCACAAGTGGGCACTGCAAGTCTGTGAGCTGCCGCATCCATGGCAGCATCCGTGATGTCATCACCAACTATGGCTCAGCTGAGTGGGGTCACTGATTGGAGTACTGGATCTAGTAAATAATCAAAGATCATAGCAACAGTATATTCATCAGGACTGTCTTTCCAATACAGTTCACACCTACGGCAATTTTAACAACACGAAGGTGTCCAAAGGGTTTAGTGTTGTATTGTCTGCAGTATTGTCACATGCCTGATCTAGCAGTGGACTGGGCAAACTCTATGAGATGACATTTCACCAGCCATATTTCTGGGTAAGGTATTCCATCACATTTGCTGAATTTGGGCTGTGTCACAAATTGTACAAACCGTAAATCCTTGTACTGCACATGCTTCTATTCTGCACTTCTTGCAGTGGCATTCCAGCTTACAAGGGGACTATACAGCAATATGAGTTACATAATTCTTTGTATTTGTGGTACATGAAGTTCAGAACTCAAATACAGCTCTCCCACAGCAATTAAATGCAACTCTCAAAAATACTTCAGAAAATCAACGTTGAAATTTTCTGACCATATTAAATATGCTAAACTAAAATGGTGTTCTTTGGACAAGCAGTGTGGCTATGTGCCTGATGACACGTCAGTAGCCAGCTTCAAATCCTGGCAAAATCAAATTTTTAACCAAAGGTCCATGGTCTATGATCATTTTACATGACATGTGAAATGCAAAAAGACAGGAGAAAAGCAATTGGTAATTTTTTAATTGAACAGTCTTTGTTAAGGATCTTTTATTAAAGATCAATAATTAAGAATTGCAGTTGTCATTAAAAATGACAATTTAATATGTTATTAGCATATATTTAATGAATTTTATATTTAAATGGCATAGGTATTGGAACTGAATTTTAAAAAAATACTGAAATGAGACTTGATTTAGTAATCACTAGTCCACATGCTTCGTATATCCTATGCTTCACAGAAATGTTCATAGGACAAGCACTTTTGTTAAAAAATGTGGTTACATGTGGAGCTGAACCAAGACCACCCATGCAGTGAGCGATCACTCTACCAGAGAACCACACAACTTGCTGAAAAGTATTTACTTTGTTTTTGCATATTAAACATAGCTGGAAAAACTTCAAAAATCAATTTTCTTGAGCATTTTTGGGAGTTGAGTTGAACTACATTGTGACAAGTGTATTTCATTTCCGAACTTCATGTACCATAAATATAAAAAAAATTACAGAAATCAGACTGCCATGTGGTCCCCTTGCTAGACCATGGAAAGCATATGGTAGGAGTAGCTGGTCTATGCTCCACATCAGTCGAACAAATTGTTGTGCAATGTTGATCTTGAGACCCTACTCATTCCCTCTCAGAGTTAGTCATCACACATGACCAAACACTCAGTTATTATTCAGACTAAAAATTATTGCATCTAGACAGACCATACATTGTCAGTGTTTGAGTCCTCGCGACATACCAGCAAGTAAATGCTGAAATGTGGATGGTGAACTTTTTTAAACTGGAGGGCATATGGCAATGTTAATATTGCTCTGTGAGAATTATAATTATTATATATGCCTTTATTCTATGTCACTACTAGTTGGTGTATCCATTCCATTGATGTATGGTACTGAAATGCTTGTACCCCTTGACACACACTGTAAGTTATCTTGGAATGTATAGATGTACTGCAGCCAGTGTCTGTCAAATAATCAATGGTCTTCTTCTCTGAAAACCGCTGTTAGCTGTTACAGGAACTGAATGTTCGATGCTGTGTAGGTTGTTAAAAGTCTCTTTTTTTGGTTTTGTAAGCTCTGATGACCATTATTGCTTGTATATTTATTTACAGTCCCTTCTGGTTTTTTCCATCATATTATCTGATGAAATGAAATCATAAATCGATGGAAAAATCCAAAAGGGGGGAGGGGGGGGGGGAATCTGTGATAGGTTAACATACAAAATGTAGTGACTTCAGTTTGAATTGATGGTTGCATATTTAAGGCTTCTATGGAAGCCATATAAATTTAAATAACCCACTTAGGATGACATCATTAATTTTAACTATTGTAAATTGTGCTTTTTTACCCCCAGTATCACGAGTGTCAGCTCAAAACATTCATCTCGGAGATTAATGCCGAATGTATCATCAGCAGAAGGAATGACTCAGGGAGATAGTCATTCTGCATTGAAGTGTCTGTTACCTCATCTGTCAGAATGGCAGCTAGTGCCAGACTCACTATACACTGAAAAGCCTGTTATGCCTTCACTTATCTATGGTGCTGTCCATTTAGCACGATTGTTAGGTAAGATGCATGTAACTATTTAATAATTCTTGTAAATAATATTGCTAGAAATTATCATTTGTTATTAATAAACAGTAAGTATTTCAAAGGTAATTGTTTCCTATTTTCCAGTGATACTTCCAAGTCATCTTCTGAACACAAATATTCCAGCAAAGAAACATAAAATAGTATTGCAGCATTTACAAATGATTCTGAGGTATGCTTATACTTCTTAACATCTCTGATAATTAAATTACACAAACATTTTGTGTGTTGTTTGTTACTTAAATTATAAAAAAATCTATTAAGAATTACTTAATCTGACACCACGTAAAAAATATTACTGCAAACAAAAATCAAACAATGGGAAGTCTAGGATGGAATGTAACAATACTATGAAAAGGAAAGTTACTACTCATCGTATAGCGGAGATGCTGAGTTGCAGATACGGACAACGAAAAGACTGTCACAAATAAAGTTTTTGGCCAATAAGGCACACACACACACACACACACACACACACACGAGACTGCAGTCTCAGGCAGCTGAAACAACACTGCGAGCAGTAGCACAAGTGCATGATGGGTGTGGCGACTGGGTGGGGGTTGCTGAGCACACTGCCCGACATGACACCCTTCATTTCAATGACTGCTTCACAGCCTGTGCCATATGGATCCTTCCCACCAACACCAGCTTTTCTGGATTGCACAGATGGGAACTTCTGCTGCAGTACATCCTACATTCCCGAATCATCCTGGCCTCAGCCTTTGTTAGTCACTGTCCTCACCCATCCAGCCCCTTCCCTAGTCCCATTTGAGCACTACACAGCCCTCATTCCACCATCACACCCAGTCTTTTTACTGCTCTCCTTTTCCGCTACCCTCCCCCCCCCCCCCTCTTCTCCCCTCCGTTTAACCTGGAGCACTTCACTGCCAGCCACCCCTACCCTACTATCCCTCCCCCTCCCTGCCGCAGCCTCCTCCTTACCCCTACTCAGTTGCCACTCCCATCATGCACTGGTGCTACTGCTCACAGTGTAGTTTCAGTTCCCTGAGACTGCAGTTGTGTGTGTGTGAGCTGCATTTGCGTGTGTGTGAATGTGTGTTGTTTATTTGTGCCAAAGGTCTTACTGGCTGAAAGCTTTATTTGTGACAGTCTTTTTGTTGCGCCTATCTGTGACTCAGCATCTCTGCTGTATGGTGAGTAGCAACTTTGCTTTTCATAATATTGTTACTGCCAACAAAGTTTGATTATTTGCAGTTCTTAATCTTCATTGTCATAGGAGAGTATGCCTAATCATTGTAAAGCTTCAGAGCTTCCTGAATAAAATTGTTTGTTGGCTTTGTTTCTTCATTTAATTCTTTTATCTGCAATGCACAATGGGCACTTTGAATGTTTTAAGATTTACTAGGCTTTGGTCCATTATCTAATCTGTTCTAACAAATTTCATCAGTGAGGCACTATTAAAAGTGTTGAGTCGCTCTGTTGTTTTCCTCCATTGTAACCAAAGGAGTTGAAACAGAAAAACTGTCGTGTGATTGTATTTAATAATTTTAAAATGGGTTTGAATCCATTGACTCTTTGTATATGCCATTTGGAAAGTAGTCTCCTTTGTTGGGTTAATAAATATTAATAAGAAATAAATTTGAAGCCTGCACCAATCCTACTCTCATGTGACTTGTGGACCTGGTATTTAAATATAAAAAAGGAGAACATAGTAATGTGACATGAAGTAAATTAGAAAGATTAGATATTATGTACATTAAATAGTGATACGATTACAATGGCGGAAGTTTTACATTTAATGATATTGACAGATTGAGCTGGCCTGTCAAAATATTTGTGTGGAAAAGAGAAAATTATAGTGAAAATATTTAAGAAAAAAATTATAGACACAGCTATGTGGTTAACAGCGACTGACACCAAAAATGAATATAATTTTGGATGGTTTCATAAAATGCTCATATGGACAATGTGTTTATAACAGGGTTCTGAAAGGTATACTTTCTATACATAAAAAACTTCCTTGAAAGAACTCTTTCCCAGTATGTGTTTGGGAAAGCAGTGTTTAAGTAGAGTATACAGGTACATTGTCATATTGTTAAAGTAAATAACAGAGTATACTTAAAAGCAGGAGAAAAATTTCTGTAATTAGAATCCAGTAGTAAGATGGCCATACTGAGTGAGCAACAATTTTTGTTATTTTCAGTCTTTATTTTTTAGACAAAGCACTACATCATCTTAATCTACATGCTTTGTCAGTTTGCAACATAGTCTCCAATTCTTTACACACTTTTTCATTCTGCGAGTTTGAAAATATCCTCACAATAGAACTCTTTTTCTCCATCTTCCCAAATATGAGGGTGAGTCAAATGAAAACCTTCAATATTTTTTAAATATTATTTATTGTGCAGAATTGGTACAGAGCTGTATCACTTTTGAACATAATCTCCCCCATGCTCAATGCAAGATCTCCAGCACTTACAAAGTGCATAAATTCCTTTAGTAAAAAATTCTTTTGGTAGTCAGTGCAACCGCTCATGCACCGCATGGCATACCTCTTTATCAGAACGGAACTTCTTTCCTAACGGAACTTCTTTCCTCCCATTGCGTCTTTGAGTGGTCCAAACATCTGGAAATCACTTGGGGCAAGGTCTGGTGAGTATGGTGGATGAAGAAGACATTCAAAATGCACGTATGTGATTGTTCCAACTGTTGTATGGGCAGTATGGGGCCTTGCATTGTCATGTTGCAAAAGGACACCTGCTGATAGCAATCCACGTCGCTTTGATTTGATTGCAGGCCACAGATGATTTTTTTAGGAGATCTGTGTATGATGCACTAGTGACAGTGGTTCTTCTAGGCATGTAATGCTCCAAATTGACGCCTTTTTCGTCCCAAAACTTCTTTGGTTTTGGTGATGAATGGCATCATTCCTTGCTCGCTCTCTTCGTTTCCGGTTGGTGGAAGTGAACCCTGGTTTCATCCCCAGTAACGATTCTTGCAAGGAAGCCATCACCTTCTCATTCAAAGCTCCAAAGAAGTTCTTCAGAAGCATCAACACGTTGTTCTCTCATTTCAGGAGTCAGCTGTCGTGGCACCCATCTTGCAGACACTTCGTGAAACTGGAGCACATCATGCACAATGTGGTGTGCTGACCCATGACTAATCTGTAAACATGATGGCGATTTTCCTTCACTATGGCTTCAACTGCTACAATGTTCTGTGGAGTCACAACTCATTGTGCCTGACCTGGACGAGGAGCATCTTCCACCGAAGTCACACCATTTGCGAACTTCCGACTCCATTCGTAGACTTGCTGCTGTGACAAACATGCATCACCCTACTGAACCTTCATTTTTTGATGAATTTCAATAGGTTTCACACCTTCACTACGCAAAAACCAAATAACAGAATGCTGTTCTTCCTTGGTGTAAGTCACAGGTGGGGCGGCCATCTTTATACTGATACTGAGACGGTATGTGTGCATCTGCACTATGCTGCCACCTACAGGCTGTTTGTAGAATGCTTACAACTTCCAGGATAATGGCGCGAAATTTCGATTTGTTATTACAAATTTAAGGTTTTCATGTTACTCACCCTCGTACCAAGATGCACTGTTTGCTGAAAATCCTCCACCATCACATAGCATTGGTCTCACATCAGTTTCATAACAGAACTGAAAAGATGGTTGT
This sequence comes from Schistocerca americana, assembly GCF_021461395.2. Classification (NCBI taxonomy): domain Eukaryota; kingdom Metazoa; phylum Arthropoda; class Insecta; order Orthoptera; family Acrididae; genus Schistocerca; species Schistocerca americana. The sequence continues at coordinate 656,979,738 of NC_060120.1, read as the reverse complement.
CAGAGGTTGCCTAGTAGGGTCTATGGGGAGCCTTTGGGTGATGGTTTCCCTCTGAAGTTTGTGATCTTCACCCCTTCAATCAATAAACTTGAGATCCAATGGGCATAAACTTTTTGATAAGACGTGTTTTGAATCATATCTTGCACTGCTCTGTACCATAATGCACTGTGCTATGGCTGTTTCCTCTAATGAACTCAATACTTCCCTTCTTGGTTTCCACAGAGGCAGGCCACCTGTATTAGGCTCATCTCAGTTACTCGTGTTCCATCTTTGAAATGTTTCACCCTTCTCCTAACACTGCTGGCACCCGTGCAGACATGTACATAGGCCCTTTTAAGGATGAGGTGAATTTCAATAGCAAAAAGAAACATTGCTAGTGCCCATTTTGAAAGTACCATCTGTGGTTATGTGATAGACGGTAGTGACATCAAAATATGTCAACTTAAGTACGGCTCTTGTAATATAATATACCTTGGAGATAAACTGACACTAGTGTTAATCCTTGGCATTCCTGTGTAAAAGTTGTCACAGAATCGGCTAATTAAAAAATCAATGCAATTGGCATGTTTGTTTAAATGTGAAACTGAATTCAGAATTTTCAGAGATTGCATTTGCCAGATTCATATGCCGATGTGAGATTCTAGATTTGCATATTTTACTGTTCATGTTGCTTCTGTGCATAACTTTTCATTGATTGCATCAGTACTCATTTGTATTGTGAGACATTGTGATGTTTTGAACATTTGTGAGTGCCACAACAAAGTCGTACTGTCGTAAAATTTTCGGACCAAAAGTATAAATTTGAAAATTTTTGGAAGTTAGGTGTGTTGTAGTAACTCAGTGTTGGTGATTCATATTTACTGCCAAAGAATAGATCACTCTGAATTTCAGTGTATATCAGTGCAAATAAATGGAATTTTTTTAGAAGTTATCCGGGAGAAAACCGGGAATATTTTAGAATTCCGGGAATCTGTTATTTTAGTTTTCAGTTAAATTTTTGTGATTTTGACTGGTAAGAATCAATACTCCAACAAAGGATATTACTGCATCCCGCTTCTGCAGAATAATACTGCAGCAAGAAAACACGAACGAGAGGAAAAAGTGAACGAAAATAAAACTTAAGACTCAAAGGAAATGCGCCATATACAACAGCAAAACATGGTGCTCATACAAGCGTCTGCCAACAGCAAAGTGTGTCAAATGCTTCAGGAAGACTATGCATTGCTTCCTAACAACAAAGTGTCTCCGATGAGCGTGACGTTACAGCTGTTTAAATTAGATTCGTTTGAGCAGTTGCGGGCGCGTTCTTGTGCATACGCAGTTGAGTCGCGTATGAGTAATACCTTCTCCCGCTTCTGCCTACGGATGTGTGGCTGGGCGCCACTACCTAATATTGCCCCGGTTCGGAAATGTCGTAGATCCGGGGCTGATGCACAGAGCACGTGACCCGTGTTTACGTTTAGTGATTTTTGCTGTTTCCTCTTCATTTATTGCTCTCACATTAAATGAAAACGAAACGGATTTCTGTGGCCGGGAGCTATCAAATGAATTAAAATACGTTCGCATGTTTACGGAACGCTAAAATTTTTTCCACTTTTCTGACAGTCAAGCATTAATCGCCTTGCAGAATAATGAAGTTATTTTTGTGGGTTTGCTAAAGAGATTTGACTTTTATTAATCTTTAGCAATGAGGCAGTCAATTTATTTGAAACGAAGTGTTTAATTTCACACTGTTGGTTAGTTTCAACTGTTCGCTGCATTTCAAGTGCACGTTTTCCATTTTCTAGCTCGCATGGCATTATGCCATAATAAAGAACCAAACATGAGACAATACAGTAGTGGTACTCAGGAAAATTTACATCCGAATCTGGACATACGAATGTGCACTTTAAGCCGAATTATGCATTTTAGTATGGTTCACGAAATTCCGATACTCTTTGAAGTATCCTCTGATGTCTTGTTTCTTTTGTGACATAGCGCAAAATCTTTTAATGTTTTACACGTACGAACATACGAGCTTCCTGCGTCAGCGTAGCTGCGCAAGAGCAGGGGCGCCTGTTATCTGGCGCTCTCTGACAACTGCTGAAACAAATCAGTTTCTCACACGTCACGGGAAAATATTGCGAATGGTGATTTGAAAAACGTTCCTTTTTAAAAGTAAATTTTCTTTTACACAAGATGAACTATGTGCGAGAATGTATGATGAGTCCGCAGCTCGTGGTCGTGCGGTAGCGTTCTCGCTTCCCGCGCCCGGGTTCGATTCCCGGCGGGGTCAGGGATGTTCTCTGCCTCGTGATGACTGAGTGTTGTGTAATGTCCTTAGGTTAGTTAGGTTTAAGTAGTTCTAAGTTCTAGGGGACTGATGACCATAGATGTTAAGTCCCATAGTGCTCAGAGCCATGTACGATGAATTTCTTAAATCACAGAGCGTTTGACTCTCAATTAAAAATCAACTCTTTGAGGACGATCATCTAGAAGAATTTCGAGCCCAGAAGATCAGAAATTTACGTCGTTATTAAACATTTTACTGGCACATTTGTGTGATACATCTCAAAGTGTAACACGCGCTAAAAAGATCAACATTATATGTGGAAGCTTAGCTTCTGTTGCAGCTTATTAATCTTCGAGACCACGATTATATGTGAAAGCTTTGTTTTTCTTGTAGCAACACTATGTATATTAATTTAAACCATTAACTTTTCCTATTTGTATTTTCGCACTACTTATGAGTGATCTTGCTATAGGCTGACTACATCATGTGTTCTATGCTGTCTTCAGCTGGCGAGATCACGTGACATGAGCTATGATACTGGCTTACAAAAGCGCGTCGCAGTCTCGATTTCAATGCTTTGGAAAGTAACATGCGGTGTTTGGTGGAATTCGAAGTTACACCTTCATAACACGAAACTATGCAGCGTACGTGTTGCTGCTGCACATCAAAGATTTTTCCAAAACGTGTTCCCCCCCCCCCCCCTCCTTAGTTTAGTTTTCTAAAGTGCCGGGAAATTCTACATCACCATATAAAACCATAAACATTCAAAGTACTGATAAATTTTACAGTGCCAAGGAAAAGTGTATTTTCAACCGGGAAATTTTTTTCCTTGTCCATGTATACACCCTGAATATGTAGCTGGTTGGTGTTTGTGATTTAAAAACAGTAGCATATATTTTACTAACATATGTGTTACATCTAGTTTTCCATTTCAAGGGGATATACTATCTAGTTATCATAAATTTATTTTATTTTAGAGTTCGTTAGTGAATGTAATAAATAACAAAAAAATTTAGGAAATTATTGATTTTTACCACAGATTTTTCTGTTGCCTGACTGTGTTACACTGATCTCTTTCACCAAAATGTATGAAGTACTGTCTTCACTGAAACTAAAACTGAGCCAGTGTGAGGATTTCTGGCAGCAAGTATCATGGATGGAGAGTCATAGACAGATACAGAAGTAAATTCGGGTGTGCCCCAGGGAAGTGTGTTGGGACCTTTACTATTTATGTTGAATATTAATTACTTTGCGTGCAGTGTTAATAGTGACCTCAGACTTTTTGCAGGTGATGCAATCATTTGTAGTGAAACTCTGTGTGAAAGAAGTGGAATAAACATTCGTTCAGATGACAGCAGTTTGGAGGCAGTCTGGCTGTGGGCTGTAGACAGGTGTGAATGCACACCAATGCAATCGTGATGGATAATGGTGACACCTGGAAGGTGATAATCCAGTTAAATGAACTGGGTGTCGGCTCTCGCTGCTTCTCCTTATTTTGAGCTGAATTATTTCTACAGGCTCTGCAGATGACACTGCTTCTTCCATTATAAAGCTAGTACTGCTTCATGCTCTGTTGGGTGATAAGCCCTTGGAAGCTTTTCGTAGAAAATATCATCTAGTTTTGCAGGAAGTGTAGAATCATGTTTCGCAAGGAAACACCACTAACTTGACCTCATATTTTCAGGGGAAAAAAATGTATATGTAAGACACCAGCCTCAGCATTTGATACCGTGTGAAAATCTGGGCCACAATTCTGATAGTGCACAGTTATGATCTCGTGAAATTACAGATTTTAAACGTTCATATGCAGTGGTTGTTTGTAACTTGATCTGCTCCACTGCAGTCACATAATGCCCAAGCACAAAGTACTGTACAGCAGAGGGACAACCATCCTATTCATGGGATAGTAAAGATGAGGGGCAAGGTGAAAACATCTGCCCAACATGTTTCAAAATCATATTCTGCAGCACATGTTATTAAACATGATTTATAGTAAGAAATACATGTATTTAATATGTCAAACTCGCACGTGTATCTTCAGTATCGTTTTAACAATATTCTCTTATTGGTATTCTGCAGCTATATGTGTGTCTCAGAGTCAAAATTAATAAACCTAAGCAACTGAAAATTGTTAGCTCTGAAGTATTGGAAGTAACTATTCTTTGAAACAGGACATTTGCAATAGCTATCACCACACCTTCTGCTTGTGTTGCCCAGCAAACATTACGTTACGGTCTTAGCAAAAATAATAGTAATCGTCATTAGAAGTCCCTGGAACCCAACATGACCCAGGAGCATTAGGGAGACATACCACAACCCCAAGGAGGGTCAATGTTAACATGTCTGTAACACAAGTACATAAAATGAATGGAAAAAATAGGTTTTTATAGTTGGATAAATATCAATCACAACGTCTCAGTTTCACTAGGTTGAACTGGTCTGCAGTGTCACACTCATCTTCAAAGAGAGGTGAATTGGAAATAATTTAAACTGACCAGTCTTCCCTATTCTGATGTAAGGTGGTGGTGGTTTTCTATATGCTCTTCATGGTCTAACCATAAATAAAAAAACAAAGATGATGTAACTTACCAAACGAAAGCGTTGGTATGTTGATAGACACACACACACACACACACACACACACACACACACACACACACACACACAAAATTCAAGCTTTCGCAACAAACGGTTGCTTCATCAGGAAAGAGGGAAAGACGAAAAGATGTGGGTTTTAAGGGAGAGGGTAAGGAGTCATTCCAATCCCGGGAGTGGAAAGACTTACCTTAGGGGGGAAAAGTATACACTCGCGCACGCACACACACACATATCCATCCGCACATACACAGACACAAGCAGACATTACATTTAAGGGAGAGGGTAAGGAGTCATTCCAATCCCAGGAGCGGAAGGACTTACCTTAGGGGGGAAAAAAAGGACTGCTTGTGTCTGTGTATGTGCGGATGGATATGTGTGTGTGTGCGAGTGTATACCTGTCCTTTTTTTCCCCCTAAGGTAAGTCTTTCCGCTCCCAGGATTGGAATGACTCCTTACCCTCTCCCTTAAAACCCACATTCTTTCGTCTTTCCCTCTCCTTCCCTCTTTCCTGATGAAGCAACCGTTTGTTGCGAAAGCTTGAATTTTGTGTGTATGTTTGTGTTTGTGCGTCTATCGACCTGCCAGCACTTTCGTTTGGTAAGTCACATCATCTTTGTTTTTAGATATATTTTTCCCACGTGGAATGTTTCCCTCGTGGGTGAGGAAAAAAATGAAATTTCTTCTAGCAAATACAAAACTAAACTGCTGCTGCCTACATCAGATAATGTAAATGAACATGGTCAGTACAAGTGTCATGCTATTCATTATAAGATTGAGACTGAGGCAGGCTTTTATTTTATCCATCATTTAATCAACGTTTCTCATATTTACTCTTGGCTCCTTTTTCTTTGCATTTCCTATTTGGTTTGAATAAAGAATCCGGTTTGGTTTTATTTCCTAGTGGTAACATAAGGAGTATGTAATTTTGAAGTTACTAATCATACTAACAGTAAAGGAAGACACATAACAAAACCTCGTCGTTTCTAGCAATTCGCTCTGTAAACTACTAACATCCATTCTTCATAATCAGTACGGCTAAGTGTTAACCATATGAAGTAAACATATTTTCGTGTTATGGTTGCCTGACCAAAACTAGAACACAAAATATGAACACTCCTGTACCAGGAATTATAAACTTTTAACAACTTGAACACAAAATATGAACACTCAAGTACCAGGAATAATAAACTTTTAACACACAAAAGTACAACAATATTATGAAAAGAATAGATTGCTACTCACCATTGGTGTGCATTTATGTTTTCAGTCAAAATGCCTTCTTCTGATGTAGGAAAAACACACACACACACACACACACACACACACACACACACACACACACAGAAACCTAGCAGCACAGCAGCCGTATCCTGTCCACACTACATTCCTGCTTGTGCCCAGAAGCAGCACTACTCCTTCCCCCGTCCCTGCCCTCTCATCCCTCTCCCTTCTTGGCCCATGCCACCTCCTTACCCATGCCAGATTTCAGCTCCCATCAAGTGCAATTGGTATCCACAGTCTGGCTGCACTGTGTCAAGAGTTCGTGCTCGTCTTTTGATTAATGAATATGGGCTGATGTATAGCAATGATTGGACACTGTTTGTAACGTGACATGCAAGTGAGTTTGCAAGTCGTAATGCTCACAGGTAGGTGCCATTCCATGCCTTGATGCTTGACGAGGGTGAATGCATGTGATATTTTCCATCAGGTGATGATTGAAGTCTGATTGGTCGTGGTCAGGTAATTGCATGGAACTGGAGTCAATGAACTTGCCAGTCATTCGAAGCGCCTTGCAATACACAAGCTCTGTGAGCAATGATTCAAAGTCCAGGTCGTCTGTGGTGCAAAGTCAAAGCAAAATCATGGGTAGGGCAGTTGTTCAGCTAGTATCATGACACATCAGTGCAGCCTTTCAAGAATGGTGCCAATATTCTATCATGCCATTGCTCACTATGATTGAGAGTGTAACAAAATTTACTAAGTTGTGTAAATAACTCAGACCCAAATTGCCAGCTGTGGTCTTTGATGATGTGCGGCAGCAGACTACCAAATCATGAAACCCTGTTTGACACCAAGGCAAAGGCCAGCATTTCTATCAATATGTTCTCGACTGACATAATTTCTGGCCAAAGAGGAATCAATGAATTGCAGTTAATAAATAATGCTGACCATTTTATGGTGAGAGTGGCCTACTATGTCGATCTGTATGTGTGCAAAGCATGCTATTGTATCTGGAAAATCTCCAACTGGTTCATGCATCTGACAGAATACCATACTGCACTGACACTGAAGGCACACACATGCAAGCCCACTTGTGACAATCCTTTTGCATAATTTTCTGTTAATTTGGTGGGAAGAAATAAAACAAAGTGTTACTAGAAATGACAAAATTCCATTCACCAACTCTGAAACATTGGAAAGATTTCAGGATCCACGAGGCTATTATGAAGAAGTGACATCGAGAACATTACAACCAAGGACATTGGCATTGCAAGGAATGAAATAAAATAATGAAGGAAAAAAAAGAAAACCACAGTAGCAGCTCGGATCAAACCAGAGTTATCAAGTCAAGAGTCAGTGGGCTTAATCTCTGTGCCATGCCACAGACAAGACAGTTGTTGCTCAAAACTTACTCATGTCTACATGTAAATGCTTAGAGAGCGTTTTCTCTTTACTTATAGACCACTCAGGCAAGATATTCAAGGAACTTAAAAGGGTCATATCTACCTGCTTCTGGTCGCACAGTTGAGCCCAATCAGTGAGACCCTTTCCGCGCACTGCCCTTGTTAATTGTAGGTCCCAAGAAGTGCTCCAGACAACAGTTCTTGCAAGTCAGCACTCTCAAGAAACAGCATAAGTCTTTGCTGGTTTCTGGCTGTGGAATTTTCATAACGGCTTCTACTGTCTAGTGGCAATCCCCCTTCTGATAAAATTAAGTGACAGAAGGAAATATTTGTTGACTGTGAAAAACCTTTTGACAATGTTGACAGGAAAAATTTCTTTCAAATTCTAAAGGTGGCAGGGGTAAAAGACAGGGAGTGAAAGGCTATTTACAATTTCTACAGAAACCAAATGGCAGTTACAAGAGTTGAGGGGCATGAAAGGGAAGCAGTGATTGAGAGAGAGCAAGACAGGGTTATAGTCTATACCTGATGTAATTCAGTCTGTATATTGAGCAAGCAATAGAGGAAACAAAAAAAATTGGAGTAAGGATTAAAGTCCAAAAAACTTTGAAGTTTGCTGATGATGTAATTCTCTCAGAGACAGCAAAGGACTTGGAAAATCAGTTGAATAGAATGGACAGTGTCTTAGAAAGGAAAATATAAGATGAACATCAACAAAAGCAAAATGATGATAATAGAATGTAGTAGAGATAAATCAGGTGACGCTGAGGGAATTAGACTGGCAATGGCAAGAAAAGCTTTTGTGAAGAGAATTTGGTTAACATTGAGTATAGATTTAAGTGTACGGAGGTCTTTTCTGAAAGTATTTGTGTGGAGTGCAGCCACACATGGAAGTGAAACAAGGGCAGTAAACAGTTTACACAAGGAGAGAATAGAAGCTTTTGAAATGTGCTGCTATAGAAGAATGCTGAAGATTAGATGGGTAGATCACATAACTAATGAGGAGGTACTGAATATAATTGGGGAGAACATGAAATAGTGGTATAACCTGACTAGAAGAAGGGATAAATTAGTAGAACACATTCTGGGGTATCAAGGGATCACCAGTTTAGTATTGAAGGGAAGCATGGGGGATAAAAATCAGATAGGGAGACCAAAAGATGAATACAGTAAGCAGATTCAGAAGGATGTACGTTGCAGTAGTTGCTCGGAGATGAAGAAGCTTGCACAGGATAGAGTAGCATAGGATGGAGAGCTGCATCAAACCAGTCTTTGGACTCAAGACGATGAAAACAACAACAACAACAAAGTAATCTGTGGCTTACCAAAAACACACAAGCTGTTCTGTTACAAGCATTTAAAAATTTTGATCAAATGTTGCTGGTACTGTACTGCAATGGCTGAAAAAATGAAGATGTCATGCAAGTATGCAAAACAGAATGACAGCCCTTGCAGCCTGGAGTCAGCATTGGACTGCACTATGGAATTTCAGAGTCCATCTCAATACATTGTGTACCATAAGTCGCTATAGGTGAATTATCTGTGGCAGAAAGACAGAACAAAGTTGATGGCCAACAGTTGTAATGTCCATGGATACATGCAAAAGCCTGAGCCAGTGCCTACAAGAAATTTTCGTAGTCTTCTGATCACTGAAAAAGAGATGCTGAGAGCTTGACCAGCAATCGGAGGCATATGTCAGAGTTCCGCTGTCATTTGGATAAGTGGAAATTGAGGTGCACTTGTGAGCCTTATCTCCAAATTTCTGGTGATACTGACATACAGTAGGTAGCTGCTCTGCACCACTAGAGGACTGACGAGTTCATTGTTCACGACATGGCACAGAACACAGCAACCTCCTCTTGCACACTGTCCCTCCCCCTCGCCCCACTTTGGGACGCCAATGGATACAATGTAATGAGTAGTAGACAACAGAGAATACATCACACTCTAATACTAAATCTAAGGCTGTCTCATTGAGATAAAGTTAGCAACATAAGGGGCACTGTCCATAAAAACCTCTTTGCGCTTAAATCTACATTTGTGCAATTGCTTTCCATTGCTTGGCTTGCACTTTGTTTTCCCTCCCTTCTGTTTATTTTTATGTCTCTTTTCCTCTTCAAGCTCAGTATTTTCTTTTTTGTTGTTGTTGTTGTTGTTTATTCATTTGCTTCATTGTGAAGTGGAGGCAGACACATCCTTTGCTAGTGTGTTGGTTTCATTCTTAACATTCTCTACCCTAGAGTTCCTATTCCAGTATCATTCTGACTTCAGATGTTGGATGTGCACTCTTTCTCATATGTTGGATATACGTCTGAATTGAAGAAAACATCTTAACTTGTGATATTGAGCTGAAGTTGAACAACACAAAGAAAAAGAATTTCATCCAAGCATGTCAGACAATTTAAATTTATGTTAAACTGAACTCAGAATATCTATTCAGAGAAGGCACCTTCAATGACGTACTGACCCTCTTATCAGCAGCAGAAAAAAGTTCCATTAAACATTACCTATGGAGCTGACTTTTGTTGTTTGTTCTGAGCTGCCATCATCCACTTCAATGTACTCGAAACACTGAAGAATAATGTAATACTTTTACTCAAATAAAACCGCTATAAAGCAAATGAAGGATACAAGGGAAAAACAATTGAAGTCCAGTTTCTAATATTTTGCAGTAATTTAATTTGAAGTTAAAAAACTGCGTAGATAAAATGTATCAGACATACAGAAAACTTATTTAGAATAATTCTCAAGGTGTTTCTCTAATAGACCCTTAAATTAGTGTCATGTGGTATAGGGATTTGTTTATTAACAATGAAAAGTGAAGGTACACATCTTTACAATCAAAAACAATCATAGACCACTTACTTTCTAGAATGGGTTGCATTATATGTAACTGTTTGTCTTTAAAAAATGTAAACAATTAATACTTATAAAACATCAATGAAATTAATTTTTCAATGTTTGCACCAAATTAGTCATTGTTGACTGGGTAATCTTGGGGAAAAAAGCGCATTTTCAAACAGAATTTCTTCAGGTATTGCAGGTTGGAGAGTGGAATTAAACTTAAATATGAAGGTTTTGGCTTGTTTTGAATTTGTGCATGGCAACAACACAGGACTCATTGGACGTCATTGGACATTTATTTCTGTGTTCTTTACTGAGAAATGAAGAACACGATTAGAACTTTTCTTGGCCACACTTGATGACGTTGAAGGGAATAGTTTCTGTGGCATCTTGTGACGTGCTCATTCCAATCGCTGATTGTTTCAGTGTGGGCTTTTTGATTTAATAAATATGTAACTTTGTCACATTCTATGTAACTGCCCTGTAATAGGAAAGGTTACTTTGATTGATTCAAATCTATTGCACGGATAGCTGAATAATGACATATGGAAAATCCAGGATGGAATGTCCCCAGGGCAAGAATCACAAAAAAGTGCAAATAAAGTACTGAAGAATGATAAAAGCAAAGGTGTAATAACTTTGTTCCAACATCATCAACTCCTTTTTGGCTATGGTCCTGTTGTAGGTATGAAAGTATCCTTCTCCTGAAGTAAAAACATATGCAGTAAACATGTAAAAGGACAGCTGTCACTTGTAGTATACATCATTAGCGCTAACATTAGGCGCTGTAAGATTTTTCGTGTATCTATGCCTATTGCCCCATGTTCATGACTTCACGTAACTTTAATTTTTGCTCCACATTTTTACTGACAGATGACTTCAGCATCCTTCTTACATAATAAATTAAGAGTTTCTAGCTGCTTAATTTCTTTATCTACTTCTTCTGCTCTACTGCTATCATTTAATTTTGCTGCAAGAAGAGATAACTTTTTGCTTTAGATTCATTGCTTGCAGAGCAAGTATCTGACATTGGGTACCAAAAAGTAGTACTAAATTTCATCTGAATTATGTTCCAATAACATTCATAAGAAACGGGAGAACTCTAGAAATGTCTCTGTATACATCTGATGCAATGTTTTAAGGTTTAATTTTTCAGGTAGATAAATCTTAGATGTACCTTGAAGGCTATAGTGAGAAGAACAGTCTTGAAGGGAACTTGTATGTTTCATTAAATTAGCAACAGCCTAGGCTGTCTTTTTCATGGGTGTAGTAGAATGAGTACCTCAGCTGTTAGTAAGAGCAAGAGCAGTGGTAGAAAGAGATTATTGATTGTTAACATATTCTGGCTTGTTATACCATGCAAACTCATAACGGCCTTGTAACAAACAGGAATTTCAATAAATTTTCTGTCCCTGTGTACATGTACCTCATAGCAGTAATAGTGGTCTCTTAGATTGCCATTTTCTTGTGGTTTCCATGGTCTTCTTTTCTCACAGGCAAAACTGAAATTAGTGAAAACGAGCATGCAAGTGTGCACTATGTAAATTCTTGTTTTCAAGTAAATTGAACTCCCAGACTAGTATATCATGTTCATGTTTTGAAATTTTCATGAAATGCTGTTTTCTGCATTCGCTATATTCACAAGGAACATGACTTGTCACACTTTTGCTCATTCGCAACTCGTCACACTTACGTTCACTCACATCTAGAAGTATACCATGTTTAGGTCTTTCCTTTGCTCTTCTCTGATGAACAGCTGTAATATTCTCATTGCTTGATTTTCTGCCGAAATGCAAACTGCCTTTCTGCACATCAGAAAATTAGATGCCATTCAACAACAGTATAGTAGCTGACCAGCTTTTAAAACAATAAACTCTGGGAATATTTTCATTTAAAATGTACATGGACTCTGATTCTCCCTCATCTCCCTCCATTTCACAGGGGACTTCATTTTTCCCTGGGGCACTTTTCTTCTATACTGACTTTTTATGGACTGTGAATGGTTTTCTCTGTGTATGAAGCTGTTAGACTGTAGTGCAACAAACAGAATCCATTAGTACTAGAATCTCAATTTTCACCAAAAGTGAGCTTTGAATCTCTTTTTCCCTGTACCCTTCAGATGTTAGTGACTAATTCTTTAACAGTGGGTTTTGAATAAAACTGAATACCTCTTTGACCTAATAGCAATGCATTGTTAATTATGTAGCCATGTGACTGTGTGGGATTTAGTGGGTAGTAAAAACTAAAATTAAGCCAACATGACAGTAACAGACTGTGGAACTGTGTGCCATCTCAGTATACACAGAACGGTGTACGCAGAGAGAGCCTTCTGCCCATAATGTAGGAGATGGATTGACAAAAGCACGTGTTACATACATCCCACAACCTACAGATTACTTATATTTATCCATTTTAACCGCAAGTGTACAAAATTATCATGGATAAAATATTGAATATAAACTACCATCTTTTGCTCAAATATAGAAGTTAACATTCCTTGTAAGAAAGCAATAATGTCTCATTTTTTACCCGTTTGTGGACGTCTACTTTTCTGTTCAAAGAAAAAAGTATTGTGACATGGCTGACATTTCTATGTTCAATTCATTCTTCTCTGTTTTAATTAAAATTGTTTTCTCATTTTGTAGATACTTGGAGAAAAATAGAGACTGGTTTGAAGAAAATGTGTACGAAGATAATTGCTCTCCACTTAAACAAAATGACTGATTTGCTGTATTTATGCATAGCTTCATATTTTATATTCTGTAAATAGTTTATAGAAATTGCTATTTTTAAAAACATTTGTTGAATGTTTAGTTATAAACAACCCTCACTTGAACAAAATGACTGATTTGCTGTATTTATACATAGCCTCTTATTTTATATTTTGTAAATAGTTTATAGAAATTGCTATTTTTGAAAACATTTGTTGAATGTTAAGTTATAAAAATGCATGTCACTGTAGATTTTGATCTGGTGTTTCCAGTTCAGTTGGTATTTTTCATGTTATCTCCTGTACCCTACAAGATATTGTCTCTGTTATCATCAGCCATGTATTTGATAAAAATGGTTAGTGCAAACTTCACTATTTGCCATTTATATAGTATGCTTCTGGGACCAAAGATGTGTAGATAACAAAATACGCAGACATGAATATTGGAGAGTGATTAATTCTCTGCTTCTTTGATAATTATGACTTGCTTCTCAGTGGAAGTAACCAGATCCTTTAACTATGAAAGCTCAGGTTACTTTAGTTTTAGTTCCTAAGTTATTTTATTCAAGAACTATTGTGCTGTTACTGATACCTCAGACTTGCTGATTGTCAATAATAACTGTAATGTTTTTCCTTTCTGAAGCTGGAAGATTTTGACACAGTGTTTTGTGTCTTATAAGTTTGTGACAGCTGATTGTATGTACAAAAAGCCAAATTATCAGTAGCGTGCTATGTTGCTGGTGAAAGTGGATGAATCAGTAAAATACAGAATTTTACGTAAAACTGGTACTCTGAATTTCTTTTTCATACAATTTCAATGGCAGTACTACTATTATAGTGACAAAAACTGGATACAGGTATCCAGCTGTTAAGAAAGTTTACGTGAGTGTTGTGTGTTTCATAATAATTTTTTTCTCTTAACAGTGTTTGAGATTGAAATGGGGAATCAGCCCATCATTCATATCAAGTTGTGTTACGTAAAGAGAGGAGCAGCTGTCGGTTGAATCACTGTGCCTGTCAGTCACTGATTCAGCACAAAGATTTAATCTGTTACGGCTGGAACACACATTGAATGCATGTTGGAGAGATCACACACCCACCTTTGTTTCAATCTTCATGTCTCTCATAGATGTAAAAGACTGCAGTGGGAAGATACTGTTAACTGGTCATAAAAATGTATTTTCCCTTATTGTTAAGCCATTCTTCTACAATAAATGATATTCCAAGAATGTGATTTTCTAAAAGGACTGCCTTTAATATGGTGGGTTTTTTTTACTGTTGCTCCACTTGCAGTGACAAAAAATGTATTGAGTGTTTTTCAATTTTTTCTCATTTGATTTAAGTGGTGGACTAGTTGCTGTACAGTCACAACTGAGATACAGCTGCTGTTTGTGTATGTATGAATATCGATATAGCACATAATTTGCCAAAAGAAAATTTTGAATTTTAGTGACTGCTATACTTCCAGAGGAGATAGTCATTTCAACTCTGGCAGTACCTCCTATGTACCAAAACTGCAAAACTTCACCATATTTCCAGCATTCTACAATTGTAATGATCCTGAAGAATAGTCGAACTGCATGTTCTTAATTTGAGATAGGGGAACAGTTACACCTGTGTCCATGCCGAGGCATCATTATGCATGGGTGTCGTTTGCAGAACCATCTTCCAGCATATTACAGGAGCAGGTACTGAGAATATTATTTTAACACATATAAAAATCAGTTATCAGCTGCACAAAAATTCATTGGATTCACTTTTAACAGATTAAGCTGTCATCTTCAGAAGTTTGAAATAGATAAGCCAGTGTCAAATTAGAATCAAATGGTAGCATCCTTTGTCACATCACAGATGAATATGTAATATATGCAATGTGTAGCAAGCAACAGACATATAAATCATACATAAACTGACTAGCCAGAACATTGTAATCTCTCATTCACTATCAATATAAACCCGTACAGACGATAGCAGCGTCACCTGATGAGGAATGACTGCCCCAACTGGACAACTTGCCAGGTTTTTGAGGAATGCTGTAAAACACATCCAGGCATCATGGGGTTGGGCAGCCACCCTTCATTACAGGTGTCGGACATCGTAGGCTGGGCAGACTGGTAAAACAGGACAGGTGGTGAACTGCGGTGAAACGAATATGAGACTTCAGTGCTGGGTAGAGTACAAGTGTATCTGAACACACAGTGCACCGAACACTCCTAACAATGGGCCTCCACAGCCAACGGTCCATGCATGCACCAGTGCTAAAATCATGACACTGGTGGCTATGACTGAAATGGGCACATGACCACCAGCACTGGTCATTGGCACAGAGCACTGCATGGTCTGATGAATTCTGATACCTTTTCATAATGCCGATAGGAGGGCACAAATCAGTCGTCTTCAAGGAGCAGCTCCTTGACACCTGTATTGCATGACGGAGACAAGCTAGCAACAACTCCATTATGCTATGGGGAACATTAACGTGGGCATCCATGGGTCCAGTGGAAGTTGTGCAATTCACCATGATGGCCAAGGAGTATCATACACTGGTTGCGGACCACATGCGTCCCTTCATGACAATCATATTTACTGATGGCAGTGGCAGGATTTATGGCTGTCTGATCTTGTCTCTCCATTTCCATTTTCGAAACTATTCCAAACGAAATTCACTAGGTAAAGAAACAATGAACACTACGCATATAACACTGCCTACAGTGAAATATCTCTTGTAAAAAATGTCGCATAATGGGTGACAATCTGCTAGAAACAATCTCATAAAGCTATATATTCTAAGAGCTCCACACCGTTTTATCTTTACCATTATATCCAGTGCTGAAGTTCACATGTCATAATGAATTTTGAACTGAAACATTCTGACTATTATCTATATATTAAATTTTGAAATGCTATTACTCTGTGCAGAAACAAAGCTCATAATAAAAGAAACTACCTGACTTGTAACTTTTCTGCCAGTGGAAGCTATGTTTGTCATGTCCAGGATTAGATTTTTTTCTTTTAGCACATCCTCAGCTTGCTTCCTTCCTCTTTTTTCAACCATTTTGTTGTAATTATGTGTTTCCATTGTGCATGAAAAAGAAAACAATACATGTATTAAAGATACAATAAATTTTACAAAGAATTTTCTACAGAGTTTGTAATGAAATTATTTTTACTTCATTAAGATGTCGGCAATGAAGCTTCCTATAAAAATCCATGCATATTATAAAAATGGATGTAAGTGTTTATGTATGTCCCATATCTCCTCTTAAACCACTGGACCTATTTCAACCAAACTTGATACATATATCACTTACTGTATGAAAATAATCGCTTTGGAAATAAGACACATGCACCTATCAAAGGTGTGGAGGTGGGGATGGAAAGGAAGTATAGGCCACGACATGCGAATTGTCAGAATTAATTCATGTAGTATTTGAGAATGAGAACACTTGTTGTTGTTGTTGTTGTTGTTGTGGTCTTCAGTCCTGAGACTGGTTTGATGCAGCTCTCCATGCTACTCTATCCTGTGCAAGCTTCTTCATCTCCCAGTACCTACTGCAACCTACATCCTTCTGAATCTGCTTAGTGTATTCATCTCTTGGTCTCCCTCTACGATTTTTACCCTCCACGCTGCCCTCCAATGCTAAATTTGTGATCCCTTGATGCCTCAAAACATGTCCTACCAACCGATCCCTTCTTCTAGTCAAGTTGTGCCACAAACTTCTCTTCTCCCCAATCCTATTCAATACCTCCTCATTAGTTACGTGATCTACCCACCTTATCTTCAGCATTCTTCTGTAGCACCACATTTCGAAAGCTTCTATTCTCTTCTTGTTCAAACTGGTTATCGTCCATGTTTCACTTCCATACATGGCTACACTCCATACAATTACTTTCAGAAACGACTTCCTGACACTTAAATCTATACTCGATGTTAACAAATTTATCTTCTTCAGAAACGATTTCCTTGCCATTGCCAGTCTACATTTTATATCCTCTCTACTTCGACCATCATCAGTTATTTTACTCCCTAAATAGCAAAACTCCTTTACTACTTTAAGTGTCTTATTTCCTAATCTAATCCCCTCAGCATCACCCGATTTAATTTGACTACATTCCATTATCCTCGTTTTGCTTTTGTTGATGTTCATCTTATATCCTCCTTTCAAGACACTGTCCATTCCGCTCAACTGCTCTTCCAAGTCCTTTCCTGTCTCTGACAGAATTACAATGTCATCGGCGAACCTCAAAGTTTTTACTTCTTCTCCATGAATTTTAATACCTACTCCGAATTTTTCTTTGGTTTCCTTTACTGCTTGCTCAATATACAGATTGAATAACATCGGGGAGAGGCTACAACCCTGTCTCACTCCTTTCCCAACCACTGCTTCCCTTTCATGCCCCTCGACTCTTATAACTGCCATCTGGTTTCTGTACAAATTGTAAATAGCCTTTCGCTCCCTGTATTTTACCCCTGCCACCTTCAGAATTTGAAAGAGAGTATTCCAGTTAATGTTATCAAAAGCTTTCTCTAAGTCTACAAATGCTAGAAACATAGGTTTGCCTTTCCTTAATCTTTCTTCTAAGATAAGTCGTAAGGTTAGTATTGCCTCACGTGTTCCAACATTTCTACGGAATCCAAACTGATCTTCCCCGAGGTCCGCTTCTACCAGTTTTTCCATTCGTCTGTAAATAATTCGCGTTAGTATTTTGCAGCTGTGACTTATTAAACTGATAGTTCGGTAATTTTCACATCTGTCAACACCTGCTTTCTTTGGGATTGGAATTATTATATTCTTCTTGAAGTCTGTGGGTATTTCGCCTGTCTCATACATCTTGCTCACCAGATGGTAGAGTTTTGTCATGACTGGCTCTCCCAAGGCCATCAGTAGTTCTAATGGAATGTTGTCTACTCCCGGGGCCTTGTTTCGACTCAGGTCTTTCAGTGCTCTGTCAAACTCTTCACGCAGTATCTTATCTCCCATTTCATCTTCATCTACATCCTCTTCCATTTCCATAATATTGTCCTCAAGTACATCGCCCTTGTATAAACCCTCTATATACTCCTTCCACCTTTCTGCCTTCCCTTCTTTGCTTAGAACTGGGTTGCCATCTGAACTCTTGATATTCATACAAGTGGTTCTCTTCTCTCGAAAGGTCTCTTTAATTTTCCTGTAGGCAGTATCTATCTTACCCCTAGTGAGACAAGCCTCTACATCCTTACATTTGTCCTCTAGCCATCCCTGCTTAGCCGTTTTGCACTTCCTGTCGATCTCATTTTTGAGACGTTTGTATTCCTTTTTGCCTGCTTCATTTACTGCATTTTTATATTTTCTCGTTTCATCAATTAAATTCAATATTTCTTCTGTTACCCAAGGATTTCTATTAGCCCTCGTCTTTTTACCTACTTGATCCTCTGCTGCCTTCACTACTTCATCCCTCAGAGCTACCCATTCTTCTTCTACTGTATTTCTTTCCCCCATTCCTGTCAATTGTTCCCTTATGCTCTCCCTGAAACTCTGTACAACCTCTGGTTCTTTCAGTTTATCCAGGTCCCATCTCCTTAAATTCCCGCCTTTTTGCAGTTTCTTCAGTTTCAATCTGCAGTTCATAGCCAATAGATTGTGGTCAGAATCCACATCTGCCCCTGGAAATGTCTTACAATTTAAAACCTGGTTCCTAAATCTCTGTCTTACCATTATGTAATCTATCTGATCCTTTTAGTATCTCCAGGATTCTTCCAGGTATACAACCTTCTTTCATGATTCTTGAACCAAGTGTTAGCTATGATTAAGTTTTGCTCTTTGCAAAATTCTACAAGGCGGCTTCCTCTTTCATTTCTTCCCCCCAATCCATATTCACCTACTATGTTTCCTTCTCTCCCTTTTCCTACTGACGAATTCCAGTCACCCATGACTATTAAATTTTCGTCTCCCTTCACTACCTGAATAATTTCTTTTATCTCGTCATACATTTCATCAATTTCTTCATCATCTGCAGAGCTAGTTGGCATATAAACTTGTACTACTTTAGTAGGCATGGGCTTTGTGTCTATCTTGGCCACAATAATGCGTTCACTATGCTGTTTGTAGTAGCTAACCCGCACTCCTATTTTTTTATTCATTATTAAACCTACTCCTGCATTACCCCTATTTGATTTTGTATTTATAACCCTGTAATCACCTGACCAAAAGTCTTGTTCCTCCTGCTACCGAACCTCACTAATTCCCACTATATCTAACTTCAACTTATCCATTTCCCTTTTTAAATTTTCTAACCTACCTGCCCGATTAAGGGATCTGACATTCCACGCTCCGATCCGTAGAATGCCAGTTTTCTTTCTCCTGATAACAACGTACTCTTGAGTAGTCCCCGCCCGGAGATCCGAATGGGGGACTATTTTACCTCCGGAATATTTTACCCAAGAGGACGCCATCATCATTTAATCATACAGTAAAGCTGCATGTCCTCGGGAGAAATTACGGCTGTAGTTTCCCCTTGCTTTCAGCCGTTTGCAGTACCAGCACAGCAAGGCCGTTTTGGTTAATGTTACAAGGCCAGATCAGTCAATCATCCAGACTGTTGCCCCTGCAACTACTGAAAAGGCTGCTGCCCCTCTTCAGGAACCACATGTTTGTCTGGCCTCTCAACAGATACCCCTCCGTTGTGGTTGCACCTACGGTACGGCCATCTGTATCGCTGAGGCACGCAAGCCTCCCCACCAACGGCAAGGTCCATGGTTCATGGGGGGAGATGAGAACACTTAGAGACTTTCAAAAAACTGTACATTTAATTTTGAACCTTTATTAAAAATATTTATTACTGACAGCTGCCACAACATGGCGAAAGGAAAAGTTTATTGCTTACTATTACGGAAGATCGAAAAGTAATATGCAATCATTTTACTATCAAAAAGTTTAATAGGTAACAAAACAAAAAAATCACAAATGAACTTCATCTTTTATCCAATTTTTTACGTAGTCACCAAAGTTCTCAATATATTTCTCCCATTGCGGTACCAGTTTCTATATGCCCTGTTTGTAGAAGTCCATTTTATTGGAGTATGGCCATCTGCAGACTGCTGATTTCACTTCTGCATCTGTCACAAAGAAGTAGCCAGCCAGGAATTTCTTCATGGAAACAGACAAAAGTCCAACAGTACAAGATCCAGCTGTATGGTGAATGCTGGAGCACCTCCCTCCTAAATTTGAGGATTTTCTCACCAACAGGAGCAGTGACATCGGGGTGAACATTGTCTTTAAGTCTGACACTGTCAGTATTAGTGTTATAACATCAGTCACAAAGGGCACAACCCTGCTTGACCAAAGTTTTAATGTAGGCTGCACCATTCACAGTTGTCCCGTGTTCAGCCAAGTTCATCAATAACACACCCCATATATCCCAGAACACTGTCGCAAGCACTTTCTGGCAGACTGAGTCATTTGAATATTTTTCGTACTGGGGAACCAGCATGTTTCCACTCCATAGAGGCTTGCTTGCTTTTGGTGTGCAGTGATATGCACACAACTCACCACCAGCGATAACTCCTTTCAGAAAGTCATGCCCTTCTGTGGTGTAACACATTAAGTTATGCAAGCTTGTTCTCATTTGCAGACCCTTGTGGTTGTCTGTCGGGTTCTTAGGCATCCAGTGAGAACTAACCTTACGAAATTTCAACATATCATGAACAGTATTATAGACTGCACCACAGGAAATGTTGAACTGCTGTGAAAATGTTTGAAGTAGTGCATGCCAGTCATTCATAATTGCTGCTTCAGTGGCTCCTGCATTCTTCGGTGTTGCAGCTGTTACCAGCTGCCTGGAGGGTGCCAAATCACTAAGGTTCACACGGCCTTCTTCAAAGAATGCACACCACTTATGCCCTTTGGCCCAAAATTGCACTTCGCTGTTCTTCACAGGTTGACAACAGTAACATGCTGGACATTTTTGTTTCATAGTTCAGGCTTCTATCACTATAGCTGCACATGAAAACAAAATATCCTCTTTAATGCAAACTTCAATCTATATCATCATGAAATTTCAACATTCCAGCTGCAGTACTAGGGGTGAAAAAAAAATATTGTGCATTACTTTCTAATCCTTCCTTGTATATTTTCACTTTTCATGTAGTAAAGCTGTTGCTTCAAGCATGACGTTTTAATGTATTCCTTGTTGACTAGTAACTACACTCACAACACTGTAAAACGTCTCTTGCAACAGCATAGGACATCAGTGGTAAAGGACGGCATGTAAAATTTGTTTCCTGTTATAAAGACTTAAAAGATACTTATTAAGAAAAATGAGTTATCTGTGAATCTCTACAAATAAGTAAATTATGGATTATATTTCACCTTAGGTGTATTGTATGGATATTGTTCACTATGGGTAAGACAAGTTCCTCAAATCAGCAGGCCAACAGAATATAAATGCATTAATGTGTGCGACTATGGTAGTGGCCAAAATTTGCATTCTGCTCACTAACACATCCAGACAAGACGACGACTTTTGGAAGAGAGAGAAAATCCAAGTGGATATACCAAACACTGTGTGGCAGGTTTACACCAGAGATTTAACATCACTTTTTAAAAGTAGATTTTTTCAACAGAAATCGATTAATCAAGCCAAAATTATACAAATTTATTTTGAAATAGTGATGGATACTACTACACTATGGAGGAATGGTAGCCCATTCCTCCTCAAGAGCAAAAACAAGAGAAGTTACTGATATTGCACACAGGTGTCTAGAACGAAGTCAGTGTTCTAACTCATTCCAAAAGTCTTTCATTGGGTTCAAATCAAGACTCTGGGTAGGCCATTCCATTTCAGGAATATTATCCACAAACCATTGCTTTACAGATGTTGTTTTATGATAGGTTGCATTGTCATGCTAATGTAATCAGTCATCATCTTCAAACTGTTCATCTACTGTAAGCAGTATACATGCTACAAAATGTGTTCGTATCCTTCCGCATTTAGCATTTCCTTAAGAGCAATAAGGGGATCACACCTTAATCATGAAAAACACCTCTGTACTATAACACCATGTTGTCCATGCTTCACTGTTGGCACTACACATGATGGCAGGTAACATTCTTCAGGAACTCAACAAACCAACACCCTGCCATTTGGCTGCCATAGCGTAAAGTGTGATCCTTCACTCCAAATCATTCATTTGCAGTCATCCACAGTCCAGTGGTGTTGCAAATTACACCGCCTCAAACGTATTTTACCACTGACTACAGAAATGTTTGGCTTATGAGGAGCTGCTCAACCATGGAAACCCATTCTTTTTAACTCACTGTGCATCATCATTGGTCTAGCTAGACTGCAGGTAGCACTTTTAACTCTCAAATGATTGCATCCACTGATTTTGTGCAGTTTTTTTCAACAGCCCTCTGCAAAGCTCAACGGTTCCTATTCGTCAGTTCATGAGTTTTGACTGGTCTTGCTCTAGCTGTGGTGGCTCCTTTGCATTTCCACTTCACAGTCACATTACTAACAGTCCGCTTGGGCAGCTTTAGAAGAGTTGAAATGCCCTTGATGCATTTGTTACTCAGGTGTCATCCAACGACTAGTACTTATTCAATGTCACCGAACACTCCTGCCCGGCCCATTCTAATGTTACTGCTTCTCCACTGACAACACAATACTCCCAGGCTCCTATATACTGACAGGTCTGGCTCTCATGACAGCTAGTGGTCATTCCACATTACATAGGGGTGTACAGAAACTTTTGATCAGCTAGGGTCTGTGTCTCGTATAAAATTGTAGTCTTATTTCTATTATATACTGTCCAGTCACATTAATGTGATCAACAGCCAAAAGGTTGAATAACCACCTTTTGCAGCACAAACCATTGTGAGACATACAGGAAGAGAATCAATGAGGTTCTGGGAGATACTGACAGGGTTATGGAGCCATGCCTACTCCCTACCATGACCAACTGCATTAGGGATCTTGGTTGAGGACCCCTGGTGATCAAGGTGGTCCCATAGATTCTCGATTTGGTTTAAATCTGAGGACTTTGGTGGTCCAGGGAGTAAAGTAATCTTGTCCTGGTGTTCCTTGGCCCACACATGTGAGCTGCGTGACACATTGTGTTGTCTTACTGGTTGATGCCATCGTGCGGATAAAAAACAAACTGCATGTAGGGGTGGACATGGCACCATGACTAGACACATACTTATATTGAACCATTAGGCCTTCCAGAATGACAAGATCACCCAGGGAATGCAAAGAAAACAGTCTCCAGACCATATCGCCCTTTCCTCCATCCTGGACGACTACAACAATTGTTGCAGAGGCCCATATACAGCATAGTTCTCTGAAAAGTTATTGAGGAGACACTGCTGGTAGTGCCTTGTTCCATCTGGCTGATCATTTGCTCATTAGTTGCATGTCTATTCACTCGTACACATCTCCACAGTCGTCATTCCATGCTGTCAGTATGGGTCATGTGCAAAACGGTTGCCTCAGCACAAGCTTTTGGTATTACCATTTTGCCATGCATGGTATACTTTAACCATGGTGACACATGAACAGTTTACAAACTTAGCTGTTCTGGAAATGCTTCCACTCTTTGCCCAAAAGCCAATGATCGACCCTTTAGGACATCAGATAAATCACTCTGTTTCCACATTATGACAATGACTACTCTGTTTCTTGCGTCCCCTCTACACACTTTATATACTGTCTACTGCAAGTGTTTCCATGTGCTGTCTGTGAGTGGTTATTGCATGTTGATGTTGAACAAAGGCGGTGGTCATATTAATCTGACTGGACTGTGTATACAGTTCGTTATTTGATATAGTGAAAATCAGAGAAACATACATTACAAGTTTTTATAATTGCATTAAACCATTTCACAAGAGAAGTCAAAGAGTATCTAAGTAACATGCAAACACAGCGCATTTAATTATAGCCGCAGTTAAACTGATTCTGTAGTATATGACACTGACAAGTCACGTAAATAGTGCAGTAGTGACTTTTGACTGTATTGCTTGCCTTCAGTTATTCTTGCTTTCAAATTTTCAGTGACAGAAAGCAGGCATGATGATTCACTTACTGCTTATATTTCATTGTGTGAGATGGCTTTGGCCAAACTAATTTCATCCGGTGCCAAGTTTTAGTAAAACAGGTGTATGGTGTATTTAATGTATTAGTTTTGTTATGAGTATTTATCACAATACTTCAGAAGTTTTTAATAAATTATGAACTTATGATTACATGAGTCTCTTTGGACTTTATGACTGACTGACCAATCCTCAAATCTGACAGTAAGGTTCTTGTCAAACCCGAAATTGTGATAAAGTGACTGAATCTGCCAGCACAAATGTATATTGAAAGAAATGGAGAGATGCTACAGAGTGTGGAAATTTTTCATAAATATTGCTGCAAATGAATTGTGAGGTATCACAAGTATTTTGATAGTTATAACATTGCACAATGTGTGCTTATAGAAATTAAATTTAATGTCAACAGGGATGCTGAGAAGATGGAGAGGCTTTTTGTCAGGATAGTTTGGCTACGTAATGAGTAACAGAGAAACTGGCATGAGAAGAGCTTAGGTCACAACAGCAGCACATGATGCATGTGTCACATCGCATGAGCCTGTATAAGCAGCATGACCAGCATTGTTCTATGGTATAAATGGAATAGCATATGAGTGGTTTAAGTCATACCTACAGAACAGCAAGCAAAAAGTTTCCTTTTATGGGTCAAGTAATTTAAATAAGTTTGCCACTTCATCTAACTGGGGTGAAATTACATTAGGTGTTCCATAGGGTTCAATCATGGGTCCCCTCCTGTTCTTGGTATATGAGAATGACCTCCCTTTCTATCTGAAACAGGAAACTGAACTGACACTGTGTGCTGATGATAAAAGCATCATTATTAATCTGGTGAAATAAAATCCAATTGAAAATGATACAAATAAGGTCTTTGGAAAAGTCATTAATTTGTTTTCTGCAAATGGGCTTGCTCTAAACCTTGAAAAAACACAGTACATCCAATTTTGTGCTGCAAAAAGTACAGTTCCTTCAACAAATATAACACATCAACAGAAGTCAGTAGACAGGGTAGAGCATACTAAGTTTTTGAGTGTACACGTAGATGAGAAGCGTAATTGGAAAATTCGTATTTTGGATCTTCTAAAGGGACTAGTTTCAGCAACTTTTGCAGTCAGAATAATTGCCAATTTTGAGGATATAGAAATTAGTAAGCTAACATACTTTGCATACTTTCACTCTCTGATCCCATACGGAATATTTTGGGGTAAATCAACAGTTAGACAAAAAGTATTCACTGCTCAAAAGAAAGTAGTTAGAATAATGTGTGGGGTTCATAGTCACACATCTTGCAGGCATCTTTTTAAAAGATTGGGAAATCTTATAACAGCCTCACAGTACATTTACCCACTAATGAAATTTGTTCTCAACAACATGGACCATTTAAAAGCAACAGTGACATTCATGATTATAATACTAGAAAAAAGAAAGACGTACACTATCCTTTACTCACCTATCTTTGGCACAGAAAGGGGTAAAATATGCTGCTATAAAAATTTTCAACAAATTACCAGATGAAATAAAATGTCTGACAGACAGCAGTAATAGCTTCAAAAGTAAACTGAAATCATATCTCCTTGACAACTCCTTCTATACCATAGATGAATTCTTGAATAAGAATAAATAAATCTATAAATATAGTATATGCATTTTGTGCCATTTAAGGGAATGGGGTAAATAATAGAAATATTAAAAAATCTTGTTTCGTATGTGCATTTCTTGTGCACTTGACATGTTCCACATCATAACGGCTACTGTACCATGCGATTGATCAATGGAACACGCAACCAACTTATGATTCTGATAATAGCTTGCCTGAGACACTGGACCTGGATTATTCTGACTTCAGGGTGTGACTTAGTTTCATGTAGCACCTAGGTGCACAGGGTAGAGGAACAATTGCACTAAATGCATAGTGAGTGTATTAGTGCCTCATGAGCTTCAGTATCAGTTTTTTATGCTACCTAGTTGTAACATCTCAGTCATTTGTCGAAATTTCTTCTTCCTTATTACCAAATATTCCAGCTTGTAATTTCAGGCATCTGGATGATGATCAAGATGAGTACACTTCACAACTCACAGTGCCAGAGTATGAAGCACTCCTAAAAGACAATGAAGCTGACATAATACAATAATAGGAACAGAAAGCTGGTTAAAACCAGGAGACGACAGTAGTGAGATTTTTGGAAAAAATTTAAATGCTACCACTGTTGCGAAATGGAGATGATGCATTCGTCACAGCAGACAAGAATCTCAAATCCACTGAGATAGAAATTGAAGCTGCATGCTAGATTGTTTGGGCAAGACTCAGTATCAAGGGTGGGCATAAAATTATAACTGGATCCTCTTATTGACCACCAGACTTACCTCCTGATGCAACTGCAAACTTTAGAGAAAACCTCAGTTCGCTTGTACCTAAGTTTCCTAATTGTACTGTAATCATTGCAGGAGACTTTTAACTATCGAACAGTCAATTGGTATATTTATAGTTTTTGTCAGTGATGGGCATGACAGAACATCCTGTGAAACATTACTAAATGCTATCCATGAAAACTGCCTTGAACAGATAGTTCAGCACTCCACTTATGACTGAAATAATATAACATTATTGGCCATTCTGACCTCTTTGAGGATGCCTACATCGAAACGTTATCACTGACTGGGAGCTGTTTGTGACTATTACAGCACCATCTACCACAAAGCGAAAAAAGTGGTCCAACTAAAACATTCATATTTCTTTACATACTACATGAATATGTAATAAAAAATGCTGGTTCCTATTTTTTTTTAAACGCAGTTGATATCCGCTTGACCTACGGCAGTGCCATCTAGTGGGCCAACCACAGCGCCATCTAGTTTCCCCCTTCCAGCTGGACAAGTTTAGTTTTTTGTAGTTTTTTCGTTTGACACTTATTTCGTGAGATATTTGGCCCTGTCACGATCAGTGGACCACCCTGTATACCCAACTCTGTTAGCCCCTCTGTTAACCACAAACCATCTTGAATTCCTCAGACAAAACACCATGCCCAGTTGTTGCACAAACCTAGGGTCACATTTGTGTATAAGAAGGGTAGCAGAAGAAATCCAAAAAACTACTGTCCAGTGTACTGGACATCTGTTTATCGTAGATTCTTAGAATGTGTTCTGAGCTCAAACATACTTCAGTATCTCAAACATAATGGCCTTCTCCATGCCAACCAGCACAGATTTTGAAAACATCACTCATGTGAAACGCAACTCACACTTTTCGGTATCTCAGACTTTTTGCAGATGATGCAGTGTACTACACTGAAATATAGTCAGAAAGAAGTTGTAAAAATATTCAGTGAGATCTTGATAACATTTCAAAGTGGTTCAAAGATTGTAAACCTGCTTCAAATGTTCAGAAATGTAAAACTGTGCACTTCACAAAATGAAAAAATGTAATATTCTATGACTATAATGCCAGTGAGATACAAATGAATCTGTAAACTCAGTCAAATAACTGGGTGTATCACTGTGCATGGACATGAAATGGAACGATTACATAGGTTCAGTCATGGTTAAGCAGATAGACTGTTTGTTGGTAGAATATTAGCAAAAGGCAGTTAGCCAAAAAAGGAGATTGCTTACAAATCATTTATGTGATTCATCCTACAATATTTCGGAAGTGTTTGAAACTCATATCAGATGGGGCTAATTGTGTACATTGAACACGTGCAGAGAAAATCAGCATGAATGGTCACAGGTTTTTTGGTATGCAATAAAGTGTCACAGAGATGTTGAAATAATTGGATTGGCAGACCCTTGAAGATAGATGTAAACTATCCTGAGAAAGTCTACCTACAATTTTTCTTGGACCAGCATTGAATTATGATTCTAAAAAAAAATACCACAACCCACTGCATGTTGCTCCCATAGGGATCCTGAGGACAAGCATGCACATAGGCATTTAAACGGTCATTCTTCCCACACTCTGTATGTGAACGGAATGGGAGAAAGTCCTAATAACTGGTACAATGGGACTTACGCTCTACCATGCACTTCACAGTGGTTTGCAGAGTATGGATGTAGATGTTGATAAATGTGAATTTTTGAATAAAGAAGTTACATTTGATCCAAAGAGGGTTGAGGCATTGAGACAGTATCCCCAGTAGAAGACACTATGCAATTTAAAGTGGCTTTGGCTTAAATGGATACTATCATCTTTTTGAAACTACAGTCAAGTTGCGAAACACCTTTATGAATTGCTATGAAGGAGAGTCATACAAATGTACAATGGAAGAGGATGATGTATTACAGCAGTTAAAGGAAAAACGGCTAAACCCTCAAATATAACAGTATCCAGACTTTAGCCAAGAGTTTATTGTCACAGCAGGTGTGAGTCGGAGGTCAATAGGAGCTGTGCTGAGTCAAAGGAAAATTGGCAGGGCCTTACCTGTCAAATACACACTGAGAATGTTAAATAAAAATAGAGCACTCATACAGCACATTCAAAAGGGAAATACTGGCCATATGCTGGGAAGTAAAACATTTCCAGCCATATCTGTTCAGATGAAAATGCACATTGTGCATGGATCACAAGCCACTAACTTCGAGTAATAGTATTTCAAATATACCACTGAGATTGCTAAAATTTAGTTTAATGCTGGAATAATATGATTACCAAATTTTATATAAAAGCAGTTAAAGAAATCATTTGCAGATGGCTTCTCTACAATACAAAAACCTAGGTATAGCTGATAGTGAACCAGAAAACAATAGAATGGACATGAAGGACAGAGACTCAAGTGAAATGAGTGGACAGAGAGGAAGTTTGGAGACCCTCCAGAGGTCATAGGTGATGGTGACAATGAGCGAACTGAAAAGAAGGAAATAAACAGAGTGAGTCCCCCCTCCCAGACTATGTGGATGATAATAACATACAAGCCATGAAAGAAGGCAAAGCTGTGTGAGGATCAACTGCCAACTTGTAACTTGAGTTCAGAAGATCTCTAGAGCAGTTTACGATTCACCAATTGGTTTCCATCAAGTAATAGGAAGAGCATATAATCGAATAAAGAGATGATATGCATGGGAAGGTGTGAAAGAAGGCATAAAACTGTACATTTGACATTGCAAAATCTGTCAGAAAAATAAAATTGCTCAGTATAAAATTAAGATACCAACAGAGTTAACAAAGATCTCAGAACATTTTTTCGAAAGATGTGTTGTTGACATCATGGGTCCTCTTAGCCAAACAGAAAATGATAATAAGCATACTGTTAACTTTCAAGATGCATGAATGAGTTTTCTAATTGTAGACTCTATTGAGAAGCAAACTAGAGCAACAGACACTAGCAAGAGTGCTGGTGCAAAAGATTGTTTTAAATCATTGCATATAGAGAAAATTCAAATCACTAGCTACCATCTGCAGACTAGTGGAGCACTAGCAAGAATGCATTGAACTTTAACTGAAATGCTCAGGCACTATACAGGGTGAGTCACTTAAGACGTAACACCCCTTCTGTTTCATGACTATTTACACATACTGAAACACAGTTTTCAGCAAATGTAAGGAGTGTCAAGCAACACATATGTTTTTTATTGGTTAATGTTTTTGGCGCTCATATCAATGGAGATATTGAAGTAAATATGCTTTTTTTAAAAAAAAAAAATGGGACCATATACTTTTTATAACTGCATTTGATTTCTCTTGAGAATAAATTACAGTGATATAGTGTATGCTAATATTGATGTTGAAACCCGCCATAAAAGAATTCGAGAAATGTCCTAGAATGTGGGAGCACGGTGGTCGGAAATGGCATTCGCAATGTGAATGCTGCCATTGCCGAGCAGGCATCTCGGACCAGGCTCCATAGTTGTATACCATAAAGTAGACCTGCCTGTGAGAATAAAACTTTATTTCCCCTTGAGCACTTTATGTCCTAGATGCAGGTTCACCTACAGATACAGAATAGGACATAGGCTAGAGTCTAGCATATCACAAAGGGCTTAAGAAAACTGTTTCACATTTGTGTATCCTCCCAGCTTTATGTGAGCTGAAACAGAGAAATCAACTGTTCATTCTTCTTAAATTAAGAGGTCTCATACATTGCAAAAAGCAACTATTGTATTAAATATTTAAATGTTAGAAGGACGATTTGGCCTATCTTTTCCTGTATGTGGCAGTTTGTTTATTAGAGGTAAAATACATGCCATCAGACAACTGTCACTACCTACACTGCTGTAAATTATATCATATGGGATACATTCATTGAACTAAACATTTTTAATAAACACTTTGATGGCCATCTGCACACCACAAAAATATTCTGCTTAATGAAACGTTACTTCATGTTGAATATAAGTGCATAATGACAGTTTTATGAGCTACATGCAATACACACTGTCGACTTGTTTGATATTGCAATACAATTTTGTATGCACATAAGTGAAATTTACAATTTAATAGCACTGATTTGGTAACCACCCATAACACGTAACATAAATTTTGTCTTCCAGAAAAATAATTTTATCCTTTATTTAAGCATGTATTCAAACAGTTGACCATGGACTGAGCCACATATTGGCAGTCATCATTTGAAAGAATGATTAACAGATGCAATTACAATGGATAATATGGTAGAGCATGCGCTGGTGATTCAATGGCACATATTGTCTGGCATAATTGAGGCTTTGTCATAGACTGCACCTTTGAGTGCTCCACAAGAAAAGACATCAACAGGGGCCTCAAGGGCTATTTGACAACAGAATTTTGTCCTATCCAACATCAAGGAAAGTTCTCATTCAGTATTTGCGTTGCAGCACAGGATGAGTGAGCTGGACAACCATCATGTTGCAGCCATACACACTGTTGAATATACAATGGTACCTCTTCTAGAGGAATCATCAGAATGTGTGTGTTATAACGTCAAGTTGAACACTTGTATTTCAAAAGACGACACAATACATGTAAGTCACAGAGCGAGTAGATCACGTAAGGCATGTGTACACAGTAACGGTCAAATCTGCACTGAGTCCAAGTCTAGCGAACGCTGGCCGGCCGGGCACTTAGGTGGCGTGGCTGCTGCATGGCTGGCAGACAGCGCCGTATGTAGAGTATGCACATAATTGCGCGACAGCACTTTGAATGATTGGCGCGTCACAACACTTTTCACCCCTTTCAAATTTTTGCACTGGTTTTGATGGAGGTGGCCTGTAGATGGCTAATGTCCGTAGGCGTTGTTTGACTGGCCATGAAGTCTCAAGGAGGAGGCTTCCCGTACAGACGGAAGTGTCCCCGATGATAACGGGTCGAGATGACAGGAGACGTAGGGGTCGAATCTGCCGGGGCCCGTGCACCAATCTGCCCGTTGCGGCAAGTCCGGTTGATATAACGGGAGACATGGGCAATGTGTCGGCATCCGTAGGAGAAGGAGGTGAGTAGAGTTGCTCCGACAGAGGATGGTCATCTGGTTCCTGCATGGGCACATCTCCTGGTGGCGTCCGTTCTTGTGCTGGCACCGAGATGACGGTGAGAGGGCTGTGTTGTGAGTAATGAGAGGTGCCAAGATCCCGAACGTCAGGTAGAGCCAAAGGTGGTGTAGTGTCATCCGGAACAAGCATTGCCTACACCCGAGGCCGAAGCTGGTCCGAATGACGCTCTGCAACACCCGTGTCCGTCTGGATTTCATACAGGCGTCGGCCACGGTGTCATAAGATGCGGCCCGGGCTCCATTATGGCTGCCTGCCATATCCCCGTACCCATACAAGGTCGCCGGCAGTGAACCGGCCAAGCGAAAGCACCAGCGGCCGTGAGGTGGAAGGCCGCAGAAGATGAAGTAGTCTGCGGGGCTGTCGGCCATGTAAGAGCTAAGCCAGGCTGAGGTCGCCCATGGGGGTGAAATGGTAAGAAGTCAGAAATTGGAGAAGTGCACCATCAACAGCAGAAGTCAGGAGTTTCCTCATCTGAGCCTTAAATGTGCAGACCAGTCGTTCAGCCTCACCGTTAGATTGCGGATGGAATGGAGGGGCCTTGACATGCATGATGCCGTGACGAGCACAAAAATCCGCAAATTCGGAAGAGGCAAATTGTGGACCATTATCAGTAACAAGAGTAGAGGGAAGGCCTTCCAAAGAAAAAATGCTGGGCGAGAGCACTTGTGGTTGCCATGGTGGTAGGCGACGTGCAACGGAGAATGAAAGGAAAGTTAGAGTAGGCGTCAATTATGAGTAACCAATAAGTACCTAACAAAGGTCCCGCGAAGTCAGCATGAATGTGCTCCCAGGGCTTCTCAGGCGAAGGCCACGGTGACAAAGATGACTTCGGTGCGGCGGCCTGTGACGCACAAGGGCCGCAGGCAGTGACCATGTCTGCGATTTCAGAGTCGATGCCAGGCCAGTACACATGACGGCGCACCACAGATTTTGTGCGAGAGACACCCCAGTGCCCTTGGTGAAGGAGGCGCAAGACCAAAGCACGCAAAGACGCAGGTACCACAACACGCGGCAACGCATTGTCGGTGGAAAGGAGGATAACACCACCCCTAGCCGTGAGGCGGTAGCGCAAAGCGTAGTAGTTCTGCAACGGATCAGAAGTCTTAGCGGACAGACGATCTGGCCAACCCTTCTGAATAGAGCGTAAAACCCGGGAGAGGGTAGGGTCAGAACCCGTAGCAGCTGCCAGCCAGTCCCCGGTGATGGGGAATCCGTCCACAACCCGCTGCTCAGCAACATCCAGGTGGAAACACAAAAGTTTGTCCCTATCGAATGCCAGATCAGGACCCATGGGAAGGTGATACAGTGCATCAGCTTTCGCATGTTGAGCCATCGGCCGGAAATGAATCTCATAATTGAAATGAGGCAAGTAAAGAGCCCAACACTGGATGTGGTGTGCAGCCTTGTCGGGAAGAGACGATAGATGAAACAAGGAAACAAGTGGTTTGTGGTCCATAACAAGATGAAATTTGTATCCATAAAGAAAAACACCAAACTTATGAAGAGCATAAATAATGGCCAAAGCTTCTTTTTCAATTTGAGAATATTTTCGTTGGGCATCGGTGAGCGTTTTGGAAGCGTAAGCAATGGATTGTTCAGAACTGTCAGAAAAATGGTGCGCAAGGGCTGCACCAATCCCATATTGAGAGGTGTCCATGGCAAGAATGAGATGTTGGCCAGGTCGATAAATCGCCAGGCACGGGGGCTGTTTCATCATAGTCTTCGCTTTCTGGAAAGCCGCATCGCATGACGTGGACCAGTGAAAAGGCACGTTTTTATGCAACAGCTGAGCCACCGAAGCCGCAGATGGTAAAAACCTGTGACAGTATGCTATTTTCCCCAAGAAGGCCTGTAGTTCCTTAACAGATGTAGGGCGAGGAAGGGCATCGATCATGGCGACAGTTTGCTGAAGTGGACAAATACCATCCCAAGAGAGTTGAAACCCCAAGTACGTGATAGATGCCTGAAAAAAATTGTGATTTCTGAAGATTACACTTATGACCGGCGGTCTGTAAGACATGAAAAAGTGTGCGGAGATTCTGAAGATGTTCTTCAGTGGTGGAGCCAGTGACAACAATGTCATCCATGTATTTGATACACCCATGGACAGGGAGCAATAATTGTTCCAAGAAATGCTGAAAGAGAGCAGGGGCACTAGCAACCCCGAATGGCAATCGTTGGTATTGATAGAGGCCGAAAGGTGTGTTAAGGACCAGAAACTGCCGGGAAGCAGCGTCGAGAGGAAGTTGATGATAAGCTTCTGACAGGTCAATTTTAGTGAACAGTTCTTCAGGTCGGGGCATAGGGTAAGTGTCGATGAGGCATTGAGCATTTACAGTGGCTTTGAAATCGCCACAGAGACAAATATCACCATTTGGATTAGCAACGACAACGACAGGAGAGGACCACTCACTGGAAAAGCAGTGAGATGATCCAGCTCCCGTTTTACCCGATCACGAAGGGCCACAGGAATGGGCCAAGCCCAAAAAAACTTAGGGCGAGCGGTGGGTTTGAGCGTGATATGAGCTTCAAAATCGTTTGCACGGCCTAACCCAGGAGAAAAAAGGGACGAAAATGCCGTCAACAACGAATCCAATTGAGCATGAGGAATGGCATCAGAGACGATATTGACAGTGTCATCTATGGAGAACCCAAAAACGCGAAAGACATCGAAACCAAAAAGATTTTCCGCATTACTATGGTCGACCACAAATATGGGAACAGTGCGAACGACGGGTTTGTATGATACCTCAGCATCAAATTGTCCCAAGAGAGAAATCTTTGCCGGCCAGTGTGGCTGTGCGGTTCTAGGCACTACAGTCTGGAGCCGAGTGACTGCTACGGTCGCAGTTTCGAATCCTGCCTCGGGTATGGATGTGTGTGATGTCCTTAGGTTAGTTAGGTTTAAGTAGTTCTAAGTTCTAGGCGACTGATGGCCTCAGAAGTTAAGTCGCATAGTGCTCAGAGGCATTTGAACCATTTTTGAGCCAAATCTTCTGTTTATTGTACGTCCGTAATTGCCTAGTGACAGGTGATAGGGTTGGAGAACCCAACTGAAGATACGTCTAAGAATTGATGATAGTGGCGGCAGAACCAGTATCCACCTGCATGCAAACATCTCGACCAAGCATTTGCACCGTGAGGAATAACTTCCCTGAAAGGGAAGAAGTACAATTGACAGACAACACAGAATCAGAATCAGCATCATGTTCATGAGCATCATGTATGCGGTCGGATTTGCAAACGGATGACACATAACCCTTATTTTTGCAGTTGTGACACACGGCCCAACGTTGGGGACAATCCTCCCGTGAATGTTTCGTAAAACACCACGGACATGACGGAAGTTGCCAGGGGTTTTGCTGCAGTTTCTTAGAGGTTTGTTTACAGTTAGGCCAAGGCTGCCCTCGGGAGTGTACTGCGGCCACC
The DNA here is from genome assembly GCF_021461395.2 of Schistocerca americana. Taxonomy (NCBI): domain Eukaryota; kingdom Metazoa; phylum Arthropoda; class Insecta; order Orthoptera; family Acrididae; genus Schistocerca; species Schistocerca americana. The sequence continues at coordinate 656,944,740 of NC_060120.1, read as the reverse complement.
GGCGGGGACACGCCACACGCTTCGTCAACAGCGCACAGAGGTTGTATTTCCCCGACGTCACCCCACGCCTCTATTTGCGCTCCAGCGGCACGAGAAATTTCAAAAGACTGCACAATGGATAGGACTTCACCAAGAGTCGGATTTGCCAACTGAAGGGCACGTTGCCTCATTTCTTTGTCGGGCGCTGACCGGATAGTAGCATCCCGTACCATGGAATTGGCATAGGATTCTTTGTGAACGTCAGTAACAAATTGACACTTTCTACTGAGGCCATGAAGTTCAGCAGCCCAAGCACGATAGGATTGATTCAGTTGTTTTTGACAACAATAAAAGGCAGCACGAGAGGCTACCACATGCGTTTTCTTATGAAAATATACAGACAGAAGTGAGCACATTTCAGCAAAAGACAAAGATGCTGGATCTTTCAAAGGAGCCAATTGTGACAACAATCGATACATTTGAGGTGAAATCCATGAAAGGAACAGAGACTTACATGTTTGTTCATCCGTGACATGAAATGCCTAGAAGTGCTGTCGAAGACGTTTTTCGTAATCAGACCAGTCTTCCGCCGTCTCGTCCTAAGGAGGAAAAGGAGGTATAGACAATGATGAGAAACGCCCCGCATTGGATGCCACGGCAAAATCGTGAATCGCCGATATGAGAAGCATTTGCTGTTCAATGAGACCTTGCAATAGTTGCTCTAAAGTGGCCATGAAACTTGTGGGTCAATGATGAAAAGGAAAAATCCACTACCTCGTCACCAGTTGTTATAACGTCAAGTTGAACACTTGTATTTCAAAAGACGACACAATACATGTAAGTCACAGAGCAAGTAGACCACATCAGGCAGGTGTACACAGTAATGGTAAAATCTACACTGAGTCCAAGTCTAGCAAATGCTGGCCAGCTGGCGGTTTAGGTGACGCGGCTGCCGCATGGCTGGCAGACAGCGCCGCATGTAGAGGACGCGCGTAATTGCGTGGCGGCACTTTGAATGATCGGCGCGTGACAACAGTGTGTGTATGAATGTCCATTTAGAATGTGTGAGATGAAGTAAGTTCCCAAAACGTAATTTCCTATGATCCTACACCATACATTTACACTCCACGGCCATTGATGCTGAAGCTGTTGAAGGGTGGTTAGTAAACATTACTTCAGCAGTAAAGAGCACATACTGGAAAACCCTAGTCAGCTTTCAGTTGCTGAAGGGAAAATCAACAAAATTCTGTACAACATTCAAAATCACAGTTGAGTGCCTGATGTAGTGACAGATGATAGGGATGGAAATTCTGCCAACACAGGATGTGAATGACACTTGTCTGGCTGATTCCACATTCCTTGGCAAGTTGTTCATACCACTAAGTGGATTCATTAGCATCATAGCCAGGACAGCTTCTTTGTATTCTCTGTCAGTTGTGCTCTTCTTTCTTGTCCATTTTCTGACAATCAGGCATCCTGTCTGCACTTGCACCTTCATAATTCATGCAATTACCTGGAGCATCGGGCATTGGAGATCTGGGTAAATAGCCATATAACGCTGTACTTGTTTTACAGCATTTCTTTTACGTTCACCATATAAAGGTAGTATATCCAACATCTCCTTATATGTGTACATGTCTGTACACAATGAATGTTGAAGCAGAAATGAGTGACCTGCAGTGCAGACAATCAAACAGGTAAGTACGTTGACATTCTGACATTGCGTAGCACGAGGGCTCTGCTTGGTGTTGTCTGAATCACTAATGCCGATTCCAGCCATCATGGCCTCAAATTCTAGAACATTTCTCAAATTTTTTCCTGACAGATTTCAACATCAACATTAACAAATGCTGTATCACTGTAATCGTCTTCTGAAGAGCTATTGAATGCAGTTATGAAAAGTATATGATTCCACTTAAGAACATACTTGCTTCAGTATCTCTGCTGATATGAGCACTGAAACATTAAACAAACAAAAAAACACATGTCCTTTGATGCTCTAACATTTGTTGAAAACCGTATTTTGATATGTGTAACCACTCACAAAATAAAAAGGGTGTTACGTCTTACGTGACTCATCCTATATAATCCAAGCAGGCAGTGTATGGAGTATTTGGGTACTGTATGTGGTATTTGTATTTAACACAGACCTACATGGAACAAATGGATACACACCTTGTGAGTTATTCTTACAAAGATTGTGTAACATACCAGGAATTTTGCAAAAGAAGCCAGCAGAAGTGTTTATAATTACGATGATTACATGCTCAAACTGAAGTAATGAATTAGCTATATGTAACAATGTACAAGAACTTTTGATGCCTAATTTAAATTAAAGAATAAAAAGTATTACAAGTAGACCCAGTAAATGAAAGAGTTCCACCCAAGAAAAAAAGTACTTCTGTTTGTTGCGAGTGTATCCCATGGAAGGTCAAAGAAATTATACAGTCAGTGACAAGGCTCATATATTGTGAATGCTAAGGGACCCAATGTAGTAATTCATTTAATATGGAATAAGTATCTTGCATGCCAGTCACCTGAAATAGTTTTATTACAGGATGGTGGCAGTACATCTTGTAATGGGAATCACTGTAACAGCATACAGAATTACTCCTATCCAAACAGTGTGCATCATCTGGGCCCACAACTCATGAAACTCTAGTCATCTCCAGGATTCTATGAGAGTGTACTGATAAGTAATTCCTCCAGTCTTTTATGTGGAAATTCTTAAGGCTTTTAAATAAAACATGTGTTATTAACATTGTATGAGTACATCTTTATTCTTCATGTCTATACATTTGCAGCCCTCTGCAGCATGTAACATGGCAGTGTTTAATGTAAATATGTCTGTGCATGAGAAACAGCGTGCTATAATTGAGTTTCAAATTTGAAGAGTTTGTCCACACATGGAGCATCCTCTCCTTCAATGTGACGGTATCAGACCAAACACGACACTGCACCTTTAGCAACAATCCAGCACTCTGGGATCACTGCCATCAATTATCCTCCATACAGTCCTGACTTGGCCCCACCTGACTTTCATCTGAAATGGTGCAAGCAGAGTTGAGATAGTGGCCCATCAACAAAGTGAAATATTCAACATTGATGGTACCGACAAATTGGTCTTTCACTGTGAGAAGAAATTTGTTCCTTGCCAAGGTGACTATTTTAAGAAAGAAATATGGAGACATGAAGAATAAAGATAGAATGTTAATAAGGTTTATTTTATTTAAAAAGCTTTAAGAGTTTTCACATGAAAAATATGGAGGTGTCCCTTTTCAGGGCCTGTCTATGGTAACCCTCTCGAATATCACCTAGATGTCAGGAATCAGCTGACATCTCTAACGTTGGCCATTGTTGAACGATTGGCATATACGATGTGACAGTCACTGCATCCACTATTGTGAAGCACAGCCACCAGGAGGAGACATCAAGGTCAGCATCTGTGCATGATGGCTGTGCAGGTGCCTACCAGCACCACCTGTAAAGTGCTGTCTATGTATGCAATAGGTGCCTGACTGTCTCACTCACTCTACTCTCACTCATTTTGCTAGTGCACTAGCTAGAACTGTACTGTACTTGTCTTACCATGTTACTATAGCATATGTTGTATCTGTTGCAAACTATTGTCCTGTGAGGTTGTAAATACACTTATTCTAGAGGTTTCGTTTTGTGTTTTTTATGTTGTGAATTACAATTATTGTAGGCATTTTTCATGTTCTTAATATAACCATGACCCTGCATAACAGGCTACCTTACTGGGTGTGTCAATGGAAGTCATGCTACAGCAATTTCCACAACAGCAATTAGACGGACAGAAACGTCAGGAGGCCTTATTATCTGTGTTGCTCTCCCAGCAGCCGGCTGCAGATCCACCATCATCCTACCTTATGATGAAATGGCAGAAGAGTGAGAAGCACTTTACTGCATTCCAGGTAATGGATCCAGCTGTTGTAAAATCACTTTTCCTGTCATGGATCTTGTCCAGTACATACCAGTTTTTGTGCAAACTAACACCCCTCATGGAACTGGCGCACTTGACCTTTGATGAAATATGTGCTCTATTAACTACATACTTTCACTGACACTGCTATGTCATTGCATCCTATGTAGAATTTCATCATACTGCCTATAAGTGGCAAAAGCTGCAGGGACCCAGTATGAAATGTAAGGGATCATATGCAGAGGTGATGATTAGGGATGCAATAATTTGGGTGGCTCTGGATATGGCAGTGCACTAGAAAGCTCTACAATTTGAGGACCCTACTTTGGACGATATTTTAAAATGGGCCCAACATTTAAAATTCTGGAGCAAGCTGAATGCTGTTGCACCTGATCTGGGAGAAGGATCCAACTTTGCCAAGGCAGCAAAAGCAGCAGCAATAGAGCGCACATACCACCACACTTCAACTCCACCTTGTAAACACAGAAAGACAACTCTGCCCATCTGACTGGTGCTTGTTTTAATTGTGGTTGGGCTGTTTTCAAACAAATGTCAGAGAAGACCACCCAGCAGGTGGGCACAGTGTAAGGCATGCCGGAAAGAAGGACATCTGAAATTTGATTGCACACTCCAGACACAAAACACCCACCTCGGCAGTAACCAATGGACATTAAAGTGATTTTGTCAGAGTCGCACAATACTGTGGTGCCACCCAAGAAAGTGTTCATCATGCTTAATTTGTGCAATAAGCAAGTTCAGTATAGGTAGACACTGATACCTCTGTGGCCTTGTTGAACTCTCAAATGTATTTCCAGCTGAGAGCACTGACCCTTCAGTCCACAGCTTGGTGCTTGGTGGCATATAGCAAACAACACATTCCATTCAAAGGACAAATCACAACTGCAGCAATATCCAAAGTACTGTATGACACTTCACCTTGCTTGTGATTCACAGCACATATATGGAGAATCTATTTGGCCTTGATGCTTTTTCAGCCTTTGGCTTTGTTATCAATGACTCAGACCACCTGGTCTTGGAGAAGTACTGTATCAGGAAATGAAAACCCTTAGTAAGAAGCACCCTTATATTTTCTCTGAGGATCCAGGAAAATCAAAGAATTTTATAGCACTCCCTTCGTTCTTCTGTAGATGGACAGTGCCCCTCACTCAGGACACCATCACAAATGAGCTATATACATTGACACCCTGGTATGTCATCAAACTTGTGACTGTAAGTGAAAAAACTGAATTCTCAGTCTGAGATTGATAAGTGTCCCATTCTGAAACCAGATGAGCCCTTTTCTTCACTTAGTGGAGGTCAGTATTTTTTGGAGGTCACCTCTCTGAAGTTTACTTACAGCTACCTCTGGATGAGGAATCACAGAAAGTCCTGGCAGTCAACATGCCACATGGGTTATGTAAGTGCAACACTTAGTCTGGCCAGTGCCCCAACAATCTTTCAGATATTCCTTGAGCAACTGCTGAAGGATGTCTCAAGCTGCATAAATTATCTACACAACATTGTGTTGGTGTAGGCCACACTGGAAGAACACTTAGGAAACATGTGGCAGCTGTTCCACACTCTCCAGTCCACAGGCCTCAAATGCCATCTTGAAAAATCTCTCTTTTTTAACTGTCAGTGGAATACCTACAAAACATCATCTGTCATGAAAGTATTAAGCCCACACAGAAGCTGATCAAAGCTGTCATCATGCTTCCTCATCCAGAAATTTAAAGGAGTTCCAGTCCTCCTTTGGAAATGTAATGTATTACAGAAAATTAACCTTAGTGTGGCACTGGTTGTGCACCCTCTCAACAATCAGTGAAAGAAGGGCATGCCTTTTGATGGTCAGAGGCATGTGAACAGATGTTCAAGATCCTAAGGCAGGCCCTCCTATTGCCACATTTCAACCAGGCAAACAGCTAGTGGTGGTGGCAGATGTCTCTGAACGGGGTGTGGGGCCCATCCTGGCACTTAGAGACATGGATGGCTCTGAACATCCAAGCACATTTCTGTCAAAGACGCTCAATGCCGCACAGAATAGGTATTTGCAAATTAAAAAAAAGGCCCTCACAATCATCTTTGCACTAAAATAATTCGATGTATTCCTATACGGCACAAAGTTTCAGCCCATTATTGATCATAGGCTGTTGATCTCTCTCTTTGGTCCTGTACTAAAGATACCTGAGTGGAATGCTCAATGACTCCAGTGCTGGGCACTATTTCTCAGCACCAACAATCACAAAGTTCACTTCTGCAATACCACTTAACATGCCAATGGAGATGCCTTTTTCCATCCCTTATCCCTTGATGGGCCTCGACCCACAGTTTAGGAGTTCAGCCAAGATGAGATCTTGTCCTTCCAGTTGGATGAAGAGACTCAACAGGTGGTCGATGTTACCCCACCATGGAGGACCATGAGGCCGCGGCCATATTACAACAGGTACAGTGGTACATACAACAGGTCAGGCTAGACTGCATTTTCCATCGCAACTCCAACATGTTTTGGCATTACTCCCACCTGTGCCATTGGCTCATCCTGGTGGATTGTGTTATCTTAATGAATTACCATGAATTAACATACGCCCTGGGTAGTCATGCTGAAACCTCTGTGTCCAACAATTTCAAGGCTCTTGCACCAAAGTCAAGGGGTCCCATTTCATGAACTAAACTGCTCACCCAACACCAAGTGTACATCCCGGGCATCTTGTCCACAACTGTCATTAGTGACAACAGCAGCAGCCGACTCCCTGTCAAATGTTCTCACCGTGGCCAACACCCTCACACCCATGAGGGTAAGTTTATGTCGACTTCATGAGCCCTTCCCTGGATACTACTGGCTGATTGTCCTTGATACATACTCCAACTTTCCATATGTAGTAACTGTCAATCCATAAGGACAGAGCCTACAATTACAGTGTTCAGCACAATTTTCACTGTTGAAGGACTTCCCCTTACGTTGGTGTCAGACAGTGGACTACAATTATGTTTCCAGGTGTTCAGTCAGTTCTGCTGCAGAAATAGTGTTCAACACTAGTTGTCTCTGTCTTTCCACCCCCAATGAAAGGGTGAAGCCTTAAGCAGACTTCTAAAACACAGATGGAGAAATATGTGGCCAACACTTCTACAGATGAGATGCTAATACTTTTTTTGAGTTCTTGCAGGTTGACAACAAAAGAGGAGAAGCAAGTGAACTTCTCCATTGCCATCAGTCCTGCATGCTTGTCCATCTCATGCTGCCAATGCCTCTGGGTCCATCCGCAGTGCTGTGTCCACACTTCCAGACAGACACCTGTATGATTGCATGGTGCTTTGGAGGGCAGGACAAGTGGATTCTAGCATCGTTCAGCAGCAGAGAGGATGCTGCAATTTCATTCCAGGCATGGGGAACTGGATAGTGACATACCATCAAAACCAGCTCCACCTGCACTGCATCTACCCTACAGCAGGCACACATCGTGGTGACACGATCTTTTGTTTCTCTTCCATTGGACCATCTACTAGCTCTCCTCCTGCTTCAAACTTGTTCCTGCCCTCTGATTCTCAGCCCTGTTTATCAATCCCAGCCACACTCTCATCTCCCTCTGTTTACAGGCTGTCCGAGACAGGCCATATGTTGGTAGAAGATCAGACTGTGTTACTTGTGCCATTTGTGCCATTCCCCACTACTGCAGCTCTTTTCCATGCCAGGAACCAATGTGGACATGGGGTGGCCTCCATTGCCTTCACTGAAGCCACCAAGACTCTGACTGTGGAGACAGGAGTGACCTTCTCGCCATACATTCCCATCTGTGCGAATCAAGAGCTGGGAAAACAGAGGGGAAGTCCAGTGCTTTTGAAGATACCAGCCTGGTTCAGAGCACAGCCTGGGCACCCAGGTAGATGGGTGGTGGTCAGCTCACTGAGATGTAGTTTGCTGGTTTCTGATGGAAGGTGGAATGTGATAATCCACAAAGTTACTACCTAGATGTCGGCACAAGCCAATGTCTCCGTCATCAGCTGTCACACGACTGGCACATACAATGTGACAGTCACTCCACATCCACTATTGTGAAGGGTAGCCATGAGGGGGAGACACCATGGCTGAAGGACCATGCATGACAGCTGCACAGGTGCCTCCCACTGTCACCTGCAACATTCTGTCTACGTATTTGATCAGTGCCTGCATGCAAAGTCTGACTTGACAATTAGCCTGACATGAGTGAAGGATAAGAAAATGGGGAGTACTTAATTTCATTGGGGACTTAAGTAAAATACTATTTTGAACCCTAGATGAAGATGTCATATCTTATTTTTTTAAAAAGATTGATGTGTCAGAGATGGAACAATAACAGTTGTTGGGACTGACTAAGGAGCTGGTCCTGATATTAAAAATCACATCAGTAAGTTTCAATCAGACAGTAAGCTCTACAAACAGAAGTGAACAGATAATCACACAAGGGATGAAAAGCCCCAGTCAACAACACACATCAAAAAAAGTTTTGCATCACCCTGGTTCCCAGAACTTCTGAAGACAGATGTTGACCGGATATTGTATCACAGACACAGTCCCTTTGACTGTTCAGAGATGTCACTAAACCCACCCAAACATGTAAACAACAATGCATGAGCAGTGCCTATTAGATGGAGGGGGTCCGACAGCTGATCAGTTCCAGTCATTCCACGAGGAAGGAGAAACATGGCTCGTGTTGTCTGTAGTTCAATTATGCCTAGACGGTCAACACCACAGTTTGATCATGATTGCATTGTTACTCTGCATCAGGAAGGGTTCTCAACAAGGAAAATGTCCAGGCATCTTGGAGTGAACCAAAGCGATGTTGTTCAGACATGGAGGAGATACAGAGAGACAGGAACTGTCAATGACATGCCTCACTCAGGTCACCCAAGGGCTACTACTGGATTGGAAGACCGCTACCTATGGATTATGGCTCGGAGGAACCCTGACAGCAACACCACCATGTTGAATAATGGTTTTTGTGCAGACACAGGACATCATGTTATGACTCTAACTGTGCACAAAAGGCTGCATGATGCTCAACATCACTCCCTTCGTCCATGGCGAGGTTCATCTTTGCAAACATGACACTATGCACCACAGTACAGATGACCCAAAAACATCCAAATGTACCTCTCAGGATTGGCATCACATTCTCTTCACTGATGAGTGTTGCATCTGCCTTCAATCAGACAATCGTTGGAGAAGTGTTTGGAGGCAACCTGGTCAGGCTGAATACCTTTGACACATTGTCCAGCAAGTGCAGTGAGGTAGAGGTTCCTTGCTGTTTTGGGATGGCATTATGTGGGGTCGACGTATGCCGCTGGTGGTCATGGAAGGTGCCATAACAGCTGTATGATATGTGAATGCCATCCTCCGACTGACAGTGCAACCATATCAGCAGCATGTTGGTGAGGCATTCGTCTTTATGGACAACAATTCGTGCCCCTGTTGTGCGCATCTTGTGAATGACTTCCTTCAGGATAATGACATCGCTCGACTGGAGTGGCCAACATGTTCTCCAGGCAAGAACACTATCAGCAATGCCTGGGATAGATTGAAATGGGCTGTTTATGGACAACGTGACCCACCAACCACTCTGAGGGATCTATGCCGAATCGCTGTTGAGGAGTGGGACAATCCGGACCAACAGTAACTTGATGGACTTGTGGATAGTATGCCATGATGAATACAGACATGCATCAATGCAAGAGGATGTGCTACGGGGTATTAGAGATACTGGTGTGTACAGCAGTCTGGACCACCACCTTTGAAGGTCTCGCTGTATGGTGGTACAACATGCAATGTGTGGTTTTCATGTGTAGTAACAAAGGCAAAATTGGTGTTTATGTTGATCTCTATTCCAGTTTTCTGTACAGGTTCCAGAACTCTCGGAACCAAGGTGATGCAGAACTTTTAGGATGTGTGTATAACACAATTTGAAAATAGCTGCAGGAAGTTGTATTGATAACAATTAATGAATAACTAATTCAGCTGATATTCATCTTTAATGAACTGGAGTGTGAATATGCTTGCTAATTACAGCAATTGAAGTGCACAAGAACAAGTTTAGAACCACATTTAGTTGATGCCGTGCAAATAGTGAAATATTTGGAGTTGATAAATGATGGCACTAAAGGCAAACAGTTCTAAATATTACTTACAGAGGACACCAGTTATCAGTTGCTTAAATTAATCAATGTTGATGCTATTATTACTGGCAGGCTTCTAAATTACATATTAAATAATTCCCTGATAGACTGCAGCGTATTAACTTTAGACAAAATTGGGCCATTTCCCATTTAAGAAGATGCTAAGACGCAGTTATCTGCATACATAACTCCAAGCGGGATTCAGGAAGGGAAGAGGCTGCATAGAACAGATATTTATCCTGAAGCAACTGATAGAACATAGGGCCTTGAAAAACAAAAAGACCGTAATAACCTTCGTGGACTTCACAAAGGCATATGACTCCATCAACAGACAGACTCTTGTTAGGATCCTGAAGAACAGAGGACTTGATGGAATTACACAAGAATTCATAAAAGAAATTCTGACAGACAGAAAAGCAAGACTGCTGTTAAACAATTTCACTGACATCGATTTGTTGTAGAATAATGGAACACATTTTGTATTCAGACTCTGAGAAGCTCATCTGCAGAAACCAGCACAGTTTTAGGAAACAGCAGTCATGTGAGACACAGCTGGCCCTCTTTGCACATGATATACAACAGGCTCTAGATACTGGCTCCCAGATTGATGCCATATTCCTTCACTTTTGAAAGGTGTTTGACTCAGTTCCACACTGTTGCTTGCTCCAAAAAGTGCACGCTTACAGTCTATCCGATGACAATACAGTTGGATAGAAAGTTTTCTAAAAGACAGAGAGCAGTATGTCATCCTGAATGGGGAGACTTCAACAGAAACAAGCATAACATGAGGTGTGCCCCAGGGCAGCATAATAGATCCGTTGATCTCAAATTCTTTTGACAGTGCTCCTCTGAATCTCACCAGAGGGTGCTCTCATCTGTGACGTAATCCAAGATGGCGACACCTAGTGTACCCACTATGAGGTCTGGACTCCAACTGACTTAGTACATAGCGCCACCGCTAGAGGACTCCACCGTGACGTCAGATCATGACGTAAGTATCCTTACTCAAGATGGCTGTACCCTGTGTAAGAATGTACACTTGGCCTACCTCCACTAGCCTAACCCCCTCCCCAATAAAAATCGCGCGAAGTTCAAATTCCAACATGATACGATAATGGCGGGAAAAACGGACTTCTCTTTATTATTATTTAAACAATATTATGCAGGTGTGTTCGCCACGAGGCCCAGACTCCAACTGGCTTAGTTTAAATTCTCGTCAGCAGAGGGTGCCACCCTTACCTCAGAACACGACGCATGTACCATTACTCAAGATGGCTGCACCCACTGTGTCCACCATGATCTCTAGAGCTCAAGTGGCTTAATTCATATTGTGACCACCAGAGGACACTATCGTGATGTCGCGTGATGACCCAAGATCATCTGCCATCTCCCTCTCGCGCATGCATTATAACTGGACACGCGCCGTGCCGCCGGCCCATGAGTGTCCGACCCCTTACGTCACACTCCCACCGCTGCCACCTCCGTACACGAGCCGGACATAGTCTTCTGTAAATATGCTAACACCCAAATCGCACATCTAACCTATCAGTTACCTAAGTACTTAATTGCATTTAAATTTTAAAAATATTAATTAATTCAATTTACAATTTTGTATAGGTATGAAAAGGTGTTCAACTATCTAATTTCAACTACTTTTCAAGATCCAGACCACCACTTCTTCCTAGGAACCGGCGCAGAGTTTGAATTCTGGCAGTAAAGAAAGGTCACTTGCGCTTTTGCTACCAATCTAATAAATTTGGGCGGAAAGAAAGGACACTTGTACTAACCTCACTCATCCACCCAACCGCCACTTCCTCCTGGGATCCTGTGTCAAGTGTGAAATCTGCCAGCAAACAAAGCTCACTTGCGTTTTTGCTACCAGCGCAAGAAAATTGCTGCAAACGAAGCGCACCACCACCACTAACCTAAGTCGCCAGACCACCACCTCTTCCTAGGGGCCGGTAGTAAAATGACTCAGCCCACACTAGGCTGATGGAGAGAGGAAGGAGGGTACTTTATTCATGTATAAAGCTCTACACACACTCTTGCTAATCGTAAATCATCAAAAATAACACATTGCACAACCTATTGACATGCCAACCACTCATAAACACTGCACTGCATTTACGTCCAGATAACCAAACAACTCATAAATTGTCAAAATAATATTCCATGTAAAATACTCTGCTTGCAAATCGTCAACTGTCCAAATCATACACCAGTCTTTATTCACAGAATTAGAGGCAGCACCACCACCAAGTGTATTCGCCACTGACGCCATGGCGTAGCTCAACTGACTTAGTTCATATTGATGCCACTAGAGGGCGCTGTAGTGACGCAAGTACCATAATCTAAGATGGCGCCACCTAGTGCGCTCACCACGAGCTCCAGACCAACTGTCTTAGTACATTTAGTCACCGCCAGAGGATGCCACAATGACACCAGCTGATGACGCAAGTACAGTTATCGATGATGGCGGCAAACAGTGTGTTCTCCACGAGTTCTAGTACTCAGTACCACCAGCAGAGAACGCTGCCATCCTTATCCTGACGTAAACCAAGATGGTTAGGGAAAACTACTCAGCCTGCGCTGGGCTGCTGGGGAGAATAAGGAATGACTGCTCTCTATTTTCGAACATTTTATTTAGGCATGGATTATATTTATCACACTGATACAAAACATCCACCCTCAAGTGCCTGGGGTCATGTTGCACAGTCCACAGACATGCAACCAACACGTAAGTTCAGTACACAACAGCAAACTGCTTCTAAATAATTCAGTACAGTCATGTGTAGACATGCTCAGTACTCGTAAACTGTCCAAATAACACGTGGCACAGCCTACAGGGCCGCTCGCAAAATAATGCAACAGACGTGTACAACTACTCACCACCACACCCTGTCCCCCGCCAAGTCACACGTCCGACAGCCGTCAAACTGCACATGGGTCCTTGCTCGGCTTCTGCAAACATGAAGTGGCGACAGCCGCATTCATATTCCACACTCGTGAAATTCCTATCCAAATACGTGTTCACCTAGACGTCGACGATGATGCGAGCGAAGCTGGTCCATGCGTGCCACATCCCTCGTGAAGTGAGGTGGCCGCAGCTCGGGCCTTGAGTCGGCGTCGTTGAACACCGGTGAAAGTTGCATTCCAAGCAGCGCTCTCACCAGTCTCATATGCATACACACATGTTTAACCATACTTCACTACCCAGCACGGCTCTCGCCTAACCATGAAACGTCTGCAGGACGACTCGCCATCTAAAATGTTCTCAACGTTATTCTTACCTCACATCGCTCTTTAAAAAAATAACACCCAAGTCAACCTCTCATAAATTGTATATTGTACCATAAATAGTTAACACTCGCTTTCTAGATGTCTGAGGTTGTGTGCACAGAAATTCTTCCCATAACAGAACCTGTTTACGAAAATAACATCGAATCCACTCTTCCCAACGCTCCTAACTTGGTACCCTTCCAGCTCTCAACATACGCAAACGTTCCCTCCTATATCCCACCACAATGAATCGAGCATTCTGATTCGCTCATATTGCATTTACCCGCCGAATTAGTGGTGCAGCCGGTATTGAAGAATAGTCCACTTTTTCTTTCCGAGGCTTTCTGTGCTTATTTGCACAGATCACAAAATTGCACTGACAGTTAAACACGCAAAATCGCCTACACGTTATCAAATACATATCATATTTACAATAATGTTGGAAGAGAGGAAGGCAATTATCAGTGTAACTAAAATTAAATATTACCATTGCTGCTACATTCTGACTCTGGACAACGTACAGTTAATGTCTCCACTTGACGACTGTGCCTCACTATCTATAGCGCATATAATTTTCCACATAAAAAAATCTCTCACCCTTATCCATGTACTCAATCTATACGTCCCTCACGACAGGACACACAGTCATCCTCTCTAGGCATCCCATAACATAAACAATAGTAACTTTACAGTGCAGTATATACACAGTTCACATAGTGTAAGCCACACTAACTTTAAAATACAATATATGCACATTCTACACAAACAGCGCAGTTATCTTTTATATCTGTGCAGCACCCCAAAAAATTATCTTATGTCCACACTCACACTGCCTACATGTCACGACGCTCCCCCAGTCCTAGGGAAGCACTGTCATCCTGTTCTTTCTTTCTACAGACGCTACACTCAACAGTAGTAAACTATTTTACACTGATCACCATTTTACACCGACAACCAAACATCGCAATGTTGTCTACAGGTCATCAAATACATACCAGACTCGCGGGAATATTGGAACGTCAAACCGATCTCCAACCAGGGAATATATCAACGAGTACCATCTCGATCTAGTAAACATGCAATTCATATCCCTCACCATACCAAATCTACTAAATCATCTCCTTTACATCAGCGAACCAAAGTCACTCTCAGAACTGATGTGCATGGAGAGGGGTGTCTCCCCGTACCGCGTTAGGGTTTCTGCTTTCTTGCTCGCATTTCTACAGACATCTCCAGACTAGTTGATTACAAGAACACCCATACTGTCTCTAGAATATTACACCAGAATTAGCTGTACTTCTCGATATCAAGCACCAGGCACCATCCTACCGATCACTCACGCAAAATAATTCTGAACGTATAGACTCGGAATTATTTCTTTGCAAACACGAAACTTCAGCTAAGTGGATCCTGCTCTAGACAGCTCAATAACTAGAAACAAACAGGCAATCCAAACTCGTGATAAAATCGCTGAATTTTGAAAGTCATTCGGCTAAGCAACGCGGTTTGTGACCGGTATTTGCAACCCCCTCACACCGCTAGTTATTTATTCAGTATGTGTAACGTATTCTGTCTAGATACCATGTCAGAGGCTCCATTATATATCCACTGAGTTAAAGGCGATGGCTGATTGAGAAGTATCACAAACAGTAGTAAATCGTATGCTTATTGAGGTCGTAAGAAACGTACACTAGCTTTTCACACCTCTAGTGTTACACTGTCCATTAGAAACGATGTCTATGATTTGGAATGAGGTCCTCCCATTCAGTCATATACCTCCGCCTGATGATAGCCACAAGTGAATCATATCTCTGGCGCTCTCATATCTCGAAACGAGTCACCTTTCTCGAACCTATCTGCTACAGTAAAAATCCAACATGATCTTAGTCAGTCCCTACACATCTCGCAACTGCTTCCATTTCTACAGCTTTGTGCATGTGATCATGCCATTTTAAGTCGGAACTGAGCAGAAGTCGGACAAAGCCATATCCACCACCTTCTTCAGCCCGTCTAGAAACAGAGCGCACTAAGTTACTGCGACACGACTGTGTTTTAACCATTCGGCGGAAATGCGTGCACTGTGGTGCGTTCCCAAACTACATACAAGTACTACCGATCCACGATGTCGTCACAGTGGC
Organism: Schistocerca americana; assembly: GCF_021461395.2. Classification (NCBI taxonomy): domain Eukaryota; kingdom Metazoa; phylum Arthropoda; class Insecta; order Orthoptera; family Acrididae; genus Schistocerca; species Schistocerca americana. The sequence continues at coordinate 656,929,254 of NC_060120.1, read as the reverse complement.
GCTCTCTGGTGGCGATGATATGAACTAAGCCAGTTGGGCTCTAGAGCTCATGGTAAACACACATGCTTGAAAGTGGGTACATAATAAAGACAAGTCCCTTTTTCCCGTCATTTTTCTTGGTGTGACACATTATCATGTTGGAATTTGAGCTTTGTACTATTTTTCTGGGGGACAGGGTGTGGCATTTTCCCACCAAAATTCAAACTTCCCGCCCAAATCCACCATATTGAATGACGTCACGGCCGCCATCTTGGATGACGTCATGGCAGCCATCTTGGATTACGTCATCGCCGCCATCTTGGATAACGGTACTTTGTTCCAGAACACAGGTAGTCCCAAAACTAGCGTCGTTCCACACAATCCAAGTCCTACGTTGGCCACTCAGCTTCGTCTACATCTCGCTGGGTTTTCACTGGAGGATGTTCTAAGTGCCTGACACTTAAGGGGCTTGAGCAACAGCCATCAAGAGGAGGGCCGCATTCGTGATTTCACACAGCTTCTCAGCATCTTCAAGGGATCCAAAGTTATGGGCATGTGTACTAGCTATGTGCCTAGCCCAGTTTTGCTGAGCCAGCGTTCTGTCACCCTTGCATCGTTGCTTGGTGTGAGCTAATCGCATGGTCAGGCACTTTTCTGAGTTATCCACAGCTGCCTATGGTCGACATCATCGAGTCATTCCCTTCAGATACTGTGTGAGCGTCTCCATAAATAGAGAATGATGTTGTTAACACAGCATATCTAACCCCATAAAAGCTGAGTAGCTGATGGTACACACCCAACATCCTACACACTCTCCTGAGGCATATAATGGTGGCTGCACCCCTGGCACTTTTACATCTGAGGTCAGGAGTAAGCCAGGGACATCGAGGACCATCATAGGTCAGTGTGAAGCATCGTTGTTGCAGTATTTTGAGTGAGAACCAAATGTTTTTTACTGCTTTCCATTCGTGAGATTTGTAGTTGCAGAACATGTAGATGGGAGATTTGTTTGAAAGTTTGTGACAGTGGAGTCAGGTATTTATCTGGGCTAGTTTAGGGGTAATACGAGAGAAACATCCCGGTATGCACCCAGTTGCTGGGCCATGAAGTCCCATCTGCTCAGTTCTCACAAATGATTAGCAGAATTCTTGGGCATTACGCCAGTGAACGAGTGTGCACGGTTGTCGCTCAGGCACAGTGTGCGATTTGCAGGGGGGGTGGGGGGGATTTCCCCCCCTCTGCATCAGACCATCCCCTCCTCTGGCTTTAGTTTATGCATCCCAACCTGGGATGTTTATTTCCCAGGCACTGGAGTAAAACTTTACATATAATTTAAATTTGTGAAGCCGAACACTGAAAGTTTTCAATACAGTCTTACTGTTAATATGTTTGCTTATTAATTTTGAAAAAGTGTTATGTAATAGTTAAGCATTTCAAAACACCGTTCTCATGTTGTCATTGTTGCTTTCGTCTAAGGTGCGTCATCCGTTTACTTTCGAGCTTGCGAGGGAAGTAGTGTGGCAGTCATACCGCAGAGTTGGGTGAACCGGGGGCTGAAATTCCCACCCCGGGCCCTGACACAGGGTGGTGACCGACCCAGTACCTGTGCGAACATTTATCGTTAGGTCACCTTTTGGCAACGGTATGGCGCGGTCTAACGCGCCTGGGAGGAAAGCACACATTACTAAATAACGCACCATCTTCTGCTTCTAGTTCCTTGGATACTATTTCGTGGACCTTCTTTAAATACTCTTTTCTTCAACCATGGTTTTCTTTTCCTTTGGTTTTCATTTCCGTTGTTGTGCAAGTACCAAGTACCAATAAGGCCGCCGCTGCGATACTTTATCGTCCTTTATACTGTAAGACCGACACACGTGTGGCACAAATTCTGTGGCTTTGGTATAAATTAACCTGCCATATGCAACATACGCCGCAAGATGTTGCCTGTTGTAGTGTGCTACAAGACGACGCACGCCACATTTGCTTAGCATGCCACAATGTTGCAAGACGTCGCCCCAGCGTAAACGAGGCTTTAGAGCCAGGTCTGTATTGTATGGTGGATGTGATGTGTTGCGCACGAAACTAAAACCTGCAATCAGATCCAAACGTCGTGGAAAACTGTGAAGAGGCGTCATCCTGCAGCAAGATAACGCTCGCCCACATTCTGCCAAACGGACAGCCGACGCAATAAAGGAGTTGAGATTCGAGGTGCTGCAACGTCCACCATACAGTCCAGACCTGGCTCCAAGCGATTTTCACATGTTTGGACCCTTAACGGAAGCACTACACGGAAGAAGATTTGAAAGTGATGAAGACGTCATTGTTGCGGTGCAAAATTGGTTACAGATGCGACCGAAAAATGTATTTTCTGATGAAATAAAAAAAAAAAAAAAAAAAAAAAACTCGTAAAACGTCGGGAAAACTGCATTGAAGTCCAGGGAGGTTACGTAGAAAAATAACGCATGTTTCAGTTTTCTATCATCAGAATAAGTGCAGCTTTTCACAAATATGCCTTTTACTTTTTGAATTCCCGTCGTATACCTGTATGTAGATGATTTTGTAAATAGGCTTTACCTATAATGTACTTTTAAAGATATAACAAGGGATGGCTTTTCTGATAGTGCATACGCGTGAATAGTGAGTTTCGGCATTAGCATCTATTTATAAATAAATGTTTAACCATGGGTAACGCCACGGTCCAAGCTAGTAACATACGTAATTATACTAACCCCCTAAGACATTCCCCCCCACTGGTAAAAGCACAAATCGCACACTGCTCAGGCATAAGTAATAAGGAGTGTTTGTAGGCAAGAGTGTAACATGATAGCACTATTAAGTTTTTCTATAATTGTGCTATTATTATTTCACTATTGTTATAGACACAGGGCTTCCAATGAACAAACCAGTGGAATCACGGATTATCACTATAGAGGCAGTTAAATCCTTGACAGGACAAGTGGCTCAAATGAGGGTAGATAACATGGATTGCATAGGCACCTGGATGCATTAAAATAGCACAGAGCCTCATCCATTGTATCAGTACCCATCCCTGATGCCAGTGCCACTTCCCTAGTTTCTCCTTTTTCAGGTAAAGTGGGAAAGGATGTGTCAGCATTTGTGAACAACCTGTTACTAGGCACAAAACTAAGTTGTTGGTCAGAAGGACAGTTGTTATGTACGGCTAAATTACGTTTAGTAGACCCCTCAAAAATATATGTAAACATCATGAGGATTTAAGAAATTCTCAGACATTTGATGTGCTGAGGAAAGCCTTATTGCAGCGTTCTAGGAGGCAAAATAGTTTTGTTATCGAGGCAGTTAAATTGTGTGTAACAAAAACAGAGCAAATCGACTGAAAATTTCGTGGATAGAATAAGGAAACTCAGTGTCAGTACATACTATTTCATGCAGAGTTATGAAACAGGTAAGGTCGTTCTGCAAGAAGCAGAGTGAAGAGCATTAGATACGTTTTCGGCGTGTCAAGGAAGGCGCAGGCAGAATTTCCTAAAGATCTGACTGAAGCTGTAAGAACAGCAACAGCTTTAGAGGATATACGAAGTGTGACTGGAAAGTTTTAAGAATGGACTTGTAATTGTACAATGGTAGAACCACAATGCTCATATCGTAGTTGCAGTGGTTTCTTACACCTGCTTTCCCGCTCTTACTTGCTGTGACGTAAATATTCCCTACTACCCTTTGCTAGATCACACATACAAGAAGCAACTTTAGGAGCCAGAGCACCTCCAACTTCTCGCAGCACAGTAAATAACTTTCCAGCCAATTTACCATTCAGATTAAGAGTCGGCATAATTCTACATGAATGTGTTAAGGCATTGACTTTAGTTAATCTTGATACAACTCTCTTGGTATCTGTAATTTCCACGGTTCCTTTGACATACGTGTCCTCTTTGAATACAGAATGGTCGGAGTTGAAAAGAAATTCCTTACGTTTATTTATCCCATCTACAAATTTTCGGGTTGATTTCTCAGTTTACTGTGCATGGTCAATTTGACGCTTTGTTTGAAATTTAGTTATCTTACATCTTCCAATTTTGTAGCACTGTTTGAAAATAAGCAGCCATCCACTGCTTCTCTTGAAATCATTATAATCTATGTCACGGCGCAATTTGATGTGCATAATGTAGTATGTCACTATCATTCTCATTCTGTAAATTGTATGGAGCATCCTTGAAAAGTGCGGTTTTTGAAATAAGTGTGCCTTGTCCTCCCTTGAATAGCCATAGTTTTTTTTATGCAGTACATGGTCATATTTCTGTGGACTTATTCAGAATCTGTTCATAATTCTTTTTGCTATGGTTTTCCATGTAAACAAATATGTTTAGTTTCTGTTCCTTGGACAATGATTATCCATTACTACATTTCACTGGAAACTGGATTTGTGAACTCCTTGTCCGACAAAGAGGAAGAACTATGTGGTTCGACACCTGTTTCAGTATCACTTTCACCTGTTAAGCACCTATCGTTATCATTGTACTTCTCGTGTACATCGCCCACACACTCGATCGTATATGGTACCACACAGTCCACTGACTGAAACACTTCCAGAAAAACTTATATTTCATCTGCCATTTCTTTCTCACTCTGCAAGATTGCTTGGGTTCCTTTGTGACGAAATGTCGTCTCTGGCAATTCTTGTAGATATAATGAAATATTTTCATTGTTTATCATTGCCATTGCTCTGCTTTGCATCAACACCACTAGCACTGTATCACTATTGTGAGTTACTCGTAAACTCTGTTCAACTGTGCTTTGTAGCCTCATGCTGTGCAGGTGGTTGGATACCAGCATTCCATCCCCCTGTCGTCATTAGCGGCCAATATTGTGGTTGCATAGTAGGCAATATGTGGGTTGTCATATATCATAAACATCATTGGCCTTTTGCGACCTTGCACTCAAGATGTTCCTTGTAAGGTCTTGATTTATGATGCAGACTAAGCACAAGGCACTGTTCCTCCTGATCCTCTTGAAGTTTCTGTCATGTGGCCTCTCTTTTTCTTGTCCTTTTTGTTAGGCAGTCCCATGTCCCTAAGTACCGTGAATGGTACTTTTGGAGCATGTTGGGCGTCATGTCATCTGTCTGAAGTGAACGTGGTCCCAAAGATTGTGACAAGGCAGAACGATCCGGCTTTTCTTATGAGTGTAAATCATTAAGCTTTTTCACCTATTTTTTATTTTCTGGAATAAGGCACATACGGTTTGGACATACTATTGTAAGTACCTTACATTATGTTTATACATAATCTACACATCATACCAGGCATTTCTCTAAATGCAACACTAAATTTGAGATGCCTCTGTGGTAGAATTACTCTGTCCAACTGTGGAACCGCGATCAGACTGTTGGCTTGGCATCATCATTGCAAGTGACTTACTGTCGTGCCAGGAACTTCTTCAGCGGACTCAACATTACTTTCTCAACAGACGGCTCTGAACGTAATTGAACGTAATTTATATGCCACAGGTGAACTTGTATGTTTCCACACTACTCTCTGCTGCTTCGATTCTGGCGTGAAACGCAGTATCCATGTTTCGTCGCCAATAAGAGTGCGATACAGGAAACTGTAACCTTCTTTGGCATACCATTGCAGTTGATTCGGTGAAACACTCGTTCGCTTGCCTTTCATCATTCATCCAACTAATTAGGCATGTGCCAACATGGAAGTTTTTGGTACCCTAAGGTCCTTTGAACGATCTCATAAACACTCCCAGACAGAATGCGAAGCTCCTGAGAAATGTCCCTGAGGTGCACACACAACGATCCACCTTCAGCATTGCAGCCACATGGGAAATGTCGTCGTTAGTCAGAGACAAATGTGGCCTTCCTGAACGCTCATTGACGTGCAAGTCCTCACAGCCTTTAGCGAACTCACAGTACCACCTCCATCTCCTCCACCTCCGCCTCCACGTCTGCCTCCTCCTCCTACTACTTGTGAAAGCAAGACACTTTTCCTCAAATGTGGGCTACATTTTCCTGTGGATTTTGCTGGGCGTTTGTCCCTTGCTCCACAGAAAACGAAACACAATCCACTGCTCATACAACATGGAATATGAAGCACAAAATCTTCCACAATTGATAGCAGCGCCGTGCTGTACAATTACTGGCATTTAAAGCCATAATTTGGCTAAAAATAGAGACAATGACTTTCTGATTCGTCCTTCTAATACAGATGCACAATCCATCTGATCCAATCTCTAAGGTTCAAGATGCCACACTCTTCACAGAGCTGCGGTATGGAGTAGTAATGAGGAAAGTGCTAATGAGCTGATTGTCGCACCCTGGTGTACGTATTTCCTACGTTTTCCCATACTACTGCAGTATTCCCTAGCACTGGTCTGATGAGAGCCGATCAGCGTGTGTTGCCACAGCATAGCGACAGAGTGAATACATGCATCAAGATGGGAAAGAGAGCTACATTCGCATCCTGCTTCTGATATGTGTCTTCCACATGAGTCGTTTATGAATCATGACCCTAAGATATTTTACCTTCCTCTTGTGTGGGATGTGACCTTCCATAGCCCATCCTGCTTGGAGATTTATTGGGAATTCTCTTCTTGCAAGGAAACACGACTAATTTTGATAACGCTGTATTTTAGGCGTCACTTGGTGGTCCATTTGCCAAGGACATTGCAGGCTGTCTGTGAATAGGGGCATGTCTGTCCTCATTAGCAATGTGATACTGATGAATGGGACGAACACATAGACAGAATGGACAAACATACGATTGTGAAAATCGTAAGAAATAAGCTACCAGTTGGTAAAAGAAATACTGACCATCCAAGGAGAAGATGGAATGACAATCTCAGGATAGACTGAGCGGTACTGAAGGAAACAGTCTTCAGTCTAGGAAGAAAGGAAGAAGAAGAAGTCCATTTTCAGCATATCTGGTTTAAAATAATATACAAAACATAATCATATAAAATACAATGCTAAAAACCGTTCAACTCTTGGAAATACATTGAAACGAGCTGATATCTGAAATTAATAGTTAACAGTCAACTTTACATCTCTGAAAGTATCTTGCTATATTTCATGATGATACTGTTGGACAGACAGTAATCAAATTATTACAGTTTGGGATCAACTAGTTATGTGACCAGCATAAAAGTAAAAAACAACCACTTCAAATACAATACACAGAAAGGTTTCCAATAAAAATGCTGATAAGACAAAAAGTAACTAAAGACTATGTGTCAATCAGAAGCAACAAAGATATAACACATTAGATGCACTAAAAAAAATATTCTCCACCTGCACACAGACATCACAAGATAATCAGCACAACGAGCCATACTTCATAACACTCTCACTCATGTTAGCTGATTTTAAGGAACAGTATTGGTAATGATCTACAGTTAGTTTGTAGCTTTTCTTTGATAAGTGCTTTTGTAAACATAGCTGCCAACTGATGTTCTGACTTGACATCAGATACAAGAATAGACTCGTCATTTAACTTTGCATGAGTGTAATGAAACTTTATGTCCAGATGTTTAATCCTTTTGTGATGTTTATTAGTTTTTATCACTTGCATTGCACTCTGATTGTCCACAAGGAGTTGAGATTGTGGTTCCATGATGATACCAAGCTCCTGCAAGAACATAAAAAGCAACTTTATTTCTGCAGTTGTAGTGGATACTGCAATGTACTCACTTCTGTTGAAGATCTAGCAACACATTTTTGCCTGCAAGATGTTTAGGTGACAGGTCCACTTAGTAATATACTGACATAACCCATTATTGAGCGATGAGTATCATTATCTGCAGCCAAAACTAAAATAATAGACATTGATTTGTACCTAACAACAGGTAAAATGTTTCTCCACATTCAGTTTCGTGTTTCTAGGACTATCCTTTTGCACATAATCTAGCGTTTATATCTTTATATTACCATTTAATTTATTTTTAATTTTGTAAATCCGTTTACAACTGATAGCCTGAAAATTTGGAGGCAGATACACTAAGCCTCAGGTATCATTAACGAACTCTGTCCCATTGTCAGTTCTGATAACTTTAAGTCTATTCACTGTCTGCCTTTACACCAACAGTTTAAGTTCTAAGAATACAAAAGTAACATCACTTTTGTTCTTAACAAAATTTGCAGACCTATGTGAAGCACATTCATCTTTAAAAACAAGAAAATAATTGGCTCCACCTAGTGATGAGTGGCATCTTTTTACATACATCAGCATGAACTCTCCTAGATTACAGGGACAAGTTGGTAAATCTGATCTAAATCCCTTCTTATGTTGTTTACCATACTGATATTATCCACAAGAAATGGTTAAAGCATTTCATTTTAAATTTGGAATCAATCCACTATCAACAATTTTCTTCTAGTTCTCGAAGTTAATATGCTCTAGTCTTTTGTGGCACAACAGAGGTAATAGTATGAAGGCTTTCATGACCAGATGACATATCTTATGGTAAACCTTCCGGGATGTAAGGTCGTAGTCCATGAAACTCTTCAGCTCCTAACGTTTCGTCCAGAGCTGCGCTGGATATCTTCAGAGGGGTGTTTCTCCTCTGGTGAGTCTTGCTGACTGACGGGTCGGACATCTGAGAGCGACTTATATATCGTAGAAAGTGGGCGTGACCAGAGTTACACGTGATATGTAGAGATAATCTTTGTCAGAGATAAAATTTAACTATCGATCGTAATCTCGTCACGGATAAAACCGTCAAGCAATTCTGTAGTGCTACTGTCCAAATATCACTAAGATACATCGGCTGTAGCAGAACACGCTTTTCAGTCAGGAAATCATCTACGACGACAAACTATTACCCACGGCTTTGTAGAGAAGCAATTGAAATATATAAACAAAGCGATAATTTTAATCGGAAAGAAGAGATCATGAAACTTAGTGATATTTGGAAAGTAGCATACAGAATTGCTAGACAGTTTTATCCGTGACGAGATTACGATCGATAGTTAGGTTTTATCTCTGACAAAGATTATCTCTACATATCACGTGTAACTCTGGTCACGCCCACTTTCTACGATATATAAGTCGCTCTCAGACGTCCGACCCGTCAGTCGGCAAGACTCACCGGAGGAGAAACACCCCTCTGAAGATGTCCAGCGCAGCTCCGAACAAAACGTTAGGAGCTGAACAGTTTCATGGACCACGACCTTACATCCCGGAAGGTTTACCAGAAGATACAACAGAGGTAAGTCAGATAAAGCACAATTATCTTGTATTATCTTGTTCAACAATTTCCACAGCAAACAACATTCTGTAACACTGATTAAACGTCTACAATATTAGAGAAGGAAAGTTGCTACTCACTGTATAGCGGAGATGCTAAGTTGCGATAGGCACAACAAAAAATTCACACAATTACAGTTTTCGGCCATTAAGGCCTTACCAACTTTCCTTCTCTAATATTGTTACATTCCATCCTGGATTTTCGATTGTTTGATTAAACGTCTGTATCTACACCCACATGATTACTCTGCAATTCACAATTAAGTGCCTGCAAACAGTTCACTGAACGACATTCAAGCTACTTTTCTACCATTCCGCTCACGAACAGTGTGTGGATATAACGAACACTTACATCTTTCTGTGCTAGCTCTGATCTCTCTTATGTTATTGTCATGATCATGTGGTGAGGATATGTGCCAACAAAGTATTTTCAGACACTGAGGAGAAAGTTGGTGATCGAAATTTCATGAGAAAGTCCTGCCACAGTGAAAAACACCTTTGTTTTAATGACTCCCACCCCAGTTCATGTATTATATCCATGGCCCCTGTTGCAAGGTAATACAAAACGAGCTGCTCTTCTTTTAACTTTTCTGATATCTTCCGTCAATCCTTTCATCTTCAGATCCCACAATACGCAGCAGTACTGTAGAAGAGGGCGGACAAGAGTGGTATAAGCAGTCTATTTAGTAGATTTGCTACATTTTCTAAGTGTTCCGCCAGTAAATCGCAGTCTTTTGTTTTCTTTCCCCACAATATTGTCTATGTGATCTTTTCCAATTTTACTTGTTTGTAACTGTAATTCTACATCTACATCTGCATAGTTACTCTGAAAATCATATTTAAGTACCTGGCAGAGGGTTCATTGAACCATCTTCACAATTCTCTATTATTTCCATCTCGTATAGCGCACGGAAAGAATATCTTTCCGTACGAGCTCTTATTTCCCTTATTTTATCGTGGTGATCATTCCTCCCTATGTAGGCAGGTGTCAACAAAATACATCTACATCGACATCTACATCTACATCTACATGATTACTCTGCAATTCACATTTAAGTGCTTAGCAGAGGGTTCATCGAACCACAATCATACTATCTCTCTACCATTTCACTCCCGAACAGCGCGCGGGAAAAACAAACACCTAAACCTTTCTGTTCGAGCTCTGATTTCTTTTATTTTATTTTGATGATCATTCCTACCTATGTATGTTGGGCTCAACAAAATATATTCGCATTCGGAAGAAAAACGTCTTTGCTTTAATGACTTCCATCCCAACTCGATTATCATATCTGCCACACTCTCTCCCCTATTACGTGATAATACAAAACGAGCTGCCTTTTTTGCATCCTTTCGATGTCCTCCGTCAATCCCACCTGGTAAGGATCCCACACTGCACAGCAATATTGTAACAGAGGGCGAACGAGTGTATTGTAAGCTGTCTCTTTAGTGGACTTGTCGCATCTTCTAAGTGTCCTGCCAATGAAACGCAACCTTTGGCTCCCCTTCCCCACAATATTATCTATGTGGTCTTTCGAACTGAAGTTGTTTGTAATTTTAACACCCAGGTACTTAGTTGAATTGGCAGCCTTGAGAATTGTACTATTTATCGAGTAATCGAATTCCAACGGATTTCTTTTGGAACTCATGTGGATCACCTCATATTTAGCGTCAACTGCCACCTGCCACACCATACAGCAATCTTTTCTAAATCGTTTGGCAACTGATACTGGTCTTCGGATGACGTTACTGGATGGTAAATTACAGCATCATCTACGAACAACCAAAGAGAACTGCTCATATTGTCACCCAGGTCATTTATATAGATCAGGAACAGCAGAGGTCCCAGGACGCTTGCCTGGGGAACACCTGATATCACTTCAGTTTTACTCGATGATTTGCCGTCTATTACTACGAACTGCGACCTTCCTGACAGGAAATCACGAATCCAGTCGCACAACTGAGACGATACCCCATAGGCCCGCAGCTTGATTAGAAGTCGCTTGTGAGGAACGGTGTCAAAAGCTTTCCGGAAATCTAGAAATATGGAATCAACTTGAGATCCCCAGTCGATGGCGGCCATTACTTCGTGCGAATAAAGAGCTAGCTGCGATGCACAAGAACGATGTTTTCTGAAACCATGCTGATTGCGTATCAATAGATCGTTCCCTTCGAGGTGATTCATAATGTTTGAATGCAGTATATGCTCCAAAACCCTACTGCAAACCGACGTCAATGATATAGGTCTGTAGTTCGATGGATTACTGGTGCAACCTGCGCAATTTTCCAATCTGTAGGTACAGATCTATCGGTGAGCGAGCGGTTGTATATGATTGCTAAGTAGGGAGCTATTGTATCAGCGTAATCTGCAAGGAACCTAATCGGTATACAATCTGGACCTGAAGACTTGCCCGTATCAAGCAATTTGAGTTGCTTCACAACCCCTAAGGTATCTACTTCTAAGAAACTCATGATAGCAGCTGTTCGTGTTTCAAATTCTGTTCTATTCCATTCGTCTTCCCTGGTGAAGGAGTTTCGGAAAACTGCGCTCAATATCTCCGCTTTAGCGGCACAGTCGTCGGTAACGGTACCATCGGCACTGCACAGTGAAGGTATTGACTGTATCTTGCCGCTTGTGTACTTTACATACGACCAGAATTTCTTCGGATTTTCTGCCAAATTTCGGGACAATGTTTCGTAGTGGAACCTATTAAAGGCATCTCCCATTGAAGTCTGTGCCAAATTTCGTGCGTCTGTAAATTTTAGCCAATCTTCGGGATTTCGGGTTCTTCTGAACTTCGCATGCTTTTTCCGTAGCCTCTGCAACAGCGTTCGGACCTGTTTTGTGTACCATGGGGGATCAGTTCCATCTCTTACCAATTTATGAGGTATGAATCTCTCCATTGCTGTTGCTACTGTATCTTTGAATCTGAGCCACAGCTCGTCTACATTTGCATAGTCAGTTCGAAAGGAATGGAGATTGTCTCTTAGGAAGGCTTCTAGTGACACTTTATCCGCTTTTTTAAATAAAATTATTTTGCGTTTGTTTCTGGTGGATTTGGAAGAAATGGTAATGAGCCTAGCTACAACGACCTTGTGATCGTTAATCCCTGTATCAGTCATGATGCTCTCTATTGGCTCTGGATTGTTTGTGGCTAAGAGGTCAAGTGTGTTTTCACAACCATTTACAATTCGCGTGGGTTCGTGGACTAACTGCTCGAAATAATTTTCGGAGAAAACATTTAGGACAATCTCGGAAGATGTTTTCTGCCTACCACCGGTTTTGAACAAGTATTTTTGCCAACATATTGAGGGAAGGTTGAAGTCCCCACAAACTATAACCGTATGAGTGGGGTATTTATTTGTTACGAGACTCAAATTTTCTCTGAACTGTTCAGCAACTATATCATCGGAGTCTTGGGGTCGGTAGAAGGAGCCAATTATTAACTTAGTTCGGCTGTTAAGTATAACCTCCACCTATACCAATTCCCACGGAGTATCTACTTCGACTTCACTACAAGATAAACCACTACTGACAGACACAAACACTCCATCGCCAATTCTGCCTAATCCAGGTTGTTTCAGCTCGGCGGCTCCGTTGTGAGCCGCAGAGCGCTCCCTGCTCCAGGGAGCCATGTCGCTCGCTGTGACCATTCAAGCGGGCCGGCACGCCGGCACGTGGCACAGCTGGCTGAGGCAGGCGGCATGGCAAGCGTTTTGATGTGCCAGCTGCGTCTTACAGGATCCATAACCTCATACTATTAGCTGCTAAGACGTGGTGACATGCTACACCAGGAAATACGATGTTCAGGAAATAAATAAGAAACAACTATTTTACAAGAAATTGCATACTAACTTTATTGGGTCTCTGTAGCTTGACATTTTCTTTTCATTACAAGATCGGAAATATCAGGCGTCAAAGTATTCGCAGCGTTAATGTGGAGGATGGCCTTCATTGTTGCATCCTGAAGAAACGATCGTTCCTTACGTTTTACTCTTTCATTACTGAGAAAAGCTGCTCACAACAATACGTAGATCCAAACATGCACATGATCTGAGCGGCATTGTTGTGAAGCTTGGGAAATGTTTTTTGCTGTAACGAATGATACCATCGTGACAAATCCAATGTGCTGTAGGACCTCTCTTTCAACAAAGCTGAATTTTGCAAATCAATTATCTCAAATTAAAGTGACAGTGACAAGTCATCGGGGGAAACTGAAAAAGGAGTGCTGAACACCTTAAGTTCTATTTCCAAACTAGTGAGGTCTCAGAATCGTGTTTCAAACGACGTGATGAGCTGCTTTAACTTTGCTTGGTAATCACCGAAAGTAGTACCTTCAGGTAGTTTTAAAGAAGCAAGACGACTGAAGAACGTTAAATGTCCATTACTCATCTGCCTCTCAAATAAACGTAACTTTTCCATGAACCCTTTGATCTGGTCGCGCATGTCAACGTTTAGCTGCCCTTTGCCCTACAGTGACAGATTTAAATTATTCAGATGCATAGTTATATCAGCTAGGAACGGCAGGTCTGATATCCATTTTATATCTTTCAGACAACACATTTCTTCCCCTTTCATTTCGAGAAAGAGGGATATTTCCTCACGAATGGCAAAGAAAACATCAAGAACTTTTCCCCGACTCAGCCAACAAACCGTACTGTGGTAAGGTATATCCCCATACTCCGCTTCCGTATCTTTCAGGAATCCTTTGAATTGGCGATGATTCATACCGTGACGCCGCACAAAATTCACACACTTCACGACATCTTTCATTACGCCACCTAGCTCTACTGTTTCAGCACACAGTGCCTCTTGGTGAATAAAACAATGAAGAGTCAAAATGTCTTTCCCGAATTCGTCCCTGAGTTTATTTTTCAAACGAGAAGCAAAACCTTGGTGACCTCCGATCATTTGTGGTGCGCCGTCTGTCGCTACAGAATGGAGCTTATCCCATGGCAAATTCATATTGTCCACTGATTCACAAACAGCTTCAAAAATGTCATGTCCTGTTGCGGTGTAATCGAGTGGTACTACATCCAAGAGTTCTTCAGTTACTTGCAGCTCCATGTCGACACCACGCACAAAGACTGCAAGTTGAGCACAGTCCGATATGTCGGTGCTTTCGTCAAGCGCTAGCGAAAATGCAACAAAGGTCTCCGCCTTTTTCCTGAGCTGTGTCTCTAAATCCGCTGCCATGTCCATGATTCGACGAGACGTTGTTTGCTTTGACAGCCAAACCCCTTCAATTGCCTGCACCTACAATGGAAACAAACATTCTGCAACTGCTACCATGCACAATTTTACGAGTGGTCCCACCGAAATGATGCGAGCGACCCTGTAGCTTGCTCGAATTGCAGATTCAGTAGTGTTTTCTCCACTCCCATTCACCTGAAAATTATAAACGCATTACAGAACACGAACTATGTTGCATGTTTTGATATCCTCCATATTACGAAACTGTTTTTGAACTTACGTCTCCTGCTATGTCGTTCTCAAGCCTGGCTACCAGTTCTCTGCGTGCAACGCCTTCTACCTGATCGTAGTGCGCTGCGTGAAGACGTGTATAATGTCGTTGTATATTGTACCTCTTCGCAGAATTGAATACTTTATGACATACAAGACATTGCGGACGACCATCCCTCTCAATGAATAGAAAGGTATCCTCCAATAGAGGTACAGGGCTCCCGCGGCTAGTCGTAGCTGTCATTTAACACGGGTAATTGCGTCAGTTGCGGCTGCATGCGGCCAGGGGGCAGTGAGTTCGCTTTCCCCCTCCACGCGGGCTCCGAGCTGCCGCAGTGAGCGCTCCGGCTCCCTGGAGCTCGGTTGGAACAGCTTGGCTAATCTATCTTTCCTGAACACCGCCTGAGACTTCATACAAATTTCTGCAGAACTTATTTCAGGCTTTAGCCAGCTTTCTGTACCTATAACGATTTCAGCTTATGTGCTTTCTATCAGCGCTTGAAGCTCAGGGACTTTCCCAGCACAACTACAACAATTTACAACTACAATTCCGACTGTTCCTTGATCCAAGCACGTCCTGTATTTGCCATGCACCCTTTGAGATTGCAGCCCACCCCATACTTTCCCGAGGCCTTCTAACCTAAAAAACTGCCCAGTCCTCACATTCGGAGGAAAAAGTTGGTGACTGGAATTTCGTGAGAAGATTCCGTCGCAAAAAAAATGACTTTTTTTTAACGATTTCCAGCCCAAATCCTGTATCATTTCTGTGACACTCTCTCCCATATTTTGTGATAATACAAAAGGTGCTGCCTTTCTTTGAACTTTTACGATATACTCTGTCAGTCTATTTGGCAAGGATTTCACAATGCACAGCAGTATTACCGAGCGAGGTGGCGCAGTGGTTAGCACACTGGACTCGCATTCGAGAGGACGACGGTTCAATCCCGTCTCCGGCCATCCAGATTTAGGTTTTCCGTGATTTCCCTAAATCGCTTCAGGCAAATGCCGGGATGGTTCCTTTGAAAGGGCACGGCCGATTTCCTTCCCCATCCTTCCCTCACCCGAGCTTGCGCTCCGTCTCTAATGACCTCGGTGTCGACGGGACGTTAAACACTAATCTCCTCCTCCTCCACAGCAGTATTCTAAAAGAGGACGGACAAGCATAGTGTAGGCAGTCTCCTTAGTAGGTCTGTTACATTTTCTAAGTGTCCTGCCAATAAAACGCTGTCTTTGGTTAGCCTTCTCCACGACATTTTCTATGTGTTCCTTCCAATTTAAGTTGATCGTAATTGTAATGTCTAGGTATTTACTTGAATTTACGGCTTTTAGATTACACTGATTTATCACGTAACCGAAATTTAATGAGTTCCTTTTAGCACTCATGTGGATGACCTCACACTTTTCGTTATTCAAGGTCAACTGCCTTTTTTGCACCATTCAGATATTTTTTCTAAATCGTTTTGCAGTTTGTTTTGATCTTCTGATGACTTTATTAGTCGATAAATGACAGCGTCATCTGCAAACAACCGAAGACTGCTGCTCAGATTGTCTCCCAAATCATTTATATAGATAAGGAACAGCAAAGGGCCTATAAAACTGCCTTGGGGAACGCCACAAATCACTTCTGTTTCACGCGATGACTTTTCGTCAACTACTACGAACTGTGACCTCTCTGACAGGAAATGACAAATCCAGTCACATAACTGAGACGATATTCCATAAGAACGGAATTTCGATACGAGCCACTTGCGTGGTACAGTGTCAAAAGCCTTCTGAAAATCCAGAAGTACGAAATCGATCTGAAATGCCTTGTCAATAGCGCTCAACACTTCATCTGAATAAAGAGCTAGTTGTGTTTCACAGGAACGACGTTTTCTAAACCCATGTTGACTGTGTGTCAATACACCATTTTCTTCGAGGTAATTCATAATGTTCGAACATAACATATGTTCCAAAATCCTGCTACATATCGACGTTAACGATATGGGCCTGTAATTTAGTGGATTACTCATACCACCTTTCTTGAATATTGGTGTGACCTGTGCAACTTTCCAGTCTTTGGGTACAGATTCATTTGGGTTTAGTTGAATGTACAGCCTTTAGATTTGTGTGTATATTATGTAACCGAAATTTAGGGAGTACTTTTTATACTCATGTGGAAGACTTCATATTTTTCATTATTTATAGTCAATTGCCAATATTTACACCATACAGATATGTTGTTTAAGTCATTTTGCAATTCGTTTTGATCATGTGATTATAAACGACAGCATCATTTGCAAACAGCCTAGGAGATTTCCTCTCAAATCGTTTATGTAGATCAGGAACAGAAGAGGGCTTATAAGACTTCCTTTGGGAACACCAGATATTACTTCTACTTTATGCGACGACTTTCTGTCATTTACTACGAACTGTGATCGTGCTGACAGGAAATTACGAATCCAGTCACACAAATGAGACGATACCCCACAGGCATGCAATTTCATTAGAAGTCACTTGTGAGGAACAGTGCCAAACGCCTTCTGAAAATCTAAAAATGTGGAATCAACGTGACGTCCTGTGGCGATAGCACTCGTTATTTTGTGAGAATAAAGAGCTAGCTGTACTTCACAAAAACGATATTTTCTGCAACTATTGTTGGCTAATTTTAAATAAATCGTTTTCTTTCAGGTAAGTCAGAATGTTCAAGCTCTGTATATATTCCAATAACCTGCTGCAAATAAATTTTATTGATATGAGTCTGAAATTCAGTAGTTTACTCCTATTTCCTTTCTTGGGTATTAGTGCGACTTGGGCAGCTTCCCTGTATTTGCGTATGGATCTTTCTACAAGTACGCAATCGTTGTTGTTGTTGTTGTGGTCTTCAGTCCTGAGACTGGTTTGATGCAGCTCTCCATGCTACTCTATCCTGTGCAAGCTTCCTCATCTCCCTGTAACTACTGCAACCTACATCCTTCTGAATCTGCTTAGTGTATTCATCTCTCGGTCTCCCTCTACGATTTTTACCCTCCACGCTGCCCTCCAATACTAAATTGGTGATCCCTCGATGCCTCAGAACATGTCCTACCATCCGATCCCTTCTTCTGGTCAAGTTGTGCCACAAATTTCTCTTCTCCCCAATCCTATTCAATACCTCCTCATTAGTTATGTGATCTACCCATCTAATCTTCAGCATTCTTCTGTAGCACCACATTTCAAAAGCTTCTGTTCTCTTCTTATCCAAACTATTTATCGTCCATGTTTCACTTCCATACATGGCTACACTCCATACAAATACTTTAAGAAACGACTTCCTGACGCTTAAATCTATACTCGATGTTAACAAATTTCTCTTCTTCAGAAACGATTTCCTTGCCATTGCCAGTCTACGTTTTATATCCTCTGTACTCCGACCATCATCAGTTATTTTGCTCCCCAAATAGCAAAACTCCTTTACTACTTTAGGTGTCTCATTTCCTAATCTAATTCCCTCAGCATCACCCGACTTAATTAGACTACATTCCATTATCCTCGTTTTGCTTTTGTTGATGTTCATCTTATATCCTCCTTTCAAGACACTATCCATTCCGTTCAACTGCTCTTCCAAGTCCTTTGCTGTCTCTGACAGAATTACAATGTCACCGGCGAACCTCAAAGTTTTTAGTTCTTCTTCATGGATCTTAATACCTACTCCGAATTTTTCTTTTGTTTCCTTCACTGCTTGCTCAATATACAGATTGACTAACATCGAGGAGAGGCTACAACCCTGTCTCACTCCCTTCCCAACCACTGCTTCCCTTTCATGCCCCTCGACTCTTATAACTGCCATCTGCTTTCTGCACAAATTGTAAATAGCCTTTCACTTCCTGTATTTTACACCTGCCACCTTCAGAATTTGAAAGAGAGTATTCCAGTCAACATTGTCAAAAGCTTTCTCTAAGTCTGCAAATTCTAGAAACGTAGGCTTGCCTTTCCTTAATCTAGCTTCTAAGATAAGTCGTAGGGTCAGTATTGCCTCACGTGTTCCAATATTTCTACAGAATCCAAACTGATCTTCCCTGAGGTCGGCTTCTACTAGTTTTTCCATTCGTCTGTAAAGAATTCGCGTTAGTATTTTGCAGCTGTGACTTATTAAACTGATAGTTCGGTAATTTTCACATCTGTCAACACCTGCTTTCTTTGGGATTGGAATTATTATATTCTTCTTGAAGTCTGAGGGTATTTCGCCTGTCTCATACATCTTGCTCACCAGATGGTAGAGTTTTGTCAGGGCTGGCTCTCCCAAGGCTGTCAGTAGTTCTAATGGAATGTTGTCTACTCCCGGGGCCTTGTTTCGACTCAGGTCTTTCAGTGCTCTGTCAAACTCTTCACGCAGTATCATATCTCCCATTTCATCTTCACCTACATCTTCTTCCATTTCCATAATATTGTCCTCAAGTACATCGCCCTTGTAAAGACCCTCAATATACTCCTTCCACCTTTCTGATTTCCCTTCTATGCTTAGAACTGGGTTTCCATCTGAGCTCTTGATATTCAGAGAAATGGTTCTCTTTTCTCCAAATGTCTCTTTAATTTTCCTGTAGGCAGTATCTATCTTACCCCTCGTGGGATAAGCCTCTACATCCTTACATTTGTCCTCTAGCCATCCCTGCTTAACCATTTTGCACTTCCTGTTGATCTCATTTTTGAGACGTTTGTATTCTTTTTTGCCTGCTTCATTTACTGCATTTTTGTATTTTCTCCTATAATCAATTAAATTCATTATCTCTTCTGTTACCCAAGGATTTCTACTAGCCCTCATCTTTTTACGTACTTGATCTTCTGCTGCCTTCACTACTTCATCCCTCAAAGCTACCCATTCTTCTTCCACTGTATTTCTTTCCCCCAGTCCTGTTAATTGTTCCCTTATGCTCTATTTGAAACTCTGTACAACCTCTGGTTCTTTCAGTTTATCCAGGTCCCATCTCCTTAAATTCCCACCTTTTCGCAGTTTCTTCAGTTTCAATCTACAGTTCATAACCAATAGATTGTGGTCAGAGTCCAAATCTGCCCCTGGAAATGTCTTACAATTTAAAACCTGGTTCCTAAATCTCTGTCTTACCATTATATAATCTATCTGACACCTTTTAGTATCTTTGGGATTCTTCCATGTATACAACCTTCTTTTATGATTCTTGAACCAAATGTTAGCTATGATTAAGTTATGCTCTGTGCAAAATTCTATGAGACGGCTTCCTCTTTCATTTCTTACCCCAATCCATATTCACCTACTATGTTTCATTCTCTCCCTTTTCCTACTCTCGAATTCCAATCACCCATGACTATTAAATTTTCGTCCCCCTTCACTACCTGAATAATTCATCAATTTCTTCATCATCTGCAGAGTTAGTTGCATATAAACTTGCACTACTGTAGTAGGCATGGGCTTTGTGTCTATCTTGGCCACAATAATGCGTTCACTATGCTGTTTGTAGTAGCTTACCTGCACTCCTATTTTTTTATTCATTATTAAACCTAGTCCTGCATTACCCCTATTTGATTTCGTATTTATAACCCTGTATTCACCTGCCCAAAAGTCTTGTTCCTCCTGCCACCGAACTTCACTAATTCCCACTATATCTAACTTTAACCTATCCACTTCCCTTTTTAAATTTTCTAACCTACCTGCCCGATTAAGGGATCTGACATTCCACGCTCCGATCCGTAGAACAGCAGTTTTCTTTCTCCTGATAACTACGTCCTCCTGCGTAGTCCCCGCCCGGAGATCTGAATGGGGGACTATTTTACCTCCGGAATATTTTACCCAAGAGGACGCCATCATCATTTAACCAAACAGTAAAGCTACATGCCCTTGGGAAAAATTACGGCTGTAGTTTCCCCTTGCTTTCAGCCGTTCGCAGTACCAGCACAGCAGGGCTGTTTTGGTTAGTGTTACAAGGCCAGATCAGTCAATCATCCAGACTGTTGCCCCTGCAACTACAGAAATGGCTGCTGCCCCTCTTCTGGAACCACACGTTTGTCTGGTCTCTCAACAGATACCCCTCCATTGTGGTTGCGCCTACGGTACGGCTATCTGTATCGCTGAGGCACGCAAGGCCCCCCACCGACGGCAAGGTCCATGGTTCATTGTGATTGGTAAGTATGGAGCTATTGTATAAGCATACTCTGGAAAGAACCTGACTGGTATACAATTTGGACAAGATCCTTTGCGTTTATTAAGTGTTTTAAACTGCTACACTACACTGAGAATATCTACTTCTAACTTACCCATGTTGGTATTTTTTCTTGATTCGAATTCTTTCTCTTCTTTTGTGAAGGAATTTCGGTAAACTGTGTTCAGTAACTCTGCTTTAGTGGCACTATCATTAATAACATCATCATCATTGTTAGCGTGCAGTGAAGGTATTGACTGCATCTTGTTACTGGTGTACTTTACATATCACCACAATCTCTTTGGGTTTTCTGCCAGGTATCAAGAGAGAATTTCGTTGTGTAAACTATTGAAAGCATCTTGCATTGAAGTTCATACTGAATTTCGACCACTGTAAAACTTTTCCAGTCTTGTGGACCTGTATTCTTTTAAATTTGGCATGCTTTTTTCGTTGCTTCTCCCACAGTATTCTGGCATGTTTTGTGTACCATGGGTTATCAGTACCAGCCATTCCTTATTAATGTATTTGGTATACAGGGTGTTTACATTAGATTGTACAAAAATTTAACAGAATATAGAGGATGCTCCACTGAACAATTTGAGGTAGGGAACCTGGGGTCGGAAAAGCCAGCTTAAGGAGATAATGGGCATAAAATTTATTTTATTTACATTAGTTAACTGCAAATACCACCATTGACACAATGAACTTAGCATTTGTACAGTATCTTACAAAATGTACTGACACTGACGGCCATCAACCTCAATGAAAGCATGACATTGAGCATCAGGATTGTAATGCACCCTGACAAATATCCCTGGTGTGTTTCGAATCACATCATAGGTAGCTACAATTCTGGAAACAAAGTCCATCTCCATATCCACTGGGGTTTCGTACACAAGTGACTTTATATCCACCTATAGGAAATAATCAAGGGTATTCATGTCAGGTGACATTAGAAGCCTTGGAACAAGACATCCCCTTTCAATCCAGAGCTCAGCAAATACTGTACTGGTACTGCTCCATCTTATTCTACTGTACATCTCTGAATATCAAGGAGTAATGAATGGATCTGTCGTTAATTCCTAGCACGTTCTGTCATGGGGCAATGTAAATATGATACAACAGAGTCGTCTTATGGACGAGTTAAGTAAACAAAACCTGCATCATGACTTCCTGGTAATCGGGATCGTCCTCCTTATTTTCTTCCAGCAAATAAAGAATGTACATGTAAATAAACACCATAGTATGCTTAAACTTGCACACATGTTAGTTGTAAATAAGGCACTTCAGTCTGGATCCGCGTGACTGCTACAGTCGCAGGTTCGAATCCTGCCTCGGGCATGGATGTGTGTGATGTCCTTAGGTTAGTTAGGTTTAAGTAGTTCTAAGTTCTAGGGGACTAATGGCCACAGATGTTAAGTCCCATAGTGCTCAGGGCCATTTGAACCATTTTTTTGGTAAGTGAGCTGGAAAACATTAGTACTAGACAAAGCGGTAAACAAGTTTACTTCCATATCGCATTAAGCTGGCTTCTTCGACCCCAGGATCCCTATCTCACATTGTTTAGTGAAGCATTATCTATGTCCTGTTACATTTTTGCACGCTCTTACGGAAACACCCTGCATGTATCTCTCAGTTACCATCAATACTGTTTCTTTGAATTTAAACCACATCTAATTTTCAGCTGTTGTACCAATTGCTACTGGCCTCTCACTATGTACCTCAATATTATTGTTGAAGATGATTTTTAAACTTTTACTAGCTGTAGCTCCCATGGAAACAAATTTTTCTTCAAACCATGTACAGTATGGGGTTTCCATATACTGTCTACTGTTGCAATTAACATGACACATCCAATACTTTCAACGTAGATGACTGAGTTATCTCGTATCTGGGTAGGAACTTCTCTACTAGTTCAAATGATTTGCACGATTCAGTGAGTTATGTCATATATTTTGATGCAGCACAATCAGCAAGCCAAACATTATCGGGATTAGTGGACAAAATGGTTCCAGCTCTTGCACTCAGAGCTTGATATTTAGCTTATAGATTATTTTAACGGTCTTTCTTTGCACTCAGCCTAGTAATTACATTCCTTGTGACAATAATAGCGCTCAATATTCTTCTTGTCCACGGAATTTTTGCTTAAATACCTTTCTGGACGATGACTTATATCATTTTGTGATAAACCTTAAGAGGGGCGAATGCAGTTGCTTTTCTTCAGTCTGTGGCTATCATTGCTCTTCTTTCAATAACCTGAAAGTTAAATCATCGAAAGTCTGCCTGCTTTCAGCACAGGAGTCCCAAGCGGTAACGACAAACCATATTTCACCTGCAACCCACCTAAAATTTTAGCAACCTTGTATACGTCTCCCACTGGTCCACCAACATCTGCAAAAGACTCTCCTGATGTTTCAACTTTACTAATTGTTGCGCAATATCACGGTGCGATATTTTATAATTGAAGAATTGATGTTTCAGTGTACCTTTTTTATTGCAGATCGCTGTTCAGCAATGATCTTAACATGATTCCATACACCACATGACGTAATACTTCATAGCTGGTCAAATTCCATACTAGATGAAAAATAGAACAGTTCTCACCACAAAAGATAATTTCAATTGATATTTCCCCTGCTGAAAATTACCTCCGTCAAATTTCTGGATACGCGACTGAAATACTTTTTCGATGCGTCTTTTACCTTTTCACTTTCCAAGTGGAAATACCTTCGATGTAACTGAACCTTCCTGAGAGACTTGAGTAACATGAAGAACAAAAACAAGACGCTACCCCATATAATGAATATTTATCACCGGCCCCATAACCTGTTGGACAGACGGTAATCAGGTTATTACAGTTTGTGATGAATAAGTCTTATTAGTTGCATAAAAAGCAAAGATAGCACTTCAAACATAAGACACAGAACAGTTTCCATTAACATTGATATAAAATCATCTTGTCTACCTGCTTACAGATTTCACAAGATAAAAGCACAACAACCATTATACGTAAACAGGTGCACTAAAGGTGCGAGGTTAAACTGGAAATTTGTTGTTGCTGAAAACACATTAGTAAAACTGATGTAACATCATTAAACACTACCGAGCGAGATGGCGCAGTGCTCATCATACTGGACTCACATTTTGGAGAATGACGGTTCAAATCTGCGTCCGGCCATCCTGATCTGGGTTTTCCCTGATTTCCCTAAACCGCTTCAGGCAAATGGCGGGGTGGTTCCTTTGAAAGGGTACAGCCGATGTCCTTCTACGTCCTTCCCTAATCCAATCTTATGTCGCCTCCCCCAAATCAACCAACCATTAAAGATGTTGTTCCACTGAAAAGATTAAAATTAACAAAAAGTTGTACATACTCCTACAAGCAACACTTCTCATTAACTGAACCAAGTAATTAGGACTGAGGTCTAAAAGCAAGCGAATGTCACGCCATATGTTGCATCTAAACTTGTCGACGGCATGGGTACATTGTGACTAAATTCATCTTTACAACTATTAAAAATGTTAATTTATTTTACCTTACGTATTTCGTTTCAGTCATGTAAAATGTCGTTATCAGTAGAATTTTCTCTTAATTTATGCTTACACCTATAAGTGTCTCAGCACGGAGATTTTTCTGGTATAACTACGTTTGGCACTGGTGTTTTCGGCCTGGTTTTATTTTGATTTGCAATACTTCACCTGGCGTGAAGCGTATTGCACCACTAATATTTATGTTCCTCTCACTAAATGTTTGTCAGTCGTTCAGGTTTCCAATTTTCATCTCTCATAAGAAGAAGCTTACATTAAAAAGTTTATGAGATCAGATGTAATGGTAAGAAGAAGACTGGCCTTTTGTACAAAGAAACGTTTTTCTGACTGGTCTGCTTCGTACATCCATGCCTTCTTGTTGTGGATATTGACATCGTGTTAAAGCTATGAAATAACTTTATCAACAAGCAGATTTCACAGAACCTGCTGTAGCACTATGCAGAACAATTTATTCATAATTCTGAGAATTATGAACTCTCACAAGTCCGTGTGAAGCATTCTCAGGCATCAGCAATTTGCATTTAAGTTTCTTGACTTGAAGCGCTAGAAAGTAATACTCATATTGATTACAGTTTGCTATGTTTGCCTCTGTAAGATAGTTAATTCTCACAGAATTTAATTTCGGTGACAAATGTAATAGTTTATTCTTAGTTGGTACAGTGCAAAATGTAACAGCCAACAAGAAAACTAATTTTCGTTCTATCGAATTCATCTATCGACACATACAAATATCGCTGCAACAAATGCTGATCGAGAGTGTACTACTGTGAGCTTGGAACAACGCTAGAAAAAGTGAAGAGTAGTAATGTCATAACATGTGTTTTAGTAAAGTCAGTGAGTGGCTGTACGTATCAGGGATCTAAAATAGCTCTCAATTTGTTGCTTCAATTAAGCCGATGGTTTCATCTTGGCAAAGATGTTCAAATGCGAACATACGGTGGTCCCGAAAACAGTTTGAACGAGGTTATGGCGGGGTTTTTCACCTAGCGCTTTTAATGCTAAAGAATGGTGCCTATGCGCGGCTCGAAGTTCAAATTTGAGGAGGGAGAAAAAGTGTTGTGCTATGAACCAGATCCAACAAAGGCGAGGGTGTTGTACGATTCCAAGGTAATTCCTACATTAAACACTAGCAGTCAACAGCAAGTTGTTGTTGAAATAAAAATGGCATTGCATTAGTTCACCAGTAAAAAGGTATGTAGATTTTCGTTAAGTGATGTCACTTTAGCTGGAATTAAAACTTTTTAGCAGTTAACACTTCGTAATGCAGAGCTTGGATGACCTTCAGAAGACCATATTTGACAGTCCAGCGAAAAGGCAAACTGTGCGGAAGAAATATGTTTTTATATGGCTTATTGAGGATATTTGTGAAGTTTTTTTACTGAAACTTGTACTTAATTTTAACCGTTTTGACAACTACGTACATCGTTTTAAAATAAGTTGTGTTGAATCAGTTAACTGATAAAGTAATTTTATGGTTTACCCGGAAAAGGGCTACCGTGCTTTTTATGCATCCTTTAATTTTTTTGTTAACAGCTATGAAGTTTAGTTTGTGTGACACACAGTATTTCTGAATTTATATACATTTGTGATACGCACATCAGCGAAGATGACACGTCAATTTTGACGTACACTGACGTACTCGGCGTCATTCCGTCGATCTAGAGTAATGTATAAATTAATGTTTAATAAGCTGTAATGTAGTCGTAATGTTCATGATCAGACGGAGACAGCCGTGTGAGCGCCACTGTCGACAAGCGGACATAGCTAGGTACCTGGGAATGCGGTGGAGGTAAAGCCCCCACGGACTTCAGTGTTACGAGGATAGGCGGAAGGAATATATTTCGTCGGCGCAGTTTGGTCAGTGTTCACATTTCTCCGTGTTGTATTTTCTTGGCT
The DNA here is from genome assembly GCF_021461395.2 of Schistocerca americana. Taxonomy (NCBI): domain Eukaryota; kingdom Metazoa; phylum Arthropoda; class Insecta; order Orthoptera; family Acrididae; genus Schistocerca; species Schistocerca americana. Next base: position 656,903,017 of record NC_060120.1, on the reverse strand, counting down.
TATATATATATATTTATTTTTTTCTCAAGTGTGTATCGGACAATGTTGACGTAAGCGAATTATTCTTTGAAATTCTATGTGAAGTTAAATACTGGTGGTATACTAAGGCGAACTGAAGTGAATTGGGAGTGATTACCTTCGTTTTACGATAATACTTGCAGTTCTTATTACAGAGTTATGTGCGGGGGGCTGCAAAGCGGAAATGGCAGCAGCCTCAGAATTGGTGGATTCTCGTATGACACTTCTGTCGCGAGTGATTGTAGAATGGAAGACTCAGAGTTTGGCGTTAATGATTAAGCATTAAGGATACAATTTTCACGGGAAGCATATTTCATTGTTTTTCACAATCCTTTAGGTGGCAGATGGAACTCCAGTTCGACAAAAATGTTGATGCATTTGTTTCCTGGTATCGCACCGATTTCGAGATAGAAAATAACGGGAAGTGTATCCGTGATCAGTGTTACCATGCATTCGTAAAATCGAAACTCAAAAGTTGAGAGTAATTCTCACAATCACAGTAAAGGCACAATAATTGTAATTTCATCGAAGTACCATGTGATGGACACGATGTCTATGATTAACACGATATTGCTGCGTTGGCTAAGCTCAGCGTCAGAATAATACGACTCTTAATTTATGGTGTTGTTTCATTCACGGTTGTGTGTGGAAGCATATGCTGACTACTCGTTATTTCCGAAAGACTTTGGTTTTTGAAGTTGAATAATACAGTAGGTGCATTGCGATGTTTAATATATGAAATTTAGATGTCATTAAAAATAGAATTGGGGCGATTGGAAATCCTGAATACGCAAAAATTTTACGTATCATTTAACTGTGACTTGATAAGTAACAAACAAAGAATATGAAGAGAAGCAAATGTGCAAATGTAACTTGGAGCTATAGTTACCCAGAGTAAATAAATTGATAGTGCATCATTAATACCAGATTTGCTCATGTGTGAACCCTTACATTGTGTGGGTGCTTCAAAATATAGATTCAGAAATTATTTTCTGCATGTAGGAGATGGTATTAATTTTTTTCTTTTAATTTTCATGCAATATCTTGAATTGGCCAGTAGAATTTTTTAATGTGTTTGATAAGGGTATATCTGAAGTCTATAGATAAAAAATGGGAATTCATTTTGTAAAAGCGTTCTTTGTCATTAGTGTCTAACAGATTTTTTTTTTCCCTCCTGGAATGTAGTTAATCATTCCACCAGTGTAACTCAATGTAGTTTCAAAACATGGTTAGTTGAGAGCCACTGTTTGTCACCACGAGCATTGATTTAGCTGCATAAATAATTGCATCAACATGTTTGTTGTTGTGGTCTTCAGTCCTGAGACTGGTTTGATGCAGCTCTCCATGCTACTCTATCCTGTGCAAGCTCCTTCATCTCCCAGTACCTGCTGCAGCCTACATCCTTCTCAATCTGTTTAGTGTATTCATCTCTTGGTCTCCATCTACGATTTTTACCCTCAACACTGCCCTCCAATACTAAATTGGTAATCCCTCGATGCCTCAGAACATGTCCTACCAACCGATCCCTTCTTCTGGTCAAGTCGTGCCACAAACTTCTCTTCTCCCCAATCCTATTCAATACTTCCTCATTAGTTATGTGATCTACCCATCTAACCTTCAGCATTCTTCTGTAGCACCACATTTCAAAAGCTTCTATTCTCTTCTTGTCCATACTAGTTATCGTCCATGTTTCACTTCCATACATGGCTACACTCCATACAAATACTTTCAGAAACGACTTCCTGACACTTAAATCTATACTCGATGTTAACAAATTTCTCTTCTTCAGAAACGATTTCCTTGCCATTGCCAGTCTACATTTTATATCCTCTCTACTTCGACCATCATCAGTTATTTTACTCCCTAAATAGCAAAACTCCTTTACTACTTTAAGTGTCTCATTTCCTAATCTAATTCCCTCAGCATCACCCGATTTAATTTGACTACATTCCATTATCCTTGTTTTGCTTTTGTTGATGTTCATCTTATAGCCTCCTTTCAAGACACTGTCCATTCCATTCAACTGCTCTTCCAAGTCCTTTGCTGTCTCTGACAGAATTACAATGTCATCGGCGAACCTCAAAGTTTTTACTTCTTCTCCATGAATTTTAATACCTACTCCTAATTTTTCTTTTGTTTCCTTTACTGCTTGCTCAATATACAGATTGAATAACATTGTGGAGAGGCTACAACCCTGTCTCACTCCCTTCCCAACCACTGCTCCCCTTTCATGTCCCTCGACTCTTATAACTGCCATCTAGTTTCTGTTGTTGTAACTAGCATTTCGCTTCCTGTATTCTACCCCTGCCACCTTCAGAATTTGAAAGAGAGTATTCCAGTCAACATTGTCAAAAGCTTTCTCTTAAGTCTACAAGTGCTAGAAACATAGGTTTGCCCTTCCTTAATCTAGCTTCTAAGATAAGTCGTAGGGTCAGTATTGCCTCACGTGTTCCAACATTTCTACGGAATCCAAACTGATCTTCCCCGAGGTCAGCTTCTACTAGGTTTTCCGTTCGTCTGTAAAGAATTCGCGTTAGTATTTTGCAGCTGTGACTTATTAAACTGATAGTTCGGTAATTTTCACATCTGTCAACACCTGCTTTCTTTGGGGTTGGAATTATTATATTCTTCTTGAAGTCTGATGGTATTTCGCTTGTTTCATACATATAAACACAGTTTCAGTAAGAGGTATATAAGATACCCTATAAGTGTTGACTGCAGTAACAGTTTACAGGATGATGTCCTTGCTCCCTTCGGCAATTTCTTGATTGGTCATGACATCCTGAACCCAGAAAGCACTGGTACAGAGGAAACTCTATTTTATTGGGATAACATTATTTAACATTCTGTTGTTAACACAAACACAAAATTTACTTTGTTAAATCATTAAAGTAAAACATTTGATGTTCCTGTATTTCTTGCTTTCAGGTTCTTGAAGTTAATGTGAACAGGGATAAAAAAGGACGTAAAGCTGTGGAATATCTTATTCATTTTCAGGTTAGTTCACAGTAATGTCAGCTCACACTAGTATAGAGCAAATAGAAGGTTCTTAAAGGTTAATCACTTGAGAATCAAACAGACCTTTTTTCCACTTGTACCTTGGTTTCTTATATTGTGATATGTTCAAATATCAAATGTTTCTTTCAACTACTGAAAATGCACGTGCAATTTTTTTGTGTAAAGTAATGCATAGCTGTAATCTCAGTAGTTGTTAACTTGTAAAGAGCAGCAATAAAATCATATTTGTGATTCGATCAACTTTGAAGTCCTGTCAGATGTTAATGCATATCTGGGAGTGTGATGTATGCATATAAATTGGGTTAATATTAAGTTTTGATATTTGATGACCATGAAAAGTCACATGATGGAATGAGACCAAAGTGTAGTAAATGCAGAAAATAATGTTTGAAGGGGGCAGAGTTGTGAAGTTAGTTTTGTGGCTGTTACAATAATATACCGACAGTAGAGTTATTTCATCTCCTATCAAATGAAACCAGCCTTTCCCAACCTATCCCTTATTCCTGGCTCAAGATGGCATTGTTATTAGTTGGCCACTGAAAGATTAGGTTGCGTTTTTTTCTACATAATTTGTATGTATTAACAGAGCTAAGATATTGGCCACTTGAAGGAAAGTGCTGGATAGGCATTGTCTGCTTCCAATTTTAATTTTTTTCCATTAAAACTTCCATTCATTTAAAAGTTGTGTTAATTACATTACTCACACTATATGTTTTTCCTATTAGTTTTGGAATATGACTGTTCCACGAATGATTGTTTCAAAGTAATTTAATTGCTTCAGTGTAATTGTGGTAATATTCTGTAACCTCATAGCTCAAGGCCACACCTCTGCTCCATCCCCTACCCTCCTCCTTTCCCCACTTTTCCCTTTCCTCTCCCATCCCTTCCCTGTCTTCAGTAGAGAGTGTTTTTTTAAAAAAAGTAGAAATGGTTGTGATTTCAATTTAGTTTGCTTGTATCGGAACAAGTAAAATTTTATTTTACCTCAATTGTTGAAGTACAACCCTATGTTGTTTCTTAAGAGGCACAGAGTTGTATTAGATATGAACCACGTTGAAAAAATAAACTGCACCAAAATTAATTTTTAATTCTTCTATATTTGGAGGGGACCACACCTTTTTGGTATATTTTGAAGCTATAAGGCAAATTGAAGGGAAAAAAATCTTTGCCATTTAGCACTTCAGTTTTACCATTTGTATCATAAGCAGTCAGTTTCCAAATTACAGCCCAATATGGACAACAAGTGTTACACACTTAATATTCAAAGTAGGGATATGTTTTTTCGTTCAGTAGTTTTGGCTGATAGGTGTCCACAGTATTTAGCTTCTTCACAAATTTACTATGTTTATTGAGAAGAATGTCACTATGAAGATGCTGGAGGAAATTTCATTGAGAAGAAAAATTATTTATCCAGTTCGAACACCTCCAGGTGTATATATTAGAGAAAATGAACCAAAATCTCAACTGTTGCCGTTTAGAATATAAATGGAAGACTGCAAAATTATACTGCATATTACAGCATATTGGAATCCTGACACACTTGATCTGAAATATCATTCAGGTTGGCATATAGGAAAACAGTCTGATAATACAGGTTGTATCAAAAAGAATCATCAGATTCTAAAAATCATATCTATTATGTTATTTTAGATGTGTGTGAACAACATACTGTTGGAAAGAGCAAACTAGAGTTTTACATTGTTCCTGCTAGGTTGCAGCAGTGTGCACCCACTGGTGTCAGGACAACAGAAAGCATTTTGTGTTCTACGTTTCACACAGTTCTGGTCAGTAATAACTGTTAGTATGACATTTGTACTAGGGATGGTGTGTATCCTCCTGCGGCACAGAGCATTAGGCATTGGCATGAACAATTCCGAGAAACAGGTTGTTTGTGTAAATACAAATCCCCAGGCCGTCCCCAAATGTCCAACACAGACTTCAGAATGCCTGCACCATAGTTTCACAAGAAGTACACAGAAATCAGTTTGCCGTGCAGCTCGACAGCTCAAGGTGCTCCTCCCCCCACACCATGTCTGTGTGACGTGTGTGTCGATGTTTACAAAAGAAACCATACGAAAGTCAGCCACTGCATGCTCTTCGTGAAAGTGCAACCAGCAACGTGTGGGGTTCTGTAATTTCTTTCTTTCTTGGGAAGATGAAGGATGAAAGTTTTCTTCTACACTTAGTGTTTAGTGACGAGGCAACATTCCATTTAAATGGAAAGGTGAACTGTCATGTGAGGCTATGGGGTACAGAACGATTACATAAAGTTGTACATCATAAAAACAAAATTCATTGTATATGTTTGTTAGTTTCAGAAATACAGATGTGCCAAATCGAAGGATTCTTTTTGATACACCCAGTATATTGTTTCTCTGTAAGTGGTGATGTTATTCAATTTCTGGAAAGGGTAGGGACATTTAAAAATGTGTGTAGAATCTGTGCATATGTGTGTTTTGTTCTTAATTTTACTGAAAATCCAAAGCTAAATAAGAACCATTACTGTTATACAATGTACAGGCCTAATGATGTATCTTTTTCAAGGGCTGGAATTCCTCTTGGGATCGCTATGTTAGTGAGGATCATATTTTGAAGCACACGGAAGAGAACTGGAAGCTTCAGAAAGAACTTGCAGAGAAAGCGCAGCTAAGGCCGTAAGAATTTTCTAATAATGTAATATAGTGCTAAAGTAATTAGTCTGCAGCAAATTTCTGAATTTATGTGGAACAATTTTTGTAATTCACCAGATATTGCACAGCCATCTAGATTTACTGAAAGTGCAGACATAATATAATACAAATTTTATTGTACAGAAGTAAACTTGTCATAAATTAGTGTCGTAAAAATGCGCTGACAAAATGTACAGAAAGTTTTGCCCATGGGATCTATCACAATACCTTTTATTATGATATTCAAGATACTGCGGTGAAATGGGCCATTTATTTATGACACTGCTTTATGTACTATTGTGCTTTAATTCATAGAAAAATTTTGGCGTGATGATCTGCTCAAAATCTTCATTCCAGTATAATAGATCCTAGTGACAGTTTGTTGACTCACACTATCCAGTATATTTTGAAACATTCTCTTAGAAAATTCAGCCTTTCCCAATAAGTAGTAATGTGTCTTTCAAAAACAAATGTATGAGGGTGGTTTGACAAGACTGGTAACTTTCCATGAAAAAATGAAACATTTTTGTTGCAACTTCATGGTTGGTAAGCTTGGTTATTCCAAGGTTCATATAAAAAATTTAAACAATGTACAGTTCATTGTTGACAGTTGCTGGAGTTAAGTGTGTCAATGGCGTGGTGTGTGTTGTTAATAAACATTTTCATTTGAAGGGTTTGGCTGCTGCACAAATCAAAACTGAGTTGTATGAAGTTTTTGTCTGTTCATCCTTTTGACTGGAGGTTCACTTTCCTAAGAAAATGAGTCTACAGCTGTCCTTTTGGTCTTACTTATAGTGTAGCTACCAGTTTAGTTGCTTCAATGCACCATTTTCAGGCCGTAGTTGATGCTGAAGGGGTTAACACCACCTTCAGCATCAACGAAGGCTTGATGATGTCATGTGGACTCGCACCATCATTGAAAACAGTTTACCTTTGGATAAATAATTGAAACATGGTTGGACAAGCATTGAAGATGAAGTGTACTACGGCCATCCAGTTGAGGCCACCTAGAAGGAAACCATTGACAAAATCTCTCAACTGAGTTAGTGCATAATATCCTGCAACAAAAATTGCTCATGAAGTTGCTGTGTGTGATTTGGGTGCTGAGGTTGCTCAGTCAACCTAAAGCGTATCGGGCACAACATTTCAACACCATGGGTGGCAGTGTTTAAGTGCGATCTTCAAGACTTTTGTGCCAGTTTGTGACTGTTGATGGAACCTGGGTTTGGTTTTACCTAAACACCAGTTAAAACGGCAGTCAGAACAAGTGCACCGAAGAAGGCAGAGACCATTTTTATCAGCTGGTAAGTTGATGGCCAATGTTTCTTGATTCCCAAGGAATAATCCTCATAGATTACTTTGGAAAAGGAAGAGCCGTAACTGAACCGTATTATGCTTCATTGGTGGATTGTTTGAAAATGAGAAAAGACCAAGGTTGGCATGGAAAAAAGTGCTCTTTCACCTCTCACACATCAGTGATAGCAATGCCAAAAGCGCATGAAAGGGATGTTTACTTGGTTCCTCATCTGCCCATCCACCCAAGTGACATCTCTCTGTTCCATAACTTGAAACTTTGGCTTGCTGGGGAGAACTTTTTGTCGGATCACACATGATAGTTGTGGTCACAAAGTATTTCATAGTGTTTGACAGAACCTATTTTTCTTATAGGAGATTCTAGAGATATAAGGTAAATTGTTATGGAACAAACATTTTTTTCTTTGCTTTTTTACCAGACTTACCAAACCACCCTCATAGTAATGTATTGTAACTGAAGTGATGCAGTGGTAGTTAGTTGGGAGCTCCAACGTTAGGTGCGTAATGGGGCCCCTTAGGAACATGGCTACCAAGGAAGGGAAGAAGCCACACTCCATGTGGATACCGGGGAGAATAATTCCGGGTGTGGAAAGGGTGCTTCCGGATGACGTGAAGGGTACAGGGTGCAGCCAAGTGCAGGTGGTGACTCATGTTGGTACCAGTGACGTATGTCGCTTTGGATTGGAGGAGATCATCTCTGGTTTCGGATGGCAAATGGAAATCGTAAAGGCTGCCAGTCTTGCTTCAGAGATTAAGGCAGAGCTCACCAGCTGCAGCATCATCGACAGAACATCGGTGCAGAGCAGAGTGGAGGTTTCTGAATCAGAGGCTCAGGTAATCCTCTGACTGTGTAGAGTGCAGATTCCTTGACTTGCGCCATTGGGTCGTGGGTTTCCATGTTCTGCTTAATAGGTCAGGAGTCCACGGTGCACAGGAGGTGGTAATATGGGTAGCGGGGACTGTATGGAAGGGACTGGACGAGTTTTTAGGTTAGAGGGTCTCAGGGAACCACAGAAAGAGCATCTGTCTAAAGGGGGCAGGTAAAAACACAGTAAGGTAGTTGTAGAAGTGATCAGTATTGTAGTTGTAAATTGTTGTAGCTGTTTTGGTTAGAACCAGAGCTCCAACCGTGCTCTAATAGAAAGCACTGAAGCTCAAATAGTTATAGGTACAGAAAGCTGTCTAAAGCTGGAAATAAGTTCAGCCGAAGTTTTTTCAACAGTTTTCTAACAGTGTTCAGAAAGCATAGATTAAATAGTATTCATTACTGTCAGAAGTAGTTTGCCTTGTAGTGAAATTGAAGTAGATAGTTCCTGTGAGATATTATGGGCAGAGTTTGTACCTGACAATTGGACTAAACTAGTAATTGGATCATTTTACTGCCCCCCCTTGGGTCTAATTTCAAATAGGTACCCCACTCATCTAATTATAGTCAGTGGCGACTTCAGTCTACCCTTGATATGCTGGAAAAATTAAATGTTTAAAGTAGGTGTAAAACGTCAAACAAAATTGTACGGAATGCTTCTGCAGAAAATTATTTTGAACAATTACAGGGTATATACGACCAGGGACATACGGGAGATCTGGGAAAAACCCGGGAATTTTTTCGTCCGGGAGAAAACCGGGAAAAACCTAAGAATATTTTAGAATTCCGGGAATTTTTTATTGTTTTAGTTGCCAGTTAAATTTTTGTGATATTGACTGGTAAGAACCAATACTCTAACGAAGGATATTACTGTATCCCGCTTTTACAGAATAATACTGCAGCAACAAAACGTGAACGAGAGGGGAAAAAACGAAAATAAAACTTAAGTCCCAAAGGAAATCCGCCATATACAACAACAAAACACTGTGCTCATACAAGTGTCTGCCAACCAACGTGTGTCAAAGGTTTTAGGAAGAATATGCAGGATTCATAACAACAAATTGCCTCCGATGGGCGTGACGTGACAGCTGTTTACATTAGATTAATTTGAGCAGTTGCGGGCGGGCTCTTGCGTGTGCGCAGTTGAGTCGTGTGTGAGTAGTACCTTCGTCCGCTTCTAGCTAAATTGCTCCGGTTCGTTGGATTGTTTGGGGGAAGAGACCAAACAGCGAGGTCATCGGTCTCATCGGATTAGGGAAGGCCGGGGAAGGAAGTTGGCCATGCCCTTTCAAAGGAATCATCCCCGCATTTGCCTGGAGTCATTTAGGGAAATCACGGAAATCCTAAATCAGGATGGCCGGACGTGGGATTGAACCGTCGTCCTCCCGAATGAGAGTCCAGTGTGCTAACCACTGGCTCCGGTTCGGAAATGCCGTAAATCCGGGGCTGATGCACAGAGCAGTCTGAGTTGCAGTGGGCAGGTGGGTAGTCTCCACGTGACCTGGGTTTATGTTTAGTGGTTTTGCTGTTTCCTCTTCGGTTATTGCTCTCACATTAAATGAAAACAAGACGGATTTCTGTGGCCGGAGCTACCAAATGAATTAAAATACGTTCGCATAGTTACGGAAACCTAAACTATCTTGTTAGTTTCAGGTTTTATTTCCACCTCTGACAGTCAAGCACTAATCATTGTGCAGAACAATGGAGTTACTTTTTTCTGTTTGCTAAAGAGATTTGGCTTTTTATTTATCTTTTGCGCTGAAGCAGTCAATTTATTTGAAACGAAGTGTTTAATTTCACACTGTTGGCTAGTTTCAACTCTTTGCCGCATTTCAAGTGCACGTTTTCCATCTTTTTGCTCGTATGGCATAATGCCATAATAAAGAACCAAACATGAGATAATTTAGTACTGGTACTCAAGAAAATTTACATCCGAATCTGGACATACGATTGTGCACTTAAAGCCGAATTATGCATTTTAGTATGGTTCACGAAATTACTCTTGAAGTATCCAAAAAATGTTCAAATGTGTGTGAATTCTTATGGGACATGACTGCTAAGATCATCAGTCCCTAAGCTTACACACTACTTAACTTAAAGTATCCTGAGGACAAACACGCACACACCCATGCCCGAGGGAAGACTCGAACCTCCGCCAGGACCAGCCGCATAGTCCACGACTGCAGCGCCTTACTCGGCTAATCCCGCGCGTTTTGAAGTATCCTTTGTGTTTTGAAGTATTCTTTGTTGTAAGGTTTCTTTTATGACATAATGCAAGATCTTTTGATGTTTTACACGTACGAACATGCGGGTTTCCTGTGTCATCGTAGCTGTGCTGGCACTCTCTGGCAACTGCTGAAACGAACCAATTTCTAGCATCTCACGGGAAAATATTGTGAATGGTGGTTTGAAAAGTGTTACTTTCAAAGTAAATTTCCTTTTATGCAAATGAACTATGTGCGAGAATGTAAGGTGACTCTCATTTTAAAATCAACTCTCTGAGGACGACCATCTAGAAGAATTTCGAGCCCAGAAGATCAGACATTTACGTCGTTATTAAAAATTTTACTGCCACGTTCGTGTGATGCATTTTAAAGTGTAACACGTGCAAAAAGATCAGTGTTATATGTGGAAGCTTAGCTTCTCTTGCAGCGTATTAATCTGAGACCAATATTATTTGTGAAAGCTTTGTTTTTCTTGTAGCAACACTATGTATATTAATTTCAACCATTAACTTTTCCTTTTTGTGTGTTCGCACTACTTACGAGTGATCTTGCAATTGGTTGACTACATCACGTGTCGTATGCTGTCAACAGCTGGCGAGATCACGTGACATGAGCTATGGCTGGCTTACAAAAGCGCGTCGCAATCTCGATTTCATTGCTTCAGAAAGTAACATGCAGTGTTTGGTGGAATTCGAATTTATACCTCCGTAACACGAAAAAATGCAGCGTACGTGTTGCTGCACATCAGATCTTTCCAAAACATGTTCCCCACCCCCCCTTGGGTTTCGTTTTCTAAAGTGCCGGCAAATTCTACGTCTGTGTAGAAAACCATAAACGTTCTAAGGATTGATAAGTTTTACAGTGCCGAGGAAAAGTATACTGTCACTTAACACGGAAAAAGTGTATTCTCACCCAGGAGAAAGTGTATTTTCAACCGGGAAATCCGGGAAAAATCCGGGAATTTTTTTTCCTTGTCCATGTATACACCCTGAATTAGTTTGAGCCCACTCGAAACGTAAATGGTTGCGAAAACATACTTGACCTCTTAGCACCAAACAATCTTGGAGAATTAATGCAATGAAAGTGTATTAAAGTCATGGTATGAGCCTAGACAAAGATGATCACCACTAGTTGATTTCAATACGGTCTTATTCAGACTTCATTGTCACTACTATCTACTCTACATCTACTTCTATACTCTGTAAACCACCGTGAGGTGCATGACAAAGGGTATGTCTTATTGTACCAGTATTTGTTTCTTCCCGCTCCATTCCCACATACGGAATGTGGGAAGAATGATTATTTGAATGCCCCCGAGCGTGCAGTCATTATTCTAATCTTGTCCTAAAGATACCTATGTGAGCAATATGTAGGGGTTTGTAGTATATCCTTAGAGTAATCATTTAAAGCTGGTTCTTGAAATGTTAATAAACTTTCTCGGAATAGTTTGTCTACCTTAAAGACTCTTACAGTTCTTTTCCTTGAGTACCTCTGTGACACTTTCCCCACAGATTAAACAAGCCAGTGACCATTCATACTACCATTCTCTGTATGTGTTCAATATTTGCTGTTAGTCCTATCTGATATGGGTCCCACACACTCCAATAATATTCTAGAAACGGTTGTACAAGTGATTTGTAGGCAGTCTACTTTGCAGATTGACTGCACTTCCCCAGTATTCTACCAATAAACTGGAGTCTACCACCTGCTTTACGCATGACTAAATCTTTGTGATCATTCCATTTCATGTCCCTACAAAGTGTTACACCCAGGTATTTGTATGGGTTGGCAGATTCCAACAGTGACTTATAGATATTATGGTCGTAAGATACATTTTTTCATTTTATGAACATTTATTTCTGAACATTTAGAGCAGAGTTGCCAGTCTCTGCCCCATGTTGAAATCGTATCTATATCTGAGTGTATATTTATGCAGCTTCTTTCAGATAGTACTTTATTGCAGGTAACTGCATCATGTGCAAAAAAAGCCAGATTTCACTGTTAATACTGTCTGCAAGTTCATTAATATAAAACATGAACAGCCACGGTCCCAACACACTTCCTGGGGCACACCCTAAGTTACTTCTACATCTGATGATGACTTTCATCCAAGACAACATGCTGTGTCATCCCTGTTTGAGAGTCCTCTATCCAGTCACAAATTTCAATTCATACCCCCATATGATCATACTTTTGACAAAAAGTGTAGGTCCGGTACTGAATCAAATGCTGTTTGGAAATAAAGAAATATTGGGTCTACCTGGTTGCATTGATCCAATCGAGTGAGAAAAGAGAGTTGGGTTTAACGTGTTAGATGTTTCTGAAATCCATGCTGGTTGGCATTGAGGAAGTTGTTCTGTTAAAGAGACATCATTATGTTTGAGCTCAGAATATGTTGTAAGATTCAACAACAAATTGACGTTAAGGATATTGAACAGTAGTTTTGTGGGTAGAAGGATGCCACCTGTGCCTTTTTCAAAGAATTGGGCACGGTTTTTTGTTGAAGACATCTACGATAGATTATAGTTAGAAGAGGGGTTAATTTGGCCACAAAGTCAGTATAGAATCTGACAGGGGTTCCATCGGGGTGTGGAGCTTTGTTTGATTTTAACGGTTTCAAATGTTTCTGAACACCACTGACAACATTACTTGTTTCGTCCATCTTTTCAGTGGTGCAATGGTTATATTGAGGCAATTTTTGTGCGTTCTCTTTTGTAAAGGAACGTTTGAAAACGGAGTTAAGCATTTCAGCTTTTGCTTTTTTACCATCAGTTTCATTTCCTGTCATTTGCTAAGGACTGGACAGTAACTTTGGTACCACTAACAGCCTTTACATATAACCAGAATGTCTTTGGGTTTTGTGAAAGATCATTTGACAATATTCTGCTGCATTAGTGATTGAAGGCATCGCGCTGTCCTCTCTTGACAGCCATACAATTTTCGTTTAAGCATGTCTCTATGTATAGCACTACCCTTTGTTTTACCCGTGCTATACAGTAATTTCTGTTTCTTTAGAAGTTTCTTTACAGTGACTGTATACCATGGAGGTTCCCTCCCATTATGAACTCTGCTGGTTACACATCTAGCCATTGCATGGTCAACTATTCTTTTAAACTTGAGCTAAAGTTCCTCTGCATGCTCCTGCCCTGTGCTGAAAGTTTGAAGTCCTTCACTGAGATATGACAGTACTGATTTTTTTTTTATCTAGTTTTCAGAACATACATGTCTTTCTGCTTGTTTTAGTTGTCCTTTGTACATTGGTAATTGTTGCTACAACTGTGTCATGGTCACTGATACCAGTTTCAATGTGGACATCTCCAGAGAGGTCAGGTTTATTTGTTGCCATTAAATCCAGTGTATTTCGATCATGCATGGGGTTTCTATCTGTGCTAGGTAGTTTCCAGAGAAAGCATTTTGTAATGTTTCACAATATGTCTTATCACACCAACTGCTAACAAAATTGCAATTTTCCCAATTAATTGTCAGTTTTGATGTACACTTAAATTTTCCCCAAAAATCTCACTGGTACCAATTTCAGGTTTCAACCAGCCTTCACTGCCTAGTATTGTGTGAGCATCACTGCTTTTCATGAGCACTTCAAACTTTGTAGTGAATCCTTCGACAGTTTACCATTAGGATTTTAATACTCTCATCTGTTGGTGTTTTTTGTTTTCTCTTTTTTTTTTTTCTCTCTCAAATGTTACACAGATACTTCGGAGTTTCTTACAGCATCATTATATGTATTGGACGGAGAGTCGTCTAATCTAGAAAACCCTTGTATGCACTTTCACATGGTAAGCTACCTGAGTAGCAGCCTCTGCTGATGCTTAGTGCACATCTGAGATATTTAGGGGAACCCTATAGTTCTGAGCCCTATGGTACAAGTCCAGGAAGTTGCACCCTAGCTTGTCGCAGAATCTTTGAAGTCTGTGGTTCGGTCCTTCCACTTGACTTATAACTGAAGGGCCACACTCAGTTCTGGGGACAATGCTGCAAATTGTGAACTTTGTTGAAACCCCGTGCTGGTCTTCTCAACCTTCTATGCCAGTCGCTAGAATGACCTCGAGGCCAGAGGAAGGGCATCATGTGTTCCAAAATGCACCACAATCTGCAGTCGGTTGCACCGTGTTCCCTCAATGACTGCCGGAATAGTCTCTTCTAAATGCTGAATGAGGCCTCCAGGCACACACACTGAATGCATCTTGTGTCCTTTCCTGTCCTTTGCTGCCATTTCCCGAAGGTGTACCATCATTCACCATACATTTGAGCTGCTGACTATTAATAGACCCCCTAACATTTTGTGTGTGCTGCCTCCTGGCACTGGAGAAAATGGGTTTCCCCAAGTGAGTCCCTCTAATTCTGTTTTTCAGTGAAAGACAGCACCTCAAACTTGTTTTTTTAAGGGGACTGGTATAACACCCTGAGTCCTTGGTCCCAGTCCATCCTGTATAGGACACCTAGATCTACCATTAACATGCCACTCACAATGAGGTGGATGAGTAAAGACACATCCTGTACTTTCTGCAAAGGAGACAGGATCCAAAGGAGAGGATAGTTCTTTACTCTGGTATAGGTATCACAGGTACGTGACTCTTGGGAGCTCTTCCAACACACTGATTCACAGGAGTTGCCAAGCATTTGATGGTAGTCAGGGCGATTTACGAATGTCAACCAGCTCATCCCGTAAATACTGTTCGTTGGACATTCTCTTCAAGTTCACATTATGCACCACAAATTGCAACTTCATAAAGCCTCTTTCCACTTCTCCAAAGTGCAATGGAAATTTTGTTTGTGGCTGTCTAAGTTTTGTCTCAATCTTCCCTGATGTTGTTGGCTTCTGGGCAGCAGTGTGATCATGACAAATGAATAACTGAGCCCTCTGTCCTATCAGTGTGTTACTTCGATGAGTCTTGTACTTTGGCTACTGCAGTGGTTGATAAGGGTATGTCTATTCCAAACATTTTGAAGTTTGGTGGCCCTTACCTATTACTACCCGTGCATACCAGGCTGATAATTCAGAATAATGTGTGTCTGCCTTTTCCACTTAACAATAACATTGATAGGAACTGTGAAATTTGTGATGAGATGCGAGCTTTTGGGCCTGGACAGTTGTGACTCATTGAAATTTAGTCAATTCCTCCATTGACTTACTCATACAGAAAGCACATCCACAAACAGGCACATTATGCTTGATCTTATTATCCACTCAGATGTACATTATATCATGACATTATACGTAGAGCTCGTATAGGGTATCCGGAGTTTCCATAGACCCAGTTGCTACAGTAGAGCGAAATAGTTTCATTCTTACACATATTTTATGAACACACATTCCATCTAGTGCCTGTGAACTAAATTAGAGAATAAATTTTATTTAAGTAACTGAGAAAGGAAAGAGAGATAAAAATTGAACGTTGTTATGGTTTTTTTTGGTAGTAAATGTTTCTGGTTCTTATTCTGGTGTGAACGTGACACTTCCACTTCCACTTTAACTTAGTTTTTCTTTTTGATAGTGTTTGGTTATTTTAACAATTCATTTTGTTGTGCAGTGGTGCAAATGTGAAAGTGATTCAGATAGGAAGTGAAAAGCAATTCATTTGTATTTAGATTACTATTTCTTCCGTACTTAAAAAAAAATAATTTCTGTTTCATGAAGAACTGCATACCTGTATCGGCGAGATCACAAGGGGCCGAAAGGTAACGAGGTATCCATCAAGAGAAATAACAAATCGGAACGTAGCACTGGTCATCGCACAGCATCTGCTACAACCTCCCGGGAAGGTAGCCCTGATTCTTGCAGTACTAACGACACTTCTTTGGACAAAGATGAAAGTAATAGGAGGAAACGTGTTACTGATCACAGAAAAAAGAGAGAAAAGAGTGTGATGGAAGATGAACACTTAGGCAATGCTTATGAAGATGACGATAGTGATGACTATGGTGTAAAACATGAAAGTGATAGTGATGATAGCAGAGAAGCACACAGTGATGATGAAGTGGATGATCATAATCAGTGTGGTGACGGTGATCTCGCTTGTGATCAAGACTCGGAAGATTTTGTTGATCATAACAACTCTGATAACAGTGAGTGTACCACTGAAGATGAAGCCAGTGGAGAAGATGCAGAGGATATTAGCCAGTCAGAGGAAGGCGCTCAAGACACTGCAGAAGAAAACTTCCCATTGGAATTTACTGCTGTTATGAGAGATATACTGGATTTGGATAATGAACTTATTAAAAATACAAATAAGGTAAGATAGCTACATTCTACATGAACTTCAGTTTTTTAAACATAAATTGTTGCTTTTCTGATTCAGATAGGAAAACATTTGATGTAGTTACATTTGCACACATTTGTTGATATAAATTTGTGTGGTGTTAACTTCTTTCTTGTCTGCTAGATGATTTATAGGTGTTAATTACATTTTTCACATGGCAGTGTTTACTGCTGCACCAGCTTTTGTCATTTGTAATGAATTTCGGTATCATTACGTTCTTATTCAAAGATGGAGTACACACACAATTCTAGTCTTGACAGTGAGGGACTAAGTGAGGTCATCAGGTTCACACATATGGTCCATTATAATGCTATATTAATGTTACGAAATGCTGCAAATTGAGGTTTAATGCTGGTATTTTGTTATGATTACGGAAAGTCATTTGTATACTTCCATGTAATAAATCACTACAAACATTCTAATGTTTCATCCAAGTTTCTCTGAGGTTTCCTCTGCTAGCACAGGCATGATGAAGTTCAAAACAAAGTTGATGGTGTAAAAAGCATTGACATGTAAAAATTGCTTACTACACTCCATACAAACGGATAATCAGATTTGTGAAATAGCAATAAGAAAAGTCACATGTTGTAGTAATTACAGAATCAGAAACACATCTGGACAGCAATCTTCCCACATTCCCCAAATTTCAACTCTCGCCCTAAATATGGCAGATGTTCTGAAAGGGTCCTGACAGTATCCACTCACAACATGGGTCTGTTGCAGTGTAATTTAAATGTTTATTAGCCTACTGAGGGTGTATACACCCCAGGACAACTGGAAAATCTGGAGAAAATCCTGTAATTTTTTTCTCTGAGAAAAACCATGTAGTTTTAGAATAACGTAAATTTTTCATGGTTCCAGTTTTCAGTTAAATTGTTGTGATTTTGACTGGTGAGAACCAATATTCTAACAAAGAATTTTACTTTAGCCCACTACTGCAGAATAGTACTGCAGAAATGACTCATAAATAAGAGACTAACATGAAAATAAAATTCTTGTTTCAAAGAAAATGTGCCCTTTACAGCAACAAAACAAAGTGCACACACAAGTGTCTGCCGCCAACAAAATGTGTCGAAGGCTGTGCAATGTTTTGTAACTACAAACTTCTTTAGATGCACCTTTCTCATGCACCTCATTTTGATCAGCGTGAAGTCGTAACTGTTGACATTTCTAATAGGTCGCAGGGCAAATGTTGCGAATAGTGGTTTGGGAAGCGTTACTTTTGAAGTAAATTTTCTTTTACGCAAGTTGAATTATCTTATGTGTGATGATGTGCAGTGAATTTCTTAAATTGCGATGTGTTTGACTTTCAATCAAAACTTAACACTTCGAGGATCAGCCACTTCGAAAAACTTTGGGCCCAGAAGACCATCCATTTATGCCATTATTTGAAATTTTACTGGCACATTTGTGTTTGGTATATCTTGAGTAACACACATTAAAGGAAGACAGTTTCACGGCAATTTTTATTTTAGTTCTTCCATAGATTACAAATTAAGTCGAAGTTCTTGATGGAATGCTTGATGCACAGCAGTGACATTTAGAATTGCTTTTGTTAGAAATATTCAGCTGCCACTGCAATTTAAGCTGCTCTCTTAGGACTCTGCTTAACTACACCCAAAAAATTTTTTTGATGACTAATATTATACGTGAAAGCATAGCTTTTCTTGCAGCTGTACTGTACGTATATTAATTTAAACTGTTAACTTCACCTATTTGTCTGTTCACACTACTGAACAACGGTGTTGCTATTGGTCGACTAAATCATGGGTCTTGTGCTCTGAATATCTGCTGTCATTGGCTGGCGAGATCACATGACGTGAGCTTTGACTGGGTGACAAAAAGTGCATAACCAAACAATGGAAAATCCAGTATGAAATGTAACTACGAGAGAAGGAAAGTTGCTACTCACCATATAGCAGAGATGATGAGTCACGATAGGCTTTATCTTTCCAGTCTCCCACCACCTCCGAAAGTCCCACAGTCTGGCCCCTCATAACTCAGTACCATCTGGGACTGGAGCAACTGAATTACATTCTCCGCCAGGATTTCGATTACCTCTTGCCATGCCCTGAAATGAGAAATGCCCTACCCACTATCCTTCCCACCCCTCTTGCTGTGGTATTCCACCGTCCACCTAACCTACACAATATACTCGTCCATCCTTACACAACCTGTGCTCCCAATCCCTTACCTCATGGCTCATACCCCTGTAATAGACCTAGATGCAAGACCTGTCCCATACATCCTCCTAAGACCACCTACTTCAGTCCGGTCACTGACATCACCTATCCCATCAAAGGCAGGGCTACCTGTGGAACCAGTCATGTGATTTACAAGGTAAGCTGCAACCACTGTGCTGCATTCTATGCAGGCATGACAACCAACAAGCTGTCTGTCCGCATGAACGGCCACCGACAAAGTGTGGGCAAATAACAAGTGGACCACCCTGTAGCTGAACATGCTGCCAAATATGATACTCCCTCATCTCAGTGACTGCTTCACAGCATGTGCCATATGGATCCTTCCCACCAACACCAGCTTTTCTGATTTGCACAGGTGAGAACTTTTGCTGCAAAACATCCTACGATCTCGTAAGCCTCCTGGCCTCAACCTCCGTTGTCACTGTCCTCACCCATCCAGCCCCCTCCCAGTTCCCATTCCAGCACTACACAGCCGTCATTTCACCGCCACACCCAGTCTTTTAATTTATTTTTATTTCTCTCCTTTCTGCTACTTACCCCCTCCCCCCTCGGCACCTTCTCTCCTACCCTCTGTCTAAACTGAAACACTTCACTGTCCGCCACTCCCACCATACTATCCCTCCCTGCTCCAGCCTCCTCCTTACCCCCATCCAGTCGCCACTCCCATCATGCACTGGTGCTGCTGCTTGCAGTGTAGTTTCAGCTCTCTGAGTCTGCAGACGTGTGTGAAAGTTGCGCTTGTGTGTGTGTGTGTGTGTGTGTGTGTGTGTGTGTGTGTGTGTGTGTGCTGACAAAGGCTTTAATGGCTGAAAGCTATAATTTGTGTGAATCTTTTTATTGTGCCTATTGCGACTCAGCATCTCCGCTATATGGTGAGTAGCAGCTTTCCTTCTCTCGTATTGTTAAAGTGCATAACCGTCTAGATTTCAGTGCTTCGGAAACTACCATGGTGTATTTGGTGGAATTCCTGTTTATACTTTCATAATATGGAAATGTGCTGATTACAAAAAAGTTCATAAAATGGGCATCTGCAGCTGAGTCAAACCTCTCTTGTGACTGCTTCACATCTTCCTCTACATCTACACACATATTCAACAAATTCATGTTAAAGTACATGGCAGAGGGTACTTAGAATTTCCTACATTCCAATCACATATTACGTGTGGGAAGAATGATCACCTAAATGCCGCTGTGCACACTACGTTTATTCTAGTCTTGTCTTAGTGGTTCCTACAGGAGCCATATAGAAGGGGCTCAAGAATATCCCTAGATATTCTTGGGTCAATCTATATTGGATGAACCGAAGGTGTGGACTTAAATGCATCAAATACTCGTTAGTTTTTTTGATTGCATGTATCCAGAGGATAAACAAAGTACACACATGCATACTATTTCGAAAGCAAAAGGCATGTGATTATCAAATTTCAAGAAAAAATTCATTTTTCTGAGAGTGCTATGAAGCAAGAGTGTTAAACTTCGGTAGGAAGCTGAAACTGATCTTATTGAAAAGATTTTGGCCTAGGCTTTAATCTATAGCCTACTCATATATATATAAAGACAAGATGTTTTGTAATGTTTTTGCAAAAAATACTAGAAATTTTCTTGACTGATTTACGTCCAGTTTTTACACAATACTGGAAGAAACGGACATAGCTATACATTTTTCAAACAACAGTGTAAGTTTTCTATTAAGGAGACTGCGAGAAAGAAAATGCTATCTTGTGAAAATCTGTGGTTTAGTTTCTTTCTTGCAGTTACTTTTAAATATGATCGGATGTTTCAGCCATCAGACAAATTGTGCCTTCCATGCAAATTCATTCTCCTTACCTATAACTGTAAACAGAAATTATATACCCAACAGTGTGCTATTTCCTCAGTAAGCCTGGCAGAAAACAGGAAAGTTGTTTTTACGGCATATCGGTTTGAAATACTTTCGGAATCTGGATCATCCAAAACCTTGTAAACCTACCTGTTCACAGAATAAAACTGAAATACTATCATTGAAGCTACTATTCTCACATATCCAACAGGCAGTCCATTTCAATACAGGCAGGCTAGATAAAGATCTTACCTTCATAGTCTCGGATGTTATTGAATTTAGCACATGTTAAAATGAAAGACTAAGTAAGGAAAACATATTTTTTTAGTTTTCTCCAAAAAATTTCTGATCAGAGATGCAGCCCTTCAAAGATGACACTCGGGGCGTATACGACCTGGGACAACCGGGAGATCCGGGAAAAACCCGGGAATTTTTTAGAATTCCGGGAATTTTTCCTTGTTTTAGTTTCCAGTTAAATTTTTGTAATTTTGACTGGTAAGAACTGATACTCTAACAAAGAATATTACTGTATCCTGCTACTGCAGAATAATACTGCAGCATTAAAACATGAACGAGAGGAAAAAAAAACAAAAATAAAACTTAAATTGCAAAGGAAATGCGCCGTATGAAATAACACAGTGCTCATACAAGCGTCTGCGAACAGCAGAATGTGTTAAAGGCTTTAGGAAGACTATGCAGTGCTTCAAAACAACAAATTGCCTCCGATGAGTGTGACGTCACAACTGTTTACATTACTCATTTAATCAGTTACGAGTGGGCTCATGCACACGCGCAGTTGAGTCGTGTATGAATAGTGTCTTCTCCCGCTTCTGGCTACAGAAATGTGGCTGTTGGCAGTGTAAGCAGCAGTTGCAGCAACCAGCCACATGGTACTGGGAAAAATGTAACCGGTCCGCCCAAGCCACCAGATTCACGTATGCGCAGCAGGCCCGGATGTAGTGGGGGCTGACCACAAACTGGGGTAACTGAACCGGGCGGCAATTTCGGTGGTAGGGGGCAAATTCATATTCTTGAGGAAAAATCCTTGTTTCACTAAGCACCTAGCATACAGTGCATTCGGTCTATCGATTATTCATATGATTTTGAAACGCACCCCTGCTGATTTTTGGACACATTCTAACTTGACTTATGATTGAATTATAAGTTGATTTTTGAATGCGTGCATAGTGCACGTGATGTCTCTGCCAGGGGGAATCCCCGTCAAACTTTTCTGCAGACATGGGACGGGGCTATGTGAGCTGAGCGGAATAAAGCCGAACCGATGAATGCCAACTGCTTCTTGTTTATGTGGCTGATTCGGTTTGCGAATGCTAAGCGTTGTTATAGTTACTAGCGAAATCCATCGATTCAGAGTACTAGACTGGAAATAAACGACTAGTAGGAATAACAGGTAAGAAAGATTACATATTATCCTCTTGGTGTATCCAAGAAAGTGGAATTTTGACAGAAAATATTTGGCCAGATTGCTACACTAGACACGGCCAGTTCTAGTCCCTGGCTAGCAGCCGCTCAAGTTCCATTCTGAGAATAGTGCGGAAAACACATTGTACGAACACGAAGTTAACTGGAGAATGAGTTTTGATAGTGGTAGAAATAGTTACAAAATTAGTGATGACAAGACTTTCTTAGGACGAAGAAGACGAAACGGGGACATTACACACATTATGGAAGAATATTCCAAATTTATACAAAAATTCCGTCCTACTACTTTTCGGCCTCGTGCATGAGAAACTGGAGCGTATGAATGAAATGTGAAACTGTTTCCTAACGTAAAGCCTTTTGCTTGTAGTAGGCCAAACAGGTATTTCGTTCTGGTAATATGTGAATTATATTCTGTCGTATTATAAAAAATTATCATTATTGCCAAAACAGTCCCACTTATTTGGTGTGTGTTGCAATTGGTGCAGTATTAGAAAGGCTTATTTTGTTTTATCCAGCACACAGTAACAAAATACATGTAATCAGATCGAGAAACCACATCAGTCTTGGGTACTACACTCCTGGAAATGGAAAAAAGAACGCATTGACACCGGTGTGTCAGACCCACCATACTTGCTCCGGACACTGCGAGAGGGCTGTACAAGCAATGATCACACGCACGGCACAGCGGACACACCAGGAACCGCGGTGTTGGCCGTCGAATGGCGGTAGGTGCGCAGCATTTGTGCACCGCCGCCGTCAGTGTCAGCCAGTTTGCCGTGGAATACGGAGCTCCATCGCAGTCTTTAACACTGGTAGCATGCCGCGACAGCGTGGACGTGAACCGTATGTGCAGTTGACGGACTTTGAGTGAGGGCGTATAGTGGGCATGCGGGAGGCCGGGTGGACGTACCGCCGAATTGCTCAACACGTGGGGCGTGAGGTCTCAACAGTACATCGATGTTGTCGCCAGTGGTCGGTGGAAGGTGCACGTGCCCGTCGACCTGGGACCGGACCGCAGCGACGCACGGATGCACGCCAAGACCGTAGGATCCTACGCAGTGCCGTAGGGGACCGCACCGCCACTTCCCAGCAAATTAGGGACACTGTTGCTCCTGGGGTATCGGCGAGGACCATTCGCAACCGTCTCCATGAAGCTGGGCTATGGTCCCGCACACCGTTAGACCGTCTTCCACTCACGCCCCAACATCGTGCAGCCCGCCTCCAGTGGTGTCGCGACAGGCGTGAATGGAGGGACGAATGGAGACGTGTCGTCTTCAGCAATGAGAGTCGCTTCTGCCTTGGTGCCAATGATGGTCGTATGCGTGTTTGGCGCCGTGCAGGTGAGCGCCACAATCAGGACTGCATACGACCGAGGCACACAGGGCCAACACCCGGCATCATGGTGTGGGGAGCGATCTCCTACACTGGCCGTACACCACTGGTGATCGTCGAGGGGACACTGAATAGTGCACGGTACATCCAAACAGTCATCGAACCCATCGTTCTACCATTCCTAGACCGGCAGGGGAACTTGCTGTTCCAACAGGCAATGCACGTCCGTATGTATCCCGTGCCACCCAACGTGCTCTAGAAGGTGTAAGTCAACTACCCTGGCCAGCAAGATCTCCGGATCTGTCCCCCATTGAGCATGTTTGGGACTGGATGAAGCGTCGTCTCACGCGGTCTGCACGTCCAGCACGAACGCTGGTCCAACTGAGGCGGCAGGTGGAAATGGCATGGCAAGCCGTTCCACAGGACTACATCCAGCATCTCTACGATCGTCTCCATGGGAGAATAGCACCCTGCATTGCTGCGAAAGGTGGATATACACTGTACTAGTGCCGACATCGTGCATGCTCTGTTGCCTGTGTCTATGTGCCTGTGGTTCTGTCAGTGTGATCATGTGATGTATCTGACCCCAGGAATGTGTCAATAAAGTTTCCCCTTCCTGGGACAATGAATTCACGGTGTTCTTATTTCAATTTCCAGGAGTGTATTTGTATTAACAGCTTTTTCAGTATTAGACAACGACATTTCTATTTTTCATGTAGCAAAACGTTTGATGGACTGTGATGAGGTGATAATCCTTTTGCTGAAAGGAATGCACACCATGTAAAGCTGTAGCAAGATACAGAGAAAAATCGCTAGAACCAAAGGATTGAAGAAATGTGTACTTTCTTCCATTTCTCTTGTCTTTAGGTATCCTATATTTAATTTTGTTGCCCAGAAGAGTAAGTTATTAGTTAATAAACAATAAAGAGTCTAGTTTTTCTGAAGAGTTCTTGTTCTCCTGGTTACCAATAATCCTATCCAGCATTAATTGCAGGTTTTTTATTATTAAAAAAAAGAGGGCAGATGGTCAAACCGGCCGACTCGGAGCAGGAGAGGCACTACAGGAAATTTTAATTTCCAATGTCCTGAAATAGTTTGATGACATCCGTTGCAAAAATATACACTTGTGAGTTCCACAGAGCGAAACACAGTGACATACGGTATAAGAATGTTGTTTGAAGAGGTGTGGCACTGCACTGCACACTTAAGACAAAATAATGTCTTACGTTTACTCGAAGATATGTTTTATGCATCAGACTCTTCATAAAGATGTGCGCTACAAAATGAACTTATTTTTTTGAAAAGTTTTTTCTTTTTTTTTTACGTTCTGATGCGCAGAGCAGTGTGAGTTATAGTGGTGGGGTGGGGGTGGTCTCCACGTGACCCGTGTTAACGTTTAGTGATTTTTCTGTTTCCTCTTCCTGTACTGCTCTCACGTCAAATGAAAACAAGACGGATTTCTGAGGCTGGGATCTATCAAGTGAATTAAAATACATTCACTTAATTACGGAAGGCTAAAATAGATTACTAGTTTTAATTTTGTTTCCACCTTTCTGACAGTTGAGCAGTAATCACCTTGCAGAACACTGAGGTTATTTTTGTCGGTTTACTGAAGAAATTTGGCTTTCTGTAAGCTTTCCTGCTGAGGCACTCAATTTATTTGGAACAAAGTGTTTAATTCCACACTATTGGTTAGTTTCAACTGTTCGCTGCATTTCAAGTGCACGTTTTCATCTTCTAGCATGTATGGCATTATGCCATAATAAAGAACCAAACATGAGATAATACAGTACTGGCACTCAAAGAAAATTTACGTCCCGAAAACCACACTGAAATGCTTCATATCGGGTCGAGGCCTACATCATTGGGAATCTGGACATACAAATGTGCACTGTAAGGTGAACTATGCATTTTAGTATGGTTCACGAAATTCTGACGTCCTTGTAGTATCCTCTGATGTCTTGTTTCTTTTATGACATAATGTAAGGTCTTTTAAGGTTTACACATACGAACATACGGGCTTCCTATGTCACCGTAGTTGCACAAGCGCAGTGACACCTCTTATCTGGCGCTCTCTGGCAGCTGCTGAAATGAATCTATTTCTAACAGGTCGGGAAAATATTGCGGATTGTTGTTCGAAAAGCGTTATTTTCAAAGTAAATTTGCCTTTTACGCAAGATGAACTATGCGCGAGAATGTACGATGAATTTCTTAAACCACAGAGTGTTTTCTCTCTTTTAAAAATAAACTCTTTGATGACGAATTTCGAGCCCAGAAGATCAGAGATTTCTGTCGGTATTAAAAATTTTACTGTCGTATTTGTGTGATGTGTCTTAAAGTGTAACATGAGTTAAGCAGATCAACATTATATGTGAAAGCTTAGCTTCTCTTGTAGCTTATTAATCTTCAAGACAAATATTATGTGCGAAAGCTTTTCATTTCTTGTAGCAACAGTATGCATATTAATTTAAACCATTAACTTTTCCTGTTGGTGGAATTCGAATTTATACTTTCGTAATACAAAAATATGCAGCGTACATGTTGCTGCACTTCAAAGATCTTTCCAAAATGTGTTTTTTTCCCCCCCCTTGAGTTTCATTTTCTAAAGTGCCGGGAAATTCTACGCTGCTGTATAAAAGCATGACCATTCAAAGGATAATTTTTACAGTTCCGAGTGAAAGTATACTGTCACTTAACACGGAAAATGTATTTTTAACCGGGAGATCCGGGGAAAATCTGGGAATTTTTTTCCTTGTCTACTTATACACCCTGACACTGTGCATACCATTTTGAAGATGCAAATTCTGGAAATTTTACAATGCTGTATCTCTGGAACAGTTTCAGATATTTTGTTGGGATTTTTAAATTTGAAAGATAATTGCTAAGATTACAACAAAATCCTCCATTTGGCCTTACCTGTCAAAGTTCTTTTATTATAGCATTCTGAACTTTCGTATAATTTGTGGAATTTTTTTTTTTCAAAAATACCAATCCATAAAGTTTTCTGTTGATTAGTATCATGAAATTCTACATTCCCTGAAAAGGAGAACTTCCACTTCTAGGTAGAACAGGTTTTATAAACAATTGAAATATTTTCTGTACATAAAACCTGTTTTATTACCATGTTATTGCATACCAGACTCACAAAAATCAAACTCTAGCCTTATTTAACATAATTTTATTTCTGAATGATGAGTAAGAGACTCATTTTGTTAAGCATTTTAAATGGTTTCAAAATGTGTGTGAAAGGTCCAAAGACTTAAAAGGTTTCAATTTATACAACTTCTGTGCACTCTGTTTTGTACGAAAGTAGCCAGTCAGTGAATTGAAATGTTTCACTGCTTCAGTATCTTCTTTTGATGTAGAGTAATGCCTTCCTGTTGAACCAGTAGGAACTGGAGCTTTTATAATCTTCGAAACATTGTAAACAGGAAGTGATCACTGATGGTGTTGTTGCTGTCCTTCAGCTGGAAACCTATATCCAGCTGCTGGTCCATGTGGTAGCATAAAGTTCACTGCAGTTTCGTTTAACTCATAACTGGTGTCTATAATCTCTGCAGTCCACCAGTCAGTCATACACACATGCCACAAACATCCCCCTTCTCAGGCTGTGAATCTGAATATTATGCTGCTGTTTCTGAGGTGTTGGCCGAACAAATGAAATTTCTTCTTTCTTGCTGCTCTTTAAAGTGTTTGCAATGCGAGTTCGCTCATCACTTAGTCCAAAAATGTCTTCTGAATTCCTTTCACAGTAGTAGTTTGTTTGGACCATTATTTCTTTTGTGGTCATGTAATTCTTTGATTTCCTCTTTGGACAAAAGACTGAGGGCTGTGGATGTGTAAGATTTCACGACTCTCATAAAATACTCAGCATTCTGAATCTCAGCTGTATTTGGTCTGGGAAGAGTGTTTTGTAGCATTGTGCTTCAGCAGGCTGCGTACACCATCACAAGGCTCCTTCCTGTGAACAGTAGCACTGTATACCCAGTCAGCTGGCACAAGCGACTTACTCCATTCAAACAGCTAGTAATGATTTTTAAAATGACTAGGATCACCATCAGAAATAAAGATCTTTTCTGCCCCCTGTTCACAGTTGCAGAATTTTGCACATTGCTTATAACTAGAGGCACCAGTTTTTCGCAAAGCGCGAAATCGCGAAATTTTCACAAAATTTTACACATTTTGCTGAAAATGCGAAACTATTTACTTTTAAACCAAATCGTGAAATAATTGACGAAACTTTGCAAAATCTCGTCATTTGAACTTTACTGCGGAAATTCGATTGGAGTTATGGTAATACTATGTGGATACATTTCGATAAATATAATATATCGAGTATTCCCAAGACATTCTGCAATGTTCTCGCGGTGTATTCAGTATTGCGTATTGGAAATCGTTGTGGATCGCCGGTGCATTGAGTGTGGTATTTTGTGTTTTGTTTTCGTGCTACAGATAATTAATATGGTAGTGACAGTTTTCAACCGAGAAAAGGTATTTTCATCAGAAGGATTTTATGTTTTCGACAAAAGTGGGAAGATACTTATGTGCAAATACTGCAATATGCGTATTGAGTGGCAGAGGAAAGACACGTGCCTGAAACACATTAATAACAGTTCTTTGCATAAGAGCAACAAGGAGAAGGTGCTAACTACTGGTATAAAAGACAAGCTACACTCACGGAAGTCACTGCAGCGACAAAACGAGCGAAAAATGATAAAGAAGAATTCATTTTATTGACTACTCGAGCTTTCATTGAGGCTAACATTCCGATGGAAAAAGTTGATCATCCGAAGCTGAGAGAATGGATTAACAAATACATACCAGGTTTGTGTAATAATTAATTTACCATCTGCTAATCGCGGCAAAGATTAGGTAATCTCGATAGCCAGTAATTTTTGTTGGTCAGAATAGGCCTATATTAAAAATAATTTTTCCTCGAGCACTCGCTTGGTCTTATAATTGGGTAATGTGGTAATTTAATTCGATACATAGTAATCTAATAGCAGTTCTATTGGCATTTTTAAGGTGCTGGAGACTTACCCTCAGCTGGAAGACTATGGGAAGGTTACATACCTCGAATCATCAAAGAAGAAGAGGAAAGATTAAAAGGAGCCGTGAAAGGCGAAAGAATTTCAATTCTTTGTGATGAAACGACAGACAGAAAAGGGCAGTGCGTGTTCATGGTTCCGATAAAAGTACTTAGTTGTGGTGATGGTGTAGTTCAGAAATTGTCGGGGGGAGGGAGTGAAAGTTATTGAAAATGCAAATGCTACAGAATGTGCACAAGCAATTATGAGTGTAATACAGAAACTTGAAATTCAGTACAGAAATGTAGTTTCTATAACTTCAGATTCAGCCCGTTATATGGGCAAGTGTATAAAAGCAGTTAGGGTTTTAGTTTCAGAAGGGTTAGTACACACACAATGCTGGGCTCATAAATTAAATTTGGTTGGCAATGTGTGGGCTGTGGAACTTTGTGATTTGAACCATTTTGTTTTGCAGACAAAACACATCTTCCTTAATACCCGAAAGAGAAAGCATGCATACATTCAGTTCTTAGCTCAGAAATATGTAGGTGTACACACAAAAGCTAAACTTTTCCCTATTCCTGTCATCACCAGGTGGAACTCGTGGTTTCAAAGTGTCGAGTACCTTGGAGAATATCTCTGTGATACAGTAGAATTTGTTGAAACTGTTGAAGATGAGAGTGTAGCTGTCAATTACTTTAAAGCTTTGACTTCTGCTGAAGCAAAAAAAAAATTCAATGCCTAGCTATTTTTTTTCTTGAGCACTGCTCAAAATGTTGCAATTTGCTGCTGACATTAGAGGGCTCCAAGATCCCGTTAATTCATCTTCCGAAGTCTAAGCTTGATGACCTTGCAAAGAGCTTTAAGTTACTAGAGGATGGATTTTTTTTTCGAGACAACCTCAGAAAAACTTCTTAACCTGCCAGAGCATACGCAATTACAGTTAACATCACTCTTCCAGTCTGTAGGTAGAGCAAGTCTTACAAAACTTGAACCGCTTGATGAAGTGTGATACAGGAAAAATTATCATTTCTTCTACAGGTAAATTGTTTGATCTGAGAAACATAATAAAAGGCAATTTAGACAGCGCTGAAATCTCTCAGCTGATAAAGAAAATTCCCATTCTACAAGAACTTCCAACGACAGAATTTCTTGTACCATACACATCGTTTAGGTATTTAGTAGCCAGTTCTTGTAGAGAAGGTAAAGATGTTGATGTGATTGGTATTCTTCTTTCCCTGAATGCAGAGTACGGACTTTTTGTGGAAGCTGCAGTGAAGGTTTTGTGGATCCCAGTCAGTAATGTTGATAGTGAGAAATCATTTTCTAGATATTGCAATATAATGTCTGACAGGAGAACAGCTCTGACTCCCAGTAATATGGAAGTCATGGTATCCTTGTCTTTCTCTGACTGACTTGTGTGTTGTGTACATAGACTGGGACAGGATAAATGTTTTCCAAACTTTCACGATTTGGTATTTGTGTTTTAATAAGATTTATTGTAATTCTGTCAGAGACAGCAAAGGACTTGGAAGAGCAGTTGAACGGAATGAATGGTGTCTTGAAGGGAGGGTATAAGATGAACATCAACAAAAGCAAAACGAGGATAATGGAATGTAGTCGAATGAAGTCGGGTGATGTTGAGGGTATTAGATTAGGAAATGACACTTACAGTAGTAAAGGAGTTTTGCTATTTGGGGAGCAAAATAACTAATGATGGTCGAAGTAGAGAGGATATAAAACGTAGACTGGCAATGGCAAGGAAAGCGTTTCTGAAGAAGAGAAATTTGTTAACATCGAGTATTGATTTAAGTGTCAGGAAGTCATTTCTGAAAGTATTTGTATGGAGTGTAGCCATGTATGGAAGTGAAACATGGACGGTAAATAGTTTGGACTAGAATAGAATAGAAGCTTTCGAAATGTGGTGCTACAGAAGAATGCTGAAGATTAGATGGGTAGATCACATAACTAATGAGGAAATATTGAATAAGATTGGGGAGAAGAGAAGTTTGTGGCACAACTTGACCAGAAGAAGGGATCGGTTGGTAGGACATGTTCTGAGGCATCAAGAGATCACCAATTTAGTATTGGAGGGCAGCGTGGAGGGTAAAAATCGTAGAGGGAGACCAAGAGATGAATACACTAAGCAGATTCAGAAGGATGTAGGTTGCAGTAGGTACTGGGAGATGATGAAGCTTGCACAGGATAGAGTAGCGTGGAGAGCTGCATCAAACCAGTCTCAGGACTGAAGACAACAACAACAATTTTTATGCTTTCTCAATTTATGCAAAATAAGATTTTTCACTGCAAATGTGCCATAAATGTATTTCCTGTACCTTTTCCTGCTGAAAAGTGGAAATAAAAATGCGAAATTATTGACGAAATGGAGGAAAAAACTAGTGAAAAATATACCGAAATAACTTGTTAAAAATGACGAAATCGGGCAAAAATTTTCACCACAAACAGGTGCCTCTACTTATAACTGCAACACTTGTGGTCATGTTTTGAAAATATGTCACGCCTGTAAAATTTTAAACCTGCCCATTACTCCAGTGATACTCTTGTACTTCTCGTGGGAGAATTACAGATGAGTTTTGAGCAAAATCACAGTGAAGCACTATAGTTTTTCAGCCTGTACACACCCTTTCACTTCTCCAATGTGTTGTTGCAATTTCTTCAGATGCTGGTGTATTACTGCTTTCACTGAGCATTTACCAAGTTCACCAATGAAACTGTCAAAGGCAACAGTTTTCTGAATTAGTTTATTTTCCTCCCCTGTCGCATATGTAATTTCTGCAGAGTTATCTGCTACGTCTTCCAGGCCAAGTGTCTGTAAAGACAGTCCTACAGAATAAAAAATACCGTTTTGCTTTTTTGATGTATTCATGTTTCTGTTTACAAAATAGTGGTTTACATTTATTTGAGGAAAATATAATGTTATAATTAAAAAACTTTTTACAAAAAAGCTACACAATTTTAGTAACAAACTGTGAAGTCTGCAGTTTTCTTGAGAAAGCACACTGTGGTATTAGGATTCTTAAAAACTGAATTACAAATCCATTAATTCTGTAGTGCAAAACAGAGGACATTTTTAAGAAGTGAAACTTACCTAAAAAAGCCTGTAATTAATGGGTAAATCTTTGGAGAGTGTGCATACTTCATGTACCATTCAGTACACACACTCGAATGAGAGTGCAGAAGGGGTGCTTAACATTTCCGGAATTACTAGATGTGGACAGTAACTGTATTTCATTTTGCTTGCATTTCTCGCTTTACACAGACGTTGTCGTTAAATGAGAGGAAACGTAATAAATTATTTTTTATTTTGTTGTCCTAATGTGGTGGGCTCTTCTCAAAATAATTGATAATTTTGGTTTTGATTTCTGAATTTAAATCAAATTGCTTTTTGTAAAATTGGTTGTTTAATAAAATTTAGTTCTGCGCAAAATTATTAATCATACTAGTAACTGTAACACACTGATATTGAAACACGTTAAATTTAAGTTGAAAAATGAAATAAACTTTTCTATATTTTTGCCTCGGCTAAACTTTTCTGCTCAAGCATTATTTCTTACCACTTTTTTATAATGCATTGTAGTAGAGTCTGGATCTCGGACGTTGAACTGAAAATGAAAATCTTAAAACTGTCTTCTGCTGCCATGTTTGTCGGCTGTGGAAAAAAATGCTTATTATAATTTATGCAGGCGAATTCTTTGCTTCCGCTAATTTTACAAATTAAGATTGCCACATAATGGCGTCTATGGCCACAGCGGCAGCTGCAATTGTGGCGCTGAATATTACTTAAAATACAGGTATTTAAAGAAAGTTGACATGAGATAAGGCGCACCTCTTACAAATAAAAATGGATAGGCTATTAACATGAAACTATTATATTATCAAATTAAGATTACAATTGATCTTACATTCAACAGCACTTGCCAATATGTCAGACTTCTCGCAGCGAAGATGAGAGAGAGAGAGAGAGAGAGAGAGAGAGAGAGAGAGGAAGAAGAAGAAGAAGAAGAAGAAGAAGAAAATTGAACAGTCCTTTTTCATCTTCATTGTCCATTATTGTCAGAGTGCATCTTTTTTATTCCTTGCACTCAAAAGTCACTAACAGAATTTTAAGTGATGATGATTGAGAAAAATTATCTACCATCTGAGGGGTCAGTATTCACGCGCAATATAATATTTAAATTCGAGATAAAATCTCTCGTCCATTATATTTGTTTTTTAAATATTTCATTAGTTTTTTGCAATATCTCCACTGGAGACTGCACACGTTATGTTGTTGTACATAATTAAAAATGGATTCCAGGAGTGGTTTCTTGAGTAAGAGCGGACTGCCCCTGAGATGTCACATTTTCAATTTCATATGGCTTTTGTAAACTTGCTGTTATGGGAGGACATTCGCAAAATGGAAATACTTTAAAGAAAAAAAAAGCAGTATAAAGTTTAAAGATTTCAGGACAATGTAGGCTAACTAACTTTGGCACAGTTGTTAAGTTTTATGTCTACACAAAGGTTTACATGCTTATTGATTATATACATTTTTAATTATAAACAATAGAACTTTTTCAACAAGGTGAGTGCATATATTCATTTTTGAAAATCTAAGAGAACAAAATAAATGGATTAATGCATTTTTATATATGTCGCTATTGCAAATATCTGTTGAACAGAGTTTTGATCTTTTGCTCAATTTTTGCAACTCTCCAAATATTTGTGAAAAAATGTACTAACTTTTTAGGGTTTTCTGTTAAGTAAATGCCTTAGTACTACATTAAATGAAAACTCCTTCCACGAAATATTTCACTATACTTCTGACTAGTTGCACGCCAAATTTGAGTACAGCCAGTAGTTTGTGAGGAAGAGGTAAATAAAGTTTCCAGAAGGTAAGCTACGGGAAACCTGAATCAAAGATTTGATAGTGTTTGTACAAGGCCTTACCTTCTGTCAGTGAACCATTGCAAATGATACACATCCTCTTCATCCTCGAGCAGTGTTTGCTTAGCTTGACCTCTGTAGTTAACCTGATTTACAAACTGAGTAGCGATAATGCCAAGTGCAGCAATTCTCCTGTGATAGACTTCCTCCAATAATGACAGTATGGAAGGGGGATCAAATCCTAACCTTGGCAGAGTTTGTAGACTGCCTAAATTATTAGAGGGTAGTAATTACACATCACTGGAAAGAGGCATGCTGCAGATTGTAATAATAGGTCTGCATACAACTTCAATAAACTTCACTCCCTTGTAACCACTTGCAAACAAACATAATAAACGAAAATTAGTTATCATTTTTATCACACTTCGAAGTGGAACTGAATGTAATGTTCAGGAATTGAAATTTTAGTACCATGTAGTGAATGAATAGCCAACAAAACTTTTTTCACAATTTTGGTCGCTCTCACGTGTCCCCCTGCCCGTCCTCCCTCCCTCCCTCCCTCCTCTTAAATCATGTCCGACGGTGTTCCCAAGTACATTGCAAGTATTTTTACCATGTGCTGTTGCAAAATGTCATTCTGTATCAATATTGTAATCACTCCCATGATGCCATGTGCCAAAATACTTGTGTAGCAGTGCCATATAAAATAGAACTTCTCTCTTATACTAGACAACTTTTTCCTTTGGTACTCTTATCAGCTTTGAATGAAAAGCATTAAATGCCACAGAATTGTACTGAGCAGCTGGAAATAGACAATTCACGTGTTTTTCATTGTTACACTCTTAGTAACACAGCAAAGGGATACAGTGTGGCTTGGTTGGTGATGCAACTCTAGTTCATCCAGAAGCATGATAGAGCAGTTTCAGCAAAATCATGGTTTGTTAGTTATTTGATGTAATAAAAAGACAGACGCATTTCACTTTGTACTCCAAATATGAACTAAAAGCAGAAGCTGGGGATATAAACAGGTGTCTGTATAGTTGTAGCCCTCTAACAAGGCATGGCACACACTGTTGGTGCCAGAGCTTAAAAGTTCATTTACCTGCTGGAGTCAGGGGCATGGAATTCCAAGCAGTGCCAGGCAGCTGCTGTTGGGGTTGTGCCAATGGGGATAGCTCTGTGGTGAATGATCCACAATGAAGAGAATCAGGCTTTTGTCATTGGCCCTAAAATCATTTTATCCAATAATAAGTATTGCCCTTCAGAAAGCTCTTCTCCTTTTGTCCATGCTTTTACCCTCCGTAATTACCTTTCTTATTTCAGAACCAGACTCATCTTGAAAGAACATCAGGTGGTGTCTGTAGATTGGTTCTTGTGGACATTTTTTGTGATAAAGTACACTCATTGCACCGTTAGCACCTGTAGTAGTTCATATATGGACAACTATAGATTTTACCCTCTGTAACGTCTAGGGGTAGCATCTTTGATTAGTAATAAAAACATCCTCGGTCCCAGGTTCAAATCCCACCACTGCTTAAATTTCGATTAATAATCAGCGTTCGTTGCCAAGGACATTCATTCTGCCAATGGCCTTGTCAAGAGGACGGAGGAGTGGACAGAGGTTCAGGGCACTCTTGTCCTACGGGTGGGGAAACTGCCCCTAAAGGTGGAAGAATCAGCAGTGATCAGTGGCATGAGAATGCAGAAGGCAATGGAAACTACTGCATTAAAGACACATAACGTGTATCAACAGGACATGTGGCCTGTAATTGAAAAACTGTCATGATGATCTCCCCATTGGCAAAATATTTTGGAATAGTCTCATATTCGGATCTCTGAGGGCACTGCCAAGGGGGGGAGGGGGGGGGGGGTGTCCATGAGTAGAAGATTGAATAATCAACGAAAGGATAATGTTCTCCGAATTGGGCTGTGGAATGTCAGAAATTTGAACATGGTAGAGACGCTAGAAAATTTGAAAAGGGAAATACAAAGGCTGTATCTAGATACAGTATGGGTAAGTGAAGTGAAATGGGCAGAAGACAAGGACTTCTTGTCAGATGAGTGTAGGTAATATCAACAACAGAAGATAGTGTAATGGGAGTAGGATTTGTTATTGATAGGAAGGTAGGGTAGAGTGTGTGTTACTACGAACAGTTCAGTCATACCAACACTGAGAATGGTAGCTCAGGTATAGTGCCAACATTGCAAGCTGAAGAAGAAAAGATAAAGTATGAGGATATTGAAAAGGTAATACAGTATGTAAAGGGAAATGAAAATCAGTCATGGGAGACAGGAATGCAGTTGTAGGGGAAGGAGTAGAAGAAAAGTTCACAGGAGAATATGGGCTTGGGACAAGGAATGAGAGAGGACAACGACTAAGTTCTGTAACAAATTTCAGTGAGTAATAATGAGTCCTCTACTCAAGAATCACAAGAGGGAATGGTATACTTGGAAAAGGCCAGGTGGAACAGGAAGATTTCACTTAGATTACATCATGATCAGACAGAAATTCTGAAATCAGATCCTGGATTGTAAGGTGTACTCAGGAGCAGATACAGAGCCATGTCATAACATGTAATGTGTAATGTTATGTGTTTTATTCATCTCATAACTTACACAATTTCAGAACAAATGCCTGATATACAAAAGACATGTCAAGGTTGCAATTTGCTTATTTAAAATATTGTCACACTTACAATAATACTTTGTGGAGCATTTACTTACATGCAATTTGTCAAACTTACAGTATTTGCATCTACTATAACAATAATAAATTTTTATTCCATTTTAGGGATCCAGCTCAAAGTATCACTTCGTCCTTCATGAAATCTACCACAGAATAGTAGTAGCATCATTCAAATAGAAAATCATGTAACTTGCTTTTTAAAATATTTATCTTCATATTCATCATGTTGCACCCTTTTATTGTGTTGTGAATTTTTGTGGCGATATACTGAGGAGCCTGAGCGCACAGTTTTAAGTGACGAGAGGTGAGTATAAAGTTCTGTGTCTTGTCATATAAGTGTTCAAAATTATTTCTTTTTGAATAGATCAGCTCTGCTGCATAGGGAAAGAACCACCTCAAAGATGTATAAAGAGGGGACAGTTAATATATTTAGGTCTTTAAATAATGGTCGACATGATGCCCTCTGCTGTGCAGACCACAAGTTGCGAATGATTCTTTTTTTTTTTTTGCAACTTTAAAACTGTGTAACATTCCCAGAGTTTCCCCAAAAAATTATTCCATAGCGAATAACCGATTCAAAAAAGCTATAATATGCTATTTCCCTGGTGGCCTTATCAGTGGCACAGGCTAAAATTTCCATTGCAAATGCAAGACTGTTTAATTTATTTGCTAGATATTCTATATGAGAATTCCAACTCAGTTCTAAGTTTATTCCCAGGAACCTGACTGAGTAAAGTTCTTCCATTTTATGATTGTTGTGAGTGACATATTTCTTCAGTTTTTGAATGTTTGGTTTTAAAACTCATCATGTGCGTTTATGAAATGTTTAGCCTCAAGCCATTTTGACTGAACCATGTTTCCAGGTTACTTAATGTATTCATGATACTCTGTGGTATATTGTCAGAATCTTCATTTTCGATTAGGGCAGAAGTATCATCTGCAAACAAAGTTAAACGAGTATTTATATTGAGAGGCAAGTCATTTACATAGAACAGGAATAAAATGGGTCCAAGGATTGAGCTTTGAGGAACACCTTGTGACTGTTTTCCACTCAGAAGTGATCTGCTCTATTTGATGTGATTACTACCCTTTGTTTCCTCTCCAAGAGATAAGATTCAAACCATTTCAAAGCACCA
Organism: Schistocerca americana; assembly: GCF_021461395.2. Lineage (NCBI taxonomy): Eukaryota > Metazoa > Arthropoda > Insecta > Orthoptera > Acrididae > Schistocerca > Schistocerca americana. Next base: position 656,866,096 of record NC_060120.1, on the reverse strand, counting down.
TCCCTTTTTCCACACCTGTTGCGTTTGAAAAGCATCAGGGCATGGTTTACAGAGTCTAATGCTTTTGTAAGATCACAGAATATTCCTGCGACCTTAGCTTTCCTATATAGTGATGAAGTAATTTTTTCGATAAACTCATTTATCGCATCTACTGTGTTTTTGCCTTGTTGGAAGCCAAATTGATTATGTGAAATGATACCATTCTGTGTGATGAAGCTTTGTTTCTGTAAAGCAGCAATTTTTCAAATATTTTTGATATGACAGGGAGTATAGAGATGGGGTGATAATTCCCCATATCATCTTTTGAACCTTTCTTAAACAATAGTTTTACTTCCGCGTATTTCAAGAGATCAGAGAAGTAACCTTCTTAAAAGGATTTGTTTATTATGAGAGAGAGAGAGAGAGAGAGAGAGAGAGAGAGAGAGAGAGAGAGAGCGCATTTTGCTGAGACCGTGTTGAATTTTTTGAGACGTTAACTGGTATTGCCTTTTAACCCAAAACTATTTACTTTCTGCTCATAATTTGCTATATCTAAATCAGATTTTACTACATTTATGAAGTACTCAGTGAAGCACATAGTAGTGATGAAGAGTAGGCTGGAGTGTAAATGATTAGTCAGGAAGAATCAGTAGGCAAAGAAGTGGGATGCAGAGGTACTAAGGAATGGAGAGATGTGCTTGAAGTTCTCTAAGGCTATAATACAGCAATAACTAATAGCTCAGTAGGCAGTACAGTTGAAGAAGAGTGAACATATCTTAAAAGGGATGTCACAGAAGTTGAAGAGAGAAACTAGATACAAAGAAGGTAACTGCAAGGAAACCATGAGTAACAGAAGAATTACTTCAGTTGATCATGTGGAACTTAGGAATACAGAAATATGTTGCTGAGAAGTGAAATAAACAGGAAGTGCAGGGAAGCTAAGATGAAATGGCTGCTTGAAAAATGTGAAGAAATCAAAATAGAAATGATGGTCAGAAGGACATTCTCAACATACGGCAAAGTCAGAACAACCTTCTGTGACATTAAAAGCAAGGGTGGAAATATTAAGAGTGCAATGGGAGTTAAACTGCTAAATGCAAAGAAGAGGGCAGATAGGTGGAAAGAATACATCGAAAGCCTCAATGAAGGGGAAGATTTGTCTGATGTGATAGAAGAAGAAACAGGAGTCAATTTAGAAGAGATGAAGATCCAGTATTAGATTCAGTACTTAAAAGAACTTCGGAGGACTTAAAATCGAATAAGGCAGAAGGGACACACAACATTCCATTAGAATTTCTAAAATCATTGCACGAAGTGGCAACAAAATGACTATTGATGTTGGTGTGTAGAATGTAAGAGTATGCCAGCATGCCATCTGACGTTCGGAAAAATGTCATCCACACAGTTCTGAAGACTGCACGAGCTGACAAGCGTGAGAATTAGCACACAATCAGCTTATCAGCTCATGCATCCAAGTTGCTGACAAGAATGATATACAGAAGAACGGGAAAGAAAACTGAGAATTTGTTGTATGATGATTGGTTTGGCTTCAGGAGAGGTAAAGCCACCAGAGAGGCAATTGAGATGTTAGGGTTGATAATAGAAGCTAGACTAAAGAAAAATAAAAACTTGTTCATAGGATTTGTCAACCTGGAAAAAGCATTCGACAGTGTAAAATGGTGCAACATGTTCGAAATTCTGAGAAAAATAGAGGTAAGCTATAGGGAGAGAGACAAGTAATGTGCACTATGTGCAAGAACTGAGAGGGAATAACAAGAATGGACAAACAGGAACAAAGTGCTTGGATTAAAAGGGGTGTAAGATGGGGATGCAGTCTGTAGCCCCTACCGTTCAATCTGTACATTGAAGAAGCAATGATTGAAATAAAAGAAAGGTTCAGTGGGCCGTGAGCATTAAGTGTCAGCCACAGACAACTGAGGCACTGTAGAGCAACTACTGCTGATTTTGATCTGTGTTTCATTGAACCGTGACACTTCATTTCATTTTAGTGTGTCCCATGGAATCAGTTCGGTCATTGATTTTTCAGTCTGTAGCTCCAGTGTCCTTCCCTCAAGCCAGTGGAGGTGATTTGCCCTCTTTGAGTGTGATCATTCCCTGACTAATTGTTGCAGTTCTCCTACACAGTTGCTTGACAGCTCGCAAGGCAATAGACCCCTGTGATAGCGGATTGGTGTGCTTTCCACATGATCCTATTGATTGATAATATAATACTCCACAAATGAATATTCATACCTTAGTGAAAGATACATGGGGATGCAGGAAATGGCCAAGGCAATCAAAAGATTGAAAGTGGTCGTGTCAGTGACACAAGCATCATATGACAGTCCATATGGCAGGTTGTAGCAAAGGTAGTAGTTGCTTCAGTTGGTTGTTATTAGTTGGAACTGATTTATCTATATTGAAAGAGGAAATATCAAAAAGGGCTCCAGTCTCAAAGGGTACAGGGCAAAGAAACGAGAATCAACCAAGCAACAGTCGGTATTGTAGTTGTAAATTGTCGTAGCTGTGTTGGAAAAGTACCAGAGCTTAAAGCACTGATAGAAAGCACTTGTAATGGTACCTGAATTACATAACCATTACGGCACCTCGCCTCAACCTCTCAATACCAGTAATATTCTACTGTTTTTCTGTAAAATAGTTAACATATTTCTGTGACAACATTCAGATTTGATTTAATTAATGTAGAGGTACTTTGATACATCGATATGTATATATTGCAATGATATTATTCTTATGTGTATTCTTTCTTTTGTCACTATGATCTTTGACGTACTTGTAACTCTGATTTTTGGGCGCGTAAGTGGTTACTAGAGAGTCAAGCTTTGGTAATCATGTGAAAACGATGCAAATTGTAGTCAGTTAATGAAATGTGAACTTCAACAGTGAGGAAAATATTTTCAAGTATGTTTTATATTGTGAAGTGATGTTTTGGAACGAGTTAAATGATATTGCGACAAAAGTAATAAAAAAAAGTAACTTAAATTCGGAGTGCTGATTACTTTTTTACATCACCATTGTCCTAACCTGCAAAAGTTTAATCTTCAAGAATGGTTTATGAAACACATCTATAAAACTTTTGAATATCGCAGAATAACACCTAGGACTCTTTGCATCTGAGCTTGGAATCATCACTACCTAGATTCTCGACAATTGAGCCATGAGTTCACAACTAGACCAGCGTGGGAAACACGAAAAGATGAGTGCCTAGTTTATCCATTATTTCAAGAAATGACTTTATTAACTGTGCTCTAATGACACCAACCACATAAAATAACTTTGTTGTTGCCCAAAAATGCAGTATTTAGCAGTGTGAGTAACACTACAATCATAATTAATTTTTGACCTTTGTTGTGGTAGGATTGTTTGACACTGAAGCTGTAATAGTTACAGTAACAGAAAGCTCGCTAAATCTGGAGATAAATTCTGCCGAACTTCTTACACAGGTGCAAACAGTGTTCAGAAAGGACAGATTAAAAAATGTAGGTGGTGGTGTGTTTGTGTCTTTTGGTAGTAGTTTATCTTGTAGTGAAGTTGAAATAGATAGTTCCTCCGAATTACTATGAGTAGAGGTTGGACTCAACAGCCGTACCAAAATAATAATTGGCCCCTTCTACCGATCCCCCGACTTAGATGATATAATAGCTGAACAGTTCAAAGAAAACTTTAATCTCATTACAAATAAGTACCCCACTCATAGAGTTACAATTGGTGGAGACTTCAATCTACACGTGATTTGTTGGCGAAAATACATGTTCAAAGCTGGTGGAAGAGAGAAAACATCTTCCAAAATTGTGCTAAATGCTTTCTCTGAGAATTACTTTGAACAATTAGTTCATGGGCCCACAGGAATTGTAAATAGTTGTAAAAATGTTCTTGTCCTCTTGGCCACAAATAATCCTGATCTAATAGAGCTTCATGACGGATACAGGGATTAGTGAAACAAGGTCATTGTAGTGTGGCTCAAAACCATATCTACCAAAACCACTAACAATAAACGCAAAATACAGGGCTATTACAAATGATTGAAGCGATTTCATTAATTCACTGTAGCTCCATTCATTGACATATGGTCACGACACACTACAGATACGTAGAAAAACTCATAAAGTTTTGTTCGGCTGAAGCTGCACTTCAGATTTCTGCCGCCAGAGCGCTCGAGAGCGCGGTGAGACAAAATGGCGACAGGAGCCGAGAAAGCGTATGTCGTGCTTGACATGCACTCACATCAGTCAGTCATAACAGTGCAACAACACTTCAGGACGAAGTTCAACAAAGATCCACCAACTGCTAACCCCATTAGGTGATGGTATGCGTAGTTTAAAGCTTCTGGATGCCTCTGTAAGGGGAAATCAACGGGTCGGCTTGCAGTGAGCGAAGAAATGGTTGAACGCGTGCGGGCAAGTTTCACGCGTAGCTCGCGGAAGTCGACGAATAAAGCAAGCAGGGAGCTAAACGTACCACAGCCAACGGTTTGGAAAATCTTACAGAAAAGGCTAAAGCAGAAGCCTTACCGCTTACAATTGCTACAAGCCCTGACACCCGATGACAAAGTCAAATGCTTTGAATTTTCGGCACGGTTGCAACAGCCCATGGAAGAGGATGCGTTCAGTGCAAAACTTGTTTTCAGTGATGAAGCAACATTTTTTCTTAATGGTAAAGTGAACAGACGCAATGTGCGAATCTGGGCGGTAGAGAATCCTCACGCATTTGTGCAGCAAATTCGCAATTCACCAAAAGTTAACGTGTTTTGTGCAGTCTCATGGTTTAAAGTTTACGGCCCCTTTTTCTTCTGCGAAAAAAACTTTACAGGACACGTGTATCTGGACATGCTGGAAAATTGGCTCATGCCACAACTGGAGACCGACAGCGCCGACTTCATCTTTCAACAGGATGGTGCTCCACCGCACTTCCATCATGATGTTCGGCATTTCTTAAACAGGAGATTGGAAAACCGATGGATCGGTCGTGGTGGAGATCAGGATCAGCAATTCATGTCATGGCCTCCACGCTCTCCCGACTTAACCACATGCAATTTCTTTCTGTGGGGTTATGTGAAAGATTCAGTGTTTAAACCTCCTCTACCAAGAAACGTGCCAGAACTGCGAGCTCGCATCAACGATGCTTTCGAACTCATTGATGGGGACATGCTGCGCCGAGTGTGGGAGGAACTTGATTATCGGCTTGATGTCTGCCGAATCACTAAAGGGGCACATATCGAACATTTGTGAATGCCTAAAAAACTTTTTGAGTTTTTGTATGTGTGTGCAAAGCATTGTGAAAATATCTCAAATAATAGTTATTGTAGAGCTGTGAAATCGCTTCAATCATTTGTAATAACCCTGTACATCTATTTAAAACTACAGTGTAAGTGTAGACCAGATATGGCTCAAATTCAAAGACAGCAATATCAACAGAAATAGATAGATTCATACTGCATAAGTTAATAAGAGACAGGACTGATCCACCAAGGTACACAAAACTCATCAGAACACTGTTGCAGAAGCAACGAAAAAAGCATGCCGAATTTAGAAGAATGCAAAATCCCCAAGACTTTCTTAAGTTTAATGGAAGCTCGAAATTCAGTGCGAATGTGAATGCGAGATGCTTTTAATAGTTTCCACAATGAAACGGTGTCTCAAAATATGGTAGAAAATGCAAATAGATTCTGGTAGTATGTAAAGTACACCAGTGGCAAAAAAACAGTCAATGCAGTCACTGTGCGATAGCGGTGGAAATATTACAGATGATGGTGCCACTAAAGCGGAGTTACTACATTCAGTTTTCCACAATTCCTTCACGAAAGAAGACAAAGTAAATATTTCAGAATTTGAAACTAGAACAGCTGTTAGCATGAGTGACATAAAAGTAGGTGATGCAAAACAATTCAAGTCACTTACGAAAGGCAAGTTTTCCGGTCCAGATGGTATACTTATCGGGTTCCTTTCAGAATATGCACACACAATAGTGCCTTTCTTAGCTATCATATACAACCACTCACTTGATGAAAGGTCTGTTCCTAAAGACTGGAAAGTAGCACAGGTCACACCAATAATTAAGAACGTAAATAGGAGTAACCCATTGAATTACAGACCCATACCACTGACCTCTCAGGAAGTCATTTCTGAAAGTATTTGTATGGAGTGTAGCCATGTATGGAAGTGAAACATGGACGATAACCAGTTTGGACAAGAAGAGAATAGAAGCTTTCGAAATGTGGTGCTACAGAAGAATGCTGAAGATAAGGTGGATAGATCACGTAACTAATGAGGAGGTATTGAATAGGATTGGGGAGAAGAGAAGTTTGTGGCACAACTTGACTAGAAGAAGGGATCGGTTGGTAGGACATGTTCTGAGGCATCAAGGGATCACCAATTTAGTACTGGAGGGCAGCGTGGAGGGTAAAAATCTTAGAGGGAGACCAAGAGATGAATACACTAAGCAGATTCAGAAGGATGTAGCTTGCAGTAGGTACTGGGAGATGAAGCAGCTTGCACAGGATTGAGTAGCATGGAGAGCTGCATCAAACCAGTCTCGGGACTGAAGGCAACAACAACAACAACAACAACAACAACCACCACTGACCTCAATTTGCAGTAGGATTTTGGAGCATATACTTTACTCGAACATTATGAATCACCTTGAAGAAAATGACTTATTGATACATAACTAACACTGATTCAGAAAACATCGTTCTTGTGCAACACTGCTAGCTCTTTATTCCCATGAAGTAATGAGTGCTGTCGACAAGGGATTTCAGACCGATTCCACATTCCTAGATTTCCAGAAGGCTTTTGACACTGTTCCTCACAAGCGACTGTTAATCATATTGTGTGCATATGGAGTATCGTCTCAGTTGTGTGACTGGATTCGCAGTTTCCTCTCGGAGAGGTCACAGTTCGTAGTGAGACGGTAAAACATCGAGTAGAACAGAAGTGATATCTGGATTCTGCAAGGTAGTGTCATGGGCCCTCTGCTGTTCCTGATTTACATAAATGATCTAGGTGATAATCTGAGCAGCCCCTTTAGATCGTTTGCAGATGACACTGTAATTTACTGTCTAGTACAATCATCAGACCATCAAGTCCAGTTACAAAATGATCTAGAGAAAATTTCTGTATGGTGCGAAAAGTGTCAATTGGCACTAAACAAAGAAAAGTTTGATGTCATCCAAATGAGCACTAAAAGAAATCTGATAAATTTTGGGTATACGATTAATCACACAAATCTAAGGGCTGTCAATTCGACTAAATACGTAGGAATTAAAATTATAAATTGGAAAGACCACATGGATAATATTGTGGGGAAGGCGAAACAAGGACTGCACTTTGTTGGCAGAACGCCTAGAAGATGCGACAAACCCACTAATGAGACAGCCTACAATACACTTGTTCGTCCTCTGCTGGAATATTGCTGCATGCTATGGGATCCTTACCAAGTAGGATTGTCGGAGGACATTGAAAAAATGCAAAGAAGGGCAGCCCGTTTTGTGTTATTGCGCAATAGGGGTGAGAGTATCACTGATATGATACGCGAATTGAGGTGGCAGTCACTGAAACAAATGCAGTTTTCTTTGCGGCGAGATCTAGTTATGAAATTTAAGTCACAAACTTTCTCTTCCGAATGTGAAAATATTTTGTTGACACCCACATACGTAGGGAGAAATGATCATAATAATAAAATAAGAGAAATTGGAGCTCGAACGGAAAGATGTAGGTGTTTCTTTTTCCCACGCACCATTAGTGTGTGGAATGGTAGAGTAGTATGAAAATGGTTCGATGAACCTTCTGCCAGGCACTTAAGTGTGAATTGCGTAGTAACCATGTAGATGTAGACATAGAGGAAAAGAAATTCCTGATAATATGAAGTTCTCGCACAGTAACAGTGAAACTTGGTGCACCACCACCACCACCACCACCACCACCAGCTCTTAAGTGATAATGTTCTTTCACAAGCAATTTACACATCTCATTTGCATGTGCGTCAAGTTTGGAATTCAAGGCATCATCAGAACAAACAGTCCTGGGAAGTCACATTTTCAGAAGTCTGTGATAATACTTAATTCTTCTGGAACAATACCGTTTTCAGCAGGAACTGATATACCAAATGTAGCTTTTGTGAAACAATCTAGCAGTCTGTTGTTTTACAGAATTCCAGACACTAACAAACATTCGCAGAGTGTGTGGAATGCAGTCTCGTGTCCTCCTCCTCAAGGAATGAGATTCATTTCTGCTCAACTATTACTTCATATTTGACTTCAACAGAGAGCATTATGTCCATGTTCAAATGCTGCAGAAAGATACACAATGTTTACATTTCTCTGACAAACAGGCTTCAGGCACCATCTGTCCCTGATAGCAATCCTGAAACAGATGTTGTCACTTGTCCTATTTGAAAGGAAGAGGGTGGAATTACACTGGAGTTCCAATCTACTCCAGTGTTAGCACACCTAATTAGGCTCATTAAGGATATCTCAGCCACAGAGGGGAAGAAACCCAGTATCCACTTGGTGTGCCTACTGGGAGTCATTCCAGAAGTCGAAAGGGTGCTTCAGGACACCATGAAGGGCACAGGGTGCAGCCAACTGCAGGTTGCGGCTAATGTCCATACCAATGATGAGTCTTCTTCTAGAACAGAAGAGATTCTCTGCATTTGGTCAGCTATTTGAAGTGGCAAAGACTGCCAGACATGCACAGGAGCTGAAGGCAAAGCTCACCATCTGTAGCATCACCAAGGGGTGATTGATGGTCCTCAGTTACAGAACCGAGTGGAGGATCTAAGTCAGAGGCTGACGGTTCTGCAACCATGTGGGGTGCAAATTCCTTTACTTGCACAATAGGGTGACGGGTTATTCGGTTCCATTGAATTGGTCAGGTACTTTAATTCAACAGCAGATAGTTATACAGGTAATGGGGAATTGTGGTGTTGACTGGGCAGTTTGTTAGAGGGTCCTGGAAAAGTACAGAAATGGCTTCTGTCTCGAAGGGTGTAGAGAAAACACAGGACAAGGGTAGACACAGCAGCAATTGGTATTTTAGTTGTAAATTGTTGTAGCTGTTTTGGGAAAGAACCAAGACTCGAAGTGCTAAGAGAGAGCACTGAAGTTGAAATTGTTGTTGGTACTAAAAGCTGTCTGTCAGAGATAAGTTCAGGCAAAAAACTTCATAAAGGACATAAATGTTCGGAAAAAATAGATTAAATACGTTTTGTAGTAGCATGTTTGTTGTTGTTTGCAGTAGTTTGTCTTGTAGTGAAACTGAAGTGGGTAGTGTGAATTAGTTTGGATAGAGGTTATACTTGACAGTTGGATTAAGTTAGTGACTCAGATGATAAACTTGCTGAGCAGTTCAAAGAAAACGTGAACCTCATTTCAAGTAGGTACTTACTTTATGTAATTAGAGGTGGTGTTGACTTAAACTACCCTCAATATGTGGGTGAAAATACATGTTTTAAGATGATAGTAGGCACAAAACGCCATCCGAAATTGTACTGAATGCTGTCTCAGAAAATTATTTTGAACAGCTGCTTCAGGAACCCATTCTAAGCATAATTGGTTGGGCGGAAACATATTTGATCTCTTAGCAACAAATAATCCAAAGCAAATAGAGCATCACAGCAGATATTACAATTAGTGACTGCAAGGTTGTTGATGAGAGAATGAAAGCGTAACATCCAAATCCATCGCCGGTAAACAAAAAAATATCGCTGTTTACAAAAAGCAGGTAAAAATGCACTTGAAGTCTTCCTGAGAGGCAGTCTTCACTTCTTCCAATCTGGCTGTTGAAGTGTAATCAGAGGTGGTTTAAATTCAAAGAAGTACTATTATCAATGGCAGTTCAGATATTCACATCTAATAAATTAATGAATTGGAGCTGATCCTCCTCCCCCTATTACACAAAATTGGTTAGAAAACTGTAGCAGAAACAACAAAAAGCATGCCAATTTTAAATGAACACAAAATGCCAGAGATAGGCAATGTTTTACTGGCACTTGAAAGTTGGTGTTGACTTCAATGAGAGATGCTTCCAAAAGTAGATGTCCCACTGGAAAGAGGCCCCACAAACATATATTTGCTAAAATTATGCTTAAAGGCTTTGCATAAAAATCAGGAAAGGAAATGAAATGATCATGTCATACCTTATCCATGGGGAAATAAAGGTCAATCATGAAATGAAATGTGCTCGAACTGACTGCCTTCGCCTTGTAAACACAATTGAACATGATGCTGCAGATTCTCAAATGTTGCTCCCAGAACCTCTGGTGTATTGCCTGAATTTCGTGGGTAATGTTGTCTCGTAAATCTTCCAAGTTGTGTGGATTGTTGCTGTAGACCTTGCCTTTTAGGCCTCCTTGGAGGAAAAAGTCAGGTGGTGTTAAATCAAGTGACCTTGGGGGCCACTGTCCTTTCGAAACCACTCTGCCAGAGAAAAATGATTAGACCTCAGCCATGGTCACTCGAGACATGTGGCGCCATCCTGTTGGTCCCAGCTGAGGGTAAGTTTGTCCATCAGATTTACAAACTCCCGAAACATTTAAACGTAAACGGCACTTGTCACAGTAAATTCGCAAAAATTGGTCCGATGATGCGATGCAGTGCTATGATATTGCACAGAACATGCCAATCTTTTGTGAAGGCAGGGGTTGCTTGACCAGTGCATGTGGAATTTCATTACACGACAAACATGTATTCTGAGAGTCTACACAGCCAGGGTGGTGGAACCATGCCTCATCACTGAACCACATATTGCAATATTTCTGGCCTCTGAGTAATAAACTGCTGAAACCAGTTGCAAGATGTAATGTGCTTGCCTTTGTAATTGACATTCAGTTCCTGAACAACTGTCAACATGTATCAATACATGTTGGCTTTCTTCGCTGCTCTGTGACGTGCTCCATTACATCCACATTCCTGAGACAAAAATCACTGACTTATCAGGCTGAAGGTGAAATAGATGTGTGAATGGCATATAGTACACCAGTCAGTCCCCTTCTCATTTATTAGTTGCCATAAAAGGGCACATAATGTGCCGTGCTACTGTATGTAATATTTCAAACAATGGAAACTCCAGGTAGGAATATCAGTAATGTAGGAAAAGACAGATGTTTACTGACCATACAGAAGATATATCAAGTTGCAGACAGGCACAGTTAAGACTTTATAACCACAGCCTTCATCCGTAAATGTTTATCAACCAACTAATGAAACCCTGCGTAGAGCAGATCCCTCTTACCACAACTCCTTCAGCCCTTCTTGTTACTGTAAAATTGTAATTCAAATAGCGTGCGATGGAATCTATGGTCATGAGCAACAGAAGTTGAAACATTGAAACAGCATCATCAAGCTAATGCAGAAAAACAGAGTATTTCGTTAGCTGTCATTCTTTGCTATGTCTTGGTCTTCCCTGATCTTGGCCTGTTCTAATAAGAAGCAATTCTTGTTCGGCCCTATAACTGCGGACGATTTGTAAGTAGGAATTTCAAATATTATATATACTGACAAAAAGAAATTTATCTTGTCAGTTAGTGAACTTAAAATACTGTGACAGAAGACATTCGTATCTGTAACATAAGAGTTTTTGAAAGTGCTTAGAGGTCACACAACCACATAGTGTCACAACTGCCTCAAAGAAAGAGCCTTCAGTGTGATAATCTTGTGATAATGTGTTAAAGAACTACATTTGGAGGCAGCACACATTTGATCTGTTGTTATGCAGAGCAGTCAGTGTCAGTTTGCAGTTACCTAAAATTTGCAATTGTTAGGCCTTTTACTTTGACAGTGGCATAATTCTTAGTAGCTTGATGTTTTTGCATCATTATTCAGCATGTAAAATTGCTATAGTTTTTTAATTTGAGATACTCATATGCATATTCTGTAATTGACAAAGAAAGAGTTTGACTCTTTCCTTTTCCACCAACAGCTTCTTGGTCAATAATGAACATAAATTTTCACAAAATCCATTTCAGCTGCATATTTTTAAATAGTTGTAGTAGGGATATGGTCAAAGATATGATCAGTCAAATACGAGCAATTCATGAGCACAAATTACTTTGAACTGTTTGTACAGGCATTGATCTTTGACTTCCTGTGTTACTAAATGACATCAGCTCTATTTTATGGGGATTCAAGCCTTCACATTATGCAAAACTACTACTATTTTTAGTATCTAGAAATATTTTGTCATCTTTGTGCTGTCAGCAGTGGATGCTTTCATTCGGGTTATATGCCCTAGATCGTTAGGTTCTGTAGGGCTTTCTTTACCTTATTGAGCTTGCCATAGTTAGTAACACCAACTCCTACAGACTTCGCTGAAATGGAGTGGTTTGCACACCTTGGTGCTGCAGGTAGCTGTACCAAAGGTGCAACCACTGTGAAGCAAAATCTGTGGAGGGAACAGACGAACTTGTGATTCTTGAAGAGGGACAGCAAATTCTTCAGTAGTTGAAGGGGCAACTATCTAGATAACAGACATGGCGTTGTAACATTTAGATAACAGGGCTTGGGTTTGATGGTACTGTTAAAAGCTGAGAGCCAGGAGAAACTAAAGTGGGTTTCCAGGGGCCGGAGTAGAATGTTAGATCTCTTTAAGTGGTAGGCAGGGTAGAGAATTTAAGAATGGAAATTGGTAGGTTGAAGTTGCATGTAGTTGGAGCTAATGAAGTGTAATGGCAGGAAGAACAGGACTTCTGTTCAGGTGAGTACAGGCTTGTAAATACAAAATCAAATAGAGGTAATGCAGGAGTAGGTCGAATAATAGGGAGGAAATTTGAATGAGAGTAAACTGCTGTAAATAACACAGTGAAGACATTATAGTAGTCAAGGTAAACATGACGCTCATGTCCATTGTAGTAATTACGACTACATGGCTGCTAGCTCTACAATTGATAAGATTGAAACAATCTCTCAAGAAACACAAGACGTAACTGAGGTAGCTATGGGAGACAAAAAATTTATGATCGTCCACTGCAATTGGATAGTAAAAAAGGAAGAAAGGGAAGATGATTTTGAGAACACGGGGTGGGGGAGGGAATGAAAGGAGAAGTAGCCTGCCAGAATTTTGTGCAGAGCATAATTTAATCATTGCGAACACTGTGATAATCGTGAAAGAAGTTTGTACACATGGAAGAGACCTGCAAATACCAGAAGGAAAATATAAAAGGTAATGGTAAGACCGACTTCAGAAGCAGGTTTTAAACAGCAAAATATATCCTAGAGCAGATACAGATTCTGTCCATAATTTGTTTATAAAATGTTGATCAAAACTTGATGAATTGCAGAGAGTAGGATATTAAGTGTGAATAAATTGAAAGAACCAAAAGATGTCTAGTTTCAGAGGGAGACTCGGGCAATGATTGACTGGAAAAAGGAAAAAGAACAAGATAACAAAGGAGTAGCCTTGAGAGATGAAACAGTGCAGGTGCTGGAGGCTCAAATAAAGAAAGACAAGTCTCATCAGAAATCCTTGGATAGCAAGGGAGATGTTGAATTTAATTGGTGAAAAGATAAAATTTAAAAATGCAGCAAATGAGGCAGACAAGGGGAATAGACATAAAAAAACATGAGATTGACAAAGTGGGAAATAACTGAGCTGATATGGCTGTGGGAGAAATTAAATGCAGGAGAAGCATTCATGACGAGGGGAAAGGATTAATGCCAACTGTAGTAAAATTAGAGAGCTTTGGAACAGAGAAAAGCAGCTCCATGAATATGAGAAGTCAGATGGCAGACCAGTATTGAGAATGGAAAGTTGAAAGCTGGAAGCAACACTGGTATATAATACAAGGGAAACAAACAAACTTGAAGACAATATCAGAGAAGCAGAAGAGGTAACTGAAGAGGATATTGGAGAAAATATATTGTGGAAAGAATTTGAGAGAACTGAAAGGTCAAAGCTGAAAAATGGCCCTGGAGTAGGAAACATTCCCTGAGAACTGCTTCTGTCTTTGGAAGGGCGAACAATGTAAAAACTATTTCACCTGGTATGCAAGATGATATACTTGTTACATACCCATGAACTTAAAGAAGAATTTAATGATTCCATAAAAGGCTGGTGCTGACAGGTGTTGATATTACCAGAGTATCAGTTCAGCAAGTCGTGCACGGAAAAACTGACATGAATTATTTACAGAATAAAAGAAAAACTGATAGATGCTGCTCTTGGGAAGTTCAGTTTGGGTTCTGGAAAAATGTTGGAACATGCAAACCAGTACTGATATTTAAGGCTTATCTTTGAAAGTTGACTGTGGATTTAGGGAGGGCTTTTGACAATGTTGACTGGAATACTCTTTGAAATTCTGAAGGTAGGTAGAAATAAAATACAGAGAATAAAAGGTAATCCACAGCTAGTGCAGAAACCAAACAGGTTGTAAGAGTTGAAGGACATGGAAGGAAAGCAATAGTTTGAAAGGCAGTGAGAGTTGTAGTGAACCATCTATATTATTCATTGTGTACCTTGAGCAAGCAGTAGATGAAACCAAGGAGAAGTTTAAAATAGGATGTTCAAAAGAAGAAATAAAAATTTTTTGAGCTTTCTCATCTCTGACAATTAAAACGTCATCAACAAGATATTTGGCAGGGCAATTTAGTAGAACGGATAATGTCTTGGAAAGAGGTTATAAGGTGAAGGAAAAAAGGTAGAGCAATGGTAATAGAATGCAGTTGAATGAAATTGGGTGATGCTGAGGATATTATGTAAGGAAATGGAACTTGATAGAAGTAGACGAATTTCACTATTTTAGGCAGCAACATAAATGATGTCTGAAATAGAGGACATAATATGTAAACTGGCAATTGCAAGGAATGCAGTTCTGAAGAAGAGAAATTTAATCTCCACTAAAATTGTTAATAAGTATTTCCTCTACATTTTTATGGAGTGTAGCCTCGTACAAAAATGAAAGGCGGATGATAAGCAGCTTGAACTAGAAGTTTTGAAATGTGGTACTACAGACAAATGCTGAAGGTGAAATAACTGAAGAGGAAGTAGCTAATTGAATTTGGGAAAAATTAATTGTAAACATGACTAAAGGGGAGATCCTGAGGCACAAAGGAATAGTCAGTTTAGTAAATGGAGGTGGGGGGATGAAAGTTGAACAGGAAGACTAAGACTGGGAACACAGTAACCAATACAGCGTGGCCACCTGTGGCAGACGCGTTTGCAGTGATGACTCCCTTGCCCAGAATGCTGAAGGCCTCACAAAGGCCTTTGCAGACAGGCGATACCCCCCCACCCCCCACCCTGGAATGACTGAACCATGTCCTTCGTCAGGGCTTTATCTATCATCATGCCCTGAAATGAGGGACATCCTACCCAAAATACTTCCATTCCTTCCCAGAGTGGTGTTTCGCCACTCACCCAACCTCCATAACATCCTAGTCCATCCCTATGCCACTTACACCCCCAGTCCCCTACCACATGGATCATACTTTGTGGAAGACCCAGTGCAAGACCTGCCCTATCCATCCACCCAGCACCTCCTACTCCAGTCCCGTCACTGGCTTATCCTACCTGACCAGTGGCCAGACCACCTGTGAAAGCAGCCATGTTTATATACCAGCTCTACTGCAACCACTTCACAGCATTTTACATTGCTATGATAACCAGCCAGCTGTCATCCAGAATGAATGGCAACGTCAAACTGGGCCAAAAACTAGGTGGCACAACATACAGCAAAGCACAAGAGAGATTTCGATGGCTGCTTAACTGATGCCATCTGGATCCTTACCCTTAACCCCCCCCCTCCACACACACACACACACACACACACACACACACACACACACACACCACTGCGCCCCAGACAGAGAGTGAGTGTGTACACTTTCCCATTACCCCTACCCAATATGTGTCAGCTAGTTGTGTGCTGCCATTTCACGCCCTAATCTGTAAAATTGTGTGCTCAACCGTCTGCAACCTGCCCGCTCTACCTGCACCCCCAGCTTGCCCACGGTCAGCTCCCCACTCTCCCACGAGCCACTAGATGCTTCCTCCCAGTCCCTTCCCTGCCTACTGCCTCTCTCCATCTCCCGTCCCACCTCAACTCACCCCATCCCACGTATGTTTGTCCTGCTGCTTGATAAAGGAATTACATTCTGAAAGCTAGCAAAGCAAAGCTCTGTATTTCTTGTTTTTGTATCTGTCGACAACGTAGCGTTTCTGCCTTTCTTTGTGTCATCTCTCCATTCCGAAATAATTAGTTAATAATATAGAATAACCTAGAGAGCTGCATCAAACTAGTCTTTGGACTGAAAGCAGCAGCGTGATGTGTGACCTCACATGCACGCTCATCTGTGGTAAGAAGACCAGGGTGTGTACAGCCCAAGACAACCGGGAAAAACCCGGGAATTTTTCATTGTTTTAGTTTTCAGTTACATTTTTGTAATTTGGACTGGTAAGAATTGATACTGTAACAAGGAATTTTACTTTAGCCCGCTACTGCAAAATAATACTGCAGCAATAAAACATAAATGAGGGACAGAAAACCAAAATAAACTTTGGTTGCAAAGGAAATGCGCCATTTCCAACAACAAAACGGAGTGCACACACAAGCGTCTGCCAACTTGCAACAAGCAGCCAGACGCTAGCCGGAAAACTTCTTCCGGTGAGCCCAAGCTGACAGATTCGTGCATGCTCAAAAGTAGTGTAAGTTGCAGTGGCGAGGGCGGTAGTTTCAACATGACCCGTGTTTTGCTGTTGCTTGATGTCAGGTTGGGTCTTACTTGTTTATGAATCTGCACATACGGATGTGCACTTTCAGCCGAATTATGCATTTTAGTCTGGTTTATGAAATTCCAATGCTCTTGGAGTACCCTCTGACGTTCTTTTTCGTTTATGACATAATGTAACATCTCTTAATGCTAACATGTGGGCTTCTTACGTCATCATAGCTGTGCACGCACAGTAACCATTTTCTGAGGCTCTCTGACAACTGCTGAAACAAATTCTAACAGGTCGCAGGAAAATATTGCGAATGGTGGTTGAAAAGGGGGGGAGGGGAAGGCGGGGCATTCATTTTCTAAAGTGCTGGGAAGTTCTATGCTGGTGTATAAAACCTTACTCATTCAAAGGATTGACAAGGTTTATGGTTCCAAGAGAAAGTTTTCACTTAACACGGAAAAAGTGTATTTTTACCTGGGAAAAAGTGTATTTTTAACCGGGACATTCGGGAATTTTTCTTCCTTGTCCACGTATAAACCCTGAAGACACAAACATGGTTCATGATTTTGATGAACCACTCTCACAAGTTACAGCAGCTCTGTGTTGTATTTGTAGGTCATTAATCAATAACTTAAGCTATTATTTGAGAAGAGTCATTTACCTATGACCTGTATATTACAGCTATGTATATATGCTGAGATTTACTGATTGAGAATATTTATATAGGTCTCTCATTACTTGTGATGTGTTTCACTATGCTGTAGGTTATCTGAGGCTGTTGGTTCTGGAAGAAACACTGATATATTTGAAATCTGCATCACGTCTTGTCTACATGTTTCTGTATAGTTGTAAAATATTTTTCAGTTGCAAATCAAGTGCAAATTTTATTTCAGCTTGTGATATTGCCAGCAAAGCCAAATGTTGTGACAATTCTGGAATCTTACGTCAGAGAATATGCCATTAATCAGATCTGTGGTACTCCAGATAACTTACGCCGAAAGTACAGGCGGCGTCACAATCACCAGAATGGACCACTTGATATAGAACGAATAAACAGAAGGTATGATTTTGTCCATATTATACACTCCTGTTATATTCTATTGTATGTAAATGAAATGCGCAGTTCTAAGTGTCTTCCCAGTGAGACCAGTGGAATGTAATTATTACAGTATAGTGTTAAACACGAGAAATAAATGTGTAAAAGTGTGCCCACAAGAATTGGAAAATTTTAATGAACAGAACAACAGTTGTGGAGAGCGCCCTTGATGAACTCATGTGGAACAGATTTCCTTTAGTAAGATTTATATGTAGAGAGATCATAGAAATGGCTATCTTTTTGCCAGGTAGTCATTGTTGCTAGACAGCTTCTTTGAATTTTGAAATAGAAAAGTGTTGCAGTCTGTGAGCAGTTTTTGTCACTTCAGGTGGTGTCTCAATGAAAACTTTTCAGTGTACGCACCTCCACTATGTTGCCTTTTGTAATCAACAGTGGACAGTGATAACTTTTCTCTACAACACTGGACTGTGATGATAGTTCTATTCAGGGATAAATTTTATTCATTCTGCATCAACACTTTGTAGCATGGCAACATGGAACAACCCTCTCTACCCCACCAATGAAAGCAGTTTCCACTCCCACTATGCTTAAAGTAGACTAAAACAATCTCCCTCTTTGCTAATGTTGCTTTATTTTTCTGGGCATGTGTGCTACCTGCAGACGTCAGCTTCTCTTGTATGAAATATTGTTTACCAATTGAAGAAATTTTCAGTAGGGCGATTTCATCTCAATTCATACAGGTAAAGAGTGAATGTGTCTCATCACTATTTCAAACTTTGCTGAAAAAAAAAATTATGTTGAAGTTCCGCATGACACCTCTCTAAAACTACCAATATTGGGATTTTGTGGTTTGCTAAAACTCTACAGACCTCTCCAAATGAGAGCATTTGTGAAAATGTTGTAATGAAAAGGAAAATTGAAAATTTGTAATAAAGAAACCAAACTGATAAAGGCCAGAATTTATTTCCAATAAATACTTTGTTCCCAATACTAAGATACATGATTAATATACGGGGTGAGGCAGCTAAGTCATAACACCCATTGTATCTCCCCGCCTGTAATAGATAGGAAGATGCAGGGACAGGGGCTACTTGAATAAATCACATTTCATGTTTGTGCTATTTTTTATTAAGAGATATGAGGCCATCTTTGGTTTTTTCAATAAAACCGTATGTAAAATTTTAGCGTAACATGATGGGCTTAAAAAGATGGTTTCAAATATGTGTATATCACAATATTTAGGCGAATAGTTTTTGAGACACAGATATGGTCTTGTATTGTGTTCATCCTTCGAAGTGATATTGTCCAATGCGACCTTTCCTGTCTACCACTGAGGAACTTATAAGGGAAGGCATTGTTTTCCTGCTTCTTGATAACGCCGCCAGGTGACGCACGAGGTAGCTGGAGAGAAGGGTACAAATGTGCTGCTGGGGTAATGATATATCGCATCTCCTTCACAATTTCTTGGAGCCGACATGTACACAAACGAAGAAAAGTTAAATATACTTCTAGTGTATGGTGAAAGCAGGAGAAATGCTGTTAGAGCAGGTCTTCTCAACCTTTTCAGCTGGCGGACCCCTTCTTCAGTCGAAAATCCATGGCGGACCTCTAGTCAGGCAAGAGCACAGTAACTTAAAATTTCAGAGTGAAACCCATGGGAACTGAAAGTTTCTTAATGGATGTGCCATGTTCCCAATGACACCCCCCCCCCCCCCCCAAAGTACCAATAGTCTCTGGTTTAGAGATGAATGAAAACAACTTGAAATTAACGACCCAATTTGAATTCCCACTGTACCCAGACACTTACTAGTGGATTTACTCCCTTTGTTCAACACACTATAGCCTGATTAAAATTACTTGGTAATTGAAATTTCACACGATGGAGCTGTCTTCCTCCAAGAGCAATCAACGTCACGTCCAAACTGTTCGTTGTTGACAAGCTGCTACTTATGGTCTGTTTACTTCCACTATTTGTCTACTGTTGTGTAAGGAGCATGCATATTTCATAACAGTCGTGTGTGTGTGTGTGTGTGTGTGTGTGTGTGTGTGTGTGTGTGTGTGTGTGTGTGTGTGTGTGTGTGTGTGTTTGGGGGGGGGGGGGGGGTTCGTGAAATCCGAAGAAAAATGTTCAAATGTATGTAAAGTTTTCCTTTGGTTATCCTCCCTCCTCATTCATTTCAACTGGAAACTTCCCTTGTTGTGAAGGCGATGGAGAAACTGCACCCTTCTTCGATGATCCCGACTTCAGCCACTGATCCATGTTAGAAGTAATAAACTGGTCAAAAATCGACTTATGAAATAGGTAGTGCACTGACAAAGCAAGTTCAACATTTAATGATGCCTGGAGCCGCATACGTGCCAGCGAGCGCTGGGATTGGTCAAAAAAGCTGGCTCTGTGCATGCGTAAAAGGTTTCAACGCATCTAGCGCCGTGAGCCGGGGCACAAACGATCCCTGTATTGTTGCTAAACAGTTGATCAGAGAAGCCACATTCTCCGGCACTAAACTGCGTATACGTTCTCACTTAGGAACCGCAAAGGCTGCTTGGGGATACAACTTGAAGTAAAAGTACACATGTTTCTCACACGAAAAAAAATAGTGATGAATTTGATTTTCACATTTGTATTCAATAATTTTACTCATTATTTTACATGATTTGGTGAAAGGTGGGTGCGGACCCCCTAGAAAGAGCCAGCGGACCCCTAAGGGGTCTGCGGACCACAGGTTGGGAAGCCCTGTGTTAGGGCATTAAAGCGATATAGAGAGCTGTATCCTGATCCTGATCATGAGCATCCTATGTGTCAGCTTCTTGCACGTATTTGCAAGAAACTACTTGAATAGGGATCATGGAACGCCATACAGATAACAGGACAGAAAATTGCAACTGGAGAGATACATGAAGAGGGCGTTCTAGCGTTGGCGCGTAATGACCCTACTGTTTCGTCGTGACCTATTGGCTCGGAATGTGGTATAAGTCAGACAAGTGTTCTACGCATTTTGCACCGGCATAGATTTCACTCGTTTCACCTCTCATTACATCAGGCCTTCTCTGGTGTGGAATTCGAACGGCGCCAAGAATTTTGCCAGTTTGCTCTGCAGTGCCTAAAAGATGATCCAATATTTTTTTCAACGGATGATTTTTACTGATGAAGCAACTTTCACCAACCACGGTAATGTGAATTTGCATACTATGAATAGAGAATCCTCATTGGCTTCGACAGGTATAGCATCAGCAACAGTGGAGTGTTAACATGTGGTGCGGCATCGTCAGAAATGTCATTGTGGGTCCATACGTCAGTCTGGGAATACTAAATGGCAATAATTATGCACAGTTCCTGCGAAACGTTCTGCCCATTTTGCTGGAAGAGGTACCACTTACTACAAATCGGTGCATGTGGTTCCAACGTGACGGCTGTCCTGCTCACTCTTCCGATGTGGCTACAGAGCTGTTACATGAAAAGTTCCGAGATTGTCGGATAGGACGACATGCTGAAGTGAAGTGGCCAGCCTGGTCTCCTGATTTGACCCCTCCTGATTATTTTATATATACACGCTCGCAGCCATTCACAAATCATTCGAACGGCGACTACAAATGTGCATTGCAGCAGAGGGGAAGCATGTTTAGCCCATGCTACAGTAAAGTTTTGTATCATGTACAGTATGTATTTCACATCTTTGTGTGTATTTGCTTCATATTGTGATCAATAGTAAATATTTTCAAATAAAAAAAATACATACGAAATAATTGTGACCAATAAGGGCCGCTCTATTTACATTTGTTTTTCTGTTACTTAGAATGTATTAACATCTTGTAGTATTTTAATACTGTATGTTGTATACTATTTTGGTGTCACAGTTGTCAAATGACTGAATAATATTTGCGTGACATCATCAGTTAAGTATTGTACAAAATATTGCAGTATGTATTACTGTTGTCGGGTAAATGGACATGTTTGTGTAAGGACGGACTCGTGGCGTTTACCATGTACTCTACACAGCAGGAAAGGTCGCATTGGATGCTGCCGCTTCTAAGGATGAACACAATACGAGAACATATGTCTCTCAAAAACTATTCGCCTAAATATTATGATGAACACACATTTGAAACAGTCTCTCTTTTTAAGCCCACCATGTTGCGCAAAAATTTAACATAGGGTTAAAAAAAACTTATCTCTGCAGTAAAAAATAGTACAAACATGAAATGTGATTTATTCAAGTAGCCCCTGTCCCTGCAATTCACTGTCCAAAGGGCATCATTGTATCTATTACGGTTGGGGAGATACAAGGGGTGCTATCTCACCCTGTATACACACTTCTGAGGTTTTTTTTTCTTTTTTTTTTTTTTTTTTTTTTTTTTTTTTTTTTTTTTTTTTTTTTTTTTTTTTTAAATAAACTATGAAAACTTGTAACTATTTTAAATTTCAAATTTAAGTTTTGAAAATATGAATAGAATGTTAACTGTCTTTCAAAATGATAAAGTTGAAGGACTGCTAACTGTCAGCTATGATACAAATGCATGAAATTCTTGAACTGTCAAAATATTGGTACATAAAGATAAAAGAATCTGAAACTTTTTGGTTCCTTACAAATTATTTTCTCCAAAACCCTCATCCAAAATTTTCTAAACATTTAATAGTATGTTAATTGGTCATAGTACTTGGGGACTGTACAATCAGAGTGGGCAATACTTGTCTGTACAAAATGTGAGAAATTTTTTACGTAGACGTAGCTCTACTCTTGAGGTCAGAAAATCGTGGACACTTAAAATATTTTAAATTGATCTCTGATTTTTAAGTAAATGTCATGCTAAACTCGTATTTTTGAATCAAAATAATTACTTAGAGCATTATAAGGGAGTGGGAAAACAATTTATAATGTTGTTCAAAAGCATTTTACAACAAAAATGAGATATATAATATTTATTTTTTATGATATTATTCACATATTATTACGGTCTTCTGTCACGATTGTACTACTTCCTGACTTTCCGTGAATTAGTTGCCTACAATGTAACGATCAACACCGCACATTTGAAGGGAGTTTTTTTTTGCATCTACTTCTTATTGAACTTGTATAACCAAGCTGAATTTGCACACGGACAAGGATGATCCAAGAAGAGCAGTTCTTGGGAAATGGGAACTGCAGACTGATCTTCTGATGATGGCCATTTGAAAGCATTAGCAGGAACTTGGGGCATCATAAAGGAGACAGTTATATCTTGCAGCTCATGAGACACATTATCTGTCCCATCCACCACTGTTTGTCATACACGCAAGAAATCAAGTGGCTCAGTACAAAGTCGTTCAATGTGTGCTGTGGTCTCTGCGTTTCATACACAGTAACAGGCTGCATTTTGTGGAAAACCGTTCTTGCAATGTGTATGCCACTCCAGGATGCAACCCAATAGTGACTTGATTCCTACCATAGGCTTCATAGCAGAACACTCTCCTCGTTTTTTTAAATGGAATTCCCTTAAGGTACTTTAATTCAGAATTAAAGTGTTTAATGTCCATTACTAATGTTGATATGGTGTGCACAAATCCAGTAGCATCTCTTGTAACATCAACAACTTCATGCTGGATGTTAAATCTTGTTGCAAAATGTTTACGGAGATGTCCTACCCCATCACATGCCCCTTTTCCAGGACCTGTTGGTGAAAATACCTTCTTTGTGTCGTAATTCCTGTACTACAGTGTTGACCACGCAAAGCTGAAAGCAGTTTCTAAAATGAGACGCTGCACCATCTGTCACATACATACGTTTAGGAAATGCATGGCCTCTAGATGCTATGTCATCAATCATTATGTTGACAGCATAGCACGCATGTGCACTGTCGTGAATGAGATCATCACTGACATCAGCAAAACAGTGTGATGTTCCAAGGAAGTGAGCTACACATGTAAATGTTGATACTTGCGATGTGTGCCAGTGGTAACTTTGAATTTGATTGTAGAAAGCAACAGACCAGTTCTCAGCAAATTTGAAATGGAACTAATGTGTCAGTATTATGTGATGTGACCGACTTTACTTCTGCTGTGGCCTGTCTTTGAATCCCCGCGATATGATGGTGAGCTATTGCTTTTATGACACAATGCCGAACTTCTATTGCTCTACTGTCTTCTTCACCAACTCTCCTCCCTCCCACAATGTGTAAGTTACGTCACTGTCAGTATCCTGAAGATGTTAGGCTTAAACAGTCACCCCTTCAGCACCAGGACACATTGCACACGCCTGCAACCAACATTTATCGTGCAGCTCTTGACACGTATACACAAAAGCACCAGGTCCATCTCTGTGTACTTTTTTTCTGTGACGCTGCCGAAACAAACAAGTTTCAAATTAGTCCAGTAAATACATGTGCTTACTTCCTCCACTGGTTGGCATTTTACCCATTTTGGTCATAAGGAGTAGAATTTTGGGACCAATTTTTAAACTCGGGTTCTCCTTTTTCATTAGGAGATATGCTTTTCTTATTGATCTTGTCATATATCTTTTACCTTTTTCATCATTTTCACTAACAGAGATTACATCAGCCTAGTTAGGACTTTGCCTGCTGCAATGTTTGCCATCACATAGGTAATATTCCATAGCAATAGTAAACGTATCATCTTGCAATAGATGCCCACAGTAAGGATCTGGGCACGTCCAAATACTTTGCTCATTCTTTATTTTACGAGATTTTGAAATCAAACAATTTGAGGAAGTGGGTTTGTATTTCTGTATCTGCTGCTTAGAGTAGCTACCTGGTATCAGTGTCAGTAACTGTAACTTCTCAGTATAAGTGGGTGCTGAGATAGCCGTATTCAGATTTTGAAACGACGCGTTACATGTTGTGGATGTGTTGCTACCATCAGGTTCTGCACAAAGTGCATCTACATTATCCACTTCACAAAGTTTTGAAGATGTTGCTTGTGCAAAACTTGTTTCAATTTCTTCCACTTTCCTTTTTGCATACTGTTTTCTTCTTGTGCTTTTTACCTTTCCTGGATGTTTAAAAGGGGGATATAGTAGGGGCTACAGCAGAAATGGTAACATTCAACGCATCAACAAATTTACACCCAGGGATATAAACACCTCACTTTCTTCTGTGTTTTCACATTCCGGTGATGGTGATTGTTCAGGTGGTTTGTCACTAAATTTCTCCTTGCAGTGAGTGTAGCAATTTGTGCGCAGTGGGTGTGATGTTAATGCTGTTACTTGGGGACCAGGATATTTCTCTGAGATACCTCTGACAGATTTCAAACAACTGTGTTTTTCACTTTTCTTCAAAGTCACATATATTTTGTCTCTTTTTCATGGTCCACACACCTCACTCTTCCACAGCTGTATTTCCTCACTGACATTGTATCTAACAAACAGTTCAAACTGAACACACAACTCGATGTAGAATGGTTTATGTGCAAGTTCTCGCTTGTTTGTTATAAACTGAAGAGTGCTGGAAACAGTGTTGCCAACATGCATATTTTACGCGAGAAATTCAGTGATGATGCGAAAAAACTTCAAATTTTCATCTTAAATTTTATAAGTTAAAGGAAGCACGTAAGTGTGTGGTTGTAAATTAAATTTCAACACGCTAAGACGGAGCGTTCATGCGAAACATCTGCCAGGTCTCCAGTACTTTTGGTTTAGTAGTTACGCTTGTTTGTTCTCTGCTGTTTTAAGAGTTACTTACAAAATATATATTTTTCAAAGGGCTGTACCATTTACAAAAAGTAAGATGAAACGAAAATGCTTTATGGTGTACAGGTGTAATGTATATTTTTTTTCCAGAGGAATTCGTGACCCCAAGTTGATGTGACCTGTAAGCTTTGAGATGAAATCGTCCAGTAATTAAATGTGTTTTGCCCTCTTTCTTGCAGTATAAATATATGCAAAGAAGTTGCAGATGGTGTAAGAATTTATTTTGACTTCACTCTGAGTGGCCTGTTATTGTACAATGAAGAAAAAGACCAATATGAACAAACTCGGAATATGAATATTAAAAGGGAGACCGATCTGGGGTAAGTTGTGTTTGGTGTTCAAAGCATAGTAAAGTATTAAACAGCTGCTTCAGTGATCTGATAATGTCCTTAAATGTTAAAAACTGGAATTTGCTAACAATGGTTTTTGCATGCTGTAAAAAGTAACTATTACTAACTTTGATTTGAGGGAAAATTGAGGGCAGAAAGATCACTGCTAATAGTAGTGACTCTGTGATACATGTTACTCTGTGATTGTGGGCTCCAACATGCTGACTACATTTGCCTGCAAATCAATTGCTAGAATGCAGTGGATGCTCATAGTTTACTTTTCATGCTGAAACGGTTGCACTGAAACAATTCAAATCTTCCAGAATGTAAAAAAGGAAAACAAAGCAGGTACATTACAGCATTAAATGAAGTTTCTCTCTGTTCCAATTCGCGGGATAATTGTCTACTTAATTGCTGTGTAGTTGGTTCCTCAGACCGTCTGTACAGACTATCGAAGAGAGATTTATTGTTGAGGTAACATTTTTCTCTTTCTTTTTGTGTGTCAACTATTTCTGTCATCACAATTCTACAAAACAAGGGAAGTTAAATTGTGATCACCATGTGAAGAGATTTGTAGGCAATGGAAACAATCCATCCTTGAAGGGTGGTGGGGGATTTCGTCTTAATTCTCAGGGGTGTCTGACTTCTAAAGTACCAGAGGTTTACAAAAATATTCCATGGAGATACGTTATTTATTCATTGATGTTGATCAGTCAAGCTGTTGGTAACTGTGTGTAATGGTTACTTCAGTAGGTGACATCAGTTGCAAAATATCCCTCCTCAGGCCTGTGAACAGTTGTGGATTTAATTAAGAATGTGATGGTATGCACTGATACAGAGTCCTGAAACAGTCATTCTTCATTCTCTTGATTCTGTCTGCATGTGTTCAGGTTTCTGTTCACACTTAATCAAATAATCACTTGAAAAAGGAATTTCATACAGACTTCATAATTTGTTGTCTACATCAAAACGTGCATTATGCTTGCATAGTTGTGGTGTGAGTATTGTTAATGCACTGTGTGTCAAAGACAGCAAGGGTGCAGTTTTAATAAGCAGCAGTGTAAAGGCTCAATGTGTTTCCAGCATGAGATTTCACTCTGCAGTGGAGTGTGCACTTACGTGAAACTTCCTGGCAGATTAAAACTGTGTGCCGGACCAAGAGTCTAACTCGGGACCTATGCCTTTCTGTGAGGACAAGTTGTGAGTCATGCTTAAGTAGCTCAGTCAGTGAGCACATGCCTGCGATAGGCAAAGGTCCCGACCTGAAGTCTCGGTCTGGCACACAGTTTTACTCTGGGAGGAAGTTTCAGATCAATGTGTTGTCCTGTTTTTCGTTTTAGCGCTTAGGATATAAAATTGTTGGTTTAAGCTTTCTGTTCTGCTCTCACAGCAAGCATTTATTTTAATTTGAAATGGCTTTTTGAATTTAATCCAAAGAAAATAGGTGGATGCAGAACACCTTCCATTTAGTCTTTTAGCATTTTGTTATATGGAACACTAACTTAATGTACTCTGGGTGGGTTAACATTTTTTGTGTTGGATGAATGTTAAGTGATCACAGATAACATTTGAATGTTGGTAGGAGTGCTACAGGTCATAGTGTTTCTTGCAAATCAACCCTCTGCATTTTCATATTGTCTGCGTAGCAGTAGTTAATTTATTGTCAGTTAATGTGTAGTTGTCAGTTCTGCTTGTCTTTGTATGCAGCATCATCCCTGATGATGATAAAATTGTGTGTGTGCATGTAGTTTTTTCCAATACTTACAGTTGTGTGCATACTTAGTAATTACCATGGTCAGAACTGTAAGTACAGTGGATGTACCTTTGGTGAGACTTTGCATGGTTTTACTTTGGAATGAAAATATACTAGTAACTATTGCCAAAACTGTCACCACTCAGTGGATTTTGAATTCTGTCTACCGATAGGTATGAAAATAAGATTATTGAGTTTCTATATTATTCAAGCTGAAGCTTGCCAGATATTGCAATTTGTCGACAACTGTCAAAGAAATTTAGCCATGAAGGTGAAGACTTCAGCAACACACTATACTCGACCAGCTGAATATTTCATTACTGTTGCTGAGGCAAGAATAGATCATTTAAATGCACCAACAAGAGATTATTGACTTCCAGTAACATGAATGGGCCACTTATCAGAACAAGCAGCCAGTTTATTTGCGAAATAAGCTCTTCCAAGTTCTATTAGATATCCTGACCCCCATTAGTTGCGTACTTGGAAAAAACCACATTCTCAGAAATTTGTTACATAAAAATCTTGTTTGCCATTTCCTATGAAATGTTATACAGCATGTGCAATTTCCTTATACAATATGTATGCTTCTTCATCCTGAAATTTTAAATTTTGAAATTCAGATTCAGACAGCTGAAATGGTCTTTGTTTGATTTAAAAAGAAAAGGAAGCTTTGCACTACTGTCATTGAACACTCTGTTTTCACCTTGACATGTACTATCAAAATGGTGATAATCAGACATTTCGTTTAGGTGCCAATTTGTGGGTAGGAGGAGGTTATGTAGCAAAAAATATTAGAATGTTAAACCAAAAAGTGAAGTTTATTTTCCTAAAACGAACAATGTTGGAGAGATTGGCTTTCAAACTATTACATTGAATGATTGTTGTGATAGAGCTGATATTTAGTGTAGATTGGAAACAATGAAGTGTGTCTGAATAATTATGTTTCCATGTTATTGAACTGGCACTTTAATGTTATATGTATGAATCTGTTGCATGTGCACAAAATCTGTCCTCCTAAGTGGCATGTGTAATTTTCTGATGCAGTATATGGCTCTTAACTTTGTAATTGTTTCTCATCTGTAGAATTTGAATTCTTGAATTCCATTACTATTGCGTAATCAAAACAGCTTCAATGAAATTTGTAGCTTTCACACCATCAGCATACATTTAAGTCATACCTGGTACAATATGTGGTTTGTAGATGGAGTTTTCTGTTAATTGTATAGCCCAGTTTTCCATTTAAAGAAACATTTGAAGTTTGTAGCTCTGCCTCTTTTTCCTCTCTCTAGCAGAAGTTATTTATTGTATTTTCGCAAAAGATAAAAGCTTTGCTCCTAAATACTAATAACCATAACTTAACATAATTATTTTGCAGAACTAAGTGAATAAAGAAACAGATGATAGATTTAAAGTTAGTTGAGAAACTGAATAATAAAAATAATATTCTTCCAGAATGGGATAGTTATGGATCAGGCAGGGAATGCCTGTTCATAGCCCAAGTTCTGTGTGCATGATGTGTTTGATCTTAACTCTTGGAAGGGGGCATCAGTCACTTAAGGGTGAATTCTTCTGCAATGGAGAGAAAAACGATAGCAGTGATGCATAATTTATTAGAAAACTTTAGCCCTTCTGCATAAAAATTCTTGTATCAAAATTTGAACAAATTGTAATATCTTACACAGTTGTGTATTTATTAGGATATATGCTGCAGTTGATAAAGATGGAGAGAATGCCAAGTTCCGTCAGAGTAATGTCAGTCATTTGAGTGAACCAAGCACCAGCCATTTGGATGAAGTTTCATATGATAACAAATGTGGTTAGTATGTACTTCAGAATAATCACTTTCCCATCATGTGTATGATCAGGATGTGTATACTAGTGTCATCGGAAATAAATAATTATGTTATAAGAAGTTAATAGCTCCAGATTTCATTGGAATGGTATTTCATCAGTACAGAAAAATAAGTTCTGCTCCTTATAGTTCAGTACTAATGTATCCATGAAAACATTCCATCTGCTGTTGGGTTAAACTTCAGCTCCTCATGTTTTCAATGATGGAAAGAATTAATGTGCGCACAAAAATCTATTTCATAAGTGCAGACTTCTGATTATCAAGGTGATGCCATTTCAGCTTTAAACTTACTATTGTCAGGTGTCTTTCTCACGTTTCAGCAGAATCACTTGATTTTGCACTTACCAGAATTTTGTATCAATGATGTGGAGTAACCGTTGAAGCAGGATATTTTTTCAGTAAAATTAAAACAATAGGCTATTTTTCTGTGTTAAACATATGGTTTATTCTGGTTGATTGTAACATCTAAATAGCATTTATTGTTAATATTCTCACAAAATGTTATTTTTATGTAATTGAAGCTGAAAAATCTTTAAATATCAAGATCTGGTCACATTATCGAAAACCCTCTGTTACTGGCTGATGCTCTGGTGATGTCACAGGCTATGAATAAGACGAAGCTATACTTGGGTTATAGTAGCATTAGCTGAAGTTAGGGGGTTTTAACATACTTTTACTGCAAGCAGTTTATCTGTTTAGTGGTGGAAAATGCCGTTATAACTTTAAAGTAACAATAGAAATGAATTTTGTGAGCACTGATAGTGGAAACCTTGCCAAAGTTGATGTGTTTGTGCTCCACCCATTTAGAGCGGTGATATGTGCAACAATGGACCTTCACCTGCTTCCTACAACATTATTAAACTTGCTCAAAACTAAGGAATTGTAGAAGTTCTGCAAAAGGATCCATATATTATAACTAGATTGTTAAGTATAAGTCATGAGTTATGACCCAAAGCACAGCAGAATTATTCTTGGCAATATTTAGTGCTGATTTCCTGTATAGAAGATACTCAGATGAGTACTGCACATGTCACACATTGCATAGCACAACACATAGCATGTTTGACTCCAGTGTAAGAGGTCATATGTTCGAAACCTGGGAGGATCATATATTTCTAAAAGTTTATACACAATACAAAAATAACATTAGCAAGAACTGGTTGTAGCAGCTGTTTAGGTCGTAGGCCGTATTATATATGGCTTTGCATTAGTCTGTCTGAGAAATGGGCAATAGAGGATAAATGCATTTACTTTATAAGAAAACAGTTCACTTCTTTGGAAAGCATTGCTGGTAGAGTGACGATATCACTATATGTCCACAGTACAACAAGGTAGACTACGAGGTCGAGGTGACACAGACGTAACGGCTCTGATGTTTGTGAGTGTAAACTAATGTTAGCATCTGAAAAAGACTTACTTCATCTTTATGTAAGATAATGAAACTGCAATGAAACTGCAATGAAACTGCTGAAGTTTAAACAGTAAGGATCATAGCTAGACAGTATGAAGATGCAAACGTTGTTTCTAATAAAGTAAAAAGTGTGTGGTCACCTTGACTAAAAAATATCTTTTTGAACTTGACTTGAGTGAACAGCTGTTGAAAATGTGAGCACATGTAAATAGCAAGGAGAACACAATAATATTCTGTTGTGTGTGGTGAAGTTTAATTGTGATTTGGTTTTCATATGAAGGGACATTTTACAAATAAGTTAAAATGTTCTTTCGTGTTACATTCAAACCAGTGAGTGATCTATGGACATTGTCTTATAAAATTCGATGGTTTACTTCTCTTAACAACTGAGCTACCGAATGACTGCAGTGTCATTAGTTAAAACGTCAATTTTCACTAAGTTTAATTTCCTTGAATGATGCTATTCTTTGTTGTAACAGTGGGAGAGCATATCTTGGAGATAAGTCAACGTTAACTTCACAGCGCAAGACATTTTTAATTAAGTTAGTGAACTTCTGTGTCAACATGGTGGCAATTTGCCAGTACAGTGCAACCACATTTTATGCATCTTCTCATTCTATGGAACAATCGAAAACAACTTTTCAGGGATTCTTGTAGATGTATTTTTACAGTATGGTACTGAACACCATTTGTAACGTAAATTCCAAAACAAGACATCACTGTTAATTACCATTATGACATTAGGAGCAGTGATCTAGCCAGTGACGTCCCAGGCATCACATGATTCGAATGGAGTGTTTTAGTGGGTGTGTTAATTATTTTAATTTCATTTCCGTTTTTATAAAAGATAGTGAAATGCAAGAGGAAAAAACGGCATGTTGAGAGCATAAAATGACATAATCAGTCACGTAAGACAATTTTCAGAAAAGTCAAATTCTGTATTACACCATAAAGAAATTCTTTATCTGTAAGTTAAGGAATTGGGGATAAAATTATAACATACATATTTCAAACAGCTGTTCATTTGATAATACAGCTGACATACAGTAAAAATTACTATACAAAATCCCAATGTAAGAAAGTTTTGGGGGTGCAAGACCAAATGGATGCAGACTGGAATTGAGCTGTAAACTGTAGAAGAATGGTAACAGGACAGAGATACGTGTAACAGTTAAGTGTACTGTGTAGGGTAGTGAATTCACTGTCTCAAACAATGGAAACTCCAGTATGGAATATCAGCAATATTAGGTATAGGATAGATTGCTACTCATCATAAAGATGACCCCTTAAGCTGCAGATGGACACAATAAAAAATCTTAACACATGCAGCTATCAGCCGAAGCCTTCCTCATCAACGAAAACATACACACATTCACACAAGCAAACACACCTCAGACACACTTGGCCACCACGAGAGAGAGAGAGAGAGAGAGAGAGAGAGAGAGAGAGAGAGAGGGGGGGGGGGGGCTATAGGTGTGCTTGCTTATGGGAATGCACGTATGTTTTCTATGCTGAGGAAGGCTGTGTCCAATACCTACATCATGTGTAACAGTCTTATCATTGTGCTTGTCTGCAACTCAGTAGGTCATCTTTATGGTGAGTAGCGATTTATACTATTCCTGATATTGTTGAATTCGTTATATGTTACCCACCTCAGAGTAGTGGCTTACATAGACTGCAGCACTTAGCAGCATTATGCTTGGTTACCGTGAGTACAAGTGCAGGTTTTTAGCAGCATAAAAGTTTTCAAACTGTGTTGCTCTGTTCACCAGTTGAAATTTATCATATTTTTTATTTCACAGACAGCAACCATAGTACACAGAGACAGTGCACCCTCAAAAGATTGATTTTTCCCCCATTTTTGAAAGGAAATTTCCAAGGAAATCAGTGGTGAGCTAGGTGGCTTGTTTGGATACAATGGTCACTCAAATACTATTTGAACTGGTGATTATTTAGTGGATGGACGTCACAAAATTGATGATAGTGATAACCATATCCATGACATTTTTATTTTAATTTACTTAGCACATAAACTGTGTTGCTGGATAATGCAGTGAATAATTGTTAAATTGGCTTTCTCAGTATTCAATAAAATCTTTTCATGAAATGACCATTGCAGGTGCTCCATCAGAACAAACTCCAGCAAGTTGTCTCCATTGCCGATCAAACATTTCGATGATTTCTTTCACTTCTTTGAAAATATCTTCACCAATAGTAGTTCCTTTTAGTTGTGAGGCTAATAATTCTTCCATTATGTTAGCTTCACATCTGCACCCTGAACAAAAATTGCTAATTGAGTTGTCTCACAAATGTCACATAGTGCAAAGTCATCACAAACTTTTTGCAATGTCATTTGCCATCATAACAATTCTGTGAAGGAATTTTCGTCTCAATAAACTTACTTGTTGGATTTTCTTTTTATTTATTTATTGGTACATTGTGTGTCTAGAATGTCAAAGGGGCCTTCAGTATAAAACGAGCTTTAACTAAACTGTCCCACTGTGTCCAAATCTGGGAAACATTTGTTGTTGCTTTCCAAATTGGAAATTAATATTTTGATATTGTCTTTCTGCAATTGTACTGTAAGCTGTTGTTGAACAGTGTGTTTCATAGAAAAGTGCCTCTTCACATTATATTGCTTCAAAACGGTTAGTGATTCATGAGACACAACAAGCAAACTGATTTATGTTTGTACATGTAAAGAAATAATGCTCTCTACATTTCCCTTGAAAGTGACAAGACTCAGTATTTACTTTTCTCTTGTTAATACTAGACATTTTGCGAATAAACTCAGCAAGAGTGCACAAAAGCACTTGTACAAAATTAACAAACTAGCACTTACTTTAATGCATGAACTGACAGCAGATAACTAGTTTGGTCACCAAATTATGGGCCCTGCTACCATTGTTCCAGTTGGCACATTTCACGAGTAGTCAGTTATTTTCTGTGCTTTGTTGCCTACTACCAACATTTAGTGATGTATCAATGTGTAGCACAGATGCAGGCAACAAGCTGTATGTTGTTAGCACTGATCCAGAGGTTAAAATGTCTCCAAGCACCCACTTCAATGTAGTGAGCTCTCCCCCCCCCCCCCCCCCCCCCAAACCTCCGCATGCACATGTCAACCCATCGACCATAACTTTGCACACAGACTGGAAATTGTTTCTCCTTGTTATAATCCCACATAGGTGAAATGGCACGATCATTGTTTCATGTCAGGATCTGCAAAATTGAGGCTACTTGAGCGTTAACAGAAATAATACAAAAATGGGGTACAATGCAAGTGTCCTCCCATCTCCCGGACTGAAACCAATCACAGCCCAAGTCTGCCCCCGTACTTGGTTGTTTTTTATGTGAGAACGGAATCATCTGTTGTCTCAAAGAATGACACAAATTGAAGTACTGAAGCCATTTCTGTCTTTGTGTAACCTGTTAAGAATCAGAACTGTTGTCTGAATCTCACTGTAGGTTGGTGTAAGTGGTGTAAGGGGCAGTCAACTGAAAATGAGACAAATGGAAAAAAGTGAACGGTTCAGTATTTCAAAATAATCACCATGACTGTTAATAATTTAACCCACTATGAAACAAGATGATCAATGTCTTCATGGAACTGTGATTGTACCCAGGCAATCACCTCTTTGTTCGAAGCAAATTGATGGCTACGAATGTCTTTCTTCAGGGCATCAAATATATGGAAATCGCAAGGAGAGAAATTGGGCCACTGGAGGATTTGCAAGGGCTTACCAGCAAAATTTGAGCAGCTTATTGTGGACGGACACTACCCTGAAACAGAATGATACTGTCCATCAACATTCTTGGGCATTTGGACTTGATTGTTTTCTTTTGATTTTTGCAAAGTGTCCACATGAAGCACATCATTCTCTTCAGAGTCCCAATCTCTCCCCATGTGACTTCCACGTTTTTGAAGCCATGAGGAAAGACGTATATGGCTGTTGATTCACTTTAGACAAAGAGGTGCACACCTAGCTACAATCATGGTCCTATAGGCAACAACAAATATTCTTGTATGAAGGCATAGATGGTTTTGTCTTACAGTTGGATAAATGTGTGAACAGTGATGGTGGTTACTTTTGAAATAATAAAAAGTTTACTTATTTTTCCTTCTATTTAATTTTAATTTCACTGCCGCTTACACTCCTATCACTCTTTGTGTGCAGTACTTCAGAGGATGCAAAATGATGGTGGATCACGGTTCCAGTATATAAACAGTTTGAAAGAGGTTGTAGCATTTTTCAATTAGTACAAGGGTGAGCCGGCCATTGTGAGGATGAGGAGGATGACGAAAATTATAAATTTGCCAGTTTGGGACAATGGCCAGATGTTAGTTTAGTTATGCCTATGTGATGTTTATATTTCTAGTTTCTTATATTACAAATCTCAGTGAATGAAGCAATCTTAATTGCAGTACTCACATTTAAGCACTTGATCAAAACAGTAGCTGTTATGATGCACATTTTAGCCAGATCTTACATCATAATTGTCAGAAGATGAGATCACACCTTGTCCTCATCACAGAAAACCCACATTCATCAGCAGAAATATTTTAACTGAGGAATATCACATGTTAATATAATACAACTAGTTCTAATCTAATATGAAAACACACACACACACACACACACACACACACACACACACACACACACTTTATCTTTAAATTTTCATTTTCAGAATTTATTCTCAGCACTAGTAATTGTGTACTTTTCCATAATTTCAGTAGGTGCCAACAGTTTGAAAAGACATTCACGGAGCCATTGTCATACAGACATAGAGGCAAAAGATTTCATAACCACAGGTAGCACATCTAAGGTGGACGACAAAGAGTCAGAGAAACCTCTTATGAGAAACCCTGACTGTAGTGCCAATAATGGCAGTTTTTTTGTTCTGGTTGTACCAAAGAAAGAACCATTGCCGGAAGAACATGATAAATTGCCCAGGTAACTTTCTCAGTTTATGGTAATCTGATGTAGAAAGTTTTTGTCTTCCAGTTGTAATTTCATTGGAATCTTGATGCATGATATTTATTGTTCTTTCATGCCTGAATTTGCGGTGAATTTATCAGATTACTTCAAGTTTTAGTAGTACTCAGTAGAAAAGACCTCTTGTAAAGATGTTATATCCTAACATTTAGAACAACTTGGACTCGAGACCTTATGTTCACACCGAGCGAGGTGGCGCAGTGGTTAGACACTGGACTCGCATTCGGGAGGACGACGGTTCAATCCCGCGTCCGGCCATCCTGATTTAGGTTTTCCGTGATTTCCCTAAATCACTCCAGGTAAATGCCGGGATGGTTCCTCTGAAAGGGCACGGCCGACTTCCTTCCCTAATCCGATGAGACCGATGACCTCGCTGTCTGGTCTGCTTCCCCAAAACAACCAACCAACCAACCGTATGTTCAAATCTTTCACTCCTTAGCCTCAACTTCACTATCTCACCAACCTTATGTTCAAATCTTTCACTCCTTAGCCTCAACTTCACTATCTCACCAACCACTTAACTAAAGCAAAATTCACTCTTAGTATTTACACTGTTACATTGAGATGTAGAAAAGTGTGGCATCTATGTGTGACCAAATTGGTTTCATTAACTACGAGGGCTATCCACAAAGTACAGTACGTTTTGAAATTAAAAATAAATAAAGTATTGGAATTTTTTTTTATTATAAACAGATGAAAGCCACACTTAAATACTACTTTTCTACATAGTTGCTATTTAAATTAAGGCACTTATCGTAGCGATGGACGAGCTTGGAAATTCCTTCGTCGTAAAATTTGGCCGCCTGCGCCTTCAACCACGTGGTTACCTCTTCTTGAAGCTGTGCGTCGTCATCAAAACGCTGCATAGCCAACCACTTCTTCATTGCTGGGAATAAGTGGAAGTCGCTCGCTGCCAGGTCGGGACTGTACGGCGGATGAGGAAACAACTCCCACTTAAAAGATTCGAGAACTTCACGAGTGGCATTTGCCGTGTGGGCCCGGGCGTTGTCGTGAATCAGCAAGATCTTTGAGCCCAACTTTCCCTGTTCCTGTTTTGTATTGCTCTTCTGAGGTTGTGCAGAGTTTGGCAATACCTTTGAGAGCTTATTGTAGTGCCTCTTTCCAGGAAATCCACAAAAATCGCACATTTTCTGTCCCAAAAGACAGTCATTACATGGTTGAAGGCGCAGGCGGCTGAATTTTATGACGAAGGAATTTCCAAGCTCGTCCATCGCTACGATAAGTGCCTTAATTTAAATGGCAACTATGTAGAAAAGTAGTATTTAAGTGTGGCTTTCATCTATATATAATTAAAAAAATTTCCAATACTTTATTTATTTTTAATTCCAAAACGTAATGTACTTTGTGGATAGCCCTTGTACTACCGTATCGTCAGTCTTTCTGATGGAAGAAATAAAACTGAGATATTAGGTGTAAATATTTTAAATATGCATTTTTATTGCCCAAAAGGAAGTATTGCACATTTCAGCAAAAAATTCTGTATGGTTACACATATTATGTGTAACAGTGAAGTAAACAGGTTAACCTTTCCTGATTTTGAATAACGTGCTTTACTAGATTTGGTCCTGTTGGAGGCAATGTGCTGTTGCCTGCCTCAGACTTTTGAACTATCTTGTGCTGTCAGACATAGAGGTTTAAAACTGGTTAATGTGATGATTCCACCATTGTGTGGCATTTGCAAGCAATGCAGAAGGCTCACAAATAGTGTAAGGTACAGCATGCTCAAAGCCAAAGTAACAAAAATCAGCAAGTGGCCATACGTGCATCTCTCCTTGCTCATCAGCTGGCTTGTGAACACCGACCATTCCTATTGTATACCGTTATTGGTGACGAGAAATAATTTTTTTATGCTAACATAAGAAAAAGAAAGGAATGGTCGAGCCCAAACATAGCAGCAACTCCCCGTACGGAGACGTGCGTACATCAACAAATGATCATGTTACTTGTCTGGTGAAACGGCGACAGAGTGCCGTATTATGAACTGCTTTCCTGAGATGTAACCATCACTGCTGACTTACACACAGGGACTGAGGACTCTTGCAGACGCAGTCCAAGAACAAT
Source organism: Schistocerca americana (assembly GCF_021461395.2). Classification (NCBI taxonomy): domain Eukaryota; kingdom Metazoa; phylum Arthropoda; class Insecta; order Orthoptera; family Acrididae; genus Schistocerca; species Schistocerca americana. Next base: position 656,828,284 of record NC_060120.1, on the reverse strand, counting down.
GATCAAACACCTGCCTGCTCGCATTGTGCTGAACTGACAAAAGATTTTATACATGAGTTGGAAAGTCACTCTGCACCCACATTATTCACCTTATCTTGCACTCTCAGATCCAAACACAGCTTGACGAGTTCATTGCCCCAAAACCATATGATTTCTACAGTCACGGAATTGAAAAATTACCCTAGCATTGGCAGACTGTTGTAAATAGTGAATGAGAATATATCATTGATAACTAATGTATCTTATGTGTCTGTGTTTGTTAAACTTTTGGAAAATGCTACAAACTTAGGCACCAACCCAATATTTAAGAAATTCTGGAGGGAACTGATTAACTGATAAGTAGAGCAAGGAGATTCTAAATTCTGTAAACACAGTTACTTCCATATTAAACTTCCTGGCAGTTAAAATAGTGTGCCAGATTGGGACTTAAACCCAGTACTTGAGCATTTCGCTGACAAGTGCGCTAATGACTGAGATGTCAAAGCATGACTTAAAGCAGAGCGGAAGGAGGGGGGAATAATTGCATGTCTCTTCAAGAAGGGAAGCTGAAGGGACTTAAAAACTATTGCAAACATTTTTGAGAAGGTTCTGGAGAACAGTGGAAGCATCTGAGAGAACAGAATGGCTTTGGGCCAGGACAACTCACAATAGATCATCTATTTGTTGTGAGGCAGCTACAGGAATTCAACTACGAAGTGAAAATAGCGTAAGAGTTGGAAGTAGGAGAATGGGTAGGCAGAATGTAGAGAAATTGTCAGTAACAAGGAAGTTCACTCTCTGTTATTTTTCATGGTGTTGAGGGATGACAAGTGACGAGAGAGATGATTTGATTGGGTACGGGAATGAGATGGAAATACAGAAACAATTAAATGTTTGGAAAGAAAACATGACACAGTTGAGGAGCAGTTGGAAACTGTGAAAAGTTTCACGTATGTGAGAAGTCGTATGAGAGCAGTAATAAGGAACAGAGTTACTGAGAAAAATAAGAATGTGACACACTAGTCACATTACATAGCAATTATGTTGAATGTTGCAGAAATCTGGATCATGAATAAAAGGAAAAATAAGGTGCAAGCACGTTTTTGAGAAGTTAGATAGGTATAAAAAGCAGGGAAAGGATGAGGGAGGTAACACATGAGGTACCCACGCTAGATAAAAGAATAAAGATCAAAATGTTAGAGCCATTTCAAAAGTGGATGAAAAGAGGAAGCCAAAGGAGGTAAACGAGATGAAGATTGAAAGCAGGAGATCTAAGGAACCCCAAGGGGAAAGCAATTAAAAGGAGTAGAAGAAAGCATGTGCGAAAGAGGAGGCTAGGTTAGAGTAGTGAGAGAGGTGATGGGAGGACTGGACAAAAGACTTGGATTCCAATCACTCTGCCAGTCTTGGGAAACTGTAAAAGATCGTGATGGTGAAAGGCAGTGTAACAGCTTGAGACATTTATAAATTGACACGCTTGTCTTAAAAATGTCTTATTCTTGTCAACAAAAAAGGGCATTCTAGACATGTGCCTATCACTGACATTCCTCTTGTGGAATTTAAGAGTGACTACTTAAAAGATTGTGCAGATAAAAAGATATTATTGTTGAGTACACAACACTTACTGTACACAAGAGTTAAGCACCACACCTGAGGGGAGTTTCCCTTGTTTCTAACATACAGCCTATTATTCAGTCTGGCAAATATTTTTCACATAGAGCCCTCACACAAAGTATATCTTTGAGGATTTTAGCAATCCACACATGGAACATTATTTCTCAGCTTTTTGAATGGAATGTTTGTTTTTAAAACTTCAACAGTTCTTTCCCTGAAATGGTAGTATCTTGTTTGCTTCTTTCAGCACTGGTTAAGCTTTCAACAATTTAAGATTGTGTGTTGAGAAGCAGCAGCTGTTTCTTGTAAGTGAAGATAATGCATATCGGATTTGAGGTGGTTTTTTACATTATCTTTTTCTGGCTTAGACTATTAAAAAAGGGTACTGAAAACAATTTTAAACTGTGGCAAATAGTTTCTGAATAGTCCTCTCATATACATAAATTCATAATGTTACGACCCATGCCAACCGCCACAACAGATGAAACTGAAGGTTGCACATTTGTTGTTCTGTACCAGTTCCTACAGCAGAATTCTATTATGTCATATGTGGTGTATATACTGTAGAGATATCTCACCTGAAAGACATAGTTAGTAGCATCAGAGCGAAACTTAAAAGCACACTAATGTGTCATTTACTTCGTGCAGAGGTGCATCCCTTTTTTACGAAGTTTTCTTACATAACGGATAACCCCATGGTGTAGGGGTGCCTCTTTGATTAGTAATCAGAATTTTATTGGTCCAGGGTTCAAAACGTGCCACCGCTTAAATTTTGATCAATAATCCGTATTGATGGCTGATAACTTCAGGCATAAGAAGTCTCACTCAGTCTGCCAACAGCCTTGTCAGAGGGCAGAGGAGCGGATGGAAGTTCAGGGCACTCTCTTGTCCTTGGGGTGGGATGATGGTGATGGTGATGAAGTCCCATACTCCGTGACGAGCGTAGTGGAACGATGCAGGAGACTTGCACTTCCATGCTAGGCAAGGTCCTAGTGGAGATGGTTTGCAATTCATTGCCTTCCTCCGACGGTAAAGGGGATGGGTGGTGGTGGTGGTGGTGGTGGTGGTGGTGGTGGTGGTGATGAAGACAACACAATAATACCCTATCATCTCAAGGCAGGGAAAATCCCTGACCCCACTGGAAATTGAACCTGGGACCCTGTGCTCAGGAAGCGAGAACATGACCATGAGTAGCGGACTTGGGGTGGGAAACTGCCCCTAAAGGTGGAAGAATCAGCAATGATTAGTGGCATGAGTGTGCAGAAGGCAGCGGAAACCACTGCATTAAAGACAGATAACATGTGTATCTACAAGACATGTTGCCTGTAAGTGAAAGTGTCATGGTGATCTCCCCATTGGTAAAAGATTCCGGAATAGTCCCCCATTTTAATCTCTGAGAGGATACTGTCAAGGGGGAGATGACCATGAGATAAAGATACAATAACCAACAAAAAGATAATGTTCGAAGAATCAGGATGTAAAATGTCAGAAGCCTGAACGTGGTAGGTAGCTAGAAAATTTGAAAAGGGGAATGAAAGGCTCAAGCTAGATATAGTAGGGCCAGTGAAGTGAAATGGAAAGACATGGGTTTCTGGTCAGATGAATATAGTGTAATATCAACAGCAGCAGAAACTGGTATAACAGGAGTAGGATTTGTTATGAATAGGAAGTTAGGGCAGTGTGAGTGTTAACTGTGAACAGTTCAGTGATAGGGTTCTTCTTATCACAATCAACAGCAAACCAACACTGGCAATGATAGTTCAGGTGTATATGCCGACAGACATCGCAAGCTGAAGATTAGGAGGTAGAGAAAGTATATGAGGGTATTGAAAGGGTAATGCAGTATGCAAAGGAAGATGGAAATCTAATAGTCATGAGGGACTGGATGCAGTTGAAGGGGAAGGAGTAGAAGAAAAGGTTACAGTAGAATATGGGCTTGGGACAAGGAATGAGAGAGGAGAAAGACTAATTGAGTTCTGTAATAAATTTCAGCTAATAATAGTGAATACTCTGTTCAAGAATCAAAAGAGGAAGAGGTATACTTGGAAAAGGCTGCGTGATACGAGAAGAGTTCGGTTAGATTACGTCATGGTCAGACAGAGATTCCGAAATCAGATACTGGATTGTAAGGAGCAGATAGACTTAGATCTTACTGTAGTAGTGATGAAGAGTAGGCAGACGTTTAAGACGTTAGTCAGGAAGAATCAATGTGCAAAGAAGTGGGGTGCAGAAGTACTAAGGAATGATGAGATATGCTTGAAGTTCTCCTACGGCTATAGATATAGCAATAAGGAATAGTTCAGCAGCCAATACAGTTGAAGAGGAATGTACATCTCTAGAAAGAGCAATGTCAGAGGTTCAAAAGAAAAACATAGATACAAAGAAGGTAACTGCAAGGAAACCATGGATAACAGAAGAAATACTTCAGCTGACCATATGACACTTGGGAATACAGAAATAAAAATCGTTGAGGAATGAAATAGATAGGAAGTACAGGGAAGCTAAGACAAAATGGCTGCTTGAGAAATGTGAAGAAATCGAAAAAGAAATGATTTTCGGAAGAAGGACTAACTCGGCATATAGGAAAGTCAAAACAACCTTCATTGAAATTAAAAGCAAGGGTAGTAACATTAAGAGAGCAACAGGAATTCCACTGTTAAATGTAGAGGAGAGAGCAGATGGGTGGAAAGAATACATTGAAAGCCTGATGTGATAGGAGAAGAAACAAGAGTCAATTTAAAAAAAAGATGGGGATCCAGTATTAGAATCGGAATTTATGAGAGCTGTGGAGGACTTAAATCAAATAAGGCAGAAGGGATAGATAATCTTGCATCAGAATTTGTAACATCATTCGGGGAAGTGGCAACAAACTGATGGTTAACATTGGTATGTAGAGTGTATGAGTCTGGTGACATACCATCAGATTTTCGAAAAAATAACACCACAATTCTGAAGACTGCAAGAGCTGACAAGTGCGAGAATTATTGCACAATCAGCTTAACAGCTCATGCATCCAAGTTCCTGACAAAAATAATATACAGAAGAATGGAAAAGAAAATTGAGGATGTGTTACATGACAGTCAGTTTGGCTTCAGGAAAGGTAAAGGCACCAGAGACACAATTATGACATTGCAGTTGATAATGGAAGCAAGACTAAAGAAAAATCAAGGCATGTTGATAGGATTTGTCGACCTGGAAAAAGCACTCGACAATGTAAAATGGTGCAGGATGTTCAAAATTCTGAGAAAAATAGGGGTAAACTATAGTGAGATACAGGTCATATACAATAGGTACAACAGTCAAGAGGGAGTAATAAGACTGGACAGCAAGAACGAAATGCTTGGATTAAAAAGGGTGTAAGACAGGAATGCAGTTGTTTGCCCCTACTGTTCAATCTGTACATTGAAGAAACAGTGATAGAAATAGAAGGTTCAGGAGTGGAATTAAAAGTCAAGGTGAAGGGATGTTAATGACAAGATTCACTGATGCTATTGCTGTCCTGAGTGAAAGAGAAGAGGAATTAAAAGATATGCTGAATGGAATGAACAGTCTAATGAGTACAGAATATGGGTTGAGAACAAATTGAAGAAACATGAAAGTAATGAGAAGTAGCACAAATGGGAACAGCGAGAAAGTTAACATCAGGATTGACGGTCATGAGGTAGATGAAATAAGGGAATTCTGCTATCTGGCCAGCAAGATAACCAATGATGGACAGAGCAAGGACAACATCAAAAACAGACTAGCACTGGCAAAAAGGGCATTTCTGGTGAAGGGAATTCTGCTAGTATCAGCCACAGGCCTTAATTTGAGGAAGAAGTTTGAGAATATATGTCTGGAGTACAGCATTGTATGGCAGTGAAACATGACTGTGGGAAAACCAGAATATAAGAGAATGGAAGCATTTGAGATGTGGGACAGACTAATGTTGAAAATTAGGTGGACTGGTAAGGTAAGGAATGAGAAGGTTGTGCGCAGAATCGGAGAGGAAAGGATTATGTGGAAAACACTGACAAGAAGAAGGGATAGGATGATAGGACATCTGTTAAGACAGGGGTCTTCAAACTTTTTTAGTCCGCGGGCCACATTGACTCCTCCACAAAGTCATAAGGGCCAAGATCTACCTAGTGGGATTAAAGCACCCTAGTACTCCATGATCACCGTAATGTAAGGCTAAAGGAAAGATGAAATCGCAAAAATTTAAGGTTGTGGGAATAGCTAGCACTGAAACAAACTACGATTTTTATTTAATTACATAAATTTGATTGGTGAACGTACCTGACCGAAATTCTGGAGTATTTTATTCTGGCGAATTTCACCGACAAAAAAGTATGTCACTGCACATTCTTCACGAAAGCGTCCTGCAAAGTTAACAAAATCTCACAATTATTGTTAGCAACACTATTACTGCAAGACATAACAGAGGTAGAGTATGTCAACGCATTGGTATTTCAAGCTGCTCAACAATAAGTTGTCTTGTAGTCATGTGGCGAGTAGCAGAGTTAGAGCATATATTTGATAGTTCTGTTGCGTGATTGTGTCTATGTTGCGAGTGTTTCCTGAGTTTTTTTAGTGTTTTATGCGCTGTACTAGTAGGTGAGATGACGAAATGTGGGACAATTCAAAGTTTGAATTTGACGAGACAAGGAAAATCTTAAAATCGAAATACGTATAGCACGACTTGAGTATTTTTTCACTGTAGTTTTTGTGGAACTACAGTGAAATTGTGAGTATTTAATTTAGTAATTAAAGTACCTTAAAAATAAATTCATTGCATTTTGTATAGGCAGACTACTCACTAGTTTTATTAGTATTAAATAGCACAATTTTATTTTCAGGTTACAATCTTTTGTGAAGTTCTGTACAAATATGGAAAAGAAACGAAAGGTTGACAGTGAATGTAGAATGTTTAAAGAGCAATGGGGATGTCAATATTTCGTGGTGGAGTCAAGCAACAAACAAATGTGTATTATTTGCAATGAAGCAATATCAGTCTCCAAAGAATACAATATAAAACGTCATTATGAGACTAAGCACTCTCATAATTACTCCAAGTTTACAGGATCCGAACAATTAGAAATGTATGAGTCTCTGTAACGCCAGCTAAAAACCCAGCAGTCGCTGTTTAAGAAAGTAAATGCTGAACAACATGCAGCAACTCATGCTAGTTTTTGTGTGGCTCATTTAGTAGCGAAACAGTGTAAGCCATTTACCGACGGTGAATTAATTAAGAACTGCATTATTGCAACAGCAGAAGAAATGTGTCCAGAAAAAGTTAATTTATTTAAAAACATAATTTTGCGGCAAACACTGTGGCTCGAAGAATAGACGACATTGCACAAAATATATCAGCAGAACTGCTTGACAAAAATCAAGACTTAGACTGGTTATCTTTGGCCGTGGATGAGTCAACAGATGTATCAGATACTGCTCAAGTACTACCTTTTATTCGAGGGACTGACAAAAATTATGAAGTGTATGAAGAGCTCCTTGATGTTGACAGTATTCACGGGACGACCACTGGCGAAGATATTTTTTAAAGGAGTTGAAAGGGCAGTTCAGAAAAACAATCTTCACTGGAAGAAATTAAAATGTATTACAACTGATGGTGGAAAAAACGTGTGGGGAAAAATAAAGTGTTGTTGCTCTCCTTTCTGAGGCCGTAGAAAATGACGGTGGCTCAAAACCATTAATAGTGCATTGTATTATTCACCAACAGTCTTTGTGTGGAAAACGTTTAGATATGTCAGAAGTTTTGAAGCCAGTTATTTCAGTTGTTAATTATATCAGATCCCATGCACTCAGTCATCGCCAGTTCCGCGAGTTGCTTGAACATATTGAGGAAAGCAACTTGCCATACTATACTGCAGTGCACTGGCTTAGCTGCGGTAAAGTTCTGACCCGGTTTTTTGAACTCCGAACAGTAATTGAAATTTTTTTGAACGAAAGGAATCGCCCTCTGGCTGAGTTACGGAACAGTGAGTGGTTGTGGAAGCTAGCATTTTATACAGACTTGACTAAACATATGGATGACCTTAATTTAAAATTGCAAGATGAAAACCAGCTTCTGCCTGATTTATACACGCATGTAAAGTCCTTTCGTTAAGATTGTTTTGTTTCAATCTCAGTTGAACAAAGTATGCTTCACACATTTTAATACATGCCAAACATTCAGTCAGCAAACTGAGATTCCGTTTCCTGTAACTTTCGCAATTGAAGCTTTGGGCATTTTAAAAATTAATTTTGAATCACGTTTTTCAGATATCGATGCAAATTCAAACGATATCAAGATATTTCAAAATCCCTTCGACGTCGATAGAGAAGCGTTACCCGCAGGACTTCAGTTTGTAATTATTGATTTAGCAATGTAGCAACTTTTTTAAGGAAAAACATTCAAAGTCAACATTACTGAAATTTTATAAGTGCCTTCCATCGACACAGTTTCCAAATTTACATAAATTTGCTCGTGACATTTTTCTGCTTTTGGCACTACTTATTTGTGTGAAAAAACTTTCTCCAAAATGAAACATGCAAAAAGTATTTACAGATCAAAATTAAGTGACGAGCATTTAAAGCCGCTGATGATTATCTCTACCAGTAAACTTGATCCACAACTGGAGGTAATTACGAAAGGAAAGTTACATCTACATAAAAGTCACTAATTATCTCTAAGATGTTAAATTTCTTTAAGTGAATACTCTTAACACTGTGAGTTTTCAAGATATAAATTAATTAGTTATTTTTATACATCAGTTAAAACTAAAATATCCAATATCATTATGTACACCAGGTATTGTATTTTCTTTAAATTGTCTTTAAATAAAAATATTTTATACGATTTACGTGCTATGTGTATTTTACAACTTAATCAAAAGAAAGTGAAACCTCGCTTAAGAAGCATCTTACATAATTATTGATTACTAACGCTAGTCGCCGAAGTGGCGTCCATTTGAAAGACTTGCACCAGACTCGTGAGTAGAATAAAATGCAAATAATTTTTTTACTTAAAATGTTTTCGCCAAACTAGTCTGTTAACCATTCCTTTTTTTCACTATCACACGGAGAATGGTCTGTCTGTTTATTGTGGATAGCCTCAAGTTTAACCATGACCTTCCACTTTGTAAAGATAGAGCTCTGACAATGTTGTGGTGTATTGGCCGCGATAGGCCTCGAAACTCAATTGTTGGCAGTATAGGTACCACCTCAAATATTTGGTGGGCCGGATACCGAGGATGTCCGGCCAGCTAACGCGGGCCGGTTTGCCGATCCTCGCGGGCTGTAACCGGCCCGCGGGCCGTAGTTTGGAGACCCCTGTGTTAAGACATCACGGAATGACTTCCATGGTACTAGAGAGAGCTATTGATGGCAAAAATTGGAGTGGAAGACAGAAACTGGAAGACATCCAGCAAATAATTTAGGACGTAAGTTGCAAGTGCTAGTCAGAGGTGAAGAGGTTGACACAGGAGAGGAATTTGTGATGGGCTACATCAAACCAGTCAGAAGACAGATGGGTCAAAAAGAAAAATGAGTAAATGTGTTGTCGATACATTATTTATGTTCAGCAAATAAAACTGTTTGAAACTAGTAATGGTTCATCTGGAGACAATTCAATACAAAGTAAGTTACTAGGCAATTGGTTTTTTACTTTTATGTGTGAAAATTGTAACTCTATTAACGTTTGTAGCAAAGGCAAATTTTTAATACAGAAAACCAATTGAAGACTTCAGTTTTAACCTCACAAGATACTTGCTCTTTGTTTTTGATAGTTCAGAAGAGGGCTGCTGCATTCAAGTATGGCCATGCAGTCATTAAATATGAACACACTGTACATCAAAGATTATATACAAATGATGAGTCATGATAAAAATTTAGAATTCTGTGCTCACTGATACCTGTAAGCATATGAGCTCATTGCTATTTCAAGATCCTTATGCTCATATGAAATGTTGCATAAGAATGTTTAGATTTGTTTGAAATATGCAGTTTTACTGACTTTATCAGCTGTTTTATAACAATAGCAGAAATGTGGACTCTAAATTGCATCCAAGAGACAGCAATTAAAACATGGGATTTGACACTTGTCATTTGACAAATTGAAAGAAACATTTTAGGCCAGCACTTCAGTACAGTGCAAGTTGGCAGGAACACAATTATTATGGTGGGGTGTCCCAAACTACCTTTCTGTTTTCTACGTTTTGGTGAACATATATTTTCAGGGTTTCCTGTTGCTCAATACTTTTCTTGGAAGTACACGTCATGGAAATTTGATTCTTAAACAGTGCATGATTTAAAACATTAGGACAAGTAAAACAACAAATTTGCTTTAGATTTTTAATTTATGGATTACTAAAATAACAGTAGGTAGTTACTTCTCTGTATTTTATCAGTAATAGCTGCAGTTGAACTCTGTTACTGTTCCTTTGAGGTGTAGAATAATAACCACTACCAGTGACAACAGAAGGTGCTGTTTAAACATTCATGTATATGTTAGCATACTCAGTGTTTGGTGTAGCCTTATCGTTTCCATATTACATTTCCTTTTACAAGTTTTTTTTTTACTCTTTATTAGTCACCATGCTAATTATTGGTGCTTCCATGTTATGTTTTTGATAAAGTAGTGGCACTTCAGATGTTCGTAACTTCAGAGGCACATCCACTCACAAAATCCATTGTTTCATCTCTATTCATTCACGGATCATCATGATGAAGATAATGTAGATTTTCAACTGAATTACATATAAAAATATGTTTCAGTTATAAGAAATTGTATATGAAATAAACTTTGAGTTCACTACTCATAGTTTCAGTGTAGAGCAACTACTTCTCTCCGTAATTCTATGGAGGGAGAAACTTTGCCGTATTTTAATTTTAAAAGATGTATTAGAAAGTAATGGTGTTCTTATGAAGCCCTGAATCAAATTTTAACCACATTCAGCCTGCTTGCATCTCGAGCAGACCTTGCTAGAGCACACCAAACTAACTGGAACTGTTGACATGGATATCTCATTTTTCTCTTCAGACAAAGAGGACAAAAGGCACATGTATTTAGTTCTTCATACAGTTCTTTCCATGTTTGGCATGTGTTCTTCTGATGCTGTCACTCAGCTCCTATTACAGACTCTTGCTAGAGTCTTCATGAAGATACATCTCACCAATACTTTCGCCACTGGGTAAGCTTGATGCCACACAAAAGAATTCATAGCACAAACCACGTCCACTGACTTATGAATAAGTTGCATGCATTTGGTTGAGACATACCATACCATCTTTTGTTGTATTATATAACATGATGATCTCTGGTTTACGTGAGTCATGCTCATTGTTTACAGAGTGGCACACAGGAGAGACCAGTATTGCAGCTATAGACTTCTTGGGTGCAAAGAAAACCAGTGTCATGTCTGCAGTAAAATCATGAAGAGGTGTCTTCACGACTTGATTTTTATTGGGTAGAAATCGCTGTGGAATCTCTCTTTTCAGCATACTGGCTTACGAGAGATGGTGTCTTAGGTTCATTGACTACTTTTAATGACTAGTACCAGTTTCACCACCGAGCGAGGTGGCGCAGTGGTTAGCACACTGGACTCGCATTCGGGAGGACGACGGTTCAATCCCGTCTCCGGCCATCCTGATTTAGGTTTTCCGTGATTCCCCTAAATCGCTTCAGGCTAATGCCGGGATGGTTCCTTTGAAAGGGCACGGCCGATTTCCTTCCCCATCCTTCCCTCACCCGAGCTTGCGCTCCGTCTCTAATGACCTCGTTGTCGACGGGACGTTAAACACTAATATGCTCCTCCTCCAGTTTCACTGTGTATTTTTCTGTGTGTATTCACTATCTTATGTCAACTGTAAAAGAGCATGTGTAATAACACTGACTTTTCTTATGGTTTGAGAGGGTGTGACCATTGCTGCGTTTCGTGGAATAAATGTATGCATTATACAAGTAATCTGTACATTCATCAGCCAGGCACTGAATTTTCAAGACTTTTTTTGCCAGTTTGTCATATACATTCTAAACCCACACACTCTGTGGAAAGGTATAAGCATTTTATTGGCACATGTTGCACCTACAGGGTAACAAAGTTGATTCATTTCAGTGTGATTCAGAAATATCTGTGAAGTTGCTGGTGATTTGTATACTGTCTTCCCTCGCAATTATCTAGATTGTAAAATAATAATCCAAATAATAGAAATAAAACTTACTGTCTTGCCCAAAATACTAAGCATTTCACAGGTAAAATCAGCGTGTCCACTTTACACTGATGGCTGGTGGGTTGCCTATTTAGGATACTGACTAATCTGAAAAACCGTAAACGTTGTGCTACATCCTGTAGATGCCTCACAGTGTGGAAACATTGCATTTCCAGGCGGGGGATTACTCTCAAAAATGACTTGTTTGCCATCAAGCACAACGTAGTAAGAGTTTTCGATGTTCTAGTGATGCAGCTTGTGCTTAGTGTTCTGGTCTACTGAGCTATCAAAAGTGCGAGTCATGGCATACCCTAACTGCTCCTCTTCTGTTAGCACATTGCCTCATACTTTTCAAACGTAACAGAACCTTTTGTATGCCTTTCTTGACTAATGCTTGGTGATGAAAGGATATTGCAACAAAATGGCTTGGCAACACCTGCTAGGAAGAAATGTTGTGAAGGCAGCTTGGGACTTAAGTCTGTATAGCTCAGCTGGTAATGGGTATTCACTTTTGCCAGCATTCATTGCAAGAGATGCCACAACTGAGTTGACATTTAAAATTTATTGTTTACATAGATCTGAAGATGAGAGATGTTGGTTGTAACCAGTCATGCCATAAAATAAATGTGTAACTGATATGGCCAAATGCATGATCAGTTGTACATGGTTAAACTGTTATCTGGGAAAGATGATGTTCCTGTTTTGGGTCCCAATTCGGTATACAACTGATCTGCCAGAAATTCCACTGTTAGTAAAATTTCTTGCTTAGTTCTTCAGTATGTAATTTTTCTTCAAAACAATGTAGTTATGCTTAGTGTGTCTATTGATTCCAATACTGATGACAGGTACCAGGCTTGTTGTTGTTGTTGTTGTTGTGGTCTTCAGTCCTGAGACTGGTTTGATGCAGCTCTCCATGCTACTCTATCCTGTGCAAGCTTCATCATCTCCCAGTACCTACTGCAGCCTACATCCTTCTGAATCTGCTTAGTGTATTCATCTCTTGGTCCCCCTCTATGATTTTTACCCTCCACGCTGCCCTCCAGTAGTAAATTGGTGATCCCTTGATGCCTCAGAACATGTCCTACCAACTGATCCCTTCTTCTAGTCAAGTTGTGCCACAAACTCATCTTCTCCCCAATTCTATTCAATACCTCCTCATTAGTTATGTGATCTACCCATCTAATCTTCAGCATCCTTCTGTAGCACTACTTTTCGAAAGCTTCTATTCTCTTCTTGTCTAAACTATTTATCGTCCACGTTTCACTTCCATACATGGCTACACTCCTTACAAATACTTTCAGAAACGACTTCCTGACACTTAAATCAATACTCGATGTTAACAAATTTCTCTTCTTCAGAAACGCTTTCCTTGCCATTGTCAGTCTACGTTTTATATCCTCTCTACTTCGACCATCATTAGTTATTTTGCTCCCCAAATAGCAAAACTCCTTTACTACTTTAAGTGTCATTTCCTAATCTAATACCCTCAACATCACCCGACTTCATTCGACTACATTCCATTATCCTCGTTTTGCTTTTGTTGATGTTCATCTAATACCCTCCTTTCAAAGACCCTGTCCATTCCGTTCAACTGTTCTTCCAAGTCCTTTGCTGTCTCTGACAGAATTACAATGTCACCGGCGAAGCTCAAAGTTTTTATTTCTTCTCCATGGATTTTAATTCCTACTCCGCATATGAACCTGTTAAAACTCTGAAAACTACAAAAGTCTTGTATGTAAAATAACAAGTGCAGCTCTTTAGCTTGTGCTCAGACACCACCCGGTTCCTATCACAAGTGATCAGACACAGATAAAATTAAAACTGCTGTGGAATATGAATTTTATTCAGGTGGTACAGACAGTGTAAGGATTAGGATTGCAAGTCTTCTGGTTGCAGATTTTGAAAGTGAAAGTAAACTTCCATGGAACTGTGAAGATGAATAATGTGCAAGTCAGAAACCTTTGTTTCTATCTGTAATGTGTAAAAAATACTGATGTCTGTTGTAGATTATCAATCTAAACTTAGTTACTGTTTCAGAAGCGCTGTCTCGAGTGGTATTAAAGAACAAATATTGTTTTAAGAAAACAAACTGCACTGTCCAAAGTGTTTTTAGTAACAAACAGCAAATGACAAAATAGTCCACAGGGCTATCCAGAAAAGTCGTGGTGTTTGTCAGGTGTTGATAGCTGCATACTAAGATGTATTATGAAGGAATTTTCTTGAGGAGGGAGGATCGGATTATCAGTGGATGAATGCAGTGGGTCAGATTTGGAGTTACGATAGGTCATTAATCTGTGGTGATTTGCAAACACAGAAGTCTCTCTTAGTTTGTCATGCAGTTTCGCTGGACTAAAACCGATAAACATTGCTAACCCACTGAGTTTACCATTGATACGCTAATAATTATCAACAACTCGTGATCCAGAGATACTGCACTGCCTGTTAGCATCTGCATGCTAAAATTTCAGAACTTTGAATTGATTGTAGAATTCTAATTGCAGTTGGTGCTATCAAATTTCTGATATTGTCCAGAAAGTTGTATAGTTAAACTGATTATAGATGCATCTACAGAACATCATTTATTTATGTTTTGTTACTGTTATATGTTAAATTTGAATGTAGCAGAAAGACGTGAGGTTTTTATGTACTGAAGATACTCTTGAATATATTATTTGCCTTAACTTAAAATAGTTTTAACAAGTAATGCATGTGTGCATATGCGAGCATGAGCATGTGCTAAAGTTAAAACATTCTGTTCTTTATTGTACACTAAACCCTTGTGGTAATAAAAGTAGTTTTTAATTATATTGTGAAGAACCATATCAGTGCCATAGCATATGTAGATTTAAGTGCATGTATTTAGGATAAATGTTTTTAAATCACAATTAAGTATACAAGAGTTCTTTCTTGTAGAAGGCTATTTTCAGTTTCTTTCTTATCCCTTCATCAACCTCAGTCACTGCTCAGTCTGTAATGTCGCTTTTGTCAGTACTTTGGGTAGAAAATAAATCCTGTGATAGATGCTATGATGTTACATTTGGTGGATTTAGGAAATTTACTTCCCTTTTGGAGTAGTGTATACATTCTTTTAGTTGTGGCAGATTGGCTTCTCCCTCAACTTTCTTCAAGTATTGGAGGTAGTCATTAAATCTATATCAGACTCAATATCATTGAGGATTTTGCATAATAACTGTATTAACTCCAGATTAAGTGCAAATGCACTTGTGTACAAAAATATTTCTATTTCCATGAAACATTGACACACCTTTGCAGCATAGACAAGTTGATTTTATTATGAAATACTCTTATCAGTCTTGACAAGGAAATAAAACATAGGAAAATCATGGGCAAAATAATGGTATAAATTAGGGTAGATTGCTACAGATCACATAAAGGAAGCATTGTGCAGCGGCCATCTACATCAAAAGTAGATAGTGACACACACACACACACACACACACACACACACACACACACACACACACACAGGGAGGGAGATAGGGGGGAGAGGCAGAGACTGGCTGACTGTTATCTCTGGGCACTGTGGCCCAATTGGAGGGAGACGTGATTTCAGTTGGGGGCAGAGGGTTCCAGAAGATGTGGGGAGTGGGAAGGAGGAGGGATAGCAGGATAGGTGTGGGGGAAGATGCTGTGGTGGTGTCTGGGAGCATGTGGGACCATGACAGGGACAGGACGATGGGCTGTTCATTGCAGTTGGTGGAGTGGGGAAAGGGGATGAGGGTTGGGGGGGGGGGGGGGGAAGCGCTATGGAGGTGCACTGGAGGGATAAAATGTATGTGTGAGGGTGAAGTGGGAGCACAGAAAGGGATATGGGCAGGTAAATGACATGTGCTAGCAAGTGAAGCTGCACAGTTGGTATTCTACATCCATACTTTGCAACCCACCTGACAGTGTGTGGTAGACTGTACTTCTAGTGCCACTCTCTAATGCCCCCATCTTCCCTATTCAATTTGTGAATGGCACTTGAGAAGAATTATTGGCACTAAATCTCCGTTTTAACTCTGTTTCTCGGACTTCCTTGTTATGGTCATTTCGTGAGATGTGTCGGAAGGAAATAATACGTTATCCAACTCTTCGTGGAATGTATTCTCTTGGAATTTCAGTATTAAACCTCTGTGATGCACAACACCACTCTTTTTGCCTCTGCCAGTAGTTTGCTTAGCATCTCCATAATGCTCCCTTGTAAACTAAGTGATCTAGTGACGTAATGCATTGCTGTTCATTGCACCTTGTCTATGTGTTCTGTTAATCCAAACTGGTAATGATCTTGAGTTAATGAGCATTGTTCAAGAACTAGCCAAACAAGTGTTCTGTAAGCCAGATCTTACATGGAGGAACTAAATTTTTGTTCTGTAGTAGTGGAATGGTGGAATGTAGGCCCATTTAAGGACCTCCACCATGTGTTGTCTTTTAGAGCCTTTATGCTTGCATTGCAAAACCCAACCTAGATTTTAGGGGTTTAGAACATGGTCTTTCTAACAGAAATAGTTAAAAGAGTTTGCAGAGGACTTGTTTGTGGAAGTTGGTTAAATATATCAATTTTTGACAAAGTTACAAAAAATGTCAACTTTGCCCTCAGTATGTAAACTATTAGAAAGCAGGAGGAGAATGGAACCTTGTATTGTAAGCCTTCGTATTGGTAAACTTCGTATTGGTAAATTATCTGCAAAGTTTCAGGCTTATCCCACAATTACTTCTGGAGATATATAAAAGCTGAACTTCACATTTTTTTCTAGTGTCTATTTTTTGACAGGATTTGCTTCAGATTATCCATATGAAAATTGCCAGAATTTTTTTTTTTTTTTTTTTCAAAAAATGGTTCAAATGGCTCTGAGCACTATGAGACTTAACATCTGAGGTCATCAGTCCCCTAGACTTACAACTACTTAAACCTAACTAACCTAAGGACATCACACACATCCATGCCCGAGGCAGGATTCGAACCTGCGACCGTAGTGAATCTTTTTTTATTATTTCACTAAAGTGAGCACAAAATGTTGTACAAGGTACCATAATTTTGTTTCTTTCAAGAAAATATAGCTGGAGATGATATGCTTCAAATTTGTAGAAAACTCATGGATGCACTGTTCATAGCTGCACTACGGGGTCAAACAAATGATTATATCTACGGAAGTATTGAATTAGTGATTATGAAACTTTATCAATGTTTATTGGCAACATGTGCAAATGTTCATGCAAAATTTCATCGAAATCTTTGATAGTCATGTGTGAATTTCCCCTGAAATTAAATTATTGGCATGGAATGGCCTGTGTACAGTATGTGCAATATTTTATGTATATTTGCTTTCAGAGTCAACTGCCAGTGCCTCCACAATTTGTCAGTCCTGTGTAGGTTGTCTTGCAGTTTGCTACAATCTTCTAACATAGCTACCATCTTAAAGACAACTGCTTCATCTGCAGACAGCCTCATGGAACTTCTAATGTCGTCCACTAGATTTTATAGTAAGCCTATCATACTTCCTTGGGGTACTTCCAAAATTACCTTAACATTTGTCAGTTTTGTTCTGTTAAGAGTGGTGTGTTGAATTCTGTCTGCAAGGATGTCTTGAATCCAGTCAGAAATGTCGTCCAATGCCCGGTAAGTTCCTAGTTTCCTCACAGACACTGTGGAATTGTATGAAACGCGTTTATGAAATCTTGAAACGTGGCATCAACCTGAGGACAAATATCTATGGCACTCCGGATCTCAGGGATGAACAGAGCAAGCTGAGTTTTGCTCCAAGAATGACTTACGTGAGCATAAACATTTTCAAAAATTCTAAAACAGATTGACATCAATGATAACGACAAATTATTATGTGCAGCTGTTGTACAGCGCTTCTTGAGAATGGGTAAATCTTGTATTTTCTTTGTTCCCAGTTAACTAGATCGGTAACCTTCCTTGCCCCAGTGACATACGATTGGTAGACGATGTTTCCTCCAGTTGCTCTACATATTTTAAAGCAGTTTCTAAGACCTTGTGTCCTTCATTGTGAGAAATCTTGGGCGCAATTTCCTCATCTACATCTGCTTCTTCGTCTTGTTCTTTTTCGTTTACCATGTTGACTTTCATCTGTCACTTCAAATTCTTCATCTTGGGCAATCCATTCATTTATGTCATCTTCTGTGGCGTCAGCACATCCTGGAACTTTTCGTAACAATGAAAGCAGGATAGTATTTTCTGGTTCGGTCTGCTGCTGTAGATTTTCATCATCTGGAGAATTTTCTTGATTTTCCTGTAGCAAAATTTTCCAGGATTTCGCAGTTATATTTGCTCCAACACTCTCCCAAGATTGGGCCAAGTCATAAGTTACATCTTTCAGATTAATATGGCGCAACTGCTCTAGCATGACTTCTCCCCTGTCCATAGCCTTAATTAAAGAGGAAAGCAAGTTTCTGCGGTAGTTTCTCTTCAGTGTCTCAATGGTCCGTTGGTCCATAGGCTGACATAAGGATGTGACATTTGGAGGCAAAAACATGGCCTTTATATCTTGATCTTGAAGTTTATCTTCATTAGGATGACAAGTGGCATTGTCTAGAAGCAACAGTGCTTTGTGGGGCAAGTTGTTGGCTTTCAAAAACTTTTCAGTTTGTGGCACAAACTCATTAAAAACCATTCTTTAAAAATGTCTGATCTCATCCAAGCATTTTTTTGGTTGTAATATTTCACTGGTAAAGCATTTTTAGATACATTTTTAAATGCTCTCGTTTTTTTGGCTTACCTATCATAGACAGTTTCATTTTCAAATTTGCTGTGGCGTTACTGCATGCAAGAATTGTGACTCTTTCTTTGTTACGTTTGTAGCCTGGAGCTGCCTTTTTGGCCGTTGATGCTAATGTTTTTTTCCGGTAACATTTTGTAATTGAGACCAGTCTCGTCACAGTTAAAAATTTGATTGCTTGTTAAGTTTTCCTTGTCCAATAACTTGTGAAGTTTATGCTAAACAATTGAAAAGCTTCAGAATATGCTGAAAGCTTTTAACCATAGACAATAAGTTGCCAAATTCCATATCTTTTCTTCCACCTATCGAGCCAACCTACACTAGCTGTGAGAAAAGGTTCACCTTCATTTAGTTCATTACGAAACTTTAAGGCTCTTTCCTGCAAAATAGGTCCCGACATGGGTACACATTTATCTCTATGTTAAGTAAGCCATAGGAACAAAGCTTCACTTAGTTTTTCATAATCACATTTTTTCATGGTTTTCTGATCTTCCAAAACGGCCGAGGTTGCTCGCTGAGAACACCACTTCCTAATTTCAATGCGGTTCCTTTTCCAGTCTCCAACTGTTGTTTTCGCGACATTATAATCTTGCGCCACTTTTAATAAAGTTCCACCATTGCTATTATTTTTAAAGCTTTAAGTTTTTGTTCCTTTGAAACGACCACCTTTTTCCGTTTTGAAGCCATCACCACAAATTTTTACAATAAACAAAGTGCAACACGTCCACTCGACTACAGATCTAAGGTAGCACTGAGGAGTGAGGAGTAGCAGACGGTGACAATGAACTGAGCATGAACAAACAACACGTTAGCCACTGACCTGTCGTTGGCTGGGGCACGACCGGCGTGGTGAAAAGGACGGATAACATAGGTCAGATAACCAAAGATCGGATAATCGAGACTCTACTATAAATGGCCGCTACAAGGATAGCAGTTTCTTTCGCATAATCTCTGTTATCTTACATTTTACTAATCTACTCCAGATGGCTTTCCACTACTAAGCAATCACACTTAAGTTTCTGTTCCATGATCACTCATCTCAATATCTGTCATTCCAGCATTGGTGCAGTAATTGAAATGAGAGGCCATACTGCGATCTTCCAAGGTGAAACCATTCGGAAGACTGAATTCAGTATTTTGGCCTTCTTCCATCTTCTTCCATTCCAGGGACTAAAACACATTTTCGTATTTTCCCACCCCTTTCCTCACTTAGATTGCTACTTACTATGTGGAGTCACAGTACCTCCTGGAGATGACTCTCTCTCTCTCTCTCTCTCTCTTGTGTGTGTGTGTGTGTGTGTGTGTGTGTGTGTGTGTGTGTGTGTGGGTGGGTGCACGCGCGTGTGCGTGTCCGTTGTCAGATGGCTAAATAGCACAGTCTTTCAAAAATGTCTTCCCTTTGCTTAACATCTAATCTATGTGGTCAGTAGCAATCTGTCATTATACGTATTAACAAAGAAATGATTTCAGCAAAAGAGTCATCTTTCATACATGGTGTAAAACTGCTCCCCCCCCCCCCCCCCCCTACACACACACACACACACACACACACACACACACACATTTGAGGCTTTGATGTTTAATGAAACAAATGTGTTACACATGTATCAAAGTATTTTCCATCACTGGCCAGTACTTTCGCCCAGCTTTCATGCAGTGTACGAATGCCGCCTCACAAAGTTGTTCATCTTTTGAAGCGATCCACGAATTGATCCAATTTGTGACTTCTAATGAGATTGGAAGTGTTGGTCAGCCAGGCCGTGCACCATTGATCTAAACAGGTGATAGTCAGAGGGAGCAATGTCTGGAGAATACGGTGGATGGGGTAGGACTTCCCATTTTAACGCTTCCAAATACATTTTGACCTCTTTTTGCAACGTGGGGTCGAGTGTTGTCATGCTGCAAAATCACTTTATCATGCCTCTCGCTGTATTACGGCCGTTTGTCTTTTAATGCTCTGCTCAGACACATTAATTGCATTAGTTAACGAGCATCTGTGATTGTTTCACGTGGTTTTAACACTTCATAGTACACGACGCTGAGCTGGTCCCACCAAATGCAGAGCATGATCTTGGAGCTGTGAATGTTCGGTTTGGCCATAGACGTGGGAGCATGGCTGGGATATCCCCATGATTTTTTGCATTTATGGTTATTGTAATGAACCTATTTTTCGTCCCTGGTCACAGTGCAATGCAGAAATCCCTTCCGTTTTTGCCTCTGAAGCAACTGTTCACAAACACGCAAACACAGTTCAACGTCTCTTGGTTTCAGCTCACACAGGACCCAAGTTCCTTCTTTCAGAATCCTACCCATAGCCTTGAGACGTTTTGAAATGGCTTGCTGTGTCACTCCCACTAGTCGTGTCAATTCTTCTAGAGTTTGACGCGAGTCTTCACTCAGCAATGTCTCCAATTCTGCATCTACGAAAACACTCTCTCTTCCACCGCTATGCTGGTCTAAGATGTTAAAATCACCATTCTTGAAGCGTTGGAACCACTTCAGACACGTTCTTTCACTAACAGTGTCCTTACCATATGTACTTGATAGCATTCAATGAGACCCGGCCACTGTTTTCTTCATATTGAAACAAAACAGTAACACCTTCCGCAAATGATGAGAATTGGGCTCGTAAACAGACATTTTCAATCAAGAACAACTTTATGATGAAGACGCAAATCGACTAGTGTTTGAATGATGTTATGTTGACCGAGGTCCGAGCCAACTGCCTGACGTCTGCTATCTGTGTCTTTTGACTGCTACTTACAGTTGTCGCCACCTAGGGGCAAACGGCAGAAGCAAAGTTTACACCTTGTAGCTTAAGTGCATTAGCCGTTTATCTGAGGGCCATTCAAATGCCAGGCAATCCCTGGCAGACAAATACTACCTCGTGTGTGAAAATTTAAGGCATCCACTGCTGCCTCCACTCACACATATTGTACCATTGAAGAACCTGAAAAAAGTAATTACCATATATTAGTAAACCAACTGCTCTAATACTGTTGAACTCTGTGAGGACTTGATTTTATACTATTGAGGCCTCCTATAATAGCATTTGTTGTTTGTGCCTTGTGGGCTTTCCTACACATTTCACTGTTTGCAAATTTCTCCCCTCACTTTCTCAGTTCTTCAATAGGCTTCTTTCATTCTTTGTTTCTTCCTCTTCATCTTCCTTTTTTCCCTTGGCTTCGCAGATATTTATATGAACGGTTTTTATATTCTGAAGATCTAATGTTCTCTGATTTCTTGCTTTCAGCACCATAAACAGCTCCTTGAAATGTAAAACTTCTGGTTCGGTGCCAAGTGTATCATCTGTAGAAGATATGTTACGCTCCAGGGGTTGTCCACCTGCAGCTCTGAAGTTTCTTTCATCACAAGTTTTGGAGTGGCATTTAGTTCCCGAGTCAATGTATACAGAGAAACCATCACCACCTTCTCTTGTTTATGGAGCAGTGCATTTGGCAAGATTATTTGGTAAGTTATAATGGGCAAACATTCAGAATGAAGGTATGTCATTATATTTATATCAATCGTTTGACAGATTATATGAAGTGAATTATTTTCCAGTTAAATTACCAGGCCTCCTCCATAATACAGACATGCAGGCAAGAAAACTTAAGCTTGTGTTGAGACACTTGCAGCTAATTCTAAAGTAAGTACTTAATTCTTTTTTCTTTATTAATCGCATCTTGAGACATTATAGCATCAGACCCCCAAGTGGTAATGTAAAAGCTTCATTTATGGGTCTGTAAAGAAATAATGAAATGCAATATTTAAGCCTGTTAGTAAAATTTTCACTGTAAATTTTTAAACTGCAGCTATTGATTTCCTGTAGTTTAACTATAGCCTGATTAAAATTACTTGTGGATTGACACTTAAAACACTGGAGCAGGACCGAGCGAGGTGGCGCAGTGGTTAGCACACTGGACTCGCATTCGGGAGGACGACGGTTCAATCCCGTCTCCGACCATCCTGATTTAGGTTTTCCGTGATTTCCCTAAATCGCTTCAGGCAAATGCCGGGATGGTTCCTTTGAAAGGGCACGGCCGACTTCCTTCCCCATCCTTCCCTCATCCGAGCTTGCGCTCCGTCTCTAATGACCTCGTTGTCGACGGGGCGTTAAACACTAATCTCCTCCTCCTCCACTGGAGCAGGTTTCCTCCAATCAGAACACTTAACATGATGACCAAACTGTTTGCTGTTGTCAAACTGCCACAACAATTGGCCAGTTCATGTGAGCTTCCTTGACTGGATTTCTTTCTTGATGTGCTTGGAATTTTGGACCCCAATTCCAGGGCCTGCCCCTTTTACTTGGGATTTCATCAGATGTGGTAACACCCAAAAAATGCTAATGAAAAATGCACCTTAGTGGATCCTTTCACACAAGACGCAATTCAGTGTCACATATATTACTCAGTTGACAAAGTCTTCAACTCAAAGGAATTATCCAACTGGGACAGAAATTGGTAGATGTGGTGTACATGTACAGAGTACCAGATGATGACAATGTCAGGAAAAAATGGATGATTTATTGAAGAGAAAGAGCTTCACAAACTGATGAAGCCTGTAATGTGTTGAGTCACCTCTAGCCCTTTTGCAAGCAGTCACTTGGTATGGCATTGATTGAAACAGTTGTTGGATATCCAGATTCTATCCAATTGGCACATTTGATCATCCAAATCTTGATCTGGTTGGAGGGCGGCCCGCTGCAGCACTGTTGCCTTATGGGGTTGTCAGGGCCACTCTGTGGCTTAATTGCCTCATCTGACGTGCCAGCACTGCCAGCTTCTAACAATAGGCAGCTCAGTATGCTGCAGCTCACTGCTACAGACAGGCTGGGCTGCCTATCAAATATACAGGGCTATTACAAATGATTGAAGCGATTTCATAAATTCACTGTAGCTCCATTCATTGACATATGGTCAGGACACACTACAGATACGTAGAAAAACTCATAAAGTTTTGTTCGGCTGAAGCCGCACTTCAGATTTCTGCCGCCAGAGCGCTCGAGAGCGCAGTGAGACAAAATGGCGACAGGAGCCGAGAAACCTTATGTCGTGCTTGAAATGCACTCACATCAGTCAGTCATAACAGTGCAACGACATTTCAGGACGACGTTCAACAAAGATCCACCAACTGCTAACTCCATTTGACGATGGTATGCACAGTTTAAAGCTTCTGGATGCCTCTGTAAGGAGAAATCAACGGGTCGGCCTGCAGTGAGCGAAGAAACGGTTGAACGCGTGCGGGCAAGTTTCACGCGTAGCCCACGGAAGTCGACGAATAAAGCAAGCAGGGAGCTAAACGTACCACAACCGACGGTTTGGAAAATCTTACGGAAAAGGCTAAAGCAGAAGCCTTACCGCTTACAATTGCTACAAGCCCAGACACCCGATGACAAAGTCAAACGCTTTGAATTTTCAGCGCGGTTGCAACAGCTCATGGAAGAGGATGCGTTCAGTGCGAAACTTGTTTTCAGTGATGAAGCAACATTTTTTCTTAATGGTGAAGTGAACAGACACAATGTGCGAATCTGGGCGGTAGAGAATCCTCACGCATTCGTGCAGCAAATTCGCAATTCACCAAAAGTTAACGTGTTTTGTGCAATCTCACGGTTTAAAGTTTAGGGCCCCTTTTTCTTCTGTGAAAAAAAATGTTACAGGACGCATGTATCTGGACATGCTAGAAAATTGGCTCATGCCACAACTGGAGACCGACAGCGCTGACTTCATCTTTCAACAGGATGGTGCTCCACCGCACTTCCATCATGATGTTCGGCATTTCTTAAACAGGAGATTGGAAAACCGATGGATCGGTCGTGGTGGAGATCATGATCAGCAATTCATGTCATGGCCTCTACACTCTCCCGACTTAACCCCATGCGATTTCTTTCTGTGGGGTTATGTGAAAGATTCAGTGTTTAAACCTTCTCTACCAAGAAACGTGCCAGAACTGCGAGCTCACATCAACAATGCTTTCGAACTCATTGATGGGGACATGCTGCGCCGAGTGTGGGAGGAACTTGATTATCAGCTTGATGTCTGCCGAATCACTAAAGGGGCACATATCGAACATTTGTGAATGCCTAAAAAACTTTTTGAGTTTTTGTATGTGTGTGCAAAGCATTGTGAAAATATCTCAAATAATAAAGTTATTGTAGAGCTGTGAAATCCCTCCAATCATTTGAAATAACCCTGTACATCTTGCACTGTGAACCAAGCTCTACTACTGTAGACATGCTGTTACCTCACTGTTGATATTTCCCAAAATACCATGAAAAGCATTTAACATAAAACTGATGGGGCAGAAATATTTTTCTTTGCTAAAAGAAATGTCATTTTACACAATGCATGCAAAGTAAGTGCTCTGCAATATATTTGATATAATTTTCTAATATGCCTTTTTTTGGTAAAATGTGCACAGGTGGTTTACTAATATAGTAGAAGTCTCGTACACTGAAGAGCCAAAGAAACTGGTACACCTGCGTAACATCGTGTAGGGCCCCAGGGAGCACGCAGAAGTGCCGCAACAAGATGTGGCATGGGCTGGACTAATGTCTGAAATAGTGCTGGAGGGAATTGACACTTTGAATCCTGCAGATGTGTCCATAAATTCGTATGAGGGGGTGGAAATCTCATTTGACCAGCACATTGCAAGGCATCCAAGATACGTTCAGTAATGTTCATGTCTGGGGAGTCTGGTGGTCAGCGGAAGTGTTTAAACTCAGAACATAGTGAGTAGAAGAAAAAGTGTGCCATCTCCGCTAGTTCACAGGTTCCACCGCGAGATGTCAGTTGTTCCACTTGTGACCCACGGAAATACAAGTTATTACGCCAAACGTTGCATGCGAACTTATTCATTCATAAAATTTATGTAATCATATGAAAAGTAGATGGATTTAATTAACTTACCTCAGTAGACATCAGTTGTCAGCTAGTTTGGATAGTTTCCAGGCAGTCTTGGAAGTTTTTGAAGACTTCAACTCCTCCTGAATTTGTTTAATGCCAGTGAAAAACCGGCATTTTGTATAATGAAGAATCAGCTTGGGAACGATGTCCATCACATGATCTTCGCAGCATCCAGTGTTAGATATTTCAACAGTTATGTAATCCAAACTGTTGAGGCAATCGTTAAAAAATGTCACCCCATAAATTCTCCTCGCAGAGTTTTACCGCGACTATATTTTCCACCTGCACAAGAACATAGAAGACGCCTTTCGATGGATATGTGAGCAGTGTCTTTTCTGTAGAAGATCTGTTATCTCTAATAGATGTAAGTAAAGAGAATGGGATGTCAGACGAATTTCCACTTAGAAGCACAAACACTTGTGGCATTTTATGGCTTTTCTTGTTTGATGCACCACGTAACATGCCAGATGATAAACTAAACATTCCTTTCCTGTGGTGCTTTCAAGACTCTCAGGAATATGTTGTGGATTGGGATGAGCCTCTGTGAAGTTGTGTGGAACACAGTGTTTTTTTAATTATGTCTTCCATTTCCAGAACTCCGTCTCTGTTCTTTTGCTGCAAATGTCTGGCTAACGTCCACATTTGCCATACATATGACGTCAATGAAAATTCACATTTATGTTCGCAGTTTCCGCCAGAAGACAGGGCTAGTTTTATAGGAATATAAACACACTGTAGCATGTGCAAGCTCAAGAAGTCTATTAATGATGGGTGATCATTGCAACTCGGAGACCTTACGATACTCAAATGATGATGAAGTGGGTCCTGATTAAATTTTGCAGTCAAGACATAGTTGAAATCTTTGTCCTACAAATATTCAGATATCTCCAATGTACTTTTAGTGGTTACTCTTAGAGACTGGAGAGTTCTTTTGGAAGCAAAGCTGTTTTTTATGTTCATTAATGGTTTGTGAGCCTCTGAGTTTTTGTACAATGCATCCTTAGGAAACGAAGAATTAAGTGTGTCCACTACGTTGTTCATACATCTAGTGAATGATTCCATTGATTCACTGCCTTCGGATCCTGTTGCTTTAATTTTCCTGAAGAATTTTATACTGTTGGCTACTGAGTTACTGAATAACTGCAGGGCTGATCTTAACATTCATTCGTTCAAATGACATCGGGCTCAAGTGGGTGGAAGTTAACTTGTGGCAAACTTTTAATGTGGAAAATCCTGGGAAATTATCTTCTTGATAGACTCTGCAATAAAAATTATAGTTGACAATCTCATCGTTAAAAAGTACTTCAGTTTTATCACAGAAAGTATTTTTTTTATATACACTTTGTGTGATCAACATCTGAAAATGATCACTCTTCTGGTTTTGTCAACAGGATTTGATATAGAGCAAGTTACTTTTTTTTTTTTTTTCACTAATTCCAAGACATTGCCAGACCTTTTTATTCGGTTGACTGACATCACAAGTGAAGGCAATAATTCTTGTTCCGGCTTGTTCCAGCTGGATAATCACTTGAATTAATATCTGCAAGATGATGTCGCCTGGAGTTGCGTTGCGACTTGCATACGCAGCAACAGGTTGGATGCAGTTATGCAACAGAGGAGCAAACATGAACACGAGAGACTGATTGGCAAGTTTATTCTTACAGTTGTCTGGAGTATACTCTTCTAAATTGACGAAACCATCAGCTTTCAGGGAATTGTTATTAAATTGCAATTCTTTTTGGAGCTTAATTTAATCAAAAATCAGCACACCTAAGTGTTTGGTTTTCATCTTGTTCTTCCCGAAAATAATTCTTAATGGCCTCCACAGCATGTGGATATGAGCATTTGAGACCCTTTACTAAATTTTGAAGATGTGTTTCTGAAGGAAGTGACAACAAACCATGCTTCAAACAATGTCTGTATCCATTGGGTGACTTAATTTTTAAGAGCACACTGTCCAGAAGAAACTCGTCTTCATACCGCATTCCCTTAGTGTTTTTTAATCGGCATTTCTTTATCATAGTGTCTGCTATCATTTTCTGTTTCTTACTCAGTTCGGAATGATCTAGGAAATATGATTGAGCTGTCTTATGATTTTCGTCTAAGAGCTGCTTTCGCAGTAGATGGATTTCTGCATTCCCTGTTCTTAGTTTATTACGAAATTGCACAACTTCCAGCTTCTTACACTTTAATGTTCTGTTTAGTGAAATGAACGCTGCTTCTGGTACCTTCTGTACATTTTCCTCGACGGATGAAACACTGGGAAACATCGGAACTTCTTGTTGAACGTTTTCTTTACAGCAGGTGCTCTTTTGCGAGTGTTTTACTGGCAGTGGTTTTCTTTTGTGTAATATTGTTGATAGATATTTCGGTACATTTTGAAATAAATGAGGAACTGCCCCTGATTTTAGAGACCACCTTTGTCTTGGAATTTTAACTTGTTTACCCTCGATGATAAACACTTCAGCTTTTATAAGAAGTTCCCCACAGAAATGTGAATCACACATGAAACAATTGTGAGTTAGAATTCTGTCTTTCCGAGGAATTGCTCTGACCCATTTTGCAAATTCTACTTCATCTTTTGGAGGCTTAAAAAAATGTTTACCTTTACTTTCTCGGTAGCCAGAT
Source organism: Schistocerca americana (assembly GCF_021461395.2). Taxonomy (NCBI): domain Eukaryota; kingdom Metazoa; phylum Arthropoda; class Insecta; order Orthoptera; family Acrididae; genus Schistocerca; species Schistocerca americana. The sequence continues at coordinate 656,800,227 of NC_060120.1, read as the reverse complement.
CTGCACGCTGGAACGAAACAAGTCGGCATTTTTTATCCTTCTTCAAATGTGAGTAACTATATCACTAAACACCACTTATTCACCACAGACTTCAACTCTTCAATGTTCACTCACAACACCATAAATATACTCACAAAATAAGCACAGGCAGTAGGGAAAAACACCTTCGGGTAAAGCAAGACCATGCGAACTTGAGTCTCAAGCGACAGTGCTGCTCGTAGTTCGCCGGCACGCCACCCGTCCTATGCTGCCTGTGTTAACGGGTGGGGAGTCAGTACACTTTCTCGTCTACTCGCTATGCTCAGAAGAGTGTTCCAGAAGCCGTACTGTAGCAATTGTGGATGTGTGGGTGTCGCATTGTCCTGCTGCCATTGTCAAAGTCTGTCAGAATGCAAAATGGACATGAATGGATGCAGGTGATCAGACAGGATACTTAAGCACTTGTCTCTGGTCAGAGTCGTATCTAGTCATATAAGAGGGGGGGGGGCGGCAGCATATCACTCGAACTGCACATGCCACACCACTACAGGGCCACCACCAGCTTGAACAGTCCCCTGCTTACATGCAGGGTCCATGGATTCATGAAGGTGTTTCCATACACGTACACGTCCATTTGATCAATACAATTTGAAACGAGACTCGTCCAGCCAGGCAACAGGTTTTCAGTCATCAACAGTCCAATGTTGGTGTTGGTGGGTCCAGGTGAGGCATTATATCCAAATCCGCAGTATATCGGGCTTCTATGGACATCTGATTAGATGCTTTCATTTACACTTAGAATATATTCATTTTAAGTGAAATAAAGGGTTGTTTTTGTAGAGATTTCTCTGCGATTATGCTTGTAAATTAGGTTTTGACACACAATACTCATTTTCGACACTTCCAGAATCAAATTTGATAAAAATTAGAACCAACTTCTCAGTGTTGCTGCAGCTGCATATGGTAGGTGCTGCATATCTGATTTGCCAGTTAAGTGAGTTATTGTCATGTCAAACCATTTTTGTTACATTCCAAAGAACAGTTAAGTATGGTATTACTCTGGGCTGACAGTACTATTTTGTGCTGGTGAATTATTAATGAACTGTTTTTGTGTTACAATGATTTTCACTGTACCTTGGGCGCGATAAAACTGCCAGCATGCCTACTGTGGCATTCGCTGTGTTATTCAGTGGTTTGGTATTTAACTAATTTGTAAATGGAAATGATAATCTTATTTTATTACATTGAGTAGTTACTAAATAATTCTTCTCCCGGCTAAAGATTTGATCAAGTTGCTAAAGAACTCCAAGTTAACGTCGTGTTAAAGTGTTGTCTGTAAGTTGTGTAAGTGTCACTAAATCACAGTTCATAAAACAGATTCTATACAACTATTGATTAAAAACAAAGATGATGTGACTTACCAAACGAAAGCGCTGGCAGGTCGATAGACACACAAACAAACACAAACATAAACACAAAATTCAAGCTTTCACAACAAACTGTTCCCTCATCAGGAAAGAGGGAAGGAGAGGGAAAGACGAAAGGATGTGGGTTTTAAGGGAGAGGGTAAGGAGTCATTCCAATCCCTGGAGCGGAAAGACTTACCTTAGGGGGAAAAAAGCACGGGTATACACTCGCGAGCACACACACACACACACACACACACACACACACACACATATACAGACACAAGCAGAATGTCTGCTTGTCTCTGTATATGTGTGGATGGATATGGTCTGAGAGGAGGAGGAGGGGGGAAGACTTTTAATATACCAAATGTAAAAGTACCACTAAAAACAAAAACAAATGTTCCATTCTTAAAAATATTTAAATTATTTACCAGCATATTCTACCTGGACAATCTGACACACAGTTCACTTGTATTTCGCTATTATTTAGGCGAGAATATACCTGAGGTGACCATCATTCCTGCAACCGAATTTAGTTTTCTGTGGTAGACTGCAGTTGTAGACTGCAGTTGAGGAGGCCGTGTCCTATTGTGACTGGTCACTCGAAATGGTAGTGGATTGTGCGTGTTTACCTCTCCCATGACTTCACGCCTCTGAGATAGACACCATTGTAAGGTAGTGAAATGATGCCCACACGAAAGTAGCTAGCCCCTGAATAACTAACTTTCATCCATAAACTTTTTCAGGTGGATTTGCAAAAGGTTTATATCGTAGACTTTTCTGTCTTGAGTTTCTTCACTTGAGTGTTTAAATGAGCATCATCTTCCGTTGTAACAGGGGCTGCAGTGTAGGTGATTTCTTTGTTTCTAGTTTTTTAGACCTTGAAGGGCTGTAAGAAAAAACCCTGCTTTAAAATTCCTGAACTAAATTACTTGCTTACATATAACAATAGCATACTTACCGTCAGAAGAGAAATCAGTCCGTCAAAGTGATGTCAGTACCTTCTATTCTGTCTTCTACCTTTCTCAGAAAGCTTTTCACACAATGCCTAGTACTGCCTTTTGATTCATTCAAGTGTGGTCAATTGTTTGTTCCAGTGAGTTTCATTGGACGACTCCAGTGTTCTATCAAGACTATGAGCAAGACAACTTTGTTTTAAACGTCACAAGCTCCTTCACCACAGTCAGAACAGAATGAGGCTGGAGACAAAATGAGGACATGTACTGTAGATTAAATGCATTTCTTGGTGCTGTGTTCAGTCTATGACAGGAAGTGGCAGTGATAATTTTGGCACCTTAATCAGTCATAAAAGGCTCAGCTTTGGGACTATTCTTGCGAATACCAAGAAAATTAAATCTTCTCAACAATTCCTTTGCTGTCTATAGTGGCGAGGTCAAATGGCAAGAGTTAAGATTGGCTGACAAAAGCGCATTGCAATCTTGATGCCAGTGCTTCAGAAGCTGCTGTGCCGTAGCATATTTGCTGGAATTTGTGTTTATAGTTTTTTTATTATGAAAGTATTCATTGTTAAGTTGGTATGCATTGAGGATCTTTCCAGAAACATTTTTTTTTCTTCCAGGGTTCAGTTTCCTAAAGTGCCAGGAAGTTCTGTGCTGGTGTATAAAACATTCATTATTCAATGAATTAATAAAGTGATCTACTCTAAGGGAAAGTATGTCATTCAACAGGGGGAAAACGTGCTTTCCCCAGGGGTACAGTTTTTTTTTACTATGAAAAAAGTATTTCTCACCTAGGAAAAGATTTTTCACCCAGGGAAAAAAGTGTATTTTTAACCTGAAATAGGAGATAAGTCTGCGATTATTCCCCCCCCCCCCCCCCTCCTCCCCTTCGTATACACGCTGTTGTAGAGATGTGTAGTGCATGCCCTCTTCTGTAGTGTGTGGAGCAGCCCATCCTGCATGGTGACATTGTGGATTTGTTTAGCTGGAGATTACTGAAACTTGGTGCAGAGCAGTGCAGTGCCCGCCCATCAGATGGTCTGCTTTGCAGTTATCTGCGTAGATACAGCTCTTCAGTTACAGCATGTAACTTCATCAGAAGCCCTTGAGCTCTGTTAATACTCCTGTGATCAAAAGTTTGTGATTATTGACAGACTTCCCTGTGGATGTAGGCTGGATGATCTACCATTGTTCCAGAACAAGCCTCTCAGAAAGAATGCAGTATGTTGCATAATTATTAAAAAGTTAAATGAAAGAATATGCAATGGGTTTGTAGGAATCAGCTTCTGTCACTATGTGTAATAATGGAAATTATTTTGAGTGTGAAAAACTTAGCTTGTGCTAAAGCCCATTGTTGAAATATACAGATACATAACATGGATAGAGAAAGTCGTACCATCCACAAGCAAACAAGAAACTTCCAGTTAAATTTTTATGTTTTTGTGAAAGCGAACAGCAATCATTGTAGTGAGGGGCAGTAGGTAGTGGACTATCACTCTAGCCCAGTTAGTATACAGGAATAAATAACTGATAAGTGATGCACCTAAAAAAAATTACAATTACTGCTATCATTTTTATGACACTTAATAATAACTTGAAAATTTTAATTTTACAGGTACCTTGAACAAAATAAAAGCTGGTTCGGCGAAGAGTTCTATGAAAGTAGTTTGGTACAGAAAATGGAATGACACACATGAGTGTTTCACATAAAGTTGGTACTTGGTACCCTAGTACAAAAATTATTCTGTAATTTTTAAAGGACAAAAACGTTTACATTTTTATCAAACTAACATTGTTCAGCAAACGAGACAGCATGTCTAAGGTTCTTTGTATTATACTGCTAAGAAGTTTTCATTTACTCAAAATTTTGATAAGAGCATGATACTTTTTGCCGTTACAGAGAACATTGCAACGAAGGATTTGTGTCGGAAACTTGCTAAGTTTTTCTACCTGGGCATTGTTAGTGGTGTTCAGTGCAGTGCTTCATATCTCAAGCCTGTGCAGTGCATGCTTTGTAAAACATAATTGTATTTATTTTATGTTTGATATTTTTTTTCTTGTTCCTTGAGTGCAGAAAAGGAATGAAAAACACGGAATACCCTGGTGGTATGTACACTTGTGTTTTCATTCAGATTTATTTCAAAATTAGCCTCTTTTGAACCTGAGGTGGTTGTTTTTTGTATGCTTTCTATCTGTTATAAACATTAACTGAAATAAATTATGAAAACTGAGATGTACTACCCTTCATTACAGTGTGACAAATTACTGCTTAGTGTGTAGCTTGATGGCAAATTCAACACAAAGGTAAGATTTTGATAGGTGTTCCTTTGACCGTAGAATCAGTTACTGGAGATTGCACAAAAAAGTAAAACTGCCAATTATACTGAGTGCTGTATATTATGCAGAATGCCTTTGGGGTTCCCTCAGTGCGCTTTGGCATTAAAATCCAGCTTAGAATATGGGCTGTGCTGACACTGATAAGCAGGATGAGCTACGGTTATTTTGCTTAATTACGTAATTATCACTATCATGCAAACCTGCAAGGACAGTTAACCAAAAAACAAGAAAACAACTAATTATGCTAAGAGACAAAGATGCTGCTGTTGGTTGTATTGTTCATTGCTATAGACCTATTTCAGCATGATCACCATCTTCAGGTTATATTGGGTGGTCTTGATATCCACATGACATTGACATCTCAGTATGCTATCACATTACAGTAGAAGTTAGTACCTTTGATGTTGTTGGAGCTGTAATATGTGTTTAACCACCACTGACTCAACTGTTAGTACAGCTGGCATGTAACATCATTATGAAATAAACTTTCGTAATTCGTCAACTTCGCAATGAACTGCTCCAGTGAAAGTTGAACACCTACTATAGCTCTGCCAACATAAAAGGAGCAAACTTATATAGTAGGGTGACGGCAGTGAGACATCAATGTCATATGGATATCAATACCAGCAGGTACAACCTGAAGATGGCAGTCATGCCCAAATAGGCCTTGTTTAATTAACAATGCAGTTGAACACGGTAGCGCCATGGTCTCGCAGCATAATGTGTAATGTTCATATGATGTATACAATACAAGGGCAGGAGAGTACAAGTAAAATATTTGCTTTTAAACTGCTCTCAATTATACCTTTGTCCAATCAGTGAGTCCATTGTTGGAAATACTTGTAATCAATGTCATTTCATGATGTCTGTCTTCATGGGTGGAAACAAGATGAAATTACATGGAGATAGATTAGACCAGTAAACACTCGATTCTGAAAAGTATGAAATTCTCATTTATAAGCGTTTGATTACTTTACAAATGAATTAATACATTAAATATTTGACTTTAAGAGTGTACGAGATGTGTTCAAAAAATTCTGGAACTTTGTCCACAAAATTTTTCTACGCTTACCTTTTACTTGTTGTGCATGGTCTCCTTTGAAATACTCTACTCCACAATTTATACACCACTCTCAATGCTGTTTCCACTTCTGGAAGAAGTCTTTGGCATGACTCTTGCTAGATCATTTGAAGCGATGTCTGCAAATTTTCTTTTACCTCATCTATTATTGCAAATCTTTGTCCGTTCAGCAATGATTTCAGCTTCAAAAAAAAAGGTCCGAAGGGGCCAGGTCTGGAGAGCAGGGAGGATGAGGCAGCACAGTGATTTTGTTGTTCGCGCAATAGTTAAGCCCCAACAGAGATGAATACGCGGTTGCATTATTGTGATGCAAGAGCTATAGATTGTATCACCATATTTCAGGCCACTTTCTTCTCACATTTTCTCGCAGATGTTGCAACACATCCCAGTAGTATCATTGGTTAATAGTTTGTTCCTGTGGCATGAATTCATGAACTAATTCTTCAAAGTCAAAGAGAGGAGTCGTGAATGAGGGTCACCTTTAACTTCTGTCTGGCCATTTTTAAACCATGTGAATCATCGGTAACAGAGTACGGTTTACGCACACATCACCAAAGGCTTCTTACATCATTTGGTGCGTGCATACGTGCAAAGGTTTTATTTAGTTTCGTGCAAAATGTAATTCAGAGGTGTTGCTCCTCTAACTGTGCCACAGTGACAGACAACAATGAAGCCTGCAGCAGTTACACATTAAAAAGAGGTATGTACAGGGATTCCAACCACATTTCGCTCCAACACACCATTGGCCTGAAATTACGAATGTTCCAGAATTTTTTGAGCATACCTCATATGTGAGAAAAAGTTTAGGAAAGGTTAGAAATTACGCTTAAAATTTGTTGGAAATCGCATGTGCTCTGTTTCAGATAATAAATGAAATATAGTTCAGCTGTTTGTGCACCCTGTGTTACACTCTTGAGTTGTGTACAGTTTCTGTTATACAGAGTCTACCAGAAAAATGTGTACACACTTTAAGGAATAAAATATTACTTGTTTGTTTATTCTACATTTAATGATTGATCATACGTGTTGTACAACCTTCAGTTTAGCACATGGTTATTTTAAATGTTCAGAATGTTCACCATTGGCAGCTATACACATAACAGGACAAGAAGCTGTCGCAGTAACTATGTCAGTCAACGTTGCAGTGGAGATCGCTGCACATGTTGCTATAATTTCCTGGCGAAGTTCCACCAGTGTGCAGGTGCATGGCTTACTTCGATAGACATTATCTTTCACAGCTCCCCACTAGTAAAAGTCCATAATGTTAGATCTGGCGACGATGGAGGGAACTCAATGGGCCCTCTTTGTCCAATCCAATGCCCCAGCAAATTGTCATCCTGGAAAGCTCGTACGACTAGGTAGGTGATAGTGTGGTGGCGTCACATCCTGTTGGTAGAAGATCTCTGCATCAACTCCATAAAGCGCGCGTATACCTGGCAAAATTGATGTGTGTAACATTTACAGGTACACTTCTCCAGTGACAGTAGCATTAAAGAAATTGTGTCCTACTAAACCCCTAGATGATTGCCCACACCACACATGGCCCCCTGGTAGATCGACTGCTTTATCCACAAACATGCAGATTTTCTGGTGCCCAGTACACACTGTTACTACACTGATTTATGGTTCCATTAATTTTAAATTGTATCTCGTCACTTCACACTACCTTCGTCACAAATTGTTCATTACCATTTGCTGATACCATATGCAAAATTGCATTCTGCGATCAGTATCGTCATTATTAATCGTGTGCAGTAATCGTGGAATGTAAACTTCCACTTTTCGCTTTGCAGCTTTCAGAATTCTTCGTACACTTGTACTGCTAATCCCCACTTCATGTGCACATTGCATAGCAGGCTTCTGTGGAGAATTAACAAACGTTTTCAACACGAGAGCTGATGAAGCAGGACTTGTAGCTGTACACTGTCTTCCTGATCTTCCTTTGTGAATGTCACAAACCATTCCATGCAATTCAAACTTGTCAATGATGTGTTTAATTGTTAGGCGGGTTGGTGGTTCTGTCTCAAACTTCTGCCTCCAGTGATGTTGCACTTCAATGGCATTATCAAACTTGAAAAACCACTCCACAATACATTTCGTTGCTCGAATGTCAAGCTTGCTCCAGCCATCTTGTTTTCTCAATACCTAGGTGAAAGTACTAACATCTGTTGAGCCAAAGACCATACTACAACACACTCGTAACTCAAATTGAATGACATCTTGATAGAGCATGACAAAGAGTGTGTATATTTTTCTGGCGGACTCTGTACTTGTCTACTTACTGAACTTTTAATGTAAGATTATAACTCTTAATGAGTCAATTATACAGCATTTTAAATTTTTAAATTGTCAATAATTGTGGAAGATATTGGAAATCAAACTTTTGTTGCCTCTGGAATCAGTTGGATGGGCAGCCTACAACTATAATCTGCTTCGAGGACAGCAGTTCAGTAATACAGATAGTGGGATAAGGGAAATGGCCACTTTTGGCTAAAAATTGACACGCTGAGCTGGCTATGTAAGCAGCAGCAGCAATACTGTCGTGTGTCGGGGACTCTGTATGTGATACAGCAGCTGCAGTTCAAAAATATTTGTCAGACCCATTTTGGGCATGTAGCTGATTAACAGTGGCATCTGATGAAGAGGCTAAGTAAACAAATATATGCTCATTGATATTGGTAACACAAAACTTTTTCAGTATACACTATAGTCCGATCCATGAATGATGTGGATGTTTGTGCAGTTCGAGAAGCAGGCGGGGACTGCATTGTTGCCAGTTCAAAGTATGGCAGTTGCAGTAAGTGCGTAAAAGTGCTTTGCACCTGATGGCAGTGTGCATTCTGCAAATTGTCTCTCACATCCTTGTGTAGAAATTGTCACTTACCATCATCATCAGCCGTGACAACTCACAACAGATGGAATAAAAATTCACTAAACTTGCTACGGTCGTGCATAATGCTCGCCTTGCGTACAATATTCACATCAGAGCCCTCAGAGCACTACTGAATGGTCCTTGGCTGTCAAAGAATGAGTTACATAGGTGCGCAAAAAGAGCCTAAACTCGCTGTCATTCGTGACTTCACCTATAGTAGAAACATAATATTACTTACGTATTGTGCACATCTTCTCTACATCCGTTGATGGGCTACTCAGGTACAAAATCTTTTTGCTGGTTAAAAATGATTTGTATCAAGAAACAAGAATCCTGGTAATGTTTAAAATGTAATTATAACCCTGAACATAACCACGTCTACATGACCATTGTAGGGTTAATTATTTCTGTGGACACAATTGTCGTGTGTACACGTCACTGTGAAATGCTAAATGGCCAAACTTCCTAATCATATCAGACAATATTGTTGTAGTAAGAATACTTGAAACAAGTGGCCAGGGAAAACTGTCCCTCATTACAGGACACTTTTTACCTCTGATGACTATATCTAGAGAGATGTTGCCTATATGCACTATGTACAGTGTGACAATTATTGAACTGTATGAAAAAAATTCATAAATTAATTACAAACTATGGTGTGAACACACTATTCAACATGTAAACATCACTGTAGGTATTCGGATTTAGGTTGACATGTTTGATATGCCTGCCACCATTGGCGATGATGGGATGCAGACGAATAGCAAAATTCTGCAGGACATCTGAATGGGTGTTTCCAGTTCAGCAATGGTTTTTTGGGTTATTGCTGTACATCTTGTCTTTAATACACAAAAAGGAGTCACGTGTTCTGATCCAGAGAATATGGAAGCTAGTCAAGGCCCCTGGCCAGTGGCCTGTGGCTATTCCAGATTGCAGTCCCCAAATTGCACCTCCAGGACATGAAACATTCTCCTCCTTTGATGGGGTCGAGTTCCGTCATACATGAACCACATCTTGCTGAAATCAGGGTCACTTTGGATAATGGGGCTGAAATCATTTTTCCAAGACATTCATGTACCACTCTGTAGTCACCGTGCTATCAAGGAATAGCGTACCTATTATTCCACGACAGGACATTGCACGTCACACAATCACCCGTTGAGGGTGAAGAGACTTCTCAATCGCGAAATGCGTTTTCTCAGTCCCCAAAATGCAGCAATTTAGCTTATTGATGAACCCATACAAATGAAAGTGGCCTTCATCGCTAAACCAAATCATATTCACATCAAAGTTCTGTTTGTCAATTCTGTGGGCAGTAGCATTGGTGGTCCCAGTTGATTCCCACCTGTTTTGCTGCTCGTTTGATTGATTCCTGGGGTTGGTTTGAAACACAGTGTGTGTCTTCTCGATGTTTCAGGCATCTTCACACTTTTTGGATGACCGACATTGCCAGTGCTGTCATTACAAACACTACCCATTCTCTCAAACTTGCAAATCAAATTCTCGATTGTTAGCACACTTGGACTGATTATCTTCGGCATGGACTCAGACACAAATTTCCCTTGAGCTGCAGTTGGGCTGTTATTGCTTGCATAGTGTGCCTTCACAAGTGCTATATGCTCAGGCATTGTGACGTTTTCATGTGCAACTGGCTTACAACAACAACAACAACGTGCATGCACATGCACGTACTAATTCTCCTCATGCCCCATGGCCAACTGTGCAGTTTGAATGTCCTAACGCAAATCGTTCAGAAGTTTAGACACTTTTATTTCATATAGTTCAATAATTGTCACCCTGTATATTGATTACTGTGAATGCAGATCAACAAACAGTGGTCTTGCTCTCTTCCAAGCATCACAGCATGACAATTCATTATGACTAAATATTTAATCACTTTTCCACAATGCCAATCGATAAACACTTGCTGAAGCCAAAGACTGGCAGCTGCTTTGCATTTGATTGTTTGCATGATATCAATAAATATTTGGACTGAAGTTGAACAGTGAAAATTGTGTCCTTATTGAATGGATACAGAAGGCCTCCTATACAAAATCCTGCCCATTTTCAGTAACATGACTTTTCAACAAAATGCCGGTTTCTATGACACGCTTTACTTTTTAGTTCACTTCTTCTTAAAGTGAAAGCTGCAAATCGAAGATGTACACCTACTCAGTCACTTTTGTAGTGTACTAGGTAGCCCAAAGACTCAATAAAGTAAATCACTTAAGTAATCCTGAACCCCCCCCCACTTCAGTGGCCAAGGATGAGCAAAAAGCATCTTACCACAGACATTTTTGAAGTCCAGTGAAAAGTGCTATGTGAAAGTTGGGATGGAGAATAAGTGCAGTCTCAAGACACTCAAGGCATCTCTCTCTTGAATGCACACTCACTTTTCATGTCACAATTCCACATTCTGATGCACCCGTCAGGCTCAGAGTTGCTGAACAGGCAGTCATAAACAGTCCAAAAGATCTGGGCGAAGGAAAAAGCACCCTACCCTTCTGCTCGCAAGATGTTGGCTAGTCGAAAGCCCTACGTTTTACCATCAACCACTTATAGTACCATTCTTGGTAGTGGTATGTCTCGCTCCATGAAGGACATGACCATGCAGACTTGAGACCTCAATTGCCCAGTATCATGGTAGCATCCCTGTCTCCTTTTCCTACAGCTGTTGAACAAGCCACCAAATCCCCTCCCCCCTCCCGCAAAATCACAGGAATACTCCTGCGAAGACTTTTTACATCTCTCCAGGCAAGAAACATCTGAGTCAGTCTTCATCTGCCAATCGCAAAGGCTGTAAGAAATCGAACAAAGGCAAAGGGTAATCTCCATCTTTTTCAATGGTGTCGCTGCATGCTATCCCCAACTGGCTGACCTATATTTCGCTGGTGCACATTGCGTACAATTTTTTTGTCCTGGAATCCCCATGCTGACCCAGGGAGAATGCAGACACCTCCGCAGATTTCATGGAACAGGATCCTCTACCCTCTGTACCCTGTAGCAGTGAGGCTCCTGAGGATGGCACTCCAGTTGCCTAGGTGTCTTCCATTCATTTATTCCGTCCTCCGGTTGTTTCCTGCCTGCAAGAAACAAAAATGGTCTTCAGCGTTTCCTTCCTGTCCACTTTGCCCCCCCCCCCCTCCCCACCCTCTGCCAAGGATTGTATTCCATCTCATGGGGGAGTCATTCTGCTCCTCTGGGATGACATCCAGAGCAAAACCATCCCATTGAACATACACCTGCAAACTGTTGCATTCGCATGTTTCTTCCTCGTTTCAGCTTTTCTCTTTGTAACATCTACATTCCTCCATCATTCTCTGTCACCAGGGCTGACTTACTCGAGCTTACTGTTCAGCTCACTCCATGCATACCTGTTCCTATTTGGACCTCTCGTTCTGCACTTCCAAGCTTGCCTTTCTTCTTGAGTGGTCTGTTCTCTCTGATATGTACTCAAGTGACCATTTCGATTGTGCTGTCCATTTGCTGACTTCTACCCCACTTGCATGTAAAGCCAGCTGACAGCTTTCTAAGGCCAACTGGAGGCATTACTCATCACTGTCAACCTTCGACGAACAACATTTCCCGCCTGTAATGACCAGGTGGAGTATATAGCCATCTTTATTCACATAGTGAACAGTACAGAAAAGTAGGTTAAGTACGGTTTGGGTTTACAAATTCACATATAATATAAATAAGACAAGGACAAGAAAGAAATACCCTATGAACGACGGAATTATGCCTGAAAAGAGTGCCAGGCGGGAGCGCAACACAAAGATGGGAGAATCCACCCAGTGCCAGTCCAGGGCTTTGTGCTACAAGCAGTCATTGTCTCAAGTTGCCTCGCTGCCATCAGGGTGCCCAGGAGGACATGTGTCGCCATCATTGCCAATTGGGCCTTGCTGAAGCCCAATACCCGAAGAGCCGTAGCAGATTTGTTGGCTGAAGTTGTGATGATCTGCTGAATGGTGGTGATGGATGTTTGCAGCTCCTTATGGACAGCCTCCCTGTCATAGAGTGTGACTTTCTTCCAGTAACACTGGTCGAGATTTGTTGGTCGCCGACAACTTGGTCACTGACGACACCTGCAGTGCAGCTGTGGACCACAATGATAACCGGCTTCCGGAGTCCTTCGGTTGTTCAGAGGTGTAGCTCTCTATAGACTTCAAACCCTCTTCACTTCAAGCCCTGTGCCACATACTCAGCCAAGGCATCATGCCTTCTGATGTGGACCTCATGACTCCGGGAGCATACCTGTACCACATGATTGGTGCAGCATTGCAAATTGCCTGTCACCTTATGTCATCATTGCGCCTGTGCTGAGTCCTCGCCCCAGTTGGGAGGGCATTGATGCAGACACACAGGAAGTTGATGTAGCCACGGTCACTAACAAATGATTGGTTGTTAGACACACAGTCATGCTGCCCTGGTGTAAGGGCCAATGCCTTCAAGGCAGCACCGTCCACAGATACATGGAGCTGCTCTGTCCAGCAGTGCCTCTGCTGGTGATTGTTCTTGATAATCCTGTCACCATCCCACTGCAACTGTCCGCTGAAGACTGTTGTGTGCGAACTCATCACTTGTCACACCAAGTGCCTGGAGGCCCGCCAGGTGCCTTTTACACAGAAGAGGACCCAGCCAGCGGGTTGGCACCATGTTATCCTTACTGCTCCAGAACATTCTGTATCTCACAGTATTTTGCAGTGCTGTTTCCTTGTTCCCTGGTGGACTGAGGCATGCCGCAACATGATTCGTGCATGGAGAGGTGCTCTCCTTCTTTTTAACTGTCATCCTACGATGGCCAACAGTGTTTGTTATAAACAGATGCATGCACATCATCTTTGCTTTCTTTAAGATGGCAAAAAAGCTAGCTGAAATTCATTTACTAGTTCTTTCAACAGTTTCACACCCTCTTCCATTGTGTGGGACAACCTCAGTCATCTCTCTGGGACCAAAGTCTAATTTCCAATTTATGGCCTGACCGTAGCAGTTGATGTCATCATTGACACTATTGCTGCATTAACCACCTCGGTCCACTATTTTATAGAAATTTCGAGCTCCCCCACTACCACCTTGCCTTCCTCCCCCAGAAACAAGTGCATGCGGTTCGGGTGATTTCCTTTTCCTCTCGGAATCATGAATACTACAATGCCGCCTTTATTATGAGGGAGCTTGACCATGCTCTTACCTCATCCCAATCTTCTACCCCAGGGCCAGACGATGTTAACATTCAGATGTTGCAGCACCTTTCCTTGCGGGCGAGCACTTTCTCCTTCACATGTAAAATCGCATTTGGGCAGATGGCACACTTCCCAGATGCCGGCGTGAAGCCACTGTCATACACATACCTAAGCTTGGTGAGGACAAAAAATGTTCCTTGTAGCTACCATCCCATTTCTCTCACCAACTATGTTTGCAAAGTGACGGAACCCCCCAGGGGGTCCACAACTCTTTTGTGGACACGTGCGTAGCGAGCACGGGACCCCGAGCTAATGTGGCCCTCCTTCCTTTCCGGGCTGCATACCTTCCCTTCCCTTTCCGCATCCCTCCCCGTCCCCCATCTTCGCCCCCCCCCTCACCACTCTTTCCTTCCCTTTCTCCCCCTCTGGGAGTATGGTTTGTGCCTACGTCCGGAGACGGACGCTCGAAACTGTTCCAAATTCCTTGCTTTTACACTTGCAAGTCCTCGTCCTTCCTCTGTCCTTCTCTTTTCCTTCCCTCTTCTCCTTGCCCTTTTCTCCGCTGCGGCGTTTGAGACCCCCTTTTCTTTCCTTTCCCTTTCTCTTTTTTCCTCCCTGTGCGTGTCTGAAGGCCGACCCACGCACTTCCATGCGTAGCCGGTGACGGGGTAACGCGTAATTCCCCGCCCCGGGTAGACAGGTAGGACACGTACGTACCCCCTGGTAACGGCCAGGCCCAGGGAGGGGTGATTACCCGAGCTGATACCTTCCGAAAATGCCGATTGGTCCCTCCGTCCGTTTGTCGGGAGGTGTGACCTGAGGTGTGAACAATCACCTAAGGCGGGTGTGCCCTCGGTGAGGGCCCCCACAAGGGAGGAGCGCGCCATCGGAGACGCCGGTAATCATGGGGGATTCTTCCGCAATGGTTTCCTCACCTTCCACTATGTCTGCTCACAAACGTAAGTTCACTGAGTCTCAGCCACAGACGGTTCTTCCATCGTTGCCACAGTTCCTTGTTGTTTCTCGGTCTGACGAAGGTCACGACTTTTCCACGGTCAACCCTTTCATTATTCAGAAAGGTGTCGACGCAATTGCGGGTCCTGTAAAGTCTTGTTCCAGATTACGGAATGGTACCCTGTTGTTAGAAACACACAGTGCCCTCCAGGCTCAAAAATTGCTGCGTACTTCTCTGCTCCACACCTTCCCTGTCCGGGTGGAACCGCACCGTACCTTAAATTCCTCGCGTGGAGTCATTTATACACCCTCCCTCGATGGATTGTCTGACGAAGAAATTCAGCACTACCTGTCTGACCAGGGCGTCACCGCTGTTCATCGGGTTACGAAAAGGGTTGACTCGAACATTATTCCAACCCGCACTGTCTTCTTGACATTTGACAAAGTTCAACTCCCATCAAAAATCAAAGCAGGCTATGAGATAATTTCCGTTCGCCCTTATGTCCCAAACCCTACACGTTGCTATCGATGTCAGCGGTTCAATCACACCAGCCAGTCCTGTTCCAATCCGGCCAAATGTGTTACGTGTGGCAAGGATGCCCATGAGGGTGCTTGTCCACCTCCATCCCCTCACTGCATCAACTGTATGGGTGACCACGCTGCTTCCTCTCGAGATTGCCCCGTTTTTAAGGATGAAAAGCTCATCCAGGAAATAAGGGTGAAGGAAAAGGTGTCGACCTTTGCTGCTCGAAAGTTACTCGCCAGTCGACAGCCCACCGTGCCCCAGAAAGGAAAATACAGCACTGTCCTTGCTTCTCCTCGGCCAACAAAGGAGGCGGCCACGCAGACTTGCGACCTCACATTTAGTACCACGGTCGTCAGATCGGCCAGTGCAAAGATCGCCCGTTCAACCTCACCACTTTCGCCTGCCCACTCTATGGCTCACCCTTCGTCGGGTTCTGCTAAATCTCGAGCCCAAAAGTCAGACGCCAAGTCCTCGAAAAAAGAGCATTCTCGTGAAGAGTTTTTACGTACTGCAACTTCACAACCATCGGTTCCTCCTTCATCTAAACATCATACCTCCAAGAAGGCTACGAAGAAACACAG
Source organism: Schistocerca americana (assembly GCF_021461395.2). Lineage (NCBI taxonomy): Eukaryota > Metazoa > Arthropoda > Insecta > Orthoptera > Acrididae > Schistocerca > Schistocerca americana. The sequence continues at coordinate 656,784,349 of NC_060120.1, read as the reverse complement.
TTCCTCTCCTTCTCCGCCAAGGCGTGTCCCAACTACAGCACCACCTGGCGGAAATCGCCCTCGGCCATCTTCTGTGTCGCCGAGGCGCACTGCTGGTGGCCGGTCAACTGGCCGATCGTTGGTGGCAGGAGCTGCTCCTGACCAACCTATGGATCAGGATCTTCTGCCTTCGACTGAATGCCATTCCATGCTGTCGGTCGCAAGCTCTGAGCAGTAGTTGAGTTGACAGCACCCTTGGTCACGTTTCTCCATTTTCTGTTCACCCTATGTCCATTATCCACTGGAATATCCGCGGCATTCGCGCCAATCGGGATGAATTGTCGATCCTCTTACGATCCTACTCGCCGGTCATCTTCTGTCTTCAGGAAACAAAGCTGCGTCCCCATGACCGCTTTGTTCTCCCTCATTTTCAGTCCGTCCGATATGACCTCCCCTCTGTTGAAGGCACTCCAGCCCATGGAGGACTCGTGATTCTGCTCCATGATACTCTCCATTATCATCCAATCCCCTTAAACAGTTCCTTCCAAGCTGTCGCCGTCCGTCTTTCCCTTTCTGGATACACGTTCTCTCTATGTACGGTATACATTCCATCGTCTACACCACTGGCACGAGCTGATCTCCTTCATCTTCTTGATCAGCTTCCACCCCCCTATTTGCTGGTTGGGGACTTCAATGCCCACCACCCGCTTTGGGGATATCCACATCCTTGTCCACGTGGCTCACTATTGCTAGACGTCTTCCACCAAGCGGATCTAGTCTGCCTCAACACTGGGGTCCCCACATTTTTGTCTGCCTCCACGGCAAATTTATCTCATTTGGACCTTGCGGTTGGTACTGTTCCGCTAGCTCGGCGCTTCGAATGGTTCGCCCTAGATGATACACACTCGAGTGACCACTTTCCATGTGTTCTTCGACTGCAGCCTCAACTGCCATATATGCGCTCGCGACGCTGGAAGTTTGCCCAAGCCGATTGGACACTTTTTTCGTCTCTAGCGACATTCGATGACCGTCGCTTTCCCAGCGTCGACGATGAGGTCACACATTTTACCGACGTTATTCTCACAGCTGCGGAACGTTCAATACCACGCACCTCCGAATTGCCCCGGCGCCCCCCAGTTCCTTGGTGGAACGAGGCATGCCGTGACGCAATACGTGAGCGGCGACGTGCTCTTCGCATTTTCCGTCACCATCCAACTTTGGCCAACTGTATCCGATATAAGCAGCTCCGTGCGCGATGCCGTCGCGTCATCCGCGATAGCAAGAAGGCAAGCTGGCAATTCTTTATTAGCTCATTTAACACCTTCACTCCCTCCTCGGAAGTTTGGAGTCGGCTTCGACGGTTCTCAGGCGCGCCTAGTTTCTCCCCGGTCTCTGGGCTCACTGTCGCGCATGATACCTTAGTGGACCCCGTCGCAATTTCTAACTCATTGGGTCAGCACTTTGCTGAGATTTCGAGCTCTTCAAATTACCCGCCAGCGTTTCTCCCGAAGAAACGTGCAGCGGAAGTGCGACATCTTGCTTTCTCCTCTCAAAATCGCGAAAGCTACAATACTGTTTTCTCCATGCGCGAACTCCAACATGCACTCTCTTCTTCTCGCTCCTCCGCCCCAGGACCGGATGGTATCCATGTCCAAATGTTGCTGCATTTATCAACCCATAGCCTGCGTTACCTCCTTCGCCTTTATAATCGAATTTGGACCGACAGTATCTTTCCCAGGCGATGGCGGGAAGCTATTGTCGTTCCCGTTCCGAAACCTGGAAAGGACAAACATCTCCCCTCTAGCTATCGCCCCATTTCTCTCACGAGTAGTGTCTGTAAGGTCTTGGAGCATATGGTGAATTACCGTTTAGCTTGGGGGCTGGAATCCCGCAGTCTTTTAACACCAGCCCAATGCGGATTCCGACAACATCGTTCTGCCGTTGACCATCTTGTTGCTCTCTCCACTTATATCATGAACAATTTCCTCCGGAAACGCCAAACGGTAGCAATATTTTTTGATCTGGAGAGAGCATACGATACCTGTTGGAGGACAGGCATCCTCCGCACACTGTTCTCTTGCGGCTTTCGAGGCCGGCTGCCCCTTCGCGAATTTATGGCAGAGCGCACATTTAGGGTGCGGGTGAACACTACTCTCTCCCGTACTTTCTCCCAAGAAAACGGGGTACCCCAGGGCTCCGTGCTGAGTGTTGTACTGTTTGCCATCGCCATTAATCCAATTATGGATTGTCTCCTTCCTGATGTCTCGGGCTCCCTCTTTGTGGACGATTTTGCGATCTACTACAGCTCTCAACGGACCAGCCTTCTTGAAAGACGTCTTCAAGGATGTCTCGATCGCCTCCACTCGTGGAGCATCGAAACCGGCTTCCGTTTCTCACCCAGTAAGACCGTTTGTGTTAATTTTTGGCGACGTAAGGAGTTTCTTCCGCCCTCCTTACATCTAGGTCCTGTCAACCTTCCGTTTTCCGACGTCGCTAAATTCTTGGGTCTTATGTTTGACAGAAAACTGTGCTGGTCCGCCCACGTTTCCTATCTTTCGGCTCGCTGTCTGCGTTCCCTTAACACCCTCCGTGTCCTGAATGGTACCTCCTGGGGAGCGGACCGAGTGGTCCTTCTCCGCCTCTATCGCGCCTTAGTGCGCTCGAAATTGGATTATGGAAGCATAGTCTACTCCTCTGCTCGGCCGTCTATTCTTCGGCGTCTCGACTCTATCCACCACCGTGGATTACGTTTAGTGTCTGGAGCTTTTTACACCAGCCCTGTGGAAAGCCTTTATGCTGAGACTGCTGAACCTCCGCTATCCAATCGGCGGGCAGTCCTTCTGAGTCGTTATGCTAGCCATCTGTCTTCCATGCCTGCTAATCCAGCCCATGACCTTTTTTTCGACGCCTCCTTTGATGTCTGGTATGCAGGCCGCTCCTCCTCCCTACTACCCCCGGGAGTCCGCTTCCGTCAAATGCTCCATTCTCTTTCCTTCCGCTTTCCTAAAACCTTCTTGACAACTTGGGGTACAGCACCGCCTTGGCTCCGTCCCCGGATCGACTTGCTCAGAGACCTATGTCAATTTCCCAAGGATGGTACCCCTACACTTGTTTACCGTCGGGCATTTACTGCTCTATGTGCACCAATGACGGAAGCCACATTTATTTACACCGATGGCTCGAAAACATCGTTAGGTGTAGGGAGTGTTTATATTGTTGGCGACACCCCAAATCACTTTCGGCTTCCCGACCGGTGTTCGGTTTATACTGCGGAGCTTTACGCTATTCTCCAGGCTGTCCACTACATCCGCCGCCATCAGCGGATACAGTACGTAATCTGCTCAGATTCTCTCAGCTCTCTCCTAAGTCTCCAAGCTCTTTACCCTGTGCACCCTCTGGTCCACCGGATTCAGGACTGTCTGCGCTTGCTCCACCTGGGGGGCGTCTCAGTGGCGTTCCTCTGGCTCCCGGGACACGCTGGTATCTGTGGAAATGAGGCGGCCGATATAGCGGCCAAGGCTGCAGTCTCTCTTCCTCGGCCAGCTATTCAGTCTCTTCCGTTTACCGATCTACGGAGCAGTTTATGTCGCCAAGTTGCTCATTTATGGCATGCGCATTGGTCAACACTTCCCCATAATAAATTGCGGGAAGTGAAAGCCCTTCCTTGCGCATGGACCTCTTCCTCCCGAACGCGTCGTCGGGAGGAGGTCATTTTAGCTAGACTCCGGATAGGGCACTGTCTTTTTAGTCATCGACATCTTTTAAGCGGAGATCCTCCCCCACTCTGTCCCCACTGCTCTCAGCTGTGGACGGTCAGACACCTTTTAATTGAATGCCCCTATTTTAATCCGTTACGCTCCCGTCTACAGCTATCGCCTGATCTATCGTCGATTTTAGCAGATGACACGCGCTCAGCTGACCGCGTTTTACAGTTTATTAGTGACAGTGAAATGACGTCAGTCATTTGAAGCTTTTTTTTTGGGGGACAACCAACCCCTTTCTATAGTGGATTTTTAAGCATTCCTTCTGCCTTTAGTTTCTCAAATTTTATGACTTTGTTCCCATTGCTGCTGATTTTAAATTTCGTTTTTCTCCTGTTTTCTACGTCACGGGCTGGGCGCTAATGACCATAGAAGTTTTGCGCCCTAAAACCACAAACAAAAAAAAAAAAAAAAAAAAAGTGACGGAACGTATGATTCCTAGCCGGTTAGTATAGTGGCTAGAGTCTTGCAAACTACTAACCACTGCACAATGTGAATTACGAGCATGCCTTTCTGCAGTTGACCATCTTGTCACTTTTCCAGCTCGAGCCATGAATGGTTTTTTGTGGAAATACCAGACTATGGCCGTGTTTTTTAATATGGAGAAAGGCTACAACACGTGTTTGTGGGCTAGTATCCTCAGAACTGTATACATGTGGTGCTTCTGAGGCGGCCTCCCAATTTCCTTTAGGGATTTTTTAAAGACAGAGTTTTCGAGGTACATGTTAGTTCAGCCTTGTCGGATACCTTTATCCAGGAGAACAGGCTGCCCCAAGTCTCCATCCTTAGCATTGTCCTCTTTGCTGTTACCGTTAATCTTATTATGGACTGTCTCCGGCCTCATTTCCATCGACGACTTTGTAATTAATTGCAGTTCTCTATGGACTTGTCTAAATTAGCAGCATCTTCTGCAATGTCTCGATCATCTTTACTCATGGAACATCAACAGTGGCTATTGCTTTTCCACTGTCAAAACTGTTCGTATGAATTTCTGGTAGCACAATGGGTTTCTTCCATTGTCTTTATATCTGGGGTCTGTTGCTGTTCCATTCGCCGAAACTACGAAATTCCTGGGGTTCATGCTTGATAGAGAACTTTCTTGGTCCTACCACATGTATTACTTGCCCCCTCAGTGTTGTACATGTCCTAAGCAATAATTCCTGGGAAGTGAATCGGACCACCCTCCTCCATCTTATGCCATCTAAACACAATCCACCATCGTGAATACGTTTATCCACTCACGTCTTTTATACTAGCCTGATTGAGTCTCTCTATGTGGAAGCTGCCGAACTACCACTGTCATACTGGCATGATGTCCTCCTCAGTAGACACACATGCTGTTGGTCTGCCATGCCTGGCCACCCAAACTATGATCTTTTTTGGTGACTCCCTTGACTGCCAGTGTGGTATGTGCCCATCTTCTGTTACCTTCCGGAGTTCTCTTTCGACTACTGCTCTGGCAGCTTAACTTCATGCTACTTGCCACTTTCCCGGTGGGTGTGAACCCTTCACCACCTTGGCTTTGTGTGACAGTCTGTGTTCATCTTGGACTTCATTCACTTCCTGAAGACAGTACTCCAGATTCGATCTATTGCTGCAAGTTTCTCGATCTACCCACCCATCTTAGCGATAGCACCTCCATGTATACTGATGGCCCTAAGACAAACTATGGTGTTGAGTGTGCCTTCGTCATTGGCACTGACCATTTACAGTGTTAGCTTCCACAACTCTGCTCGACTTTTATAACAGAGCTCTTCAGCCTTTATCAGACTATCCAATACACCTGGCAACATAGGCTTTTTGATTGTGTCACATGCTCCGATCCTCTCAGTGCTCTTCAGAGCCTCTGTGGCTCTAGGCAGTTCACCCCTTAGTGCAATGGGTCCAAGAAAGCTTCCAGTTGATCTCTGTTGAGGGAGCGACCGTGATGGTTCAAATGGCTCTGAGCACTACGGGACTTAACATCTATGGTCATCAGTCCCCTAGAACTTAGAACTACTTAAACCTAACTAACCTAAGGACATCACACAACACCGTCATCACGAGGCAGAGAAATTCCCTGACCCTGCTGGGAATCGAACCTGGGAACCCGGGTGTGGAACCGTGATGTTCGTGTGGGTTCCTGGTCTCTTGCTCTTCCATTCCTTTGGATGATCTCCATGTTACCTCTGTTGGCAGGTGGGTCACTTTGGCTTAACCACTGGTCTTATCTTCATGGGAACACGCTCTGGGGAATTAAACCACTTCCAATGGCTTAGCCGACCTCCTCTCTGCCCTCTCGTCACGAGATCATTTTAGCCATTTTGTGCTCATTGTCATCAATCTTCGACAGTTCGCCATTTGCTGGTCCTACGCCTTTCTTTTAACCAGTTACATTCCATTGTAGCTTGCTGTCTGAGTTATGTGACATTTTAGCAAATGACGCACAGGCTATCGACTGCATTTTACTTTTTCCTTCCATCGATTGGGCTTAACAAATAGTCGCTTTTAACTTCTTTCACTTCTTGATGTTCTAAGACTATGGCACGGGCACTTATGACTTCAGCTGTTTTTGCGTCCTAAAACAAAACAAAAAAGCAGTTTACAATTAGTGCTATTACGCCAATTAGTATCGAGTAGACAATATTAAGTTCACTAGACCATACCCTATTAGGTCTGCAGGGGTTACAAACATGAAGTTTTTTGAAGTATATTTCATTCTAAATCTACGTACTTGGTACACAAGAGATAGTCAGTTGTTTTTACAGTGTTGTCAGGATGACTGCTAGGGCTGAGTAGAGGACAAGTAGCCAGAAGATAACAGGCAACATGGATCTGCAGCAACAGGAATTTTGCGCGTTGGAAGAAGTGCCACACCCAAAGTTTTGTTCCAAACCTGTTGGGTTCATCCTTGTCCTGTCTCTCACCTTGGCGCTTTATTTTTGGGTGTATATTTATATAGTATAAATCGTGACTCGATAGGACTGATAAGCATCAGAGAAAGAACACAGCAAGCTACTATTACGAACAACTAATAGGGTATATTAAAGACTTGGGGAGTCGGTTGAGAATTTTGTGGATCACATCCGCAAGATTAGTATTGCTACTTACAAACCCATGGAAAATGAGGGCAATTTGGCTACCTTACAGGAAGTCGAGCAAAGTGCTCATGATGTATTCTTTTGAGGCTTACAGCCTGAAATGAAATGTCAAGGAAGGTGCGAATAGAGTTTCTGCTGGTGTTTTGCTAAGCGATGGAAATCGCTTGGGGAAAAAAGAGTTAAAAGCACCAACCGATGTTGGTGAGGGTAGTGTGAGGTCACTCGGATTAGGGATGTTGAATTTCTGAGTGGGAGAAGTTAACTTCCAGGTTAATGCAGAAATTCTTTCAATAGTTGACAGTAGCTACAGTGTCATTCTCGAATTAGATTTCCAGGTTGCAAATAACGCCAAAGTTGAATTGGAACGGCGAACGATGGAACTAGGTGGAACATAGTTTCATCTATGCTCTATGGCTGGAATACCATTGCTGTTGCAGGGTTCATCCGTAAACCTGGGAAAAATGGCTAAACAGCATACAGTGTCCCTTAAAGTCAACTCGCGGGATTTTGTACTGAAAGGTGCGAGGAAAATGATCTGGGCTGATGAGGGCACTGATCTACCAATAAATTCTGTATGTGTCGCCAAACCATTGTCTGAGAACGAAAAACTGGATGCAGTCAAATGTTTTGTGTGGTGTAATGTGTTCTGTGTTCATGACATTTTGGCTCCAAAGAGTACAAGTTATCACTGGGTAGCCTGAGAGCAAGTTTATTAAGTTCAGAGAAGGAGGAGATGGACAGCCATTTTACACTTAGTTACACAACGCTGGGAGTCTTAACTGGATTGCACTAAAAGATAAGGTCGCGTATCTGGAGGGTCAAAATAGGGAGGCAATGGAGAAGCTTTTGGAAGAGTACTTTGAGTTGTTTAATCCTTCAGGTGTGTTGCCTGCTATGCCACTAGTACATCACCATATTCCCAATGGGAATGAAGCTCCATCTATAAGAAGCCGTATGGAGACCTACAATATTTACAGCTGGTTATGTAGGATTTTTATCAATCAGCAGTTTTGGGACGGAATAATAGTAACAGGTAATAGTCTGTGGCCTGCTCCGGTAGTTGTTGTGGAGGAAAAGTGTATTGGTTTTGTTGTGACTACGACTTGAACCAGCAGCCGGTGTTGGATGCATACCCAATGCCAAACCATACAGAAACGTTAGATAATCTTGGTCAATGGCATTTTAAGACTGTAGATTTGTGAAGTGGTTACCATCAGTTATAAGTGATATCTGAAATCCATCCAAAAACTGTTTTCGACATCAACCAGGCATTTCCAATATTATTATATGTCCTTTTTGGCTTAAGAACGCCCACTGCAAATTTTTAGCATTTGTTGCATGGTGTATTGCGAGGGTTGAAGCTGAAGCAATGCATGGAATATCTGGATGATATAATCATGTATTGCAGGGATGTCCTGGAGCATATTGTACAGTTATATGAGGTTTTAGATCATGTAAGTGCTGCACAGTTAACTCTGAGCTAGGAGAAGTGCCATTTTGTGGTAAAAGAGGTCCAATACATGGGTCATGTTATAAGCTGAAAAGGTGTTTGCACTGACTTGCGGCTGGTAGATGATGTAAAAAAATTCCGACGCCCACTACATTGAAGTAGTTGCAATAGTATTTGGGCCTCTAAAAGTTCTAGCGGCAGTACTTGCCTAAGTTCGCATAGATTTCAAGGCCTTGGGGTGAAGTTCCATTGGACGCCGGAATGCGAAGCAGTATTTGAAAAACTAAAAAGTATGTTAACATCTAATCCGATTCGGGCTTTTCCAGAAACAGATCGCGTGACTCAAGCAACTTCGCATTAGGTGTATTGAGTCAAGAATTAGGTGGTAAGGAGCACACCACAGTTTATGCTTCAGGGTAACTGAATGGGGCAGAAAGAAATTGCTCAACGACAGAGAAGGAAACGTATGCATTAATTTTCTTAATTTATTTCTGGTGTTACTTGTACAGTTGACGTTGTAAGATGATAACCGACTACGCAGCACTGAAATGGCAATTTGGACTTAAGACCTGCTCATAGCCATCGACGTTATGCCTCGCTGAACTGTGCTGGGTACGATACCTGCGCCATGCCTCCAACACAGCCAGTGTCCACAAAAAGCCAATTCCCACTGCATCGCTGCCAGTGGCGCATACCACTGCTGCCATATAAGCAACACACAGCTGTTCTATGCTCCCCAGTGCCTATAGTTAGCTGCTGTTTCCACAGGTGTATTACGAGGAAATAAAACTTCATGCTGAGGGCCATACAGCAATTGCAATAACTTGTTACTAAAATAAAGGCTTTGTATTTGCTGTCAGGAGTTGCCTGCTGTCCACACCCTCCCACCTCTTGTCAGAGAGCCTGTGATCCCAACATTCACAATACACGCTGCCACCTTTTACAGTAAATCTTTGACAGATTGTTTCTGAATATCATTTCATTGTTCAGTGGAACTCCTATAGACATTTCTGATGGACTGTGATTTCCCTATGCAATTCCTGTTAGGTCTGCTGGGAAAAGGAATTGGTTAACGCTAGATTTAAAGAGGGCAGCGTGATGAGTGTATTCTCTTCCAATGATATTTTGTGAGTCACAGAAAACAACAGAAACAAAAAAATTAAGTTGGTGCTGCTGCTTTGTCGCTGGCCGACACCTGGACGACCGAAAATTCGCAGATAGCACTGATTAGTTTTGAGTAGACAATATGTTCATCAGACCATAAGCTATTAAGTCTGTAGCAGCTACAAACATGAGGAAGTGTTTATGAATATTATTTCCTTCTAAATTACATACTGAACACACACAAGATGTTCAGTTCCTTTTCTGTCGTTTTGTCAGGAAGCAAGCAAACCAGGAGTATCTGAGAAGCCATTGTTTGCAAACGAAAATCTCTTTGAAAGAACTGGGAGCATGTAGTCTTCTGTTGGTGCCCACAGGGATTGCTACAATCGTTCTGTACAAAAGCTATCAATATGAGCTCGCATATCGTCAGACATCCCATCTAGTACTGCAAGTTGCTGTATTCACTATAAAGTCACTAGAGTCTGAAGTAATATGGGATGTACTAGTATCGACAGAAGATATTTGCAAATGGCTCAGGACACTTCCTGGATAAGAAATTCAATAAAGAGAACTGTTTTATACCCCCCCCCCCAAAATCTGGTTTATTTTTGTTGAGATTGCAACACAGAACTTATTGCATTAAACACTTCTCTCCCAAAAGCTGAAGTTCAGTCACTTGGGGGTAATACCACCCCCCCCTCTCTCTCTCTCTCTCTCTCTCTCTCTCTCTCTCTCTCTCTCTCTCTCTCTCTCTCTCTCTCTCTCTCTCTCTACGTATGTTTTTGGATAGGGTCCACCTTTAGCAAAACAAAAGTTTGTTTATTAACCCAAACACGTTTCACTGCAGTTGCAGCATCTTCAGTGGGCTTTTATTTTTCATCTGTTAAAGATAAAGAATGTTTTTTTACTGTTTCTTGTATCCCGCTTGGAAGGCAGCCCGTGGATCTGCTCCTGCAAACTGATGGGTAGGCCGAATGAAGAAAGCGAGTAGGAGCAGGAGGGGACAAGCACTTTGGTACTGCGATTAAAATATTACATGTTTATTATAGGCAAAAACAAGTTGTGAAATGGTTACATAACTTTGTGTACATCCTGTCGTGAGAAGTACAATGTCTCAACAGCAAGTCAACACACACTCTAGTTTAAGCGATGTTCCAGGCCGTCTGCGCTCGATGAAATGGGGCTGAATCTGGAGCAGAGCTCGTAGATCTGGACAGCACCGACTAGAGGGCGCTGTCGTCTGTCTGTGTTGTAGTGCCAACCTAACAACTTTAATATGCCGTGGCATCATTGCTATCGATACCACATCCCTCCCCCCTGAAACGATGCACCGTCGTTGAGTACGGCTTCCGACAGCGGGTGGAGGGACCCAGGGGCGGTGCAGCTGAGGGGGCAGACAGTGGAACTGCCGGGGCACGCTGCCCACTCGCTACCCCGAATTGCTCGTGAGGGGGGCGAGGAAAACGCCCTGTGGAAAACCTGGCCAGGCCGCGCACCGCCACTGGGTATGCTCGGATGAGGAGGCGGAGCAACGGCCTCCATGGGCGGCGGCGGTGTAAAAGCAGCCTCAGCGTCCATCGGTTCCGGCAGCACGGAGGAGCATGGCGGCGACGAGAGGCACCCGTCCGGTGCAGGTGACAGCACCGACAGCGGCGGCGATGGCAGGCGCGCCCGCGGCGGAGGTGGAGGCGTGAGCGGCGGAGGCGCTATTGGTGTTGTCGTGAGCTGAGGCGGCAGAAGCCGCGAAGCCTCCAATTCTGCCGGAAAACAACCAGTGGCAGAAAACCGAGGACAGCGCAAATGGATCTGGTTCCAATGTTGCTTGACAGTGCCGGAGAGACCAGAAATGACAAATAAGGCGCGGCCAAGCTGGCGAAGAATGCACCCCTGCTTCCAGTGCTGCCTGCCAGAGAAAACGCGGTGCAACACCAAAGCAGAACGAGGCGAAGCAGCGGGAGCACGCGGCGGGAGGTGCAATAGCTGCAGGAGCGACCGATGGGTGCAGCCATGTAGCAATTCCGCTGGGGAACGGGTGCCGCGCGGCTGAGAGCGATAGGAAGCAAGGAAAGTCCAGAGCGCACACTCGCGAGAGTGCGTGGCACGGAACTTGCTCATGTGCGACTTAAATGTACGCACAAAGCATCCAGCCTCGCCGTTCGACTGGGGGTGGAACGGGGCTGAGGTCAGATGGCGAATGCCATTAGCAGTACAGAATGCTACAAACTCTGAGGACACAAATTGGGGGCCATCGTCGGATGCCCTCAGTGCAAAAAATAGACGTCAAAACCTGAATAGTATTCGCAGATGTAGTAGAGGACATAGGTACAACAAAAGGGAAGTTGCTGTACGTATCAATAGCTATCAACCATCGGGTATCCCAGAAAGGACCCGCAAAATCAATATGAACGCGCTGTCAAGGTGCAGTAGGAGTTGGCCACGCAAGGAAGCGCTGTCAGGGAGCAGATTGACGCTCCACGCAAGAGCGACAGTTAGCAAGCAAAGTCTCAATTTGTTTATCAATGCCAACTCAAGTGCAGTGACGACGCGCTAATTGCTTCATCCGCACTATACCCCAATGACCAGCGTGGAGCAAGCGGAGAATTTCCGACTGCAACGAACGAGGTACAACCACACAAGACTGATCATTGTCAGTTCGTAACAAGATAACACTATGGTGTACAGACAAGTTGTGATGTTGCGCGAAGTAACGTTGAACGAGTGGATCACGAATCTGCGTAGCAGATGGAGGCCATCGAGTACAAATATACTGCAAAAGAATCTGCAAAGAAGCATTGGCGGTTGTCGCGGAAGCAATGGGACGAAAATCCACTGGAAAACCATCAGCTAATTCCTTATCTTGCGAATCAATAAACATGCAGGACAGTTCGGAAGAGTCAAACACTTCATCAGGACTGACAGGCAGACGAGACAAAGCATCAGCATTGACATGCTGAGCCATAGGCCGAAACAAGATTTCGTAATTGTGTTTAGACAAAAACAAATACCAATGTTGCAACTTTTGTGCAGTATGGGCCGGAATGGGCTTTGACGGGTGGAACAAAAATGTTAAAGGCATATGGTCGGTGACCAAATAGAAATTGCGACCGTACAAAAAAATCATGAAACTTAGTCAATAGCTAAAGCTTCTTTCTCGATTTGAGAATAGTTTTGCTGGACAGAATTGAGCAACTTAGACGCAAACGAGATCGGGCGATCTACAGAATTAATGTGGTGCGAGAGAACCACTCCGATGCCGTGAGAAGATGCATTGACAGCCAAAACAACTGATTTGGAGGGATCGAAAGGAATCAAACAGCGATCTCTCAACAAAGCAGATTTGAGCTTGTGGAAAGCAGCGTCACATTCTGAAGACCAAACAAAAGAAACATTCTTACGCGAAGGTGATGCAAAGACGCTGCAATCTGCGCTGCATTTGGTATAAACCGAATGTATATAAGTGATTTTGCCCAACACAGACTGAAGTTCTTTCAAGTTCCTGGGCGCTGGCAAGTCTCTAGTTGCACTGAGATGTGATGGCGAGGGGTGAATACCCTGTCCGTAAATCATATGTCCTAAATACTGAATCTCAGTTTGAAAAAAATTTCACTTGTCTCTGTTACACTTTAGTCCTGCACGCAAAAGTACAGTAAATAAGGCACGCAAATTCTGCAAATGTTCGTCAGTGGTGCGGCCGGATACAACTATATCGTCCAGATAATTGGAACAACCAGGGACAGTGGCACACAACTGCTGCAAGACTGAAAAATACCAGGAGCTGAAGCACAACCGAACGGAAGGCGGCGAAATTTGATCAATCCAAGGTGGGTGTTGTTGATCACTAAATAGCGCTGCGACTGTTCATCGGGCGGAATCTGAAAGTATGCGTCCCGAAAGTCAATCGTGGAAAAGAATTTTCCTGCACCAAGCTTATAAAAAATGTCTTAAGGACGCGGTAAGGGAAACCTAACTACCACTGTCTGGGGATTTGCTGTAGACTTAAAGTCAGCACAAATGCGGAGACGACCGTTTGGTTTTTTCACACACACTATAGGCGAGGCCCATGGCGAAGAAGAAACAGGTTCAATGACACCAATGTCTTGCAAATGCTAAAGTTCAGAAGCTACGGCGTCGCGCAGTGCATGCGGTACTGGCCGTGCACGCCGGAAAACAGGTATCCCAGAAAGGACCCGCAAAATCAATTCGAACGGGCTGTCAAGGTGCAGTAGGAGTCTGTAACTACAACATGCGCTACAAAGTCTGTGGCACAACGAAGGCCATCAGAAAAGAGTTCAGCAAAATCATCGCATAGTGCGGCAACACTGTCTGCATGGCAACTATCGTTGATGCTAAGTACATTGTCCTGAATTGAGAGGCCAAAAAGTTCAAATACGTCCATGCCAAAAAATGTTTGTAGCATCACTAGAGCGGAGCACATGGAAAGACACTGTACGGGACGTTGCACCATACATGGCTTGCAAACTACTCACGCCGAGCACTGAGATTTCGTGTCCAGTAAATGCAGTCAGCGTGGCATGCAAACGACGAAGCGGGGGCGAACCAAGCAAGTCATACGTTGATTTGTTCAGTAAAGAAACAGACGCACCAGTGTCCAGCTGCATGCGAACAGAACGTCCACAAATGTTCAAAGTAACAAAAAGTTTCCTCGTATCGCGCTGAATGTGAGAGGAAGCGTCTGGCAAAATTTGATTCACACGACGAGCTGTAGAAGCACGTGAAGCTGAAGGCTGTGAATAAATGGCATTAGCGTCCATAGGCTGATGTGAATCATGATCATGGCGGTTGCCGTTGCGGTGACGTCCACGCGAACGGGAGACAAGTTCGGATTTAGAGTTTCTCTTAATGCACACAGCTTGCACATGTCCTTTCTTATTACAAAAATAACACTGTGCTTGACGGGATGGGCAACTGTCCCGTGGGCTGGTTTGAACCATGTTTACATGCGCGCGGCGAGGCTGTGCTGGCAGGCGGGAGGGAGGGCACGTGTTGTGCCGCGCTATAACAGTACATACACCCGGAGTCAAGTAACCATGTCTAATGTATCTTGTCTGTCTAGCAAGTCCACTACTTCTTGCAAAGACGGCTTTTTAAATCTGAGGATTTGTTCGTGGATGCGGTGATCCGCCACATTCTGCGCAATAGCGTCTCTAATCATTACATCCGCATATGAGCGTCCACATGTGCAATTAAAGTCACAATCAGATGTTAGTCCCTGAATGTCCGCTAACCAAGATTTATTCGACTGAGTAGGGCCATGCCGGAGACGAACGAATTTGTAGCGTGCAGCTACCACATTTACACTGTCACAGAAGTGGGAGTTCAAAGCATCAATCACTTCGACGTACGTTTTAGTTTCTGGGTGGGTGGTGGCAAACATCTTGACGATCACGCGGTATAACACAACACCTGTGTTGGCAATGAAAAAGGCAAGCCGCTCTGTACCTGTTATGTTGTAAGCTGTGAAGTGTGCCTCGAGCTGGACGATGTATTCTGGCCAGCGTTCAACGTCAGGGTTGAAGGCACGAAAATGACAGGCGGTGGCGTCGGAGGCATCAAAGTAGCTGCAGTTTGTAGGGTGACCAGTCCATTTATGGCAGCAAGCAGCGGTGTCATTTGCTGAGCCTGAAAACGTACAAGTTCGGACAGTGAAGCCTGTTCCTGTGGCGAAGCCATAGTTTACACAATTGAAACTCTTAAACTGAGGCTAGCACGGAAAGAAAGCAGTACCGAGCAAAAAAGGAAATGATAGGAGAGGAAAAAAATTAGCCTCGTCGCCGAAACTTCTTGTATCCTGCCTGGAAAGCGGCGCGTGGATCTGCTCCTGCAAACTGATGGGTAGGCCGAATGAAGAAAGCGAGTAGGAGCAGGAGGGGACAAGCACTTTGGTACTGCGATTAAAATATTACATGTTTACTGTAGGCAAAGTTGAGAAATGGCTACATAACTTTGCGTGCAACCTGTCATGAGTAGTACAACGTCTCAATAGCAAGTCAACACACACACTAGTTTAAGCGATGTTCCAGGCCGTCTGCTCTCGATGAAATGGGGCTGAATCTGCAGCGGAGCACGTAGATCTGGACAGCACCGACTAGAGGGCGCTGTCGTCGGTGTCTGTCGTAGTGCCAACCTAATAACTTTAATACGCCGTGGCATCGTTGCTATCGATACCACACTGTTTGTATACATGTAACTATTAGTTTTTAAATCGTAATTACAGATATGTGAAAAAACACACAAATTATGAATTCATACCTTTTTACCACATGGTGTGGTTTTTCTGATGTGTTGTGTTTCTACAGTGACTGCTTTGTTCCACAGTTTGTCATCTGCAACCACTTACACCTTAAAGTAGATAAATCGTTTAAGCCAAAATTACGATTTGAAAATTATTTCTATGCCTGACATTAATTAATTCTGAAATATTCAAAGCAACCACCACGAACACCTTCAACTGTTCCACTGTCAGCCATGTTTGTTTTTATAGCTGGTGAACAGTGAAACATAGTGACAGTCGCAACTCAATATATAGTGTTTGACAGTGATGAAGATGAGGAAAAAAAAGTGTAGTGAAACATAATGTAAACACACACACACACGCACACACACACACACACACACACACACACACACACACACACACACACACAGAATTAATTAATTTCAGGCATAGAAATAACAATTTCCAAATCGTAATTTTGGCTTAAACAATTTATCTACTTTAAGGTGTAAGTGGTTGCAGATGACAACCTGTGGAACAAAACTGTCACCTACAGTGGGCCAGACAGCACAAAAACTGGAGTGTAGATAACCTACAACATGTAATGACGCCTGACGAGTCATGCATGTGCCTTCTTGAAAATTCTTGTATATTCTAGATCAAAGGAAAAGAGTACTCTGTTAGCCCTCCTCTCCCTCCAATATTTAATAACATTTGCTCTTTGGGATGTTAATTTAGGTTCACAGTAATGCTCGCATTAAATATTTTTTAATGTTCTGAGTATTCAAGTAGTAAGGCACTGAGGGTTCTGGTAGAAAATACTGACTCATTATCCGTCAGTGATTGCATGTCCTATTTCGCTAACATCAGCATCAGAACTTCCTTATCTCCGAAGTCATTCCAGGAACAGACATCCTGTGCCACATGCCAACGTTAAGGAGGAAAGGGCCTCCCCATCTCCTTGCACTTCTACAAATTTTTGCACGAAATAACCTCCCACCCTTAGCGTCCTCCCGCATTCGTGGGAGTGAGCCTCGACTGCAGTTCAGATCAATGCCATATTTCGCTGATGTCAACATCCGCACACTCTATCCTTCTGGAGATTTAGATGAAGCACCCCATGCCCCACATGACTCCACGCCTGTGTGTGAAGTGTAAACATGTAAGTATTGATCTATCTATATTTGTAATTACGTTTTGTTACTCATCAGGCTTTAGGCTTTTTTTAAAAATCGGTTCATAACACACACTTGTTGCCTTTGTGTCTTGACAATGAGTGATGAAGATTTGTGTGATGGTGATGGTTATGGTGGTGATGATCATCATCATAATAGAGATTGCAAAAAATGTATTTACAGTGATTGGTAAATCGTTCCCCCACTTACGAGAGATATGTCGAGGATAAGGATGTGGAGACGTACTATATCTGCAATTCCTGTTGTGAGGCAGTGTAATTATTAACGCGAATGCCGATGAAAAGAAAAAGCAAATATGCTTAATTAACTGCGTGTTTTCCTTCCAGGCATCGTGTATTCGTTGCAGCAGCAGGTACGTGATGTGAATATAATCAGTTTAGTTAAACCTACCATTTGAATACCAGTGGGTGTAATCATGTCAGTGTTCGTATGATGGCGCACAGGGAGTTCTACATAGTGATAGTATTTGAAAACCCTCGATTTAGTGACGTCAAATTAATATTATCCATGGATGGATGATTTCGACTACGAAATGTGTCAATGCAGATTTCGGCTGTGTTCCATGGAAATGCTTCCTCTCCCTTGGTGATACTGGCTGAACATACAATCTCTGTATGCAACTTCCCTGATACAGTTAAAATATTTAACAGCAGAGAGTGCATACATGTGCAGGAGCCGACTTTTAAGAATTAAATGAATTCTAGCTATGCCATACAGGATCAGCTACTGCATCACCCCCTATTGCCAAGGGGGGTGCTGGTTAGTGTCAACAAAGTTGCGGTCATATGTCTACCAATTCTATGAGACATTGTGGAGTACTCCACTGGAGGTAGCTCGCCAAACACTCTGCCCATCGTAAGAAACCGGAGCTCAACTCTACGGTGCACGCTGTGCATTAGTGGAGGTGGATGTGTATGATTCAACGTTACCATATGTGGGCACTGGACTACGATCTATTTTAAGTTCGTTTTAATACCCAGTTATATGTAAGAGTTTATAAAAGCCACTGTGTTACTATGTAAACAGACAGGTACGATCACACATGGCTACTAATGAAAGGCTCTGAGGCGGAGACACTCCAAAATATTCATTAAAATGAATTTCTGAACGTGTTAAAGATTTACATCATCAGGACGCATTTCGTATATTTCCCACATGGATTCCAATAATGCTGGTCAACGTTTTTGAAATTGTTAATATGTGATATCAAGCGATGTTTTTCAAACAGGCAGTAGCTAGTCTGAAGGCTGCGCCTTGAAATACGGCTTAGCTGTATGTAGTAGATGCTTTGGGGCGCCGGCCGCAGTGGCCGAGCGGTTCTAGGCGCTACAGTCTGGAACCGCGCGACCGCTGCGGTCGCAGGTTCGAATCCTGCCTCGGGCATGGATGTTTGTGATGTCCCTAGGTTAGTTAGGTTTAAGTAGTTCTTAGTTCTAGGGGACTGTTGACCTCACAAGTTAAGTCCCATAGTGCTCAGAGCCATTTGAACCATTTTGCTTTGGGACGTGGCTTCGATTGAGTACAGCTCTTATAGCCGGCCTGTAGTTGCTGGTCGTGCAGTCTTAGCGTGTCCTATCAACGTCCACACAATTTTCACGATCCTCTGCTTGTATCAAAAGAGAATGAACAGATCTGCTGAAACTTCGCTGTCGGACCGCTGTGTCTGTATATCGCTGTTATGCTTTGATGCGACATTCATCGACGTTCAGTATTATTGTTTTGAAAGCGCTTTGAATAGTTGTATTTGTTTTCCCATAGGCTATTCTTTCCACTGTTAAAATGAATTTGAAAATCTCTCACCAGAGTGCACCAGGATATGGTAAGACAGGTATCAACACATAGCGAGAGTTTCACGAACAATTAGTAGAACAAAGCGCGCGAAATCTGGTCCGTTATTTTATTTGCCTTCTGACCGTGTTCGCGGGTGATGTGCGTTATACACTCCTGGAAATTGAAATAAGAACACCGTGAATTCATTGTCCCAGGAAGGGGAAACTTTATTGACACATTCCTGGGGTCAGATACATCACATGATCACACTGACAGAACCACAGGCACATAGACACAGGCAACAGAGCATGCACAATGTCGGCACTAGTACAGTGTATATCCACCTTTCGCAGCAATGCAGGCTGCTATTCTCCCATGGAGACGATCGTAGAGATGCTGGATGTAGTCCTGTGGAACGGCTTGCCATGCCATTTCCACCTGGCGCCTCAGTTGGACCAGCGTTTGTGCTGGACGTGCAGACCGCGTGAGACGACGCTTCATCCAGTCCCAAACATGCTCAATGGGGGACAGATCCGGAGATCTTGCTGGCCAGGGTAGTTGACTTACACCTTCTAGAGCACGTTGGGTGGCACGGGATACATGCGGACGTGCGTTGTCCTGTTGGAACAGCAAGTTCCCTTGCCGGTCTAGGAATGGTAGAACGATGGGTTCGATGACGGTTTGGATGTACCGTGCACTATTCAGTGTCCCCTCGACGATCACCAGTGGTGTACGGCCAGTGTAGGAGATCGCTCCCCACACCATGATGCCGGGTGTTGGCCCTGTGTGCCTCGGTCGTATGCAGTCCTGATTGTGGCGCTCACCTGCACGGCGCCAAACACGCATACGACCATCATTGGCACCAAGGCAGAAGCGACTCTCATCGCTGAAGACGACACGTCTCCATTCGTCCCTCCATTCACGCCTGTCGCGACACAACTGGAGGCGGGCTGCACGATGTTGGGGCGTGAGCGGAAGATGGCCTAACGGTGTGCGGGACCGTAGCCCAGCTTCATGGAGACGGTTGCGAATGGTCCTCGCCGATACCCCAGGAGCAACAGTGTCCCTAATCTGCTGGGAAGTGGCGGTGCGGTCCCCTACGGCACTGCGTAGGATCCTACGGTCTTGGCGTGCATCCGTGCGTCGCTGTGGTCCGGTCCCAGGTCGACGGGCACGTGCACCTTCCGCCGACCACTGGCGACAACATCGATGTATTGTGGAGACCTCACGCCCCACGTGTTGAGCAATTCGGCGGTACGTCCACCCGGCCTCCCGCATGCCCACTATATGCCCTCGCTCAAAGTCCGTCAACTGCACATACGGTTCACGTCCACGCTGTCGCGGCATGCTACCAGTGTTAAAGACTGCGATGGAGCTCCGTATGCCACGGCAAACTGGCTGACACTGACGGCGGCGGTGCACAAATGCTGCGCAGCTAGCGCCATTCGACGGCCAACACCGCGGTTCCTGGTGTGTCCGCTGTGCCGTGCGTGTGATCATTGCTTGTACAGCCCTCTCGCAGTGTCCGGAGCAAGTATGGTGGGTCTGACACACCGGTGTCAATGTGTTCTTTTTTCCATTTCCGGGAGTGTATTTGTGATTGTGTTTTTCGTTGTGAGGGTACTGTGTCTGACTGAAGTGAGCTATACTATCTACCGAGTAACTGCAGCGTACCATAAGTTCAAAAACAGCACAATATGAATTCAGTGTGTAATTTATCAGGTAAGAATTTTGGCCATACCGATAGGATAAAAGTGAAGGAACAGACCAGACGTGAAAATCAGTCAAGAACAAAGATAGTGTAAATGCAGGCAAGGAATATACACGAAGTTTTAACAGAACAATGTACAATGAACCTGACTTGTTTTGTGGTTGTCTAGTGAAAAATGCATTTTTCTGTTTGACCTGTCTTGTGACAAACATTAGTGATACAGCATGGACTGAGGATGGTATCGCAGGCTTAAAAAGTTTCCACGCAAAGGTGAAAAAACACAGTTCGAGTGAAAAACATTTATGTGGTTTTATTGAATTTTCAATGCTAGGGTATGTGGACATTATGTGACAACTAGACAGTACTTAACCCCTTAACATAAAGACATAAAATGAAAATGTCTCAAAAACCGGTATATCTTGAGTAAACAGATTATGTTTTGCGGCAAATTCGACCTGGACTAAACGGGCCATGGCGAAACGGAAAATTCCAAAAACCTAGGAATTTTTCGAGGACTAGTTGACATGATGGCAGACCTTGATGTCTTGAAGCAGCACATCGAAAAATAGGAAAACCGGATTTTCTTAGGCCATTCGAAAACAGTTCAAAATGAACTGTTAGAATCAATTTACGAGCTATGCCTTAATCTGATCAGGAATGAACTGTCAAAGACAAATTTGCTTGCTGTCGAAGTTGACGAAGCCACTGAATGTGCAAATTTGTCACTACTGGTCATAGTAATTCACTACGAGCTGCTGGGGATAATTATCGAAGGATTTAGTTCCTTTGTACGACCAAAAAGTCACACTGCAGATGATGTAACGGCAGCTGTTCTCAGCGAGGTAGAGAAAATGAACATAAATGAAACACCTGAGAAACTGATAGCTTAGTCTTGCCACGGTGCTCCCGTTGAGTGTGGAGTTCAAATCAGAATTAAAGAAGTGAATAAAAATGCTCACTTCATCCACTGTTATGCACATCAGTTAAATTTAATTGTTGAACGACGTATGACAGGCAATAAGCAAGTGCGGATCTTTTTTAGCAACTTGGAAGGACTTTGTACCTTTTTTCCCCAGTCGCCTAAACGCACAGCCATTCTTGACGAGATAGTGAAGAAACGCATTCCTACTTGTCCTCAGTCCATCAGATGGAATTTCAATTCACAGAGCGTAACAACTATGCACAAATACCAGAAGGAAATTGTTGAGAGCGTGGAGAAAATTCAAATAACTTACGGGTTTGCTAGCCGGCCGAAGTGGCCGTGCGGTTCTAGGCGCTGCAGTCTGGAACCGCGAGACCGCTACGGTCGCAGGTTCGAATCCTGCCTCGGGCATGGATGTGTGTGATGTCCTTAGGTTAGTTAGGTTTAAGTAGTTCTAAGTTCAAGGGGACTGATGATCTCAGAAGTTGAGTCTCATAGTACTCAGAGCCATTTGAACGGGTTTACTGCCGGGTGACGTCGTCGACCACCGCCGATATTTCGACAGGAGCACACTCTGCCATTGTCAAGGCATTGCCTTGAGAATGGCATGGTGTGCTCCTGCCGAAATATCGGCGGTGGTCGACGACGTCACCCGGCAGCAAACCCCTAAGTTACTTGAACATTAAATGCGCCGGGAAAAGTTAAGGTCTCACATGGAGAAAATCGTTGATGATGATGATGATTACAAGTCAATAAACAAGGCTATGGGACTCAAGGGTTTCCTGCATCTACCTTTACATCTACATACATACTCCGCAATCCACCATACGGTGCGTGGCGCAGGGTACCTCGTACCACAACTAGCATCTTCTCTCCCTGTTCTACTCCCAAACAGAACGAGGGAAAAATGACTGCCTATATGCCTCTGTACGAGCCCCAATCTCTCTTGACTTATCTTTGTGGTCTTTCCGCGAAATATAAGTTAGCGGCAGTAAAATTGTACTGTAGTCAGCCTCAAATGCTGGTTCTCTAAATTTCCTCAGTAGCGATTCACGAAAAGAACGCCTCCTTTCCTCCAGAGACTCCCACTCGAGTTCCTGAAACATTTCCGTAACACTCGTGTGATGATCAAACCTACCAGTAACAAATCTAGCAGCCCGCCTCTGAATTGCTTCTATATCCTCCCTCAATCCGACCTGATAGGGATCCCAAACGCTCGAGCAGTACTCAAGAATAGGTCGTATTGGTGTTTTATAAGCGGTCTCCTTTACAGATGAATCACATCTTCCCAAAATTCTACCAATGACCCGAAGACGACTGTCCACCTTCCCCACAACTGCCATTACATGCTTGTCCCACTTCATATCGCTCTGCAATGTTACGCCCAAATATTTAATCGACGTGACTGCGTCAAGCGCTACACTACCAATGAAGTATTCAAACATTACGGGATTCTCTTTCCTATTCATCCACATTAATTTACATTTAGCTATATTTAGAGTTAGCTGCCATTCTTTACACCAATCACAAATCCTGTCCAAGTCGTCTGGTATCCTCCTACAGTCACTCAACGACGACACCTTCCCGTACACCACAGCATCATCAGCAAACAGCCGCACATCGCTATCCACCCTATCCAAAAGATCATTTATGTAGATAGAAAACAACAGCGGACCTACGACACTTCCCTGGGGCACTCCAGATGATACCCTCACCTCTGATGAATACTCACCATCGAGGACAACGTACTAGGTTCTATTACTTAAGAAGTCTTCGAGCCACTCACATATTTGGGAACCAATCCCATATGCTCGTACCTTAGTTAGGAGTCTGCAGTGGGGCACCGAGTCAAACGCTTTCCGCAAGTCAAAGAATATGGCATCCGTCTGAAACCCTTCATCCATGGTTCGCAAGATATCATGTGAAAAAAGGGCGAGTTGCGTTTCGCAGGAGCGATGCTTTCTAAAGCCGTGCTGATGCATGGACAGCAACTTCTCTGTCTCAAGGAAATTCATTATATTTGAACTAAGAATATGTTCGAGAATCCTGCAACAAACCGATGTTAAGGATATTGGTCTTTAATTTTGAGGATCCGTCCTTCTACCCTTCTTATATACAGGTATCACCTGCGCTTTTTTCCAGTCGCTCGGGACTTTGCGTTGGGCAAGAGATTCGCGATAAATGCAAGCTAAGTAAGGAGCCAATGCAGTAGAGTACTCTCTGTAAAACCGAATTGGAATCCCATCAGGAACTGGCGACTTATTTACTTTGAACCCATTCAGCTGCTTCACAACACCAGGGATGTCTATCACTATGTCCTCCATACGGGAATCTGTACGAGACTCAAACGGCGGTATGTTTGTACGATCCTTTTGCTTAAAAGATTTCACAAATGCTAAATTTAAAATTTCAGCTTTCGTTTTGCTGTCTTCCGTTGCCAGGCCAGACTGATCAGTGAGTGTCTGGATGGAAGCTTTCGACCCACTTACCGATTTCACTGGAATTTCCTTGGGTTTTCAGCAAGATCTTTTGCTAAGGTATGACGGTGGTAGTGGTTGAATGCTTCGCGCATCGCTCTTTTTACAGTAGCACGAATCTCTACTAACTTTTGCCTGTCCTCATTCTCCCGATCTTTCTTGTACCGCGAGTGCAACTGTCTTTGCTTCCTGAGCATTCTCCGAATTGCGCTGTTAAACCACCGTGGGTCTTTTCCGTCCATAACCCACTTTTTCGGCACATACTTTTCCAATGTGTGATTTACAATGTGTGATTTACAATGTGTTTAAAATTTGCCCATAATTCTTCCACGTCCATCGTACCGGAAGTAAATGAAGTCGATTCATTTACTAAGTGGGATGCTAACAACTACTTATCTGCTCTTTCTAGTAAGAATACTCTCCTAGCCTTGACCAACTTTTTAACTTTCGTAACCATAGTCGTAATGACAACATCATGATCACTAATCCATATCGCAACACTGACACCGTTGAGGTCTGGTCTGTTCGTGGCTACCGGATTTAAAATATTTCCATTACGCGTAGGCTGTCGATTTAGCTGCTCGAGACAGTTTTCGGATAATGTGTTCAAAAGTAATTCACACGACGGCTTGTCTGTACCACCTGTAATGAATCCATAGACATCCCAGTCTATACTAGGTAGGTTGAAGTCACCTCCGACTAATATAGCATGATCCAGGTACTTCTGCGATACAGAGTGTAGACTCCCTTTGAATGATTCTAGAACTGTCACAGTGGAACCTGGTGGCTGGTAATAACACCCAACAATTAACTTTATTTCCCCTAGCCCTGTTAAAGTGTCCAGATAACTTCACAATGACACTCTACTTCGACCTCAGTAGACACAATATTTTTGTCAACTGCAATGAAGACACCACCTCCTACGGTGTCTAATCTGTCTTTCCGATACATGTTCCAACCCTCACTAAATGATTCAGAACTTCCTATCTCAGGGTTCAGCCAGGTCTCAGTTCCGAGAATAAAAAGCGCGCCTCACGCTTCCTGGAGGGCAGTAAATTCAGGAACTTTATTCTGAACACTCTGAAAATTTACTGCTAATATCTTGATAGCAGAAGTTTCTGTACACTGAGCGCATCCTGATTTCCCTGCCTGCATGTCGACTGGTGAGTGCTCATCAGGACACCTCGCACTACTGCCTAGCCTAAAAAAACCCCATGTGCACCCCACAAGTACTCTGCTACCTGAGTAGCCGCTTCCTTTGTGTAGTGCACTCCTGACCTATCTAGGGGCGTCCTACAATTCCCCACCCAACAGCGCAAGTCTAGAAATCTGCAGCCAAGACCGTCACAGAGTCGACGAAGCCTCTGGTTGAGACCCTCCATTCGGCTCCAAACCAAAGAACCACGATCCACTCTGTGAACGATGCTGCAAATAGAGAGTTCTGCTCGCACCCCACGTGCGAGGCCAGCGGTCTTCACCAAATCCGACAGCCGCCTGTACGAACTGAGGATCGCCGCAGAACCCAAGCGACAGGCATCATTGGTGCCGACACGAGCAACTACTTGCAGACGACTTCACTCCGTATGCTCGATAGCCGCAGGCAAGGCCGCCTCCACATCTTGAATGAGGCCTCCCGGCAGACAAACCGAGTGCACATTGGAATTCTTTCCAGCCCTGTACGCTATTTCCCTAAGGGGCTCCATCACCCGCCTAACGTTGGACTTCGCAATAAGCAGCAAGCCTTTGCCCCCGTATGCCTACGCGGGCCCTGCTGAAGGAGCGGCCACCTGCCCACTGACACAGGATGAACGGGCGAGGCCAGCCGGACAGCCTCGAGCGACACGAACGCGTTGCAGTCCGCCACTCACCCTGAGGTGAGGGCGGCCCCAACGCGCCTGGCGCACTAGAAGGCGCCTCGGCGGCTGAGTCAGCGGACGCAGCAAGCGACACCTGGGGTGTCTCAAGCGAAACCCATCTTCATTTATCGTACGGCTTCTTGTGCTAAATGTCAAATATTCCGACACTTTAGCACAAGAAACTCTACTAAAAATTACACGTTTGAGAGAGATCTTTCGTGCTCTAGATCACTTAAAATGCATACATTCGTAATGTACAAATATAAATAGTACGACAAATGCGGTATGTAAATTAACATGGTGCTTTCCCGTGACAGCCTGTCACAGCACAATATCCGTGACGTCACGGAAACGTCACTGTTTCGTCACGCGAACTCAAACGCCGCAGTTTGAGCATACTAAACGTCCAAAGTTTAGAAATGGAAGTACCAGAAACGTTAAGCGTGCAGAAAGCTAACCTATACCGCATGAAAGATCTCTCCAAAACGCGTCTTTTAATACGATTTGTTGTGGTGAACAGTGGGGAAATACAAAGTCGGGGATAAATAAGCTACCTATAGATTTTATCTTGGAGTTAGCTTTTGATGGCATTTAGTTGCTGATTATAAAACGGAAGGAAGATACAACGTGTAAACGTTTGGCTGGAGTGTGATATTCCCCCCCCCCCATACACTCCTACCCCCCTCCCTCGTAATCTTGATTGTGATGACATGCAGATCTGTAGCGTAGCCCGAGGTCTACGTTAGTTCCGATCGATTAATGTCGCAACCTTCCGCACTATGGAAACCACGAGCCGCATCAGGTTATGACTATGACTGATTGGACGAAACCACCTCACTACAACGGTGACTGGTGTTACAGTGGTGTATCTGGAAACCAGAAGATTAAGATGAATGGGTCATTACTTCCTGATATTATACATGCTTTGGTTATCGGTCCTGGGAAAATTAATCTTCTTGTAGGAGATTTTGCGCGGCATTGAGGGAATAACATAGCAGGTGTTAAACGAAAGCAGTGATATTCAACCGTTTGCAAAAGTAACGCCAAAAAGCATATTCATATTTGTCTATGTTGCAGTGGAAAATCACGATGATATCCGCAGATATTTTACTTGAGCCAGATATTTTCAAAGATCCCAAAGAACTCAGTCGGAGATAATGTGAATCTTGTTATTTTTAAACAGGATAATCTGAATTTGAAGCTTGTTTACCAAACACGCACGCAAACTTAATGTCATTGAATGACTTCGTTATCATATGTGGGGATTCCTGGAATAACTCTTGAAAGTGTGACTTTCTGATTATAAACAAAACTAGGAAACTGAATGAGGGCCGATACAAGCGGAACTATTCAATGAGATTCTGCATAAAAAGGAAGTGTATCAAAATGTGACTGTATGAGTATTCTGCAGTGTGTGAGCAAATTTGCACTTTGTTGCACACTCGCTCAGGGGCCACAAAGCACATGTGTGTATTTGATGGAAAAACTGTGGTAATTAGTGCTCAACTAATGGAACTATACGCCAATGAGAAAATTGAAGAAGTCAACGTAAAACTAACTGATATGCATAGATACGTCAAAGTGATAGCTAAGAAACTTGACTTCTGTCATTACTATTAGTCCCAAAGTATATGTAAGTTCTAAACTATCCCAAAAACAGCTTAATATACAACAGCATGTCGTGATGATGATGATGATGATGATGATGATGATGATGATGATGGAGTAAGTGCAATTACTGCCATCGTTAATCATTACTGTAATGCTGAGATAGAACATATGGGGTCAGCAGGATGAAACTATATAGGACAGGTAAACAACTAATGTCAAACATCAAAAAAGTGTACCCCAAAAGATATGAAAGCATGACCAGTGCACATGGAACCCCAAAAGAACAAATAAAAGTCTCAAAGACTGACAAATACATGAATATAATTGAAACATCAGTAGCAGCTGCACATAGTGTGAATAAGGGGTTGAAGTGCAGCATAAAAGACTCAACAATCTACCTCCAGAATAGGTATATTACAACGACCTGAATGAAATCATAGGTTATGACTACTTACAGTGTCAGCTGCCACAGGGAATGCAAGTCACACGAAAGAGAGATTGTCGATCATATCTGAGCTTCGAGAAAGGCACATCATCGAGTAATTATGTAGACAGTTGTTCATGAGCTTCATTGACCTGCATGCAGAACATTTCTGCACAGACATATGATAATACAAGGATTGGGTGATTTATGGCAGGCTGTTCACATAGATATGCGAGACTGGTCACAATCGAGTAACAGTTTGAAGTATAATCTAATGGTCGTGGATATATATATTCCTACCCGTTATGGTGAAGATCAGGATGTAGGTTTCGGAGGTCCTCGAACAATTGTTGCAGGCCGAAACGAAATGGGGTCCCAGCAACCTTCAGAACAACTATGGAGGTGAATTTGAGGCACTTAGAGCAAAGTGGAGTAATCCCGGTGAAGTCATTATGGAGGAAACAGGCCTAATAATAAGGGCTCACAAAGAATGTTCTTCCGTGATGCATTTCAGCCTTTTAACATGCATACGATGTAACTGTGGTTTTATTGAATAATATTCTGACATAGATACATTACAAACGCTAATTATATAGTAGAATATTAGCAGTTTTCTTGTTGGCTTAGTTCATTTTCGCTCTGAGTAGTTGAACATTCTCAATGACAGGTCCGCTAGTACGCTGATTATTCATGCTGTTCAATGCACAAAGTCCATCATAGACTGCATGTGATAATAGTACACCCTATTATTATACATTGTACGGATTACTTGTAACATTTTACATTGGTTTCTATAATTTTAAGCACTATGTTGCATTTCAAAATCATCCACAGGCAATGATTCTACAGCATTTGAAGGCACTTTTAAATTTTTGTAGAAATCATGATGAAGTGGGAGTACATACGGAAGAAAACTGACAAGGGAACCTCTCCATCGCACCTCCCCCTCAGATTTAGTTATAAGTTGGCACAGTGGATAGGCCTTGAAAAACTGAACACAGATCAGTCGAGAAAACAGGAAGAAGTTGTGTGGAACTATGAAAAAAATAAGCAAAATATGCAAACTGAGTAGTCCATGTGCAAGATAGGTAACATCAAGGATAGCGTCAGCTTAGGAGAGCCGTGGTCCCGTGGTTAGCGTGAGCAGCTGCCGAACGAGAGGTCCTTGGTTCAAGTCTTCCCGCGAGTGAAAAGTTAAACTTTTTTATTTTCAGACAATTGTTATATGTCCGTCCGTCCGTCCGTCCGTCCGTCCGATGCGAGGTAACTGCGCCGTAGTATGGGGACGCTACACCTAAACAAACATCGGAACACACGACGTCAGTCGACTACAGCGCACGGAAGAGGCAGTATTCCTGCTAACGAGGCTCCCTGGCTGGCAGTTGATTATTCGCTACTTTGGACGAGAGTGCATTAAATACGTGAGATGTATTCCGTGGGCAATATGAATCCAGCAAATGTTTTCGGTTCCCAATGGAGAGGCACGTCGTTTCGTTTACTAATCGCACGGTTTTGCGGTGCGGTCGCAAAACACAGACACTAAACTTATTACAGTTAACAGAGGCATCAATGAACGAACGGACAGATCATAACTTTTCGAAAATTAAGAAAGTAAACTTTTCACTCGAGGGAAGACTTGAACCAAGGACCTCTCGCTCCGCAGTTGCTCACGCTAACCACGGGACCACGGCGCTAGTAGCCTGACATAATATAATCCTTGATGTTGCCTATCTTGCGCATGGACTTCTCAGTTTGTATATTTTGCTTATTTTTTTTCATGGTTCCACACAACTTCTTCCTGTTTTCTCGATTGATCTGTGTTCACTTTTTCAAGACCTATCCACTGTACCAGCTTATAACTAAATCTGAGGGGGGTCCGATGGGGAGGTTCCCTTGTGAGCAGATCCTTCTCTTTTGCCTCTGTAATTACATGTCCATTAGGATAAAGCAGTTAGAATTGCTGATGATGCATATGGATGTTCGTTTGGCCACATTAGTTTCCTGATATGGCTCTTGGCTTTGGTTCGAGTATTTGTATCATATTTTGAATCCATTGGTTGCTTCAAATTGCAGCCACTGTGTGTTAAACCACTGTACTTTATAATTGCCACAAGACATTTTTCGATTCATGATGTTTCTTTCGAGCTGCTTTGTTGAAAAGAAACATTCCGCATTCATATTGTTTACCTTGACCGAATTCATTTTTTGGTACTCATTACCACATCATTCCAGCGTTCAGGAAGGTAAATATTAGAAAAATACTTTTTTCGTTTCTGAACCAAGCCAAAATTCTGATCACAAGGCAGGTACGAGCGTCCGCTAACTAATAATTTATGGTCTATTTCCTTCACAGGGAACTCTGAGCTGCTTACAATGTATTGCCACAGCACAGCAACTTTTATGTTACTATTCTGACCTCCACACTGATCAGAGTACATAATTAGTTTTTCAGTCCTGACAAAATTGCGTATGAGCTACAGCAAACAAGAACCAATTTTTTGTGGCTCTCTCGCCGCAATGGATTCATTCCACAGAAACATGTATGCATCATCATTATGCATATTGTGGATGCCAAAGCAATGTGTCCACAACAGACGTTTGTAATAGCAAACTCCAGTTGAGATGACCGGTGTAGGCAAAGTTTTCATGAAATCAAATGTTATCACTGTAACGTTACCATCTGATTCACTCTGTAAAACAGCCGGTGCATACTCAGCTTTTTGCTGATGGAATTCACGTTCTGCAGTTAACTTCGTTCCCTTCTTATCATTATCCCTGCAAAGCGTCGCACTTTCGACAAGAGTCAGACACTGGTGGATGAAATGGGCATTTGCTCCTCTACACAGTTCAGTGAATATACATACATCAAAAAAAGTTTTGCATCACTTCAGTTCCAAGAGTTCCGGAACCTGTACAGAAAATTGGAATAGAGATCAACATAAACATCATTTACGCACTTTTTACTGCTCATGAAACCATACATTGCATGTTGTACCACCATACAGCTAGATCTTGAGAGGTGGTGGTCCACATTGCTGTACACATTGGTACATTTAATACCCAGTCGCATGTCCTCTTGCATTGATGTATTCTTGTATTCGTCGTGGCATACTATCTACAAGTTCATCAAGGCACTGTTGGTCCAGATTGTCCCACACCTGAACGGCGATTCGGCTTAGATCCCTCAAGGTGGTTGGTGGGTCACGTCGTTCATAAACAGCCCTTTTCAATCTATCCCAGGCATTGCCGATAGGGTTCATATCTGTAGAACATTCTGGCCACTCTAGTCGAGCGATGTCGTTATCCTGAAGGAAGTAATTGACAAGATGTGCACAATGGGGGCGCGAATTGTCGTCCATGAAGACGAATGCCTCGCCAATTTGCAGCCGATATGGTTGCACTATCGGTCGGAGGATGGCATTCACGTATCGTACAGCCATTATGGCGCCTTCCATTACCACCAGCGGCGAACGTCGGCCCCACATAATGCTACCCCAAAACAGCAGGGAGCCTTCACCTTCCTGCACTCGCTGGACAGTGTGTCTAAGGCGTTCAGCCTGACCGGGTTGCCTCCAAACACGTCTCTGTCTACTGTCTGGTTGAAGGCGTATGCGACACTTCATCGGTGAAGAGAACGTGAGGCCCATCCTGAGCGGTCCATTTGGCATGTTGTTTGGTCCATCTGTACCGCGCTGCATGGTGTTGTGGTTGCAAAGATGGACCTTGCCAAGGACGTCGGAGTGAAGTCGCGCATGATGCAGCATGTTGCACACAGTTTGATTCGTAGCACGACGACATGGGGCTGGACGAAAAGCATTATTCAACATGGTGGCGTTGCTGTCAATGATCCGCCGAGCCATAATCCATAGGTAGCGGTCATCCACTGCAGTAGTAGCCCTTGAGCGGCCTGAGCGAGGCATGTCATTGACAGTTCCTGCCTCTCTGTATCTCCTCCATGTCCGAACAACATCGCTTTGGTTCACTCCGAGATGCCTGGACACTTCCCTTGTTGAGAGCCCTTTCTGGCACAAAGTACTGCGGACGTGATCAAACCACGGTATTGACCGTCTAGGCATGGTTGAACTACAGACAACACGGCCTTCGTTCGCCGACGTCACGCGCAGTGACAGTGAACGGAGAGCACAGAGCACAAATGGACTATGACGCATAGTCCACTCCTGCTCTTAACGGTATCAATTGCCGATTGAGTGCAACAGCAATTTGTACGTTGCTAAATGAGACAAACCTTCAGATAAACGAACAGATCAACAGGCATTGCATAATAATCATATACTGTTATCACATCATGTCAGTATTGTACTTCAAATGCACACAAAGTGCCTCATTTTACAACAGACATTTCAAAGTGGTAATGGAGTGATATGGGATAAATCACTACTCCACATTCTCCCATTTGAAAGCTAGTAGAGTTGGAAGATTCAATAGGATGACCAAAAACTGGGTGTTTAAGTAATTTAAATATTCAAGGGACGTACAAATGGCTAAATATCCTACCACTAATCATTGATGAGTGTAATAGTGTTACTCACAGTACAATTAAGAAGAGACCCATTGACGTTCATGATAATGGACTACTAAATACAGTATACAACCATGTTAAGATGCTGGAGCCACACAAGCAAAAGTTTAAAAAAGATGATTTGGTATGTATTTCGAAATACAAAACTGTTTTTGAGAAGTCCCACGTACTGAACAGGTCAGCAGAGATATTTACAGTTTCTAAAGAGCGGCACGCACACCTGAGAACGTTCATCTTAAAAGACAGTGATGATGAAGAAATCGCAGGCAGTTTTTACACAGATGAATTACAGAAAAGATCTGAACTGAACATGCTCCTCGTAGAGCGGGTCCTAAGATGTTGAGGGAACATGGCGCTGGTGAAATAGATCGGCTTCCCATCAAAGCACAACAGCTGGGTGGATTCTCACAATTTTCTACATAAAAGGAAAAGTAAACCTCAAGTCATGCAGTGGTGTGACATAAGTGCCAGGAAATGTATCAACAGAGGTGGAGGCAGTATTCTCGAGAATCTGTCATTCAAACTCTATATCCTTCGATACAGTTCTTGTGGATCTGGAACAAAATTGAAACAGCGCGTAGCCCATAATGATTAAGGAATTAATATCCTAGAAGCGTATGCAAAGAGCACGATATTACTTATGCTACAGTTGAAAATCGTCACCTTGCAGACCAAATATGAGCTTGTAAGTGTAGATGGTTATATCGAAGAACGGATATTGATACAGGACAATGTATTGCTGCATTTGTGGTCAATAAGGCAATGCATGCCAAACTTAAATCGGGAACAAACTACAAGCAAATAATGAATGCAGCTTGTCGCGCAATAAAGAAGGAAAAACCTATGGGATGTCTAAATAGGACCATTGAACCAACGCTGAAAGTGAGGAAAGGCGCTTTGAGTGAGAAGGGAGGAAGGAAAAGACCTGTTAGAACACCTAGGGTCCTAGCAGTACCAAAGGTACCTGCCGGAATAATTCTATTTCTAATAACTGTATTTGCTGGGCTATTAGCCATTGGTTTGTTAGCTGGGAGAGCTGCCGCCATAACTCAAGCAGTAAAGAATGCCTGGAATGTTGATAAACAATTAAAATAAGCTCAAATACATAACATATTATGGAGGCCATCCCCATCAGTTAAGGTCTACATTTAAAATCATACAGGAAAGGGGTTGTGTTGTCAATAAAGAAAAAAAAATGCTCATAGCGATGCTACCAGACAGCTAACTTACAAACACAGATCTGCTTAAACTCGTCAGAAAACTCAAAATCCTGAGATTTCACGATTTGTTTGTGCCGGATACATTGCGTGAGGCAATGTGGAAATCCAGAGAGTGAGAGATTGTCAATATAGATGTTGTTGGAGGGTATAGAGCTCACTGGGTTGCCTATGTTTGAAAAAAAAAAAAAAACTGGAATACCATCTATTACTTTGACAATATTTTGAAAAACGTAGTTCTACTCACCATATAGGGGAGATGATGAGTCGCAGATAGGCACAACAAAAAGACTGTCAGACATAGCTTTCAGCCAAACAGGCCTTCATCATAATAGACAACATACAAACAAACGCAACTCTCACACATATGACAACAGTCTCTGGCAGCTGAAGCTAGACTGCGAGCAGCAGTGCAAGATGGGAGAGGCAACCAGTTGATGGGGGTAAGGAGGAGGCCGGGGTGGGGAGGGGGAGGGATAGCATCCATACTGATTTTCCATTGTTTGATCTATTATTTTGACTCATTTGGCGACGTAAGACCACCTAAAGAATTGTGGCATTACTTCACTGACGGGAACTAGGTATTGTACAACTATCGATGCTAGCAAAAATCAGTCCAGATCTCTGTGGATATTTCTGCCCAATATTTCTCCTAACAACTGCACAAAAGTGAACAGCATCATTTGAAGTTGGGATGCGATGTCATTCATTCTAACTTGGAAAGAACGTTCGTCAAAATTAAAAGCGAACAACTTTTCTGAG
The DNA here is from genome assembly GCF_021461395.2 of Schistocerca americana. Lineage (NCBI taxonomy): Eukaryota > Metazoa > Arthropoda > Insecta > Orthoptera > Acrididae > Schistocerca > Schistocerca americana. The sequence continues at coordinate 656,750,254 of NC_060120.1, read as the reverse complement.
CAGGGGGGGGGGGGGGGGGGGGAGTTAAGTATAGCATTAATCAGTTTGGAAACATACAACAGTATAGCTAATGTCACTGAGGTAAGTAATAAACTGCATGTAGGTAGTGGAGAAGTTGCAGTGCGCAGGAGGGGGGGGGGGGGGGGGAGTGAAGTATAGCATTGATCAGTTTGGAAACACAACAGTATAGCTAATGTCAGTGAGGTAAGTAATAAACTGCATGTAGGTAGTGGGGAAGTTGTGTGACACCTCCTGGCTGCTACGACACTGGCAATTTTAGTCGGTATATAAAACTACTTGTAAAAGGATTTGAGCTACATGCAAACGTTAATATTTTAAAACAGAGATAAAAACAACAGAAGAGACAGAGGACTTTAGTCAAGAAAGTTCAATGGAATCGCTACTAGGTTACTCAGGAGGAGGGAGGGGACACAAGTGCTGGAACATAGTACTGATAAAATTTATAAGTTGAATAAGCCAGTGGACATATTCCCATTCAGTACGATTTGCGTAGAGTGTGATATCATGACGAAATCATACCTTAACGAGAGACTGGGACATACTATGTATATAAGCATTCTTTCCTACATTGGGATCCAGTCATAAAATTGCACAAATTCGCAGTAGCCATGTGACTATTCAGACATTAGAGCAACTCAGGCTGAATATCGTAGATTACAAGGTGAATCTAGTAGATTTTTGCAGTGTGGAAATTATAGCACGTTTTAATCTGATGCAAAATTAGAGTATTAAGTATAAATACGGATTTCCGAAACATCGGAAGACCATTTTGCAGCAGAAGCAGAACGTGATTACGAGAATTATGAGTATCTTCAGTCCACTGGATTGAAACTTCACAGTGACGTCACTCAAAGTAATGTGTCCAGTTCAATACGACGAGTGTGACATTAGTCAAGGACGTTATTCGCACAAAACGTTTGCTGCAGCAACGTTTGATAATAATAATGCTGAGGTACGAATTATTATTCAGCATCAATGTGGACTGACACATCCAAACAAGAGCTTCCTATATATGGAGAGGGTAATTACACCTAAGAAAGTAGCAGCGCAATCAGTACCTTACACTTAATGCAATCGGGTTTATGTTTCAAGAAATAAGATGTGAGCTTAATTGAGTTGAAATCAATTGCAGCAGAAATGTGGGGATCACATCTACAATCGAGACATACGTGTCTGCATCATCATCGGATCTGAAGGCTCTACAAAAAGCAGGTTGGTTCAAAGATGGATCAATAGATAACTCCTTTAGAGTGTGCATTCCACTCAAATTATTAATGGGTTTCTTTGAGAACAGAAATCGAATTTTGGTGAATGCTAAGCAGGAGCTGATTCTAGTATGAAGCGCTGTAGATAACAACTCATACATTCTAGGACAGGGAGAAAAGGATCATAAAATTTTTCTAGATATGTTGACATGGAAAGTACTGCATCTTTGGCTATCAGACGAAGAGAATCTGAAACTATTACGTATTCTGAATTCAGGAGTGCAACTGCCCTTAACTTTCCATGCTTGGGAATTGTTTGAATACCTGACACTTCCAGAGTCATATCGCCAAGCAGGGAGTCTTAAGACTTCTATCCAACTAGAAATGGCTCGATTTATTAATCTAGCACTGCAAACAGTGGGAAGATTGGCCTTGAATAGGATTCAACGTTATTTGACAATTTTAATCGAATTAGTGCAAGAGTTTACCTAAACTTCCAGTTTTTTTCTGTACTATAATTTACAACACAGCTGGATCAGAAACGCTTATGGACTATTGTATGGTATGTATACAAGATTTTATAATGGTTTCGGATGTACGCTTAGCCAACAGAAGTTTAAGGAACTAGCCCTCATAGTGGTGGCATATTATTCTAAGCAACATGAGGCAGTGAAGACTGGAACAACTGTGGGTGTAGGCTACGTCGCTAACAGGAACTTTACAACGTTGGTTTAAATGTAGAAGCATTACATAACATACAAGGCATTATACAACGATACCTCAACGAACAAAGATTATTGCAAACACTCAAGGGTTTTACGACGAGTGTGAACAATTTTTGTTTAAAGATGTAGCGTCTATTTAATTCTCTGATGTCAGACAAGTACTAAAGAGTTTCGCTGGCTCTCTTTGCTTTGTTTTATTACTCGCGTAACAACTGATATATGAGATAAAATATGTTGCTACGAAAAGAGCCCCAAAATACTTTTTAGGGATACTGTGCTGTGACTTTCTTTGGATCATTAATTTTCAACAAAACAAATTATATTATGCCCTTATTGTCCTGGATCTGGCTTTCTATTAAAGGAACATTTTTTCGTTACTGTAACTTGCCATAAAGTTCAACATATCTTCCTTACTTTCCAGTTATTGAAAAGGTTACTGAAAATTATTTCGTTATCAATACTGATGTTACAGTACGCAATGTTTGTTCAACATCAAATTTTTGCAGTGGAGTTTTGTTAACAGCAAAACACCAATAAGTACCACGACTAACACGAGACTATTATCAGAGAAAAAGATGTTTTTACTATAATGTTTGCCAGACCAGAACTATGCACAGCAAGATTTCTTTTATGTTATGAAGGTAAATTATCTTTTTGCACTATTAATAATATTTCATCCGCAGCTCACATCAACCTGTAAAACATAATAAAATCTGCTGCTCTGCTCTGCAATTCCGAAAGCTGAAAGAAATAATTTTAGTTTACTATTACCTGTCCGCTTCTTTGCGCTATGATTGGTTTCATTTAATGCAGTTTGAATGCGCTGCGGCAGCGGTTTGCTCGTTCGTAGCGCAGCTCTGCACCGCGAATAATATTTAAATAACTGAAAACGTCTTAAAAGGATGGGATAAAATACCAGGCAAGCTTACTACAAATCATAATGCAAGTTTTCACTAAGTAACTCTATTCAAAACATTTAAACAGATTAAATTATTACACACCTTTACAATGGGTACCTAATGGCGTACATCTCTCAATCTTGCCAAAAGAATGCTACACAAGCGTACAATATAACGTCACAGGCTCTTCCTACTCACGTAACTCCAAGAAGACGACAGAGAAATTAATGTTCGGTCACTACTATTTATACTTGTCACATATTCTCATCTTTGTTTGATATTTAATAAGTATCGTCTGTGGCGGTTTCAGTACTCGCCGACATAGATATTATCTTTAAAAACATCAATCAGCACATAATTTTATACAAGAACAAAACATGACACATAATGCTTTCTCTTTATTACATAAAGTTCACACAATTGTTGTCCACGCAATTACAATTATCCAGTTCAATTATTATTTTCTCCCTTTTTTTTTAACCACATATAATATGTGTTTTTCTCAGAGACGTTACAATGCCCCCTGGCAGCAATTGACTAACGTTAAGAATGTTCGGCAATATGCTGCCACTAACGTCCGTTTCGTCATTGTTTGTCACCTTATTTGGAATATTCACTATTCACTTGTTTGCTCTTTTGCACTATAGTTTTAATTACACTCTTTATGGTGTTCTCACACTTTGCGAGGTGGCCGTAAACCTAGTCCCAGGTTCATTACAGTTTTCTGACTCCCCAATTCGGGCTATGTGCTGTCAGGAAACCTGGGAAAACTGCGCCGGAGCCATGGTAATCTCGCCTGGTTTTCTAGTAAAACGCAGTCTGATTGTTCATCAAAAAAGGTTGGCATTTATCAAATGTTCACAGATAACAAAGGTTATTTATGACAAAATGTTAAACTTTTAGTCCCCTTGTTGAAAATGTACCTTCTACACTCTTTCACATCCATGGTAATGTTTGAGTTTGTGTTTGTGTTCCGTGTCACACTGAAAGTCGATCATTAAATAGTTTTACAGTAGTGTAATGACTTGTCACTATAATTACTGACGACAAATGTTCTACCATGGTATGGCATTCGTGTCAGTTTGCTTCACTAATATGACGAAAACATATAACATCTAACAAAATAATATTTTGAGTTTATAAACAGTAAACTAAAGAAAGAATGTTTGTCACGTAATTTCGTGTCCAATAAATCATTTTCATGTTAGTGCATTAACAGCGTAGTTAGTAATGTTCGGTTGAATGTTGACAATGTCGTACGGAGCTGACGGGACGAAGTAATTGTTGCGTAGCGTAACAGCGACGGCGTGTTGTGGTGGCGCCCGCGCAGTCGCGAACTGCGCCGAACCATTCACCAATGTCGGCGTGTTGCAGTTGTTTACCGCGACCGGCTGGCGGGCGGCACGGCAGGGCACCCGTCTCTGCTTCTCCGCATGGCTCCCCGTCACAACGCATGAAACAAATATTCCACAACGGTGTACTGTCTTTAAGGGTACAGATTATTAGCTGTGGAAGAAAATGCAACTTGGTTAGAAGTGTTTATTGTTCAGTAAGCCGTCGTTTCGCTGGTATGCACAGGATGTTTTGGCGTGATAACGGGTTTCTTGTGGCTTCACAACTGAATCGCATTGTGACACTTGTATTTAGGGTTCATCACACGCACGTTGTACTACACACTTTCATTTGTTTCTCACGGTCGATACGCTGCCAGAGCGTCTCTCAACACGCGAAAATGTTTCGGTTCACACAAACTAAATGTTTCCGTCGAGCGATGTTTGTTGGAATCGATTCCGAACGGATCTCTAACTACCGTTTTTACACACAGTAAATGCATTGTTCGTTGAACACTGCACTGTGACAGGTACTCACTCAACACTCGACTTATTCCGACGTATATACTGGTGCAGATACAACAGTCATTTTCTGTCCCTGCTACACACAATATTCCGTCCTTTCCTAGATTGTTTATGCACACAGTTTATTTTTAATGCGTATCAACTGTTCTTATCATAATCACTCTCATCTATATTGAGTCCATGGTGTTTACCATGTCCTTACACACTTTTAGTATTGTTACAAGGCATATATGGCTTTTTTTTTGTAATTATTTAAAGTGTGTGATTTTTGGTACATAGTTTTTTTTCCTTTTTCGGTGTAGCTTGCCACGTTATCACCCATCTAGCAAACATATTTTACCATGTGCATGACAGCTGGACTTGGGCATATTGCTCAATAAATACTTCATTTAGTATTAGTATTTTTTTAAAATGATCTGTCCTACAGGACTACAGAGTAGTTCCACGTAGATTGACTTGATTCGCGTACCGCGTAATTAATAATCAAGGACGTGTACCAAGTACACGGGCTTCAATTGAAGCATCGATACATTCAAAGTGTAGGTTACACGGAACGGGTTTGTCTTTGATTGAATTCTGCTCCAGTGTCGTTCTCAGATCACTGTTGGCAGTAACATTACATCACATAATTGTTTTGTACTACAAAGTCATTTTTTGTCCAGTAGAGACTCTCTCTCAGGGTTCCTTAATTCTAACACAATTACACCTGTTACATTACTATATGAAATCTCATCATTAATTGTACATACTTATTACAAATGAAAAATGATTCAAGAAATTATTCATTACTTTGTCAACAAAAAGATTGTTCATTGCTTGATGAGCATATAGTATTTTAATGACACTAATTGTCTGTAAAAAAAATCTTCAATTTGCATGCTATTGCCTAGTTTGTTGATTCTACTTTCATGCTATGCTTAATTATTTACGTCTTGCTTTCTCAAAATTTTAAATACACACAAATTCTTTCTTAAAGCTAACATACTTATACTCTAAAACACAAGTGAAATCTTCTTACTGCTACTATTTACATCTGACAGGTCATTGAATAAATAACTTTACATCTTTACGTCAATACAATCCTTTTATTTTCCCCTTCTGGGGGTGTGCTAACAAATAGCTACATTCGTGTGGCACCTTTATTACTTCAAAGGGCCCTGAATATACGAGATGCATTCAAGTTCTAAGGTCTCCGATTTTTTTTCTAATTAACTACTCACCCGAAATCGATGAAACTGGCGTTACTTCTCGACGTAATCGCCCTGCAGACGTACACATTTTTCACAACGCTGACGCCATGATTCCATGGCAGCGGCGAAGGCTTGTTTAGGAGTCTGTTTTGACCACTGGAAAATCGCTGAGGCAATAGAAGAATGGCAGGTGAATGTGCGGCCACGGAGAGTGTCTTTCATTGTTGGAAAAAGCCAAAAGTCATAGGAGCCAGGTCAGGTGAGTAGGGAGCATGAGGAATCACTTCAAAGTTGTTATCACGAAGAAACTGTTGCGTAACGTTAGTTCGATGTGCGGGTGCGTTGTCTTGGTGAAACAGCACACGCGCAGCCCTTCCCGGACGTTTTTGTTGCAGTGCAGGATGGAATTTGTTCTTCAAAACATTTTCGTAGGATGCACCTGTTACCGTAGTGCCCTTTGGAACGCAATGGGTACGGATTACGCCCTCACTGTCCCAGAACATGGACACCATCATTTTTTCAGCACTGGTGGTTACCCGAAATTTTTTTGGTGGCGGTGAATCTGTGTGCTTCCATTGAGCTGACTGGCGCTTTGTTTCTGGATTGAAAAATGGCATCCACGTCTCATCCATTGTCACAACCGGCAAAAAGAAAGTCCCATTCATGCTGTCGTTGCGCATCAACATTGCTTGGCAACATGCCACACGGTTAACACGGGCACACGGGCAACAGAAATGCCAACTCTGGAGGCGATCTGTTCAACAGTCATTCGGCGATCCCCCAAAAAAATTCTCTCCACTGTCTCGATCATATCGTCAGACCAGCTTGTGCGAGCCCGAGGTTGTTTCAGTTTGTTGTCACACGATGTTCTGCCTTCATTAAACTGTCGCACCCACGAACGCACTTTCAACACATCCATAACTCCATCACCACATGTCTCCTTCAACTGTCGATGAATTTCAATTGGTTTCACACCACGCAAATTCAGAAAACGAATGATTGCACGCTGTTCAAGTAAGGAAAACGTCGCCATTTTAAGTATTTAAATCAGTTCTCATTCTCGCCGCTGGCGGTAAAATTCCATCTGCCGTACAGTGCTGCCATCTCTGTGACGTATTGACAATGAATGCGGCCTCATTTTAAAACAATGGGCATGTTTCTATCTCTTTCCAGTCTGGAGAAAAAAAATCGGAGGCCTTAGAACTTGAATGCACCCTGTATTAATTGCCACTTACTATTTTGCTTTAGGGTGGCTGAGGATTTGGGGTGATTATGAATGAGCACCATGTCCCCTACATTGTATTTCTGTTTGTTAGTTACACCTCGGTCGTACTTCTTTTTTCTCTTTGTGGCACAACTGGTTAAGTTGTCCCATACCTTTTTTATCTTTTCCTCTCTTGTTTCTGCCCTGGCTGGTAGTCTCGGGAGAGGCATGAGCCATTCACTCTGTGTCTCATCAACCCCTTTCAATATCTCTACCGGTCATTACCTTGCCGTTCTGGGCTTGGTCGCTGATTCAGATTCCAATTGGGATTACTGTCGCTGTAATTGCTATGCCACTGACCACGCGCATTTTTCCAGCGGTTGGTCCCAGGCGGTCCGGAATCGTACCGGTCGTCAAATCGACGCTTTTTATTATGGGACGGCTGCCCATACCCGTTCTGACTTCTACCATTATTACCATTTTGCGAGTGCTCTTGCCACTTGTTACCGCCCCCACCATTTCCATGGTTGTGGTTTTGTGCACTATTATTTCTGCCATGTTTACACCCTGATCCATTGTTCCGTGAGTGGTCACACGTTGCTTTTGCGTCTTCCTGGATTAAGTCTATTGAATCTAGAACAGACAGGAAATGTTCCATGTCATTCTCTGGTACGTGTATTAGTTTCTCTTTGATATGAATGGGTAAATGTGATTTTAGGAGTCTTATTATGTCTCTTGGTGAGATAGCCTCATCCCAGTAGCGCATCTTGTATATATACTTCTCGAAATACCATCTCAGATTCCCAAGACGGGATGAGTATGGTTCGGGATTATATACTTCTTTTCTTAGCCGCTCATGTATACAAGGCGACCAGTGTTTCGACAAAAAGGCCCTTTCGAACTGTTCAAACGTCATGCAGCTGTCTGCTACTTCCGTAGCCCACAACGCTGCATCACCCTGAATGTATGACATTACGTATTAAATTTTCTGTGCTTCGTTCCACACACTGGGCAAGATATTTTTAAGGCTTTTTATGAATACTACTGGGTGTACTGACTTCCGTTCAGTAGTAAATGTTTGAAACTGCCTATTTTTGATCAAACTTTCTTCAACCAATATTTTTGGACTACACTGGTTTGCTCCTGGGATATAGGCTGTGTGCTCCAAACCAAAGCAACAGCTCTTCGCATTATCGCCTAAAGATTCACCATTGTTGTGTCGCGTATAAGTTTGTGCGTTGCCAAAAACATTGGCTGTGGGCGACATAGTTTCATGTTCAAGATGTTTGCTGCTCTGTGCTAAACCATTTTCCAAGTCGGATATCTGTTTGGTAATATTCACTTGCCACTGCGGAATATCCTCACTGAGTACTTGTTTGATGATTTGCACGTCGTTCTGTACTTGACTATTTACTGCGCTACTGAGCGATTCGGAATCTCTATCTGCCATGGCTGCTTGTACCTTAGAATTAATATTTTTGTCGATCTCGCTCTCCTTTGTTTCTAGCCATGAGTTGAATTCGGTTTAAATTTTAGTCGCTTGTTCGTTCCACTTCTGCTCTGCAAGCTGTGTGGAATCTATTTCTACCTTTTCTAATCGGTCGACCAAGATACCTATCTCTTCTACAGTGTTAGTGTTTGCTTTTTGCAAGTTGTTGACCTGTACAGTCAACTCCTGCACGGCCTTAGGTATCGACTCATAATTCTGTTTCATACAAGCAATCTCTCTTTTCATAATTTCTACCGATTGCACAAGTTTCTGGTCACACTCAGCATGCTGGCGATCCCGCTCAGCTTGCTGGCGATCCCGCTCAGCCTGCTGGGCAAGAAACTTTTTCCTCTAGCTGGCGATCTCGCTCAGCTTGCTGTGCGAGAAAGCTCTCAATTTTTTCGCCCTTTTCAGCTTGTTGTTGCGCAAATTTTGACTGATAATCCAGCACGCACTCTAATATTGCCTGAAGTGAATACCCACCAGGCAGATTACCACTCTCTGGTTCCTGCTTTTCTGGGGGTGGTACAATTTCTTTATCTGCATCTCCTTGAGCACTGGTGGGCGGTGGCACCATTTCCTGTGCCTCTGCCTCCACATTTTCGCATGGTATATTCTCAAAGAGAGTACTTGAATTGCTTAATGCACCCGTTTCTATATTTCCTGCACTAACTAATGGCTGTCCCTCAGTATCCTTATTGCTCGGACGTTGACTACGGAATTTAACCATATTCATAAATTACCTACTCGAATGCAGGATCTGACAGTTTTGCCACTTGCACATAAAATATGCCAATTTATCTGCAATACACTGCACACTAAAAATTACTATCTACACTCAACTTTGCCCTGTCATAAATACTAACGGCAAACTACACACACCACTAGCGATATGAGATCACTTCACTGGAGTTACGCTTCAACAAACACTGTAGAGATATGGTGCCATCACATCAAGCGTCTGCCCATAAAGACAGCTTAGTTTGTCACAGTCTGTGAGAAGAGTTTCTGGTTTCATGAAATTTATAAATATATGTATGTCCAGGATCTGGAGACAGAACCATGTCTCGCCCTCAAGCAATTGAAGATGATATATGGATAACAAGGGTTTATGAACGCTTCCGGAAATGTACAACTATTATTCAACTGGATTACTAATAAACAAATTGTTTCATAAAAACATTGCATTTATTTATTCACTTTCTAATTTCCGCCTCCTCACTTACAGGCTTAGGTGAGAATTTAAATTATACCTGTTGCTGCGCTTCTCTTAAGAAGCGGGCCCTTGCAAGGAAGGAGCTGTGTGGCAACTGTACTGATAAGCAGGCATCAACAGGCAGCAGCTGATTGTGCGACCTTGCTTACATTATGCTGGAGTATTTTTGTGGGACCATGTACGCACCACCTGTGGGGACATTGGAATACAGGCATCGCGAATATGTACATTGCAGTGTTGGATTTTATGTACGTACATATGTGGACTACAGCTAACTCCCGCTCCTACGAAAAGCACAAACATCACCGCTGTGAATGCAGATGTCTGCTTCTCCCAGTAGATGTGTACCTGTGCCCAAGGTGCGTGCCACCTGTATATAAATCAACGCTCAAGAGCTTCTCCTCATTTCAGACTGATCAGCCATGAAGTGCTCTGCACAAGATGACGAAGGTGCTGGTAGGTGCGCCCATTTGTCACATTATGTAGGCTTGGTTACAAGCATAACATCTACTTTTCAATCTACTTTTCAATGATGAGACAAAGGCATTTCTCATTAATGATTTGCGTGAAAGCAAACATAACAATTATTTCTATATAAGCATGTAATTTGTTTTTCTCGTTTGCATATGATACTTACGCATTCCTTTATTTTTTCTGCTATAGTTGAACAGATCGATACTGATTGTCACAGCAAGTGCCAACGACGCCACTTCGCTGTCAGAGCTCATGGCGGATGACACCAGTCGTTGAGAGGCAGAAACATGAGTAGTAGTATCATTACTTCTTCTTTTAATAATAATAACTGTTTTCTATGGCTGCATACAATGTTTTTTCCTAGGTTTACTTGATGCTGTTAATACAGGAAAAGTAGAAATGGAACTAAGCCAAAAATTTCCAGAATGAGATTTTCATTCTGCAGTGGAGTGTGAACTGATATGAAACTTCCTGGAAGATTAAAACTGTGTGCCAGACCGAGACTCGAACTCGGGACCTTTGCCTTTTGTGGGCAAGTACTCTACCAACAGAGCTACCCAAGGACGACTCACACCCCATCCTCACAGCTTTACTTCTGCCAGTACCTCATCTCCTACCTTCCAAACTTTGCAGAAGCTCTCCTGTGAATCTTGCAGAACTAGTGCTCCTGAAAGAAAGGATATTGCAGTGACATGGCTTAGCCACAGCTTGGGGAATATTTCCAGAATGAGATTTTCACTCTGCAGCGGAGTGGGCGCTGATCTGAAACTTCCTGGCAGATTGAAACCGTGTGCCTGACTGAGACTCGAACTCGGGACCTTTGCCTTTCATGGGCAAGTGTTCTATGAACTGAGCTGATAGATCCATTTTGTATGTTCCTGGACACTAGGATGAGTTTATAAAAAATAAAAAAACGCTCGTGACTGCATCAATCACCATTTTCATATTTTTATAAAGTTGTCCTATTCCCCCAGAACATACAAAATGGATATACTTTATCTTTTACCTAATAATAATATAATAATAACTATAATGAAAAATCATTTATTTTACCTACATTTCCCATAGGTGAATGTAAAGTAATTAAATAAATTAGAGAATGAATTATTATTTTAAAACAATTTTTTAAAAAAAGCATTTTTTTATAACTTTTTCTTAGCCCCAAATATTATCCGATGTTTGACTTCTGTGAAAAATGTGTTTTTTAAAATTATTCTCAAAACAAATTTAATAAAAGCATTTTTATAACTTTTTCTTAGCCCCAAAAATTGTCCTATTTTTGACTTTTGTGAAAAACAGATTTTTAAAAAGAAGGAGTATAAAAAAGCATTTTTTTCAACTTTTTCATAGCCCCAAAAATTGTCCTATTTTTGACTTTTGTGAAAAACATATTAAAATTGCTGCGAAAAATATTTTTTTAAAAATTTCACATCATGAACTCTATATAATGAAATTCATTATTTCTATTTTTAAGTTTCTTCATTCCTTTAAATTTCAGTTTCATTTCTCCTTTTTTAATTGCTTCAAGTTCCCAAGGATCAATTAATTTGTAATATCTGTTTGGTAAAATATCTTTAAAATCATTATTCAGTTCCATACAAATTTTTTCTCCATATCTAGTGTTTAAATATTCACAGTCACTAAATTTTATATAAAACATTAATCTCTAGTTGTTATTTTTTTTAATTTCTCTCGACACACTAACATCATTGAGCTTCTTGTTATAGTTTCCATTTAATAGAAAAAATTTATTAGATTTATATACATTAATTATTTATTAAATTTTCAACAATGAGTAATGACCATATGGTAATGTATCTATTTTATTTTCCAATACATACATTTTATTATCATGGGGTCTTCGTGCTTTTTTGTTTACTTGAATTGTATATATTTCATGTTTTTCACTTTAAATTAAATTAAATTTTCTATGTTGTTTTTTATTGTTAAATAAACAATCTTTATAATCTTCTAAACTTATTTAATTTCTAACAATGCATTTTTTAATTCCTTTAGATTTCTTTTCTATTTTGTTACCAACTTTATAAGCATACATCTTCGCCCTTAAACCGCAAAATTCTTCCATTATATTTCCATTACATTCAGCTTTCATTTTACCAACAATGTTCTTATTTACTTGTGGAATACCATATATATTATCTGTTAGATAATCACTTGTATCAAAATAATCAATCATTGATGTCATATCTTCATAGAAATCTTCGCTTATAACATTGTAAATACAACTATCTGTATCTTGATAACATAATTCAATATTTTCTCCATATTTCAGTTTCATAACTCTATAATGAAAATCATACATTAATTCTTTAGATAAGCCAAGTATACTTAATCCAACATAAATAGGTTTATTAAATATAGATAGTTTTATTCATATGAATAGCAGCTAGATTTTCATTAAATATAGTTCTATGTTTAAAGTTTGGTTTAGCTACAAGTTTATCACATATTTTACTATTTGAAACTAATTTCATATCTTGGCTATATCTTGTATTCTCCATTGTTTTGCCAAATACAGAATTATTCATTAATGTACAGAAATCTTTTTCAAAATCATTTGTAGCTTTAGTTCTTAACTGTGTGTTTAGATCTATATACTTCTTTAACCAATCATATTGATTTAATTTTAAAACTTTATGTATTTTTGTAAGTTTCAATCCTAAAGATAAATATTGTTTAAGATTTCTATAATGTACTACATAATTAAACTTTTTATCTAAAGTAGTTATTAATTTTATTTTCATTTGAACCTGGAACAAGTTTTCCTTCAGGAGCTAATGGCAAATCTTTATGTAAATCATGTAATTTTTTGGATATTTTAGATCTACTTGAAATGTATATCCAGCTTGATGTTGTCTGACATTTCACTTATTTTTGTACAATTAAAATTATTTGGTTCTTCCCATTTAAATCCACCTTATGGTAAATATTGGTTCATAGTATAACCATATAAATTATTTGCATCTAGATACATTATATAATTTGATATTTCATTTTTATGAAAATCTTTTAAATGTTTATTATTTACTTTTACATCTCTTTTACAACATTGTTAAATTCCACCTCTTATTCCTTTTTCAACCATTAGAAGCATATTATAAACCATGTAATAACTCAAGATTTCGATTAGTAATTTTTAACATTGCACTCCAAGATAAACCTGGCGCTGTAAAATATCAAGATGGATCTAAATTGTATGTATTTATACATGTTTTCTCATATTTTCAAGAACATCACATAACAGTAATACATCAGTTTTAAGATAGAAATCATGTTATTCGCCAAGATTTTAAATATTGAATTTTTTCCAAACTAATTTCGCATGTTCATAATCTTCGTCACTTATGTCACAATCATTTAATTCGCTATAAAATTTATCTTTTGTTGGTAATTCCGTTTCTTCAAATTTTTTCCAAGAATCCATGTAATCATATGGATAAACACATTTTGTAATTACCAAGTTACCTAATTCTGGAGAAACATACTTTTTAATACTTTTTAATTAATTTTTATTTAAATTTGATGAAAGTTTATCAAGTTAAGAAGCCATGAATCTAAATGTATATACAAATCTCATTTAAATTTTTTCGTATATTTACTAAAACTAAGGTATTCATTTTCATTATTTGGTATCAATTCTATTTCTTTATTATCATAACCAAGTTCTTTTACAAAAATATGTGAATCATAACCAGATAAATTATGTAGATAAATAGGTACAAAATCAGATTGTTGTATTTGAAATTACAGTTATTATTTAATGGAGGAATATATTTTCCAGTTAAATGATCATGGTGCCGAACTTTTTTATTATTTTTTTATAGTTATATTTACATTATGTACAAAATTTAGAATTTTTATGTATTTTATTTTCTTTATTTCTAAGTGGATTCATTTCTTCAGTTTCAGAATATATTCTTCCAATTTCTTCAACTTCTTGTTTTATACATTCTATAAAATTTTATGACAATTTGGTCCTCTATAAACAACAAGATCTTTATAATTTTCATAATAGATTCAATATAATAACAAAATCCACTTGGCTCGTGTTCTTGATATTTCATTGTATATGGTGTTTCTGGATTTGGTTTACAATTATCCATTTTTAAAAGTAAACTTTCAAACCTTTTGTGTTAATCGATAATTTTTAAAATATACAGATTCTCCTGGTATTTCAACTTTCAATGGTTTATTAGTTAAACAATTTTTTGTGTGGTCCACTAATTTTTCTTTACTTTTAAAGTGTAGTAAACATAAATCACAAATAGATTTTACTTCAGTTTGTTTAGTCATTTGACTTGATACAAGTCTAGAAAATTTTTGATACAAAAATGATGTGAATTATTATCTTTCTTGAAATAAAGTAGATTTACATGTTTTTCCTTGTTGGATTTTGTTATTTTTAATGGATACACTGGATAATTTTCATCTTCATCACCAAATGAATAAACATTATTAGATACATTACTTATATTTTGTATTTCTGGAATATGATCAATGAGTACAGGAAATTCAATTTTTTCAAGTTTGTTGTCATCAAGATCAAGACCAACATTTTAATATTTTGTTATTCTTTCTGGATGTTCATATACTGGAAAGGAAGCTGCTGTTATAGACCATAAAAACACTTTTGATCATTGTTTTTACATTTACACATGCTTTCTTAATATTAATTTAATCTGTTAACTCAATATAAGACGATCCTCTTGGTGGAACATATTTATTAATTGCTAGTTGTAAATTCTATTTAATGACCATCCTGATCCATGTGCTTGAAAATTAGATATTTTTTTCTAAAATATGTCTTTTACCATATTTGAATTTTTTATTAAAATCTTTTTCTGTTAAAATAGTATAGTTTGGTGTTTGTTGTCCAAATTATTAAACTTTTTCATTTATTTCATCCATTTATAGTTTATATTCACAATATAAATTAAAATTTATCTTTACACCATGATGTTCTTTCAAATAGTCTTTAACAATTTAAAATCTATGTTTTTACTGCATTTAATAAATAATTAGTATCATGTATATTGATACTATTTTCAAAACTTGTAGTTTGTAATCTGTCGGCAAATGCTTTTTCAACTAAGTAATGTTTCATTGTTTTTCTATCTTTTGGTTTTACAAATATATTTGTAGAAAATGAAAATATTCTTTTTAGTGGTTTATGTTCTTTAGTTAGATCATAATACCATAAATATCGTAATATGGTAACCTTTTCCAAAGATTTTCACTAACTTTATTATTTTTAACAATACTTGTTTGAATATCACTTACTTCTTCAGGAATATAAATATTAACAACATTTTTATAATCTTTGCTTACTTTTGTTATATACTTCTTATGATTTTCACTTATTTTGAGCTTATTTTTTTAACAATATTTGTCTTATTTTCGTATATAATATTTTCACTTACTAGAGGTGTATTATTTCTAACAATATTTCATCATTACAAATAATAATTGAATTTTTATTAACAATAAATCTAATTAATTCAGCTTTACATAAATTTGAATATCTTCGTAAATTATTTTCCTTACAAAAATCACAAAGTCTTGCAACAGTGTATCTTTGTAGTCAATAAGCAATTTCTTTTAGTGGAACAGCAGTGTATCTTTCGCTTTTGCTCTTCTATTTATCACAAAAAATTTAATAGATTTGTAAAAATTATTTTTATTAATAAAATGATAACTATTTAGTAGATAGATAAGGATTATTGTTTAATAAATAATTAATCAAAAAGAAAATTAGTGTAACAGTCAATTAGTTTATTATTTAGTTTTTAAACAATTAGTTTTTAACAATTAGTGTTTAAAAGAATTAGTTTACTATTTAGTTTAACAATCAATTAGTTTGCTCTTCTATTTATTACAAAAGAATTAATTATGTTTGTAAAAATTATTTATATTAATAAAATGATAATTATTTAATTGATTCATAGAGAATGAATTATAAAGGATTATTATTTAAAGTAAAAGCTTTCTTATTCTTAATATATTCTACGCTACATTTCTTACATTTCTTAGTATATTTATCTTTATGTGATGGATTTATGTAAAACCATTTTAAATCTTTAATTTCTTGACATATTTTACATTTCTTTGTTTGTTTAGTTGTAACTTCTTCTCTATTGGATTTCGTCTTAAATGTTCTTTAAACTAATATTTAGCTACAAATACGATTTTAATTGTAATTTTCTACATGATATTAATTTAATCATATCCTATATATAGTTCTATAACCGTCTATTTGTGTATTTGTGTAAAGTAAAATTATCAATTGAATTCTCTGTATTATAACATTTAAAAAATTTAGTTTTTACAGAACAATCTCGTTGAACTTGAAAGTGCCTCAATTATATAGAAAAAATTATTAGAATTATAAAAAACTAAAATTTATTAATTTTTATAATTTTTTAAATTTTAATTTTAAGTTAAACATCTAAATTATTTTAAGAATGAGAATTATCAGAATCATAAGAAGGATTATTAGATTCATAGTCCTGATTTCTAAATTGTCTATTTCTGTCAAATAAAGGACCAAAAGAGCATGTAGTTACTGGTTAAGAATAAAAAAATTTCCAGAATGAGATTTTCACTCTGCAGCGGAGTGTGCGCTGATATGAAACTTCCTGGCAGATGAAAACTGTGTGCCCGACCGAGACTCGAACTCGGGACCTTTGCCTTTCGCGGGCAAGTGCTTTACCAACTGAGCTACCGAAGCACGACTCACGCCCGTACCCACAGCTTCACTTCTGCCAGTACCTCGTCTCCTACCTTCCAAACTTTACAGAAGCTCTCCTGCGAAACTTGCAGAACTAGCACTCCTGAAAGAAAGGATATTGCGGAGACATGGCTTAGCCACAGCCTGGGGGATGTTTCCAGAATGAGATTTTCACTCTGCAGCGGAGTGTGCGCTGATATGAAACTTCCTGGCAGATTAAAACTGTGTGCCCGACCGAGTTCGAGTCTCGCTCGGGCACACAGTTTTAATCTGCCAGGAAGTTTCATATCAGCGCACACTCCGCTGCAGAGTGAAAATCTCATTCTGGAAACATCCCCCAGGCTGTGGCTAAGCCATGTCTCCGCAATATCCTTTCTTTCAGGAGTGCTACTTCTGCAAGTTTCGCAGGAGAGCTTCTGTAAAGTTTGGAAGGTAGGAGAAGAGGTACTGGCAGAAGTGAAGCTGTGGGTACCGGGCATGAGTCGTGCTTCGGTAGCTCAGTTGGTAGAGCACTTGCACGCGAGAGGCAAAGGTCCCGAGTTCGAGTCTCGGTCGGGCACACAGTTTTAATCTGCCAGGAAGTTTCAATAAAAAAATTGATCAAAAAATCTGATTATATTTACTGGTAAAGAATCAGGTGTTGTCATTATGTTAACTGATGTTGGTTCTTTATTTTTAATAATACTTCTACAAAATGGTTAATTTTCTTTTTTTTTAACCACCTGGCAATACATTCTTTGTGAAAAATATGCTTGAAATTAAAAAAAAAAAATTGATTATTATTCTCATCGTTTAAACAAGTAGGACAATCAATATCTTTTTCACATACCTCAATTTGTACATAAGTTTCTTTTAGTTTATATCGCATTTTGTTTTGGTTCTCCATTTGTAAGGAATAATTTTTATTAAAGTTATAAAATAGTTAAATTCTCTAATTTTGTACTGTATCTTTCAATACTTTTATTACTTTACGGACTAATTGAGATGTTTTATGACAATCAATACCAAATAAAGATAAATCGGTTGTTCCTGCTCTAACTCTATTTTTTGTAAATTCGCTATATTGATAGAATGTATCATCTTTGAAAAAATACAACAAACCATTTGTGTATCTAAACGCAAATTTCATTTTTGGTGGTAATGCTGGAAATTCTCTAGTTATAGTTCCCAGTGATTTATATGTAAAAGTACATTCATCTAACTCTACATAGAAATATTCGTTAAAGAATAAAAGTGTTCCACCTGAATAAGTGTTTAATATACTATTCAATAAATTTTTTTATATAATCCTGTAACAGTTATTGACTTTGGATACCCTGAAATTGATTGTAATATGTGTTAATCTACCATATAAAACGTATTGTAAACAAATCTTACAATTTCACCACTTTGTCTTTGATATGTTCCGTCTATTTTTTGTAAATCTTTTGGTAAAAATGTTAACCAAATAGTTATTAATTGTGATTTATTCTCTTTTATCGATACCCACTTATTATGAAAAATATACAAAATTCCATTTGCAAAAAGTGGGTGATCAAATTTCTTGAGTTCACATAATGATTCAAATGGTTCAATTGGTATACGTAACATGGTAGTACTTGTTGTTGTTGTAGTTGCTTTTGTTATTGTTGTTTGTGTTCCATATAAACTTTGAATAGCATCAATATCATATTGAGATAATTCTAAAAGTGAACCATTATAGTAAGGATACATAATTGGTTCGAAATCATCTGAATGTTCTAAACCTAATGCATGACCAATTTCATGTAGTATAACTACAAATATATTTGTTTGATATTTTGGCGTATTTTTATCAATTTCCAAATACCAGTTTTCATCTTTATCAATATGCATTTCTAATGGATTGTTATTCCTATTAGGGAAAAAAGCGTGACCTAACACATTTCCTTTTCCATCTAACTCCTTTGGACAACATTGACCATTAACTACATATGAATGTATTCGCCTTTTACCTGCAATTACAATATCAGGCCATAAACTTAAAGCTGCATTTGATAATTCTAATACCCTTTTATTTGCTCCTTTATAATTCCATTTTATATCTGTTTATTGTTTTTATACATACTAGTTCTGTAAATATCAAGTGAATCTTTTACACCACATCTAGGTTTGTTCATAAACTGCAATGTTTTTTCACTTAATTCACCAGGAACCTCAACAGTGTGTGTTAGTTGAAATAACATTAAGGATTCTCTTAATAATTAATCACTAACTTGGGTTACTTCAGTTTTTGGTGAAATATCTAAGTAACCAAAATAAATATTATCTACCTTATTCTTCTGTAGTTGTGAGCCCAGTGCAGCTACTATTATTTTCACAAACAGCAATAACAGAAATATCTTCATTTAAATAGCATTAAAATAATATAATTCATAAAGATTTTTTTTTTCGTCTCCCATAAGTCCAACCCCTCGTCCAAGTCATGGGAGATGGGCAACGGCACAAAGTAGGGGACTGCCTATAGGGGCGATGTACAGTGGGGACTTCGAGTGCCCCAGGACCGCTACAGTAGCTGGGAAGGCCCTATGGGAAACCTGAAACGTGACGGCTAATGGGGCTCTGGTGAAGCTGCGATAGGCCTAGCAAGCCAGTAGTGGATAAATCAACTGATTTCAAAAAGGGAACATGCCTCAGATCACGGAACGGATTTAAAGGAAACCGACCAAGCAATGGAAAAGGATTACGAGACGGTTTACGACTGGGCACCTTAAACGTAAGGACTCTAACTGGGAAGTTAGAAGAAATTGTAGAAATGATGGAAAGGAGGAAATTGGACATCTTGGGACTTGCTGAGACTAGGTGGAGAGGTGTTGGTGAAAAACCACTAAGTAAAGGATGTAAACTGTACTGGATAGGGAATGAGAGGGGAAGAAATGGAGTGGCAATAGTGGTTAGAGAGGGTCTGCAGGAGGAGGTGGAAGGTATCAATGATCGAATGATAAAAGCCAGAGTACGAGTGAAAGGAAAATGCATTGAAATCATCCAAGCATATGCCCCACAGGTGGGGTGTACAAAAAAGGAGAAGAAGGAATTTGAAGATGACATGCAAAAGCAGCTAAATGGAGGTAATCAGATTATAATAGGGGACCTCAATGCACATGTTGGCACAGACAGGAAAGGATTCGAGGAGATAATGGGACCAGAGGGCCGGGGGAACCGAAATAGAGAAGGAAAATTGTTGCTGGAATTCTGCAAGAGGAATGGGCTGGCGATCGCAAATTCCTGGTAAAAGAAGAGAAGTAGCCACAAAATAACTTGGTACAGTGGAGACTGGTCCCAAACTTCAGTAGTAGACTATGTACTAGTGGATAGGCAGATGATGAGCAGCCTCACAGGTCATTCCATCTGAGGCCTTAGACAGTGACCATCGGCTGTTGGTAGCCACCCTGAGAGAGAAAAAGATAGGAGGGCAACAGACATACAGGAGAAAAAGTTGAAGACATGGATGCTGAAAGAGGATGAACGGAGGACCCAGTACCAGACACTGATCAGGAAGAAGCTGCCAAAGGAAGATCAGAGAACAGTGGAAGAAGAATGGGGAGATTTTAAGAGGGCTCTAGTTGAGGCAGCTGAGACTGTGTGCGGAAGAACTAGCACAAAGAGGAGAAGTAAGGAAACCCCATGGTGGAACAACATATGTAAAGAGGCAGTACTTCGAAAGAACAAAGCCTTCAGAGAATGGTTCCAGACCCGAACAGAGGAAGCTAAGGTAAAATATAAGTGAAGCAAGAAAGCGGCACAGACCATAGTAAGGGCGGAGAAGAAGAAGTGGATGGAAAAATGGACAAGAATATTGGAAGAGGACAGTGAAGGGAACAAAAAAGTACTTTACACCATGGTAAGAAATAAGAGGAACGACAGAAGCGAGTGCCTGAGGATAATAGATAATAATGGAAGAGTTGTGGAGGAAATGCATGAGCTCAAAAAGATTTGGAAGGAGTACTTTGAAGATCTGTTGAATGCCGTCAAGCGGGTAACTAACAGCGATGGAGAGCCTAAGGCAGCAGACGATTATAATAGTGGGGAAATTGATGATCTAACTTGGAATGATGTGGAAGAAGCCATAAAGAGGATGAAAGGGGGCAAGGCACCAGGTTGGGACGAAGTAACAGTGGATATGATACGAACAGCAGGAGAAGTAGGAACCCAGTGGCTATACAGAGTGCTGAGGGTGGTGTGGAAGGAGAACAGAATTCCTGAGGATTGGAAGAAAGGAATTATAGTCCCAATCTTCAAGAAAGGGGATAAAAGGAGATGTGAGAACTACAGAGGAATCAACCTGCTATGCCACTGTGGAAAAATCTATGAAAAGATCCTGGAGAAGAAAATAAGAAGCAGTATTGAAAGTAGACTGCAAGAGGAGCAGTATGGTTTCAGACCGGGAAGATCAACAACGGACCTCATATTTGCGGTAAGGCAACTGCAGGAAAGGCACTATGAGTATGGGAAGGACTTAATCTTGGCCTTTTTAGATATTGAGAAGGCGTATGACAGTATCTATAGGGACAAGCTCTGGGATGTGCTGAACGCAAAAGGGATAGATGAAGAGATAACACGAAAAGTCAGAAACATGTATGAGGGAACTGAGAGTTGTGTGAAAGTGGGGAGGGAACGTACTGCATGGTTCAAGCTGGAAAATGGGCTGCGACAGGGAAGTGGACTTTCGCCTTTATTGTTTATTATTGTTATGGATGAAATCCTACAGCAAGTATCAGATGCAATTGGAGATCATAAAATGAAAGCAGTGCTTTTTGCCGATGACCTGATGTTATGGGGAAATTGCGAGAAGGAGGTGCAAGAGCAGTTAGATGTATGGGAGGCAACGGCAGCACAATATGGAATGCATTTCTCTGCAAAGAAAAGTGAAATAATTGTGACAACAAGGAAGAAGAATAGGCCAAATGTGGATATAACTTGTGGAGGGAAAAAACTACAAGTGGTAGAGAACTTCAAGTACCTGGGAAGCATGACTGAAAGTTAGGGGGGAAACGCAATGGAAATAAATGAAAGGTGCAGAAAAGCAGGGCAGTTCTTCAAATGCATTAGGGGGCTTATTTGGAGCAAGGAGGTGCCACAGAAATCCAAGGGAATTATATACCGCACCTACTTTGTCCCCATATTGGCATACGGAAGTGAGACATGGGTAATGCACAAAAGCGACAAAAATAGAATACAAGCTAGTGAAATGAAGTTCTAGAGGAGCAGGTTGAGTGTAACAAGACGAGACAGATTGCGAAATGTGTATGTGAGGGAAAGACTAAAGGAGGAACCAGTACAGGACAGGATAGAAAAATCAAGACTGCAGTGGTATGGACACATGAAGAGAATGGATGAGGGAAGAATTCCAAAGAGGATGTTTGATCTGCAACTGGAGGGGAAGAGGCCCAGGGGATGACCAAGAGATAGATGGGTGAAGGGAGTGAAGGAATTTGTGACGAGAAGAGGAGAGAACTGGACGAAGGTGGAAGAGGGGGAATGGTGGAAAGACAGAACATGATGGAGAGGCTTGTGTTCCTGACAGACCCAGCCAGTGGCTGGAAACTGTCCAAGATGATGATGATAAAGATTTTTTTATTTACAATTCAATTTAATAATAAATACAAGTACTATTAATTTTTTGCAAAACTGATAAAAAATATTTCTCTTAAATGGAATCGATTGTAGATCTGTTCAACAACAAGCTTACATACATCAATAAACAAGTTCTTATGATTATTGATGAGGAAAATAATCGTTGTTTTATAGCTAAATATGTTGCTGATATTTTAGAATACAAAAACTGAAATGATCCAATAATTAAACTGTTGATTCAGAAGATAAAGAAAATTTTGCCAATATTTTGAGCATCGCATTTGCGATCCCACATCAAGAATTGATAAACAAACTATTTTCATCAATGAATCAAGATTATATTCTTTAATTTTAAAATAAAAAAAAGAAGAAACTAAACAATTTATAAGATGGGTTACACATGAAGTTTTACCATCAATTAGAAAACATGGTGAATATATGATCAGAAAAGAGATGATTGATGTTTATAAATATCAAATAAAATACAAAGATGATTGTATACAACAACTACAAGATCTGAATAAATTAAACACATAAATAATTCAATTAAAAGATGATAAAATTAAAATAACAGATGATCATTTTCAAAATTTAAGAGAAACAGTTAATATTGCTTCTGAAATAATAGGTAAAAGAAATTAAGAAATAAATAGTTTATTACCACATGTAGTCCCTAAAACAATTGATGACAGCTTAAGACCAACATTCATTCTTTTAAAATTATTTGATGATGAATGTGAATATGACTGTTATATCATTAGAACACAACGAAAAAATTTACAGAAACAACTATATAAAATCGAAGATAGACATCCAAGTTGTAAAGAAATGTTAAGATTGAATTATAATCCTAATTCAGTAAATCTGTTTTCAAAGAATGAAAGAAAATTTAAGGAAATTCTGTCATCTGAACTACTTTAACATTTTATATAACTACATGCTAGAACAACTGATTAATGATATAATTAGTCTTGACTACTATAAAATAACTTCATCTTTATTTACCTATCTGTTATTTGAATTATCAAAACCTAACCATTGAACATAAACTTTATCTCCTTTGTTTCTTAAAACTTTTTCAACCAAATATACATCTGGATATTTCGTTTTCTGTAGTTCTTGTTCATAAAAATTACCTTTTATATTTTATAATTTACATGTAACTGGATTAGAATAAATTACATTTTCAATTTCAAATATTTCTGTTGACCAATTAGCTGTATATCTTTTTTCAAAAAGACCTTTAAGTTTACTAATTCTCAGTTTATCACCTTTTTTAAATTTAGGTTCCTCACTAAATACAACATAAATTATTTTTAAATTTTTTTCATTTACTGCTATTGGTTTCATTCTTATTGTAGTACATTTTGTGTTATTGTATTCATCAATTAGATCTTTAACTAAATTTATCCATTTATAATTTCCTTGTAAAGCAAATTTCTTCCACATCTTTTATTTAAGTGTTCTATTAAAATGTTCAACAACAAATGCTTTTAATTCTGAATAAGTTCAATAATGATTAATGTTATATTTGTTGAATAATTCTTTAAATTCTTTATTATAATATTCTTTACCACTATCTGTGTGTAAATTATGTGGCTTTCTATCTATAAAATTTTTTTCGAATGCATCATATATATTTTTCGCTGTTTTATCTTTAATAGGAACAGCCCAAGCAAATTTTGAGAAAACATTGATAACAGTTATTAATGATTTATATCCTTTGTTTATTTTAGAAATAGCTTTTAAATAACCTGAATGCAGTCCAACTACATCAGTTTGCCATAAATCATCTATATTAAAAGAAATAACATTTCTTCTTTTAAAATTCTTTCTCATTGGTTTATGTAATTCACTATTTATTTCTTCACGAATATTATTATTATTATTTAAACCTTCACCATCTACAAAACTTTTTTAATGAATTTACTCTTTTTAGATTTACATATTGTACATTGGCTTTCAATTCTTTGTCTTCCATTTTTAGTTGTTACTCTATGTGGATTTTGTGTATCAGTAAACTTTTTACATTTTAAACAATAAATATGATAATCATGTGAAGTATGATTTTCCATTTATATAAATTAGAAATTTCATAAAATTAAAATTCATCTAATTTTTCCAATACTTCTAGATCTTTACCTACTTTTTTGCCTAAGCTTTTTTTAATTTCTGATTCTAATTATTTAACGAAACTTCCTACTGAATCAATTTTATTTAAAGCATTAATAAGATTTCTTTTCATATCGTTTATTTGTTTCTTATTATGTGGCATAATACCACCTATAATACCATTTCTTTGCTTTAAATCTAAAAGAAGCATGTTATGATCTTCTTTATTTACATAGTAATTAAATTGTGTTAAAACGCTTGTGTTATCTGGTTTTGTAACATACTCTTCTTCTAAGTATAGTTTGTTAAATGTTTTAAATCAATTGAATCATTTACAGTATCAAGTCTTCTGTTTTTAAAACGAATACAACCTTTACTTATTGCAAAAATGACATTAAGTTCTTTTTGAAATTGTTTAATTGCATTAATTATCTTTGGATCCATTGACGATTGTAGTAGTTTAATACTATTTTCAATATTTTCTAATTTTAATGTAGTTGTATTAACTAGTTTTTCATTTTCTTTAAATAAATGTATCTTTTTTCTGAAAACGTCCATATATTAAATCTAAAATATCATTAAAATTATAATTTTCACCTAATAATTTTAAAATGAATAAACATAAATGCCCACATGTTACGTCCTCAAAATTTTGTATTCTATCTGTACTGTAACATAATTCATTTTTTCCTAAATAGTTAAATAATTGTTTTGTTATATTACCACAAAATGAATAAAAACTACTTTTTTATCATAGTTTTTTAAGTAACAAATCCAATGTGTACCAGAATTATCAGATGTATCTAAATAAACTATACCACACTGAATTTTAAATTACTTATTTGGCAATTCTTCAATCATATATATAACACAAAGGTGTTTAATTTTTAATTGTTTAGTAAGTTCTTCAATATCAAAATTACTTAATGCTTTAGAATATTTATCAGTTACTTTACGAAATTCTTTGTTTTCTTTATTCCTTTATCAGCTTCCTTTTCCATTTCTAAATTATGTCTTTTTTGTTCCTCTAATTCTTTATCAGCTTTCTTCTTATTTATAACTGCATTTGCAATTGCTGCAGATTTCCCAGCTAAAGAACCAATTGTTGCTAAGTAAGGTAATGCAGCTAAAAATAATGGTAAAAATACTCCTTCATATTCTGATAGTTCTTTACCATCTTTCTTTTTTGTTAGATATTCAATACTTTTATTTAACAACAGGAATAGCTAATGTAATAAGTAAATTTCTAACTACCTTCTTTTGCTTCTTTCTTTTTTGAACATCAATTAAAAATGGTTCAATTGCGTTTAATTGTTCATTATTTGTCTTTAATTTAATTGACTTTGTTTTTTGCCACTAGGTAGTAAAGTATAATCAATTGTAAAGTTATTCATTTATATAGTTAAAAATTTAAAAAGATTTTTTCATAATCCCCAACAATTTTTTCGAACATTAATTCGCATTCCTTATTTTCGTTTTCCATACATTATTCCTCTAACACCTGTTACTGCAACTTTTTCTCCAAATGAAGCAACATTTGCATACGTTCTTTCTTTTGCAGCTAATTAAGGTTCTTTATCTGCTATATGTATTTTTTCTAAATCTTTATTGTCTCTACATGCAATATAATGTTTTTTAAAGGCTTTATCTAATGCCTTTATTCCATCATCTCCTGTAGCTAATTTTTCTTCTAATTTCGTTCCTGAACCACAAAATCGATAACTAGGAATATGTATTTCGAATGGCAATTTGTTAATTAAAGTATTTACTAATTCTTTTCCATATTTATCACTTTTCCAAAATGTAATGGGAAGATTATTTAAAAATCTAATTAAATATGGAATTCCTTTCAGATTGTCAGTTACAAAATCACTAAATTTATTTGTTAACATTTGTGCAATACTAACTTTTTCATTGTGATAATTCTCACTTCCAGCTAATTCTTCACCATGAATTACTGCTAATCTATCAATTAATTGTCTAACATGATCCATCCACACATATTCAGTTGCTTTATCTGTATATTGTTTAACTAAACCATATCCAATAGCAACTTCTTCTTCACTTGTTGATGAAGAATCTGATGATGGTAGTTGATATCCTTATGGAAAATATACATTAACGATTTCTTTTATCAGTTTATTATATTTTTTACCTCTGCTTAATTTGATTTTATTTGGATTACTTTCATAACATAGTGCTACTGAACGATATAATGTATCTGCATAATTTGATAAATCAACAGAATTAAATGGTTCATTTAAATTATCTATAGTAATTTGTTTTTTAGTTAAAAGATTCATTAATCCCTCTATACCTTCATATTCTTTTGCACCCATATTCTTTTGCACCTACTTTTAATCTTTCACCATTCAATATTACAGGTAATTTACCAATAAATTTAAATGCTACAACAGGTTTCAATCCAAAAGTTGGATCTTCAGTATGATTAATATACTTTAAAATTCTTTCACTTATATTAATTAATATTTTTTACCAACATTTGCTTGTGCTTCATCATCATTATCATTATCATACTGTAACTCTTCAATTTTTGTGGCATTATCAGGTTGCTTCTCTTCTGTTGTTTTCCTTAATTTTTTTTCGTGTTCATATTTATTAAATTTTACTTTAATTTCTGATTCACTTAATGTATAATCATGTATTCCAGAAATATAATCCTGAGACCAATATTTAAAGGTTTAGTTGATGATAGGTCTCCAAAATCTTATATATGATCTTGATATGGAATCATTTGTTTTTCAACTTCTCTATTTTCTTCAATAGCTTTTAAAACATTATCACCTAACCCTTCAACACCTTGTTTTACTTTTTCAGTAGCATCAATAACAGGTTGATCTTCCTTTTTATATTTTTCATTTTCTTTTCTTGGTTGCTTTTTCCAAAGCTCAAATTGTTATTTTAATTTTTCAGCTCTCTTTTTATTTTGTTTAGCTTGTTTAACTACTTTTTCATTGCACTTTGTAAAAGTTTATTAAGGAAGAAAAAATAGTTATGTATATGTTTATGTTTAACATTTATATATATGTTTAATATTTGTTTTTATAAAAATAAATAAGATAACATGTTGTACTTATTCATTTATCATAATAATAACAACCACATGTGTCTGGTCCACATGTAGTATTATCGTTAGACAAAGGACAATTTGTAAAATGTTGGCTATAAATTGATTTTACTTTTTATGACTTTTCATATTTTTTTAAGTAATCAAGTGCTTCTTTAAATTCATTTATATGTTAAGGTAAAACATCATCATCATTGTCTAACAGATGTGCAATATCATTTTTTAAAGTGTTCATTGATTAGAGATATAAATTGTTAAAGGTTTATAAAATGTTGTATTTTATTTCTAAACTTACCTTCATTTGGTTTTCTAGACATATCTATTTGAAAAATCCAAATTTATCGTTCCATCATTTGCTACACATTTCTTTAAAATTATCAAACTGTAAATCTCCACGAATAAAGTCATGGTTAATATGATTTAGATTCGTATCATCTTGTCTAATAATTAAAAAAGTTAAATTATCTCTAACTAATTGTTTTGGTATTTTTGATTAAGTTTGATCTTAGCAAAAACCATCTGTACCTTTGTGTCTGCCTCTAGTAAATTATTCTCTTACAATATCTTGTTGTAATCATCGAAAACCACAACTGAATTATTTTCACATTCATCTAATTGAATAATTTCATCACTATTTTCAATGAAAGTAGCAATCTTCTCATTATGTTTGTTTCCAATTTTTTCACATCTGTTTATGAATTCTTGATACTTTGGCTTATCTAAACTTTTTGAATATACATACAAATGATTAATTTAATCCAGTTCAACCATCCTGGAGCTAAAATATAATTCTCAATCATTAATGTTGTTTTTCCACAACCACTTGGCCTAATTATTGCACATCTAAAATAATTTGGTACAAGTTTACCATGTTTGTTTTATAACTCATTTTCTGGAATTCTTACTTTAGGTTTCCAATCTTTGTTCATTTATTAATAATTTTTTCAGTAATAAATTAGCAGATTATTTCAACTTAGTGATAAATCATCTGTACTTAGAAAAAAATTAACTGTTCCAATATGTGATAATTATGCTAATGTTTCACTACTTGGTTTTTATTCAACGTTTTTAACTCCAAATATTACAACAAAAAATAATAAACATTATTGTGGTGAGGAAGTGATAGAAATTCCTGTAGGTCAATATATTTTTAAAAAGCCCAATATACACATTAAAGCAGTTTAAATTTTAAACAGAAATGTTATTGAAAGCGATGTAAAATTATATATGGATATAAAAGACAGTATTGACAGATCACTTGGTTTTAGTAATCAAGTTGTTTTACCTAATGAAATAGCTGTAGCTATAGATGTTTCTAAAATAATTCCTTTTGAACTAATAAATATAAATTTTAATGCTTTTGATGGAATATATGTAAAACATAATGATAATTTTCGTAAAGAAACCAATATTATTGCTTCATTTAAACATAATGCAGAATTTGGTGGATCAATCATTTATGAATCAAAATATTCTGTAAGTGTTTCTATTTTTGATACAATTCAAGATTTAGAAGTTACTATAACTGATGAAAATGATAATTTAATCGACTTTAATGGTGCTACTGTAACAGTTGTTTTTGAAATATCTTAGTCACAGACGAAAGTCTGCTTTGCTGACACTAATAAATTTTTCCTTAATAAATCATGAATAACATTGAAGTTATCAGTTTTACTTATTTCCTGTGAATGAGAAAACTAATATTATTTAAACGTTCTTAACAAAGACACAGAAATTGAAATAAATATTGGTGATGGTTGGCTTCATCCAAATAATGCACAATTATACATGAATTTTAGTATTATTGGAAATTATTTAAATGTTCCTAACAAAGATACAGAAATTAAAATAAATATTGCTGATGGTTGGCTTCATCCAAATAATGCACAATTAAACATGAATTTTTGTATTATTGGAAATGACGGTATAGATTATCCAACTTATGTAGGAAAATCAAACAAAAAAGTAATTGATAATTATGTAGCAAAACTGTTTGATTTTATAACGATAAAGAAAGGAAATAATATTTTATCTAGAATTGAGGATCCTTTTATTTCTTCATCTGTTTTACTTCATCTAACTTCGTGTGTTACTGACAAAATAAATTTAGAGGGACATATAATTAATACAGGAAAAATAAATAGTAAAAGAAATAAAGTACTTTATCCATTATCGTTAGTTGGTGGATTTTTTAAAGATTTTAAAGAAATTATGTGGGAAGGAGATTTAACTGTAATTTTTACACGTAGTTCATCTTCTGGAGACATAATTCTTCGTTGGGCTGATAAAAATGATGATGGAATTGAAATAAATGATACAGTCCCTAAAGAAGGAAAAATAGTTATAGAATCTATGAAAATTCGTGTATGTGTTGTTAAATATGAACCAAATTACGAACTTGAACAATGTGAAAATATTTTTAAAATCCTAAAATTCCTATTTCGTTTTATGTAGATATAACAAATTACTTTAACTCTACAGAACTTGATAGGACATATTTTGTTTTTTGTTGTATTTCAGACAAATCCAAAAAATAATAAATTAGTTGGTTTGTCATTATTTGATCATGTTAAACTACAGAATATTTATTTAAAAATTTGTAGTAAGGAAGTTTGTCCTCAAGAAATGTGGAATATTAATGTGCTAAATAATTTTTGTAAAGCACATGATGTATTTCTAGGTTTTTAACGAATTACTTTACCAAAATCATATATTGATATTAATCCATTTAGTTTTATAACTAATTATCCAATTTATGTAAACAGTATGACACACAGAAAGAATGTTGTAACTACACAAAAAACTATTATGCAACTTTGTGCATATTTTAATAATAAAATTCCGAATGATACACTTGCTTATGTAATTATGTATGGTAAAAAGAATCTTACATATGATGCACAACATAGAATACTTACTGAAAATTTTATATTTGCTTGTATATAAATGAATGGAAAACTTAAAAAAGTAATTAAAGTGTTAACTTAAAGCTTATAAACATTTCTGAAACATTTGAAGAGGGATGGAAAAATGAAAACTGAAAATTTTGGTATGTTTCTTATTAAATGATTTCTGATTTATTTTCTTATATTTTTTCTGGATAGCTCTTTTTATGTAGTTTATGCTAGCATTTTGAATTTTTAAAGTCGTTTAATATTTGACTGAAAAATTAACAAAATAGAATTTGACTCTTGCCCCTGCGAGTTATGCAGCCCAACTTACTTCCGTGTATTGCTGGTAGCGTTTTTAAGGGGAAAAAGACCCAACCAAAAATGCAATCAGAAATCAATCTAAAAAATAATACGAATTTACATAGTCTTGAGATTAAACAGAAAATCACAAGTCCAAAGGTGCTGAGTCATGGTAGATACATTTTGTATGTATGAAACTGTACTTCACTTTATACATATCAAACTGTACTTAGAGAGACATCTGTGAGAATTAGTCTGAACTAGATGCTAACTTCTGTCAACAGATGGCACTGATGTTAGTACCACTTACTTTAGTGTGGGAACATACTTTACTTTAGATATAGTTTTCTCTATTATTGTTTCTAATTTTGTTGTTAAAAACCACATTCATCAATAGTTCACACTTGTTCTCCAATTTTAAAATGGAATAATGTTAAGAAAATAATTAATTTGAGCCTGAAATAAATTGATGAAGAAGTTGATTTTTAGAAGATACTTTGTAGGTAGAACTCCAACTACATATACAATCTTCAAGCTCCTGTACTTCAGCCAAACTTCACACAGTCGTTGACCAATGAGAGTGCGCATATCAAAGGTCATTATAGCATATTTGTGTGGAGAGTGCTAGCCATTTTGCTGAGACATCCAACACACTTGCCTATGTACTTAATAACAGCCCAAATAAAAGAAGCGGTTCTGTTGATTCGGAACTTAGTCTTCGTGTAGCGCTGTGTATATAGGATCAGAGGAGTCCGAAACAAAGAAAAATGTGTGTAGGATATTGTGGGGTTGTTTTGCTGTTTTTAAAAATCAATAAAATTTTTAATATAATTTACTTTTGTTTTAGTTAATACATTTTCATTAATGTTCGTTACAGTCAAAAAGTAGTTGAAACTAGGTATCTGAAAACAAAGTGATTTTATTACCTATTTGATATAATTTTGAAAACACGTTTTTCACAAAAGTCAAAAACAGGACAATTTTTAGGGCTAAGAAAAAGTTATACAAAATGCTTTTTTAAAAAAATTTGTTTTGAAAATAATTTTAAAAAACATGTTTTTCACAGAAGTCAAAAATAGGATAATTTTTTTGGCTAAGAAAAAGTTATAAAAAATGCTTTTTTACATTACATTACACCTATGGGAAATTTATGTAAAATAGATGATTTTTTATTATAGTTATTATTATATTATTATTAGGTAAAAGAGAAAGTAGATCCATTTTGTATGCTCTGGGGGAATAGGACAATTTTGCAAAAATAAGAAAATCGTGAGTGATGCAGTCAAGAGCGATTTTTTTTATAAAATTGTCCTAGTGTCCCAGAACATACAAAATGGATCTGCTTGAGCTATCCAAGCATGACTCATGCCCTAAGCCATGTCTCTGCAATATCCTTTCTTTCAGGAGCGCTAGTTCTGCAAAGTTCGCAGGACAGCTTCTGTAAAGTTTGGAAGGTAGGAGACAAAGTACTGGCAGAAGTAAAGCTGTGAGGATGGTTCATGAGTCATGCTTGGGTAGCTCAGCTGCCAGAGTACTTGCCCGCGAAAGGCAAAGGTCCTGAGTTAGAGTCTTGGTCTGGCACACAGTTTTAATCTGCTAAGAAGTTTCATATAAGCCAAAAATATTGGAATATAGCGGACATAACATTATGATAAGCAATGAGGATAACGAGTGACTGCAAGCACTTATCGCCAGTGAACCTCAATGTAAATATCATAATTTATTCATTGTTGGTGGATCTACATGTCTCTTGCTTGTATCTGTGTGTGATACTCATCAGTTTCGCTTTTTCTCCCATTGCAGGAGGAGGCCGGCTCACAACACTGCCACTAGACCATTCACTTACGTGGCCATCAATATCTATGTTACCTGAAATGGGGCCGTCACGCTGCCATCCCCTTCATTGCCGTCAGCCCGTTGTGATATTCCTGGCTGTGGCCGCCAGTATTTTATTTTGCTAGAAGATCGTCACGATACAGCTTGATACATGTGAAATAGCATATGGTACAAAAGTGGAATGAGGTACAAGTGACATATGGTACAGTATGTACCAGTTACATGGGAGAGTCCGCCAGTTGACTGAAATTGCTTCTGATTGGTCAGCACATTCGGGTGTTAGGCGCCAAAACGCCTAACTACTATTATTTATTATTTATATACTTTTCAATGAATTTAACCCAGTTTTCAGTATGACAATCTCTCATGGTTACCCTACGAGTTTATCGTTTTTGTTTATTAAATTTCATCGGCTTTGAGAAACATACGATTAACGATATTGCTACCGAAATAATTCGGGTCCCTTTGGCGCGCCTGGGAGATGAAGAACTTCAGCTGCGCTAGTCAGACTGTTTCGGGCAATCTTCAGAGCTGGACATGCATCTCTTTTTCGGGGTAGACATGTCGTATTCTATTTCGGAAGTTGTCAGAAAAGTTACTGTACAATGAAGAAAGCTATGTCGAGTGTAGTAAAAGCCAGTGTAAAATGTATGAAGATTTAAATAATAATGAAACAGGATACATTAATGAGAAGTTTCGCCTATCACCATTGTCAATACTACAGATCTTACCCTCTGTAGATACAGAGACTAACCTGGGCAAGTGGTATCCCATAAAAAGCACAATCACATGTTCAGGATGACAGCATAGCAGCCTCCGCCGAAGAAGATCCTATGAATGATGAGCTGTCTTCTGCACTGGGAAAACAACTTTAGAAGACGAAAGGTTGGTTGAAAGAATGGTTAGGGATTCTTATTTAATCTCTCCAACTTCAGATCTGATTTCCAATGGACACACCTAGTTTTTACCGTCCTGCGTGGCTGAAAGCACTTATCATTGTTGAACCTTGACTTATTTCGTAGTTATTGTTAGTGGTTGGCACATGCCTGTTCCTTGTATCCGTGTGTGATACTAATTAATTTCGCTTCTTCTTCTGTTGCAGAATGAAGTGGTCTTACAACACCGCCGCTGGACCCTTTGTTGACGCGTGTGTCGACATCTTAATAACCTCAGCTTAGTGGTAGTGGGATTGTGCCATTGAAATCTGCATCACCTCAGCCAGGGCAACAGTCTACAGCCCCCAACATACAAGTAGTAGTGTGGTGCCATCGATGTCATCACCATCATCTCACCATCTCACCTTGGATCATCAGGCTACTGTCCTCAGCCTAGCAGTAACAGGGCAGTGCTGTCAATGTCATCACAGTCACCCCGTGCCAGGTCCAGCAGTAGCAGCTCCACAGCCCATGTTGTTCACCAACAGCATGTAAATCACACAACCACGTTAGACTACTCTGTGATTGCCACTGCTTTTAGGGATAGGATCTTACAGTCCCACATTGATAAAGACAGTTCTAGATTTCGATATCTGGCTACCTTCCTTCATGCTTGTCATTCCTTCATGCCTGTCAAACAGTGTTGGAAAGGGAGTTCCCTGAAATTATCAATGCCCAGCAGTGCCCCACGGTGCAAAGCGGTTATCTACTGTGAGCTATTGCACCTTCATGAAGAAAGCATCAGTGATACTGCAGAGACAAGTATCATCAAACTGTGGGGGAAAGATGGTGTGACATCGTAGGACATGTATTTTGCAGAGTGGTATGAACAATTACTGAGAGCATCATATTAAAGCATTTTGCCAATATGAAGGGAGGAGAGTCTGGTAACGCATCTAGATGTGTACTCCACCTTGGTGTGTATTCACATATTTTTGATCACCTTAATGGGTGGTCCAGTTTCATCCCTCTCCCAGACGGTATTGCTGCTAAGAAGGCATGTATTAATGTCCAGAATCCACATGAGAAGGACAAATACTGCTTCGCATGTCGCCCCTGGCTTGCAATGGAAATTACCCAGAAGATGCATCTGAAACACATGAAACTACATCCATATATACATAAAACATGCATACGAAATACCTAATGTCTGCAAGGATTAT
Organism: Schistocerca americana; assembly: GCF_021461395.2. NCBI lineage: Eukaryota > Metazoa > Arthropoda > Insecta > Orthoptera > Acrididae > Schistocerca > Schistocerca americana. Next base: position 656,715,310 of record NC_060120.1, on the reverse strand, counting down.
GACTTTGAAGGCATCTCATTCCCTATAACAGCCCCACATTGAACAAAATTCGAGATGCAGAATCCTGTTTACTCGGTTCAAGTTTACAGTTTACTTGTAGATGAGCGGAAAAGAAAGCCAGAAGATGTAAAGTGTAAGGTAGCTGAACGCCTCTACTTTTCCAGAGAAGCTGGTCAGCATCCTAAATAGGTCGAATTATTGCTATTCTCCAAAGGCGAGAAGCAACACTACCTTTTCATCGAAAACATGTCCTACCTACTTTTCGCCCAAATGAGAAAAAATAAGGGACAAGACATTTTTGCTACAGATGCCTTCAACCCTTTTGCTAAATGTGAGGATTTAGAAAGGTACATGATTGATTGCTCGAGCAAGGAACCGGTTATGCCCACCACCAGGAATGATGCCCCTTTGTTGTATACACTGACTCTGTGTGTTTACTAGTTTCTGTGGCATGTTGTGAAGATGATCCCAACAACTCTCACTACTTTCACGCTGACCGTGGTGGCCGAGCGGTTATAGGCGCTACAGTCTGGATCCGCGCGACCGCTACGGTCCTCCCTCAGGCATGGATGTGTGTGATGTCCTTAGGTTAGTTAGGTTTAAGTAGTTCTAAGTTCTAGGGGACTGATGACCTCAGATGTTAAATCCCATAGTTCTCAGAGCCATTTGAGCCACTACTTTCCCAAAATGACATGTACAGTATGCGCCAGCGAATCAGGTCACATGGTCATATGATTCCAGTCGCAACAAATTTGACTCATATGTCAGGAATAATGCTGCAGAGTTCGAAAAACTTGAAAGGAATGTTGATGGCCTTAATAGCAGAAACATTCTAATGACCAAATCACAGGAGAATGGTGCCTTATACAAGCAGTCAGTTAAATGTCATATTTGCGACTTGCATTTGGATAGAAAGGCAGAAACTCCATGTAGAGACCCCTGTGATCTAAAGGGGAAGTTCTATGGTGCAGCTTACAACAGACTGAAGTACAAATGCCACAACAAATACCTGTCTTCTTACCTAATTTGAGCAGGTATAATTCCGACTTCCTTGTTGAGCACTTCGGTGCTTTAGGGTTAGAGAATGGTGAGTATCATACTATCAGTATGATTTATGCAGACACTTCTTCAGAAACTTACTGGGACTAGGGATTGAGAGGACATCCTTATCACTTGATCTGCATTTCCCAGTGATTTGAAGTTTCAGCTTGTAACGAAGAAGGAGGTCTTTCTACAAAAACAACTGCATACAATGGAGAGACTCCACAGAACCATTTGCCCAAAATAACTGCACTGCTGTAACGGATGCAGAGTATAGGCACACAGTGAGTGCTTGGCAGGAGTTCCACACACTTGATTCAGAGGGTTATGCTGAATTGTACATGGAGACAAATGTGTTGCTGCTTGTAGATGTTTTTGAGAAATTCAGGGTAGATATATTTGGATCCTGCATTCTATTACACCATCCTGGGGCTTTCATGGGATGTAATTTTAAAAAATACATGAATGAACCGCAGACTGTTGACTGATGTGGATATGTTGCTGTTTTTGAAGGTGGGAGTCGCAGGGGACTTTGCCAGTGCATTCACATGTACGCCAAGGTGAATACCTCATGACTGAGTGGGGGGGGGGGGGGGTTACAGACCATCTGACGATCTGAGTTACATACTTAACATGGATGTGAACGACCTCTACTGACAGGTCATGCAAAAGGTTCTGATAGCTGTCCAAAGATAAAAGCGTCAGTGTGAAGGATAGGATTCTCAGTGCGGCTGCTGATTCTGTTAGGGGATATGTCATGGAGGCAGACCTGGAATATCTCACTGATTTGCATGATGCACACAGTGACCTTCTATTGTATCCTGAGTGCCCAATCTCACAAAATGGTTCCATCCCCAAGCTGATGACTATCATGGGGAGTAAGCAGAGATGCATTCTAGACTATGGAAACCTCCAGCCATGTCTGAGACTGGGGACGCGACTTCTTAGAATTACCTATGGCATCTACAAGCAGTGTCCCTTGTTGAAGGAGTATATTGATTTGAATATTGAACAGACAGTGCTCATGACATATATTTTGAAAATAATTTTTGTAAACTGATGTGTAATTCAGTTTTTGGCAAAACCATGGAGAATGTTAGAAACTGTCATAATATTCATTTAGTCCACTGTTGGGATGGGCCTTATGGTGCAAAAGATTACGTTACCAGGCCAAATTTTATGCAGGTCACAATCTTCAATGAAGGAATAGCCGCTGTGGAGATGGTGAAGGTTTTGGTATAGATGATGAAGCCTGTCTATATTGATATGTGTGTTCTTGATATCACCAAACTTCACATGTACCAATTCGATTTTAAGTTTGTGAAACCGAACTTCACTGACGTCAAGTTACATTATATGGATCCACTGGGTCAAAGTTTGCGATCCATATGAAGTAATTACGTGCAGTCCAGAGTAATTCGGCATGTGCAGATTTATGGCCGGTAATCCTTATGGCATAACACCTCAGAACAAGAAGGTTATCAGCCTGATGAAGGATGAATCGAGTGACTTGCAAATTGTGGAGCCTGTGGGTCTCAGGTCGAAGACGTATGCATACTATGTACATGCAGCCTCACAGGGGGTCACGATTAAAGACTACAAGGAGTGTCTGTTTTCTGATGATGAATCTCCTTACGTGATGCAGCACATGGTCTTTTGGCCATGGGCCACATGGTACCACTGCACTGCAACTGAAAGTCAGTCTGCCATGTCATAATGACAAATGGCTCATGTGAGTGGATGGGGTCAGTTCACTCCCATTCGCACACTACTCGCTCAAGCGATTTTTGTATGTGTGAGATGGGGGGAGGTTCTTCACCTGCCGCTGCTAATTTTTGTACACTGTAAATACTGAACTGCTAGTTCATTCGTTGCTGTTACATAAATAAAATCATTCTGCATCTACACAATATCTTTTTTTGAAAAACTTTTGTAATTGCTATAATGTAACTCTGCTGTTGTAAAAATTAATGTATAGTTGATCAGTAGCTGTTGTGTAAAGAAAATTATTCTGCATTTATGCATTTCCTTTTTGAAAAAAATATATTGTTTCTAATAATAAACAATGAGTTAATTCGTCATATATGTGTTTTTATTATTTGTACCTTTCTCAATTAGCAGTTATTGTAGGGTGGAAGTAAGTAAGAACACTTTTATAGAATATTTCTTTTATTTTACACACCATCATTCAGATTTACAGAAAGAGCGAAATAACTGTTTTTTATACGCTTTGAATTCAGCCTGAATCGTATTCAGGCCTAAATGTGCAATTTCATATATGGCCATTCAGCTTCCACAGATTTTACAGTTACAGGCTCAACTCTTGCACACTTTGGTGCAGGAGGAATACAGGCATTGATGCACTGCTCCACTTATCAATATATAAAACTGCTGTTACACCAATACTCAACAAGTTCATGGTATGCTCCTCTCACCAATGACACAGACTCTCAGTGGCAATTGATAATGCATAATACAGATCTTTCAGTTTGACAACACTTGGACGTTTTAGAAATATTTTCGTGTCCCATGAGGTTAAATGGTTCAAATGGCTCTGAGCACTATGGGACTCAACTGCTGAGGTCATTAGTCCCCTAGAACTTAGAACTAGTTAAACCTAACTAACCTAAGGACATCACAAACATCCATGCCTGAGGCAGGATTCGAACCTGCGACCGTAGCGGTCTTGCGGTTCCAGACTGCAGTGCCTTTAACCGCACGGCCACGTCGGCCGGCCCCATGAGGTTAACTCTGGCATTCCCGAAACGTACTTGGTTAGCAATCTTTTTGCTGTCGCCTATCTGCGACTCAACATCTCAACTATATGGTGAGTATCAAGCTATCCTTTTCATAATATTGTTAATAATAATAGTAATTAGAGAAGAATTGATACAGGACATACCATTATTCTCCTTCTTCATCTCAGCTGATCGCTGCTGCTGGCAGTATTTCATTCTGGACAGCTAATGATAATGCACAACCAATTGTCTTACTATAAAAATGCTCAGGGGGTGGGGAGATGAATATGCATGGCATTGGCTGCAGATCGAGGGGCAGGGGGTGCTCAGCGTCGGGGGGGGGGGGGGGGGGAGGGGTTCTTCATGCGAAATCTGGAAATCTGCAGAAGTGGAGGGGGTGTGGTGACCCTCCCCTCCATGATCTTGGCACGTGGTGTAGGATGTCATGATTCCTGGAACGACCTTGGAGTTAAGGAAGTGCTCATACTGATGTCAGCTAAAATGACATGCACAATTGTCTCAGCTGTAGTATGACACTGAATAAAAAAAGTGCTGATATATAATGAGTTAGCATTTTCAGCAAGAACCCGCTGTGACCTACGAATCGCCTAAAACTTGCGCCACAAATATTGCGGTAATGGAAAGTGCTATTGACGTACAGTTTTCACAGAGTGGATTGATAATCAGGGACATGTATTGCTAGCCTATCAACAGATCACAATAGTAGCTAAAAAGAGTATTTTCTGTTCAAACAAATGTAACAATGCCAACTTAATTAACAAACTAAAAGTACAGTAAATTAGAACATCGACAGTGTTTGCTGCAGGCTTTTAGTGCGAGTCATTTACAAGATATCCTATTATGAAAATTTCCCACTCCAGAACTTGTACACTACCTGTGGTAGCACACACTACAGAACAACACAAGTGCATACGTTAGTTTTGAAGATTCTGACCTATAACGAGATAGTTGATAATCAGGTTGTATTCAAAATTACGACCAACAGCGGCAACGCACACTTCCAGTCTGATATGGAGCGACTTTAACACGCGTCCTATCATTTCAGCAGAGATGTCTGAGCAGGCTGCAGTTTATGTCATATTATCGGGTGTAGTTGGTATGTCCTTGTAGTCAGTCTTTCAGCATTTCCTACACAGAAAAATCTACAGGCTTCAAATCTGGGAAACAGGGCAGCCAAGGTCTAAGTTCTCTGCATCAAATTCAACAATTTGGAAACAATATTTGAAGACATACTGAAGTACATCATGTCTTCTATCATCCGTGGAAGATAGCCTGTTAGGAGGCAGTGATACTTGTGCACCTTCATTGTCCCATCTATGAAAAATGGGACTATGAGATGATGGTTCATTATCTCATATCACATGTTTACATTTCATGGTTGCTGACATTCCACCTGACGAAGCCAACAGGGTTTGTCAACAGACAAATAGTGCATGTTTCGGTGGCTTACCTGGTCATGATTGGTAAATGTGGCTTCATCACTGAATGAGAAAAATCTACAACTACATCTATACTCTACAAACCACTGTGAAATACATGGCACAATGTACATCCTACTATACCAGTTATTAGAGTTTCTTCTTGTTCTATTCACGTATGGAGCAGGGGAAGAATGATTATCTGAATGCTTCTGAGCGTGCGGTAGTTATTCTGATCTTATCCTCACAATCTGTATGTGAGTAATACATTGGGGATTATAGTATATTTCTAGAGAAATCATTTATAGCCAGTTCTTGAAACTTTATTAATAAACTTTCTCGGGATAGTTTATGTCTATCTTCAATAATCTTCCAGTTCAGTTCCTTAAGTATCTCTGTGAGACTCTCCCACGGATTAAACAAACCTGTGACCATTCGTGCTGCCCTTCTCTATATTCGTTCAATATCTGCTGCTAGTCCTACCTAGTATGGGCCCCATGCACTTCAGAAATATTCTAGAACAGCTCGCACGAGTGATTTGTAAAAATCTCCTTTTTAGACTGATTGCACTTCCCAATAAACCAAAGTCTACCACCTGCTTTGCCCACGACTGAGCCTATGTGATCATTCCACTTCATATCCCTCCAAAGTGTTACACCCAGGTATTTGTATGAGCTCGCCAATTACAGCAGTGACTTACTGGTGTTACAGTCATAGGATACTATGTTTTTTTTTCGTTTTGTGAAGTGCACAGTTTTACATTTCTGAACATTTAAAGGAAGTTGCCAATCTTTGCACCACTTTGAAATCTAATTAAGAGCTGACTGAATATTTATGCAGCTTCTTTCAGACAGTACTTCACTGTAGATAATTGCAGCATCTGCAAAAATGTCCAAAGTTACTACTAATATTGTCTACAACGTCATTAATATACAACACGAACAACAACCATCCTATCACCCTTCCCTGGGGCACATCGGCAGTTTTTTCTACATCAAATGACTCTACATCCAAGATAACATGCTGCGTCATTCCTACCAAAAGGTGCTCAGTCCACTCTCCAATTTCACCTGACTCATGCCACATCCAAATGTTCGTACTTTTGACGATCAGCAGAGTCAAGTTCTTTCTGGAAATCAAGAAATACTACAACGAAACATCCTGGCAGATTAAAACTGTGTGCTAGACCAAGATTCGAACTAGGGACCTTTGCCTTTTGTGGGCAAGTGCTCTACCAGAGGCAAAGGCCCTGAGTTCGAGTCTCGGTCCAGCACACAGTTTTAATCTGCCAGGATGTTTCGTATAAACGCACACTCCATTGCAGAGTGAAAATTTCGTTCAAGAAATACTGCATCTACCTGACTACCTTGATCCAAAGCTTGCAGTAAGTCATGTGAGAAAAGTGCGAGTTGGGTTTCACATGATCGATGTTTTCGAAATTCACGCTGGCTGGCACTGAGAGGTCATTAAGTTCAAGGTATCTCATTATGTGTGAGCTCAGAATATGTTCTAAAATTCCAGAACAATTATAGATCAAGGACATTGGACGGTAGTTTTTTGGGTCACTTCTACTATCCTTCCTGTAGACGTGTGTGATTTGTGCTGTTTTACAAGAACTGGGCCCGGTTTTTCGTTTGAGGGATCTAAGATACTTTATAGTTAGAAGACGGTCAAGTTTAGCCGCAAATTCAGAATGGAATCTGGCCCTGTAGCTTTGTTCAGTTTTAACGATTTCAGCTGTTTCTCAGCACGACTGACGCTAATACTGATTTTATTCATCTTTTCAATGGTACGAGGATTAAATTGGGACTATTCTCCTGGGTTTTCCTTTGTAAAGGAACATTTGAAAACGGAGTTAAGCGTTTCAGCGTTTGCATTGTTGCCCTCAGTCTCAGTTCCTGTCTCATTCACTAGGGACTGGACACTAACTTTGGTGCCACTAACAGCCTTTACATACGACGAGAATTGCTTTTGGATTTGTGAAATATCATTTGACAATATTCTGCTACAGTAGTCATTGAAGAATCCTGTCTTAATGCCGTGTACAGGAGTTAACATGATCCTCATAATCGTTTCCATGCACAAAGAGAGGTATGATAGAGCTGGAGCCTGTGTAGATGGAGAATGCATAGGACACTTGCTTGACTCATGCCACATCCTCGTGCAATTATTCGGGAGCTAACGTGCGGATTGTACTGCAAAAGGAGCAAGAACAATAATTTCCCCTCTTCTGTCGTACTTGTTTCCTCCTGTTATGTTGTCCAGGTATTACACTACCACTTGCATACAAATGGTTGAAGAGGTTCTTACATAATTGCCGAGATGGCTGCCGTCTACAGGGATATTTTGCTGTGTACACCATTCAAGAATGAACTGCATTCTGCTTACACTCTCCTACACCACGAGCATATCGGCTTTTTCTGCACTGGTAAATCTCATCATCCACTCACGACCTATTGCTTGGACTATCACACACTAACCGACTAGAAAGTCTCAGTGCACTCAAGGAACACACAAGCACTCAGCAAGCAAACGAGGTGTGATTGGAAAGTTTTAAGAATGGGCTTGTAGTTGTACAATAGTGGTACTTACATGCTACTGTGATGCATCTCTTTCAAAATAGTCGCCTTCTGACTGAACACACCGACTCCAACGGCGGTTCCACTTTTGGAAACATTCCTGGTAATTTTTTTTCTGAAGCGTGTTAAGGACACTCTCCAAATCGCTTCCCTTTCAGTGAAAATTTCAGTTTAGGAAACAGGTAGAAGTCCGCAGGGGCCAAATCAGGGGAATATGCCGGTTGTGGAAGCACAGGAATTTTGAATTTGGTCAAAAATTCAACCATGTACAAGGCAAGATGAGCCAGAGCATTCTCTTGGTGTAGCACACAACTCCTTCCTTTCCACAACGCAGGCCTTTTCTTCCGCACCTTTTCGCGCAAGCGGTCAATGACACATTTGTAGTATTCTTGGTTAATTGTCTGTTCTCTAGGGATAAATTCATGATGCACAATACCAGTAGAATCGAAAAAACGAACATTGTCGTCACCTTCGACCGACTTTGCTGTGCTTTTTTCGGTCGTGGTGAACCTGGAGTCTTTCACTGCTAAAACTGCACTTTGGTTTCAGGATCATATCCATATACTCACGATTCGTCGCCTGTAATTACCCTATTTAACAAATCTGGGTCATTTTTAGTCCAGTTAATCAGTTCTTGGCACACTTCAAGTCGGTACTGTCTCTGGTCAACTTGACAGCAAAACAAAATTTCACACAAACTCGTTGCTCCGTTTTTATGTCCGTTTCCACGCAGACAGATCCGGCGACAAGCCCTAACAGACCCGCACTCAACCAGCTGCCACAACAAAATGAATATAGGAAATGCAGTTTCCTGTCTGAGGGCGTTCAAGGACAAGGCAATGACTCACTCCCCATCCTCCGTGTACCTGCCTACCAAACCAGTAAGCAGTAGCGGATCCATTCTTAAAACTTTCCAATCACCCCTCGTAACAACGTTGTACCTAGCAACTACACAAGTTGAGTGGTGCAAACATATGTCGGTCTGGAAACTTTTCAAAATAGGATATCTCATAAACGACTCGCACTAGACTCCTGTAGCAAACACCACTGATTATTTTAATTTAAACTTACTTTAGTTTGTTGATGTCAATAGGCATTGTTCCATTTTTAAAAAAATGTATGTTTGCACAAAAAATATACTTTCTAACGATTAGTACCATCTGTTTACTGGCTAAAAATATGAGGCCCTGACTACCAATAGATTCTGTGAAAACTGCACGTCAATAGCACTTTCCGTTTCCGCATATTTACGGTGCAAGTTTTAGGTGATTCACTCTGTATACCCCGTTAAGACTGTGAAATCGGAAAGGTTACATAAATGTTTAGTATGAAGTAGTAGGCAGAAGCAGCAGCTGAGCGGTGTAAGAGGAAGAGCAGTAGTGCTTTCCTCATAATATACAGAGTGAGTCAGATATTTCATGAATCGTTTAAGACATCACAATTCTATTTTCACACAACTGAATGGCATATAATCTGTTTTCGTGGCTGTATTATTTTCTGATGATAGTGTCACAGTTCAAAAACTTACGAAATCCGTGGTGTTTCATTCTTCAAAATCTGGTTAGTAATTTCAGAGAAATTCCAATATTTAGAACTTAAAGTTAATCTGTTTTTATAATGAGAATGGAAAATTTGTGGTAAGTTCTGTGGGACCAAACAGCTGTGGTCATCGGTTCTTAGGCTTACACACTATTTAATCTAACTTAAACTAACTTGCGCTAAGAACAACACACACTCAAGACCGAGGGAGGACTGGAACCTCCGACTCGGGGAGCCGCGCGAACCGTGGCTAGGCGCCATAGACTACACGGCTACCCTGCGCTGCTGATGAGAATGACTGCTGTATTACACGAAAGTTTGCGATTTCATTACAAAGTTAAAAAAAAGTAGCATAAAAAGTTTCTTTTGGGTTATGTAAGACATTTAACTTTTCTAATTAGCCAGCACTCACACTCGTGAATGACACAGATAAAATAATAGCTACATTTCCTCTGCTCCTCTCTCATATAGGTGTCGTAACAGTGCAACAATATTTCCTGGTTATCATATGTGACGTACTTCCCTATTTGTATATGAAATCACAAACTTGCAGCTAAGCATTTTAAAAAAGTAAGACTACAGTTTCTTCAGCAAGACTTTGCACAACTGTATGAAACTAATTCAGGAATATAACTCTTTTTGTTGTTCTGACACTCCTTTTGTTCTGAGAAGAAATTACGAAGTAAAAAGGCAGTGAATATTCGGATTTTTCTGTTCTTGATGCAGTCATTTGATTAGCGTGTTGGCCACAAGTTTACTCTCTCTCTGCAGTGTTGGAAAACGCATGCCCACTTCGATCGCACTAGATTTTGATCACTGTCACACACTTTAGAAAGTTAACCTTAGAGTATTGCGAGGGTGAAAGTGTTGGCTGTTGTTGTTGCACGCAGTAGAAACACAAATTGGTAGACAAACAAAGATTAAAGGAACAGAGAAAAAGGAACAGGAAACCGTGAGAAGGAATTTAGATAAAGAACCGTCAGAAAACACACACACACACACACACACACACACACACACACACATGGTTAAAGTGTGCTTCACATTCACAGAACGGTATCTCAAGAAAACTTCTTGTAGTCTTCTATTCAGACAGGAGAATACGAAGTGGATAAAAGAAGTAGTATATGACCTCGGACAACTAGGCACAACAGAGTACGTGAAAGACCTCTAGAAGTTCAGAAATACCATTGAATAAATACGAGACAAAGAAAAGTTAACAAAACATTTGTCGAAAGAGAAAATCGTAAAAGAATAATAATAAAATTTTTTTAGTGCAAATACCCTTTTTTAACAGAGGATAGGTGTAAATAATAATAATAATAAACAAGCTTTTGTTTCCCTGCCTTACGTGCTTTCAAACTGTAGTACATACAAGGACTGTGATGTTTGTATGTGGCAACTTGGCTGTAACACCAAGAGCAGGGAAAACTGCATGGTAGATCTGTCAGTGTGATGTGGTCTTAGTTACATTTTATTGTTCTTGTTACAATATGGTCACGTTTTAGTTTTTGTTCTCATGGTCCGGTACTCTGTACCATGGTCGTGCGCGAAATTATTATTCTTGACTTCATATGCAGGCAGCGTGATGCTGTAAGAGAGTCTCACTATTTGTAGATGTCCGTTTTCTCTGAGATGTTCCTGACACCAGCATCAGCAAGGCATAAACGACCATCTCTAGCGAGTGCTACTACACACGCCACACCTCGCCTTATACCTGCTGTGTTACGTTACTGTATGTGCACCATCTAAGCAGATCACAGCTCGGGATGCGCACAGTGGATATTTTTCCACTACAAAAAATCTTTATTAGAGACTCAGCCATCTTTCATCAGCATGAGCGTCTTCAGTGGAACGTAAATGATTACTGTAGGAATATAGTACAATCTGCCATGCAACGGTCACACAGCGATCATGAGGATAAGGTTTGAACAGTTACAGTACAATCATTCGTTCCATGTTCCAAGTATTGGGGCAAGGGCAGTACAAGCGCACTCTGTATTGTTGCCAGATGTATCCAAGATGGTGGCGATGACGTCATCCAAGATGTTGTCATGTAGACTTGGCAACAGTGCACAACGTCATCCAATATGGCGACGATGACGTCATTCAAGATGGTCGGTTTTGGTGGGAAATTAGAATTTTGGCAGGAAAGTGCTATGCCCCCTCCCACAGAAAAAATGGCAGGAAGTTCAAATTCCAGCAGGCTAAAGCATCAAACCACTGTTGTCTCTACCAAGCAAAGAAAATCGCGGGAATATAGCTCACTTGGGCTACCTCCACTAACCTAATTCACTCGTCTGCCACCTCCTCCTATGAACTGGTGTCAAGTTAAAATGCATCACACCAAGGCTATCTCTACAAAGCAAAGATAATCGCGGGAAGATAGCTCACTTGCCTACCTCCACTGACCTAAGTCACTCGACCACCACTTCCTCCTACGAACTGGCACCAAGTTTGAATTGTGGCAGTAAACAAAGGTCACTTGGGGTTTCGCTGCTAAGCCAATATAATGGTGCGAAAGAAAGGACACTTGTACTAACCTCAGTCGCCCGAACACCACCTCCTCCTAAGTATTATTGATATTCAGTGATCAAATGAGAAGTTTGAGGTTTTCCTACTAGAAGCGCAGTGTTCATTCATTCATGACATAGCACCCCCCCCCCCCCCCCCCACTCCTAGAATGCTGCACTCCTATTGGCTACTGCAGTAGTGACGTGATTCGACGTCATAGAACCTATATAATCCAAACCACAACCTCGCCCTCGCTCTGCTTCTGTACTTGCTTCAGTGCATTTAACGTTACGATACTTTCTGTTTCACCATGAAGCGATCAGGACCCACCAGCAGCAGCGACAGTGGCAGCAGCAGCAAACACTGCCGAGTAGATGAAGTTAAATTACCTGGTAAGTACATTTTCAGTGTTCAAATATCTGTTTTGGCCACAGTCCACTGACTGATGCGTCCTTTAACTGATTGTATGCTTGTTATATCTGTTTTTGGACCGCAATCTATACAAATTGCTGAGCCTTTTAACCGATTTTATGTTTGTGTTATGTGTTATATCTGTTTTGGACCGCATTCTACCCAGAATGCTGCGTCCTTTAACGGATTTTGTGTTTGTGTTATATCTGTTTTGGACTGCATTCTACCCAGAATGCTGAGCCCTTTAACGGATTTTATGTCTGTGTGTGTTCAGTATCTCTGTGTTCGATGTCTCTATGTTATATCTGTTTTTGGACCGTATTCTACCCAGAAAGCTGCGTCCTTTAACGGATTTTGTGTTTGTAAAATATCTGTTCTGGATCGCACTCTGTACAGAATGCTGCGTTCTTTAACGGAATTTATGTCTGTGTTATGTGTTATATCTGTTTTTGGACCGCACTCTATACAGATTGCTGAGCCCTTTAACGGATTTTATGTCTATGTTATGTGTTGTATCTGTTTTTGGACCGCATTCTACCCAGATTTCTGAGCCCTTTAACGGATTCAATGTCTCTATGTTATATCTATTTTTGACCGCATTCTATACAGATTGCTGAGCCCTTTAACGGATTTTATACCTGTGTACGTTCAATGTCTCTATGTTATATCTGTTTTTGGATCACAGGCTGCTGCACCTTTTAACTGATGGCACGCGCGCGCGCGCGTGTGTTTGTGTGAGTTTTGCTACAGAGATTTTTATCCATACTCGATATTATACTCGGTCTTTTCCATCTTTCTAGAATACATCCCGCAAATGCTGACTGAGCTAGACCAGCAGCTAGCGGTCGAGAGGGCTCAAGCATAGCGCGAATGTAAGTACATTAGTAAAAAATATAGTTCTTAGATGAAATAATTTCCTGTAATATATATAGTGGTTTTCCAAGTGTCTAGATTGAGCTTTCTTAGACATATTCTTTTCTTTTCTTTCTAGATGATTCCACACGCAGGGAGGGGGGGCACCGAGGACGGCGTGCAAGGCAGGGGTGAAATCCCTAACTGGGTACATGAGATGGTGGCCACTACAGAACAACAACAACAACAAGAAGAATCTGAAAGGCGTCATATAATGGCCCTTTTAGAGGAGGGAGGTCAATATTCCCGAGTGGGTGGGAGACCTCAGTGAATGTGCCGCCGGCCGTTGTGGCCGAGCGGTTCTAGGCGCTGCAGTCTGGAACCGCGAGACCGCTACGGTCGCAGGTTCGAAACCTGCATCGGGCATGGATGTGTGTGTTGTCCTTAGGTTAGTTAGGTTTAAGTAGTTCTAAGTTCTAGGGGACTGATGACTTCAGAAGTTAAGTCCCATAGTGCTCAGAGCCATTTGAATGTGCCGATGAGTTGCACAAGCCATGGAGCCAGAAAGGAGAAGGTTAATATTTTTGAACTTTATCATTATAGATGATAATTACCATTATTTAGTCTTCGTATTTATTGCTCTTTTAAATCTAGATCATTAAACTTATCTTTTTTCTCTAGTTTATGTTACAAGTAAATAACACGGTGTGTTCCATATACCTGGAGCGGTGGTTGCAGGGGCGGGAATTGGGGGCACACAACCACAGAGGCATACTGCGCCGTATGTAGCCCCCATCAGAGCTGCGCGAGATACGGCCGCAGTGCCTCCCCCCATGCCACCGCAAATCCTCTGGCGCCCATGGGCAACTCAGTCGGTGGAAGAATAAGAACAATAGGTTCATCGGTCTCCCACGCCACTGGTCAGTAATGGGAACATCCCACCCCGAGGGCCATCGCCGCAGCCCAGTTGCTCCAACTGTCAACCACCGCCTCCACCGCCTCCTCGACCAGCTCACCCCTGCCGCCAACACAAGGTGTGTGTACCCATCCATACAGATGATGTGCCATCACCAGCCCTATCTTCGACGGACTGCACACCTAGCTGTAGTACTAATAGTAATAGTGATTATCCTCTGGCTAGCGGTAGTGCTCTCCCGCGTCCTATTGATAGTGAAGTGGATCAGAATAATGGTGTAATGACCCCCCCCCCCCCCCTCGAATACTGAGCTGTTGCTAGGGCTTTTGAGGAGCGCATCTCTTTCACAAGGATTGAGAATCCGGGATGGAGGTACCGCGACCCTATCGGGTTTTAAAGAGGCGTGCCTCCCTGTCGTGGAGACTGAGCTCCTCAAAGTCCTAGACCAGGGACGGGCAGGAATCCTGGACGTGCGGTACACTTGCTCGTGTGCAGTTAACAGGTGTTCTGCGTACACACAGGGGCAAGCTGGCCACCCGCTTTCCTCCCCTCCCCGCCATACCGTCTCTCCACTCCTTCCTCTGTAATGCGTTTAATTTCCTAGGTTGCTTTATTGAATGAAGGAATAAGGTTAGTAGGAGTGCTTGAAATAAATCATGTTTTGAAAGAGGACCTATCACCTATGATACGTTTTATTTAATTATCACAGGTGGAGTTTACAATACGTTTAATGTCTGAAACAAAATTTCTACATACAGACAAACACAAACAGTTACGTAAATTTTCATCACTGATGTTTGCTCTTAACCTAGACTTATTAATTTTATAACAGAAAAAAATCTTTCACAAACGTATGTTGAGCCAAACACTGACATATATTCGCGGCTTCACGATGGAGATGAGGAAGCTCTTGCTGTGGAAAGTTGTGATAAAAGTCTATTACACGTCTTGCCAAAAGGAACTTGTCTCTCAGACGAGAATTACACTGTAGATCTATTAATTAAATTTGCAAATTGGGATGAATATCAATTACAGATACAGCAAATGGTCTTGAGAACCATTCAAAAGCTTGGGATAAGTGATATATCCCCAAATCACTTGAGAAACTCGTCTTTTATTGCACTAAGTACGGAAACATATTCTTTGCAATTCTGTTCTCGCACAGCAGACAGAGTAGGGAAATGCGTTGCATTCCCTGACGAGAGCCGACGCATACCGATTTATACCTGAATGCACAGAGTTTCCATCATCCTGCTCAGAACATGGTGGTATATAGAGCAAAAACTGTTTCTGACGAGGACCAATTAAGGTCCGAGATTAACCATCTGAAGTACGTGTTCCGAAAGAATGGCTATGGTGCACGTGATATAAAGGCAGCGTTCTCCAAAAAAAGGAAACGTGAAAACGCTGCACAATCACAGGATGAAACACCGATTGCGGTTCTTCCTTTTTGTGGCGCGATTTCCAGCAAAATAGGAACAGTCACGCGTAGACGAGGTATAAGACCGATTTTTCGTCCTCCTAAGAAAATTAAGGAGATGATGCGCCCTGTTAAGGACAATCTCGGCCTCGCCTCAGGGCCCCTGGAGTTTATAATATCCGCTGTGAGTGTGGAAGCAATTATATAGGTCAGACGATTCGTACCGTTTCCGACCGCTGTCCAGAACGCCAACGCCATATTAAAAATAGAGGACTGGAGAAATCGGCAATTGCGGAACACAGCTTCACGAACAAACATAACATATTGTTCGATGAAATAAAATTCTGTCGCATGCCTCCACGTACTGGGATTCTGTTAATAAGGAGGCTGTTGAAAAAAGAAGGAGCCAAAAGAACTTTAACCGCGATAACGGATACCATCTGAGCTGTGCATGGAAACGAGCGCCACACCGTCTGCGACAGCAGTACGTAATCGCCGACCAATCATAAGCCGACTAATCAGAGGCTGTCCACAGGCTATAAAAGAGCTACCACAGCAGCAGTGAAGACAATCAGTTGCTCCTGACGATGACGATGGAGGTAATCGTCGAATGCTTGAGTTTTTATCCAGAACTGACACGCCAAGAAAACCGAGAATGTTTCACATTCAAGTGACGTCGCGAAAAACTTTCCTAACTGTGATATAGTTACATTAGTAAGACCGAATGCCTTAGCTCGATATGGGCAGATCGGGATAAGTGTGGAAGATGGACGAAGCGTGGCCTTGTATGCCCCACCGCGGAGGTACGCACCTGCGAGTTACAGACACTGGTCATCAGCAAAGAGATACACTTACACACGCGCCGCCTTTGGCGAAGGCGTACAGTCATTAGATTCCCTTATCGATGTACGTTCGGCGGCGATGACACCATGACGATTCCTCTGCAATTTCATGATCCAAAGAGCCGGATCCCATTCTTTGTCCAAATTAAATCGATTATCTCTATTTATTAAAATGATACAGGGCATTCCATGAACTACAGTGATGTGAAGATTCTAACATCCACCTTTTAGGATTCTGTCTTTAAGGAGGTATAGAGATTAGATCAGTTAATAATTTAATAACACACGGACATCCAAATGCACACTCCCGTTGGCACAGTAAGACTGGTTGTTGAAAGAGGAACGGTATTAAGAAAAGGATAGATTGCTACTCATCATAAAGATGACACATTCATAGTCAGTCAGGCACAACAAAAAGACTGTTACACATGTACTTTTCGGCCGTAGCATTCTTCAGATAACCGCACATGCACCCCCACACACAGCCACCCACCCATACACGCAAACGCACACACACACACACACACACACACACACACACACACACACACACACACGCACACACACACACACACACACACACACACAAGCAAGTACTCCTCAGACACACTTGACTGCCATCTCCGGTATTCTGGCCCGAGCTACTTGAAATGGTAGTCATATGCGCTTGAGGTGTGCTTGCTTTCGTGAATGTGTGTGTGTGTGCATGTGTGTGTGTGTGTGTGTGTGTGTGTGTGTGTGTGTGTGTGTGTGTGTGTGTGTGTGCGTGCTTGCGTTTCTCTGAAGAAGGCTCTGGCTGAAAGCAGATAGGTAACAGGCTTTTTGTTGTGCCTGTCTGAAACTCAGCATGTCATCTTTACAGTCAGTGACAATCTATTCTTTTCCTGAATTGTTGATATTCCAATATGGAGTTTCCATTGTTCGATTATTGAAAGAAATTCCCTGGGAAGCAGTAGATAGGGAGGGCTAGACTGAGGCATATCTTTAGACAGATGACTCAGTGGCTGCACAAGATGACGACAGTAGATGTTAGAGCATATAAGAAATACAGATAGAGGAAGAAGGGTGGAGGAGGGAGTATAGGAAGGTCAAGATGAAGAGGGGACATGGTGGTGAAGAGAAAGGAAGAAGGGGGGGGGGGGGGAGGAAGGAAGGAGAGGATATCCACTTGGTGATTTGGGAGGGGGGGGGAGGAGGAGGGAAGCGTGTTGGTAGAAGACAGTACACAATTTGGATGGGTAAGGGATGGTTTGGACAGAAGAAGGGGAAAGGTAAGATGAATCAGTGGGAAACAGGTTATTGGAGGTTTTGGCCAGGGTGACTGCAAGAGTGTGAGATGTACTGGAGAGACTATTCCCACCTGGATAGTTCAGAGAAATTTGTGCTACAGTGGAGTATGTTATGTGAATACTGTTTCATGTTACCTGTTTCTTTTGCTCCACACATCAGTCCACTACAGGTGAGCGGTTGCCGTTCCCTTATTTTATTATATTATCAACAGATGATAAAAGACAAATGGGTTATCATTGAAGTTTTAAGAAGGCTCAGAAAACACAGTTTTTCTTCTCCAGAAGCTATAAAAATAGAATTCTAAAACAACTGAAGATAAGAAGTAGAAAGTGTTGCATTTTTGGGGGATTACAACCTTAATTAAAAAACCACCTTCTTAGAATTAATGAAGCACCTTCGTTGAGCTGGTTTTGAAATACGGGTGAGTACTGCTACAGTTGATTTAAAAATGAGGGGACTAGTTTATTCTGTGGATTTTCATCAATAATATAGGTAAAATAGTCCTCCATTCGGATCTCCGGGCGGGGACTACTCAGGAGGACTTCGTTATCAGAAGAAAGAAAACTGGCGTTCTACGGATCAGAGCGTGGAATGTCAGATCCCTTAATCGAGCAGGTAGGTTAGAAAATTTAAAAAGGGAAATGGATAGGTTAAAGTTAGATATAGTGGGAATTAGTGAAGTTCGGTGGCAGGAGGAACAAGACTTTTGGTCAGGTGAATACAGGGTTATAAATACAAAAACAAATTGGGGTAATGCACGAGTAGGTTTAATAATGAATAAAAAATAGGAGTGCGGGTAAGCTACTACAAACAGCATTATTGTGGCCAAGATAGACACGAAGCCCACGCCTACTTCAGTAGTACAAGTTTATATGCCAACTAACTCTGCAGATGATGAAGAAATTGATGAAATGTATGATGAGATAAAAGAAATTATTCAGGTAGTGAAGGTAGATGAAAATTTAATAGTCATTGGTGACTGTAATTCGACAGTAGGAAAAGGAAGAGAAGGAAACGTAGTAGGTGAATATGGATTGGGGCTAAGAAATGAAAGAGGAAGCCGCCTGGTAGAATTTTGCACAGAGCATAACTTAATCATAGCTAACACTTGGTTCAAGAATAATGAAAGAAGGTTGTATGCATGGAAGAACCCTTGAGATATCAAAAGGTTTCTGATAGACTATATAATGGTAAGACATAGATTTATGAACCAGGTTTCAGATTGTAAGACATTTCCAGGGGCAGATGTGGACTCTGACCACAATATATTGGTTATGAACTGTAGATTAAAACTGAAGAAACTGCAAAAAGGTGGGAATTTAAGGAGATGGGACCTCGATAAACTGACTAAACCAGAGGTTGTACAGAGTTTCAGGAAGAGCATAAGGGAACAATTGAAAAGAATGGGGGAAAGAAATACAGTAGAAGAAGAATGGGTAACTTTGAGGGAAGAAGTAGTGAAGGCAGCAGAGCATCAAGTAGGTAAGAAGACGAGGGCTAGTAGAAAACCTTGGTAATACAAGAAATACTAAATTTAATTGATGAAAGGAGAAAATACAAATATGCAGTAAGTGAATCAGGCAAAAAGAATACAAACGTCTCAAAAATGAGATCAACAGAAAGTGCAAAATGGCTAAGCAGGGATGGCTAGAGGAAAATGTAAGGATGTAGAGGCTTATCTCACCAGGGGTAAGATAGATACTGCCTACAGGAAAATTAAAGAGACCTTTGGAGAAATGAGAACCACTTGCATGAATATCAAGAGCTCAGATGGAAACCCAGTTCTAAGCAAAGAAGGGAAAGCAGAAAGGTGGAAGGAGTATATAGAGGGTCTATACAGAGGCGATGTTCTTGAGGACAATATCATGGAAATGGAAGAGGATGTAGATGAAGATGAAATGGGAGACATGATACTGCGTGAAGAGTTTGACAGAGCACTGAAAGATCTAAGTCGAAACAAGGCCCTGGGAGTAGACAACATTCCATTAGAACTACTGACAGCCTTGGGAGAGCCAGTCCTGACGAAACTCTACCATCTGGTGAGCAAGATGTATGAGACAGGAGAAATTCCCTCAGACTTCAAGAAGAATATAATAATTCCAATCCCAAAGAAAGAAGGCGTTGACAGATGTGAAAATTACTGAACTATCAGTTTAATAAGTCACAGCTGCAAAATACTAACGCGAATTCTTTACAGACGAATGGAAAAACTGGTAGAAGCCGACCTCGGGGAAGATCAGTTTGGATTCCGTAGAAATGTTGGAACACTTGAGGCAATACTGACCCTACGACTTATCTTAGAAGAAAGAGTAAGGAAAGGCAAACCTACGTTTCTAGCGTGTGTAGACTTAGAGAAAGCTTTTGACAATGTTGACTGGAATACTCTCTTTCAAATTCTGAAGGTGGCAGGGGTAAAAGGCAGGGAGCGAAAGGCTAATTACAATTTGTACAGAAACCAGATGGCAGTTATAAGAGTCGAGAGACATGAAAGGGAAGCAGTTGTTGGCAAGGGAGTGAGACAAGGTTGTAGCCTTTCCCCGATGCTATTCAATCTGTATACTGAGCAAGCAGTAAAGGAAACAAAAGAAAAGTTCGGAGTAGGTATTAAAATAGATGGAAAAGAAATAAAAACTTTGAGGTTCACCGATGACATTATAATTCTGTCAGAAACAGCAAAGGACTTGGAAGAGCAGTTGAACGGAATGGACAGTGTCTTGAAAGGAGGGTATAAGATGAACATCAACAAAAGCAAAACAAGGATAATGGAATGTAGTCGAATTAAGTCGGGTGATGCTGAGGGAATTAGATTTGGAAATGAGACACTTAAAGTAGTAAAGGAGTTTTTCTATTTGGGGAGCAAAATAACTGATGATGGTCGATGTAGAGAGGATATAAAATGTAGACTGGCAATGGCAAGGTAAGCGTTTCTGAAGAAGAGAAATTTGTTAACATCGAGTATAGATTTAAGTGTCAGGAAGTCGTTTCTGAAAGTATTTGTATGGAGTGTAACCATGTATGGAAGTGAATCATGGACGATAAATAGTTTGGACAAGAAGAGAATAGAGCTTTCGAAATGTGTTGCTACAGAAGAATGCTGAAGATTAGATGGGTAGATCACGTAACTAATGCGGAGGTATTGAATAGAACTGGGGAGAAGAGGAGTTTGTATCACAAATTGACTAGCAGAAGGGACCGGTTGGTAGGACATGTTCTTAGGCATCAAGGGATCACCAATTTAATACTGGAGGGCGGCGTGGAGGGTAAAAATCGTAGAGGGAGACCAAGAGATGAGTACACTAAGCTGATTCAGAAGGATGTAGGCTGCGGTAGGTACTGGGAGATGAAGTAGCTTGCACAGGATAGAGTAGCATGGAGAGCTGCATCAAACGAGTCTCAGGACTGAAACCACCACAACAACAACATGCTGTGGAACAATATTCTGGGGAACCACACACACACACACATACACACACACACACACACACACACACACACACACAAATCTGTTCATGAAGTCTTTGAGACTGGATTAAGAAAAAAGAAGAGAAACATTAAGGTGACTTAGGACCTAAAACAACCTCTATGAAGACTTCAAGGGGTTAACATAAGTACAAACAGGAGTCAGATACCTGAGCAATCATGAATACAAAAACCTACCAGACTATATTAAATGCCATTCAGATGACATGTGGAATTCAAGACTGAATTAAACAACATTCTGCCTGGCAACTCTTTCTATTCTACTGAAGAATATCATCATGGAAATTCTTACATTTAATGCATTACGTTTTTTGTAATTATAATTGGCACTGGTGTACAATAGTTTTTAGTAATTTTAAGTCATTTCACTACATCGCACCTTAATTAAGTTTAATGTACATCATTGACTATATTCCACAACTCAGATATCACTCTATTCGATCTATGAAAGAAGACTAACGTAATGGCATCATCAAACCCTATTTTTACGGGAAAAACTAAAATCATATAAGATTTTCATAAGGTGGCAATATCAATAACATGTTCGGTAAAATATTGTGAATTTCTGTTCCTTGCCAAGTCCAATTTTTGTTTTCTTCTGGCTGACATAGAGATCAAATTGGAGAGGCTGTGTAGGCATTTGAAACCCAGTCCTCCCTTGTTGACACTGTTGTTATACACTACCGGTCTAAACTTTTCGAGCACCTATGAAAAAAGTTCTCTTTTCTATTCATATATCTTATGCACAGTTTAGGGACATGTCTGGGATTATTGTCCTGCTGCAGAAGAAACCCACGACTAATAAGTCCCTCGACACGTGGAACTGCTTTGCTGATCAGTATCCTGTGATGACCTTCCTTCTTTAATATTCAATTACACTACTGACCATTGAAATTGCTACACCACGAAGATGACGTGCTACAGGCACGAAATTTAACTGACAGGAAGAAGATGTTGTGATACGCAAATGATTAGCTTTTCAGAGCATCCACACAAGGTTGGCGCCGGTGGCGATACCTACAACGTGCTGACATGAGGAAATTTTCCAACAGATTTCTCATACACAAACAGCAGTCGACCAGCGCAGATAGAGATCCAATAACTGTTAGCAGAATATGGAATCGATGGGTTCAGGGGGGTAATACGGAACGCCGTGCTGGATCCCAACGGCCTCTTATCACTAGCAGTCGAGATGACAGACATCTTATCCGCATGGCTGTAACGAATCGTGCAGCCACGTGCCGATCCCTGAGCAACAGATGGGGACGTTTGCAAGACAACAACCATCTGCACGAACAGTTCGACGACGTTTGCAGCAGCATGGACTATCAGCTCGGAGACCATGGCTGCGGTTATCCTTGACGCTGCATCACAGGCAGGAGCGCCTGCGATGGTGTACTCAACGACAAACCTGGGTGCACGAATGGCAAACCGTCATTTTTTCTGATGAATCCAGGTTCTGTTTACAGCATCATGATGGTCGCATCCGTGTTTGGCGACATCGTGGTGAACGGACATTGGAAGCGTGTATTAGTCATCTCCACACTGGCGTATCACCCGGCGTGATGGTATGGGGTGCCATTGGTTACACGTCTCGGTCACCTCTTTTTTGCATTGACGCCACTTTGAACAGTGGATGTTACATTTCAGATGTGTTACGATCCGTGTCTTCATTCGATCCCTGCTAAACCCTACATTTCAGCAGGATAATGCACGACCGCATGTTGCAGGTCCTGGCCAGCACATTCTCCAGATCTCCCACCAATTGATAACGTCTGTTCAATGGTGGCCGAGCAACTGGCTCGTCACGATACGCCAGTCACTCACAACTCTTGATGAACTGTGGTATCGTGTTGAAGCTGCATAGGCAGTTGTACCTGTACACGCCATCCAAGCACTGTTTGACTCAATGCCCAGGCGTATCAAGGCCGTAATGACGGCCAGAGGTGGTTGTTCTGGGTACTGATTTCCCAGGATCTATCCACCCAAATTGCGTGAAAATGTAATCACATGTCAGTTCTAGTATAATATATCTGTCCAATGAATACCCGTTTATCATCTGCATTTCTTCTTAGTGTAGCAATTTTAATGGCCAGTAGTGTAGAATAGCACTGCTAGATGCACAGAGTGTGGTGTAAAGTAACGCAAACTGATTGCTACACAGGCAGCTGGTGGAAAGAGGCATATTCGAGCGGAACCATCTCAGGTAAAGGCACGTCAGTATTGTTGTGGATGCTCATCAGTGCCCCTCCATGCGAACTACCGAACACATAACCGTCTCTTGGCTTTCACATGTTTACACTCATTCTATCATTGAAAAGGAATGTGGTGGAATATTCAAAACTAAAACCTTATTTTAAGTAGAAATCCATAGCTGTGACAGGTGATCGAAAGCTTTTGACCAGTAGAGTATCTCACGCGGAATTTCAGGATCTGAGTAATTCATGTTCTCAGCGTGAAATTGCATGCAGATTTATAATGACAAAAAGGTATTCTTTTTGTAAGACACACACACACAAACACGTAGACGCAAGGTCAAAGTAAGATGATAAAGTTGAAACACCAACAATAGATTTATTTTTCAGTATCTCACATGCGCCACAAGATACAATTATTGTGAAAGTCTGTAGGTAAAGGTAGAACCTGAAGACACAACACTGTATCAGCGCAATCAGTCCAGCTGCATGCACAGCATGCTTCTGTAAGGGGTTGCTGCAACTCGAGAGCTGGTTACTTGTCTGCAGACAGCCTGCCGTAGTGAAGGTGTGAGGCTTCCTCGTCCTTGTCTCCCTCGGGGTCCGGTGGCTTGCGGACGGGTTTCTCGTCGTTGCTGCATTGCACCACGAACTTCAACTCAGATGTCAGTGCTTCCCAAGGTGTTATCTGCAAGTAATAAATGAGAAGTCAGAGAGGTAAGCATGTGATAATCACTGTTGTTCACATTTAACACACGGCAAGATGAAGCAGTGTGGATTCCTGAGGAAGGTGGATCTCGTCCTGCCAATGGAACACCTTTCTATCAGTGCAGTTTCGTATTAAGGTAATGTTCTTTTCCTAATGTTTTCTTTTTTTCAGTGGAGTACCGGGTGATCAAAAAGGCATTATAAATTTGAAAACTGAATAAATCACGGAATAATGTAGATAGAGAGGCACAAATTGACACACATGCTTGGAATGACATGGGGTTTTATTGGAACCAAAAAAATACAAACGTTCAAAAAATGTCCGGCAGATGGCGCTTCATCTGATCAGAATAGCAATAATTAGCATAACAAAGTAAGACAAAGCAAAGATGATGTTCTTTATAGGAAATGCTCAATATGTCCACCATCATTCCTCAGCAATAGCTGTAGTCGAGGAACAATGTTGTGAACAGAACTGTAAAGCATGTCCGGAGTTATGGTGAGGCATTGGCGTCGGATGTTGTCTTTCAGCATCCCTTGAGGAGTCGGTCGATCACGATACACTTGCGACTTCAGGTAACCCCAAAGCCAATAATCGCACGGACTGAGGTCTGGGCACCTGGGAGGCCAAGCGTGACGAAAGTGGCGGCTGAGCTCACGATCATCACCAAGCGACGCGCGCCAGAGATCTTTCGCGCGTCTAGCAATATGGGGTGGAGCGCCATCCTGCATAAACATCGTACGTTCCAGCACGTGTTTATCAGCCAGGCTGGGAATGATGCGATTCTGTAACATATCGGCGTTCCTCTCACCCGTCACGGTAGCAGTTTTGCTGTCCAGCGCTATCTGTCGGGCATTTTGTGAACTTTTTTTGGTTCTAATAAAACCCCATGTCATTCTAAGCATGTGTGTCAATTTTTACCTCTCTATCTACATTATTCCGTGGTTTATTAAGTTTTCAGATTTATACTGACTTTTTGATCACCCTGTACATTAAAACCGTGGAGTGCAATTCTGGAAGTTCACAGGTGCACCTTTCTTAATCTGCCGTTACACGCCCCTTTTCAAACCACAGATTTCTGTTAACATGGGAACAGGTGGAATGCAGAGAGGAACGAGCCGTTGAACAATGTATATTTTCCAACAATTCGTTCTTTGGATCCCTCGGGGTACGATATGGCCAAAGCAATTTTGTTGGCAGATGTGTTGCCATGATACCGAAATGCTTTTCTTTTCAGTCCCTACCTCTTCAGCACTATTTTTTTGTCTAGTCGGTCCATCAAACTTTCATACTATTCGTCAGTTACATTTTGCCCTTTGTAAAGTAATCAGTAACACAGCTCATAATCTTTCAGTCAGATGTAAAAATTACTATGTAATTCTTGGAGCAATCTGTACACAAAGGACTTGCTAACTTAAGAAAGGCTACTCTAAGGATAAGGCACTCCTAAATTCTTTAAGGACTGGAGGAGGGTGACCAGGGATGACATATAAAAGTAATTAGTAATTACTAATATTACCGTTGGATTAACAATTCTGCAGTAAAAAAAAAATCACCGCAAAGGTACATCACGTTAGTTTCGTATAACACCACACAGCCTTCATAAGGGCTTTATATCCGTGAGGACTAGGTGTTGTGTGATGTCCTTAGGTTAGTTAGCTTTAAGTAGTTCTAAGTTCTAGGGGACGGATGACCATAGATGTTAAGTCCCATAGTGCCCAGAGCCATTTATATCCGTGAGGAAGAGAATCGACAACTTTCTTTAGGTATGCAGTCTCCAGCTAACGCCAATAATTGATGATATACAGTAGATCCTATATAGCTATCAGACTGCTGCCATGCTGATTGGCATGTGTCATTCAATTTTCATCATGCAGATATCAAAGTAAATGCAGCACTTGTTCACGGAGAGTGTTGAAATAGAATGAGATTTATGTTCAGAGTAACTTGAATAAGTTGGGCCAAGAAATGGTACGAAAAACACCTGCAAAACGTCACAGAACCACCTCTGGCCTGGACTAACTCCCCTGAAACTGCGATTTTACGGCCGTCTGTGCTCTCGACATTTTGTGTCATATGGAAAGAGACTAAACTGCGATCCGTCAGAGCAGACTACACATCTCCAGTGACTCGTCAGAGCAGACTACACACCTCCAGTTAGTGACGGTCCCATTTCAGTGTTGTGAGCCCATTGAAGACACGTAGCCTTATGTGCCACCGTGAGCAATGGCCTTTTGCATGGTAACCGACTCCATATGTCCACTGCATTTAGTTCCGTTCACAATGTTTGCTCGGAAACTGGTTGAGATGTCATGTCCGAAATGGATTCTCATTAACCAGGTGGGATACTTGTCTCCGGTCCCTTTTATGACCACTGTTCTCTCGCCGAGATACATTACTGCGAATAACACTCCATTCCTTGTACACATTTTACAGTCCGCGTTGATACACCAAGAAATAGGCCAACTTTATTATTCTCGGTGTACTCATGAGTATGACGAGACACGATAATACCTTTCTGTCAAGTCTCCACGTTATCTTACTGTGCGGATTCCGTATAACCGACTGGGTGACATGAGTGCCTGGTACCAATTCTACGCTGTCTGCAGGTCTCTGGAGTGACTTGTGCGGCGTTTTAAGGTGGTGACTAATATTTAGTTTTCAAGTTCTCTAGACTGACCAGTGACAGTCCTGAGCTGACGCTTAGTCAAATAAAATTAGCTATGGGAGAGCCAGTCCTGACAAAACTCTACCATCTGGTGAGCAAGATGTATGAGACAGGCGAAATTCCCTCAGACTTCAAGAAGAATATAATAATTCCAATCCCAAAGAAAGCAGGCGTTGACAGATGTCAAAATTACCGAACTATCAGTTTAATAAGCCACGGCTGCAAAATACTAACACGAATTCTTTACAGACGAATGGAAAAACTGGTAGAAGCTGAAGATCAGTTTAGATTCCGTACAAATATTGGGACACGTGAGTCAATACTGACCCTACGACTTATCTTAGAAGCTAGATTAAGAAAAGGCAAACCTACGTTTCTAGCATTTGTAGACTTAGAGAAAGCTTTTGACAATGTTGACTGGAATACTCTCTTTCAAATTCTGAAGGTGGCAGGGGTAAAATACGGGGAGCGAAAGGCTATTTACAATTTGTACAGAAACCAGATGGCAGTTATAAGAGTCGAGGAAGATGCAAGCGAAGCAGTGGTTGGGAAGGGAGTGAGACAGGGTTGCAGCCTCTCCCCGATGTTATTCAATCTGTATATTGAGCAAGCAGTAAAGGAAATAAAAGAAAAATTCGGAGTAGGTATTAAAATCCATGGAGATGAAATAAAACCTTGAGGTTCGCCGATGACATTGTAATTCTGTCAGAGACAGCAAAGGACCTGGAAGAGCAGCTGAACGGAATGGACAGTGTCTTGAAAGGAGGATGTAAGATGAACATCAACAAAAGCAAAAGGAGGACAATGGAATGTAGTCGAATTAAGTCGGGTGATGCTGAGGGAATTAGATTAGGAAACGAGACACTTAAAGTAGTAAAGGAGTTTTGCTATTTGGGGAGCAAAATAACTGATAATGGTCGAAGTAGAGAGGATATAAAAGCGTTTCTAAAGAAGAGAAATTTGTTAACATCGAGTATAGATTTATGTGTCGGGAAGTCGTTTCTGAAAGTATTTGTATGCAGTGTAGCCATGTATGGAAGTGAAACATGGACGATAAATAGTTTGGAGAAGAAGAGAATAGAAGCTTTCGAAATGTGGTGCTACAGAAGAATGCTGAAGATTAGATGGGTAGATCACATAACTTATGAGGAGGTATTGAATAGAATTGGGGAGAAGAGGAGTTTGTGGCACACCTTGACTAGAAGAAGGGATCGGTTGGTAGGACATGTTCTGAGGCATCAAGGGATCACCAGTTTAGTATTGGAGGGCAGTGTGGAGGGTAAATATCGTAGAGGGAGATCAAGAGATGAATACACTAAGCAGATTCAGAAGAATGTAGGTTGCAGTAGGTACTGAGAGATGAAGAAGCTTGCACAGGATAGAGTAGCATGGAGAGCTGCATCAAACCAGTCGCAGAACTGAAGTCCACAACAAAAACGATGAGGAGTCTTAAGGACATTTTCCCAAGTTCTGAGAAATTATTCTGCTTCCTGTACAAACGCATTTATACATTAAAGTTGGAGGGTTCAGGAGAAGGTAGGATTATAATACTGTGGCACAGTAATTTGGTCAAGTGTTCCAGAGTCACATTGGAACACGAATTCACATGTATTCATTTTTGTTCACCCAGGTGTTTATGTATTGCAGGTGTGGTGCCTGTTCACTACATTGGAAGTGTGTCGTTAAGTTGACAATTTGAGTTTGACGGGAGGCGTGCTAGGTTAGTCCGTGCAGTTGCCGTGACTGCTGTGTTTAGAGGGCTTACTGGTTGCCGGCATGGTAGCTCAGCGCGTTCGCTCAGAGGGATAGCTGCCCTCTGTAACAAAAAATAAAAAAAAAATTTTAAAAACTGTGTTAATGGATCGACGATGAATTTGAACGAGCGTCAAGGGACGTCCGTACCGAACAAATACAACTAACAGTACCAAAGAAAGAGCGATAAAAAACTTGTCAGAGCACCTGCTTAGTGACTAGGAGACCCGGATTCGAATGCCAGCCTGGCACAAATTTTCAACTTTTCTCATGGACATGAATCAACGCCCACTAGCAGCTAAATGTTATTAATTCTTTTGTGTCGTATTTATAGTTTTTCCTGGTAAGAAAACTAAAATTGCTGTTTATAATCAAGTTCTGTGTTAAATTAGTTTTACAGTTTTGGGATTGTGTTCTCGTGGATAACTTGCAAGAGAAGTAAGGCAGATTTGAATAGTCACCCATTGCTCAACTGCTTAAATTCTTATAGCCATTCAACAACCTTGGATGAGCTTCCATTGACAATAGATCTTACAGGCCGAAGAATTGCGTGATGTTTCATTATTTCAGTTCGTCTGTTTGAAGGAAATACTGCTACTTTCGAAAACCCTAAAACAAAATTTCGTTCCTGTCAACGCCATCTCGATGCGGGGCCAAGCAATTTTTTTCATGCTCCCGTATTCTGAAAAATAAATTACTTCTCCGATTCACAATAGTACTTTAAGCTGTGTGCTGCTATTTTATGTTAACATGTTATAGTAACACAATAGTAACGAGTTATCAATAATTTGGTGAAAAATGGTCTTGAGTAGCTTCGACTGGCTGGGAAGTGCGTATGTATGGGGACTCAAATGTATGGTGATAACTATTTCCAGTAACGTATCAACTATTGCACCATTAACAAACAAACATGTACGATGTACAGATTATTAGTTTTAACTGAGGACATTAAAATATCTCAAAAACAACACGTCAGATTAAATAAAGTTATAATCCCAATATGTTTGTCTCGGAGTGGGCATCCACCGATACCACACTCGACCAGCTGCCCAATCCTGTGAGTGGGTAATTGTGTGTGTGTGTGGGGGGGGGGGGGGGGGGGGGGGAGGGGTAACGTTGAAATCTTCAATGGGAATCCCCATTTTTTATTGCAGATTACGGTTCTACGGAAAAATCTACATACGTTTTGTCTGAAGCATTTTCTTCGTTTCGCCACAGATGGCGATATAATCGGAGGAACAGAAAGGGGTAAACAATCGTAATTTACGACATGCTGCTCAATGGCCTTTGAATATCCAGTGGCACGTGGGAACTCACCTCCATGCTACAAGGGTAGGACAGGTCAGTATTTCAAAACTTCTAATTGGAAACCCCATTCGCAACGTTGTATTCCTCCGACACACCGAACGCGTCACCGTGGCCGTGTAGCAAACTGCGACGTACCATAAGAGGCAATACACTGCGACTGGAGCTCCCGTATCATGCAAATGTAGAACAGATAGCGGCTCTAAACATTACTGTACTTGCAGTGTGTTTATTGCGTGCACACCTACCTATTATTTGGAGAATAGACATGCAAGTGGACGATGAATCTGCAAGCGCAAAAAACTGAAATGATCCTGATTTACGGAGAAAATAGGAGAAATGTTGAGGCTGCT
This sequence comes from Schistocerca americana, assembly GCF_021461395.2. Classification (NCBI taxonomy): domain Eukaryota; kingdom Metazoa; phylum Arthropoda; class Insecta; order Orthoptera; family Acrididae; genus Schistocerca; species Schistocerca americana. Next base: position 656,685,267 of record NC_060120.1, on the reverse strand, counting down.
GTTGTCTTCTTTACTGAGCGTTTTCCAGAGAAAGCTCGCTCTCGTTCGTTCTCTTACAAGGTTGCGAATGCCTCCATGTCTGATGGCAGCGTACAGACCGGCATAAGGAAACTAAGCAAACGTGTTAGAGGTTAAGCTAATGAAGTAGACCAACTAGCGGCATTGCACCATAACCCAAGCAGTTACACCGGATTCCTGTGTACCTATAGGTAGTATTGCCACAATACTGCATCGTTATAAGTCCTACCCATACTACATGTCACTGCATCAAGAACGTCATAGCGCCGATTTCAGCAACCGGGTGGTGTTTTGTGACTCGGCATGTCAACAAGTGCAATCGACCCCCAAGCTCCTTCCGAGGTACTATTTTCCGACGAGTCAACTTCCACAAATCATGATAGCGTTGACGGTATAACATGCATTACTTGAGTGTAGACAATCCCTACTGGTTATGGCAAGCTGACCGTCAACGTCCCGGGTCGGTTAACATATGGTGTGGACTAATAGGGAACAAACTCATTGGTCCGCATTTTATCGACGGCACTTTGAATGGATGCAAATGTCGAACCTCTTTGGAACAGGAACTACCAGTACTACTGCAAAATGTTGCCCTGGGCATTCAACAGTTTGTGTACTTTCAGCATGACAGTTGCCCAGCGCATTATGCAACTGAAGCACGGGAGATATTAGACCGTGTTTACACTAGTCAGTGGATCGGTACAGGTGGCCCTATTAATTGGCCTGCTAGTTCGCCGGATTTGACGTCGCCGGATTTTTCTCCGTGGGGATATTTAAAAGACAGGGTGTACTAGAAAGTGCCAACAGACTTGAAGACATGGTCGGCCGCATCAGAAACGCCTGTGCTTCTGTCCTGTGAACATATATTACCCATTTCTATTCCTCCGTTTACAGAGCCATCTGTCGCGAAATGGAGAAAATGCTCCAGTAAAGAGATATGTAGATTTTGCCGTAGAAACGTAATACGAAATAAAAAAAAGTTGCCCATCGCTATCCACGCACGGGGTGGGGTACGGGGGTCGAGTGTGGTATCATTGGATGTCCCCCTCCGAGCCGCGCGCATTAGCCGAGCGGTCTGGGGCGCTGCAGTCATGGTTCAAATGGCTCTGAGCACTATGGGACTTAACATCTGAGGTCATCAGTCCCCTAGAACTTAGAACTACTTAAACCTAACTAACCTAAGGACATCACACACATCCATGCCCGAGGCAGGATTCGAACCTGCGACCGTAGCGGTCGCGCGGTTTCAGACTGAAGCGCCTAGAACCGCTCGGCCGCAACGGCCGGCGCTGCAGTCATGGACTGTGGGGCTGGTCCCGGCGGAGGTTCGAGTCCTCCCTCGGGCATGGCTGTGTGCGTGTGTTTGTCCTTAGGATAATTTAGGTTAAGTAGTGTGTAAGTTTCGAGACTGATGACCTTAGCAGTTAAGTCCCATAAGATTTCACACACATTTGAACATTTGAACATGTCCCCCTCCGAGACAAATTGAAATTATAACTTTTTTTTGTTCCAACGTGTAGTTTTCGAGGTATTTCAGTTCTTCAGTTAAAATGAACACCCTGTATACGAAAGCGTCTTTTTCGTTCAACATTCAAAACCACAGTATTATTGCACAATATTGTTGACCGCCTTGGCGCCACCTCGTCGCGTAATGTGGCAGTAGCGCTCCTAGCGCACAAGGCATAACTATATAGGGTTGTGATGACTATCGACAGTGAACTGAACAGCTTCCACTATAGAAACGAAGATCTTTGCCTTTAGCCCGGTTTTTTGCTGAGGAATGTTGATACGATCATGCTCGTTTTAAGCGTTTTTGTGAGACAAATAAATAATTTGTTACGTTTTGTGTTTACCTCCACCGAATTTAGTACTAGAAACCTACAGTGTCCATGTAAACCTTCAGGCGAAACTCTTCCTATGTGCCGCCTACAAATCGATGTTCGTGGTGCAGCCGAACTTCAGGTCCAGCTTACGCAGGGAATTGAGTTTACTTGGACATTCCACGTAGCTGGCGTCGACAAACCAGCCCTTCGGTCGATTTCCTCAAGCATTTCGGCCTATTCCCGGATCTAAAGACGTATCCTTACTGCACCATGCTACTAGCACTCACACTCTGTTTTCTTTCGGTCCTTCTGTCCTCGCCCCTTCTCAAAATAGTGGAATACTTCTGCTCACCCTCTACGAGTGCCCTACAAAATGTCGCCTCCTCTATTCACACTCTGCCGTCTCTCCGGCTTGCGGGCGACGCACGCTACAGACAAAACTCCTGCAGCCGACACGCCCCCACTGGGGCCTCAACATCAGCACCTTAAAGTTAGTGACATTCAGTTTCCCAGTGTATCGTATGATTGTTCTCACATCCCATGCTAGGAAACCTGTGTTAATTTTTCGTGTGCACGAGATCTACAATTAAACGTCATCACTAATGGCACCTGCCACAGTATAGCAACAACAGAAGACCCTCGTGTGTGCCGGCCGGTGTGGCCGTGCGGTTAAAGGCGCTTCAGTCTGGAACCGCGTGACCGCTACGGTCGCAGGTTCGAATCCTGCCTCGGGCATGGATGTGTGTGATGTCCTTAGGTTAGTTAGGTTGAATTAGTTCTAAGTTCTAGGCGACTGATGACCTCAGAAGTTAAGTCGCATAGTGCTCAGAGCCATTTGAACCATTTGAACCCTCGTGTGTGCCCCAAGGCTCGCACCTAAATGTGGGTACTGTACGCCCCTCAGACAATAACTGCTCTTCACCCATTCAACTTTGCCTAAGAAAGACAGTTCGTTACGGTTGTGTCGTGACTATTAGAAACTATTTGCTCAAAACTATGCTCTTCCCCACATCCAGGACTTCACTCAACTGCTTAATGGGATAAAAGTGTTCAGTATTCTTGAGTGCTAGAAAGTGTACTTTCAGATCCCTATGTTCAAAGATGGCATCGCTAAGTCGACAATCATTATACCATTCGGCCTATTTGAGTTCTACTGTATGCGTTACAGCCTAAAAAGCGCTGCTCAGACATGGCAAAGGCCTGTCGACTCTCCCTTGTTCAATCTGTCGTTGCTACGCCATCTTCGACGATATCCTCATGTTCTCCCCTCTGTCAAGGAACATGAACACCACCTGGCCCAGGTTCGGGCTGCCCTAAGCGACAACGGCATGGAAATCAACCACAACAAATTCCAATGAAGCCGTGCAAGTGTAAGCTTTCTCGGTCACACAGTCAACGCTGACGTCATCCGCCCGACTTCTGATCACGCCGAATTCATCAGTGATATCGTACTACCCACGACTTACTGTGATTTGTGTCATTTTATTGGCATGATAAACTTCTACTGCACATATTTGTCCTGCTCTATTCAGGCATCTCTCACAGACGCTTTGGCTACAAGAAACACCTGTGGGCTATGTAGGGTACAGTGGTCAGATGAAATGATTGAATTCTAAAGATTACACTTTAGAAAGCTATCACGCTAGCGCACCCAGTCACAGCTAAAGTGAGGGACCCTTCTATTGGTGCTGTCAGTCAGCAGCACGTCGGTGATACAACCCAACCACTCTGGTTCTCCTTGAAGAAAGTCAGGGCTGCCCAACGCAAGCGGTCAGCATTTGAGGATGAGTTACACGTGGTTTACGATTTTATAAATGATAAGCCACTTGCCGATGTCATTCGCAATATTAGGGCAAGGGGGCTCTACACCAAAGTACAGTCATTCAAGATGGCGGCGATGACGTCATCCAACATGGCGGCCGTTACGTCATCCAAGATGGCGGATTTTGGCGGGAATTTTGAATTTTAGCGGGAAGATAGGTCAATTGGGCTACCTCCACTAACCTAACTCCCCTCCCCTTCCCAAGAAAAATGGCGAGAAGTTCAAATTCCAACAGGATAATGCATCACACCACAGTTATTTCTACTAACCTAAGAAAATGGCGGGAAGATAGGTCACTTGGGCTATCTCCACTAACCTACACCATCTGACCGCCACCTCGTCCTATGTGCTGGTGCCAAGTTTAAATTTTGGCAGTGAAATAGGTCAATTGGGGTATCCCTACTAACCTAAGAAAATCGCGGGAAGATAGGTCATTTGGACCACCTCCACTAACCTAAGTCACACGAACTCCACCTCTTCCTAGGAACTGGCGGGGAGTTTGAATTTTGGTGGGAAAATAGATCAATTGGCAATCTCTACTAACCTAAGAAAATGGTTGCAAAGAAAGGACACTTGGGCTGCCTCCACTAACCTAAGTCATCCGACCGCCGCCTCGTCCTAGAAATTGCTGGGAAGTTTGAATTTTGGAGGGAAGTGAGCCATGGCTGGCTCATGTTATGCGCTGGATTAAACCTTGTTTGTTATTCTGTGTTTAGTTTCCCGCATGTATCGCGATTATGCCGTTATCCTCTCTCTCAGTGAGTGTGTATCGATATTCGCAAAATGGTTCAAATGGCTCTGAGCACTATGGGACTCAACTGCTGTGGTCATAAGTCCCCGAGAACTTAGAACTACTTAAACCTAACTAACCTAAGGACAGCACACAACACCCAGCCATCACGAGGCAGAGAAAATCCCTGACCCCGCCGGGAATCGAACCCGGGAACCCGGGCGTGGGAAGCGAGAACGCTACCGCACGACCACGAGATGCGGGCGATATTCGCACCCTGCACTATCTTTGGCCTGGTGCTTATAGCTTCCGGCTGTGCTGAGTGCGGGCAGTTGGTCGGCTGGCTTGGAGCAGCGAGGAAATCTCCGTGGCGCGTAGTTTGGCCGAGGTCGCTGGTGGTGTCCATGCGCGGTCGGAGTGTGTGGTGCTGTTCCCATAGCTACGAGGCCTGTGGCTCACCGATCCTGGACACGAAAGTTGAGTGTTGACTTAATCTACCAGCAAGTCACGACTGTTCGCATTGTGTTGTTTGGATTTCGTTGTTGACTGTGGAGACATTCACGTGAGCAACGCGTGCTTTTCAAGTTGGCAAATTTTAGCCATGCTCCAGTGGAGTTTAACTGTATTTGGTGATTTTGAATTGAACTGCACCAGCGGAATCTTCTGCCTTGTGGCCGTTAACGTCCTGGTTACCTGCCCTGGCTGTTGACGTAAATCCAGGCTGTGTATTTTACTCATCGTATTGTCACTATCCAGCACGGTGTGTAGTTTGACAGCTCAATGTATAATTGGTTGTGGGTGCCAATACCTTCTACGTTGTTCCATTGAACTCCCTGTTGTGTGCTGGTTGGGTGGAGTGCAAGTATCTTGTCGGTGGGTCCGCTGACTGTCTGTCAGTTGGGTTGTCGTCGGAATGGGAATGGTTGGGCCGACTGCCTGTCTCACTTAAACGAGCGTCAGTGTTTGAATTCCAGATGGACCCTTGGAAACTTCTGAGCGCCATTGCGTGCACTGCCTTTTCTTATTCGTTCTTGCTGTTTGTATTTGTATGGCTTTTAGCCGATTTTTAAATTAAGGTTGTTTTGCCTTGAAGGCGTAAGATTGTTCGGGCCTTCAGCCTAATTAAAGAACTGTTTTAAGATAAGGCCTTCTGCCTTTTAAATTTCTGATGTTCATCGCCAGGGTGATTATGTTGAGAAATAAATATGCAGAGATAAAGAATAAAGACGTAGAATGGTAACAAAGTTTGTTTTATTTAAAAAGCTTTAAGAGTTTTCACATAAAAATTTAGGAGGCGTTACTTTCCAGCACGCCCTTGTATTGTTCCTGTACAATCTGTATGTGTGGATGCGCACCCCTTCGTAATGTTTGATTCAAGTTTAGGGCAGCCATTGCCCACAGCTTGGTGCCAACATAAAAGCACTGAACATGGTTCTGGTAGTCCAGCGATGCACTCTTTACTAAACGCTGTAACAAACTTCTGGTATTTGTATTTTATTATTGTGTTGCGCAATGTCTTACGGAGCAGTTACCTTGTTGCTTGCAAGAAAATGGTTCAAATGACTCTGAGCATTATGGGACTTAACATCTGAGGTCATCAGTCCCCTAGAACTTAGAACTACTTAAACCTAACTAACCTAAGGACATCACACACATCCATGCCCGAGGCAGGATTCGAACCTGCGACCGTAGCGGTCGCGCGGTTCCAGACTGAAGCGCCTAGAACCGCTCGGCGACACCGGCGGGCCGCTTAAAAGACACGAACCCCTCTCGTACAAGTAGGAAAAGAAATCCACATTGCCTGTGCAAGGTAGAAATTATTTAATCATATTCGTTGTGCGTGAATTAATTTCACTTGCACAACATCTTCACCAGTTAACACCACCTGATCGAGTCCGTATACCTTCGGCATACTGCATGTGATTAGAGGCCTTGGCTGCGAGCGTGATTTCGGGTGATGCCACGAAGTTCTGAGGCAATGGCAATAGAAGTAGCTCACAAAGACAAAAAGGAATGTTGTATATTTCCACCTCATCGGTGGAGCGGTCCAGTGGTCTGAGCCCTCCTCCACCCTGATGGGTCGCAGTAGACAGTAGAATCCGGTACACTCGAATCGTTTTTTCGTGGCATTCAGAAGCAAGGGACTTCCTACGAGTAATGTTACAATGGAGACAAGTTCAACCTATTTTATGAATTTCTCGAATCGTTTTTTCGTGGCATTCAGAAGCAAAGGACTTCCTACGAGTAATGTTACAATGGAGACAAGTTCAACCTATTTTATGAATTTCTGCCAAATGTTGCTACTGGGTAAAAATATTTAGCCTGTTTCTAAACACAATCCAACTGCAAGAATTACTCTTGACAAAATGGAATACGTTGTTAAAACGTATTTATTTCTGTAAGTTTCCTATTCAAAATCATACCTACTGCATCCCATCAAAAATCCTCACAGTGTGATATGAGAACTGGAAACACACTGTGCAGTGATTGAATACTGCAGGGGTGCCAAGAGGAGAAACCTGTAAATTGTCAGTATGGTGTTGTGGAACCTGTAGAGTGTCTTTCAGCGCTAATAAAACATGATTAGCACGTTATCATTTATTCGTTCGGATCTGCAATCTCTCGTGTTATGGTCAGCCTTGGCTGACGCCTCATGCCAGTGACACGGTGGAATTCCACTGACTCCTGTGTCAGCTGACCGGTCATCACCAAGGCAGCTACACCAGCAGTTTGGTCAATCTTGTGGGCTACCGTCTGGCAGTCTGCATGTGAATCCGTAGGATGAATACGTACCCCAAACTGTATTAGAGCGTCCATCAGCTGTATGATAGGTTGCAGCCAATTCAAACTTACATGGAAGCATCTCGGGAACAGCAAGCAGGGTGTTCACGAGAAGTCCTGGAATATCTAATACATGGACGTCACTACTCTGTAATAATCGAGTGCTTCGGTTTGAACGCTATCAATCCTAACGACCAATTGAACTCAGAGTTCGAGAACTGCGGTATTTACTGAGATTGGCAGGAGATAAGGATGTTAGACTCTGTAATCGCAGAATGTGACCCGCTTCTTTAATAGTGGTCAGCGGTCCTTTAATGTTGATCAGTGGTCCTCATTCCGATATGTTTGCTCAACAACTTGTACAAGTTCTCAGCTGCACTGTCAAGTCTCTGAAAGGTGTCATTGTATCAGAGGTAAAGGTTGTTCTTTTGTTTCTTCATATAACAAGAGCAAACGAATAAATTTCTGTCTCTCTCTCTCTCCCTCCCAGTTGACATTTTGCTGAATGTGTAACTTGTGCCTGGCCATTTGGTGCTGATGTAGCAACATGCGCTTGTTTACATAACTGGCTTACAGTGTTGATAGTTTCTTTCTGCTGCATAACTATGTCACCGCCTCTGTCTGGTGTCACCTGTGGCTACGCTACTATGAAATTGGGAAAATTTTAATTTCTTCCTCTTTTATGCTCTGTCGCAGTGGCAACACCGGTTTCCGTCAGATCACCGAAGTTAAGCGCTGTCGGGCTGGGCTAGCACTTGGTCTGCCGAGCGTTGTTGGCGAGCGGTGTGCACTCAGCCCTTGTGAGGCAAACTGAGGAGCTACTTGACTGAGAAGTAGCGGTTCCGGTCTCGTAAACTGACATTCGGCTGGGAGAGCGGTGTGCTGACCACATGCCCTTCCATATCCGCGTCCGGTGACGCCTGTGGTTGAGGAGGACACGGCGGCCGGTCGGTACCGTTGGGCCTTCCAAGGCCTGTTCGGTCGTTAGAGTTTATGTTCTGTGGCTTAATAATAATGTATCTACACCGTGTCACACACAGTGGACAAATATTTTGGGACATCCTTTCAAAGTGTATAAGAAGGAGCAATAACATGAGTAGTTGTTTAGTGTCAGTTCAAAGACAATGTATTGTTGCTAGATTCAATCATCCCTTCCGTTCACGGAGCGTTACCAACTTTACGGCAGAAGAATGTAAGACGGAAAAAACAGCCTAATTGCGCTATGTAAATTGATGGAGAAACCAAATTTTGGTGAGAAAATACATAAAGCTAAAACGCAAGAAATCTGAGTAGGTTACTTGTGCTTAGTTAAATAGTGGGAAAAGGGTTAATATGATGAAACTAGAACAGAACGTAAATGGCCAAAAACTGAATTTTTTCCAGAAAGACACTTAAGCTGTCTGAGGTAGGCCACTTACCATGTTACTAAAACTAGCATTGTTCTTGCAGTGGGGAGATGTTATCCTCCACCACGTTTCAACATGTAAATTACCCCCACCCTATAATCTGCAGGCAGAATTTTCCTGGAGGTTGGGGGGGGGGGGTGGGGGGGGAGGAGGCGGCAGCGAGAGCGTTACAGCATTCAACATATTAACTTTTCTCAACAAGTCTAGTAAAATATATGGAAAGTGTAGCTCAGACGTAAGGTAATTCGTAAAAACTTGATTAAAAATGTGTTTGTTAAGATTTTCATTGATGGTCTGCTTATAATATAGTATAGTAAAAAATCGGTAGTAATAATATTCTTCTCTTTTCCTATCAGTTCATCGCAGTAGCTGTAATTCCCACACTTTTTGTCAGTACATGGTTGAAGCTTATTATTTTTTTAAAAATCTACTGGGCATGAGAGGATGGGATAACGACAAGGTTTTCATAAATATTAACGGAGAAAGAGAACAACGAATATGTTTCCTTCATTCAGTAGCAAATGTGGGATTCAAAAATACAGATTCACGGTTGTCAGCCTGCATTGTTTTTTTGTGTGACAGCAAATGCAGACACACATACACACACACACACATACATACACACACACACACACACACACACACACACACACAAACAAACAAACGAACACACACACACACACACACACACATACTAATAATAAGTTACTGATCTCTACTATAAAACATGATTATCGAAAATTTCCACAATCTTCTTCATTTCACACCATTTATGTCAGTCATACCCGCAATGACCATATCCTTAGAACGCAACTCAATCCAGTCTTTCTCTGTTTATGATTTTACTGTTAGTCAGTTGCACAATGTTCACTCTATCAACTGTGTATGCCCATCCATCCTCTCTCTCTCTCTCCCTCCCGCTCTCTGCCTCGACGTTAATAACACTCCACTTGCCACATTACAGGCTCACGCACACATTACATACAAATACGATCTACGAAAGTAATAAATAATGCGACCAAGAAAGAATTGTGATTTCGATGATAGAAATGAATGATTTATCACAATTATGAGTCAGAGCGGTTGTTGGCTAGACCATTTGACTCGAGACGGCCCGTCCGCACATATGGGGCGTCGTCTTCTACGTCATGTATTCTTCCAGCACACATTACATACAAATACGCTCTACGAAAGTAATAAATAATGCGACCAAGAAAGAGTTGTGATTTTGATGACAGTGAGGCACTCCACCCCGTGTTGCACCCGTCACTATGCGATAATATATTTCATCTGACACCCATTTGTCTCTTCTTTCATAAGGCCAAAAACATCATTGGCGGTTATTAAGCCACAACGATTACTGGGAGCATATCCACACTTATCAAACTCGTCAGCGAGGGTTTTTATCACTTTATATGAATCACAGCTCTTCAACCAGCGTATGAAAATATCGGTGTCTATATAAAGCAACTTTATTTTTTAAATAAGTGTTTGCAATGTCTAAGTGAAAATGTTGATTTGGAATGGTATCGTCCCACGAAATATCATAATGATATGCAGTTAACCATCGAACACTGCCTGGTGATTCGACTTTTCGGGGACGGTTTCTGAGAAGCTACTATTGCGTGCAATGGCATTATAAAATTTTGTATGCGTTGACTATAAACAAGGTAACATCACTGAACAAGAAACGATAATGTTTGCAACGAAATTTCTGTTACTCGAGAATGATTAATTCACAACTTGAACTGATGTCATGGTCTTTATTTGTATCATACGGTGAACAGCCACCATCAGAGGCGTGTAATTAAATATTGTCTCATACAAAATGTTTACATCTGCCGGTGTGTCGTATGGAAAAGTCAATAATTTTGTAAACTCAAATGGTGCATCAATTGAGTTCGTTTAATGGCTGTATTCTGTTTGGAACGATCTATGACAACAATGGATGCTACTTCGATAGACTGTTTCAGAATTTAACAGATTTAACATACATTTGAAACACTTTCTTGTTCACAGTACGAGGCTGCACTTGTCTTATAACAATGAGAATACATTTCAGTTACGCGAATATTGTAGATTTTCGGGCATGTAAGAGAAAATCCTTGACATTCATAACATGGTAAAGCTCAAATATCTGTAATCTCGACTCATTATTATTGGTTCAGTCATCCCAACACCACGAATGTGAAACACAAGGAAGAGATTGAACATTATGATGACTCTGACATATATTCTGACATTAGTCAAACAACTATTTAGGTCATACAGTCATATCGTATCCCAAAATTATGGTATAAGAGGAAATCTGTGGAACAAAAGGACTGATAATCAGGAAGGCGGCGGTTCAAATCGCCGTCTGGCCGTCTAGGTAAACATTACTCTTCTTTCCTTCATTTGGAACAGACGGAGGAATAAGGGTAACAGTTCTTTGCTTGGACAACTGGAAAAGAAGGGCTCGTCTGACAAGCCGGAGTACATTTTCTTTCCATCTCCTTTCAAATCATTCATCTTCAATATCTTAACTACTATTCTGTTTACCGATTGGGCTCCTTTTCCATGTGGACAGGGCAAGCCGTTGCAGAACTTTAGGTTATTTCAGACGAATCCCGGCAATCTGAAGGGTCCTCAGTTGAGAAGATACAACAGGTGAAGGCTTGCGGAACATGCGTATGTAAACTGACGAGCCGAAACATTATAACCACCTGCTTAATAGTCTGATTGTCCATCTTTGGAACGAAACACACCACTCATTCTGCGTATCAGGGACCGACAGTCTATTGGTTGTTCTCGGGTTTCCAACCGCGTCAATTGCTTAAAACTACACGAGCTTTCGACCGAGCACTCCTTGGCCATTGTCAATGGCCGGAAGCTCATGTAGTTTTAAGCAACTGACGCGGTTGGAAACCTGAGAACATTTTATTCAATGCTGTCGCCGCGAGACTCTGCATTCATACAGTATGTTGGTTGGTTTGTGAAGGTATGTGGGATTAGATGTCCACGCACAGGCCTTGTGGATCACGTAAATAACGGGCTGCCGATTCGCGTAAGCTGTGATGGCGCCTGATAGCGACCCAGATGGATTCCATAGGATTTACATCAGGCGAATTCGGTCGCTGAGACATCAGTGTGAGTTCACTAAATGCTCCTCAAACCACTGCAACGCGGTACTGGCTCCGAGACACAGACAATTACTAAAAGACTAAAAGACGACATCGCCATCGGGGAAGATATCAAGCATGAAGGGATGTAGATGGTTCGAGATGTCAGTGTGTCTTCGATTACTCGACAGGTCCTATGCAAGCGCAAAAGAACGTGTCCCATAGTACAGGGTGTACATAAAGTCCGAGAACACTTTCAATAATTTGTTGAAGAAGAACCAAACATTGTACATATGTCACACATATGTCATTTTGAAGAGAAACCCTGAAAGTTTTTTTCATGTATATCGCCACAGCGTAATTTGGTAATTTGCGGATGTCAGCGCTAGTCGCAAACATTGTGAGTTCAGGTGCAGAGCGAGCTTTCTGTGTGTTGGAATCCGACAAAAACAAGTGTGCTGCAGCTGTTAAACGGATATTTAGAACCAAGTACGGTAAGAAGCCACCAACAAGGAAGGCCACTTACCACTGGCACAACAAATTCGTTACGACGGGTTACTTTTACCCGGCAAAGAGAAGCGAACGTCCCAGTGTGAGTGAAGTGAATGTGGAGCGCGTACGAGAGACTTGCTTAAGGAGTCCAAAGAAATGGCTGCGTCGTGCATCGTATGAACTCGAAATTGCTCCAATGACAGTGTGGAAAGTCCTGTGACAGAAGCCGTCTATGAAACCATTCAAATTGGAGCTAGTACAAAAGCTCAATGACGACAACAAAGACAAGCGTTTTGAGTTTTGTTCGCAGTTGCAACAATTGAATGAGGATAGCATTGTTCATCGCTTAGTTTTTAGCGACGAAGCCACTTTTCACACTAATGGGAGCCGGCCGGTGTGGACGAGTAATTCTAGGCACTTCAGTGTGGAACCGCGCGACCGCTACGGTTGCAGGTTCGAATCCTGCCTCGGGCATGGATGTATGTGATGTTCTTAGGTTAGGTTTAAGTAGTTCTAAGTTCTAGGGGACTGATGACCTCAGATCTCAGATGTTAAGTCCCATAGTGCTCAGAGCCATTTGAACCATTTGAGTACTAATGAGAAAGTGAACACGCATAACTGTCGAATCTGGGGTACAAAGCATCCACACGAATGCATTGAATTTGAGTGAGATTACCCAAAGGTAAATGTTTCTTGTGCCGTGTCACGTCGAAAACAGTATGGGCCATTCTTCTTCGCCGAGAGCACTGTCAGTGGACATTCCTACTTGGACATGTTGCAGCAACGGCAGATGCCTCAAATGCAGTCGGACTCTCCGTTCATCTTTCAGCAGGATGGGGCTCCACCCCGTTTTCATCGTGAAGTTCGTGGTTACCTGAACACGGAGCTGCCGGATCGATGGATCGGCCGTGCTACAGAAGAGGACAGCTGTTTCATGAACGGTCGCGGGTTCGAATCCTGCCTCGGGCATGGATGTGTGTAATGTCCTTAGGTTAGTTAAGTTTCAGTAGTTCCAAGTTCTAGGGGACTGATGATCTCAGTAGTTAAATCCCATAGTGCTCAGAGCCATTTGAACCATTTTGTTTCACGAAATGGCCTCCTCGATCACCAGATATCACTCTGTGGGGACACATTAAAGGTCTGGTGTATGTACCGCCTCCATCACATGATGTAGCAGAGCTCCGTGAGAGAATACGGGAAGCGACTGCCACAGTCGATGATGCCATGCTGGGCATATGGCAAGAATTCGATTACCGTATTGACGTCTCCCGGGTCACTTATGGTTCGCATATCGAATGTTTGTAAAAAAAACTTTCAGAGTTTCTCTTCAAAATGCAATATGTATGACATCTGTACAATGTTTGATTCTTGTTCAGTAATACTTTATGTACACCCTGTATAATAGTGCTCCCACCAGGCTGCGTTCGTGACATGCTGTACGTTTCGAGGCGCCATTTACCTCGACGACCGTCTTTGTGGACATGACCATCGACCTAGTGTAGCAAAAATGTGATTCATTCGAATGGCCAACATGTTTCCTTTGACCGAAGGTCGAATCCTGATGGTCCTGAGCCCAATGCAATCTTAATTGACGGTGCCGTTGGGTCAGCATGTGAATACGTGGGATGAACTACTGCTCAGCTCCCTGTTCAACAGTCTACTGTGAACGGTTTGCTCTGAACACTTGTGCGTGCACCAGCATTGCGCTCTTTTCGCAGAGATACCACAGATCACCATCTATCGTACTTTACAGAGCAGACAAGCCTCCGAACTCACGTCCTGTAAAGAGTCGTGGACATCCAACCATTCAGCGCTTGGTGGTAGCTTCACTGCCGTACCGCTTTCTGTGGAAGCTCACGACAGTAGCAAGCGAACATTCGACTGGCTCCGCCGTTTTCGGGAGACTCGTGCCCAGGCTCTGTTTAACAATCATATGCCCTTTTTCAAAGTCAGTTATCTCGGAGGATTTCCCCATTTGCAGCCCATATCTTCTCTAGGTTATTCTCTGTCCGTGTCTGCTGCGTTTACATACCTGTGTTAATGCTTGACGTGTCCACAACGCCACCAGGAGGCATCAAACGTTGCGATGGGCAGTGGTCATTATGCTTTGGCTGATCAGAGTATGCAGAAAGCTAATTTTATCCATAGCTTTGAATTACACCGGAGACTTTTCGTTGAATATTTCTTGTTACGAGTAACATGTGAATGTCACACTCAAGCTTCAACATTAGTGGGAGGTGAAACACATGTGCGAAATGAGCCCTGGGAATCATGCCAGTTTTATTCTGTGTGTTTAGCTGTCTATATGTAGTATTTTTAAGGCAGAGTGGGAGAGACAGCCGGCCAACTACGTAGATGGTGTTAGGGAACGCCAATCAGGACCTGACGGTTGTATTAACTTAGGCGGCAGATTGAAACTAACAAGGCGACTGAGTGCATCTTGAGACATTACAGACAGGTGCGGCTGAACGCACTCTGGTTTGATGGGTGACGCAGCGCGGGTGAGTGTGGGTTCCTGATCCATCGAGCATGCTTTGACGAACGGTCTGTCGATCGCGGCCTAAGTTACTGAAGTTTCGGATGAGGGTTTCATGAAAATATGAACTCTTGTGCAGGAGTCTGGAAACAGAAAGGTTTCGACAGCTAGCTCGGTGAACTCTTTAATTTTGAGTACAGCATCGTGTTAGGATTTGCAAACTTTTCGACAGTTGGGTTTATGGGTTCTAAACTTTGAGCCGTAACGCGTTGGACTTGGGTGAAGTTTTCCACCTATCTCCGTGAGCTCTCAATAGTAACATAGTGTGCTTGATTTAGGACTTTCGCAACCTAGCTAGTGACTGTGTCTAGCTAGTGACTCTGTCTGTTGTTGTTATTTTCTCGAAATTAAACAAAGATTTAATAAACATTTTTATATCTAAACATTAATCAGTTTACAGCACTGATCATAATCATTCCCGCAGTTGATAAAATTATTAAAAGTTTATAGAACAATGTACATGGTAATGTTACAGATGTTTGACCGTCTGCGAGATATGAACAAACATTAGATCGGTCAAACACTTAATAAACCCTTTGAGTAGCGAGAAAGCGTAAGAAGAATTACAGGCAAGTACCCCGCCGTTTGGGTCTGAACAAACATTAGATCGGTCAAACACTTAATAAACCCTTTGAGTAGCGAGAAAGCGTAAGAAGAATTACAGGCAAGTACCCCGCCGTTTGGGTCTATCACACTGAGAGGGTAAAGGATATAAACTACACTCCTGGAAATTGAAATAAGAACACCGTGAATTCATTGTCCCAGGAAGGGGAAACTTTATTGACACATTCCTGGGGTCAGATACATCACATGATCACACTGACAGAACCACAGACACATAGACACAGGCAACAGAGCATGCACAATGTCGGCACTAGTACAGTGTATATCCACCTTTCGCAGCAATGCAGGATGCTATTCTCCCATGGAGACGATCGTAGTGATGCTGGATGTAGTCCTGTGGAACGGCTTGCCATGCCATTTCCACCTGGCGCCTCAGTTGGACCAGCGTTCGTGCTGGACGTGCAGACCGCGTGAGACGACGCTTCATCCAGTCCCAAACATGCTCAATGGGGGACAGATCCGGAGATCTTGCTGGCCAGGGTAGTTGACTTACACCTTCTAGAGCACGTTGGGTGGCACGGGATACATGCGGACGTGCATTGTCCTGTTGGAACAGCAAGTTCCCTTGCCGGTCTAGGAATGGTAGAACGATGGGTTCGATGACGGTTTGGATGTACCGTGCACTATTCAGTGTCCCCTCGACGATCACCAGTGGTGTACGGCCAGTGTAGGAGATCGCTCCCCACACCATGATGCCGGGTGTTGGCCCTGTGTGCCTCGGTCGTATGCAGTCCTGATTGTGGCGCTCACCTGCACGGCGCCAAACACGCATACGACCATCATTGGCACCAAGGCAGAAGCGACTCTCATTGCTGAAGACGACACGTCTCCATTCGTCCCTCCATTCACGCCTGTCGCGACACCACTGGAGGCGGGCTGCACGATGTTGGGGCGTGAGCGGAAGACGGCCTAACGGTGTGCGGGACCGTAGCCCAGCTTCATGGAGACGGTTGCGAATGGTTCTCGCCGATACCCCAGGAGCAACAGTGTCCCTAATTTGCTGGGAAGTGGCGGTGCGCTCCCCTACGGCACTGCGTAGGATCCTTCGGTCTTGGCGTGCATCCGTGCGTCGCTGCGGTCCGGTCCCAGGTCGACGGGCACGTGCACCTTCCGCCGACCACTGGCGACAACATAGATATACTGTGGAGACCTCACGCCCCACGTGTTGAGCAATTCGGCGGTACGTCCACCCGGCCTCCCGCATGCCCACTATACGCCCTCGCTCAAAGTCCGTCAACTGCACATACGGTTCACGTCCACGCTGTCGCGGCATGCTACCAGTGTTAAAGACTGCGATGGAGCTCCGTATGCCACGGCAAACTGGCTGACACTGACGTTGGCGGTGCACAAATGCTGCGCAGCTAGCGCCATTCGACGGCCAACACCGCGGTTCCTGGTGTGTCCGCTGTGCCGTGCGTGTGATCATTGCTTGTACAGCCCTCTCGCAGTGTCCGGAGCAAGTATGGTGGGTCTGACACACCGGTGTCAATGTGTTCTTTTTTCCATTTCCAGGAGTGTATTTTACTAAGCGAAATGAGCAGAGCTAAGACTCTTCGGCAAATTTTAGCGCCTGGAAATGCTGTTGCGAGCGCCGTCCAAGTTGCAGCGTAGAGTGGTGCTGGAAACCTTATATGGGACGTCCACCAAGCCAGGCACCAAATTCCACGGTTTCGCAAACAAGATTGTGTTGAACTTCCAAGGGAGCGAAAATTGTACGAATCAGTGTCTGCTGCCACTGAGGTTTGGGAAGAATTCCGGTAATCTAGGCCAGATGTTGGGCAAAGCATCACTCCCTTGTTCACAAGTTCAGGCACGCACCGAATATTTTGAACGAGGATTTCTTCCTGAGATGGCACTGTAGACAGTTGGGTTCCCGATATGGCATCTTAGTGTGGCCACTTACAAGCCACGGTAAGACTTAGGCAGGCAGTGATCACTAACAGACTAAGGTAGGCATTACTTTAATGCCATGTTTCCGCACAATATATGCCAAAGCAGTTAATATGTAAGAAATGTGTTAGAAGCTGATCCTGATGCGAACTGCTTGTACACATGCAGCACAGATCAATAAATGACAAATAAAAATTGATTCTAATGTAGCACCTGATGTTTGAAGCAAATAACCTGTGATTATGTCTAAGCCAACGCCAGGGGGCGATCCTGATACGTTGAAATAGTATTAGTATTTCAACAGGACTCTCACTGTCTGGCATAACGCATTACAGGAGTCAATAACTGTCGGGTTGCTTGCTGTTTCGGACATCGACTCTTGGAATTGGCAGTCTGATAAGGTACGTTAAAAAGAAAAAAGCGACTATCCGTGGCGTGGATTCGACTAGCACCTGTAAATGATTCCGGAGGTGTGTAGAACCAGATACTATGAGAAGATCGTGCAGTCCCCATAAATTATGATGGACGTCGAGCTGGCGCCCGATAGCATCCCAAATGTATTCCATTGTGTTCTGATCATGCAGGTTTGGTTGCCAAGACAACAAACAGAGTTCGCTCTCATGCTACTCAAACCACTGTACCACGATTCTAGCCTTTTGACACGTACAGTTATCCAGCCGACCAGCAAATCATCAACCATGAAGGAATGCGGATGGTCCAGTATTCTTCTGTAGCACAACATTTCAAAAGCTTCTATTCCCTTCTTATCGGAACTGTTTCCTGACCAAGTTTCACTTCGCCGTGACGCTACACTCCAGACAAACACCTTTAGAAAAAACTTCATAACACTAAAAATAGTCTGAATATGTGCCACCAGCCTCGTTTGGCCCGCGAGACCTGGTTAAACTTACTCCTACTGCAAAATCAATAACAAAAGCCCTGTGACTATCTAATTAGTTTCACGAAGATTCCGAGACCATCGGACTGGGAAATGCCAGCGCTAATAGCTAATATACCCCCTCCAGCTGGCTCCAAGCAGCTTCCACCGATATCTCCACAACAACAAAGAGGATACAATTTAAACTCAATAGGAGAAAGGTCACACTAAAACACCACACTCAAATTTCCATAACATGGAATTTATCGGCTTCAGTTATACGTCACCAAGTCCGTCACTTTCTCAACCACCCCAGTACGCTAATGGCTCCGCGAACTGGCACCGGCGCCCTGTCGATCGATCACGTGCTCGCTCATAAAGCTGCTACACTCGCCCAAAAAAACTGGAAAACACCTCAGCCAAATTCCACCACCCCGTATTTTCGAATATTAATAGGTTCCTATGCTGGAAAAATCACCTCACTAATAAAGAATGATTACTAACTTCCACTTTAAAACACAACCTACTTGGTCAGATTTTAGAGATACCGACCCATCATCTCCAGGAAGGTCCAAAATGTCTGTCCCCTCAGATAATACCGGAAATTACCTTGCATCCACAATAGCGGACACGACGAGCACACAGGCGCGACCGGAAATGATACACTGACGAGCCAAAACATTATCACCAGCTCATACCGTGAGGCCACAAAAGGAACGGAGACAAAAGAGGAATCATTCCTAGTTGAGATATGAGCCACAAATGGGGAAACCACGGGCAGGAGCGACTCTGACACAGGCCAGATTGATATGGGCCGGTGCCTGGGAACGAGCATCTGAAAAAGGATGATACTTATTGGCTCTTTATGTACTACTATCATGATCATCTATGAAAAGTGGTTGAAGGATTATGAAACCATGCGTAGGCAACAAGGTGTTGGACGTCCCCCACTGTGATAAAAACAGTAGAGGAAAACCAAGAGGCGAGTAGAGTAAGCAGCTTCAGAAGGATGTAGACTGCGGTATTTACTCGGAGATGAAGAGGCTTGAAAAGGATAGCGTAGCGTGGACATCTACATCAAGCCGACCGGAGTGGCCGAGCTGTTAAAGGCGCTACAGTCTGGAACCGCACGACCGCTACGGTCGCAGGTTCGAATCCTGCCTCGGGCATGGATGTGTGTGATGTCCTTAGGTTAGTTAGGTTTAAGTAGTTCTAAGTTCTAGGGGACTTATGACCACAGCAGTTGAGTCCCATAGTGCTCA
The DNA here is from genome assembly GCF_021461395.2 of Schistocerca americana. NCBI lineage: Eukaryota > Metazoa > Arthropoda > Insecta > Orthoptera > Acrididae > Schistocerca > Schistocerca americana. Next base: position 656,665,905 of record NC_060120.1, on the reverse strand, counting down.
GAGCCATTTGAACCATTTTTGAACATCTACATCAAACCAGTCTTGGGATTGATAACTACAACAACAACAACGCACTGCAGATAATTAATCTGCGTCGGCCTAAAAGCGTTTCCAAGTAAATCGGTGGAGCAATACGTCGCATAAATTGTCTCGCGTGCCATACGTCGGTGAAGAGTGTGGTTTCTGATCGCAGCACCAACTGGAAGAGTGCGCGTCATATCGAAATCTCCGAAGACAGACGAAAGGAACGTTTCAGCAACACCAGGGAATCTTCTGTTACAACTTTCATCAGTTTCTTATTTTTTCAGTTTTGATCTTCAGGAGGTTGATGAACTTCTGTAAGGTTCAGAAGTGTACCTTTATGAATGGCCAATTCCAGGTTAAGTAAATACATAAATACACCTGGTCCAATCCGTTAAGGAACATAAAATCAATTATTGACTATGTAATAATGGAGAGGCAGCGGGTAATTAAAGTGCAAGATGTAAGGGTAAAAAGAGAAATAGAGTGTGGTTCCGATAATTTTTTAGTTACTTCAAAACTAGCTTTTGCGATTGAGACCAAGAGGAAACAGGAGGAGAAAGAGGATGATGATGCTAGTAGAACTATAAAGGATCCAAAATATAGGTTGCATGTGCTACAAGAAGAAAGTGAGAAAACTTCAAGTAGCTAAGATTAAATCTACGATTGGATACTGTGGAGGAAGACTGAGGTGCTAATGACCTATACAGTTACCTGGAACAGCCAATTAAGGAAGCAGCGGAGGAGGGAGAGAAGAGTATGAACTGAATGGATGATCAACGAGTTGTTGGGGATGGTTGAGGGAAAGAAGAAACTGTATCATACACGGTTAAGCTCTGGGAGTGAATGGTACTGGAATAGGCACACGGTACATGAAATGAGGGCAAAAAAATTTTCAACAAGATGTAAGGAAGAAGAATGGGAAAGAATATGTTCGGCAATAGAGCATTCACTTGGATATAGGATATCGGCAGAAGAATGGAGGATGATAAATAAGATGAAAATGGCTAACAATCCCGCGCCCACAATACAGCCTATATCTATTGGACAGTGGAAAAAGCTCTTTGAAGAACTTTTAGTGAAAAAAGAGGAGACCACGTGATAGAAGTTTACAACAGAAGCAGTACATTAGGTAATATAGAGCCTATACTAGAGAAAGACCTAAAAGAGATGCTAAAAAGGCAAAAGTGATAAGGTAAGTTGACCGGGAGGAGTTGTGATGGAATTGTGGAAATATGGACCCTCTCAATGGTGAGACTTACATGCAAATTGTTCAGTCATACTGTGGAGGGAGAGGAAATACCAAAAGAGTGATTCGTATCATACATATCTGCTATCTACAAAACAGGAAACAAGAAGCACCCAAATAATAGAAGGGGAATTAGTGTTATGACATATATCAACAAACTTTTTAGCACTGGACTGAAAAACTGGTTGAATAATGAGACCGTGGTAAAGATGCAAGAAGAACAGGTAGGCTTTACATTTGGATGATCTTGTATGGATCATATTTGTAGCCTTAGACAAATAAGTGAGAAGGTGTGTTCTAAGGGTCAGGAAGTATGCCTAGTACATGTGGACTTATAAAAAGCGTATGATTCTGTACCCATCCATAGACTATGTGAAGTGATTGAGTATACAGATGTAGAAGCACGACAAAAATTTCCCTAATTCAAAGAATACCACCAATCGTATGTAGCAGTTAAAACAGGGAGAAAGCTGAGTGAGACTTCGAAATATCGAAAGGACTTAGACAGGGCTGCAGTATGTCGCCGACACTGCTTAAACTACATATCCAGTACATACTGGAAGGATGGGGTTTCCTTTCCAGCATGGTACTACCTACTCATTATTATTTGCCGATGATCAGTCGCTGATAGTATAGAGAGGATGTCAAGTTTATGATAAAGAAGTTAACGGAACCATCTGAACGAGGCGGGCTTAGAATAAATATGAGCAAAACAGAACGTCTAGCTGTGGGAGGAAATGGAAGGGATATAAGCTGATGAGTCAGAACATTATGACCACCTACTTAATACCTTGTTTGTCTGTCTTTGGAACGAAATAAATCACTGATTCCGGGGTATCACGGAGCCGCCGTTCACCTCGATGACGGCGTTTGTGGAGACGACCATCGACCTAGTGTAGCAAAAACGTGATTCACCCGAACAGCTGACTCGTTTCAATTGACCGACGGTCGAGTATCGGTGGTCCCATGCCCACTGCAATCGTAATTGACGATGTCGTTGGGTTTAGGTCAACATGTGAACATGCAGGGGTAGTCTGCTGCGGAGCTCCTTGTTCAACAATCTGCTATGAACGGTGTGCTCCGAAACACTTGTGCTTGTGTCAGTATTGTGCTCTTTTCACAGAGATGCTACAGATCACCACTCACTCTTCTTTACAGAGCAGACAAGCATCCAAACCCCACATTCTGTGAAGAGTCGTGGATGTCCAACCATTCACTGGATAGTAATAGTTTCACTATTCTTCTACCTCTTTCCGTAGATGCTTTCGACAGTAGTATGTGAACATTCAACCATCTTCGCCGTTTTCAGTATATTCGCTCACAGCACTCCGTCTTCAGGTCACAAGTGGCCCATCGGGACCATCCGACCGCCGTGTCATCCTCAGCTGAGGATGGGGATAGGAGGGGCGTGTGGTCAGCACACCACTCTCCCGGTCGTTATGATGGCTTTCTGTGACCAGAGCCGCTGCTATGCGGTCGAGTAGCTCCTCAATTGGCATCACGAGGCTCAGTGCACCCCGAAAAATGGCAACAGCGCATGGCGACTCGGACGTTCGCCCATCCAAGTGCCGGCCACGCACGAAAGCGCTTAGCTTCGAAGATCTGACGGGAAGCGATGTTTCCACTGCGGGAAGGGCGTTGCCATTCGTTCACAGGATTTTCGTAACAATAATCTGTCCTTGGAAAAAGACGCTTATCTCAGTGGATTTCCCCATCTGCAGACCATATCTTCGCTAGGGTGATCCGCCATCCGTCTCTGCCGCACTTACATACTTTTCATGGTACGTTAAGTGCCCGCAACGACACAAGGCAGCGTCCAACGACAGGGTGGGCAGAGGTCAGAGTGTTTTGCCTGATGAGTGTAGTACTGCCATAAGGAATGATTAAAGCTACAAAACAGTTTAAATACTTAGATCGATTATCCATTCCTCGGGAATCAGATTTGGAATGCTGGATCCAGCAGGCAAGAGGAGCAAATTAAAATGTTAAATGGAGTTCAGTGGAACTAAGCAACATAAAAAAAACCAGGAAGAGGATTCTGCAAACAGTAGTGGAAAGAATACTGACATACAGTGCAGAAGGATGGGTCCTAGGGGAGCGGCAGAGAAGCAGAATACGGGCAATAGAGATGGCTGGAAGAAGGAAGTCAGCGAGGATACCCAGGTAAGAGCGGAGAAAAAGTGAGGAGGTAATGGATATGGAACAACCAGTCGTGCAAAGGGCTGAGAATAGAGCTCTTCAATTGTATGGCCATTTACGGCGAATGGAGCAAGAACGATGGCCAAAAGCAGTCCTGATGGCCGAGATTAACGTGGATGGAACTAGTGCTAGGAATGACGATGAAGAGAGATATGAAAGAGGAAGACTGCCACGATTGTGAAAGCTGGCGAATCGGAACGCAGGGCAGCTGCTGAAGAGTGGAGAAGCTCTTAAAAGTGAAGTACAGTTTTGTATTTTGCAGAACTACAAGGTTTCGTGGAACATACTTGCAAAAACGCTGGCGTTTGTGGGATTGGATACTATCCAAGGTTGGCCAACGAGTCGTTGCGGATTGCGACAGAGTCGCCCGCGGCGCATTTTCTTGCATCACCGAAAGCAGAACCCTTGGCGCTTCGCCAGTCCGCCGGCTTAGGTCCTAAATAAAGAACACAGTGCGTTTCGCGGCTGAATTTCGTCTCACACCCTACTGGGAGTCCAATTTAAATTGATTATTCGGCTTTAGTTCAATACTTAAGATCCCGGGACGAAATCTGTAAGGAAAGATTGCACTTATCTGTGCTGTCATTGACGCATTTTTTCAGGAAAAAAGTTATTATGTAATTGTATTAATTAAAAAAAAGAGTAGAATCCCAGTAATGAAAACAATCTGAGCAAACAAGACACCTAAAAGAAACCTGTACGAATTAGCAAAAAAAATGGTTCAAATGGCTCTGAGCACTATGGGACTCAACTGCTGAGGTCATTAGTCCCCTAGAACTTAGAACTAGTTAAACCTAACTAACCTAAGGACATCACAAACATCCATGCCCGAGGCAGGATTCGAACCTGCGACCGTAGCGGTCTCGCGGTTCCAGACTGCAGCGCCTTTAACCGCACGCCCACTTCGGCCGGCACGAATTAGCAACGAAGTTATAGAACAAGATAATGAGCTTCGGTATATAGGGCAGTTGAAGACAACAACTGGGTTGCCAGTAAGAGAAGTTAATGGAAGAGTAAAAAGTGAGCAGAAGCGTTTGTGGTAAGCTACATGAGATTTTCAAAACTAAGCTTTCAGTGTACAAAAAATTTTGTGTGAGCTGTAGTCGACAGCTCCAGTATATTTAAATACACAGAATACGTAGACGTTAACACAACCAGAAGGTTTTTACCAAACATGTCGTCATTGTCATATATACTCGCGAAGCAAAGTTTACAAGGCAAAATTCGTGGAGTAAAAAAAGTGTAAACTTCTTACTGTTACAACGAATTAGACACTAAAAAAATTCGACAACTTCCGTGACATTCTCATCGCATTGTAAGACCCCCTACTGGTTCTTTACGATTTTACCCGACTGAAAGTGCCGTCCCTGATTCTTGATCGTCTCTACATTATTTACTGCCTTTAACACGGTTTCAAAATATATTTTATTGGCTGAGCCGTGACCAATGTAGTCCCGTTTTCCCTATTACGGGAATCCAAGTACGTTGTGAGCATTACGAGAGATAGTGTGGCATGTGGAGGTCTGGATCGGTCCAGGGAGCGTGCATGGATAGCCAAATGGTTTAAGGCGACCGCTCGCAAAAGTCGGGATATCCGGATTCGAGTCCCCCACCGCCACGAATTTTCACGTGCGCTGTATGTAATACAGCTGATGTCAAAGAATTCGCAATCGGCGAATAAATTTCGTGAAGTTTAAGACTGTGTTGTCAATAGAGAGCAGACAGAGCCAATCGAGATATATAAAACCCAGCCTGTCATTTATTACTGGTTCTCGCTATCCGCATATTGTTTTCTTGTATTTAAATCATGACATAGTTCTGTCATTCCCTTCTCTCTTTTCAATGTGCAGTATGTGTTAATGTTGTAGTTGAATTTTACTGATATACAAATATACAATGCGATTTTATAAGTGGTCATACTAATGCTAGCTAACATCCTCATCATGTACATGAAGGGCTGGGGCATTTGGTCCTTTCCATCCCCTTGAAAACTGGTCAACGCATCTCTTCATTGGGCTTCCTAAAGAGATTTTACCTCCTGATTTACATTCTTTTATTGTTTTTGTGATTTTTGCATGTGACATATGGTATTTTGTTACTGTGGCAGTTACGTTTTGCGAATTCATTTCAGCTCGAAGGTAATTATTTCTTTTTTTATCCCTAAAAGTATATCCAGCGATACATCTAGGAAAGTACATCTCACATATTTCTCTTATCTTTTCGTCTCTCTTCTTAAGAGTCCAATTTTCGCATACACAGAGCAGCACAGGTATAGCCAAACCTTAGAGAACTTCAGTAGGCTACCCTTGCGGACTTTTTTTCCTAACACCCTGTGTGTGGTTGGATACAAATAGTTAAGTAGGTCCATCTTATTTTGTATTTAATTATTTGCCCTATATGTAATAATGCACCCTAAATATTTAAATGTATTCACTTGCTCTATGATCTGTTGAAATCAGAGACCATATTTGTTATACACTTGCATATCAACTACAATGTGAAGGCATGATTAGTAACTGTATTTTGTATTTTAACCAGACAAAGAGATGTGACTGAAACTGATTTTACTGCTGTACTTTTATATTAAGTTTCACTGGATTCTTACATTATTACGACTTTAATTAGAAGAAGAGACCATTTTACGACAAGAAGCTATGTCAGTATATTATTTTGTAAATAAGTATATTTCAAATGTCAAATGTCAAGGAACAGCTGGAAATTCGTTCACCATTGTACTGTAATATAAGGGTTGACTAAAAGTGATCTTTTATACTGTACTTTCAAACAAGATACAATGTTATACACAATCTGTAACTGTAACATGAGGAAGTTAGCCTATGTATTGCTGTGTAATTTGTATCATTTCAATCTAATCTCCCAGGTGTTGACTAGTGCATCTAATAATATTCCGTTGGTTAAAAATCCTGTCACATGAGAGGTGGCATGCCACTCTCTCAATTTAACTGCACTGTTGGTCAGATAAATATTCATATTTTAGGTCATGATCTCGGTGTTTCTCAGTAGAGCATTTGGTATGTGTGGTTTACGACTCTTTTACATCAGGAAATTGCAGGCAGAGTGTTCATATAACTGAATATGTAGCCTGTAGAGAGCTTTTACCCGAGGAGCTGTAGCGGAGATGACAGGGAACAGCGAGAAAGATGGATTGTGGGCCACAAATGTTGTGTCCAGCGACCTGGCTGTGCGAGTGATTCGGAGAAGAAGCGCTCCGTGAATTATATCTGAAAAGGGACCTCGGGCTATGGCACTCCACTGTTCCCACTTAGGGTAGAAGCAGGAGGGAGCCAGTTAGCAAAACATTCTTCCTGGACGGGGTGACAGCCCATCGCAAAGGCGGCCAGTTGGCGGAAAGTGGGTGGAGGAAGCCATTTAAGAGAGATTGCTGTAAAGTGAACTTTTGTGTAACTGGTGGGATGGTCATAAAATACAAGCATTCCCATATATGAACAGAGCGGCTGGTGCACATGTTTAGTCGAGGCAAGACTGTAACTCCCCTGAACCAGGAAGTGGCGAGGTTCGTTTAGTGAGCAGCAAAAACAAATGTTTCATGGCCATAACTGTCTGGGAAGCTTAACAACCTCCTTTCAGAAACTGGAAATGGTTAGCCTGGAAATATTAGACCTCTCCATAAAAGAGGGACTTTGGTCCCGTACAGGTAGACGTTTTTTGCCGAAATGTGGCTATGCTTACCGTGAGAATGACGGCATCGTGGTCTAAAATCTTTTTTCAGAAAAGAGAGATTTTGAACAGCTGATTGGCTCCTCTAAGGACATGCAAACTAGAGCCTTGCTCTCCCAGCGTGGAAACCGTAGTGCCACCAGGCCAGCAGAACAGTCAAGAGGTGAGATTCAATGACTAGAGGATAGTTTGGTTTGTACAATGTGGAGGCGGGTTTTTTCTGCTAATTCGGCTTCCGTACTGGGGCTTGGTGGAAAGTGATTGTGATTCTTTACCTTCTTCATCTTCTGGTCCTCCTCTGGTGGAGAATTTCAGGTCTTTCCCTAGTGGGTAAGACTTGTGGTGGCCTAAGTGCAATGGCAGTTTCTAACTATACCGGCAGTGGAACTGCATATCATCTCAGACATACTATGTGTCACGAGGCTAAACTTATTCGTCCTGAGTTGGCCGTCTGACGTTCGACAATTCTGGCATATACTGCCGTGTCTGTGAGTCAAATTGGTTTGGCCAAACCAGCAAACACCCCAAAGAATACTTTACCAATCAAACACCATTCATTTTCTGATTTGCGTTTGTCATTTTTTTGTAAGATTTATCAGCTCATTGTAAGTATGAAATGATTAATAAAAACTTATTTTTGTAAACTTAAATACACTGCTGATGTGGAAATTTTTCTGACTGTCATATAATCAAACTACAGTGAATGCACAACTGGATCTTGAGTCTCGCCTTTCATCTACCACGAGATTTTTCATCAAGGTTCCACCATTCTTCAAACGATCCGATCAAACTGCACTCAAATTTCATAGGAAAGCAAAGCCGACAGATAACAGACTAATCAAGGTGTTGGGTGGTTGTATTTATCACAACTCCAGAACTAAGAGGCCTGACCTGCTACGCAGAAGGTAACTGTATTGAAAGTAAACAAATAAAACTAGCACTAAAGATATAAGGCGTACCAAAAATGAAGACAATACATACTACACTTACAGGTATCGGGAGGAAAATTCCAAAAGGTAAATAGACCTTGACATCGCACAAGACATGATGTTCTACGATGTGAGGAAGTCATGAGAGGTGGCATCGTAACTGCCGTGTGCTTCACGTCTGCTGTGCACGAGCTACGTTAATTTAAGTATTAACTGTATTTTTCTTACTTGTCACTTCTTCTTCCGTGTGTTTTTGCTTTTAGGAAGCTTTAATTGTCGAGTGCTAGTAATAGTGTTCCATAGATTTCGTGTTTGTTTTGAATACAGTCAGAGAGAGTCCCTTTAGTCAACCATAGTGCCAGTAGTGCTAGTGTTTGTTTTCAATACAGTCCAGAGACAGGTAGTGCTATTTTCGTTGTTTTCTACAAGAAGTGTCTAGCAACTACAGTTTAGTCAACTATCACCAGCCTTTAGTGAATTAGCAGTCTAGTTAAAAGTTGATTAACTCTCTACAGTAAAGCGATTTCTTAGGATGGATAGGATGTGTGACTGCTGTGTACGGACGCAGGAGGAGCTGGCTACTGTTCGCGAACAGCTGAACATGTTGATGGCCGCGGTCAGCCGTCTTCATGCTGCTGCCTCGGAGTGTAGCGGCAGTGGGGAGTCTGGTGCGTCGCATGGTACACCCCAGGTGTTACATGCTTCACCCACTGTCCCTTCGCGGGTACCGGGCACGGTTGGGCCACCCTCTCCCCAAGGGGAGTGGCGGGTTCAGCGGCGTTCGCGGCGCACGAGGCGGAGGGTCAATGTGGAAGCTGGCCGTGTGGCATCACCCGCTCTGCCTGTGAGTGGACATGTGGTCGCTCCTTCAGCAAGGTCCGAGCAGGCACACGGGGGGAGGGGATTATTAGTTATTGGGAGCTCCAACGTTAGGCGGGTGATGGAGCCCCTTAGGGAAATTGCGGAAAGGTTGGGGAAGAAGGCCAGTGTTCACTCTGTCTGCTTGCCGGGGGATTTCATCCGAGATGTGGAGGAGGCCCTGCCGGCGGCGATAGAGAGCGCTGGGTGCACCCGACTGCAAATTGTTGCTCATGTCAGCACCAATGACTCCTGCCGTCTGGCTTCAGAGGCCATCCTCAGTTCGTACAGGCTGTTGGCGGAATTGGTGAAGGCGGAAAGTCTCACTCGCGGGGTGGAATCCGAGCTAACTATTTGTAGTATCGTTCCCAGAACCGATCGCGGTCCTCTGGTTTGGAGTCGAGTGGAAGGCTTAAACCAGAGGCTCGGACGATTCTGCGGAGATCTGGGGTGCAAATTTCTCGACCTCCGCTATCGGGTGGAGAAATGTAGGGTCCCCCTGAATAGGTCAGGCGTGTACTACACGCCAGAAGCGGCTACAAGGGTAGCGGAGTACGTGTGGAGTGCACATGTGGGTTTTTTAGGGTAGAGAATTCCCTCCCTAGGTCCGACAAGACGCCTCCTGAGATGCGGCGAGGCAGAAGTAGGCAAAATGCAACAGGGAAAACAATATTAAAGTGCTAATAGTAAACTGCAGGAAGGTCTATAGAAAGGTCCCAGAACTGCTCCCATTAATAAACGGTCACCAGACGTAAACAGTAATGAAATCCTAAACTCAGATTGGAATGTATACCGCAAAGACAGGCTGGACAGTGAAGGGGGAGGCGTGTTTATAGCGATGAGGAGTGCAATAGTATCGAAGGAAATCGACGGAGATCCGAAATATGAAATAATTCGGGTGAAGGTCGCGGTTAAAGCAGGCTCAGACACGGTAATTGGATGCCTCTATAGGCCCCCTGGCTCAGCATCTGTTGTGGCTGAGCACCTGAAGGATAATTTGGAAAATATTTCGAGTAGATTTCCCCACCATGTTATAGTTCTGGGTGGAGATTTTAATTTGCCGGATAGAGACTGGGAGACTCGAACGTTCATAACGGGTGGCAGGGACAAAAAATCCAGTGAAATTTTTTTAAGCGTTTGTCTGGTGACAAACAGACCCGAACTATTTGAAACAGTTAACGCAGAACAGGAAATCAGCGATCATAAAGCGGTTACTGCATCGATGATTTCAGCCGTAAATAGCAATATTAAAAAAGGTAGGAAGATTTTTCTGTTTAGCAAAAGTGACAAAAAGCAGATTACAGAGTACCTGACGGCTCAACACGAAAGTTTTGTCTCAAGTACAGATAGTGTTGAGGATCAGTGGACAAAGTTCAAAACCATCGTACAATATGCGTTAGATGAGTATGTGCCAAGCAAGATCGTAAGAGATGGAAAAGAGCCACCGTGGTACAACAACCGAGTTAGAAAACTGCTGCGGAAGCAAAGGGAACTTCACAGCAAACATAAACATAGCCAAAGCCTTGCAGACAAACAAGAATTACGCGAAGCGAAATGTAGTGTGAGGAGGGCTATGCGAGAGGCGTTCAATGAATTCGAAAGTAAAGTTCTATGTACTGACTTGAAAGAAAGTCCTAAGAAATTTTGGTCTTATGTCAAAGCGGTAGGTGCATCAAAACAAAATGTCCAGACACTCTGTGACCAAAATGGTACTGAAACAGAGGATAACAGACTAAAGGCCGAAATACTAAATGTCTTTTTCCAAAGCTGTTTCACAGAGGAAGACTGCACTGTAGTTCCTTCTCCAGATTGTCGCACAGATGACGATATGGTAGATATCGACATAGACGACAGAGGGATAGAGAAACAATTAAAATCGCTCAAAAGAGGAAAGGCCGCTGGACCTGATGGAATACCAGTTCGATTTTACACAGCGTACACGAAGGAACTAGCCCCCCTTCTTGCAGCGGTGTACCGTAAGTCTCTAGAAGAGCGTAGCGTTCCGAAGGATTGGAAAAGGGCACAGGTCATCCTCGTTTTCAAGAAGGGAAGTCGAACAGATGTGCAGAACTATAGACCTATATCTCTAACGTCGATCAGTTGTAGAATTTTGGAACACGTATTGTGTTCGAGTATAATAACTTTTCTGGAGACTAGAAATCTACTCTGTGGGAATCAGCATGGGTTTCGAAAAAGACGTTCGTGTGAAACCCAGCTCGCGCTATTCGTCCACGAGACTCAGAGAGCCATGGACACGGGTTCCCAGGTAGATGCCGTGTTTCTTGACTTCCGCAAGGCGTTCGATACAGTTCCCCACAGTCGTTTAATGAACAAAGTAAGAGCATATGGACTACCAGACCAATTGTGTGATTGGATTGAAGAGTCCCTAGATAACAGAACGCAGCATGTCATTCTCAATGGAGAGAAGTCTTCCGAAGTAAGTGTGATTTCAGGTGTGCCGCAGGGGAGTGTCGTAGGACCGTTGCTATTCACAATATACTTAAATGACCTTGTGGATGACATCGGAAGTTCACTGAGGCTTTTTGCGGATGATGCTGTGGTATATCGAGAGGTTGTAACAATGGAAAATTGTACTGAAATGCAGGAGGATCTGCAGCAAATTGACGCATGGTGCAGGGAATGGCAATTGAATCTCAATTTAGACAAATGTAATGTGCTGCGAATACATAGAAAGATAGATGCCTTATCATTTAGCTACAAAATAGCAGGTCAGCAACTGGAAGCAGTTAATTCCATGAATTATCTGGGAGTACGTATTAGGAGTGATTTAAAATGGAATGATCATATAAAGTTGATCGTTGGTAAAGCAGATGCCAGACTGAGATTCATTGGAAGAATCCTAAGGAAATGCAATTCGAAAACAAAGGAAGTAGGTTACAGTACGCTTGTTTGCCCACTGCTTGAATACTGCTCAGCAGTGTGGGATCCGTACCAGATAGGGTTGATAGAAGAGATAGAGAAGATCCAACGGAGAGCAGCGCGCTTCATTACAGGATCATTTAGTAATCGCAAAAGCGTTACGGAGATGATAGATAAACTCCAGTGGAAGACTCTGCAGGAGAGACGCTCAGTAGCTCGGTACGGACTTTTGTTGAAGTTTCGAGAACATACCCTCACCGAAGAGTCAAGCAGTATATTGCTCACTCCTACGTATATCTCGCGAAGAGACCATGAGGACAAAATCAGAGAGATTAGAGCCCACACAGAAGCATACCGACAATCCTTCTTTCCACGAACAATACGAGATAGGAATAGAAGGGAGAACCGATATATGTACTCAAGGTATCCTCCGCCACACACCGTCAGGTGGCTTGCGGAGTATGGATGTAGATGTTGTCATATGGGTTGTTGCAACTGGTGCTCAAGTGGCAGCATTAATACCTAATGCAAGCAGTAATGTTAAGACGCAGACCTAGAGATGTGACAAGGTTTTATCATTATAACAGAAAGATTTTCATATTTTTTCATTTGAAGGAGTGCGCGTTGTAAGCTTCACTGCTAAAGCAAAGCTTCTTGAGTATTTATGGCTGGCTCTGAGCACTATGGGACTCAACTGCTGAGGTCATTAGTCCCCTAGAACTTAGAACTAGTTAAACCTAACTAACCTAAGGACATCACAAACATCCATGCCCGAGGCAGGATTCGAACCTGCGACCGTAGCGGTTTTGCGGTTCCAGACTGCAGCGCCTTTAACCGCACGGCCACTTCGGCCGGCGAGTATTTATGGTAAGATAATTGGTGACGTTTGCTAAAACCTTCTGGCTATTCTAATCATATGTATTCTGTATATACTATGGCGTGCATGCATGCAGTACTTCGGTTTGAAAGCGTGTCATATAGTAATGGTACCATCTCCTGAGGCAAGCTGGCCCACAACTGTTGCAACTGATCTTTTATATCCTGGACACTGGCACTGAAACAGGGTTGTCGACGAGCTTGGGTCACACATGTTCTATCAGAGACCGATATACGGCTCTTGCTGGGCACAGGAGTACCTCAACACCACGCAGGCAGTCCAAGCAGACACGTTACATGCACAGACGAGCATTTTCCTGTCGAAAAACGTCACCACGAGAGGTTACACATGAGGAAACTCGATTCATTGCTGAACACAATGCGATGTCAGTCATCAGTTGTCCATGCCTCCCAGTTATGGCACCAGACTAAGAGCGCCCGTTTGTGATGTGGTGTTCCCGACAGGCCGCTCATGGGATGGTAATTCCCTGCTCCAGCTTGCTGCCGTATCGAAACGGTATGCGAAACCGACGATTTTCGATACGGCAGTTTGTTGTCTTAGCAACGCTACTGTTACAACTCGCAAGCGCTCAACGCTCTATTTCATGTAACACTCTAGAAAGATGGAGACTGAGTTGGTTGCCGAATGATGCGGGCGTGAGAGGTAAATGCTTGAAATTTTGGAAGGTTTCCTCTAATAGGCTTCACAAAATTCCTTTGCATTGTTACTTAAAGGTTTTAAACGCATTTCAATAATTAATACGTAAACCATTTGCGAAAAACGTACGCGAAGTCACTAGTAATTTCAGCTAACACTCAAGTGATATACATAAATAGAGTCGATCTTTTGAAATTTAATGATTTTTTAAACTCTTACTTACGTAAAAGTAACAAGTAATTTGTGAGGATATTGACCGAAATTGTTTTTTATGTTATAATCATTCACAGTGACACAATACAAACCATATTTCTAACAAAGGAAAATAGTCTATTATGAACTCACTTTTCACCTGGACATGTCCTGGTGATTCTTCAGTAACACTGTCACTAAACCCGAAGCTAAAGCCACTCAATATGTTTAAAATAACAAATTTTAGGTGTAAATAAATCACACCGAAACCGACGAGAGGCCCACACCGAAATCCAAAACCTCTCGGTGCAACTGTCCAAAAATCGGCAGGTGGACCGATCGGTAACACGTCTCAGAAGCTTACTGAATAGGAACTTCGGATAAAGAGCCGAAAATGACGTCACTTCTGAGGCTAACATACTGCACCGATCGGTATGAACGATATAGAATAGGTCCCCTGTCTAGCACAAATTTTCAACTTCCCCATTGATATATTTAAATGCCCAATGGCAACTAATGTCTTTCTTTCTTTTGTATCATCATCAAATGGGTTGCACGATCAAAAATGGTGTCTGTTCTTTCGGAGACGACTGAAAGAACTGTAGTATTTATCAATGGACCACCCTGTTTCTTTTGTTGCCTCTAGCGGCGTGCTGCGGTACTGTGGCATGGGTGTGTGTGCCAGGACCATAGAAATGTATGTGATTTTTTTTAAAAAAATTGTTGTCTCGAGATGGTAATTTAGAATTCTTGACAACCCCTCAAAAAGCGTTTCCAGATGCATTACTATAATATACTTTCTTTTTCCATGCGTGGCAGATGTGCCCCATCCCTTTGCTACACCCCTCCGTTACACCCTATACGTTCCTCAGCAAGCCATCAGCTCAAGGTGAGAAGCTAACAGCAGTCTCCACAGTGTTCTCACTGACCTTCTCCTCGACGGCGATCTTACGGCAGTTCCACAGCAGCTCCAGGATGGCGACGAAGAAGGCCCCCAGCGTTCCGAAGGCGAGCACGAGGAAGACGCCGCCCACGTTGAGGATGCCCAGCTCCGCGCTGTCGACCGTGTTCACGTCAGAGGGGCACTCCTTGCCCTCGGGCGCTTTCCACCAGCGCGTCTTGAGCGCGCTCAGGTTGCCGCGCTCCTGCAGCTGCAGCACAGCACCGCTCACCGCTGTCCGGAACGGCGAGTCTGCACACCAGGAAGGGCAGGTCAGCGCGCGATGCCTACAGGCCGAGCGACGTAAATTTATGTCTCGTAGGTACGATGAGAGTAAATGAGAGAGAACTAGCGACTCATGTGGCTTGGCGCAAGCAGTTTCCTATTTGGCTTCGATATGTGCCTAAAGTGAACGCTTGTATATTGCCCAGGTAGCAATGTTGATTGCAGAAGATATCAATGTTATCATGTCACAGTGGATGAAGAGCAGACAACAATGGACAGGAGGCTCTTCTGATGAATCACTTTGTGCTGCCACTTAGAGGCCTGAGTGCCCATCTAAGCAGCGACCGGAAGCTCCACAGTCATATCATCGCCAGGTGGAGGCTGTACACATCATCATCATTACATGCTACTGGAAACTGGGTACCTGCCATGGAACTGGACTACAGACTAGTCAGTTTTGTGTTGATAACGACTTCGTGAGGAGTTTACGACTTTCTGAGTAATGGAACTATACCTGTTCTACTCCAGATGAATATCAGGGGCCACTTCACTCAAGATAAGATAATGCTATGACCTGATACTCTTCTGGCTGCACATGGGGTCTGGACCCCTGCACCGTCCTCCACACCTATAAATCTCTCATACGCCCTATACTCTGTTATGCCCATCCCTCCTGGATCGCCGCCCCTCCTACGTTCTAAAAATGCTCAAATGTGTGTGAGATCTTATGGGACTTAACTGCTAAGGTCATCAGTCCCTAAGCTTACACACTACTTAACCTAAATTATC
This sequence comes from Schistocerca americana, assembly GCF_021461395.2. NCBI lineage: Eukaryota > Metazoa > Arthropoda > Insecta > Orthoptera > Acrididae > Schistocerca > Schistocerca americana. Next base: position 656,650,390 of record NC_060120.1, on the reverse strand, counting down.
CTAAGGGCAAACACACACACACCCATGCCCGAGGGAGGACTCGAACCTCCGCCGGGATCCTACCTTCTACAAATCCCTTCAAATCCTGGAACGCCACATGCTCCGCCTCGCCTATCGCATCCGCCTCCCCTCCCCCATGCAGATCCTCTATGACAATTCCTTTCCAACACCTCTTCCTGATGATGCCCTCATCCCCTCCATCTACCCCTTCTACCAACTTTGATCCTCCCCTTCCTCCTTCTGTGTTTTTCCTCCAGGACACCCTCTTTCCCTTCTCTCCCTTCTCTCTCTCTTCCTCCCCCATCCCCCTCCCTGGGCTTCCACACTCCCCCCTACTCTCTCCCTTTCCCCTCCCTTCTTCTCTCCCACTGGAATCTACCACCTCCCCCTCTCCTCCTCCCTAATCTCGTCCCTCTGGCAAGCCCCCGGCTTTTTGGTGTGAATGGTCCATCTTCGTGTGCTGGAGATCGTTGCCAGTGCTCGTGTTTGTCATCGCGTCGGTGCTTCAGTGTCTCTCCGTTCGTGCTCCTCCCTTCATGTGTGTAAACTCTGTCTTCTCCAATGTGTACAGTGATGAACGTTTTTTATCCAAACAGTGCGCCCGTGTATGACTTAATTTATTTTACTATGTCTGCCTCCAGTTTTTATCCGCCATGTTTGTTTATTTCTCGGTCTTTCTGTTTACTGTATGTATTGTCTATGGCCGAAGAGCGGTGTAGATAGGCCGCTGCCGGCCTACCTTTACTGTAAAGGTATGAAAATAACAATAAAGAAAAAAATCTGATACTCCGCTCATGCCTGTCGAACTATTGTGTGTGGTACGCTCAAGCTCTCGGATGTAACCTGATATGGGTCCCTTACGCCACCCCCACTGCCCCTTCAGCAACTTACATCTGTAAGGGACTTATTTGTGAGCATTGTACCTCATTGATACTGCACTTCGTAAAATACTTCTCGATTAGTTAGATGGTGCCATACTGTAATACAACTAATGGTGGACAGCATGAAATTACCATATAGAGGAGGTGGAATAAGTCTGACACAATGCATATACACGCATACCTTACAACGTATCATCCACTTGCTAACAGGTTCATTATTGCCTCAGCAATGCTGTACCATATCTTACGCCATGTGTTTCTTGCTCGTTTCTGTATGATTGCTTTTCTCATTTTCTACGTAAAATAACACAATTTTAAAGCAATGGAAATTTCACGAATAAAAATTACTCATTTCTTCAAAAATGAATATTAATAAACCAAAAATTTTAGCACTACTGCTATGATTAGTTGATATTTTGGACTTTTACCCAGTTGTTAGTAAAAAAAAGACGCCTTTTGTAAGCGATACCAAATAAACACTGACAAATATTCAGAGCTAAAATATTGGTATCGGTTTTAAGAGATAAGTTTTTCCAATTCCTAGATGGAGTCCCGTATTTAATATCTCCATAGTCTGTGTGAATCTCGCCATAAGTCCACAGCTCGTGGTCGTGCGGTAGCGTTCTCGCTTCCCACGCCCGGGTTCCCGGGTTCGATTCCCGGCGGGGTCGGGGATTTTCTCTGCCTTGTGATGACTGGGTGTTGTGTGATGTCCTTAGGTTAGTTAGGTTTAAATAGTTCTAGGTGACTGATGACCATAGATGTTAAGTCCCATAGTGCTCAGAGCCATTTGAACCATTTTTTGAATCTCGCCATAGCACGCCGCTGTGCGGTGGCTCGGGGCTGTTGTTGCTGAGACGATCCGATGCTGTCAGATACAACCAGCCGCCTCTCCACAGGTTGAAGGCTGATAAAGTACCACCGAGAACTTCACAGCCCATGCAGGTATTTGCAACGGACAGCACTCAATACGCGTTAACTGCTAGAAACTGGCGGAAACATCCTGGGTATTTGATAAATGAGTGAAACAAAGAGAGAGAGAGAGAGAGAGAGAGAGAGAGAGAGAGAGAGAGAGAGAGTGGGGGGGGGGGGGGGGGAAGAAAGAGAGGGAGGGAGAGAGGAAGAGAAGAAGAGAAAGAAAGAGGAAGAGAGGAACCGAAGAAGAAGACCAAGAAGAAAGAAAGAGAGAGAGAGAGAGAGAGAGAGAGAGAGAGAGAGTAGTCGCTCTCTGTCTAGCTTCTGAGACAGCCAGCGGTCAAGACAACTCCCACCTCTGGCCACGATAAGACCAAGAGACCGTATCCTGTTGATGGGTGAAGCTGCAGGGGACACAGAATGCAGCCAGTCTTAAAAAAAGCGATCTAAGAATATTTGTATTATACGAGAATTAATAGGTTCAAATGTTTGTGAATTCCTATGGGACCAAACTGCTGAGGCCATCGGTCCCTAGACTTACACTCTACTTAAACTAACGTATGCTAAGAACAATACACACACCCCTGCCCAAGGGAGGACTCGAACCTCCGGCGGGAGGGACCGTGCAATCCGTGACATGGTGCCTCTCACCCTGCGCGGCACTTGAGAATATTTCCAATAATAAGTCGTAATTAAAATCATGATATCACAAGGTGGCAACCGTCTATCAGTGTATCAGTACCTCATTATTTTCCTAAAAAGTCATTCCACAATTATGAAACTGGTGGGTAGCTACAAATTGCACATGACATCGAAGAATGACTATAGATTCTCCGCCAACGCTGAAGACGAATGTACAGCCCAATAAAAAAAAAAGGATGCACCACGAAGAAATTTCGAAGGTCACTCCGAAAGAAATGCACACTATTTTTGTAAAAATATAGTTTTCATTCTGCATGTGTTAAAGTTTTACAGTGTGTAGATGCATCCTTCGCACTTGTTTTCAAACTTAGTTCAACCTGTTCCCGTGAGTGGCGCCGTCACAGCATGTCTTCAAGATGGCTGCTACACTTGCCGTTCGTCAGAAGCAACGTGCTGTAATAGAATTCCTGTGCTGTGGAAACGAGACAGTGGCAAACATCCGCAAGAGATTGAAAAAGGTGTATGGAGATGCTGCTGTCGATCGCAGTACAGTTAGTCGGTGGGCAAGCAGGTTACATGATGAAAGCGGGCACGGCAATATTGAGGATTGTCCTCTCAGCAGCAGGCCTCGTACTGCACACACCCCAGACAATGTGCAGAGAGTTAACGAATTGGTGACTGCTGACAGACGCATCACAGTGAACGAATTGTCACGCAACATTGAGATAGGGGAAGGAAGTGTTTGCAGAATACTGAAAGTGTTGGCGTTAAAAAAGGTTTGTGCCGGGTGGGTTCCTAGGATGGTGACAGTGGCTCACAAAGAAACAAGAAAAACGGTATGCAGCGAATTTTTGAAACAGTATGAGAATGGTGAAGATGAATTTCTTGGAATAACTTCACAGGTGATGAAACATGGCTCCATCATTTTTCACCAGAGACGAAGAGGCAATCAATGGAGTGGCATCATAAAAATTCACCCAATAAAAAAAAATTCAAAACCACACCTTCTGCTGGAAAAGTAATGGCTACGGTGTTTTTCGATTCCGAAGGACTCTTGCTTGTGGACATCAGCCAAGTGGAACCACCATAAATTCTGATGCATATGTCACGACACTGAAGAAACTTCAAGCTCGACTGAGTCGTGTTCGGCCACATCGGCAAAAGCAGGATGTTTTGCTGTTGCACGACAATTCACGGCTACATGCCAGTCAAAAAACCATGGAAGCGATCACAAAACTCGGATGGACAACACTGAAACACCCGCCTTACAGTCCCGACCTGGCTCCATGTGACTATCATCTCTTTGGGAAACTGAAAGACTCTCTTCGTGGAACAAGGTTTGAAGATGATGACTCCCTTGTGCGCGCTGCCAAACTGTGGCTCCAACGGGTTGGTCCAGAATTTTACTGTGCGGATATACAGGCGCTGGTTCCAAGATGGCGTAAGGCAGTTGAGAGGGATGGAAATTGTGTGGAGAAATGAAAATATATATTCCTAAAGGATGTATCTACACACTGTAAAACATGTAGAATAAAAGATGGATTAAAAAAAATAGTGTGCATTTCTTTTGGAGTGACCCTCGTATCTGAATGGGACGGAAATCTGTAGGCAAACAAATGATGCGATTCCGGAAAAATTGGATGATTTATTCAAGAGAGAGAGCTTCACCATCCGAGCAAGTAAATAATGCGTTGGTCCATCTCTGGCCCTTATGAAAGCAGTTATGCTGCTTGGTATTGATTGATAGCTGTTGGATGCCCTCCTGAGAGATATCGCGACAAATTCTGTCCAATTGGCGCGTTAGATCGTTAAAAGCCTGAGATGGTTGGAGGGTATTGCCTATAATAATCCAAACGTTCTCAGTTGGGAAGCGAGGTGGCCAAGGTAGTGTTTGCCAAGCACAAAGAGAAGCAGTAGAAACTGTTGCCGTGTACGGGCGGGCATTATCTTGTCATGAAGGGCAACAAAAAGGAGAGAGGAGTATCGTTGACGTACCGCCATGCTGTAAAGGTGCCGCTGATGACAACCAGAGAGATTCTGCTACGAAACGAAATAGCAGCCCAGACTATAACTCCTGGTTGTCGGGCCGAATGGAAGGTTGGTGGTATCCCACTGGTGTCCAGGGCGTCTCCAGACACTTCTTCACTGGTCATCAGGAGTCATTAGAAGAAGGACTCATCATTGAAGTCAGTCTTAATCCAGTCAATGAGATTCTAGGCCGACGACGTGTCTGGAGGCGCCCCAAATAGTGGTGGGATACCAACGTGATTGTATGGATTAACGTTCCTAAAGTGATGACGAACAGTTACTTTCTGACATCGACTGGTCCTTACTAACAGATTTCTCGCCATGCTGGGAACATACTGGTCATTGGCCTATGCAACAAGAATTGCAGCAAATGCTTTATTTAAAATAAATATCATCTTCTCGAAAACGAAAGATGAAAAAAATTTGCAAGTAGCTAGATGCGAACCCCCGACCTTTCACAAGGCTGTCGACTACGCTACGGTTTTGACACGCTAAAGCGCCTGAGTTATATGGTATACATTCTATAACGGCTGTATCTGCAAATCTTATTATTCGGTATTTAGCTATGATAAACTGTACCAAAAAGATGGGCTTTTGATATATCATCAACGTGACACAGAATTGAAACGCCATACTTTCATAGCACCCTTGTTATAATAGTAAAATCATGAATATGGGAAGCTTTTAACTACCGGTATGTAGTTTCATTTTATTATAACAAATCGCACCTAAAACGATGCGTTTTCGAGACATCCTAAATGTTCTGATGGCTTGAAACAGCCTGTATTCATACCACCTACTCTATAATAAAAAACCAAATACGGAGTTAATTGTAAACAATATGGCGTCTTCTAAGCTATGCTAGTGACATAAAATCGATGTCGCGTCTAATTGGCCACATTCCTCTTGTCGCGACGGAAGTCTAACAGCCAGATTCTTCATCCCAGGCTTCACAATGTAGTGGAATGTCGAATTCCATCCCGTGACGTCACTAGCTCCTCGTCCACGTACGTTTTCACGTCCTGTGAGATGGTTCAAATGGCTCTGAACACTATGGCACTTAACTTCTGAGGTTATCAGAACTACTTAAACCTAACTAACTTAAGGACATCACACACTTCCATTCCCGAGGCATGATTCGAACCTGCGACCGTAGCGGTTGCGCGGTTCCAGACTGTAGCGGCCAGAACCGCTCGGCCAACCCGGCTGGCTGTCCTGTGAGAGTACGGCTTTAGTGATAACGGTACGAAAACAGGGAAGCAGTTCATGAGATGAATCTGAAAATACGGACAGAAACCGCGTCTGTGGATTTCAACTTCTAATATGTATTGAAGAAGGCCGGCCGGAGTGGCCGTGCGGTTCTAGGCGCTACAGTCTGGAGCCGAGCGACCGCTACGGTTGCAGGTTCGAATCCTGCCTCGGGCATGGATGTGTGTGGTGTCCTTAGGTTAGTTAGGTTTAATTAGTTCTAAGTTCTAGGCGACTGATGACCTCAGAAGTTAAGTCGCATAGTCCTCAGAGCCAACAGAAAACGACAATAGGTCGGACGAGAGCGACAATGGTGTCTCGGAGCGAGCGGAGAACTGCCGCAGGTAGCAGCCAAGATGAAACGAACGCTCTCGATCATGCAGCAACAGGGCACGTTGCGAGAGACGTCGTAATAATGAAAGTGAAGACAACTGACGCGATGGCAGCCACTCGCATCGTCCTGCAAATGGACGGTGGGGCAGCGGCGCAAAAACAGATAAACGCAGAGGAAAAATGTAATGTATAATCTGCATGGATAGTTTCAAGGAGATGAAATTCACTGCTAGATGGTGGTGGCGGATGCTTCGACTTTGTCTGCTATCGCCCCTATTGCAAATACTGGTAAGACTGGACGGAAGTCTCCAGAGGATAAAATGGTGGAGCCAGTCATAGAGCTATTGTTGTTCCGCAAATCTCGCATTGTTCTGTGTAACGCTCCTACAGATATTTTATGAGACATCGGAACCTCATCCCAAATAATGAACGTGCAGTCTTGGATCAGTTTACCAGTACTGTACTACTTTGCTCTGAAACGTTACAGACGCTGAAGGAGTCGTCAGCATAAAATTTCAGGTGAAGATTGAACGTAGAATGAACAGTTCATAAAGGAACTGTGATACTTGCTCGTGCCCGGCAGCCTCATCCAAAGTCCCGTTCAAGGTCACCCACCTAGCGTGCAACCAAGAGCGGCACGGCCACTAAAACAAAATCTGAATACTTTTTTTGAATAAAAAAAGGCAGGCAGATGAGGAAAAGAGATACGGAAAGGAGAGAATACACTTTATTGTCTATAATAAATCATACAAACACCGATTGCCACTAGATGGCGGAGACATCGTTTTCACAGCGTCAGGGGACTTTTAATTCATCGTGGTTCAGTCAGTTAGCATGAAATATTGGTAAATTATATGCACAAACTTTCCTCGTAAATCAGTGTACCTATTAGTAAAACAGCGTCAAAAGCCCCACATTACTTTCGTAGACTGGACCGAACGTGTAGGCAGCAGCGATCAAGGCACTTCAGCTTATGTATGTAGCGACAGACGAAGAAGAATAAGAAGACAGATAAATGTAGAAGACGTTACTCCTACTGACATTGTGCGATTGCGCTGAAATGGTAATCATTCACCCAGGCATTTAGTAATGACAGTTTGACATTTGTTGCATGCCACCTTTATGGTACAGCATTTTTAATTGCGAGCAATGCATGTGACGTAACACCCGTTGCCGCTCACCTCTGGGCAGCGCTATGCCGTAGCCTTTGGAGTCGAGCAGTCCGCCAACTTTGCGCAGGTCGCAGTTGAGCGCTGTCTGGTACTCGATGCTGGTGGACTCCATGAAGAAGGCGTAGTTGCCCTTTTCTTTCTTCACTCGCTCCACGCCCTCCTGGTTGTCCGCGGTGAACACGTCGGGTCGCGCTTGCTTCATCACTAGCCACATCCGCTGGTACAGGGAATCGTTGGAATTCTGCGAAAAAGGGGTTTCTTCACAATGCTCGAATGGTAAATACTGCCTTACACACAAGATTCTTGCCATATACTGTTACAGAATAAATACCAAAAACAGACACAGATGAAAAGTATGAGGCGCGTTCAATAAGTAATGCAACAATTTTTTGTTCTCGGCCAGTTACGATAGAAAAATGCGGAATTTGTTGTGGCACATCGTGGAATATTCCCGTTTCAGCTCCTAAAGTTTCATGAAGATCCGATAGGTGACAGCGCTATACGTAGCCTTCAAACTGGCATCTGTGCGTATCGAGCAGTGCGCTGCCATAAAGTTTCTTTTAGCGGCAAACCAGAGCATCGCAGACATTCAGAGGCGTTTGCAGGATGTGTACGGAGACCCGATAGTGAACAAAAGCACGATGAGTCTCTGCGCGAGGCGTCTGACATCATTGCAACGAGATTCCACAAACCTGTCCAGTCTCCTGTATGCCGGTCGGCCGCACACAGTTGTGATTCCTGCAATATTTAACGTGCGGGCACTCTCATTCGAAAGTGATCGACGGATCACAATCAAACGCCTCGCTGAACAACTGGAAGTCTCTGTTGGTAGTGGCGACAAACTCTTCCACCAGTTGGGATACTCAAAGGCGTGTGCGTGCTGGGTTCCTCGCTGCCTAGCACAAGACCATAAGAAGCAACGAGTTTGGTCCAATGAGGGATACACTCCATGGAAGCAGTACGTGGTTAATGGAAAGGTTACTGATGCAGCAAGAGATTGGCTCCGACGTCGACCAGCAGAGTGGTACAATGAGGGCGAAAAGGCCCTCCCTACGGTGGCGTAAGGTTGTAGTGTTGAAAAATTGGATTTAGTAGCCAAAAGAACGTGAAATATTATGGTGTGTTGGAATCCTAGATAAAACCAACCTGCTTTCAGAAGAAGCCCTTCGTACATGATAATGGAATCAAAAACATTCCCATAAACACGGGTTCGCTAAACCAGCTGTTTGTGAGATAATTGCGAATTTGTGATTACGAGCACCCACTGACTTCAGTACGGAATATTGTCCTAGTTAGTACAAGTGTATTGGAAGTGACGTATCTGTCTTGGCCTGTATTGGCGAGTTAGCTGTCATGTTACATCAGCACCATCATACGTGTATCGTATTTCCCAACATCACGCAAGGTTCAAAAATGGCTCAAAGCACTATGGGACTTAACATCTGAGGTCATCAGTCCCCTAGACTTAGAACTATTTAAACCTAAGGACATCACACACATCCGTGTCTGAGGCAGGATTAGAACCTGCGACTGTAGAAGCAGTGCGGTTCCGGGCTGAAGCGCCTAGAACCGCTCTGCCACTAAGGCCGGCGTCGCGCAAGGGGAAAGTCATCCAACAATTGTGAAAGTCTTCGCTGCAGAAATGGAAAGTATTCTTGTCCATCAAGTTTTCTAGGATAACGTGTGGCCCAATGAGAAGGTAACTAGCGCAGTGGGTGGGTGCCAGGAGGTGCCGTATTAAAACTCGTCTGAGCTTTTCAAATGATTTATTTGCTTCCACTACAGTGCTTCGTTCACCTCGGTCCACGTCACAGGCCCTGCATTGCTGAGGAAGTACCCCCAGCGTTCTGTGCAACGCAACGCTGTGTTGTGCCGGCCTTGTTCGCCAGCTGTAGAGTTCTCATTGCATCAGGACGGTGGCCACCATCCTCGTTGACTCCGCGCTGCTCCGCCGGGAGCCGCAGGCCGGCCCCGCTGCTGCTTCTTCCTCGGCTGACGTAGCTGGGAACGCGGCGGCAACGATCGAGCCCGTTCCGGCATCCGAACCTGTCGCCCTTGACTTGTAAATCTCCGGCGTGTGTCGGGAGACGGGAAGACTACCCACGGTAGCGACCCGAAGAGTGGCCCGCCCTGGCTGGCTGCGGACCCTGAGTCGGCCTCAGAGGGTCGAACCAACGACTCGTCGTGGACTGGGACGCTGTCACCCCATCTGCTCTGCATGCAGCCTGCCGATGTGACACGCCTCGCCATCCAAGAGAGATGCCACACTTGAATGAATCTCGTTAGGAAACAACACTCATTTATACTCGGCTGTGCACCTCTGTTTTGCTAACGCATCGTTCCGAGTCACGTACACCCCACACCCCGGTTGCGCCAGTGGGCTCCTTCTTCCTGTGACTTGCGACATGCGAACCGCTGCCATTACTCTTTTCAGCGATTTGACGGCCCTGTGGCCTCCATTCCACTTCGCAACCGCTGGTCAGCGTAACTTACTGCAATCCGGCCCGCACCTAGCTGTAAATTGTGCTCAGAATATCGCACAGAACTAACTTTCCCTATCTTAAACAGTGGTGCTGCTACACCGGACATTCAGTGTTGTTATGTGACTCACGAACAGCAATTGGGTTTAAACCAGATTTGAGCGCTGTTAGATGGGCACATAATCGTAATGTTTACATTAGAAATACTGTTGCACCAAATTACACTCCTGGAAATTGAAATAAGAACACCGTGAATTCATTGTCCCAGGAAGGGGAAACTTTATTGACACATTCCTGGGGTCAGATACATCACATGATCACACTGACAGAACCACAGGCACATAGACACAGGCAACAGAGCATGCACAATGTCGGCACTAGTACAGTGTATATCCACCTTTCGCAGCAATGCAGGCTGCTATTCTCCCATGGAGACGATCGTAGAGATGCTGGATGTAGTCCTGTGGAACAGCTTGCCATGCCATTTCCACCTGGCGCCTCAGTTGGACCAGCGTTCGTGCTGGACGTGCAGACCGCGTGAGACGACGCTTCATCCAGTCCCAAACATGCTCAATGGGGGACAGATCCGGAGATCTTGCTGGCCAGTGTAGTTGACTTACACCTTCTAGAGCACGTTGGGTGGCACGGGATACGTGCGGACGTGCATTGTCCTGTTGGAACAGCAAGTTCCCTTGCCGGTCTAGGAATGGTAGAACGATGGGTTCGATGACGGTTTGGATGTACCGTGCACTATTCAGTGTCCCCTCGACGATCACCAGTGGTGTACGGCCAGTGTAGGCGATCGCTCCCCACACCATGATGGCGGGTGTTGGCCCTGTGTGCCTCGGTCGTATGCAGTCCTGATTGTGGCGCTCACCTGCACGGCGCCAAACACGCATACGACCATCATTGGCACCAAGGCAGAAGCGACTCTCATCGCTGAAGACGACACGTCTCCATTCGTCCCTCCATTCACGCCTGTCGCGACACCACTGGAGGCTGGCTGCACGATGTTGGGGCGTGAGCGGAAGACGGCCTAACGGTGTGCGGGACCGTAGCCCAGCTTCATGGAGACGGTTGCGAATGGTCCTCGCCGATACCCCAGGAGCAACAGTGTCCCTAATTTGCTGGGAAGTGGCGGTGCGGTCCCCTACGGCACTGCGTAGGATCCTACAGTCTTGGCGTGCATCCGTGCGTCGCTGCGGTCCGGTCCCAGGTCGACGGGCACGTGCACCTTCCGCCGACCACTGGCGACAACATCGATGTACTGTGGAGACCTCACGCCCCACGTGTTGAGCAATTCGGCGGTACGTCCACCCGGCCTCCCGCATGCCCACTATACGCCCTCGCTCAAAGTCAGTCAACTGCACATACGGTTCACGTCCACGCTGTCGCGGCATGCTACCAGTGTTAAAGACTGCGATGGAGCTCTGTATGCCACGGCAAACTGGCTGACACTGACGGCGGCGGTGCACAAATGCTGCGCAGCTAGCGCCATTCGACGGCCAACATCGCGGTTCCTGGTGTGTCCGCTGTGCCGTGCGTGTGATCGTTGCTTGTACAGCCCTCTCGCAGTGTCCGGAGCAAGTATGGTGGGTCTGACACACCGGTGTCAATGTGTTCTTTTTTCCATTTCCAGGAATGTATATACTGAAGCCCGTGGCGGCTCGTAATCACACATTTGCAATTGTCTTGTAAATGGCTCGTTTACGAGCCAGTATTTACTGCAACTTATTTACCTTTGCTATAATACACTGAAAGCCGTGTCTCCTCTCGCTATTAATTATTATACATCCAACGTACAGTGATAAGCGCGCGACTTATCAGAACTGAACAGTTCTTCTTGGGGAAGAGAAGCCGCACTGCTGCTATCTTTCTACCAGGGCCAGGCAGGGCAGGAAAAAGGAAGGCGCCGGGTTAACTGATTCTTTCTCTCTGATTAAAAGTGATAGAAACTCTGTTCTTCTGCATGAGAACGGCTTACTCTGCAGACACAAGAGAGAACCGACAAATGAGCAATATTCTCTATCCTATACCTACATCAATAATGAGCAGGCCAACTGACGGCGAGTGGCGGAGGGTACTTCTGGTACCACTAACTGATCCCCCCTTCCTTATTCCATTCGCGAATGGCACGTGAGAAGAATGATAGTCGGTTAGCCTCTATATTTCCTCTAATTTCGTGAATTTTCTCGTTGTGGTCATTTCACGAGGCGTATGTAAAAGTAATATGATGTCCGAATCTTCCCCGAAAGTACTCTCTTGAAATTTTGATAGTGAACCTGTCCGCGGTGCACAACGCCTCTCTTCCAGTGTCTACAACTGGAGTTTTTTGAGCAAGTCTGTAGAGCTCTGGCGCCGATTAAACAATCCCATGACGATACGATACGACGATACGATACGATACTTCGTTGGACCTTCTTTATCTTTTTATCAGTCTCCTACCTCGTAACGGTCCCAGATTAGCGAACAGTACTCAAGAATCGGTCGAGTAAGCACCCTGCAGGCCACTTCTATCGTGCATGAATGACATTTGCTGAAGATCCTTCCTGTGAATCTCGGTCTGACATCAACTTTTCCTGCTATTTGTTTTCTGTAGTCGTCGCTCTGGATAGGATCCTCTGCAAGCCTCTTCGTTCCTGAATAACTGTTGCAATCTACATCAACTTCAACTTGCTTATTGTAGGCAAACCTCAGTCCCCCTCTGCAGTTTTAACCTCCACACTGTCCTCTATTACTGAATTAATTATCCATTGATGCATTAGGATGTGTCTTATTGACGTGTCCCATCTTAGTCAAGTTGTGGTACAGTTTCCCCTAAGGCGATCCAGTACCTACTCGTTAGTTATTTGATCTATCCATCGAATCTTAAGCATTCTTCTACAGCACCACATTTCAAAAGCTTATGTACTTTCAGATAAATACTTTCAGGAAAAACTTACTAACATTTATGTTTGCATTAGATGTTAAATATCTACCTTTATCGGAAACGCTGTTCTTGTTTTTGCAAGTCTGCATGTTGTATCTTCTTTGCTTCTACCATTATCTGCTATTTTTCTCTGCAAGTTGCAATACTACTTCCAATATTTCATCTCCTAATCCCACTTCGTCGGCATCACCAGAGGTATTTCGACTACTTTCCACTACCCTTGCCTCACTTTTGTTGAGGTACATCGTATAACTTCTATTCAGCACACTATCCATTTCGTTTAACTGATCTTCCAGATCCGTTGCTTCTCTTCTCCCTTAAATTTTTTACTTCCCTTTCGAAATTTCCCTTTGGTTTACTTTAATGCTTCCTGGGTGCACACATAACCAGCTCCAGATCTACGATATTTCCGAACCAGAGCAAAAAAACTAGATAATGGCGCTCCCCGCTCCACCACGCCCCTCCCCCCCCCAACGTTTGAGATAAGACGTCAAAGATTTTTAAAAAAAATTGATTTTTTAAAAATATGTTCACTTTGTAGCACACGTCTTTCTGAAGAGTTTGACATATAAAAATATATGTTCTAGAAAATGTAAGACATGTTATTTGGTCTTAAGTGTGACAAAGTGCAGTTCCACATCTCTTCACACAGCATTCTTCTATCGCTCGTCACTGTATTTCGCTCTTTGAAATTCAACCGTCTATATTTTTTAATGGAAGCCATCAAACCTCTATTCAGGACAGCGGAAATTAAAATGTCGTGTGATGCCTCTCCTGCTCCCACTCGGCAGGTTAGACATTCTATCACCCTTAAAAAAATTTCACAAAAATACGGGGTGGGATTATTTGTAATCCGGATAATAAGAACTCTTCAGAAAATTTTCTCTATTGTGTAACATAAAATACAGCAAACATAAAACCAGTAAAGAAAAGAAACAAACACGACAGTACACGTTTCTTCAATCTTAAGGTCCCAGCATTTTATAACTCTCTAATCTTGCTACAGCGTTACACGGCATGCTTTCCTTTTTGCGAAAGAATCTATTACCTCATCAAAGACTGTCAAACGTTTCACCAGTTGCGACATAGTAGCGAATATGAACAGTGATCCAATACTGTCAAATGTTTTTTTACTCCAGGCTTTGATCACAAAATAAAGTTATTTCGTGATCAACGTTGTCAAACGTTTTTCTACATGAAAAATCAAAATGTCGCTGTCTGATACTGAATAAGGTGTTAATATGGATATTATCTAATACTGGTGTGGTTCCGCGATTTGATTTCGTTTATTTTGTCACTGTCTGCTAGATAAAACGAAATAGGTGTTTCTTTAATATTGCAGCAATTGTAACGCACGACAAATAAGTGAGACTGTTTTGGCACAAAGGCTCATTTTTATCTACCTCATTTACATAAATAACAAGACGGAATATGATTCACGACGTACCGATATCAAATGTCTGTTAGGCCTACTACAATCAAAAAGTTTTATGTTAGGAAATAGTTTCACATTTCATTCATATGCTCCAGTTTGTCAAGAGATCGAAAAGCAGTTGTACGTAATTTTTATATAAATTTGGAATCGTCATAATCTTCCACATAATTTGTGTGACGACTCCGTTTCTTCTCCTTCTTCGTTCTAACAAACGATCATATCGTCACTAATTTGTAAATATGCCTGCCATTGTCAAAACGTAATATCGAGTTAACTTCACTAAAACCTGCCAGAATCACCGGTTGAGTTATCCTGCGTTTATTCTCCGGTTAGGCGTTATTACGTGCTCGTACAACGCGTTTTCCGCGCTATTCCGAGAATAAAACTTGGCGGCTTCTAATCGGGAATGTATAAGTGGTCCTAATTAGTGTAGCGAGCTGCCAAAAATTTTCTGTCAATTTCATTTTCTTGGATACACCGAGAATATAATATATAATCTTTCTTACCTGTTATTCCTGTTAGTCGTTGATTTCCACTATGATAGTCAGAATCTAATACACACATCAAAAGAAAGTTTTGCATCACCTCAGTTCCGAGAGTTCCGGAACCTGTACAGAAAACTGGAACAGATCAACATAAACATCATTTCCGCCCTTTTTATTGCTCACTGAAAACCACAAATAGCATGTTGTACCACCATAAAGCGAGTCTTTCAGAGGTGGTGGTCCAGATTGCTGTACATACCGGTACTTCTAATATCTCTTGCATTGATGCATGCATGTATTCGTCGTGGCTTACTATCCACAAATTAATTAAGACACTGTTGGTCCAGATTGTCCCACTCCTCAATGGCGATATGGTTTAGATCCCTCAGAGTGGTTGGTGGGTCACGTCGTCCATAAACAGCCCTTTTCAATCTATTGCAGGCATATTCGATAGGGTTCATGTCTGGAGAACATGCTGGCCACTCTAGTCGAGCGATGTCGTTATCCTGAAGGAAGTCATTCACAAGATGTGCACGATGGGGGCGCGATTTGTCGTCCATGAAGACGAATGCCTCGCCAATATGCTGCCAATATGGTTGCACTATCGGTCGGAGGAAGACATTCATCTATCGTACAGCCGTTACGGCGCCTTCCATGACCACCAGCGGCCTCACATGCCACCCAAAACATCAGGGAACCTGCACCTTGCTGCACTCGCTGGACAGTGTGCCTAAGGCATTCAGCCTGACCGGGTTGCCCCCAAACACGTCTCCGATGATTGTCTGGTTGAAGGCATGTGCGACGCTCATCGGTGAAGAGAATATGATGCCAATTCTGAGCGGTCCATTCGGCATGCTGTTGGGCCCGTCTGTACCGCGCTGCATGGTGTCGTTGTTGCCAAGCTAGACCTCGCCATGGACGTCGGGAGTGAAGTTGCGCATCATGCAGCCTATTGCGCACAGTTTGAGTCGTAACACGACATCCTGTGGCTGCACGAAAAGCATTATTCAACATGGTGGCGTTGCTGTCAGGGTTCCTCCGAGCCGTAATCCTTAGGTAGCGGTTATCCACTGTAGTAGTAGCCTTTGGGCGGCCTGAGCGAGGCATGTCATCGACAGTTTCTGTCTCTCTGTATCTCCTCCATGTCCGAACAACATCGCTTTGGTTCACTCCGAGACGCCTGGACACTTCCCTCGTTGAGAGTCCTTCCTGGCACAAAGTAACAATGCCTACGCGATCTAACGGCGGTATTGACCGTCTAGGCATGGTTGAACTACAGACGACACGAGCCGTGTACCTCCTTTCTGGTGGAATGACTGGAACTGCTCGGCTTTCGGACCCACTCCGTCTAATAGGCACTGCTCATGCATGGTGGTTTACGTCTTTGCGTGGGTTGAGTGACACCTCTGAACAATCAAAGGGACTGTGTCTGTGATACAATATCCACAATCAATGTCTTTCTTCTGGTGTTGTGGGAGCTGGGGTGATGCGAAACTTTTTTTGTTGTATGTTTTTCAAGTAGCACAAGGAGAAGAATATTGCAGAAATTCAACAGTTTTCGTTGCAATAAACTCATTTTACATTGTGGTCCACGTTCACATTTTCGCGGAATTTCTCTAACTGTAGTTTCCACTTCAACTGTTATATTGCTAGAGAAGGCCGAAATGCACGCTATAAGCTCACGCAGGATGGCGTGAGGTCTGAAACAGGATGCGTAATGAATGCTATAAAGAAAAGTATGTAGCTTCCGGAATACTTAACTTTAATTCATCATTTGTATACATCGTTATTGATGAGACATGCTTCATACGATAACTAACTATCAATTGCTATGGCGCCTTGCTAGGTCGTAGCCACTGACTTAGCTGAAGGCTATTCTAACTATCTTCTCTGCAAATAAGCGAGGCTTCGTCAGTGTTGCATCGCTAGCTAAGTCGTCCGTACAATTGGGGCGAGTGCTAGTAAGTCTCTCGAGACCTGCCGTGTGGTGGCGCTCGGTCTGCGATCACTGACAGTGGCGACACGCGGGTCCGACATGTACTAATGGACCGCGGCCGATTTAAAGCTACCACCTAGCAGGTGTGGTGTCTGGCGGTGACACCACATCAACAATGGAAAAGAATATTTCGACATTGCAGACTGACATCTGACTCAGAGGCCTTACACTTGTATTGTATTGTATGGAACTGGGGACCTAGAAACGACGATGAGGTTTCTTCCACGCCATAGCCCGCAGTGGTTCACAGCCCCACAACATCCTACAGCAGTCCACCCCACCCCACCGCTGCCCCACACCGAATCCAGGGTTATTGTGCGGTTCGGCCCCCAGTGGAGCCCCCCCCCCCCCCCCTCCCCCGGGACCGTCTCACACTAGACGACGAGTGTAACTCCAATGTGTGCGTGGTTGACTAATAATTAACTATGGTGTAAGCGTACGTGGAGAAAGTATTTGCGCAGCAATCGCCGACATAGTGTAACTGAGGCAGAATAAGGGGAACCAGCCCGCATTCGCCGAGGCATATGGAAAACCGACTTAAAAGCCATCTACAGACTGGACCTCGACACTAATCTGCTGCCCTGGGCTGGCACGCCTTCCTTCCCGAAAGCACTGCGTTAGACCGCACGGCTAGCAGGGCTGGCGGCTTGGCTTTACATTTAGTCGCCAACCACAAATTCTAACTCTGTGAAACTCCAGTTTCAGTAAACTGACGTGGCGAAGACTGTTTACCATTGCTCTTTCTCACTGGAAAATACGCCATTGACTTACTGGGCTCTATAACTATACTGCAACAGTTATTTAGTGTGTTAGCAATGCATACGAATTGCAGAATTATAAGTGTATTCCTAAGCTAAACTGGCGCTGCATAATTTCAGGCCCCAGGTACTGTAACGTCATACCGATACCAACAGTGTAAGCGTACTGCCAACTTCGTTGTTCATTTGATTTGATTTTGTAATCATTGAAATAATTCACATTACCTCCCAACATGAGTGGTTTAATTTTGTTCCTCCATTCCTTCTGGGAAATAAGTTTTTTGCCAAGCAAGCTTTTTTCCTTCTCGAAATGCGGCAAAATGCAGCCAGTAATTGCTTCACTAACAGCGATTTAGTGCTGTTCAGATTTCTTTTAACCTGGCGATGGCGCTGCATTATTTCAGGCCCCAGGTACTGTAACGTCATACCGATATCAACAGTGCAAGCGCACTGCCAACTTCGTTGTTCATTTCATTTGATTTTGTAATCATTGAAATAATTCACATGACCTCCCAACATGAGAGGTTTAATTTTGTTCCTCCATTCCTTCTGGGAAATAAGTTTTTTTCCAAGCAAGCTTTTTTCCTTCTCGAAACGGGGCAAAATGCAGCCAGTAATTGCTTCACTAACAGCTATTTAGTGCTGTTCAGATTTCTTTTAACCTAGGCGTAGGTGAAGGAATTTAGTTTAATCTTAAAACATCTTAAGCAGCAACGTTCACAATTTCACAGAATAAATAAAGCTTATTACCTAGGTAGTCTACACAGTCTGGGCCAAGTCGGCCTCTTTATCTCATAGCACTGGATTATAGTTTGACTACAACGTATCACACGTTGTGTTCCTGTAGATGTGGAAATAATTAGTTGAAACAGAGTTTAACGTGTGAGAGTATGGTACTGTTAAAAATAAAAAACAATTATCAACAGAAGGTTGCATTCATCCTCAAACTGATGTGTATTTAGAATGGAGAAATCAGGGGAGACCGATTGTCCTCGCCTTACTCCAGTCAGCATTGGAGCCATATATACAAATTTTTACAGTACGGTGAATAACTTGAACGTTACAATTGACGTTGTCCTTCTGAACTAACAATTATTTGTTTACAACGAACTGAAATTTGTAAAAGCCGATAAAAAGAGGTTACAAACTCAATGCTTTACCAACTTCACAATCCTCCCACTTGTATGAAGCGCTGTTACAGACTTCTGTGGAGTGTGTAAGGTAAAACAGTTGAAAAAAAAAAAGAGAGCTGGAGCAACGTGAGCTGCATCAGAAAGTGAATCTAAATTTTATCTTTAGTCTCTGAAAACGATGTCATTATTATTACTAGGTATGATGTTTAGAGACAAAATACATTTCGCGATACTCTAAGCAATATTCACAAGGAACTAATTTATTAAGTATTTTTTCAAACATGTAATCGGGAAAGAATTTGACTAGTGAGGCGAAGGAAGTACTCTAAACTTTGCTTCGCAGTTCGTTTCCTCCTGGCTTCTCAGCAGGTTCTTACTTGAGAAATGTCACAGCTCAAAGAATTTGATAAACGTCACATTCTTGCCCTTTGTGAAGATGGATACTGTATCAGCCCATCTCCCGTGCCCTTGGATACAAAAGATCTGCCGGCCTCAGTGGACGAGCGGTTCTAGGCGCTTCAGTCTGGAACCGCGCGACTGCTACGGTCGCAAGTTCGAACTCAGCCTCGGACATGGATGTGTGTGATGTCGTTAGGTTAGTTAGGTTTAAGTAGTTCTACGTTCTAGGGGATTGATGACCTCAGATGTTAAGTCCCATAGTGCTCAGAGCCATTTGAACAAAAGATCTGCGACACATCTCTAGGTGAAGAAGATGGTAGAAGAGGGCCACGTCAACCGTCATCGTTGCCCTGGGCGTCCACGGACAGACACGGGGGGCCAAGACAATAATATAGCCCACTTCTGTGATGAAGACCCTTTCACGACTTGAACAGAAAATAGGAACATCCTCCAGATAAGTGTGAGCAGGTCGACCATTCGTCACTGTCTCAACGAGAAAGAAGGTATGGATGAAAATTAATGGTTAAGGAAATGTTCAAGAAGCAACATGAGACTGCCAGATTAAACTTCACACTGGCGTACTGAAGGAGGAGGAGGAGGAGATTAGTGTTTAACGTCCCGTCGACAACGAGGTCATTAGAGACGGAGCGCAAGCTCGGGCGAGGGAAGGATGGGGAAGAAAGTTGGCCGTGCCCTTTCAAATGAACCATCCCGGCATTTGCCTGAAGCGATTTAGGGAAATCACGGAAAACCTAAATCAGGATGGTCGGAGACGGGACGGAACCGTCGTCCTCCCGAATGCGAGTCCAGTGTGCTAACCACTGCGCCACCCCGCTCGGTCGTACTGAAGGAAAAAAATCTTTCGTACAGGGAGCAAGTTATATTTACGGTGGAGAAGGTGTTGTCTACTGTATCAGATATTTCAGTCCACGTATATCGACCAAGTGGAGCGAGATTCGACAGCAAATATGTCCATCAGAGGCAAAGGTGTGGCCGGAATGCTTTCGCAGTTTGGGGATGGATATCAACAAGTGTTTGCGACGTTCTGTGGCAACTAGACAGTCCGTTTCGTAGTCAATACTACTGGGAAGTACTGGAGAACGTAATGCTTTCTTCTGTTCGTCTAAGATTTTCAGGAGGCAGAATACAATGTTCCAACATGACTATTCTTCTGCCCACACAGCGAACTGTGTAAAACACTGGTTTCAAAAAAATGGCTCTGAGCACTATGGGACTCAACTGCTGTGGTCATTAGTCCCCTAGAACTTAGAACTACGTAAACCTAACTAACCTAAGGACATCACACACACCCATGCCCGAGGCAGGATTCGAACCTGCGACCGTAGCAGCAGCGCGGCTCCGGACTGGAGCGCCTATAACCGCACGGCCACCACGGCCGGCACTGGTTTCAATTGAACGGAGATGCTGAGCTGTTGAACTGGCCTCCTAAAAGTGATGACCGCAGTCCCATATTAGCACATATGAGCAGTGATTGAGAAAACTGTTAGGTGTAGAAGACCAACACCGACAACCAAGACAGCACTATCTGAAGCAGTTCATAATGCATGGGGAGAGTTGTCATGGAGTAACAGATTCATCCGGAAACTTGTTGCCTCTATTCCCCGGCGGCTAATTGCAGTGGTAGAGGAAGACGGAAACAGGACACCTTACTGAATCCCTCGAAGGAGGGGAAATTTTTTGTCTTATCTCTCTCTCTCTCTTTAAGGAGAAAACGAGAAGCAAAGCTATTTCACTCTTTTCAGTCGTTAAACAGACTCTTGACTTTAAATTATTTTACGACCATGGATCGAAAAGACAAACAAACATGTAATTTTTTTGTCACATGCCAATGAAGTGCCGATGAAGGCACCAAAGAGAAAGTATTTAGTGTTTTTTACATCGAGAAAAAGAATCAAATTAATTTGTTTTCTCTTTGTTCACATGAAGTCAGGACGTCAATACTGGCAGAGGCCAAGCAGTAATCACAATACTCAAAGAGGAATACAGGTGCAAGAACGGCGGTGTAGACGAAATGGAGCGTTTGAGTACACTACATCATCAGCTATATACTAATGAATTTTTTTTAGAGTTATGAATACCTCATAATTCTCATTGTCCTACTAAAGTAGTAACTCTTGCCACGGATTAAAATTCACAGATATGACAGGACTCGAATCCTCTCTACCTGAAGCTTAGAAACTGACTATCTTAACGACTACGCCACTCTATCAATCCGGTATGCTATACTTACAAAAGGGCATGATACGGCCTGTGATGCCACACCTTTTCTATGAAAAAGAAGTGATACACCGAGTGAAAGTGGCGCAATGCGACTTCGATGGAAACGTAGACAGTGCAAGTCCACCAGACTTTGAGTACCATTAACGGTGTTATGAAGAATATCAACTAATTGAAAGTGATGCAGTAGATATTCTGCTAAGTTTTATCAGATCTGCTTGTTTTGGAGACGCCACGTGTGGTAGAATGTGAGAATTTAATAGCTTACGCAAGTGTCATTAAATTTCGACACAGTAATGGAAAAGTTACTTATGCGGCAATTGCTGTAGAAGAAAATGGCTTGCGAATCTTTGAAGCATACATTCTGTCACTATGATTGAAATGTATCAGGAAATGGTTCAAATGGCTCTGAGCACTATGGGACTTAACTTCTAAGATCATCGGTCCCCTAGAACTTAGAACTACTTAAACCTAACTAACCTAAGGACATCACACACATTCATGCCCGTGGCAAGATTCGAACCTGCGACCGTAGCGGTCGCGCGGTTCCAGACTGTAGCGCCTAGAACCGCTCGGCCACCCCGGCCGGCATCAGGAAATACATTTGAGTTGTACACTTACCATATCTATCTTATGACGAATGTAATAAAAGAAAACGGTTTGTTTCAGTCACAGTTTTGAAATGATATTTGCAATAAAAATTCATATCTTCTGATGCAATTACCGAAAGTAAGATATGGAAAAGCTTGCCATTCTGCTATTCAATACGTTTTTCATCTCGAGATTTACCTCAGAATGTTCATTGCTTCCGTAAAGTAGGTAACAGTTAATGATTCCCTAAAGACAAGCAACACACAGTTTACAGTAATTAATGGTGCCTTTGAGCTTTTTCTGAGCCATTCTTGTGAAGTAACCCAGTATTTCGAAAACAGACACTTCAGCTCACTGCTAAAATGTATTGAATGGAGGTTGTGAGATGGCTTATGATGCAGGGCTCATCATTTAGTAACGGAATTTCGTTCTGGCCATTTGCAGATCGAACAAAGAAAACGAGAGAAAGACTTCCGAACCGTGGAGTTTTCCCATTGAGATCGGAGCCGATTTACATATCAACCAGCGCTTAGGAAATCAAGCGTGTTACCACTATGCCAACATGATACTGCTGTGGTACTGCTTTTATCACTACGTCCATATTTTCTAATGTAGATTGCTCGGAACGTGACAGTAAAGAGAAATTGTAGCTTAGGTGCCAAATGTCAAATCTGGATTCAAACGATGAGTTTTACTTGCTCAGTGTCACATCTTAATTGAAAGCCATTCAGAATATTTCATTGAGATTACATGGAAGTTCAGTATTAGATCCTGCACTTTCTGTCGGCACAGTGACGAAGTCAGAGTTGTTCACTTAAGGTGGGCAATATTCCCGACCACACCTAATAATTCTAAGTCTGGGCACATGCACGATCTGGCAACACTGTAGAATGCAGAAGTGTATGTAGGAAAGTCTGTCAGTCTTTTCGAGCTGTTGCGAAAAACTATCTGCCTGGAGTCGAGTGCTAAGGTTTTTGCTCTGTAAACATAATGTCGCATGTTTGAATCCGCTCCTTTCCCCAGTTTCATAAATCGCATATCAGATACCTGATTCAGTTATCGTCCTGGCAGAACCTCAAACATAATTAGTAAAAACTTCCAGAGACATTTCCGCCAAACAGCTCATGGTTGTGTGAAGATCAGAACACTTCATGCTCGAGGGTTTTCTCGCCCCACAGCAGCTACCGGCTGTGGGCCATACACCTCCCACTGCCAACGTCAGGCGACTCCAAGCAGGTGAATGTCGCACAGCGCTATAAGTGTATTTATCAACGGTCATTTTCTTATTTGAAATTCTCGTATTTATGTCGCATTTACGACTTGGATTTCGCAGGCCTGAAACTTATGAACGTAGTTCAAGTGTGATGAAATACAGTCACAAGCGGAAAAATGTCTAACATTTGTGACACGTTGTTCGATTTGGGTTTAGTAAAGGGGTGAGGGCAGCAGAGGCAGTTCTGAACATTTGTATTGAGTGTGGGGAGAGTGCTTTTGGGAAAAGCAGAAGATTTTTTGCTTCAAGAAAGGTCGTACTGGAACAAATGATTTTACACATACAGGGAGCCTCTATAACAGATACATGTGATGAAGTGCGACCATTTAAGAGTCGTGTGTCATTTGCATTGAATAGCCAAAATTCAGGAGTAGGAAGCAGTAGCACAGCATGCTCTAATTTAAAACAACAAACTATTAATGCAGTTTTGCTTGATCGTCATTGGCCGCGCGGGGTAGCCGCGCGGTCTGGGGCACTTTGTCACGGTCCGTACGGCTCACCCCGTCGGAGGTTCGAGTCCTCCCTCGGAGATGGATGTGTGTGTTGTCCATAGTGTAAGTTAGTTTAAGTTAGATTAAGTAGTGAGTAGGCTTAGGGGCCGATGACCTCAGCAGTTTGGTCCCATAAGACTTTACCACAAATTTCCAATTGATCGTCATTAGTTGGCTTAATGAGAATTCCAATGCAGTATTCCTACTGGTGACTAGTTATGATGTCTTTATATTAACTTCTTAAGAAGAATTAATGGCTGAGCCCCGACATATACTCGAGCAAAGGACAGTGTGAACAGAATATTTTCCCTCTGGTGGCTCAAAAAGTGCGTTGTGAATTACGAAAATCTCCTCATGGTAGAATATACTTAGATGGTATTTTTTGCCAACAGCTAAGATACATATCGGTTGCAGCGTAAGAAAAATGACCTACAAAACTTCATCAAGTATTGATACTACATGATAACACACTCTGCCAATTTCACTAACAAAACTACCCAGGAATTTGAAAAGTCATTCCTCACGCACTTATTCTTCTGATCTTACCCCCTCAAATTTTTACCTTTCAAGCTCCTTATCGAAAAACAGTCAAGACAATTCCTCTATGGTCGAAAATACCCATCAAACCCGGTTTGACAACACCTTTAACTCAGACACAGAAGTTTTCCAAAGCTGTGGAATCAGTACTCTACATGTGCGTTGTCGCACTTTTTTTTTATGTAATGTGAGAGAATATACTGTTGATGATTAATTTCTCTCTGATGTGTACTATTGTGCTCAATAAAATAATGGACAACGCTATTAAAATATGCACTGTTCTGATTCAAATGAAATATAAATTACGACAATATCCTTACAATTAATGTTCTGTTTTAATAAAACATAAAGTATCTGTAACTAGACGAGTGTATATCAGCACAAATTAGATATTACTCATTCTGGACTTCCAAGTGGTCTGTGTTTACTTGTTATCCTGTGTTGCAATGAAATAATATGGAAATGTTGCATTTTTGAAATAAAATAAATAAAATTTCCTTATTGATTTTCTATCTGACTGCTTGTAGATCTGTGACGCAACACCTATAAATGTACCCTTCAATGAGACTGGAACCGCGGAACAAAGCAGCCCCTGTTTTACAATTGACCATGCTACCCCACAAGCAGCGGAATAATGCAGCGCTCGCTCTGTATTATTGCTTCAGTGCTGGCTTGGACAGATAAGCTCGCAATGTAAGACCAGATTAAGTGCAATTCCATGTCGAATCGCTTTCCTGGACTCAAAAACATAAATTAATAACTTTATGTGAAAATTACTCTGATTACTTAATGGAAATGATACGAATATAACAAGTGAATTCTGTAGGCTAATTCTGTATCGTCCAGGAAGTAACTCGGCGGTCACAGGAGTTGCCAAACATATCCTACATTGTTGCCAATCCTCATTTATACTTCTAGCAGGAAGAACACCAGCCTTGAGAGGTTTAGGAAGTGACTGTAGTTTGTGTCTCAAAGACGTGGCGGTCGAGTGCCGAAATATCCAAAGCGTATGTCAATGAGTTTTATTTGCATTTCTGTAACTGGGTTTAAGGGTTAGTATTGTCACTAGTAATACTCAGATTCGCTGACCGCAAGCAACACAAATCATTAACTGTCAAAATTATTTGTGTTTTCCTGTCTTAAGTGTACTGAAACTAAAAAGCTCATCACCAGTCATGTTTCACATTTTTAGACTATCTCCAGTAGTTACACTGTAAATATTAGAAGTAGGAAATGCATCTTTTTCATAATAATAGGCTTGGAAACATTTTTCTTGAGCTCTATGTCAATGGCATTTTCCATGTAAGACAAGCATACAAATGAAGAAAGCATTAATTTCAAAATGTAACATCGATAGGGAGACTTCGTAAGCTGCGAATAATATGAAGTTCCAAATCAAGAAAGGCTTCTATGTAGGAAACCATAAGAAATGGCAGAAAATTCAGATTCAGAATTCCGTTGAAAATAAAACTAGCGAATATACGTAGCGCAAATTCGATTCCACCTTTTGCTAATGCGAAAGGAAAAGCTGTTGTTATCAGGAAGTACAACAAGGAACACAAAAGCATGATAGTATAATGTCTAAAATAAATCATCGTTGAGCAAAACTGTCATACAGTCCATAAATACTAAAAGATAGATACCTATCGTTAAAATGTATCGGCTGCTGATGCTTTGTCAATAAACGCGAAAAGTGCCAATGTTAAAGAGCTTTTCTTCGCGCAGTATGCTTAATACAGAGAGAAACCGAATTAGCAACAGGTTCCTCATACCGCTGAGCATCTGTGCGTCGCTTGCGTAGAGTGTTATTAATTTAGCCCCTAACATTTTCATATTAACGACACCTGTATGTTATCACAATAGTCATAAGAATCATAGAGTTCTATTGCGCGGCACGGATGGGCAGACGGTTCTACAATTTGCATTGATTCTCCATATGCTGCTGAATCATAACACCAGACTATCACTACATAATACGATAGGCTATACCTAATTTTTACCTGTGAAGTTATTGCTCAACAGAGATTGAATAGCTTCAACACCACTGACTGTCTGTTACAGTTTACTGAAACTGGTGTTTGACAGAGTTAGAAAATCTGGGTTGGCCGCTGAGTGTAAGGCCTCTGAGTTGGATGTCCGTTTTGCAACGCTGAAATATTTTTCTACATGGTTGAAGTGGATACTACAATTAGAGAAATTCCGCGAAAATGTAGACTTAGACCACCATTTAAAATGAGTTTAAGGAAAACAGTTGATTTTTATGCAATATTTTCCTCCTTGTAAACCTGAAATAGGTGACGTCGACCAAGTCATCTGGAGTGAATGAATATGACATTTAACAGAAGACACTAACATCCTCAGTCTTTGAAAGTTGTGTCTGTTGCGCCAGTTTTAGCATTTTGCAAGCGTCGTAGCTAAGCGCAAGTAAATGAAGTTGTGCAACGCAATTTCTGATGTGAAGTAACGGTCTTCAGCAGTTAATTTAGTTTTCATGTAATTTACGAATAATTGGAGTTGTCCGATATTAACGTGAAAAGTATTTCCTAGACACTGAAAGAACTAAACAACTACTTGCTGCGGTCCACTTTCCACAGAACGCCGCAACCGTTTGCTGTGAACCGAATATTTACCAGTTTTTGAGCAACTACTTCAAAAATGACAAAGAAGAATTAAATGTTTCCTTCAGGCACACGTGTTGCAGTAGCAGATTTAAAGTATTAATAGCGATAGCGGCAGTACTTGGTAACGTCAAACTTTGCAATGGTATTTCTCGATCTGACAAATATCTTGAAACAGTGAAAATTTCAAAACTGCTTCGAATAGAGGCTGTAATGGCTAAAAGCTTCTTTACATCTCGCTGACATGAGACGAGCATAATTTCCACGTCAGAAACCTGCTGATAATTGACCAGTTACTAGAGAGGTGAATTTTTTCCACAGTATCTAATTTGTAAGCTAAGTGCATCATACGTTACGACACAGTTACGTCTAGTAATGCCAAGTGGAGAACGTCAGGTTGCTCTATAGTCCAGAATGCGCATGATAAACATCGTATCCCTTCGTTACCAAATGGCACAGGGCAGGTTTAGGATCATAGCAGGCGGAAGTCGCGACAAATATAAACTCTGTCGCCAATGAGGTTCCTTACACTAGAAACTTTATTTTATTTCATGAGTCCATGGTCACTTCAGGACAAAGAGCCCTTACTTTATCAGAACTCCAGGCGTTAAAAAATTTGATGCTGGATTGGGATTCGAATTTGGATCTCCTCTTTGTGACATCTGACCCACACGGTACGATGTAGTTCGATCATTTCGCTGTTTTCCCCAAGATTGCAAACTACTCTAGGTCTCCACGCAAGTCACGTATGTGAGTTGGAATCCTGGTACAGCACAAAAATATACATGGTTTCATTTCAAGCCCTAGCATATGTACATAGAACTACAAGTGATAAATAATTTTCATTTTTAATGTCTCTCCATGTGTTTTTAGCAATAACAATAGCTGTCATGTTGTCTAATCAGACATGTACGCACCTCACTTTTGGTGAGCAAAAAGTTCGTGGATAGAACACAATAGTCGTAGGTGTTAGGGTCGATTCTCGATGAGCTAAAGAAATAGTATCCTAATTCCAAATCCGAATATCCCGCTGCTGGTGAAAATTTCGCTGACAAACATTTCATTTTACTTAGTTGACGATCTGATTACATATTGGGTTCGGGTCCCCCCCCCCCCCCCCCCCCAAGCGTCAGGAACACCCGGCCACGAACAAAATCCAAAATAGCATGCCGAACTCACCCGTGTAGAGACAGGATAAATTCAGACAGAAGAAGAAGACAAGGACACACACATCCTATCGTACCAGCAGCTATCCTACTATAAAATCAGTGACCTATAAAAGTTTATGTCGGTTATATTCGCAAGTAGACTGCGCAACGCTTATTACATGGAGAAGGGTAGCACGCTAACAGGATTAAACATTAAGGTCAAATGATAAAACGATATCTATAATTAATGTTCAGCAATGTGCAAGGTGCGACGACAACCCGTAGCACGACTTTGACATCCTGATTTTAAGGAAATATTCTGCAGAAACCTTTGAAAGAAAGGTGTAACACAGGCAACATGTCAAGAACACGACAGGCTACAGTAATAAAATGCAATCATGATGGGCATCTAAATTCTTAATCCATGGAATGAAAATTACTAGAACCGATTTCAGCAGACGAAAGTTCAGACCAGCTACTACGCTATCGTTAGAGCTCCAGCGTATCAGAGAGGTTAATGTCCTTTACAATATTGTCTTGTCTGCAGATGCCAATAAAATACTTGCGGTTGCAGATAGGCACTTGCGGATGCGATGCGGATAGCATTTTTGTTGTCCGCACAGACTTCTAGCTACGAGATACACTGCAGGCTGGATGGGAAGGCTCCGTATGCCAATGGCACTAATCAAAGCATTACAGAGTCCCAAGTCCACCGAACTGCTGTCCATGAAGGAGAAGAGACTGTGAGATAAGAGAAGGAGTGAGAGAGAAGGGAGTGTGAGAAAGTGTGAGAACGTGAGATAGTATTGGAGAGTGTGAGAAAAGAGAGAGTGTGAGGAAGAGTGAGAACATGACGTAGTTTGAGAGCGCGTGAGGGGTAGAGAGAACTGGAGAGTGAAGGGCGAGAAAATGTGAGAATGAGTGAAAGTCTGAGAGTGAGAGAGAAGGAGAGAATGAAAGAGATGAAGAACGAGATCTCAATGTTACTTATTATCTGTAGTGCAGCGTATTTTATCTGATTGTATTTTCAGTGGGCGTCATTTACCTTGAAAAAGCCTGCGGTTGAACCGCCACCATAGGTGCCGTACTTGATCTTGGTCTGTTTGGCCAGGTCTTCGACGCCCTCGATCGGTGCGTCCAGCTTACTGTTGGTGAGGAACGCCGCCAGGTTGGCCGTGTAAGAGGCGATCATGATGAGAGTGAAGAACCACCACATCCCCGCTATCAACCTCGTCGACACAGCCCTGCAACACCGGATATGGTCATCAGACGCAGAGCTGCTGATAGAAGAGCGAATTGATTCTCTCCCCTTTGTGATAGGCAGATTCCTAGCCTTGATCAAATTTTATTTTCTTCAATTTAGGTAAAATCGACCTGAACAAGTCCTCATGTTTCAAGGCGCACCGTATTTAATTTCGACAAGAAAATGTAATATGTCGAGGTAGAGTATCTGCAATTTTGGTTTTAGAAACGAATGAAAGAAGCTGGTATATTTTTAGGGTTTGCAGTCGAATCCTAACATCAGATTCTGAATGTCCTCGTATTCCACCCAGTTCACCTCACTTAAACAATGCTCGGCTGCAGCGGAATTTTCCGGTTGTTGAAGTCTTTTGTGGCGAATTTACCACAAAATGCTGAATTTTATACACGTCGGGCAACGTTAGTCGCAAATCATCCTTCTGATATCCAAGGAGCGCTTTTATCTTGGATGGTACACAATGAGTTTAGAGCAATTTCTCAAACAAGCACTAAACTAATTAACTATTAATGATCCAGAAATTACTAATTCAACTGGATTTCTCAGTACATCGATTTCTTTGTGATGAGGATAACAGTCAACTTACTTGGGCAGAAGATCACATCCTTGGCCCATAAGTGAACCAGTGGAGAACCAAAAGATGTTGATCATGTTGAATGTGTTCTCCAGCTCCGTGGGGTCTGGATCGCAAGGGTGGCTCTTGTCCCACTCACCAGGAGCCATCCTAAAACACATAATGGCGCTGTCAGAACCATTCAAAAATTTCCAAATTTATCTCTATCATACCTGGCAGTTTTCATCTTTATTCATTAAAACGAGAGAATTTTGAAATCTTGGATTGGGATTGTTTCTTCTTAGTTTAGATCTGTAACTTTTTGTTTAATGGTTTTAAAATTTTTCTGAGTAGTATATAGCAGCAAGATGGACGCGTATGCCGATTCGAAAACATTTTCTACTCGACTAACACCTATGGAGAGACACGCCGGTTGCTTGCTTCCAGGGATAATGATGTCACACGCCATGCCACTTATCTATTAAGCTGACCCGGCGAACTCTGTTCCGCCTTAAAGCCAATAAATAATCAGATTTTGGATGTTAATTTCAATTTTTTATTAGGAAATACAAATAAAAAAATTAAGTATTTTAATGATTCTTTATTCTTTATGTTTTTTGGTGCATAGCTTCCACTCTTCAATTAAGTACCTTGTGATACATGACATTTTTTGTTTTATTATCAGGTGCAAGAACAAACAACACAGACGGTCTTCCGACGCGTGAACATGCCACATATAACTGACCATGTGAAAAACATGGATATTCCAGATTTAAACCACAAACTTTCAAGGATTGGCCTTGTGATTTGTTAATGGTCATGGCGAATGCAAGACGAATCGGAAATTGAAGTCTTTTAAACCCAAACGGCATATCGGTTGGAACCATCGCGATCCTCGGAATGAGAACTTCCTCACCTTCGAATTTTCCTTTGAGTATCGTCGTGTAAATAACATTGTTCATCAATTTACTTACCACCAAACGCGCACCGTTGCACAGTTTTGTTTGGTTTATGTTTCGAAGCATGATAACTACGGAGCCAACTTTTAGGCGTAAATTGTGCGATGGTAAGCCAGGCACATCCAAGGAGTTTAAAGATTCAGTTGGATAGTTGGTGGCTTCATCTTCATTTGTTACACAGTCAATAGACTTGAATGAATGCATTTTACCAATGATATCATTCTGAATTATGTAGTTTAGGTCATCTACATCTTTATTCTTAGGCGCTAAAATTGCTCGCTCACTCAACCATTCATTACTTTTGTAGTTAGTAATGATGTTTGGGAATACTTTGTTGACAAGTTCGTCTTTCGATGAGACAAAGTTACAGAAATTATGAGGAAATGAAATCAATCCGCTCTATTCTTCGACAGGTACTCGACCATTACCGATAGTCAGCGATTGCTCAGAGATATCTTCAGCAGATGTATCATTAAGCAATGCAACTCTCATGTTTGTTGTCAGCTGAAGTTTCTTCACATAGCGCCATAGATTCGATGCAAGCATTTACCAACCGAGCCGTTTCACGGGCTGCCTCACTTTGCTCTTGTGATCGAGAAGCACGAAGTCGAGCCATACTAACGCGGCGCTCTTCACAGGCAATTTGTTGTTCTTCTTCAGTCATTTCATTCGCAATGTTTTGTATCCTTCTTGCATTAAGGCTTTGTCGAGAAATATTCGATCGTCTTGGTCGTGGAATTGTTAATGATGATTCGAAGAAAATACAAATTATTTCTTTAAATTTTTAATTAATGATATATACTGATACTTAACCACAGACGTTTAGCTGTCATCTGCTTTTTGTGATTCCATGTCAGATGCGTTTTTGTTATACCACGTTTTATAGTGACGTTTAGCTGACATTTGCGTTTTGTTATTCCATGGCAGATGCGTTTTTGTTATACCACGTTTTATAGTGGTCGAACGGGATAAAAAGTGTCATATGTCCGTCCACCAATTTTTAGTCAAATCGGTCCAGTCGTTCTTGAGTTATAAATAGTGTAACTAACACGACTTTCTTTTATATATACATCCTCACATGACACATCACACCTCCTTTTAGTGGTGTCATCACTACCATCCCTACCGCCCATCGCCCATTCCCTTCCCCTCACCCCGACCCCTCCTAATCTCCACCCCTCTCCTCTCCTCCAATCAGAGGCTAGTATTTTACCTGCCATTAGAATGAAACAATTAATCACAGTGTAGTATTTAGTGGCCATTAAAATGAAACAGCCAATCGCAGTGTAGCCTGTCTATGCTCAAAAATATCAGAATTCTTTGTGCCATAAATATTTATCGAAAAAATTACGTGAAGGATGTAATGTAACTTGCAGTATTTACAAATGTAAAATACATCAGCAGAAAATACACACACACACACACACACACACACACACACACACACACACACACACACACGCACACAAACTGTTTACATCAAGTATTACAGCGCTATCTCCACGTCTAAAATACGTAACGGGTGTTGGCAATTTCATCTGAGGCTATGTTACTGGTGGTTCATAGAAAGAACTGACATCGCCGGAGTGTTTATAAGTTTACCAGCAATGTTTCATTTTAGCAAGCAACAATTCTTTAACACTAGAAAAATACGTTCGATGATACTGACTGGCAATTATTGATTTATACTGCAAATGATACACACCTTCCAGAAACTAGAAACTCTGTAAAACAAGCAACTTTCGAGGAAAGCGTTATTTATCTAAGTACTTCATTTCTCTAAGTAAGTCTTCAGCTTCAATTACAGCCTCCGTAGATGGAGGCTGAATTGCCTTGCTAAGAAACTACTGCTATTAACTGCAGTAGTTTTACAGATAAAAACTCATGTTTGTTCAGCTAAAACCGACATCAAAGTCGACCAGTATAGGGACCCCTTGCTAGGGTGTTAACTTTATGTTGCAGTATGGAACGTTTGTCATCTTCTGATGCTGATGTTAAATCATACTGTCACACAGTGCAAACTACGTGACACTTCAATGAAATTACGTAGTGGAGAGTAGTAATACATATTCAAGTAGGTAAGAAACGACGGTAGCTATGCTTTCAACTACCTGCTTTCCAAGTCTTCCAGATATTGTAGCGATCCCGTGTTGGGGGTATAAACTTATAAACAGTGGAAATTACAATGCCAAGCACACAGTTAGTAATAGTAGACACAAAAAATAAGCATTCACGACTGAAATGGTATTCTAAAACCAGAAGCTGACAGCGTATCTGCAGTAACTTGACAGTGTATGCGCCATAACTTAGATCCTAAAACCATATTGTAACACAAGAGCGACAGTGTATATGTGCAGTGGGTGTCAGCTACTGGGGGAGGGAGATTAGCTAATGTGGGGGGG
This sequence comes from Schistocerca americana, assembly GCF_021461395.2. NCBI lineage: Eukaryota > Metazoa > Arthropoda > Insecta > Orthoptera > Acrididae > Schistocerca > Schistocerca americana. The sequence goes on along the minus strand of NC_060120.1, from coordinate 656,617,488 downwards.
GGGGGGGGGGTGGCAGCTACAGGGTCTGATGATGTAAGCTACAGGACAGGGTAGGTGTACTGTTATATTAAGGATATGGTATCTATACTGTACAAAATTTGCCCACTAAATGAAATTCACTGTCATTTCGATTTTATTAAAGCAGATACAGCTGTAAAAATCTTGGTTATCTAATGGAGATATCTCAAACATTAGAGTAAAATGTAACAACCTCCTGTTTACAGAAGATGATTCAAAAAAAAAATTTGAAGATGAGCACAATGTGTATTAATTCGAACGTTTCCACTGTGCGATAGGATAATATGTTAAACTTAACTGTGATTTTAATGAGTGTGTGACAACGTGATTGAATGTGTGACGATGTAAAAAATGCGTTACATATATATCATATATATCTATAGTTTCTTGTTTTTTGATTGTTGCGTCCTTAAACATTAGAGAGAGAGAGAGAGAGAGAGAGAGGGGGGGGGGGGGGTAGTATAATATTTCACACAAGAATTTTTATGGTGTGTAAATCAGAGAGATGAAGTTTGCTGATTATGTAATGGCTCTGAGCACTATGTGACTTAACTTCTGAGGTCATCAGTCTCCTAGAACTTAGCCTACTTAAACCTAACTAACCTAAGGACATCACACATATCCATGCCCGAGGGAGGATTCGAACCTGCGACCGTAGCGGTCGCGCGGTTCCAGACTGTAGCGCCTAGAACCGCCCCGCCACTCCGGCCGGCTACTGATTATGGTGGTGTGATACTGAGACAGATGCGAAAATGTTGTACACCACATTTAGGTGTTGTGTGCACACATGTGAGAATAAATTTAAAGATAAGGTAGTACAATAGTGACAGAAACATAGAGATAGATAAAATACAGAGGTCGAACATTATGCAGTGTGTGTGTGTGTGTGTGTGTGTGTGTGTGTGTGTGTGTGTGTGTGTGTGTGTGTGTGTGCGATACGACCAGTTTATGTAATGTTTACACAGTTTTTACATAATTCAAGTGAAGCTTACGTAATATCACAGCTACAATGTGATTGGCTTCCTTGTATTAATGCCTGCAAAAATTCTAGATTTTGATTGGCTGCTTAATTTAAACAGACGCTAAAATACCAAGCTGACATTATTAAAAAGAGGCGTGGGATGTCATATTAAGATGATGATGTAGATAGGATGGTGTGGCTCGTGGCTTCATTACCCCCGTAGGTAGGCAACTGACGTACCTCCTCCCGGATGCCAGTCATGTGAGAAGTGTTTTCGAATTAGCGTAGCCTTCGTACTGAAGTAGGTTATATTATGAAGGCCGTTAATGTATCTGTATTGGTGAGTAAACTTTTCAAAATTTTTATTTTACATCGGATGTTATACAGGATGTAACGGGAATAAGTATATGTATTTTTATATGTGGTACATTAATATGTGCACACATACACTGATGAGCCAAAACATTATGATGATCTGATTAGTAGCTTGTTTTTCTAACTTTGGAACAAAATGCATCACTGATTCCACGTATCAAGGATCCCACAGTTAGTTCGTAGGTTGTGGAGGTGGCATTAGATCTCTAGGCACAGATCATGAAATACGCGTACGTAACGGACCGCTGATATGCGTTCGCAGTGATGGCGTCCGATAGCGACCTAGATGGGCTCCATAGGATTTACATCAGGCGAATTTACTCACTGAGACATCAATGGGAGCTCACTATAATGCTCCTCAAACCATTATAGCACGGTTATGGCTCCGAGACGCGGACAGTTGTACTGCTGAAAGATAGTCGGGGAAGATATAAAGCACGAACTGATGCAGGTTGGTCGCAGCTGTCAGCATATTTCCATTACTACCACAGATCCCACGAAAACGGAGGAGAATGTCTCTCATAGCACAATACTGCTCACACCATCCTGCATCCGTGGCGCGATGCACATTTCGAGACGCCGTTTACTTCGTTGACAGCGTTTGTGGAGACGACCATCGTCCTGGGGCTCCAAAAATGCGATTTACACGAAGCGCCGATACGTTTCCGTTGACCAACGGTCGAAGCCCAATGGTCCTATTCCCACTCCAACTCTAATTTACGATGTCGTTGGGTCAACATGTGGGGGTGGTCTGCTGCGGAGCTTCATGTTCAACAATTTAAGACGAACGGTGTGCTCCAAAACACTTGTGCATGCACCAGCATTATGCTCTTTCGGCAGAGATGCCACAGATCACCATCTGTCATGCTTCACAGAGCAGAAATATCTTCGAACACACGTTCTGTGAAGAGTCGTGGACGGCCAACCATTTAGAGCCTGGCGGTAGTTTCACAGTTCTTCTATCTCTTCCCGTAGATACTCACGACAGTAGCACGTGGACATTCGACCAGATTCGCCGTTTTTGAGATACTCGTTCACTGTCTCTGAGTAATAAGTATCTTCCCTTTGCCAAAGTAGCGTATCTCAATGGATTTCCCCATTTGCAGCACATCCTATCTTGCTGCGCCGTGCCCACAGTTCCACCAGCGGCATCCAACGTCGCGGTGGGCAGCAGTCATAATGTTTTGGCTTCACATAAACACGTCAGCCGGCCACGGTGGCCGAGCGGTGCTAGACGCTCCAGTGCGGAAACGTGCTGCTGCTACGGTCGCAGTTTCGAATCCTGCCTCGGGCATGGATGTGTGTGATGTCCTTAGGTTTAATTAGTTCCAAATCTAGGGGACTGATGACCTCAGATGTTGAGTTCCATAGTGCTCAGAGCCATTTGAACCATAAACACGTCACAAACTCTACAACCCGATATTTGCTGGATGGTCGTACTACACCAGTAAGTGGACAACGACTGACACTATAGACTACCTGTACTGCACACACACTTCCACTCTTCAACACCCGACCTGCTGTCCAGGGGGAAATAATCATTAATATCTTGCTCTTGCTGCATGACCTTGGAGGGACTAATCATCCTAAAATCATACGAATTGTAATTGATATATTATTAGTCCGAAAATGACGTAAGTATTGATATAATGTTGTTCAGGACGTCGTCCTCAACTAGCAATAGAAATATCTGCACAACTCACACCGTGTTCTATCTATCTATCGCTTGCGCCTTGTCCCGCGGTTACGCAGGGTCGGCCATGGTTAATCGGATTTGGCATGTTAATGGTAAGGGGTCACCGGATGCCCTTCTTGCCGCCACCCTGTACCCCCCAGGAAGGAATTAGTGTACCCCAACTCTCTGTGTCTAGTGGAATCCATGAAATAGTGCGAATGTGTTCAGACTTCTGCGAGCTGTGTAACTGAGGCAGAACGTGGGGACCAGCCCGGTATTCACCTAGCGGGATGTGGAAAACCGCCTAAAAACCACATCCAGCACACCGGCTCTCGTCGTCAATCCGCCAGGCGGATTCGATCCGGGGCCGGTGCGCGTACCCGAGTCCAGGAAGCAGCGCGTTAGCGCTCTCAGCTACCCTGGCCGGTACGAGTCACACCGTGTATGTATATTTTTTTGGGATATTGAACAGAATTTTACATGAGCAGTTGTTTGTCTTAGTATCTCTTATGAAGCGAATCCTGAAGAAGACTTAAGCTGATGAGCCAAAACATTATCTGTTTAATAGTATGTTGGTCCACTTTTGGAACGCAATGCAGGACCGATTTTGCATGTAATGGTTTCGGTAAGCCCTTGATAGGTTTCTGCATGTATGTGGCACCAAGTGTCTATGGATAAGTCCTTTTTTTTTTTTTTTTTTTTTTTTTTTTTTTTTTTTTTTAGCCCGCATCTCGTGGTCGTGCGGTAGCGTTCTCGCTTCCCACGCCCGGGTTCCCGGGTTCAATTCCCGGCGGGGTCAGGGATTTTCTCTGCCTCGTGATGGCTGGGTGTTGTGTGCTGTCCTTAGGTTAGTTAGGTTTAAGTAGTTCTAAGTTCTAGGGGACTGATGACCATAGATGTTAAGTCCCATAGTGCTCAGAGCCATTTGAACCATTTGACAAGTCTTTCCATAAATTACGGTCCGGTGGTTTGTGGGTGCCAGATTGCACCCGACATGTGTTCCACTGAATTCCAATCACGCGAATTTGGTGCCGAAGACATCAGTGTGAGTTCACTATCACGCACCTCAAACCATTGTAGCAGGATTCTGTCCTTGTGAAATGGACAGTTATACGGCTGCAAAATGGCATCGTCGCTCCGAGAGACATCAGCCATGAAGGGATGAAGGTAGTCCGTGATAATGTTCACTTGGTACAGAACTTCCATGTTGCCTTTAAGTACTATCACAAGTCCCACGGAAGCCCAGATCAATGTCCCTTATAGCATAATACTGCCCCCAAGCAGCCTACGCCTATGACGAAGTGCTTGTTCCGAGCAGCAGTTCGCGAGAATGACGCCGTATCCAGACACGACCATCGACCTTGTGTAACAATAAATTTAATTAACAAGATATGTGATCAGACGAGGCTACACGTTTCCATTGATCTGACGTCCAATCGCAATGATCCCGTGCCTGGTGCAATCGTAATTGATTATATCATCGAGTCAACATGGGAACACGTAGGGGTGGTCTGCTGCAGAGCGCCATGTTCAGTGTGCCCGGAATGGTGTGCTCAAAAATATTTCTGCCCGCACTAATATTGTACTGTGTTGTCGGATCTGCCATAGATCGCGCCTGTCCTGCTTTAAAGATCGCGCAAGCCTTCGCGACCTCCACGCCACCTGGAGGGGCTAGTCGTGATGTCAGTGTCGTTTCCTTAGACGCTCACGACTGCAGCAAGCTGACGGCTCACCTGCTTCGCTGTTTACCGGATGCTCTTTCCCTGGCCCCGGGCCACGACAGTCTACCGTTTGTTAAGGTTGCTAATGTCAGTGGATTTCCCTCTCTGTGGCCCGTATCTCCACCAGAATAACTTCCAGTTCGTCTTTGCTCCTCTTGCATATTTTCCTTACCGCGAGCGCGCCTACGACGCCCCAAGGAGGCATTCAGACTCGTGGTGGGCAGTGGCAGCTCTTTGTATGATGTAAACAATTCTGTCTTTCATTCACGTACTAACATAAATTAAAAAATGGTTCAAATGGCTCTGAGCACTATAGGACTTAATATCTGAGGTCATCAATCCCCTAGAATTCAGAACTACTTAAACCTAACTAACCTAAGGACATCACACACATCCATGCCCGAGGCAGGATTCGAACCTGAGACCGTAGCGGTCGCTCGGTTCCAGTCTGAAGCGCCTAGAACCGCTCGGCCACACCGGCCGGCTCATAAATTAAAAACATATAGTTTCGAATGGCGTTAATTGTTGTCAATATGTAGATGTTTACTTGGCAGATATCATACACTGTCCTCTTTTCATCTATTGACAGTCTGCCGGCAGGTGTGGCCGAGCGGTTCTAGGCGTTTCAGTGTGGAACCGCGCCACCGCAACGGTCGCATGTTCGACTCTTGCCTCGGGCATGGATGTGTGTGATGTCCTTAGGTTAGTTAGGTTTAAGTAGTTCTAAGTTCTAGGGGGCTGATGACCTCAGATGTTAAGTCCCATAGTGCTCAGAGCCATTTGAACCATTTTATTGACAGTCTGAAGATACCCACTTGTTGGTCATAGTGAAACGCCCATGTCATTGTGTCATACATAATATATAAAAATACAAGAACGTAATGAATCATTTAACAGCTATGGATAATATGCTGCTTTTTTTCACAGAGAGGAAACTCGAGAGCTTTACGTCAAACGTAGTCAAGTTTTTAGAAATAGAGCTTAGTATTTTTTTCCAAAATGTCAATGAAAAAATCTGTGGTGAATTTTATAGAATTAACCATAAAATACAGGAAGTTTATTTATTCATTTCCAATTTTTTTCAGAATTTGCTAACAGGGCTGATGTTTGGTAAAACTTCCCGTGGTACATTCATTATCCTTTATATAGTGCAAAAATTGTTTGTGTACTAACCTTGCCAATATGAAGAATATAACAGAGACTCCAAGATACGCTGTTGCCATGTAGATCCAAACGTCTATCGTGAAAGGATCCAGGAAGGAAAACAGATTAGGATCGGCCTTTTCTGGTTGCTTGTAGAGAATGCTTATTCCTGAAACATTGAGATGAGAGTGGAACACCGACTGAAGGAAAATCTATTCAAGTGCCACATCCAATAAACAAAATGAAGAAAATCTCTTTATTGGCGCTGTCTCTGCGATAATATTAATCCACCATAACAGTTTAAAATTTGTGGCAGACCTCATTCGGACTGGGATCTCTTGCCTGTCGCGAGCGGTAACCTTAAAAGATTATGTAATTGCAATACTGGACCGATTTAACACTGTCGCTGACGTATCCTACTGTGAATAATGTGAGAAAAACAACACTGAAGGAACGATTTTTGTGGAGGCGTCGCGCTGTATCACAGACCACGGGATGCAACATCCATGAAAACACTTAAAACAGTGAAGCCATTTCAATTCAGTTTCACGCTTTTCTTTGAGTTCAGTGTTTTCACGAATATTAACGTCCTCGGGTCTTTGGTACAACCGGTGCCTACGCTGTATCCATTCCCTGGGCGGCGCTCTTCCTACATACCCGGTAGGAGAAACGCTAGCGTCAGTGCTCTGAAGTAAGGGAACAAAAAATCAGTCACTGCAATCATAAATCACTTGTGGAACGTGCTCGAAAGGGTTACAACAAGCAGTGTCCAGATTCCGGTCTGGCGCAAACTGTAGTCTCGATACATAAAGTACTGATGTGCACAGGATAGTGATATAAATTAATGATTTTTCATAACATTTTACTATGAATTTTTTATACACCAGGGTAGAGTAATATACGAGGGGCGTTCAGAAAGTAAGCTCCGATCGGTCGCGAAATGGAAACTACTATGAAAATCCGATAAGGCTTTGCACAGATGTGTTGGGTAGTGTCTGTAGTATAACCCCAGTTAGCATCACGTCGCTCTTCTCATTTCTGAGCTCGCAGTGAGTGCGTAAAGATGTCTAGAAAATAGTGTCTGCCGCCAAGTACGAGGGCCTGGTGAGAAATTTCGCCTGAAGCTATGCAGCTAACATTACATAACTGTCGTGCTGTTTCTTCTTCAAGACAATTCTCAGCCGCATTCTGCAGGGGCAATGAAGATGCTCCTGCATCGTTTTCAAATGGAAATGTGAGATTACCCACAATACAGTCCGCAATTGTCTCCCGCTGAGTTTCATCTCTGGTCACATGAACCGCTGTCTTTGAAGACAACATTTTGACACAGACAACGAGGTGTAGGCCAGCGTGGAGAATTGGCGGAAAGCACTGGCGGCTGTCTTCTATGATGAGGCTATTGAAAAGTTGGTACAACGCTATGACAAAAGTCTAAGTCAGAACGGCGACTACGTAGAGAAGTAGCTGAAAGGTGTAGCTAATTGTTACAAGCAAAACATTTCTGATGTTCACTGTGGTTTCAATTTGGCAATCAATCGGAGCTTACTTTCTGAACAGGCCTCGTACGAGTATGTTAGATCCGTGTCACCGGCTGGCAAAGAAAAAGTAGGTACGTTATTATGAGCGTTTGTCTCATCTTGCTTCGTTTAGGAGCTATTGTGTGTGTTTTCTTTTATCTAAGGGATGCAAAAATTTGAAAACAATTGTCTAATACAGGGTGGTCCATTGATAGTGACCGGGCCAAATATCTTACGAAATAAGCATCAAACGAAAAAACTACAAAGAACGAAACTCGTCTAGCTTGAAGGGGAAACCAGATGGCGCTATGGTTTGCCCGCTAGATGGCGCAGCCGTAGGTCAAACGGATATTGACTGCGTTTTTTTTTTAAATAGGAACCTCCATTTTTATTACATATTCATGTAGTACGTCAAGAAATATGAATGTTTTAGTTGGACCACTTTTTTCGCTTTGTGATAGATGGCGCTGTAATAGTCACAAACGTGTATGTACGTGGTATCACGTAACATTCCGCCAGTGCGGACGGTATTTGCTTCGTGATACATTACCCGTGTTAAAATGGACCGTTTACCAATTGCGGAATAGGTCGATATCGTGTTGATATATGGCTATTGTGATCAAAATGCCCAAAGGGCATGCTGCTCGATATCCTGGACGACATCATCCATGTGTCCGGACCGTTCGCCGGATAGTTACGTTATTTAAGGAAAAGAAGAGTTCAGCCACATGTGAAACGTCAACCACGACCTGCAACAAATGATGATGACCAAGTGGGTATTTAGCTGCTGTCACGGCTAATCCGCACATCGGTAGCAGACAAATTGCGCGAGAATCGGGAATCTCAAAAACGTCGGTGTTGAGAATTCTACATCAACATCGATTACACCAGTACCGTATTCCTATGCACCAGGAATTGCATTGCGACGACTTTGAACGTCGTGTACAGTTCTGCCACTGGGCACAAGAGAAATTACGGGACGATGTCAGATTTTTTGCACGCGTTCTATTTAGCGACGAATCGTCATTCACCAACAGCGGTAACGTAAATCGGCATAATATGCACTATTGGGCAACGGAAAATCCACGATGGCTGCGAAAAGTGGAACATCTGCGACCTTGGCGTGTTAATGTATGGTGCAGCATTAAGGGAGGAAAGATAATTGGCCCCCATTTCATCGATCTCAATCTAAATGGTGCAGTGTACGCTGATTTCCTACGGAATGTTCTACCGATGTTACTACAAGATGTTTCATTGCATGACTGAATGGCGATGTACTTCCAACATGATGGATGTCCGCCACATAGCTCGCGTGCGGTTGAAGCGGTACTGAATAGCATATTTCACGACAGGTGGATTGGTCGTGGATGGCCCGCACATTCACCGGAGCTGACGTCCCTGGATTTCTTTCTGTGGGGAAAGTTGAAAGATATTTGCTATCGTGGTCCACCGACAACGCCTGACATCATGCGTCAGCGAATTGTCAATGCATGTGCGAACATTAAGGAAGGCGAACTACTCGCTCTTGAGAGGAATGTCGTTACACGTAATGCCAAATGCACTGAGATTGACGGACATCATTTTGAGCATTTATTGCATTAATGTGGTATTTACAGGTAATCACGCTGTAACAGCATGCGTTCTCAGAAATGATAAGTTCACAAAGGTACCTGTATCACATTGGAACAACCGATATAAAATGTTCAAACGTACCTACGTTCTACATTTTAATTTAAAAAAACCTACCTGTTACCAACTGTTCGTCTAAAATTGTGAGCCATATGTTTGTGACTATTGCAGCGCCATCTATCACAAAGCGAACAAAGTGGCCCAACTAAAACATTCATATTTCTTTACGTACTACACGAATATGTAATAAAAATGGGGGTTCCTATTAAAAAAAAAAACAGTTGATATCCGTTTGACCTATGGCAGCGCCATCTAGCGGGCCAACCATAGCCCCATCTGGTTTCCCCCTTCAAGCTAGACAAGTTTCGTCTTTGTAGTTTTTTCGTTTGATGCTTATTTCGTGAGATATTTGGCCCGGTCACGATCAATGGACCACCCTCCATACGCGCCAGTGTGTTGTTATGTCTGAAAATTCTTTGCATGACTGATTGCGATTTCTCATCATCAAATTATCAGACTACGTAAAAATGACGCTCTCCAAACCTTCATTTTCTCATTGAGGAGAAGCCAGATGTGTCGAATGTATAAGCTTTTCATCCGAAATCAAACTGATTTGCATCAATTTACTCTGTCATTGTGTAAAAGTATTAAGAGTTTGAATTAATTCACGTTGTTGGCGAAGAGAGCCAGTAGTTGTCCTAGCGCAGCGAAACAAACAGTGACACGAGACATGTTTAACATAAGAAACATTCGGATTGCAAAACAGTGTGCAAATCTCGGGTGGAATGAAAAGAACATACTACTTTAGTGCCTTGAGCGTATAACGTTTTGTAGTTACGGGAAGTGTTATTCTTCTGCTTTCATATCAAGAAATATTCTGTGGAAAGTCATTATTTGCCAATGGAGGCGTATGCAGAAGATGCTCTGTCGGAAATAACGGGCAGAGGTGACTCAAAGACAACGATTTTGAGTTAAGTGACAAAATGCGTCCTGGACGGCGTGATATACCGTGAGTCGCGGCAACAGGGTCAAACAGTGACCGCTAAACGCTGCGAAGCACAGTTACTCAGTCTGAACCGCTTTTGACACTGTACCACCCAAGCGCCTTGTAGTGACATTGCATGTTTACGGAATATAGTCGCAGTTATGTGACTGGATTCGTGACTTCCTATCAAAGATTGACGGAATGTCATCGAGTAAAACAGAAGTGATTTCTGGCGTTCTGTAGTAGTGGTAGAGGCCCTTTGCTGTTCCTCATCTATATAAACGATTTAGGAGGCAATCTGAGCAGCCGTCTTAGGCTGTTTGCAGATAATGCTGTCGTTTATGGACTAGTAAAGCCATCAGAAGATCAAAATAAACTGCAAAATATTTAGAAAAAATATCTGTATGGTGCAAAAATTGGGAAAAATATCTGTGTGGTGCAAAAATTGGTAATTCACCCTAAATAACGAAAAGTGTGAGGTCATCCACATGAGTGCTAAAAGGAATCCGTTGAACTTCTGTTACGCGATAAATCAGTCAAATCTAAAGACCCTAAATTTAGTTAAATACCTAGGAATTACAATTACGATCAGCTTAAATTAGAAGGAACATATAGAAAATCTTGTGGGTAATTCTAACCAAAGACTGTGTTTTATGGACAGGACACTTAGAAAATGTAATAGATCTGCTAAAGAGATTACCTACACTACGTGTGTCCGTCCTCTTTTAAAATACTGCTGTGCGGTGTGGGATCCTTACCAGATTTGATTGACAAAGTACATCGAGAAAGTTCAAAGAAGGGTAGCACGTTTTGTATTATCGCGAAACAAGGGAGAGTGTGTCACTGAAATGGTATAGGATTTGGGGTAGATATAATTAAAACAAAGGTGTTTTTCGTTGCGGCAGAATCTTCTCACGACATTTCAATTGAGAGGGATCTACACTTGTATGTGCCACCCGAATATGATAAGAATATTAATGTAAACTAAACTAAAGCTATGATAATATAAACGAGGTATGTCTCTGACAGGCTTTATAAAGTAGACCACTGACTGTGCACGACCGCAGAGCCAAAGATACTGCTTCTGGTCTGAGATTGTAGTGTTGGAGTAAGAGAGCGCTTGGCGCATAGTTGTAGGCAGCTGTCTGTTAGCGAAAGACGATGGAGTAGGCAGTTTTTGTGGTGTTAGATTAATGTAGGGATTATGAGAATATGTAAGCAGTAGTCTTCCCAGAAGCAAGGTAAATATGTTAAATAATTATGATTTTTGTCTTTCCAGCGCGTTAGTGTAGATGAGTTGGCTGATAATTTGTAATTGTTGAGTAACCCCAGAATATATGTAAACTGATTTGATAAAAGGGATAGTTAAGATATTTCATTTTTTAAATGTTTCTAAGATTTGTTAACAGAACTATATGTAATTTGATGATGGTGCATTTATGCTGGTGTTATTGAGATTAGATAATACTGTGTACATCTCATTTTTTATGGATCAATTAACTAGCGGGATATAGTATTCTAACCACTCTAACTTCAGTTGAAGATGTTTTCGAAAAGACATACTTAACTTGCAATATAATTTTGCTAAAAGAATTCAGTGTTAGTAATTCACCACAATCAGCACCGCGTTCCTGTCCAGGTCAGACGTTTTTCAAAGAAGTTGGATTTTTCATAAATGTTTTCATTAATTACCCAAAACAATTTAATGTGCATTTCAAAGTATTACAGTCACCATTGCACACCGCAGAGCCTGGAGGTAGCACATTTATATTTTTTTGAGAGACCAGAATATATCGCGTTGCACCTTTGCTGTTATAGAGGTAAGATAATTTAATTTATTTGTTATGTGCACATGGACGAAAGTTATCAGTATCGAACAGAGCCAGAGGATTCAGTGCCTAAGGGGCTGAATGTATTTTGCAGTGATTGTATTTCTTTATTGGTATTGGGAGTTACATTACCCAAACTGTTCGTATAAAGTTTTTGCTAACAATAACACAGAGTAAGCACACCACTTGCACTTACAACACGCCCCACGATAGTTTGAGTTTAGTATCCATTCCACAGTTCACACATTCATTCAATGTAATCGTAAAGTTTTCTTTTTTAAAGAACGTTACACTAAAACAGAATATTATTGTGCACGATGTAGTAGGTTCTGATTGTTGTCTGGCTTATGTCACGCCACAGAAGTTTGATCTCTTTCCAGACGTCGTCTTTGCTCTGCTCTCTGGCGATGTCTTTTAACGATGCTGAAATATAATTTTCGAAAGCTATCTGTTTAATGTAGAGAAGGCTGAAATTAGTTTGACAGAAATTAGCGGCGATTTCTTGCTAGTTACTGCACAGTGAGCGTGGAAGTGCTTCTGCTACAGTATTCTGGGTTCCTGGGATGTGGACAGTCACAAAATTAAATTCCTGCAAATAAAGTTTCCAGCGACTAAGTCTGTCATGTGCGAATTTAGCTGATAAAAGAAATTGAATAGCTCTGTGTATCTGTGTGTGCTGTTGTGTGTCTGCCGTAGAGAAAGTGACGAAAGTTAGTGAAACCTCAAACGACACTAACGTTTCGAGTTCAGTGATAGGATAATTTCTTTCACCCGACTAGCAAAGGCGATGTTTTTCTTAATAGTTGTACCATTTTCCTCTATTTCCTGAAGTACATAGACACCAAGAGGAGTCCTGGAGCTGTCTGTAGCAATCGAAAAATTCTTTGTCGTGTCAGGATGTGATAGAAATGGAGCGTTAAGTAAAGCATTTTTTAGACTGAGAAACTCGGACTGTGCTTGGTCATCCTACGACCAGATAGTACTTTTACCAGTAAGATGACAATCTAGGCGTATCTAGTGCAGAGTGGTGTATGAAACGGCGAAGAAATTGATCAAGCCGAGGAAGAAAAAAATGTTCAAATGTGTGTGAAATCTTATGGGACTTAACTGCTAAGGTCATCAGTCCCTAAGCTTACACACTACTTAAAGTAAATTATCCTAAGGACAGACACACACACATCCATGCCCGAGGGAGGACTCGAATCTCCGCCGGGACCAGCCGCACAGTCCAGGACTGCAGCGCCCTAGACCGCTCGGCTAAACCTGAGCGGCAAGCCGAGGAAGATGCGACGTTGTTTTTTGGTAGGCGGAATTGTAATGTCATGGATGGCTTGTAGTTTGTAGGGTCGGGCGCAATGCTGTCAGCTGAAATTACGTGACCTAGAAATTTAATGGAAGCCTTGCCAAAATGAGAGTTCACGGTAACAACTTCTGTAAGAAAAGTTTGCCGTAGCACGCGAAGAACAGAATTATGATCCGACCAAGAAGATTATGCAATTAGAATGTCGTCAATGTATGTGGTGATTCTGTCTTTTAATTCATTTGAGAGAATAGTATTCATCGCACGGATGTATGCAGCGGAGCTAATTGTTAACCCAAAAGGCAAGTTACAAAATTGGTAGCAGATGCCAAAACAAAGGAAAGCAGTGTATTTTCGGCAATTAGGATGCAGTTGAATTTGCCAGAATCCAAATTTTAGTTTCAAATGGATTGACGTCCCTTGAAATTTTTGCAAGAGTTCTTCCAGCGTTTGCGGACGATTGGTTTCGGCAATGATGATGTTGATCTGACGTGAATCCAGCACAAGACAAATTGAGCCATTTTTCTTGTTAACAACGTGAAGAGGGTTAAACAAAACTGGACATCGTTCCTGGTACATTATTAAATACTTCTGAGTGCTGTATAAGAATCTCCTGCAACTGTCGGTGCTCTTCGTCCTTCGAACCTTTACTTTCATTCACCTTGCTGTTGATCGTCTGCACAACGTCATAATCAAATACGGAAATACGTGTCCGTAAAGAGCGTTGTATGCCAATTGGTATTCTTTGATGTTGAAATGACCTCTACTCTGTTAATATCTTGCTCCTCAGCTGACAAAATATTCTGAAAAGTGACAGATAGTTGTTGCGTATCGGATTTCAGTATAAGCAATAACTTCTTAAAGTTGATAACAGCATCTTGCTCGACAAGGAAATCTATTCCAAGAATGATGTCTGTTGTTAAGAGTGGAACGATCCAGAAATTAGCATGAAAAGTGTGATCAGCAAGTATAAAAGATGGGTGGTTTTGCAGTTTCACATCTACTCCCTTGTTGAGACTGCGCCCCGAACTTTCGTTTTACCAAGTGGAGAGGTAGGACAGATATTGTAGGCGTTACATTTTTGAAATGCTGTTTACAGTTGAACCAGAGTCGATCACCACAGAAAATAAATACAAGCCAATTTTAATTTCAACTATGGGATGAGAAATATTCTTTTTAGTCTGGTGTCTCTTTTGTAATAGTGTATACCTAATATTGTCGAAAGTTATGACGTTCTGATTGGAGACAGAAGATTGCTGTGGTAGGTCCATTATTTGTACTGTACGATGGTTTTGGTCTGCAGAATGCTGCAGTGGATGGAAACGAATATTAGGTTAATTAAGAATGACCTGAGGCTAATTCTGATGAAAGTTGCTCTTGCCGAAATTACGCTTAAATTGGTGGTTATTCCCTTTATGTTTGTTGTGAAAATTACTTTGCTGTTGATCATTTCGATGTGACTGCGACCACTGGTTTTTGTGGGAGAAATTAGATTGGGCTGTACTGACAAAGCTTGGCGGCGGCACATTGACCTTCGGTTGAGCTTGTAGACCGTACTGTCTGTGAATAGCCGGCCGGAGTGGCCGAGCGGTTGAAGGCGCTACAGTCTGGAACCGCACGACCGCTACGGTCGCAGGTTCGAATCCTGCCTCGGGCATGGATGTGTGTGATGTTCTTAGGTTAGTTAGGTTTAAGTAGTTCTAAGTTCTAGGGGACTTATGACCACGGCAGTTGAGTCCCATAGTGCTCAGAGCCATTTTTTTTGGTCTGTGAAAATTTACGGGCTGCTGCGGCTGCGGCAAGAACTGCGGCTGGAAACTGTGACTGTCGGCGTCGAAATTCTGCATGTATTATTGCTGCTGCTGAATATAATGGTTGCCAGAATGGTGTCTCTTATTAAAATGTCTATCAAAATCGTTATTGGAACTAAATCTTTTATTTATTTTGTTATGGAGTGGGCGGGCTTGCTCGTTGTAACCGAATAAGTTATTCCCTTGATTGACGTTATTAAAATTCTTATGGACAAATGAGTAGTCCGAGTGCTGAATTTCTAATAATTGTAATAAGTCCCTGATGCTGATATTCCTGAGATTCAGGAAACGGAATGGGAGCTGTGTCGTCTGATTCATTTTCAGTTTGGTTTTCAGGTGTTTCTAATCTTGCTGATAGCTCATCACATCTTTCCGTCAGCGTAAGAATGTGTGTGGAATTGTTTGAATGTAAAGCGTCGACTTGCTTCTGTAGTTTGCGTGTAGATTTGTTCATATTTTTTAAAATCTGCTTCAATTGTCTCAGTGTCCTGCAACAGCTCTGTTTATTCAAGACGGAAACTTTACGACTCAATGTCACCTGTGCTCTTTTCTTGTGCATTTTGGGTTCGTGTGTCAACAGTGGTTCTGAAACTCAGTTACATCTGTATTTGGTTCTGTGATTGTTTTACTCTGTTAACCTCGTCTGTAATGGAGTTTATACTAGCATCAACATGGGTTGTAAGAGTATTAAGCAACTGTTGCTCTACTTCCTGCCTTTTTACTGCTAATGACTGTAAAAACTGATTGTTTTCCTCTGTGTGTTTACGGAGAAAGTCTTTGTGTAGCGTTTCTGAGGTCACAGTGTGAACTTTCTGCTCATTGCCTGGCTGTAGCTTCAATTTTATCGCAGAGACGTTTTTCACTGACCTTAATATCTGTATCTACTTGTTTAGAACGCTTATCAGTCGTTTCTGTGTATGATTTAAGCTCGTTATGTATGCTGGAAAAATGATCATCGTTTTTATTAAATTGTTCATTGAACTGAGTGGTGCTGTCTACTTGTTTTTCTCGTATTTCTTGTAACTGAGTGGTGGTGTCAACACGTAGTTCTCGGAACTGAGCCATGGTGTTAACTCGTAGTTCTCGTAACTGAGTATTCTGTTTAATCATCATTTGCATTAGATTTTGAAGTACCGATACTGTATTCTTTTCAAGTGTTGCGTCGTGTGTCACCTGTGTAGTTTTTTGTGGTGTGGAGACATCTACAACCATGAATGCCTCGTATGTTGCATTATCTGCATAATTACCGTTAATGAAATGTGATGGATTTTTAAAAATAGCCTGAGTACATTGCACTACGTTGTCCTCTGACAGCTTCCCACGCCCGGGTTCCCGGGTTCGATTCCCGGCGGGGTCAGGGATTTTCTCTGCCTCGTGATGGCTAGGTGTTGTGTGATGTCCTTAGGTTAGTTAGGTTTAAGTAGTTCTAAGTTCTAGGGGACTGATGACCATGGATGTTAAGTCCCATAGTGCTCAGAGCCATTTGAACCATTTTTTGTCCTCTGACACTAAATTGGCATTCTGATAGACAGTACAAGAATTGGGAAGTTCTGTACAAAATTTTTATTTATTTATAGACGCAATCACATTCTTATGAAACAGTCATAACCGGTTTCGGCCATAAAATGACCATCTTCAGATTCTAAAGGCGGAATACACTGAACACAGGTTCATGCGTGGGTTTGACAACGCATGAACCTGTGTTAAGTGTATACCGCCTATAGAATCTGAAGATGGTCACTGTATGGCGGAAACCGGTTATGACTGTGTCTATAAATGAACAAAAAATTTTTACAAAATAATCAGTCACTCACTCCATTAACGAAATGCGTTAGCAGAATACGGAATCGGTGGGTTCAGGAAGCTGATACGGAACGCCGTGCTGGATCCCAACGGCTTCGTATCACTAGCAGTCGAGATGACAGGCATCTTATCCGCATGGCTGCAACGGATCGTGCAGCCACGTCTCGATCCTGAGTCAACAGATGGGGACGTTTGCAAGACAACAACCATCTGCACGAACAGTTCGACGATGTTTGCAGCAGCATGGACTATCAGCTCGGAGACCATGGCTGCGGTTACCGTTGACGCTGCATCACAGACAGGAGCGCCTGCGATGGTGTACTCAACGACGAACCTGGGTGCACGAATGGCAAAACGTAATTTTTTCGGATGAATCCAGGTTCTGTTTACAGCATCATGATGGTCGCATCCGTGTTTGACGACATCGCGATGAACGTACATTGGAAGCGTGTATTCGTCATCGCCATACTGGCGTATCACCCGGCGTGATGGTATGGGGTGCCATTGGTTACACGTCTCGGTCACCTCTTGTTCGCGTTGACGGCACTTTGAACAGTGGACGTTACATTACAGATGTGTTACGACCCGTGGCTCTATCCTTCATTCGATCCCTGCGAAACCCTACGTTTCAGCAGGATAATGAACGACCGCATGTTGCAGGTCCTGTACGGGCCTTTGTGGATACAGAAAATGTTCGACTGCTGCCCTGGCCAGCACATTCTCCAGATCTCTCACCAATTGAAAACGTCTAGTCAATGGTGGCCGAGCAACTGGCTCGTAACAATACGCCAGTCACTACTCTTGATAAACTGTGTTGAAGCTACATGGGCAGCTGTACCTGTACACGCCATCCAAGCTCTGTTTGACTTAATGCCCAGGCGTATCAAGGCCGTCATTACGGCCAGAGGTGGTTGTTCTGGGTACTGATTTCTCAGGATCTATGCACCCAAATTGCGTGAAAATGTAATCACATGTCAGTTCTAGTATAATATATCTGTCCAATGAATACCCGTTTATCATCTGCATTTCTTCTTGGTGTAGCAATTTTAATGGCCAGTAGTGTAGGTGAAATCATGTTGTTAGTAAACTGTGCATTACTCTGGGAAGCGGAACACACGTTTTCTGTAGTGCTTTGCATCTGTTGCACCGCAGAATGGTTACTATCATCCTCGACATTGTTGTCAATAATCGGAAAATCATCTATTTCGGTACCTCTAACTGTCAGATTAGGCGCCGGAAACTTAACATTTTGCGCGGCATCGTAAATCACATACAGGGTGCAAGACCAAGGCAAAAAATATTGAACAATTAAATCAATGGAAAGCAAGGGGGAGCATAAGAATACTGATGAACTGTGCAAAAATTTTGTAGCTAGTTGCGCCAAAAAAATTAAATACTGTTATCGCTACAGAGTGACTGAGAGGACAGAATATATGTACCTATTTCAATACCAAAGATTTGACAAAGCGATGAAAACTTTATGATTACGTTGAATGAATGTCTGAACTGTGGAATGGATACTAAACACGAATTATCGGGTGGCGTGTTGTAAGTGCAAGTGGTGTGCTTACTCTGTGTTATTGTTAGCAAAAACTTTATACGAACAGTGTGGGTAATGTAACTCCCAATACCAATAGAGAAATACTGTCACTGCAAAATACATTCAGCCCCTTAGGAACTGAGTCCCCTGATCCTGTTCAGTACTGATGACTTTGGTCCCTGTGCACATAACAAATAAATTAAATTATCTTACCTATCAAGCAGCAACGGTGGAACGCTATATATTCTGATCTTTCACAAAAAATATAAATTGCTAGCTCCAGGCTCCGCGGTGTGCAATGGTGGCTGTAATACTTTGAAATGCACTTGAAATTGTTTTGGATGATAAATGAAAACATTTATGAAAAACCCAATTTCTTTGAAAAACAGATGACCTGGACAGGGGCGCGGTGCTGATTGTGGTGAATTACTAACATTGAATTTTTTTAGCAAAATTGTATTGCAAATTAAGTTTGTCTTTTCAAAAACATCTACAACTGAAGTTACATTGGTTAGAATAATATATAACATTTACTAATTGATCCACAAAAAATTAGTTGTATACAACAAGTATTGTCTAACCTAACTAAATCAGTAAAAATGCAAATCATCCAATTGCATACAGCTCTGTTAACAAATCTTAGGAACATTAAAAAATGAAATATCTAACTACCCTTTTTTATCAAATCAGTTTACATATATTCTGGGGTTACTTAACAATTGCAAATTATCAACCAACTCATCTATACTAGCACGCTGGAAAAACAGAAATCATAATTATATAACATCCTTACCTTGTTTATGGGAAGACTTCTGCTTACATGTTCACGTAATCCCTACATTAATCTAACACTTGGTAGCTTCATACAGCACATCACAAAAACTGCCTACTCCATCGTCTTTCGCTCACAGACAGCTACCTACAACTGTGTGCCATGCGCTCTTACTCCAACACTACAATCTCAGACCAGAAGCAGTATCACTGGCTCTGCGGTCGGGCACAGCCAGCGGTCCACTTCATAAAGCCTATCAGAGACATACCTCTTTTATAATATCATAGCTTCAGTTTAGTTTACATTAATATTCTTATCGTACTCGGGTGCCACATACAAGTGTGCCCCAGTAGACTCCTTTCACAGTCACCAATTTTCTTCTCCGAATGCGAAAATATTTTGTTCATACCGACCTACACAGGGCGGATCGAGCATCATAATAAAATACGGGAAATCTGAGCTCGCACGGAAAGATATAGGTGTTCCTTTATTCCCCTCACTGTAAGAGATTGGAGTAACAGAGAATTATTGTGAAGTTGATTCGATGAACCTTTTGGCAAGCACTTAAATGTGACTTGCAGAGTATCCATGTAGATGTAGATGTAGATGTTGATGCACACTTACAGACCAACGCCCACAATATGCTCAGACATACACTGCTGGCCATTCAAATTGCTACACCACGAAGATGACGTGCTACAGATGCAAAATTTAACCGACAGGAAGAAGATGCTGTGATATGCAAATGATTAGCTTTTCAGAGCATTCACACAAGGCTGGCACCTAAAACGTGCTTACATGAGGAAAGTTTCCAACCGATTTCTCATACACAAACAGCAGTTGACCGGCTTTGCCTGGTGAAACGTTGTTGTGATGCCTCGTGTAAGGAGGAGAAATGCATACCATCACGTTTGCGACTTTGATAAAGGTCGGATTGTAGCCTATCGCGATTGCGGTTTATTGTATCGCGACATTGCTGCTCGCATTGGTCGAGATCCAGTGACTGTTAGCACAATATGGATTAGGTGGGTTCAGGAGGGTAATACGGAACGCTTTGGTGTATCCCAACGGCCCCATATCACTAGCAGTCGAGATGACAGGCATCTTATCCGCAAGGATGTAACGGATCGTGCAGCCACGTCTCGATCCCTGAGTCAACAGACGGGGATGTTTGCAAGACAACAACCATCTGCACGAACAGTTCGACGACGTTTGCAACAACATGGACTATCAGCTCGGAGACCCTGGCTGCGGTTACCCTTGATGCTGCATTAGATTAGATTAGATTTACTTTCATTCCAATTGATCCGTAGTGAGGAGGTCCTCCAGGATGTGGAACATGTCAGAAAAACAACAATACATGACAAATATTTAAACTAAAACAAATAAGCTAATGTACCATTCCACAGGTCCCAAGTGGAATGATCGTCATTTTTTAATGAACACTAAGAGTCATTTTACAAATACTATTGCACTGAATTTAAAATAAAAAAGTTTTATATTTATTTATAAGGTAAGAAACATGTAATACAACTACTGTAATACTTATTTACAATGAACACATTACTGCACTGAAATGGTGCAGAAGTTAGATTATACTTACACACACACACACACACACACACACACACACACACACACAAATTTTCAGTGAACACATTACTGCACTGAAATTGTGCAGAAGTTATGTTGTACTTATATACAAATCAGTTGGTTTTCCTCAGAAAGTCATCAATGGAGTAGAAGGAGTTGGCCACCAATAAATCCTTTAGGATCTCTTAAACTGAATTTCATTGGTTGTTAAGCTTTTTATGGCTGCTGGCAAGTTATTGAAAATGTGTGTTCCTGAATAATGCACGCCTTTTTGTACAAGACTAAGTGACTTTAAATCCTTGTGAAGATTATTCTTATTTCTAGTATTGATTCCATGAATTGAGCTGTTGGTTTGAAAAAGTGATATATTTTTAATGACAAATTTCATTAAGGAATAAATATATTGGGAAGCTGTAGTTAGTATCCCTAGTTCCCTAAACAGGCTTCTGCAGGATGTTCTTGAGTTCACACCACATATAATTCTTACTGCACGTTTTTGTGCCCGGAAAACTTTAGCTTGGCTTGATGAATTACCCCAGAAAATAATCCCATATGATATTATGGAATGAAAGTAAGCATAGTATGCCAGCATTTTCATTTTTATATCCCCTATGTCTGACAAAATTCGCATTGCAAACAGAGATTTGTTAAGACGCTTCAGCAGTTCTGTGGTGTGCTCCTCCCAGTTGAATTTATTATCAAGCTGTAATCCCAAGAATTTAACACCGTCCACTTCTTCTATCTTCTTGTCATCATATGTTAGACATATACTCTTGGGACACCCCTTACAAGTTCTGAACTGCATGTAGTGTGTTTTTTCAAAGTTTAGTGACAAAGAATTGGCTAGGAACCAGTGATTAATGTCTACAAATATTTTATTGGCTGATCTTTCTAAGACTACACTTGATTTGCTATTTATTGCAATGTTTGTATCATCAGCAAACAAAACAAACTTGGCATCTGGTAATGTTACTGATGAAAGGTCATTGATATACACAAGAAAAAGTAAGGGCCCCAAAATGGAACCTTGTGGGACCCCACATGTAATTAGTTCCCAGTTGGATGATGCCTGATAGCTTGATACATGTCTCTTTCCTAATAACACCCTTTGTTTCCTGCCAGAGATATAAGATTTGAACCATTTTGCAGCATTTCCTGTTACACTATAATATTCTAGTTTACTTAAAAGGATATTGTGATTTACACAGTCAAATGCCTTTGACAGATCACAAAAGATACCAGTTGCCTGCAATTTTTTGTCTAATGAATTAAGTACATTTTCACTGTAAGTGTAGATAGCCTTCTCAATATCAGAACCTTTTAGAAATCCAAACTGTGACTTTGACAGTATGTTATTTGAGATAAGATGGTTATAAAGACGACTGTACATTACTTTTTCGAAAATTTTTGAGAATGCTGGCAACAGTGAAATTGGACGGAAATTTGATGCTATTTCTTTATCTCCCTTCTTAAACAGTGGCTTAACTTCAGCATATTTCAGCCATTCGGGAAATATTCCACTGATAAACGACTGGTTACACAGATAGCTTAATATGTTACTTAGCTCAGAATCACATTCTTTAATTAACTTTGTTGATATTTCATCATACCCACTAGATGTTTTAGATTTTAAAGATTTTATGATGGACATTATTTCTGTTGGGGTAGTGAGGGTCAAATTCATATTATGGAAGTTACTTGAAATGTCTGGTCTAAGGTAATCCATAGCAGCATCTACCGAACCTGACAACCCCATCTTTTCAGTAACAGTTATAAAATGTTTGTTAAAAAGTTCTGCAACACTATACACATCTGTCACCAATGCATCATTTACTCTTAATGCTATTTGTTCCTCTTCATGTCTGGTTCTACCGGTCTCCTCCTTCACTATATCCCATATTGTCTTTATTTTGTTATCTGATATGACTATCTTTTCCTTGTAATATATTTGCTTTGACATCCGTATTACAGTCTTTAATATTTTGCAGTATTTCTTATAATGTGCTATAGCATCAACATTGGAAATGTTTCGGATTGACAGATACAGTTTTCTTTTTGTTTTACAAGATACCCCTATTCCTCGAGTAATCCATGGCTTCTTTGTAGACTTTGCTCTAACCTTGGTAAGTTTTGGGGGAAAGCAGTGTTCAAATAAGGTAAGCACTTTATTAGCAAAAATGTTATATTTTTCATTCATGCCATGAGCACTGTAAACATCAGTCCAGTGAATGTCTCTGAGGAGTGTCCTAAAATAATCAATTTTTGGCTTACTGATTACCCTCTTGAGCTCAGATTTAACAGATTTTATATCCTGTTCAGTATTAACATTTAACAGAAGGAACTGCATGTCATGGTCTGAGAGGCCATTGACTATTGGTTTTGTAATATAATTTTGTTCATTTGACTTTTCTATAAAGATATTATCAATGGCTGTTTGTGAGCAAGTGGTTATCCTAGTGGGGAACTTTACTGTGGGAATTAAGTTGAATGATAGTGTTACTAACTCAAATAGGTTCTTATTGGGAGAGTCTTTAAGGAAATCTACATTGAAATCACCAGCAACCACTATTTCTATGTTTTTGGTTGTTAAATGGGCCAGTACAGCTTCAAGGTGGTTTACAAACAGATTAAAGTTACCTGCAGGTGCTCGATATACACTTAATATTATGAAAGATTTTTTGTGAAAATCTAATTCTGTTGCACATGCTTCCATATGCTGTTCTAGGCAAAATTTATGAATGTCTATGTTCTTAAATTTATGACAGTTCCTGATGAATGTGGCAACTCCTCCTTTCTCCATTTCTGATCTACAATAGTGAGATGCTAACCTAAACCCTGTAACACTTAAAAGTTCTATACCAGTGGTCACATGATGTTCAGAGAGGCAGATTATGTCAGCTGGGTTTGAAGACTCTAATTCATCTATGCAGATAGTTAATTCATTAATTTTATTTCTCAGTCCTCGAATATTTTGATGCAATAAAGATAGCTGACATTTCACATTGACTGACTTAAAATTGGATGGAGTTAAAATATCTGCTGACAGTTGAAAATTCTTAACCAATGGCTGTTTATGTTGATGTAATAAGCTGGAATTATGTTTTTTGATTTCTTTCTCAAACTGAAGGTTTGTCTCAGTTCTAACCTCTCTTAAAATTTGTTTTCCTTCTGTCCTCCCTACCCTAAAAAAGGGTCTTTTCTGAATCCTATAACCACTGGTATTTTACCACTCATGACAGTGCCTCCCCCCTTTAACTTTCCTGCTATTTCCCCAGCCAATTTACCCTTCCCCTTCCTGTTGAGGTGAAGGCCATGCCTAGTATAATCCCACCTACTGACAGAATCAACATGAACCACACCAATGTGTGACCCCGCACCCGACATGAGCAGCCGTTCCAGCTCCAAATTAACTCTCTTGACAGAAGAGTTCAAATGAGGTCGGTCATGGCGCCCAAGAACAGATACAAACTCAACACTGGTATGCCTCGATGCTGATGCAATCTTCGCCAGGTCACACTCTATGCTGTACCCAGGATCTCTGTCAATACTGTTACCTGCCCCACCCACTATAACCACGGTGTCTTCCTTAGTGAAATCTTTGCAAAGTGATCCTAAATCCTCTGTCACCTGCTCCAGACCAGCACTAGGTTTAAAAAAATTGGTGACCTGGTATTCTGATCCTAGTTCATCCTGCAAGAGTTGGCCAACACCTCTTCCATGGGAACTACCTAACAACAACACTTTCTTTCTCTTTACTGATTTCCCTACATTCTTACTTTTCAATTTGCTGCTGAAAGTTTGTTGTGCCCTGTCTACACCTGTAACTGCTTGAGGCTCACCAGCTTCTAACTGAAGCAACAGGTCAAATCTATTTTCCACATTCACCATAAAGCTGTCAGACAAAGTTCTAGGCCTGTTCCTCCTGTTGCCTGTTGCCACTTCCCACCTCTCTTTACCCTTCTCCCTCCTTAACCTGTCAAGATCTCCCCTGGCCTTGTCTAACTCAGCCTGAAGGGCAGCAATTTTCCCCTCCTGTTCCAGTATCTTCCTATCTCTACTACAAATCCTACAAAACCACTGATGAGTCTCATTTACTTCCCCTATTCCCACGCCACTACAGTCACCCACATGGAAAAAACTACAGCACCCATCACACCAAAGCCCCGACCTAACAATTCTACGGCAAGTCAAGCACTTTTCACTCATGATAAACGTAATAATTTATTAAGAATAAGTCAGTTAAATTACAGATAAACACGAAAATATGGTTACACAAATTTGGCCTATACGCTACTGTGTGTAAACAAAAACAAAAGTGCAAAGTTTCTGAAACAACAAGTTAAACTTTACGCTACTTTCCGGAAATGCTAGTTAAATAATGAAGAGGTACGCTAAGTTAAATTGCTGGAGAGAGCAAGGAACAACTAAACGAAATTCTATAGATTTGCTGCAGCAGAACGTAAACAGAAAATACGACTGTACGTTCTTTTCGCGTTTTCTGCTATATTACGTAATGAGAAATGAAACCTTTAATGGTACACTTAAACGGCACACTAATACACTTATTTACCACGTAATCAGTACTAATCTATGTGTTTTATAATCTAAAATAACTTATCTTTACGAGAACACCAAACCTCGCGCTAGTCGCTTGGCTGCAGGGCTGCCAACCTGTCATCACAGACAGGAGCGCCTGCGATGGTGTACTCAACTACGAACCTGGGTGCACGAATGGCAAAACGTCATTTTTTCGGTTGAATCCAGGTTCGGTTTACAGCATCATGATGGTCGCATCCGTGTTTGGCGACGTCATGGTGAACGCACATTGGGAGCGTGTATTCGCCATCGCCATACTGACGTATCACCCGGCGTGATGGTATGGGGTGCAATTGGTTACACGTCTCGGTCACCTCTTGTATGCATTGACGGCACTTTGAACAGTAGACGTTACATTTCAGATGTATCTATGGACCCAAATTGCGTGAAAATGTAATCACATGTTAGTTCTAGTATAACATATTTGTCCAATGAAAACCCGTTCATCACCTGCATTTCTTCTTGGTGTAGCAATTTTAATGGCCAGTAGTGTATGACAAAGAAAATTTCTTCTTCATGGCAATGCCAGTTCACATGCTTGAAACCGAGTGAAGTAAACCCCAAAGGAACCAGATGTCGCCTCTTCCAATTATCCGATTACTATTTGTTTCGATCCATGCAGCATGACCTTGCTGAACAACACTACACATCTTTTAACGAACTCGAAAACTGTCTCCATGAGCGGATCACATCAAAAGAACCTGAATTGTTTGTACCACAGAATCCATTTGTCATCGGAAAAGTTGGAAAAGGTTGTAGCCTCAAATTAATATGTCTTTTCCGTCCAACAAACAGTGAAAATTAATTCAAGTACCCAAGAGTTACACACTATCTCATTAATATGACCACCTGTCAAAAGCCTGAATAAACACTTTTTACAGCACGGGCCGTTGCGAGGCGTGCAGAAAGAGTCAGTGAGGTTCTGCAAGACTTGTGATGTGAGACCATGTCGACTCCAGTGCCGTGACCACCTACGCAGCCGCGCGGAATTAGCCGAGCGGTCTTGGGCGCTGCAGTCATGGACTGTGCGGCTGGTCCCGGCGGAGGTTCGAGTCCTCCCTCGGGCATGGGTGTGTGTGTTTATCCTTGGGATAATTTAGGTTAAGTAGTGTGTAAGCTTAGGGACTGCTGACCTTAGCAGTTAAGTCCCATAAAATTACACACACATTTGAACATTTTTTGAACCACCTACGCTACGTTTTTTACTTGCGGGTCCATGGCGCGAACAGTCCGATCGAGGTGCTCTCACAGACTGTCGACTGCGTTTAAATCCGGGAATCTGGTGGCCAGGGGAGTAGGTAAACTCATTCTGGTGGTTTTCGAACCACGAAAGTGCACTGTCAGCTGTGTGACACGTTGCATTACCCTACTGCTTGATACCATGGTGCTGACGAAAAGTGAACTTCATGTAGCGGTGGACATGGTCCCTAGGCATAAATGCATACTTGTGTTGATTCATTGTGTCTTCCAGAATGACTAGATCACACACGGAATGCCCCGAAAACATTCCCAAGATCATAACGCTCTCTCCTCCAGCCTCGACCATTCTGACTATTGTTGCAGGGTGTTTACGTTTTAGACGTTTCAAGCCGTACACGGCAATGGTCATCTTTCGGATGGAGCACAAAATGTAATTCATCTGAAAAGACCACCTGTTGCCTCTCAATGGACGTCGAGTTGCGGTATTGGCGTGCAAAATTCGAACCCTCGTCGCTGATGAACAGCAGTCAGCGTGTTTGAATGAACAAGGCACCTACTGCGAAGGCCCAAGCACAATTACGTTGAGGACACATTGTTGGCAGCCTCTTGGTACGTCTGGGGGATCAGCTGCTCAACTGTTACACCTGTATTTACTATCAAAAACAGTCTTCATCACAATTTATTTATTACGGTGACCGGATTCGACCGCTACTGTGGTCATCTTCAGACCTACAAGTCGTGTACAAAACTTTAATTAAAGATAATACATAGATTTATAAAGCTATAAAACGATGAATTACTAATGAGTAAGAACCTCCTTCTGGTGGTAAATCACTACTGGAGAAACCACTGCACGTCTTACTATACAGGGTGGTCCATTGATAGTGACCGGGCCAAATATCTCACGAAATAAGGATAAAACAAAAACAAAATCTACAAAGAACGAAACTCGTCTTGCTTGAAGCGGGAAACCAGATGGCGTTATGGTTGGCCCGCTAGATGGCGCTGCCATAGGTCAATCGGATATCAACTGCGGTTTTTTTAAAAATAGGAACCCACATTTTTTATCACATATTCGTGTAGTACGTAAAGAAATATGGATGTTTTACTTGGATGAATATTTAATAAAAAAATGGGGGTTCCTATTTAAAAAAAAACGCAATTGATATCCGTTTGACCTATGGCAGCGTCATCTAGCGGGCCAACCATAGCGCCATCTGGTTTCCCCCTTCAAGCTAGACAAGTTTCGTTCTTTGTAATTTTTTCGTTTGACGCTTATTTCCTGAGATATTTGGCCCAGTCACGATCAATGGAACACCCTGTATATAATGGAGGCTCCTCGCACTTCTGACGCAATGATGTCATTACTAACCAATGGGTTATAGGTCGAATAACAATGTAATTTTTTTTATTTAAAAGAACATTGTGAAGAAAGGAAAATAAACACACACTAAACGTAGCTTGTTCAACAGCTATTGTCAATTAAGAAGTGTTAAAAATATTTAAACATGTAGGATAAATGAACTTCGTGTTGACAGTACATGGCTTGCCCTCTCAAGGCCTGTTAGTGAACCATTTGGAACCACTGGTTGCCATGGCGAAGTTGGACGCCGTTCCAAAGATGTGACAGCAGGCTTCTTTCCACTGAAGTTGTTAAGTCGATAGGCAAACTAGTGGTTGCATGGTGAGGATAAAGTACAGTCCAAAGATGTGGCAGCAGGCTTCTTTATAACGAAGTTGTTGCGAAAGTGGAATGGCAAAAACTGTCACGTCAGACAATGTACTATTAAGCAGCAATGTGTCTTTATTGAAACGATTTTCAATGAGTAGGCTGCAATTATCGCTAACTGACATGTGTAGTACATGCTGCACAGATACGATTTATTGGTGTAATAAAAGACTTCCATTTACATAGATTACATAATAATTCTTACAGATCAATACCAAGGAAAAAAAAAAAAGAATCGAGAGGGCACAGTAGTTGTGCATATTTATGAAATATTGTCTATTAAGTTCATATGTAGATACCATTTTTTTTACATGTGAGAATTTTTAAAAGGCATTACTATGTCTTATGTTGCATGCCAGTCTTATAAACAAATAAAAATAATGAAAATGCAAGGAATTTAAAATTATAATACTACGAGCCGTTGTTGTGGTCATCGTCCTGAGACTGGTTTGATGCAGCTCTCCATGCTACTCTATCCTGTGCAAGTTTCTTCATCTCCCAGTACCTACTGCAGCCTACATCTTTCTGAATCTGCTTAGTGTATTCATCTCTTGGTGTCCCTCTACGATTTTTACCCTCCACGCTGCCCTCCAGTACTAAATTGGTGATCCCTTGATGCCTCAGAACATGTCCTACCAACCGATCCCTTCTTCTAGTCAAGTTGTGCCACAAACTCCTCTTCTCCCCAATTCTATTCAATACCTCCTCATTAGTTGTGTGATCTACCCATCTAATCTTCAGCATTCTTCTGTAGCACCACATTTCAAAAGCTTCTATTCTCTTCTTGTCTAAACTATTTATCGTCCATGCTTCACTTCCATACATGGCTACACTCCATACAAATACTTTCAGAAACGACTTCCTGACACTTAAATCAATACTAGATGTTAACAAATTTCTTTTCTTCAGAAACGCTTTCCTTGCCATTGCCAGTCTACATTTTATATCCTCGCTACTTCGACCATCATCAGTTATTTTGCTCCCCAAATAGCAAAACTCCTTTACTACTTTAAGTGTCTCATTTCCTAATCTAATTCCCTCAGCATCACCAGATTTAATTCGACTACATTCCATTATCCTCGTTTTGCTTTTGTTGATGTTCATCTTATACCCTCCTTTCAAGTTACTTTGACACTACGAGTCGCAGTATTTTGTAAACGCCTGACTTTTGGTATATATTTGATTCCCCATTTGTGCGTTTGAGTTTCATCTGTAGTGGGTTATTGGCTTTGAATGCTATTGTCACACTTGTATTCTTAAATTATTTATTTATTTTATCTGAATTAGGTCACTTGTACATAATTTTAGTAAATCTCTTCTTGGTATTTATAACAGAATCATTTGTTTGTTGTAATTCTTGATATGACAGATCAACCTGATGGTTATTATAATTGTTAGCAACTGCTATCATTTTTAAGGTATGAATTTTCTTCGTGATTGCATGAGGTTGAAGAGGTAATTTAAATATCCTATGTATCATTGTTTTAAAAAAATGCCATTTTGTATTTTAAAGGATGGCACGATGTAGCATTTATTATTACGTCGTTTGATGTGGGTTTTCTATAAATATAAGTACTATGTTTTCCATTCCTGTTTGCAGTTGTGAAGTCTGAAGATGACCACAGTAGTGGTCGAAACCGGTCACCGTAATAAATAAATTGTGATCAAGATTGTTTTTTGATAGTAAATATTTGTAACACATTGATCATTGTTCACTCCCACAGTGTATTCAAAAGTAATTAGTTACACCTGTATTCGCCTGTACGCATCTCCGCAGCTACCGTCCACCACTGTCGTCTATGGTCTGTGGTGCAGTGCAGTTGCCTAGACGCTGGATTTGGATAGTGCATTTTGCCTTGGATGATATACTTTAGACACGTGGCACGCGAACAGTTTGCAAACTTACCCATTTCGTAAATGTTTCCACCCTTGGCCCAAAAACAAATAATCATGCCCTTTTGGACGACATCTAAACCGCTCCATTTCTATATTACTACAGCGATTGCACTGTTTTCCGCATCCCCGACACACGTTATATATCGTCCATTGTGTGTGCTAGCACCTGTCTTCTGTGAGTGGGTACTATGCATTTACGTCGAACTAGGTGGTAGTCACATTAATAGGAGTGGACCGTGTATTTGTTGAGCGACGCCTTCTATGTGCTGACGAACTTCTCCGACAGTGGAATGGATTCTGAATAAAAAATTTATTTGAAATGGTGTCAGAAAAAAGGTCGCAGCAGGTTTACATGTATCTACTTCACAAAAAAAGGTCCAGGATGCGGACTGTATTATTGTGCTTTAGCCCGAACTGTAATGGTCTGAGAATGTTTGGAATTGAGAGTAGCTGGAAAACAAGATGCAGTGCATCCAATCTTTATGTATGCTTTCCTGTATGTTTTAGTGTCTTTTACCCTTTAGTGTCTTTTACCCTTTAGTGGCGTTGGTCCCATGTACTGAGGGTGGTTTGCAGCTTGCTGCCTATTTGTTTACCTCCGGACGTGCTTTTCCTGGAGGAGAAGAGGCCGCACGCACGATTTACTATCGCTGTGACACTACCAGAGTTCACAATCTGCTAAAGAACGGTCGCTGGTGCACTGAATTTTAAGAAGAGGACGCGGTTAAAAGGTAGGTAATCACAAAATTTTTGTTGACTTTTATGTGGATATGTTTTACATTGATATAATGACACTTGACTTCTTTCTTTCTTTCATGGATGAACTTTTTTCAATAGTCCCTATGCAATGCAGAGTCTTCTGTGAAGATTCTGACGTGGGAAGCATGTTTCTTCGAAACGCATAAAAATGAATACTTCGCATTGTGTGTCTGAGACTGTATTTGAGCTTCCAAATTTAGCACAACCGCGGTTTCACATCCATTACCGGTAGAGCCTGTTCTTAAATTCCTTGGAAATGTCCTGGTTGGATGAGATTTGAAAATTGTAACTACTGATATTCAGGGGCCTACAATACCGACGGCACAGATACAATACAAAACTACAGACTGACCTTCAATATAGCATTGATTTAAAATTGTAGATTCCTAGGAGGTTCTGCAAATGCCCCTTAACAAATGGCCCAGTGTTGCTTTCACTAGCGGAAGATCATTATACAGTAGAACACTGTCATAATTATGAAACAGAAAACTATTTTCTAGCTAAATGTTCGAGATTTAATTAGAATAACTAAATAAATAAAGAAGTGTGGTGTTACTTGCGTGAGACTGCAGTCGTGTGTGTGAGTTGCGTTTACGGTGTGTGTGTATGTGTGTGTGTGTGTGTGTGTGTGTGTGTGTATGCGTGTGCGTATGTGTGTCTATTCTTGACAAAGGCCTTAATGGCCAAAAGCTTTAACTGTGAGAGTCTTTTTGCTATGCCTAACTGCGAGTCTGCATCTCTGCTATGTGGTGAGTAGCAACGTTCTTCTCATAATATTGTTTTATTCCATCCTGGATTTTCCATTGTTTGATTAAATAAATAAGGAAACAGCTAGAGTTGTGTAGGGTTCTAGCGAGCCTTGCAGGTAAATTCCATAGTGAAACAATTTCGTTATGTTGTAGATTCCTATGTTAAGGTCACACAACCAAATGTCTACTCACCAAGGGTCATGAAAGGCATCGTGAAGTCCACAGCAGACTGTCTCTCTTGGGTGATGGTCAGGTCGCAGATAGCCAGGTCTGCTCTCTGAAAAGAAATTGACGTCGACACCTTGAATAAAGAGAGGTAATTATGAGGAAAATAGCAGCTTCCACAACAGCAAAAGAAAAAAAATGGCACCGACTTAATGTACAGCTTGACACTACCCTGAATCGCTCTCATGGTGGATATCTATCAGTGTGAGATATCCGTACACAAATCAACATACCGAACAAAAATTAGGCGTTCTCAGGAGCCAGCAATATAACCCCGTAGTGACACTGCCTCTCGACTTGACAAAGACCTCAAAACAGTGAAGAAGAGCACAAGTTTCTTCATGTGTCCATGATTTATAGGACGAGTCAATGTGTGACAGGGTGCCCGAGTGCATCAACTCCAGACTTCACGTGTGCAGCCCTATGAATTCGGCTGTTGTTATTTTGGAAGATTGGAGTGCCCACAGCATATCCAGTTTACTTTCTGCTTAATTTCAGTTCAATTTCCTTTTCTGTCTTTCCTCCTCCACTCCATTTCCCCTTCCCCCTTCCTTCCTTTCTCTTTATCCTTTCCCCTTCCTCCTTTTCCCCCTTACCCCTTTCCCCTTCCTCTCTCCCCCATAGTCCTTTCACCTTCTTCCCTTCTCCCTTCCTCCATTTCACCCTTCCCAATTCCTCCCCTCTCTCTTTCCCCTTCCTCTATTTCCCCCTACCCCATCCCCTTCCTTCCTTTCCCCTTACCCCTTCCCCTTCTTCCCTTTCCCCCTTGCCCCTTCCCACTTCTTTCTCCTCCACTGCCCCTTTCCCTTCTCGCCTTCCCTTTTTCCCCCTTTCTGTTTCCTCCATTTCCCCCTTAGTGCTTCCACTTCCTCCTTTCTCCCTTTTCCCTTCCTTCCTCCCCCTCTTCCTTTTTCCTCTTCCTCCTTCACCCTCCCCCTTTCTTCTTTCACCTTCTCATTTCCCTTCCCTTCCTTGGGCAACAGTGGATGTACAACAGAGTGCGTGAATCTTCTTCAGCCCTATAACTCATGTGCACAGCCATCCGATCATCTTCCAGCGAAGATGGGACTGTTTGCAGTGTACTCAACATGGAAATGTAGAAGAATGGCAAACACTTGGATATAAACTTCCTCGTTCATGTTCATGATAAGCCAAATGAACGGGCCCAATCATGGTTCCAGAAACACCAGAACCACCTGCAGCCTGAACTACACATTCCACGCAGTGCAGGTTAAACGCCGTTGTATAGGCATACATATTAAAATACAGAGATATGTAAACAGGCAGAATACTGCGCTGTGGTCGTCAACGCCTATATCAGACAACAAGTTCTGACGCAATTGTTACATCGGTTACTGATGCTACAGTGGCAGGTCATCAAGAGGTAAGCGAGTTTGAACGTGGTGTTACAGTGGGCGCAGGAGCGATGGACGCAGCATCTTCCAGGCGCTTTTCCCGTACGACCATTTCACGAGTGTACCGTGAATATCAGGAATCTGGTAAAACATCAGATCTCCGACATCGCTGAGGCAGGAAAAAGATACTGCAAGAACGGCGCAAATGGCTCAAATGGCTCTGAGCACTATGCGACTTAACTTCTGAGGTCATAAGTCGCCTAGAATTTAGAACTAATTAAACCTAACTAACCTAAGGACATCACACACATCCCTGCCCGAGGTAGGATTCGAACCTGCGACCATAGCGGTCGCTCGGTTCCAGACTGTAGCGCCTAGAACCTCACGGCCACTCCGGCCGGCGCAAGAACGGCACCAGCGACGACTGAAGAGAATCGTTCAACGTCACAAAAGTGCAAACCTTCCGCAAATTGCTGCAGATTTCAATGCTGGCCATCAGCAAATGTCAGCGCGCGAATCATTCAACGAAACATTATCGATATGAGCTTCCAGACCGAATGGACCACTCGTGTACCCTTGACGATTGCACAATACAGGGCTTTACGCCCCGCCTGGGCCCGTCAACACCGACATTGCACTGATGATAACTGGAAACATGTCCTGGTCGGACGAGTCTCGTTTAAAATTGTATCGAGCGGATGGACGTGTACTGGTATGGAGACAACCTCATGAATCCATGGGCCCTGCATGTGAGCAGGGGACCGTTCAAGCTGGTGGAGGCTCTCTAATGGCGTGGGGCGTGTGCAGCTGGAGTGACATGGGACCCCTGTTACGTCTAGGTACAACTCTGACGGGTGACACGTACGTAACCATTCTATATGATCACCTGCATCCGTTCATGTCCGTTCTGCATTCCGACGGACTTGGGCAATTCCAGCAGGACCAAGCGACACTCCACACGTCCATAATTGCTACAGAGTGGCTCCAGGAACACTCTTCTGAGTTTAAACACTTCTGCTGGCCACCACATTCCCCAGATATGGACATTATTGAGCATATCAGGGATGCCTTGCAACGTGCTGTTCGGAAGAGGTCTCCACTGCCTCGTACTCTTACGAATTTATGGACAGCCCTGCAGGATTAATGGTGTCAACTCCCTCCAGCACTACTTCAGACATTAGTGGAGTCCATGCCACGTCGTGTTGCGGCACTTGTGCTTGCTCGCGGGGCTAGGCAGGTGTACCCGTTTCTTTGGATCTTCAGTGTACTTTACACTTATGTTTACAGTCATTACAGTTAACATGCACTCAATACAGTGACTTATACTACAACAGTTACACTTGAGATAATTTGCACTCAAGCTGTTGACATATCGTCACCTAGAAAGCCTTGCATAAGCTCATGAGCCAACGAATAAATAAGTAAATATTTAAGAACTTTATAAAGTAACTGCTTACATCCATTAGATATTTGAAGCAAAGCATCTTGAGCCTTCAGCTGTGCATGTGCATCCTTATTTATCAACCGGTTTCACTTATTACAAGCATCATCACTGGAGGACAAGTAGTACAGTGAGAAATCGAAATGTCAATATCAATTTGGGCGTGATTACACGTTCATATAAATAAAAGTCATGATGAAGTACATACAAACAATAAAACTCACTACAATGTGATTCACTCCTACAGGTACCGTCATGAATAGAAGATAACAAATATTATGCATATAACAGCAAACAATAACAGGTGTATATCGTATATTATCAATTTATCTGTTTAATAATTTGCATCTGACACTTGGGCTTCAGAGCCTAACGCAGCCTTCATAACACCTCAGCTCATACCTCAACGTCATCTCCAGGAGTGTCTGAGTACCGAAAGCCGCCACCCCCACGTACAGAAGGGCTTAGATATAAACTGTTTCTAAAAAAAAGTAATATCAGTTATTACTGGCTACGTCGTCGTTTGAGCCGATGATCCTCCCTGAAATTTGTTGCTCTCAAGGAAACTATCGCGATGACTCCTGTCATAACCAGGTTTTCTTTATCATTTTTGTGAATTGAAAGTTGAGACCAGTATCCAGACTCTCAGACTGTACAAGGCAGTCGAAATCTCCCCGCTGCACCATTGAAATACCCACACCGAAAACTGATGCAACACAAATATTTACAAAGCTAGCTAGGTCGTCAAAACCGTTACTGTTTTAAAAGCTAAATGAAAAATGTAAGTAATTCCATTGAAAGTTGTTGGGACTACCTAAGGAATTACCGACCGCTGGATGTTTCTAAGATATCGTAGGATGGCAGCACGGGGGTTCACATATTTGGCACAACACTTACCTGGCTATCAATCACGAATTTCAAAACCAGAACCATACTTATCCTTCAAGCAGCTACTTCGTTGTCTTTAAGTAAAGGTCGTCAAGTTTCCTATTTTCGTCAGGTAAGAATCTTATCAAAATATAGCTTCAAGTTGATGGTGTTACTCGCATGGTACCTGAGATGATTTCCTTGCTGAAGTTTGCCGAGGAATCCCGTATTCTCACACAGTTTTCCAAATGTCCTCACGAAGCTAAGTGAACTCCGTTACAATTTTTCAACAAAGGGAAAATCGCTGGTGCTTCCGCGAATAAAATTTCTAAAACTGCTGTTACTAAAACTACTGCTAACTGCTGTCGTCATGAACGTGTCATAGCGCTCTCTCTCTCTCTCTCTCTCTCTCTCTCTCTCTCTCTGTGTATATGTATTTATGTATGTGTGTGTGTGTGTGTGTGTGTGTGTGTGTGTGTGTGTGTATGTGTGAAGAACTATGATTTTTCACATTTTTGTAGTCTAATCGTAGTGGTGCACAATTAAAATGAAGTCGAGAGACCAAATGAACTACGACAAAGCTCCGAGCCTTTCGATTTGGTGCCATTTCGACGTGTTTCGGTTTCGCTTCTTATTTATTCTAGAAGCTCCCATTTTTGGCCTCAAGAAGGTGACCTGATGGCTTTCCAGTCCTTTCCACCGTATAAAAATCGGAGTTGATCACCTGCTACCAAGTCCTTGATCGTTAAGTTAGTAAACAACATTACTAACCTCTAGACTATTTATTGCTTTCCTCAAGAAGACATTTGGTGCCGTGTCTGACGGAAGTAGCTGCTTCGGTAGTTGATTCAGTCGATACCGACAGCTTTCTCGGCGCTGCCAACCTTGTCAACCTTAGCTATAACAGACGACACTGTTTTCAATGCGTCTAAGTAGTTTGTAAACGATGTCATATTACTAGTTTCAAATGCTGCGAAGTGGATATTCCGTGTATATTGGTCATAAATAGAGGGCGAAGTTAAGACGGACTTACTATTCGTATGTTTACAAAATGTCCGTGTGCTAGCACAAGTATTAAGCGTCACAATACACAATACCAAGGGTGGGCGAGAGGAGAGGGGGGGGGGGGGGGGGGGCGCATTTGCCTACCTTTTGAAGATATCGTAATTTTGTGATGTACTGTATATTTTAAAATTTTGAAAAAAATTAAAGCTTTTAATGAATTCTTATACCAGATTCCCTAATCGTTTTAAATTTTTCAGTAAAACTTAGCCCAAAATTTAAGTCTTATAAGTTGAGAATGTGACTTTTCACGACAAATGTCATATCATGTGTTCAGATTCAGGACCTATTCTTACCCACAGACACACACACACACACACACACACACACACACACACACACACACATGCGAATGAAAGTCAACGACAATTTTAAATTTCTTTGGGTTGGTCATAAAATTCCCTTACAAATGGTGCACACATAAAGGATAAAGATTTGGTATTGCAATGATCGTGAAAAAAGGATATCTTCACTTTCCGGACGCTGCTTGTACATCAGTATTTATTTAAAAGTATGTTGATCATAAAGTTAACGGCATGTAACGAAATTTATTTATTTTCTAATTTCTTTTGTGTTGGGCTTAAAGTACCCCTCCCTACCCTCCTCTCTCCCTTCCCTCCTGCCAAGCGGGATTAGCCGAACGGTCTAGGGCGCTGCAGTCATGGCATGTGCGGCTGGTCCCGGCGGAGGTCCTAGTCCGCCCTCGGGCATGGGTGTGTGTGT
Source organism: Schistocerca americana (assembly GCF_021461395.2). Classification (NCBI taxonomy): domain Eukaryota; kingdom Metazoa; phylum Arthropoda; class Insecta; order Orthoptera; family Acrididae; genus Schistocerca; species Schistocerca americana. The sequence goes on along the minus strand of NC_060120.1, from coordinate 656,580,214 downwards.
TTGTCCTTAGGTTAATTTAGGTTGACGACCTTAGCAGTTAAGTCCCATAAGATTTCACACACCTTTGAACATTTTTCCCTTCCTTTCTCCTAGGTAGTACACGTTACGGAAAATTGGGATATACGTTGGTATTGAACGAATAATACGCAAACGGAATTGAAAAAAATAATCTCTTCATGCAGTCGTATCAGAAATAATTGAAAACGGGAATTAGGGCAGAAAGACTGGCAATAAAAATACATCACTTCTGATGGCAGTCCGGTGGCTTGCGGGATGTAAGTTTGTATGCCTACCTGTAGCCGACAACACTGTTTTTTATGTTGTCCGAATATCGTTGTCGTCTCTCGCAGCTTTCCGTTAATTACAAATATATTTTGTGATTATTTGTAAGCAAATGCTATTGTGCAGTCAAATAAGATCGAGTAGTTTTTGTATCATGTGCCTCTCTGTTTCTGAATGGTAGCTTCGTCAGTATACCAGCTTAGACTTGCTTCAGGATGGCATTACCCCTGCCATCAGCTCGCCGACGAGGCCGTTCCAGTTTCCCGTCTTCTCGTCTTTGCTGCCGTAGTTTCCGTCGGGCGCCAGCTTGAACTCGAACGTGAAGTTGAGAATCTCGGCGATCTGCGCAATCAGGTCTATCGAGTAGCCCTCGTACCGGTCGTTGCCGACACGCGGGGGGCTGGTCGGCGGCTTCTCCCTCAGGTACGGCGGGCCCTGCGACAAAATTCCATTTGGTAAAGGCTAGATAGTAGGGTGGGGACTACATTCGGTATGGAGCAGGTGCGGTAGGTCACAGGTGATAAAACAGGTAGATCTCAAGGGTTTATCTCAGGGTATAACTAAAAAGAGCAGTTAGATTTTCCAGGGAAAGGATGAGGAGTATTTGGGAATGAAGAGAAGGGTGGATACTGAAATTATAAATAAATTAGCCTCTCGCTGCAACGATGGTTCTTAATATTTTTTGGCATTGTCGATTTCAGGACTACCAGCTCTGCCTTCATATGCACCTATTCGCAAAACAAATTTTTTTCCCAAATTACGTCACGGCAGTGCATATACACTGAGGAGACAAACGTCAGGTGCATCTGCTAACATCGTGTCAGACCACCTTTTTTTTGCCTGGTGTAGTTTAGCAACATGACACAGCATGGACTCAATAAGTCGTTGTAACTCCCCTGCAGAAATATTGAGCCATGCTGCCTGCATCTATAGCCGTCCGTAACTGCGAAAGCGTTGCTTGTGCAGGATGTTATTAAAAAACTGACCTCTCGATTATGTATGTCTCATAAATGTTCGATAGAATTCATATCGGGTGATCTGGGTGGACAAATCATTCGCTCGAATTGTCCAGACTGTTCTTCAAACCAGTTGCGAACAATAGTGGCGTGCTGACATGAAATCATTGTTTGATAACACTAAATCCATGAATGGCTGCGAATTATTACCAACTAGTCAGCCAATGATCGGTTCAGTGGGACCAGGGGACCCAGTCCATGCCATGTAAACACAGCTCACACTATTATGGAGCCCACTATATCCATGAATGGCTGCGAATGATTACCAAGTAGTCAGTCAATGATCGGTTCAGTTGGACTAGGGGACCCAGTCCATGCCATGTAAACACAGCTCACACCATTATGGAGTCCACTAAATCCATGAATGGCTGCGAATGATTATCAACTAGTCAGTCAATGATCGGTTCAGTGAGACCAGGGGACCCAGTCCATGCCATGTAAACACAGCTCACACCATTATGGAGCCCACTAAATCCATGAATGGCTGCGAATGATTACCAACTAGTCAGTCAAAGATCGGTTCAGTGAGACCAGGGGACCCAGTCCATGCCATGTAAACACAGCTCACACCATTATGGAGCCCACTATATCCATGAATGGCTGCGAATGATTACCAAGTAGTCAGTCAATGATCGGTTCAGTTGGAGTAGGGGACCCAGTCCATCCCATGTAAACACAGCTCACACCATTATGGAGCCGCCACCACCACACCACCACGAGCTTGCACATTCCATGGCTTCGTGGGGCTGCGCCACGCTCGAACCCTACCATCAGCTCTTACCAACCGAAATCGGGACTCTTTGACCAGGCCACGGTTTTCCAGTCGTTTAAGGTCCAACCAATTCGGTCACGAGCCCACGAGAGGCACTGCAGGTGGTGATGTGCTGTGAGCAAAGGCAGTCGCGTCGGTCGCCTGCTGTCATACCCATTAACGCCAAATTTCGCCCCACTATCCTAACGAATACATTCGTCGTACGTCTCACATTGATTTCTGCGGTTATTTCAATATAGCAAATATACTCAAATATACTCAAACACCGCTGCATTCGGTTGTTGAGTGAAGGCTGTTAGAAACTGCGTTGCCTGTGGTGAAAGGTAATGCCTGAAATTTGGTATTCTCGACACTGTAGATCTCAGAATGGAATGTCCATGCGTGTAGTGCCAACTACCACTCCGCGTTCAAAATTCCCATCGTGCAGCCATAATCACGTCGGAAACCTTTTCACACGAGTCACCTGAAAACAAACGACAGCTCTGCCAATGCTGTGTCCGTCTATACCTTGTGTACTATCGCCATCTGTAAATTTGTGTGTGAAACCCAGCTCGCGCTATTCGTCCACGAGACTCAGAGGGCCATAGACACGGGTTCCCAGGTAGATGCCGTGTTTCTTGACTTCCGCTTTCGATACAGTTCCCCACAGTCGTCTAATGAACAAAGTAAGAGCATATGGGCTATCAGACCAATTGTGTGATTGAATTGAAGAGTTCCTAGATAACAGAACGCAGCATGTCATTCTCAATGGAGAGAAGTCTTCCGAAGTAAGAGTGATTTCAGGTGTGCCGCAGGGGAGTGTCGTAGGACAGTTGCTACTCACAATATATATAAATGACCTTGTGGATAACATCGGAAGTTCACTGAGGCTTTTTGCGGATGATGCTGTAGTATATCGAGAGGTTGTAACATTGGAAAATTGTACTGAAATCCATGAGGATCTGCAAAGAATTGACGCATGGTGCAGGGAATGGCAATTGAGTATCATTGTAGACAAGTGTAATGTGCTGCGAATACATAGAAAGAAAGATCCTTTATCATTTAGGTACAATATAGCAGATCAGCAACTGGAAGCAGTTAATTCCATAAATTATCTGGGAGTAGGCATTAGGAGTGATTTAAAATGGAATGACCATATAAAATCAATCGTCGGCATAGCAGATGCCAGACTGAGATTCATTGGAAGAATCCTAAGGAAATGCAGTCCGAAAATAAAGGAAGTAGATTACAGTACACTTGTTCGCCCAGTGCTTGAATACTGCTCACCGGTGTGGGATCCATGACAGATGGGGTTGATAGAGGAGATAGAGAAGATCCAACGGAGAGCAGCGCGCTTGGGTTACAGGCTCGTTTAGTAACTGCGAAAGCGTTACGGTGATGATAGAAAAACTCCAGTGGAAGACTCTGCAAGAGAGACGCTCAGTAGCTCTGTATGGGATTTTTTTGAAGTTTCGAAAACATACCTTCACCGAGGAGTCAAGCAGTATATTGCTCCCTCCTATGCATATCTCGCGAAGAGACCATGAGGATAAAATCAGAGAGATCAGAGCGCACACAGAGGAATATCGACAATATTTCTTTCCACGAACAATACGAGACTGGAATAGAAGGGAGAACCGATAGAGGTACTCAAGGTACCCTCCGCCACACACCGTCAGGTGGCTTGCGGAGTATGGATGTAGATGTAGATGTGCGTATCGCTATCCCACTACTTTGCTCACCTCACTGTACAACGTAACAGCATTATGGAGGAGCGGAGCAGGTTGCGCTATTTTTTTCTTCTTGATTTTTTCCAGCTTTGCTTCTGTTGATGTTCTTATGTGGAAACACTGGTACATAGTTTCAGCACCTTTAAAACTAAGTAGTTAAGGCTTCTCACTATTTATCTATTTATGAAAAAAAAATATTTAGTCCAGTAATACCACATGGCCTAAGCTGCCCCATACAAGGGGCAAGTTAGCCCAGCAGTGAGGGCACGTTGGTCCATTTAATTTTATCATTGAATTTAACTGAAAATATATAGGCTTTAAAACTTACTCTTTATTTTAATACAAAATCCAGCAAATTCACGACAAACTTTGCAGTCTTTAATTTGTATTATCATTGTTATAATAAAAATTTAGAGAAAGCTTTTGGCAACGTTAACTGGAATACTCACTTTCAAATTCTGAAGGTGACAGGGGTAAAATACAGGGAGCGAAAGGCTATTTACAATTTGTACAGAAACCAGATGGCAGTTATAAGAGTCGAGGGGCATGAAAGGGAAGCAGTGGTTGGGAAACGAGTGAGACAGGGTTGTAGCCTCTCCCCGATGTTATTCAATCTGTATATTGAGCAAGCAGTAAAGGAAACAAAAGAAAAATTCGGAGTAGGTATTAAAATTCATGGAGAAGAAGTGAAAACTTTGAGGTTCGCCGATGACATTGTAATTCTGTCAGAGACAGCAAAGGACTTGGAAGAGCAGTTGAACGGAATGGACAGTGTCTTGAAAGGAGGATATAAGATGAACATCAACAAAAGCAAAACGAGGATAATGGAATGTAGTCAAATTAAATCGGGTGATGCTGAGGGGATTAGATCAGGAAATGAGACACTTAAAGTAGTAAAGGAGTTTTGCTATTTAGGGAGTAAAATAACTGATGATGGTCGAAGTAGAGAGGATATAAAATTTAAACTGGCAATGGCAATGAAAGCGTTTCTGAAGAAGAGAAATTTGTTAACATGGAGTATATATTTAAGTGGTAGGAAGTCGTTTATGAAAGTATTTGTATGGAGTGTAGCCATGTATGGAATTGAAACATGGACGATAACCAGTTTGGACAAGAAGAGAATAGAAGCTTTCGAAATGTGGTGCTACAGAAGAATGCTGAAGATAAGGTGGGTAGATCACGCATCTAATGAGGAGGTATTGAATAGGATTGGGGAGAAGAGAAGTTTGTGGCACAACTTGACTAGAAGAAGGGATCGGTTGGTAGGACATGTTTTGAGGCATCAAGGGATCACAAATTTAGCATTGGAGGGCAGCGTGGAGGGTAAAAATCGTAGAGGGAGACCAAAAGATCAATACACTAAGCAGATTCAGAAGGATGTAGGTTGCAGTAGGTACTGGGAGATGAAGAAGCTTGCACAGGATAGAGTAGCATGGAGAGCTGCATCAAACCAGTCTCAGGACTGAAGACCAAAACAACAACAACAACAACAAATAAAAGTTAGAATAATATGTCCAGGTCTTTCATCGGTTTTCGTCTCAATGCTCGATAGATGTCTTCACAGCTCAAACATCCATAAAAATGTTATTTCATGTAATTTTTAACAAATGACAGATGAGCACACAACTTGTGCATTGAATCCATTCTTGGATTGCTTTGAGAAAATTGTTTAAGAAATCTAAGGCACAGGGCATCCTCGTCCTCATCTCCTTCATCTTGAAGGACGTTCTTACGAATGCCTAATTTCTTTCTGTGCTTTTATTTGAGAAGTTTTACCATATGATTTGTCTTAACTATGACGACCAATTCCTTCTACACGGAATATTCATATTTCTCCTTAAAATGTTTTCTTTTCTGTCTGTGGAGGCTTGTTGTTCGTGCTGTAATACGTCTTTCACTGGAGTGTCTGTCAGTACTGCTCAAGTTCTTTTTCGTTCGTTGACTGTCTTTCTTCTCTATTGAGATTTCTAAAATGGCCTGACTTCTTGAGGCGTTGGAAAGCACGGTTCGTCGGCTGCAGTGACGTCTAATTTAACGAGCGCGCTTGCTGACAGCATAGGCCTGCCATTGTATTCGTGAACAGTCAATTAAACCACAACCAATGGCATTAGGATTCGGCGTATCTGTTACGTATGAGTATGAAGGCAGGAAGTTACTATCATTGGTAATGTTCCTGTTTAAGGGGGAGATGTCTGCACTTTGAATCTAGCCAATGTATTTCTGGGTGTAAATGCGTTTGGCAGTGCAATTTTCACAATGCCTGGAAGGTCGTATATCATCATTCGTCGCTTGCTTGCTGCCACCCATGCATCACACACTGAGTTTACAAAATTTTTAAAGGGGTCATAAGCAGTTCTCTCTATGGACTGTAGTTTGTTGCTACAGTGAGCTCGAAAAGGCAAAACTGTAACACAATTTTCCTTTCAAAAATCTAATACTTCAGCGGATAAATGGGAACTATGGTTGTCAATTAATACCAAGAAAGGAAAGTCTTCTGAACAGTGATCATGTGATACAAAATGCTGTATATTTTTCAAGAAGCTAGTTTCTATCATCCACTCTCAGTCTCAGGGGGATGGCTTGACAGTCTCTGATGCACGCCGAGTGCGCGTATTTCTGCTGTTCTCCTCGCACAGTTTGTAACACGGGAGGACTTCGTTTGGTCCCTCAACCAGGGCTGCAGAACGGAGAAGAAATAGTTAATACACCTATTTTGTGTATGTGATACGGGCGATTTCGACCAGAAACTTACAGCAGAATGATGATATTGCAGCAAGCTGCGGGCAGTCGGGTTCTATTCATACACTGATTTTCAGAATTGAAGCAACAAACGGAAATTTTGTAAGGTTGCGTTTATTTTGCCCGAAACAGTACAAAGAGGTGATAATAAAGTAGAATCAGGGTACAGAACACAGAACGTAATCAACTGCACATGCATAAGTATAGGCAAAGAGTTTTTCGTTTCTTTCTTTTTTTTTTTTTTTTTCAAACTAAACGCGTATGCACACACATTCAGACTACTGTTAATGTGCTCAGTATGAAGCGTGACCGCCTCTAGCATCCACACAGATTTGCCAACGATGGGTCATGCTGCGAATGATGTCATGAATCTCATGTTGAGGCAATAACGCCCATTCTTTGCGCATAGCTGCTAGCGAGTGTTTGAGAGTGGATGGTGGATGCTGACGTAACGCAATCCGCCTCCCTAGTGCGTCCCAGACATGCCTTATATGATTACAATCGAGAGAGCGAGCAGACCACCCCATGCCTGCAGTATCTTCCGTTTCCAAGAAAACGTCAACCACCCTTGCTCTGTGAGGTCGAGAATTATCTTCCAGCAGTACGAAGTCTGGGCCCACAGCATCTAGTAACAGCCTCGTATGAGGTCCCAAGATCTCGTCACGATACCTGACAGTAGGTAAACCTTGTCGGTTCACCCATACAATTTCATGAAGAGGTTTTCGGTTGGTCAACACAATCCCTGTCCACATCATTAGGGATCCTAATGGGTCGCTTCCCACAATGTCTGGGTCCCCAAATCGTATTCCAGGTTTCCTCCAGATGCGAATCCGTCGAAAGCACTCTCCAGGCCAAATCGGGATTAATCTGTGAAAATAACATTGGTCCACCGTCCGACCGTCCATGTCACATGTTAACGACTCCAGTCTAAATCGTCCCTTCTGTGAAGCCGCATCAGAGGTACAGATACAGCAGGTCTCCAACAATAAAGGCCAGTCAGCTGAAGCCTTCTGTATACACTCTGCCTCGATGCGACAAGTCCAGTGGATACTGCTGGGTCAGATGCCAGTTGCCGTGCAGTATTGAGGCGATACCCTCGTGCCCTTACAGCCGACGGTACTCTATTTCTGATGTCCACGTGGTCGGCCCTGCTGTGGTCTTCGGGATACAGTTCCGGTTTCTATAAACTGTCACCACATCCGAGAAACAACAGAACGATTCACGTTAAGACATCGGGCCCCATCAACTGTCCTGCTTCCATTCTTCCTATAGCCCCTCGCCTCAGGAAGTCTGGTGGGAGTCTTCTCTGTGCGCCGTCTGTGACTATGGACACAGTGATTGTGGATATTGGACTACCCAGCAAACACTATCCCGTTCGATAGGTGCCCTCACGTCATCGTTGGTATGTTTGTCCTTTGACCGGCATGCCATCTTCCGTGTACAATGCGGTTGTACAGACGTCTGTTCACAGTTCGTATGATTATATCGAGAATTAGACATAGGAATGGGAAATGGTGGTGTGTTGCTTTAACTTTGGTTACCAGTGTATTATAAGAAAACTGGGAGAGTGTTGAAATTACGTAAAATCGTGTCCTTTCGCGTCACTTTATGTGCATTGGACTTGCGTTGGTTGATGTTGTGCTGCTTTCAATTGCTTCAGAACTCGTGGTGGTGGGTAAATACCTCACTTGCTAATCTTTTTCTAAACTACTTATAAAATTCTTTTTAGTAGGGAGGGATGTTAGATGTTGTGATTTGATGTTGTCCTAAACTATAACTGTTGACTTGTTCATCACGTATGTTCATGTATTTTTTTCATAAATTTGAGTTTCTCGAATTCATTGTCTTACACCTTCTTTGTTCACAAATTATACCACGCGTACCGCAATTCTATGTTTGAATACTTAATATCTGCATCATACAAGATGTGCACCATTTAATTCTACTCCAATCTGATCAAGACTGGTGCAACGCATCATTGCAGTGCGTTATTTATTTTTTTTGCAAGAACTTTCAGTAAATCCATGTAAGGCATCTGTAAAGAAGTTTGAGGAGTTACACAACTGCGGAGACGGCACCATAGTAAACTTTCGCCTTCACCAAACAAGTTCACTACACTGAGTTGATAAGTCATGGGATACCTCCCAATATGACGTCGGACCTCCTTTTTCCCGGCGTACTGCAGCTACTCGACGTGGCATGGACTCCGTAAGTCGCTGGAACCTCCCTGCAGAAATATTGAGCCACACTGCCCCTACAGCCTCCAAAACTGCGAAAGCGTTGCTGGTGCAGGATGTCGTGCAAAAACTGACATCCCGAGTACGTCCCATAAACTTTTTATGGAATTCAAGTCGGGCGATCTGGGTGGACGCATCATTCGTTCGAAATGTCCAGAGTATTTTTCGAATCAGTTGAGAATAGTTGTGGCCTGGTGACATGAAAACATTGTTTGGGAACATGTAATCCATGATTTGGTGCAAATAGTCTTCAGGTTGCCGAACATTACCATTTCCAGTCAATGATCAACTCATTTGGACCATGCTATGTAAACACAGTCCACACATTTATGGAGCTACTGCCGTCTTGAACAGTGCATGGCTTCGAGGGGTCTGCGCCACAGTCGAGCCCTACCATCAGTTCTTACCAACTGAAATCGGAACTCATTTGAGCAGGCCACGGTTTTCCAGTCATCTAGGGTACAACCAGTATGGTCACGAGCCAAGGAGACGCGCAGCAAGGGATGCCGTGCTGTTAGCAAAGGCATTGGGGTTGATAGTCTGCTGCCATACCCCATTAACGTCAAATTTCATAGCACTGTCCTAACGGATACGCTCCTCTTACATCCCACATTGATTTCTGTGGTTATTTCACACAGTTTTCCCTGTTTCTCAGCACTGACAGCTCTACGGAAACGCCGCTGTCCTCGGTCCTTAATTGAAGGGCATGGGCCTCTGCGTTGTCCGTGGTGAGAGATAATGTCTGGAATTTGATATTCTCGGCACACTCTTGACATTGTGGATCGCGGAATATTGAATCCTCTAACGATTTCCGAAATGACGTCTAGCTGCAACTACTACTCCGTGTAGAAAACCTGTTAGTTCCCGTCGCGCGGTCATAATCTCTTCGGAAACCTTTTCAGATGAATCACCTGAGTACAAATGACGGTTCCGCCAATGCACTGACCTTTTGTAACTTGTATACGCGATACTATCGCCATCTGTATACGAGATGCCTATAGCTATCCCACGACTTGTGTGGCCTCAATGTATTTTCAGGCTAGTGAGTAGTGTATGCAACAGACGAATCGAGCTTATAAGACAAGATTTTAAGTCACCTGTGGTTGTGTGATACGAGGTTAACGGTTAATGATGTAACTGAAAACCCAGTTGTGCTACTTTCGATCCCCCTCCCCCCCCCCCCCCCTGTCCTCTTCCTTTCGTTGCCCTTTGTGCAATCGTTGCCGTATGCTTGCTCAATTTTATGTCAGATCACGCTAGTAATTGTTCATATCCAGTGCTTGTATCTCAGGGCATTAACAGGGTTCATGATCTTGTATGGACACTCAGTCAGAGTTGCAAAGGAATGGCATGCATATATATATGTAAGTGAATAACTTTTTTAGTTTTATTTTGTTTTGATCAGTACCAGACCTTGTAACAATATGGGTAGCTTTTTTGTGCAGTCTGTACAACCTAGATATAGCTTCACATAATTATACAAATTACAGATTTTTTATGAAAACAATTCTTGAGAACTGTGACCAACACAGGACTGCAGATATTGCTTAAGGTTACAGTAGGGCAGTAGTCCTACACGTGCGTGCGGTGCCCCAGTACTGACCAGTCTGGAGGAGACGATGAGGTGCCGGCCCTGGATGATGTTCTGCGTGTCCTCCAGCGTCTGCGTCTCCGTCCTGGTACCCAGGAAGCCCTCCTCCGGCGTCCAGGTGCCGACCCTCTTGAAGCCAGCCGCTGACAGCTCCAGCACCTCCAGCTCGAAGCCCATTCGCCGACCTCTCGCATCGAACTTAATTTCTCCAGAAATGCCTTCGTGCCGCATCTGCTCAGATAGAGTAAGACACAAGATGAACCTTTACCAGACTACAGACAGTGACAGCGTAAGGTCAAATTTTGTACAACCTCATAAGTTTATCATAACAAACCTTATGTCAACTGATATACACTACTGGTCATTAAAATTGTTACACCAAGAAGAAATACAGATGATAAACGGGTACTCATTGGAGAAATATATTATACTAGAACTGACATGTGATTACATTTTCACGCAATTTGGGTGCATAGATCCTGAGAAAGCAGTACCCAGCACAACCACTTCTCGCCGTAATAACGGCCTTGATACGCCGAGGCATTGAGTGAAACAGAGCTTGGATGGCGTGTACAGGTACAGCTGCCCATGACACCACAGTTCATCAAGAGTAGTGACTGGCGTATTGTGACGAGCCAGTTGCTCGGCCACCATTGACCAGACGTTTTCAATTGGTGAGAAATCTGGAGAATGTGCTGGCCAGGGCAGCAGTCGAAAATTTTCTGCATCCAGAAAGGCCCGTACAGGACCTGCTGAAACGTAGGGTTTCGCAGGGATCGAATTAAGGGTAGAGCCACGGCTCGTAACACGTCTGAAATGTAACGTTCAGTGTTCAAAGTGCCGTCAATGCGAACAAGAGGCGACCGAGACGTGTAACACAAATGGCACCCCATATTATCACGCCGGCTGATACGCCAGTATGGCGATGACGAATACACGCTCCCAATGTGCGTTCACCACGATGTCGTCAAACACGGATGCGACCATCATGATGCTGTAAACAGAACCTGGATTCATTCGAAAAAATGACGTTTTGCCATTCGTGCACTCAGGTTCGTCGTTGAGTACACCATCGCAGGCGCTCCTGTCTGTGATGCAGCGTCAAGGGTAACCGCAGCCAGGGTCTCCGAGCTGATTCGTTAGTCATGCGGATAAGATGCCTGTCATCGCGACTGCTTGTGATACGAGGCCGTTGGGATCCACCAAGGCGTTTCGGATTACCCTCCTGAACCCACCCATTCCACATTTTGCTAACAGTCATTGAATCTCGACCAACGCGAGCAACAATGTCGCGATACGATAAACCGCAATCGCTATAGGCTACAATCCGACGTTAAAAGAAAGTCGGAAACGTGATGGTACGCATTTCTCCTCCTTACACGAGGCATCACAACAACGTTTCACCAGGCAACGTCGGTCAGCTGCTGTTTGTGTATGAGAAATCGGTTGGAAACTTTCCTCATGTAAGCACGTTGTAGGTGTCGCCACCGGCGCCAACCTTGTGTGAATGCTCTGAAAAGCTAATCATTTGCATATCACAGCATCTTCTTCCCGTCGGTTAAATTTCGCGTCTGTAGCAGTCATTTTCGTGGTGTAGCAATTTTAATGGCCAGTAGTGTATAAGGGGCGATGAAATAGTTTCCGTTTCAGAACGTTGCTGCATGGTATATGCAACATAGCGCGACTCCGATGCAGGGATATAAGCAACGAAATGTAGGCAAGGGATTAGTGTGACATTCGTGTGTTTACGATGTGCGTGCGATAAATGCTGATATGTGAACTACGACGACGATAATGACAGAAGTTGAAGAAGTGAGTTAAAATTTATGCCACGGCTGGGACTTGAAACTGTGTCTTCTGCTTAGTAGGCAGATGTGCTAGCCATTACACCAAGCTTGGCCGTACCTCAGTTGCAGGCTGGATTTCTCCATTGCAAAGGGGGGGTGCTATTCCAATAATGGAGAGCTTCGGCAAGATTGACGATTTAAGAAGTGGAAAATGGGTTGACAAAGTGATTTGTAATTTGTGTTAGGGAGGGCAATGGACTAGTGTAGTCCGTGCAGGTGCGTTAGCTATACTGCTACAGTAGGGTAATATCTAGCACATGTGCCTAGTTAAGCAGGAGACCCAGGTTTGACTCCTAGTGGTGGCACAACTTTTAATTCATTTCTTGAACTTCTGCCAGTGTAGGAGATAAAGTTAAGACTCATGTGTCAGAACGAAAATTTAATTCCATCATATCAATACGGCGACTTTATTAGTAAATGTGTCCAAACCGGACCGATGTCTATTATTCTTTTCTTATCTGCCGAAGGATAAATACCGGTAGACATCCATTGGAGAATGAGGAATACCTGTGTGAAATATTGCGAAAAGAGGTGTCACTGCTTCATGATAACGCACGTCCCCATATTGCAAATATTGTAATTTTGTAACACGACGTTACGCCACCCTATAGTTCTGATCTCTCCCCATACGATTGTGATGCCTTCAGTTCCTTCAAAAAGGCCTTGAAGGGACGAGGAAGTACGTCAGGCTACTTCACGCGGCAGGACACGGACATCTTCAACCTTGTGCGTCGTTGGAATGATTGCCTTAATGGTCACAGCAATTTAACCTTGTTGGCATACCGATTCTGGACCGTACGGCCTTCGAAAAGAAACTTTTTGATCGACCGTTCTAGACAGAACGAACGTGGAGGACTTGCCTTAGATATCACTCTTCGGAGGTCTGTTGTTAAACGAATCCTTATCAAAACATTTGAAGACGTGGAAAGTATAATGTGGTGCTCCCTCTATCTGTTCATAAACGATGTTAACTCGGTGAGTAGTTTCCACGTTCGCAAAGTTTGTGTAACGCCTCTGCTATGGCCGCATTTTTCAAAAGCTTTTCTAACTTAATGTTGTGCACCATCGCTAAGAGAAACAATGATGGATGTGGTCGAGTCTTCTGCACAGTACACGCATATAAAAGAAGTAACGTCCTATTGGTGGCAAAACTGGGTGTCAAATTCAAACTGCAAGACTTTGTTTATTGTATTAAATATTTACCGTGTTGGTAATTATAAGTAAAAAGCTAAAGCTCCGCCTACTAGCCTGTTGGGCCATTCAGCACCGACTGGCCGCCATGTTATCGTCATGCAAATGGCGTGGAGGGACGTGGGATTGGCACAGTGCTGTCCTGACCGTTGCCAGCTTCCCAGACCTTGGGGCCGTTACTTCTCAGTTGGTATCACAGGGTTGAGCGCACCCCGTTCTTGTCCTCCCAGCAAGGAAAATCGCTAGCAATACTGGGATTTGAAAGCGAGTCCTCCGCATAGGCGCCAGACACGCAGACTACATAGTTACGGAGATAAACATGGCTGTAAATAGGTAAGACCTCAGAAGCTGGTACCTGATAGTCGGCCGGCCGAAGTGGCCGCGCGGTTCTGGCGCTGCAGTCCGGAACCGCGAGACCGCTACGGTCGCAGGTTCGAATCCTGCCTCGGGCATGGATGTGTGTGATGTCCATAGGTTAGTTCGGTTTAACTAGTTCTAAGTTCTAGGGGACTAATGACCTCAGCAGTTGAGTCCCATAGTGCTCAGAGCCATTTTTTACCTGGTAGTCGGTCTGTGGCTTTCAATTTTGCACACGCAATCGTTGGGCAGAGAACTCATTATAGACCTGGTTGACAATATCTCACATGTTATGGTGGTGGCACATTCTGTCTGAAGTGTGGACCGTTAGGGACTGACAAGAAAAACCGAAGAGTCTTTACACGCCTGGCTGCTCTTCTTGTACCAAGGTATATGCATTGCGTGAGAATTCTGTAGAAGCTGGTAACGTTTTCTGCGGATGCATCAAGATGTTGCATGAAAGTGCAATCTTGTAGGATATCTATTTAAAATCGTTTTACTATTGCGTCTTGGACTAATTTTCAGTGTTTTTGCTTGCAGTTCATGAGGCCCTTCAAGCATGGTGTTGCTTTAATATCTAGATTATTATTGCTTAAATTAAGGAAATGTGTGTCTCGTATTGTTTTGATGTTTATTCAGTATGCTGGAAAGTTTAATGTACACAGTTAAGGGATTCTGGTAGGTGACTTTTTTTTTTACTGACCACGTGGGTGCAGTCAGAGTCTGTCGGTTTTCTGACACGAACTGATCGATAATGTAGGCAATAAATGATACAAAACTGTTCTTTTCTATGAAACCCAGGGAAGTGACATAGTGGTCAGTAAAGTGAACTCACTTTTGGGAGGATGACAGTTCAAATCCAGGAGTGGGAGTGATTAGTAGATCTAGTACTTAATTTAGTGCAAACATATGAAAGCCAAGTTAAATATTCTTGCTTACAAGCTATTGTCATTTTGTAAACTGTTGGTTTTCTTGTTGTTGCCCCAATTTTAGTGTTACTAGGTCAGTGTTAATTGTTTTATTATTGTGCTGAAAAAATTGTAATTAATTTATTGTGTTGTTCTAATGCTCCTGCTTTAGAAACTGTATCTAAGCCATATATTTAAATTCTGTTTGTCAGATTGTTTTTTTGTTAATTGTCAAGGGAGATGTTTATGGCTTGATAAAACGCAACCACCAGCCCAAACCCGACTCCACCAAATCCTACACTACAGCTGGTGGAAGAGCATGCTTGTGTATTGTGCGGGCATGGTGCCCATAGGCTGCTAGTATTGGATTGTACACAAGAGACTGTGTCTTGCAACCCTGTGTGGTGTTGCAGATATGGTCACTAGGGAAGCGCCAGCTTTAGTGTGGCAGTTCGAGACGGAGCTGCCTTATGAAACAACTATTTATTAGCGTGCACCTGTGAATACGGTGGCAGAGCGATCAAGGAAGCTTCAGCAGGTTATGGACGAACCAGAGCCATTGACTTTGTGACAGCAGATGGACATGAATAATCAATTAAATAGTAACTGGTTGGCCATCTTGGAGATCGATTTAGTGTTACAATTTCTTCAACTTGAGTCACCTTCCCAAGGTCTGGTGCATAAGCGGCAAGCAAGGGCAATGCATTAAGCACGTAGAATTAATTATTTGTTGGCAGTAACTGATGGGGCAATTAGGACTGTGTTGAATGAGTTACCCAAGGAAATGGCAAGGATAAAAGCCATATTTAGAAATTTGTTAGCAGCGTCTTCCTTGCAGGGTAGCTGGATGTTTTAAACTTAGTGTGAGCTCATGAGGTTAAACAAGTGGATAAAATAGAGGTGTCAGAACAGTAGGGTAGTGCATGGCAAACGCAATTCGCCGTGATACCCCATTTGTTAGTAGGTATGTTAAATAAAAAGAAATTTTCGATGGATTTAATTACCAATACAGGGAAGTGTTTCTGTAGTATGATATTAACGATGGGACAGGAGCAAGTGTTCGCCGTGAGAGATGTGGAAGCCTTGCAGCTTATGTATCCTCATGTTGGAGGTAGACTGGCAAGCAGGACTGCGAGAGCCGTAGTTGTCAGAGATACTGTAGCAACTTCCCGCCAACAGTTAAGTAAATGGATAGTTCCTGCAAGGGCAATGTGGAAATTGATTGGCCTATATTACAGATGTGAACTGTGAAAAAACGAACCTTTTCAGTGATAACTGGGTTCACACAGGTGCATGCGTATTTTGTCTTCCGGCCACAGAGGTTGAGGTAGTGGTTGGTATTGTGGAAAGCTAATCATTTTGTGGTCGAAACCCTTTCCTTGTCCACATTTGCTTACTAAAATGTATACTAAATAATAAAAAAAATTATAAAAAACGTGGTTCTGCCTTGAGCAAAAGCATTTTTTGTTGTTTTACTACACATACATGTATCAGAGAAGTTCTCCATCTTCAATAAGTTTTATTTATTACATATCGAACAGTATACAAATATTTTATGCATTATGATATTTATCAGTTTTTTGAGATTATAGTATTTCCATGACAGAAATATTGAAATGAAAAATAAATATGTACCTTATTATTACATATATTTTGTTACGCAATGTATCACATTTTTAGGCCTGATATGATTTTATAGATTTTTTTCTCTCTATGCACTGCTATCGTTATACGGCCTTACTTTGTAAAGAAAGATTCGCTATTTTACTCCGTGACTAGCGTTTTTTGGATTACGGTACTATTTTTCGAAAAATATATTGAAATGTCTGCTGATTGTGTTTAGGCTTTATGAAATGTTGATCGGGGTGGGGGAGCAAACTATATATATAAATGTGCATATTTACCTTCAACACCTTAAACCCTCCTTAGAAGCACG
Organism: Schistocerca americana; assembly: GCF_021461395.2. Lineage (NCBI taxonomy): Eukaryota > Metazoa > Arthropoda > Insecta > Orthoptera > Acrididae > Schistocerca > Schistocerca americana. The sequence continues at coordinate 656,563,629 of NC_060120.1, read as the reverse complement.
AAAACGCGAGATCTACAGAAAGTAAGCTCACACATTTACGTACATAGTTTGCTCCCCCTCTCTAATAAACATTACGTAAAGCCTAAACACAATCAGCAAACATTTCAACAGATTTTTTGAAAAATAGTACTGTAACTTTCAAAAAAAGCTAGTCAAAGATAAAATAGCGAATTTTTGTTTACAAAGCAAGATAATATAGTGACAGCAGTGCATAGAAAGGAAAGAAACCGATAAAATCATATTAGGCGCAAAAAATGATAAATTACGTTTCAAAAAATTGTTAAGTATTTATTAATTGGAGAAGACATACTGGAATGCAATAATTGCTGCTGTGCTACAAATACCACACAGACTTGTGGACACCTGTATGTAATAATAAGATATTTATGTATTCTTCATATTAATATTTCTGCCAATACTTATAGTAGTGTAAATACTATAATCACAAAAAACAGATAAACATCGTAATGCAGAAAAATTTGTGTATTGTTCAACTGAAGATGAAAAAACTTCTCTGAAACATGTGCTTGATCAAGGTAGAAACACATTTCCTTATTACATATCATGGAAAACATTAAACTAGCTGATAGTTCGTGTGTGGTGGTCACAGCCCCTTTGTACCTCCTAAGATTCAGAAGAACATTTATGCTGTCGTATGCATGGATGCCTTTTCAAGGTTCTGCTGGTTGTTTCTTAATAGACTAGGGATCGCACAGTGTGACGTACGCCGGTTGAGGAGGGTTTCTGGTATCTCTGGTCCTTGCCGCGTGTCTTCAGAGTCTTCGAGGAGTTTGTTTGTGTATTAGGAATCAGGCATTCTACTACGACGCCGTGTTACCCAAACCTATCGCTCACAGAGAGACTGAACCTTGATTTGAAGACTGTCTTGTTGCTTATCATCATTTTGACCACACAATTTGGGGTATTTAATGAATGTCTTTAAAGCAGGCAGGCACGAAACACTGAAACAGAAACCGGCAGCTTTAATATTTGCATTTAGAACTGATTCCTCATTGGCTAACGTGTGATCAGTCGAGGATTTATTAGCCTAGTAAGATGTTACCTAAGATGTGTTGTAGGTCCCGAGAAAATATACTGGTGGACCATGAACTATTGGCTCGCAGGACCCTAATTCGTTAGAATGGGGGACCAGGTGGATGTCCGGAGTTTTGGTACTCTTGAGTAGTGGAGATGAAGCTGAGAAAGCTCCTGCCACACTTTAAGGGACCTGTTGAATCTATTCGCTTTATGACCACGATGTTCGTATTAATTAAGGATGTTTCTGTGACAAGGGAATGCATGATGGACATTCCACAACTTATGACAACAAGTTTTGTTGTGACATGTGCGACCTTGTCACAGTGTTGCCAACTGTATTGTTTATTGTATGAGGGGCATTCAGTAAGTAGCGAAACACATTTTTTCGGGTAATTTCGGTTGAAAAAATGAGAGATTTGTTGCGGAATAGTCCAACTCCAGTCCGTGCCGTTTCATGAAGTTCTAAAAGTTGGCGGCGCCAACCGTAGGATCTAAAATGGCGTTTGTAACGGAGGCAAGTTCCAAGTAGGAAGCTGTCGTTGTGTTTCTTTTCGTGGAGAACTAGAGCGTCGCAGATATTCATAGGCGTTTGCAGGATGTGTACGAATATCTGACAGCGAACAAAAGCACAGTGAGTCGTTGGGCGAAGCGTCTGTCATTATCGCACGAAAAGGTCGCACAAACCTGCCCAGTCTCCTGCGTGCCGGTCTGTCGCACACAGCTGTGACCCTGTAATGTTGGAACGTATGGACACTGTCGATAGACGTGATCGACAGATCGTAATCAAACACCCCGTTGCACAGCTGGACGTCACTGTTGGCAGTGCTGACACCTTAGCCCATCAATTGGGGAGTTCAAAGGTACGTGCCCACTGGATTTCTCGTTGCCTAACAGAAGACCGTAAACAACAACGAAGGACCATCTGTGCGGAATTGCTTGTGAGTTACGAGACTGACCTAGGTTTCGTCGAGGATAACCACGTCTTCTTCGGAACACACTAAAACTACAAACTGCCTAAAGAGGCATGGTCCAACATTAATACAGAACTCCCAAAAGGGCAAAAGACTCGCATAAAATGTAAAATAAACGGCAGGTGTGTACCGTATCAATAGCTGTACTCAACTCAAACGTCAGAAGCGTGCTTCCTCACTCCAGCCAACGTTCGGTGGGCCGCGGGCTCTCAGGTAAACTGAGGTGGCGCCGGCAGCTAGGCTGTAAGAATGTCGGAAAGGAGCGCGCATGGGCAAATTGAGAAATCGTCTTCTTTCATGTGACTGGCATAGAATGTGTTACGAAAGTGATCCGATGACCGGGTCAAAGGCGCAGGAAGTTAATGCGTGTGTATGTATAATGTCCTAGCTCGAGAACGATTTTATAGAACTACAGAACGTGGATAGGCTGAAACTATATATGTGGGATAGCAGATTCCACGGATGGTCAAAACGCATGCACGCAGGACAGACAAAATAACACCAGCTAGAGCCGTGCTGAAAATATGGGGGATGAATAACGGTCATCGGATCACTTCCGTAACACATTCTATGCCAGTCACTTGGAGGAAGACGATTTCTCAATTTGCCCATGCGCGTTCCTTTCCGACATTCTCACGGCATAGCTGCCGGCGCCACCTCAGTTTACCTGAGAGCCCGCGACCCACCGAACGTTGGTTGGAGTGAGGAAGCACGCTTCTGATGTTTGAGATAAGTACAGCTATTGACTACGGTTTATTTTACATTTTATGCTAGCCATTTGCCCTTCTGGGAGTTCTGTACTAATGTTGGACCATGCCTCTTTAGGCAGTTTGTAGTTTTAGTGTGTTCCGAAGAAGGTGTGGTTATCCGCGCCGAAACCTAGGACAACATCCGGTTTCTATTTGCAATCGAGGCGGATTATTTATAATCATTAACTTCTTCATGATTGCTGACGCGCTGCAATGTCAAAAGTTCTCAAGTTACGAGATTGTTCGCGATAATGTTTTGTCAAACATCGTCGCAGCCGGTGAAACATGGATTCATCGCTTCAAACCGGAAACAATACTGCACTCCATGGACCGACGCTACACCACCTCTCCTCGGAACAGAAAGTTCAAAGCTACACCCCCAGCAGGTAATGTCATGGCGATGGTCTTTGGTATTCTGAAGGGGTTATTTTGTTTCATGTCCTCCCTCATGACGCAACTATAAACTCGGAAGCGTACTGTGCTACCGCTCAGAAAACTGAAGAAACGACGTCACTATGTTTGTCGCCATGAAAATGCAAACGAACTTCCCCTTCTCCATGACAGCACAAGGCTTCAAACAACTCTGCACTCTCGGGCGGAGCCCATAAAACCTCACTCATCTACGCTACAGCCCGGATCTCACACCTTCCAGCTTCCATATTTTTAATCCAATGAACGCTGCACTCCGCGGGAGGCCGTACGTGGTTGATGTGGAGGTTACTCATGCGGCAATATGTTGGTTCCAACGTCGACCATTGAGTGGTACCATGCAAGCACAGCAGCCCTTCCAGTGAAGAGGCTTAAAATCGTGGTACTGAATTGAGATTGTGTAGCCAAAAGAATGGGGAATAATATGCTGTATTGAAATCCTGGAAAAAAACCGACGTGTTTTCAGAAAAAATATGTTGCTTTACTTATTTAATGCCCCTCGTATTTCAGTATGTTGGTGGCTCCTTCAACCAGCTGGCGGAGGAGGAGGAGGCAAGAGATTCGGTGTGGGGAAGATTGTGCTGTGTCAAGTGGCACGTTTGTTTCACCTGCTGTCAGGGAGATTCTGATGACTTTTCGCGGTGGAGGGGTGCCAGTAGAGGGAGGGATATCCGTGCGCCACGCTGGAAACCATGTGGCGTGGCGCAGCGCAGCACGCGTTTTTGTAACTTCACAGGTTTAAATGGGACCGTGCAAATCGCGACGTGACGCGATTCAAACTCGAAACGCGCATGTGCCATGTCGCGCGGAGTTGTGGTTGTGGCACAGTTTCTCGCGCCGCGCGTCGCGCGTGCCTCGCTAGCACCTTGGGACATTTGAGGCGGGCACCGGAAAAGTAGCCCGGCCATATGCTCACATCGGCACGGCACATATAAGCAGTGATAGTATTGCCCATACGATAAATATTGCCTTACTGTATGCTAAATTTTATTGCCTTTGTGTAGTGTTTCATTTTCGCCACTTAAACCCTCCAGCATTTTTCGTTATTACATTATACTTTTCTGTTATTTGTATCTGTATAGTTTTGCTTTGTTTTGTTTTTCTTCTGTCAAGAAAAATGCATACTTCATTAGCTGGTCAGCCATTGGCCGCTGGAATTCTGTCATATGCCCCCGCAATGTTTTCAGATCGCAAGAAGGGACAGAGGGTAGAGAATAAGGAAGCAAGTAATATTATAAAATCATGTGATTAAGAAGCAAGGCAGAAACGTAAAACAAGGTTATCTTCTCGCTGCCTAGTGTGCTGGCGTATCTGTACGATCTGTCACAAAAATTTGGAAAGGGATAATCTCCACAGCTGTGACCTCTTTGTGCTCCTGATAAAAAGCATCCAAGATCTGAAGTATAGAAGTCTCACTGTGATTACTTGGATATGGATGTAATAATGTAATACGACACACTGTACTACATGCATGTGAATATCATATTTCCACTGCAAGCTAGAAACAGTCGAAAAGCAGTCACAAATAATGTTTTAATTGGTGCGTCGTGATGAGAAAAAGCTTTTCAATTGTTGCATGCACATTATCAGCATTAATAAACTAATTATACAACAGGCTACACAAATGAAGAAAATGGTCGGTATTATTAACAAATTAGGAATATCCTAAAAGAGTATCATGATTAGATATATTTAATTTGTTGAAATGTACTGCTGACAAAGGCGGATCTACTTTCATGACAATGTTTTTCGAACTCCAACTCACAAGGTACACATGGCTAGCTTGTGCATTCCTGTCGCGAGCATTATCCTCCGCTGCTGACAATACACTGACCATTTTGTTGCGCGACAGACCAATTGTTTATTTTTCTCAATAACAACTATTTTATTCGCGAACACACAGTGTCAGTTTGGCAAGCTGTAGGTGAGTAACCAGTATCTGGCATGTGCCTATCATTCCACCTGAAAGAACGCTCTTCATTGTTTTAATACTGCTCAGATCAAGAGAAGGAATAAAATCCTTTGGTAAGTTTCCATTCCAGTCGCTCAGTGTTAAAAATACGATGCGTTACGGGGATTTAACCAAAATTCCAAAAGAATTGCCAATCTATTTTTGTGCGAGTTGTTAACCTTTTCTCATTCGAAGAAGCATCACCATTTATGAGTAACGACCACATTTCTCTAGGTGGCAGTGTAATTTGCCAAACTCATCTCACAGCAGCCATTGCGACAGAATTCCGAAACAGAGTGCCTCATTAAACAAGTAATTGGCAATCACAGAGCTCAATAGCTTACGAAAAACCTCATAATGTCGGTTTGCAGTAACATAGAAGAAGAAATTTCATGTTTATTTTCGTACTAGGAAGCTCTTATTTCGCTAGCTGTCGATAACCCTTAAAAAATTACAGTCACTGGAGTGAAATAAATAGAAAGGGAAGTATAAGTACTGATATATCGCCATAGATAAGAAAGTTCCGTGTGTTTAAGAATTGGCAAAACACTCTCCTCCTTGTGTGCAATCATTCGCCAAACTTTCGTTTCGATGTCGCGATCGGTTTAGGAGATATGAGAGATGTTGCGAGTATTTCATTCTCGCGGGCGTGAGATCGGAAGTGAGCGCGCTACATAGGATCCATTTTCTCGAGATCGGAGGCAGATCGAGACCTCCTCCCAAGTCTAAACAAAAATTCAACATGTTACCTAAATTTCATACGCAGCAACATATGGTGTAATACGCACCAAACGCAAAATCATAGCGACCCCTAATTTTGGTTGCAAACTTCTTGCGTTTTGCATAGTGTCTTACTAAAATGTGTGCATCACAATAAGATTGGCCATTAGCGAGATGATGGGCACTCCGCCACGATATCGTTACGCGCCCAGGAGAGACGCTGCAGGCGATGTACTGTTAGCTGACATATAACGCTACAAATAAGGCAAAAATCAAATATTTTTAGTAAATAGTTTCTGTAAAATCGTTTTAGAAAGATAACGGGTTGCGCGCGCTTCGGTTCAGTCAGCGCAGAGCGTCGCCAGTCTGCCCGTGCGAAGTATGGTGTACGCGTCGCAATATGCGCTGCACCCGCGCGACCCGTGCGGAACGTGCTTGTCACGCTGTAGTGTCGTGTCACGTCTCACGTGCTATACGCGTCTCAATTTGCTCCTAGCCTAGCAAAGGCACTCGCGTCGGTTGCCGGGTGCCATGGGCCATGAACGCCAAATTTCGCCGCACTCTTCTAATGGATACGTTCATCGTACGTCTCACATTGGTTTCAGTGGTTATTTCACCCAGTGTCGTTTGTCTGTTAGCACTGACAACTATGTGTAAAGACTGCTACTCTCGTTCGTTAAATGAAGGCCGTCGGCCCCTGTGTTGTCAGTGCTGAGAGGTAATGCATGAAATCTGGCACTCTCGGCACGCTCTCGGAATAGTGAATTCCCAAAATTTCCGAAATGGAACCATCTCATGACTTTTGTCACTTCAGTATACAACCTACTGGCAGATGCATACAACCTCACTGACATCACTTACATCAGCGGCGGAGGTTTAACATGACTGCTTGGTACCAGTTATTTACCACTGAACTGTGCACTTTGAAGGAGTGACTACTATTTCGTCGAGATGGCTTACTTTACCATGAATATAATGGACTGGGAATGTGGGTTTCAGCCATCTGGAGCGCCCAACATGTGATAAAGCCGTCAATGTCGTGTCAGTGTGGACGCCTTGGCACTCACGTCTTTGATGAACTCGCGGACACTGACGCCGCGGTCCCAGACGGCGGTGTCGTCCGAGCAATTGAGCGGCTGCTCCTGCACCCAGTTCATGGTGCTCGTCTTGAACAGCGCCTCCGCCAGCACACGCACCGCGTCGTACATCAGCGCCGTCTCCGTCTGAAACGAGACCAACCGGGAACAGGTTTGGCGTAGTTCCGAGTTTTGCTGTACCTAAAGAAACACTCAGGTGAAGGTAAGTGTGCTATATTCAGAGTGATTCGGCGCAGTGGTGTTCATTATTTCAGAAATTAACATTGCGAAATAACTTTTTGCTTTTTGTGTAAACAGACGCCTTACAGTGGGTAGACCATCAGGAAGGGAAATTAGGGATTAACGTCCCATCGACATCGAGGTCGTTAGAGAAGGAGCAAAAGCTCTGATTCCTTTAGGATGGGGAAAGAAATCGGCCGTGCCCTTTCAAAGGAACCATTCTGCCATTTGCCTGGTGCGATCTAGGGAAATCACGGAAAACGTAAATCGGGATCCCTGGACGCGGATTTGAACTGTCGTCCTCCCGAATGCGAATCCAATGTGCTAGCCTGTGCGCCACATAGCTCGGTGACCGTCGGAGAGCGAGGTACGCTTGTAGTTGAGGCAGCCTAATATACATTGACGGAAAAAATTGCAACAACAACAAACAGTTAATGTTGTTGTTGTGGTCTTCAGTCCAGAGACTGGTTTGACGCAGCTCTCCATGCTACGCTATCCTGTGCAAGCTTCTTCATCTCCCAGTACCTACTGCAACCTACATCCTTCTGAATCTGCTTAGTGTACTCATCTCTTGGTCTCCCTCTACGATTTTTACCCTCCACGCTGCCCTACAATACTAAATTGGTGATCCTTTGATGACTCAGAATATGCCCTACCAACCGATCCCTTCTCCTAGTCAAGTTGTGCCACAAATTTCTCTTCTCTCCAATTCCATGCAGTACCTCCTCATTAGTTATGTGATCTACCCATCTAATCTGTAGCACCACATTTCGAAAGCTTCTATTCTCTTCTTGTCTAAACTATTTATCTTCCACGTTTCACTTCCATGCATGGCTGCACTCCGTACAAATACTTTCAGAAACGACCTCCTGACACTTAAATCTATATTCGATGTTAACAAATTTCTCTTCTTCAGAAACGCTTTCCTTGCCATTGCCAGTCTACATTTTATATCCCCTCTACTTCGACCATCATCAGTTATTTTGCTCCCCACATAGCAAAACTCATTTACTACTTTAAGCGTCTCATTTCTTAATCTAATTCCCTCAGCATCACCCGATTTAATTCGGCTACATTCCATGAGCCTCGTTTTGCTTTTGTTGATGTTCATCTTATATCCTCCTTTTAAGACACCGTCCATTCCGTTCAGCTGCTCTTCCAGGTCCTTTGCTGTCTCTGACAGAATTACAATGTCATCGGCAAACCTCAGAGTTTTCATTTCTTCTCCATGGATTTTAATTCCCATTCCGGAGTTTTCTTTTGTTTCGTTTACTGCTTGCTCACCAGATCGAATAACATCGGGGAGAGGCTACAACCCTGTCTCACTCCCTTCCCAACCACTGCTTCCCTTTCATGCCCCTCGAATCTTATAACTGCCATCTGGTTTCTGTACAAATTGTAAATAGCCTTTCGCTCCCTGTATTTTACCCCTGCCACCTTCAGAATTTGAAAGAGATTGTTCGAGTCAACATTGTCAAAAGCTTTCTCTAAGTCTACAAATGCTAGAAACGTAGGTTTGCCTTTCCTTAACCTATCTTGTAAGATAAGTCGTAGGGTCAGTATTGCCTCACGTGTTCCAACATGTCTACGGAATCCAAACTGATCTTCCCCGAGGTCGGCATAGTTAATATAGAGTAATGAAATTTCGGGAATACATTTGTCTGGATAACATTTTTAAGTGATTAACATTGGAAGATCACAGGTTAATGTAAAAACGAGCCCTTACAAATGTGATATGCTGGTACATTAATAATCGTGTAACCGTCAGAATGTTGACTGCAAGTATGCAAACGTGTATGTATTGTGTAGTACAGGTGCCAGATGTCAGTTTGTGGGATGGAGTTCCATGCCTGTTGCGCTTGGTCAGTGAATACAGGGACAGTTAATGCCATTCATGGATGACGCTGAAGTTTTCGCCCTATGACATACCATATGTGCTCGATTGGAGACAGATCTGGTGATCGAGCAGGCCAAGGCAACATGTCGACACTCTGTAGAGCAAGTTGGGTTACAACAGCGGCATGTAGAGGAGCGTTATCCTACTAGAAAACACCCCTTAGAATGCCGTTCAACCGGTCTGGGTGGCCAAGCGGTTCTAGGCGGTACAGCCTGGAACTGCGCGACCGCTACGGTCGCAGGTTCGAATCTTGCCTCGGGCATGGATGTGTGTGATGTCGTTAGGTTAGTTAGGTTTAAGTAGTTCTAAGTTCTAGGGGACTGATGACCTCAGATGTTAAGGCCCATAGTGTTCAGACCCATTTGAACCATTTTTAATGCCGTTCATGAATGGCAGCACAACAGTTAGACTCACCAGATTTACGTGCAAATTTACAGTTAGGATGCGTGAGATAATCACAAGAGTGCTCCTGGTGTCTTACGAAATCCCACTCCAGACCTTTAATCCAAATGTAGGTCTGATGTGTCTAGCACGGAGACAGGTTGGTTGCAGGCCCTCAACCGGCCTCCTTCTAACCACCACACGCCCGTTATTAGCACAGAGGCAGAACCAGCTTTCATCACAAAACACAACAGACCACCACCCTGCCTTCCAGTGTGCTCACGCTTGACACGACTGAAGTTGCAGGTGGTGGTGTTTTGGAATTAGTGGAATGTACGATTCAGGGCGTCCGGTTCTGAGCTATCCTTGCAGCAACCGATTTGTAACAGTTCATTGTGTGACGCGGTGCCAACTGCTGCTCAAATTGCCGCTGCAGACGCAGTACGAGCCGCGCGGAGTGGCCGCGGGGTTTGAGGTGACATGTCACGGATTGCGCGGTCCCTCCCGCAGGAGGTTCGAGTCCTCCCTCGGGCATGGGCGTGTGTGTTGTTTTTAGCATAAGTTAGTTTAAGTTACTTTAAACTACTTCTAATAATTTCCGGGTATGCAGCCGGATCCCGTCGACATTCTGCCACGATATTTCGGCCCAGAGACGTCCGGCCATCATCAGGTGAGTACACAACTACTGAAGAGCCCAGGTGCAGTCGCGGTATTTATGCCGAATCTCGCGCATGTGAAATGTACTGGCATCCTACAGCGCATGCGTCAGGTGTTGACATGCGCACCATAGCCGAGTTGTACGTGCTGCCCTCGGTGGTGGAAATAAAGGTTCATCTAGTCATTGAGTATCGAATGACACTGTCGATTCCGCTGTGATTGTATAATTTTAATAACAGGATTCCAATTTTTATCCAGCTTAAAGCCGTTGTCACGATTTATAAGATTATTGGCAAGACGTATTTCCACTGATTCCTTGATTACGGAATCCCAAAAACCGGAAACCGGGAATAAAATTTTTGTTACATTGTATTCCATTGAATGTCCCAAAGAAATACAGTGCTCTGCTACTGCCGATTTTGACTGTTGCCGCAGACGGGTGTATCTTTCATGTTCTATACATCGTTCATGGACAGTTCTTGTCGTCTGGCCAATATATGCAGAGCCACATTCACAGGGAATTTTGTAGACGCCTGCTTTCTTCAGTTGTAAATCGTCTTTAACGGATCCAACCAGGGCCCGGTTCTTTGCTGGTGGACGGAAGATAACCTTGATTTTATTTTTCTTCAGTAATCGGCCTATTTTCGACGACACATTCCCGGCGTATGGAAGGAACGCAGTTGATTTAAAGTCATCATCTGCGTCCTCAGTGCGTTGCTTCTTGTTATGATAGTTGCGCATGGCCTTCCTTATTTGGCGAGAAGTGTAGCCATTCTCTTTGAAAACCTTCTCCAAGTGTTCTAATTCTGCGTGGCGGTTTTCATCATCCGATATTATATGCGCTCGATGTATTAAGGTACTGAGAACACCGGCTGTTTGTGCTGGGTGATGGCAGCTTGACGCCTGGAGATACAGATCTGTGTGAGTCGCTTTCCTGTACACAGAATGTCCTAATGACCCATCATTTTTACGGCGTACTAGCACGTCTAGAAATGGTAAAGTGCCCTCTTTTTCAATCTCCATCGTAAATTTGATGTTCTCATGTAATGAGTTTAAGTGATGAAGGAATTTCTCCAGTTCCTGTCTGCCATGAGGCCATACAGCAAAAGTATCATCTACGTACCGCCAGAAGACCGTAGGCTTTAAAACAGAAGACTCAAGTGCTTTCTCCTCAAAGTCCTCCATAAAGAGATTAGCTACCACAGGCGACAAAGGGCTCCCCATGGCAACGCCGTCTGTTTGTTCAAAGAATTCATCATTGAATAAAAAGTACGTTGAGGAGAGTATATGTTCAAACAAGGCCGTCATTTCTGCACTGAATAAGTTACCAATAAGATGTAATGATTCCATTAAAGGCACTTTGGTAAAAAGTGAGACCACATCAAAGCTGACTAATAAATCCGAGCTGCTAAGCTTAACTTCCTTCAAGCGACTGACAAAATCCTCGGAATGACGTATATGGTGGCAACACTTACCCACATACGGCTTTAGTAATGAGGCCAGATATTTTGCTGTAGAATAGGTCGCAGCACCAATATTACTCACTATTAATCGTAGTGGGGCACCATCCTTGTGTATCTTCGGAAGACCGTAGAGTCTTGGTGGTACTGCATTGTGTGGTCTCAATCTCTTGATAACTTCTTCAGGTAGAGAACAGTCGTTCAAAAGGGTAGTAGTTTTCCTTGATATTCGGCTTGTTGGGTCCTTTTCAATTCTACGGTACGTAGAATCATTTAGCTGACAATATATCTTCTCGTTGTAGGCTTCTCTTGTCAGAAGAACTGTGGCGTTTCCCTTATCCGCAGGCAGTACGACTGTGCTAGTATCTTCTCTCAGGCTGCGGAGAGCAGCTCTTTCAGCTGGCGAGATGTTACTCCGTTGTGGCGCACATTTCAACAACGTTCGGCAAGATTCACGTCGAATTTCGTCTGCAGAATCCACAGGGATACGTCTAATGGCTTCCTCAATGGAACTGATGAAATCCGTTAAAGGCAGTGAGGCAGGTGCAGGAGCGAAGTTTAAACCTTTCGCAAGCACTGACATCGTCGCATCGTCAAAAGATTTCTCCGTGAGGTTCACCACGGATCGTCCAGATATAGCTTCTTGCGGTTTTCGTGTTACGAGTTGGCTATCGGATGATGAAAACCGCCTCGCAGAATTAGAACACTTGGAGAAGGTTTTCAAAGAGAATGGCTACACTTCTCGCCAAATAAGGAAGGCCATGCGCAACTATCATAACAAGAAGCAACGCACTGAGGACGCAGATGATGACTTTAAATCAACTGCGTTCCTTCCATACGCCGGGAATGTGTCGTCGAAAATAGGCCGATTACTGAAGAAAAATAAAATCAAGGTTATCTTCCGTCCACCAGCAAAGAACCGGGCCCTGGTTGTATCCGTTAAAGACGATTTACAACTGAAGAAGGCAGGCGTCTACAAAATTCCCTGTGAATGTGGCGCTGCATATATTGGCCAGACGACAAGAACTGTCCATGAGCGATGTATAGAACATGAAAGATACACCCGTCTGCGGCAACCGTCAAAATCGGCAGTAGCAGAGCACTGTATATCTTTGGGACATTCAATGGAATACAATGTAACAAAAATTTTATCCCCGGTTTCCGGTTTTTGGGATTCCGTAATCAAGGAATCAGTGGAAATACGTCTTGCCAATAATCTTATAAATCGTGACAACGGCTTTAAGCTGGATAAAAATTGGAATCCTGTTATTAAAATTATACAATCACAGCGGAATCGACAGTGTCATTCGATACTCAATGACTAGATGAACCTTTATTTCCACCACCGAGGGCAGCACGTACAACTCGGCTATGGTGCGCATGTCAACACCTGACGCATGCGCTGTAGGATGCCAGTACATTTCACATGCGCGAGATTCGGCATAAATACCGCGACTGCACCTGGGCTCTTCAGTAGTTGTGTACTCACCTGATGATGGCCGGACGTCTCTGGGCCGAAATATCGTGGCAGAATGTCGACGGGATCCGGCTGCATACCCGGAAATTATTAGAAGACGAAATACGCCGGGAAAATTTCAGAATTCACATCAAATACTTTAAACTAGTGTATAAGTAAAGGGACCGATGGCCTCTACAGTTTGGTCCCATAAGAATTCACGCGGTACCATGCGCCAGAGCCATACTCCCAACAGGATGGTCTTCCGTATCGGTAGCGCCACCTGACCGTCTGGAGTCCTGTCTTCTTGCGACCGTACATTCTCGTGAGCACCGCTGCCAGCAGTCATATACAGTGGCCACATTCCTGCCACGTCCTTCTGCAGTACTGCAGAAGAAACATGTAGCTTCTCGTAGCCCTATTACGCGACCTCGTTCAGACTCGGTGAGGTGTTGATAATGGTGTGTCTGTCACCTCGAAGGCGTTCTTGACCAATATCAACTCATCACGTCCAATTGCAAAGGAAACTACCGCTCACGATCGCTACAGCGTGTATTTAAACCAAATCTGATTTGTGTCCTTCTGCAACTGGAATAAACGTTATCTTTCAGATGTAAAAATACGACACAAATTTTCGTTTATGTCGCACAACTCCTTCTTGGTGTTGTGATTTTTTCCCGTCAGTATATAAAAATGAATATTTGTTGGTCTTCTATGCGTTTCTATATGATTCATGTGATTACAACGACTCTTTGGTGAGTTACTATGTGCGCGCCCGCGAAGGTTTCTGTGAAGGTGAAAACCACCTATCACCCTTAGGGACGGGGTTGAAACTGTGGTGACTGAGAACCTTAACCCCTGAATGTCTGAAGCAATTTCAGTCAAGTTTTGTACACACATCAAATAAAGTTTAGCATCACCCCGGTTCTCAGAACTCCTGAAGATAGTCGTTGACTGTGGATGTTGTATCACAGACACAGTCCATCTAACTGTTCAGAGATGTCACTAAACCCACCCACAGATGCAAACAACCATATATGAGCAGCGCCTAATAGAGGGAGGGGGTTCGACAGCCGATCAGTTCCAGTCATTCCACAAGGGAGGAGGTACACGGCTCGTCTTGTCTGTAGTTCAACCATGCCTAGACGGTCAATACCGCGGTTAGATCGCGTCCGCATTGTTACTTTGTGCCAGGAAGGGCTCTCAACAAGGGAAGTGTCCAGGCGCCCCAGAGTGAACCAATGCGATGTTGTTCCGACGTGGAGGAGATACAGAAAGACAGGAACTGTCAATGACATGCCTGCTCAGGCTGCCCAAGGGCTACTACTGCAGTGAATGACCGCTACCTTCGGATTACGGATCGGAGGAACCCTGACAGCAACGCCACCATGTTCAGTAATGATTTACGTGCAGCCACAGGACGTCGTGTTACGACTCAAACCGTGTGCAATAGGCTGCATGATGCGCAACTTCACTCCCGACGTCCGTGGCGAGATCCATCTTTGCAACCACGACACCATGCAGCACGGTACAGGTAGGCCTGTGAGGTAACAGGCGAGACCCTGGACAACGAAACTAGCCAAAGCTCTGAGTAGGAGGTACGTAGTTGAGGGCCACCACTCATCACCTTCTTCCGTTTTGAAAGCCCGCAGGCCCAACAACATGCCGAATGGACCGCTCATGATTGCCATAACGTTCTCTTCACCAATGAGTGTTGCTTATGACTTCAACTAGACAATCGTCGGATACGTATTTGAAGGCAACCCGGTCATGCTGAACGCCTTAGACTCGCTGCTGTCCATCGAGTGCAGCAAGTTGGAGGTTTCCTGCTGTTTTGGGGTGGCATTATGTGGGACCGACGTACGTTGGTAGTGGTCATGGAGGGCGCCGTAACGGCTGTACGGTACCTGAATGACATCCTCCGACTGCAGCCATATCGACAGCATATTGGCAAGGCATTCGTCTTCATGGACGACACTTCGCGCCTACATTGTGCACATCTTGTGAATGACTTCCTTCAGGATAACGACATCGCTCGACTAGAGTGGCCAGCATGTTCTCCAGACATGAACCCTATCGAACATGCCTGGTATAGATTGAAAAGGGCTGTTTATGGTCGACGTGACCCACCAACCACTCTGAGGGATCTACACCGAATCGCCATTGAGGAGTGGGACAATGTGGACCAACAGTGCTTTGATGAACTTGTGGATAGTATGCGACGAAGAGTACAGGCATGCATCAGTGCAAGAGGACTTGCTACTGGGTATTAGAGGTACCGATGTGTACAGCAATCTGGACCACCACCTCTGAAGGTCTCACTGTATGGTGGTACAACATGTTAATGTGTGGTCTCCATGAGAAATAAAAAGGGCGGAAATGATGTTAATGTTGATCTCTATTGCAATTTTCTGTACAGGTTCCGGTACCCTCGGGACCGAAGTGATGCAAACCTTTTTTTGATGTGTGTATATACATGGCTCATTATTTGTCCAACTATTTGTATAAAAATGTTGTGAGGGTAAAATACTCCAATCATGTCTAAGGGTGGAGGCTGGGGTGGAAATGCGTGACATGTAAAAATGTTAGACGACGTCTGATATTACTGTCAAGTCCATAGTTTTGTGGGTCGTTGGCTTATTGATGACAGTGGCAATGATTTTTCAGAGCTAATGTTTTGGGGAACTGAGAGGGGGAGGGGGGAGTGTAAAGAAAGATGTAGCATCTACAGAAAAAAAGCCAAGCCTTGTGAGGAAATAGTAACGGATAGATTGCGGATAACCACAAGGCCGGTAATGACGTGGCGCCAGGCGCCAGTCTATCGTGAGGTTATATATAAGCTGAAAACAAGGTCATTACAGTGCACCGTTAACGGACATAGCTCCAGCTGAACTTGACACTCGGTATGTATGACTAGGCACAGAACGTGGGAAGGTGGAAGGAGAATGACAGTGTTTGGGAAAGACTCTTAAACTGATGAACCAAACATTACGACCACCTGCTTAATAGCTTGTTTGTTTGTTTTTGGAACAAAATACGTGGCTGATTCTGCGTATCACGGATCCGACAGTTTGTTAGTAAGTTTGTGGAAGTATGTGGCATTGGATGTCTATGCACATACCTCGCTGTTGAAAGACGACATTTCCGTCGGGGAAGACATCAAACGTGGAGGGATGCAAATAGTTCGCAGCTGTCAGCGTGTTTTCGATTACTACTACAGGTCCCATGTAAGCGCCGGAAAATGGCTCTCACAGCATAATACTGCTCCCACCAGCCTGTGTCCGTGGCGCGCTGCACGTTTCGAGCCGCCGGTCCCCTAGATGACGGCGCTTGTGGAGACGACCAGCGATCTAGTGTAGCAAATATGTGATTCATCCGAAGAGCCGAAGCGCTCTTTCTGAAGAGATGCCACGGATCACTATTTATCCTACTTTGCAGAGAAGACAAGACTCCGAACCCCAAGTTCAGTGAAGAGTCGTGAACGTCCAACTACCTGGTGGTAGTTTCGCTGCCTAACCTTTTTCAGTACCACGTGAACACTCAACCAGCTTTCCCGTTTACCAGATAGTCGTTCACAGGCTTTGCGTAATAATCTACTCTTTGTCAAAATCACTTATCTCAATGGATTTCCCCATTTGCAGCCCATATCTTGGCTACAGTGATCCTCTGTCCGTGTCTGCTTCGCTTACATACTTTTGCTATCGCGTCACGTGCCCGCAACACCACAGCATACTGTTGTGTCACGAGACATCTTTTCCCATTCACAGGGCAGAATTTCATTGAAATCTGTTTTATTTCGGCATTATCTCCGTCTAACTTATATGTCTATTGAGGAAACTTGATAATATTTTTATTTTCTCTGTCTCAGTTGCCTGAATATACAATTTGTGCTGCAGAAACTGAGACAGACAAAGTAAAAAAGTACCAAATTTGTTCAGTACTACAGAACTGCGGACCTACCATCCAGAAGCAGCATGAGTGGAATCAGCATATACGTCTTTTACCTTCCACACACAGTCTATCGATTATATCTGGATTTTATCTTGACCACTTCAGAATGTTTAGCTGTTTCTTTCTAAGATATTCTTGCTACAGCAATCTGGATCCTTGTTGCTTTGAAAGACCTAGTTTTGTGGCATATGTTTTTTAGCAAATGGTAGCATTGGTTTGTCCAAAATGTCCTTATCATCAGACTTTTCATGATACCCTCTGTGCACTCTGAAGGACCCATACCTTTGGCGGAGAAGCATTATCATACCATAATTTTTTCTCCTCCACGCATCATGGTTGGAATCCAGTTTCATGGACTGCATCTGTACGTGAATAATGTAGAACGCAATGAATCCCATCGGAAGACATAAAATTAAATTTACTTTTGTTGCTCCATAACGCACTGGGCCAATGATTTACTGTTCACTTCCAATATTTCAAAGTAAAGGCAACTCTCTTCTTCCATTTTGCTGCACAGACGAAGGGTTTCTCGCAAGGACGGTGGCATGACAAGCCATGATCGCGAAGTCGACGTTTTACTGTGGAAACATCAACTTGTACGTCACAACTTTTGTTTGGATCGTCAGTTATTTATCGCGCTATCTTACAAGAGTGTGCTACAGAGTAATAATTCTATCTACATTGATCGTGGTTGGCCTTGTTGTGGTATGTTGCTAATATGACCATGGATTCTATAAATTTTATTCCAAAAAGACACCAGCTGTCTAGGCACTCCAAAAGTACGACCATCATCAGCCCGTGTTTTATCTTGTTTCAAAGCATGCAACTTCCTCCTTAACATGTGTGGACTATTCTTTAAGCTTCGGTGGTGACATAATTTTGTATTACTGACTTTGGATTTGTCTGGAAAGAATAATGATCCAGAATTAGGGAAAGGAGCCTTTAGAATGTTACGTCAAAACTGATTTGACCTGCAGTTGCTATATCCACATACATAACTACCCGTGTCGACTCTGCGGTATCGTGGAACGAACACTGAGTCCTGTGTACCCTTACAGTACTTCAACTTGGCCAGTCTGCTTGCTTAGTGCCAACTTTATCGTACAAATACACTGTACCAAAATGCTTTCGAGGAGTACTGTATCTCAAAACAGGTAATATGGAAATTAGCTGTGGCATTGTTGGCCGGGGCCCATTCGGGAAAGTTCGGTCGCCGAGTGCCGGTTCAAAACAGGTTATCCACTCCGACTGTAAACTTTCCATTCCAGAGGCATTGGAAGCTCAGCTTAGAAAACTCTAACAGGTGTTCAATGTCAGTATTAGGGCTTAGGTTTATGCATTACTCGACAGTATCTTATCGTTTTTTTTACCGATGAACGTGAATGGTAGCCGAAAGTAGTAAAATTATTACTCTACTAACTAAAAAAAAATGCAACAAATAAACGTAACAATAAATTTACCAAACATCTTTAAAACTTGTATTCCTGCCGAGGAGGCCCAACTTCTTAACGGGCCCTGACATTCGCGTCTGCATCTAAAGTTGCATAGCAATGCTCATGGACAGCTCCATTTTCTTTCCATGTTCAGTTAGCCGAATAACTTAAATTTCACACTGGACCCGCATTCGGGAGGACGACGGTTCAAACCCACGTCCGTCCATCCTGATTTAAGTTTTCCGTGATTTCCCTAAATGGCTTAAGGAAAATGCTGGGATGGTTCCTTTGCAAGGGCACTACTGACTACCTTCCACATCCTTCCCTAATTCGATGAGACCTATGACCTCGCTCTTTGACCCACTCCCCCCCCCCCCCCCCCAAATCAACCAATCAACCACTTTAAATTTTAAAATACAATTAAAAATACTGCCCATTGTTGTGAAAGTGAGCCACATCGGTGTTGATATTGTAATGTACTGAATGTCCTGTAGGTGACAAAAAAAAAGGTGTTGTTGCAGACAGTTTTTTAAAAAATAAATGAAAAAGATAATATTGAATCTTTATAGTACGCTCCAACTAGCTAAGCCGAAGATGTGATACCTGTATACAGCTACTTCACTAGAGTATATTACTTTTATTACCCAGTGATTCCTATTTTTTTGATCTAGCTCAGATAAATGACAGGAGATGACTCTCAGAGAAATCTGCTATCACTGAAAAATATTAAGTGATGTATTTGATACATTGTTCCTCACTTATTATCTGCGTCAGACAGTATATGGTTCAAATGGCTCTGAGCACTATGGGACTTAACTTCTGAGGTCATCAGTCCCCTAGAACTTAGAACTACTTAAACCTAGCTAACCTAAGGACATCACAAACATCCATGCCCGAAGCAGGATTCGAACCTGCGACCGTAGCGGCCGCGTGGTTCCAGACTGTAGCGCCCAGAAGCGCTCGGCCACTCCGGCCGGTCAGACAGTATATGTCTGTGACGATTAATAGTACTAATTTGACAGAACTCATTCCTTACCCGTATCGTCTGCGGTGTTATCGTATCGGCCACTTCAGTTCCTGGGTACTCGAAATCCTGCATCGTCTTCATAACCGCTTCGCTTTCCGGCTGGATGAGCCTCAAGATGGTAATGTTGGTGCCACTGAGGCGGAACTGCGTGAAGTCCATTGTATGGGCGTCCTGCACAAGTAGTTGTTCATATGCACAAACAGAAGTTGTTGTTCTAAACGTTAGAGTATGGAGTATTTCAAATGGTTCAAATGGCTCTGAGCACTATAGGACTTAACATCTGAGGTCATCAGTCCCCTAGGACTTAGAACTACTGAAACCTAACTAACCTAAGGACATCACACACATCCATGCCCGAGGCAGGATTCGAACCTGCGACCGTAGCGGTCGCGCGGTTCCAGACTGAAGCGCCTAGAACCGCTCGGCCACTGTGGCCGGCTATGGAGTGTTCGTAAGTGGTTATTTGTTCCTGTAGTTGCAGCCATCTCCTTGTGAACTGTCTATACTGGATGTAGCGGGTACGAGTTTGGTTATTTTGGTATGTACACTCACCAGTGTGTTGGGTTTTTCTCCACGTCAAACAGTCTTCCCACAAACGCGTCACAAACTGTACGAACTGATGTTTTCTGCACGGTCGTAACTGCACTACTGAGTGGCCCACTGCTGTCTGTGTATACTACCCGTTTCGCGTCCACTTCAGCATCTGACCTGCTGCCTACGGGACAATAGGCATTAATGGCTTGCTCTTGCCGCATGCACTTGGAGGTACTAACAAACCTAAGGCTCCTAATAGCTGTAATCGCTAGACTGGAAATGACGTAAATACTCCAGAATGAGATTTTCACTCTGCAGCGGAGTGTGCGCTGATATGAAACTTCCTGGCAGATTAAAACTGTGTGCCCGACCGAGACCGAACTCGGGACCTTTGCCTTTCGCGGGCAAGTGCTCTACCAACTGAGCTACCGAAGCACGACTCACGCCCGGTATCCACAGCTTTACTTCTGCCAGTATCTCGTCTCCTACCTTCCAAACTTTACAGAAGTTCTCCTGCGAACCTTGCAGAACTAGCACTCCTGAAAGAAAGGATATAGCGGAGACATGGCTTAGCCACAGCCTGGGGGATGTTTCCAGAATGAGCTTTTCACTCTGCAGCGGAGTGTGCGCTGATATGAAACTTCCTGGCAGATTAAAACTGTGTGCCAGACCGAGACTCGAACTTGGGACCTTTGCCTTTTGCGGGCAAGTGCTCTACCAACTGAAGGTTGGAGACGAGATACTGGCAGAAGTAAAGCTGTGGGTACCGGGCGTGAGTCATGCTTCGGTAGCTCAGTTGGTAGAGCACTTGCCCGCGAAAGGCAAAGGTCCCGAGTTCGAGTCTCGGTCGGGCACACAGTTTTAATCTGCCAGGAAGTTTCAACGTAAATATTGATGTCATGTTGTTCAGGATAGCATCTTGAGACAACAATACAAATTTCTGCACTTACACCCATTTCACTCCATATACTGAAGTCAGAGGAAAACGATTTCATTAATGAATGTCTACTACATTAAGTGGAGCTTAGTCTAGACAGAAAATACAGTAACCTTAACTTAATGAACAAGTGTAGATTAATAAATAATCATGATTAAAATGAATTTCATCTTATTTGGAATGTGTGATACCGTATTTTCAATTAAACTCGACTTGCAGTATACGAGATTCGAACGGCCACGATTTCAATCTAATTTCAGGAAAATTACAGTAACAGTAGTATATGGTAGTATGTAGTTTCCAGAACAGATGGGAAACATTTTATAATACTGGAAGTCACTTCTTCTTATTTCCTCTTGTGCCTAAGCATTGTCCTGCGTCACCACGGGGTCGGCGTGTTATTCTGGATTTGGCAATAGCTGTGATAGGGGTACAGTGACCCCACCTCTTCCATTGTTTGAAACGATACAAAGTAGTATATGTTGTATCCAAGACAAGAAGGTTCAGGACCTGCTTATCGATGGCGTATCAATAGAAAAAGGATGTTGCACCACGCTGAATGTAGTTTTGGCTCGTAATTCCAAAAATTAAAGTTTAATATGCATATGACAGAAACTTTCAGCACAGTCTAGCCGTACTGTTACATAACACTGTTCTCAACATTATCTCTACAACGTATACAGGAACCTAGAAGACCTAGCACAACATTCCGTTTCACAAAACAAAAATTCTGTGCTGCGCCTCCTTCTGCCGGGACACAGTTACTAAAAATTTCGCCGAAATCATAGTGCTCATCAGACACTACTGCAGAGACAGTGGCTATGCACTCAGCAATGCCTGCGAATCGGTGCTCGTTTCCGAGAGGTCGCATACGAGTATGTCGATCAGTCTGCAAACACTAAGGAAGCAATAATAATCAAACGATCAGCTCCGAGCTTACGCAATGGGTTGGTATTCGGGAGAGCCTAAATTAAAATCCCAGCATAGTGCTTTATGTGGTGCCTAGTTATCCTAATTCATTACGGAGGTTTCCCGGTCTAATTCCCAAAAAACGCTACGGAAATTTCCTTCACCTCCACTTCCATATTTTAACCAAATTTTCTGGTTATTTAGTCAATGAACCATTTATGTATAAATGAAGGAGTAGTATGTGTTTAGGCTTTGTACACTGACAATGACGGAACCTTTGCTATGGAAATACAGTAAGAAGTGAAAAATGTTCGTTCTGCAAAATCTACTGTGTTCATAATGTCGCTTCACATACAAGATTATCCCACCTATCTTCCATTAGATAGTCTCAAATTTATAAACATGGGGCGAAAGGCTGTCTAATTAAACACTCTCTGTTCTATGCGAAGATCTTCGATGAATGTTGCCACCAGAGAGGACCTGTAAGGTATAATGCTATCGCCATTCCGAAGTAACACACAAACTGTCATTCGGTGAGATACACGACTCGGTTAGTCCGTTATAGGAACACTAGTATGACTCCTTTTCAGTCTCCTCCTCCCGAGATATTCCGAGGACCATTCCGTAAATAGACGGTATCTGAATAAAAATGAACGGTCGCAATATACGTATAGTCCTCTGTCCATAATCCAAAATAAGCAATAATAGGTGCAAGTCCTCTTTCTGGGAAGCCCGTCATGTCTCTAAACGTCAAAGAAGATGCTACATACGTCGCCGGGTGTACATCGGTGCTTACGCAAGGTAAGAATACTGCATGGTGCCATGGGAACAATGGGCTACGCACGAAAATCGTCAGTGGGAGAGATTCCTTATACGGAAGATAATCTGACAGAGACACTAGATTTACACACACAATATCTCTCTGGACGTCAGCACTGCCCTTTATAGTAATTACACTACCTGAAAAAAAGTAAAGCAACAGGAAGGCATTATCAGATGTCACTGTAACTTGGTACACGCACGCACCATCGTCAGATGTGTAAATGATTACACTATACAACAAAAGCCGGCCGCGGTGGTCTAGCGGTTCTAGGCGCTCAGTCCGGAACCGCGGGACTGCTACGGTCGCAGGTTCGAATCCTGCCTCGGGCATGGATGTGTGTGATGTCCTTAGGTTAGTTAGGTTTAAGTAGTTCTAAGTTCTAAGGGACTGATGACCACAGATGTTAAGTCCCATAGTGCTCAGAGCCATTTGAACCATTTTTTTTTATACAACAAAAAAAAAGTTTTTTGCAGATATAGAGATAAACCATGGTGGACCTAATTAATTTGGACTTGTTGAATCTGAAAATGCAGTTAGATTTTCGCCATCACCCTCCAATTTTTTGTTACGGCGGTTTTTAAATGCCTGTATCTAAAGACAGAGACTGGGGTGGCCTACACTAAATTTAGACAATATATAACATACTTAATACCATAAAACTATCCTACTCTAGTGGCCCGAGCCTAATATGAATTTTTATAAGAAAAATTGCAACATTCATTTGCTCGATGATGGGTGGAGGGTTGAGTCTTTTTGATGACAACCTCCTTCCGTGGGATATATATATATATATATATATATATATATATATATATATATATATATCCTTCACGCTTCAAAAACCAAAAGTAGTCACTTAACATTGAAGGGTTCCATCTACCTTTAAAGCAGCTTTCAATTCGAAAAATGTCCTGATCGAACCTTTCTCCGTGTTCGTCACTAACCACTCCCAAATTGGTAGGGAAAAAATCTAAATGAGAATGAAGGAAGTGCATTTTTACTGACATTCTGCATCCAAGATTTTTATAGTTCTCTAAAAGAGTTCCCACTAATAAGTCACTGTTTTCTGCCGTTCTATTCCCTAGGAAACCTTCAAAGACATCCTTAAAAGATAGCCAGGCTGGAAGTTCTAACTGACTTAATTTTTCTTCGAAGATCTTATCATGCATTAACTTCCTAATCTGTGGCCCAGTAAAAATCACCTCTTTCAATTTGGCGTCACTTAATTCTGGGAACACTTGACGTAGATACATGAAACCACTAGCATTGACAAAATTCTTCATAAGGCCGACCTTAATATGCAGTCGGAGAAGGAAAACATTTTCAGAATCCACTAAAGGTACATATTTCACATTTCTCTCCCTGGATCCAATTTCTCTCGTGGTGGCGACTGATAACTGTATAATGTTTGTCTGTTGCACGGCTGTCCCAAAGAGAAAGGAAACAGCCATACTTTGTAAACCACTTTGTAGACCAGTTAGTAAACCAATCACCTTAAGATCACCTCATATTTTCCAATTTTCTTCATTATACTTGATAGCTTCAAGTATCTCTGACAAATTTACGTAGTTCTCTTTCATAGTCACACAGTACCCTACAGCTACAGACGGTCTTGGAACCGTCAATACACAAGCGTCACTTAGCAGCATCGTATGGTATGTTTGACTGCTTTATTAATCCTGCTACATCACTTCAAGCACAAGCGTTGCCCTCCATACGGTAATATGTCATCAGATCTTTATTACGTTGCTTAAAGTGAGTAATTCTTGTTTCTTCATGAAGTAAGTTCCATTCCTTAAGACGTGAAGATAAAATTTCTGTACGCTGCTTGGATAAGTATAAACCAAGAACTAGGTCATTCAAGTCTGCTTCTGTAATTAAATGTGGTCTTTGTTCTGGAAAGTGCTCCTCTTCACTTGATTTACATTGTGCTTCCTCAGCGTTTGTAGATTCGCGATCAGAATTAGGAACTTCTTCCCACACTAGTGTAGGAGTTGGATCTGGCAGGTCTTCACGGTTGCGAATAGGTCTAATTGCTGAGGACGGGTTAGGGTACTTAATGTTCTTCTTATTCTTTGCTGAAAAGCCAGTTACATTAGCCAAACAGAAGTAGCAATCATCAACATGATTTTGAGGCACTCGGCAGATCATTGGTATGCCAAATGGTAAGTGCTCCTTTTTCCTTTTAGACATTTTGT
Source organism: Schistocerca americana (assembly GCF_021461395.2). Lineage (NCBI taxonomy): Eukaryota > Metazoa > Arthropoda > Insecta > Orthoptera > Acrididae > Schistocerca > Schistocerca americana. The sequence goes on along the minus strand of NC_060120.1, from coordinate 656,538,792 downwards.
TTGTTTACGAAGGTTGAAACTTAAATAGTGGCAACTATTTATTCACAATCGATACAAAAGAGTTACATGTTTGCAGCTGTTGCTGTCCTTCAAAGCAGTCACCAGCGTTGTGTAGAACCCGTTGCCAGCGATGTGCAAGGCGCAGTATACCGTTACTAGAGCCTGTTCTGTTGATATTGCGAATGGAGCGGTCTATTACCCGGCTAATCTCTGGAAAAGTTCAGAAGCGAATGCCACGAAGTGGTTCGTTCATCTTCGGAATCAAATCAAAGTCACTAGGACTTAAGTCCGAGGAGTATGGTGGATGGTATAGTATTCCCCAGTCCCATCGACCGAACAGAGCAGCCACAGCATGCGCGGTATGCGCCCGCGCATTGTCGTGCAAAATGATGGTTGGGTTGCGAAGAAAGTGTCGCCGCTTCTTTCGCAAAGCTGGTCGCAGGTGATGCGAACAATAATACGACTTCAGTCCTCGAGTCAGACAGCGTTATCACCAGCTGGCAGAGTTTGAGGGGGACACCACCGTAGGGCTCCATTTAGCCGTCTGGCGGAATCACGCATTTTCCAGAAATGTGGGGCATTCACATTTGACATTGGCCCGATGGTGGAGTGCGTTGGAAAGTGACGGCAGTCTTACTTGCTGTCAAATTTCCGGTGGACAATTTCTCATCACCACAAGGGGGAACGACGTATTGTGCATCAAGAACACCCTAACCACTTCAAATCCGAGCCTGCGATCCGAGAACACATAGTGGACTCCCTGCAACGTTCTGTGTCGTCCTGGACCACTGGTTGGAGACAAGCAACAGCCACATTAGGGACTTACCATCCCTTGTAGAGGCAGCTGCGAACATCATAGCACAAATGGCTGCGTTTGCAGTGGAACGGTGAGCAGCAAATATGCACTTCTGATGAATGGCGTCGTGTTGTGTTCAGTGATGGATCCCGATTCTGCACGCCACCAGATGACAATAATCGATCAGTATAGCAGCGGCTGGGGCAGATGTCCCATTCTTTCAATGTCCTGTGGGGGACAGCGATTTTACCCAAGGCATCATGATGTGGGAGAGCCAGTGCATATGACTTCAGGTCACAGCCCCTGACTGAGGGGTACATTACAGACATCCTACATCCTCATGTGTCACCTTACTGCGACTGTATCATGGTGCCATTTTTCAACAGGACAATAGTCGTCCACATATGAGACGTGTTCATACAGGAAATCTACATGATGCAAAGGTGCTCTCATGAGTAGAAAGATTCCGAGATCTCTTCCCTACAGAGCAGATGTGGGTGCGGCATGGGTGTTAACTATGTCCCAGTGACAATATCTAGATATTAAGGACCATTATAACAGCCGTTGCCTCAGGAGAGCGCACAACGGCTTTATGACGTCCTTTTCAACAGACTCAATGAATGCACCCAGACCAGAGGAGATGCAATGTCTTACTGATTAGTGGACTCATACTATTAAGTTCTTTGGAAGTTTGATACGATTTTGAAATCATTGAAATAAAATCACATACCCTCTCAACCCATGAAGTTTGTTTTGCCTCCTCCTTCCCTTCCGGTTCCTTCGCTTTTGCAGCCTGGTAATTGTAGCTATTCCAAGTCGTATGTTTTTAGAATGGTTAGTACCATTAAGTACATGTGACAAGGGCAAGCCATTAAGGCATTTTTTCCCTGTGCAGCAGGTCAGGTGCTGAAGTGTGGACACTTGGACACGAAACCGATAGTCTCTTCTGACAGGTGCTGTCCATTTAATGGTGCAGTTACGACCGTGCAGAAAACACCAGGCTGTAAAGTTTCCGACATGTTTGTGGGAAGATTGTTCGATGCAGAGAAAAAACAACCAACACATTGATGTATGTTCATATTAAGGTACCACATATAGAAGTGTCAGCGCTTATATCCGTTACACCGCACGTATGTACGAGGGTCACTGCAAAAGAAATGCACATTATTTTTGTAAAAATACAGTTTTCATTCTGCATATGTGAAAGTTTTACAGTGTTTAGATACATGCTTCCCGACTGTTTTCAAAATTAAATGGTTCAAATGGCTCTGAGCACTATGGGACTTAACTTTTGAGGTCTTCAGTCCCCGAGAACTTAGAACTACTTAAACCTAACTAACCTAAGAACATCACACACATCCATGCCGAGGCAGGATTCGAACCTGCGACCGTAGCGGTCGCGTGGTTCCAGGCTGAAGCGCCTAGAACCGCTCGGCCACTTCGGCCGGCTTTCAAACTTAGTTCAATCTGTTCCCGCGAGTGGCGCCGTCACAGCATGTCTTCAAGATGGCTGCTACACTTGACGTTCGTCAGAAGCAATGTGGTGTCATAGAATTTATGTGCTGTGAAAACGAGACAGTGGGAAACATTCACAAGAGGTTGAAAAAGGTGTACGGAGATGCTGCTGTCGATCGCAGTACAGTTAGTCGGTGGGCAAGCAGGTTACGTGATGAAAGCGGGCACGGCAATATTAAGGATTGTCCTCGCAGCGGCAGGCCTCGTACTGCACACACTCCAGACAAGGTGCAGAGAGTTAACGAATTGATGACTGCTGACAGACGCATCACAGTGAACGTATTGTCACGCTACGTTGGGATAGGGGAAGGAAGTGTCTGCAGAATACTGAAAGTGTTAGCGTTAAAAAAGCTTTGTTCCAGGTGGGTTCCCAGGATGTTGACAGTGGCTCACAAAGAGGCAAGAAAAACGGTACGCAGCGAACTTTTGGAACAGAACGAGAATGGTGGAGATGAATTTCTTGGAAGAATTGAGACAGGTGATGAAACATGGCTCCACCATTTTTCACCGGAGACGAAGAGGCAATCAATGGAGTGGCATCATGCAAATTCACCCAAGAAAAAAAATTCAAAAGCACGCGGTCTGCTGGAAAAGTTATGGCTACGGTGTTTTTGGATTCCGAAGGACTCTTGCTTGTGTATATCATGCCAAGTGGAACCACCATAAATTCTGATACATATGTGACGACACTGAAGCTCGACTGAGTCGTGTTCGACCACATCGGCAAAAGCAGGATGTTCTGCTGTTGCACGACAATGCACGGCCACATGTCAGTCAAAAAACGATGGAAGCGATCACAAAACTCAGATGGACAACACTGAAACACCCGCCTTATAGTCCTGACCTAGCTCCATGTGACTATCATCTCTTTGGGAAACTGAAAGGCTCTCTTCGTGGAACAAGGTTTGAAGATCTGCATGCTGCCAAACAGTGGCTCCAACAGGTTGGTCCAGAATTTTACCGTGCGGGTATACAGGCGCTGGTTCCAAGATGGCGTAAGGCAGTTGAGAGGGATGGAAATTAAGTGGAGAAATGAAAATATTGTTCCTAAAGGATGTATCTACACACTGTAAAGCTTTCAAACATGTAGAATAAAAGATGGGTTAAAAAAAAAATAGTGCGCGTTTCTTCTGGGGTGACCCTCGTATGTTAGAGAGAGAGAGAGATCACTTCCAGAGCAGACGAGTAGTAAGGTTATATTGATAAGTGGGTGAATACTGCCAAGTTCTTTGTAAATTTGACTCGATTTTGTAATCACCGAAATAAGATCACATGTCCCCTTCTCTCTCTCTTCTCATTTCGTTTCTCCTCCTCTTCTGGATACTACACTTTTTTTGTTAGGCTGTGTATGTAAACGTAGACAGGGGATACATTATAGAGCCACCTTCAGATTTACAAGCAACAAACTCGGGGACAAGATGTTCTATGTCACCTCATGAAACAACTGGACCTAGCAGACTGAATAGTAGGCCATTGATCACATGTGACAGTGCGTCACACATTACAGAAACAATTTCAGAACCTGTCGCATAGGGCTAGAGCGCCGTGAGCTGGCCTACCAGGGAGGTGAGCAGGTAGGACTGGTAAACCTCGGTCAGCTTGATGTCGGCGGCCTGGCGCAGCACGGGCATGATGAGGTCCGTGTCGCAGTCCAGCACCAGCCGCGACTCAGCCGCCTGCTTGATCTCCTTCAGCAGCGGCCTGCAACAGACGACGGACAACAGGCGCTAGGCGTCTCCCAGCTCGAGGGCGTATTCTTGGGAGGTAAGGAAACGTGATAGCTGTGTTTGCCGAGCAGCGGGTTATCGATGGTTTCTTGCGTATCGGTATACCCACCTTTACGAACTATGAAGGTCGGTGCCCGCCCGAGGCCAGAGGAGTTTTGAGGAGAGCGGGACTTTGGAACGGGGAGGTGCCGGGCAGCGCCGCTGCGGCTGGGCTGATGAGCGCTGGCGGTGGCAGCCGACGTCTGGACGACACGGAGTGGGGGCGCGTGTAGTTCTGTTAGCACTGACAGAACCTGGGGCGAGTCCGGGCTGTTCACTAACACACTAGCGAAGTTTCAAGCCTTATGAGAAGCTCAATTTTGGAAATACTTAAATGTAAAGACCACGGGTTTCGCTCGTCTTCTTGTTCACCGACAGTTCGCAGTAGTGAGGACTGCCTAGTGTAAGTGTGTCTACCAATTCATTACTCGAGTGTGCATGGTCAAATATTCTGAGATAAGATTATGTGCAACTAGTACTCATCAGTCTAGATGAGTGAATCTTAGCTCGTGAATAGCACCAGTCATTTCCAGTACATAATTAAGTTGTATTGTGTTTTGACCTTGTAGACGTTTCTTGATTACTGTTTAGTGTTGAAATATTTTGCGGCCGTGTCTAACTGTCGTTGTAAGTTTCAGGTAACGTTTAATTTACATTAAATGTATTCGCAGTTGCGTATATGGACAACTATCAGCTGAAGAATGGAACGATGACAATGAAAAGTTTTGCCGGACTGGGAATCAACCCCGATTTCCCGCTTATCACGAGCGGTCGCCCTACCATTTAGCTATCCGTGAGCGACTCAGGGCCAGATCAAAACCTCTGTACGTCGTCAACCACGCATCCACAACCTGCACTCGTACATTCATTACGCATATTTCCGTACAGGTAAGACATTTTACTTGAAAGCCGCTTGTGTGGTATCGGCGGCTAAATATGGTAGTTAGTTAGTTAGTAGCGTATTCCATTGATCAATCGCAGGGTACGGTAGCCGTAATGATGCGGAACGTGTCAAGTGCACAAGAAATGCACATATGAAACAAATTTTTTAATATACATATATATTACAATACAGAGTTAAAGATTAATATTTCTGTTATTAACCCCATACTGATGATGGTCGAAGTAGAGAGGATATAAAATGTAGACTGGTAATGGCAAGGAAAGCGTTTCTGAACAAGAGAAATTTGTTAATATCGAGTATAGATTTAAGTGTAAGGAAGTCATTTCTGAAAGTATTTGTATGGAGTGTAGCCATCTATGGAAGTGAAACATGGACGATAAATAGTTCGGACAAGAAGAGAATAGAAGCTTTCGAAACGTGGTGCTACAGAAGAATGCTGAAGTTTAAATGGGTAGATCACATAACTAATGAGGAGGTATTGAATAGGATTGGGGAGAAGAGGAGTTTGCGGCACATCTTGACAAGAAGAAGCGATCGGTTGGTAGGACATGTTCTGAGACATGAGGGGATCACAAATTTAGCATTGGAGGGCAGCGTGGAGGGTAAAAATCGTAGAGGGAGACCAAGAGATGAATACACTAAACAGATTCAGAAGGATGTAGGTTGCAGTAAGTACTGGGAGATAAAGAAGCTTGCACAGGATAGAGTAGCATGGAGAGCTGCATCAGACCAGTGTCAGGACTGAAGACCACAACAACAACAACAATTTACCCCATTCCCTTAAATGACACAAAATGCATATACTATATTTATAGATTTATATATTCCTATTCAAGAATTCATCTATGGTATAGAACCAGTTGTCAAGGAAATATGATTTCAATTTATTTTTGAAGCTATTATTGCAGTCTGCCACACACCTTTTTTCACCTGGTAATTTGTGGAAATTTTTTTTAGCAGCATATTTTACCCCTTTCTGTGCCAAAGATAGGTTGAGCAAAGGATAGTGTAAATCTTTACTTTTTCTGGTATTATAATCATGAATGTCACTGTTGGTTTTAAACTGATCCATGTTGTTGAGAACAAATTTCATTAGTGAGTAGACGTGTTGTGAGGCTGTTGTAAGAACTTCCAATCTTTTAAAAAGATACCTACAAGATGTGCGACTATGAACCCCACACATTATTCTAACCACTTTCTTTTGAGCAGTGAATACTTTTTGTATAAATGTTGAGTTACCAAGAAATATTATTCTGTATGACATCAGAGAGTGAAAGTATGCAAAGTATGTTAGTTGACTAGTTTCTATATCCTCAAAATTGGCAATTATTCTGATCACAAAAGTTGCTGAACCTAGTCGCTTTAGGAGATACAAAATATGAATTTTCCAATTAAGATTCTCATCTATATGTACACCCAAAAACTTGGTATGCTCTACCCTGTCTACTGACTTCTGTTGATGTGTTATATTTATTGAAGAAACTGTACTTTTTGCAGCAGAAAATTGGATGTGCTGTGTTTTTTCAAAGTTTAGACTAGAGCAATCCCATTTGCAGAAAACAAATTAATGACTTTTCGAAAGACCTTATTTGTATCATTTTCAATTGGACTTTCTTTTACTGGATTAATAATAATGCTTCTATCATCAGCAAACAGTGTCAGTTTAGCTTCCTGTTTCAGATAGGAAGGGAGGTCGTTCACATATATCAAGAAGAGAAGGGGACCCATGATTGAACCCCGTGGAACACCTAATGTAATTTCACCCCAGTTAGATGAAGTGGAAAACTTATTTAAATCACTTGACACATATAACGAAACTTATTGCTTCCTGTTCTGTAGGCATGACTTAAACCACTCGTATGCTATTCCATTTATACCATGGAATTGTAATTTCTGTAACATAATGTCATGGTTCACACAGTCAAATGCGTTGGACAAGTCACAGAAAATTCCTATTGGTGACATTTTACTATTTAAAGACTCTTATTATGTGGACAGTGAAACTGTATATTGCTATCTCAGTGGAACAGCATTTTTGAAATCCGAACTGTGATTTACTAAGTATCCCATTAGTGTTGAGATGGCTAATCACTCTTGAGTATATTACTTTCTCGAAGGTTTTTGAGAATGCTGTATGCAAGGATGCTGGCCGATAATTATTGACATCTGTGGTGTACCTCTTTTTGTAGAGAGGTCTGACAATGACATATTTTAACCTGTCTGGGAAAATACCTTGAGTTATTGATACATTATATATGTGACTCAGAACATCAGCTGTAATTGCTCCACATTGTTTTAATATCTTATTAGAGATGTCATCTACTCCAACACAACATTTATTTTTCAGACACTTAATACTTTTACTTATTTCACAAGAGGTTGTTAGGTGAAACTTAATCTGACTATTTTTTTTTCAAAACAGACTCTTCCATGTACTGCCTAGCTTTTTCTTTTGAACTGTTCTCACCAATTTTTTCTTCTACACTTAAGAAATGATAGTTAAATACATTAGCTACTTGCTACTTTTGGTTAGGATTGTCTCGTTCTCTTCAACAGTAATACTACCTACCCCAGTATCGCAGTGCAGGTGGATCCTAGCCTCAACGAGCCACTACACAAGCACCTTAATTACAGTTATCAGTACCAGTGACAAGAGAACACATCGCACTGCAAAGCAGAATGACGCGGACGATGCACAAATCTGAACTGACTCAACGACCAACCGTTGCCTGGGCTTAACTTATACTAAAGAGCCAAAGAAACTGGTACATCTGCCTAACACCGTGTAGCGCCCACACGATCATGCAGAAGTGCCTCAACACGACGTTTTATGGATTCGACTAATGTCTGAAATAGTGCTGGACGGAATTGACACCACGAATTCTGCAAAAAAAAAAATGGCTCTGAGCACTATGGGACTCAACATCTTAGGTCATAAGTCCCCTAGAACTTAGAACTACTTAAACCTAACTAACCTAAGGACATCACACACACCCATGCCCGAGGCAGGATTCGAACCTGCGACCGTAGCAGTCCCGCGGTTCCGGACTGCAGCGCCAGAACCGCACGGCCACACCAGCCAGCTGTCATGAATTCTGCAGGTCTGTCAACAAGTCCTTAAGAGTACGACGAGGTGGGAATCTCATCTGAACAGCACGTTGTAAATAATGTTCATGTCTGGGGAGTTTGGTGGCCAGCGGGAGTGTTTAAACTCAGAAGAGTATTCCTGGAGCCATTCTGTAGAAATTCGGGAGGTGTGGGGTGGCACATTGTCCTTCTGGAATCGCCAAAGTCCGTAGGAATGCACAACAGACATGAATGGATACAGGTGATCAGACAGTATGCTACGTACGTGTCACCTGTCGAGTCTTACCTACACGTATCACGAGTTCCACGTCAGTCCACCTGCACTCGCCCCACACCATTACAGAGCCTCCAGAAGCTTGAACAGTCTCCTGCTGATATACAGGGTCCATGGATTCACGAAATTGTCTCTATGCCCTTACACACCCATCCGCTCGATACAATTTGAAACGAGACTCGTCCGACTAGGCAACATGTTTCCAGTCATCAATAGTCCAGTGTTGGTGTTGACAGGCCCAGGCGAGGCGTAAGCCTTGTGTCGTGCGGTCATCAAGGCTACACCACTGGTCCTTCGGCTCCGAAAGCCCAAACCGATGACGTTTCGTTGAATGGGTTGCACGTTGACATTTGTTGATGGCCCAGCATTGAAATCTGCAGCAATTTCCGGAAGGATTGCACTTCTGTCACGTTGAACGATTCTCTTCAGTCGTCGTTGCTCCCGTTCTTGCAGGATCTCTTTCCGCAGCAGTGCTGTCGCGGATTCGATGATGTTTTATCGGATTCCTCGCGAAAAAGTCATACGGGAAAATCCCCACTTCATCGCAACCTCGGAGACAGTGTGTCCCATCGCTCGTGTGCCGACTATAACACCACGCTCAAACTCACTTAAATCTTGATAACCTGCCATTGTAGCAGCACTAACCGCTCTAACAACTGTGCCAGACACTTATCGTCTTTTGTTCTTGTCGACCATAGCGCCGCATTCTGCCATTTACACTGTATTTGAATATGCGTTATCATGAGGATTAAATATCTTGCTTTAAGGCTAATTAATATCAAAATGGTTCAAATAGCTCTGAGCACTATGGGACTTAACTGCTGTGGTCATCAGTCCCCTAGAACTTAGAACTACTTAAACCTAACTAACCTAAGGACATCACACACATCCATGCCCGAGGCAGGATTCGAACCTGCGACCGTAGCGGTCACGCGGCTCCAGACTGTAGCGCCTAGAACCGCACGGCCACCCCGTGCGGCTAATTAATATCATTTCGGCAGTAGGAGATGTATCACCTCAGTTAAAACTTACGCCTTAATCAATAGCTTTTCGGATATTTGATTTCACCACTGAAGTAATTGGTATTAAGCCTCTATTACTAAGGCTCCCGTTTGGAATGGTGATTATTCGAGAACTTTGAAAGAGTGCTTTGATGTTTGCACTGTATTTGTCATTTGGTGCCGCGTGCCTCACACATAGCCATGGCTGGTTTCTCGTTGTATCCCACTGAGGCGCGAGCGGTGTTGTATTGTTTTCCACGTCAATCACAGGCATAAATTTTTTAATAAGAATGGAGAGGGAAGACTTGCTCCCTTTAATGGCGCCGCAGTTTATGCCCAGTTAATGTGTAATTTGAGATCATTTTAACTGAAGGTGCTCTGTTTCCTTAAACCCTTGGGTGACTTATGACACGTCAAGACTATATTATGCCTTTTAATTCTGGTTTTATTTTCTTAAAAGTGGCAAGCGTCACGCTCCTGTTTCTTAAGAGTGACATATCTCGCGTTTGACTGTTTCGTAGTTTTGATCCAGTTTAGGTAAAATCTTGTCTTTCCACAAACTCATACGCCACGTTTTGACAAACTATTAAACTAAACGCACATTCTGCTTAAGGGTTTTGATGGAGTTAGAACAAATGCCCATTTTGTTTAAGGGATACAGGTGTTTTGGAATATTTGTTTCTAGTAATCTCGATCTAAAGCGACGTTCCTGCACATACCTTTGTGAACCAAAACATTGTGACAATTGCCCATCGCGAGACTGAGTGTCACCTGGTGTCTTTTCGGGCACGTGAGGAGGTAAGGAAAGCATATAACTGACGCGGAGACTGTTGCAACGATTAAGTGAATCAGGGAAATAGGTACCGCACTAGCCTCAGCTGCGAAGCTTCGCTTGTATCGCTCTGTGGTGCTACCGTTGCTCACCTTCGGGTCTTCGGCCTGGGCCACCACCAGTCCTGCTAGGACGCGGACTCTCCAACGCCTCCAGAATAAGGCGCTTCGTTGGAGCCGGCGCGCCCCTCCAGACACTCGGCATAGCGCAGACAAAAAGTGCCAAGTTTTCTTATAGGGAGGCTTGTAAAACTAAAAACTGTGGAAGAATTGAGAGTGCTTAGAAAAATGTTTTCTCTGGATAGTAAGGAGGATGCTTACAGATCACGAACGCCAGCAGATTCTTAGACGAGGCACAAACATCGTACTGTACAGGTCTTATGTAGAGACAGCTGTTACGAAGAAGTGTTGTGTGGCAGCTCTCAGAGCAATCCAGGAATGCAGGAAAACATCGGAACAATATTCGACCAACGCTGAGAACGGTTTTGACAGTGAAAACGTAAGAAAGACCCCAGTATCCGTCACACGCCAGCCAACTCAAGACAGAAAATTTCACCCTGCCCAGGAAGGCGTCGTCATGGAACTGCGACCAGTCTTTGGTCGGCTTTGCAAAGTCAGTCCGCCACTGACAACGCCGAGAGCAGGAAATATTCGATAAGTCGGCGAGCTTAGCATCAGTGACGGGAGGTGAAAAGACAGTCGGGGAGACAGCGCGGAAGCAAGAGTACGTAGGAGCTCTTCCATCCCTGGCCTAAATTCGCCTCCCGACACCGTGATATCGCAGCTTCGGCCACACAACCCACAACAAGCTGTCAACGTGGACACCCTACCTGGGCCTCGCCGTAAAGGCCGCGGGTCGCAGATGAGAACTGCCGACTCGCCGCCGCTGCTACGAGGGACGCCCTCCCCCCCCCCCCCCCCCCCTCTACATCTATCGAAATAATCACCACTCGGTGAAATGGTGAGATGATTCATTCTCCCCTCCTTCCGCTTAATAACGGAGTCGTTACCGTGTCCAGTCAAATCGGCTCTGAGATCTGTAATTTTTTTAATGTAAAACCTGTTGTAACAAAAGCAAACAGTTCACATTTTAATATTATAACTACTCTGTTCCATTCGTACCTCAGCCCCCTATTCTAATAACATTTTGTGTTCTTTGATTTCACTTACACTACTGACTATTAAAATTGCTTCACCAAGAAGAAATGCAGATGATAAACGGGTATTCATTGGACAAACATATTATATTAGAACTGACATGTGATTACATTTTCACGCTACTTGGGTGCATAGATCCAGAGAAATCAGTACCTATAACAACCACCTCTGGTCGTAATAACGGCCTTGATACACCTGGGCATTGAGTCAAACAGAGCTTGGATGGCGTGTACAGGTACAGCTGCCCATGCAGCTTCAACACGATACCACAGTTCATCAAGAGTAGTGACTGGCGTATTTTGACCAGTCAGTTGCTCGGCGACCATTGACCAGACGTTTTCAATTGGTGAAAGATCTGGAGAATGTGCTGGCCAGGGTAGCAATCGAACATTTTCTGTATCCAGAAAGGTCCGTACAGGACCTGATCAAATGAAGGGTAGAGCCACGGATTGTAACACATTTGAAATGTAACGTCCACTGTTCAAAGTGCCGTCAATGCGAACGAGAGGTGCCCGAGACGTGTAACCAATGGCACCCCATACCATCTCGCCGGGTGATACGCCAGTATGGCGATGACGAATACACGCTTCCAATGTGCGTTCACCGCGATGTCACCAAACACGGATGCGACCATCATGATGCTGTAAGGATAACCTGGATTCATCCGAAAAAATGACGTTTTGCTATTCGTGCACCCAGGTTCGTCGTTGAGTAAACCATCGCAGCCGCTCCTGTCTGTGATGCAGCGTCAAGGGTAACCGCAGCCATGTTCTCCGAGCTGACAGTCCATGCTGCTGCAAACGTCGTGGAACTGTTCGTGCAGGTGGTTGCTGTCTTGCAAACGTACCCATCTGTTGACTCAGGGATTGAGACGTGGCTACACGATCCGTTACAGCCCTGCGGATAAGATGTCTGTCAACTCGACTGCTAGTGATACGAGATCGTTGGGATCCAGCACGGCGTTCCGTATTACCCACCTGAACCCACCTATTCCAAATTCTGCTAACAGTCATTGGATCTCGACCAACGCGAGCAGCAATGTCGCGATACGATAAACCGCAATCGCTATAGGCTACAATCCGACCTTCATCAAAGTCGGAAACGTGATGGTACGCATTTCTCCTCCTCACACGAGGCGTCACAATAACGTTTCACCAGGCAACGCGGGCCAACTGCTGTTTGTGTATGAGAAATCGGTTGGAAACTGTCCCCATGTCTGCACGTTGTAGGTGTCACCACCGGCGCCAACCTTGTGTGAATGCTCTGAAAAGCTAATCATTTGCATATCACAGCATCTTCTTCCTGTCGGTTAAATTTCGCGTCTTTAGCACGTCATCTTTGTGGTGTAACAATTGTAATGGCCAGTAGTGTAGGATTGGAAAATAATAGCCAACCAGCAGGAGAATCAAAAGCTTGCTAACCCTTTGGTTTCGACAATGATAAAGTTGTGTTCTTCAGAAGGTAAATTGACTTGTTGTATAAATTGTTACAAAATAATTAATGAAAGTAAAATGAATCGCAAGCCATCTGCAGTTGTTTATATCTTTGAGACGAAAACCGTTTTCGCTGCTTTAAAACAGCATTCTCGAGTGAACCGCATAAAAAGGTACAGATCCCATGTAATACATATGTTCTAAATACTATAAAAATCTTTTTAAAAAATTTTAAGAAATTTTAAATATTTCAAGAATTTTAAGAAAAATCTTTTTAATATTATTATGGATCCCTTGTAAAGTATTTAAACATATAGAAAAAATCTAAATTAAGACGTACTTATTACGGTGTCGGATTAGCACACCAAGGCGCCCCCGAAGTTCGTAGTCAAAAATCAAAATCCTGAAGAGGGGAAGTCAGCAAGATAAATGAAACAGGACATCGGGGCAAATAGTACGGTGACAGACTCCCAGAGACAAACCATATATAAGAGCAATGGGTGAAAACGAAAGACATGAATAAGGAAAGATCTTGAACCTTCTGGCAGATTAAAACTGTGTGCCGGTCCGAGGCTCGAACTCGGGAACGTGCCAAAGGTCCTGAGCTCGATTCTCGGTCCTGCACACAGTTTTAGCCTGCCAGGAAATTTCATATCAACGCACACTCCGCTGCAGAGTCAAAATTCCATTCTGGAAACATCCCCCAGGCTATGGCAAAGCCATGTCTCCGCATTATCCTTTCTTCCTGGTTTGCTAGTTCTGCAAGGTTCACAGGAGAGCTTCTGTGAAGTCTGGAAGGTAGCAGACGAGGTACTGGCAGAACTGAGGCTGTGAGGACGGATCCAGGGTCGTGCTTGGGTTGCTCAGATGGTAGAGCACTTTCCTTGGAAAGACAAAGGTCCCGAGTTCGAGTCCCGGTCCAGCACACAGTTTTAATGTGCCAGGAAGTTTGATATCTGCGCACATTTCGCTGTAGAGTGAAAATTTCGATCATTAAGGAAAATCATTAAGGAAAAGACGGGCCTCCAGCGAGATAAATAACAAACACCTTGCTCCCGACGCTTGACATTTGTTCATAATGACGTGTGGGTGAGTGATGGGGAGAGCGTGTGATAAAGAGTCGAGGGAGGGGGAGTTGGTTATTTAATTCGCTGGAGGACCCAATTATGATTTGTCCTTATTTACGTCTTTCGTTTTCGCTAACTGTACTTATATATGGTTTTTTTCTCGTAGTGTGTCACCACACTATTCTCCTAGACGTCCTGTTTCATTTATTTTGAAGACTTTCCCTCTTCAGGGGCTTTATTTTTGACTGTGACTGCTGGGGGGCGTCTTGGTGCGCTCCTGTGACGCTGTTGTAAGTACTTTTTAATTTTGATCTTTTCTTCCTGTTCAAATACTTTACGTATGACCTATAAAATATTTTTAAAAATTTTCTTAAAATTATCAAAAAATTAAAAGTTTCTTATAGTATTTTGATCATATGTGTTACACGGTATCTTTTTCTTCTTATGTAGTTTACCTGAGGATGCTGTTTTAATGCAGCGAAACCGGCAGTGACAATAAAGATATCACCAGTTACAGCTGACTTGCGATTGACTTTACTTCCATTCATTATGATGTTTAACGTCTGTGGCTGCCCGCATTACAAAGTTCTGTATTACAGAATAGTTAGAAATGTGAACCAGAAAAGGAATTAAAATCGGTAAACAGTACATTTCAATTTTCCCAATGGTATAGAACTTTATCGTAAAACTTTGTAAAATGAAACACACGTGTCATTGGATTCAGCTGACGTTTAGTGTGGCACATAAATGGCTAGTGACATAAGCCAACAGACTAAGATGTGGAGGCACCGGCAATAGTGAAACTATGGTAAGACGCAGTCCCTCTGCGAACGAGTGTGCGCATAACCACACTGAGGAGGCAATGCCTGATTCAGTAAATGAAATTGTTAATAGTTAAAAACAGAATAAGACTAATAAAATAAGAAAAAGGCGGCAGAGAGGGAGGAGGCGTTAAAGTCATATGACAAGTAAAGAGCAAGTCGGCTCAGGTTAACAGTGATAATTATTTGCATATGTGTGCATAAAGCAGCGTGAGAAGAACTTGTAAATAATTTATTTTAAAAGTTTTACGACAAAGCCCTACAATATTGGACTACCACCATCAGTCATGCATCAAATTGCTGATAGTTGTGGTGTCATGTGCATTCTACTAGACAAGAGTCTTTCGGCTCCAATGTCCGTTTTTGTTTATATATGATTCTACGAGTGAGTAAGTTCTTCTAAAAAAATTGTAATTTATTGTTTATCAGTATTGGTTTCTTTTCTGGCTGCCATTTTTAACTATTTTGTAATAACTTGTTCAATAGGTCCATTTCCCGTCTGGAGAAGACAAATTTATATTTGTCAAAATCATGGTAAAATTTTTAATCTTTAATCATTTTTCAATTATATAAAGTTTCTACTTCCCTATTACTTTCTTTACTGTATGATTAAATGATGATGGCGTCCTCTTGGGTAAAATATTCCGGAGGTAAAATAGTCCCCCATTCGGATCTCCGGGCGGGGACTACTCAAGAGGACGTCGTTATCAGGAGAAAGAAAACTGGCGTTCTACGGATCGGAGCGTGGAATGTCATATCCCTTAATCGGGCAGGTAGGTTAGAAAATTTAAAAATGGAAATGGATAGGTTAAAGTTAGATATAGTGGGAATTAGTGAAGTTCGGTGGCAGGAGGAACAAGACTTTTGGTCAGGTGAATACAGGGTTATCAATACAAAATCAAATAGGGGTAATGCAGGAGTAGGTTTAATGATGAATAAAAAAATAGGAGTGCGGGTAAGCTACTACAAACAGCATAGTGAACGCATTATTGTGGCCAAGATAGACACAAAGCCCATGCCTACTACAGTAGTACAAGTTTATATGCCAACTAGCTCTGCAGATGATGAAGAAATTGATGAAATGTATGATGAGATAAAAGAAATTATTCAGGTAGTGAAGGGAGACGAAAATTTAATAGTCATGGGTGACTGGAATTCGAGAGTAGGAAAAGGGAGAGAAGGAAACATAGTAGGTGAATATGGATTAGGGGGAAGAAATGAAAGAGGAAGCCGCCTTGTAGAATTTTGCACAGAGCATAACTTAATCATAGCTAACACTTGCTTCAGGAATCATAAAAGAAGGTTGTATACATGGAAGAATCCTGGAGATACCAGAAGGTATCAGATAGATTATATAATGGTAAGACAGAGATTTAGGAACCAGGTTTTAAATTGTAAGACATTTCCAGGGGCAGATGTGGACCACAATCTATTGGTTATGAGCTGTACATTAAACTAAAGAAACTACAAAAAGGTGCTAATTTAAGGAGATGGGACCTAGATAAACTGACTAAACCAGAGGTTGTACAGAGTTTCAGGGAGAGCGTAAGGGAGCAATTGACAGGAATGGGGGAAAGAAATATAGTAGAAGAAGAATGGGTAGCTCTGAGGGATGAAGTAGTGAAGGCAGCAGACGATCAAGTAGGTAAAAAGACGAGGGCTAATAAAAATCCTCGGGTAACAGAAGAAATATTGAATTTAATTGATGAAAGGAGAAAATATAAAAATGCATTAAATGAAGCAGGCAAAAAGGAATACAAACGTCTCAAAAATGAGATCGACAGGAAGTGCAAAATGGCTAAGCAGGGATGGCTAGAGGACAAATGTAAGGATGTAGAGGCTTATCTCACTAGGGGTAAGATAGATACTGCCTACAGGAAAATTAAAAAGACCTTTGGAGAGAAGAGAACCACTTGTATGAATATCAAGAGCTCAGATGGAAACCCAGTTCTAAGCAAAGAAGGGAAGGCAGAAAGGTGTAAGGAGTATATAGAGGGTTTATACAAGGGCGATGTACTTGAGGACAATATTATGGAAATGGAAGAGGATGTAGATGAAGACGAAATGGGAGATAAGATACTGCGTGAAGAGTTTGACGGAGCACTGAAAGACCCAAGTCTAAACAAGGCCCCGGGAGTAGACAACATTCCATTAGAACTACTGATGGCCTTGAGAGAGCCAGTCCTGACAAAACTCTACCATCTGGTGAGCAAGATGTATGAGACAGGCGAAATACCCTCAGACGTCAAGAAGAATATAATAATTCCAATCCCAAAGAAAGCAGGTGTTGACAGATGTGAAAATTACCGAACTATCAGTTTAATAAGCCACGGCTGCAAAATACTAACACGAATTCTTTACAGACGAATGGGAAAACTGGTAGAAGCGGACCACGGGGAAGATCAGTTTGGATTCCGTAGAAATGTTGGAACACGTGAGGCAATACTAACTTTACGACTTATCTTAGAAGAAAGATTAAGAAAAGGCAAACCTGCGTTTCTAGCATTTGTAGACTTAGAGAAAGCTTTTGACAATGTTAACTGGAATACTCTCTTTCAAATTCTGAAGGTGGCAGGGATAAAATACAGGGAGCGGAAGGCTATTTACAATTTGTACAGAAACCAGATGGCAGTTATAAGAGTTGAGGGACATGAAAGGGAAGCAGTGGTTGGGGAGGGAGTGAGACAGGGTTGTAGCCTCTCCCCGATGTTATTCGATGTGTATATTTGAGCAAGCAGTAAAGGAAACAAAAGAAAAATACGGAGTAGGTATTAAAATTCATGGAGAAGAAATAAAAACTTTGAGGTTTGCCGATGACATTGTAATTCTGTCAGAGACAGCAAAGGACCTGGAAGAGCAGTTGAACGGAATGGACAGTGTCTTGAAAGGAGGATACAAGATGAACATCAACAAAGCAAAACGAGGATAATGGAATGTAGTCGAATTAAGTCGGGTGATGCTGAGGGAATTAGATTAGGAAATGAGACACTTAAAGTAGTAAAGGAGTTTTGCTATTTAGGGAGTAAAATAACTGATGATGGTCGAAGTAGAGAGGATATAAAATGTAGACTGGCAATGGCAAGGAAAGCGTTTCTGAAGAAGAGAAATTTGTTAACATCGAGTATAGATTTAAGTGTCAGGAAGTCGTTTCTGAAAGTATTTGTATGGAGTGTAGCTATGTATGGAAGTGAAACATGGACGATAAATAGTTTGGACAAGAAGAGAATAGAAGCTTTCGAAATGTGGTGCGACAGAAGAGTGCAGAAGATTAGATGGGTAGATCACATAACTAACGAGGAGGTATTGAATAGAATTGGGGAGAAGAGGAGTTTGTGGCACAACTTGACAAAAAGAAGGGACCGGTTGGTAGGACATGTTTTGAGGCATCAAGGGATCACAAATTTAGCATTGGAGGGCAGCGTGGAGGGTAAAAATCGTAGAGGGAGACCAAGAGATGAATACACTAAGCAGATTCAGAAGGATGTAGGTTGCAGTAAGTACTGGGAGATGAAGAAGCTTGCACAGGATAGAGTAGCATGGAGAGCTGCATCAAACCAGTATCAGGACTGAAGACCACAACAACAACATTACGTTCTTTTCAGAAAATTCATAGTTGATGATTATACAATAAATTATTTCTTCCCCTACATTGCGTATATTTCCTATGTTATATGTATGTCCTGGTGGAGCTCAAGCAAAATAACGTGCCACCGACACAGAAACGCATTCTCGTCTCAAACGTTGGGCGAGTAGATTCCGTTGTTCCGAAGGGCCTTGGTCGCCTGACTGAAATTCATTGGAAGAATCCTATGGAAATGCAATCCGAAAACAAAGGAAGTAGGTTACAGTACACTTGTTCGCCCGCTACTTGAATACTGTTAACCGGTGTGGGATCCATGCCAGATGGGGTTGGTAGAGGAGACAGAGAAGATCCAACGGAGAGCAGCGCGCTTCGTTACAGAATCATTTAGTAATCGCGAAAGCGTTACGGAGATGATAGAAAAACTCCAGTGGAAGACTCTGCAAGAGAGACGCTCAGTAGCTCGGTACGGGCGTTTTTTGAAGTTTCGAAAACATACCTTCACCGAGGAGTCAAGCAGTATATTGCTTCCTCCTACGTATATCTCGCGAAGAGAGCACGAGGATAAAATCAGAGAGATTAGAGCCCACACAGAGGCATACCGACAATCTTTCTTTCCACGAACAATACGAGACTGGAATAGAAGGGAGAACCGATAGAGGTACTGAAAGTACCCTCCGCCACACACCGTAAGGTGGCTTGCGGAGTATGGATGTAGATGTAGATAAATGTTCTTTATTTTACCATGCCAGTATCGTAAAAAACGACATTGTCCGTAAAGCTACATTTTTTACCCCTCTTATTTTATGACATTTCCTTTTGGCAGTGCTTGGTCAGTCTCGTTTCGAAAGATCCTTTGTTTGTGTGACTTGCTTTTTCGGTACTATAGTGAGAAAGTCAGAAACTATTGACTTCGAACGTCTAATGTGAAATTTCATGATGATGATACAAAGTTTTAGAGATGTATCAATTTTAAGTGAGAGACCCTAGTCCGGAAACGAACGAGTCGAAAGGCACTGCTGAAGTTCCGCCTTAGACTCTCCCAACGTTCATACTAAGGGCCCCAACTTCCGAACCCTGATCACAACGTACAAAATGCCCTCCGAATACTACCCAGTATCCTCAGACATTTTCCCCTGTTGATGGACTAGTAGCGGCGTATGTTAGTTGATGTCAAAGACACCAGAATTTATCCGTGGTGTCGTTTGAACATTGTCGCAGGCAGCGAGACTTCTTGCCAGGAGATCCTGTTCACTCTCGAGAGGCGTCTCGTACAAAATAATTCTCACGTGGCTCACAATAAGAAATGACCTCGCGTGAGATCAGGCGAACGTGCCTGCCACGAAGCATGACCTCCTCTGCCTAACCACTTTTCAGAGAATGCCTGATCCAAGTGCCGTCAGACTTCAATCCAAAGTGAGATGGGGCTTCATCATGTTGCCACTATATCCGTTGATGAATAACATATGGATTATGTTCAAGAAACCTATGTAATAGGTCTCTGACAAACACTGTCTACAGTGGTGCATTTAAGTGGGCAGGAAGAAGAAACAGGTCTAGTATGTAATCATTGACTACGCCTGCCCAGATGTTGACTGACAATCTGTGCTGATAGCTCTTCACAGCTGTAGCTTGTGGATCCTCATCGACCCAAATATGAGTATTCCGACTATTTACCATCCTGTCTCTAGTGAAACAGGCTTCGTACACTAGAAAGGGGATCTACTGTCAGGTTCTGCAAGCAACATTGGCGGAATACTACACGAAGTCCGATGTCAACAGGAGTGAAAGCTTGCACTTTATGTGCATGGTGGGGTTGTAGTAAATCGAAAATTCTTTGTGATATAATGTATCATGCAAATAACCAAGGAGATCGCCCCAAGTTGGGCGCCAGGAAAGTAGTGAATTGGGAATTCTTTGAGCTCTTTCCGAAATTGACATTCAGATTACTAATTATTTTGCCCCATGTTGTAAGCTAATAATCAAGTGACATCAGTAGCTACACTACTGGCCGTTAAAATTGCTACACCACGAAGATGACATGCTATAGATGCGGAATTTAACCAACAGGAAGAAGGAGCTGTGATATGCAAATGATTAGCGTTTCAGAGCATTCACACAAGGCTGGCGCCGGTGGCGGCACCTACATCGTGCTGACATGAGGAAAGTTTCCAACCGGTTTCTCATACACATACAGCAGTTGACCGGCGTCACTACTCTTGATGAACTGTGTTATCGTGTTGAAGCTACATGGGCAGCTTTACCTGTAAACGTCAACCAAGCTCTGCTTGACTCAATGGCGTATCAAGGCCGTTATTACGGCCGGAGGTGGTTGTTCTGGGTACTGATTTCTCAGTATCTATGCACCCAAATTGCGTGAAAATGCAGTCACGTGCCAGTTCTAGTATAGTATATTTGTCCAATGAATACCCGTTCATCATCTGCATTTCTTGTTGGTGTAGCAATTTTAATGGCCAGTAGTGTATTTTGCAGGATGGCGCCGGTCGCCCGCAGCACCTGTTGTCGCCGTCTTCGTCGAGCTGGCGCACGGCGATGGGCGGGTCGCGAGGCTCGCGCTCCTGCAGCACGCCGCGCAGGCGCACCAGCGACTCGTCGTTCTGGAACAGCACCGTGTAGGAGCGCCACTTCAGCTCGTGCAGCACGTCCACCAGCGCCTGCGCAACACGCAACTCCGTGTCAGCGCGAACGTCGTGAGGTAACACAACATATACACTCTGCAAACCCTTTTTAAGTTCATAGCAACGAGTATTTTACATTGCACCACTTACTTAATGACTGCTTCAGTTCCATTCAAGTACGGAGCGCCCCTTTGCACGCTGCACTTACTCTTGTCTTCGAAATTCCGATGGAAGCAATACTTAGGAGGTTCCACTGCGTTCCTATAAAGTGTCTGCAATTTCAGATTTTTCACCATCTCAGTGACGCTCTTCAAAGCGTCGAACAAACCTATGACCACCCGTGCTGCCATTGTATACGCTCAGTATTACCTGTTAGTCCGATATGATACAAACTTGAGAAATATTCTAGGGTGAGATACACTTAACTATGGGCGTATATCGGTGATACCATTTTACAGAAATGTGGAACACGTTTTGTGACCGCGTATCTAATTTCCTAACCAGGGGAAGGACTAGACACGGCGAACCAATTCGGCCAATTTGGCATATCACTTGTGTACAACTGAAAATGAAGGACTCTATGATATCTTGGCTCGCCCTCCACCCCGTACCCCCATGTTGAGAAAACCACCCCCCAAAGTTCATTACGCACAATCGTCGGAAGCGATAGATAATTGACAACTGAGAATTTTTCATCATCTTGTATGGGGTCGACAAAGGTATATTTTCCTATATATTGAGTTAAGAAACTTTTACGACTGGCCCTTATGTTCCCGCAAGGTAAGCACCCTTCAAAAATGGTTCAAATGGCTCTGGGCACTATGGGACTTAACATTGGATGTCATCAGTCCCCTAGAACTTAGAACCACATAAACCTAACTAACCTAAGAGTAGCACACACATCCATCCCCGAAGCAGGATTCGAACCTGCGACCGTAGCAGTCGCGCGGTTCCGGACTGAAACGCCTAGAACAGCTCGCCCACCGCGGCCGGCTAAGCACTGCACCCTTCAGGATAAGCGGTGCTGGCGTAGGGACCAAGGCATCTGGCAGCGGAGCCGAGAAAACGTTTTAGATTCCCAGACGCATTCAGCATTACACAAGCGTCAATCGTAATAGTTTGTTTTCTCGGTTCCTAGGAAAATATTCGTTCATGCACCCCATATACGACGATGAAAAATGCTCGGATTTCAATTATCTATCGATTACGCCAATTTTGAGTCGATTGAGCGTCATGAAATTTAGGGGTCGTTTTCTGAAAAACGGAATGGTGTTGAGCCAAAACTTCAGCACCATACATGACGTTTTAATTTATGACTTCTTTACTGCCGCCTCTATTCGCAACACAGTTAGTAGACAGTATCGACATGTAGCAATGAATGTAGCAGCAAAATTATATCATTCTACGTCACATAGTTCGGGAGATACGACATCTTATTCTCATGTGTGAAAACTAGCTTCTGCTTGCAATGGAGAGCGGTAAAACATCAGTATCAGGCATGGCGTTTTAATTTATTAGTTCTTTACTACTACCTCTATTCGCAACAAACTTTGCAGACACATCTACATATACCGATGAATGTATCTGCAAAATTATATTATTGTACGACATAGGAGATTTGACGTCATAAGCATTGAAATGCGTGAACAACTATCTTTTTCTTAAAATGGAGCGCCAATTACCCAGACTATATCAGCCAATGCTTTAACGAGAACACTTAGCAACTTCCAACAAAATTAAGAAATATTTTTAACTCTTTTGCAATTTTTTTCTTGCTTATACGCTTAAGATAAAACGTTTAACACGTTAACTAATTTGCAAATAGTAATCAGACTTTTCAGGCTGTTTTATACAAGTGAGGTTTACTAGTTATTTCCTAACTTGAGAACGAAAATATTAAAATTAATATGGTTCGAGCAGACGAGGATCTTGCGAAATTCAGCTCGATCTGATCGTCCGTGAGACCCAGAACGCTGTAGAAAACTGCTCCCAGATTGATTCCGTGATTCTAGAATGATGGAAGGCATTCGATACAGTTCTGCGCTGTCGCTTAGTGGATAAAACACGAACTTACCGTCTATCGGACTAGATTTGTTATTGGTTTCAGGACTTATTTCCAGGTATAACGTTTTAACGTGATGAAATCTACTAATTTTGAGATAATTGTTGGTGTAACCAAGGGAGAGTTACAGAGCCGTTATTACTTACAATTAATTCAGTAACCTTCTGGATAATGTCGGGACTTTCTGGAGGCTTTGAACAACTGAAGTGGAAATTAGGGGAAACAAGCGCTTTCGATAGCTAGTGACACGAATAAGTACAAGCGTGGGTTTGGAGAACTCTTGTTTGTGCAGCTATGGCAGGAAGACAGTAGTAGGCACATCGGAATGTTCATAGTTTGCAAAGGAGTTCGCGAGGCAGATACACGACACCGCTCGCAGGCTAGAAGGCAGGGCAGCTCAGGGCACCGACGTGCTGTGAAGAACCCATACGCTGCACTTACTACAGCGCCTAGTGACCTGTGTGTACGGGCCGAAGTGACCTGGCGATAGCTGGCGTTGTAATTACCAAAAAGCACTCCATTTGTCTTCTCCAGAGAAACTACGTCAGAGGTGTAAGGAAAAGACGCATAAATAAGAGAGCCCGGAGGCTCAAAGCGAGCACTCCTGTCGCCATTTTGTATGCGTCTAGAATCGGAGAGAATGGCGATTGTTTGAATTGCAGCCCAACCACGAAGACCTCTTGGTGATGGATATCGGCCGCCAATCGGCCCGCTGAAGCTACCTCCAACATCCGCTGCACGGGAGCGTCATTACCGTGGCGCGCCGCGTCGCACCTTGGAGCTACGTACACCAGCACTAGGAGCGAGAGGGCTGCCACCTTCTTTTCCTTTGGTGGCTTCGTCCGGTGGACTGCAAGCTGCCGTCTGCAGAAGCGGGGTCGGGGCGCGAACTAGCGGCCTCCCTGATGCAGCGCTGTCTGCGGGAACTGAACTGAGCTGCCCTGGGCTGATGGCCGGAGGTGCTGAGGCTCACTACAAC
Organism: Schistocerca americana; assembly: GCF_021461395.2. Taxonomy (NCBI): domain Eukaryota; kingdom Metazoa; phylum Arthropoda; class Insecta; order Orthoptera; family Acrididae; genus Schistocerca; species Schistocerca americana. The sequence continues at coordinate 656,514,879 of NC_060120.1, read as the reverse complement.
GACGGCGGTCTGCCGCTACCCTTCGGCGCTCTTCATGGGGTCCACGAATCGCGCCTGAGGGAGCAGTCAGCGGTGTACCGGGCAGCTAACGCATGCGGCGACCACTTGCCTTGGCGCGAGTAGGAGCGCTATGTCCGCAAGGCTGGGCAGCCGGACACCAGAGCTGCAGATTCCGGCATTTGGCGTTGACGCTGACCCAGGCTGCGTGGCTCCATCGCTGTGTGTCTTCGATGTAATAAAGTCAGTTACACACTTGCCTGTGTTTTTCTGCACGCTTCGGCGTTAGCCATCCTTCGAGTGCTCTCCCTATCACTGAACTACAAACTCAAATCTAATGAGGCATCCTGCATGTTCTTGCAGCAGCCATAATGTTATATAACTGCATATACAAAATTTTGATATTTTTATGGTTATGTAATTTGTTAATAAAATGTTGTAGGAATATATAATCCATAACCCAGAATTTGAACATTATCAAATAATCAGTTTCTTCAACAAACGTTTTTACAAGGCTTTACAATCTCGTAAATTTAAATATATTGAGTTAATATTGATAGAGTGCATATTTTGGTATAAAAAAGTTAATGCAGAAGTATTCTATAAAGTTCTATAATTTTCGAATGTTTGAAGGAAAAATAATTTTGGCTAAGGTTTCATTTAGAGAATGATTCTGATGTGCCACGATTAAAAAGAATGATCTCACTGAAAAGGGTACAGCGATGACAGAGCGGACAGTTCAAAGGGTAAAGACTACTTAAAGTTAGATATTCAAAATTGCACCAATTACATTTATGAAGATACAAAATAAAAATTAAATTAAATGTTCCTGTAACAAGTGTAACGCCGCGAGTCAAACCGCAATAGCATTTCATTGCAGTAAGCTACCTTGCAGTACGGGCTCGTAGCTTTGGAGTCGGTGGCGGTGACAGCCGCTTGTATCTCGGCGTGATCCACTCGCACTTTTCGCTAGCACGACCGTGGGAAGCTCTTACTTGTGTCAGTTCCAGGGACAGAATATTCAAAACCTTAAGAATCTAATTAAACTGTTCTAAATCTTATTCAATTTCGAAAAAACCTTATACTTAGCCTTTTGTTATAAAAAAAAGCTGCAGGCAGGAGTGGCCGAGCGGTTCTAAGCGCTCCAGTCTGAAACCGCGCTACCGCTACGGCCGCAGGTTCGAATCCTGCCTCGGGCATGGATGTGTGTGATATCCTTAGGTTAGTTAGGTTTAAGTAGTTCTAAGTTCTAGGGGACTGATGACCTCAGATGTTAAGTCCCATAGTGCTCAGAGCCATTTTTATAAAAAAAGCTGGTTGCAAAATCTCATCTTTCTGGCTGGGATACTTTCAAAGTTAGAGAAAATTACCAAAAATACAAAAAACCGATGTTAGTAAGATTAAAGTCAGTTCAGATGCATAACAGTTTGTCCTTTGCTATCAGGTGGAATCATTACTGAAGTTCGCAAAATGTTAGGTCAGTATGTTTGAATTTTTATACTTAAATAACGTTCACTATTTTTCGTTTTCTTAATAGAGAATTCAGTAAGAATTAATATTCATTTAATAACTATTTGTTTTGTTGTGTAAATAAATGAGAGTAAATGAGAGTGCGTATGCAGGACATACGTAAAGATTCAATATTATCTCCTCTTAAACATTATGTAACTTAATCATGGGAAAGTATGCAACAAGCTGTTGCAACGAAAGCTGTAATTCCCCTTACATGCTGATGAAGTGTGTCTAAGTGTGCTTGTTTTTGTAAGAAGGCAGTCAAAATAGTTATTTGTAGAGTAATGTGTTTCTAAAGTTATTTCAAGATTAGTTTTCGTTTGGTTTGGTTTGGTGGAACATTTTATTAATATTTGCAGCATAGCATGATGTAAATGCATCTGCGAATGTTCATTGGTGTAAAACAGTTTAGGCGCGAATATAATCTTGAAAGATTGATCTGATAGGCTGTTCGTTTGATCAACCAATCAGAGTGAAGTCTTTCCCGCGCTCTAGCAAGTAGTATACGCGCTGTGAGCAACGGCATTGAGGCAGTCGTAGTCTCGTTGTCGGACGCGCAGGCCATGTTGAACGTGTCCGAAAAAGTTATGTGCAAAATGAAGAAGGTACTGTTGTTTCACGTTCGGTTTATATCACCATGAAAGCAGATGCATTTACGGACAGATTGTGAAAATCTGAGCTTTGTGAAGGAATTAGTTGGAGAGATAAACGCGTGTGAACTCTCTGCCTTTGCGAAGAATTCCGCGTGGCATATTTCGTAATTGTTTACGGAATAGTTGGCGAGCAACGTCTTTTAAAGAAATCCACTGAAAAAGACCGAATGTAAAATTCATGTTGTAGCTGAGTATAAACTGCGAAAATTGCGTAACAATTCGGGTTGAACTTCGGTACATTTCTCGCTGTCTTGCATGTGTACCGCATGGTATGACCTGTGAGATGAGGACAGTGATATTAGCTGTTAATTTTAAATGCGGGCTGATGGTACCTATTTGATTTGGCACCTAAAGCAAATAAAGAACTATTTGCCGAATTTTGACATTTTTCTTAGAAATGAAACAATCGCCCTCCACCCTAAAATTTTTATAAGATATTTACATGACATTTAGCTACAGAATTAATACAGACTGTGATAACGTAAGTACTGGCGATGTTTTTCTTCAACGCTGTGTGGCGAGAGGCCGCTTTTAGGGCGCAGATGCAGGTGCACTGGCAGTTTAGTTGGGGTCGTTCTGTTACGAGGTCTGCACCGGATCGCACCGAAGCTATATATACAGTCCCGCCGCTCACTGTCATTTTGTCAATCGTGTAAGTGCCGCAGTCGAACTCTGTGCCAGACTCGCAGTGGACTACGTAATGCAGTTAGTAGGAATTGCAAAACTCTGCCTTGGAAGGTTGTTTGTCGAGAAACATTAATGTCGCACTTGATTCGAATTGATTAAAATTCAACTTTAGTGTGATTTGCAAGTTGTTAATTGCTTCATCGTTTTCGGTCTGGCAGGTTTTTGTCCGCCGCCCATATTCTGAATCCGTGTGGTGAGTGGAGCATTAAGGCTTTTCACTTTTAGGAGAGCTAATCTGTGTGTTGAATTACCTGTACATTGTGTTGCAGAAGAGAAATTTTTAAATCGTGGAGATTTGAGAAGATTTAGATTCTGAACTGTGTAGATTCTCTGGAGAGTATTAAAATTTATGTGGTCTGTTTACAAGCTGTGTGTGTGAAACCACAGATTTTTGAATGAAAGTACTTAACACAAACAGTAAACATTAAATTTTTGTAGTTACATCCTCAGTCCCTCAAAGTAATTAGTAGAAGTTTATTTTTCAGCCACGGTGAGATAAAATGTGGCAAATTGCGAGTAACTCGGTTCAGGCTATTTTCACGTTGCTCATGTCAACATTTTACAGAGCCTTGTGGTTTGGATGAACACCATGCTAAGAGCAAATATAGAATGACAACACGAAACAATTTGTAGGAATACAAAACGCCACGCTGAAATTCATTCGGATAGTTAGAAGTAAATAATGGCTTAAAAAGCACCCACTCGACCAACTGCTGAGTATTATTGAACGAATATTTCTTGAACGCAACTGCCAACAGCTGTTAGGTATTTTATGAAATTCAAAACAGGCAGCTGTGTATATGCCCTTTATTATCACCACCGGTTTTAGTTAATGACCATCATCGCAGCATTAAAGTTTATGTATTATGTACTTATCATGCCGTGTGCTATCAGTATGGCAGTGTTATTAATACAAATCCATCAGAAATGCTGCACATCAAAAGAACAAACAGGCATCTGTACTCAAGACGTGGTATTTTCTGTAAAGGACATTTATAATTTTCATGTATCTGTATTAATAACATTGCCATATAAATATGACAAAGCAAAAATATACGTCGTATGATCTATAATAGTGTGATGATGCTTGTTATCCGAAAGTGATAGTGATGATAAAGCATGTATAGATAGCTATGTGCCATGAATGCCAAAAAATACACTGAGGGGACAAAAGTCATATGGTACTAATAATATCTCGTCGTACCACCTTTCGCGCTCCGTAGTGCATCCACTCAGCAAGTCGATGTAAGTCCCCTGCAAAAATATTGAGCCATGCTGCCGCTATAGCCGTTGATAATTGCGAAAGTGTTGCCGATGCAGGATTTTGTACACGAAATGACCTCTCAATTATGTCCCATAAATATTCGATGGGATTCATGTCAGGAGATCTGAGTGGCCAAATCATTAGCTCGAATTGTCCAGAATGTTCTTCAAGCGGGTGACATGGCTCATCGTCATGCATGAAAATTACATCGTTCTCTGGCAGCAGGTGGTTCAAAAAATAGATCAAATGGCTCTAAGCACTATGGGACTTAACAACTGCGGTCATCAGTCCCCTAGACTTAGAACTAAATTGTTGTTGTTGTGGTCTTCAGTCATGAGACTGGTTTGATGCAGCTCTCCATGCTACTCTATCCTGTGCAAGCTGCTTCATGTTCCAGTACGTACCGCAGCCTGCATCCTTCTGAATCTGCTTAGTGTATTCATCTCTTGGTCTACAATTTTTACCATCCACGCTGTCCTCCAATACTGAACTGGTGATCCCTTGATGCGCCAGAACATGCCCTACCAACCGATCCCTTCTTCTAGTCAGGTTGTGCCACAAACTCCTCTTCTCCCCAATTCTATTCAATACGTCCTCATTAGTTATGTGATATACCCATCTAATCTTCAGCATTCTTCTGTAGCACCACATTTCGAAAGCTTCTATTCTCTTCTTGTCTAAACTATTTTTCGTCCATGTTTCACTTCCATACATGGCTACACCCCATACAAATACTTTCACAAACGACTTCCTGACACTTAAATCAATACTGGATCTTAACAAATTTCTCTTCTTCAGAAACGCTTTCCTTGCCATTGCCAGTCTACATTTTATATCCTCTCTACTTCGACCATCATCAGTTATTTTACTCCCTAAATAGCAAAACTCCTTTACTACTTTAAGTGTCTCATTTCCTAATCTAATTCCCTCAGCATCACCCGCCTTAATTCGACTACATTCCATTATCCTTGTTTTGCTTTTGTTGATGTTCATCCTATACCCTCCTTTCAAGACACTGTCAATCCCGTTCAACTTCTCTTCCAAGTCCTTTGCTGTCTCTGACAGAATTACAATATTATCGGCGAACCTTAAAAGTTTTAATTTCTTCTCCATGGATTTTAATACCTACTCCGAATTTTTCTTTTGTTTCCTTTACTGCTTGATCAGTATACAAATTGAACTACGTAAACCTAACTAACCTACGGACATCACACACATCCATGCCCAAGGCAGGATTCGAACCTGCGACTGTAGCAGCAGGGCGGTTCCGGACCAGCAGGTGGTATCCAAGTAGCCGAACACGACTATTCCTAGTCAATGATCGGTTCAGCTGGACCAGAGGACTCCACTCCATATGAATACAGCCCATCACCATTATGGAGCTACCGCCAGCTTGCACAGTGTCTTGTTGACAACACAGGTAAACGGCTTCGTGGGGTCTGGATCATTCTCGAATCCTACTATCAGCTTTTATCAACTAAATTGGGATGTCTGACCACGCCACAGTCTTCCAGTCATCTAGTGTCCAAGTGATATGGTCACGAACCCAGCACAGGCGCTGCAGGCGATGTCGTGCTGTTATCAAAGGCACTCGCGTCGATCTTCTGTTGCCTTAGCCCATTAACCCCAAATTTCGCCTCACTGCGCTATCGGATACGTTCGTTGTAGGTCTCACATTGGTTTCTGCCGTTATTTCACCCAGTGTTACTTGTGTGTTAGCGCTGATAACTCTATGCAAACGCCGCTGCTTTCGGTTGTTAAGTGAAGGCCGTCGGGCACTGTGTTGTCCCTGGTGAGAGGCAATAGAAGAAATTTGATATGCTCAGCAGCTATTGACACTGTGAATCTCGGAATATTGAATTCCCTTAAGATTTCCAAAATGAATGTCCTAAGGGTCTAGCTCCAACCACCGTTTTGCGTTCAGATCTGTTTATTCCCGTCGTGTGGCTATAATTGCGTCGGGAACCTTTTCACATGAATCACCTGAGTACCCATGGCTGCTCTGCCAGTAGACTGCCGTTTTGCACCTTGTGTATGCCTTACTGCCGGCATCTGTGAGCCGACCGATGTGGCCGAGCGGTTCTAGTCACTTCAGTCCGGAACCGCGCGGCTGAAAATGTTTCGCAAGAATCAATAAGTAATGTACAAAAAGATTCACGTAGATTGCCTTATTAGTTTTTCGCAAAAGAATATCGTTAGAATCGCTTATTTCATAGGCTAACTGAGGAGAATGGACCCTTAAATCATCAGTGGGGTGCGACAGTTCCGTATGACAACATGAATATGAAATACGCCACTAGCTGGTTTGATGTTCCCTGCAGCAAAATACCAAAGTCTAAATTCTGTAATTTGTTTGAAACTACTTATCGGATTTATGAGAGTGAATCACTTTGCAATTTGTCTTTTTTATGTCCACCACATTAGCAGCAGAAGTTACTGTGATTCTCTGTATGTCCATGTTTTCACAGATGGTTGTGGAAACTCGGCTGTTCAGTACAGAATGAAGAATCAAAACGCCTCTCAGTCGTTTAAATTTTAAAATTGTTATTTTGTTGGACTACCAGTTTCGGCGATACATTACGCCGTGTTCATGCCACTCGACTGGCTTACTTGTAGGGAACTTCTACATCTACATCTACATCTATACTCCGAAATCCACCTGACAGTGTGTGGCGGATGGTGCTTTGAATACCTGTATCGGTTGTCCCTTCTGTTCCAGTCTCGTATTGTTCGTGGAAAAATTTCCAGCTTTCCACCTGTGATCCAGTCGAAACAGGGGGCAGTATCCTTAGATTTTTGAGACAGTGATCACTCTGAACATCACCTGCCGATGGCTGGTCCCTATCTGGACTGGAACAAAGGTGAGAATCTACCTGAAAGTCTGTTAAGGGACCTGAGGACGGGATAATTATCGGCGAAACGGTAGCCAATAAAATAACAATTTGGAACTTTAGACGGCTGAAAGGTGTTCGATTTGACATTCTGTACTGTGATTCTGTCGAAGAAAGACTTTGATGCTGATACGCCTAATTAATGACTAATTAATATTTGTATGGCAATGGACTATACGTCGATTAGAGTGTGATTTTTTTCACTCCGGCTATATGATAATAGTATTAGGATGGTTCAAATGGTTCAAATGGCTCTGAGCACTATGGGACTTAACTACTGTGGTCATCGGTCCCCTAGAACTTAGAACTACTTAAACCTAACTAACCTAAGGACATCACACACATCCATGCCCGAGGCAGGATTCGAACCTGCGACCGTAGCAGTCGTGGTATTAGGATGCCTTGAAGGCGCCAATGTAGTGCAGAGAGGTAGTGGCTGACCTGTGAGATGAAGTCAGCATGCGGATGCAGGTTGAACTGGTAGGAGGCGATGGGCGGCGGGTAGGGGTCCCAGTTGACGATGATTTGCGGGATCTCCAGCCGGTCGCACATGGAGCGCACCACGTCCGTGGAGGCGCTCTGCCGGGGACCCACCACGCCCGCCACGCCCTCCTCCACCAGGCTGCAGGCTGTGCGGGGTTAAGTAGTCAGCGAGGCGATCACCACTCATTATACATCACAGTGTCTCGTACTGTGGCAGAAAGTCACGGCCTACTTCAGTAAAAATGTGTTGTTACGAAACAGTTAATAGATTACAATTTAAGAAAACTTGTTATGTATACAGGGTGGTCCATTGATCGTGACCGGGCCAAATATCTCACGAAATAAGCGTCAAACGAAAAAAACTACAAAGAACGAAACTTGTCTAGCTTGAAGGGGGAAACCAGATGGCGCTATGGTTGGCCCTCTAGATGGCGGTGCCATAGGTCAAACGGATATAAACTGCGTTTATTTTAATAGGAACCACAATTTTTTATTACATGTTCGTGTAGTACGTAAAGAAATATTAATGCTTTAGTTGGGCCACTTTGTTCGCTTTGTGATAGATGGCGCTGTAATAGTCACAAACACATAGCTCACAATTTTAGGCGAACAGTAGGTTTTCTAAATTAAAATACAGAACGTAGGTACATTTGAACATTTTATTTCGGTTCTTCCAATGTGACACGTGTACCTTTGTGAACTTATCATTTCTGAGAACGCATGCTGTTACGGCATGATTACCTGTAAATACCACATTAATACAATAAATGCTCAAAATGATGTCCGTCAACCTCAATGCATTTGGCAATACATGTAACGACATTCCTCTCAACAGCGAGTAGTCCGCCTTCCGTAATGTTCGAACATGCATTGACAATGCGCTGACGCATGTTGTCAGGCGTTGTCGGTGGATCACGATAGCAAATATCCTTCAACTTTCCCCACAGAAAGAAATCCGGGGACGTCAGATCCGGTGAACGTGCGCGCCATGGTATGGTGCTTCGGCGACCAATACACCTGTCATGAAATATGCTATTCAATATCGCTTCAACCGCACGCGAGCTATCTGCCGGACATCCATCATGTTGGAAGTACATAGCCATTCTCTCATGCAGTGAAACATCTTCTAGTAACATCGGTAGAACAATACGTAGGAAATCAGCATACACTGTACCATTTAGATTGCCATCGATAAAATAGCGGCCAATTATCTTTCCTCCCATAATGCCGTACCATACATTAACCCACCAAGGTCGCTGATGTTCCACTTGTCGCAGCCATCGTGGATTTTCCGTTGTCCAGTAGTGCATATTATGCCGGTTTACGTTACCGCTGTTGGTGAATAACGCTTCGTCGCTAAATAGAACGCGTGCAAAAAATCTGTCATCGTCCCGTAGTTTCTCTTGTTCGAAATCGTTCAAATGGCTCTGAGCACTATGGGACTTAACATCTGAGGTCATCAGTCCCCTAGAACTTAGAACTACTTAAACCTAACTAACCTAAGGACATCACACACATCCCTGCCCGAGGCAGGATTCGAGCCTGCGATCGTACCAGTCGCGCGGTTCCCGGCCGTAGCGCCTAGAACCGCTCGGCCACCCCGGCCAGCAATTCTCTTGCGCCCAGTGGCAGAAATGTACATGACGTTCAAAGTTGTCGCCATGTAGTTCCTGGTACGGGTGCAATCGATGTTGATGTAGCATTCTCAACACCGACGCTTTTGAGATTCCCGATTCTGGCGCAATTTGTCTGGTACCGATGTGCGGATTAGTCGCGACAGCAGCTAAAACACCTACTTCGGCATCATCATTTGTTGCAGATCGTGGATGAAGTTTCACTTGTGGCTGAACAGTTCCTGTTTCCTTAAATAACGCTACTATCCGGTGAACGGCCCGGACACTTGGGTGATGTCGTCCAGGATACCGAGCAGCATACATAGCACACGCCCATTGGGCATTTTGATCACAATAGCCATACATCAACACGATATCGACCGTTTCCGCAATTGGTAAACGGTCCATTTTATAACGGGTAATGTATCACGAAGCAAATACCGTCCGCACTGGCGGAATGTTACGTGATACCACGTACTTATAAGTTTGTGGCTATTACAGCGCCATCTATCACAAAGCGAAAAAGTGGTCCAACTAAAACATTCATATTTCTTGACGTACTACACAAATATGTAATAAAAATGGGAGTTCCTATTAAGAAAAACGCAGTTGATATCCGTTTGACCTATGGCAGCGCCATTTAGCGGGCCAACCATAGCGCCATCTGGTTTCCCACTTTAAGCTAGACGAGTGTCGTTCTTTGTAGTTTTTTCGTTTGACGCTTATTTCCTGAGATATTTGGCCCGGTCACGATCAGTGGACCACCCTGTATTCGGAATTATTTTTAACGTGATGAGAAAAATAAAAAAGACATAAAAATGAAAAAAATGTTATGTTATTCTGATCTTCAGTTCTAAGATTGTTTGATGCAGCGTACTACGATACTCAATCTTGGACCACTCTTTTCATCTGTGATTACTACTAACAACCCAAATTCATCCGAACCTGCTCGCTATATTCAAGTCTCCCTACATAATTTTTATCTTCCTGCCACCACACCCATAGTTTCTTCTGTGACGAAAATGATGACCATTCGTTGATGACTGAGAACGTGTAAAGTCAACCGATCTCCTCCTTTAGTCAGATTTTTCCATAAGTGACATTCTTTTCACAATTCTGTTCATTACTTCCACATTATTTATTCGAACTACCTATCTAATCTTCATCATTCTTCTATAGCACCATTGCTCAATAGGTTCCACTTTCGTACAAGGCTTCACTCGAGACAAATACATTCAGTAATTTTCTTACAGTTGCCAGTCTACATTTTATATTCTCCCTCCTTCGTCCGTCATCAGTTATTTTGTTGCCCAAATAGCAAAACTTATCTACTCTCTTTGGTGTCTCAATTCGTAATCTACTCTGCCTGAAAAACTAAACAAAAATAAAAAAGTTCCAGAAAGAGAGGAGGAGACGAGATTACACTTCTTGAATTTAGGGGCATGCGAGTTTATTTCAGTGATTACAAAATTGGCAGATTTACAAAGAACATTACAGTGTGAGCCCACCGATCAGTATGAAGTTGCACCTCCGTCTGGCATGGACGCATGTACTGACTCGGTTGGGAAGGGTGTCGTAAAGCTGTTGTGCGGTCTCGTGAGGAAAGCTGACACATAACTGTTGTAATGGGTCCTTGATGTCCACACATGTCATATTGAGGACTGATTTGAGGATTTTGCTGACCAAGAGAGTGCCTCAACATCATGCGGACAGTTCGTACACACACTTGTCATGTGTAGACGAGAATTGTCCTGCTGAAAAATGGCACGACGACACTCACTTGAGAGGGAGCACATGAGGACGCAAGATTTCTGTGAAGTATCGTTGTGCCGTCAGATTTACCTCGATCACTACCAGCCGTGAGCTGAAGTTATACCCAATGTCTCCCCACGCCATGGGTTCAGCAGTAACACTGCTGTACCTATCCAAAACGTTGGAAAAATGGGACCTCTTACCACGCCTTTCCATACTCGACTCGATATTATCCAGGGTAGTGCAAACCGTGATTTATCGCTGAACACAGTGCGACGCTATTTATCAGCAGTCCATACTTCCCGGACAAGGCACGACTGCAAATGCGTTGTGGTATTAATAACGACCTAAGAATGGGATGGTAATTCCCTAGTCCGGCTGCTACTACCAGTGGCCCAGGATGATACAGTATGTTCCAGAAAGTCTACACGTGCTCTACGGTGTCAGACGCTGATGTCAAAGGTATTATGATGTGTTCGGTGCACAATTCGACGTTCCTCCATTGTGGATGTCAGACGTGGGCGACGGTAGTGGAGCAACAAGGACGTCCCAACAAAGTAGGCCACCCCAGACAAGGACGTAGCCCCAAATCCAAGATAGCGACCGTGACGCAAGTATGTGACGTCAGCTGATGACGCGATTGACGTCATTCACGATGGCGGTAAGATAGGTCAATTGCGCTGCCTCTACTAACCTAAGAAAGTGCCACGCCCCCTGGCGGCAAGTTTGAATTTTGGAGGGAAGATAGCTCAATTGGGCTACCTCTACTAAGCTAAGAAAATTGCGGGAAAGAAAGGGCTACCACCACTAACCTCTTCCTAGGAACTGGACATAAGTCTTTATTTAGACAATTACAAGCAGTACCATCATCAATTCTGTTAGCCACCCTCTAGGAAAATTTATTAGCATAGTTGGTATGGTGTCGCCCCACTAGAGGCTGCTCATTTAATTCGAATATAATTTCTATAAATTTGTATAAATTTCTTTAACTTTCTTTAAACGTCTATAAATTTGATTAAATTTATTATCTACCTACAGCATTAGTGTTGTGTTACCACCACAAGAGGTTGAGATATCAGTTTCCCAGTCTCTTAATATCTTTATTACATGCACTCATTCAGCTCTGGACATAAGTCTTTATTTAAACAATTACAAACAGTACAGCCATAAAGTGTGTTCGCCATCCCCCTCGAATTTCGAATTTTTTGCTGTAATAGCTTACATTCAATTCGAATATAATTTTTATAAATTTCTTTAAATTGGTTTAAATTTCTTTACATGTCTGTAAATTTGTTTAAATTTATTATCTACCGACAGCATTAGTTTCGTGTCACCACCACAAGAGGCTGAGATATCGATAGCCGTTCACTGAGAGGCTAAACCAGTGTTCAAAACTTATTTCAATGCCACCCCTTCTCATTTATTACGTACATTCGTTTAATAAATTATTGTTAGTTGTTTCTCATGGAGCTGCCAGCATTATTCGAGCTGTAGTGTATCATTCCCCTTTGACCAGATAGCTGCGGCGTGCTAGAACGCCACCTCTACACAAGCATCTACTTTCAGTGGTTTGCAGTTCACTTCCTGCAACCTTTATGTTAGGCGTCAAACTTACCTGTTCAATGCAACAGCCAATTATGTAAATTAGCACTTCAGCTTGGAGCCGGAATCCAAAGACACTACAAGTTGCAAACTTTCTTTATGTAAACTAGGCTTATGGTTAAGGAAACAGTTTGTGGGGATCAAATACTTGAGATACAGAAACCATTTTCAGTTATAGAAAAGTGCATTAAGAATACGAAATAAAAGAAGAGCGGCCAAAGAAGAGCGGCGCGTTTCTTCACTGGGTTATTTGGTAAGCGTGATAGCGTTACGGAGATGTTTAGCAAACTCAAGTGGCAGACTCTGCAAGAGAGGCGCCCTACATCGCGGTGTAGCTTGCTGTCCAGGTCGGCGGTTCTTAAGGTATGCATTTTAGAGTCCTTGTTAACTAGTCTTTTTTTTCGACTCTGGATATTGACAATTGCTCCTGGGACAACATGACACACGAATTAAAATTTTTGAAAGCTTAATTTACATGAAGTAATCACTGTAATTCCACAAACTGAGCTGTATGTTGAGATGAAACAAGAACCATGTAGAATTTATATACAACAAGAAGAAAATTACCTAGAATAGGAGTTTCTGTCAGAGAATCTAATTACAAAATAAGTTACTCATAAAATTTTTTAAATAATATTTTGAATCAGACTCACGTAATATCAACTGAATCTTTAAGAGCTCTATATTTTACAACGTAACCAGTTTAGGGAGAACATACACTACTGGCCATTAAAATAACGTGCTACAGACGCGAAATTTAACCGACAGGAAGAAGATGCTGTGATATGCAAATGATTAGCTTTTCAGAGCATTCACACAAGGTTGGCGCCGGTGGCGACACCTACAACGTGCTTACATGAGGAAAGTTTCCAACCGATTTCTCATACGCAAACAGCAGTTGACCGGCGTTGCCTGGTGAAACGTTGTTGCGATGCCTCGTGTAAGGAGGAGAAATGCGTACCACCACGTTTCCGACTTTAAAGTCGGATTGTAGCCTATCGCGATTGCGGTTTATCGTATCGCGACATTGCTGCTCGCGTTGGTCGAGATCCAATGACTGTTAGCAGACTGTGGAATCGGTGGGTTCAGGAGGGTAATACGGAACGCCGTGCTAGATGCCAACGGCCTCGTATCACTAGCAGTCGAGATGACAGGCATCTTATCCGCATGACTGTAACGGATCGTGCAGCCACGTCTCGATCCCTGAGTCAACAGATGGGAACGTTTGCAAGACAGCAACCATCTGCACGAACAGTTCGACGACGATTGCAACAGCATGGACTATCAGCTCGGAGACCGTGGCTGCGGTTACCGTTGACGCTGCATCACAGACAGGAGCGCCTGCGATGGTGTAGTCGACGACGAACCTGGGTGCACGAATGGCAAAACGTCAATTTTTCGGATGAACCCAGGTTCTGTTTACAGCATCATGATGGTCGCATCCGTGGTTGGCGTCATCGCGGTGAACGCACATTGGACGCGTGTATTCGTCACCGCCGTACTGGCGTGTCACCCGGCGTGATGGTATGGGGTGCCATTGGTTGCACGTCTCGGTCACCTCTCGTTCACATTGACGGCACTTTGAACAGTGGACGTTACATTTCAGATGTGTTACGATCCGTGGCTCTACCCTTCATTTGATCAGGTCCTGTACGGGCCTTTCTGGATACAGAAAATGTTCGATTGCTACCCTGGCCAGATCTCTCACCAATTGAAAACGTGTGGTCAATGGTGGCCGAGCAACTGGCTCGTCACAATATGCCAGTCACTACTCTTGCTGAACTGTGGTATCGTGTTGAAGCTGCATGGGCAGCTGTACCTGTACACGCCATCCAAGCTCTGTTTGACTCAATGCCCAGGCGTATCAAGGCCGTTATTACGGCCAGAGGTGGTAGTTCTGGGTACTGATTTCTCAGGATCTATGTACCCAAATTGCGCGAAAATGTAACCACATGTCAGTTCTAGTATAATATATTTGTCCAATGAATGCCCGTTTATCATCTGCATATCTTCTTGGTGTAGCAATTTTAATGGCCGGTACTGTATTTCGACAAGGAAGTGAGGTATCTCTTTAATTTGATAACAAACCAATCACATACACGACAACGTTTGGATTAGATGTAAGCAAGCATAAGTTACACAATAAAAGAGTGCACTACATGTGTTTAAATCGCAGGATCCCTCATTATCTCTACTGAGAGTGCAAGAAAAGCGCTGGAAACTCCTACTACTTTTAGCAGACACTGCAAGGTGCTCATATTTTTTGGAGACATTTGTGGGTTGTAGAAGAGGACCTAATAGCCACTGGAATAAGACTGAATGGTGCTGTTAATGCAGTCAGCTGCAGTAAAAGGAATGAGTCGTACCCCTGCGCTTGGCGCTGTAGCTGTCGGCCGCGTTGAGCACCTCGACGTGCGAGCGCAGCAGCGGGCGGTGGCCGGCGTTGCCCAGCACGAACTCCATCGTCGTCTGGCGGTTGACCGCCTCCACCGCCGAAAGGAAGGCGTGCTGCAGCGCCGGCGGGTCAGTCTCCTCGAAGATGCCGGCTGCGAGCACCACAGTTCTCGCTCTACACCGTTCTACCCACTGCAACTCAAATACTCGCTTGAAATTTCTGGAGCAGAGGAAGCGTCCAAAGGCTTGATTAGCGGAGTGAATCCTTGTACCCGTTACTGACAAGGGAATCTCCCCATCGCACCCCCCTCAGATTTAGTTATAAATTGTCACAGTGGATAGGCCTTGAAAAACTGAAGACAGATCAATCGAGAAAACAGGAAGAAGTTGTGTGGAACTATGAAAAAATAAGCAAAATACACAAACTGAGTAGTCCATGTGCAACATAGGTAACATCAAGGAGAATGTGAGCTGAGGAGCGCCGTGGTCCCGTGGTTAGCGTGAGCAGCTGCGGAATCAGAGGTATTTGGTTCGAGTCTTCCCTCGAGTGAAAATTTTACTTTCTTTATTTTCCCAAAGTTACGATCTGTTCGTTCATTCATTGACGTCTCTGTTCACTGTAATAAGTTTAGTGTCTGTGTTTTGCGACCGCACCGCAAAACCGTGCGATTAGTAGAAGAAAGGGCGTGCCTCTCCAATAGGAACCGAAAATATTTGATCGCAAGGTCATAGGTCAACCGATTCCTCCACAGAAAAATACGTCTGATATATTCTATACGACACTGGTGACGACATGTGCGTCACATGACAAGAATGTGTTGTCGACCCACCTAACTTGCACACTTGGCGAATGGGTAAAAAGATTCTTCTACCTTGCCCGATTTAGGTTTTCTTGTGGATGTGATAATCACTCCCAAAAAAAGTGATGAAAACATAAGAGTTTGTCACATAAACTGCAATAAATGAATGCAACAGCTTCACAGTCGCACAGTTTTCCCTGTGCTCTGTCAAAACATATGTTTTTTGCGTTTTCAAATGTTTCCGTTTGTAGACGTCAAATCCTCCTTATGTCCAAGCAAATCTGAACATGTCCTGGAATTTTGGAGAGCGAAGTTGATTATGTGTGAGTGCCTGAACTTTGATAATTGTCTGAAAATAAAAAATTAAAATTTTCACTCGAGTGAAGACTTGAACCAAAGACCTCTCGTTCTGCAGCTGCTCACGCTGACCACGGGACCACGGCGCTCGTAAGCTCAGACTCTCCATGATGTTGCCTACCTGTCGCATGGACTACTCTGTTTGTATATTTTGCTTATTTTTTTCGTAGTTCCACACAACTTCTTCCTCTTTTCTCGATTGATCTGTGTTCAGTTTTTCAAGGCCTATCCACTGTGCCAACTTATAACTAAATCTGAGGGGGGTGCGATGGGGAGGTTCCCTTGTGAGTGCAGTGACAACGTAACTCATCCCATGTGACTGTCTATTCAATGCTGGCTCATGGTGATGAGCCGAAACATTATGATCATTGGCTAGCGTGGGGCTGAATGCCACCTGGTGACGTAGCAGGCACGTGATGCAGTAATACAGTTGTAAAACTGCCGTAGGTTACCGTAGACTACCGTAAGAAATGGCAGACTACGGGAGCTTTGGTTTGTTAAGGTCCTATACGCACTACGTATTCGTTAGGAGTGTTGCATGCGCGTCCGAAAGAATATACACCATACACATATAATTACGGCGATCACAAGCCAAGGATCATACGCTCGAACTCATGCTGGAATGGGCTTTACCACGAGCTTTGAGATTAATCGGCAGGGAGCACTACTTTCGTAGCTCATCGTGTTCAGTCAGAGGGTTAGCTGCCCTCTGTAATAAAAAACCGAGTTATTGGATCAACGATGAACTTGAACAAGCGTCATGGGACGTCCGTCCCAAACAAATACAGCGAACAGTGACAAACAAAATGAGATAACAATAAAAAGCGTGGTAGAGCTCCTGCCTAGTAAGTAGGAGATCTCTAGTTCGAATTCCGATTGGGCACACATTTTCCACTCTCCCGTTGATTTCTATCAGCGTCCCGTACGCAAGTGAAATTCGTAATTCATTGAAATTTCATTCTTCACGGCTGCCACGATCTACCACACATATAACACCATGCATATAATTTCTTTCATTTCCTCATACTGTCTTCAATATCTTCATCATCTGCAGAGCTAGTTGGTATATGAAGTTGTACTAGTGTGTTAGACGTTGCCTTCGTGTGTAACGCGTTCACTATGCTGTTCACAGTAGCTTACTAGCATTCCTGCTTTCTTTTTCATTATTAAACCTACTCCTGCATTACCTCTATTTGATTTTGTATTTATAATGCGCTATTCAGCTGACCAGAAATTCTATTCCTTCCGTCACTAAATTTTACTAAATCTCACTATACCTAACATCAGCCTATCTATTTCCCTTTTTAAATTTTCTTACCTTGTAAGGTGGCTATAATTTCGCACCTTGCAAGCAGTCATCTACATACTTCGCTGAGATTTACAACAGGAATTAAGTATAATTTTATAGGCTGTACATCGTATGTATGAATATTTATAGAAGACTGACATTGTCACGTGCACCTTGTAAATAGTTGTTAACGCTTGTTGTATGAAAGGTGATGGATTGTCTTTATTATGAAAATGGCGTAATGAATTATTGCCTTTATTAGTAGAGGTTAGAACGCCAGTGGAAATGAAACAGGAGGTGTGACTCAAGCGCTGGGTGGAGAAGCCCACTCAGGTGTGTTGGTTCTGCTTGACACAGCAAGTAGTCAAGACGGACGGTCGGGGCACCTGAGCGCTGCAGCACAATACAGCGGCTGCCGACTGCTTTTGTAGCGGGGGTGGAAGGAAACTCTGAAAATTACGGCTGTACTTTCCCCTTGCTTTCAGCCGTTTGCAGTACCAGCACAGAAAGGACTGTTTAGTTGATGTTACGAGACCAGATCAGTCAATCATCCATACTGATGCCCCTGAAACTACTGAAAAGGCTGCTGCCTTTCATTAGGAACCATACATTTGTTTGGTCTCTCAACAGATACCCCTCCATTGTGATTGCACCTATGGTACGGCGTCCTGTATCACAATTTATCATATAGTGCAAGAAGAAGCGATTTGTTCAACAAAACGGCAAAATAAAAAAAACGTAAAACAAAAATACACCAAAAACACTTAAATACTTAATTCAGCTTATATAAAACATGGTTTTGTTATTCATAAACAGCTTTCGCATTTGTGAGGAAAGTCTTACCTTTGATTCTATTTAGTACAAAGCAACAAAAGTAATTATGCAGATTTCTTTACGTTAGCGCATGTAAACTGTACTAGCATCAAAAGTAATTGCTTTGGTTACATAAGAGCACAGGCGTTGTGCGATTAATTAATTTTTATTATCTATAAAATGCAATTCATGTTGTGTAAGGATATAAAATATACGCTGGACTAACTATGAATGTACTTATATGCAAATAAACAAACAAACAAACAAAGAAACAAAAAGACAAAGAGAAGTCGTGTGGTTCCATTTTCTCTATTACATATTCATTTATGTTTCTTTCCCTACCATTTACTGCGCCATTTATGTAGTACACCAAAACTACCGAACCGTAGTTGTAGTAGAGCTCAGCTCTATGCAGTATGGGAAGTAAGAGTATGTAAGGGGAGCAGAGACGAACGAGGACTATTTATAGTGATGACGTGGGCCGTATAAATGGGGAAATCCACTTAGATAAGCGACTCTGGCAGATTCTTTCACGAAGGCTGTGACATCTTCCAGGGTGAAAAATGTCCTTGTCACAAGGCCTGAGTCCTGTTACAATTGTCTTACGAGAATTATAGTGAACAGAAGATGTGCTGGCCACCATATTCGCCCTACAGAAGGCGATGGAACCCATCTGGGACGCTATCGGGAGCCAGTTCCGCGCCCTGGAAACACCGACCCGCAATTTACGGGAATTGCGTGACCTGTGCGTTGACATCTGATACCACGCATCTCCGGAAACCTGCTAAGGACTTTCTGAATCAATCTCATGCGGAATTACCGCTGAATTGCATTCCGAAGGTGGAATATGTTAATTCATCTCTTCACATGTTTAACATTTTGATTACTGTCAGTTACGTCGTTTACTGAATCAGTATACCATATAGACTGCGCTCTCAAACTCTGAAACTAAAACCAGTATAAAGGAATTGACAGCTATCCACACAGACGTGGGATATTGACTTAGTGAAACAGTAACTAGCTTTTAATGTTTTTTATTATATAAAACAGCCTCATTTCAGACAAGTGTTGACGTTACCGATTTCGACTTACTTCCATCATTAGATAAGTGAATAAGTTCCATAGTAAATCGTCGGCTGAAGGGATGATTCAGTAATAGTCGAAAATAGATGACGATAACGTTTATGTGCCCTAATGCTGAAATAATGACTGGGTGTTGTGTGTTGTCCTTAGGTTAGTTAGGTTTAAGTAGTTCTAAGTTCTAGGGGACTGATGACCATAGATGTTAAGTCCTCATAGTGCTCAGAGCCCATGCTGAAATATAGAATTTAAATAAAATGACAATGGCTTTACAAAACATTCACTTACAGAGCAAGACATGTAACAAAGGATTCACATTTTCAACAGCGTCATCTATTTCACTTTACATCATTCCGAAGAACAAAGGAATAATTTGTTTGGTAGGAGAGAGGAGCGTAAGGGAGAAAAACTGCCAAGGTAGACGAAGGTTTGACATCAACAAACAGATTCAAGTCGATGTTGGTTGAAACTGTTATGTACAGATGAAGATCAGTCCATGACAGAGTAGTGTCAACTGTGAAGTGTCGGCAGAAGTGCCAAAACCGTGTTGTTTGAGGAGCCGAAATGCACACTATAAGCTCACGCAGGCTGGCGTGAGGTATGCTTCATTAGATACATAGCAAAGGATAAATGGCGCCTTGCTAGGTCGTAGCCATTGACTTAGCTGAAGGGTATTCTAACTATATTCTCTGCAAATGAGAAAGGCTTCGTCAGTGTAGTCGCTAGCAAGTCGTCCGTACAACTGGGGCGAGTGCTAGTACGTCTCTCGAGACCTGCCGTATGGTGGCGCTCGGTCTACTATCACTGAAAGTGGCGACACGCGGGTCCGACATGTACTAATGGACCGCGGCCGATTTAAAGCTACCACCTAGCAAGTGTGGTGTCTGGCGGTGACACCACAAACTGCGTCCGCCCCTATTCAATCCGAAGACCACTGTCCTTTTCATTGTTATGTCATCTGCTCACATTTCATATTGAATGTGTAGGAACCAGAGAAAAGTAAAAAATAAAAGTCAATTGCTATTTAAATGAAAATCGATACAATACTATGCAGTCTCATCAGTTCGTACATAACGCTAGACCCTACTTCCATATACGTACATTGAACGCAGTGACCCACATACACTACTGGCCATTAAAATTACTACACCACAAAAATGATGTGCTACAGACGCGAAATTTAACCGACAGGAAGAAGATGCAAGTAGATATGCAAATGATTAGCTTTTCAGAGCATTCACAAAAGGTTGGCGCCGGTGGCGACATCTACAACGTGCTGGCATGAAGAAAGTTTCCAACCGATTTCTCATACACAAACAGCAGTTGACCGGCGTTGCCCGGTGAAACGTTGTTGTGATACCTAGTGTAAGAAGGAGAAATGCGTACCATTACGTTTCCGACTTTGATAAAGGTCGGATTGTAGCCTATCGCGATTGCGGTTTATCGTATCGCGACATTGCTGCTCGCGTTGGTCGAGATCCAATGACTGTTAGCAGACTGTGGAATCGGTGGGTTCAGGAGGGTAATACGGAACCCGGTGCTGGATCTCAACGGCCTCGTATCACTAGCAGTCGAGATGACAGGCATCTTATCTGCATGGCTGTAACGGATCGTGCAACCACGAGTCGATCCCTGAGTCAACTAATGGGATGTTTGCAAGACAACAACCATCTGCACGAACAGTTCGACGACGATTGCAGCAGCATGGACTACCAACTCGGAGACCATGGCTGCGGTTACCCTTGATGCTGGATCACAGACAGGAGCACCTGTAATGGTGTACTCAACGACGAACCTGGGTGCACGAATGGCAAAACGTCACTTTTTCGGATGAATTCAGGTTCTGTTTACAGCATCATGACTGTGGCATCCGTGATTGGCGTCATCGCGGTGAACGCACATTGGAAGCGTGTATTCGTCACCGCCGTACTGGCGTGTCACCCGGCGTGATGGTATGGGGTGCCATTGGTTGCACGTCTCGGTCACCTCTCGCTCGCATTGACGGCACTTTGAACAATGGACGTTACATTTAAGATGTGTTACGACCCGTGGCTCAACCCTTCATTCGATCCCTGCGAAACCCTACATTTCAGCAGGATAATGGGCTACCGAATGTTGCAGGTCCTGTACGGGCCTTTCTGGATACAGAAAATGTTCGACTGCTGCCCTGGCCAGCACATTCTCCAGATCTCTCACCAACTGAAAACGTCTGGTCAATGGTGGCCGAGCATCTGGCTCGTCACAATACGCCAGTCACTACTCCTGACGAACTGTGGTATCGTGTTGAAGCTGCATGGGCAGCTGTACCTGTACACGCTCTGTTTGACTCAATGCCCAGGCGTATCAAGGCCGTTATTACGGCCAGAGGTGGTTGTACTGGGTACTGATTTTTCAGGATCTATGTACCCAGATTGCGTGAAAATATAATCACATGTCAGTTCTAGTATAATATATTTGTCCAATGAATACCCGTTTATCATCTGCATTTCTTCTTGGTGGAGCAATTTTAATGGCCCGTAGTGTAGTATAGCCTTGGGGTAGAATACACTTCTGAGGAACAGAGTTGTAGGCTGCTATTTTGGAGGGCGGCGTTCCCATTATCGCTGCAAATGAAGTATTTTGACATGCCATGCACACAGTTTCTCGTCGGGCCTTATACTGCCCGTCGGAGTGTATCGCAGTATGGGCAAAGTGCACATATCGGTGGATCTGAACGGAGTGTGATTATCTGTAGCCCATGCATGGGTCACTGCATCTCCGCGAGCGCCGTGTCAGGTGTTCAAAATGGCTCTGAGCACTATGGGACTTAACGTCTGAGGTCATCAGTCCCCTAGAATTTAGAACTATTTAAACCTAACTAACCTAAGGACATCACACGCATCCATGCCCGAGGTAGGATTTGAACCTGCGACCGTAGCGGTCGCGCGGTTCCAGACTGTAGCGCCTAGAACCGCTCGGCCACACCAGCCAGCTGTCAGGTGTCTACCATGAATCAGGGTAAAATGCCTTGGGCAACAACATGTTGGGCCGGCCGTTGTGGCCGTGCGGTTCTAGGCTCTTCAGTCCGGAACCGCGTGACCGCCACTGTCGCAGTTTCGAATCCTGCCTCGGCCATGGATGTGTGTGATGTCCTTAGGTTAGTTAGGTTTAAGTAGTTATAAGTTCTAGGGGAGTGATGATCTCAGAAGTTAAGTCCCATAGTGCTCAGAGCCATTGGAACCATTTTTGAACAACATGTTGATGATAGGGCTTACCATTGACTATTGCGAATGTAACAGCCTATATTTCGGACTGAGTACAGCAGATTATCCACCACTTCCGCACTGGACAACAAATACTACCCAAAACTAACTCCATATCCTTGCTATGAAATACAGAATCTGTCATCCACAACAGAATGAAAATGGAACAATTATTTCAATATGCGTTTCAATACGTCAAGGACTAACAGCACTAAGCCATCGTGCTGGGAACCGCTTCATCACTTATCTTCTTAGTATTACCGGTTGCAGGTACAGCTTACCTATACCATAGACATTAAGTCATCCAAAGGCCAGCCCCAGCGTTCATCCAAGTGCAAGCTTATGCCATCGGTAAACCAGAGAATTCCAGCCAGGGACTAAAGCTTTACATATTCTGAACAGAACTGTAGGTACAGAATATGAATATATCTGTTTCTAGCACCTTCGCAGCTAGCTTTCGTTGAAGTAGCACATTGCTAATTTGGAGAAGTAATTTCTCCAAAAAAGGGACATGTGTCGCCGTGCGGATGGAATACCAAGACACAGTAGAGTGTCGAGGCACAGTGATCTACTTACCACTCCAATGGCCTTTGATACATCAGACTTGCTAACCGCCCCCAGCGTTACGCCAACGTATTGCAAGACCCTTGACTCTACGCGCTGCTGCAGCATTGCATTAGTCGGCTGTGCATGCCTTGATAACCAGATAGCTAAAGTAATTGGCGTGGATACACTGAAAGTTGGCCTTCTCGAAGAGCACCGAGGTGCGAAAATTTCGACGACATAGCACAGCGGGCTGTGGCCTCGGGCCTCTCAGTCTCCGCCAGGCAGCCTCTGGCAACCGGCCGCCGTCGCGGCACATCGTCATCTGAGCGGTATACGATTCTTTGTACTACTTCAAGCGTCGCTTAGGAAGCGTGGTTTATGAAGAGCTGCTCGACCCACGTGATCCATTCTTTTTAACTCCCAGCCTTTTTGATAACTGGATTGTTGGAGGCAGTTTGGACTCAGGAATGCTCTCTGCGGCTGATTTCAATTGATTTTGTACAACACGCTCCGCAATGCACTGCCCACCCTGTCCATCAGTACACGAGGTTTGACTTCTCTTGGTTGAGCTACGGTTATTCGAGTTTCTGCTTCGCAGCCGTATCACCATCAGCCAACTTGGGAAGGGTAGGAATTTCCCTGATACATTTGTTACTCAGGTGACAGCCACGAGCAGTCCACTGAGTTCTCCTGGCTGACCCATTCCACCCTTGCGGCTTATTTACTGACAACACAACATCTCGATGTCTGGATTTTATCTCATGGAAACACTGCAAGGCTATGTCCTTCTGCCTTCAAGCATGGCTTAATGACTAATGAAGATAGCGGTTTTTATGTATCTGAATGGCTGTTTCGAGGGTTATTTTATTGGCAAACATGACTCCGACGTTTTTTTCTGGATTTATTTTATAGATATTGCTGTAGTGAGATGTTTCTGCAGTTTTCGTACTAGAAATTTTGGGTTACCGGTGCTTTTATAAACTGCCATGTCGTCTGCAAATAGGTCATTCCTCACGCAACGCTTACTGACTGTCAGGTCCCAGTTCCACAGGTCCACAGGATCACAGAATGTCCATGGAACCATGTTCTGTTGTCACTTTGATGCTTATCTCTCGAGCACCGGTATGGAGGACGGTTGCAAAATACTCGATTGCAGAATTCACCTTTCTTTCGTTCTGCAATTGCACTGTGTCCTCTAGGTGATGTCCTACCAGGAAGCTATATTGCTCCCAGTCAATGATTTACGTTGAATTTGCCTTCCTCCAGGCCTGTCCCTTCAACATTGCCACATTCCAGGACAGCTGGGCTGTGGTCTGAGTCCAGCTCATAGTGAGGTGTGGTCGCAGTCCTCCACAGAATGCCCCTGGACTTGAAGATGTCTAGGATATCCAGCCTGAACTGAGCAAAACCACCCCGGTCTCCTCCCGCTGGCGTTTATGTAGTTGCAACTTCAGTCACTGTCTTTGACGTTCAGATCGCTTGCTACTATTACACCCTCAAAATTACCGGTCAATGCCTGAAGACGCTGTACTTGCTGTAGTTATGGGAAGTATTGTATGCTAAAAGTATCATACGGACATGGTTTCTTATTTTTAATTCTGCACCTGCAGCCACGGCTGTGACCAGATTTGGTATATGGACTGTTCGGTGGCAAATCCTCCGACGCACAAGGCCAGCTACCACTTTGCCACGGCAGTGACGGCCGAGCCTGCCTGTCCTGTGGACAAAGTATTTAATCGATTGGTGGGTATAGAGGCGTCTCCGCGGTGCCTGCGACATTTATAGCGTGCTTGTCTAGAATTGACTATAGCTGGGTGGTTTTCATCGAAATTCATTCTAAGATACAACCATACCCAACCAGCGAATACGCATTCCCTTTGAACAGCTTCAGCCATTCAAACGGGTTCACATTGTGGGTCTGTGGGAAGCTAGATGAACGTATCGATGGATTGCTGCATTTGCTGCGGACGATGTATCGGTGGTGAGATTGCTGCGCATGCTGGGGACGATATATCAGTGGTGGGATTGCTGCACTTGCTGGGGATGATATATCGGTGGTGGGATTGCTGCGCATGCTGGGGACGATATATCAGTGGTGGGATTGCTGCACTTGCTGGGGATGATATATCGGTGGTGGGATTGCTGCGCATGCTGGGGACGATGTATCGGTGGTGGGATTGCTGCACTTGCTGCGGATGATATATCGGTGGTGGGATTGCTGCGCATGCTGGGGACGATGTATCGGTGGTGGGATTGCTGCACTTGCTGCGGATGATATATCGGTGGTGGGATTGCTGCGTATGCTGGGGACGATATGT
The DNA here is from genome assembly GCF_021461395.2 of Schistocerca americana. NCBI lineage: Eukaryota > Metazoa > Arthropoda > Insecta > Orthoptera > Acrididae > Schistocerca > Schistocerca americana. The sequence continues at coordinate 656,489,587 of NC_060120.1, read as the reverse complement.
CGGTGATGGGATTGCTGCCTGTGCTGGGGCGCTGTATCGGTGGGGTGCGTCGCTGCTTTCAACACTCCTCTGTGGAACATTCTCATAACTGTAGACCAGATTCTGGACGCCCGTGTACTACAGACTTACTGCAAGATCGACGCATTTTGCGAGCAACAGCGGCGACCGCAAGTAATCGAGGGACGAATTCCAGGCCCATGTTGCTGCTGCCGTGTAGTCAGAGACCGTTGGGAACCGTCTGCTTATGCAGGACTAAGATCACGTGTGCCTCTGGCCATGCTGCCACTGATACCACGACACTGTCAAGCGCAGGTACTGTGGTATCGAGAAAGAGTTGGCTGGAGAATGGAATCAGTGATGGGACTAGGTTCTGTTTGCGAGTGACGGACGTACAAGTGTATAGCGTATATCTCGTGAGTTGCCTGTTCCAGAGTGCCATTCGCCCACGATACACAGATACCATCCCAGGCTTCATGGTGTGGCGACCTATCAGTTACAACTCGCGGACGCATTTGGTGCTTCTGCAGGGTAAAGTAACCAATGAACGCTACATTGCACGGGATGTTATCCATGTGCTACTGCAATTTCATAGAAAGCAAGGTGAAATGCATTTTCAGCAGGGCAATGCACTTGGCCCTAACGGCTTCTGGGACGCAACGTGCTCGTCGTCGAATACAACAACTATCCTGGCCAGCAAGATCACCATATCTCTTGACAATTTAACATGGCGAAGCGGGAACTTTCGTTCTTCAGGATCCGTAAGAACCATTGCGGAATTGCAAGAAAAAGCACAAGATTCTTGGGACAATCTAGCGTAGGATGCCATTCGACCGGTACTTTTATGATCGTTTACATCTTGTTATTGAGTGTGTTGCATTGTTTTGACGGTAGTGTAGTAGTGCTGGACACAGGTTCTGACGCTTGGAAGGACTCAGGTGTCATATGTCTCGCCAAACTCTTACTGCCTGGCGGGTCAGTGTGCCGTGGTTGTCGGAAGCCTTACTTCCGCCTTGCTGGTACAGACTCAAGACAGTGCTTAAAATTTCACCGATGGTTACAGGAACACTCGAATACGCGATAGTTTGCTTACCAGTTTCTCGAACTACCAGTTTCTCGAACTCTAGTAAGCTTTCCATCTTTCTCTGTATACCTACTTCAGATAACAATGAAAGATATGTGTTACATATTCTAACCGTGTCTCTACTACTCCACCACCAAGATGTACTACTCCACTACCGAGGTAGTTATTTTTGGATGCGTTTACAAATACCTTCCGAACACTAGCCCCCTTCTAGTAGGAGTTTTCCATGTTTTCATTACCTCGTTCATTATTCTTAACGCTGTACGAAAGCCTGTGGCTACTTCTTCTTTGCTTTTTACGCGGTCCACGTCTCAGGTCTAAACGATGTTAAGTTCCAGACATACAGCTGCGAAAACATGTTCTTCAATTCCTTTCCAGTCTTTAAAGGCAGTAGATCGCTTTTTTCTTTATTAAAAAATGGTTCAAATGGCTCTGAGCACTATAGGACTTTACTTCTGAGGTCATCACTCCCCTAGAACTTACAACTACTTAAACCTAACTAACCTAAGGACATCAAACACATCCATGCTCGAGGCAGGATTCGAAGCTGCGACCATAGCGGTCGCGCGGTTCCAGACTGCAGCGCCTAGAACTGCTCGGCCACCTCGGCCGGCTTTCTTTATTAAACCAGCGTCAATTTGATTATGGTGCCTCCCCTTTTTCGACCACTGTTGTATAATGTTGTTTTTAAAATAACATAATTTTTTCACTTCTGAACTCTATAATATTGTACCCTGCCCGCGACGTAATAACATACTATTTTCTTTTTCTATCGAAGTATTAAGATTTAACGATATAATTTATAGACTAAGTCAATGAACTGCGCTGGAAGTCAGCAATTATGTACGCCCAGAATAATGTGGGCAGCGTATCATTATTCTCTGTGTTTTGTTCTATATAAGAATGTGTGCCCGTCTTTTCTTGCTCTTCTGCTTCTTCTTTAATCGCGCGCCTTTCCGACAGCATCTTACGATAACAGGCTCCTTTTTTCTGCCATTTTGTTCAAATGAACTAAGCTTGTATTCCTGTTAGGAATTTATTTAATCATTCCATTATTGTCGCCAACTGCGACTACTGATAGGATCTTATTATGAATACTTTATTATTTCACTCCAGAGTTGAGCTAAGACTATAGTAATTTCCAAGTATTTCGCCGAAATACGGCACAATTCTTGGTTATGTTCAAAATTGTGAGAATTATTCACAAAATGTTAGATTTCAGTACAAAAAACTTATTTTGTTAAATAATAATTGTTTAATTTAACATTTCTACTTTCATTTTGTAGTAGAAATCACAAATTCCCAAGTTATAAATGTTATAGATATTTTTTCATCCACATTTTTTCTAACGATGCCAACGCGATACTCACGAGGTTAAATTAACTCATTCTGAATCTCTTGCGAGGTGAGAAGCTAGTTAGAAATTTCCTTGAGATTACAAAAACACCAATTAAATGCTTTTCAGCACGCTTCAAGTCTACTGTCCTGCACTTCAAGCAATAAAAGGTAAAAAAAGAGTAGAATAAACTAAGAAGTGGAGTGATCATCTTATGCATTCGATTGTACTGTGTGCATTTTCTGATAAAGTAATTTTTGTTCTAAAAACTAAAAAGTGGCGTGTGTAAAATACTTAATTCATTTACTTTTAGTTAATTATAAGAAGTGATTCCTCTAATTAATCCATTTACTAATAGTTGTGTGTGATATTTAAGTAATAAAAATAACCAATCTCATGCTCATATTTAAAAATAAAGAATCAAGAATAATTAGGATATATTAAGTTGAAGAAATTCTGCTTAATAATCACAAAAATGCTAATTTTTACGAATTACGATAAGAACTTGAGATTTCGTCAGTCTGCTATTTCGAGACATAATTAGTTTAAAATATTTATTCAGTTGCTGAATTATTACAAATATATAAATATACTTAAGCTTATTTTACATCCATTACAGTTTACGCTAGCCGAAGCATAAGTTTCCATAATTGCATAATCATATCCACTCATATTTATAAAATACCGTAGTTAAAACTTTAGTACGACTCTAATCATTAGATTCATTTCTCCTACTATTGAACACTTTAGGTTATGATCTATTTATCCATAAATCAGATTCTCTGCTATCAAGTGTGACGAAAATGTAAGACTCTTTTGTTGGGAGTTTCGTTTCCTTCTGCCTGTCTGGTGTTTGTTATGTTAAATACCCCATGGACACTGCCCGCTGATTACTGCACTTTAGTAAGATTAGAATTGGAGCGTGGGAGCAGTGTACTGCTAAAAGCACAGGGAACGCAGCTGTTCTAGGACATTCGCGGTAGTTACGAAACGAGTGGAACGTGTCTCCCTTTATTTATAGAGCCGTCCACTGGTTCGTGTCCCCAGCTGCAGTGTACTGCATTAATGGATCAGACCGATATGCCCTGAGGCGTTGTCTGTCTGGTAAACAGCATCTTCGCTACCGTTGCAAAAAGCTAAGGCTAGCGCGTGGTGATATATGTACCAAATCCATCATTCACTCCGCAAGACGACCTCTAAAGCGCCTGAACTCAGTCACAAAGCAACCACATTACACACGTTGAAAGAGTCAGAGACTGTGTTGTACAGTACCATCTCCGTGGTCACCCTAAACGCTAGCCCACACTCTCTCTGCAGTTTCCGCTCCGCCCATCTCCTTCCAAGCTGTATGCTGGTGCTTGAGGCTACTACTGAGTTCGATGCCCCTGCGCCTGCATTTTTTTTTTTTTTAATCAGAGTACGCTTTGGCGTGAATAAGAGGTTGATGAATTTTCAAAAACGTTCATTCACGAACAACGGAACAAACAGCTTAACGCTATTAAAATGCACGTTGATCATAAAGTCAAATTGACAAACCAGGGACTCCTAAGATACGACTCGGCAAACATATGGTAACGCGATGGGGAGCTATTAATATCAATGGGGGCTACACTGGGAAGAAGGGAGAGCTGGCAGAGGCTGTAAGTAAGATGGGGATGGACGTTTTAGCTGTTAGTGATATTCGGGTAAGGGGTGAGAAAGAAGAAGAAGTGGGAGAATACAAGGTCTACCTGTCAGGAGTCAAAGCAGGAATAGCACAATGGGGTGTAGGGCTTTACATCAGGAAAGAAATGGAAGCCTGGGTAGTTGCAATAAGGTATGTAAACGAACGACTGATGTGGATAGATTTGACAGTGTCTAGCAAGAAAATTAGGATTGTGTTAGTATATTTGCATTGTGAAGGGACAGATCAAGATAAGATGGATAGTTTTTATGACGCACTCAGTGATGTACTTGTTAGAGTAAAGGACAAAGACAGTGTTCTGCTCATGGGTGATTTTAATGCCAGGATTGGAAATCAAACAGAAGGGTATGAAAAGGTTATGGGTGCATTTGGAGAGGATATGGAGGCCAACAGGAACGGGAAACAACTCTTGGATTTCTGTGCCAGTATGGGCTTAGTAATCACAAACTCCTTTTTTAAACACAAGAACATTCACCGGTATACTTGGGAAGGCAGGGGAACCAGATCTGTCATTGACTATATAATAACAGATCAGAAATTCAGGAAGGCTGTGAGAGACACACGTGTATTCCGGGGATTCTTTGATGACACTGATCATTATTTAATCTGCGTTGAAATTCGTATTGTGAGGCCGAAAGTGCAGGAGGTCAGGTCCATATGTAGGAGGATAACAGTGGAGAAACTTCAGGATAAGGAAATCAGGCACAAGAACATAACAGTGATCTCAGAAAGGTACCAGTTAACTGAGTGTAGTCAATTACAGTCATTGGAAAAGGAATGGACAAGGTACAGGGGCACAGTGCTAGAAGTGGCTAAAGAATGTCTTGGAACAGCAGTGTGTAAAAGTGGAGACTATGGGTCAAGCTGCTGGAAAACCATTCTGGAGTGTAATTAGCAGTCTTCGAAAGGGAGGTAAGAAGGAAATGACAAGTATTTTGGACAGGTCAGGAAAACTGCTGGTGAATCCTGTGGATGCCTTGGGCAGATGGAGGGAATATTTTGAAGAGTTGCTCAATGTAGGTGAAAATGCGATCAGTAATGTTTCTGATTTCGATGTACAATGGGATAGGAATGATGATGGAAATAGGATCACTTTTGAGGAAGTGGAGAAAATGGTCAATAGATTGCAGTGCAATAAAGCGGCTGGGGTGGGTGAAATTAAGTCGGAATTCATCAATCACAGTGGAATGTCAGGTCTTCAATGGCTACACAGGATAATTGAAATGGCGTGAGAGTCGGGACATGTTCCATCAGACAGGACGAAAGCAGTAATCACACCAATCTTTAAACATGGAAACAGAAAAGATTGTAACAACTACAGAGGTATTTCTTTAATCAGTGTTGTGGGTAAAATCTTCTCAGGTATTGTTGAAAGTGCGAGTATTAGTTGAGGACAAATTGGATGAAAATCAGTGTAGGTTTAGGCCTCTTAGAGGTTGTCAGGACCAGATCTTTAGCTTACGGCAAATAATGGAGAAGTGTTACGAGTGGAACAGAGAATTGTATCTATGCTTTATAGATCTAGAAAAGGCATATGACCGGGTTCCTAGGGGGAAATTATTGTCTGTTCTACGAGATTATGGAATAGGAGGCAAACTTTTGCAAGCAATTAAAGGTGTTTACATAGATAGTCAGGCAGCAGTTAGAGTTGACGGTAAATTGAGTTCATGGTTCAGAGTAGTTTCAGGGGTAAGACAAGGCTGCAACCTGTCTCCACTGTTGTTCATATTATTTATGGATCATATGTTGAGATTAAGATATGTGAACACAAAATAAGCAGTCTCGCATATGCGGATGACATAGTTGTGATAGAAGATTCGATTGAAAGTTTGCAAAGTAATATTTCAGAGCTAGATCAAAAATGTATGGACTATGGTATGAAGATTAGCGTCTCCAAAACGAAAGTAATGTCAGTGGGAAAGAGATATAAACGAATTGAGTGCCAAATAGGAGGAACAAAGTTACAACAGGTGGACGGTTTCAAGTACTTAGGATGCATATTCTCACAGGATGGCAACATAGTGAAAGAACTGGAAGCGAGGTGTAGCAAAGCTAATGCAGTGAGCGCTCAGCTACGATCTACTCTCTTCTGTAAGAAGGAAGTCAGTTCAAAAAAATGGCTCTGAGCACTATGGGACTCAACTGCTGTGGTCATAAGTCCCCTAGCACTTAGAACTACTTAAACCTAACTAACCTAAGGACATCACACACATCCATGCCCAAGGCAGGATTCGAACCTGCGACCGTAGCGGTCGTGCGGTTCCAGACTGTAGCGCGTTTAACCGCTCGGCCACTTCGGCCGGCCGAAGGAAGTCAGTACCAAGAGTAAGTTATACACTCCTGGAAATGGAAAAAGAACACATTGACACCAGTGTGTCAGACCCACCATACTTGCTCCGGACACTGCGAGAGGGCTGTACAAGCAATGATCACACGCACGGCACAGCGGACACACCAGGAACCGCGGTGTTGGCCGTCGAATGGCGCTAGCTGCGCAGCATTTGTGCACCGCCGCCGTCAGTGTCAGCCAGTTTGCCGTGGCATACGGAGCTCCATCGCAGTCTTTAACACTGGTAGCATGCCGCGACAGCGTGGACGTGAACCGTATGTGCAGTTGACGGACTTTGAGCGAGGGCGGATAGTGGGCATGCGGGAGGCCGGGTGGACGTACCGCCGAATTGCTCAACACGTGGGGCGTGAGGTCTCCACAGTACATCGATGTTGTCGCCAGTGGTCGGCGGAAGGTGCACGTGCCCGTCGACCTGGGACCGGACCGCAGCGACGCACGGATGCACGCCAAGACCGTAGGATCCTACGCAGTGCCGTAGGGGACCGCACCGCCACTTCCCAGCAAATTAGGGACACTGTTGCTCCTGGGGTATCGGCGAGGACCATTCGCAACCGTCTCCATGAAGCTGGGCTACGGTCCCGCACACCGTTAGGCCGTCTTCCGCTCACGCCCCAACATCGTGCAGCCCGCCTCCAGTGGTGTCGCGACAGGCGTGAATGGAGGGACGAATGGAGACGTGTCGTCTTCAGCGATGAGAGTCGCTTCTGCCTTGGTGCCAATGATGGTCGTATGCGTGTTTGGCGCCATGCAGGTGAGCGCCACAATCAGGACTGCATACGACCGAGGCACACAGGGCCAACACCCGGCATCATGGTGTGGGGAGCGATCTCCTACACTGGCCGTACACCACTGGTGATCGTCGAGGGGACACTGAATAGTGCACGGTACATCCAAACCGTCATCGAACCCATCGTTCTACCATTCCTAGACCGGCAAGGGAACTTGCTGTTCCAACAGGACAATGCACGTCCGCATGTATCCCGTGCCACCCAACGTGCTCTAGAAAGTGTAAGTCAACTACCCTGGCCAGCAAGATCTCCGGATCTGTCCCCCATTGAGCATGTTTGGGACTGGATGAAGCGTCGTCTCACGCGGTCTGCACGTCCAGCACGAACGCTGGTCCAACTGAGGCGCCAGGTGGAAATGGCATGGCAAGCCGTTCCACAGGACTACATCCAGCATCTCTACGATCGTCTCCATGGGAGAATAGCACCCTGCATTGCTGCGAAAGGTGGATATACACTGTACTAGTGCCGACATTGTGCATGCTCTGTTGCCTGTGTCTATGTGCCTGTGGTTCTGTCAGTGTGATCATGTGATGTATCTGACCCCAGGAATGTGTCAATAAAGTTTCCCCTTCCTGGGACAATGAATTCACGGTGTTCTTATTTCAATTTCCAGGAGTGTATGTGCACCGTTCAATCTTTCGAGCAACTTTGTTGTATGGGAGCGAAAGCTGGGTGGATTCAGGTTACCTTATCAATAAGGTTGAGGTTACGGATATGAAAGTAGGATAGTAGCTAGGATGATTGCAGGTACTAGTAGATGGGAACAATGGCAGGAGGATGTCCACAATGAGGAAATCAAAGAAAAACTGCGAATGAACTCTATAGATGTAGCAGTCAGGGTGAACAGGCTTAGGTGGTGGGGTCATGTTACACGCATGGGAGAAGCAAGGTTACCCAAGAGACTCATGGGTTTAGCAGTAGAGGGTAGGAGAAGTCGGGGTAGACCAAGGAGAAGGTACCTGGATTCGGTTAAGAATGATTTTGAAGTAATAGGCTTAACATCAGAAGAGGCACCAATGTTAGCACTGAATGGGGGATCATGGAGGAATTTTATAAGGGGGACTATGCTCCAGACTGAACGCTTAAAGGCATAATCAGTCTTAAATGATGATGATGATGATGATGATTATCATAAAGTCTTCATCGATTTCAAAGTAATAGTGGATGCACTTACCTAATACATAACTATAAATAATTTTTGTGATAATGTGAGATTATTCTTTTTATCAGGACAATCAAGAAGAATGCTTACAATAAAAGTCGTTAGCCCGCAACTGTCCGGTTTATCTATCTGTAGATATAACAGGATTTCTCTCGGAAATTTAACAACCCTGCACCAGCAAGAGCAAACATCTGTTACTTGTCAATAAATCGCAAAGATCTGGAAACCTTGCTGATGAATCGTGCTGCGGGAGACCTCCTGTGCGAGAAGAGACTGTTGTTAGGTACCCGATCGGGAGTTTCCCAAAGGTGGCAGATACATGTCGGTGATGAAGGGGAAATGAAGTAGCCAAGGGAGACTAAACACTAACATAAATTTAACCTATTAGTGTTAGCTCTGTCATCCAGTGGTTAGTGATTGGCGTCTGTTCACAAATTAGTGCGGCTGCTGCAAATCATTGATCTTCTTGCAGGAAACGCAAATATATGCAGTGGAACGCAAATTGTGATCAGGCCATTGAACGAAGAATTCAGGCATGGAGGAAATTTAGCAGTAACAGAAAAACAGAAAAATGGCAGGATATTCACAAAGTTCAGAAGCAGTACTAGAACGGTATTAGAAGAGTAGACTACATAAATCTGGAAAGACTTATGAGAAATAGCTTGAGAAATTTCTACTGAATATTCATGGAAAATATAAAAGGTTGTAGACATAACTGAGTAGGCTTCCGCAGCCGTTGTCGTGCTGATTCAAATTCTTTTGGGTGTTGTACCGCGTCATGTGTTGACAGATGTGAAAATTACGGAACTATCAGTTTAATAAGTCACAGCTGCAAAATACTAACACGAATTCTTTACAGACGAATGGAAAAACTGGTAGAAGCCGACCTCGGGGAAGATCAGTTTGGATTCCGTAGAAATATTGGAACACGTGAGGCAATACTGACCTTACGACTTATCTTAGAAGAAAGATTAAGGAAAGGCAAACCTACGTTTCTAGCATTTGTAGACTTAGAGAAAACTTTTGACAATGTTGACTGGAATACTCTCAAATTCTAAAGGTGGCAAGGGTAAAATACAGGGAGCGAATGGCTATTTATAATTTGTACAGAAAGCAGATGGCAGTTATAAGAGTCGAGGGGCACGGAAGGGAAGCAGTGGTTGGGAAGGGAGTGAGACAGGGTTGTAGCCTCTCCCCAATGTTATTCAATCTGTATATTGTGCAAGCAGTAAAGGAAACAAAAGAAAAATTCGGAGTAGGTATTAAAACCATGGAGAAGAAATAAAAACTTTGAGGTTCGCCGATGACATTGTAATTCTGTCAGAGACAGCAAAGGACTTGGAAGAGCAGTTGAACGGAATGGACAGTGTCTTGAAAGGAGGATGTAGGATGAACATCAACAAAAGCAAAACGAGGATAATGGAATGCAGCCGAATTAAATCGGCTGATGCTGCGGGAATTAGATTAGGAAATGAGACGTTTAAAGTAGTAAATGAGTTTTGCTGTTTGGGGAGTAAAATAACTGATGATGGTCGAAGTAGAGAGGATATAAAATGTAGACTGGCAGTGGCAAGGAAAGAGTTTCTGAAGAAGAGAAATTTATTAACATCTAGTATAGATTTAAGTGTCAGGAAGACGTTTCTGAAAGTATTTGTACGGAGTGTAGCCATGTATGGAAGTGAAACATGGACGATAAATGGTTTGGACAGGAAGAGAAAAGTAGCTTACGAAATGTGGTGCTACAGAAGAATGCTGAAGATTAGATGGGTAGATCACATAACTAATGAGAAGGTATTGGATAGAATTGGGGGGAAGAGGAGTTTGTGGCACAACTTGACGAGAAGAAGGGATCGGTTGGTAGGACATGTTCTGAGGCATCAAGGGATCACAAATTTAGCATTGGAGGGCGGCGTGGAGGGTAAAAATCGTAGAGGAAGACCAAGAGATGAATACACTAATCAGATTCAGAAGGATGTAGGTTGCAGTAGGTGCTGGGAGATGAAGAAGCTTGCACAGGATAGAGTAGCATGGTGAGCTGTATCAAACCAGTCTCATGACTGAAGACCAGAACAACAACAACAAACGCGTCATTGCATGAAATATTTTTATTATAAGCTACAAAACCGACGTTTCGACCGTATTACAATAGCCTTCCCAGAGGGCAAGACTTGGTAACACGATCGAAACGTCGATTTTACAGTTTATAACTGAAGTATTTTATACAGTGACGCGGTACGAGACAGATAAGAATTTTAAGCATCATAAAGGATTATAAGCCCCCAATAATCTGTTTCGAAAGAACAAATAGATCTCTACACACAAATAGTGATGTAAGCTGCAAAGTTCTCAATACTTTGATAAACTCTTCAACTGTGAAAAGTCTAAAAAAAAAAAAAAAAAAAAAAAAAAAAAAAAAAAAAAAAAAAAAAAAAAAAAAAAAGTAAACTTCACAAATCCAGATTCGAAGCTGCCCGCTGTCACAGAGGTAGGGGAGATTAAAAAAAACAACAAAGCCCCAGGAGAAGGTAGCATATTTCGGAGATCTGGAAACTCAAAGACCTAAATATCACAAAAAAATTGTCGCTTAAGTCTGGATTACAGAAAAATCCCACATGGACAGTAATGAGCGTCGATGCACCCATTCGATGCACCCATTGTACAGAAAGGGCAACAAGACAGAGCCTAATAATTACAGATATGTCTCATAGTTACCGGTCACTTACAAAATTCCAAGGGATTACTCAGCAGACTAGAACCATAAACTGAAATACAGATAAGTGAATATCGAGCAGGCCCCAGAAAGGAAAGATCAGGAATTGAAAATATTTGGAAAATGCGGAAACACCTGAAGGTGTGACTGTAGTCACATTTGTTGACTTTATGACCGTAGACAGGCAGACTCTCTTTCACACAATACAAGAATGGACAGATAGAAAAACTAGGGCACACATAAAACAGACACTCACAGACACCATATAATAAAAGTTATTGGAGAAGCCCCAGAACCACCGATGTGCACATAGCGAACAGACAAGGAGTGAGCTCTCCCTCTTTTATCCAAAATGGTCTTGGACAAAGTCATCAAACAATGGGAAGAAAAGTTAAACTGATTCTGTTAGGAAGAACAAGTGTGAATAAAACAACCATAAAATACCCGACATTTGCAGATGACCTAGCAATACTCAGCAACAATACACAAGCAGAAGAAGCAATTGAACACTTACATGGAGTCTCTGCAAAACAGATCTACTTATGAGAAACACAATAGATGGAGAGAAAGAAGAACAAAACACAAGAGTTGTATACAAAATACGAAAAGTTAAAAGATTGGAAAAATATGAGAATCTGGGGGAATATAAAGAAATAGAACATTCAAACAAGGCCTCAAACCTAGAAAGAACTGAAAAACAAAGATGTCACTTCTAATGGAAGAAAATCCACAGTCTTACGTCGAATAATATGGCCTGTTTGTCCATCAAAGGAAATATGAGAAAGTATGCCCGCACACAGATGTTTGATGGATGATAAGAGGATTGGTCTCTGCACCATTCGGACCCTGTGTGTAGTCTCTTTACAAATGAGCTTCGCACCAAAAAGAAACAGGTGTGTACTCTCTTTACTAATTGAACTGAGACTCACTTGCTAAGAGAACGGTTGTCCATTGATCTGCAGACTAGTGTACTTATTTGTGAGCATACTAGAGACGTATTGTTAGTGTCTTCATGTTCGTAGAGTGCTGTTATTCCGCAAATGTATATACAATTAATGAAAGACCGCTCCAGTTGCTAATACACATTAACTTACGTCCAAGTCGTTTTCTAGTAGACCTGAAAATCGTGCTGTTGCTTCGCAAACATCCTCTCAGTAGCTTGGTTCAAATGGCTCTGAGCACTATGGGGCTCAACATCTGAGGTCATCAGTCGCCTAGAACTGAGAACTACTTAAACCTAACTAACCTAAGGACATCACACACATCCATGCCCGAGGCAGGATTCGAACCTGCGACCGTAGCGACCTCGCGGTTCCAGACTGTAGCGACTAGAACCGCATGGCCACACTGGCCGGCTCTCAGTAGCTGCAGCAGAGAGAGACGGTTGCTGTGAATGAATTAATCTATGTTTCTTCCAAAGCAGCAAAAATTAGAAATCAGCGTGCGTTTTAGTCCATGGTAGTCCTCGACAGTACATTATGGACACTGTTGCCAATATCTATGAGCAACAGAGGAGCGAAGTGCCAGCCATCTTTACACACGTATATTTTCATTTGCCTCCTATTTTTCATCCCATTTCGTCCAATAACCCTCACTAAGGCAAGAAAGAAAAACGAACACCCCTTCCGTTATGGCTCTGACGGCTCAGTTGCAGCTTTCCTGCCTTTGAGTTCATGTCCTGCCTCCACGCTCCTCCCTCAGTTTGCCGAGCGTCGTGTCCCTAGCCTTGCTGAGACGAAAGCCACTGTCTTTAGTTATCACGTTCGAATTAGTCATCAGTAGTCAGCTGAAGATGGCAGCAAGTCTTGTTGCGGAAATTCGTACGTAAGGATTTAAATTACACATTAACAGAGAAACTCCCCAATCCTATAATGAGAGCATTAAAGAAGAAACAGAGACTTACATAGGACAAGGATGCGAAAAGAAACTGAGAGAGTCCTTTGCAAACGAACCATGTTGACGTTAAGTTTAATTGGTTTTGGAAAACCACGAGAATCTTGATCTGGGTGGCTGGACGGTGAGTTGATTATCGCTTCTTCCGAATGCGGATCCACTGCGTTAACCACATCACCACCTCCCTCGGTAAGAAATAAATATCGCTTCTCTCAAATAGGAATCCAGCGTCCTTACTAATCGTTTCATGGCCATTTCTGCTTGAGAGAATGGAAGGTTACATTTCAATATCCCTTCGACTTCGAGGTTATCAGTGAAGGAGTACCACACTGTCCAGTCACAATAATGTCACCACCTGTCAAAAGCCTGAGTATTCACCTTTCGCAGCGCTGGCCGCTGTGAGATGTACAGGAAGAGAATCAACGAGGCTCTCCAAGGTACCGAGGGGGATGTCGAACCACGCTGACTCCAATACCGTGGACAGCTGCACCAAGTTTCTCGGTTGAGAAAGCCCGTTCGAGATGTCGTACAGAGTCTCGATTCTGTGTAAATCCGGGGAGTTTGGTGGGCAGGAGAGTACGTTAAACCCATCCCGGTGCTCCTCGAACCACGAATGTACACTGCGAGCTGTGTGACACGTTGCATTGTCCTGCTGGTAGATTTCATCATGCCAAACTACATGCAGGGGTGGATGTGGTCCCCAAGGATAGACGCATACTTGCGTTGAGCCAGTGTGCCTATAATGACGAGATGACCCAAGGAATGCCACGCAAACATTCCCCACACCATTGCCCTGGCCTGGACCCTTCTGACGATCGTTGCAGGGTATTTGCTGTCAGTCCGATGGATCATAAAACGTGATTCATCTGAAAAGGCCACCAGTCGCCTTTCAGTGGACGTATACTTGCGGTACTGGCGTGCAAATTACAGTTTTCGTCGCCGATGAGTAGCAGTCAGCGTGGGTGCGTGAACCAGGTGGTTGCTTCAGAAGCCTATACGCAGCAACGTTCGCTGAATGGTCGTTAAGCAGACACGGCCGGTAGACTCTTAGTTCATTTTCACAGTCAGTTGGCCGACATTTGCACCTCTGTTCGCCTGCAAACAACTCCGCAACCGTCGTTCACACCTGTCTTTTATGACCCGTGGTGCACGATGGTTACCTCGGCGCCCGTTTTGAATAGCGCCAGTTTGCCATTTTAACCATAGCGACGCGCGGAGAGTTTACAGACTTCGTCGTTTCAGAAACGCTGCCACTCTTGGCCCGAAAGCAAATCATCATGTCCTTTCGCAGGTCAGATGAAAAACTCTGAATTCGCATTACGATAACGACTGCACTGTTTTCCTTGTTCCCTCAACACGCTTTATATACCCTTCACTGCTAGTGCTGCTGCCTGCCGTCTGTGAGTGGTTATTACACGTTGACGTCGAACATCGGCAGTGATGACATTAATGTTGCTCGACCGTATAGTCCAACTTATCCCTCTGTGAAGAAACCATTCCGGAATTCATATGAATCGATTTCTGTCAATCGCCGGGATCCTAATTTGTGACGTTCGGACGTAGATTTGTACCTTGCACGTCCATAAATTTCGGTACTGAGGAAGGCAGATGTAGGTGATCATACTCTTCACACAGCCATAAATGAGACGAGAAGGAGCAGCAGCTGATGGCGGTACTCACCGATGCGGACACTGTAGGTCGGGTTGTTGCTGGCGTGCGCGCCCAGGAGGCAGCTGGCCGCCACCACCACCAACCACGGCAGCAGCCTCAGACTGTGCCTCAGGCCACCCGCCATGTCGGCGCCTTCGGCAACGCCACCACCTGTCAAGTACATCGCCACCACTATACAGTGCGTCACGATGCATACAGGGTTTAGACAATTACGTACGAACACGTACCTAACGTCGTGTTGGACAATGCTTGATATTCTAAATAGCTTTAATCCTGATGCTGAGTTTATAGCCATGAAAGTTACATTGCAGTATCTTGAACTAGCATAGGTCAAATGCTAACCTGTAACCTCGTCCATTAATCGTCCAAAAGAAACTCCGCAACAGACTATTGGAACTATTGAAACTACTAACCAGCAAAACATGAGACATAAATACCTCGACTATCGTTCACGCCTGCAAGTCACATTCCTAGCAAATATTGCTTGGATCTCTGCCCCTTCCAAGTTTCAGCAGACGTCCGAAATCCTCGAATGTTCTGACCTCCAATTAACTTTAAGCATTCGTTTACCCTCCCCTAGCCGCATCCTGTACCGGCCTATAAAGATACAGCACCTTCACGGTCGTACGCTTCCAGCAAAATCGAATGCCAACACCCCATTGCTTCCTCTGTTCTTGAGAAGCCTGTTCTCCTACCGTCCTACCTTCGTAATATCTCCACACTCTCCATGTCCTTTCCTTCAGTATTTTCAACTGTCTCCCTCTCCCAGGCGTGAATTCATTCCGGAGGCATTCTGCTAACTGCAACATACGCCAATTTTTCCATTCCAAATGCTGAAAAATATCCTTTCTTTGCATGAATGCAATGCCACCGGCCTCCTACAACGTGCACCCCTTCCCTTTACCGTTCCTAAGACTCATCCCATATCCTTTTTCATATCATTTCCTTTTTAATCCCGTCTGCATCCAAATCCATCTGGTAGAAAATGCTACCCTGGAGAATTTAAGACTGGGGAAATCGCTTCATTAAGCTTACAAACATAGTTTTTGTTTCTACCAATATATTTTTATGTTCCTTACTTTTATCTTGCATGGATCGTTTGTGCAATTAATCGCAATGATTTTGAACGAGTCATTACACAATCGTATTACACAATCACATTGCACAATCATGTGTGAAAATGGTTTCGTGTTGACAATTTACAATTTCTTTTTAAATACGGAAATGAATTAGGAAGTCCTGCCAACCACATTACTACATGAACAGAAACTCTTGTATCTGATACAAGTAGTTATTAGTGAGAAACTTCTCTAGTTTGTTTACAGATTAAATTTTCCTATCTGTGAAGCATTTAATATCATTGTTTGAGTGATCAAAGAGTTTAGTGACGGCGCTGGTCCACCCCTTTTGCCAATCCACTATGACAGGAAGCCGAAAGGCATGCGATTAAGCTCACGCAGGCTGGCGTGAGGTCTGGAACAGGACAAGGAATTTATAGTAGCAAAGAACGTACGTAACTACTGGAATACTTAACTTTAATTCATAATTGGTGAACATCGCTCTTGACGGTACATGTTTTACAGCATCAATAGTAACTGGTAATGGCGCCTTGCTAGGTCGTAGCAAATGACGTAGCTGAAGGCAAAGCTAACTATCGTCTCGGCAAATGAGAGCGTAATTTGTCAGTGAACCATCGCTAGCAAAGTCGGCTGTACAACTGGGGCGAGTGCTAGGAAGACTCTCTAGACCTGCCGTGTGGCGGCGCTCGGTCTGCAATCACTGATAGTGGCGACACGCGGGTCCGACATATACTAACGGACCGCGGCCGATTTAAAGGCTACCACCTAGAAAGTGTGGTGTCTGGCGGTGACACCACACCTTTTTGTGCTTAAGGCAATCTTGGATGGACAATGACAATGGATGTCATTTTCTTCTTATGGTATAATAATGATGCACGCTGTTGTTGTTTTTGAAGTATAGTGATTTAGGCATTGTGTGATATAACTGTCATAGCCTAGTTTTATGGGTATGCAATTTCTGTGACTGAGCTGTTGTGTATGCCCTACTATAGTTCTTATATGACATTTTCTTTTTATATATATGAAGATGGCAATACATAAGCTGAAACCAGTAATCCAATAATTGTGTTAACATAGCGATCTTGGCAAATAAATTGCTTTTCACAAGAACACTACAGTACCAAATTATATGATCGACCCGTTACTGAATGATTATGTCAGGTAGCCATGACGGAAACATATTAATCTTCTTCTTTCACCGAGAGATGTGTCGCAGATCTTTTGTTCAAATGGCTCTGAGCACTATGAGACTTAACATCTGAGGTCATCAGTTCCCTAGAACTTAGAACTAATTAAACGTAACTAAAATAAGGACATCACACACATCCATGCCCCAGGCAGGATTGGAACCTGCGACCGTAGCTGTCGCGCGGTTCCCAACTGAAGCGCCTAGAACCGCTCGGCCACACGGGCCGGCAATCTTCTTCTTTCTTGCAATACGTTATACGCAGAGTACTAGAGTGAGTCACTGGAAGATGTTGTAGCTCTAGGGGAAGGAATTACATAAAATACGATGTGGCCGCTAAATCCACTGTGACGAGGACGGTGCTTTGTGTCGATGAAGGAGATGTATATGGCGGGAGTGCCAAAGATGGCGGACTTCATGAAACATTAATGGCAGACATTTCACAGTTCGTATAGAAATTAATAGTAGCCACATGAATCATGATACCTCAAAAAGAAACATGTACATTACTATTATTTGCACGACGATTCTGATGGTGTAATCAGATTTTCAATACCTGTATTAGTTTAAAGTTTAGTATCTGACGGTAAATTGTACAAGTAAAACCCAGCAACGAATTTACAAACTAGAAACGCTTCATCCGATTTTGTCGATCGCCGTGTCTTTAGAAAGCTATTTGTGTAAACCTAAATTGGTATGAATTACATGCATGTAACTTGAATAGTACATGAATTATTGGAGGTTAAATTGGCCGATTTCTCTCGATCGCGTCAGGCCATAAGTACTCCACAGTTACACGATAAAACGGTAGCATCATGCTTATAAATATATTTATTCATCTATTTCTTTGTTTATGTCCGATATACACTATTCATGAAGAAATTGGTTAAATATTTACTGTGTTTTAGAAAGCACAGAGACATTAGGCTCCTAGCTTACCTTTTGCTTCAGCGTGTTTATGGTCCAGCCGTAGGAATATTTATTTAATTTCAAGTTATTTAAATGAAAATCCAGTATTTAGAAAGTGTTTCATTATGTTTGTGAATGTGCATTTGCTTGAAGATATGGCGGGGACACTGTAGCCAATCACAACGCTCGTGAATGGGGAGACTGGATGGAAGTGGGAGAAGAGCATCGTTTCGAGAGAGAACAGGATAGTTCTGGAGAGTCGCACAGGACACGGTACGGTACGCGGACAGTACAGCGGACGGACGCACAGTCGGCGGAAAGACTTGGAGTGGAGCAGTTTGCGCATGATCGCGAGAGATAAAGATACTTCGGAGTGCCGACTTATGTGCTTGTGAAATTTCAGTGGCTTCTGCAGTGAAGACGAAATACGCCTTTGGAAGTGAATATCTCGCGAGCTATGTTGTTGTTCATAAGTAATTACGTGGAGTAGGAATCTATTGTTTCCCTGTTATTCAACTTATATTTTATTTAATTGCTGCACCATCGACACCAATAAGTGTTTTGCAGAAATATGCCGCATTCTCAAAAGTAATTTTACTATCGTACTCATAATTTAAAGTCGTTAAGATAGAGCCTGTAAATTTTATTTAATTGGTAGTCTTTCATTTATAAATTTCTATATCAATTCGCAATTGCCGAGTGATAGGAACCTTCGACCATTCGATTCATATATGTATTCATATTGTATACTGTAGAGTCAGCAGTATTTGGCCTGTAATGCGGAACCTACGTATCCCAGCCCCTAGACATCGAAACCAGCCGCAACTTTTAATATTGCAACTTTGAGTCGGAGGGTACGTGGTTGAGGGCCACTTCCTTTCACCATATACCATATGAAAGCCCACCTTTATTGTGACATGTCAGAAGAAACGGCAGGCAATTCCATTCGTTTAATTCCAACCGCTTCTAGGAATACATGAAATTTAGTCGCAGCTGGGAATACAGACAAACATCGGCTGTGTAATGGAATGGCGACCATGAAAATTTGTTCTGTACTGGGACTCGAACCTGCATTTTCCACTTAACGCACGCTGTCTCAATACAGTTAGACTATCCGAGCAAGCCTCACGGCCAGATCCAAACTTCCGTATGTTGTCAACCATGTGCCGTCAGGCGTGCTCGGAAAGCCTAATGCTGAGGCGACCGCAGGCGAAATCCGGGTTCAAGTCCAGGTCCGGCACAAATTTTCATGGTCGTCGTTCCATTATACAGTTGATAGTTGTCCATATTCGCAGCTGCGAATACATTTCATAATGGCTGGAGTTTCCACGATGCCTGTTCCTTCGGACATGCATGCATGTATTTGCATCGTATTGCACTGCATCGTATTTATGAACAACAGAAGCACTGCAATGTTCTATCTTGTAGGAAGTTGTGCGTTGGGTGGGTAGGTGGGTGCAGTGTGCTCCTGAATTATTCTCTTGAAGGGTGAAACTATCGCCGAAGTGTTGACTGTAGCGCTGGATAAAAGGTTGGAGGAACCTATTCTGACACTGCAGAGCCCTCAGATTACCCTCGTATTGACATGAGAGTCGTTCGATTTAATATATGATACTGTTCCATTCATAACTAGTGACACAGAAAGCTGTGCTGTGCTGGACTGTACTCAGAACGCAATTTTACTTTCATCTTGTAGTACATGACTGACTGACTTACGACACGCAACATTGAGACTTAAAAATATTTCTTGTTGGCCATTTACAGCTACGTGTGCACCACTAGTTCTTTTATTTATTGTTTATTTATTGGTCTACAGGTACCCATTCTCTGAAAAGTTGAGGCTCTATTGTATTAAGACTGACTGTTCAAAATCGATAAAACGTGTCGTAATACAGCTGTTGATTTTCGCGATGCTTCGAAACAAGCGATGATGTTTACTAGCTCCAGGTAGAACTGCAAAACTACCGTAGTGTAGGGAAGCAGCCTACTCACGCCGTAGTAAATTCACATCAGTCTTTCCATTGTGTGCCAGCCAGTCCGCTGTAACTAGCTCTGACGTCATAAAGGTTGTGCAATACTTTAAAAATCAAATAAATAGCCTAAAATGTTTCTAGCATGTCAGGAGTAATACTAAATCAACATGTGTTGAATGTCAGTTCAATAACTTTAACCATTTTCGAAATTTGGACGTTTTCTGTAAAAATCATTGGCGCAACAGAAAAGAGCTAGAGATTTAAAAATTTATATTTATATTCCTTTTTCATAATAATTTAATAGAAACAGTACTTTGGATCTCACGAATTAAGATTGTAGTTGAAATTCATGATTTTCTGGTTTTTGTACTAAAAATTAGGGAAGCAAGGTAGATTAAGTAGGCTAATAAATAAGGCTAGGATGTCTATATTTAAGTAAAATGGAGATCCGCTATAACCATAAAGATGTGATAAGTTTCATTTGAATAACTATAAAACTATAGCGATAGCGTATCTCCAAAGAGCAAGTTCAGAGCTCGTCTACTGCGTGCAGTGTAATTAAATTAATTCTCTCGCCCAAAATATTTAACTTAGCCACGTCAAACTTTTATTATGATTACTTACCTGTGTGCTGAATGCACATTTAAATTGAGAGCTTCTTCGGCCATCAGCAAAAGAAGCTATGATTTATTCGGTAACTTAAAGTGGTGCATTAATAGCCCAGCGGCTAGTCGGGAGAGCCGATTTGATCAGGCATTCCCTTAGCCGTCCGCACCGCGGCTTTATACGAGGGCAGTTCAATAAGTACTGCAACACATTTTTTTTCTCGGCCAATTTTGGTTGAAAAAACCGGAAATTTCTTGTGGAATATTTTCAAACATTCTCGCTTCGTCTCGTATAGTTTCATTGACTTCCGACAGGTGGCAGCGCTGTACGGAGCTGTTAAAATGGCGTCTCTAACGGATGTGCGGTGCAAACAACGGGCAGTGATCGAGTTTCTTTTGGCGGAAAACCAGGGCATCTCAGATATTCATAGGCGCTTGCAGAATGTCTACGGTGATCTGGCAGTGGACAAAAGCACGGTGAGTCGTTGGGCAAAGCGTGTGTCATCATCGCCGCAAGGTCAAGCAAGACTGTCTGATCTCCCGCGTGCGGACCGGCCGTGCACAGATGTGACTCCTGCAATGGCGGAGCGTGCGAACACACTCATTCGAGATGATCGACGGATCACCATCAAACAACTCAGTGCTCAACTTGACATCTCTGTTGGTAGTGCTGTCACAATTGTTCACCAGTTGGGATATTCAAAGGTCTGTTCCCGCTGGGTCCCTCGTTGTCTAACCGAACACCATAAAGAGCAAAGGAGAACCATCTGTGCGGAATTGCTTGCTCGTCATGTGGCTGAGGGTGACAATTTCTTGTCAAAGATTGTTACAGGCGATGAAACATGGGTTCATCACTTCGAACCTGAGACAAAATGGCAATCAATGGAGTGGCGCCACACCCACTCCCCTCAGCCGGTAAAGTCGTGGTTACAGTCTTCTGGGACGCTAAAGGGGTTATTCTGTTCGATGTCCTTCCCCATGGTCAAACGATCAATTCTGAAGTGTATTGTGCTACTCTTCACAAATTGAAGAAACGACTACAGCGTGTTCGTAGGCACAAAAATCTGAACGAACTTCTCCTTCTTCATGACAACACAAGACTTCACACAAGTCTTGGCACCAGAGAGGAGCTCACAAAACTTCAGTGGACTGTTCTTCCTCATGCACCCTACCGCCCCGATCTCGCACCGTCGGATTTCCATATGTTTGGCCCAATGAAGGACGCAATCCGTGGGAGGCACTACGCGGATGATGAAGAAGATATTGATGCAGTACGACGTTGGCTCCGACATCGACCAGTGGAATGGTACCGTGCAGGCATACAGGCCCTCATTTCAAGGTGGCGTAAGGCCGTAGCATTGAATGGAGATTACGTTGAAAAATAGTGTTGTGTAGCTAAAAGATTGGGGAATAACCTGGTGTATTTCAATGCTGAATAAAACAACCTCTGTTTCAGAAAAAAAATGTGCTGCATTACTTATTGAACTGCCCTCATATATAAGAACGCTGCGCGAGGAAGCAAGGCCCCAGTTTTCTCCAGACGCTGAATAGCACGCCATCTGTGTTGGGAGTCGCGTCGCGTTGGTATCATTGCTACAACCAGCCTCGGATGCCGTATTAAGTTACTCGGGATACGCATAACCATGAGATCATTTTCTAGAGATGACTTTAATGATATATCTTCAGTTTGCGTATGTCGTATTTTCACGTGCCGCCGCGGGACAGACATTCTACCATTATTTAGCATGGCGTTTGATGAACATTATCATCAAATTATGGCGAGTATTCATTTAAGTATTTAATTTGGACAGTTATAGTGGCATCAGCGCATTAGACTCTGAACTGCTCTGTTAGTTAGATTGTGTGGATTCTTTTTTTTTCATCTGTGACTTTCAGAATATAGAGAGAGTTTTTTTTTTCACGATCGTTTTTGATTATAAATCCCAGACAATCTCCTAATTCCTCAGAGCTATAAGCTGTAGCTATAAGTGTATTTCTCAGATGAAGTGGGCACTAGGAATTCTAATTACAGGCTTCACGTTTTGCTAATCACTTTCTGGTTGCCAATATTGTAGTTAGAGAGCCAGTGTTGAGAACGGCAAACAACAGCATAAATAATAGGAACATTTATATAACAATTAATTCCACCCGCCGCCCCTCATATGGTTAATCGGCCGTGAAGTGTTTCAACATTCAAACATTTATACAACAACAACATAATTCCACCCGCCGCCCCACAAATGGTGCATCGGCCGGGAAAGAAAAAACTGAATAGAAGTGAAAGTGATTTTTAAATATTCGAATTCGGGAGTGAAATGCGACACGCAACTGAGTAATAGAACAGTGAAAGTGTTACGTGTGCATGTGGACGACGCAATTGGATTAATGACGTATCTGGATTGACGGAGGTGGCACTGAGTATAGCGGCGCTGCCGGCATCGCGAGAAGCCAGTTTCGCCTCATCGCAGTCGTCCGCCGGAGCCGCGCCTGCAGTTGCGAGCCACGCAAACACACAACAGCCGTCGGAGTGCTGTCTGCAGTTCAACGCGCTGCGTCGCATCAGTAATCCTGGTACGCCGCGCCGGCAACGCCATACGTTGTGCAGAAGGAACTAAGTTAAGTGAAAAGCTGTTAAAAATTTTACTAACCTGCACTAAAAGACTGTCGGAAATGGAACTGCCAGAAGAAACTGAGGTTAAACTTAAATCAGAACCTATGTCTGTTGAGGGAACTGTAAATCCAGACAACGATTCAAGTGTAAATATGTACGAAAATAGTAATGTTAAAGTAAAATATGAAGTATTGTCTCCTGAAAGTAGTGTGAAAAGGGGCAATGATTCAATAATAGAGACCCCTGTAGTAAAGCAGAAATCAGAAATTGTTGATGTATTGGATGATAGTTTATCTGATGAGTTAAAAACGAAACAGTCATCAGAGGTAGTAGAGTTTAAACATGAGAAGTTAGATATGACTGATCAATCAGAAGTTTCATTTAGTTTTGATGATTCTGGTGTTGGAGCTAGTTTTTCGTCACCTGAGGGTGATAAAAAGCCAGCTAGTGAGCAACCCAAAGATACTGGGGCTATTGATTTAAATGTTATATTACGAGCAAAAGCTGCCAGTAATGCTAGAATGACAGCTGAGTTAAAATCTGATATAATTGAGGTAAATAACAGGATTGTGGCCAGCCAAACCAATTTTAATAAACGATTGGAGGTAATGGACGATACCTTCAAGGCTTGTTGTAATAAGTTGAAAGAGGATCTGGACAGTTTGATTTATAAAATTGATTACAATCATGAGGATATTAAGAAAAAGGTTGCTCAACAATTTTCTGAAATGTATAAAACAGTAAAATCCGAAGTTGCTGAGGTTCGCAGAGACTTCCAAATGGAAGATGCGAAGCTGGAGCACAAGTTAACAGAAAAGATCGAGGCGGAATCTGAACTGTGCTCAGTTAGGTTTAAAGATGTTAATATAAAAGTAAACATATGTCAAGCAGAAGTAGACGCAATCAAAACTGATACTACCCATATTGTGCAAAGAGTAGATAATGTTGAAATGAGAGTAGAAAATATCAGTACTAACATTGCTAACATTGAGAGTAAAGTAGCTTCAGTAACTTCTGGTAATGGTAGTATACAACAAGTTGTAGCTGCAAACGCCGCTTTTATCGGGTGTCGGCAGTTCTTGCGGTTCGATCCAGATAAAAATATCCACCCGCTAGATTTCTGGAACGATTTTGAAGATGTGATTCAACCAACTTGGTCTGAACGAGAGAAAATCTCATTTATTAGAAGCCATTTAGCAGGTGACGCCATGCGTTGATCAGCTGATGTTATGTTGAAGTGTAAAACATTAGCGGAGTTTAAAACAGCTTTCATTAATGAGTATTGGCCTAGCAATAAGCAAAATGAAGTGTTGAGAGAATTTTGGAGTGAAAAACGCTTCGATGCAGGCAAGGAATCTATTAAAGAGTTTGCTAGGTCATGGATCTCACGTTTGTCACATTTGGCCGAAAAATTAAAACCTGAAATGATAATACAAGGTCTTGAAGCCAAACTGCCATGGTATCGGCAAACTAGAATTATATCTGCCCCTAGAGACAATCTGGATCGTTTCATTGAATATTTGGAACGTGTAGAACGTGTTGCTGCCATTGAGGAGCAAGCACGTAATAACAGAAATGCTAATAACAATAGTAGTAAATTTAGGAACGAGCAGAATGGCAATGTCAACATCAGAACAGTAGGTGTTCGCCATCCTAAGAGAGGTAGGAATTGGAAAAATAATTATCAGAACCAACAATGGCATCCAAATGATAATAATTTTGTTCCAAACAAAATTATGCAGGTAAACAACAGTACGGAAAGCAATGCTGTGCCAGTTAACTATAATATAAATAAAGGAAACAGTAGTAGGCCGAGGCAGGAAAATTAGTTCCCGTCTATGAGGACACTGGCGCTCACCAGGCGGCTACTTTTCCTAAGCCAGTAATTACAATAATTGGTAAGACAGATGAGAATACTCAGACTGAACAGGTGGATGAAGTGTCGGTAGCATCTAAGGATACAACAGAAATATTAGATCACTCACAGTATTTGATAGATACCGTGTTAGAGACGCTTTCTAAGTGGGAAGAGAAAGAGAAGGCGCAGCAGTGTAATGGTAGGGAAGAGCTACAAAATACTGAATTGTCAGGTGAAGAAGCAGAAGAAATTCATGCTTATATTTACGATGAGGATGATGTGCTCTTATCTAAAGTGCCTGTGCAGGATGTTGATACTGTACTAATAGATTTAAGACAGGAGGTAAGTGAGAATGTAGAGGGTAGCCTGTTGGGGGTCGATGAACCCAGTAGCTGTGTCCAGTTGTCACTTGAGAAAGAACCCGACGATAATAGTAAAAGTGGTTTAACTGTAACTAGTGTTATGCCCGGTCTGGAGGCACAGAATCGCTCAGACTACAGTAATTTGGGTCATGTTCAGCAAACTAAATGTAATGAAGTGGCGCGGTGTTTCGATTTGAAATTAATAGATCGACTGGAAAAGGCAGCTGAAAATGTAATTCAGGAAACCCCTACACACTGTGACCTAAATGTAATGAAGACAGGTGTCGATCACTTTAGTTGGAGACAAATCAAAAAGGAACTATTGGATGAGTTTGAGGAACCACCTGTACAAACTAGAATAAGTCACCCTATAATAATAGTGAATATGTTGGGTATCAATGTACGTTGTCTCTTAGACAGTGGAAGTGAGGTGAGTGCGATATCTCAGTCCTTCTTTGATGCATTACCTGGTAAAGACAAGCTTACAGTAATGAGGGTATCAGGACTAAGAATAATTGGTGCTACTGGCAAGGTGTCAAAAACGGTAAAGCAAGAAGCTTTGCTCCCCTTTAACATTAATGGTAATTTCATTGATCATCCATGTTTAATTGTAAACAATCTCAGTATTGAGGTTTTAATTGGCATAGATTTCTTGTCAAGATATCAGAGTGTTCTTGACTTTGAAAGAAGCCAGTTAAAAATGGTCTTGCCGATAACCCGAGTAATTACAGTACCTTTTAATGATAAACATGTAGTAACTAATGATGAAACTTGGGAGCTGCCTATACGAGTTCTGAAAAATAGGAGATATTGGGACGAAAGTGTTAATCTTAGTAACAGTAAGCTAAACACAGAAGAAGAAGCAAATATTTTGGACAAAATAGAAGCTAAATTGCAGGAAATCGATAAAATTTCAGCTAATCAGAAGGAAGAACTGAGACAGGTTTTAAAAAGGCATCGTAAGGTATTTTCAGATCGACGTGGCGTGGTCAAGGGTTATGAATGAATGCTGTAGGGAGGAGGTTGTTCTATAACCTCTACACAGTGTGGCAGCTGTGCAGTCCCAGCTGTGTGAGATCTTCTTTCCTTTTCAGGTCTCACTCATTCTTCATCTTTCCTATCCACCTAAAATTGCGACCCCTTCTTTCCAACACAAAAATTTTCCGTTATGGTTATCAAGCCATGAGTTCTGTAACCATTCTATCCACCGATTAGTGAAGGAAATACCTAATGTGACAAACCTAACAGTGACATAAACAACAGAGAAGTATGACGTAATTAAGATACAAATGTATTTGAGTAATAGTTATGTATAGAACCTGGTAATATTATAAGTACAAAGTGTTGTTTTATTGGAAATGGTCTCGCAATAATATTTTAAAAAAATACACAAGTTCGTGTATAAGCAGGATCTGAAGTGGCAGTGAAACCTAGTGTACGCTGTAGAGCTAACTAATTAATAGTAAAAGAGATTGCTTAGTGTTATGAAAAATATGCAGATAATTTGTAAGAATAAACTCACCTTGTGTAGCAAGGAATAGCAGTGTAATAGAATTGAGCAGTGTTTGTGGTTGAGACGTGAAGGACACGTCCCTGAAGTATTTATAAGGTTGGAGCTGGCCGTTATTTGGTGTAGTGTGTGACAGGACACACCTACAAATATTGAGGTTATGAGTTGGAGGCGTGAATGCGACCATAGGTACCCTTATGTTAGGTGAGACAGAGCAGCTCATGGTATCCTATAGGTTTAAGGAATTTAGCGTTACGCTCGTCCATAATTACTTGATGCATTTTAGTGGTAGTTCGAGAGAGACTATCTGTGGTTTCAGCGTCCGATCGAGTGGAAATGGATTGCCACGTGAGCAAACTCATCAGCTGCAATACACTACAGATATGAAATAAATGTGCTACCCTGTGTTTTAAATGTTAATGGAGTGAGTATTACTTAAGTCCATACACTAGTGAAGTTAATGAATATCATAATGGCAGACGTGAAACATTATTTATAGCTCAGCATAAATACACTTCGATGAAGTAAGTACATAATTGCAGATGTGGAACTGACACAGCAGCAGAGGACCAATAAGTGGATTTAGTAGTCAACTAAACGTAGTGTGTTTTGAACACTCAGAACTGTACTATTACCAAAAGTTACTCACATGTACAAAGAAGCTGAGAACACAACCACTAATCAAATATACTCATACTATCTCTAAGAATAAGGTAATCAAAGATGAGTCAGCTAAGTGAATAAAATACAAATGTACCAGGAATGTACCGAGCATTGGTTCAGGGTTCCGGCCCAGAAATAATAAATTGAAAGTAAATAGGATTTATGATTGTATGCCTTGAGCATAAATTTTCTCTAGTACGTGACTAACGGCGTTTTGAGCCATTTGTTTACCGATTTATGACAATTAAGTAACCTCGAGAGTAAAATTGAAAAAGCTCTGTTAACTTTGTTCCAGCAACATATTGAAAGATAAAATGTATATATCCCCATTTCATTGTGACCCACCCTTAGATGTTAAGTGAACAGAGTCTGAGGCACTCTTTTGTTTGTTCTACAGGACAAACCAGATAATGGCAGCCTGGTAGCTGCGTGAAAGCGTGGAGTGACTTGGACACAACTCACAGTGACCCCTCCCCTTTCCCCGTGTAATTTAGAGTGAACGTGAAGGACACACACCATAGCAACTTCCCCTCCTCTACCCTTGTGAATGGAAGTATAGAACGCCAGCCAAAGCGGCTACAACCACGAGTCTAAAAATTATTTGTGAAATTTTCTTTCAGGTTTTGAAAAGACTGCTAAGAGATAATCATCTATGTATCTTGAATAACTGTTATTTTCTTTGAATTTGTGTATGTAAAAATGTATTTAATGGATTTAAGATTTTCATAATTTTACATATTTTTATGTGTTTGTTTGTCTAAGGCAATATGTATGCCAAAGTGTTTCATTGATTTTGCTTGAATTTTGAGGGATAATATTGCTTAAGAGGCAGTGAACATGCCCGCAATTTAAATAATTATAGTAGGTAATCAGTTTTCTTTTAATATTTCTATATGTTTACATTTCAGTTTTAATTTTTCATAGGAAGTTAAGCTGTACTCTTGCTTCCCTTTTTGTAATTAAATTTTTTTTCGTTCATTAACATTCAGAAACAAAAAAAGTTTAAGTAGAGGGTGAAGTAGGGAAGCAGCCTACTCACCCCGTAGTAAATTCACATCAGTCTTTCCATTGTGTGCCAGCCAGTCCACTGTAACTAGCTCTGACGTCATAAAGGTTGTGCAAAACTTTAAAAATCAAATAAATAACCTAAAATGTTTCTAGCATGTCAGGAGTAATACTAAATCAACATGTGTTGAATGTCAGTTCAATAACTTTAACCATTTTCGAAATTTGGACGTTTCCTGTAAAAATCATTGGCGCAACAGAAAAGAGCTAGAGATTTAAAAATTTATATTTATATTCCTTTTTCATACTAATTTAATAGAAACAGTACTTTGGATCTCACAAATTAAGATTGTAGTTGAAATTCATGATTTTCTGGTTTTTGTATTAAAAATTAGGGAAGCAAGGTAGATTAAGTAGGCTAATAAATAAGGCTAGGATGTCTATATTTAAGTAAAATGGAGATCCGCTATAACCATAAAGATGTGATAAGTTTCATTTGAATAACTATAAAACTATAGCGATAGCGTATCTCCAAAGAGCAAGTTCAGAGCTCGTCTACTGCGTGCAGTGTAATTAAATTAATTCTCTCGCCCAAAATATTTAACTTAGCCACGTCAAACTTTTATTATGATTACTTACCTGTGTGCTGAATGCACATTTAAATTGAGAGCTTCATCGGCCATCAGCAAAAGAAGCTATGATTTATTCGGTAACTTAAAGTGGTGCATTAATAGCCCAGCGGCTAGTCGGGAGAGCCGATTTGATCAGGCGTTCCCTTAGCCGTCCGCACCGCGGCTTTATATATAAGAACGCTGCGCAAGGAAGCAAGGCCCCAGTTTTCTCCAGACGCTGAATAGCACGCCATCTGTGTCGGGAGTCGCGTCGCGTCGGTATCATTGCTACAAACAGCCTCGGATGCCGTATTAAGTTACTCGGGATACGCTTAACCATGAGATCATTTTCGAGAGAAGTGTTAATTCTGGGATGACTTTAATGATATATCTTCAGTTTGCGTATGTCGTATTTTCACGTGCCGCCGCAGGACAGACATTCTACCATTATTTAGCGTGGCGTTTGATGAACATTATCATCAAATTATGGCGAGCATTCATTTAAATATTTAATTTGGACAGTTATAGTGGCATCAGCGCATTAGACTCTAAACTGCTCTGTTAGTTAGATTGTGTGGATTCTGTTTTTTTCATCTGTGACTTTCAGAATATAGAGAGAGTTTTTTTTTCACGATCGTTTTTGATTATAAATCCCAGACAATCTCCTAATTCCTGAGTGCTATAAGCTGTAGCTATAAGTGTATTTCTCAGATGAAGTGGGCACTAGGAATTCTAATTACAGGCTTCACGTTTTGCTAATCACTTTCTGGTTGCCAATATTGTAGTTAGAGAGCCAGTGTTGAGAACGGCAAACAACAGCATAAATAATAGGAACATTTATATAACAATTAATTCCACCCGCCGCCCCTCATATGGTTAATCGGCCGTGAAGTGTTTCAACATTCAAACATTTATACAACAACAACATAATTCCACCCGCCGTCCCACAGTAGGCTACTGTAGATTATCGTAAGTAAGCGTAGCCTACGGTAGTCTTCCTAGTAGCTTTTGATCAGTGAAAATCATAACAGTCTTACCTGTGAGTTAGGTACCTTGCGCACCTATAGGGCGTTGCTTCATTTCGATCCCTTTGTTTCTGTGTGCGATCTGTGTCTTTCCAGACTCCAATAGAAACCGGCAGCGGTGAACTGTCTACAGACTGAGTGAGGATATACAGGGTGTTTCACAATTCATGTTACACACTTCTAGAGATCGTGAAGCGGACTTAGTGGATCAAGTTTTACATAGGAACGCGTGTCTGAAAACGTCATCCAACGAGCAGCAAAGACGCAGCTCAGGCAGCTGGAACAGGCCACTGTACCATATCGCGGCAGTTGAATTTAATAATTTGCGCATTGTTAAAAGTGGCTTAACGTTTTTCATTTAACCGTTTTAATGGTCAACATGACTTTATATGGTTTAATGGCAGTGCAATTGTGGCTAGAGGCGAGTACGGAGAGATCCGGGAGTGCGTGGCGCTCTGTAGCGCGTCGTGTTGTAAATGTACTGTTTCTGGGAGTTCAACTTGATCGTTGAATTACTGACGGTATTCGTGATTCAGTCTCCATGAATAGGGAGTCTGATAAAGTCTTACTGCGGTTCCGTAGTTTGGAAGGTAGGAGACGAGGTACTGGCAGAAGTAAAGTTGTGAGGACGGGGTGTGAGTCGTGCTTGGGTAGCTCAGATGGTAGAGCACTTGCCCGCGAAAGGCAAAGGTCCCGAGTTCGAGTCTCCGTCCGGCACACAGTTTTAATCTGCCAGGAAGTTTCACAGCATAAGCTCTTCGATCTTCTGAGCAGCAAGTTCAGTACTCACAGAGACAATCTCACTAACGTAAGAGGTGTCTAGTCTGATCTGCCATGCCCAGCGGACAGCCCGTTAAAAACTGAATGCAGATCAAGCATGAAAACAGCAAGAAGGTGCACTGAACTGTGAAAAAGGAGGGAAATACAAACAGTGAATGGTCCAAGCTCAATATGTTCAACATCGAGCGTATTGCAAGAATCATAGCGTCGTGGATGTGTGGTCACAATATTGGTGTGCAAAGCGGGAGAATGAACTTACTGTCCTTCTGTAATTTTGGCAACTATCATAGTATACAGAATATGAGTTGTGTGGTAAGAATATACTACCGTCGAAAGTATATGTGATGAATAGACAGAGCACGGGAAAGGACGCATAGACCTCTCACAAAAATGAAAACAACAAATAAGCGGTTGTGAACTATGTTACAACAAAGGAATTGAAGAATCAAGACTTCCAGAACGGAACGCATGAGCCATAACATGTCAAAGTGCCTATTGGCATGTGTCTCTGGTTCTTTGGCCGACGTTCGTTTGATGATTTTACTGGCGTTTCGCCACCACGAGTGGGTGGCATTGTCAAAGCTTCATCCGCCATTGCTGGTGGTGAACTGGAGCCGATCTCGCGGCCGCAGACTATATGTACCTGGCGTGCCAACTTCCGAGGTCTTCTCCGCGCTCATTTCCGGTGCGTTTCTCCTCTTGCTACCTGCGAAGGTCATTCGCTGCAGCACGGGAAGCCAGGATCCGTTTAGCTTAAGGCTTTCTTCTTTCTTGTTGCAGCTATTCCCATGTTTTTGTATTTCAATAGCTTCTCTGAACAAGCAGGTGGTATAGTGCTTCTTTACAGGCAGAACTTCCGTGTCGGCGAATTTTACTACTTGGTCGGTGTCACACAGTGCCTGCTCTGCCACGGCCGATTTCTCCGCCTGCTCAACCTGCATTGTCGTTTGCGTTCTTTGATCCTGATGTTGATTCATCGTTCAGTCATTCCGACAAACTTTTCCGCATATGCATGGCATGTCGTATATTCCCGACACTGCAAGTGGGTCCCTTTTCTCCTTTGCCGATCTAAGACACTCTTTGACCTTCTTTGTCGGTTCGAAAATTTTCTTTACGCCTTGTTTGGGCAGTATACGGCCGATTCTGTCAGTCACTCTGGGAATGTATGGCAGAAAGACCGTACCCGACATTTCTTCTCCTAATTTGCCACTGCGCCGAGCGTTTGGCTCTGTTACACTTCTAATATAGCTAGTGGAGTACCCATTGCTCTTCAGAACACTTTCCATGTGTTGCATTTTTCGTCTGAGGTGCTGCGGCTCACATATTCGTCGTGCTTGCGTTACGAACGAATTAATCATGCCTCTTTTCTGGCTCAGGTGGTGGTTTGATAGTTTGAGCAGGTATCGGTCCGTGTGTATCGGTTTTCGATACCGCTGTGTCCCAGGTTTTAGCCATCCCTTGTGATCAGCACATCTAGAAATTACAAGCTGCGATATCGTCACGAAAAAACAATGACCCGTAGATGTAATAAGTTTCCTTTAATTTACGTCTGTGGTCACAAACTTTCAGTTAACAGATTACCAGTTTCGGTCTTTAATGACCATCATCAGATCTGTTCCATAAAATCAAAGTCCTAATGTACTGCAGCCATAGTGGCATCGTCAAATGTTAAATGCGGAATCAGCACCAGCATCTTCAAGTGCATATAAATAACATCACATGCACGAGTCATGTTGCCAGTAGTACTACAGATCTGATGATGGTCATTAAAGACCGAAACCGGTAATCTGTTAACTAGAAGTTTGTGACCATAGACGTAAATTAAAGGAAACTTATTACATCTAGAAGTGGTAGATTTTTGTCATTTTCTACTTCCACGGTAAATTTTATCTTGGTATGGAGGCTGTTGAAGTGTTTTACGAAGTCACCGACTGTTCTTCACCATGGCTCCACACAACGAAAGTATCAACGACGTATCTGTACCACACCTTAGGTTTACAAGTCGCCAAGTCCAGTGCCTGTGCTTCGAAATGTTCCATGAAAAAGTTGGCCACCGCTGGACTAAGAGGACTACCTGTTGCAACGCCTTCCAGCCGTTCGTAGAAATTGCCATTCCACCTGAAATTTCTCGTGGTGAGACATGCGTGAAAGAGCTTTCTGATGTCTTGCGGGAAAATGGAACCGATGAACTGCAGAAAGTCACTGAGTGGCACTTTCGTAAGCAAAGAAACAATATAAAAGTTAACAGGATGACGTTTGGTGCAAGTTTTAGTTTCTTCAGCTTCTCAATGAAATGTCCTGAGTCCTTTACGCATATGTCAGTCTTCCCCACGTGCGGCTGGATCAGAGAGGCCAAGTGTTTTGCCAGTTTATAACTTGGCGAGCCAGGAGCGCTAACAATCGGTCTTAGTGGAACGTTGTTCTTGTGGATATTAGGCAATCCATACAGCCGAGGTGGTAGGGCTTCTGTGTTGCGCAGGTTCCTCTGTATGTCCGCCTGCAGAGAAGACTTCTTGATTAACCGATTCGTATTCCGCGTGATACGCTGCGTCGGAACCGCGCTTAGTTTTCGGTACGTCGTCGGATCTAATAGGTCTCTTTTGCTCATAATCTTCGGTCTTCATTACGACGGCTTCATTTCCCTTTTCGGTAGGCAGTACCAATATAATCTCGTCGGCTTTAAGATTCTTAATAGCTTGTACCTCTTCTTTCTTCAGATTGCAAACTGGTGGTTTTGCTCGGCGGAGTATCCTGGACATTTCAGTGCGCATTTCCTCTGCTCTTCCACAAGGAAGGTTCCGAATGGCCGCTTCGGCATTAGCAGTGATGTCCTCCATAAATATAGTCCTCGGCATGATGGAGAAATTCCCTCCTTTTCGAAAAACAGACACTTCCTCTTCAGTTAGTTGTCGTTCAGTGAGGTTCACCACTGTGTGTGACTTGTCGGGAATCACCTTGTCAGTCTACTTCCGGCACCTTTCAAACTTTTTCTTCTGTCGCTCAGTGCAGCGTTCGAGTTCGTTCTGCTTGCTCCTGTGAGTCATGCTGTCGATCTTGCTCCGCAACAAAGAGACGAGGGAGGTGATCGCAAAAAAGAACCGAACTTTCTAGCGATAATCGAAAATAATGAAAAATCCCAAAGAATTTTCTCAGTCAGATTCATTTTGGGTTTCAGGGTCATTATCGAGAAATACAACAGGCCCGAAGGTCCTAGACAGTGTCACCGCTGCCAAAGATACAATCATACAAGTCAGAACTGCCACCTGAAACCCAGGTGCGTAAAATGTGCCAGCCCACATCTAACCAAACTGTGCCAAAAAGAAAGGAAAGCAGACCCCGTTTGCGTAATTGCAATCGAGGCAATCGAGGCTGCCAGGTGTATCAAAAATTAGTGCGTGCCCAGAGGCAACAGAAAGCGGGCACAACTACTGTTGCACCTGCGTCCGTGCGAGAACAACAAGCAAATCGACAAACAGATTTTCAAATGAACCAAGCGCAGTTTCCTAAACTCTGACCGACACGAAATGTGTCAACCTCCCCCTTCCGCCCCGCTGTTGCGGTCGCTCCACCAACGCCCTCAACCTCCTCCAGCTACAGACACATAACGTCGACTGTAGCACTGCCAGTGCCGCGTCAGAACCGCCGCCGGCAACACAAGAACCGCAAAGTGCACAAGTACAGGAAGCGAGCTCGTAAACCTAATGCATGAACTAAAATATTTCAAAGCGGTGTTTGCTGGATTTAACCTCAGCTACATAATAAAGAAGCTCAAGGACATCATGACAGAAGTGCGCACAGATCCAGACTAATTCACGAAGGCGATGATCACTGCGCAAGCCCCACTGACATTTTTCGATGGCCCCTAGGCATAAAAGTTTCAAAGTCATAAATTGGAATGAAAACGGCAATTCTTACAAAACTATTCAACTTCATCATTTCTTGACTGGCATGCTATAGACGTCGCCTGTATCTCAGAGACGCATCTGCCTCCGACCGATCCGCTTAAAGTGCAACTACTCCGTCCACAGGGTCGACAGGCCCTGCCAACTTCGCGGACGCAGACCTGGCGGCGGAGAGGCCGTCCTTGTGCGGCAGAGGATTTGCCATCGGACAGTCGACATGCCAAATCTGGTTCAAAAATGGTTCAAATGGCTCTGAGCACTATGGGACTTAACATCTGAGGTCATCAGTCCCCTAGAACTTAGAACTACTTAAACCTAACTAACCTAAGGACATCACACACATCCATGCCCGAGGCAGGATTCGAGCCTGCGACCGTAGCGATCTCGCGGTTCCAGACTGAAGCGCCTAGAACCGCTCGGCCACACTGGCCGGCGCCAAATCTGGTCACGGTCGAGGCTGCCGGTGTAGAATTAAAGGTAGGGAACACCGTTCTCACAATAATCACCGTTTGTCCCCATAGGAACATTAGTGTACAGGGCCTCCAGATCTTGACAAATACTTTCGAACGTGTACTAGTAGTAGGGGACCTAAACTGCAAACATGGTGACAGGGGATGCCGATCTGCGAGCACAAGTGGCGGGAGACTGAGGAGGTTTGTCGAGAGCGATCCCTCAGCGAGGGTAATCGCTCCTGGGGAGCGTACTCAACAGAAATGGGTACTTAGTAAATCACAGTTTCGGATTTCAAAAATACTGTTCCACTGAGACAACAATATACAATTTCACTGTCCATATTATAGAGTCTTTAAATAGTAAAGTGTCACCAATAAGAATTTTCTGTGATTTGTCCAAAGCATTTGATTGTGTGAACCATGACATTATGTTACAGAAATTACAATTTTATGGTATAAATGGAATAGCATATGAGTGGTTTAAGTCATAACTACAGAACAGGAAGCAAAAAGATTCCTTATATGAGTCAAGTGATTTAAATAAGTTTGCCACTTCATCTAACTGGGGTGAAATTACATTAGGTGTTCCACAAGGTTTAATCATGGGTCCCCTTCTGTTCTTGATATATGTGAACGACCTCCTTTCCTACCTGAAATAGGAAGCTGAACTGACACTGTTTGCTGATGACACAAGCACCATTCTTAATCCAGTAAAAGAAACTCCAATTGAAAGTGATACTGATCTTTGGAAAAGTCATTAATTGGTTTTCTGCAAGTGGGCTTGCTCTAAACTTTGAAAAAAACACAGTACATCCAATTTTCTGCTGCAAAAAGTACAGTTCCTTCAATAAATATAACACATCAACAGAAGTCAGTAGACAGGATGGGGCATACTAAGTTTCTGGGTGTACATATTGATGAGAATCTTAATTGGAAAATTCATATTTTGGATCTTCTAAAGCGACTAGGTTCATAAACTTTGGCAATCAGAATAATTGCCAATTTTGAGGATATCGAAATTAGTAAGCTAACATACTTTGCATACTTTCACTCTCTGATGTCATACGGAATAATATTTTGCGGTAACTCAACATTCAGGCAAACAGTATTCACTGCTCAAAAGAAAGTGGTTAGAATAATGTGTGGGGTTCATAGTCGCACATCTTGTAGGCATCTTTTTAAAAGATTGGAAATTCTTACAACAGCCTCACAGTATATTTACTCACTAATGAAATTTGTTTTCAACAACATGGACCAGTTTAACAACAAGAGTGATATTGATGATTATAATACCAGAAAAAAGAAAGACTCATACTATCCTTTACTCAATCTATCTTTGGCACAGAAAGAGGTAAAATATGCTGCTATAAAAATTTTCGATAAACTACCAGATGAAATAAAATGTCTGACAGACAGCAGTAATAGCTTCAAAAATAAATTGAAGTCATATCTCCTTGACAACTGCTTCTATACCATAGATGAATTCTTGAATAGGAATAAATAAATCTATAAATATAGTATATGCATTTTGTGGCATTTAAGGGAATGGGGTAAGTAATAGAAATATTAATCTTTAACTCTGCGTTGTAATATATAGATATTAAAAAATCTTGTTTCATACGTGCATTTCTCGTGCACTCGACACGTTCCCCATCATAACGGCTATCGTACCGTGCGATTGATCAATGGAACACGCAACTAACTAACTAACTAATTAACTACTCATATCCCGCGCAACGACCAGCACAAACAAGATATCCTGGATATCTTCCTGTGCAGGGGACTACGGTGGCGAACGGCAGCCACAGTGCACTTTGAGCTGGACTCAGACCATAGTCCAGTTGATCTGGAATGTGCCAGTGTCGAAGGCATATACCGGAGGATGGCAAAAACGACTTACAATACTAACTGGGAACAATATTCCATCCTGGTAGGACATCATCTGGAGGATATACCGCAGATACGCGATGAAAGAGAGGTGGACTCAGCAACTGATTATTTTACAAAGCTCCTCCAGATCTGTGCTCGGACCGAGCGGAGTGGCGCGGAGTGGCAGTTAGAGGCGCCATGTCACAGATTGCGTGGTCCCTTCCGCCGGAGGATCGAGTCCTTGCTCGGGTTTGGGTGTGTGTGTTGCACGAGGATGACCACCGAACCTGGCGCCAGGGACCTGATAATCACCAAGCGGTGCGGGAAGAGGGAGTGGCAACGTTACCGCAACCCCGCCGACAGTAGCTTGCTTAGGCGACTAGAAGCCCACGTAAAGCAAAAACTTCAAGAGTACAGAGGCCTTAGTTGGGAAGAGAAACTCGAAAGTGCAGACTACGATGTGAACCAAGTATGGAAGATCACAAAATCACTGAAGGCTACTCCCAGAGTAGACAGGCCACTGCGAGGTCCAAATGGGCAAGTACACAATGATGAGGAAAAAACGGAGACAATGGCGACATCACTAAAGTCACAATTCCGAGCTCACGTCATCGAAGATGACGAGACTGATAGGCAGGAGAGAACAACAGTCGCACGAGTGGCTCAATGGAGAGAAACCAGGCGAGATACAAAATTCACACGAAATTAAAGTTAAAGCAGTAACATCCCTCGGGCGCAAAAATTACGTCTTTTGACCTGGTTTCGGCACTTCTATGGGTGACTTCATTAGTCAGTATGTTGCTACCTGTGGCTTGACGTGTATGAGCAGCCCATAGTGGCTCCCCTTCCATGTACTATTAAAAAAAATTGTGACTAGAGCTTTATCACTTGATATTTATTTTATACGTGACATGTCAATTTGAATGTTTAATTTCTGATAAAGGCACTCACAGAAGCGCCGAAACAGGGTCAAAAGACATTTTTTGTGACCGAGG
The DNA here is from genome assembly GCF_021461395.2 of Schistocerca americana. NCBI lineage: Eukaryota > Metazoa > Arthropoda > Insecta > Orthoptera > Acrididae > Schistocerca > Schistocerca americana. The sequence continues at coordinate 656,451,517 of NC_060120.1, read as the reverse complement.
GCTGTAGTTACTTTAACTTTAATTTATAAACGGTCGCTGCCCACGGAGCCATGTTAAAAGAAAATTAAAATTCAACCAGTTTCCGACCGCCTTGTGTGTGCTTACATCAGACGCTTAGAGAACAACAAATCTCCCGGTCCTGAGAAGGTCCGCGCCCCACACCTGAAACCCCTACCTACTTTAGCAAACTAGTATCTCATCTTAACCAGTGCACTTCCTTAACATACTTCCCACCTGCTTGGAAAACTGCTAGGATAACAACTATACCTAAACCAAACAAAAACCCCATCCTTCCCCAAAGCTCCAAACCAGTCTCAGCCCTTTGTTCCTCCGTAAAGTACTGGAGTGTCTAATCCTTCGAGTCCTCACGCAGTTCCTAAAAGACAACAACATCACCACCCCTGAGCAGTTTGGCTTCCCTCCCGAACACTGCCCATCAATCCTTGCTCTGGTGGAACACATATGCCGGGTGAGAGACAGAAAACACAGCACAGGAGCGGTCTTCCTAGACATCGCGCAAGCTTTCGATCAAGTCTGGCATGATGGCTTACTTGATGAACTAACCCAGTTAGACATTCCGGGCACATGTCAGCATGGCTGACTCGTCCCTAGCATGGAGAAAGGACTCTGTCAGGTTGTGCAAGCATGTCAGCTCAGTCAGGAACGCTGTGGCTGGGGTCCTGCAAGGCTCGGTTGTAGGCCCCATACTGTACACGCTCTACAGAAATGACGTACCAAAAGTGGCCAGAGGTGAAACTGCACTATATGCCGACGACACGGCAGTTTTTAAGAGCAGCATAAAATTAAACTTCATAACCACGAAACTCCACGAACACCTCGACGCAATCATAAAATGGTTCAACGCCTGGGAAATCAAGACAGACTCGGAGAAAATCGTAGCTGTTCTGCATACTAACAAATTAACTCCACCAGATCGTCAGATTGTGTTGAGCGACAAGAACATTCCGTGGAGCGACTCCGCGACTTACCTCGGAATCGTTCAAGACAAACTTTCCTGACTATGCAGTTGCCTGAAGACTTTTCATTTAGTTCTTTTTCTTGGAATTTACAGTTTTCAGAGAGGTGGCTGCGATGAAATATGTATTTGTATTGGGGGTTTCCTTTCAGATTATTTATGTATAAAACTAAGTCTTGTTTTTGTTTTGTTTTGTTTCACAGTGGTTTTAGATAAGAATTGCCACTGTGAACAGTCATCACAAATTTGCATGACGATAGACAAGTAACATTGTCGCGAATTCGTAGCCTATACTTACCGTGTCCAGCTTTCCTAAACTAATAAATATTGCTGAGACCCTAGGACATAGCTTCAGATGTCTCGCCGAAGCTTCTGAGTATTTTGGCAAATAATCAGCCTCTCATCTTGACACGATGATATGGACGAGCGCGCCTGCGCCAAGTAACGATGTGGTGCCCCAATAACAGCGCATTCTATAGGAAAGCGGCGAAGTTAGGTCAACAGGCGGACTGCCGAATTGGAAGGCGGGAAAGTAGCGGCTTATCAGTTCTCTCGAGGCAGCGTCCGCTGCAGCCAACATGATTTCATGAAGACAAACGTGGGCGAAGACGGCCTACCGAGCCTATACCTCGTGTCTCTGTTATTTACGTTGTATCTTGTGTCGTTGTTGACAGTGTATTAGACAACACAATCCCAAAAAGTGAAAGCAGTAACTAAGATCGTAGTGTAATTATTGTCCCTCTTGTATTCAGACGCTGCTTTACACTCACCAATTTTTCCAATTGCTGTAACAACATGTGAGCCCCATGTTCGTCGCAGGTATCTTTAGTAGAGTAGGACTTTTGACCAATATAATAATATTTCCCACAGTTGCACGGAACTCATGAACATCTTACTGCCTCGACAGAACCAAATAGGGGAATACACTTGAAAGGACGAACAGCAGGTTAAATTTTGTATTATTAAGGATGCTACAAACTGCGTCGACGTGAGATTGGAGGATTAGCGTTTACGATTTTTTGTTGCTTTCGTTTGTTCCGTTTGCCACATGTGCTCGAAATATGCACCATGTCTGTTATCCGGAATTACGTATTCTGGCGAGATATCATGAAATTATATGCTAACTATCCGAAATGGCCCGAACTTTGTGCATGGGCGTTGCTAGAGGCAAATTTCAATTACATAAACTTACCACTTGTCATTGAGGGTGAAAGGAGATTTCACCCACAACACGTACTTTTCTGTGCTGTTTTGTACCACAGTTATGAAATTCGGCCACATGATTCACGTCTTATTCTGCAATGAAAGATTTAATCCCTTTCCTGTTGGTGTTAGCGTGTTTCAGAGCTGTTTCCTCACACCAGTAGCCGCTTTAGCGAAACATTCTGATTAGTGTTAGGGGAGATGTTTTGATTTTGATCTGCAGGGTGCTATCCCGCTTTCATTTCTGGATTCACAAAAGATGATACTTTGCTCATCTACGATCCGCATCTTGTATCTACGTTCAGACGTCTTCATCTGGTGTGAGGAATGTTGCATACACCATTTATTCGTACAAAATGGCTCAAATGGCTCTGAGCAATATGGGACTGAACTTCTGAGGTCATCAGTCCCCTTGAACTTAGAACTACTTAAACCTAACTAACCTAAGGACATCACACACATCCATGCCCGAGGCAGGATTCGAACCTGCGACCGTAGTGGTCGCGCGGTTCCAGACCGTAGCGCCTAGAACCGCTCGGCCACCCCGGACGGCACCATTTATCCGTCACTATAGTGTAAGCTTCTGTGGATATTTGAGAGTTTTAACTGTCTGTGTGACGTACTGCTGCTGAGTGGGTAATTACACTAAACTACCTTCAAATTAAATCAATGATACTAAACCGTGCACCAGACTGACGGCCGTTAATGTGGCTCCCGTCTTCCATACGGTCCGAGACGTTGCTGTAATATGTGACGCTAATTGTTGTCATGGACAGCATACTTCCTTTACGATGAATCCACGGAAGATACGCTATTGTATAGGGTGATGCGCTAAGATATCAGAAAAGTATTTTCTGAAATGTACGTGAAAATCATGGGAAGTTGAGAGTGATGATGCTCCGGGAGACAAGCCAACAGCGTGCATCACAGCGCAAACAGCAAATGTCAGAAACACACTGCACTGAGATGGCCCAAGTCAGCGCCCTCAGTGTGACTGTTAAGTGAAAATGGTCGCTACGCTGCAGCAGTGCGCTTCATGTGTCGTACACTAAGCGAAATTTTCGAGTGTCATAGAGATCCAGCGAGCTTTCAGACATCGGTACAACGCTATCGGCCTATTGTTTTTTGCGGGGAGACTTGCTCGTCCTGTTATTTACCTTCAAATGATCGAGTAGTTTGTGGACCCTCAATTACAGCAGGTTCGGCTACTGGAGACCATTAACTATCAACGGGACGGTGCTGCACTGCACTGGGCTCCCAAAGTGCGGGAACAATTAAACCTGATACTCAACGGTCATGGTGGACCTATCCCATGGCCTCCTAGCAGCCATGATCTAAGGCCTACAGACTTTTCTGTGTGGGACTAGGTTAAGTCAACAGTGTATGTACAAAAATTACAGAATCTGGCCGGAATGGATGCGAGGTATGATATATGCCACATTCTCAATGGATGTTGAGTACTAACGTGCTGTGACACAAACTTCAGACACAAACTCCAGGCTCTCCCGCACAAGTAGGTAACGTTAACAAGTAGCAAATGTGCGTAGTTTGTAACATATAGTGTTTTACTTTACTGATATCTCAAACGGGTCACTCTGTACAGTATATCTGATGACCGTATCTTAATACTGATTACCAAGCGAACAAGAAACAAACAAACAAACAACACAACCCGAATACTTGGACTGTAGCTCGTTTCCTGCTGGACAACGGTCTGGATGATCCGCCTGGCAACAGCACAACTATTGTGGCCCCGAAGTGTGGCGGGAACCGCTGGCAGCTGACGCAAATACTTCGCAGTGCCGTGCAGCGACAGTCGCACTGGCTATAAATTTCCTTCGCCATCATAACTGAGAGCTGTAGAGGTTCGCATTCCAACAGATGCGAAGTTTTTAGTTGTATTATGGAACTGCAAATTATTGCCTATTAGTGGACGAGGCAGCCGCGGCTGTTCAAGAGACTATCAGCAGCGCGGGATTAGCGGAGCGGTCTACAGCGCTGCAGTCATGGACTGTGCGGCCGGTCCCGGCGGAGGTTCGAGTCCTCCTTCGGGCATGAGTGTGTGTGTTTGTCCTTAGGATAATTTAGGTTAAGTTGTGTGTAAGCTTAGGGACTGATGACCTTAGCAGTTAAGTCCCATAATGTTTCACACACATTTGAACATTCTTTTTTTTGTTTACTATCAGTATAATTTCGACATCTATAAAATGGATATGACGTTTTCTGAAGTAGTCCCTTTGAGTTATGACATCTAGCTCTGCTAAGAAACTATAAGGAGCAGTCAAATGACAACCAAACGCCCGCCACAATGGGGACAATGAATGGTTCCACTCAAAGGTAATCATCACACACATTAAGAATTTATCCCACTGCGAAAGGAGACGATCGGTTCCTGTTTCGTTGAACGCACCCGGCCGCTGACGGATCCGCAACCGCACCCACTCTTGCACTTCCTCGTCCGACTGAAACCTACGTCCACGCATGTCTTTCTTCAGCCCGCCAGAGATGTGAAAATCAAACGATGAAAGATCCAGGTGGTACGGAGAGCGTTGCCGTATTTCCCACCCAAATCACTAAAGCGTAGTTTTCGTGCGATTGGCAGTGTCTGGGAGGGCGTTATCGTGTACTCGGATGATTCCGCCGACAGAAGTCCTGGGAGTTTTGACGATGCGTATTAATTGTGGTTCCACGCTCGAGGAACTCGACGAGTAGAGGACCCCTGCAGTCGAAGAAAAAGGTCATCTTCACCTTAATGGAACTTGTCTGAACAGCTTTGGATCTCTTTGGCGGGAGAGATGAGATACGTTTCCACTACTGACTTACCGTTTCCCCAGTGGGCTGTCGGAGTGTTGTGCGACGGAATGATCTTTCATTTTTGTATTATTATATTAACATATACACTGAAGTGCCAAAGAAACCAGTATAGGCCTGCGTATTCAAATACAGAGGAATGGAAACTGGTAGAATACGGCGCTGCGATGGCCAACGCCTGCGTAAGACAACAAGTGTCTGCCGCAGTTGTTAGATAGGTTGCTGCTGCGACAGTGCCAGGTTATCAAGATTTAAGTGAGTTTGAACAATAGTCGGCGCACGAGTGATGGGACGCAGTACCTCCGAGGTAGCGATGAAGTGGGAATTTTCCCGTACGACCATTTCTCGAGTGTACCGTGAATAACAAGAATCCGGTAAAACAACAAATCTCCGACATCGCCACGATCGTAAAAAGATCCTGCAGGAACGGAACCATCGACGACTGAAGAGAATCGTTCAACAAGACAGAACTGCAAATTGCATCGAGCGGATGGACGTGTACTGGTATGGACACAACCTCATGAATCCATGGACCCTGCATGTCAGCACGGGACTCTGCCAGCTGGTGGAGGCTCTGCAACGGTGTGGGGCGCGTGCAGTTGGAGTGATATGAGACTCCTGAAACGCATAGACACGACTGTGACAGTCAATAGCTACGTAATCATCTTGTATGATCACCTGCATCCATTCATGTTCACTGTACATTCCGACGAGCTTGGGCAATTCCAGCAGGGCAATGCGACACCTCACACGTCCAGAATCGCTACGGAGTTGCTCCAGGAACACTCTTCTGAGTTTAAACACTTCCGCTGACCACCAAACTCCCCAGACACGAACATTATTGAGCATAATGAGATTTTCACTCTGCAGCGGAGTGTGCGCTGATATGAAACTTCCTGGCAGATTAAAACTGTGTGCCCGACCGAGACTCGAACTCGGGACCTTTGCCTTTCGCGGGCAAGTGCTCTACCAACTGAGCTACCGAAGCACGACTCACGGCCGGTACTCACAGCTCTGTAAAGTTTGGAAGGTAGGAGACGAGGTACTAGCAGAAGTAGAGCTGTGAGTACCGGCCGTGAGTCGTGCTTCGGTAGCTCAGTTGGTAGAGCACTTGCCCGCGAAAGGCAAAGGTCCCGAGTTCGAGTCTCGGTCGGGCACACAGTTTTAATCTGCCAGGAAGTTTCATTATTGAGCATATCTGGGATGTCTTGTTACGTGCTGTTCAGAAGAGATCTCCACTCCCTCGCACTCTAACGGGTTTCTGGACAGCCCTCCAGAATTCATGGTGTCAGCTCCCTCCAGCACTACTTCAGACATTAGCCGAGTCCATGTCACGTCGTGTTATGGCACTTCTGTGTGCTCGCGGGGGCCTAACACGGACAGACAGGTGTACCAGCTTCTTTGGCTCTTCACTGTAATAACATATAAAACAGGCAGTTTATGGGTAAATACGTTAATCGAAACTGGAGTTAACATGAACGCAGAGAAACGAAATAATATAAAGTCACAGTATTTGCAGAAAATAGCAGCTGTTTGTTTGGCTATGAACTTTACACTTAAGTTTGAATGGACTGCTGATTTATTTCTGTTCTTACATTAAGATGATCTGCAATATTATTAAAGGCGGATTCTGTTCACTGCAGCTCAAGATAATATTTGTACTGATTTATTTTTTACAGTAGAAGGCTTGAACACTTAGACAAATAGCAAAGGATTTATTCTGTGGTAGGATATCACTTTAGTTCGGATGTTAACAGAGTATAGAGGGGTATGGAGCATTGGGCGGGGTGGAGGTCAAAACATCTAATAAGATAACCAAGCTGCTACCCTCCCTCCCTGCCCTTATGTCTCTTTACATCCTCACGACATGGATTTCATCATAAATATTACAAGCAATACAGTTTGAAATAGTCTTATAACCTCCTGTACGACGTCTGAAAATTCATTCTCCATTTAGGCTGAATAACGGTGTTAGCGCTATTGACTCTTCACTGTTTGTTCGTGAAATGAAGGACGTTCACAGTTCCATTGGCTGTTTGCACAAAAAGAGGCAGTCTAGTGAAATATCATGACAAGCCTTTAGAAATGAACGAGAATGACAGAAGAGAGGGATGATAATTTTCAATGTCTATAAGACAGTCGCATAATCCAGAGGTACTGCAAATTTGCTATGAAACGACACTGTAATATTATGCAGAAAGAATTTAAACATTTAATTGATAATGAAAGAGCAAAATCACACCTATCGACAGTTACAACTCTTTGATCTGTACATCAAGAAGCACTTTGTGCTAAATTTTCAGCCATAGAGCACTTGAAGAAACTGGTGGTACGAACTGTAAAATTTCTGAAGTCGCATGCATTATTCCACTCTCAGTTGCAAAAATTTTCGATAGGATTTAACGAAGAGTATGGAGACTAAATATTACTGGAAAGTACGTTGGTTAAGTCAAGGGGCATACCTGGAACTATTTTTCGGTTTTAAACACCTTATTGTTGAGTTTATGAAGGGGAAAGGAGTGCAGGAACGAACATTAGAATATCCGGAGGGGATTTCAGATCTAGCATTTTAAGTAAGCTTGTCTGCACATTGTCGACAGTAAGACGTTAAAACTAAAACACTAAACTCCGTCCAAACAGGCCTTGGTAGGCCCAACGGGACCCACCGGCCACCTAGTCATCCTCAGCATACAGGCATCACTGGATACGGATATGGAGGGGCATGTGGCCAGCACGCCGCTCTCCCAGCCGCATGTCAGGTTACGAGACTGGAGCCGCTACTTCTCATTCAAACGGCTCTTCATTTTGCCTCACGACGACTGAGTGCATCCCACTTGGCAACAGCGCTTGATAGACCGGATGGTGACTCATCCAAGTGCTACCCCAGCCAGACAGCTCTCAACTTCGATAATTTGACGGGAACCTTGCGGCAAGGCCGTTGGCTACAGTAAGACATTGCAAGGTGAGAAACAACTTATTTCTGATCTGGTGGGGATGCAATTAAAAAGGAAATCGAAATAACTGATTCACCTGTAGTGTAATTCCGTTGTAAAGAAAAATTATTTTACGTTAAATTTGTGCAGGACGACTACATTGTTCTCCTTAGGCAGAGTTTCGAAGTCTCCAAAAGAAGGTTGAAGAAGCGCTACAATACATCAATCAACATATGTGTGCAGAAGACCTTTTATCGATTGTGGAACTAAGTAAGTCATTACTACATGGCAGTGTGAGTGCGAAAATCTGTGTAAGTGTCGGCATTTGTCTGTATGCCAACAGTCTGCGACAGATAAAATTTAAGTCATGTCTTCAGCATACCAAAAATAATTAAATAATACTGAAAATTTGTTTCATTTGTGATCTGTGTAGTTAAGAAACATAAAATGTGACACCAAGTGTTATGCAGTGCAGTTGCATTGCTATCTAAATACGACGTGTTCCTAGTTTCCAACTCCTCCCTCTCCTTCCATTCAGACAGAGTGGCGTAGTGATGGGGGAATTGTGCAGGCAGGCTGAGCGCTAAAGCGCGCGGACCAGAGCAGGGCTCGCGAGAAGTAGCGATGGGCGTCGTCCGACATCCGTACGTTCGCCACCTTATTTGCGGAGCACACTTGTTCATAATGGGTGCCTAGAGGTAAAATTAATGGTGTGAAGACAGTTGTGTACTACCTGGGGCGACACAACTCTCCCAGTTTTCTCCAAACAGGCAGTGTACTGTTCTGTAGCTTCCTGCTCGGGGTGTCCACGAGCCATAATTTGCAGATAGCCGTCATCAGCTGGAATTGCTGTCCGCGGAAGTGCACCACTAGGAAGACATTCAGCGCTTTGTGTCACAACTGTGGTTGAATGTTCTAATGACGCCGCTGTCGTCTATATCAACTTGTCGGGCAACTTCTCGTGCTGGGAACTCATCTTAGGTAATAACAGTTCGTGGGACGTAAGCTTGAAATGATGCTGCAAGGCATGTTGACGAAGTGATTTGTAGACACTGTGCACTCTACTGGTGTATACTGAGAATGCCTGTTAACTTTTACCTTCATTACACTAAGCTGTACGAAGCGATTTCCTGTGGTCAAAAGAGAATTGAGAAAGAGGTTTCCGTAGAAAGAGTGTACAACACGAGTGTAATGCAAAACTTCCTATGAGCAGTTTATTTTATTTGCTCGTTACCTGTTACGTATTTGTTTTTCCTTTTTCGCATTAATACATTATTGGCCTACATGTTTCCTGCGTGTAATCTGTTACCGTAAGTTGTGTTTCCACTGCAGCATCTCAGACGACTGCTGCTTTTGCTCACTTCTGTTTCAGTTCACACTAATATATGTTCCAGATATTCATCAGTCACGTTCTTAGGCTAATAATCGCTAAAGATGTCGTGGTGGCTAAAAAAATAATGCAGTGAAATACATCGTAAAAAAAAATTCTTCAGAGATAAGAGTTCTGCTTATCATTCACATGGGATGGCCAGTGACAGGATTATAAACAGAACTAATTATATTAAATTTGTGGTTAAACTACTAAAAGGATCCCTTATTAATGGATTTATCTTACTAAGTTAGCAAACCAATGCTAGATACCACCTTGTTTCGATAAACATACCTTGGATGGGGACCTGTTATCTTATAAATGCTCTATCAGATTTATCCGACCTGATTTTTAACCCATCAACTTTAGTGTAGAGGGCGAAAACACGCTGCTGCAAGTTTCTGAGTTTCTTGCATACTTGTTAGCTACAACATAAACAAATGAATGTAGCTAGAGTTGGTTATATCAAATTTGATAAGCGACACAAGCAATAGCTTTGAAATTCAACAGTGTACTCATTAAAACATAGCTCTGTTGTAGCAGGACTAGTTATCTCAGAAACTCTAACAGGTAGCCAAATCCGTGAAAAGCGGGCTCAGAGTGTCCCTTGAAACTCACGAATAGCTGGTGAAACTGTAAATTCCACAATGTGTACCATAAATCTTCCGTATGAAAACTTTAGTGTTCCTCTATAGTCTCACTCACAGAAAAATTCTAAGTTTCGATAGGAAGTAATCAAAGTCCCAGCAGTTGCACTGCTCGGCCACTTGCCATCCACAAATCAAATTACATAAACCTGACAAATTCGCGTCCTGTAGACCGAGCTCCCCACCCTTTCGAATTTAAAAACAAGCTGCACTTTGTTACTGACGGCCGAGATCAGTTTATTATGCATTTCTTCTCTTAGCTCGCTTCCTTTTGGTTGCCACTACCGTCTCATCCCTGCTGTGCCGCTCCATCCTAGTGACGCGAATTGCGTTATACGAGGGTTGTTCGGAAAGCAAGGTCCGACCGGTCGTGAGATGGCAACCACAGTGAAAGTAAAAAATGTTTTATTTGCTATAGTAAGCTACACCTTCCAGCTACTTCTCTACATAGTCGCCGCTCCGACTGAGACATTTGTCGTAGCCTGGTGCTAATATTCCAACACTCATGTCAAAGAAGGCTGCCACTTGTGCTTTCCGGCAGTTCTCTACACTCCTCCGCAGTTAGTTGTCTGTGCCAAAATGTTGTCCTCAAAGCTAGCGTTTCATGTTAGCAGAGAAGAAACTAAGGGGAGCCAATTACGGGCTGTGTGGTGGGTGAACGACACTTCCCATCGAAAAGGCTGCGGGTGCGTCTTTGTTACCCTTGAAGAGTGCGGCCGAGAACCGCCATGAAGAAGGAAACGCATGACAGTTACATTATGTGGGCTGCATAGCTTGTGGCGAAACCTCTCCGCGGGCACCTACACTTGGCGGGAGACGCAGTTTTCAAGGTATCTTTCGGTGCTGATTGTGCGCTCAGGCCTCAAAAGAGCGACTTGATGCGATCGACGGGCATAGTAGAGACACTGACCAACACATCTGTGCAAAGATTCATCGGATCTTAAAAGTGGTTTCCATTTCGCGCTACATCGGACCTTACTTTCTGAACAGCCCTCGTATTTTAATATAGATTTTGGAACGAATATAGCTTTTGGGCCAATTGGCGAACATTCAAAAATAGCCTCACAATAAATCACACTCAAAAGAGGGACAAAATGACATCAAACACTATATGCTTGGAAGAATAGCTACTCATAAAATATTATGTTAACAACAATTTTGCCCGCATCTCGTGGTCGTGCGGTAGCGTTCTCGCTTCCCACGCCCGGGTTCCCGGGTTCGATTCCCGGCGGGGTGAGGGATTTTCTCTGCCTCGTGATGGCTGGGTGTTGTGTGCTGTCCTTAGGTTAGTTAGGTTTAAGTAGTTCTAAGTTCTAGGGGACTGATGACCATAGATGTTAAGTCCCATAGTGCTCAGAGCCATTTGAACCACAACAATTTTCCATTGATAAGCAATGATGTAAATAATTTCCACATTTTTAATATTAAGTAATGGTGTGGACGTTTTGAAAATAATGTGATCTTGTTTTGCATGCTGTCGGAGGTAGGGGGGGGGGGGCACATTTAGTTATTGTAAGCACGTTTTGGTGAAATTTCTACCTCAGTCACTCGTGGCGAGAGTTCTGTCAGCACACAATTGATCACCGGTGGTGCCTCCTAGCTAAGCCCCATGGGCCAACCAGCGTGGCTGCTCGTGTACCTGCTGCACCCAAAAATGGTTCAAATGGCTCTGAGCACCATGGGACTTAACATCTGAGGTCATCAGTCCCCTAGAACTTAGATCTACTTAAACCTAACTAACCTAAGGACACCACACACATCCATGCCCGAGGCAGGATTCGAACCTGCGACCGTAGCGGTCGCGCGGTTCCAGACTGAAGCGCCTAGAACCGCTCGGCCACACTGACCGTCCCTGCTGCACCCCTTCAGTATTCTGACGACTCTAAAAGGCACAGCAGAGCGCATTCGGTACAACAGCATCTCTCTCAACTTTCCAAACTGGAAATACCTAGGTCTCATTTACACAGAGATACGTCCTGACCTGCAGTGTTTTCAAAGGAACTGCCAAACAAAGTCTTCTACGCTGAGCTTCGAGCTCACGGCTTAAAATTCGACCTCTTGAGTGCTCTATATTCAGCACTTGCATCCCACAGTTAGGAGCTCCCTAGTAATCGACTGCGTGGCTTGGAACGTCTCTCGAAGTTATTAGAAGCTCGTTCTCAACATTGTAAGTACATGTCCGTTCAGAGCAAAATACAGGGATGCACTAATCTCTGAATATTGCCATGTGTTTGAAGTGAAAGAATAGTGGTCGTTAAAAATTCTGTCTGATCTGTAACAGACGTGTTACTCAAACAGATGTGTTATTTCTGTGAGATTTATTTTGCGAAATTTCTGAAGAAAGTGCGTTTTTGATGTTTTGTTACGAATTTTAAATCAGCTGTAGAGATGTAAGCTTGGCTTTTGTTATATCGTACAAAAATGAGAAAGAAGTGTGGAGTGCCTATGTCAACTTTTGGGAGATAGCGTCAAGGCTGCAAAGCCACCAATTTTAAGATTTATGTCTAATTACGCGTGCTAGCGTTACGATTTAGTCATGTTATTTCAATGTAATTTCGCTTATTTTACTTTATTGTTTCATTAACTAAACAGCTGCACGCAATTATTGACAGTCAAACAACTATCGTGTGAAACCCAGCTCGCTCTGTTCGTCCACGAGACCCAGAAGACAGTAGATACCGGCGCCTGGGTGACGCCGTGTTCCTTCACTTCCGTAAGGCATTCGATAGAGTGCCGCACTGCTGCCTGAAGAAGAAAACAAGAGAGTACAGAATATCAGACCAGCTCTTTCACTGGATTGATTGAGGAGTTTCCTGCAAACAGAATACAGCAAGGAGAGAAATCTTCAAAAGTACAAATAACTTCGGGTATACCCCTAAAGGATTGCTGTAGGTCCATTACTTTTCATATACATGAGCTTGTGAACTAGGAAGACTAAGGGGCAGAAAATCAGTTGGCTAAGTACCAGAGAGGGTACAGGAAATGGCGTTCATTTGCCAAACAGACTGTGAATCTTCAATGTGATCTCCCTTACCGAAAACGCGGAAGTAAAAACTTCGTAGTGACCTTCGTAGATTTCAAAATAGGCTTATGATTCACTTGACCGAATATCTCTTCTCGAAATTCTCAAAGGATTCGTCTCAGAAAACAACACAACGGCTATTGTCCGACAGACTCTTACTGACACCACCTGCAAAACGAAGCTAGTGGGAGAGATTTCAGATGTTTTGTTATCAGGCCAGTAGTCAGGCAAGGAGATGGACTTTTTAGTTGTGTATTTGACAAGGTGGCTCTAGCAACATTCATTTGATTGTTTGTAAGACGTCCATGACTAAGGAAATTATTGCTAGCGCACTCGAGCAGATGTAGCTTCGATGGACTGCTCACGCGCTGCCTGCGATATGTAAGCTACAATAGAATCGCAGACCAGAGAGCAGTGTTGACTGCAGTAGTGGTAGTAGCTCGCAGTCGGGCGGTTGGGTCAGGTCGCTCGTAGAAAGCAGTTGTCAAGTTGTATAGCTCACAGAGAGCACTTGTGTCTTGTATGGAATTACGAAGGCCGGTCGTGGAGAACGATGGCGGTGCCTGAACGATGTAGTATAAGGTAAAACCAAAAATTACTATTTATAGCAGCGCACATATGTAATTTGTAACAACTGGTGTGTACTATTGTTATATCAAGTCCCATGTAAATGTCTTAAGAAATTTTTTAATAATAATCTTTCTTATAAAAATAACTTTTGACAATCATTCATCTGAATTTAAAGATTTTACTAATTTCTCCTATCCATGATCATCCAGATTATTGTAAAGAAAAATCAGTTGTTTCCTTTTATAAATGAGAAACCTAGCGGCCAGCATTGCACTGGGCTGCGCCAGAAAAATTTCTTATAGGAGCAGATATATACGCGTTATCCGGCGACTTCATTGAGGTAAGAATTTTCAATTTATTCAGAATTATTTTTCAGGGCCATGACGCAGCATTGCTGACGTCCCGATTTACCAGTTTAGATTCACAGTCACCTAATTATTGAAAGGTTATATGTGAGTCACATTTTCATTGGGAGGCTAGTCAGATTTTTATTCCGAGGTTACGGAAAGAATTTATCTGTTGGGAGGTTACATGTTGACTGCCTGGTATTTGAGATGACCTCTTCATTTTTTCCTAATTCGCTAGATACGGCCGCAGAACATATCAATGAACTGAAGAGAGATTCAGCAAAGGCGGAACTGCAGGACTCCTTCTAGAAAACTGCATTTGTTACAAACATCAAGTCACCACCCAGAAGACTAGAGATAGAAGAAGGGGAAATTAAACAGAAGGCGATCTTTGAGTTTGAGCCAAACTGCTCTGGAAAAGAAGCCTCGTATCGCGGATCAGAAAAATGGAAACAGTAAGACGTCAATACCATTTAACGTCAAGATACGACTTCACTGCACAGTAACATGACCAGAGGCCCTACATGACGTAGAGTGCCTTGCTATGAGCAGAAAAGCTCTGATATGTAAATTAGAAGTAAGAGAAAGACAGGTCTTGAGGAAAAATCTACTCCCGATAAAAGGAAAGGACGAATTCAGGCGACAAAACAACCTTGAACTTCATAAATATGCAGAAATGATGGCAGACTCAATTCGGAGGAGGAGGACTGCTATCTATGGTCACACTGCCAGCATGCGATCGAATCTACTGTTACTTTCTCAACAAGGAAACCAAGGACACGCCGTTCATCGAAATAGAAAATGACCTACAAGAAGTGGGAACAACATTACAGAATATCCATAAATCATTCCGCTTAAGAATAAACCCCAAGAGCACCCGAGCTTCCAAGAAGGCCAAAACTGAAAACTGGCAAAATACGGACTGAAGCGAAGAAGGAACAGGACAGGGAACGAATGGGAACGCTGGGCTACAGTTAGGTTCCAGGAGCAAGGAAAAGGAAAAGTGCGTAGTCCAGTAGCGTTGTCCAGAGATGTCGCTACGGAAAGAAGACGAAGAAGAAGAGAACTTAGAGGTGAACGTCGGATGCTGCATGAGGTTTTTCGCAGATGACGCTTGAAAATTGCACCGAATTGCGGGAAGAATTGACACTTGATATACGGATTGGCAGTTGATCTTCAGTATACACAGATCGAACGTGTTGCGGATAAAAAGGCAGAAAAACTTATTATTGTGTGGTTACACGATTATAGAACAGTCACTGGAAAAAGCCATGTTCATAAAATACTTAGCAGTAGGCGAACGGGGCGATGTGAATTGGAACGACAACATTAAACTAGAATGAGATTTTCACTCTGCAGCGGAGTGTGCGCTGATATGAAACTTCCTGGCAGGTTAAAACTGTGTGCCGGACCGAGACTCGATCTCGGGAAGGTAGGAGACGAGATACTAGCAGAAGTAAAGCTGTGAGGATGGGGCGTGAGTCGTGCTTGGGTGACTCAATTGGTAGAGCGCTTGCCCGCGAAAGGCAAAGGTCGCGAGTTCGAGTCTCGGTCGGGCACTCAGTTTTAATCTGCCAGGAAGTTTCAACATTAAACTAATCGCAGATGAGGCAGGTGCCAGACTAAGATTTGTCGAAAGAATCCTCATGAGGTGAAATCCATCCACCCTCGTTCGAAAGTTCTTGAATATTACTCGTCAGTCTACGATCGGCACCACACAGGATTGATAGGTGAAATAGAGAAGATCCAAAGAAGAGCAACCTGTTTCGTTACAGGCTCATTTAGAAAGCGCAAAAGCGTCGCAGAGATGCTCAACCAACTCCAGTGGCAAATGCTGCAAGAGAGGCGGTCTGCATGACGTTGTGCTCTTCTGTTAAAATTCCAAAAGAGTGTCTTCCTAGAAGAGTCAATCAATATATTACTTCCTCCTACGAAGGTAAAATTAGAGAGTTAGAGCTCTGGCGAAGGCTTACCGACAATCGTTCTTCCTGCGTACCCTTCGCGACTGGGATGTGAACGGGGTAAAGTGACGGTGGTACACGAAGTACCCTTTGACACACAGCGTAATGTGGCATGTAGATGTACGTATGTGTAGCTACGATACAGTACAGACTTGTTTTTAGATTAAATCTGCAATAGCAGAAAACGAGAAACGGAAACATATAAACACATGACGTAGGAACACTATATTCGCATGGGACATCGAGAGAGGTGTTGGTAGGAATGATTCAAGATCGTGGTAACACTGACCACATAACGAGCATAATTATGATTTGTTGAAATGGTTATCTCTTACACCACGCACTGTATTGTTATAGACCTAACAGGACGTAACGATTTGCCGGGAAGTTAGCATAACGAGCGGTATTGTCGCGAGGTGTGAAACATGTCTCAGTATTGGGACCGTTGCTCCAAGGAATTTACACTTCCTGTTTGTTTAGGTCGTAAACAATGTAGTTCGTTTAATGGAGTTCTCCATCCATTACCCTAAGTGGTTTTTTATACCGTATCAGCTACAGATAAAGAATCTGTTGGCAATCTTCGTATTAGACAAAATGTAACTTGCGGCTAAAGATGATACGTTACGTCAGACAGCCATTGTACAGCAATTTCAGTAGAAGCCAAAATTACAGAAGCACGCGCAAGTGTACACCTAAATTAAACTGTCATATCGTGTTTCAGAAGTGATACTGCACTGACGGAAAAAATAATTAAGGCAGAGTAATGAAATTTCGGGAATACACTTGTCTAGGTAACATTGCAAGATCGCAGGTTAGTGTAAGCGCAAGGTAAGCCATTGGAAATGTGAAGTGATGGCACATCAGTAAATGGGGTAACGGCTAGAGTGTTGAATGCATGCATGCAACCTTGCTTGCATTGTGTCGTGCAGTTCCCGGATGTCAGTTTGTGAAATGGAGCTCCATGCCTGTTGCACTTGGTCGGTCAATACGTGGACGGTTTGCGCATGGCGCCGGAGTTCTCGTCCCATGATGTCCCACATGTGCTCGATTGGAGACAGATCTGGCGATCGAGCAGGCCAAGGCAACATGTCGACACTATGCAGAGTATTTTGTGTGAGAAGACCGGTATGTGGAAGAGCGTTGTACTGTTGGAAAACACCCCCTGGAATGCTGTTTACAAGTGACAACACAATAGGTCGAGTCGGCAGACTGACGTACAAATTTGCAGTCAGAGTGCTTGAGATAACCACGGGAATGCTCCTGTTTCCATACGACATCGCACCCCTGGCCATAACTCAGGTCCGGTGTGTTTAGCACGCAGACAGGTTGGTTGCAGGCACTCAAGTGGCCTCCTCCTAACCAACACACAGCCACCGCTGGCACAGAGAGGCAGAACCAGCTTTCATTAGAGAACAGAGCAGGGCTCCACCCTATTCTCCAATGGGCTCTCGCTTGGCACCCCTAAGGTAGCAAATAACGGTGGTTTGGGGTCACTGGAATGCACGCTACAGGGCGTCTGGCTCGGAGCTACCGTTGAAGTAACCGATTTATAACAGTTCGTTGTGCGACTATGGTGCCGTCTGCTGCTCAAATTGCTGCTGCAGATGCACTGCCATGCGACAGAGCCATACGCCGATCACGATGGCTTTGTTTCTTGGTTGTGACACGTGGCCTTCTGTAACCTGGTTTTCTAGCAACATTACATTCTCGTGACCCCCCGCTGCCAGCGATCATGTACAGCGGCTACATTCCTACCAAGTCTGTCTCCAGTGTAGCAGGAGGGACATCCAGCTTCTCGTGGCTCTATTTTTACCTCGTTCAAACACAATGAGGTGTTTCCAGAATGAGATTTTCACTCTGCAGTGGAGTGTGCTCTGATATGAAACTTCTACATCTACATCTACATCTACATCCATACTCCGCAAGCCACCTGACGGTGTGTGGCGGAGGGTACCTCTATCGGTTCTCCCATCTATTCCAGTCTCGTATTGTTCGTGGAAAGAAGGATTGTCGATATGCTTCTGTGTGGGCTCTAATCTCTCTGATTTTATCCTCATTGTCTCTTCGCGAGATATACATAGGAGGGAGCAATATACTGCGTGACTCCTCGGTGAACGTATGTTCTCGAAACTTCAACAAAAGCCCGTACAGAGCTACTGAGCGTCTCTCCTGCAGAGTCTTCCACAGGAGTTTATCTATCATCTCCGTAACGCTTTCGCGATTACTAAATGATCCTGTAACTAAGCGCGCTGCTCTCCGTTGGATCTTCTCTATCTCTTCTATCAACCCTATCTGGTACGGATCCCACACTGCTGAGCAGTATTCAAGGAGTGGGCGAACAAGCGTGCTGTAACCCACTTCCTTTGTTTCCGAGTTGCATTTCCTTAGGATTCTTCCAATGAATCTCAGTCTGGCATCTGCTTTACCGTCGATCAACTTTATATGATCATTCCATTTTAAATCACTCCTAATGCCTACTCCCAGATAATTTATGGAATTAACTGCTTTCAGTTGCTGACCTGCTATTTGGTAGCTAAATGATAAGGTATCTATCTTTCTATGTATTCGCAGCACATTACATTTGTCTACATTCAGATTCAATTGCCATTCCCTGCACCATGCGTCAATTTGCTGCAGATCCTCCTGCATTTCAGTACAATTTTCCATTGTTACAACCTCTCGATATACCACAGCATCATCCGCAAAAAGTCTCAGTGAACTTCCGATGTCATCCACAAGGTCGTTTATGTATATTGTGAATAGCAACGGTCCTACGACACTCCCCTGAGGCACACCTGAAATCACTCTTACTTCGGAAAACTTCTCTCCATTGAGAATGACATGATGCGTTCTGTTATCTAGGAAGTCTTCAATCCAATCACACAATTGGTCTGATTTCCCATATGCTCTTACTTTGTTCATTAAACGACTGTGGGGAACTGTATCGAACGCCTTGCGGAAGTCAAGAAACACGGCATCTACCTGTGAACCAGTGTCTATGGCCCTCTGAGTCTCGTGGACGAATAGCGCGAGCTGGGTTTCACACGACCGTCTTTTTCGAAACCCATGCTGATTCCTACAGAGTAGATTTCTAGTCTCCAGAAAAGTCATTATAGTCGAACATAATACGTGTTCTAAAATTCTACAACTGATCGACGTTAGAGATATAGGTCTATAGTTTTGCACATCTGTTCGACGTCCCTTCTTGAAAACGGGGATGACCTGTGCCCTTTTCGAATCCTTTGGAACGCTACGCTCTTCTAGAGACCTACGTTACACCGCTGCAAGAAGGGGGGCAAGTTCCTTCGCGTACTCTGTGTAAAATCGAACTGGTATCCCATCATGTCCAGCGGCCTTTCCTCTTATGAGCGATTTTAATTGTTTCTCTATCCCTCTGTCGCCTATTTCGGTATCTACCATTTTGTCATTTGTGCGACAATCTAGAGAAGGAACTACAGTGCAGTCTTCCTCTGCGAAACAGCTTTGGAAAAAGACATTTAGTATTTCGGCCTTTAGTCTGTTATCCTATGTTTCAGTACCATTTTGGTCACAGAATGTCTGGACATTTTGTTTTGATCCACCTACCGCGTTGACATAAGACCAAAATCTCTTAGGATTTTCTGACAACTCATTAGATAGAACTTTACTTTCGATTTCATTGAACGCCTCTCGCATAGCCCTCCTCACACTATATTTCGCTTCGCGTAACGTGTATCCACAGGACATGTGGCCTGTATTTGAAGAAGTGTCATGATGATCTCTCCATTGGCAAAAGATTCCGGAATAGCCCCCCATTCGGATCTCCGGGAGGGGACTGCCAAGGGGGAGGTTACCATGAGAAAAAGATTGAATAATCAACGAAAGGATAACGTTCTACGAGTGGGGGCGTGGAATGTCAGAAGCTTGAACGTGGTAGGGAAACTAGAAAATCTGAAAAGGGAAATGCAAAGGCTCAATCTAGATATAGTAGGGGTCAGTAAAGTGAAGGAAGACAAGGATTTCTGGTCAGATTAGTATCGGGTAATATCAACAGCAGCAGAAAATGGTATAACGGGTGTAGGATTCGTTATGAATAGGAAGGTAGGGCAGAGGGTGTGTTGCTGTGAACAGTTCAGTGACCGGGTTGTTCTAATCAGAATCGACAGCAGACCAACACCGACAACGACAGTTCAGGTATACATGCCGACGTCGCAAGCTGAAGATGAACAGATAGAGAAAGTGTATGAGGATATTGAAAGGGTAATGCAGTATGTAAAGAGGGACGAAAATCTAATAGTCATGGGCGACTGGAAAGCAGTTGTAGGGGAAGGAGTAGAAGAAAAGGTTACAGGAGAATATGGGCTTGAGACAAGGAATGAAAGAGGAGAAAGACTAATTGAGTTCTGTAACAAGTTTCAGCTAGTAATAGTGAATACCCTGTTCAAGAATCACAAGAGGAGGAGGTATACTTGGAAAATGCCGGGAGATACGGGAAGATTTCAATTAGATTACATCATGGTCAGACAGAGGTTCCGTAATCAGATACTGGATTGTAAGGCGTACCCAGGAGCAGATATAGACTCAGATCACAATATAGTAGTGATGAAGAGTAGGCTGAAGTTCAAGACATTACTCAGGAAGAATCAATATGCAAAGAAGTGGGATACGGAAGTACTAAGGAATGACGAGATACGTTTGAAGTTCTCTAACGCTATAGATACAGCAATAAGGAATAGCGCAGTAGGCAGTACAGTTGAAGAGGAATGGACACCTCTAAAAAGGGCCATCACGGAAGTTGGGAAGGAAAACATAGGTACAAAGAAGGTAGCTGCGAAGAAACCACGGGTAACAGAAGAAATACTTCAGTTGATTGATGAAAGGAGGAAGTGCAAACATGTTCCGGGAAAATCAGGAATACAGAAATACAAGTCGCTGAGGAATGAAATAAATAGGAAGTGCAGGGAAGCTAAGACGAAATGGCAGCAGGAAAAATGTGAAGACATAGAAAAAGATATGATTGTCGGAAGGACAGACTCAGCATACAGGAAAGTCAAAACAACCTTTGGTGACATTAAAAGCAACGGTGGTAACATTAAGAGTGCAACGGGAATTCCACTGTTAAATGCAGAGGAGAGAGCAGATAGGTGGAAAGAATACATTGAAAGCCTCTATGAGGGTGAAGATTTGTCTGATGTGATAGAAGAAGAAACGGGAGTCGATTTAGAAGAGATAGGGGATCCAGTATTAGAATCGGAATTTAAAAGAGCTTTGGAGGACTTACGGTCAAATAAGGCAGAAGGGATAGATAACATTCCATCAGAATTTATAAAATCACTGGGGGAAGTGGCAACAAAACGACTATTCACGTTGGTGTGTAGAATATATGAGTCTGGCGATATATCATCTGACTTTCGGAAAAGCATCATCCACACAATTCCGAAGACGGCAAGAGCTGACAAGTGCGAGAATTATCGCACAATCAGCTTAACAGCTCATGCATCGAAGCTGCTTACAAGAATAATATACAGAAGAATGGAAAAGAAAATTGAGAATGCGCTAGGTGACGATTAGTTTGGCTTTAGGAAAAGTAAAGGTACGAGAGAGGCAATTCTGACGTTACGGCTAATAATGGAAGCAAGGCTAAAGAAAAATCAAGACACTTTCATAGGATTTGTCGACCTGGAAAAAGCGTTCGACAATATAAAATGGTGCAAGCTGTTCGAGATTCTGAAAAAAGTAGGGGTAAGCTATAGGCAGAGACGGGTCATATACAATATGTACAACAATGTAATAAGAGTGAACGATCAAGAACGAAGTAAGACAAGGCTGTAGCCTTTCGCCCCTACTCTTCAATCTGTACATCGAGGAAGCAATGATGAAAATAAAAGAAAGGTTCAGGGGTGGAATTAAAATACAAGGTGAAAGGATATCAATGATACGATTCGCTGATGACATTGCTATCCTGAGTGAAAGTGAAGAAGAATTAAATGATCTGCTGAACGGAATGGTCTAATGAGTACACAGTATGGTTTGAGAGTAAATCGGAGAAAGACGAAGGTAATGAGAAGTAGTAGAAATGAGAACAGCGAGAAACTTAACATCAGGATTGATGGTCACGAAGTCAGTGAAGTTAAGGAATTCTGCTACCTAGGCAGTAAAATAACCAATGACGGACGGAGCAAGGAGGACATCAAAAGCAGACTCGCTATGGCAAAAAAGGCATTTCTGGCCAAGAGAAGTCTACTAATATCAAATACCGGCCTTAATTTGAGGAAGAAATTTCTGAGGATGTACGTCTGGAGTACAGCATTGTATGGTAGTGAAACATGGACTGTGGGAAAACCGGTACAGAAGAGAATCGAAGCATTTGAGATGTAGTGCTATAGAGAATGTTGAAAATTAGGTGGACTGATAAGGTAAGGAATGAGGAGGTTCTACGCAGAATCGGAGAGGAAAGGAATATGTGGAAAACACTGATAAGGAGAAGGGACAGGATGATAGGACATCTGCTAAGACATGAGGGAATGACTTCCATGGTACTAGAGGGAGCTGTAGAGGGCAAAAACTGTAGAGGAAGACAGAGATTGGAATACGTCAAGCAAATAATTGAGGACGTAGGTTGCAAGTGCTACTCTGAGATGAAGAGGTTAGCACAGGAAAGGAATTCGTGGCGGGCCGCATCAAACCACTCAGTAGACTGATGACCGAAAAAAAAAATTTTTGTTTGTTTGTTTGTCTGCAAGGCTTTGGCTATGTTTATGTTTGCTGTGAAGTTCCCTTTGCTTCCGCAGCAGTTTTCTACCTCGGTTGTTGTACCACGGTGGCTCTTTTCCATCTCTTACGATCTTGCTTGACACATACTCATCTAACGCATATTCTACGATGGTTTTGAACTTTGTCCACTGATCCTCAACACTATCTGTACTTGAGACAAAACTTTTATGTTGAGCCGTCAGGTACTCTGAAATCTGCTTTTTGTCACTTCTGCTAAATAGAAAAATCTTCCTACCTTTTTTAATATTGCTATTAACGGCTGAAATCATCGATGCGGTAACCCCTTTATGATCGCTGATTCCCTGTTCTGCGTTAACTGTTTCGAATAGTTCGGGTCTGTTTGTCAGCAGAAGGTCTAATATGTTATTGCCACGAGTCGGTTCTCTGTTTAACTGCTCAAGGTAGTTTTCAGATAAAGCACTTTAAAAAAATTTCACTGGATTCTTTGTCCCTGCCACCCGTTATGAACGTTTGAGTCTCCCAGTCTATATCCGGCAAATAAAAATCTCTACCCAGAACTATAACATGGTGGGGAAATCTACTCGAAATATTTTCCAAATTATCCTTCAGGTGCTGAGCCAGGGGGCCTATAGAGACATCCAATTACCATGTCTGAGCCTTCCAGGAGACGAGGCACTGGCAGACGTAAAGCTGTGAGGACGGGCGTGAGTCGTGCTTGGGTAGCTCAGATTGTAGAGCACTTGCCCGCGCAAGGCAAAGGTCCCGAGTTCGAGTCTCGGTCCGGCACACAGTTTTAATCTGCCAGGAAGTTTCACAATTAGGTGTTGATAATGGTGTCTTTGTCTTCACTAACATCAACGTCAACCTATTGTGTTCTGTCTGAAAGGTAACTAACGCTCACGGCCGTCATAGCATTTTTTTCTGCCAATGTAGAAAATTAAATTTAAAAAAGGGTACATCATATACAAAAATAAATAAATCGAAACGACAATGTGTAAATTTTGTTTGGTCGTTTCCAAATTATTTTTATATATTCATAAATAATGAGGGATAGTCGATACTTGCCAATATCTGTGAGGAAGTGTTGGTATCTGTGGGTTGTTTCCTTAGAAGGTCTTTGCTTGCCGATATGTATACCGGGTTCGCTGGCCCGAGAGAGGGAGGCACGAAGTTTTGGGGCTGGCGGTAGCGTCGCGACAAGAGATGGTCACGAGGTCCGAGCGTCCGAAGCCGCGAGTTGCGGAAGGAGAGCCTGTCCAGAGTAAAGATACCAGAGTACTTCACTGGGGTCAGCGTCGACTACAAGTAGCAGGCCGACATCCCGTCGGTTGGTTGGCAACATTCGTGTCGGACGGCCGCTCGTGGACTGGCTGCCCCCTTCTACCTGGCTTTCATCGGCACCACTCAGAAACCGCTGCGACGCACCGTGGATCCGTGGAACCGCTTGCTGATAAAGGGGAGTAACATTCTGTAATCCTCGTGGCGATTTGTTTCATTGCCTACCTGCCCACCTTATTATTTTCTGGTTTGTACCCGACCCTCAGAGTTTTACACGGTCGGCTCTTTGGTCGTAAATATAGGCAGTAGTATTGTATTAAGACACTAGTTGTCGTTTGAAAATTTGTCCCGCTATTATATTGCCTTTCCTTTCTGGTTTGTTCCCGATCATTAATGTTGTAGTTAATCAGCTCTTGGTCGTAAATAGAGCCAGAACAATTGTACTAATGTACAAGTTGCCGTTAAACAAAATAGGGAGCTTGTGGTTAGATTTAATTGTTAAGCGGTTCAATTCTGTGATTGTAATTGCTTTTCTCAGTCATTACTTATAATCTGAACAAAAAAATGGTTTAAATGGCTCTGAGCACTGTGGGACTTAACTTCTGAGGTCATCAGTCGCCTAGAATTTAGAACTACTTAAGCCTAACTAACCTAAGGACATCACACACATCCATGCCCGAGGCAGTATTCGAACCTGCGACTCGTCGCGCGGTTCCAGATTGTAGCACCTAGAACCGCTCGGCCACCTCGGGCGGCATAATCTGAACAACTTGTTGTACTAAGCTGTTCGTTTCTGTGTTTGAAAGACCGTGTTATTACTTGTGTATTTTTCCTGGGTTTTGTAGTTCCGCCGAGTGAGTTCTCTTGTAATAAGTGTTCACAAGTAATGTTTTAAGACGTTCCTGCAGAGTGATCTTAATAACTGACAGTGAGTTTAACTTTGAAAATATTAACAACCACTTGTCACCAAGGCTTTAGTTAAAATTAAATTGTCAGGAGGGACGATTTGGGATCCAGTCGCACCTTGGCTGCCGATTGAAATTAAGAGGTTGTTTGCTTTGAAGTAAGCGTTATCATTGTCACATTGTTTCCTAATCTGTTGAACCTTAAAACACAGGTGTGCATCTTAACTCCGAATCTTTCGACATACAGCTCTCAAATTAAAAGTTAGGTCATTTTTTTTGAGTAACTGAATCACTCTTGTCGTCATTCGTGCTTATATAGTTTTCATGTGTTGCAGAAGGGCATTTAATAAGACAGACTGTGTCCGGCGCGGTTGTATGCACCGTTGTTTCACCCGATAACGAGCGGGCTGCAGGACCGGCCCTCTCGTAATCATTGCCATATTGCCTGTGTTCTGCAATACAGCACTTCAGATTTCTTTGGAAAAGATTAAAAGTTTATTCGGCCAATGGTTTAAGGTCAAAAGAATTTTGCAACTTTGTTCATTTTGTCAAAGAAAATTTTATGGTTAAATGATTCGATTATCTGTAAAACACAGTTTATGTATTGTTAAATAAACAAGTTGTGTGAAAAGAAAGTTTTCCTTGATTCCACTAAGTGTCACGTATCAAATAATACAATGGATATATTTCGAATACAGGAAATAATTGCATTTCTATACTAATAAGCCAAGAGATTCCATAGTTTCAGATGAGGAATGGAATTGAGAAACCTGTTATTGGGCCATTCAGGCAAAAGTGCAAGTATAATATTGAGCTGTATTCCTTGGTGAAGGTCACATATAGGCCACACCATTCTACGGCTGTCCGTTGCCGTAGCTTAGTGATCAGCATTGTTCACTGCCATGTGTGAAGCGCAGGTTCGATTCTCAGAACTGGCAGAGATTTTTCCTTGGTGAGAGAGCTGAAACGGGCTGCACTTAGCCTCGTGGTTCGACTAGAGCCGCAACTTGAGCGAGTGGTAACGGCACCAGGTCCGTTAACCCGGCAACGACCGGCAGAGAGTTGTGCTGACACCACACACGTCCTTGCCGCATCTCGGTAACGCCATTGACTGGTGACGACACGGCAGTCAGTCAGACGGGGTTGACCTGTGTGTGGTCAGAACAGCGGTGCATTCGACGCCTGTTCCATCTGTTTGCTAAAACCTGGGCGAGCTCTATCTGGGCCATTACATTCTACACATGATCGACACGCGACATGTCAGTGTGAAGTGCTGGCAGGACAAAATAATAATGAACATCGTGTCCATTAACGCCAGAAGCGAAATATCTGCATCCTGTGGTGCAATAAACCATACCCTGTCAGCCCAAAAGAGTTTCGAGCCTAATAAAAAGTAGAGAGAAGTTAAGAGGGTAGTTTTAATACTTTAGTTGTCGCGAATGTAAGAAGTATTCCAACCGATTTATTAATTCAGTTTAAAAAAAAGTTCTTGAATGAGAGGCAGCCGAACACTGCGCTGACTCCGGAAGAGGCGAGCTAATATTTGAACTCGGTAACGAGTCTAGGACGCACAACAGCGGCATGTGACCAGCCTCTCGGCTGCAGACTGCAAAGACGTAAGGCAGGAAAATACCAAGCGTACCATATATAGAGCGTCAACCGCGTGATCAGCCACGCTCAGGGCACAGGACAGAATCATCGAACGTTCTAGTAGTAGTGCTGAGTGCAAATGAAGCCATATAAATAGAACCCTCCCCTGTAATACTGGGGAGAGCGGGATGAGTTATGAGCAGGTGACACCGTCTCCACGACGCTCGTCAGTCTGATTAGGACTAAGTTTATTTCGATAGCCTTGGCTAAAGTGGAAAGCATATTGGACTTAGGAAATGTCACAGTAGGGCATCGTAGTTATGGACTTGCATATAGAGAAATGTACCAGTGGTACCTGCATGTAATGGAATCACATCGATAGCTGGCCACTTCTCCCCTTCTCCGTGAGCAGTCCTACCGAGTTCCGTACTCTGCATCACTCAAAGCCTGCTTTTCAGCTGAGGTCGGGAAATCATCAGGAAGTCCACCACCAGTTATACTCAGCGAACTCCGCAGCACGAGATAAGCTCTTCTGTCGCGCTAACAGCAGTCCTTACTCCTTCTCAGAATGTGACACAGGTCTTCTGCATTGTCTCCTCCCCCTTGATTCAAATGGTTCAAATGGCTCTGAGCACTATGGGACTTAACAGCTGTGGTCATCAGTCCCCTAGAACTTCGAACTACTTAAATCTAACTAACCTAAGGACATCACACACATGCATGCCCGAGGCAGGATTCGAACCTGCGACCGTAGCAGTCGCGCGGTTCCGGACTGCGCGCCTAGAACCACGAGACCACCGCGGCCGGCCCTCCCCCTTGACTACAGCGCAAAGAACGTTCATCCATATATGTGAAACCATCAGAAAAGTCCTTGACGATATAAAAATTCCGACGTCAGCTGCAATTAGGAATTCAAATGCAAATTTGTCCAGGCCTGGGACTCGATCCCGGATTTCCCGCTTATTGCGAGCGGTCGCCTTAACAACTTCAGCTATCCGAACAAGCTTCCCGTCCAGCCCAAATTCCCATATGCCACACACTACATACGTAGTTTCCCCTGTCCATTAACCTCATTGCCCGCAGCCTCACCTCATTGCCACAAGAGGTCGAAGAACGCGCTCTCACTGATGGTATCATAATTTGCCATCAAGGCTCATATACAGATTTCTAGGTCTTGTAGAAGGGAGTGAGTAGATGATGCACTACTGGCCATTAAATTTGCTACACCACGCAGATGACGTGCTACAGACGCGAAATTTAACCGACAGGAAGAAGATGCTGTGATATGCAAATGATTAGCTTTTCAGAGCATTCACACAAGGTTGGCGCCGGTGGTGACATCTACAACGTGCTGACGTGAGGAAAGTTTCCAACCGATTTTTCATACACAAACAGCAGTTGACCGGCGTTGCCTGGTGAAACTTTGTTGTGATGCCTCGTGTAAGGAGGAGAAATGCACAGAATCGCGTTTCCGACTTTGATAAAGGTCGGATTGTAGCCTATCGAGATTGAAGTTTATCTTATTGTGACATTGCTGCTCGCGTTGGTCGAGATCCAATGACTGTTAGCACAATATGGAATCGGTGGGTTCAGGTGGGTAACACGGAACGCCGTGCTGGATCCCAACAGCCACGCATCACTAGCAGTCGAGATGACAGGCATCTTGGCTGTAACGGATCGTGCAGCCACGTTTCGATCCCTGAGTCAACAAATGGGGACGTTTGCAAGACAAAAACCATCTGCACGAACAGTTCGACGACGTTTACTGCGGTATGAACTATCAGCTCGGAGACCATGGCTGCGGTTACCCTTGACGCTGCATCACAAACAGGAGCGCCTGCGATGGTGTACTCAACGACGAACCTGGGTGCACGAATGGCAAAACGTCATTTTTTCGGACGAATCCAGGTTCTGTTTACAGCATCATGATTGTCGCATCCGTTTTTGGCGACATCACGGTGAACGCACACTGGAAGCGTGTATTCGTCGCCATACTGGCGTATCACCCGGCGTGATGGTATGAGGTGCCATTGGTTACACGTCTCGGTCACCTCTTGTTCGCACTGACGGCACTTTGAACAGTGGACGTTACATTTCAGATGTGTTACGACCCGTGGCTCTACCCTTCATTCGATCCCTGCGAAACCATATATTTCAGCAGGATAATGCACGACCGCATGTTGCAGATCCTGTACGGGCTTTTCTGGATACAGAAAATGTTTGACTGCTGCCCTGGCCAGCACATTCTCCAGATCTCTCACCAATTGAAAACGTCTGGTCAATGGTGGCCGAGCAACTGGCTCGTCACAATACACCAGTCATTACTCTTGATGAACTGTGGTATCGTGTTGAAGCTGCACGGGCAGCTGTACCTGTACAAGCCATCCAAGCTCTGTTTGACTCAATGCCCAGGCGTATCAAGGGCGTTATTACGGCCAGAGGTGGTTGTTCTGGGTACTGATTTCTCAAGATCTATGCACCCAAATTGCGTGAACATGTAATCACATGTCAGTTATATTATAATACATTTGACCAATGAATACCCGTTTATCATCTGCATTTCTTCTTGGTGTAGCAATTTTAGTGGCCAGTAGTGTATTTTAAAGTGGAAACAATGTCCGGAAAGATATCGTTTCCGTGTTACAGACATTTGAAAACATGTTGGTAATGCGACCGCTTTAAAAGTAATTGATTAGGCGTGACGAAGTACATCACTTATTTTACAATTCCACTCATTAATAGCCAAAGAAATCGCTCGTGTACTTGATGACAGTTTCTTTTCAACGCGATGCAGTACGGTCTCTACCAACTCGGGTGTGCGTCGTCTCGCTGGAACATCTGAGTCACACCTGCTGACGGTGAAGGTGCCGTTTCTCGACGCCGTTGCGTAATTGTGGCTGAAAGAGTATGCGATGGAGTAGGACGTTGTGGAGAAAGATCTTGATAAAGGTGACGAGCTGCTCTTCCATTCCATGAGTTTCGGTATTCAGTAGGAACATGTCAGTGTATTCTGCGAACAGGTGCTCAACCGTGTTGCTCTAACACTCACAGGCAGGTGAATGAGGCTCGAACCAGTCAGAGAGGTAGGATAGACGTTAAACGACATCCGCCGATCCGACGTAAACACCCTCCATCGTGACTGCCCTTTTGCACACCTATCTAGCACAATTTTTTTCAAACGTTTGTAGCACGAAAACAGTACGTTTCTGGACTTGGGTTCCTATTCAAAATATAATGTGCTACCTCCCCTCTACAAGTCCTAGAAGTTTCTAAGTGAAATTTCCGAACATCCTGTATTAATATGTGTGTTGCCTCTTCTTTCGGACCTCTTGTGGAGATCTGGTGAGACTGCGAGCAATGAGGACAATCTCCGAAAGAACCGACACCACACATTTAAAGAAAAGTCTTCTTTCGGAAGTTGTTCAGTTGTGTGTCATATTGGATCGAATGTCAGTTATGTCATTAAAAGCTTTGACCCTTCACATGCAGTTCTGCACATCATTGTCGCTTTGCGATAGATTCGTGCTGATGGCAAGTCTCATCACCTGTAAGTTTTTTTTGTTTTTTTTTGTTGTTTCTAGAAAAGAATTGTCCGCGTTGTGCATCAAGTCGCGGCAGGCGATCACGCATCGTTGTTTTGGTCTCGGATCAAGATGTGCGGGATGAACTTTGCACACAGCTTTTGCCTCTAAAAACATTTCGGAGGGTGTCTCGAATGCTCTATTTTAGAGATGTTGTTTCAATGATTTGTAACACTATAACACTGGCTCACTACGGTGGTACGTCCACTATTTAACACGGCCTGCTCACAACTGAACTTTCGAACGCACGTTTGTTGCTTACAGTTGTTTGTTCAACATGCCACTGCAGTCACTGCTCTGACGTCGCTTGTACGCCTGGGATAAGTTAACTCAGTGGAACTTTTTGTACGGACAGTGTAAGGTTGTAAAATATTAGGCATCAACAGCTATATCCCTGGTAATGTGTAATTAACAACTACCACACAATAGAAGAGCTTTATCAGGGCAATGAAAACGCAATTTCACCATCCATCTGTTATGCATGTCTAACAGTCTGATAAACCTAACACGACTCTGAATCGACGTCGACGGTGGTCATAGTCAGCAACTTTTCTTAAGAGTAGTTATCCTGAAACTTCCTGGCAGATTAAAACTGTGTGCCCGACCGAGACTCGAACGCGGGACCTTTGCCTTTCGCAGGCAGGTGCTCTACCAACTGAGCTACCGAAGCACGACTCACGCCCGGTACTCACAGCCGTACTTCTGCGAGTACCTCGTCTCCTACCTCCCAAACTTTACAGAAGCTCTCCTGCGAACCTTGCAGCACTCCTGAAAGAAAGGGTATTGCGGAGACATGGCTTAGCCACAGCCTAGGGGATGTTTCCAGAATGAGATTTTCACTCTGCAGCGGAGTGTGCGCTGATATGAAACTTCCTGGCAGATTAAAACTGTGTGCCCGACCGAGACTCGAACTCGGGACCTTTGCCTTTCGCAGGCAAGTGCTCTACCAACTGAGCTACCCAAGCACGACTTACGCCCCGTCGTCACAGTTCGCAGGAGAGCTTCTGTAAAGTTTGGAAGGTAGGAGACGAGGTACTGCCAGAAGTAAGGCTCTGAGTACCGGGCGTGAGTCGTGCTTCGGTAGCTCAGTTGGTGGAGCACTTGCCCGCTAAAGGCAATGGTCCCGAGTTCGAGTCTCGGTCGGGCACACAGTTTTAATCTGCCAGGAAGTTTCATATCAGCGCACACTCCGCTGCAGAGTGAAAATCTCATTCTGGAAGTAGTTATCCTGTTCGTCAACTAGGGAAACTTGTTTTTAGAAGGACAGAAGGTTGTGGTATAGCGTCCCATCGACCACACGGTCACTGAAGACGGAGCATTAGTTCTGAGGGACCACCCCAGAATATACCTTACGCGTTTTAAGAAAACGAATGGAAACATGTATCTTACCACCACGCCACGTCGCTCGGTAGTTATTAGATTTATAAATGGTTTTCGGGCCCATCTAATTCTGACCACCCTCTTACAACTCATTCCAAATCTTTTTTTTTGTGCATTCTACACACACACACACACACATATACACACACACACACACACATACATACACACACACACACACACACACACACACACACACTCTCACAATGTATGTATTTCTCGTGTCACAACTACGGATGTCACAACAACGGACACACGTTGTGGCGGCATATTTTATAAATCCACCTCCATGTCCGAGTGGCGACGCTGATCTGTAATCTGCACTTTGAGAGACAGTGACGCAGCCAGCCCCCACATTATAAAGGCCTTTCTTTTCCTTTTTATGCCTCACTTGTAAAACGCTGTCGTTTGAGTACAGGCTTAGTTTCATTGAGCGGTATCATTCAGAATATCAGATGATTATATATTTAGTCAATATGAGTACAAGATGAGTATGTTGTTCCTTCGTAAACCCATTGCCAGTGACCAACTGTTTGCTCGTGTTGAAAAATTAGAGTGACTTTTTCCCGCGGTCGATGCTGGGCTAAGATGGTTAAGCGGTATGTCGCTGCTGCCTTCATCGTTTGTTCCTCGTTGTTTGTCTTTCTGGCAGGCGGCTGTGTTACGTGGAAACTATCGAACGCATATGATAACATTCACTTCTCCGAGCGACAGTCGTCAGGAGGAGCTATCAAGCAGTTCTAAGGCTCACATCCTTTACCCTATCACAAACGTTCAGTGAAACGTTCGTTGGTATCGAGAGCGAAACATGTAGAGCACTGTCCCAAGTGGAGTACTGTGCAGCAACGGCAGTTAGTGTAGCACTCCAGCCAAACTGGATATGGTTTTATGTCGACCTCCGATTCTGAAACAGGCAAAAGCCAGGTGGATTCTCCACCTCATCTACATCTACACATACATCTACATGATTACTCTGCAATTAACATTTAAGTGCTTGGCAGAGGGTTCATCGAACCACAATCACACTATCTCTCTACCACTCCACTCCCGAACAGCGCGCGGGAAAAACGAACACCTAAACTTTTCTGTTCGATCTCTGATTTCTCTTATTTTATTTTGATGATCATTCCTACCTATGTAGGTTGGGCTCAACAAAATATTTTCGCATTCGGAAGAGAAATTTGGTGACTGAAATTTCGTAAATAGATCTCGCCGCGACGAAAAACTTCTTTGCTTTAATGACTTCCATACCAACTCGCGTATCATATCTGCCACACTCTCTCCCCTATTACGCGATAATACAAAACGAACTGCCTTTTTTGCACCCTTTCGACGTCCTCCGTCAATCCCACCTGGTAAGGATCCCACACTGCGCAACAATATTCTAACAGAGGACGAACGAGTGTAGTGTAAGCTGTCTCTTTAGTGGACTTGTTGCATCTTCTAAGTGTCCTGCCAATGAAACGCAACCTTTGGCTCGCCTTCCCCACAATATTATCTACGTGGTCTTTCCAACTGAAGTTGTTCGTAATTTTAACACACAGGTACTTAGTTGAATTGACAGCCTTGAGAATTGTACTATGTATCGAGTAATCGAATTCCAACGGATTTCTTTTGGAACTCATGTGGATCACCTCACACTGTTCGTTATTTAGCGTCAACTGCCACCTGCCACATCACACAGCAATCTTTTCTAAATCGCTTTGCAAGTGATACTGGTCTTCGGATGACCTTACTAGACGGTAAATTACTGCATCATCTGCGAACAACCTAAGAGAACTGCTCAGATTGTCACCCAGGTCATTTATATAGATCAGGAACAACAGAGGCCCCAGGACGCTTGCCTGGGGAACACCTGATATCACTTCAGTTTTGCTAGATGATTTGCCGTCTATTACTACGAACTGCGACCTTCCTGACAGGAAATCACGAATCCAGTCGCACAACTGAGACGATACCCCATAGGCCCGCAGCTTGATAAGATGTCGCTTGTGAGGAACGGTGTCAAAAGCTTTCCGGAAATCTAGATATACGGAATTAACTTGAGATCCCCTGTCGATAGCGGCCATTACTTCGTGCGAATAAAGAGCTAGCTGCGTGGCACAAGAACGATGTTTTCTGAAACCATGCCGATTACGTATCAATAGATCGTTCCCTTCGAGGTGATTCATAATTAGAAATACAATACGAGGGCTGGTGAACAGAGACTGAGACTGTTTTTTTCCGCAGCTGTTTGTTACTCCATTTCTCTGTTTACACGATCTTTTTCACAGTATTTACCTTCTATATACATTTTATAGCACCTCTGCCAGTCCTAGACACAAGCCATTATTTGTCAGGTCCTTGACAATCGCCTCACTTTTCTTAAGCACTGCTTCCGAGCTCTCCAATCGAATGCCCCAAGTTTTGACTTTGGTGATTGGAATAATAAAAATCATAGGGTGAATGGTCGGGTTCTATAAGGGGGATGCGGTACACAAGTAATGCTGAATTGTGCCGCAAACTGCATGAAATGATTTGCGACGTGAGGCCGTATATTGTCATGAAGAAGTCGTCACACGGCCTGAGAAAGTTCTGGTCATTTCCTTACAATGTATTTTCTCAGTTTAACCGATACTGACCTTAGTATGCTGCTGTAACAGTACTGTGAGTGGAAAATGCATGCTGGTAAATCATTCCATGACAGTAAAAAAATGTGATCGCCAACACTTTCCCTGCAGATGGAACAACTTTCGCTTCTTTCACCTCAGTTACGTAATATTATCCGCCGATCTTCAGAGCAACTGTGTTGATGTCGACTTTTGACACAGCATTAGCCGAGACACCAGGTCCGACTTACTAGACACAGTGTCCGCAGCTCGTGGTCGTGCGGTAGCGTTCTCGCTTCCCACGCCCGGGTTCCCGGGTTCGATTCCCGGCGGGGTCAGGGATTTTCTCTGCCTCGTGATGACTGGGTGTTGTGTGCTGTCCTTAGGTTAGTTAGGTTTAAGTAGTTCTAAGTTCTAGGGGACTGACGACCATAGATGTTAAGTCCCATAGTGCTCAGAGCCATTTTTTTACTAGACACAGTCAAGTGATGTCCTTGAATAACCTAAACACTGTCGCAAGAGGTAGTGCATCGTCACCGTACAATTGCTGCAGCTTTTCCCAAGTTTCAGTGGCTGTATGGTTTAAACGAACACAAACTTCTCTTGCACTGTACCGTCCTGTCGCGTCGCCTCCAATATTTGGCATGCGAAATGCAAAGAGTGTATACAAAGTAGAGGATTACTGCTAACCTTCCGATACAGAGTGCTGCCACCCATGGATATTGTACATAAAAACCAGCTGTTTTCAAATGTTCATGGTGCAGATAGGAAACAATCACGGAAGCTACAGAAAAAAATTAGTTTCGGATTTTGTTGATGAGCCCTCGTACGAAGAGGTTCAATCACGAAGGCATGTAGAAAACATTTTAAATGATCTACAGACAGGTGGCGTACATGACATTCTTTCTTGTAGATTAATGTGACAGTGTGACGTCAGAGGCGGCATGCAGCCAAGGAAACAAGTGCCAGATTCACATATAAACTGCAATTCTGCATAACGTCGGGAAGAAAAGAGAAGTATGGGATCTCTAAGGTGGTTTGCGAACCGTCGCTCTCGTGTCGACTGACGTGATGGTGTAGTTGTAGGAAACACTCGCCTTAGCAGGGAGCTAGTTGCGTATTATCTCACGTTCACACTTGTTTTTCTGTAGGTGAATATATCTCTGCTTATAAAATTCCTGGCCCCACATCATATCATAATTACTGTTTGGCTCAAAGGGCTCTGAGCACTATGGGACTCAACTGCTGAGGTCATTAGTTCCCTAGAACTTAGAACTAGTTAAACCTAACTAACCTAAGGACATGACAAACATCCATGCCCGAGGCAGAATTCGAACCTGCGACCGCAGCGGTCTTGCGGTTCCAGACTGCAGCGCCTTTAACCGCACGGCCACTTCGGCCGGCTAATTACTGTTTGGAAAATATTCACATTTTGTAGAAAACATCATTTCACCGCTTAACGATGAACGGTCAATGAAAACCATTTCACCGAAAATAGCTTTTACCAGTGAAGACACAATGGTAGTATAATTCGCCGATGGGTAAAAGCATTCTGAAGATATGGTACCACATGAAAGTAAAATTTATTCAAGCATTATTCTGGATGTATATTGTCAAAAACAGTGGCTTGGACAATTCAAAAAAAGGTTCAAATGGCACTGAGCACTATGGGACTTAACATCTGAGGTCATCAGTCCCTAGAACTTAGAACTACTTAAACCTAACTAACTTAAGGACATCACACACATACATGCCCGAGGCAGGATTCGAACCTGCAACCGTAGCAGTTATGCGGTTCCGGACTGAAGCGCGTCAGAACCGCTCGGTCACAGCGGCCGGCTGCAAAAGTTCGCAGCGATTTCGTTTTGCATGTTGGTGTTCCGGTTCCTATAGGTTTATTTATCGATTGTCTTTTTTATTTGTAGTTCACTGTTGTTATATGATTTTACATATTGTCATTTTGTCATTTGGAGATAGTGAGTAGAGCTGTGGACTCTAGAAAATCAAGTGCCAAGAGGAGAAGACGGAACATTTCCGAAATATTCTTGCGTTTGACTTCAGTAGAAGGGTGACGGCAGTGGAGGTAACAAGATACATTTTCGTCGTGATTGGGGATAATGCCAATGGACAGAGCACGGCAAGAAACTCATTTTAAGGAGCATCGTTTTGACATTAGTAACTCTCCACGTTCAGGAAGACCTTCGGTATGTGATGAAGATCGTTTAAACTCATTAATCCGCAATGATCCACGAGAACTGGCAGATGTGATGAAATGTGACCATTCCACCATCGTGCGACATTTGCATGCAATGGGGAAAGTTAAAAAATCGCGTGCATGGGTACCGAGTGCTCTAAGCCAAAGTCATAAAAATCAGTGGGTGGCCATATGTGTATCTCTGCTTGTTCATCATCAATTGACTCATGAACAACACCGACCATTCTTATGCTGTATCGTTATTGGTTCTTATCCTGTTTAGTTCCTGGTGACGAGAAATAGTGTCTTTATGCTAACATAAGCAAAAGAAAGGAATGGTTGAACCAAAACAAAAGGGTAACTTCCCGTAAAAAGGTCTATTGCACTACGAATTGCTTCCCTGAGGTGTAGCTATCACTACAGACATTTATTGTCAACGTCTGAGGCGTTCTGGAGACGCAGTGCAAGAACAACTATCAGGAAGACTGCGTGAAGTCTTCTAGACTGACAAAAAACACTATTCAGGAATTGGGTTGGGAAGTACTTCCGCACCTACATTATTCACCTGATCTTGCGCCCTCAGATTTTCACTTTGTCCGCTCTCTGTCGAACAACCTTCAAGGAATTTCCTTTCCGGATGAAAATGCGCTCCGAACATGAATTGACGAGCTCTTCACCTCAAAACCATGTGGTGTCTACAGTCGCGGAATTTAAAAGATACCGCAGCGTTGCCAGACACTTATGAATTGTAAAGGAGAATATATAATTAATGACTAAAGTATCTATTATGTGTATTTGTTGTGTTTGTTATACTTATAGTAAAACGCTACCTACTTATGCACCAATCCAATAGCAGACTGCCAAGTATTGCAAGATACACATAGTCTGAAATGTAAGCAAATTACCTGTCTTCAAGATGTTAACAGAGTAACCACGCAAAATATATAGCCGTAAGTGACATCATCACATGGAGTAAAATCATGATAAAACGGTCAACATGTATTACCCGTAATGTTGGGTCGTCGCTGGCGTACTATGCTTGCAACTGCGATGCAAACAGCTGAGGACGCAAGGTCGCTAGATGTCGCTGACGGAACGCGATATGCAATGACACAAAGTCAGAAATTTGACCTTAGACATTCTGCATAAAACTAAACGGGATTCATTGAAATGCACTTTAAGAAAGAACTAGAGTTTTAACATGAGTCCAAAGGGAAATATTAGCTTGGATCGTAAAATGCAGCTTCAAATAAGTGTCTGTGAAATATGCAGTAAAATAAAGTTAATTGACAGCGAGCATACCAAGTGCGGTTCCAAGACATAATGAAAATGTATAGTATCAGAAATACAATCAATAAAAGCTCTAAAGCTTAACTAAACGTATCATAATGACATTTCATTTTATGAAAGCTGATTGTTAGTGGTTGCCTGTGAAGTATTAAGCTAATGGAAAGCAGCATATCAAAACATGATTATGGACCTTTCTCCAGTCAGTTTTTAACTGTCTTTCCTTCCGTCGACTGGGGTTAACACGTAGTCGTTTTCTGCTCCATTTTTGTCTTCGTGTTCTACGCTTCTGACACGGGCACATGTGACCCCAGTTGTTTTTGCTCCTAAAGCAAAACAAAAGAAACTATAAAAAGGCTGAGGGCACAGTTGGCTCGCCGAATCCAAGAAAGGGCAACGTGGGCAGTACAGGGCCGGGGGATAAACAGAGCTCCACCGGTATACAACAACAGTCTGCCACATAATGAAAAATAGGCTTTGGGTGCAAATTCATTCTGTTCATTAAGTAGTTTAGAAGGGTGGCGTTTCTTGTTTACATACTCGTAAATCTCTATTTCTTCCAAAGGATCCAATAGACGTCCCTCAGGCACAGTGTGTACAACCTATGTTAGTTACGGTATGCTTGTGAGCAGTCAAGTGCTGTCAAAATGCAGTTCTGTTTTGTGGATGCGTGTGTTTCTTGAACGTAATGTTAAAATCGCTGCCCATGTGTCCAAGATAAAACTTCTCACAATTACTGCATTGTATTGTACAAACAACCGAGTTAAAAAGTTTATTACGTTTTGTCACCTACACTATCTCTAAGCTGCGATTTTGGAATGATATTTACTTGAAATCCGCATCTGACGATTGTGTTCTTTAATTTCTTCTCCAAACGCTGAGTGATTTGTCCGCAGTATGTCACCCGGACAAATTTCTTCTTACTGTTTACTGTTTTCTGTGGTCCTGAGTGTTTGTATCGCTCTTTTTTATTTTGTTGTCTGGACGTGTGACAAAGCTTTCTGTCTACGCTTTTGCCTCCGCTGTTTTTTTTAGTATACTTAGTTCCTTAAGAACTCTTTATTATCTGATGGCAGGCGGATAGGTCGGTAAACTACGGACATAAGGAACGATCTCTTGCATCACACTGGGTGGGGAGATTTACCGTGAATAATGTTGTCTGTACATGTAGTTTTTCTAAAAATACCGAACGTGTGCCTACTGTTATTTTTAAAGTTTATTAAGTCCAACAAGCTAACAGAAATATTCTCCTCTATATCAGTGGTGAAGTTTATTTGTGGGTGGACAGAACATATCCGTTGTGCGAAGACGCCATTTAACATCACGAAGACATCATCTATGTAACGTTTGTAGTAGATGATTTGATCTTTGTAGTCTGGAAATTAAAAAAAATCAAGTCATTAACAAAGTAATAGCTAAAGTCATGCTGTTTATATAATTTTACTGGAGACGATGAACAACAATACGGATCATTTATTCTGATATTCATAGGACAGCTTTTTCTGTAGCAAAAGGACTGGACTTAGAAGTATGAACAAGATAGTAATATTGGTTTAATAAATTCTTTTCCGGTTTTAGATCCACATTCAGCACCTGCCGACATATCTCTGAGCTTGGTTGCCCATGCTACTCGACTTGAGAGTTAAGCCACTCACCGTTACGTCCGTTGTCAACTCTCCATCCCTTCTGTCTCCGGATTTCGAGGGGTTTTATGTTTCCACAATGTAGTGTATATCAAAAATGGCCATTGTTACAAAAAGTAAATTCGAACGTTTTAAACTCGCAACTTAAAATCTTTGTTGTTCGTGTTTAGCGTTGTTGCCAGGTCTTGTGAAGTATATAGGGGCATGAAAAGCGTCAGATGTTGAGTCATCACAGGACACGCAGACGCCTCGTCCTCGTGTGAGACAGCGTTATCAGCACCTGACAAACAACAAACACAACACAACACATTAACATGTCTAATATGACGTAGGATTCAAAACAGCTTGCAGACTTCTCGGAAAGGAAAAATAAAGGTCCTGAATGGTTTCCTATGAAATCTTATACCATTCTTGTTGTAAAATAGCGGCAAGTTAAGGTAATGACGATGGAGGCGGATGGCGATTACGCACCCTTCTCTCCAAAGCAGACCACAAAGGCTCAGTAACATTGAGGTCTGATGATTGTGGTGAGCAAGGTGAGATGTGACAGTTCATCCTCACGCTCACAAAACCAGTCCTGGACGATGAAAACTGTGCGAATAGGGGTCTTTTCGTCTTGGAACACAACGTCACCACTAGGGAACTGACATTATACTATAGGATGAAACTGATCGGCCAAAATGGTCACATAACCTTTGGCAGTAATGCGAACTTGCAGAGTATCCATGGGGCCCATGGAATACCACGACAAAGCTTACCAAATAACTGTCGATACCACGCCATGTTTCTTGACATAACTCTCTCACAAGTTGGAAAAAGTGTGAAACAAGAGTTATCCGACCAAATAACATTCTTCTGTTGCACCACAGTCCAGGTATTATGGTTATTATACGAAGTTTCCCTGTTAAGGGCGCTTGGATCATTAATTAGTGGTTTTGGAATTTCAGTTCGACCTGGAATTTCCTGCTTCTGGAACCCCTTTCAGGTTCGCGAGTACGACATTTAATTCTGCAGAGAGGTTTGCAGCTATCGTCGTTTTACTTTTTGTCAAAATCCCATTTATATGTCACGATAACTCAACAAACACTTTCGTCCGCGTTGTGACTTTTTCGTTTGCCCTATACTCTGTATAAATCTTCTATACGGTACCTCTTGAAACACCAAACACATCGGTCTCCACTGTTACGCAAGTTCCCTCAATACGAGCACCAACAATTTGCTCATCTTCGAGTTCACTTAGGCACGGCGTAAAGCACTCACGACTACACAGAACACCGTTATGACGACTGACACGTGCAATGTATTGAGGACATCGCACAGATGCCGTTCCTGATCAAATGCAAGAGCGCAACCTGCAGGCTTGCCTAGCATCTGCCTTTATGTACAAGCATGCATTTTTCTCGGTATTGCCACATTTTTGTCCAAATCCTGCAGAACAATACAAGAAGATAAGCAGTACTGTTTATAAAATAAAAAGATAAGCAGTACTGTTGACAATGATTTTGTAAGGTAAATAGTTACTGCCTTACGACCACCATATTTTGGAAAAGTTTGGATGCTTATACTTCCAATAACTGGGAACTGAGGTGAAACTTCGCCGCTGACAACCAGGTGTTCATAACTTGGCCTTACAACCATAAACAGCGATAGTGTTCATATAGTGAGCGTATCTCCAGTACTAACTGTAACTCTCTTACGAGAGCAAGCTGCATTTTTTATGTGAAATATCTAACATCTTTTTAAACAATAGAAACTTTATTAACATTCTCAGCTTTAGAATTGCCAGGTCTGACAGTTTATAAAACTATAATCGTCTACAGCAGGAAACATTAAACATTTAGTAGTCTACAATGATTGGGATATAAAAGTGGTTTTCTATTTTTGTCTTTCTTGAAGGATAAGATAACACAATAGACACTACAGTTTTCCTTTTTGCTTGCTCGATAGTGTAAAACGGCTACAGTAGGCGGTAGAGGTTCGTATACGCTGTGCAACAGGCTGTTTACCAGTGGGCTTACAGCTTACACGGTGGTAAGAGTCACCTCAATAGCAGTAGGATAGGTATGACGAGGGAATCGTAGACAGCACATGTGCAACTGCGTGTGTGCGGCATTGATAGAACCCAACGATGCCTTACTATAAAATACGAATTCTTGTCTATTCTTTCCATGATGCGACGGTACCAATGAAGCGCTCGATTCTTATCGCTAAGGAGTGACGGAAGATATCAGAGGCCACCGCTGTGACCGAGCAGTTCTAGGCACTTCAGTCCGGAACCGCGCTGCTGCTACGGTCGCAGGTTCGAATCCTGCCTCGGGCATGGATGTGTGTGATGTTCCTAGGTTAGTTAGGTTCAAGTAGTTCTAAGTCTAGGGGGCTGATGACCTGAGATGTTAAGTCCCATAGTGCTCAGAGCCATTTGAACCATTTTGAAGATATCAGAGTGTGGGTCTTGTCACTCACCTGTAGTCCACTAGCAGTCGCGGAGCATCCACTGCTGAGTCAGCTGGTTTGCTGCAGGCCCTGGGTGTAGGCAGCCAGAGGACGGCATGCACTCGCTGACAGGCCGCAGCCGCGCCACTGTCACAGGCGCCTGCCCTGTCGCTATTCATAGAGGCCGGCGAGTGGACCCAATGCGCACGCGTTCGCCTCCCCTAATAGCGCCCACCTGGCAAACCAACTCTTGTGTCACACTCCGCGTCGTCATCACTCATCGCACTGCTCCTTGCAGGTAACTTTAAAGTGCCCAAAACCAGTCTGTCATACGGTGACCCACGTGGGTGGCGAAGAAAACATTCCACGAAGTTGAGAAACGACAGGAAGCCTAATGTGCTAGCGCTAGTGTTTCATTATTTTGTAAAATAAATATTAAATTTTGATGTCTATTGTAAATTGCCACCTTTGTGGAGACGGCGATTTTAGTGGCAAAAGTAGAGACCACGTGTGTATTGTCAAATGCTCTGCCTGACTTAAAGCCGAAACACCTGCCTGACTTAAAACCGAAACACTTGCCTGACTTAAAAGTGAAACACCGAGAAGATACGGTCGCACGCCAATGTACCTTCATGCCTATACGCATCATCGGTGGGCATGTAAATGACTACAGCTTCGATTCTCTGTGACAGGTAGTACGGCCATAAAGATGCATCTTTGTTGCTCGTGGTGTAAGGTATATGAGGGGCACAAACAGCGTCAGATGTTGAGTGATCACAGGACATGCAGAAGCCTCGTCCTCGTGTGAGACAGCGTTATCAGCACCTGAAAGAGTTTGAAAGGGGCCTCGATCAGAGTCTCCATTTGGCCGGCTGACCGAATCGTGCAGTATCGAGGTTTGGTGGACATTCGTATGTGACAGTGGCCACACGCTGGACTGCATAGGAACATGAGGGCTGGAACGGTTACGGTCGTCGAATTTGCGGTCGATCGCGTCTGACAACTCAAGGGAATTTCGCCGTATTATTCGCCAAGCCTATCATTATCTCCTTCCCAACCGCTCCTGCCGTGCGAGAGCATGCAACAGAACGTTCTGTGTCGTCCCATAATAGTGGTCGGAGTCCGCCCCCGGTAGCTGAGTGGTCAGCGCGATAGAATATCAATCCTAAGGACCCGGGTTCGATTCCCGGCTGGAGATTTCTCGGCTCAGGGACTGGGTGTTGTGTTGTCCTAATCATCATCATTTCATCCACATCGACGCGCAAGTAGCCGAAGTGGCGTCAAATCGACTAATCGAAAGACTTGCACCCGGCGAACGGTCTACCCGACGGGAACCCGTCGTCACACGATATTATTATATAGTGGCAGGAGATAAGCAGCAG
The DNA here is from genome assembly GCF_021461395.2 of Schistocerca americana. Taxonomy (NCBI): domain Eukaryota; kingdom Metazoa; phylum Arthropoda; class Insecta; order Orthoptera; family Acrididae; genus Schistocerca; species Schistocerca americana. Next base: position 656,408,703 of record NC_060120.1, on the reverse strand, counting down.
CTGGAGAAGGGAACTACCGTTCTTAGACTGCTGTTAACAACACAACACAAACGGCTGCGTTTGGAGTGATGCCGTAGCCGGGAATCATTAACTGGTAATGAATAGTATGACACTGTCTCTATCTCTGATTCCTGGTTCTTTACTGTCCCAAATAACCATCGTCAGTGAGAATAGCAGCGATCTGGAGAGAAGTAACTTTCTTCCTATGTTTTGGCGAGGCGGGTGGTGTTATTATTAGGGAGTGACGTGGGGGTCATTAGGTGTGGCCTGAACTCACGTATGGTAGTGATTGAAGGAGTTGTAACACGAACGTTCTGCGTCCTCAACCACTACCTCTAATTCGATAGCATCGTGGTGCCAATTTCCAACAGGACAATGTTCGTCCACACATGGCACCTGTCTCTATGAACTGTCTGCGTTCTTGCCTCAGCATAAGATATAACGCCTTTTTGACACATTTACCAACGAAATCAGTGCGTGTGTCTAGGCCAGAGTGCGTGGAATGTCATACTGGAAAGTGGGCCCCTGCTGCCAAGTTCTCTGTAAATTTCATTCGATTTTGTAAATGATGAAAGATTCTTCAATTTTTCTTTTCTTTTTGTCTTTTTTTGTTGGGCAGTATATGTCATGGCAGGCCGAACAAAAAAGAAGCCACGTTTGTGACTTGAAGGCAAGTTTAGCATCCGCGGAAGGATAACAACTGGGGAGAAAGAAAGCATGTAGTTTTTGTGTTAGGATATTCTGCTAGATGAAGCTGTGTCTTACTTGTTCATTCTTGGAAAACGAAGTATGATTTGTCTGTAAGAGACTGCCTCTAACAGGAGTAGATTTGTGACATTACTAAATGTAGAAAAATAGGTTTAGAGAGGAATGTTAACGCCACAATAGCTCAAGGAGGCTATAGAAGCCCCCAGCCACACACAAGGAAAGGAGAACGAAGATGACACTCCGCGATGAGACTCATCCGCGTTACGAAGCCCCACACTGCTGCCGCTGTCTCAGGCCCGCCGCTTTCACATTGGACTAGAGGAGAACTACACAACTGGATTCTGATGCGGTTTCTGACTTCACTACTGACTTGTGAGAAACTTGTTTGCGCTCGTGCATACCATTATTTGCTTACCGTCTTGATAACCGAGTGGCTAGAACACGTTTGCTGGAGTGCATTCTGGCTGTTTCTTACGTGTTTTAGAGACGGAAACTCTTGAGGCAAAAACTGATTGAAAGAAAACCGTGACGATGGCGGTAAGAACTCCCTCCTCATTCAGAACCGCGGTGGCGTGAGCACTTTTTAAAATAGTCTTTGTGCTGTCAGTTAACTGCCCACAGCTCACTCTGATGGTCTCCGCTAGGTCACCAAACTCGTAAATACACTTAGGAGACATATGTTTGGTTGTGCCAAATAAATGTTTGGATTGGATACCAACATGCAAGCCATTTTTCACCTATTTGTACTCATTTGGGTAGCTTTAACTGCTTACGCACACGCCCGCCACAATGATCTTCCTTCCGGCATTTGATAAATGAGGAAGAAAAAATTGAGACTGGCGCTGAAAAGCGGTGGAGCTAATACTGTATCTGTTCCTGCTAATCTCTGATGGGTCACTAGTTTTACAGGTACCCAAGGTATAGGAGAGTTCAGTTGGTTGATTTGGGGGGCCGGCCCCGGTGGTCTAGCGGTTCTAGGCGCGCAGTCCGGAACCGCGTGACTGCTACGGTCGCAGGTTCGAATCCTGCCTCGGGCATGGATGTGTGTGATGTCCTTAGGTTAGTTAGGTTTAATTAGTTCAAAGTTCTAGGGGACTGATGACCACAGATGTTAAATACCGTAGTACTCAGAGCCATTTGAACCATGTTTTTGATTTGGGGGAGGGAAGCAAACAGCGAAGTCACCGGTCCCATCGGATTAGGGAAGGAAGTCTGTCGTGCCCTTTCAAAGAAACCATCGCGGCATTTGCCTGAAGCGATAGAGGGAAATCACGGAAAACCTAAATCAGGATGACCGGACGCGGGTTTGAACCGTCGTCCTCCCGAATGTGAGTCCAGTGTGCTAACCACTGCGCCATTTCGCTCGGTGTGAGTTGGGTAAGTGGGAGAGTACTTTGCAGCTTGAGCTCAGGAAGCGACACGTGCATGTACGTAGATTTCATTTCTGAAGCCCAGGTGTGCAGGACAACCAAGTGAGAACAGCACCATGCTCTCACAAGCACGGAAATATCAAAAGATGACCATAGAATAAAGACTAATGACGGATGAAGCACAGGTTGGGACTCTGAGCCAGAAATCGACTGGAAGTTAGTACTGGGATATCTCAACTCCCGGCGTGAATAACTGATTACTATGCAGACGCGAAGGTGAAAGGAAATGATGACATGCAGTAAAATATCTCGTCATTCTTAAAAAGATAAGGAAAGATTAACAGTATTGATTAAGATATCTCTGTACTCATCCTTAAAGAGTGGTTTAGACTTCTGTTTATATAGTGTACTATGAACAGCAGTGTAAAGGCTACTTCTGGAGTAGGTAAAATTGTACAGCAGTCGTTTTAGGTAACAGATGTCTGCCCTTTCGCTTCACTTGCTCATGTGTGAAAAAATCTAAGCGTAGTGCTTACACAGCGTTCTTTTACGTTTTTGTGCTTAAATGTGGGTTTGGAATGAACAGACAGTAGAGAGTGGTACCCGATACACATTACATTAAGAATAACTCGCGTTGAATAATCGTGTTTACCTCCCAGCAAAAAAAGTTGAGTACGAAATACATTTACTAGTGATATGTGGAAGGAGTAATCAGTATTATGGCCTAGAGACGATGATTTTATATACGTTGGAGTCTTTAATTCGCCTAATTCGTAGACGCTTACCCAGGCGGCTGCACAAGCCTTTCCGGATGATTATTACATACAATATGCTGAGTCATGTGCAGGAATATCACGCACTTATGAATTTCGAATTCTTTTGTGCAAGGAAAGCATCCTTCAAGGTGCTATGTGTGTACACTCTTGCTAGTAGTGAATTATTGAATTTGATAATGTTATTTGCAGCCACGTTGTTCCAGAGATATTTGCATCACCAACGGTTTCCTTGTAAGGTACGTTAATTTTTATCAGCAGTTTCTCCGTGAGTACTCGAAGTTTATTTATTAGCAGCATAACGAACTTTGTTTCCGAATCAGATAATTATTAGATACGCTGGAAAATAAATGTCCAGTGCTGATAGAGAGAACTTCCGCATCTGCAGCTTCTATGTGTCCGACTTCTTTGTCAAAGAATAGCCACACAAGTCGACTGCCAAGCGCTAGCCTTTAATTTACGACTTCTCTCGAAGCGTATTACAGGCAAGGGGCACTGCCGTGCTTCACGCAATCCGCAGATCAGTTTTACAATTACTGCTTTCTTGATTTTTTATTTTCAGTCTTGTAGATTAGTTGCCTGAGTGTCCAAAACGGAATCACTTTTAAAATTTAAAATAATATATTTGTAAATAATTATTCCTATTTATTTTGAATGTTCGACGATTAAGTTGTATCTTGTGAGAGGTTGCACAATGATAATAACGTCCGTCCTCTATATGAGAAGGAATCCTGACGATGTTACTGAAACAGCATTCTTCTTTTTGTGCATCTTCTTACATTAAAGCAATTCTTGTTGATACTCAAGTTTGAAATGGAAACGCTAATTAAAACATTTCTCAATGTTCAAATGGCTCTGAGCACTATGGGACTTAACATCTGAGGCCATCAGTCCCCTAGAACTTAGAACTACTTAAACCTGACTAACCTAAGGCCATCACACACAAACATGCCCGAGGCAGGATTCGAACCTGCGGTTCCAGACTGAAGCGCCTAGAACCGCACGGCCAAGCCGGCCGGCATCGTGATATGTGTCTGGAAGTTACGTAAGGAGATGCACACCTTTATCTATGAGCATTCCGCAGTGTAATAGATGATACCTGTGTTTAGAAACATGCTGATTTTCTGTTTAACAGGCTCTTACTATTATCACCTTATGGTTAATACAGCTTTAGTGGTCCTACTATCTCTCCGTATTGAACAGATCCTTGACTGGTTCACATTCTAGTGTATAGTGCTGATCTCACATCAATAGCTGGTACAAATAACTCCTCAGTTGACTTCACTTGAGCCGATAGATTACAGCCCAGGCAAATTTGATCGTGTAAAGTTTCGTGTAGTTGCCAAGAATTTAATCCGCAACCATCATGTTAGCAACTCCGGAGTGGGCAACGAGCGATGTTAACAAATAGTCCACAGAATCAGTGCTCGTGCAAAGGTATTTTCTCCAACAAGACAACGCATTTCACCAATCAGCTTTTATTTTTTCAGACTTAAAATAATGTATATATAAAATTTTTCATTTTTTACATTAAACATAATTTTTTAAGAAGTAATATAGAACAATAATTCTTAAATCACTAAATTATAAAATATTATTTGCCATTTTTCTGTAACTATAGACATGATTCTACCAAGTTCTGGATCTATAAGCTACCTCACGGAGTCTAATAAGATGCTATTAGAGTCAACATGTGTGTTACAACTGTGGATGTGGTATCGTATTTTATATAAATACGACGAAATTTGTTTGGTTTATGACTTTGTACCATTTTTACACATGCTGACTCGGTGTGATTACAATATTGTGCGTATTCAGATATGTGACAGTGTCTTTTATGCTTAACTTGGTTTCTGATGCCTCGCTTTGTAAATTTGTTTTACTTTGTACAAGATCCTCTTTGTTTTGTAAGTCTGAAGATGGTTATTACGGACCGAAATTAATAATATGGTATAAAAAATTTGTTATCCTTAACTAGAAATTATATGTTACTTCTTGCTAATTACGTACTTAAAAATATTCAGAGGCAGTAATGAATCTAAGTAAGTCAGGAAATGCAAACAATGTTCGTAGTCCGTCGATTTGTGTCTTGCTTATGAAGAAGAAGTTCTTCAAAAAAAAGTTATTATGCAGTGTTAACAGTCTTTTTGCGGTAAATGCACGTATTGTTTCGGTTGCCTAATACAGTCTGTGTGGTATGTTTGAGGCGAGTACTACTGAGACAGAGGACAAATAACCTCCAACGCTATGATGACGGGTAATAGCTGATGCTGTAAGTGGAAAATTCAGGTATGGTCTACAGAGCAGCGTTTCTTCCAGCAGTAGAATATTACGCTTAGAATAATTATACAAAGACGATAGTTATTCTACCCACCAACTTTTTTTTAGCCCTTGTTGAAAAACTTTATTTTGTAACACTTCTTGCCGTCAGGTCAATAAACGGAAAATAACATAGAAAAACTTCATTTCAGAGCAAGAGGTGAAAAGTGAAATGCATTTTGTTTTTTATTTCCATTAGCGTATATGTTCGATCAAACATGATTTTCGCAGAGCGTTTTTTCTCCTCTGCCCACTAGGCGCGAAGAGGTAAAGATGCACAGTAACACGAGGTACAAGGCAAATAAAGATGCAAGTCTAATAAAAATGTGACAGTTGTTACAACGCCTCCTCCACAAACCTTTTTCTATCGCCTATGCGTGATCCACCGTGCACCAGATCTCAATTGCTCCGCTACTGCGATCAAAAGTTCGATGAAAATGGTTGTGTTCAATCCAATGGTGGGGAAGTGAAAGCTGTCCCTTCTCTGAGTATCCCAAATGCTGATGAACACGGCAATCTAAACAAATTTTCGTCCACCCGGCGGATTAAAGACGAGGGCTGGTGTACTGGCCAGCCTGGATGTAGTTTGTGGGCGGTTTCCCACATACGGCTAGGTGAATATCGGGCTGGTACCCGGTCCCGTCTCAGTTACAAGATTTGCAAGCATTTCAAAAACGCAGACTGATGCAGTACACAGAATCCGTCTCGGGAGGATAGGGTGGCAACAAGAACGGCACCCAGTCACCCTTTACCACTAACATAGCCAAACACAGATTAACACGCCGACCCCGTGAAGACTCGGGATAAGGGAAGGGAAAAGAAGGAGAATCGAAACGGATTTTGCGCGATTCATGATAGTCCTACTCTAAGTGACGTTCACTTGTTTCCAGAGTTGAAGACTCTCGAAAATGTCTCTGAAGATCAAGAGATTGATGTAAAGTATTTGACATAGCACGTGAAATCTTTTCTTTAGTCGAAATTAGAAATGCTCGTTTCAGGATTCACAAAATATGCGAATGTAGGTTATTATTGCGTGAGATACGACGTATCGAAATATTTCAGTAAAATTCATCACACTGCTATGAAGTCATGGGATAAAATTCTCCGGTGTTGGGGCTACTGAGTGGTCTTCGTCAGGAGTATCAACGTATTGGTAATTTTATGGTACTATAGCTATCTTTATACTGCTGCGTCGCATTGCTCTTTGTTGACAATGGTGTCAAAGAACTCGTATTGTGGCTGGATGATGCAAACACGGGAGAAGGAGACTGCTTAATTCGAAATAATTTTCATATGATTGTTGTCACAAGGTAAAGAAATAAATATCTGCCGCGACGCTGCGCCACTCATCCCGATACAATAAATGAAAAATAAAACTCGTAGTTTTTACACGGACCAATTACGTTAAGTGACCACTGCCTATGTTCGACGTCAAGACTCATATCAGGTGTGCCGCAGGGGAGTGTCGTAGGACCGTTGCTATTTACAATATGCATAAATGACCTTGTCGGTTACATCGGAAGTTCACTGAGGCTTTTTGCAGATGATGCTGTAGTATATCGAGAGGTTGTAACAATGGAAAATTGTACTGAAATGCAGCAGGATCTGCAACGAATTGACGCATGGTGCAGGGAATGGCAATTGAATCTCAATGTAGACAAGTGTAATGTGCTGCGAATACATAGAAAGAAAGATGCTTTATTATTTAGCTACAATATAGCAGGTCAGCAACTGGAAGCAGTTAATTCCATAAATTATCTGGGAGTAGGCGTTAGGAGTGATTTAAAATGGAATGATCATATAAAGTTGATCGACGGTAAAGCAGATGCCAGACTGAGATTCATTGGAAGAATCCTAAGGAAATGCAATCCGAAAACTAAGGAAGTAGGTTACAGTACACTTGTTCGCCCACTGCTTGAATATTGCTTACCAGTGTGGGATCCGTAACAGGTAGGGTTGATAGAGGAGATAGAGAAAATCCAACGGAGAGCAGCGCGCTTCGTTCCAGGATCATTTAATAATCGCGAAAGCGTTACAGAGATGATAGATAAACTCCAGTAGACGACTCTGCAGGAGAGACGCTCAGTAGCTCGGTACGGGCTTTTGTTGAAGTTTCGGGAACATACCTTCACCGAGAAGTCAAGCAGTATATTGCTCCCTCCTACGTATATCTCGCGAAGAGACCATGAGGATAAAGTCAGAGAGAAGCCCACACAGAGGCATACCGACAATCTTTCTTTCCACGAACAATACGAGACTGGAATAGAAGGGAGAACTCAAAGTACCCTCCACCACACACCGTCAAGTGGCTTGCGGAGTATGGATGTAGATGTAGATGTAGAACCTGCAATAACCTCTCACAGAGGGCAAGTGGCAGCACTGCCAGCGGAGCGTCTATAAAACGTGTAACGGGACGCGGAACAGTACAGTCGTTGTCATAATGCGGAAACGGTGAGATTTATCTGACATCCAAAGGTGCATAATTATTGGCTTTCGGGCCAAGGGTAGAAACATTTTCGAAATGGCAGAGTTTGTAAACTGTTCTCGTACCACTGTGGTTAAAGTATTTTGCATGGCAAAATACCGCTATCCAAAACCGGCGCCTAGGCTAATTTGGGGAACCATACACCATAGATGACAGGTATGGTCGATGGCTGCGGATATGTGTACGGCCGAGTAGGCATGCAACTGTTGAGCAACTGTCCACCCAGTTGAAAAAAGGCGTACCAACAGTGTATCCTCAAAGACCGTTCAGCGAAGTTGCTGCATATGGGTCTCTGCAGCAGGCGCCGGTTCACGCATCGTGCTGACTGCTGTTCATCAGTGATGAATGCTGAAATCGAATACCGCAGCTGGACGTCCACCGAGTCGCGACAGGTGGCCTTTCCAGAAGAATCTCGTTTTATGCTACATCGGGCACGAAACTTCTGACAGAAAACACCCTGCAACAATTGTCGGAAGTCCAGGACGGAGGGGAGAGTGTTATTGTCTATGGTATATTTTCGTGGGATTCCCTGGGTGATTTCGTAATACTGGAAGGTACAGTTTTTCAACCACGTACGCATCTATCCATGGGGACCATGTCCACCCTACATTTTTCCTCGGAATGATGACATCTACCAGCAGGACAAAGCAATGCGTTACACAGTACGTGCGTGGTTCGAAGAGCACCAGGGTGAGTTTACCACACTTACATGGCCACCAAACCCCCGGATTTAAACCCAATTGAGAATCTGTGTGACCACCTCGATCGATCTCTTTGCGCCTCAACCGAGATATCTAGCGCAGCTGGACACGGCACTGGAGTCGGCATGACTTCACTTCCCAGTCGATGCCCTCTAGAACCTGATCGACCCTCTTCCTGGGCATCGCCCAGTGATCCGCGCTGCAGTCGGCAGTTACAACTAGTAGGTACGCGGTTGCAGTCAACCGATAGGCTATTGTCGGCAGAGAAGATGGTGAAAGATTGTTGAGGAGGTGTGTGTTAATAGGATCTTTAATTATTTCAACCGTGTCTCTTATCTTTCCCTTAACAACGAATAGCTCCTTATCAAGAATATGAGTCTACAACAACTATTTTTTATGTTCTGTCACACTCGAATCGTTAAGCCGTCCAAACCGTATCATACACTCGTAGTACTTTCAAACTCGGTGCTATACTCCATCAGTGAATATGTAAAAATACCACAGTGTTGCAATGTAGGCGCATGTGACCTGTCCTTGCCTTGCTCCAACTTTTTATGAAGCGTCCAGTGCGTGCGACGGGTAGCATCAAGTTTCAATTATAACCTCGAAAAAAAGTTACATAATTAATTCTTTGTTTGAGCCATAGTATCGTAGCAGTGGTTGGGAAGGGAGTGATACAGGATTGTAGCCTCTCCCCGATGCTATTCAATCTGTATATTGAGCAAGCAGTGAAGGAATCAAAAGAAAAATTCGGAATAGGAATTAAAAGCCATGGAGAAGAAATAAAAACTTCGAGGTTTGTCGATGACATTGTAATTCTGTCAGAGACAGCAAAGGACTTGGAACAGCAGTTGAACGGACTGGACAGTGTCTTGAAAGGAGGATATAAGATGAACATCAACAAAAGCAAAACGACGATAATAGAATGTAGTCGAATTAAGTCGGGTGATGCTGAGGGAATTAGATTAGGAAATGAGACACTTAAAGTAGTAAAGGAGTTTTGCTATTTGGGGAGCAAAATAACTGATGATGGTCGAAGTAGAGAAGACATAAAATGTAGACTGGCAATGGCAAGGAAAGCGTTTCTGAAGAAGAGAAATTTGTTGACATCGAGTATAGATTTAAGTGTCAGGAAGTCACTTCTGAAAGTATTTGTATGGAGTGTAGCCATGTATGGAAGTGAAACATGGACGAAAGAGAATAGAAGCTTTCGAAATGTGGTGCTACAGAAGAATGCTGAAGATTAGATGGGTAGATCACGTAACTAATGAGGACGTATTGAATAGGATCGAGGAGAAGAGAAGTTTGTGGCACAACTTGACTAGAAGAAGGGATCGATTGGTAGGACATGTTCTGAGGCATCAAGGGATCACCAATTTAGTATTGGAGGGCAGCGTGGAGGGTAAAAATCGTAGAGGGAGAGCAAGAGATGAATACACTAAGCAGATTCAAAAGGATGTAGGTTGCAGTAGGTACTGGGAGATGAAGAAGCTTGCACAGGATAGAGTAGCATGGAGAGCTGCATCAAAACCAGTCTCAGGACTGAAGACCACAACAACAACAATAACAACAACAACATCGCAGCACGCCCTACATGAGCCAAAACTGAGTGGTACAGCCCACTGATAAAGTGAAATACCGCGCGGGAAGTCTTCTTCAACAGCATCTCTATCATAACCAGAAGAATTTTATTGTAACTGACTACACCCATAAAAGCTTATGACCGAAGGTGAAGGAATGTTGCAAGCACATAAAAAGTTGCTCTCGAAACGTACAGAGTGCCTCAAAAACATTTTTTTTTTTTTTTTTTAGGTTCGTATTTTTGTCTTCCGGCTAAGACTCACAGTATATTGTAATTAGATGGATAACACAGAACCTGAAATTCAAACATGTTTCTGTTTCAGTGTAATGTTTCCCGTGCCACGATAGTAACCCAACACTAATGTACGTTCTTGAATCTTGCGATACATGCTGGCGATTTAACCGCGATGAACAAAAATTCTGAGTGGTATGCTCGGGCAGGGCTTCACAGGAGACAGAGTTCATCCATTTAGTGGAAAATCCCACGAAACCACATAGCCCAAGCAGCAGTAAATTATAAAAGTGGAAGCGCCACCGAACTGCCGCCATTGCGCTGGAAGGCGTCTAGCGGCTGCCGTAACGTAGCCCTTCCACGTCCTCGCCGTCAACGTCCGCGTCGTTGTCGCCGCCGCCACCAGCGTCTGCGTCGTGCGCCTTGCGCACAGGCTTCTCGTCGTTGCTGCAGTTCATCGCGAATTTCAGCTCCGACGTCAGCGCCTCCCACTGCGTTATCTGCAAACATAGTGTAGCGTTAAGGGCAACATCTGAGCTAGTGACACCTATAGGAAATAGCTTACAGTGACTCGTCTTTCAAGAATTTCTAATTGAGATGTTCGGTTGTTGCTAATTGCGACTCTGTGAATCCACTAACCAACCTTTTGAATACTTTTCTCATAGGTTTCTACAAGAATAAGTACTCCTGAAATACACACTAGTAAGCTCAAGCTTTTTTCAAATGTTATCGGTGCTGTAGAACTCTTAATTGGTTATGAAATGGTGCTAAGAGAACTGAATTGCAATAATATTGGAGGGGTACAGTTACATTTTTTTATTCCCCCTAAAGTATTAATATACACATTGGTAGATAATGAACCTTAATGCTTTATGATTGGAGGGAGGAGGGTGAAAAGTGGGAAAAATGGTTTAATTAAGTTCAGCACAAATCTCTTGCATTTATACGGCAAAGAACAGCTGATCCGCCAAGCAGCATTGCGTTCCGCGGATTTATGAGGATGATGCTGCTGAGGAGCTGAAGAGTTGCCATGGAACTAGAAGCAATACACAACCAAGCAATGGATTTGTTTTAAATAGAAACACTTAAAGTTTGATCGGGAAATAGCCGGTTCCTGTTTGTATTCGTCTTAGACTAACGTGTTTGCAAGTTTTACTAGGCCAATGCTATTAGAGTTATTTTTAAGATTGTGAAAGCTTATTTCTACGAGCCTCAGTGCTTGTAATTTTACTGAAAAAATTTAAGAGTATTACATCAGTTGTCAGTTGTTTGCAGTTTTCACAACTCACTATTAGTTACAGAAATTTATTCCGGTAATGTCCGCCCCCGGTAGCTGAGTGATCAGCCCGACAGAATGTCAACCCTAAGGGCCCGGGTTCGATTCCCGGCTGGGTCGGAGATTTTCTCCACTCAGGGGCTGGGTGTTGTGTTGTCCTAATCAACATCATTTCATCCCCATCGACGAGCAAGTCGCCGAAGTTGCGTCAAATCGAAAGACTTGCACCCGGTGAACGGTCTACCCAACGGGAGGCCCTAGTCACACGACATTTACATTCCGGAAAGTAATGTTGTGTGTTCAGTTGTTTAGTTATGGGCCCAAAACACACAATATTTACCGGCCGTCCGATCAACAGAGCGTACGTGTGTAGGCTTGCTGCTACCGACACACCGGTATTCCTTGGCGGCCAGTTTGTTGGGAGTGACCACGTGCCCTTAGCGCTAGGATTTCACCCGGAACAAGTCCCGCCCATTCACCCCCCTCCACGCCTATCCAAAGTAGAAGGTCCTCCCTAAACAGCCGCCAGTTCAGCAAACTGGAAGTTACATCAAAGTTGTTATCGTCACAGTCCAACACATATTACACTGTGATGAAATTTAGTAATGATAAGAAATTTAAGTCTTTCTGGATAGTAATATAATACGAATGCGTATTATTAAAGAAATAAAAATATTTATAGAGGATTGAAAGCATCGCCAGCAGTAGAAAACAAAAAATAACGTGATGTTATTGAAAGGCAATACGGACAAATTTTCATTAACTAATTCACTTATTATAGTACGTTTATTTGAGAGAAACAGCAGAGCAAACATACAATGCGAAAACAATGGTTTTGAATCTCTCATGTCGGTAGTAAAGCCGCGGATGCAGTCGACTAACTCTGTTGTCTAAAATCAACGGTATACATAAATAAGTGAAAGTCGTTTTGTTTATGTAGACCCTCATAGTAGCTCACGAAAATTAAAGAATATAAGAATGCCATGAAGTAGAACTGCCTAATGAAAGCAGTAAGATATTTACTTATATGACAAATGGTTCAAATGGCTCTGAATACTATGGGACTTAACATCTATGGTCATCAGTCCCCTAGAACTTAGAACTACTTAAACCTAACTAACCTAAGGACAGCACACAACACCCAGCCATCACGAGGCAGAGAAAATCCCTAACCCCGCTGGGAATCGAACCCGGGAACCCGGGCGTGGGAAGCGAGAACGCTACCGCACGACCACGAGATGCGGGCTTTATATGACATATTTCATTAGTATTTGCAGGGGTAATGGGTGAATTTTAACTTTTAAATTCTTCCAATGCCATACTTGCGCATTATAAACGAGGTTATAAAGAATTGTGGCGGTCCTGTGTAATTAGTGTCCTATATGCTGTTGCAAACGCCTCAGGACAGTAATCTGTCGTTATTCTTTGTTCTGTCTATTTTTAACCAAAAGATAAATTAATTTCATGTCATTCAAACCATTTTTAAAAATAATAATGATGATGTGTATGTTTGTCACAGAGCAGTTAAGAAGGAAATAAATGCTGCAGTGTTTCACGGCTGTAAAACGTCCTTCATGCTGTGCCAGCGCTTCTTCCACCCCTAAAACTTTTCAGCAAAACTATTCAGTGAATAACACGCAAGAACAGCCTGGATTGATCTAGCAAGAACAAAGCAATTTTGAAGCCCTCTGGAATTATAGTGAACACTGGTGCTTGTTTGGCATATACTGTCTGAGTTCTAAAAACCGTGGTTCCTCTTTCTCCAAGCAAATTATTCTTTGAGGGTAGGTTTCTCCTGTTTTAGCTTTGGGTGCTTTTTCTCACATTGAAGTATGTTTCTTCATAGGCTATTCATCTGAATACTGAGTTCTCGTATTTAAAGAATTCAGTGCTAAATTGTTTTCTCTTATGTTTGCTGTGGAAGTACCTGACTCAGCTGAGGCCAATTGTGCACGTTTTTTGCAACGTGTCTTTTAAGTATGTGGCAAAATTTAGGACCTAGCAAGATATTAATTTAACATTCACTCCAAGTGCAGCCAAACGCAGTAAACCACGTGGGTCAACTGAAACCAAGCCCAGGCGCCGAACAAAGACCGGGAAAACCGGGGGTGAGTGGGCGGGACTTGTTCCGGGTGAAATCCTGGCGCTAACGACTCCTGGAGTGACCACCCGACAGTCACCTCCCCCCCCTCCCCTCTCCTACCCCGCCACCAGCCACGGCCTCTTCCCCTCACCGCCGCCACTTCTCCAAACAATTTGTGCCGAGTGTACCGCTGTCTTGCCAACCGCCCGATGAAAATTTGTCTTGTCACTGCGAGCAGGATAAACGGTTTTGAAATATGGCTTTCATGACAGGATGTGCGTAGGACGGAACTTTGATATTAATAGACACCCATAATACAACTTTAAATACAGACGTATGACCACATCCTTACATATGTCACTTACTCACTGACGCCCCTCCCTCAAGCCAGTTACCCATTCACCACATCCGTGTCCCCATAGTTGTTTTCCCTATAATCCCTATTCCCCAATACTCGAACCACTACTTTATTCCTCTCCCTCTCCTCCCACAGACGTCTCTACTGAGCATATAAGAAATCTTCACTAATTTACACACCCACACTGCTACACTTACGCTCGCACACACACACACACACACACACACACACACACACACACACACACATACACACAAAAAAAAGCAAATAAATGAAATAAAAATACGCATTCAGAGGTTGGCAACACTCACAGCCTTCACGGAAAATCAAACGAATAAACATTAACAATCTGCCGAGCGCGAAACAAATCTAATTGCAATTTCTTTCTGTTGAGAAGTTCTAGAAAGTTAAGCGAAGTGGAAATAACGCCTATGTAGCGTAAGGAAAAGTGGTTTCAAAAAAGGCGAAAAATTGCGAGGAGTTAATGAACAACCAAGAGTCTTTCGACGGCAACATCCGCTATCAACGATGGAAAAAGAAATAGTTTGCAGAATATGTAAACAGGAGGCAGGAACTGCACGACAACTTCGTAAAGGAATAACGTCTTTAATCTATAAGCCGGGCGAAGTGGCCGTGCGGTTAAAGGCGCTGCAGTCTGGAACCGCAAGACCGCTACGGTCGCAGGTTCGAATCCTGCCTCGGGCATGGATGTTTGTGATGTCCTTAGGTTAGTTAGGTTTAACTAGTTCTAAGTTCTAGGGGACTAATGACCTCAGCAGTTGAGTCCCATAGTGCTCAGAGCCATTTGAACAATTTTAATCTATAAAAATCAAAAAGGGCAAACATGATATTCACATATACAGGTGGCGGTAGCATCGCGTATAAGAGGTATAAAAGGGCAGTGCATCGGCGGAGATGTCATTTGTACTCAGGTGTGTCATCTGAAAAGGTTTCCTACTTGATTGTGGCCACACGACGGGATTGAACAGACTTTGGACGTGGAATGGTAGTTCGTGCTAGAGGCATGAGACATTACATTTCGCAAATCATTAGAGAATTCAATATTCCGAGATTGACGAGTGTCTAGAGTGGGCCCAGAATTCCACATTTCTGGCATATCCTCTCACCACCGACAACACAGTGGCCGACGGTGTTCACTTAATGACCGAGAACAGCGGCTTTTATATAGAGTTGTCAGTGCCAACAGACAAGCAAAACTGTCTAAAATAACCGTAGAAATCAGTGTGGATCTTACACGAACGTATTCGTTCTAACGCTGTGTGTGTGTGTGTGTGTGTGTGTGTGTGAGAGAGAGAGAGAGAGAGAGGAATTTGACAATGATGAGCTATGGCAGCAGACGACCGACGCTAGCAGCATGGTGTCTCCTGCAGCGCCTCTCCTGGTCTTGTGATCATATCGGTTGTACCCTAGACGACCGCAAACCCTGGTCTGATCAGACGAGCCCCGATTCTGGAATGTGACGCCATGGATCCAGGTTGTCAACAAGCCACTGTGGTGGCTCGATAAAGGTGTGGGCCGTGGTTACATGGAATGGGCTGGGTCCTCTAGTCCAACTTAACCTATCGTTTACTCGAAATGATTGTGTTCGACTACGGGGAGACCATTTGGAGCTATTCATGGACTTCATGTCCCCAAACAACAATGGATCTTTTATGGATGACATGATGCATGTCACCGGGCCACAATTGTTCGCAAATGACTTGAAGAACATTCCAAACAGTTCTAGCGACTGGCTTGTACAGTCAGATCGCCTGACATGAATCCCATCGAACATTTATGGGATATAATCGAGACGGGCAGTTCGTGCACAAAATCCAGCACCGGCGACATTTTGGCAATTGTGGACGGCTATACGGGCGGTGTGGCTCAGTATGTATGCAGGGATACCTAACGACTTGTTGAGTCCATGCCACGATAGTAACCCAATACTAATGTACGTTCTTGAATCTTACGATACATGTTGATGATTTAACCGCGATGAACAAAAATTCTGAGTGGTATGCTCGGGCAGAGCTTCACAGGACACAGAGTTCATCCATTTAGTGGAAAATCCCACAAAACCACATAGCCCATTAGGAGTTATCCCCTGACTATGGATCAGTAATTTCTAGAATGACCACAGAACATGCTTAACAAATAAAAGCGAAATACGTCTGGTGTAAAATACTCTTTAATTAGTTACAGTAAGCTTAAGACGGAAAAAACCAATAATAATTGCTGCTGCGGAAGAAGGCATGCGAACAAAGATATTTTGAAGATAGACTTTCTGGAGAAGTTTAAAGATTGCAGATGTTTGTGGGACACAATGTCCGAGAGTGCACCAATTGAGACCCAGAAAATGAAGCACTTGTTTAATTTTTTGAGGAATGTGCAAAGTTTTTAAGTTGCCCACAGAGACAATAAAAGATATATATTAAATAAATAAAAGTTCGCCCACTGTATTTCGGTTTTTAAATTTAACTTCCGATAGATGGTGGAAATAAAAGTACAAAAAAAAAAATACAAACAGTCGACAGTCTCGTATTCGTAAAATATTCTTGCTTCATTGCTGGAAGTATAAAAAAACACCTACCGTCACGGCTACTGCTATGAAGAACAAAGTGTCGAATTTTGATACAGCTCAAACAGTTGCTAAATGTTTCATTTCTAATGTATGTGTGGCCACGAACATTTGTAGTCTTTCCACATTCAATCTGTAATGAGCCCCTTAAGCTTATAGCAGACATCTTTTATGCTACAAATATAAGTAAATATATATAATATTTACATGAACACCATTTGTTGTTATTTGATATTTATTTCTTCGGCAAATAACGTTGTCGGTTTCAGGAATAATTTCACATAATAACTGTGGAGATATAGCTGGAGTGAACTAAAGATCTTGATAAGTTCTGTCAGTACCGGAGCTAAGAACATTGACACAGTTAGAGCCTCTCCTCAAAGCTTATAGCTATTCTCAACACACTAATGGTATTCGTTTTCGTCGAAAGCGGCTTGACGATTTTAGCAGCCCAGAAAACTATTTCTTATCCATTCTAAAAATAAAAAAAAAATTAAAAAAAAATCGGAAATCGTCGAATCCCAGATCCTTCAGTAATGAAGCGTGGGTGAATTTCTTTGTTTAAGGAAGCAATTTCTTTTCCTATAGCTTTCTCTGACATTTACAGACCTTCTCAGTTCTAAAACAACCAAGGAAAAGGCAAGTTTTTTTGTCTCTGTTGCACTGAGCAGCACCTCGAGCAATGTGATGTCAGCAAACCTAACGTAAACAACAAGCAGCCAGCGGCAGGGACAGGGCGATGCGGCGATCGCTGCGTTCTGTTTGTCGGTCCGAGTAGAGGCTGCCACCAAGTTGCTCGGTTGGTCGGTCTCCCGATAAATCGGTGCTTGTGTTTAGCGGTGCCGGAGTGGCAGAACAAATGTAACTGCTGTCTGATGCTAATCTACAGCTACAGTTATTGTTTTTATACTGGTAACATAACGTTTCTATGGGATTTTTATTTAGGCCACATAATGCGGTGCTGCCACCAAGATGTTCAGTTGGTTGGTCGCCCGATAAATCATTGCGGCCGGCCGGAGTGGCCGTGCGGTTCTAGGCGCTACAGTCTGGAGCCGAGCGACCGCTGCGGTCGCAGGTTCGAATCCTACCTCGGGCATGAATGTTTGTGATGTCCTTAGGTTAGTTAGGTTTAATTAGTTCTAAGTTCTAGGCGACTGATGACTTCAGAAGTTAAGTCGCATAGTGCTCAGAGCCATTTGAACCGAATCATTGCGTGCGTTTAGCGGTGCCAGAGTGGCACAACAATATTAATCGCTGTCTGATGTTAATCTAGAGCCGAAGTAATGGTTTTTGTACTGGTAACATTACTAGTTTACAGGATTTTTATTTAGGCCTCTTAATGCGGTGGTTCAAAAATGGTTAAAATGGCTCTGAGCACTATGGGACTCAACTTCTGAGGTCATCAGTCCCCTAGAACTTAGAACTACTTAAACCTAACTAACCTAAGGACATCACACACATCCATGCCCGAGGCAGGATTCGAACCTGCGACCGTAGCGGTCGCGCCGTTCCAGACTGTAGCGCCTAGAACCGCTCAGCCACTCCGGTCGGCACGGTGGTTCACTCGAGCATAGTTATACAAGCAACTTAAGTCTAGGCTGAACTTAAGACTAGGCTGAATCTAAATTTCGTCATGCTTCCTTCGCCGAATGGTAGGACATGTGGTTCTGGGTCGCAATGGGCGAGTGCTGGCCTGCATGAAGGCGAATGAGGGGACAGCCGGTCGATTAAAGCCTGGCTGCTTGAAATGCGAGTTTCGTGGAACGAGGGAAAACACGCAAAGAAGTTTGTGTGCATTCTCTTGTTCCACGTAACTCGCACCAGTGACAATAAGAGCTAGTGATCAGAGCTTGAGTTTCTTAGGAAAACATTAATGACCAATGACTATGACAACTTTTCTATAAATGGGGCGTTCAGGTGAAGAGGAATAATAATAATAATAATAATAATAATAATAATAATGCAAACAAGACTAGATTAAACTAATGACCACATAAGCAGAACCTTTGGAGGAATAGTATACGTACTACATTTTCAGTCAAAAAAACACAAAAGAATTCTTCCGACCTATGACGCACATGCCTGAGCTCCTCGGCGCTGTGAGAGTGTATAGGATGATTTTGTTAAAGGGGGGGGGGGGGGACTAAGAAAACGGTCCTGAGAGGATAAGGAGCAAAAACGTTTCTATGAATGTATGTCTGGAAATGCTTCCAAAGGGAGGTACACCCACTCGAAGGTGGAGATAAAAAATCTTTGACGGTGACTCTGGTATCAGTGCTGGATAGGTGGCCTGCCATTATGTGGGTAAGCCAGAAAACCGCGCGGAACATTCCCCCTAAACAGGAACCTTCCTACCCTCGGACTTGCCTTCGCAGCGACGATGTTTTCACTGGTTCGTTGCACAGGCTACCACAGTACTGGGATATCTGTCATCCACCCTATCCACACATGAGCCTACCTGTTCGAGGAGCAGTGTCATCAATCGTTACAGCACCCATCTCTGGGCTATGGAGGATCACCGTGGTACGGTGGCAGCGAACCATCAGCACCCATTCAGCCTCAGTGAGTGGACGAGGATTATTGGCCGTCTCCTCGTGGGACAAGTCATCGTGCCACATCGCCTGGCCACATCGCTTCACAGGTGATGCATATAAGAAATTCCTGTGGTTGACCTTTCCTCCATTGTTCGAAGACATGCCTTTATTGATACAAAGGGTAATGTGGATACACATTAAAAAAGTTTTGCATTGCCTCGGTTCCGAGAGTCCCGGAACCTGTACAGAAAATTGGAATAGAGAGCAACATAAACATCATATCCGTCCTTTTTATTACTCATGAAAACCACACATTGCATATTGTACCACAACAAAGAGAGGCCTTCAGAGGTGGTGGTCCAGATTGCTGTACACACCGGTACCTCTAATACCCAGCAGCACATCCTCCTGCATTGATGCATGCCCGTATTCGTCGTCACATACTACCTGCAACTTCATCAGGGCACTGTTGGTCTAGATTGTCCCATTCCTCAACAGTGATTCGGCGTAGATCTCTCACAGTGGTTTGTGGGTCATGTAGTCAATAAACCGCCCTTTTCAATCAATCCCAGGCATGTTCGACAGGGTTTATGTCTGGAGAACATGCTGGCCACTCTAGTCGAGCGATGTCGTTATCTTGAAGGAAGTCATTCACAAGATGTGCACGATGGGGGCGCGAATTGTCGTCCATGATGACGAACTCCTCGCCAATATGCTGCCGATATGGCTTCACTATCGGTTGGGGGATGGCATTCACGTATTGTACAGCCGTTACGGCGCCTTCCATGACCACCGGCGGCGTACGTCGGCTCCACATAATGCCAACTCACTGGACAGTGTGTTTAAGGCGTTGAGCCTGACCGGGTTGCTTCCAAACATGTCTCCGACGATTGTCTGGTTGAAGGCATATGCGACACTCAGTAGTGAAGAGGACGTGATGCCATTCCTGAGTGGTCCATTCGGCATGTAGTTGGGTCCATTGTACCGCGCTGCATGGTGTCGTGGTTGCAAAGATGGATCTCACCATGGACGTCGGGACTGAAGTTGCCCATCACGCAGCCTATTGCGCGAAGTTGAGTTGTAACATGGCGTCCTGTGGCTGCACGAAAAGCATTATTCAACATGGTGGCGTTGCTGTCCTCCGAGCCATAATCCGCAGGTAGCGGTCATCCATTGCAGCAGTAGCCCTTGGGCGGCCTGACTGAGGCATGTCACAGACAGTTCCTGTCTTCCTGTATCTCCTCCATGTCCGAACAACATCGCTTTGGTTCACTCCGAGATACCTGGACACTTCCCTTGTTGAGAGCCCTTCCTTGTACAAAGTAACAATGCGGACGCGATCGAACCGCGGTATTGACCGTCTAGGAATGGTTGACTGGAACTGATCGGCTGTCGGACCCCCTCCATCTAATAGGCACTGCTCATGCATGGTTGTTTACATCTTTGGGCGAGTTTTATGACATCCCTGTAGAATCAAAGGAACTGTGTCTGTGACACAGTATCCACAGTTAACGTCTTTCTTCAGGAGTTATGGGAACCGGGGTGATGCAAAACTTTTTTGATGTGTGTATATGACGGTGCTCCTGATCACTGCCGTCTTGAATGTGGAGCCAAAATACTAATATAGGCAGAACAACTTCAATTCACCTGCACGTCTTCATGTGTGCTTTCAATCGTTGAAACCTACACTGTTAAGTATTTTTTATCTCCGCCTTAAAGAGCGTGTACCTTCCTTGGGATGCATTTCAGACGATATGTCCATTTGATCCTGCAGCTGGTCCCCATTTGTCAGAATAGCTCTGTATGAAGTGACGTGCGCTCGTGGCAAAGTATACCCGGGGGGAAACTCTAAGTGCAGTAAAAGATCAAGTTAAAGTGCACGATCGCCATTAACGTTTAAGGAAAATATTAAAATCAATGACAGCGGAGCGCCGAGGAGGATCTAATGAGGTTACAAAAGTTGCGGCATTGCTGCAGATTAAAATAGCAATCCAGGAAGTGTAGAATATATTTCTTTTATTGTTGCCAGTGATCACAAAACTTTTGGTCATTAGATTACCGGTTTCGGTCAACAATGACAATCTTCAGATCTGTTTCACAATATGTCTTAATATAATGCCACTACGGCTTTATTTCATTAGGGCATGTTTTAAAACAGATCTCTAGGTGGTCATTGCTGACCGAAACCGGTGGTCTAAGGGCCAAAAGTTTTGTGATCACTGGCGGGAATAAAAGAAATACATTCTAATCAGATTATACAAGACAGAAAAGCATGTGAAGGTGTTACAGGGGAGACCGTGCTGAGAATAAAAAAATAGATACATTGCACCGTTCCAAATTATTTAGCATTGATGTTAGTCAATCAGGCCGTCGCGCAGGCAAACTGAAGCACTTGCATGCGCTAAATTGCCGTAATAAAAGGCTGTGGGTCCGTGGGTTACCACTTGTTCAAGTGTTCATTACCAGTTAAAACGTGCCTTTTCGGAAGTTACAGATTGAAGCTATGTGAACCAAAGAAAGACCACGTTTGTCGACACTGTCTAGAGCAGGCTCCTTGAATTTGCATCCAACGACCTAATTGGCTAATTTCATTGCTGAATAACTCGGAAATGGCACAAAGTATGGATTTTTTTGTTAACAATTATTTCTCAGTACAACCTTCCCTGCAACATCCTTACAAGCTCTTCAGACTGTTTCTGACCACACTGTGGATTGTGACAACATACTAGTGCTATACAGATAAAGTGATGTTCAAAGTATGGGAAGCAGTTACAATATCGAAAAATAAATACAATTTCAACAGAGGTACGACCATAAGCTCCTGTTTTCGTGGCTACCCGCTCACATGCAAATGACACGGGGGACGAGGAACTACCAGGAAACAACCGAGGTGAGACAACATTAATATTTTAGATTTTTCCTGTCCTTTAGTATGTGCTTTCAGTGTTTACCCAGTGATGACGTATCACCAATAACTAAACTTAACGCCGTCCGAACAGGTCTCGGCAGACACTAACGGGGCTGACCGAAAGCCGTGTCAAAAAATGGTTCAAATGGCTCTGAGCACTATGGGACTTAACATCTGAGGTGAACAGTCCCCTAGAACTTAGAACTACTTAAACCTAACTAACCTAAGGACATCACACACATCCGTGTCCGAGTCAGGATTCGAACCTGCGACCGTAGCGGTGGCGCGGTTCCAGACTGAAGCGCCTAGAACCGCTCCGCCACTCCGGCCGGCGAACGCCGTGTCGTCCTTAGGCTTTAGGCGTCACTGGATGCGGATTTGGATGGGCGTGAGGTGAGCACACCGCTCTCCCGGCTGTTGTCAGCTTTTGTGACCGAAGCAGCTACTTCGAAATCAGGTAGCTTCTGGATCTGCCTCGAAAGGACTGAGTGAATCCCGCGTACCAATAGCGCTCGCAAGACTGGACGGTCACCAATCCAAGAGCTAGCCAAGGCCGCAGTGCATAATTTCGCTGATTTGAGGGGAACCGGTGTTACCACTGAGGGAGAGCTGTTACTTACCAGCAATAGCACCTGAAAATTTTTACCGAGTACGCTCACTTCTCCAGGAAAGTAAGGGAAAACAGCCTTCTATGGGTAAAGGCGAGTCTGTCTTTCGACAGTCATCAGTCGAGCAGGGACACCAGAGAAATTCTGAAGAATATCCCAGCGCAGGGAGCGAAACGTAGACCTTTAAAGAAGTTTGAAGAGGAGCGTATGCGAGCTAATGAGTCAGAAGATTTTACCATTAAATGACTCACTGTTAGTTATCGAGTGCAGTAGGCCGGAGTGGCCAAGCAGTTCTAGGTGCTACAGTCTGGAACCGCGCGACCGCTACGGTCACAGGTTCGAATCCTGCCTCGGACACGGATGTGTGTAATGTTCTAATGTTAGATGTTAGGTTTAAGTAGTTCTAAGTTCTAGGGGGCTGATGACCTCAGAAGTTAAGTCCCATAGTATTCGGAGCCATTTGAACCATTTTTTTTTTTTTTTTTTTAATCGAGTGCATCTACCTCTAATGCGTAATCAAGTATAGCTACAGTATTCAACACTTTAATCCTAGTCATATTTTTTTCTTCTAATTGGACTTTCAGTGATTGCTGGAATCACGCTGAGCTTTTCACTACAAAAATATTGTCAGAAGGTAGGTGAGTGCGCCAATGGGTGAAGAGTGGCTGACCTTCTCTTCGACGGCGATGGTGCGGCAGTTCCACAGCAGCTCGAGAACTGCGACGGAGAAGGCGGCCAGGGTGCCGAAGAAGAGCACGAGGAAGACGCCGCCCACGTTGAGGATGCCCAGCTCCGCGCTGTCGACCGTGTCCACGTCGGAGGGGCACTCCTCGCCCTCGGGCGCCTTCCACCAGCGCGTCTTGAGCGCGCTCAGGTTGCCGCGCTCCTGCAGCGTCAGCACGGCGCTGCTCACCGCCGTCCGGAACGGCGAGTCTGCGCCCACAAGGTACACGGCTTAGCTTACAGCAAAATGTCGACCTCAAGTTCGTAAGAGGCGGAGCTTAGAAGGAAAGCGGGCGTCGCCTTACAGGACCTTACATGAAATGCATTCGCAGTTGCGAATATGGACAACCATCAGCTGTATAATTGAGCGACGACAATGAAAATTTGTACCGGATCGGGACTCGAACCCAGAGCGGTCACGTTACCATTAGGTATGTGTCACGGCCAGACCCAAACTTCCATATTTCGTCAACCTTGCATGTCCGAAGGAACACTGCTTTGTACTTCGAACAACACAGACACTACAATATGGAATTCTTCCGTGAAGCCTGAGATGATCAGGGGGAGACGGCAGTCTACATGCGGTTTGTAGGAAGCAGATCCTATTTTATTGGCATTTGACTCACACGTATGATCTGTCTTTTATTCTGTTATTTACATTCATTAGCACTATTTTTACGTTTTTATCAACTGACTTTCACATGTGCTCTGTCACTTACATATGGCACGTTTCCAGTTAGCTATACAGGGTGGTCCATTGATAGTGACCGGGCCAAATATCTCATGAAATAAGCGTCAAATGAAAAAACTACAAAGAACGAAACTTGTCCAGCTTGAAGGGGGAGACCAGATAGTGCTATGGTTGGCCGGCTACATGGCGCTGTCATAGGTCAAACGGATATCAACTGCGTCTTTTTAAAATAGGAACCCCCATTTTTTATTACACGTTCGTGTAGTACGTAAGGAAATATGAAAGTTTTAGTTGGACTACTTTTTTCGCTTTGTGACAGATGGCGCTGTAATAGTCACAAACGTATAAGTACGTGATAGCACGTAACATTCCGCCAGTGCGGACGATATTTGCTTCGTGATACATTACCCATGTTAAAATGGACCGTTTTCCAAATTGCGGAAAAGGTCGATATTGTGTTGATGTATGGCTATTGTGATCAAAATGCCCAAGTGGCGTGTGCTATGTATACAGCACGGTATCCTGGACGACATCATCCAAGTGTCCGGAGTGTTCGCCGGATTGTTACGTTATTTAAGGAACAGCAAGTATTCAGCCACATGTGAAACATCAATCACGATGTGCAACGAATGATGATGCCCAAGTAGGTGTTTTAGCTGCTGTCGCGGCTAATCCGCAGATCAGTAGCAGACAAACTGCGCGAGAATCGGGAATCTCTAAAACGCCGGTGATGAGAATGCTACATCAACATCGATTGCACCCGTACCATATTTCTATGCACCAGGAATTGCATGGCGACCACTTTGAACGTTGTGTACCGTTCTGCCACTGGGAACAAGAGAAATTACGGGACAATGACAGATTTTTTTCACGCGTTCTATTTAGCGACGAAGCGTCATTCACCAACAGCGGTAACGTAAACCAGCATAATATGCACTATTGGGCAACGGAAAATCCACGATGGCTGCGACAAGTGGAACATCAGCGACCTTGGCGGGTTAATGTATGGTGCGGCATTATGGGAGGAACGATAAATGGCTCCCATTTTATCGATGGCAATCTATATGGTGCAATGTATGCTGATTTCCTACGTAATGTTCTACCGATGTTACTACAAGATGTTTCACTGCATGATAGAATGGCGATGTACTTCCAACATGATGGATGTCCAGCACATAGCTCGCGTGCGGTTGAAGCGGTATTGAATAGCACATTTCATGACAGGTGGATTGGTCGTCGAAGCACCATACCATGGCCCGCACGTTCACCGGATCTGACGTCACCGGATTTCTTTCTGTGGGGAAGTTGAAAGATATTTGCTATCGTGATCGACCGACAACGCCTGACAACATGCGTCAGCGCACTGTCAATGCATGTGCGAACATTACGGAAGGCGAACTACCCGCTGTTGAGAGGAATGTAGTTACACGTATTGCCAAATCCATTGAGGTTGACGGACATCATTTTGAGCAATTATTGCATTAATGTGATATTTACAGGTAATCACGCTGTAACAGCATGCGTTCTCAGAAATGATAAGTTCACAAAGCTACATGTATCACATTGGAACAACCGAAATAAAATGTTCAAACGTACCTACGTTCTGCATTTTAATTTACAAAACCTATCTGTTACCAACTGTTCGTCTAAAATTGTGATCCATATGTTTGTGACTATTACACCGCAATCTACCACAAAGCGAAAAAGTGGTCCAACTAAAACATTCATATTTCTTTACGTACTACACGAATATGTAATAAAAAATGGGGGTTCCTATTTTAAAAAAACGCAGTTGATATCCGTTTGACCTATGGCAGCGCCATCTAGCGAGCCAACCATAACGCCATCTGGTTTCCCCCTTGAAGCTAGACAAGTTTCGTTCTTTGTAGTTTTTTCGTTTGACGCTTATTTCGTGAGTATTTGGCCAGGTCACGATCAATGGACCACCCTGCATAAGGCAGATCCCTTTCTTGTACTTATAACTTATAGTTTCAAAATTAGCTGGAGGTAGGCACAAGCTTCTAGGATTTTATTCATAAATTAATACCAGTTACATAGGATGTGCTTCGTACAAACGGCATGTTACCAGTGCAGGACGTAATACAGACCTCTGCCTTGTAATTTTAACTTTATGCCATTAGTGTCTTTATATGTTAAAAACTATTTGGTTTTTGAGATTTCTGGTGTACAATGCTTTCGACACGTCTGCAAACTTGCTTGCTCGCGGTGACGTTTTCAACTCCTTACTACTATTGTTTTGGTAATTACGAAAGCATGTTGTTTCATGATTACAGCTGTCGATGCTTTCTTATGCTTATTCACCGCATTTTATATTTTCAGTGATACGTTACTGATATACATTAAAGTTACCGCGTAAAGTCAAGCACCGGCACGCCAGTCGGGAACGACTGTGCACAGAAGGCTGTGAGCATGCTGCTGAGTCGGGAGGTCGGTAAAAGGAGCCAATTATTAACCTAGTTCGGTTGTTGAGTGTAACCTCCACCCATAATAATTCACAGGAACTATCCACTTCTACTTCACTACAGGATAAACTACTACTAACAGCGACGAACACTCCACCACCAGTTGCATGCAATCTATCCTTTCTAAACACCGTCTGTACCTTTGTAAAAATTTCGGCAGAATTTATCTCTGGCTTAAGCCAGCTTTCTGTACCTATAACGATTTCAGCTTCGGTGCTTTCTATCAGCGCTTGAAGTTCTGGTACTTTACCAACGCAGCTTCGACAGTTGACAATTACAATACCGATTGCTGCTTGGTCCCCGCATGTCCTGACTTTGCCCCGCACCCGTTGAGGCTGTTGCCCTTTCTGTACTTGCCCAAGGCCATCTAACCTAAAAAACCGCCCAGCCCACGCCACACAACCCCTGCTACCCGTGTAGCCGCTTGTTGCGTGTAGTGGACTCCTGACCTATCCAGCGGAACCCGAAACCCCACCACCCTATGGCGCAAGTCGAGGAATCTGCAGCCCACACGGTCGCAGAACCGTCTCAGCCTCTGATTCAGACCCTCCACTCGGCTCTGTACCAAAGGTCCGCAGTCAGTCCTGTCGACGATGCTGCAGATGGTGAGCTCTGCTTTCATCCCGCTAGCGAGACTGGCAGTCTTCACCAAATCAGACAGCCGCCGGAAGCCAGAGAGGATTTCCTCCGATCCATAGCGACACACATCATTGGTGCCGACATGAGCGACCACCTGCAGATGGGTGCACCCTGTACCCTTCATGGCATCCGGAAGGACCCTTTCCACATCTGGAATGACTCCCCCCGGTATGCACAGGAGTGCACATTGGTTTTCTTCCCCTCTCTTGCTGCCATTTCCCTAAGGGGCCCCATTACGCGCCTGACGTTGGAGCTCCCAACTACCAGTAAGCCCACCCTCTGCGACTGCCCGGATCTTGCAGACTGAGGGGCAACCTCTGGAACAGGACAAGCAGCCATGTCAGGCCGAAGATTAGTATCAGCCTCAGACAGAGCCTGAAACCGGTTCGTCAGACAAACTGGAGAGGCTTTCCGTTCAGCCCTCCGGAATGTCTTTCGCCCCCTGCCACACCTTGAGACGACCTCCCACTCTACCACAGGTGAGGGATCAGCCTCAATGCGGGCAGTATCCCGGGCAACCACACTCTTAGTCCGATCAGGGGATGCGTGGGACGAGCTGGCCGTCCCCGACAAACCCCCATCCGGACCCCCACAGTAATGCCCATTAGCAACAGCCTCAAGCTGTGTGACCGAAGCCAACACTGCCTGACGCTGGGAGCGAAGGGGTGCCAACTCAGCCTGCATCCGAACACAGCAGTTGCAGTCCCTAGCCATGCTAAAAACTGTTTTGCAAAGAACGTCTGAACTAATCTACAGAGAGCGCAAACAAATCAACAAAATTTAAACTATTATTAAAATACAAGATTGCCTAGTAAATGCAGTAATGCTGCTACTTGCGCACTGCTGACACTGCTCGGCGGCGGAAGGAGACTACACGAATTTACACTATTCAGGTACTAAAACGCGATGCTACAACTCTCAAATACTATAATACGCCCGAAATTTATGAATTAAACAAAGCAAGTACCAAAAACACGCAAAGAAATTAAGAATTAAACTATGTAACAAATGAGTGAGCTAGGAGCATACGACTTGCTGCTGCAGCTGCTTATCCAACGGCGGCAGGGAGTACACTGACTGACCAACCGACACTGGCCGTTCAAAACAAAAACAGAAGACAAACGACTACGCGAATTTACGCTATTCAGGTAATAAAACGCGATGCTACAACTCTCAAATACTATAATACGCCCGAAATTTATGAATTAAACAATGCAAGTACCAAAAACACGCAAAGAAATTAAGAATTAAACTATGTAACAAATGAGTGAGCTAGGAGTATACGACTTGCTGCTCGGCTGCTTATCCAACGGCGGCAGGGAGCACACCGTTGGGTGGCTTGCGGAGTATGAATGTAGATGTAGATGTAGATGTCCACTCAGCCAGTCGCACGCTGAGTGGACCTCCCTGTACAGACTGCGCAGCCCCTCACGCCGGAGGCTCGAGTCCTCCCTCGGGCATGAGTGTATATGTTTTTCTTAGCATAAGTTAGTTTAAGTAGCGTGTAAGTCTAGGGAGCGATGATCTAAGCAGTTTGGTTCCTTAGGAATTGACACACATTTGAACATATTAAGTATTGTAATTTTCTTTTTGTAATAAAACTCATTAATACGACTGGTTTGATTCTTTGCCTTGCGATCCGAGTTTGCAGGCTACCTAGACACTACAATTAATGTCGTTTATACCACACTGTTATATGGCTTTGTCGAATGTTCACTTTTATATTTAGAATTGGCTCCCCCTTATTTTTGTTCCGGCGTTGTACTATGTTTCTGTTTTCTACTTGATTTTACATAGTTTTCTTAGGCTGTGTTTCCTACATGTATTACGGATCTGAAGATTGTTGCAGATAGCAACCGAAACTACAGTGAGGAGCCAAAGAAACTGATACACCTGCCTAATATCGTGTAGGGCCCCCGCGAGCGCGCAGAAGTGCTGCAGCACCACGTGGCATGGACTCGACTAAGGTCTGAAGCAGTACTGAATTGACACCATTAATCCTGCAGGGCTGTCCATAAAGAGTACGACGGGGTGGAGATCTCTTCTGAACAGCACGTTGCAAGTCATCCCTGATATGCTCAATAATGTTCATGTCTGGGGAGTTTGGTGGCCAGAAGAGTGTTCCTGGAGCCACTCTGTTGCGATTCTAGACGTGTTGGGTGTCGCATTGCCCTGTGGAATTGACCAAGTCCATCGTAATGCAAAATGGACATGAATGGATGCAAGTGGTCAGACAGGATGCTTACCTACGTGTTACCTGTCAGAGTCGTATCTAGACGTACCAGGGATCCCATTACTCTCCAGGGATATGCACACATCCCACACCATTACAGAGCCTCGACCAGCCTGAACGGTCCCCTGCTGACATGCAGGTTCCATGGATTCGTGACGTTGTCTCCATACCCGTACACGTCCATCCGCTCGATACAATTTGAAGCGAGACTCGTCCGATCAGGCAACATGTTTCCATCATCAACAGTCCAATGTCGGTGTTGACGTGCCCGGGTGAGGCGTAAAGCTTTGTGTCGTGCAGTCATCAAGGGCTCGATAGCCCACATCGATTATGTTTCGTTGAATGGTTCGCACGCTGACAGTTGTTGATGGGCCAGCATTGAAATCTGCAGCCGGCAAGTGTGGACGATCGGTTCTAGGCGCTACAGTCTGGAACCGCGCGACCGCTACGGTTGCAGGTTCAAATCCTGCCTCGGGCATGGATGTGTGTGACGTCCTTAGGTTAGTTAGGTTTAAGTAATTCTAAGTCTAGGGGACTGATGACCTCAGAAGTTAAGTCCCATAGTGCTCAGAGCCACTTGAACCATTTTTTGAAATCTGCAGCAATTTGCGGAAGGATTGCACTTCTGTCACACTGAACGATTCCCTTTAGTCGTCGTTGGTCCCGATCTTGCAGGATCTTTTTTCGTCCGTAGTGATGTCAGAGATTTGATAATTATGCCGGATTCCTGATATTCACGGTACACTCGTGAAGTGGTCGTACGGGAAAATCCCCACTTCATCGCTACCTCGGAGATGCTGTTTCCTATCGCTCGTGTGCCGATTATAACACCACGTTTAAACTCACTTAAATCTTGATAACCTGCCATCGTAGCAGCAGTAACCGATCTAGCAACTGCACAGACACTTGGTGTCTTATATAGGCGTTGTCGACCGCAGCGCCGTCTTCTGCATGTTTACAATATCTCTGTATTTGAATAGGCTTGCCTATACCAGCTTCTATAGCGCTTCATTGTAGTTATCGAACTTTAATTGTGCTAGGAAAATTGCGGACTAAGCCTTAAAAATGTTACTTTTAAAAAGACTTATTTACTTAGCAAACGGTATTTTTCGGCTGACATGAGGCAAGCGACTTTCAATTGAAATGTGTCTCTTGTACAGAAGTATACAGGGTGTTACAAAAAGGTACGGCCAAACTTTCAGGAAACATTCCTCACACACAAAGAAAGAAAATATGTTATGTGGACATGTGTCCGGAAACGCTTACTTTCCATGTTAGAGCTCATTTTATTACTTCTCTTCAAATCACATTAACCATGGAATGGAAACACACAGCAACAGAACGTACCAGCGTGACTTCAAACACTTTGTTACAGGAAATGTTCAAAATGTCCTCCGTTAGCGGGGATACATGCATCCACCCTCCGTCGCATGGAATCCCTGATGCGCTGATGCAGCCCTGGAGAATGGCGTAATGTACCTCAGCCGTCTACAATACGAGCACGAAGAGTCTCTACATTTGGTACCGGGGTTGCGCTGACAAGAGCTTTCAAATGCCCCCATAAATGAAAGTCAAGAGGGTTGAGGTCAGGAGAGCGTGAAGGCCATGGAATTGGTCCGCCTCTACCAATCCATCGGTCACCGAATCTGTTGTTGAGAAGCGTACGAACACTTCGACTGAAATGTGTAGGAGCTCCATCGTACATGAACCACATGTTGTGTCGTACTTGTAAAGGCACATGTTCTAGCAGCACAGGTAGAGTATCACGTATGAAATCATGAAAACGTGCTCCACTGAGAGTAGGTGGAAGAACATGGGGCCCAATCAAGACATCACCAACAATGCCTGCCCAAACGTTCACAGAAAATCTGTGTTGATGACGCGATTGCACAATTGCGTGCGGATTCTCGTCAGCCCACGCATGTTGACTGTGAAAATTTACAATTTGATCACGTTGGAATGAAGCCTCATCCGTAAAGAGAACATTTGCACTGAAATGAGGATTGACACATTGTTGGATGAACCATTCGCAGAAGTGTACCCGTGGAGGCCAATCAGCTGCTGATAGTGCCTGCAGACGCTATACATAGTACGGAAACAACTGGTTCTCCCGTAGCACTCTCCATACAGTGACGTGGTCAACGTTACCTTGTACAGCGGCAATTTCTCTGACGCTGACATTAGGGTTATCGTCAACTGCACGAAGAATTGCCTCGTCCATTGCAGGTGTCCTCGTCGTTCTAGGTCTTCCCCAGTCGCGAGTCATAGGCTGGAATGTTCCGTGCTCCCTAAGACGCCGATCAATTGCTCCGAACGTCTTCCTGTCGGGACACCTTCGTGCTGGAAATCTGTCTCGATACAAACATACCGCGCCACGGCTATTGCCCCGTGCTAATCCATACATCAAATGGACATCTGCCAACTCCGCATTTGTAAACATTGCACTGACTGCAAAACCACGTTCGTGATGAACACTAACCTGTTGATGCTACGTGCTGATGTGCTTGATGTACTGTAGAGCAATGAGTCGCATGTCAACACAAGCACCGAAGTCAACATTACCTTCCTTCAATTGGGCCAACTGGCGGTGAATCGAGGAAGTACGGTACATACTGACGAAACTAAAATGAGCTCTAACATGGAAATTAAGCTTTTCCGGACACATGTCCACATAACATCTTTTCTTTCTTTGTGTGTGAGGAATGTTTCCTGAAAGTTTGGCCGTACCTTTTTGTAACACCCTGAATATCGATGAACCAAAACATTATGACCACTTACTCAATAGCTTTTTTGTCAATTTTTGCAACTAAACACATCAGGGATCCGACAGTTTTTTGGTAGGTTTGTAGAGGCATGTGCAATTAGATGTCTACGCACAGGTCATGTAATTCGCGTAAATAAAGAGCCGCCGATTTGCGTAGGCGGTGATGGCTCCGGATAGCGGCTCCAATGGGTTCCATAGGATTTACATCAGGCGAATTGTTTGCCGAGTCATCAACGTGATTTCATTATAATGCACCTCAAATCACTTAGCACGTTTATGATTCCGAGAAACGGGCAATGCTGAAAGATGACATTGCCGGCGGTGAAGACATCAAGCATGAACGGATGCGAGTGGTTCGCTGCTGTCAGTGTGTCTTCAGTTGCCACCACAGGTCCCGTGCAAACGCAGGAGAATGTGCCCCACAGCATAATACGTCTTCCTCCATCCTGCGTCTGTGGCGCGCTGCAGACTTCGGGCCGCCGTTCACCTCGATGACGGCGTTGTGAGGGGTCCACTTGTACGTGGAGCACGATTTTGTTATATATTTCGTGAGAAATGACATGAAATGGTTATCACATGTACAAGAGATTGTATCTTTGACACGATTGAACCAAAGATGCTGCCTGAGGGGCAGAATCGATTGTAAGTACGGGCGCGCGGAGCGAAGAGTCAGTAGCCGTTGCACTCTGTTGAAGGTAGGCTGTAAGACTTAAAGCTAGTGGCTAGCTGTGAGGATTAGGCTGTTGCCCTATGGACGTAGCATAATATAGTTTTGTAAGGTGATGAAATTTTGTATATTTAGTTTTAAGTATGCAGCAACGCAATGTGTCTTTTGCTAATTTTACAGTACTGACCCTTGAATGTAGGAATGTATTTGCCATCAGATTTAATGTATAGGTTGATTAGGCATACCCGATTTGTAATATTTTGTGTGTTTTGTAATCCTGATACAGACAAGTTAAATTTTGGAGTCTATTTTGTTAAACGATGTTAGATTTTTTGTCATGTAACAATCCAAGTGTCTTTAATTACGCCAGTAGGTGAGAATTATAGAACAATTAAGAAGTTCACTGATTTTGAAGTTAATGTAAAATGTTTCATATTAAATTTGTGAAGGAGGAACTATATTTTGAATACAATTTTCGAACTGAAGCATTCGGTATTAGCATATCCCGTTATCAGTACGTCATCCTCTTCCACATCGTGTTTATTTAAATACAATGAATATTTTCTAAAAGAAATGATTTTTCATTCAGAGTCAGAAAAATATTAATGTGGCAGAATGAGAAAAGTATTAATGTTTGTAACAGCTTTAATGCGGGCAGCATTTGCAAGGTTATTCATTTATCAACTAATCTACGGACATTATTTGTATGAAGCTATTTTACGCCCGGCATTGCACTTCGCTGAGCCAAGATTGAATATTTTGTATGCCTGTTGTGAAGAGAATATCAAGATTACATCCGTTGCGACTCAAGAGCTAAGGAAAATTTATTTCATTGTTTATTTGCATAGGGAATTTTATAAGTTTACTGCACAGGGCCATAGAATTCGGTGCTAACGAGACTGAGTAAATTTCAGAGGCATGGATTTCATTATAGGCATTGCATACTCGTTTTCCAGATCAATTTGTTTAATTTTTCTTTGCATTAGAGTAAAACCGATTAAGCACACCATATGCTCAACAACACATTACACAGTAAATTTTCGTAAGAGAAATATCACGCATTGCATATCCATTGTTGTTGTTGTTGTGGTCTTCAATCCTGAGACTGGTTTGATGCAGCTCTCCATGCTAATCTATCCTGTGCAAGCTCTTTCATCTCCCAGTACCTACTGCAACCTACATCCTTCTGAATCTGCTTAGTGTATTCATCTCTTGGTCTCCCTCTTCGATTTTTACTCTCCACGCTGCCCTCCAATGCTAAATTTGTGATCCCTTGATGCAACAGGACATGTCCTACCAACCGATCCCTTCTTCTAGTCAAGTTGTGCCATAATCTTCTCTTCTCCCCAATCCTATTCAATACCTCCTCATTAGTTACGTGATCTACCCACCTAATCTTCAACATTCTTCTGTAGCACCACATTTCGAAAGCTTCTATTCTCTTCTTGTCCAGACTATTTATTGTCCATGTTTCACTTCCATACATGGCTACACTCCATACAAATACTTTCAGAAACGACTT
Source organism: Schistocerca americana (assembly GCF_021461395.2). Taxonomy (NCBI): domain Eukaryota; kingdom Metazoa; phylum Arthropoda; class Insecta; order Orthoptera; family Acrididae; genus Schistocerca; species Schistocerca americana. The sequence continues at coordinate 656,374,464 of NC_060120.1, read as the reverse complement.
CCTGACACTTAAATCTATACTCTATGTTAACAAATTTCTCTTCTTCAGAAACGCTTTCCTTGCCATTGCCAGTCTACATTTTATATCCTCTCTACTTCGACCATCATCTGTTATTTTGCTCCCCAAATAGCAAAACTCCTTTACTTGAAACCGGGTAAACAGCTGATCACCCGCAAAGCTTCAGACCAATTTCTCTTTTGAGCTGTACTAATAAACTCTTGGAGAGGCTCATCTATAACAGAATTAGCGGCTTCATTCTGGAACATATTCCAGCTGAGCAAGCGGGTTTCCGGCCACAGAGAAGTTGCTGCGACCTGGTACTTTGCCCTAACAGCTATCATAGAGGCTGGTTTCCAAGAAAACGTGAAGACATCTGTCGCGTTCGTAGACCTAACTGCGGCATATAACAGTCTGGAGAGAAGCGATGGTATACAAATTACTAAAAACAATTGTATGCCAAAAAACTGTAACTTTAATCAATACCATGATAAACAATAGATATTCCCGTGTTTACTTGGAAGAAAATGCGAGCAAGGAGAAGAAATTAAGTAATGGACTACCACAGGGCTCCATCTTAGCCTCCCTATTATTCAACGTATATACACTCCTGGAAATTGAAATAAGAACACCGTAAATTCATTGTCCCAGGAAGGGGAAACTTTATTGACACATTCCTGGGGTCAGATACATCACATGATCACACTGACAGAACCACAGGCACATAGACACAGGCAACAGAGCATGCACAATGTCGGCACTAGTACAGTGTATATCCACCTTTCGCAGCAGTGCAGGCTGCTATTCTCCCATGGAGACGATCGTAGAGATGCTGGATGTAGTCCTGTGGAACGGCTTGCCATGCCATTTCCACCTGGCGCCTCAGTTGGACCAGCGTTCGTGCTGGACGTGCAGACCGCGTGAGACGACGCTTCATCCAGTCCCAAACATGCTCAATGGGGGACAGATCCGGAGATCTTGCTGGCCAGGGTAGTTGACTTACACCTTCTAGAGCACGTTGGGTGGCACGGGATACATGCGGACGTGCATTGTCCTGTTGGAACAGCAAGTTCCCTTGCCGGTCTAGGAATGGTAGAAGGATGGGTTCGATGACGGTTTGGATGTACCGTGCACTATTCAGTGTCCCCTCGACGATCACCAGTGGTGTACGGCCAGTGTAGGAGATCGCTCCCCACACCATGATGCCGGGTGTTGGCCCTGTGTGCCTCGGTCGTATGCAGTCCTGATTGTGGCGCTCACCTGCACGGGGCCAAACACGCATACGACCATCATTGGCACCAAGGCAGAAGCGACTCTCATCGCTGAAGACGACACGTCTCCATTCGTCCCTCCATTCACGCCTGTCGCGACACCACTGGAGGCGGGCTGCACGATGTTGGGGCGTGAGCGGAAGACGGCCTAACGGTGTGCGGGACCGTAGCCCAGCTTCATGGAGACGGTTGCGAATGGTCCTCGCCGATACCCCAGGAGCAACAGTGTCCCTAATTTGCTGGGAAGTGGCGGTGCGGTCCCCTACGGCACTGCGTAGGATCCTACGGTCTTGGCGTGCATCCGTGCGTCGCTGCGGTCCGGTCCCAGGTCGACGGGCACGTGCACCTTCCGCCGACCACTGGCGACAACATCGATGTACTGTGGAGACCTCACGCCCCACGTGTTGAGCAATTCGGCGGTACGTCCACCCGGCCTCCCGCATGCCCACTATACGCCCTCGCTCAAAGTCCGTCAACTGCACATACGGTTCACGTCCACGCTGTCGCGGCATGCTACCAGTGTTAAAGACTGCGATGGAGCTCCGTATGCCACGGCAAACTGGCTGACACTGACGGCGGCGGTGCACAAATGCTGCGCAGCTAGCGCCATTCGACGGCCAACACCGCGGTTCCTGGTGTGTCCGCTGTGCCGTGCGTGTGATCATTGCTTGTACAGCCCTCTCGCAGTGTCCGGAGCAAGTATGGTGGGTCTGACACACCGGTGTCAATGTGTTCTTTTTTCCATTTCCAGGAGTGTATCTCCGACCGCCCCAAATACCAGGTCTACAAACTTCTGCTACGCGGACGATATCGCTCTTGGCTGTAAAACCAAGGACCTAGGACGAGCGGAGACAATTCTTACAGAATATCTAGCCGTTATGAGCGCCTATTTTAGCAAGTGGCGACTTAAACCCAGAACAAGTAAAACTGAAGCATTTACATTCCATCTAAGAAACAAACAGGCTAATGTGGAGCTCAGAGTGAAACTTAACGGAAACACTGTTTGCCATAACAAGTACCCCAAGTACCTTGGTGTCACCCTTGACCCCACCCTTTCATATAGAAAACATCTTGAAAATACTGCTGCCAAGATAAAAACTAGTAACAATATTATTCAAAAATTGTGTGGAATGACGTGGGGAGCTTCAGCAGATACCTTGCGCACATCATCCATTGCGCTGCTCTTCTCAGCAGCTGAGTATTGTGTCCCGGTGTGGCTAAGCAGCTGCCACACTAACTTGATCGACGTCCAGTTGAACCACATTATGCGGTTAATAACAGGGGCAATCCGACCAACACCGATTTATTGGCTTCCTCTGCTGACTAACATCCATCCCCCCGCAATCCGCAGGAGGGACGCCTTGCTTAGGGCATACCGCAAGATAAAGGTGAGCCAAGAATTTCCCATACAGGAAGACATACGAAGTTTAAGACGAAATGGACTCCGTTCAAGAAACCCACCATTACGGCAAGCAGAAGAGGTAGATGCCAGTAATTTTGGTGTGAGAGACCTGTGGGACCAAAGCTGTCAACGTATTGAAAATCTGAAGAGCCTGAGTAGGTCCGAAAGTATAATTGTGATACTGCTGGCACAGAATTCGACGGGAAACTGTGGGTCAAACTGAACAGAGCTCACACTGGGCATGGACGATGCGCAGACTCTCATTACAAATGGTGTGCTACAGAGTCTCTGTTTTGTGATTGTGGAGCTCCGAAACAGACAATCAAGCACATTAGATATGAATGCCCCTTGCATTCCTACTAGGGGATTTGCAGCGACCTCATGAAAGCTGGTGATACGGCTCTTACATGGAATAGGGACCTAGATATTGATATTTAGCTAGTTTTTTATATGTAGTTTTTGTATTTTCATATTCCTTTTATATATAGTATTACTAATGTTATATACCTGTAATTTTAACTGCATGTGAGCCATAAGAATAAATACACTACTGACCATTAAAATTGCTACACCACGAAGATGACGTGCTACAGACGCAAAAATTTAACCGACAGGAAAAAGATGCTGTGATATGCAAATGATTAGCTTTTCAGAGCATTCACACAAAGTTGGCGCCGGTGGCGACACCTACAACATGCTGACATGAGGAAAGTTTCCAACCGACTTCTCATATACGAACAGCACTTGACCGGCGTTTCCTGGTGAAACGTTGTTGTGATGCCTCGTGTAAGGAGGAGAAATGCGTACCATCACGTTTCTGACTTTGATAAAGGTCGGATTGTAGCCTATCGCGATTACGGTTTATCGTATCGCGACATTGCTGCTCGATTTGGTCGAGATCCAATGACTATTAGCAGAATATGGAATCGGTGGGTTCAGGAGGGTAATACGGAACGCCGTGCTGGATCCAAACGGCCTCGTATCACTAGCAGTCGAGATGACAGGCACCTTATCCGCATGGCTGTAACGAATCGTGCAGACACGTCTAGATCCCTGAGTCAACAGATGGGGACGTTTGCAAGAGAACAACATCTGCACGAACAGTTCGACGACGTTTGCAGCAGCATGGACTATCAGCTTGGAGACTATGACTGCGGCTACCCTTGGCGCTGCATCACAGACAGGAGCGCCTGCGATGGTGTACTCAACGACGAACCTGGGTGCACGAATGGCAAAACGTCATTTTTTCGAATGAATCGAGGTTCTGTTCACAGCATCATGATGGTCGCATCCGTGTTTGGCGACATCGCGGTGAACGCTCATTGGAAGCGTGTATTCGTCATCCCCGTACTGGCGTATCACCCGGCGTGATGGTATGGGGTACCATTGGTTACACATCTCGGTCACCTCTTGTTCGCATTGACGGCTTTTTGAGCAGTGGACGTTACATTTCAGATGTGTTACGACCCGTGGCTGTACCCTTCATTCGATCCCTGCGAAACCCTACATTTCAGCAAGATAACGCACGACCGCATGTTGTAGGCCCAGTACGGGCCTTTTCTGGATACAGAAAATGTTCGACTGCTGCCCTGGCCAGCACATTCTCCAGATCTCTCACTAATTGAAAACGTCTGGTCAATGGTGGCCGAGCAACTGGCTCGTCACAATACGGCAGTCACTACTCTCGATGAACTGTGGTATCGTGTTGAAGCTGCATGGGCAGCTGTACCTGTAAACGCCATACAAGCTCTGTTTTTTGACTCAATGGCAAGGCGTATCAAGGCCGTTATTACGGCCAGAGGTGGTTGTTCTGGGCACTGATTTCTCAGGATCTCTGCACCCAAATTGCGTGAAAACGTAATCACATGTCAGTTCTGGTATAATATATTTTTCCAATGAATACCCGTTTATCATCTGCATTTCTTCTTGGTGTAGCAATTTTAATGACCAGTATAGTGTAAAATAAACAAGTAAACATATCTCGCGTCGTGCAGGACTCGTATTGTGGGCACAAGGATGAAACGTTGCATTCCCCTGGCCACCGTCGTCAGCAGATCTCAATATTATTGAAGCTTTGTGGCGTGCTTTGGAGAGAAGTTGCGTGATCGCTATCCAATTCCATCATTGTTACCTGAAATTTCCATTTCTTTTGCAGAGTGAATCGTGCAAGATACCCTTAAAATAACACAGGAAATATTCATCTATTATAAGACGACTGGAAGCTGTTTGGAACTCCAGCGGTTCTCATACATCGTATTAGACATGGTAATGTGCTGTGGTTTTGCTGTTTCCACATGTCTGTCCACCTCCTGTACGCGCAAATAACCTCAGTTTTGAATGGTGGTCAGTTGTTCAGAACATTATGGTGACAAAAAGCCTGGAATTGCATCAATGTAAATTAGGATACGCCCCGTCCTCGGTGGCAAAAGTTCTCTAGACGGCGCAGCTGGTATGACGGTTGATAGTGGACGGCACCTCGTAAGGTAAGCTCGCCTCCGCCACCAGCAGCCGCCTTGACCCCTGAAATGTCTCAGCAAGCTCGACGTGGACCCTCTCCCGTAGATGGTTAGCCTGGGATCGTGTTGACAAACGCTGCGCAGGGGCGATCTGTTTTAAGCGAGCAAACACAGAAAGGGGTGGTGTCTGCAATCAGTGCCAGCACTGATGCAAGGCCAGTAAAAGTGCTGCTGAGCCGCAACATATTGCAAAGCTTGAAGGAGCTCGAGGATGCGGGGCTTGAATGGTGGTGGAGTGAGGACCCAGCATTCAGAATCCTTCGTGGCCAAGGTTAAGACACCTTCGTTTCGTTGAGTGAGTAATGAAACGCGAAATAATTACGAAAAACTTAATCGGTCTGTCGGGAAACATGCTCTGGAGCCCCTTTCTGTGCTGCAAACAAATCTTTCTTCAGGACTGGGTCGCGTGACGACGACATGAATACCTCATGCGCAGTCAGAGGGGATTCGTCTAGGGTTTGTTGGAGATGTTAGCCCGAGAGTGTTTTCCGGCAATCGAATTTCGCGTTGGGGTCAAGAGGAAGGCGGGTCGGGCGTCGGAACTAAAGTTTTGGTTTGCAGGGCACATCGATTTTCTTCATCCCTTAAATGATTGCTAAAACCACCGTCTCAATTCGAGAAAAATTAACCCGCAGAAGCAACCTTGAAAGTTTGAAAAATTTTAAGCACTTCACCAAGACTATGATCACATTCGGCGAAAGCTTTTGCTGAGACCTTCCCGCCATTGGCTGGTTGCATGATTTTGGGGAGGGGATCAAACAGCGAAGTCATGCCCCATCGGATTAGGGAAGGATGTGGAAGTAAATCGGCCGTGCCCTTTCAAAAGAACCATCCCGGTATTGGCTTGAAGCTATTTAGGGAAGTCACGGAAAACCTAAATCAGGATGGCAGGACGTGAGTTTGAACCGTGGTCTTCGCGAATGCGAGTCCAGTGTGCTAACCACTTGCCACCGCGCTCTGTCCCGCCATTGGCTGGCCAAGTTGTTTATAACACTGATTAAACTGTAGCGTAACTGCGACAAGGTGTGCCTACTGACCGTAGTATATGGTTAACAGAGCACAGAAACCATCGAAAGACAAATCAATAGATCCTGAGAGTGCGTGCAATTTCTGCACCACTTTCTATAAACGACTACTAGAAGACAAAAGAAATGCGGTTTGCTGCACATCGGAAATGCCACTAGTCGAACAGTATAGTTCAATACGGCTTGACGAAGGCAACGGACAGCAGTGGGGGTGTAGTCACCGCGACTGGCTAACGTTGTTGTTGCTGCTGAGACACCAGCCGAATGTTGTTGGTGATACTGTTCTTCTTGAGCTGCAAACTGTTGTTCCTTGAATTCCCTGTTGTTGCAGTGACTGTTGCTGCCAAATTCCCAGAAACTTGAGGTCCTTGACCCTGGAACTGGGTGCTGACGTGTACCGAAAACGCGATAATGGAAAACCTTGTTGCTACTTTTATTTCCACTCTCGATACGGAGACGTACTTTGCAAACAAAGCCAAATTTGTCGTTAGCTGAATACTGAACAAATGGCAGTAATGATAAACAGAGAGCCAATACCTACAGCAGGGCCCGTATCAGGGAAGCAGTGAAGTGACAGGTAGTTTCCCATGAAGAGAATTAAGTAAGACGGACATACGGCTGTTTGTCTGTCCCAGTAGCTGTGAGAGGCTGGGCACATATGACCTGCGGTGGCAATCGTGAATCGTGAAACGATGAGCCTCTGAGCGACTATCGAATCCAGTTGCTGCCAGGGGTATAATATTGAGGGTAAGTCCACACGGCTTGCATTACTTAAACGGCAAGAGATGAACATCACTTTAGTCCAAAGCCAACCCTTATTCTGCATCACCACAGAGACTAAGCAGCCTTAGACAGTTTGAGACGACTGTGCTAGTATTATCTCTAGAATGCGCCTCAAACTAAAACAAGTTCCCACTTTGAGGGTCTCGTGCACGTTTTATAGCCACTCTGGCAATTTGTGTTTCACATGTGATGTTCGTTATTCTATCTGTTACTCTGTTCGTCCATGAAGTAAAAAGTAAAGAAATTACAACAATATTTGTAAAACTAATCGGAAATATTACATGGAGGCAAGGACTGCAAGGTCGTTTCACGTGGAGAGTAACAAAGTGCTATCAGTTGTCAGCGCAGGTGTGTGGTTTCTATGTGGAATGGCGAGTGAAAAAAATGAAAAACGTGGAAGTAATACAGTAACAGCTGGTTACAGCTCTAACGCTAATAGATTAAATTAACCCTCTGGCTCAAAGTAAGGGATGTCTAGGACAACTATTAAATGAAATGAAGAAGAGCCTACTTTTCTGCTAAAAATAATCAAAACTAATATAAAATTCTAAGCAGTTTCAGGAACAATGATAGCAGTCAGCTGATTTTTATGGTAGATATTATTGAAGACTAGGAATTCTGGTAACAAGAAACAAAATTAGACAAGACAAGCGAAACAGAGAAGAAGACGAAGAAGAAACAGAGGGCTACAGGGAAAAGATACAGTCTTAGACAAATGAAATATACTTGGCATATGATTGAGGATGAACTTTCTATAACTTTATGTGTGAAGGCTAGCACCATGTGGAAGCAAACCAAAGAGCAAAAAATCGATAAGAACAGGATGGTAAAAACGAATATCTTTGTAACGCTCCCCCTCTCCGTTTCACGGCAATTTCACTAGCAGCCACGGCCAGAATTCATGCACTTTTGGCTACGTGCGGCGCGCGACACAAATTATGCGAAAATTACGCGGTACAGATTTACTCGAATACCTTTATTGGAGGAACCGAATTAATCCTCTGCACTGCTACACATGTACGATCAGTATAAATAAGGGTCGTCCGTAAGACACATTTAAAACAGCCATTCGTTAGATTAGTAAATTCTCTGTAGCTATCCAACTACTTTCAGCAAACTTCCCAGATTCGACCACTTCATTGGAAAAAGTAAACTCCAGACAGTCAGGACACCATTTCTATAAATAAAACAGGATAGTACTGTAAAGTAAAAAAAAGATGAACAGTACACACAAAAACACTCCACTACTAGTTTCCAATGGAACAAACAAAATTTGTTGTCTGCAATTGTCTTTCAGAGTACATATATAAATGAAGATAGAGAAAGGGAGAAAAATGTGCTCAAATCAAAGGAAGACTCTTAACTTACTAAGTAAATAAATACAATACAAAATGGTGGTTACTAAAAACATAACCCGGTCACTATGTTGGAGGATTCACTAACAAAAATTACAAGTCTGAGATGTACGCTGTTATAGGTAAAGGACTGTTCTTGTGTATATGATCCGACTATCATCATGTCTCTTGCATCACTCCCTAGTCCGTTTGCAACGCTATCACAATCTGTCTACAGAAGTGATATACTATTCAGATTTCCTTACACTTGTTTCTTGGGTTATATTTCACTTTAAATCTTTTCTGTGCACGTTGCGTAGATGCTGACTACTCACGTAAGTGCATATTTTGTTTCTATCTTAGACTATAATAATAATAACAGAATGGATGTGAATCTTGCCATAAAAATACCATGGAGAGGCAATATATTGTGGGGCTACCATGTAAAGCATTCGTCAGTAGGACAAACATGATGTAAAAGGTAGAGGAGACTGTTGTAGTTTGAAACACTTTTTATCTAGCCAGATCTGTGATGGAAGTTTAATAAATTTTTATTATTGTGTTCTGAAATTAAGGCACTGAACTTTATCTGTGCTGCAGTCATTTTCTGAATTTCAAAAACCACTGTAGAAAACTGAGGTTCTTCCAAATGTGAGAAACTGTTCCAAGGTAGATCATGACATATACATATGAACAAATATTCTACTCAAACTTCAGTGTGGCAGTCGAAAAAATCTTGTCATTACTACATTTAACAGTTTATGTGTTGCATTATTATTCTACTACAACCAATAATTAATCAGTAAAAGAAATCAAATTAAGAAGAAGTATTACTCAAGTTCAATTACAAGTTAAAAACTTTTTGAAGTATCAACTAACACAAATTTCGAGACGAGAAAATTCTTAAGAGGTACTACCAGATCAGAAATTCACCTTTGGAATAGGAATTGGCACATACGAGCTATTTCAATCTGTTTTTAAAACTTTCATGCCTGCCAGTACCTTTAATTTACAAGAAATGTGGCCAAATATCTTATGGTCGCATATTTTACTCATTTCTGTGCTAGAATAAGATGTGAATAGCAGAGTCTATTTTTGTTCCTAACATTATGTTTATGAATACTGCTATTGCTTTCAGAAGTGTCTGTTTCTTCACAACAACTCTCATAAGAGAGTAAATGTGTTGTGAGACTGTTGTTAGTATGTCATATTTTTGAAAAAAGTTTCTACATGAAGTTCGAGGACATGCAACAGATATTATTCGTACAGTTCGTTCCTGTGCAGTAAATATTTTGTTTCTATGTGTGGAGCTAGCCCACAAAATTATTCTAGACAATATCACTGAAAAGAAGTATTCAAAGTCAGCTAATTTTCAGATGATTTCAATACAACATGTAGCTGATATCAGACATTTTGAGATTATCAATAACGTGTGATTTCGAATTCAAGTTATGATCAACATGCACATTCAGGGTTTTGAACACACAGTTTTACATATTTCCTTTTCTTCATGGTGTACTGCTAATGCTGAAGATATATCTTGTCTTATACAGAATTGAATGAACTGTGTTTTTATTAAGTGGCAGATCATTTACTGAGAATCAATCCACTGTACTTTTGAACGTTTCATTTACTGCTTGTTCTGCTGTAGTAGCTCTGTTGGGCTTGATTGTGATGCTAAATGCCAGTAAATGGCACATTTTATTCTTTATCAGTGTAAGATCGAAGGTTGTACTTACATAGCTAGAACAAGAGTGGTGCCAAAATTGAACCCAGTGGAAGACCAGTAGCAATTTGTCTCCATTCAGAAAAAGGTTCGTCATGAGAGCCACATGAGCTGCCTAGAATGACCCTTTGCTTCCTATCAGACAAATATGAAGTGAAACAGCTTCTGTATGTACCTTAAAGTCATAAGCTTTACGTTTCTCTCAAAGAATGTTGTGAACTGCATAGTCACAAGTCTTAAATGGATCACAAATAACCTCAGTAAGTGAAGCTTCCTCATTCAGAGATTGTAATACAAGGCCAGTTAAATAGCAGATGCGAGTTCAATGGAGTGGTGCTAGTGGAATCCAATTTGGGATTGACTATTAATCTATTATTTACAGATATCCTCGATCATTGGTTTATATCAAATGAAAGAACAAGTTTATCTTCATCAGTCACTATGTATTTCCAAAACGCTGTTCAAATGTTTACTTTTTTCATCATATGGATTTAAATGTATTAATATGAGATTATATACCATGTTATGACTATCACATACCTCTGACACGATCTAGTAAGAAAAAATAAAACACTACTTAGGAACATGGCTCTGCAAAGGTCTTTGACTGGAGATTGAACGTAAATGTAAATGTGAAAGTAAAATATCTAAACCACAATATCTCTAGCAGCCACAGCTTCCTTTCTGTGTTGTGGTACATCATATATGAACCATCACACTTTTTGACAACAGGAGAACAAAGATAGCGTCTAGAAATAAACAAATGTAAAGAACATATGAAAAACACAGTAACACCATCTCACAATGCAAAGAACATATAGCAAAACAAAACCACTATACTCAAAAGTCTTAAAATATTGTGGAGATCTTTGAATTGTGTACACCCACCCTTTCAAATAAGTTAGCCATTCACACCTTCCGAAGATACTTTCTATATAAGCAATGGAGTAGCATGACTCACAAAATCTGATAGACTCAACAACACACCAACAGTTTGTACCCCATGTCACCCTTGAGTGAAAATCTCTCTTCATACTATAAAGAGTGTACCTATCTCCACATATCTTTTAAATCATATTCAGTGTACTATTGCATATTTTTCTTATTACATGTAACAGATATAATCTGAACAATGGACTGCTGTGGAAAAATTAATACTTTGTTCTCCTCCTGTTAGTCCCTTCACTGTATCTTTGAATAACCTCCTCCCCTCCCCACACACACATGTGTCCATGCTCGCCTTCATATTTGCTAATGTAATGGGACACCCATTTCTAACATTACCATTTTTATAGAAATAACAGATACAATTTATACTATCGATTCTTGTATAGGTGAACGTTAACTAAAAGTATACAACATATTAAATTTCAGCCTAAAAGGTATAAAAAGAAATTAATTTGGTAGTACTATTTACATGCAGTTAAAATTACTCTTCCATTAAAAACATATGAAATTACAAAATTTCTGGTATACATAAAATTCCTATTATTAATTCAACAATTTGTTGTTGATAATTATAACATTTAATTTTGGACTCATTAACAAAAAAATGATATATTTAGCGAAGATTCTTCTTTTGTCAAGAAAGTTTGTAAACTCTTTTGCTTTGTAAACTCTTTGGAATATTCTGAGTACAGCAGAAAGTAGGGGCTAGTGGGCATGCCTCTGATGGAAATGCATGTGTTTTTTTTTAATTTGTCCTGAAAAATGCAATTGATGGTTGTATGAGTATAGAGATTGTGAAGTCAGTGTAATATAGAAGAATGGGATGAAATAAAAGAAAATCCTAGCAACAGATAGTTCTTCATCAGTTATTTAGTCATCAGGAATCCACAATGTTAAATCAAAATTTCAGACCCCTAGATGCAAGAAGTGGAGCCAACAACAACAAGTGAAAATGAAGATAAGTAAATAGTTCTTCTTTTGTATGTGTTACACCTCTCTAAGCTTTTAAAACTAACGTGGATACTAAGAAAAATTTAATAGTGGTGTGTGGGAAGGTAAGATTACACCACGAATTAGTTTAATTATTTGCATGTTTCCTTGATATTTTTAAAATGAACAGTGGACAATCCCAACTCATAAAACCCAATAGATCCACCCATAAATCACCAGTTTGTACCCTGTGTCCATCTAAGAGTAAATATATCTGTTTCTGTTATTAACAGTATATCTATCTGCACATTTTCGGTTTCTTATAATGTGTTACTTCAACAATAATGTTAACTGAAATCATCTTGGGCTTGGTTTTATAACATTTTATTCCATGGTCGATTCAGTGACTTCAAATCTCATCATCAGATCTACCTGTGCTCATGGTAAAACTTTTTCCCAAAATTACTTAACTTTTATAGTCACGACATGTAGTATTTCTCATAAAGTATACATTATAGGTATTCAGTCTTAGGGTTAGGTTAGAGTTCTTGTACTTAAGTTTTTATGTAGAAGGCTTATAATTAGTAATAGTAAAAACCAACTATTATAAATTGTTGTTAATCAGTTTTCAATGGAATTGAAGCTAGTTAAAGTGGGAATGTATACCCACTCTCCATGAGTGAAAACATTTTGGCATTGATACCAAACTTTATACTGAATATGACTGAATATTACTTTGACATTCAAAACGTGAGACTACGTTATTATCCTCCAGTGGGAACATCACATCATAAAGAAGAGTTGATAAATCACTATATTTATCTATGTTGACTCACAGTGTCATCATTCAGAGTCAAAATAAAAGTATTAATACAAGGAAATTTTTTACCTTAGTGGATCCACCTTTCCATTTAAAGTAAAAGGACATTTACAGTGGCAATGTTTCTAAAGGCATGCAATTGACACCAGTACAAAAGAGTTGGGAAGAATCATGACATCATAAAGCAATAATGTAGGCCACATAAATCATATACTCAAGGAATACAATGGTGAGAATGTCAACGATAATCTAAATAAAAAACTGATATGCATTCATAAAGCTCAATAGATTCATGGAAAATCAACATTTTGTACGCTCCGTCAGCGTGAGAGTATATATATCTGTTTGTTTATTTTATGAAAATTGTATATACTTGCATATTTTAAATCATAACCAATGTATTACTTCAGCCTTTACTTAGTTACAACACGTAATGTGTACATCGACATCTATATGATTACTCTGCAATTCATAATTAAGTGCATGACAGAGTGCTCATCGAACCACCTTCAAGCTGTTTCTCTACCATTCCACTCCTGAACAATGCAGCTGAAAAACTAAAACTTAAATCTTTCTATGTGAGCTTTGATAGCTCTTATTTCGTTATTATAATCATTCCTTTGCATGTAGGTGGATGCCAAAAAGTATTTTCACACTCTGAGGAGAAAGTTGGTGATTGAAATTTCATGAGGCATCCTCCTGCAGTGGGAAACGCCTATGTTTTAATGCCTGCCACCCCAATTCGCGTATCATATCCGTGGCACTCTATTTCGCGATCTCTCTCTCTCTCTCTCTCTCTCTCACACACACACACACACACACACACACACACACACACACACACACAGAGAGAGAGAGAGAGAGAGAGAGAGAGAGAGAGAGAGAGAGAGAGAGAGAGAGAGTGAGAGAGAGGACGTACAGAGAGACAGACAAGCACACACAAACTAATGTAACATAATAATAATAATAAGTAAAATATTATTTTTGTATAAATTTTGCTTCTTTTGGCAATATAATTACTACACATAATGTTTTCGACATGTGTAAAAAGTAATAGGTATGTGCACTTAATAGAAAATAGTTTATGTACCACCAGAGATATTTACACTAACATACCTCCTTATCTACACAATAATAGATCTCCGCAATGCTTTTAGACTTGCTCTGAAATAGTGTTTTTCATGTATGTTCTTCGCTATGTGTTCTTTGTGCTGTGAGATAGTGTTTGTCTTACGTTCCTTGAATTTATTTATTCATTTCTAGACACCATCTTTATTCTCCAAGTGTTTACAGAGCGTGATCGTTTATACGTGATGTATCACGATAGGAAAAGCAGCCTGTGGCCACTGGAGGTACTCTATTTTAATTATTTTACTTACATACTTACATTTATGTACAATATTTAGTGAAAAACCTCCACAGGGTCATCTTCTGAAATAAGGTTTTATGGTTCTCTACCAGAAAGTGCCATTGGTTACCTCAAATTCGTAGCAAAACACAAGCATGCCATATTAAAAGACATAAATTAAGACATAAATTCACCTGATGATGGAGGTTTAAATGTTAGAAATGCGTTGTGAAAATAAATAAACAGTGACTGGTAACAGAAAGCTTGTCGTTTCAATCAACAATAGTCACAGTAAAGCTGTGATATTTGCTATTTTTGACTTCATTAAAACAGCAAATACGAGTAGTTAATACTTTCAGCCAGAAGGCAAATACTTGTTTATAAATAATGATTAATGTATAATGAGGTGTCGCATGGCGACGGTGGAACTTTCTAAATAATGTAATTCGTCGTCTTTGGGCGGCAATGTAAACAGAAAAATACGGATAGATATGCGATCCTTCACTATTTTGTTCGCTGGAGAACAAATGAAGCCTTGAACGCTAAAAAGACTTGTACTGTTTTTCTTAAGTAATACGGACGCAGATTTGTGGCAGTCTGATCTAATTTTTACTAAATGTATAAAAACGTGTTATGTCTAAGTTTGAGTGAAGCGTAAAGAACTGCTATAACTTACCGTGACGACGCACAAGCGACTCAAAGAAGACAATGGCTATATAAAAGAGCGCTCAATGGACATGATACGGACATAAAAATCTACCGTCATTGTAGTACTAAGCTAAAGGTACGATATATGTTTTAGTTATAATAAATATTTGTTCTGGGAATACTGAATCATTTAGCAGTGCTCATTCCTATTATCTCCTCAGTATTATTTTAATTTTAATCATGCATTTTGCTAATATTACAGACACCAAGATCAGCAGTCCAATGTGCGTGTTACATTGATAAAAAGAAAACTGTTTTATCGTCTTCTTGCATCAGCTTTAATATTGAATTTCCCTTTTGTGTGATGTTACAGTTGTTTTTGCGTCCTTAAGAACTTTCTGGTCCCTTAGGAAAATGTTTTGTCATAACAATAACTTCCTAACCGGGTATGATCGTATCTACGATCATGAAGTAATTAGAAAGACGATAATGCAATTTCTTAATCAATAGCACGCTAGTTGTGACTGCCTCAAGCCACGCGAAACTGCAAGTAAAAACTATTCACATCTCATAATGCAATATTTTATGACAATGGTCAATCCATGATTCTTACACCAATTTTGATTGATAAAACAGTAAGCTAAATCTCAATTTCCAACTTTCCATTGAATAACAACATCACTTTTGTTTTGTAACATCACACTTGGCGCCCAAACAGGGACTTGACCAAAAATTAGTTCGATTCTTGGAAAATTTTCTATGTGCTTGTGTTAATAAATGTTCTGTCGTCTCATGTACACATCATCTCTGTGAGAATGACGGAAAATATGCTGGTCGATAACGCGGTTTAATTACCTAGTGGAAGGAAAAGAAAAGAGACGCGAATTTGCTGAGACAACATAGCGGTAACCAAGCCATCAAAAAGTAAGTCAGAATTCTGCATACGCAGTGTAGTGCTTCAGTAGCAACGTTGCTTTTCCAAGTCGATCAATATCCTATCTCCTTCCCGCTATAGAAAATCTGCTTTATTTTATATTTCAAAGTAAAATTCTTCGTAGTCTGATAATAGAAATTATTTCTCCCCATTGTTAGTATAGCTGTATTACATTTTCAACATGGTGGATATTGTGTGCAACTTGCAGTGAAGAGCATCTTCATTCATTTGTCTGAAACGCTTAGGTTCCATCTTGTCTTCTCGCCAGATAGAACTTCATTTGTTGCTCACGCGAGAGTGGTGCTCTTAGCGGACTCACCACGTCACTGACAAACGACGAAAGCCTTGCGTAGCACGTGATTTACTGATGAAAATGGCAGTTAGTAAACAGAGACAGGTGACAACAGGAGACGGGAGTGAAGACGCTAACAGTATTCCATACCCTTTACGATCGCGAACGGTAGGTTCCCGTGTGGAAACTGAACTAACCATGTCTGTAACAGGGGAAAGTGACCCTAAAGTCGAAACTCTTCCCGCTGCAGCTACAAATGACCTCGGTGCGTTAATGGAAATGCTGAAACAACAGTTTGACGCAGTAAATGAGACTATAAAAACACAAAATGAGACTGTTAACGCCCGATTAGATGCTGTAAGCGAATCAGTAAAAACACAAAATGAGACTGTTAACGCCCGATTAGATGCTGTAAGCGAATCATTAAAAACACAGCTAGGCACAATCAAAACAGATCTGCATAAAGAAATTACGGCTAAATTAAGTACCCATTTGGGTGAGGTGCAAACTAAGATCAGTGATCAAATTCAGAAAATGCAGAAACAGGTGAAAAGTGAAATAGCTGAAGTATCTGGAACATTAAACACAAAAATTCAGGCAGCTACCAAAGAAATAAACTCAGTTAGAAATGCAGTATCTGACATTGAAGGTGTAGCGGAGGATCTGTCGAGGCAGATAGACTCGATCAATATTGAAGAACAGGTTAAGAGCACCGTGAAAGCACACGCGGAGGCATTGTCGGAACACTACGGTGAATGGATAAAGGGTAAAGATATTTTTATCGAAAAGAAGGTCAGGGAGGAGCTTAGGAAGACTGTCAAGGATGTAACTTATGAAATCTTAGCTGCTGCTGGTAAGTCGGGAGACACAGTGGTTTCTGAATTGGGACAGATTCGGAGGACACTTACACGGGATCTTCCCGAGTGGAAGCAGCAAGTAGTGGACGAAGTCAGAATGCTGAGAAACTGGGTAGAAAATCCGCACACGCATACGCAAACTATAGGGAACAACTCCTTAGACGGTGATGAATGTCAGTCAACTCCTTATCATTCACCGCCTGATTACATGCAAAACATGAGTCCCGAGTAGGGAAAATAAATGATCCGCCCACAATTGTGAGTTTAATGCAAGAGGAAAGTGTGATTAAGCATCGCACTTTTCCTGTTTTTCATCCGCAGAAGCGAGAAGTACACCCCATCGTGTTCCTAAAGAATTTTTCCGGCATATTTCCCAGGAGCTGGACAGACAGACAGCGTATTCAGTTCGTCACTGGCTTTATTTCTGGTGATGCAGCATTATGGGGAACGGAAATGGCAGACACGTGTAGGAATTATGAAGAGTTTGAGAAAATGTTCTTGGCAAAATTTTGGAGTAATGGGGTACAGCAAAGATTAAGGAAGGAGGTGTATGGTGCGGAAATTTTCAATGAGAAGCATGGAAGTCTCCGGCGATACTTCGAGAAGTATCTAGAAAAATTAAATTCTGGGATTCTCCGATTTCTTCCAAGGACGTAATTATGATTCTCAAAAGCAAACTCCCTGTGTCTATTAGAGAGAAACTAGTAAATGTGTCCGAAGAAGACACGGATGTATTCCTTTCTGTGCTGGATTCCTTAGATTTAATTAGCGAGGATGTGCGCTCCAAGGTTGGCAGCGGCAAATTCTTCCGTGGCAGCCAGCAGAATGCATCGCACGCGGACAACAATGCGCCGAAGGAGAGAGTGCGCTACTGTGATCGCGGGTACCAACCTGCCAGCCGTTATGAAAACGCAAACGGCAATAACTTTAAACGGAAGCAGAAAACCAATTACAATAATCAGCAGAGATACCACCCAATTTACAACCACCAGGTACAACATCAGTACGGAAACCCACCCGTTAATTCTGCGCCTGAGCAGTATGGAAATTCTCCACAAACGATTGCTAATTTTTCAAATGGGCCAGTGTACAATCATAGTTATAGGTCGAAAAATAGCAAGTGGCATGGGCAAGGCGGAGGCCACCCAGCACAACATCAGAACTACTTTTCACAGGATAGAGGACCGCGGAACAATTTTCAAACGGCACCAAATGCGAACTTTCCTTCACAAGGAAATGGTTTTGCCGGCAACCAAAAGATCGGGCGACAGCAGCCGTCTCAAGTATTCTATTCACAAGTGAATGCACCCAGTGGATTTTACCCCTTTACACCGGCATTTGTACCACATAACCAGCACCAATATGAAACGGAACAAACACTTAAGGCCATGAATGACAAACAGGTTAAACATCCTGCGGAAAATTAGAGGCAGCGCCTTTCAGCCTCCTAGAGGTCGCTGTCGGTTCCAGTGGGGGTACTAACGAATACTCTGATTCTGAGTATGTTAATGCGATACGGTACGACCATGAGACCGACTTAAGAGATGACCTTGCACCTGACCTAGAAGCTCAAGACATTAATGACATTTATGATGAACAGGTCCAGGCTTCGATTAAGATTTCTATTGCCAACATTCCTGTCACAGCCATTGTTGATACAGGAGCAAACATCAATGTGATGTCATCATGTCTCTTCAGACAGGTGTCTTCTGTTTCAAAAGTTTTATCATTGCCGATTCAGGGCTGCTCCATATCGGGAGCGATTGGTCCATTGAAACAGAGTTAGTTTACAGACACAGCCTCAACTGCAGATAGAATCTGTTTTGGTTTCTTGCCTCTTGCGTACTGTTAATGATAAGTATTGTGTTGAACAGCGCACTGACTACATGGTAACGGCTACTACATGTAAACTTTAAGTATTAAATGCTATGTATGGAAAAATTGTTTATAGTGATGGACATGAACTGATACTTCTTCGTCAAGCTGAAGCAGGAAATTAAGGTTGCAGAAAGAATTTCAATTTAGCTTTAAGTTAGTATAAAAAAAAATGTGCTTGCGAGGTGATTGCCAGGATCTATATAAATATGTAAAGGTGAGAAATGGAGGAGGATGCGTAAGTAAGCACTTCTCTCAAGGTACAAGAAGATTTATAGATTAATTTTTAGCAATGTAAGTACTTGAAGTTCTGTTGTAAAAGCCCAAATTACCTGCTTAAAAAAAAGGTACATGTTCAAACAGTCCAGACAGTGGACAGGAGTAGAAGAAATAGCTTAAAGTTCAGTTAAAGCGTGCTGTTAAATGGAAAAACAAGTGGTAACCCACATGTGTTCACGCAAGGAGACAATAAGCTGTAGTAAACTAAGTGAGGTGAAATACAGTACAAATAGAGACAAACCATGAAGCATCAATAATGTAGCGTAAGTACTCCACGAGGCCATTAATTGCTATGAAAGTAAACTATTTCCCTGTGATCTGAGCCCATTGTAAAGAGTATATGAGGAATGTTAGCTGACGAATTGGTTTCAGTAGAATCAAGGTACTAAATAACCACATAGCAAGCCCCCTGTATCATAAATAAGTCCAAGTAAAGATCTTCAGAAGATTTGTAGTGTAATCTAGCGACCATTCAATACGCTAATTGAAGGCTAATCTAAAGAAGAAGCAATGCAGTGATATTTAAACTTAATACTGACTATAACCAGAGTAAGACGTAGAAGTAGCAAAGCATGCTGTAATGAAAGAGTTTGAAATTTATATATGTGCCTATGTTTATTATGATAATTTTATTTACATGCAGATTTTATTGCAAAAATATCTCCTAAGACACTCCTCTTATGAAATCCATTTTTCTTGTGCCCGTTCCTTTTGATCCTGGTTCATTAACCCAGACCAAGGGTCGACTTGTAAAAGGCAAGTGTGCTTCGAGGAAAAGCAGTGCTTATGAGAAATGAGACACGTAACGTGATGAACTTCGCTAGCTTTGGTAATGTTTGTTATGGACCGGTAGCGTAAACCCAGTGAACTGTCGGTAATTCCATTCATGCGAAAAATAGTAGACACGCGTTACCCTATTTTTTTTAACAGAGAATGATTGCTGAGTACATGAAACATATTGTTATCCAGTCAAAAAAAAAAAAAAAATCTGCGTACTCGTTAAGTAGTAGATACGCTGCGTGGCAGTAGAAAATGATCTTGGGTGCACTATTGAATAAATGCAACGAGTGTTGCGAAACCTGTAGTTTTCATAATGAGGAGATGAGCCCTTAAAAGAAAGTTTGAAAGAATATTTTTAGGTTCACTAGTGAAAGTAAACCTTGAGATATAAAGAGTCCATTCATAAAGCAGTTGTTCACTGGACTTAACAAAAGGAGTGACCATTAATTGTAAATATTAGCTCGTAAGTGATCTTTTGTAAATAGTAGAATATAAGTCTTTCTGTACCAATGGAGGAAGCCTGCAAAATTGGTTGTTTTGTAAATGAACTCTATCGGCGAAGGAACTAAGCACGAATGCTGTGTGAAGATGCACACTAAAGTGCGACGTGCATAATAAAAATAACTGTTCACTGTATATTAGTGGTAGTGTTGTACTGCAAGTGTAAAAAGAAGTCAAGGCTACGACAACAGGTGCAACGCAAAGTTCAGTGTTGTTCTAAGTGCAGCGACAGCTAAAACATCCGTCGTCACTTACCTGTGAGCCTCATGGGAGGCAGTTGACAGAGAAGTATGGAGGCAGCTTCAGTGTCCGGCTCCTCCGATGGAAAACGCGCGTGAGGTGTTTGTATCGATGCACGCAGCTCTGTTACAGCCTGAGCTCGAACGGATACTGAGTATTGGAGCTCACGCAACACTGTGCAGCCGCTGTGAGTGGCTGAAGTGTGGGTGACGAAACAATCCAAACTTTAAACTGCTAACCGCCATGACTTCCATCGTATATACTGGAGGAAAGACATTTGTACACTTGTGTGGATACATTTTCATACGTAAATTAAGCAATTTTCTGGAGTTGAAGTTAAGATGAGTGAGAAGTAGATTGTTAGATTACTCAGGCCTTAAAGCCATTAATACCGGCACTCCTGAACACTGCTAAAATGAATTATAATCCTGTCTCTTGATGGACAAAGAAAATGAATGTGCACTATAGGAAGACCCTAAACTCCAGACCAGTCCCGATCCTTAACAAATGTATCCAATAGGTTGTAAGTTATACTAATAATTTTCCACTTCTTCTGTTTCATATTGTAAATAAAAATCCGGGAAGCCACTTCAATTCCTGGCACCACTGTGGAAAGGACAGATGTACTGCATGATGAACGCCGTAGACAGCTAACACAGAAAGTGAAAGCATCACGAAGTGTAGTGCTACGTTATTGAACTGTAATTGAACCACAATGAGTCAACAGATGCTCGAACATTGTCCACTCTAGTTTAGTGAAAATAAGCACTCACTGTACTCATGTTGTTAAGCTCAAGAGAAAGTAATTTCTGAATTCTATCCCCTGAAGTGCGAAATGAACGTTCACTTATTGTTATACGCAAATATGGACCAAACTTAAATATGCACATAAATGTTAATCTTGGTATTATGGAATGAAGTGACTGATGAACAAAGAATGAAAAACTTTATTTTAAAAAATGATAAATATCTGATATATGTTTATAAATGTAATTTCAATTTATGTACATAGTACGCCAGTAACATTATGTAAATGTCACACCAAAATTCACGAATATCTCATGAGGACATGAGGATCGAGGTAATCCTTCGGCATTCCCTCTCTCTTCATGGGAGGCAATGAGATATTCGCTATTTTTGACTTCATTAAAACAGCAAATACGAGTAGTTAATACTTTCACCCAGAAGGCAAATACTTGTCTATAAATAATGATTAATGTATAATGAGGTGTCGCATGGCGACGGTGGAATTTTCTAAATAATGTAATTCGTCGTCTTTGGGCGCAATATAAACAGAAAAATACTGATAGATATGCGATCCTTCACTATTTTGTTCGCTGGAGAACAAATGAAGCCTTGAGCGCTAAAAAGACTTGTACTGTTTTTCTCAAGTAAGACGGACGCAGATTTGTGGCAGTCTGATCTAATTTTTACTAAATGTATAAAAACGTGTTATGTCTAAGTTTGAGTGAAGTGTAAAGAACTGTTATAACTTACTGTGACGACGCACGAGCGACTCAAAGAAGACAATGGCTATATAAAAGAGCGCTCAGTGGACATGATACGGACATAAAAATCTACCGTCATTGTAGTACTAAGCTTAAGGTACGATATATGTTTTAGTTATAATAAATATTTGTTCTGGGAATACTGAATCATTTAGCAGTGCTCATTCCTATTATCTCCTCAGTATTATTTTAATTTTAATTATGCATTTTGCTAATATTACAGACACCAAGATCAGCAGTCCAATGTGCGTGTTACATTGATAAGAAGAAAACTGTTTTATCGTCTTCTTGCATCAGCTTTAATATTGAATTTCCCTTTTGTGTGATGTTACAGTTGTTTTTGCGTCCTTAAGAACTTTCTGGTCCCTTAGGAAATTGTTTTGTCATAACAATAACTTCCCAACCGGGTATGATCGTATCTACGATCATGAAGTAATTAGAAAGACGATAATGCAATTTCTTAATCAATAGCACGCTAGTTGTGACTGCCTCAAGCCACGCGAAACTGCAAGTAAAAACTATTCACATCTCATAATGCAATATTTTATGACAATAGTCAATCCATGATTCTTACGCCAATTGTGATTGATAAAACAGTAAGCTAAATCCCAATTTCCAACTTTCCATTGAATAACAACATCACTTTTATTTTGTAACATCACAAAGCCTAGCCTAAAAATGTTCGCATTCTTTAATGAGTTACCATTTCCAACTCTTTTGGGAAGGAAGTTAATAGTGTAAAAGTGTAATCAGTTGTTAGTTATTAATATCGGTCCTACTCCTTTCTTAAAGAGGGGATCTGACAGTGGCGTACTTAAGCCTGTCTGAAAAAGTATCTTGTGAAACTGATGTATTAAATTTATGGAAAAGTACAAAAGCTATAACAGAAGACCATGATTTAATATTTTGCTTGAAATTTTGTCAGGATCATTTTTGATGTCAAGAGAATTACTCGTTTTCCTGCTTCCAGTGAAGAAATTGAACTAGTTTCGAGTCACTGCTTGTGGTGTTGTCGCATATACTAGATTTCTTCTTATGTTGAACTGACTGTACATTATAGTTTTATGTAATTTGCTGTACCTGGTTTCTTTGATACCCAAGTGGCGCCGTATTTCGCAGTTGTCTATAGGAAACACCTGTCAAAGTCAGAGATAAACTTATTTAGGAATGCATTAAAATTATCATTTACATCCACTGCCTCGTGTATGTAATTCCAATTCATGCCTTCTACAGGTTTCTATTGCGAGTTCTAATGGTTCTTCTGCTTGATATGTGATTTAGATTTGCCATACTACCTATTACAGTTGACCCACCAGGTCAGCCGAGAGTGCTAATGCGCTGCTTCCTGGACTCGGGGAGGCCCTCCAGGCCCGGATTGAATCAGCCCACCTCAGTAACGAAGAGGGCCAGTGTGCCAGCAAGCCTGGATGTGACTTTTAGGCGGTTTTCCACATCCCACTTGGTGAATACCAGGCTGGTCCCCACTTCCTGTCTCAGTTACACGCCTCACAGACATTTAAAAAACGTTCACACTATTTCATGGCTTATACTAGATGCAGACAGCTGCGGTACACTCATATTGTCGCAGGAGGTGTGGGGTGGCGAGAGGGAGGGCATCCAGCTACCCATTAAAATTAACCATGCCAAATCCGACCTTAACCGCGCCGACCCTGCGCAAAATGAGGGACAAAGGCACTAGCACAAGAAGTCTGATAACTCTTTTGATTATAACGTTGTTCATTATTGTTATATCCTAGCCAGTAATGCCACCCGAGCCCGCTGCCAAAAGGTTGGCAGCATCAAAGTCCGGACGCCGTCCGCATAAGCAGCGCCAGCGAGACAGGAAATCGCCGCAAGTCTGCGCGCGCCACCGCTGGCTTCTGGCTTCATAAGCGCTGGAGTCGCGAGCGCTAGGACAGTTCTGGATTCGCCGTTCAGTTGTATACTCGCCACCGAAGTGTGTACTTGCTAGTCAGTTGTGTGTTCATCGCAGCAGAGTTGTTGTTTGTCGTCAGCCGACGTTGACCTAGCCGCTCCGACTCGAACTAGACAGATTTCTGTAGACACGGAGTTCACTACTGTGTTCCTGTATCTTCGTTAATAAAGATAAGTACCGACTTTTATTTAATCAGAGTGTTTGGGTTTTCATCTTTCTGTTCACTGTTCCAGCGGACCGGTCGGCCCGCTATTAAAAGTGTGGCGGTGACTTCGTAAGCCGTTTCCACAGCGAATTGTTTGTCGCTACGAACGCCGCCACAAAAATTACGTCCTCATATACACTTCTGGACATGGAAAAAAGAACACATTGACACCGGTGTGTCAGACCCACCATACTTGCTCCGGACACTGCGAGAGGGCTGTACAAGCAATGATCACACGCACGGCACAGCGGACACACCAGGAACCGCGGTGTTGGCCGTCGAATGGCGCTAGCTGCGCAGCATTTGTGCACCGCCGCCGTCAGTGTCAGCCAGTTTGCCGTGGCATACGGAGCTCCATCGCAGTCTTTAACACTGGTAGCATGCCGCGACAGCGTGGACGTGAACCGTATGTGCAGTTGACGGACTTTTAGCGAGGGCGTATAGTGGGCATGCGGGAGGCCGGGTGGACGTACCGCCGAATTGCTCAACACGTGGGGCGTGAGGTCTCCACAGTACATCGATGTTGTCGCCAGTGGTCGGCGGAAGGTGCACGTGCCCGTCGCCCTGGGACCGGACCGCAGCGACGCACGGATGCACGCCAAGACCGTAGGATCCTACGCAGTGCCGTAGGGGACCGCACCGCCACTTCCCAGCAAATTAGGGACACTGTTGCTCCTGGGGTATCGGCGAGGACCATTCGCAACTGTCTCCATGAAGCTGGGCTACGGTCCCGCACACCGTTAGGCCGTCTTCCGCTCACGCCCCAACATCGTGCAGCCCGCCTCCAGTGGTGTCGCGACAGGCGTGAATGGAGGGACGAATGGAGACGTGTTGTCTTCAGCGATGAGAGTCGCTTCTGCCGTGGTGCCAATGATGGTCGTATGCGTGTTTGGCGCCGTGCAAGTGAGCGCCACAATCAGGACTGCATACGACCGAGGCACACAGGGCCAACACCCGGCATCATGGTGTGGGGAGCGATCTCCTACACTGGCCGTACACCACTGGTGATCGTCGAGGGGACACTGAATAGTGCACGATACATCCCAACCGTCATCGAACCCATCGTTCTACCATTCCTAGACCGGCAAGGGAACTTGCTGTTCCAACAGGACAATGCACGTCCGCATGTATCCCGTGCCACCCAACGTGCTCTAGAAGGTGTAAGTCAACTACCCTGGCCAGCAAGATCTCCGGATCTGTCCCCCATTGAGCATGTTTGGGACTGGATGAAGCGTCGTCTCACGCGGTCTGCACGTCCAGCACGAACGCTGGTCCAACTGAGGCGCCAGGTGGAAATGGCATGGCAAGCCGTTCCACAGGGCTACATCCAGCATCTCTACGATCGTCTCCATGGGAGAATAGCACCCTGCATTGCTGCGAAAGGTGGATATACACTGTACTAGTGCCGACATTATGCATGCTCTGTTGCCTGTGTCTATGTGCCTGTGGTTCTGTCAGTGTGATCATGTGATGTATCTGACCCCAGGAATGTGTCAATAAAGTTTCCCCTTCCTGGGACAATGAATTCACGGTGTTCTTATTTCAATTTCCAGGAGTGTACAAAAATGTTTTCTTCTGAGATGCTATTGTCCTGTACAATTCCAGTGAGAAAGTTAACAAGAAGTTTTGCTGTCAGTATTAAGTAAAAATTTTGTGTAATTGTTTTTCCTCAGACTCTCAAAAAATGATATTTAAACCATGAACATTTATAATTTGCCTTGTTTAGCCAGGCAGGTGATATTAGAGTATCAAATATTTCTACGAATTTCTGAAAATTTCTCACAAGGATCTATAAAGTGTAATAATTACAATTGTGATGTTAGGCACTATGATTTCACATGGAAATACTTCCATTTATTGTTCTGCGCGAAAACTGTTTGTGTCTATAGTTTTGAATTTGCAATTTTTTTCACGCACACGACAAGTCCTCTTTTCTCCGGTTTGCTCCTGTAGTAAGAAGCTGATAATTTATTATTTTCAACATTTAATACCTCTATTCTTGTATATTATTGTGTTGAGATAGACGACAAGTACATCAGTTAAATTTCCGGTTCCTTGTTCTCTTAAGAAAGTAAGATTATTTATTTCTGAAGCTTCTAATAGCTTGGTGCATTCTTAGATGTGCTTCCCATTTTCTCTAATCCTGCAGTACCTGGAGGGAGTAATTTTTGACTATGCTTGTCTGTATAAAGAGGTTACGCTACAAAAGGAGCCCCTGTCACACACCAGTAATTACGGAAACATCGCGATGCCGCCTGTACTACACTCACCTAGCTGCAGTGCTATGCCGTAGCCTTTGGAGTCGAGTTGCCCGCCGACTTTTCGCAGGTCGCAGTTGAGCGCCGTCATGTACTCTATGCTGGTGGATTCCATGAAGAAGGCGTAGTTGCCCTTCTCCTTCTTGACGCGCTCCACGCCCTCTGCATTGCCGTCTGTAAAGACGTCAGGTCTCGCCTGCCTCATCACCGTGTACATCCGAGAGAACAGCGAATCATTCGAGTTCTGCGGACAGGAAACGTTCATGCGGTACTGAATATACATGGGGACTCGCAGCTAGAGCTTTACGAAATTTATAAGTTACCTTGTGCAAAGTAGCAGGCAAAAATTACAGGAAAAACTTTAAGTATTGGGGTTACTGACGACACTGATCGTTCGAAATCATATTCATATTTCTCACGTAGGGTATCCTAATAACCGAGGACGTATCTTTCTTGGATTTGGAAAAGTCTTTGGTTAAGCAGTGCACTGATATATGATGAAGAAAATGTGTTCTTATGAGACATGCGACTACATTTTTTAATGGGATGAGAGTTTATTGACAGGCAGATTACAGCACATTGTGTGCTACACGCTGACTACATTTTTAACGAAACAGAATGGGAGTGAATCTTGTCATAAAAACATCTTGGAGGAACAGTACTTGGGGATATGAAGTGGGGTTATCATGAAAGCTCGGTCGTCGGTAGGACAAACGTATTGTTAAAGGTAGGAGAAAGAGTTGTTTGGAACACTTTTTAGACTTACATATCTAGCCCTGTAATGGAAGTTTATTATATTTTCTTATTTTGTTTTGAAATGCTAGCACTCACTGTATCAGTACATCAGTCGTTTTCGGAAATTACAAAAATCACTTTGTAAAAGTAAGGTTCTTCCAAATGTGAAAAACTCTTCCAAGGTACAGCTTGACACGTACCTAGGAATAAATATTCAATTTAAATTTAGAAGTGTGATGGTCGAAAAAATCTTGCACTACTGTGTTTAATAGTCTACGTGTTAAATAATACACACCAGTAATCAGTAAGTGAAGTCAAATTAAGTAGAAGTATTATCCAAAATAAGTTACAAGTTAAAAACGATTGAAGTAGAAGCTGTTGGCAACTAACACAATTTTCCATTTTTGAGAGAGGGAAAATTGTTAAGACATTAAAGAAACTCAGTTCATTTGAAAATATCATATGTTACTTAGTAAAGAGACCTTCTGTTCCATGATACAAGATGGTGCACGGCTGACAACGGTCCACATGTTATGTAACTAGTTTTAAAAATTTACAGGATTTTACTCATCATAAAAGTCTGCAACAGATGAATTAACAATATCCTTAAAATGGCTTTAGTATATTGTACAGCACATAAATATGCAGAACTCTTGATATTTACAAACGCTGCTCAAAACACAGCCTCGTGGCCTCGAAACAACAAAAATAGTAAAAAATGTCAGAAAATGCTTATAACGGCCTCTAGTACGCTTTCGTTCACGTCATTCTAAAATCGATCATTAGACTGAAACACCGACCAGGAAGCTTCAGGTGTTCCTAGGTACGATACTCTTCTAGGTACAACACCCTCCCCTATTGCCAAAATTCAAGTCGTGTACGAAACAGAGTGCTTATAAAACATTTCTGCGTCATATGCTGGAATACTGCTCAGATATGTGTGGCCATGTTAGGTAAAGTAAGCGGAAACATCTGCCACAAACAGAAAAGATTGGTGAATTGTAGCAATAATGCTAATAATATCTCAAACAAGGGACCCGTGAAGAAGCAGAACAGTTGTTTCGCAAAAAATTCTTTCTTCGAAAGGTCCAAAATCAGTTTTTCAGGATCCAGTTTTCTAGACCTCATATTATTTCTGTAGACTGTAAAGGCAGAATAGTGCTCGCACAGAAACATACACGTATAATCAGGTATTCGTTTCATGCTCCATCCTTGTAGAGGATAGGATAAAACCACGTGCTTGACACAGTAAAATGTTCTCTCTTCCGCGCACCTTATAACGATTTCCAAATTTTATATGCAGAAACTCTATCTGAAGTACTGAAGATTGCGCCTCTGTATAACTTCATCCGAACAGACAAAAAAGTTAACTGTAAATATTTTCACATTCTGGCAAATAGCATCTGTTAAAAATGATTCGGATTCGGAAAACATTACGTATGTCGAATGCTGCTCGTGCTCTTCAGGCACGAAATTCTCTAAGCTCTAGAGCAAGTGAAGTTATTGTTCGTAAAGCATTGGTCATTCACTATCGGCTGTTTGCAGACGCGCAAAAATGTCTAAATTGCCAAATAAAAGATCAATGATGTTGTTTAGTTCTCATGTATTGTAAACTGCACGGCAGTTAGACTGAGCAACACTGTGATTTTTCGCTGCCTTTGTTTTTGAAGTCTGAAGATATTTTTATCGAAAACAATAAACAAATAACTGTGATGATCTAAGAACCGTTTTCTTGTCGTACTCTAGAGTATAAATGAAAAGCAACACCTGTAAACGTTGGGAAGACCCAAATCATTACCGACTTATCAGTTTGTGAACACTATCGTTTGGATCAGATCAGTAACAATGTGAATTACACGAAGCAAAAACTGTGATATCAAAGCACAGAATATACGTCCAATGTCAATCACAGACCGTGACTAATTACAACTCCTGAAGGATGCAGCCAATTGAGAGATCGCCACATTATTTTATCAGGCGCCCGTAGCTTTCTCTGTGTCAAATACCGGCAAACCCTTTCAACTGCCTACTAGGCTCGTTTCTCTCTGCCTACTGACTGACTGACTAGTTCCATCGCAATGCAACAACGACCTCTGCTTTGACTTCTTGTCGGCATCAGTGATCACTCCGAGAGGTATTTAAGCATTTAATTCCTTGGGACGGGCCTCTCAAAAAGGAACATCTGCTCACTCTGAAGAAGGCCGCTGTGGAACCGCTTTCGTAAGTGCCGTATTTTATCTTGGTTTGCTTCGCCAGGTCTTCTACGCCATTGATGGGAGACTCCATTCTGCTGTTGGTGAGGAACGCCGCCAGATTGGCCGTGTAGGAGGCGATCATTATGAGCGTGAAGAACCACCACATGCCAGCTATCAGCCGCGTCGAGACGGCCCTGCAACAACACCAGTCACACACTTCAAGCTCTGCTATCGACAAGACAATGGAGTGAAGGAAGTGAACGACTGCACTATAAGCGCTATGCGACTCCCCCCCTCTCCCCAGAAAAGCACAATACACACACACACACACACACACACACACACACACACACACACTCAGAGAGAGAGAGAGAGAGAGAGAGAGAGAGACAGAGATGAGGAAGGAGAGATAGAGAGAAAGAGAGGGAAGGAGGTGACAGAGAGGGTGAAGGACAAAGGGAGAAAGGAAGGGAGAGAGAGACTGTAGCCAGGAAGGGAGGAGGCTCAAGAGAGATGGATAGAGAGAGACAGAGGAGCTGACTGGAAGCATAGTCAAGCTTAAGAAGACTTGAAATGATTTTTGGTGCTGGAATGTGAATTACTTAATATAGTGCCGAAAATAAAGAAAATAATTATTTTTTGTAGTTGAAGAATATCAAGGGAAGTAATTGACGTTGCAATAAAATTTTCTCAAACGTCCAGCCGCTTCAAGTGGCTAAATATCCATAATCTTTTGAAGGAGCAAACGTTGGCCATTATCAAGTGGTGACAGTTCTGTGTGTGTTTTCCTTTTATCTCACTTTTGATTCTTTAGATACAGTGAGCTGTTCGAGTAAAGATCCAATGTATAGTTAGCGAGTTTTCAGTCATATACCAGGCGAGATGGTAACGAGGCATAGGGAGTCACGATTGGGAATATTTGTGAGGGGAGGGGGGATTTCCAGTCTGCGCGTTTGCCTTACAACCAAGGGAATGCTCCTGAAAACCTTGGTCAGAATCGGTGGGTGGCTACTATATTTATTTTTGTTCTTGTACCATTAGTCCCAGACGAAATATATGAAAACCTGGTTTATGTGCACATTTACTGTTTATTCAAAGTAAGGTCAATGACTTGTTTGAAGTATATGTGGTGTCACCGCCAGACACCACACTTGCTAGGTGGTAGCTTTAAATCGGCCGCGGTCCATTAGTACATGTCGGACCCGCGTGTCGCCACTGTGTGATCGCAGACCGAGCGCCACCACAAGGCAGGTCTCGAGATACGGACTAGCACTCGCCCCAGTTGTACGGACGACGTAGCTAGCGACTATACTGACGAAGCCTCGCTCCTTTGCCGAGCCGATAGTTAGAATAGCCTTCAGCTAAGTCAATGGCTACGACCTAGCAAGGCGCCATTAGTAACATTGCATGTATCTAAAGAGTCTCACTTGTATCGCCACAATCTCCAGATGTACCAAAAGGATGGATTAAAGTTAAGTATTCCAGAAGCTACGTACTTTTCTTTATAGCATTCATTACGTATCCTGTTTCAGACCTCACGCCGTCCTGCTTTAGCTAAACGCGTGCCTTTCGGCTTCCTCTCATTGTGTCTAGGCTGTCTTGTCTAGACACAACAGTATACACTTTACTTACGCTTCCGTGGACATTTACGTGTCATGTGATTTTTATGTATTATCTTTATACTTCCACCTCTAGGAGGGAAACGACGGGTTGCTTGAGAGCATTTTCTTGCTATAGTTAGCGAGAAGCTTTCAAAAACATAGGTATTTTATTACACTTACAATTATCAATAAAACTTCATTCATTTTTAGTGAAATAAAAATTTAAATTTAACACTTCTGATTTGATAGTTAAATCACTTCTGTCTATTTGTTTACAGTGTCCATTGCTTTGTTCGGTAGCTGGTTGCTACATGTTGCTTGTGCTCACAATCTATGCTTGTAGCATGCACTAAGGCTCTGTGCAGTGGATGGCTATTAAAAAGTTTCTTATACTTATGGCCTAAAGTATTTGTGGCACTGTCTACTGCTCTGTGCAGTGGATGATTGCTGCAATGTTTACTCTAGCTTATTTTATTTTATTGTCTTCCATCCAAATGTAGTGGGATCTCCGCGTTTTCGTTAAGAGGCAGTATTCTGAGTACTAGTTTTAGACTATTTCTCTTGTGTTTTGCACTGTTGTTCGATTAGGATGTATGTATCTTTGCTTATGTTTTTGTGGTTTGCTTGCCTGATCGCCGATTTTGAAGCATGTGTTCACCATGTCTTGCCTGAAGAGTGACACTGTTCACAGTTCCCAAGAAATCTATTAAAATGTTCGACATTGCGGTACTCGAATTTTATTTCTTTCCTGCCATCTAGCTTTTCTAATCAAAGAGCTATAGGTATGATAGTACTGTGAAAAATGTTACGCCTTTTTTCACCCAATGAGAAAAATTTATCTATGGATTCGTTGCCAGATTTGGAGATTGCTGTGAAAGCTTTCACCTCAAGGATATCACTATCATGTACACTAGATATGAAAGTAGTTTTATTTTACCGATTTTATTGTTTGACCGCTATACAATCTCAACTAAAATGTCTTGAGTAAAAGCTAGACCTCATACTTCCTCAAATATGGATTCTTACCAAAGGCATTAATTCTTAGTCGCAGACCAGGAATCTGTAACACAATGTTGTATCGTCTTGTTCTGCATTAGTTGCTGGTTGTGCTTTTCTCCATTTGAAACAGTTTCCATGGCTACAAAAGTAGGACTCATCGCAGTGTGGCTGTTTTCTACTCAAAACATCTGCAACTCTTCGTTTGTCCTAGGTTCCATCATCATCGTCATCAACATCATGGCCATGCACGTCCTGTTTTGAATTTGTATCGTCTTCACTTTCTGTTTTGTAATCTGGATCAATATCACTGTCGTCGAAAACTTCATTCGTCATTTCTTCCAAATGCATTGTAAGCTTTGGTTCATTTCCTCTCAGGACTCACCGGGAGTGACCAGCCCGTTCAGGCTGCTTTTGATTGTAAGCTGGGCCTGCTAGAGGCTCCATATTACGCGGTTTAATTATGAGACAGTGTCAGTAATAGCGCTACTATAATACACCATAATTATCGCTATAAACTCGAAATGTTGATACACACGTCTGATAAAAATAATAACGCAACTGGTACCATACATCTGCCAGATATTGAGGCCACCGGCCACTGAAAGTCGAGTAGTGAAAACGGTACCACCCCCCCCCCCCCCCCCTTTCCCAATTCACAGCAAGGAGGACACGCGGGGAAATGATGAAAAACTTCAGAAGAGAAGGAATTGATCTGTGCATTCACAGAAATGTGGCGAAATAGTGTGATTACCCGTCTCAACAGTGTTTAGGTCATGTGAGAGTGCGAGGCAAAGGTTAAATTTTAATGCCTGATTACTTAGGATATCCAGAAAAACTACTAAAACAGAATGCCCACACTACGACTGTCAGTTGTCTTTCAGGGTATTTCTGCGTGGTATGGAATCGTAACTCGTTACCAGATAGACGTGATGACTACTTGGAAAAGGATATGAGCTACTTACCTACCCAGCCTTATCTTATCCGCACTGGTGCGCCCTTTGCTGTTTATAATAGATAACGTTTTATGCTTTTTAACATTTTACCAGCCGGTGCTACTCTCTATACGATGAGTGCACCGAAAAGCAGATGTGTAACACCCACATGCCACCTTACGACGTGTGATGGAGAGTACATGTGGCACCTCTGTCATTTAATCCCCTCCTTATTCCATTCGTGAATGGCATATGGAAGGCATGATTATTTATAAACCTTTGTATCAGGTCTAATTTCTAAAGTTTCTCTTTTTTGTTCTATTGAGAGACGTACGTGAAAGAAAGTAATATGTTGTTCAGCTCTTCCCTGAACATAATCTCTTGGATTTCCAACAGTACACCTCTCCGTAATGAATAACCTCTCTCTTGTAGTGTCTACCACTGGAGTTTGTTTAGCATTTTCGTAGTGATCTCATGCTTGCTACATTTTGTGTTATGTGGTCATTTCCCCCCAGGTCTCTCCAGATGCTTACTTCCAGGTAATTTACGAATATTGTTTTATGTAGTCATTCCACTTTAAGTCGCTCTGGATGATTGATGCCAAGTATTTTACGATTGCTACTGTTTCTACTGATTTGACCTGATAGTGTAATCGTAGAGTACTGGTTTTCACGACCTATTTATGCACACTATATTACATTTACTAACATTCAGTGATAATTTTCAGTCCCTGTACCAGTCATCGATCCTCTGTTGGTCTCCATGCAGTTCCTTAGCATTTGGCCTTGGTGTCTTTTTATAGACAACCGCATCATCTACGACCTGCCTTATGGAGCTTCTGATGTTATCCAATCGCTCGTTTATACTGATATGGCTGCTTTGTGGACATGCCACAACCAGTCAATCATATAATGTGATTTTATCAGTGGTATTAATGTGGGACCCATGTGTATTTCTGACTCCTATAGAACAACTAAGTTACAATAGCAGCACCACATGTGTCTTGACTTGAAATAATATGTGCATTCATTAATAATAATACAGACCATTCTATTTTGACACAGTATCGATTTTTTGTTCATGGTTCGTGTGGTACTTGTGTGTTACGATCAGCAGTCTGCAGTCCGCGTGTGTTTCTTACATATACGAAGGGCGTTTCAAAAGTCTTTGCAAAAATAAAAACTACTTACGTGTTTGGGGTAAACCTTTTTTATTTTTTGACATAGTCTCCTTTTAGACTTATACAATTCGTCCAACGCTTTTCTAATTCGTTGATCCCTTTCAAATAATAGGAATTGTCCAAGTCTGCAAAATAGCTATTAGTTGCTGCAATCAGCTCCTCGTTCGAATAAAATCTTTGTCCCGCCAACCATTTCTTCAAATTGGGGAACAAATAGTAGTCCAAGGAGTCAATTCAGGAGAATGGGGGGGGGGGGGGGGATGTGAAACGAGTTGGAAATATATTTCCATTAATTTTGCGACCACAACTGCTGAGGTGTATGCCGGTGCATTTTCGTGATGGAAAAGGACTTCTTTGTGGCCCAATCGCTGGCGTTTTTCTTGCAGCTCGGTTTTCAAACGGTCCAATAACGATGAATAATATGCACGTGTAATAGTTATACTCTTTTCCAGATAGTCGATGAGCATTATCCCTTGCGAATTCCAAAAGACAGTCGCCGTAACCTTCCCATCCGAAGGAATGGTCTTCGCCTTTTTTGGTGCAGGTTCTCCCTTGGTAACCCATTGTTTAGATTGTTGTTTGGTCTCAGGAGAATAGTAATGTATCCATGTTTCATCCACAGCGACGTAACGACATTTTAAGTCCTGCTGATTCTTCCTGAACAGCTGCAGACCATCTCTGCAACACTTCACACGATTCCGTTTTTGCTCAAGTGTGAGCAATCTCGGAACACATCTTGCGGATAGCTTTCTCATGTCCAAATCTTCATGCAAAAAATTATGTACCCATTCATTCGAGGTGCCCACAGCACTAGCAATCCCACGCACCTTAACTCATCTGTCATCCATCACCATATCATGAATTTTATCAATGATTTCTGGAGTCGTAACCTCCACAGGGCGTCCAGAACGTTCAGCATCACTTGTGCCCATATTGCCACTCCGAAAATTTTGAAACCACTTATAAACAGTTCGAATCGAAGGTGCAGAGTCACAGTAATGTTTATCAAGCTTCTCTTTAGTCTCCTGAGGCGTTTTGCCTTTCATAAAGTAATGTTTAATCACCACACGAAATTCTTTTTTGTCCATTTTTTAACAATCACTCGACTTCCTTGATTCACACGAATGCCAAACACAAAGAAATAGACCAATATGGCTGAAACTTGCTGTGCGCTCTTTCCAAAGATGCTGCTAACTAAACGTGACCTCGATACGCACCGGTGGTGCCAGCTCTCGGACTTTGCACGGACTTGTCAAACGCCCGTCGTAGTCTTACTCTCAAAACAAAACACCTACTTAGGGATGAAATTTAGCAGTGTGTGTTTATTGTTTATTAAGCTGACGTCATCTCACTCCCCCCCCCCCCCCCGCCCTCAACTTACATTGTAGCTTGACAGCTACAGTGCATCCTTGCACTAAGTTATATGGTTGTGCATGTTGTGGGTACCACCAGGATCCAGGATATTGTTCGGAGGTGTATCCATCTCGTTAGGTCCAAAGAGAGGTTCAGACGGATATCTGAGACCGGTTATTAAGTGTGTCTGGACAAATGAGCATCTTTATTTACTCACAGCATAAAATGTATAATTATATAAATAATTGACGTAGGTGAAGCGTCTGCTGATGGTGAAAACAGCAAACATTCATCCAAATATTTTTTAAATGTTGTTAAAATTGTATAATACACCATTACGTAACAATGTCAACAATATAGGTGAAGAACATTAACAAGACAAGAAGAAAAAAAGAACTATGAACAACCAATAGTCAGCAGCTACACATCCCAAAAAACGAAACCATTTACACAGTCAAGGATCTGTTATGTCAAATGTGGTGGATGTGGAAGTCTTTACTGAGGCAAAGAGACACGGGTTTATCCACCAGATTAAGCGAGCACGCAAACTAAGCAAGAACTACAAATCTTCGTTTAGTGTACATCTACGAAACTACACTCATAATACCAGCAGCATCGAGGAATCTTTAAGGGTACTAGATAAGATAGAGAAAGGCAGATTAATGGGCGCTCTAGAATCAATTGAAATTTATTGCGCCTTCAAAGAACATCCTCAACACATACTCACTTGAAAAGCAGGCCTCAGAACTAAAAGTTTCAGCGATTTTCTTAGATATTTACTCTAATGTATTGTAAGTGCACACTTTTAGCGTTAACCTGTTGTGATATATACAGTCCATTGCAGTATATGAAATGGAATATCGACTGATTAGTTCTTCTTTGATGTGCACATTATGTTATCTCTGCCTAACGTAAATCCATATGTCAAAATCTTGTAAGTATATTAACGTCAACAAACTACAAAATCGGTTACAGTACTATTAATCATATTTTACGTTGCGATTCTTCAGTTTCTCCCGGCGTATTTCTTGCTCGAACAGTCCACGGGTGTACTGTCGGTCCACAGTGTCCAACGCGCACAATATTTCGGCGATCAGACATGTCGCCATCGTCAGGTGCGCTGACGAACTGAGCTCCTGAGCTTGTGCCCGTTGCACACTATGGACTGGCAGTACACTCGTGGACTGTTCGGGCATATTTTACATTGTTCTGATTAAGTTGTATTATGTTTTAAAGATGTTTGAAACGGCATAATCTCAGAACTGCAATTGTACAATCAACACTAGCAGATGAAATCAAGATGACAGCATTTAAATTTTTTTGAAGTTGTGAACCAATTTACAAGAAATTAATAGACGCGCTACCCTGCCAGGGAAGAACATATCAACGTACTCAAGAAAAACTGATGCCGGCCGGAGTGGCCGTGCGGTTCTAAGCGTTACAGTCTGGAGCCGAGCGACCGCTACGGTCGCAGGTACGAATCCTGCCTCGGGCATGGATGTGTGTGATGTTCTTAGGTTAGTTAGGTTTAATCAGTTCTAAGTTCTAGGCGACTGATGACCTCAGAAGTTAAGTCGCATAGTGCTCAGAGCCATTTGAACCAAAAACTGATGAAACTCGTAGAAGGTGTTAGATTCAATAAACGATGTCTGAAGGGCAAATATGTTCATGTTAGGATAAATTCAGAATATAATGTTGAAAACCATGTTAAATCATGTAGTGCACGACTATGGATAAAATGTGATATACGTGTTTAGTTTGAACACAAACTGTTAGCAATCAGTGAGGACAGGATATACTATACATTGTAGGTAACGCAAATGTCGCTCTAGATATGGCCCAGTCACCAATCCGTGAAAGAAACAGAATTACTAACAAAGCTGTTAAGGTTACTGCAGAACAAATAAAATGCCTGGAACAGAGGGGTGATACTCGTAATAAGACGCAAGACAGTCTTGCTGTACATGCAGTTAACAAGAAGTTAACAATAAAGCGGCTATTGTGCTGAAAGAAGATATGAGTGTTGCTGTTGTTCATGTAGTTGCTATAAATGAGAAAGATTGTATCAGTAAGATACAAGACTTCATTGCTGCTAATAATACGACGATGCTGAATAGAGGACCTAAATGGGTTCAAATGGCTCTGAGCACTATGGAACTTAACTTCTAAGGTCATCAGTCCCCTAGAACTTAGAACTACTTACACCTAACTAACCTAAGGACATCACACACATCCATGCCCGAGGCAGGATTCGAACCTGCGACCGTAGCGCTAACGCGGTTCCAGAATGTAGCGTCTAGAACCGCTCTGTCACCCCGGCCGGCTAGAGAACCTACAAAAAGACTTAATGCTTTAGTCAGGAAGGCTTTAAAGAAGTGAAAATTCATCCTGACAGAGATGTAAGTCAATGAATGTTTGATCATGAACATACGACCACCCACACTCCGCACTCATATGCTCCTAACAAAAAAAATTACACTTTTGAAACAGATTATACAGTTCAAAATGTCATTGTTGTAGCTATCCAGATTAAAGATGTATCCATATCTATAGAAGGAAAATTCGCTTCATTTGATATAGTAAATCTGTTAACTAATGTGCTAATAATAAAATTAATTGATATCATAAAAATAACGTACTCAAACGTAAAAAATGAAAATGGGCGAAAATTTCGAGTTGCTACAGTTGACATTATCTTTCAGTTATTTCAAATTCCGAAATGAGATATACTGATAACCAGATGGTGTTGCAATGAAGTAGGTTGCTAGCACACTGGAGATCATTTCATAAATCATAATGAGAACGAATTATTAGAAAAATTTACTGATTACACCAGTAAGATTTTGTATTACAAGAGGTTACGAAACGACAATCTTGTTCTCTGTGCTGGCACAACTGCTGAAATCGAAAGTATGCTTTCACAACTCAGCAGTGTACGTTAAAAAGTATATTTATTGTGGAATTGGGAAAACAAAAAAAATGGCTCTGAGCACTATGCGACTTAATTCTGAGGTCATCAGTCGCCTAGAACTTAGAACTAATTAAACCTAACTAACCTAAGGACATCACACACATCCATGCCCGAGGCAGGATTCGAACCTGCGACCGAAGGGTCGCTCGGTTCCAGACTGTGGCGCCTAGAAAGGCGCAGCCACTCAGGCCGGCAATTGCGAAAACAACAGTCATTTAATTTTTTAGTATCGATAATAAACAATGGCATTGGTGCCCACAAATTCAGAATATTTCGGAAACCAGCACGTACTGACAACATAATCCCCAACAGTTCGCGCCACCCAGAAACACATAAGAAAGCCTTTTTTCACTCTGACAAACAGAACCCTCAACCTCCAATTAGTATATAATGAAAGCACCGAAGAGTTTTGTATAGTAAAAGAAATAGGTACAAATAACCGCTACAATGCTGATGTGACAGAAAAATGTATACTAAAATTACATAAAAAAGCAACAATATAGACAAAGAAATAACGTTAACAAGAGAACATGAACCATGGACCTTGCCATTGGCGGGGAGGCTTGCGTGCCTCAGCGATACAGATGGCCGTACCGTAGGTGCAACCACAACCGAGGAGTATCTGTTGAGAGGCCAGACAAACGTGTGGTTCCTGAAGAGGGGCAGCAGCCTTTCAGTAGTTGCAGGGGCAACAGTCTGGATGATTGACTGATCTGGCCTTGTAACACTAACCAAAACGGCCTTGCTGTGCTGGCACTGCGAACGGCTGAAAAAAAGGGGAAACTACAGCCGTAATTTTTCC
The DNA here is from genome assembly GCF_021461395.2 of Schistocerca americana. Lineage (NCBI taxonomy): Eukaryota > Metazoa > Arthropoda > Insecta > Orthoptera > Acrididae > Schistocerca > Schistocerca americana. Next base: position 656,335,283 of record NC_060120.1, on the reverse strand, counting down.
CGAGGGCATGCAGCTTTACTGTATGGTTAAATGATGATGGTGTCCTCTTGGGTAAAATATTCCGTAGGTAAAATAGTCCCCCATTCGGATCTCCGGGTGGGGACTACTCAAGAGTACGTCATTATCAGGAAAAAGAAAACGGGCGTTCTACGGATTGGAGCGTGGTATGTCAGATCCCTTAATCGGGCAGGTAAGTTAGAAAATTTTAAAAGGGAAGTGGATAGGTTAAAGTTAGGTATAGTGAGATCTTGTGAAGTTCGGTGGCAGGAGGAACAAGACTTTTGGTCAGGTGAATACAGGGTTATAAATACAAAATCAAATAGGGGTAATGCAGGAGTAGGTTTAATAATGAATAAAAAAATAGGAGTGCGGGTAAGCTACTACAAACAGCATAGTGAACGCATTATTGTGGCCAAGATAGACACGAAGCCCACGCCAACTACAGTAGTACAAGTTTATATGCCAACTAGCTCTGCAGATGACGAAGAAATTGATGAAATGTATGATGAGATAAAAGAAATTATTCAGGTAGTGAAGTGAGACGAAAATTTAATAGTCATGGGTGATTGGAATTCGAGAGTAGGAAAAGGGAGAGAAGGAAACATAGTAGGTGAATATGGATTGGGGTAAGAAATGAAAGAGGAAGCCGTCACGTAGAATTTTGCACAGAGCATAACTTAACCATAGCTAACACTTGGTTCAAGAATCATAAAAGAAGGTTGTATACATGGAAGGATCCTGGAGATACTAGAAGGTATCAGATAGATTATATAATGGTAAGACAGAGATTTAGGAACCAGGTTTTAAATTGTAAGACATTTCCAGGGGCAGATGTGGACTCTGACCACAATCTATTGGTTATGAAGTGTAGATTACAACTGAAGAAACTGCAAAAAGGTGGGAATTTAAGGAGATGGGGCCTGGATAAACTGACTAAATCAGAGGTTGTACAGAGTTTCAGGGAGAGCATAAAGGAACAATTGACAGGAATGGAGGAAAGAAATACAGTAGAAGAAGAATGGGTAGCTCTGAGGGATGAAGTAATGAAGGCAGCAGACGATCAAATAGGAAATCCTTGGGTAACAGAAGAAATATTGAATTTAATTGATGAAAGGAGAAAATATAAAAATGAAGTAAATAAAGCAGGCAAAAAGGAATACAAAAGTCTTAAAAATGAGATCGACTGGAAGTGCAAAATGGCTAAGCAGGGATGGCTAGAGGACAAATGTAAAGATGTAGAGGCTTATCTCACTAGGGGTAAGATAGATACTGCCTACAGAAAAATTTGGATAAAAGGGAACCACTTGTATGAATAGCAAGAGCTCAGATGGAAACCCAGTTCTAAGCAAAGAAGGGAAAGCAGAAAGGTGGAAGGAGTATGTAGAGGGTCTCTACAAGGGCGATGTACTTGAGGACAATATTATGGAAATTGAAGAGGATGTAGATGAAGATGAAGTGGGAGATATGATACTGCGTGAAGAGTTTGACAGAGCACTGAAACACCTGAGTCGAAACAAGGGCCCGGGAGTAGACAACATTCCATTAGAACTACCGACGGCCCTAGGAGAGCCAGTCCTGACAAAACTCTACCAGCTGGTGAGCAAGATGTATGAGACAGGCGCAATACCCTCAGACTTCAAGAAGAATGTAATAATTTCAATTCCAAAGAAAGAAGGTGTTGAAATGTGAAAATTACCGAACTATCAGTTTAATAAGTCACAGCTGCAAAATACTAACGTGAATTCTTTACAGACGACTGGAAAAACTGGTAGAAGCCGACCTCGGGGAAGATCAGTTTGGATTCCGTAGAACTATTGGAACACGTGAGGCAGTACTGACATTACGACTTATCTTAGAAGAAAGATTAAGGAAAGGCAAATCTATGTTTCTAGCATTTGTAGACTTAGAGAACGCTTTTGACAATGTTGACTGGAGTACTCTCTTTCAAATTCTAAAGGTGGCAGGGGTAAAATACAGCTAGCGAAAGGCTATTTACAATTTGTACAGAAACCAGATGGCAGTTATTATAGTCGAGGGGCATGAAAGCTAAACAGTGGTTGGGAAGGGAGTGAGACAGGGTTGTAGCCTCTACCCGATGTTATTCAATCTGTATATTGAGCTAGTAGTAAAGGAAACAAAAGAAAAATTCAGAGTAGGTATTAAAATCCGTGGAGAAGAAATAAAAACTTTGAGGTCCGCCGACGACTTTGTAATTCTGTCAGAGACAGCAAAGGACTTGGAAGAGCAGTTGAACGGAATGGAGAGTGTCTTGATGGGAGGATATAAGATGAACATCAGCAAAAGCAAAACGAGGATAATGGAATGTAGTCGAATTAAGTCGGGTGATGCTGAGGGAATTAGATTAGGAAATGAGACACTTAAAATAGTAAAGGAGTTTTGCTATTTGGGGAGCAAAATATTTGATGATTGTGGAGGTAGAGAAGATATGAAATGTAGACTGGCAATGGCAAGGAAAGCGTTTTTGAAAAAGAGAAATTTGTTAACATCGAGTATAGATTTAGGTGTCAGGAAGTCGTTTCTGAAAGTATTTGTATGGAGTGTAGCCAAGTATGGAAGTGAAACATGGACGATAAATAGTTCGGACAAGAAGAGAATAGAAGCTTTCGAAATGTGGTGCTACAGAAGAATGCTGAAGTTTAAATGGGTAGATCACATAACTAATGAGGAGGTATTGAATAGAATTGGGAAGGAGTTTCTGGCGTAACTTGACAAAAAGAAGGGACCGGTTAGTAGGACATGTTCTGAGGCATCAAGGGATGACAAATTTAGCAATGGAGGGCAGTGTGGAGGGTAAAAATCGTAGAGGGAGACCAAGAGATGAATACACTAAGCAGATTCAGAAGGATGTAGGTTGCAGTAAGTACTGGGAGATGAAGAAGCTTGCACAGGATAGGGTAGCATGGAGAGCTGCATCCAACCATTATCAGGACTGAAGGCCACAACAACAACAACAAGAGAAGCAGAAGAAAAAACAAGAAATACACTGCCTTACCTTATTATAGTGCCAAATAATACAGAACAGCTGATAAATTTCGTGGAACCAATGTACGAATCGGATTCTGCATGAACAACAAACTAGGCACACTTACAGTCAGATACACCAGTCACAAAACAAAACCATTTACACCTTTTTAAAATCATTTGTGGTGAATATGAAAATTTTTCTGTGGAGCATGCAGGTAGATGTTTCTCCAGCACATTAAGAAAACAAACAATCTAAGTGAGAATTATAAATCTTCATTTAGTGAGCATCTGTGAAACTACAATCATAACACAAGCAGCGGCGAGGAATTCTCAGAGGTACTACATGGTGTAGAGAAAGGCAGATTAATGGACGCCCTAGAAGAAACTGAAATTTATAGCGCCTTCACGGAGGAACCACAATACATATTCAGTGAACAAGCATACCTCAGAAATAAAAAAAATTCTCGATTGTTTTGGATCTTTACACTTTCAGTGTCAACCTTTTGTGGTGTACAGAATTCACTGCAGTACACAAAATGGATTGTTAACTGATTTCGCTGATTATTTGTTCTATGATACGTATATGAAGTTATCTCCGCCTTATGTAAACCTATATGTCAAAATCTTTTAAGTTTATAAATTTCAATAAACTACAAAATTGGTTATAAGCACTGTTAATACAACTACACACAGTTCTCACTACGCTGGATTGCGTTTTGAAAACGCCTGAAAATGGCATATTTCCAACAGTAACAGCTGGAGGGAATCTGACTTCATTTAAAATTTTTGTAGATGCTGTGGAACCATATCACAAGATATTAATTCTTCCAATAATTTGCTCACGTTAAAAAGAATCTAGTATGTTCGTCGAAATAGCATGAGACTTCTGCCAATAAATATATTTCTGTTATTCTTGGAAAATACAGTAATGTATTTCATTCGCGTAGCTGGGAGGAAAGGGAATCTTCTCAGAGTTCACGCAATGACTGTAATACCTTTTTTTAATTTCGTTTGTTTTCGAGGTCTAGTAGTGAGCATAGTAATGAAAATGAATACTAACATTTTTTCATTTTTTGTAGAGTTCTGTGTTTTAGCTTTGAGAGTATATTTATTAAAGATTAAAACTGCGGTTTTGCCGGAGCTGTGAGCTTATGCCAAAAATTATAATTTATTTCCTCACCATCACTAGCCATTTTCAAGTGATACCAACGAATAACAATTAACTGTCGCAGTGATGAGAGAGAGGACACAGTATAGTGCTGCCAAATATCTCAGGTGTCACACTAGTGTGAGTGAAAGACATGCAATATGGAAACGACAGTACAACTTATTTGCGTTTTCTGTTACAATTTTTCCGCTTCAGTATATATTGACATACAGAGTAAGCATGTCAACTTACTTGGGTAACAGGTCGCAGCCTTGTCCCATGAGGGAGCCCATGGAGAACCAGAAGATGTTGATCATGTTGAACGTGTTTTCCAGCTCAGTTGGTTCCGGGTCGCAGGGGTGGCCCTTGTCCCACTCGCCAGGGGCCATCCTGGAATATCACGGATCAGTATCGTATCATGTAGTGCAAAGAAGAAATGAAGACCTAAAGAACTCACAAAACACATTTTTTAATAACATCTACTTGATTGCCTTGTAAAGAGGTGTGGAAAGGAGTCCAACTAGCAGAACTGTCACGTGGAATAATAATGAGCAGAGGAACTAGCGAGCAGGACCGCTCTACGAGATCTTTCCGGTCTCAGAGTTCCACGTTTGGCAAGTTGTTATGTAGGGGTATCAAGATAAATTCCCAAAAATAGCCCTTCCATTTTCAACAGACTACCTGTAAGCAATACCGTTCCGTTTATCTGCTTTGCTCATTTTAATATTCTCAGCAGTGGCAGTGACAGTTTTGAAAGTATTCACTTTCAACGGTATGTTTCGCAAGCACAACAGGAAAAGGAGAGACTGTCTTTATCGTAGAACGAAAACTGCAATTATTAAGTAGCAATTCGCAATTCACAGCCACATGCCCCGCAATTAACTTCCTGAGTGCGTTTCTGTAGTATGTCAACCTATAAAGATGGAGGTAAGATATCATTAGACTTGCGATAGTGCTGTAATTCTAGACTTCGGAAAAAATGTACAAGAATTCGTAAGGTGTCGCAACTAGTACTAAATACTAGAGTACTCTTCCAGAGAAATTCACATCTGAAACGCAATTTTTAGGTGAACCAGACTGAAATTTCCATTAGGGTGTGAGATGGTGCAGGGGTAATTTAAAATCACAGCCTGAACGACGGCGGTTGTAATCATAGTCAACACATTCCGATTAAGGATCTCCGGTGTACCTGAAAACCGGTTAAGGAAAATGCTACAGTCGTTTCTTTATAAAGGACTCGACCTACTCCCTTCTCAATTCTTCTTCAGTTCCAGCAAGAATTCAGTCTCTAATGACGTCAATCTTGCCGATGGGACGCTAAGCAGAAATCTTTTTGCTATCTTGCCGAAAATAATTTTGAGAAAAATGGCTGCAATAGAGTTACGAGGGTAAGTCAATTATTATCCGCAATTTAGTTACGTTTGTTTATTTCGGTATTACTGTCGTTTTACGTTGATAACGCATGCTTTGTTTATTTGTTGTTATATCTTTGCAATTTTTAAGCTGATATGTTAGTTTCGCTACGCAGATGTGCTGTTAATCATGGTTGTTCCGCTGTCTATTTCCAACAAAGAAGAGCAATGTTCAGTGATCCGTCTTTTGTGGTTGGCAGGCGTATCAGGGGCCGAAATTCATTAGAGACTTTCGGTACAGTCTGAGGACAGTGTTTTGCCACAACGGAGTGTCTACGAATGGATTTAAAAATTCCGAAATGGTCGCATAAGTGTTACGTACGATGAGGGAGCCGGACGACCGTTTACCGCCACAAATGGAGAAACCATTGAGCATTCACGTGAAATGATTCTTTTAGACAGACGATTAACTATTGACGAAGTGGAACATCGTCTGAAAATTAGTCACGGTTTTGCCTACGAAATCAACCACAACAGACTTGGGTTTCATAGTTTGTGCAAGATGGGTCCCAAAACAACTCACACAGTTGCATAAACAAACGCGCTTGGACATCTGAAAAAAACATTTGGATCGTTGTGGTAACGAAGGGGCCAACTTCTTAGACAGGATCATTAATGGTGACGAAACATGTATTCATTACGAGCCGGAGAGTAAACGGCAGAGTTCAAGACCCAACTGTCTGCAGGAAAACTGATACTTACGGTATTTTGGGACGCACAAGGTCCAGTAGTGGAACATAATGGGGAAAGGGGCACAACAATAAACAGTGTACGTTACAGTGAGATGCTTACTGCCAGGCTAAAGCCTACAGTTCGAAGCAAACGCCGAAGTTGCTGTCAAAAGGTGTTGTGTTGTTGCTCGACAATGCCCGTCCGCATACTGCTGCCCACACTGCTGAAACGGTCCAGAAACTCAAATTCGAAGTACTGGATCATCCTCAATATAGTCCCGATCTTCCCCCTTCTGACTATAACTTGTTTGGTCCGCTCAAACAGACATTAAGGGTCCGTCGATTTGCCTCGAACGAAGCAGTGAAAGAAGCGGTGCATCCCTGGCTCGCAGCTCACACGAGAACCTTCTTTTATGAGGGCATCAGGAAGCTTGTACAACGGTGGGCGAAGTGCGTTGAAACGCAAAAAGACTATGTCGAAAAATGATGTTCTTGTAAGTTTCCTATTTGATTACAATGAAATTTTATAACTACTTTGCGGATAATAATTGATTTACCCTCGTATAAGTATTATAACTTGAATATAACAACCTGACACAAGTATAAACATCAATATGGTGTGTGTGCACTGCTTATGTGGTGCACAATTCAACAATTATCGATTTAATATTCACCATTCAATGTTTTAGGGTAGCACACAGTACGATCAATATTCACAAAACGTAGCCCACCTTCACGTTGGTAACGAAAGCAAGAACATTAATTCCAAATTGAATTTTCTCATTTTGAGAGTGCTGAAGGGCGATCTGTCTAATTGTTAGAAACCATTCACAAACAGTTTGTTTATTTAAGACAACCAGTTTGTTTATTTAAGACAACCAGTTTCAACAGACTATGCTGTCATCTTTAGGTCCTCAAACCTTTTGTTGTAAAACACCTTAATTTTACGCTGGCGTCACGCTCAAGATGTCAAGTTGATAAAAATAGCACATTATTAAAGGTTTGTCATCGGTACAATATTTAAAAACATTATCTCGTTGTGCCACAGGCTAGTCCATGTACATATTGCTCATAGTTGCTTGTCCAGCATGTGTAAACACGTTTTGCTTTTTCATTGTCCGGGGAGGCCAGCGTAAAGTGAACATCTTTTAGAATAAAATATTTTAAGATCTGAAAACGACAGCATGGCATGTTGAAACTGGTTGTCTTAACTTACAAAAAAAAATGCGATCTTGGCTATTGAATGGTTTTTAACAAGTAATTCCAAAGACGGTAAAGGAGCAAAGACATTAAGTTACAGACCTCGTGTGAAATACAGAATCATAAATAAAATAAACCTTTGATTAAACGATGAAACTGACAATTATGGTTGAATAAAAGAGCGGCAGTCTTATTGGACTATTTGCTGAAATTTACATTTGCAGTCTCGAGCAAAAATGAAACAATGATGTGAATTTAGTACAATGAAAAAATAAGGAGAAAGTGACAAAAACACATGATTGGAATGGGGTGGAACGTAATTTTTATTTAGTGTCGTGTTAATACAGTCGATTTTAACTGCAAATGATGATAAGTATGAGTAAATGCAGGAAACAGGACAAGCAATGTATTTATCAGAAAAGGGAAAAGATTCGAAAGAAACATTTGCAGTTGAAGATAAAGGACATAAAGAAGAGCGATGAAAAATTAGGATGTAAATGATATATGAAGTGCTCAGGGAGAAACAGGAGAGCGTTCTGAAAAGCAATGTCTCCATAATTTTTAAGTGAAAAAGCGATTTAAATAGAACAAACGTTATTAACATTGTTTATCTTTATTCTTCATGATTACATATTTGGAGACGTCTGTTCCGCGAGATGGCTCTGAATTTCAGTGTGTAATGTGGCGATGTATAACAGAACTATGTCGGTGCGTGAGAAACAGCGTGCTGTAATCGAGTTTCGAATTCGTAGAGTTCGTCCACACATGGTGAACCCGCTCCTTCAGCGTGACAATTCCAAACCACACACGAGTGTTGCGACGTCTGTAACAACCTGACACTTTGGTTTCGCTGTCATCGATCATCCTCCATACAGATCCTACTTGGGTCCATCGATATTCATCTTTTTCCAGAACTTAAAGACCACCTTCGAGGACTTCACTTTGATAGTGATGAAGCGGTGCAGGCAGAGGTGAGGTTGCGACTACGTCAACAAAGTCAGATTCTCCATTGTGGCGGAGTCAAAAAAACTAGTCTCTCGTTGAGAGGAATGTGTTCGTCATCAGGGTGCCTATGCCGAGAAATAAATATGTAGACATAAAGAATAAAGATATAGGATGTTAACAACGTTTGCTTTGTTAAAAAAGAAACTTTAAGGGATTTCACGTAAAAAATTCGGAGGCATTACTTTCCAGGACGCCCTCGTACAAAGAAAGGAAACTGAGGAAATAGCTTCGTTGTACTTGTTGCACAACTGGAGCAGGTCTAGACGTGTTCGGAGTGAAGTCACCGGGGATAGTTTGTCAAATCATTGCCGCATTTTCCGAAATTTTAACCAAATTTTATAATTTAATATACCACCGGCAGTGAGTTTACTAGACAATGATGAACAGAAAAGAAATCTGTTTCATCAAACAGGTTTGAAATCTCTATGCCGAAGTAGTACGACAGTGCTGAAGGGCTTACTAACCTTGCCAGTGCGAAGAAAGTTAAAGATACTCCAAGATATGCCGTAGCCATGTAAATCCAAACGTCAACGGTGAATGGATCCAGGAAAGAAAAAAGGTTCGGATCCGCTTTCTCGGACTTACTGTACAAGATGCTAATACCTGGAACATAAAAATTGTGACTTGATACTGTAAACTGAAATTCATTCCGAGCGATCACAAGAAAACTTCAATTGTTAATGGAGAAAGAACTCCTGATTTTCAAATCTGAACGTGTTGTCAGGTGTTCCTTAAAGTAATAGCACGATTCTGTTTCGAAGCGTTTAGTGTTCCTCCGTATCTATGCACAAATTTTTATCTAAATCTTCATTATTTATTGCTGTGTATATGTTTCACATGCAACAGATGGAGAAATAACCACAGATTTATTGCTTATGTATATTACTGCAAAAAGGTGTATGCATTTGCATACATTCACGTCTATGCATCTACGTAAACTTAATAATATAACGTAGTTTTAATTTTCATAACGAACTCAATTTGTTTCGTTCCAGTAGAGTAGCACAGTATAGTAGAAACAAGGGCGAGATAAAGAAGCTTTTGAAACTGAGTGGAACTCTCTCACAGCAGTTTTCAGGCCACTCATCATTACTATCACTACCTCATTTCATTGGGCGAACAGACGCCAAATTCTCGCACTTGTATTTTCTACAATGAAATACATCTTTTATATTAATGTTTATTCGTGTCGATACAAGTCTGAATAGCCTTCGTAAAAAATTATTTGACTTGGTGAGGGAAAGAGAACATTGTGTATGTAAATATTAACCTTAAGTTTTTTTAAAAAAAAGTTATTTATCTGAAGAAGATTTTATGTTTTGAGGGAAAAGTATTCCGAGTATGTTTAAGAATTAATATGTGTCATACGATTTCATTTACACTTCGCCATTCAGTCACTTCAGAAGTACAGTACTGCAATGTTAAAATTCTGTGAGACGAATTTTGTGGTCTGCGTTATAGAAATCATATGAAAAATCAAGAAATTTGACTTTTGTCTGCTGCTTGGTATCTTCAGGAGTAACACGGAAAAAATACGTTACTAAATGACTGTTATGTTCGATCCCTTTGAATTTTTAATCTCGCGTTGTTGATGAAATAATTCGTATTTTTCTTCTAAACCTAATCAGTTTTCCTAGATATTTTTCTTATCTTAGTAAAAGTAAAGAAGCCGGGACCGGGAGGACTTCGAGATACAGGATTTGGAATGCTTTCTTTGAAAACGAGGCAAATGGATATCAGGCTAAATTTTCAGCTGCTCAGAATACATCCATCAGAGATAGAAATGTATGTTATACTGAAGGGTTGGTTAAGGAACATCGTAATATTCGAAACTGATATTACTAATGCCTTGCAAATATCAGGCAGTGTGTGCTTAATCATTTTCGAACAGTTCGGTTGCGAAAGATTTTCCCACGCTGGGTGATAAGGAAACTCAAAAAACCTCATAAAGTCATTAGGAAGAGGCAGTGACTCGATACGATTTCAATCAGAATCGTATTATTACAGGGGATGGACTGTCACGAGACAACAAATACATGGAAGATATCCATGGTATCGGGGCAAGGTGCAAACTGTCGGAATGGCACAGAGGTGGTGTTGGAATCACAGATATTTGTTTCGCTTTTGCAGGTACTTGCAGCACAATAGCACACATCAAGTGTCAACTTGATCAGCAGATTAGATTAGTTTATACGGTTTAGTGTCTTTAATGAAACTGTATAAACTGGGAATCTGTGCAGTCATAAAAATTTCTTTTGTTCCACCGCCAATGGAAATTTATCAAAAGATGGAGAAGATTGATACGGAAACTACTTCATCGTAATAAAAGAAATAAGCATCTGACTTCAAACGTGGCTGTACTTCTCATTAACATAATCTACGCGATTGATGTCCTAAATTCACAACCACAAATGAGAACATCGGGAAAAACGAGAGCATGGTATTGGACCATTCAGGATTAAAGATACACTGACCAGCCAAAACGTTAAGAACACTCTTTATTGGCGTTTGGGTCCACCTTTGGAGCGCAATACAACAGATAGGTCGTGTAGTATGGATTCGAGGAGTTCATGGTAAGTTTCTGGAGGGATGTGGCACAAGATATCTACGCACAGGTCAGGCAGTTTGCATAAATTGATGACTGGTGAGGTAGCGCTCGACATCGCCTCAGATGTGTTCCATCGGTTTCAGACCAGGCGAATCCAGTGGCCAAGACACCAACATGAGTTCACTATCATGATTCGCAAACGGCTGTAGCACAATTATGGTCTTGTGACACGAAAAGTTATCCTGCTGGAAAAGGACATTGCCGTCGGAGATGGATTCATACCGGCCTGTGCCGGTAACGCAGATCAGGTTTCGAGAAACTATTCACCCGAATTATTATGTGTCAACACATGAACGTCGACCAGGTGTAGTAAGAAATGTGATTTATTCGACCAGGCGACGTGTTTCCACCGATCTACAGTCCCTCTCGATGAACCCGTCTCCACTGAAATCGTAATTGACAATGTCGTTAGGTCAACGTGGGAACCCGTAGGAGTCGTCTGCTACAGAGACCATGTTCAACGATGTGCACCGAACTGTGTGCATTGCCACCACTAGCATTGTACAATCTTCATCAGGACAAAGTTACTTTGGCTGTAGGAAGATGGAGGGATTTATATTACGAATTGTGGAAACATCCATTATTTTCACCAGATCTGACATCATCTGAATTCAACCTGTTCTCACGTATCAGAAATTTGTAGCTGGAAAATGTTATTAGAGCGATGGAGAGGTTATGGCATCTCTACATGGGAACTTTGCAGATTTTGGCGAATCACACTTCCATGACAGTATCGACTCATTGGAAAAACTTCGGGCAGGGGACACTGATCAAAAAGAGAACTACTTTGAAAAATAAGAACGTTTTGATCTAAGAAGAAAACCGCTAAAAGCTAAATCTAGACATTGTCGCCCTTAGTTGTATGAAAACGTGGATAGTTTCTATACAAATTGCTACATACAGATTTCGTTAGGACGGCTTCAATGAACTACAATTACTCTTGTAAATTTAGACTTATTTGCTATTGCTGTATCTGACATGATCTCCTGATTCTCACAAGGGAGAAAAGACTTGTAAATAACAACAATGAATTGTCGATCTAGTGGCAGTAGGCCTTGCAAGAGAATGAATGGTTTGCAAGAGAATGGTCATAAGACATATGAGTCTGGTGAAGACTCAGCAGTTGAACAGCAAGGCGAGTTGGGGCCGAGAAAGTTATTGAAGCACATTAGTCTTCTCGTTCAGACGAAGGATTAACAAGGACGATCTCACATTGTTAGGATCTTCGCCAAGACTCATTTCGTGACGAGAGGCAGTGCTCCACCTTGGGATCTATCCATTATCACCATATTTACGACTTTGACAAAGATGGACAGTGCCTCTTCGTATTTCTACCTTAGGATGTGTCCATAATTTCTCTTTTCATTTTCTGATATTTTTTGTGTTGCAAATTCGTGTCTCCTGCCGACAACGTATCCAGCCATTGTATCACATAGAAAGGTTGTTACATAGTAAAAAGTGACAGTTTGTTTGTGATATATGCCACATAAACACTTTTGCTGAGTACATGTGTAAATAAGACTCTCTGCATTCCAAAGATTATACTGCTGAGAAGTGGTTAGTCTGCTTGAACAAGACTGCGGCGTGGAGCACTGGCCGACGTAATGTATGTACTGGTGAGGAGGCCTCAGTTCGGAGTGCTGTTGCCGCTACTTGGTGTATATTAAAGGGGCAATGTGAAGCGTGCACTAGCTTTGCAGGAAAGTAGGATGTCGTGTTTAAAGAACCTTTGCAGTTCTGGGTAGCAAATTTCGTAACTTGCATTGTTTGACTATTTGGTACTGTTGTTTCAAGTAGTGCAGAATGCGCATATAATTAAGAAAGACTCACATCAATCTTTACCCATTTTTCCTTCAATGCAGTGAATGTTAATTTGTTTAAAGAATTAATTTTCACGAAAGTTCTGTGTTAAGTGTTCGTGAACTTACTGTATATTTTTAAAGTATAATAGTTTGGCAATAAGAATGTCCAATTATGTGGGTATGTTCATATCATTCAATTTCTACTAATGAATACAAAACTGAAATGCAATTAGTTTTCAAATTATTCAACATTGAACCTACATATTATATTCACATTTTTTTAAAAAATAGCAATGCGGTCTCGCATTGCAGCATGCGAATACACTTGCATTGCACTCTGCAAGTTTTATTCTTAGTAATGGGGAAAACAGCGTGATTTCTTTCAGCATTTTTCAGAGAAATGCAATTGCATTGCAACTACCTGTTTATCCGAGTTCGCACAAGTTAGCCAGAACTAAACGTTATCTTGTGCACTTAGAGAACTGTGATTACCTGTTCAGATTACATTCAGTGAAACAATAACTGGTTCGATATTAATTTTCATATTATTTAGTTTAGTGGCTGTGTGAGTGTTTTTGTTGAAGATTTAAATACTGAGATTACAGTTCAAAATGGTTCAAATGGCTCTGAGTACTATGCGACTTAACTTCTGAGGTCATCAGTCGCCTAGAACTTAGAACTAATTAAACCTAACTAATCTAAGGACATCACACACATCCATGCCCGAGGCAGGATTCGAACCTGTGACCGGAGCGGTCGCTCGGCTCCAGACTGTAGCGCCTAGAACCACACGGCCACTCTGGCCGGCACTGAGATTATGTATAAGGTGTATACAGCAATATGGTTATTCATATGCGGTAGGTCAGAAGGGTATTGTTCATAACGATTACACATAATAAATGCAATTATGCATGTACGTACCTTAAACATAGTCGCTTCATAGGTATTAAAACTAATGGTTACATATAGCCAATAGTCAACATAAAGTTACTTCTTGTACACAGTCAGGTTAAAGTCTACAAGTTTCACTGAGACGTAAAACTAAAAACTCTCCTTTGAAAAGTTAGCACAAGCATGTAACACTGGATAACGCAGTTCAAGAGTTGCACTAGTGGAATATTAAGGTTGAAAAGTTACACTGGGGGAGTGAAAGCATAAAAGTTACAGCATAGCTTTCAAATAATACGAGTACTCACCGAGGTTCATGAAGGGCATGGTGAAATCAACGGCCGATTGCCGCTCCTCCGTAATGGTCAGGTCACAGATGGCCAGGTCTGCCCTCTGGAACAGAAGCAAATCGAATGAAAGAGTGAGTACACGAAAATTTCGCCAAGTTATTCTTCATTTAGCGCCTTACGTGAAAGTAACTTTAATGTGCCGGTGTTGGCAATAAAGTACCCGAGAGGAGCACACATTAACTTACACCGTACCGACTGTAATTGCGTGTATCAGTCAGCTTGTCGGGGCGAAATTTGCATAGTACCCGTGTGCTAAGCAGGTGTCTGTAAATGATAACAATTGTTCGGTAATTGCCCATGCGGCTGTACAATTAAATCATCAGAATTGTCTACAATGAGTGCTAACAACGTTACGTAGGAGGTACCGCCATCAGTGCTCGTGACTCTTATGTATCAGTTACCAATGTATCAGTTACCAGTTTATCAGAATGATAACGTAAGCTGACGGATTATATACGTTGTATTCGTACTTGCATTGTTTATTTGTATTTAGTTTCGCGTAAAGTCTATGATACAACGCCGTGCAGAAGAAGTGACTCTCAAGTTCAATATTAAATGATAAAATAAAATGTCGTATGTTAATCTGGTAGTTTTCTAAATTTGAAATTTTATTTATAAATGATTCTTCGTTTATGTATATATGAAAATTATGTGTTAGTTGTTGTGGTCTTCAGTCCAAAGACCAGTTTGATGCAGCTCTCCATGCTTGTCTATCCTGTGCAAGTCTCTTCGTCTCTGCAAAACTATTGCAGTCAACGTTAATTTGAATGTGCTTACTGTTTTCGAGTCTTGGTTTCCCTCTCCAATTTTAGCTCTCCACTATCTGACTGATGATTCCTTGACGTCCTATCAACTGATTCCTTCTTTTAATCAAGTTGTACCATGACTTTCTTTTCTCCAGTTATTCGATCTACCCATTTAATCTGCGGCATTCTTCTGTAGCACCACATTTCAAAAGCTTCTATTCCAGTCTTATCTGAAGTGTTCATTGTCCACGTTTCACTTCCATGCAAGGCTAAACTCCATTCAGAAACCTTGCACACAAAATTTCCTAAAGTTTAAATTTATATTCGATGTTGACAAATGTATCTTTTTAAGAAATGATTTTTTTAATAATTCCCAGTCTGAAATTTATATCCTGACTACTTCAGCCATCGTCACTTATATTATTACCCAAATAACAAAACTCATCTGCTACTTTCAGTGTCTCATTTCTTCAATTCTCTCAGCATCGATTGACTGATTCGACTAGATTCAGTTACTATTGTTTTACTTCCGTTGACACATCATTTTATACTCTCTTTTAAAGCTGCTCGTTGTTCCGT
The DNA here is from genome assembly GCF_021461395.2 of Schistocerca americana. Classification (NCBI taxonomy): domain Eukaryota; kingdom Metazoa; phylum Arthropoda; class Insecta; order Orthoptera; family Acrididae; genus Schistocerca; species Schistocerca americana. The sequence continues at coordinate 656,319,890 of NC_060120.1, read as the reverse complement.
TCGACTTCCGTTTCACGTCCTCTGTCGTCTCTGAGAGAATTAAAATGCTATCGACAAACCAGAAAGTCTTTAGTTCTTCTCCCTGAACTTCATTTTCCTTTAAAATTTCAACTTGGTTTTGTTCTCTGCTTGGTTACCATAGAGACTGAATAACATCGGGATTAGACTACAACCCAGTCTCACTTCCTTCTCAATTACCGTTTTTCTTTCATGTACTTCTACACTTGTAACCTCAGTCTGGTTTTTTTTTACCATATGTAAATAACTTTTCACCTCCTGAATTTTATGTCTGCTATCTTCAGTATTTCAAAGAGGGTATTCCAGTGAACATTGTCAAAATCTTTCTCTACATCTAAAAATGCTGTGAACGTAGGTTTTCCTTATTTTATACTTTCTTCTAGAATAGGTTAAGAGTGCCTAACGTGTTCCTATATTTTACGGAAACCAAACTAATCTTTCCCGAAGTCGGCTTCTGTTTGTTTCTCCATTCTTCTGTAAATAACTGCGGTCAGTATTTTACAATCATGACTTAGTAGTTAGGCAATGTATGTTCCGGACAAAGTTTTGCAAGATTCTCTTATGTAAACAAACCGGCCACTTGCCCCATCCTAATTTAATAACCAGTAATCAAACAAACTGCAAATTTTGACATTTGCTTTGTTTATTTAGGATGTAATAAATGACCTGTAACTTCAATATAATAACCATAATTTGTGACCCAAGATGGCTGCAGAGTGTCCCATGTTTACCCCTGTGTCCAGCTGCTTCTAGCCTAATCTTAATTATCATATTTTATTTCCCAAAATGGCGTCCTACTCCTCCATCTAGTGCAGTGTACTCCTATTGTTACTCCTTCACCAGCCCACACACCACCTCCAATCTTAGAATGCCGAGAATCTGAGACTCGACTTGCCATTTGGGCTCTGCACCTCGCTTGAGCAACAGTAGCGTCAGCAGAGACAAATTCAGGTGATATCTCCAACTTCGTTCTCTTGCAATTTCTAACAGAATATTTTCTGTGCTGTATGCCACTATTCACAGTTCCGGGGTTTGTTTTCACAGTTTTCAGCCGAGCACCGCTGCCAGTGGTATTTTTTGCAATGTATGACGTTGTCATAGTCCTGGGGCTATTTTGCTGATCTGCTCCCACGCTTCAAGAATACACACATAATTACGGGATTGTAAATGTTTAGCAACAAGCACCACCATACATGCCCAGCAACAACACGAGCATATGACGTTATTTACAGTTTTTAGGTAATTCATTCGAATTTTGGCGATTTTTCCTAGTATTCCACAAATTCCCACGACTTAAACTCCATCGAGCACGTGCACTGTGCGTAATGCAGTACGTCATAAGCACCAATGACCATCCAGCAGTTTTCAGTCGCGCTGGTGATGGATTCGAACGCCCTACCACAACATCTCCGCGCCTCCTTTGCGGCCAACAAGGGAGTTTGCTGGAGAGCTGCACTGCCGTACGTGGTGGTCACAGACGCTATTAAGAACCATATCCTGCCTTTTGTAATGTCCAGGAGAATATCTCGAATCACGGTGAATTCAGTTTAATTATTTTCTTTGAATAAAAGTGTCATTTCGGTTCGTCTCAATACGTATTTATTTCCTCTGACTTGCAATTTCGTTTTTCATTGTGCATCTGGAGTCATCCCACACAAATACTATTCGTCAGGTCTCTCATGTGACACACGTTTTCGACGAAAAGCGACGGTTTGTTTCCCGTTACAAGCAAAATGAGTTTTAAAGCGGAATTTCAGGTGTTTATTCGATAGAACGGTCCAAAATTAGTCTAGTTCAATATTTGTTTTATCGATGAGTATTAACATGGACAGTAGAACACGGAAAATAGTCAGTACTCCAACAGCTACTGAGAAGCGCTGCTGCTTGGCGGTAGCAGCCACCAGAGGCCAGGGCGGTGCTGTCAGAACGTAACGCACAAGATCGAAAGTGAAATACAGAAATGAGGGCAAAATTGGGATTAAAATCTCTAAATAAATAAAATATAAGAACACAGAAGGAAATGGAAAGAGCATATCAGTAAGATGGAGTATGACAGACTGCCAAATATACCATACACATACAAAGTAAAAGGATGAAGAAACGCAGGGAGAGTTAGGATCAAATGGAAGGACTTGGACTAATTACTATATGTAGGCGTAACAAGCGAAGCCTAATACGTGCAGGAGATGATGATGGGGATGATGATAATGATGATATAGTCATTCGTTACCCCTGCGATCAGCTCGCCAACGAGCCCGTTCCAGGTGCCTGTCTTCTCGTTTCTATTGCCGTATTGCCCATCGGGCGCCAGCTTGAACTCGAACGTGAAGTTGAGAATCTCTGCGATCTGTGTGATCAGGTCCATCGAGTAGCCCTCGTATCTGTCGTTGCCGACACGTGGCGGCGTCGTATGCTCCTTCTCCATCAAGTACGGGGCTCCCTGAAACATAATACATGTATCTTTTTTTCATTCCAATGGGTGAGAAATGGAGATTGTAATGAATATGAGACGCTCTGCCAACATCAGACAGTAAATGGGACAGGCGGGACGCCTACAGCCAAGTCAGAATGTGATGTACGAAATCATAGGCCGGGAATGCCACTACACAAGGCTATGAAGTACCATTTTTTGAAGAGAAGGAACGGATGCGCGCTCATTCCATGGGTAAGCCAGCTGCTGGCATGCATATATTCACAAAACAACAAAGATTTTCAAAGTCAACGCAGACAAAAGGAGAGGTCTGCTGGACATCAGGTGTCTGTAGGTACTGAGAGAAACACAACTTGTCTTAACGAAGGAATGGTTTTAGAGATAAACTCTTCAAGCAAGTATGTATCCTTTAGAGTAAGGAAAGTGGGGTTTACGCAAAAGCTACTAGAGTCGTTATTGAAGAATTTGACTGTAGAAGCCGGCCGCTGTGACCGAGCGGTTGTAGGCGCTTCAGTCTGGAACCACACGACTGCTACGGTCGCAGGTTCGATTCCTGCCTCGGGCATGGATGTGTGTAATGTCCTTAGGTTAGATAGGTTTACGTAGTTCTAAGTCTAGAGGACATGACCTCAAATGTTAAGTCTCATAGCGCTTAGCGCCATTTTAACCATTTGACTGTAGAAAAGAAGAATTTGAGTTGCTCAATCAGATGGTAAGGTTATGCCCTTTGAAAACTGTTGAACGTTAGGGGTGTGATAGTCCTAGAGTGGCAGCTTGCTGCTAGACCTCGGAGTAGAAACATCGATACGAGTTGGTCATACTTCGCTACAGATCGGAAGTCACTCAAGTGTTTGCTTCAGAGCAGTTAGTGAGAGCCGCTAAACGATCAAACAGTTAGACAAATATCACCAGTTTTGTCATATATATAGCAGTATGCGGCTTATTTAACGTTTTGTCAAATATAAATTGTGTTTGGCGTGCCTGACAATGAGAGTAATTTAGGTTGACGGTCAATTTGACAAGATGGCGGATGTTGTTCGTGTTGATGTTTCGCCGCGAAAATTTTGCGAGAAAGAGTTTCAGTTACAATTTACATCACTGCATTGTGAGTTCCTACAACTGTCGAAAATATGACCAGGGATAAAAACAAAAGAACACTGGCAATTACCAAAACGGCAGAGATGTTGCGTCTTTCCTAGCAGTATATTATGCAGGAAGACGTTGAAAAGAAAATGACTATAGAGGATAGGTGCCTAATATGAGACACACTTTTGTAAACCAATTTGAAAGACCTAAAACTAAGTGCAATTTTATTTTTTATGCTGGTAATAATATCTTGCATTATTTAATTTTATCATACAATTATCGTATTTGCAATAACAAACAATCTTTCAGAGTAGTTATTAAATCTTCACAAACAAGGCATTTCATAGAAATGAGATCAAGGTTTCCGAATATGAGACAGTAATAATATTTTGCTTTAATTATTTTATTACAGAATAATGACATATGAATATACAATTTTTACATGTTGCATTCATTTTTGTTATCCTTCACTCATTTTTTCCACTACTTAGGTTTATATTCACGACATCCGGGACAAACAAAATTGTCTTCTGCGACACCGCAATCTTCATGAGCCCAGCGATAACATTTCATGCACTGCGCCCATTTGTCCCCGTGTTTGTCTTCAGAAAAGCGCCCAGTACAGAACAGACACTCTGCGTCATCGCATCACTGCTGTCTCAATCCCCACTGTCATCAAGATGGGCATCGGATGCCGAGTCACTAGACGATTCTTCTGCTTTAGGTCTACGATTTGAAGATTTTCCACTCTTCTCCCCAAATAACTGTCTGGCTGCTTTCTTAGCTTCAGCCTCTGTTTTCTTCTGTTTAGATTCTTGCAATAGCTTTGCATAAGGAGTTGAAGTTAGTAACGCAGCAGAGCACGAACGCAATGTTTCACCTATTTGACTTATCTCCAGGTGGTTTTGCGATGTGTGGGAGAGGTCTGATGTCTGAAGGGCTGGCAGCTTGACCATCACCATCAGTAGTTTCATTTTCGTTTTGGCATCTCTTTCTTGAAGAGCGTCAACATGGCAATGAACTGAAAATTCATGTTCCCTAAAGACGCTTCTGTTTCATGGGATGAGACCTGTTGTCTCTGAAGGCATTCACAGATGCTTCCCTTGTTGCTGCTCGGTTGTAAACTGCCCCAAATAACCTGGCTATTAATAATGGGGAGATAAAATGACCTGGGTTACTTGCCAACCACGTTTCTATCTCTTGGGCATAGTAGGTTTTCAAAGGCCCCATAAATCCGACGTCAAGTGGCTGCATTTTATGCGTTGGGTGTGGTGGCAAACATACAATATGAACATTGTTTTCACGTGCTTTATCTAATACATCGAGATTCTTTGTGTGGGAATAATGCCCATCAAGAATCAAAATGACAGGGTCATTTGAAGATAGCTTTACATCAGTCACAAATTGATCAAACCACTGAGTAAAAATGTGAGTTTGCATCCATCCACTTGGATGACAAGCTGATATTGATCCTGCAGGTGCACCGTCCGTCAATTCCTGCTTCATATTCTTCCTTGGGAAGACGATTAGTGGTGGAACATAAGTGCCAGCTGCGTTCAAACACGTTACAACTGTGATGAGATTTCCCCTTTCTGCTGAAGTCAAGGCAGCAACTTGTCTCTTCCCTTTCATAGCAATAATCTTGCTGTGTTTGTGCTGCACAGACGTCACTCCAGTTTCGTCAACATTGAAGACTCGATGCGGGTTATGGTTGATTCGTAAATATCAAAAAATCTCCCCACATTTTCTGGAGTGAAAGCTTTCACTCTTGCTGCTGCAAGACCCTGAGGGGTTCTCATTGATAAAATTGGGTGTCTCTTAAGGAAAGCTCGGAGCCATTTCTTTAAATTACACATAACAAATCGTGAGAGAACGAGTTCCCCGAAAGTTCCCCGAATATGCGAAAGGTATCGTAATATGCGACACTGACGCGTATTTGGATCCCCATACTATCGCATATTAGGAATTTCGCCATCTTACACAAAGAATCACGCACTTGCTAACAACGTTCGTTGGAAAATGAATCTGTCAAAATTATAGGTAATACCGTCACAAATAACAACAATAAAAGAGTGCAGTAATATCCACTCACTTTTAAGCTGAAATATTGTCTTAACACCGATGTCGCACAAACTCCAAACACAAGAAATTTTGTATCAACCTCTACGTACTGTGTCCGGCTCAGCCATGGCGTCCTACTCGCTGTGTCGTCGTCTGGCACGCAGTAGACGTGTTTAAGAAACTCTCCACCAGAGTGCAGCCCCTAACATAAGGACAATTGGGGTGTCTCATATTAGGGAACTATCGCATAATAGGCACCTTTCCTCTACTACAAGCGACATGCAAGCGGATATGCAATTAAAAAAAAATTGAAGCTCGCCAGTTCCTCTATGGACGATGTATTAGTTCCCAAAGGGCAGTATTTTAATGAATTTTCACCAGAGATCTAGGTAGAAGAAAATAGGTTTTTGTGTAATTGTGACTCTTTTTTCTATGTGAGTGCGAAGTAATTCTAATAAGTTACTTAAAGGGGTGACTGTCGTTCGGATACATTTGACGCAGACATCAAATGCTGAGTTTAATATTCCCTTTAGGAGATTTTCATAGGCGTGTTTATTTCTCAGTTTAAACCATTCCATGGACCAGAGTCTTGCTTCCTTTCTTTTCATATTTTTACACAGTGACAAAGTCAGTGCGAGAAATGTTCTGTCTGTACTGGTAGCTATTGCCACTAGTATCAAAATACTTCACAACACTATATCCACTGCGTGACAGCTGCTTCAAAAGCAAGGTTAAATTTGACAAACTTTCTTAGTACTTTTGCGCGCTTGTTTGACACACTCGTAAACAGTAAATAGCGAATTTGACTGACAAGCTTGATCATAATCCTGGAGATCTGTCCCAGCCTGTGCCGTAAACACACGACCACAAACCCCTAGGAAACCTTCGCTCCTTGTCGATTACGATGCAAAGCCAAACAGCACACTGCCTACAGTCCAATGATCGCCCAGTAAATGACGGCCACTATAGCACTCCGTACCAAGTCAGCCTGCCAACGTTCCACTTGTCTCTGAGTGTCAACTGCAAAAAACTCGCGAAATGAATCAGAGACATTTCAATTAATTTAATACACATATTATAATTTTATTGCTTCAGTAATAGTGATGGAAAGATGTCAGTTGTCTTGCATTTGTGTTTAGTAAAGCGTACTGAAATTTAACGCCTGTGGTCCAAACAAACCATTTTATGAAAGTAAGTGATCATAACTGTGCAACAGAATTACTGGATCGCTTTTTCGAAATCCCGTAATTCCCACGGGGTCGACGACTCTTCAAACACAAGGCATCGGCATTTGCGAAAAAAAGACCACGGCTCAGAAGTCCACGTGACGTATAAGGTACATTAGTGATCTCACATTGGCAGCAAATTTCATCACAATTGAGCCCAAAGCCTCCGTGGACTTGTCACACGATCAGAATGTCGTAACATCCCCTCTTACGCACATTTCGCTCCTTCTTTTGACGCCTCTGCGATGAAGGCCAGAATCGAGACGCTCATCGTTTAGATCACGCGGTTTTCTCATGAGTGGCCGGGGAAAACATTCCATACACACCTCCGTTCAGAATTTGCACAAATTGGCCGCAAGGGGTGGCATAAACGGTTTCAGTGAAACCACCCCGTTTCCTGGGGCGTTGATTCCAACTCGTTTCACGGACGAAAACGATATTTTACAGTGCAGGGAGCAACATGAAGATGTTCTTAACAATCTTTGACACTGCTAACACCCTCGGGCGTTTCGGCCATTCTTTAAGGACATTGTGGGGCTGCATTCCCACTGAAGCTGATCGCACCCATTTGGAGTGCAGCGCGGCAAGAAGTTTTGCTCTCGTGTACAGGTAGGAAACTGTAGGGACCGTTGAAAACCATTCCATTAAATTTGAAAGTGATCCGGAGCAGCTAAGGGTGCTTACGCTTTTTCAGCATTTCTGTGGCATGATCAGGGAGAGATGAGACATTGACACATGCGTGAATAAAACGGCAAAGAGTCTCGCTACGAGCCCCCACCCTAAATTCGGCTTAAACCTCAGTGGAACCCTCCAGCTTTTATTGAGAATTGAAAAATGTATCTCTACAAACAGAGTCCGTGACGAGATTACCAGGCGCCTTCAGGCAGACTACATTGCTACTCTTTCACTGCTACAACACTGCCCTTGTGTCTGATAGCAGGCTATACACAATCAAACGTATTGCCGGTCTCCAAGGCAGTAGGATGTCTTCACGTGTTCCGTCTGCAAGGACACATTTTTAAAATTCTCAATGAAGGTGGATGGGTGCCACGGACAGATTTGCCGAACTGGAGGTTGTAACGCCACTTCCTTTGGAAGAAAAATGAAGAATATAAAAATAGTACCCCAAAGCCCAAATGTCCCAAAAATCAAGTTGCAAATTTCATTAAAAAAAAAAAACAAAGTCCCTTTTTGGAATAATGTTGCTTGAATAGTAGCACGTAGATAGAAAAGAAATTTAGTACCAAATAGCTTAGTGTTTTGAAAAAGAAAGAAATAAAAAAAATAGAATCCCATTAGTTTCAAAATAAAATCATAGTAGATAGCAAAGTACCGTAATTAGAAATCACGGAGTAGGACGAACGATCTCAAAGAATACTCCTTATGAGTACTCCTTGAGAATCGTGTGTAATACCTAAGAAAGAGCCGTGCATTGTTACTGTGTTAAGAGAGTTTGCCGGAGCAAGTCGTACCTCAGCATGTGCTCGTATACATGGGCGCGACGAGATTGTTTTTTGAACGCTAAAGATTTGTGATCTACTACTAAGCACTGAACTTGTAAGAAGTAAATCAGTAACTTCAAATAGGATATCACGTAGAATCCAGATAGTGAAAGATTAGAAACTGTCTTAAATTGAATATTTTCAAGACTGGAAATTACCCAAAGTTAGAAACTATTAATGATGGACCGATATAGAAACTAAACTTTGAAACCGAATTATGAGAAAAGAATTAACTTTCGTAAAATCAGTTAATGGACCCTGGAACTTGCGTAATATTTTGGACTGAAGTATACGACTTTAATTCCACCCAGATAGGAAAAGCTACTTCCTTACGGCAATGTTAGGATGTGAAAATAGTGCAATTAACCAGCATTCAGTGTTATTACTGCTTTAATAACTTCTGCCAATCCATTCAGTATTGTGTACTCAGTAAATAGTTATTGCACGATGACATTGATTGTCCAAGGAACGCAGCGTGCATGAGTACTCTTTGCCGCATTAACTAATTATTACGAACTATTAGGCTCTAGTAAACTGAAAAACTTTAGTGGAGATATTGGTGTTGTCTATGTAATGAAGCCATGATTAATACCGGAATAGGAACTGATATATCCCTACGTGTAGCTGTGTTTAAATTCGCCGGGGAGCACGTAATTGCTTGACTTGATCGAGACTCGGTGGGATTTCAGCGCAGCCCAAATAGATTTTTTATATAACGTCAATATATACAGCTGTACCGCTAGTTAGCCGGACTGCGACGTTATAAGGTCGTAGATGGATCCTATGCTCTTTTATTCAAGCATGAGCGAATGTCGTATCCACCCGCTATCACGCCACAGGAAGACACAAAGTAAGAGCGCTGCAAAAGCATAAGTGGCATTAGCTGCTTCGTATAAATATCGTATTTCGTTGGATGGTTTTGAATGGTCCCTAGTGTATCCAGGCTGTACACGGAGCAAAAATTGTCACGCATCGCTCCAAATGAGTGCGATCACGTTCGATACGGAAACAGTCCCACAACGTCTTTGGAGAAGGATTGAAACGTTCCAGGGTGTCAGCAGTGTCAAAGGTTGTGAAGCATGTCTTCCTGTTGCACATCTCACTGTGAACTGTCGTTTTCGACCACACAATTTGTGGAATACAACCCCCAAGAAAAGGGATGGCTTCACTGACGGCCTTTATGCAACATATTGAGGCGTTTTCTCGCCGATTCTGCACGGCAGTGTCTGGGTTCCCTCTGGCACTCACAAGGAAACTGCGTGATTTCAACGCTGAGTGTCGCGATTCTCACCTCCATCGCATTGCAAAATTGCAACAAATTCTCCCAAACTCTAAGAAAAAACCTCAAACTGTAGCAAATTGCCTCCGAATTGCAACAAAACACTCCATGTTTCAGAAAAATCCGATAAAAAAATACTTTATGTGACACTGAATTTATAACAATGTGCACCTACATCTACATCTACATCTACATGGTTGCTCTGCAATTCATACTCAAGCGCCCGGCTGAGAGTTCATCGAACCGTTTTCATCCTACTTCTCTACCATTCCACTCTCGAACGGCGCGCGGGAAAAAGGAACACCTAAATCTTTCCGTTCGAACTCTGATTTCTCTTATTTTCTTATGAGGATCATTTATCTCTACGTAGGTGGGTGTCAACAAAATATTTTAGATTTCGGAAGAGAAAGTTGGTGATTGAAATTTCGTAAATAGATCTCGCCGCAAAGAAGACCGCCTCTGTTTTAGTGACTGCCACCCCAACTCGCGTATCATATGAGTGACACTCTCACCCCTATTTCGCTATAATACGAAACGAACTGCCCTTCTTTGCACTTTTTCGATGTCTTCCGTCAATCCTACCTGGCAAGGATCTCACACCGCGCAGCAATATACTAGCAGAGGACGGACAAGTGTAATGTAGGCTGTCTCTTTAGTGGGTTTGTCACGTCTTGTAAGTGTTCTGCGAACAAAGCGCAGTCTTTGTATCGCCTTCCCCGCAATATTATCTATCCAGTCTTTCACATTTTAAGTTGCTCGTTACTGTAATTCCTAGGTATTTAGTCGAATTGACAGCCCTTAGATTTGTGAGATTCATCGTATACCCAAATTTTATCGGATTTCTTTTAATACTCATGCGGATGACCTCTCACTTTTCTTTGTTTATTGCCAATTGCCACTTTTCGCACCATACAGAAATTCTCTCTAGAGCGTTTTGTTATTGGAATTGATCATCTGATGATTTTACTAGACGGTAAATTACAGCGTCATCTACAAACAATTTAAGGGGGCTGCTCAGATTATCACCTAGATCATTTATGTAAATCAGGAACAGCAGAGGCCCTATGACACTACCATGCGAACACCAATATCACTTCTGTTCTACTCGATGATTTACCGTGTATCACTACGAACTGTGACCTCTCTGAGAGGAAATCACGAATCCAGTCACACAACTGAGACGATACTCCACATACACGCAATCTGATTAATAGTCGCTTGTGAGGAGCGGTATCAAAAGCCTTCTGGAAATCTAGAAATATGAAATCGATCTGAGATCTCTTGTTGACAGCACTCATTACTTCGTGCGAATAAAGAGCTAGTTGCGTTGCACAAGAACGATATTTTCTGAATCCGTATTGGTTATGTACTAATAAGTCATTTTCTTCAAGGTGATTCATAACGTTCGAGTACAGTATATGCTCCAAAATCCTACTGCAAATTGAGGTACGTGATATGGGTCTGTAATTCAATGGGTTACTCCTATTTCCTTTCTTGAATATTGGTGTGCCTGTGCTACTTTCTATTCTTTAGGAACAGACCTTTCGTCAAGTGAGCGGTTGTATATGATTGCTAAGAAAGACTCTACTGTGTCTGCGAACTCTGAAAGGAACCTGATGGGTATACCATCTGGACCGGAAGACTTGACTTTCTTAAGTGAAAAAAAAAAAAAAAAATGGTTCAAATGGCTCTGAGCACTATGGGACTTAACATCTGTGGACATCGGTCCCCTAGAACTTAGAACTACTTAAACCTAACTAACCTAAGGACATCACACACATCCATGCCCGAGGCAGGATTCGAACCTGCGACCGTAGCAGTCGCGCGGTTCCGGGCTGCGCGCCAAGAACCGCTAGACCACCGCGGCCGGCTCTTAAGTGATTTTAGTTGTTTCGCAACAACTAAGATATCTACTTTTATGTCACTCATGGTGATAACTGTTCTGGTTTCGAATTCTGGAATATTTACTTCGTTTTCATTCGTGAAGGAATTACGGAAAACTGTGTATAGTATCTCCGCTTTAGTGGTACCATCATCTGTAATATCTCCATCGCTATCGCGCAGTGACGGTATTGACTGTTTCTGCCACTGGTATACTTTACAAACGACCAGAATCTCTTAGGGTTTTCTACCATATTTTGAGACAATGTTTCATTGTGGAAACTATTAAAAGCATCTTGCATTGACGTCCGCACTAAATTTCGAGCTCCCGTGAAACTTAGTCTTGGGGATTTTGTGTTCTTCTGAATTTGGCATGCTTTTTTCGTTCCTTCTGCAACAGTGTTCTGATGTGTTTTGTGTACCATGGTGGATCAGTCCCGTCTCTTATTAACTTACGCGGTATGAATCTATCTAGTGCTGTCGATATTGTATCGTTGAATTTGGGCCATGTCTGGTCTACACTTACATAATTAGCTTGGAAGGAATGGAGACTCTCTCTCAGGAAGGCATCAAGAAAATTTTTGTCTGCTGTTTTAAATAGATATATTTTGCGTTTATTTTTAGTGGTTTTGGTTGATATGGTATTAAGCCTCGCTACAATGACCTTGTGTTCACCATTTCGTGTATCCGTCATGACGCCATTAGATCAGGATTATTTGTGACTAAGAGATCAAGTGTATTTTCCCAAACATTTACAATTCGTGTTGGCTCATGAACTAATTGTTCAAAATAATTCTCAGAGGAAGCATTTAGTACAATATCGGAAGATGTCTTCTGTTTACCACCCGCTTTGAACATGTATTTTGGCCAACAAATCGAGGGTAGATTGAAGTGTCCACCAATTACAACCGTATGACTGGGGTACTTATTTATAATGAGATTCATGTTTTCTTTGAACCGTTCAGCTATTATATCATCTGAGTCGGGGGGTCGGTAGAAGGAGCCAATTTTTATTTTGGTACGGCTGTTGAGTATAACCTCTACCCATAGTAATTCGCAGGAACTATCTATTTTATCTTCACTGCAAGATAAACTACTACCAACAGACACAAACACGTTACCACCTATATTATTTAATCTATCCTTTCTGAACACTGTTTGCGACTCTGCAAGAATTTCAGCGGAATTTATCTCCCGCTTTAGCCAGCTTTCTGTTCCTGTACCGATTTTAGCTTCAGTGCTTTCTGTCAGCGCTTGAAGCTCTGATAGTTTCCCAACACAGCTACGACAATTTGTAAATTACAATACCGACTGTTCCTTGGTCGAGTCTAGTCGTTTCTTTGCCCTGTACCCTTTGAGAATGGAGCCTTTTTTACCTTTCCCGAGACTATCTAACCTAAAAAACCGGCCACTCCACGCCACACAGCCCCTGATACCCGTCTAGCCTCCTCCTGCGTGTAGTGGACACCTGACATATTTAGTGGAACCCGAAAGCCCACCACCCTATGGCACAAGTCGAGAAATCTGCAGTACACACGGTCGCAGATCTGTCTGAACCTCTGATTGAGACCCTCCATTCGGCTCTGTACCAAAGGTCCGCAATCGGTCCTGTCGACGATGCTGCAGATGGTGAGCTCTGCCTTCATCTCGGTAGCAAGACTGGCAGTCTTCACCAAGTCAGATGCCGCCGGAAACCAGAGACAAACTCTAGCCGATCCATAGCGACACACGTCATTAGTGCCGACACGAGCCACCACCTGCAGTTGGCTGCAACCTGTACCCTTCATGGCATCCGGAAAGACCCTTTCCACATCTTGGATGATTCCCCCCGGTATGCACACGGAGTGCACATTGGCTTTTTTCCCGTCCTTAGCTGCCATATCCCCAAGGGGCTGCACAAGCCTCTTAAAACTGGAGCTCCCAATGACAAGCACTTGTCCGGACCTCTCAGGAAGACCGGCCACTGCCGCAACAGGCGAAGCCGCCCTTGCTGGCTCGGAAGTACACTACTGGCCATTAAAATTGCTACACCATGAAGATGACGTGCTACAGACGCGAAATTTAACCGATTTCTCATACACAAACAGCAGCTGACCGGCGTTGTTGTGATGCGTCGGGCTAGGAGGAGAAATGCGTTCCATCATGTTTTCGACTTTGATAAAGGTGGGATTGTAGCCTATCGCGATTGCGGTTTATCGTATCGCGACATTGCTGCTCGCGTTGGTCGAGATCCAATGACCGTTAGCAGAATATGGAATCGGTGGGTTCAGGAGCGTAATACGGAACGCCGTGCTGGATCCCAACGGCCTCGCATCACTAGTAGTCGAGATGACAGGTATCTTATCCGCATAGCCGTAACGGATCGTGCAGCCACGTCTCGATCCCTGAGTCAACAGATGGGGACGTTTGCAAGACAACAACCATCTAGACGAAGAATTTGACTACGTTTGCAGCAGCATGGACTATCAGCTCGGAGACCATGGCTGTGGTTACTCTTGACGCTGCATCACAGACAGGAGCGCCTGCGATGGGGTACTCAGCAACGAACCTGGGTGCAAGAATGGCAAAACGTCATTTTTTCGTATGAATCCAGGTTCTGTTTACAGCATCATGTTGGTCGCATCCGTGTTTGGCGACATCGCAGTGAACGCACATTGGAAGCGTGCATTCGTCATCACCATACTGGCGTATCACCCGGCGTGATGGTATGGGGTGCCATTGGTTACACGTCTCGATCACCTCTTGTTCGTATTGACGACACTTTGAACAGTGGACGTTACATTTCAGATGTGTTCCGACCCGGGGCTCTACCCTTCCTTCGATCCCTGCGAAACCCTACATTTGAGCAGGATAATACACGACCGTATGTTGCAGGTCCTGTACGGGCCTTTCTGGATACAGAAAATGTTCGACTGCTGCCCTGGCCAGCACATTATCCAGATCTCTCACCAATTGAAAACGTCTGGTCAATGGTGGCCGAGCAACTGGCTCATCACAATACGCCAGTCACTACTCTTGATGAACTATGGTATCGTGTTGAAGCTGCGTGGGCAGCTGTACCTGTACACGCCATCCAAGCTCTGTTTGACTGAATGCCCAGGCGTATCAAGGTCGTTATTACGGCCAGAGGTGGTTGTTCTGGGGAGTGATTTCTCAGGATCGATGCACCCAAACTGCGTGAGAATGTAATCACATGTCAGTTCTAGTATAATATATTTGTCTAATGATATTCACTTATCATCTGCATTACTTCTTGGTGTTTTAGTGGCCAGTAGTGTACTTTCAGCAGTGGGCAGTACCTCAGACCAGTTACGGAGGTGCAAGGGTACAGCCTTGCGGCCAGCACCTCAGTATACATAAATTTTTTATAGATTTATGTATAGAAGTCTCAGAACTGACTATTGTCAGTATGTGTAACTCCAATGTGCAACTCTCTCACGCTGCTAGTGTTCCTGGATTACAAAACATTGTGTATGGAGGTCTATCCCAGACATTTGGAAATATTCAGAAATGAGATTATGTCTTACTTTCTTTCTGCAAAAAGACACCTGGGAAATTCAAAATAATAGCACTGGGCAACAAAAAAATAATTTTTGAATGTTTCCAGCACTTCATGAGGCAATTCCTACTAATTTTGGGTTGAGAAAAACAAATATGACAGTGAAAAATTTTTATTCGATGTAGTTTCTTATGATATAAACAAGGTGTAACTGTTACATATTAACCGATTGAGAAAAAAGGATACATTTTAATTGCACACATTTAAGGAGATGGGACCTGGATAAACTGACTAAACCAGAGGTTGTACAGAGTTTCAGGGAGAGCATAAGGGAACAATTGACAGGAATGGGGGAAATAAATACAGTAGAAGAAGACTGGGGAGCTCTGAGAGATGAAGTAGTGAAGGCAGCAGAGGATTAAGTAGGTAAAAAGACGAGGGCTAGTAGAAATCCTTGGGTAACAGAAGAAATATTGAATTTAATTGATGAAAGGAGAAAATATAAAAACGCAGTAAATGATGCAGGCAAAAGGGAATACAAACGTCTCAAAAATGAGATCGACAGGAAATGCAAAATGGCTAAGCAGGGATGGCTAGAGGACAAATGTAAGGATGTAGAGGGGTAAGATAGATACTGCCTACAGGAAAATTAAAGAGACCTTTGGAGAAAAGAGAGCCACTTGTACGAATGTCAAGAGCTCAGATGGAAACCCAGTTCTAAGCAAAGAAGGGAAATCAGAAAGGTGGAAGGAGTATATAGAGGGTCTATACGAGGGCGATGTACTCGAGGACAATATTATGGAAATGGAAGAGGATGTAGATGAAGATGAAATGGGAGATACGATACTGCGTGAAGAGTTTGACAAAGCACTGAAAGACCTGAGTCGAAACAAGGCCCCGGGAGTAGACAACATTCCATTAGAACTACTGACAGCCTTGGGAGAGCCAGTCCTGACAAAACTCTACCAGCTGGTGAGCAAGATGTATGAGACAGGCGAAATACCCTCAGACTTCAAGAAGAATATAATAATTCCAATCCCAAAGAAAGCAGGTGTTGACAGATGTGAAAATTACCGAACTGTCAGTTTAATAAGTCACAGCTACAAAATACTAACGCAAATTCCTTACAGACGAATGGAAAAACTGGTAGAAGCCGACCTCGGCGAAGGTCAGTTTGGATTCCGCAGAAATGTTGGAACATGTGAGGCAATACTGACCCTACGACTTACCTTAGAAAATAGGTTAAGGAAAGGCAAACCTACATTACTAGCATTTGTAGACTTAGAGAAAGCTTTTGACAATGTTGACTGGAATACTCTCTTTCAAATTCTAAAGGTGGCAGGAGTGAAATACAGGGAGCGAAAAGCTATTTACAATTTGTACAGAAACCAGATTGCAGTTATAAGAGTCGAGGGACATGAAGGGGAAGCAGTGGTTGGGAAGGGAGTGAGATAGGGTTGTAGCCTCTCTCCGATGTTATTCAATCTGTATATTATGCAAGCAGTAAAGGTAACAAAAGAAAAATTCGGAGTAGGTATTAAAGTCTATGGAGAAGAAATAAAAACATTGAGGTTCGCCGATGACATTATAGTTGTGTCAGAGACAGCAAAGGACTTGGAAGAGCAGTTGAACGGAATGGACAGTGTCTTGAAATGAGGATATAAGATGAAATCAACAAAAGTAAAACGAGGATAATGGAATGTAGTCGAATTAAGTCGGGTGATGCTGAGGGAATTAGATTAGGAAATGAGACACTTAAAGTAGTAAAGGAGTTTTGCTATTTGGGGAGCAAAATAACTGATGATGGTCGAAGTAGAGAGGATATAAAATGTAGACTGGCAATGGCAAGGAAAGCGTTTCTGAGGAAGAGAAATTTGTTAACATCGAGTATAGATTTAAATGTCAGGAAGTCGTTTCTGAAAGTATTTGTATGGAGTGTAGCCATGTATGGAAGTGAAACATGGACGATAAATAGTTTGGACAAGAAGAGAATAGAAGCTTTCGAAATGTAGTGCTACAGAAGAATGCTGAAGATTAGATGGGTAGATCACATAACTAATGAGGAGGTATTGAATAGAATTGGGGAGAAGATGAGTTTGTGGCACAACTTGCAAGAAGAAGGGACCGGTTGGTAGGACATGTTCTGAGGCATCAAGGGATCACAAATTTAGCATTGGAGGGCAGCGTGGAGGGTAAAAATCGTAGAGGGAGACCAAGAGATGAATCTGCTAAGCAGATTTAGAAGGATGTAGGTTGCAGTACGTACTGGGAGATGAAGAAGCTTGCACACGATAGAGTAGCATGGAGAGCTGCATCAAACCAGTCTCAGGACTGAAGACAACAACAACAACATGCTAACAACAATGAAAGTGCATTTGATTTTTTAAACTGGTAATTACATGCTAAGAGTTCTAAATTGATGGAAAAATTTTTCGCAGGTGGTCGTGTCTGTAGAGAATCATGTGGTGGCCTATTGACTTCGTCGTCTTTTACCTTGCCTCTTGTAATGGAGTTCCGCAGCATCCCTACACAAAGATCAACAGTAATCCGCAAGCATTATTTCGTTCCAACGGTCCTGATATCTTTGTTCCGTAACAGAAATGTCCTGATGGAATCTCTCACCATGTTCATCACTAACAGCTCCACAACTAGGAGGGAGAAAGTCTAGGTGGGAGTGGAGAAAATGGATCTTAAGGGACCTGTTGCATCCAAAGTTACGGTATTTTTGCAGGAGCACTGTCACCAAATGCTTGTAGTTGTCATCTCTCTTGTTGCCTAAAAACCCATGAACAACACCCTTGAAGGCTTCCCAAGCTTCCTTTTCTTTCCCCTTCAAAACTTGGGCAAATGCAGGATCCTTTACAAGTTCTCTTATTTGTGGTCCGACAAAAATGCCTTCCTTACCTATTGCATCACTTAATTTCGAAAATTTCTCTCTTATGTACTTAAAGGCCGGACCTTCTCGGTTCATAGCTTTGACAAAGTTTTTCATCAAACCCAGCTTGATATGCAGGGGTGGAAGAAGGACGTCTTTTGGGTCCACAAGAGGCTTGGCAACGACATTTTTTTCGCTAGGGTGAAGATTTCTTGTAGGCCAGTCTTCTTTAATATAATGCAATTCCATATCTCTACTGTCCCACATACATAAGAAGCAGCAATGCTTTGTGTAACCCAGTTTGCTTTCCTAAGAGTATGGCCATGACTTTTAGATCACAACAGATTTTCCATTTATGTTCATGATATTTAATTGAGTCCAAGAGAGCTGTCATATTTGCATAGGTCTCCTTCATGTGAACAGCATGGCCAACAGGAATAGATGAAAGAAGGTTCCCGTTGTGAAGCAACACAGCTTTCAAACTAAGCTTGGAGGAGTCTATGAATAGCCTCCATTCAGTTGGATCATGGTTCAAATTCAAAGATTTCATCAAGCCATTAATGTCGCAGCAAACAACAAGATTATTTTTCTTCTCAAAAAAGGGAATCAGTTCCATGTGACGTTTTCTGTACTTTGAGATTCTCACATCAGCTTGGAGAAGACTCATTGCTGTAGTCGGGATCCAATAATTTCTGCATTTTCCTTTGACAGGCCAAGGTCTCTAATCAGATCACTCAATTCCGCTTGACTCAGTCTGTGCGGTTTATCACCTTTTCCCTCAAAATCAGGGTCATGGGATGTGGAAGGCTTGTTTGGTTCTTCTTGTTCCACACTGTCTTCATTTTCTACTTCAAACACACAATTTTCGAGTGGATTAGGAACTGGTAAGCAATCCGAATGTGGAACAGGTCGAATAGCAGATGGAAGATTCGGGTACTGAACTGTTCTTCTTTTCTTCATAGACAATCCTGCATTTATAGGTGGAGTCAGGCAGAAATAGCAGTCATCTGTATGGTTCGTAGGCTCCCGCCAAATCATAGGCACAGCGAAAGCCATAGATCGTTTCTTCTTTTTCAGCCACTCTCGCAGTGTAACTGAACATGCGTTGCAAAATATATGTGGAGCCCAAGACTTATGCTGGTCCCCTACTTTCATACCGATATAATATTGATAGGCAGTCTTCACAAGAGGCGTCAGATTGCGTTTCTGTGAGGAAAGTGTTATTTCACCGCAAATGTAACTAATGTTATTCACCATATTTACACATTTTCGTGGCATTTTTACAAATTTTGCACTAAAAAGGCATTCGCGAACCAGAAATTTTGTATTAATTTGAGTAGTAACTCTATGTAATTCACAGGTACAATAACAGTATCTATGTTTATGACTTACAAAGATTTGAAGAGCATTTGTGTTTTGTCATTTGACAGGTGTGCCAACTCCAAAAAAAAAAAATTCTCCCAAATTTAAAATCTTCACTCTAAAAAATGATATGTCACTTTATCTTCAAAAGAAGAGCTAATCTGTCATTTTTAAGGTGGTTTTTGAATTCAGCAGGTGGAAATACATGTAAATTTACTATTTTTAAGCCCGAAACCTTTTCATTGTGGCCCAATGTAGTCCACCCATCCACACACTCCGTCACAATCAATCGACAGGCCTGAGCAAGCTCCAACTCGTCCACTCTGGGCTGCCTGGTTGCAACTTGGTAGCCCTTCTCACCATTCCAGATTGATGGGGACTATCATAACTAGTAAACGGCGAAAGTGGTGGGGACGGGCTGTGTGTACACCCTAGTGTGCACCTAGTCATCAAAGTGATGTTTCTCTTCACAAAGAAGTTTCATCCGACCTCATGTAGTTCAATATCCATTCAAGTTGGAATAGTAGCAGACATCGAGTTTGTCACTATAATTGAATTAGAAACTGTACAACATTGTAGAAATGTTCACCGCAATCAGACAGAGAGGAGGTGCTTGTGATAAAATCTGTCATACATTAAAATACAGTCTACCAGGGGACACCAACATGTTCTCCAGCAGAGACATCAATACCAGAAGCAGCAGCAGCTGTTTGTTAAGGCTTCAATAGTAACAGCATTTAGTGGTAAAGTATTGAGAACACTGGATTATGAGACTACATGTGCATATGGTAAAAAAAAAAACAAAAACCAACGAGTTTCAAACATCTGAACTGTATATGATGATGTGTATACTAACATTATCACACACACACACTGATTTTAAGTCGGAAAAAACACATAATTACTTGCTAAATATTTCCACGTGGTGAAATGTAGTGAAAGAGGAATCATCTTGTGTTACGGAATTTGTGTATTGTGAGTAATAACATTAATTTTGTTTTATGAAAAGTTACAACACATATTTAATTTCCGACCATGCATATTACTGTATTTTCATGGATTACCTTTATACAGAGTGGTCCATTGATAGTGACCGGGCCAAATATCTCACGAAATATGCATCAAACGAAAAAACTACAAAGAACGAAACTCGTCTAGCTTGAAGGGGGAAACCAGATGGCGCTATGGTTGGCCCGCTAGATGGCGCTGCCATAGGTCAAACGGATATCAACTGCGTTTTTTTTAAAAATAGGAATCCCCATTTTTATTACATATTCGTGTAGTACGTAAAGAAATATGAATGTTTTAGTTTGACCAATTTTTTCGCTTTGTGATAGTGGCGCTGTAATAGTCACAAACGTATAAGTACGTGGTATCACGTAACATTCCGCCAGTGCGGACGGTATTGGCTTCGTGATACGTTACCCGTATTAAAACGGACTGTTTAACAATTGCGAAAACGTCGATATCGAGTTGATGTATGACTATTGTGATCAATATGCCCAACGGGCGTGTGCTATGTATGCTGCTCGGTATCCTGGACGACATCATCCAAGTGTCAGGGCCGTTCCCCGGATAGTTACGTTATTTAAGGAAACTTTCTCTGCCTCGTGATGACTGGGTGTTGTGTGCTGTCATTAGGTTAGTTAGGTTTAAGTAGTTCTAAGTTCTAGGGGACTGATGACCATAGATGTTAAGTCCCGTAGTGCTCAGAGCCATTTAAGGAAACAGGAAGTGGTCAGCCAGATGTGAAACGTCAACCACGACCTGCAACAAATGATGATGCCCAAGTAAGTGTTTTAGCTGCAGTCGCAGCTAATCCGCACATCAGTAGCAGACAAACTGCGTGAGAATCGGGAATCTCATAAACGTCGGTGTTGAGAATGCTACATCAACATCGATTGCACCCGTGCCATATTTCTACGCACCAGGAATTGCATGGCGACGACTTTAAACGTCGTGTACAGTTCTGCCACTGGGCACAAGAGAAATTACTGGACGATGACAGATATTTTGCACGCATTCTATTTAGCGACGATGCGTCATTCACCAACAGCGGTAACGTAAACCGGCATAATATGCACTATTGGGCAACGGAAAATCCACGATGGCAGCGACAAGTGGAACATCAGCGACCTTGGAGGGTGAATGTACGGTGCGGCATTATGTGAGGACGGATAATTGGCCCCCATTTTATCGATGGCAATCTAAATGGTGCAAAGTATGCTGATTTCCTACGTAATGTTCTACCGATGTTACTACAAGATGTTTCACTGCATGAAAGAATGGCGATGTACTTTCAACATGATGGACGTTCGGGACATACCTCGCGTGCGGTTGAAGCGGTACTGAATAGGATATTTCGTGACAGGTGGATTGGTTGTCGAAGCACTATACCATGGCCCGCACGTTCACCGGATCTGACGTCCCCGGATTACTTTCTGTGGGGAAAGTTGAAAGATATTTGCCATCGTGATCCACCGACAACGCTTGACAACATGCGTCAGCGCATTGTCAATGCATGTGCGAACATTGCGGAAGGCGAACTACTCGCTGTTGAGAGGAATGTCGTTACACGTATTGCCAAATGCATTGAGGCTGACGGACATCAATTTGAGCATATATTGCATTAATGTGTAATTTACAGGTAATCACACTGTAACAGCATGTGTTATCAGAAATGATAAGTTCACAAAGGTACATGTATCACATTGGAACAACCTAAATAAAATGTTCAAACTTACCTACGTTCTGTATTTTAATTTAAAAAACCTACCTGTTAGCAACTGTTCGTCTAAAATTGTGAGCCATATCTTTGTGACTATTACAGCGCCATCTATCACAAAGCGAAAAAAGTTGTCAAACTAAAACATTCATATTCGTTTACGTACTACAAGAATATGTGATAAAAATGGAGGTTCCTATTTAAAAAGATTCAGTTGATATCCGTTTGACCTATGACAGCGCCATTAGAGGGGCAACCATAGCGCCATCTGGATTTCCCCCTTCAAGCTAGACAAGTTTCGTTCTTTGGCGTTTTTTCGTTTGACGCTTATTTCGTGACCTATTTGGCCCAGTCACGATCACTGGACCACCCTATATATATATATATATATATATATATATATATATATATATATATATTGAAGATTATTAAGGTAAATACACTGTTTGTTCTCTACCAAAATCTTTGATTTGCTAACTATATGCCTATCAGTAGTTAGTGCCCTCAGTATCCCCCTCCCCCCCTTCGTTTTTCTTCTCCTTCCCCCCTCTTTCTTTTCCCATCATCTGTCCAGTTACCCCCCCACCTGCTCTTGGGTGTGGTCTGTCGTATTTTCCAACTTTTTACTGCAGTGTTCAAGGGAATGTTCCGTCTTGTTCGTCTTTCCAAAGTGTTGCGAATAGGAACCATGCTGTCGCCGTGATTTTTGAATTATCTGTCTATTATTTTACCTGTCTGCTTTATATGTATTTTATTAGCATCATCATCCCTGTGTTCTATGTTTTAAGTTCCACGAATTTATTTTCGCCATGTTACCATTTACGTCTCCGATTTTTCGCCTGTTTTTATTCTTTATTATCTACATCTTTTTAAAACAATGTATGTATGCTGAAGAGCGGCGTACTAAGCTACTGCCAGCCCGCCCCCTTCGGGGGGAATCGAAACTCAATAAAGGAAAAAAAAATTGGCTCTCACTGTCTTGCAGTAGTTCGAGTGACGAAGATTTTTGTGAGGTAAGTGATTCATGAAGGGTATAGGTTATTGTTAGGCAGGGCTATTCTTTTGTAGGGATTATTAAAAGTAAGATTGTGTGGCGCTAAAACATTGTGTGTCAATTTAGAAATGATCAGAATAAGTAAAGAGAAAACAATCTCAGTACTCTGGAGTTTGAAAATCAAGTAACGTAGAAGTTTTTCCAACACAGTCATTCTTTACATTCAAAGGGGACATTTCATCAGTACCGCCGTCCGGTAGGTTGCCTACACTTCCTACGCACCACCAAATGGATCGTCAGGCACACGTGTCCCATGGAGCAGTAGTGGAACAGCCTATGTGATTAATTCTGGGCAATTATACAAACACCGTTTCACTTAAAATACGGCCGGTTTTTGAGAGTAACAGGTCATATTTATTTAAGCGAAATGGCATTATTTGAAACTTTGATTCACTGAGATGTACGGTGACCATTTATTGAGTGGGTGTGCTGAAAAGTAATGTCTCCGAATGTTTTGATTCTGTTCTCAGTATTGATTATTATATGTAAAGTATGTTACTCCGTCGACTTACCGCTTCGCAGATGCAAACTGCAATCCTATGCCGCTAGAGTGCTCCGAATTGTCACATGTAACATGGCAGTGTGTAATGGAACTATGTCGCTGCTCGAGAAGCAGCGTGCTGTAATCGAGTTTCGAATTCGAAGGGTTCATCCACACATGGAGCACTCTCTCCTTCAGCTGACAACGTCAGACCACACACGAGCGCTGTAGCATCTGCAACAACCCGACGCTTTGAGTTCACTGTTATCGATCATTACGCATGCAGTACCGATTGGTCCCATCTTATTTTCATCTGTTTCCGAAAATTAAGGAACATCTACTAGGTATAGCTGTACCGTAGGTGCAACCACAACCGAGGGGTATCTGTTGAGAGGCCAGACAAACGTATGGTCCCTGAAGACGGGCAGCAGCCCAACAGTCTGGATGATTGACTGATCTGGCCTTGTAACATTAACGAAAACGGCCTTGCTGTGCTGGTACTGCGAACGGCTGAAAGCAAGGGGAAACTACGGCCGTAATTTTTCCCGAGGGCATGCAGCTTTACTGTATGGATAAATGATGATGGCGCCCTTTTGGGTAAAATATTCTGGAGGTAAAGTAGTCCCCCCTTGGGATCTCCGTGCGGGGACTACTCAGGAGGACGTCGTTATCAGGAGAAAGAAAACTGGCGTTCTACGGATCGGAGCGTGGAATGTCAGATCCCTTAATCGGGCGGGTAAGTTAGAAAATTTAAAAAGGGAAATGGATAGGTTAAAGTTAGATATAGTGGGAATTAGTGAAGTTCGGTAGCAGGAGGAACAAGACTTTTGGTCAGGTGAATACAGGGTTATAAGTACAAAATCAACTAGGGGTAATGCAGGAGTAGGTTTAATAATGAATAAAAAAAAATAGGAGTTCGGGTAAGCTACTACAAACAACATAGTGATCGCATTATTGTGGCCAAGATAGACACGAAGCCCACGCCTACAACAGTAGTACAAGTTTATATGCCAACTAGCTCTGCAGATGACCAAGAAATTGATGAAATGTACGATGAGATAAAAGAAATTATTCAGGTAATGAAGGGAGACGAAAATTTAGTAGTCATGGGCGACTGGAATTCGACAGTAGAAAAAGGGAGAGAAGGAAACATAGTAGGTGAATATGGATTGGGGCTAAGAAATGAAAGAGGAAGCCGCCTGGTAGAATTTTGTGCAGAGCATAACTTAATCATAGCTAACACTTGGTTCTAGAATAATGAAAGAATGTTGTATACATGGAAGAACCCTGGAGATACTAAAAGATATCAGATAGATTATATAATGGTAAGACAGAGATTTAGGAACCAGGTTTTAAATTGTAAGACATTTCCAGGGGCAGATGTGGACTCTGACCACAATCTATTGGTTATGAACTGTAGATTAAAACTGAAGAAAGTGCAAAAAGGTGGGAATTTGAGGAGATGGGACCTGGATAAACTGAAGGAACCAGAGGTTGTAGAGAGTTTCAGGAACAGCATAAAGGAACAATTGACAAGAATGGGGGAAAGAAATACAGTAGAAGAAGAATGGATAGCTTTGAGGGATGAAGTGGTGAAGGCAGCAGAGGATCAAGTAGGTAAAAAGCCGAGGGCTAGTAGAAATCCTTGGGTGACAAGAAATACTGAATTTAGTTGATAAAAGGAGAAAATATAAAAATCCAGTAAATGAAGCAGGCGAAAAGGAATACAAACGTCTCAAAAATGAGATCGACAGGAAGAGCAAAATGGCTAAGTAGGCATGGCTAGAGGACAAATGTAAGGATGTAGAGGCTTACCTCACTAGGAGTAAGATAGATACTGCCTACAGGAAAATTAAAGAGACCTTTGGAGAAAAGAGAACCACTCGTATGAATATCAAGGGCTCAGATGGAAACCCAGTTGTAAGCAAAGAAGGGAAATCAGAAAGGTGGAAGGAGTATATAGAGGGACTATACAAGGCGATTTTCTTGAGGACAATATTATGGAAATGGAAGAGGATGTAGATGAAGATGAAATGGGAGATATGATACTGCGTGAAGAATTTGATAGAGCACTGAAAGACCAAAGTCGAAACAAGGCCCCGGGAGTAGACAACATTCCATTAGAACTACTGACAGTCTTGGGAGAGCCAGTCCTGACAAAACTCTACCATCTGGTGAGCAAAATGTATGAGACAGGCGAAATATCCTTAGACTTCAGCAAGAATATAATAATTCCAATCACAAAGAAAGCAGGTGTTGACAGATGTGAAAATTACCGAACTGTCAGTTTAATAAGTCACAGCTACAAAATACTAACGCAAATTCCTTACAGACGAATGGAAAAACTGGTAGAAGCCGACCTCGGCGAAGGTCAGTTTGGATTCCGCAGAAATGTTGGAACATGTGAGGCAATACTGACCCTACGACTTACCTTAGAAAATAGGTTAAGGAAAGGCAAACCTACATTACTAGCATTTGTAGACTTAGAGAAAGCTTTTGGCAATGTTGACTGGAATACTCTCTTTCAAATTCTGAAGGTGGCAGGGGTAAAATACAGGGAGCGAAAAGCTGTTTACAATTTGTACAGAAACCAGATTGCAGTTATAAGAGTCGAGGGACATGAAAGGGAAGCATTGGTTGGGAAGGGAGTGAGACAGGGTTGTAGCCTCTCCCCGATGTTATTCAATCTGTATATTGAGCAAGCAGTAAAGGAAACAAAAGAAAAATTCGGACTAGGTATTAAAATTCATGGAGAAGAAATAAAAACTTTGAGGTTCGCCGATGACATTGTAATTCTGTCAGAGACAGCAAAGGACTTGGAAGAGCAGTTGAACGGAATAGAGAGTGTTTTGAAGGGAGGATATAAGATGAACATCAACAAAAGCAAAACGAGGATAATGGAATGTAGTCGAATTAAGTCGGGTGATGCTGAGGGAATTAGATTAGGAAATGAGACACTTAAAGTAGTAAAGGAGTTTTGCTATTTGGGGAGCAAAATAACTGATGATGGTCGAAGTAGAGAGGATATAAAATGTAGATTGCAATGGCAAGGAAAGCGTTTCTGAAGAAGAGAAGTTTGTTAACATCGAGTATAGATTTAAATGTCAGGAAGTCGTTTCTGAAAGTATTTGGATGGAGTGTAGCCATGTATGGAAGTGAAACATGGACGATAAATAGTTTGGACAAGAAGAGAATAGAAGTCTTTGAAATGTGGTGCTACAGAAGAATGCTGAAGATTAGATGGGTAGATCACGTAACTAATGAGGAAGTATTGAACAGGATTGGGGAGAAGAGGAGTTTGTGGCACAACTTGACAAGAAGAAGGGACCGGTTGGTACGACATGTTCTGAGGCATAAATGGATCACCAATTTGGTATTGGAGGGCAGCGTGGAGACTAAAAATCGTAGAGGGAGACCAAGAGATGAATACACTAAACAGATTCAGAAGGATGTAGGCTGCAGTACGTATTGGGAGATGAAGAGGCTTGCACAGGATGGAGTGGCATGGAGAGCTGCATCAAACCAGTCTCAGGACTGAAGACCACAACACAAACAACAACTAGGTATTCGCTCTGATACTGATGAAGTGGTGCAAGGAGGCGAGATTGTGGCTCTATCAACAAAGTAAAACATTCTACAGTGACGGTATCAAAAAACTGGTCTCTCGTTAGGACCAACTTTTTCATAGCCAGTGTGACTAAGTTGAGAAACAAATATATAGACATGAAGAATAAAGATGTTTTATTTAAGTAGCTTTCAGAGTTTTCTCAAAAAACTCGGAGGCATCTGTCATGAACAAATAATAGTTTTTAACAGTCCTTTAAAGTACTTGGAAAGTTATTTAAATAGGCCAATAACACGAGTGCAGTCTACGTCAAAGTTTATAGGGCTCCAAAATTGGTATTACGTCAATGTAAGTTTAGTTTCGTATGTTTGGGACAGGCGAAGATTAGACTCAGTCCATCTGAAATCATCAAGTAGATTACTTACTATTCTGGACGAAACGATGAGGTGGCGACCTTGGAGAATGCTCTGCTTCTCCTCCAGCGTCTCGGTCTCAGTCTTGCTGCTGACGAAGCCTTCCTCAGGTGTCCATTTGGCTACGGGTCTGAAGCCCGCCGCAGACAGTTCCAGCACTTCCAGCGAGAATCCCACGCGACGTCCTTCCGCGTCGAACATGATGTTGCCAGACAGGCCCTCGTGCCGCATCTGCGACCAGACACGCACAAGTGAAAACACCAAAGTGCATGGTCAGTGAACTGTATATGCAATAGGCGGTCAAGTTGATGCACTTACTGTACCACAGGAACTTATGTACGGAAGACAATGAGGTTGTAGAAAGAGTATATACTGACTAGAATGTAACTTTATCATGCCTACCTACAAAAATTCGTACAAAATAATGTTGGCACTACTGTACATCAATGATGTGTAGCCGGCTGGAGCACAAGGTTTTAACTACGCCACTATTCCTGATATCGTCATGACTGAACCCAGAACAGATCACGAAAATCCAAGAAAAAAAAATGTTATTAGAAAAATGGAACTTAAATTCAGCGTTAATTGTAAGTAGTTGCCGAACACTATGATTCTCGATAATCATGGTTGACCTACCGCAAGAGAAGAGCAAGAGGATACAATGAACATCTAATTGAACCTGTTTCATAATTAGAGAAACGAGAACACTGTCAAGTCAACGTATGTAATATGGCTATGATAAGCAAATGCTTCAATACTAAGAGCAGAGTTTTACATTTGGGGAGGAGATGTTTAGGACACGAAACGTAGGAGGGCAGATCAAGTGAAAACCTTAAAAGTATAATCAAAAATCGATATTTCACGTCATTATTCTTTAAGTTGGCAGCACTTTTACCAATGATGTAAGAAATGTCCTACACGTGTTGGCATACTACGGACAAGCGAAACCCGGTCACAATACTCGTTCAAAAGGCTGCCATGCTTGCGACGTGCACCAAGGAAGAATAACGGCCTGTAAAACGCTTTCTGAGCAGTGCATGGTGTGAAACCTATTCAAATGCACCTGCGAATGAAGGTGCTGCCTAATGATGTATATTTGTCACTGCAGAAAGTGTATGAGTGTTGTAGAACGTTCGGAAATGGAAAAATGTGTGGTAAGTTCTATGGAACCATACTGCTGAGGTCATCGGTCGCTAGGCTTACACACTACTTAATCTAACTTAAACTAACTTACGCTAAGGACAACACACAGCCATTCCCGAGGGAGGACTCGAACATCCGACGAGTTGAGCAGCGCGAACCGTGTCAAGGCGCTTTAGTCCGCACGGCTACCCCGCGCGGCTCTTCGGAAATGGCGTGACTTCAGTGACGGACGCTCAGCGCCCGAGTCAGCTGCACCGCATTGTGGCATCAGAGTCTGCTGCAGCAACTGAAGCCATTGTGATGGAAAATCGCCGCAGAACTAAACATTAGTTACGGCTCAGCTCACTTCAACATTCGTGAAGTGCTTAAGTTTCATGAAGTGTCTACAACATAAATGCCATAGCAGCTCTCTGCAGAACTCAAAGAGCGATGCGTTGACGTTTGTGAAGTACATCTGTGGCGTTTTGAAGCATAAGATGACTGCTTCCTCAAGTGGATCGTTAGAGGAGACGAAACCTTTGTACACTGGGACCAACCCGAAACAAAGAGAGCAAGCAAGTCATCAAAACCCAAGAAAAGTTTTTTGAAATTATTGCAACCAGTCCCCTTTCGTTTTGTTCAATTTTTTCCTTTCTCCATAACCGGTTTCGAACCGCCTAGCGATTCATCATGCCGTGGCACATACTTATTAATTTTCTGGAGCAGTGTGGGAGCCGTGTAGCTGTGGTAAGACGTTTTTTTCCTTTATTGCTATTTTTATACCTGTACAATCAGGCAGGCTGTTAGCGGCATGCTACGCCGCTCTTCAGCCTTAGCGTTGACAATGATAGAACACAGAAAGAAGATCCAGAATACACATAGTGACGGGAAAAAAATAGTGGACACAGAAATACAAAAAAACATGGAGCCGTTCACACTCGACGATAATGACACTCAAAACATGTTGACACAGCGCACATAAAACTGATGAATTCTTCGGCACGGGTGAACGCATGAGCGTGACGGCGGACACTAAAAAACACAAAACGACGGCACACACACGAGAAACTGATGGCGATGATCTCCGGCGCGCGAATGTCCACGTAGCGTGTACGGGGACCTGCCAAGAGGGGAAGAAGGGGGAGTGGGAGGGAGAGGGGATGCCAATGGCGGAGGAGATGGTAGTAGGAACGGAGGAGGGGCTAGAGGGGAAGTCTGGGGGAGGAGTGGGGAGAAAGGGAGGAGGGAGGGAAGGGGGAGAGAAGGGAGAGAGGGTGCCCATAGGAACAAACACAGGAAGAGGGAGGGAGGATCAAAGTTGGTTGGAGGGGTAGATGGAGGGGAGCTGGCGGAAGCCACCTTGGGAGAGGGTGTGGAGAGTGGAGAGATGAAGAGGAGGTGGGACATGGAAGTACAGGCGCGGCAGCGGATGGGGGTGGGAGAGGATGGGAGACACCAGTGGGTGAGGAGGATCGAGTTTGCCGGAGGTGTAGAGGATCCGTATCCGTTTGAGGAAAAGGAGGAGGTGGGGGAAGGGAATTAGGTCATACAGGATCCGCGAGGGGAGGGGAGACGGATGCGATAGGTGAGGCGAAGAGCATGGCGTTCCAGGATGTGAAGGGATTTGTAAAAGGTAGGGGGAGCGGATATCCATGCAGTGTGGGCGTAGCAAAGGATAGGGCGAATGAGGGATTTATAGGTATGGAGGATGGTAGAGAGGTCCAGACCCCAAGTTCGGCCGGAGAGTAGTTTGTGGAGATAGAGGCGGGAGCGTGCCTTGGCTTGGATCGTCCAGAGGTGGGGGGCCCAGGAGAGGCGACGGTCAAGGGTGACACCAAGGTACTTAAGGGTGGGGGTGAGGGCGATAGGACGGCCATAGATGGTGATGTAGAAATCGATTTGCCTACTATGATCGCCTGGGATTTGGCAGGATTGTGGTAAGACGGATAAACGATACATTTAAGCACTGACTGTGGCGAGAGTTATTCACGTTATGAGATCGATTTTATTGCTTTAGTTACAGTGATTAGTATCAGTTGGTTTGATGTTGGTGTACACGGTACTCTGGAAAACATCCAACCAACTGATACCAATCACTGCAAATAAAGCAACAATATCGATCTCGTAATGTGAATAATTCTCGCCACATTGAGTGCTTACATGTTTCGCTTGTACCTGTTGCCATGGCTCCACGACTCTCACACTGCTGCAGACAATTAATAAGTATGTACCATCGGATTATGAATCACTAGGCGGTTCGAAAGCGGTAAATGAATACAAAAATTGAAAAACAAAAGAAAAGGGGACTGGTTCCAGTAATTTCAAGAAGCCTTTATTCATCACAGTCGTAGTGTTCCTCACCCATAGTGGATAAAAGTTTAAAACTCGAAAAGTTGTGGACACAGCCACTTGCAGGGAAGATATTTCGCAACTCTCTTTTGGAATGAACGAGGCGTTGTCTCGGAACACTACTGACTAGAGGAAACACCATCACCAGTGCATAATATTCAAATATGTTTAAAAAATGATTCAGCCGGCAATAAGATCAAAACAATGTGGTCTTCTCACTGCAGATGTCATTTCGCAACCTGAGAATGCTCGGCCTCATGGTGCCCGTGCAACACTTGCAGCCATCGATGACCTGCGCTTTCATACTCTTGTCTCTTCCGCCATCGCAGCGAGGGATTACCACATGTTTGGATCACTCACAGAAACGATGGGAGAAAGGAAATTTCGTTTCATTGAAGAGGTGGAGCAAGTGGTTGTAACCTTACGCGTATGTAGGCGAGGAACTTGGCCGCCTGGAGGTGATACGAGGGGAGCAGGGCGCTAGCGGAACCATGACGGAGGGTGCGCTGCGGCAGGTCCATATAGGCGGCCAGTACTCGTGAGTCCAGGTGCAAAGACGAGCAGCGTTGCTGAAAATGGGTAAATCCCAAAGCTAAAAATTTGGACGGCTTTTAATCACATTGTCTTCGTGCAGGAAATGCAGCAAAAATAGCGGAGCGTCAGACAAGTTGAAATGTGACTTCTTACAGCTCCTTGAGAATCTATAATAATCTACAGTCACGTGTTAAAGAAAATCTTAATATATTTGCGATCTCATAAAAATGAGGCACGTCCAGAGACACAACTCTATTTTCAATATATTTAAAACTACAGAAGTTAATATTTTACAATGAATAAACGTTTTCGCTATGAACCTGTGAATTAACAACTTTTAAGCGCTTCATGCGATTTCAACACACAGCGTCTCAGATGAAAGCATTACATGATAGCTATCATCCCTCAAAGCCACTCATCTGTTTCTGTTTTATTTACTGACTTATGACATGTTTAACATCTTGTTATTATGCAAATGTTTATCAGAACACCGTATCCTCCACAATTACACAGCAAATGAATACCTCATATTTTGTCATACTTGTGTATTTACTTAGTGAAAAGTTTACTATTTGGCAAGTAACTCTATTTAAACATTAATTACAATTGATAATACAAAATCATAGTATTTAATAAATAGTCAATTGCATGTGTTAGCTGACACTACCTTTGTAAAAGGGTGTCAAAAGACGTTTCTGAAAAGCTATTTATCTATGGCCAAACCTTTGTTCTATATATTGTGAATGGTATGAGTGAGACCAAATGTTTATAAGATTTATTTACTTAAATATTGTTGTAATATAAAGGATGGGGCAAATAAAAGTGGCCTGGACCATTAGTCGCTGCATTAACAGAGGAGAAAAAGACTTACAATTACTTTCAACAGGATGGAGCAACTGGCCATACAGTCAGCAGAACCTTGGAGCACATTTACACAGTCTTCACGTCTGACAAAGTTGTTAGCAGAGGTCAGTCTGGTCGCAGCCCTAGCTGGCCAATCAGGTCACTTGATCTGTCAGTGTGCGATTACTCTATGAGGGGAACCCCCAAGTGTGAGATGTATCACAACAATCCTCATAGCCCTCAGAATTGCAGAAGAACATTTCGGATGAGATTGTAGCAACAGCAACTGTCCAGCTTCGATCCGCTTTCAGCAAATTGTTGACCTGGGCCCGAAATTGCCAAGATATGAATGACGGTCGCTCTCAACACCTGCTACACCCAGTTTAGTACTCCATTTCCTTCCCTCTGCTGTTTGTCTTTGTACCGTGGAGCTCTGTTCTCTGGCCACTTGTATTTGCCCCACCCTGTGTTAGTTTAGACTGGGACTCGTAGAGCTTAAAAACGATGTATTTTTGGCGGTGACATCCTTCAGCCAATGGAAATCCAGACAGTATTGGAACACTATGGGAGTCAAGTGAAGACTGGAACTTTATGAATAAAAAGTTCAAGGGAGTGATTCTCGACACTCTAACGTTTGTGCTTGAAGGAAGCAGGCCTGCCTGTGGTAAGGAGGGGTGTTCGACTGGGCACGTGATTAATACTGGGCAGTGAATGGCCACTACCATACTTTAACTTCTGAAGGAAATGTTATTTCAAAAGGTTTGTCAGTACAGGACTAACTTTTTCCACTTGTATTATGAATTTAGGATAGACAGAGTATGAATTACTGTTCTTTGTATCACAAATGTTAATTTGTGAATCATCATGTTGAACTCTGAATGTTTTTGAGCTGTAGAATATTTCATGTATTGTAATCACGAAACGGTCTCAATTTCCCTGTATCTTTAATGACTTTTTAGGTGTTGGATTTTATTACCGTTCTCGTACCGCTCTCAACGAAACTTACTGAATTTGATAAGATTATTTCCTTTCTGTGTTTTAACTGAATATCGTAGGATCACTTTCCATGTATTTGACATGTTATTTCTTGAATAAACGTTATTAATCATAATTCTCTATCGTCTACATCGATTGAAGAGACTACAATGGAACGCTAGTTACTAAATTATTCAACTTTTAATTTGCATTTGTGTGTATTTTATTAACTCGCAGTTTTAACTGAAGCAATAACTATTTGACTGCACAATCACAGCTACAAGTTACTATTTGCAGCGAATTAGCTGTGAGACATGAAAGCAGACATGCACAGCTCGACCGTATGACTACATCGAGGTATTCTTTTTAAACAGAGCAATGCATAGCCCATGTACCTAAAGTACGAGTAACGGCAGGTAAAGACGGAACTTGTTTGCTCATACGGGGTGCTGTTTGGAAGAGCAACTACACGAACATTAATCCTTAGGTGGCTGTGCACGCGACCAAAAGAACTTTTTTTTTTCAGAGAAATCTGTACACCTCCTGTGCACCGGAGGAATTGTGTTGAATGACAGGAGGCCTAGGTCGAAAAATGACAGACTTGTGTTCCACTTTTGTTCAACAAAAAAATTTAAAATATTAAAGGTTTTCGCGTGACTGCCCCTCGTTCATTACTTATAGCAACCAAAAACGAATGTGAAGTGGTAGTTATCTATCGCATTATTCCTGATAGCAACAATATTTTAGGTGTAAAAGGAGGGTAACGTACAAGACAGCTTCATTCTCACCACACCGTGTGAAGAGGGAACAGTGATTATTTTGTATGGTTACCCGATGGCATTGCTAATACATTGATCATATTCTTACACGATATACTCCAATAACAGACGAAAGTAATAAAAAGAGCGCTTCCACGAGATACGATTAGTTTCAGTCATTGCACTATTAGCACAGTTCACAACATCCCGTGGCATAAGAAAAGTCTTCTATGGAAATTTTGTTCAGCTGATGGACACTACTCTCACGGTTGTCTCTTATAGCGTGAAAAAGGAAGGGAAAATAGAAAAGTAATGATAAATCTCGTGAATAAAGAAATTTCTGCATTTCGTTACCTATTTGTGAAACAGAAACTGATGATTCGTTCTTTGTGTTTCAAATGGGGAACAGCGCATCGAAAGCGAAAAATAAACATTTAATGTTCAGGGAAAAGCTGTCAAAAACTCGCTGACTATGGGTAGCAAAAGTGTTGTAAAACACATCAAATTTTACTATGTTCTTAGCATATTCGGGGCTGATAAGAATTGATAAACCGATGGTATGCAGGTGGTACTGTGGTGTCTCCCTGCGTGGAGCTGTCATAGATGGTGGTGTAAGACCAGGGTGGGTGGAGCTCTATGTCTTAGGCGGGCACTGTGACTTTGGCCGCAGTGGTGCGCTGTGATATGGCTCCTAGCGGGGTCCTGCGGACGGGCTGTGGCGTACTTATCGACATGTCTGGTGCCCAAGAACTTCACGACTGCCGAAAAGGGAGCACTCCTTGTTAAGGTATTAGTTACAATAAAGACATAAGTATTCCTAGTACTGGACTTTAACTTAGGGGAATAAGGACGGTGGTATGCGGGAGTGTCAGAAGGCCCTTTCCATCCTGCTGTTTGTTTAAATAAAAACCCATCCAAACTTAGAGTATGCCGTGACCATACACCTCTGAGTGAATAGTAGCTTGAGTCAAAAACATAGCAAGTAGGTCAACGGACAGGCCCGGAGATACACAAACATTCTTTGTCCCTGACGTCATTGTGCCAGTATTCCAGAACTCAGACTCTCACGACATACAGCCTGTCCCAGTATGGCCTGGTCGCCGCGTTCGATTGTCACCTTGTATTCCAGGTTACCAACTTGGGTTTCTGACGTCATAGTAGAGCCATGACATTATCTCAAGATAATGGGACAGAATGTCAGGATTCGACACTTTTATAAACAGCCCGACGAGTATGAGCTGTATTTTGACGTCATAAAGGTGTGCCACTATGCCACAGTCGCCATGATCGATCGCTATCTTACATTCCAGGTCAGCCACCTTGGATTCTGACGTCACTGGTCCTCGTATTTCAGGTTTTTGATTGTGACATAGAGCCAGGACCAGATTCCAAGTCAGCCAGGATGACAATGTATCATCTTGGATTTCCCGCCAATTCATATTTAGGATAACAATCTTCCTTCCAAAGAAAACACGCTATTGCAATTGGACTATGTTTTGAATTTCACGCGAAGTTTTTAATTTCCTGCCAGAATCTGAATTCCCGACATTTGATATTTAGGGCAATCGGCCTCTGTCAGATGGGGGAGGCGTAAGGGGTGGGTAAATCCCACGACTCATCGATAAAAATGGCTCTAAGCACTATGGGACTTAATATTTGAGGTCATCAGTCCCCTAGACTTAGAACTACTTAAACGTAACTAACCTGGACATCACACACATCCATGCCCGAGGCAGGATTCGAACCTGCGACCGTACCAGCAGCACGGTTCGAGACTGAAGCGCCTAGAACCGCTCCGCCACAGTGGCCGGCCTCGTCGGTAATATCATCGTTGTCACCATCAACACTTCGGGCCAGAACTGTTCTTGTTATACCACTTTCAGTCTCATGGCGGACAGTTGTCATAATGTTTTGCTTCATACACGTATTTGAACACAATAACTAACTAATTTTTATCAGATTAAATAGTTTTCATCAGATTCACTCGCTGATCAATTTTTTCATTTTCTTACATTTCATTTTTCTTTGTTACCTGAAAGGATTGTGAAATTACTGAATTCGAGTTTCGGAAATTTGTCGCAAAACCGAGATGCCACTATTACGTCTTCTCTGTAAAGGCTAACAAAAGTCTAGGCTTCTCCATCGTTTGTATCGTTTATATGTGGGCTTTGTCAGAGATCCACCGCAATTGTGTACTTATTCATAGCTGTTATGCTGCTCTAAAACCTTGGGTATAGCTTTTCCTGAAGGTCCACTGTCTTTGTAGCGAGAAGTCAACGTTATAGCATAGTTGCATTGGTATTTGTGAACTTTACTGCATGTTCGTCATAGAACAACACACTGCAGCAGCGTTAATGACAAAACATTTATTTCTCAATTCGGCCCAGAACCACACCACACGAAAAGGCTGCAACTACGTACACATCTGTTTGTGAAAATTGCGGCACCGAGAAGGAGACGTATGATTACACTGAAATTCATTCCACAGATTAGGGACAAGACAATAAACAAATGATTAGAGTTACGGAACTGTGCATGCACTTTCACCGTGAGAATTCAGTACGGTGTGAAGCTGTACCATGCTGCAATCAGAGCAGAGTGAGGTGTTGGTAGTTTTTGGTCACGCTACGTTGTGGCGTAGAATGAAAGACGGCCTGGATATGCGGCTGGCGAACACAATACCACTGTGTAGGAGTGTTCAGAAGCACTGACAGTGGTTGCAGGCGGACGAAGACGAAAAAATTATCATCAGATCATATCCCAGACAAGTTCGATGCCACGCGGGATTAGCCGAGCGGTCAGGGGCGCTGCAGTCATGGACTGTCCGGCTGGTCACAGCGGAGGTTCGAGTCCTCCCTCGGGCATGGGTGTGTTTGTTTGTCCTTAGGATAGTTTAGGTTAAGTAGTGTGGAAGCTTAGGGACTGATGACCTTAGCAGTTAAGTCCCATAAGATTTCACACACATTTGAACAAGTTCGATGGGCGACATGTCGGGCGAACGTGCAGACCAGGGAAGCAGTGTTACCAGTCATTCTTCGAAGGAATCTTGTATATTCCACATCACATATGACCGGTCATTATTCCGCTGAAATGAGACACGTGCCTGCAGTGGGGATAGAGACTCGAGTTCTAAAGCCTCCTTGATGTAGCAGTTATTATTCAGATTGCCTTCAATAGGTGCGAGACGAGATCGCTTGCTACAGCCAATGGTGCCCCAAAACATCACATTTGACGTTTGTCCACTATGCCGCTCAGCAATGCTGTTACCCTTATTGTCTTCTTCACGGTAGCATCTAACACGTACAGAGCCGTCACAGTTTGAACTATTGATGTGGGTGGGACTCGTCCGAGAACACTACATTTTCTCACTGAGCACGCCAGCGACGGTGTTTACCTATCGACCGCAGTGTGAGGTGTTGGTGGTTTTTGGTCAACGGCATGCGTACCACCAGTCCAGCCCACAGCTAATGGCATCGAATCGTCGACTTAGACATGTCCACGGCAGCTGTAGTACCGCGACGTTGAGCCAACCATTGTGGGGGAAGCTGTTCTGTCGGTACGGCCATGGGGCAAGATGACGGTCATCCGCACTGTGATCATATGTTGTGGCCCAGTAGTCACTGGTCGCTGTGTCTGTCTCCTTCCACTGGCTCCACACACGCACCACTATCGCACCTGTGTGCCCTGTATCTACTGCAATGTCTCAGTACGACAAACGCGTTACCTGGAGACCAGTCACTCTGCTCCATTAGGACTCACCCCCATGCTGATATTGGGACCCTTGACACTGACGAGGAGTACTGGTACCTGCTCTGCACATTTCCACTTAGTTTGAGGGATCTGCAATGACTGAGTGTCACACTGCGAGGTACGGTGACACGAAGGAGGGCGCTGCAGGGCCTACATGCGCGTTATCTCTCTGCAATCTCAGTCACTTGTTATGGTTTCACTGATCGGATACTGTGTTTCAATAAATACGTAGCACAAATACGTACAACCAGGGGCACTGGCGAACTTCTGGTGTACATGGCCTTGACATACAGCACCTGCCCTCCCATGGAGACGTACAAAGGCCAATAATTCAGCCATATCTGAGCGTAGCGTCTCCTCGGGACATTCCATCGATTATACTGGCACGAAAATCTTATCCATGATGAAATCCTTCAAAGATTCGATTGTTAATGGATCTGTGAACATTTGTTTGGTGGAAGATACAAAGCTTCAATTTTTTCACAGACACTCAATTTCACGCCTAGTGTAAAGTCAAGCAACAGCTAATTTTAGTGATTTTACCGCCTAATTTTATCTCCGCATGCACCTGCGCATTACAGATGAGCAGCATTCAACGGAATGCACTAAATCCAACAGATGTCAGTCACGTATATGGGCCACTGCTCAAGCTTGTGGTATAAACGTAGTGGTTCGCGTCAGAAATCAGCAGTTGAAAAATTTATCTGATGATAGCTGTCTGGCTCTAGCCGAAATATCGTGGTTAGGAATTGGCATCATCCGGTTGCAATTCCGAAATCTCATAGAATGCGTCTCATACAGCTCGCTAAATTATCTTTCTTTGGTATCTTGGCAGCAGCACGAAGTCCTGTAGCCGTTTGATGTTCTGGTGTTTTGTCTTCAATGCATGAGTTTTCCGTGTCCTCGGAATGAACACTATTCAAACAACTTACGAGAATGTAGATTCGTAAATTCTTATACAACCGCCAATATTTCGATAGGTAAACACCCCGTCATTTTCAAGGCACCAATGCCATGACAGAGTGCTATGCAAGGACATTTAAAGCATGGGTATTCGGGGCTACACCGACGAAGAACCAAGAACGTCGTGTACAGAAAGACAACACACACACACACTGGGGCCAACACACAGTCAAGAATGACCAACGGCATAAGCTATCGATAGTGAATATTAATTACTAACTGGTGTCTAAGTAATATTAAAACCCTCCCGTTGCTGTGTGATCAGGCAGAGAGATGTATTCTAAGCAGAATTTAAGTAAGAACCTCCGTCTCTGAGTATAAAATTACCTGCTAATTTAATCTTAATTGCTTCCTTAGCAAACTCTTCAAATAGCTGTAAGTGGACGTCAGAATCTCTGTGTTGTTATAGTGCATACGATGGCGGGTACCAAGGGAGTATTCTTCAACAACAAATTTGCTCGGCTCTTGCAAGTGTGTGTGACGCTTATGCTCTATGCATTCGTCCTCCATGGTCTGACGAATGCACGAAAAATCACAACTGCAAGGAATTCGGCAAACAGACTGTGGTGTCACAGCCATACACCACACTTGCTAGGTGGTGGCCTTTAAATCGGCGCCGCGGTCCGTTAGTGTACGTCGGACCCGCGTGTCGCCACTGCAGACCGAGCGCCGTCACACGGCAGGTCTAGTCTAGAGAGACTCCCAAGCACTCGCCCAAGTTGTACAGCCGACTTTGCTAGCATTGGTTCACTGACCACATACGCTCTCATTTGCCGAGACGACAATTTAGCACAGCCTTCAGCTACGTCATTTGCTACGACCTAGCAAGGAACCATATTCAGTTACTATTGATATTAATATACTGACTCATGTACCGTCAAGAGCGACGTTAATCTTTAATGGATTAAAGTTAAGTACCAAACTAGCTACGTCCGCTTTCTGAATTCTAATTCCTTGTTATGTTCCAGACCTCACGTCAGTATAGTTCTTCCCTCCTCGCGCCAGCCTGCGTGAGCTAAAACCCGTGCATTTCGGCCTCCTCTAGTAACACGGTGTTGGCTCTTCGGCCAACACTACACAGTCCTCTAAACCAAGATTATACTTTATAGACAATGTACAGTAGTCGAAAGACATAATTCACGTGCGTTTCCGCAGAATTCGACCAACCTTGTTGGAAATGCTACCTGCGTAAGGGAAAAATGCCGTTGAAATATGTACACCTCGTTATTTTCACCATTTACACGATTCACGGTAGGTGGATTGCGCAACGTATGTCTCATCACTCTTTTCACTATAATTGTTCTGGCGAAGGGTTACTTCGAGGCTGAAATTGATG
Source organism: Schistocerca americana (assembly GCF_021461395.2). Taxonomy (NCBI): domain Eukaryota; kingdom Metazoa; phylum Arthropoda; class Insecta; order Orthoptera; family Acrididae; genus Schistocerca; species Schistocerca americana. The sequence goes on along the minus strand of NC_060120.1, from coordinate 656,279,802 downwards.
GTCTCAGATGACTTGGGCAAGGTACGGAGTAACCCTTCTCAATGAGTCGGATGGTGACAGTTATGATGCTGGATGCGCTCTCTCGTTGCATTATGCCCTAAAAATGAGGGAGTGCTCATTATCGGCGGTTGTCTAAGACATCATCCGGGTACACTCCCGAAAGCTCCTTAAACATTTTATACGCCCAGAGACTCACGTTTGAGGATGCATGGTACTTGTCACGCTGGCGCCTACTCACGTCGCGGATGAAGTCCCTCACGCTGATGCCGTGGTCCCAGACGGCCTCCTCGCCCAGGCAGCTGAGCGGCCAGGTCCGCAGGCGACCGATGGTGCTGGTCTGGAACAGCGCCGCGGCCAGCACGCGGACGGCGTCGTAAGTCAGAGCTGACTCCACCTGCAACCCAACCGCGGGGAAAGCTCTGCTTTGATCAAGATGAGCCATCATTGATGTGGACGTGGGGCTGCGGCTGCTCATAAAATTGAAGGAGTAAGAAATATCAGCAGTGGTGCTTTTTATGAAATTCCCAAAGAAAACAGGTGTTGACAGATGTGAAAATTACCGAACTATCAGTTTAATAAGAAACGGCTGCAAAATACGAACACGAAATCTTTATAGACGAATGGAAAAACTGGTAGAAGCCGACCTCGGGGAAGATCAGTTTGGATTCCGTAGAAATGTTGGAACACGTGAGGCAATACTGACCCTACGACTTATCTTAGAAAATAGATTAAGGAACGGCAAACCTTACGTTTCTAGCATTTGTAGACTTAGAGAAAGCTTTTGACAATGTTGAGTGGAATACTCTCTTTCAAATTCTGAAGGGAGCAGGGGTAAAATACAGGGAGCGTAAAGCTATTTACAATTTGTACAGAAACCAGATCGCTATTATAAGAGCCGAGGGGCATGAAAGGGAAGCAGTGGTTGGGAAGGGAGTGAGACAGAGTTGTAGCCTATCCTCGATGTTATTCAGTCTGTGTTTTGAGCAAGCAGTAAAGGAAACAAAAGAAAAATTCGGAGTAGGAATTAAAATCCATGGAGAAGAAATAAAAACTTTGAGATTCGCCGATGACATTGTAATTCTATTTGAGACAGCAAAGGACCTGGAGGAGCAGCTGAACGGAATGGACAGTATCTTGAAAGAAGGATATAAGATGAACATCAAAAAAAGCAAAACAAGGATAATGGAATGTAGAAGAATTAAATCGGCTGATGCTGCGGGAATTAGATTAGGAAATGAGACGCTTAAAGCAGTAAATGATTATTGCTATTTGTGGAGCAAAATAACTGATGATGGTCGTAGTAGAGAGGATATAAAATGTACACTGGCAATGGCAAGGAAAGCGTTTCTGAAGAAGAGAAATTTGTTAACATCAAGTATAGATTCAAGTGTCAGGAATTCGTATCTGAAAGTATTTGTATGGAGTGTAGCCATGTATACGGACGTGCTTCATGTGGAAGGTGGTTGGAGTTACTAACCACCTTCTACACGGAGCACGTCCTTATCTCACCACTGACTTCTAGTATCAGCCGCACGGAGTTGACGTCAGCAAGTGTATGGGCCTGAAGATGACATTGTTACAACGTTGAAACTAGTTGCCAAAATAAAATCGACACCTTAAATACAGCTGGAGGAATTTCTTCATTTTTAATATAAATTATTAATTTTGTGTGGCAATTAATTATGAGCACTTCGCGGGCAGTGGGCACGCGGTTTAATCGTTTGTCAGCCATTATCTTTTGTAAGTTGTCTCCCTTCGATACACCGGAGTGCCGTGAAATTAAATGACTTATAGTATTTTGAAGAAGGAACGGGAGCATATAAATCCCCTACACAGATTTATAAGTCACTCACCGAATGAAAGCGTAAAGTGTTCCTTTCCGAATTTTGACAATAGTAGTCTCTCTGCAGAGACCATGATTTATCTTCTTCCTTCGTTACATTTTATTATTAATCCATAACAAATCAATATAACATTTGACATGCCCTGTCTGTGCTACACACAGCACTGTAATATCCTTAACACGTCACACGAAATGGCTACATGAATAGAGTGACAAGACATAACAGTGTGACTTGAAACATTGTTATCTTCGATGACTAATATATCTGTTTTCACCTAAAGGGGAAGAAACTGAATAGAAGCAATGTTAAAATACTGGTAAATCCTGAGATTAAAGAATATTGTGCTAAGAAGAGAGAGTATCTAACTCAAAGGACGACCTGTAGTCAACAGATGAAACACCATTCTCATCAGTGTTATCGAAACAACAAAATGGTAATCCCAACGAATTAAAAATAAAAACAGAAAATGAATATCCCTAATTAGACACCCCTTTTGCAAACCATCTGAATATTTGGATTCAAGGATTGAAAAATTCTGTTAGCTACATGGCAAACAGTAGTTTTTATTGTAAAGTTGCCTTACAACTGATGTTGTGTTGTAAGAAAGACAGTATATTAACAAATTTAGCCAATTACGTTCTTTGAAAAATACCCATGTAAGCAAGTTGACATCAAGGTACCAATAGGTCAATAACAACTGTTTAGTATGACTGAGACAAAACCAGTTTTTACTAAAGTAGCACATTTTCCCCTCATTTTCGAGGTAAGCTTTACCTGGCAGAAGCACAAATATCATTAGGCAGTATAGTGATAGTTTTTGATAATACAGCATAAAGATTGTAGTACGATTTTTTTAAAATGATTTGCTTGTGTTTTGTAAATGTATACCTTAACTAATTTCGCATGCCTGAAGCTTATTCTTCTTGATGGAATCTTCAGAACACGATACATGAACGAATTTCAGTAACCTCTGTCGTACAGGACATGGTCTCAGCACCATTTACGTCGTGTAACACTTTCTTGGAGTAAACAGAAATTCAGAGTAGTCAACTTTCCACAAGCATTCAGCTTTTCATTGAAGAAGCAAGTTGCTCAAGCGGATGTATGAACTGTCTCATGACTCGTGTCGGATTACCTACTCAGCAGTTAACGATATCACTCAATGAGTATTGAGTTTCGTGTATTAATACTCACTGCTAATAGACAAAAGAAAAATTTGGAGTAGGTATTAAAATTCATGGAGAAGAAATAAAATCTTTGAGGTTCGCCGATGACATTGTAATTCTGTCAGAGACAGCAAAAGACTTGGAAGAGCAGTTGAATGGAATGGACAGTGTCTTGAAAGGAGGATATAAGATGAACATCAACAAAAGCAAAACAAGGATAATGGAATGTAGTCTAATTAAGTCGGGTGATGCTGAGGGAATTAGATTAGGAAATGAGGCACTTAAAGTGGTAAAGGAGTTTTGCTATTTGGGGAGCAAAATAACTGATGATGGTCGAAGTAGAGAGGATATAAAATATAGGCTGGCAATGGCAAGGAAAGCGTTTCTGAAGAAGAGGAATTTGTTAACATCCAGTATTGATTTAAGTGTCAGGAAGTCATTTCTGAAAGTATTCGTATGGAGTGTAGCCATGTATGGAAGTGAAACATGGACGATAAATAGTTTGGACAAGAAGAGAATAGAAGCTTTCGAAATGTGGTGCTACAGAAGAATGCTGAAGATTAGATGGGTGGATCACATAACTAATGAGGAAGTATTGAATAGGATTGGGGAGAAGAGAAGTTTGTGGCACAACTTGACCAGAAGAAGGGATCGGTTGGTAGGACATGTTCTGAGGCATCAAGGGATCACCAATTTAGTATTGGAGGGCAGCGTGGAGGGTAAAAATCGTAGAGGGAGACCAAGAGATGAATACACTAAGCAGATTCAGAAGGATGTAGGTTGCAGTAGGTACTGGGAGATGAAAAAGCTTGCACAGGATAGAGTAGCATGGAGGGCTGCATCAAACCAGTCTCAGGACTGAAGACCACAACAACAACAATAGACTCTTGGTAGGAAAAATGGATGCCGTAATTACTTTAGACTATATGGTCCTCAGTGTCACCCTTCGTAGGACATAATTCGAGTATCCATGCTATGAAAGGATAGGTATCAGACCAGGACAACAAGGATGGAGATACGATGGAGTACAGTTCCTGTATACCAACCTACGCGCCAATATTATGAATTAAATCAATAGGTCTCAACGACTTCCGACGGAATGTGGGTAAGACACTATTGTCCGTTGGTCGTCTGCGGCCCCTTGGTGCTAACCCACGAGCAAGTTATGTATCAGAACCAGGCTACACCCTGTGTCTTCATTTCAGTTACGTAATAACTGTTAGCCACAGACACAAAACGACTATATATTTCACAAACACTCATAACAACTGTCCGCATAATACAGCTTCACAGCTGTTGTATAATCCACAAGTAGGAAGGGGGCAATAACAAACTATCTCTATTACGAAATCATCTGGGAAGCACTGTATCCTGCCTCACATTCTAATCACGCTCAGCGACGGACACTAATACTCAAAAAACCATATCTGATCGACAAGGTACACCGATCCAGTAACAAACATCTGTCATAGAGCAGGGACGAGTTATGTTACCACCGCTTTAAAACTGCAGGTACCGAAACACAGATTGTTACCGTTATACTGATTACCACATACATGTACTGCATAACACTCAAAATTTAGTTTTTGCAATGCGGTTCAGCAGTATCATGCCATCGTTCCTAACTAAATTTACTTGTGGAAGCAAGAATACGACACTGAGATTAACTACAATGAATGTGGCTTCAAGGCAGAAATTTGTTAGATTATTATCGGCAACTTCCATACATCACTTAATTTAAATTGCTGTTCGTTCTATTAATGAAATAGAATAAACAGACAACGATGCTTAACTGAGGAGTTCAGCAAGGATCAAACATACCCGCATCGTATGCGGAGTGATTGTGACAGGAGTTTTATTCCAACGGTATTCGAAGTCTTGCATCGTCTTCAGAACGGCTTCGCTGTCAGGCTGTATGAGTCGCAGTGTTGTGATGTTGGTACCACTGAGACGAAACTGGGTCAAATCCAAAGTGTGCGCATCCTGTCAACATAAAATCATAACATCTTGCGTATTTATAAGGAAAATATATGAGGGCTATTTGTCTGTTTCAAAGAGACATTAACGTTTCAAAACATCGAACTATGGATATATAGCCCTGACAGAAATTTAAAGTGATCTTACAGAAAATAATATTGTCGTTAACAGAATCTGGTTTTCTTGAATTTTATAATTTTGTTATCTTAATTTTTAGTGGAAAATAGTAAAGAAGGAACTAATGAACAATTAACTTTGTATCAAACAAATCTGTGAAGTATGTAAAGTTCGTATTACCAACCACTTGCAGTTTCAACTATAAAAATTTCGAGAGAACTGCAGATTAGCACCAGATACACATACTAACTGTAAGGTTTGTCTTCGACTTATATCTTCTAGAATATGGACTGAAATGTGAATAAGGACGTGTGCCTTTGAGTTCTTGTACCGTAGAAGGGCAAAAATCTTTCGTTTATTGTTGCACAAAGTTAAAAAAAACTGATCGGAGTTTCTACATAGTAGTACCAAGGGTAAGTGAAATACGTAGTCCAAAACACACGGTTGGCTATGTTATCAGAAATAACAGAAATCATCATGTTAGTAGAATTTGTAGAGAATAACGAAAACTGAATGCACGTGGATAAAACGGTAACTTCGCATATGGTCTCATAGCTCGAATCAAGTGATAAAAAGGAGTTTATAGCAACTGTTTAGTTCCTTGTAGTTTTCACAGACACAAAGAACTGTCTGGTGCTATTAATTTCACTCCATTTCACTAAGAAGTTGGCAACTAGTGGTAACAATTCATGCTTTTAAGTGTCTCTGATTACTGATTCTCTGATTATTATTAGCAGTATTGAACAACAAAGATATTTCTGATACTTCACAAATGCTTTCCAGAGACCACTAAATTATGAAGGAATTATGTTGGTTGGAGTTTGTTGGTAAAACGGCGATAGAATCCTACAAAATGGTTTTGTTCGCGATGATAATTTTGTGGTTTAAAGCAGTAACTAACTCTCATTGGTCACTGAAAGGAATGAACAAATACATGACAAATTCTTCCTATACACAACACACTTCTATTAGTTTAATATTCTTGGAACACCATTTAGATGACCATGCTACGAAGGTGAACGGAAAGAATGTGTATATTCTGTACAATGACAATAATTTTCAGAACTTTAGAAACCAAAGGAAGGTTAAAGTATTTTGTAAATGAATCAAACAAAGTCAAACGAGATACAGTAGAGGTATCGGAAATGCGATGAAAAGAAGAAAATCAAACACAGTTTCACACGAGGATATTTGTTTCATTAAAAAGGATAGTCAGCTGTGGTCTTAGTCGTAAACCAGACGATAAAAACTATATTAAAGGCATCTCTATCAGAAAAATAATATTCTGAAATGTGTAAGTCAGATGTTCGGCTGGTACGTTTCATCTTTCTCTTTTATTGCTCCGAATTACATAAATCTGTATGAGGCTGTCAAGGGTAATGATGTCCACCTGGATAGTTATGTGTGTAAAAGATCCACTTCTGGTACAAGTACAGTGAGTCCAGAAAGTATTCGTCTAGTTGTAATTTAAAAAAAACAAAAAAAAACTAAGTATATGTCACGTGAAGGGAAGGGAACATAAAATGTGAACATCCAGTCATATGCAACGAACCTTGGTAAGTCATTTTTATTGATGGACAAGGAAATAAATACAGCCACAGCGATAACAAATTCGACAAAATGGAGAATTTATTTAAGGGCTACTTCAAAAAGTATTCGTCTACTCAGTTTTTTAACTTACAATCTGAAAATATGATTTCAGTTACAAAAATTAATATTTAGTGAGGTTTCCCTTTGCAGCTATCACTGCTTGTAGTCTTCTGGGCATCGGCTTTACCAAGTTTGCCGTCAGATAGGCTGAAATTTTGTCCCATTCGTCTTGAAGTGCTTCTTTTAAGAAATGTGTCTTTTCCTGATGCTATCTTCCAGTACTTTCCAAAGGATTAATGTCAGGGCCCTGAGGAGGGGTGTTAAGTTATTTTGGGGTATTGTACAGGAGCCACAGCCTTGTATATAGAGCCATATGCTTTGGGTCGTTATCTCGTTGAAAATGTAATTTCCTTGCAGACCCAATTTTTTGACGCTAGGATTCAGGTGGTCCTTTAAAATGTTGATATACATATGGTGATCCATTGTACCTTCTAAGAGATGTAATATTCCAACACCTGCAGCACTCATACAGCCGCTCGCCACCAGGGAGCCACCACTGTGTTTAACCGTTGGCACAAGATTGCGTGGAAACATCTCCGCATTGTTCTTACGCCACACCATTCGCCTGCCACCCGACCCGAATACGTTACATTTACTCTCATAAGAAAATATTACTCTATTCCAGAAGTCTTCCTTTTTGAATCTGTGTTCCATCGCAAAATGAAGACGTTTCTTTCGATTCTGTTCACTGACCCAAAATTTCTTGTGCGTTACCCATACATTTTGAAGGAATTCCTGATTGTGTTGGGATATACCTTCTTTCCCCTAGACTCTAACTTCCCAGCCAACTTAGAAGCGCTGATTTTAGGTTTATTCTTCATTCCCCTCATGATAAGTCTCACGTCTGCGTCAGTCAAAGTGTGAGGTCGTCCGGTACGTGGTTGGTTTCTTAATGATTTTGTTGCGCAAAATCGATCTATTATCACTGAACCGTCGATCTAGGTCCACCGACTACTTTAGCAATCTCGTAAGAAGATTTGTACTCATTTTGTAAGCACAGAATAAGTTTCCTTTCGATCAGCGTCGTCTCACTACCTTTACGGCCCATGGCGCTAACTGCACTGTATCGGCGCCGTTCAGAATCACTCTATTGTGACTCTATTGTGTGCCGTGGATCAGCGTTGCAGTTTAATCACTGCGAGTAGAATTTCGGCATATTCAGATGATGGACGAATACTTTATGAACTAGCTCTTGTATTATATTTTCTATCTTGTTAACCTTGCTGTCGATTTGGATGTATGTCTTTCCTTGCTTTTCAACAAAAATGACTTGCCGAGGTACTTCTTACATGACTGGCTCTTTAGAGTTTGTATACATTTCTTTTCATGTTACACAGACTTTGTTTCCTTAAGATATGCAGCTAGACGAGTACTTTTTGGACTCACTGTAGGTGCACTGGCATTGGATGGAATACGCCCGGCAGATTAACGACGAGGGTCGGTGTGGCAGCCAGCATGGATGTGGTTTTTAAGCGGTTTTCCACTTACCACTACGTGAATAGCGGACTGGTACCCAAGCCCCACCTCAGTTACACGATTCGCAAAACATTTAGATAACCTTCGCTCACTTTCACATGTATAAGACAACACCCAAACAATCGGGGTACACACGTCCCAGTGAGTAATGGGAAGGCGACAGGAAGGGCATCTGGCCACCACTTCAACTAACTATCAGAAATCCAAAAATTACCTTGCTGACCCTGCTAAAAGAACATCTCGAGGATGCGTTTTTCGCTGAAAACCCTTCCAAAAAACTTTGACGGAGACGTGCTGGGCAAAATATAGCTACCCACCACTTTCACACCGGGAAGGTGTGTGGCAATTACTGTTAAAGATGTTTTTCATTTTTGTGAGTGCCATTTGCTTGTAAGATCTCATGGACACAAACCTTTTCTCTCCCTCAACGCAGAAAAGAACCTAACTGAGTGGCTTAAAAATATCTGATAAATGAGATGTTATCCGTTTTTTAACATTTAGTTGGTAATCACTGGCTGAGCTTTCCCATTGTTCAGGGAAGATTTGTGTGGACTTTTTGCGGGAAAACTTTGGAGCAGAGAGTCAAATCAACATTTTTTTTAAGTACTTGGATTTCAACAATGAACTGATTAACTTAACAGAGCAAGTCTTACAGCAGGCCAGAATATCAGTACTGCAATAATGTATAATCAACACGATGAAAATAAAATAAAACAATTAACAACAAAGTCACAGAAAGATAGCTGGACGGAAAGCAAAATAAATGAATATAATGATGAACAAAGTTTTATGAATTTATTTGTAAAAGTATAGACAGTAGAAAATAAAATGTCCTGTGGTGCCTCTCCTGCTCCAAGTCGGCCCGTTTGACGTCCTACCCTCCTTAAAGAAGAGAGCATCTGGTTACTATATCGGAAAAGGCTTGAAGAGTAGCCTACATAAATTTAAATTTAAAAGTGTATAACATAACCAGGAAAGGAATAATATAAAGGAAGTAATAACTGAAGTAGCAACAGAAACACTTGGTACAAGAAAGAAAAGCAAGCTTCTTTTAATGGGTTTGTGATTCTGTTGAAATATGTAGTCTAATTGGAGATTAGCAATAAGTCAGATTAAAAATATGTTAGAGGAAACAAAATAGTAAAAAAGAAGGAACCCATATTGTTACAGTGACCATTGAAGACGCTTAGAATAAAACGAAATGCATTTGGTCGTATTAAGACTTTCATTACAATTGCAAAAGATGGTAACTAACCTATACAACTTGCATATCTCCAACTGCAGAAAAAGAGACCGAAAAACAAAGAAGACAACAAGAAAATTCTTGAATTTCCAGATGAAAAAGATAAGAGATTGATCACAAAAGAAAATTAGCAGTAGTGGAAAGGACACTCAGGTAAGTTAAAACCATAATTGGAAAATATATATTACAGGTAATGAACATGAAGTAATAAGAAGACAAGACAAAGCACACAAAAATCATGAAACATTCAAATAGAGAAGGTATGGATAATCTAGAAATAAACACTATTTCTGAAAGTAATTGGTTACAAAACCCTCTGCTGAGACGTTCAAGATACATACATTATTTTTGGTGAAGCACACAGGAATATAGATTTAATGACGTTGAAAGAACTGCAAGACGCACTAATGTACAGCAAGAACAGGAAGACTCCACGATGTAACGAGATTCACATAGCACTGATAAAATATGCACCAAATATTGCAAAAATAAGAGTACTCGATTTTAGGAATATGTGCTGGTAAAGTGGCTATACACCTGACGAATGGAATATAGCTCAAATATGACCAATTTATAAGAAAAGAAGCAGATATAAATTTCAGAACTAATTATATGTAATAATTATGTGCTAGAAATTTAACAACTGTATCCTACCGCTGAAACGATATTAGATGCTCACCGTAGCTTCTGCAAAGGAAAACCTACCTCAGGCTGTCTCTTCACTATGACACAGCCAATAGAAAAATACCATGAACTGAGTTCACTAGCTTCTCTTGCCTTTTGCTGACTACGAAAAGGTATTTGATAAAATGAACCGAAATAAACTGTGAGAAATTTTAAGAAACTGGGGGATCCTATTTCATCTTAAAAGAGACATCCAGTGTTTATACACTGATAAGCCAAAACATTATGACCACTGCCCATTTTGGAGGAGGCAGAATGGACCAAAATGCCAAGTTAGGGATGTAGATGATGATGATGATGATGATGAAACAATTACACTGGGACAGGTAGCATCATGAGAGCTGGACAAGGCTGCATCCAACCATGCCAGGAACAGCTACACTTGAGGATGGTTCTTCATGTCGCAGTTATTCGTGTAGGCTAAGTTGAAAACAGTGACATGTAGTATTCTGAGAAATGTGATTATGGTGGAGAAAACTAAGAGCAGAAGTAAATGGTTATTATCAATAACAAACCTAGTGTAAGAAAATTAAATTCATCTGTCTGATTCAGTCCACATTCCTCTGTAGGACAAGAGAGACCTGTGAGATGGCAAACAACTAAAGTATAACAGAAAAGACGTGCGTGAATACAAAAATCTGCAATGATTACACAACAACATTAAGAAGTTACTTAGGCAGTATAAACAGAAACATGTGTATAAAAAAGTTAAATGAAATCAGTACAATATAAAGGCTGGGGCTATATGAGTGGAATATTTCGACAACTCAAGATGTACTGAGATAAGACACTGAGTCCTCTAGCCACTTGGCCAGCTTTGAAGAATTGCATATTGACACATCTGTCATATGTCTAAAAATATGTTTTACTAATATAAACCAAAGCTACATGTGTTTTCGTTATTAGTTCTTCAGTAAAAATTTTACTTATGCATAAAAAATTACAAAACGACTATTACTGATTTTCCCTGTTATGCAGTGCTGCTCTTTAGATTTTAAGAAAACCATTCGATTAAGAAATGCAATTATTTTGTATCTTACAGTTTGAAGTCGCAGTCTGTTAATGAACTGGCTCTCTTTTCATTGTTGCTCATATGTATTATGATATATTGTTGTCACTGACTATTTTACATTTGATGCATTTTGGATTATACATTGCTGCAGACGAAATATAACTAACAAGGATACCTACATCTTTTTCTAGTCTTGAGTAAATAAGTGATATATGTATATATATATTGACAGCTGGCACTACAGGCTATGGCACACCACATCTGAGACAATGGCCATGAAATAAATATTCTTGTCATATGATGTATCCGTTATATTGGAGAGGCATAGTGTATCAAGAGGTAAAACCCTGTTTTATAATTTTGCAACAAAGTGATTTCAGAATTTCTGAGACACTGAACCATGTGCCGATGGTTGATCATAGTAAGATTTTGTAGCAGAATACTAGAACACAATATCCTTCCTGTAACTTGTAGACAGCTCAGCTACTCTACAAATAAACAACTAGTTCTTCTGTAGCTCAAGGAGGAATAGGATTAATAGTCCTATTGAACTTCCTAATATATGTAAGAAATAGGAACTGATATGCTTTCAAACACTTTGCAAGATCTTGTTATAATTTCAGCTAACCATTTTTAAATACTTTTTTAAGGTCACCATCAAGCAAATGGTAATAAAATACCAATGCCACCATCCATTTCCGAAATCTAGAAGGCAAGGTGGGCTAAACTCGTTATCTAGGAATGAGAGGGTGGGGGAGGGGGAGAGGGTTGGTGACCTTGACTTTGAGAAGGTGAGGGGAGCTCTGGCATCGCTGCATGGGGGATGGGGTGACCTATATAGGAGGGGGAAACTCTAGCAACAATGCAGCATGCACTGGTTTTTGCCTTTACCTATTACTGCTGTTCGTAACTGCTGGCGTAACAAAGAAAATGACTTATCTGACCAGGGAACACATTTCCTTTGGTCAATGACCCAATCATGATGACCCCTGTCCACAGAAATCGTAACTGACGCTGCCATTAGGGCGACATGGGAACACACACGGTTCAACTGCTGTGGAAACCTATGTTCACGAATGTGCACTGAACAATGTACACAAGAACACATGTATCTGCACTAGCACTGTACTCTGTCATCAGATCTATCTCAGGCAGCTACCTATCTTGCTTTACAGAACGAGCAAGTGCAACACCTCCACGTTCTGTGATGGGTGAGGACATCCAACTACTTTTCGCCTACTTGTGGTCTCAGCGTCCTTCACCCAATTACATGGATACTCATGACAGTAGCACGAGAAAATTGACAAGCTTCACCATTTGTGAGATGATCGTTGCGAGATGCCGGCCCATAGCCATCTGCCCTTTGTCAAAGTTGCTTGTATCAGTGGATTTCCCCATTTTAGGCCCTTATCCTCCGTAGAATGTTTCACTGTTCGTTGATGCTCCGTTTATATACTTTCCTTCCACGTCATATGCCCGCAGTGGCACCAGATGGCATTCAATTTCTCGGTGTGCAGTGGTCGTAATGTTTTGGTCAATCAGTGTAGTTCATAGTTTGGTGAAGAGCGCACGGAGTTTGAAACGCACCAGGGAGGTGAGTAAGTACGACTGGTAGACCTCCGTCAGCTTCACCTCGGCAGCCTGTCGCAGCACTGGCAGGATCATGTCTGTGTCACAGTCCAGCACCAACCGCGACTCTGACGACTGCTTGATGGCCTTCAGCATTGGTCTGCAACAAACCCAAATCCAAATTCAGTGAATGTTAAATAAATGTATGTGTTGCTAAGCACTACAGCTGTCTAATATGACCCAAAAAAACCGAACAGACACATTGGCAAAATCGAAGTGCTGTTACTATCATCCTGACGCATGGAGCCATATAGTACAGGTGACTATTATAGTTGTTTTTAAAGAGTAAGGCTGTACTGTGGCAGACGGTGACTCTCCATGCAGCAACTTTGTAGTCTACTAAACCTGACAAGCAGCAAAGCAGTCGTTGAAAGTGATGTCACTATCCAGTGAACGAATAATGCGAGAGTATTATGCCTCAACACACTCAGATAATATTAATTTATTTATTTATAGCTGTTATAGATTAAACATGCAGTATTTTGCCCAGGTCAGGTTGTATAATACAAATTATAATTCTGGACATAATTAAAACAATGTGTTCATACAGCTACTATGCAATGCTGAATACATTGTTAGAGCTAGAATACGTATTTTGAGAGAGACCATGTACACCATTAAAACTAAATGAATCTTTACTAATTGCAACGTTAAATGCATTTCTAAATTTACTTAGCAGTTAATTCCTGTCATTCGTGCAGGTACTTGTTCTCCAGAACTCAGAGTCCACACTCCGTTACTGAAATATAACAAAGTATGACTACCTAGCATGACTAGACACTGTATTACGACAGTGTGACTACTACTGGTGTACCCTATCCAATGTTACATTATCCGATCCACTGGAAGTCTTTCGAGCACAAAACCGGTGTGTTTCTATGGGTTGACACTACCACTGTGTCATCAGGAAAAGTTTCCTGATATCATTTTGGTAGCACTGCAAACGCAGAGTGACTCTGCGCCAGAAGCCAACACCGCTTCATCATCACTCTCACCAAGAGTCATTTCTCTTTCAATGTCCAAGGAGGAAACGGCAACGGACACTCGTCCCCGCCTCCTTAGTGAAACTAAAAAAAAAAAAATATTATTTTAGTAGTTATTTTGCCTCTGTCTTCGGTACGGTAAACTTGTGGGATAGTGAGAACAGCCACGTCTTGAGCTGGCCTCTAGTCCGTGTGATATTACTCCTCCTGTAGCAGCCGTTAAAACTGGCTGGTCTTTCATTCACAATGAACTAATATGACTGCTGTCGACTTCACTTTCCTGCTGGAGACTTCTGGAATTTTGATATTCACCTAATTTGTCGTTGGATATGTTATTCACAAGAATATCGAGTGCTACCATTTGTCCCCATTACGGATTATGGCTTATACCTATTTATCATTGAGTATGTCGTTCACTAGAGTATCAAGCACTGCCACTGGACTTGGCTTACGCATACGAGACCTTCTGTCTACAACCTGTTTAAAGCCGGTATATTTGTCACATCCAACAAAGTATGTTCAGGCGCGCCTATCAGTTCTACTGTTGTACGTCTGTGACATAATATTGGTAATTTGATACGGACCATGAGTCATAACAAGCTCCTACATAACGTACTTTGAGGTCCATGCATTGAATGTCTAATCAGACCAGGAGTGCGTCGACAAGTGTTGTACAAAAACCACCCGTCATATTCCTGTCTGGGTATGACGCTGACTGCGACGTATCCACATCGCCATTGTGGTTCACATACAATTGTTGCAAAGTCGACTGATGTTATCAAACTAACACATACTTTATAATATAAACACTTATTTTGGTAACAGGTGTTTGTACTGAGACACCACACGAAGTTTGGAATTGTGTCTAAGGCACGTAAGCCTCCTCGGTCACCTCTTGCGACAGACTTTTCTCTCCGCAGGATCCAAATCAAAGAATTACTCATAGAATATTAAAATCAGTGGCAGACTGTATGCAGAATCATTCAATCAGGAGAGGCCAGTGATTTAGAACGTGGACAAGTCATTAGATTCACTTGAGTAATACATCCATTAGTGATATTTCACCTTTTCTGAAGCTGCCAAATTCGATTGTTGGCGATGTAATTACGAAGTGGAAACGCGAAGGAACAACCAAAGCTAAACCAGGACCAGACGGACTTCATATAGTGATGGGCAGGGACCGTTGAACATGGTGGATGGTGGTTGTAAAAAATCTCATGAAATCATCGTAAGGAACCACTCGTCAGTTATAATGTGCCACCAGCAGTTGAGAGTTAAAAGGAATGGGGTAAGTGGTTGATCAGCTCCTCATAAGCCACATACTTCCGTAGCCAATCTCAAACGACGCTTTAGGTGGTGTAAAGAGGGATACCACTGCTCAGTGGATGACTGGAAGCTGTTGATCTGGAATGATAAATTACTGTGCACCCTGTGTCAATCCGATGGAAGAGATGGCTTTGGCAAATCCCTAGAGAACGTTACTTGCCATCATGTGTAGTGCCAAGAGTGAAGTGGGGAATTATGGGGGTGTTTCCTTGGTTAGGCTGTGATCCCCTTACTGCATTTAAGAAAACACTAAGTGTGGAAGGTTATGGACAAATTTCATAGCATTGTATACTGTGTACAGTAGGGGAACTGTTTGGAGACGATGACTGTTTTTCGCAGCATAGTAATGCACCCTGTCACAAATCAGCATCTGAGATGGAGTAGTTTGTGGACAAAAACATTAATGAAAGGTAGAGGCTTTACCACAGTTTCCATCTGCACCTAATGAAACAATTTTGGGAATAGTTAGAAAGTCGACTTCACTCCGGACCGCGCCATCCAACTATCTCCTCTGATTTCGGCTCTTGAGGAAGAATGGGCTGCTATTCCTCCACAGACATTCAGACACCTAATTGATAGTGTCCACAGCAGAGTTCAAGCCACCATAAAGGCGAAATGTGGACTTATTCCATAATATACCGGTACATCTCCGCTAACAGGTGTCCTGGTACATTTATTTAAATATGCTACTGGTAATGAGTCGTTACCTTCTTAGGCCCTTTGTATTACGCCCCAAAAGTGTATGTGTATTGTACGGTGACAATGTTCGTGTGTTCAATGTGGAGTAGTCTTCTTTTATATTGCTGTAGATGGTTATGAATATGGAAGCCCACTGCTCCGAAGTAACAGCAAGGATGACGCTAACCTAAATGTCCCCAACTGACAGACGGATCACCAGCAGCGTAGCAGGATTTCACTTAACGACACACTCCAGCGAATGAAAAAAGCCAGACAACATTTTCTGAGCACGTAATAAAGAATGGTAATCGGCCATCAAACATGGAACACGACACTATAATTACACTCCTGGAAATTGAAATAAGAACACCGTGAATTCAATGTCCCAGGAAGGGGAAACTTTATTGACACATTCCTGGGGTCAGATACATCACATGATCACACTGACAGAACCACAGGCACATAGACACAGGCAACAGAGCATGCACAATGTCGGCACTAGTACAGTGTATATCCACCTTTCGCAGCAATGCAGGCTGCTATTCTCCCATGGAGACGATCGTAGAGATGCTGGATGTAGTCCTGTGGAACGGCTTGCCATGCCATTTCCACCTGGCGCCTCAGTTGGACCAGCGTTCGTGCTGGACGTGCAGACCGCGTGAGACGACGCTTCATCCAGTCCCAAACATGCTCAATGGGGGACAGATCCCGAGATCTTGCTGGCCATGGTAGTTGACTTACACCTTCTAGAGCACGTTGGGTGGCGCGGGATACATGCGGACGTGCATTGTCCTGTTGGAACAGCAAGTTCCCTTGCCGGTCTAGGAATGGTAGAACGATGGGTTCGATGACGGTTTGGATGTACCGAGCACTATTCAGTGTCCCCTCGACGATCACCAGTGGTGTACGGCCAGTGTAGGAGATCGCTCCCCACACCATGATGCCGGGTGTTGGCCCTGTGTGCCTCGGTCGTATGCAGTCCTGATTGTGGCGCTCACCTGCACGGCGCCAAACACGCATACGACCATCATTGGCACCAAGGCAGAAGCGACTCTCATCGCTGAAGACGACACGTCTCCATTCGTCCCTCCATTCACGCCTGTCGCGACACCACTGGAGGCGGGCTGCACGATGTTGGGGCGTGAGCGGAAGACGGCCTAACGGTGTGCGGGACCGTAGCCCACCTTCATGGAGACGGTTGCGAATGGTCCTCGCCGATGCCCCAGGAGCAACAGTGTCCCTAATTTGCTGGGAAGTGGCGGTGCGGTCCCCTACGGCACTGCGTAGGATCCTACGGTCTTGGCGTGCATCCGTGCGTCGCTGCGGTCCGGTCCCAGGTCGACGGGCACGTGCACCTTCCGCCGACCACTGGCGACAACATCGATGTACTGTGGAGACCTCACGCCCCACGTGTTGAGCAATTCGGCGGTACGTCCACCCGGCCTCCCGCATGCCCACTATACGCCCTCGCTCAAAGTCCGTCAACTGCACATACGGTTCACGTCCACGCTGTCGCGGCATGCTACCAGTGTTAAAGACTGCGATGGAGCTCCGTATGCCACGGCAAACTGGCTGACACTGACGGCGGCGGTGCACAAATGCTGCGCAGCTAGCGCCATTCGACGGCCAACACCGCGGTTCCTGGTGTGTCCGCTGTGCCGTGCGTGTGAACATTGCTTGTACAGCCCTCTCGCAGTGTCCGGAGCAAGTATGGTGGGTCTGACACACCGGTGTCAATGTGTTCTTTTTTCCATTTCCAGGAGTGTATTACAAACTACAACTACAGCAGAAACCTGCCAACCTTGCAGGAAAGTTACCATACACAAATGCGCATTTAGAAGGGAAGTACTGAGTGGCCAAATGAAATAATTAACAATGCTTTGATTGTATTAGTCATCAACATAGTTGAAACACTGACAAATGAAGATGCAGATTAGAACTCTGTTAAACGATAAATAGTCTATTCCTGTCATCTTCCAGCGCCCTCCTACCCATATAGAAAAGCACCCACATAAATTATGATAAAAACTAGTACTGTTGATTTTCGCATCCCAAATTTTCCCACTTCTTCTAGTACCTTAGTTGCCCATCACACAAACACACACACACAAACACACACACACACACACACACACATACATACATACGCTTGTGTCGTATGCACACGCCTGCACAACAAAAAGTGAAAACTGAAATACATGCAGCCACCTAACAGTCGCAAGAGTGGAGTGGGGAACGAATCGTGACAGTTGGCAATATTACAACCTTTAAACTCGTACAGTAAACACGCGCAAAAATACTTTTGGAAATGCGAAGTATGAGTAGCGAAATGTGCTCATGAATGTCAACAACAGCACCTGTTGGACTGTACAGGACAGCTAAATATAGTTGCATCGAGACACATATGGGAATAACGTACGACACAAAATCGTATGTGAGTCCAGAAATTGCTAATACCTTTGTTAGCTTGAGCACCAAAAAAGTTGTATTTAAACTAAAAACTGAACACTTACGATAAAAACTGTAATACAGCAACACGTTCACAACTGCTTGTTTAAAAACACCGTACAGAAAGTAGAATGATACGTATTACCCTACACTAATGATATTTCAGAAACAAAAGAAGAGAAATAGAAAGCAGAACAAAGAGATTGGCTAGTTGAGGCTATTGTCAACATTATTCATTTTATGAAATCATTGCCAGCTACACCCTATTCGCTAAACACACTGTGGATCTTAGAATTGCAAAACCAGAGGGGATATCAAAAAACTGAAAGCTTCGTAGGTATCGTAGAAAGAATAATATGGACGTAACCTGAGTGTACACAGAGCGCGAAATTCAATACATAAAGCTGCTACCTCTGGTAGCAACGATGCCAACAACTAAGCTTGGATGAGAAATATGGTTACGTCATTCCATGCTGCTTCAACTTTATGCCAGAATTCATCAATCATAACAGCTGGTCAGTGCTGAGCTGCCAGTCTCCGGAGGACCTATGACTAGATGTCTCCAACAGATGAGATAATTGGATAACATGCTGGCCAGAGCAACACTAGAACACCCTTTGTACCGAGACAGGCCAGGACTACATGGGCAACAATCAGTACTGCATTATCTTTTTGAAAAATTACGTCACCGGGACCTCCAAGGGAGAGCGCAGTCAATAGCATTAATATGTAAGAAATGTAACTGCTGCTGTCCAAATACTGCTCGTGAAAGTAAGAAATGACACCCAACGGCACCAAATAACATCATGCCAGCTGCTGGCCCCATACGATGATGGAGAATGCAGTCTGGTGACGTTCATGGAGCCTGCAGACACGATTGCGTCCATCGTGTTGCTGCACGCAGAACTGGGGCTTGCCTAAAGAGACGACGTGGTGTCCAATGTTTTCAAGGGACGCACCACTATTGGCACACATCCCTCTGCTGCCGTATCAAAGGTAGCAGGAACATTAGCGCCATTTCTGAGAGTCCATGGAACTCTACACACCACCACACTGACTGTGTTTATATTTTCTTGCTGCAAAGCTCATTTCCTATCTCAATGTTTGTGTCTTCGCTCTATGATCATGCATAGCTGGCCAGATACACCATCCAGTCACATTAATGTGATCACCGCCTGTTCCACATTATAAGACGTCATGGTCTCCTGACCTTCATTGCTTACATATTCCGCCCTCACAATCATATTCTGCACATCAAGACGCTTCATATGAAACCCAAACTCGATAAGATAAAGTCAATGTATGAATTCATGTAAACGATATCCAAATAACTAGTAAATCGCAAATGCGCTCCGGAATTGAAATACTCGAGGCTAGCGTACACACACACATTCCAGACACGACGGTCGCAGGGACTTTTAGTTTGGGAGAGCAACCACACGCCAGGAGGCCAGTCCTAACCTATCTACGTCGGCCAGTGACCGCCCATAGAGCAAACAGCATTTGCCCGAGTGAAAGGACGACCCCATGTTCGGCTTAAAAGGAAATTCCGCTACATTGTGTGGGAGCACCCAGTCTACGTATTCTTTACAAATATAGCACGCAGTTTCAGAGATTTTCACAGGGAGACAGCAAACGCCAAACGCCGATGCTACAGATTTCCGGATTGGTCGCCTTAAACGAAACGTCATTCTCCCACTTTAGAAGAGCAATGCTGATTGGCAGACGATATTTCTGACACCTTGAGCTGAAGAAGTAATGGAAGAGACCGAAAGATATACCCCTTCACGTCTGGTGTGGAGAGGGACCGTTCCGTTGTCGCTCTTGGAGCGAGAATATGTAACAAGACCGTGCGCGCTCGTACGTGTACTCAAAGAGCGAGGAACAAGTCTCTCCTCAGTACTTCACTGGGAGAGCACCTCTGTCGAGAGTGAATCGGAGTGCGACTCTATATTGAGTCCTTGTGATTAAGCGTTGTTCACTGTGTTGGCCGCCACTCTTATTGTGCAGTGTGAATGGACAGAGTTATAGTTAAATGCCTGTGAGCGAATTTTTGAGTGGCATTGCGGTGGACTGGTTATCTGACCGGTGTACCACGCCAATAGTTAGACTAGGGGCGAATAGGAGTCCTTCATCAAGGCATAGGGAGAGTTTGATTGGCGAAGGTAAATCCAGATAGAACGAGAGTTATCTTATTTGTCAGCAACAAGCGGCACAGACAGCAGTCATTGCAGCTCACGGTATTGTGTGCTACAGCTCTTGTGAGTCCCATATTTCCTCCACAACAGTACACTTCACCGCATTTCACACGCGACAGCCTCAACCATACCTAGCAACATTCTAACAGATAATTATTCAAGTTGATTAGGTGCGGCTCTCAGCCACTCTGCCAAGTCAATAACAATCTTAAACTATGTATAGAAACTTCATTAGCGAATCTTATCCCTAAGAGGTAACTTCACATTCCAAAAAGAACCCGGAAATAACTTATTCAGTTCATAACTAAAAGTGCCATTGTGATTATCTCAAAAATGGTTCAAATGGCTCTGAGCACTATGGGACTTAACTTCTGTGGTCATCAGTCCCCTAGAACTTAGAACTACTTAAACCTAACTAACCTAAGGACATCACACACATCCATGCCCGAAGCAGGATTCGAACCTGCGACCGTAGCAGTTCCGCGGGTGATTTTCTCAGAATTTTAGCAAAATAAATAATAATTTTCGTTAGTTTCATGTTTTTCTTACACTAACTAGCACTACTCCAGTACCCAAGTATCCCACTAGTTACATAAGAAATTTTGTGAATTTTTGTGTCATTTCCTTACAGCAGACGACTCCAGAAGATATTTATTGCTGATAGTTTTTCAGGCATTTCTCTTTAGAACGTTAGGAGCGTCTGTCTGACTTCTGTAGTAGTGTGAGGGTGGAAATTGCATCTTGCAGGAGCCACAGGGTAAAGGGTACATCTCAGATTAATCCGTTGTGCAGAATGACAGAATAGCACCCACATGTCGCTCACAACGTCAACGTGTAATAACCACTCAAATAGGGCAGATGGCAGCAATAGCAGTGGAGGATACAGCATACGTGTCGGCGGGACACGGAAGACAGTGCAGTCATTTTCGTAATGTGGGAACAGAGCGATTTATCTTACGACCAAAAGGGCATGATCGTTGGCTTTTGGGACAAGGGTGCAAGCATTTCCGAAACGGGTAACTTTGTTCGGGTCTGGTGTGGTTACAGTATATCGCGCATGGCAAAATGGCGCTATCCAAAACGGGCGCCGAAGCAACTGTGGTGCACAACGGACCATAGATGAGAAGATTGCACGACAGCTGAACAGAAGTGCGGGCGAACAGACGTGAAAATGTTGAGAAACTGACCGCCCAGATGAATCAAGTGCTACCAACAGTGTCTCCTCAACGACCGTTCAGCAAACGTTGTTGCAGATGGGCCTCCGCAGCTTGCACTCGGTGCTGACTGCTGTTCATCGGTGCCGTAGGCTGGAATTTGGACGCCAGTACCGCATCTGGACGCCCACTGAGCGGGGACAGGTGGCCTTTTCATGTGAATTACGTTATACAGTCTGTCGGATGGATGGCCTTTGGCGTCTACGGCGTTAAAAGTCCGAAAGCAAACTCCCAGCAACAATCGTCTGAAGGGTCCAGGCCATAGGAGAAAGCAGTATGGACCGGGGAGTGTTTTTGTGGCATTCCCTGAGTGAACTTGTCATCCTGGAGGGCACAATGGATCAGTACCAGTACGTATCTGTTTTTGGGGACCATGTCCATCCCTGCATGCACTGTGTTTCTCCACGGCACGATGGCATCTACCTGCAGCACAGTTTGCAGTTTACAGGTGTGGTTCGGAGAGCACTAGGATGAGTTCACCGTACTCCTCTGGCCACCAAACTCCTCGGATTTAAACCCAATCGAGAATCTGCGAGAGCATCTCGATTGGGATTGGACTGATCGCGCCACGAATGTTCAGCCGAGAAACCTAGCACAGATGGCCAAGGCGCTGGAGTCGACATGGCTCTACATCCCTGTCGGAACCTTCCAGAACGTAATTGACTCTCATATTGCTAGTGTCGCGGCGCTCCGCGTTGCAAAATGTTGATTAATCAGGCTTTTAACAGGTGGTCACATTAACGGTCGGTAGTTGTCTGGAGCCATTGAGATTCTCCATGGGCGTCCCAAACCTATCGATTCCATATTCGAAGACGGTCGTCGGATCCCGGACAAGTCGAGCAATAATACTGTGGACCGACATGCTGCTGTCTCGATAGCCCACCATCTTGTGACTGTCCGGTACTTGTTTTGAGACGATTCATTTTCTTAAACGAGGCATAACACCGTTCTCTGACCAACAAAGAACATCCTCAGCCACGATTTTGCACTGAGAAACCCGCTGCGAAAGTTTCCTCATATACAGAATGTGGTGGATGCTACTCCTTCCTACCTTGTGCGGTTGCGCTGAAATGCTAGTCATTTACGTGCCGATGCATGTAGTACACTTCATGCCAGTTTGACAGTTGTTGCACTTCCGCCTACATGGTGTTCAGATTTAATTCCCAGCAATTTACTTTTAATCTGGGAAGCTGAGGTACTACCTGCACGCTTCGCATCAATTTGAACAGAACGCAAGCATAGTACATTGTATAGCCATATTGATGTGACAACCTGTTAAAAACCTGAATAACCACCTTTTGCAGCGCGGACCGCTGAGACGTGAAGGAAGAAAGTCAGTGAGGCTCTGGAAGGTACCGACAGGGATGCAGAGGCTCTAAGAATCCAGTGCCGTGACCAGATGCACTACGTTTCTCGGTTAAGGCTTCATGGCGCAAACAGCACTATCGAGGTGGTCCCACAGATTTTCATTTGGGTTTAAATAAGGGGAGTTTGGTGGGCAGAAAAGTACGGTAATCTTATTCTGCTCCTCTTTGAATCGTGTACGACACACTGAGAGCTCTGTGCCGTGTTACATTGTCCTGATGGAAGATGTCATCTTGCCAAGGAAAAACAAACTGCCTATAGGGGTGGACATGATCCTCAAGGATTGCTATATATTTGTGGTGATCCATTGTCATAATAGAATGACGAGATCACCCGGGGAGTGCCACAAAAACATTCTCCAGATCATAAAGCTACCTCCTCCAACCTGGACACTTCTGTCGATTGTTCCAGAGTGTCTGCTTTTAGTCTGATGGAGCTTAGAAAAGAGCACCTGTCGATATTCCGTGGAAGTCGAGTTGCATTACTGGCGTGCAAATTTCAGCCCTCGTCGACGGCGAATAGGAGTTGGTATGGGTGCGTGAACAGGCATCTGCTGTGGAGTCAAATACGCAGCAGCCTTCGCTTAGCGGTTGTTGAGGAGACACTGCTGGCAGCTCTTTGTTTCATCTGGGCTGCCAGTTGCTCAAAAGTTGCACATCTACGCGCCCGTACGCATCCCCACAGCTGTCATTCACCTCTGACATCAATGGCTCGTGGCGCACAATTGCCTCAGCACGTTTTGGAAGCGCCATTTCGCCATTCACAGTATACTTTAAAGACGGCATCATGGAAAAAGTTTACAAACGTAAGCGTTCCGAAAAACGTTCCACCCTTGACTTGAGGGCCAATGTTCATCCCTCTTCGACGTCAGCCGGCCGGAGTTGCCGTGCGGTTCTAGGCGCTACAGTTTGGAACCGCGTGACCGCTACGGTCGCAGGTTCGAATCCTGCCTCGGGCATGGATGTGTGTGATGTCTTTAGGTTAGTTAGGTTTAAGTAGTTCTAAGTTCTAGGGGAGTGATGACCACAGCAGTTAAGTCCCATAGTGCTCAGAACCATTTGAACCATTTTTTTTTCTTCGACGTCAGATTAGTTGCTGTGTTTACTCAACACGACGACGAATGCACCTTTTCCGCGTCCCCCTCCCTCTGACGTGCTTTATAAGCCCTCCACTGATAGTCCTATCACCTGCCGTCTGTGGATGGATATTGAACGTTGACGTCGAATGTAGGCGATGGTCACATTACTCTGACTGGAACATGCATGTTACTATAAGGAGGACGACGGTTCAATCCCGCGTCCGGCCATCCTGATTTAGGTTTTCCGTGATTTCCCTAAAATCACTCCAGACCAATGCCGGGATGGTTCCTCTGAAAGGGCACGGCCGACTTCCTTCCCCATCCTTCCCTAATCCGATGAGACCGTTGACCACGCTGTCTGGTCTCCTTCCCCAAACCAACCAACCAACTATAAGGAATTGCCGCCAGGATCACTAGCTTCTGATGATGTAAATGACGTCCTACGACAATGAAATGTGGTGCAACTGCCTTGCCAAGTATTCTAATAACTTCTTAGGTGTAGAGGTTAGAGGCACATACCTGTAGTCGCCGCTTTCGTCAAGCTGCCGGACCGCGACGGGCGGGTCCGTGCGGTCTCGCTCCTGCAGTACGCTGCGCAGGCGCACCAGCGACTCGTCGCCCTGGTACAGCACCGTGTAGGAGCGCCACTGCAACTCGTGCAGCACGTCCACCAGCGCCTGCGACACCGACGTCAAAGTACCAGATGGGTGAAAGTAACAGAAACTGATCTCCTACTCTGTACTTTGATCAGAATAACTTTGGGATATAAAGATGTCTGTGGTGAGCGGAGTTGCCGGCTCGTACGCAACAGGCTACGTGCTATAGTGATCGAGAGATGCACGCTCACAAAAACCAAATTCCCCGCCCAGCCCATCATATATACATAAAAGAAAGTGAGGCCTGTCCCCACTGGCTCCATCCTTCCCCATAGGTAAGCCACGGGCAGCACAGTGAGCATGTGGAACGCAGGATATAGCTGTGAGTGGCTACCACACAGCCTCTACCGCTCGACTCACTTAAACGTCAACGGAAATATTATTTTAGTCGTGGTATAAATACTGGAACCGGAGTGATCGGTGTTCGAAATTCTGATTCCGTTCATTCTAAGTGTGAAGATAAAACTGTGCGCTGTACCAGAACGAGAACCTGGATCTCCGTCTGTAGGGAACAGTGCTCTACTAATTGAGCCTAACATTCTTGATAGACTCACTCGTAGTTTCAATCTGCCACGGGTCCTCTTGATGAAGGGACAGTTCATACGATGCGTTGGGTGGCTCAACTGGTAGAGCTATGTCCATGAACGCAAGTAAATGGATTCGAGCCCTAGAATGCAGCTGATGTGGATTTCGCTCTGTATTAATAAAATCTGATTCTTGGCCAGCTGTACGCTTTTCTTCGTCTTTTTCTTTTTCCTTTATGCCAGATCGAGTCGGGGTCGGCTAGTTAAATTCCGGATTTGGAAATTTTAACTGCAGATACTGGTTAAATGCCTGTCCTGTCGCCACCCCTTCATCTGCTGGGACGGAAATAAAGCAACCCAGCTACCTGTGTCTAGTATTATCCACGTAAAAGTGTGCGAATCGTGTAAGTCAGGCAGGAAGTGGGTATCACCTGGAATTCACATAGTCGGATGTTGGAAACGGCCTACAACCCATATCCAGGCTGACCGTCACAGCGACCCTAGTCGTTAATGCGCCGGGTGGACCCCATCTGGAGCCGGCGGATCTTCCCGATCACGGAAGCGGAGTGCTAACACACGCGGCTATCTGGATGGGTTGGTGAACTACACTATCTGATAAAAACTGTATCACATCGTTTAATCGATATTAATACAGGTCCAGTACTACTGGCGACACTTTCAATGAGATGCATGAATGGCTATGGATTGAAATAAATGGTTGCAGCTCCGTCATAAGTTGCACTGAGAACTGCCTTTTTTATTTCTTGATGGTGACACACAGTTTCGGCACCTGTGTCCATTTTCAAACCATCCATATCATAAGTGTGACGATACAGGCTTTAGCTTAAGAACAAAAACTGTCTCTTCAGTGATGATCAAAGCGACACTATGACCGACTCAACAACAGTAAGCTGGTTTTGTGGCCGAGCGGTTTTAGGCGCTTCAGTCTGGAACCACGCGACCGCTACGGCCGCAGGTTCGAATCCTACCTCGGGCTAGGATGTGTGTGATGCCCTTAGGTTAGATAGGTTTAAGTAGTTCTAAGTTCTAGCTGACTGATGACCTCAGATGTTTAGTCCCATAGTGCTCAGAGCCGTTTGAACCATTTGAACAAAGGTAAACACACCACACAGGACGGAAATTAGCAGCATGCTGCAAATTCGTCGTTTGTCGATGGATGTTTGCTTTGAAGCGAAGTCAACCTTCTAACACTCATCATCAAAGTGTTCCATTGAGTTCAGAACGAGACGCTGGGTAAGCCACTCCATTTCAAGCAAATTTTTTCCACAAACCATTCCATCACGGATGTTACTTTGTGTCAGGGTGCATTATCATGCTGATACAAACAGTTGATCGTCACCGAACAGTTGTTCTACTGTACGCAGTAGACAAGGCTGTAGAATATGTCCATATTCATCCTCATTTATCGTTTTCTAATGTACAATAAAGGGACTTCACCCTGACCAATCATACACCCCCATGCCGTAACACAACCTCCTCTGTTCTTCACTGTTGGCACTACACCTGATGGCAGGTAACTTTCTCCAGGCATTCACCAAACAAACCCAAACTGTTTCATCGGATTGGCGTGATTCATCACACAAAATCACTCGTTTCCGGTCCTCCACTGTGCAATAGCGTTGCTCTTTACACCACCTGAAACGTCGCTTAGCACTGACTGCAGAAGTATGTGACTTACGAGGAACCTCTCGATTATTGTACTCCATTCTTTTTAACTCCACACGCGCAGTCAGTGTACTATCTGGACTTCTGACAGTACATTGGAACTAACGATTGAGTTCATCCGCTGATTTCATGCGATTTTTTACAACCAACATCCGCAATGCGCCTCTGTCCCTGTCCGTCATTCCTTGAGTTAAACCCACTCTTTTTTTACCTGTGGTTGTTTCTTCGCGTTTCCACTTCGCAACGACATAACCAATAGTCTACTTGGCCAGCTAGCTTTAGGAAGATTGAGATATTCCTAATAGTTGGTTGCCCAGTTGATATCGAATGACCAGTCCACAGTGGGCTCCTCTGGTCGAATCGTTCTGCTCTTGTTGCTATTCTCCCAGCCTCCTTTTATTCTGGCGGCACTTTCTCTCGCGAGATGTTGTGGTCTGTTCCGAATTACGTAGGGGTACCCCGATAGTTTTGACCACATAATGTATGTAGCATTGCTAACAAAATTCTCCACACGTAATTGCTGAGGTCCAGTGAGAAGGGGAACAAACAACTCAAGAGTCAAACAAATGCCAAGTATATGAATATTTTGCGACTATGTGAATGTTCCCATATGTATTGCAACCACTGTTTGTCTTCCTGTTGCTCGTGCAATTCCTTCTGTGAAACGTCCCCTGGCGGCGTTGCTGTTAACAAAATGTAATGGGATATATACTGTGGCGCGTAACGTGGCCAGGTATGCTCTAGACGACTTGTCATTTGCATTTCAAATTGGGATCGACAAAGGATATTCAGAAGGAAATGATGATTGTTTATGGAGACAATATATTTGCGTATGAGACTGTGAAAAAGTGGAATAGGGTGTTTCAGTGTTGTCACACAGTCTCTTTTTTTTTGGAAACACCAAGGATGCTGCTTCGTACATTATCATGCAGACAGTCGTCAGAGAGGATGACAGTACTGTAGGATCAGTGTACGAACTTCTGCATGATGCGCTGGACGTTACAAAAGAGTTCCTTGTTTCTTAGCGGCCATTCAGAAGAAGCATCGTACGATATCTGCTGCGGAAATTTAGAAAAACTGCAAGAAAATAAAGACGGGTTTTTCATCCATTTAATCACAACGGAAGATTTTTGGGTTCGTTAATAAATCCCAGGAACAGAATCTACGTCTACATCTACATCACTACTTCGCAATTCATAATTAAGTGTTCGGCAGGGTGTTCATAGAACCACTTTCTCTTATTTTATTACGTTGGTCATTTCTCCCCGCGTAGGTAGGAGCCACCAAAATGTATTCGCATTCGGTAGAGAAAGTTGGTGATTTCGTGAAATCGCCTATCGGCACGAAAAACGCCTTTGTTTTAATGGTAGCCACCCGAACTCTCGTATCACATCTGCGACACTCTCTCCTCTATTTCGCGATGGTACAAAGCAGGATGCCTTCTTTGAACTTTTTCGACGTCTTTCGTCAATTCTATTTGGTAAGGATCCTATACCGCACAGTAACACTCTAGCTGAGAACAGACGCGTAATATAGTTATTCTCTTTAGCAGATTTGTCGCATCTTCTAAGTGCTTTGCCAATAGAATGTAGTCTTTGGTTCGTCTTTCCCATGACTTTTTTTGTGTGATGATTGCAATTAAGTTGATCGTAGTTGTTATCCCTCGGCTTTAAGTTGTATTGAAAACCTTTACATTCGTATTATTTATCTTGTAACCGAAATGTAACGGATTTCTTTTCGAACTCATGCGGAGGACCTCGAACTATTTATTGCTCTTCTCAGCTGCCACTAGTCGCGCTATACAGATGTCTTGTCTAAATAATTTCGTAATTTGTATTGATTTTTTATTGACTTTACTAGACGGTAAATGACAGCATCAACTACAGACAATCTTAGAGGATTATTCACATTGTCTCCCAAACCTTTTATAAATGTATAGAACAGCAGAGAGCGTATAACACTTCCTTGGGGAATGCCAGATATCACTTCTGGTAGGATCGATGATTGTCAGCCATTTACTACGAAATGTGACCACCGTGACAGAAAGTCACAAACCCAGTAGCACAACTGAGACGGTACTCCGTAGGCACGCGAGTTGTAGCCACTTCTGAGGAACTGTGTCAAAAGCTTTTTGGAAATCTAGAAGTATGAGATCAACTAGAAATCCCATTTATATCAGCAGTCAGTATTCGTGTGAATTTTTTTTTGGTCATCAGTGTACTGACTGGTTTGATGCGGACCGCCACGAATTCCTTTCCAGTGTTAACCTCTTCATCTCAGAGTAGCACTTGCAACCTACGTCCTCAATTATTTGCTTGACGTATTCCAATCTCTGTCTTCCTCTACAGTTTTTGCTCTCTACAGCTCCCTCTAGTACCATGGAAGTCATTCCCTCATGTCTTAGCAGATGTCCTATCATCCTGTCCCTTCTCCTTATCAGTGTTTTCCACATATTCCTTTCCGATTCTGCGTAGAACCTCCTCTTTCCTTACCTTATCAGTCCACCTAATTTTCAACATTCGTCTATAGCACCACATCTCAAATGCTTCGATTCTATTCTGTTCTTTTTCGATGTCTTCACGTTTTTCCTGCAGCCATTTCGTCTTAGCTTCCCTGCACTTCCTATTTATTTCATTCCTCAGCGACGTGTATTTCTGTATTCCTGATTTTCCCGGAACATGTTTGTACTTCCTCCTTTCATCAATCAACTGAAGTATTTCTTCTGTTACCCATGGTTTCTTCGCAGCTACCTTCTTTGTACCTATGTTTTCCTTCCCAACTTCTGTGATGGCCCTTTTTAGAGATGTCCATTCCTCTTCAACTGTACTGCGCTATTCCTTATTGCTGTATCTATAGCGTTAGAGAACTTCAAACGTATCTCGTCATTCCTTAGTACTTCCGTATCCCACTTCTTTGCGTATTGATTCTTCCTGACTAATGTCTTGAACTTCATCCTACTCTTCATCACTATTATATTGTGATCTGAGTCTATATCTGCTCCTGGGTACGCCTTACAATCCAGTATCTGAATTCGGAATCTCTGTCTGACCATGATGTAATCTAATTGAAATCTTCCCGTATCTCCCGACCTTTTCCAAGTATACCTCCTCCTCTTGTGATTCTTGAACAGGGTATTCGCTATTACTAGCTGAAACTTGTTACAGAACTCAATTAGTCTTTCTCCTCTTTCATTCCTAGTCCCAAGCCCATATTCTCCTGTAACCTTTTCTTCTACTCCTTCCCCTACAACTGCATTCCAGTCGCCCATGACTATTAGATTTTCGTCCCCCTTTACATAATGCATTACCCTTTCAATATCCTCATACACTTTCTCTATCTGTTCATCTTCAGCTTGCGACGTCGGCATGTATACCTGAACTATCGTTGTCGGTGTTCGTCTGCTGTCGATTCTGATTAGAACAACCCGGTCACTGAACTGTTCACAGTAACACACCCTCTGCCCTACCTTCCTATTCATAACGAATCCTACACCTGTTATACCATTTCCTGCTGCTGTTGATATTACCCGATACTCATCTGACCAGAAATCCTTGTCTTCCTTCCACTTCACATCACTGACCCCTACTATATCTAGATTGAGCCTTTGCATTTCCCTTTTCTGATTTTCCAGTTTCCCTACCACATTCAAGCTTCTGACATTCCACGCCCCGACTCGTAGAACGTTATCTTTTCGTTGATTATTCGATCTTTTCCTCATGGTAACCTCCCCCTTGGCAGTCTCCTCCCGGAGATCCGAATGGAGGACTATTCCGGAATCTTTTGCCAATGGAGAGATCATCATGACACTTCTTCAATTACAGGCCACATGTCCTGTGGATACACGTTACGTGTCTTTAATGCAGTGGTTTCCATTCCCTTCTGCATCCTCATGTCGTTGATCATTGCTGATTCTTCCGCCTGTAGGGGCAATTTCCCACCCCTAGGACAAGAGAGTGCCCTGAACCTCTATCCGCTCCTCCGCCCTCTTTGACAAGGCCGTTGGCAGAATGAGGCCGGAAGTCTTCGGCCGCCAATGCTGATTATTTATCAAAATTTAGGCAGTGGCGGGGATCGAACCCGGGACCGAAAACGTTTTGATTATGAATCAAAGACGCTACCCCTAGACCACGGGTACATAAATAGAAACACACATCGCCCCTACACTAAAGAAGACACTGGAGCAATCCTCTCCTTTTGTGGGAGGATTACACTGTCTGTCTTTTAGGAGTAATCGAAAGTCTTCCTCACGTACTACCCAAAAAAGGGAACAGATAATTTTGGCACAAGATTACCAAAATCTTCTCGCCAATTTGTGGCTTGATATCAAGTAGAAGTGACGAGGAATTATTGTGAAATCTTAACATATCCACATTGTCCGCCAAATCTGGCACTTAACGATTTCTTCCTCTTACGTAAACTGCAGAAACCAGTTAATATGCAACATTTTGCCAGTGATGACGAGGTGGTTGCTGAGGTGGAAGACCGTTTTCACAACCAGTCACTTCATCCGACAGATTGTACATAATTTAAAAATGATAACGGCATAAAACTTTAATAGCTTCAACAACATTATAATTTATACAACTCGAAATCGAAGTGTGCGCGCATTTTTATCAGTATTTCAGTCACCACTACGTCTGGGAACTCAGATCTGCAGATCACGCATACGACGGTCTGTAAATATGGGGAATGCAGTATCTTTTAGTAGCTTCTGCTTACGTCCGGGCAGTCAGTTTCCTGTTATTTTATTCTCAGAGGAGAGCCATTCTCTCTCTGTATTGCTTTACTGAAATTTCTGTGGTTTGCGGAGCATATCCAGTGGACTCACGAGCCATGTAAAGTTTTTTGTTGACGGTAGGGTCTGTCAATGTGCGCCTTTTCCTAGCTGGAATATTTTCCGCGGACGGTCAAATCGCAAGCCAGTCCGAATGGTCTGGTCCTGACACTAGAACTGAAAAATTGTGTGTTAAACATAGGTCGTGATTTCTAGAATTCCTTGTCACTTTCGAGAATCTTCGCTTTGTAGCCAGTTTAGTCTCCGAAAGCTGAGAAATTTATGAATGTTAGTGCTTGTCACAGTGGTAACACCGGCTCCCATGAGATCATCGAAGTTAAGCGCTGTCGGCCATTGATGGATGACCGTTTCGGTCTACCGAGCGTTGTTGGCAAGCAAGGTACACCCCAAACTGATGATCTATTAGACTGAGAAAAGCGGATCCGGTCTCGTAAACTGACAAAGGCTGTGAGAGCGGTGTGCTGATCAGATGCTACGTAACCGCATCCTTTCTGTATTTTTATTTTTATTTTTTTGAGATGTTGGTGTGTGTGCATTGACTTTCAGCACCACCCCTTGGATCCGCCGTTGCAACGGCTAGCTCTCCCTTACTAGTTTTCCAAGGAAATAGTCGCTGTTCTTTGTCTTCCTGTAGATGTAACTTCGTGAGCAATAAATTAGTGAGCAATGCAGACAGAGAACATCTCAGAATGTGAAACATTCCGGCAGTTTCAAACTGTGTGCCGGACCGGGACTTGAACGTGACTGTGACTATGGCTTAGCCATATTCAAGCAATATCCCTTCTTCCAGGCGTGATAGTCCCGCTAGGTACGCAGGAGAAACTCTGTAAAGTGTGGAAGGTAGGAGGTGACGTACTGGTGGAAATAGGGCTGTGAAGGTAGATCGTGAGTCGTGCCTGAATATTTCAGCGCCGGCGATGTTCACTCATTTGACTGCCCAGCCTCTGTAGTAAAAATCGATGGAATCTGAGAGATGTCACGCGATTAAGAAAAAATAATGTCAATAGGGCACCTGTTCGCGAAACGCAAAGGATCCAGTTTCGAGTTCCGTCAGGCACGCAGTTGTAATCGTCAGGAACTTTCAGGTAAGCGCACATCCTACTGGACAGTGAAAACTGCTTCTGTAATCTCAGAATTTATTCTAGGTTAATCAATCTGATGTAGGTGGCGGCAGGAAAGGCATCCGGCCGCCTTCTGCAACTAACTCTGCCAGATCAATAGTAACCAGGCCGACCTCACACTGCAGCGGGAATAAGGCCTCAAGAAAATGATGAATCAATGTGAAGTAGGGATGACGGTTATCGCTGAAACAACCAGTTTTCTGTTATATAGGTTTTTTACCACGCCATTTTAAACTGACTGTTAAAAACTCTCAAAATAGCCGGTTTCTGAAATAGCTATTTTCAGCTTTTTATTCCTGTTATTTCCTGTCATAAACATGGACATCGAACAAGGATTTAAAATTAACTCTCTCTCAGTTTTAAGATACGTGGAATCAAATATCCAATGAAATAGTTAAGTAAAAGAAATTTAGTTCGTCCATCGTTCGCTGCTTTTCTCGAAAAGTGATAAGTGGTTATATACTACAAATAATCACCATTATTCTCCTATTGATTATAACAAAAAAGAACCTGCTCAAAAGTCATATCGTAATTGGGGATCATGCCACTTTTTGACTGTTAAAAACTCTCAAAATAGCCGGTTTCTGAAATAGCTATTTTCAGCTTTTTATTCCTGTTATTTCCTGTCATAAACATGGACATCGAACAAGGATTTAAAATTAACTCTCTCTCAGTTTTAAGATACGTGGAATCAAATATCCAATGAAATAGTTAAGTAAAAGAAATTTAGTTCGTCCATCGTTCGCTGCTTTTCTCGAAAAGTGATAAGTGGTTATATACTACAAATAATCACCATTATTCTCCTATTGATTATAACAAAAAAGAACCTGCTCAAAAGTCATATCGTAATTGGGGATCATGCCACTTTTTGAGCATTATGAGTAGTCAGTGCTAAATTGTGAAAACTGAGATTAAAGAACTCTACTTTTCGTGTTAATTTGTCCGTTTTCTAAAACTGCAAGCAGATAAAGGCATATATGTAAATACAGACAACAGATCAACTAGTTTCTATTTCTATTGTAAACTGTAAGTGAATTGTTAAGTTGTTAATTTATTGCCGTTGCCATAATTCCTTCCTCATTTTTATTTCGTAGACAGTGCAGATAAGTATTCAATATTTTAAGCAAATGAATCATTGCACTTCACTGCTACGTCACTTCATAAAAATGTTTACAATCTTTGGTTGATCCCATTCTGTAGTACAACGGAAGTCCGGCGACGACAGAGATAAACTACTGTACAGATCAGTGGGAGGGTGGGGGAGGTGTGGTGGGAGGTGGGGGGGGGCATACCTTAAGCTACAACACACGGTAACAGGGACAGTTATTGTCTCAGCACTGCTGTACTAATTCTTATGCTTTGTTTTTGTCGCTCGTTTCTATCGGTATTATTAAAATAGCATTGATCGTTTTTCCCATTTTCTATACTAACGCAATATTTCAAACCAATTGAAACGTCTCTGTGAAGTCGTTTCATAAGACGCTTGTCGAATTCGGTACAACCTATTCATTTTACTACTTGATTTTAGCTCAATTGCCGGCCGGTGTGGCCGAGCGGTTCTAGGCGCTTCAGTCTGGAACCGCGCGACCGCTACGGTCGCAGGTTCGAATCCTGCCTCGGGCATGGATGTGTGTGATGTCCTTAGGTTAGTTAGGTTTAAGTAGTTCTAAGTTCTAGGGGACTGATGACCTTAGATGTTAAGTCCCATACTGCTCTGAGCCATTTGATTTTTTTTTTTTTTTAGCTGAATTCATGAACTCTTCCAGAAAGACTGAGCACTCAAATAAGGCCTATTGATTATTATATGTGTATATTAATGTGGGTTTCGGTTTTGTTTTGTGGGAATCGCTGAATTGGTCGTCGTCTGCCGGGAGCAGACGACTTTGCTTCTCATTCAAAGGAGAGCACAGGATGACCAACTTAGGTTTCCAATACCTGAACAGAGAGGTTTACCCATCTTAGTCGAAGGCTGTGTCGAAGGCTGTTTTTGTGTGTGAAGTTGGTGACGGAAGACTACCCCTCTGGTAGCTTCCGCTGCACGGGGAGCTAGGTAATCTCTAAAGAGAAAGGGGCACTCTTCGGTGAACGCTTGGTGAGTACGGATCGTTGCTCTTAAGGGGGGTTTCAGGTGATAGGAATCAGGTTGAGTTAGGACTTCGTTATGTTTAACTGGTGAAATACTTAAGAACTTTAGCTTATCTGAAGCGTGTGAAGCGAGTTATTTTTTTAAGATTTTTAGTCTTATATTTTGTGGAAATTTCTTTTGTCTTTGTGTGTCGATTTTGTGCCACGTGTTTGGTAATCAATGACCCTTCCGGTTCACCTCGGCACCGCAATAGGCTTTATTTTAACAGTTTGCTTGTTTAATGAGCTACAATTTCTGCAAGAATATCTGTTCTTTCGTGCGTTTTCTGCAAAGCAGCGCAACAGTTTGAGCCAGAATGCACCACGTGCCCTAGTTCGGCCGTTTGCAAGCAGCAGATGCAGTTAGTATGTTAAATAATTATCGCACAGCCTTGTGTATTGATTAAACCTCTGTCCAGAATAGAGTATGCTTAGAATAGTAATGCAAATCTCAGTTAGATATTTTTATGGTATTAATGCAAAGGAGATGATAGCATAATTGTCTCCTACCCCCGTCTTCTGTGTTTCTTCTTGCTGTAGTTAAATTGTGCTCTGTTTCATTCTCACGTAATTCTTACTTAAATATTTCGAGTCAGGCACCAGTTATGTGTAGTTAGGATGTGCAACCAAATATTTAGATACAACAAATAACATACGTGAAAGATAAATTTTTTGGTGTCGATCTTACCCACTTACTCTGATTTCCATTCCTGAATTAATCAAGTTGCTTCATGCACGACATGGAGTGCTATTTATCTGGCTGCTTAAAGAAATTTGCGTACTTGTAATTAAATTATTAAAGTAATTAAACTAATAATTTTCCAGCTCCGTTTTTTCTGAATGGTTAGGAAGGGCTTGGGTTGGTGGCGACCCTGAATTTCTGAATTTTTATCATTATTTGTGTGGGAGAAGCAGCTAGAAATGCGAGATAACGTATGTGGCTCGATGAGCAACGTCGTAAACATAGTAATACGTTACGGAATTATTTTAAAAAAATTATTTACAAACGAAAAATTTTAGCACTGTTTCTACGGCTAGTTGATATTTTGGTTTATTAATCGGTAATTAATAAGAAAATGAAAAGAACACATGTTATAACTAATACCAGACAAATACCGAAAAATACCTGTGATTCAGAACTAAAATGCCGATATCGGTTTTAAGAGGTCGGTTTTTCACGTCCCCACTTTGAAGTGTCACAATTTCGCAGCATTATTTGCGGAAGTAGGTAGCGAATTTAATGTAGTGTCAGTCGTCGGTTGCCCACCTGTGCGACGAATTCGGCATCAGGGTGCAGGTTGAACTGGTAGCGGCGCGAAGGCGGCGGCTTGGGATCCCAGTTGACGACGATCTGCGGGATCTCCAGGCGGTCGCAGACGGAGCGCACGATGTCCGTGGAGGCGGTCTGCCGAGGTCCCACCACGCCGGCCACGCCTTCCAGCGTCAGGTTGCACACTAACGCAAAAGAACCCTAGTGAACTTGGCACGGAATATACTACAACCTAGCGACAAAATACACACACCGGCCGAGCAAATCATAACACGTATGCAGGGTGTTTCACAATTCATGTTACACAATTCTGGATGTTGTAGAGAGACTCAGTAGATGACATTATACACAGGAATCCATGTCCAGAAATGTCATCCAACGACGCTACGGAGGTTAAAAGTTTTAGGGGTCGGCGACTGCAAATTCCAAGCAGGCTGTATAGATTTTTATGTTGGCAACGCCACGTAGCGCTCTGTATGAAAATCGCTGATTGCGCTGTGGGCAGTCTGTGGCTGGTTGGACTCATTGTTGGATTATTCGCTAGTGTAGTGCTTGGAAGTTGGATGTGAACAGCGCGCAGCGTTGGGCAGTTGAAGATGAGCCGTCAGCAGTGGTGGATGTGGAGAGAGAGATGCCAGAGTTTTGAGATGTTACTATGAGCGGACGATCTGGACCTGTGTCCGTCAGAAAAAGGAAATTTGTAAAACTGGATGTCACGAACTGATATTTATAATGACTTTTGCACACTATAAAGGTAAATACATTGTTTGTTCTCTATCAAAATCTTTCATTTGTTAACTATGTCTATCTGTAGTTAATGCCTTCACTGGTTAGAAACTTTTATTTAGCTGACAGTATTGGCGCTGGCTGCATTGCAGTAGTTAGAGCAACAAAGATTTTTGTGAGGTAAGTGATTCATGAAAGTTATACGTTATTGATAGTCAAGGCTATTCTTTTGTAGGGATTATTCAAAGTCAGATTGCGTTGCGCTAAAAATATTGTGTGTCAGTTTAGTGATGATCAGAATAAGTAAAGAGAAAACTGTCTCAGTACGTTGAGTTTTACTCAGCTGTTTCTGTATCAAATAACGTAAGAGTTTGTCCAGCACTGTCATTCTTAATTTTAAAAGGGGAAGTTTCAAAATGTACACTACTGGCCATTAAAATTCCTACACCACGAAGATGACGTGCTACAGACGCGAAATTTAACCGACAGGAAGAGGATGCTTTGTTATGCAAATGATTAGCTTTTCAGTGCATTCACACAAGGTAGGCGCCGGTGGCGACACCTACAACGTGCTGACATGAGGAAAGTTTCCAACCGATTTCTCTACAAATGGTTCAAATGGCTCAGAGAACTATGGGACTTAACTTCTAAGGTCATCAGTCCCCTAGACTGCCCTAGGCAGGATTCGAACCTGCGACCGTAGCGGTCGCGCGGTTCCAGACTGTAGCGCCTAGAACCGCTCGGCCACTCCGGCAGGCGATATCTCATACACAAACAGCATTTGACCGGTGTTGCCTGGTGAAACGTTGTTGTGATGCCTAGTGTAAGGAGGAGAAATGCGTACCATCACGTTTCCGACTTTGATAAAGGTCGGATTGTAGCCTATCACGATTGCGGTTTATCGTATCGCGACATTGCTGATCGCGTTGGTCGAGATCCAATGACTGTTAGCAGAATATGGAATCGGTGGGTTCAGGAGGGTAATATGGAACGTCATGCTGGATCCCAACGGCCTCGTATCACTAGCAGTCGAGATGACAGGCATCTTATCCGCATGGCTGTAACGGGTCGTGCAGCCACGTCTCGATCCCTGAGTCAACAGATGGGGATGTTTGGAAGACAACAACCATCTGCACGAACAGTTCGACAACGTTTGCAGCAGGATGGACTATCAGCTCGGAGACCATGGCTGCGGTTACCCTTGACGCTGCATCACAGAGAGGAGCGCCTGCGATGGTGTACTCAACGACAAACCTGGGTGCACGAATTGCAAACCGTCATTTTTTCTGATGAATCCAGGTTCTGTTTACAACATCATGATGGTCGCATCCGTGTTTGGCGACATCACGGTGAACGCACATTGGAAGCGTGTATTCGTCATCGCCATACTGGCGTATCACCCGGCGTGATGGTATGGGGTGCCATAGGTTACACATCTCGGTCGCCTCTTTTTCGCATTGACGGCACTTTGAACAGTGGACGTTGCATTTCAGGTGTGTTACGACCCGTGGCTCTACACTTCATTCGATCCCTACGAAACCCTACATTTCAGCAGGAGAATGCACGACCGCATGTTGCAGGTCCTGAACGGGCCTTTCTGGATACAGAAAATGTTCGACTGGTGCCGCGGCCAGCACATTCTCCAGATCGCTCACCAACTGAAAACGTCTCGTCAATGGTGGCCGAGAAACTGGCTCGTTACTATACGCCAGGCACTACTCTTGATGAACTGTGGTATCGTGTTGAAGCTGCATGGGCAGGTGTACCTGTACACGTCATCTAAGTTCGGTTTGACTCAATGCCCAGGCGTATCAAGGCCGTTATTACGGCTAGAGGTGGTTGTTCTGGGTACTGATTTCTCAGGATCTATGCACCCAAATTGCGTGAAAATGTTATCACTAGCCAATTCTAGTATAATATATTTGTCCAAAGAATACCCGTTTATCATCTGCATTTCTTCTTGGTGTAGCAATTTTAATGGCCAGTAGTGTATGTATATGCAAGGTGATTGCATGATAATGCTACAAATTTTGTAGGTTAATGGAGGAGCATAAATGTATGAACTTGAGGTATGGGTCCTTGTAACGTAAGCAAACGACATGAAAGCTAAAAGGCAGGCACTTGACATCAGTTCCATAACAACCATTGAAGAAGAATACAAAATACCCGTGGTGGGACTCCACATGTGAAGAAGCACTGGAAGAACGAAAGAGTGCTTTCCAGAAACGTAACTCTAAGAAGTCACTGCTGACTCAACAATATTATCTTCAGCCCAGAAAGGAAGCCTCAAAACGGATCACACAAACAAAGAGGAGGCTCTTGAAGGACCAGTTGGACTCGACAGGAAAAGACTTCTGAGATCACAATACTCGAGACTTTTACAGGACATTCGCAGGGAGGATTCGAAGATACACCCCTCAGAGCTTATGTTTCAGAAAACCAGACGGCAAACTCGCGTTGACCGACCGATATAATTGTAGAGAATTGGCTCTATACTTCTCAGAGCAATTCAATTGCCAGGACCCCACATCAAGATGGCCCAAAGAGACACCCGCACAAGTAAACCCAGAATCTTCACCACATACCAAAGAAGTAATCCATAGACACATCTTCAGACTCAAGAATAGCAGGGCACTGGAGAAGAAGGCATAGTTCCAGAACTATTGAAGAACATAGCCCAAATACACTTGAGGAGCTTACACAAATCATCATAGACATCTGGAAAACTGAAAAGGTACCTGAAGAATGGAAATGTGCACTCATCCATCCGTTACACAAGAAAGGAGACAGAACAGATGCCAATAACTACAGAGGGATTTCTCTCCTTGAAGTCATCTACAAAATACTATCCGCGTGCTTTCTTCAAAGAACACAAGAACAGCTTGAAAACAAAATTGGTGACTATCAAGCCGGTTTCCGACGGGGGCGTTCTGTGTTGAACAAATTTTCAATTTCAAGGTGCTTTTGAAATATAGAGCAACACGAAGGTCGCCGATCGTCTGTATGTTCGTCTACTTCAAGAAGGCATATGATTCGGTCGATCGACAGCCCCTCTTTAACATCTTAGAAGAACAAGGACTTGATCGAAATACATTAAGACTCATCAAGGAAACAGTCACGGGCACGAAGTCAAAAGCGAAGTTCATGGGCGAATTGTCAGAGCCCATTGAGATAAAGACCAGTGTTCGACAAGGTGATGGATTGTCACTACTGCTCTTCAACCTTCTTCTGGATAAAGTCATCCGAGAATGGGAGAAAGAATTGAAACCCCAGGACCACTAGAAACCCATGCAACTTGGACGAAAGAATGATGACGTCAAGGTCAGTCGTTAAGCGTTCGCAGACAACCTAGCGGTACTAGCAGCCTGCGAAAATACAGCGATCAAACAATTGAAGTCCTCAAGGAATGCGCTGAGAAAACTGGACTCCAAATTTCATTCGGGAAGACCAAGCTCATTTTCACTAAATTTGACAGTCAGAAACTGAACACAAAATACGGGCTGATCAAACGAGTTCCACACTTCAAATATCTCGGTGAGATCACAGAACCAACAGGGTTGGAAAAGGAGGTACAGAAAGTTCGGTTACAAAAGCTCAAACGAGCATATGGGAGAATGCGTGAAATCTACAACAAAAATGTATGTTCATTCATACAAAGATCAAACATTATAGTACAGTGATTAAACCTGAAGTGCTGTACGCGAGACAGCTGTTTGCTGCCGCCCGGCAACAAGGAGATCGCACAGATTTGTGCGACCTTGCTGCGATGATGACAGACGCCTTGCGCAACGACTCACCGAGCTTTTGTTTACTTCCAGGTCTTTGTAGACATTCTGCAGGTGCCTATTAATATCTGCAACGCTCTTGGTTTCCACCAGAAGAAACTCAATGACAGCTCTCTGCTTGGATCACACCTCCGGTACAGGCGCCATTTTTAAGGCTACATATAGCGCCCCCAATTTCCGGAAGTTCATGAAACTATAGGGGATAAAGCGGGAATATCCCAAGATATTCCACAACAAATTCTGCATTTTTTCAACAGAAACTTGCCGCGAAAAAACGTGTTGCGTTACTTACTGACCCCCTCCCCCCTCATAAATGCCTGTATGCGTCGGGTTTCTTTAGACTTAACGACCCAATCTCCATGTAACTTCCGGGAGACCAACAAGTTGAAGAACAACAACTTACCTTCGTTTCTACTAACATAGTAAAGCCAATCTATGAGTGTATGGAGTTCATGTGGTCCAAGACCTAGTGCAGTGTACCCACGCTGTGAGGGCAGATTAAAATCGTGTTGCCCTGATACCATCTGCTAACGAAAAAGTTGTTGCTTACCTTCGAAAGGTCGAGTTGTAGCTCAGAAGTGGTGCTGTTTGTACACCGAAAGAATTTTGTACAAGGATTCTGTCACGAAATACTTGGTATGGGAGCCGTGTTTTTGTGCTGTTAACCGCGGAAAACCGACGGCAGTTCTACATCTACATAGTTACTCTGCGAATTACCCTTAAGTGCTTGGCAGAGGTTCATCGAACCATCGAATCATCTTCACGCTAATTCTCTACTATTCAACTCTCAAACAGCTTGCGGAGAAAAGAACACCTGTATCTTTCCGAGTGAACTCTGATTTCCCTTATTTTATTATGATGATCGTTTCTCCATATGTAGGTCGCCGTCAACAAAAAAGTTTTACATTCAGAGGAGAAAGTTGGTGATTGAAATTTCGTGATAAGATCCCGCCGCAGCAACGAGAAACGCCTTTGTTTGAATGATTTCCACCCCAAACCCCGTTTCACGTACGTGACACTCTCTCCCCTATTTCTCGATAACACAAAAAGCCCTGCCCTTCTTTGAACTTTCTCGATGTACTCCATTAATCCTATCTGGTAAGGATGTCACACTGCGCAGCAGTACTCCGGAAGAGGACGGACAAGCGTAGCGTAGGCAGTCTCTTTAGTAGACATGTTGCATCTTCTAGGTGTTCTGCTAATAAAACGCTGTCTTTGGTTCGATTTCCCCCCAACGTTTTCTCCGTGTTCTTACCAACTTAATTTGTCCGTAATTGTAATTCCTAGGTATTTAGTTGAATTTACCGCCTTTAGATTTGATTTACTTATCGTGTAACCGGAAGCTGGCCGATTTCTTTTAACACTCATGTGAATTACCTCTTACTTTTCATTATTTAGCGTCAATTGCCAATTTTTGAACCACACAGATACCTTACCTAAATCGTTTTGCAATTGGTATTGACCTTCTGGACTTTACTAGACGATAAACGTAACAGTATCTGCAAACAACCTAAGACGGCTGCTAAGATTGTTTCCTAATTCATTTATATGAACAACGGACGGCCTATTATGCTACCTTGTGGAACGCCAGAAAGCATTTCTGTTTAACTCGGTGACATTCCGTCAATTACTACGAACTGTGACATCCCTGACAGGAAATTATGAATCCAGTCGCATAACTGTGACGATGTTCCACAAGCATGCAATTTAATTACAAGTCGCTTACGAAGTAGGGGTCAAAAGGTTTCTGGAAATCTTCAAATGCAGAATCGGGCTGCC
This sequence comes from Schistocerca americana, assembly GCF_021461395.2. Classification (NCBI taxonomy): domain Eukaryota; kingdom Metazoa; phylum Arthropoda; class Insecta; order Orthoptera; family Acrididae; genus Schistocerca; species Schistocerca americana. Next base: position 656,237,248 of record NC_060120.1, on the reverse strand, counting down.
ATCCTTTCTCGATAGCACTCAACACTTCGTGTGAGTAAAGAGCTACATGTGTTTCACAAGAACGATGTTTTCTAAATCCATGTTGACTGTGTGTCAATAGACCATTCTCTTCAAGATAGTTCATAATGTTCGAACACAATATATGTTCCAAAATCCTGCTGCATACCGACGTTAATGAAACAGGCACGTAATTTATTGGATTACTCCTATTACCCTTCTTAAATATTGGTGTGACCCGTGTAGCTTCCCAGCCCCTGGGTATGGATCTTTCATCAAGCGTGCGGTGGTATGTCATTGTTAGGTATGGACCTATTGTATCAGTTCAAAAATGGCTCTGAGCACCATGGGACTTAACATCTGAGGTCATCAGTCCCCTAGACTTAGAACTACTTAAACCTAAGGACATCACACATATCCATACCCGAGACAGGATTCGAACCTTCTACAGTACCAGCAGCGCAGTTCCGGACTGAAGCGCCTAGAACCGGTCGGTGGCAACGGCTGGCTATTCCATCAGCATACTCTTAAAAGAACCTAGTTGGTATACAATCTGGGCCGGAAGACCTATTTTTATTTAGTAACTTAAGTTACTTCACTGCCCCGAGGAAATCTACTCCTAAGTTACTCATGTAGGGAACTTATCATCAATCGAATTCCATGTGTACTGTTTGTTTTTAGTCGGTCGTGGCAGTGTCCGGTGATGTGTTGTCGCGACTTGGGGTCCAAGTCGCCCCACTTTACTGGGACGGCTGACAACCAATGCGCCGGGAGGCTGCAGCCATCCATTTGTTGATATTGTTACGTTGGTCGAGGGTTTCAGCTGCCTTCCCCGTTTTGCGAGTGCGCGTCCATGACCATTTCAGAAACACTCGGGCTTTATTTAACTTTATAGGCTGCTCACAATCGCAAGATACCCCGCTAGTGCGCGACATATAATGAGAGAAATACGTTGTTTTGTGTGTACCCAGTTAACGCTACTTGCGATGAACCATTATGGTTCAAATGGTTCAAATGGCTCTGAGCACTATGGGACTCAACTGCTGAGGTCATTAGTCCCCTAGAACTTAGAACTAGTTAAACCTAACTAACATAAGGACATCACAAACATCCATGCCCGAGGCAGGATTCGAACCTGCGACCGTAGCGGTCTTGCGGTTCCAGACTGCAGCGCCTTTAACCGCACGGCCACTTCGGCCGGCTGAACCATTATGGCACATCTTTATTCTACACTACTGGTCATTAAAATTGCTACACCAAGAAGAAATGCGGATGATAAACGGTTATTCACTGGACAAATATATTATACTGGAACTGACACGTGATTACATTTTCACGCAATTTGGGTGCATAGATCCTGAGAAATCAGTACCCAGAACAACCACCTCTGGCCTTGATACGCCTGGGCATTGAGTCAAACAGAGCTTGGATGGAGTATACAGGTACAGCTGCCCATGCAGCTTCAACACGATACCACAGTTCATCAAGAGTAGTGACTGGCGTATTGTGACGAGCCAGTTGCTCGGCTACCATTGACCAGACGTTTTTAATTGGTGACAGATCTGGACAATGTGCTGGCCAAGGCAGCAGTCGAACATTTTCTGTATCCAGAAAAGGCCCGTACAGGACCTGCTACATGCGGTCGTTCATTATCCTGCTGAAATGTAGGGTTTTGCAGGGATCGAATGAAGGGTAGAGCCACGGGTCGCAACACATTTGAAATGTAACGTCCACTTTTCAAACTGCAGTCAATGCGAACAAGAGGTGACCGAGACGTGTAACCTATGGCACCCCATACCATCACGCCGGGTGATACGCCAGTATGGCGATGACGAATACACGCTTCCAATGTGCGTTCACCGCGATGTCGCCAAACACGGATGCGACCATCATGATACTGTAAACAGAACCTGAATTCATCAGAAAAAATGACGTTTTGCAATTCGTGCACCCAGGTTCGTCGTTGAGTACACCATCGCAGGCGTTCCTGTCTGTGATGCAGCGTCAAGGGTAACCGCAGCCATGGTCCCCGAGCTGATAGTCCATCCTGCTGCAAACGTCGTCGAACTGTTCGTGCAGATGGTTGTTGTCTTCCAAACATCCTCATCTGTTGACTCAGGGATCGAGACGTGGCTGCACGACCCGTTACAGCCATGCGGATAAGATGCCTGTCATCTCGACTGCTAGTGATACGAGGCCGTTGGGATCCAGCACGGCGTTCCGTATTACCCTCCTGAACCCACCGATTCCATATTCTGCTAACAGTCATTGGATCTCGACCAACGCGACCAGCAATGCCGCGATACGATAAACCACAATCGCGATAGGCTACAATCCCACCATTATCAAAGTCGGAAACGTGATGGTACGCATTTCTCCTCCTTACACGAGGCATCACAACAACGTTTCAGCAGGCAACGCCGGTCAACTGCTGTTTGTGTATGTGAAATCGGTTGGAAACTTTCCTCATGTCAGCAAGTTGTAGGTGTCGCCACCGACGCCAGCCTAGCGTGAATGCTCTGAAAAGCTAATCATTTGCATATCACAGCATCTTCTTCCTGTCGCTTAAATTTGGCGTCTGTAGAACGTCATCTTCGTGGTGTAGCAATGTTAATGGCCAGTAGTGTATCTTCTAACTTAAACCACTTGCCTGAAAGTACGTTTTCTTGTATTATGCGCTATCAGTAAGTATCTTCACATTCGCTACAAAATATTTTGAACATGTCTAAAAGATCATACACCACAAGGAATCAGCAGCTTTGATACATGTCATATATTGTAGGTGGAGTTGGGAGAGAGGAAAGGAAAGTGAAGGGACTGTTGATCTCAGATGCATTGGGACTATAGGCGGAATCAGCGGCGACGAGTGAAGACGTGTGCCAGACTGGAAATCGAACCTGGGATCTCCTGCTTACTAGGCAGTTGTGTTAACCATTGTGCCACCCAGAGACAGTGTTACCGCAATTGCGTGGACTGTCATGGTACGCCTCTCCGTCGACCCACATTCCCACCCAGCGCCACGTATCCACAGTCCCCCCCCGTGTCCTTCATGGTCGCTACTGTGAGATCCCGGCAGGAGGTCGAACCTAACTGTGCATCCGCACTGAAGGTGGTGGATTCCTTCCGGTTCTAGGTATATCAGTTACATGAATGCGTAGTGTCTGTTGTTTCGGACGTGTCCTCAATGCACGTTCTACCTCCGACGGGAAACTCAAAGTAACGAGCATGGAGGACAAGGCTGGGGATTGCGTATAGGTGGCGCTGGGTGGGAACGTGGGTCGGTCGGCAGGCGTACCGAGGTAGTCGTCGCTATTGGGATAAACATTGTGTCCAGCATGCGCAGTAGTTAACGCAACTACGTAGTAAACAGGTGAGCCCTGGTTCGGGTCTCCGGCGTACATTTCGGTTGTCGACACACTGATTCCGCAAAAGGTCTCGGTACAGCTGACACCAATAGTACCTTCCCTTTCTTTTCCTTCCTACCACCTCCCCCTCCCACCAACAATTTACATAATATATGTAATACATTCTCGGTATTCTATCCGCGTCAGTTCTGGATAAAATCTCGAGCTTTCGACGGTTACCTCCATCGTCATCGTCAGGAGCTGACTGTCTTCACTGCTGCTGTGGTAGCCTTATTTATATCCCGTGGACGGCTTCTGATTGCTCGGCTTATGATTGGTCGGCGATGACGTACTGCTGTCGCAAACGATATCACTGTGTGCACCGGTGGCTGCACCGCTTCCGTTGGAATGTAAACCTTGGAAGGAACGTCTCTGCTGCTTCTCTGCATCGAGCGCTCGTTTCCATGCACAGCTCAGATGGTATCCGCTATGGCGGTTACAGTTATTTTGACTCATTCTTATTTGAACAGCCTCCTTAATAACAGAATCCTAGTACGTGGAGGTATGGGACAGAATTTTTTGTTTCGTCGAAAAATATTTTATGTATGTTCGTGAGGCTGTGCTCCGCAATTGACGATTTCTCCAGTTCTCTATTATTAATATGACGTTGACGTTCTGCACAGCGGTCGGAAACGGTACGAATCGTCTGACCTATATAATTGCTTCCAGACTCACAGGGTACATTATAAACTCCAGGGACCTTGAGGCCGAGATTGTCCTTAACAGGGCGCATTTCCTTAGGAGGACGAAAAATCGGTCAGCTCCTGACGATGACGATGGAGGTAATCGTCGAAAGCTCGAGATTTTATCCAGAACTGACGCGGCAAGAATACCGAGAATGTTTTACATATAAGTACCGTCGCGAAAAACTTCGTTCCCAATTCATATAATATGTTATTCCTATTTCTTTCCTTAATTTATTGTAACCAGTTTAGATGAACAAGGTGTTTAGCGTAGTTAGCGTGCTCTGTGCATGCTCGCTGGGAGTTATCGCCGGCAAGAGAAGCGGAAGACTCACTCTTCCTGCCGGTGCCGAAGCTGTCGAGCGCGCTGACGGTGACCTCCTGGGCGTCGAGTAGGGGCCGGCGGTCGAGGCGGCCCAGGATGGCGTCTGCCCGCGTCTGCATGTTGATGGCCGCCACCGCAGACCGGAACGCCTGCACCAGGGCCGGCGGCCCCGACTCGTCGAACACGCCAGCTGGGCAAACAGTTGAATAAAGTGCGTATTACGAGTGCCTCGTACAGCTGGTAAATGTCTATTCAGACTGTTACACCACGAGGTTGGGAAACTTTACGCGTTAAAGAGAAATTATTAGTTACTTCCGTTGTCCCTCTTTGGCCACTTTTGCCCTGAATTTTTCTCATATTTTCACAATAATAAATAGTTTGTGCAGACTTGTCTCTTTAGAAGATACAGACTCTGTGTACTGTTGCATCTCACTATCCGTACATGACAACGAAAGCAGGCTTGATTATCTAACTTGTCAATAGAAAAATTTGGAAATTTGTGGTAAGGTCTTATGGGAACAAACTGCTGAGGTCATCGGTTCGTAAGCCTACACACTACTTAATCCAACTTAAACTAACTTACGCTATGGACAACACACACACCCGAACTTCCGGCGGGGGAGAGTCGCCTCCGCTGCTTCCATTTGGTTGCCTATGCACGAAAATCGTGTCTGCAAGTTCCGTCAGGGGTACAACTCTCCTTGTTCAGGGCTGATCGACATTAGTACTTCCTTAAAGCGTTTATTAATGATTATATCAACAGTTGCAATATTTATTAGACTTGATAACAGGTAGGTTTGTATTGTGGCATTCATCGTGCAAACATTTATAAAGCATATGTTGCCACTCAACGTTTATTATTAAGACCAGGCACTGTCAGTGCAGCCTCAGTAGGCCAGGCCTCAAAATGAACTTGTAAGAATCGAAACTAGTGGCCTAACAAACACTGCAACTGTTGACAGAACCGTTAATAACTGCTTTAAGGAATTTAAATTAAGTTGCTGTTCCCTTTCAACGAAATGTTGAAGCTGAAGTATTAATTCTTCCACTTGTAAATGCAGACTGCAGTTTGCTACAGTACAGACACTGCACGCCAGGATTGCTCATGTCAGTACACAGCTCGCTAACTATACTGTATTAGTTGAGTAATCATCCCAGCCTCTATATCTCGTTGTGATTGCCTAACCTACAGTACAGTCCTAGCAATGACAGTCTCGCTACATGTATTCAACTGTCAGAGGTGTCAGAACGATTTTGACTTCCAACTCGGCCGTTCCGGGGCCGGGGTCTCTTACCTCAAATTGATACACTTACCCTTCTTCAGCATCTCTGAAAGTTTGTAACAAGGTCAACGAATCACCCTCTATATCTGGGCGACCGAATCAACATATAAATATTTCCAGAATGCGAATATATTGCTTTAACCTCCATGCCCCTTATGTCTGAAAGACATGGGAAAGAGCTACAAAAACAAATGTATTCTCGTCCATCCCGCTTCAGTTTAACTGGCCGTTAATAACGTATCATGAAATTTTTGTTCGTTTTGTGCTCTTACCAGCGGCTGATCTTTCGCAGTTGTGCAATGCGTTGTGCGTGACTGCCATATCTAACATCATCCAAGGCAGTGAAACGAAAATGGTCTCATTTCTCAAGTTCCCACCAACATATTAGGGAGTTTTCCCTTCATTACCAGGCAATTTCTGGAACTTAAAAGGCTCTCCCAAATATCCTCAGTTGGGAACTCTTTTGCTCCACTCCTACTCCCAGTCCACCAGAATATGGCTGAATTTGAACGAGATCTACAATGGACTGACTTCCGGGCCAGTAATAAGAAAAAAGAAACTATTACAATTCACTCACGCACACATACTTCTTATTTTTGTCCGAAGCAAAGTTCTTCCAGAAACAAGCTGAAATAGGTGCAATCCCGAAGTTCTGGCTAATCGTTTTGGGAGTTTTTCCACGGTTAATGAGGCAAATTACAGATTGGCGGTCCCCTTTCAGGCATTCACAGTGAGCAACATCTTCAATGAAATTTGACTGAAAAGGCTCAAGACTTCTACTAACTCCTGTCCTGTAAACTTCAGTAGGGAATGAATAATTAAAAATGAAAATAAATGCCAATACGGTAGTAAAACAAAACTGTGGGAAAACTGGAACAGAAGAGAATGAAAGCATTTTACATATGATCCTACAGAAGAATGCTGAAAATTAGGTGGCCCGGTAAGATAAGGAATGAGGAGGTCCTCCGCAGGGAAAGGAATGTATGGGAAACACTGACACGAAGAAGGGACGTCTGTTGTGACGTCGTGAATAACTTCAATTGTAGAACAGAGGACAGCAGAGGCTAAAAACTGTAATTCGTGGCCAAGTTATTACCAAAAACAGGAACATTTCCACCCAGAACCAATGATCAGTTTGCAACAATTCTGTAGCAATAGTCATAGTTAGATTTTTGGTATTTGACGTCCGCCAGTTATGCAAAACACCGTTTTCCTCAGTATCCAAACATGTTTCGGCACCACTGTGCCATCATCTGTGGGTTATCACTTTTATTTATTCTGCAATGTGAACATTTTTGTTACATGATTATAAAATTATCTGCATTTTAGTTCAAACAACAGATCGCTTCTTTTTGTAAATACCTTTACATTTGGTGAGCATGAATTTTCTGGATCACTTTTGTGATAATTATTACATGTAGCTTGTCACCTGCAACCAAACGATGTTGATTAGAAAGTGTTTTTTTTTTTTTTTTTTGCTGAGAGTTAACCTACCTTCTAGAGTGGCGGGCTGCGTCAAAGCAGTCAAAAGACTGATGAGTCACAGAAAAAAAATAAGAAAAGAAAAAAAAAGTTAGCTGGTGTTGACAACAGTGTTCTCTCAATGGGCCAGGTACCTACGAACATTCCTAGGCAGAGACTCACCGATGCGAATACTATAAACTGGTCTGCGCGCGGCGTGCGTTTCCAGAAGACATCCGACCAGCAGCGTCCACAGCCACGCCCACGTGCAGAGCGGGTGAGCGGTGCAGAGCCGCCACATGCTGCCCGAAGCTCTCACCAGCTTCTAGCGAGACTCATCGCATGGTGGCCTGGCGGCATGGCGCCACTGCAGCTGCACACCGGCTTCAGGAGGGTAAAGAGGTCAGCTACCTGCAAAAAGACACAAAGAGTGCTTCACGATCATGTCCACACTGCATTCTTTTTAATGAACAGGTTCTAGGCGCTTCAGTCTGGAACCGCGCGACCGTTACGGTCGCAGGTTCGAGTCCTGCCTCGGGCATGGATGTATGTGACGTCCTTAGGTTAGTTAGGTTTAACTAGTTCTAAGTTCTAGGGGACTGATGACCTCAGAAGTCCCATAGTGTTCAGAGTCATTTTTTAATGAACAGGCACCTGCACGAGACTGTGGAAAAGGATAGATTTTAGTGTACTCTCGATATTATTAGACACAGAGCACAGGCTCGATCTGAACAAGAGGAAGAAGGAGATCGCATGTCGAGATAGTTTAAGGAACCAGCACAGTATTCACCTCAAAAAATTCTGGAAACATAGCAAAACACAATTCAGGGTAATGTGTCCTCAGTTTTCTGTTATGAAGAAGAACTCGAGCTTTCGATGACTTCCTTCAGTGTGACCGTTAGTAGCAAAGGGCTGTGGCCCCTTCCGATACGAAAAGCACCGACCGCGGCATCGCCAAAAAATACACTTGTCGCGGTGCTGCTCTCGATCGGAACCAGAAACTTAGGGTCATCGGGCGCCACAGCCTGACCTGCAGTGCCCTACAACGACGATGACTTCAGGCCGTACTTCATCCCATCAAATCCTAGGCAATAATCACAGAACGCACTTCCCGTTGCTTCCGTCTCCCCTCTTTCTATCTATCCATTCACAGCCATCCCGTCCATCCTACTAACACACTAAATTATCATGACTAAATATTAACCGCAAATTAACTTGGCACCCGGTCTACTAACCATCCAACAAAAAGCCTACAACAGACTGTACTTAATATGTAGGGATTACACTCATCCACACCTACAGAAGCCTTACTTGACCCAGCCTTACCTTTGCCAATACAACCTGGATCTCCACACCTTCAAAATTAAACCACCCCTTAGAAGTTCTTGTACGCTATGCACTCCATCTACCTTCTCCTCATGCACACCCCATAATCCTCAGAGTCTTGGTACATTTTTGTTAATCCTAAACATTCCGTAAACTCGAATATCAAAACCCTGGGTTTTTCTCCACCTCCACAACCTCCACATCATACAGAAAGGAAACTTCAACAAGACCCCTCTTCCCGACTTGGAAATCAGTCGACATCTGCTCATCCTACCAACAGCAGCCACATCCGTCATGCCGTTTCCTTATATAGAGACGTCAGTATCTCGACCAATTTCGTGAACGTCATAAACCTATCCTCGTTCCTTCCCGTTACAGCCTCCACTTACATATTGCACTTCTGAGATCATCATCATCCCCACCCCTCCCCGATCCCACACATACGTTCCATCTATCTGAATTGCCTGTTGTCGTTCATCTCTTCATAATTTCTTCGAACACATACTGGGAGCTGACCTGGAGGGAGTTGCCAGAAGCAGCATCCTAATTATCTTAGCATCAACCACACAGCCATTAAGAAGTCATTTTATTGCACATTAATCCATTATTTTACATCAACATCTGCAAGCCACCTAACCGGGCGTAGAGGAGGATACTTCTGGAGCCACTGACTGACTTCTCCTACCCTGTACCACTCGCGACTGGCTGCTGTGATGAATGATTGTCGGTAAGTCCCTGTAATATCTCTAATTTCTCGAATTTTCTTGTTGTGGTCATTTCGCGAAACGTGTGTGGGAGAAAGTAGTATGTTGTTCGACTCTTCCCGCAAAGTGATATCTCGAAATTTCAATAGTAAACCTCGCCAATATGCACGACCCCTCCCTTGTAGCGTCTGCCACTGGATTTTGCTGAGTATTTACTCTTTGTAGCATAAGAAAACTAGATATCCATAATTTTAACATCATTTGGTTGAAGAGCACCAATAGGGCTGTTGCTAGCCGTCCCCATATGGACAGAATGAAATGAGCAATGAAGAAAAAAAGAAGCCGTGGATCCAGTTTTGTTCCTCCAACCAGAAGCTACTTGGATGCCACCAGCAACCTATTCTTAGTATGACTGTTGCTACAGAATTGTTGCGAATTGATCATTGGTCCTGCGTGGAAATGTTCCTATATTCTGTAAATAACTTGGCTATTCGACGTTTATCTGTACGAGTGCAGTTTTATCAATGCTTAAAGCGAATTCTGTCTTGTGTTCGATAAATTGTGTTACGCGGACACTGCTACAGTACAGTTGACTACTGTATGGTGGTTGCTAACGTATTAGCCTTGTATCCAATAGCTGGTCGACCAATCCAAGTCATGCCGAAATGAATGAACTTGCATATGCTGCCAAAGGTTACGTCGGTGTCTGTGATGGAGGATCGCTGCTAACTTTATCACTCGCGAACATAATTAAATAACTTAGTGTACATCTACGTAGACCATTGGTGCCTAAAGCCCGCTACTGTGCATAGCTAAATTTGTTTCCGTTTTCTGAAGCTCAGTTTTACGTTATGATCACGACGGTCTTCTTGATGTCACAATTTCACAATAGGCCGGGTCAAAGGGCAAGATGTTTGATTCTTCAAGTGTAATTTAACGCTTGTTGTGAGGCTGTTCTCAACAACTACCGATTTGTCCTCTTGTGCTATCTCATACCCCACTGGTGTTGCTCACAACATGCTGAAACTGTACACATAACTCACTGACATTCACAAGGAATAATATAAATTCCAAGGACTCTTCATTGAAACATGACTGCTACTGAATGTAGCCCTTCTTTTATCGTGTTGTGTGTTCGGAATACGAAATCTGTCCTAAGTGGGATAGGTAGCGGATCATGTTGAGTTGTCTACCATCTGACATGCCTGTTTTGAGAGAATGTCTATGAAAAACGTGATATTAAAGTAGGATTCTCTAAAAAAGGAAAACGCAAAACGTTTTTCGATTCCTATTCAAAAAAAGACGAGACTATTTTATTTAGGAGCGTTGTCGAGCGTTATCGAGATAAAATTCATTCCCATATTAATTTAAAATAGACAGTTGTGGATTTGGACCTGCTTCTTCTCACTGTACGTGCTGTGTCTAACAAGTAAATCCGTTAGGTACGAGTCGAATTAAAACAAGTTATCTGCGACTATTAGGCAGTCGGGTTGGCACCACAGTCATGGCGCTGGGCTGCATGGAATGAGGATCACTATTCTACGATGCAACGTTCTGGTATTTAGATTTCTACATGGTCTCTAAAGAAAGCTGAAAAATAAACTTTTGCATGATGCACAATTAAAAAATTTAGTGCCAACAAGAAATTGTGTAGAAGAGCTATTAATTACTGTAAACTGAATGGTCAGTTTCATACCCAGCCTTTTATTCCCTCCTGTATTAATAATACTCATGCGAAAGTAGTATTTTCAGTCGTGAAAAGTAAGAAAGCCCATTGAATGTTGGCGATTTTGCGGACGTTGTTTTCTGCAGTTGTGATCGTACCTCTCTCGCCCCCCCTCCCCCCCCCCCCCAAGTGAAGACGGTAGAACGACCAACGCTGTCAACTGTTCTTGAAGACAAGTGGATTTAAAAATCTAAAGGCATTGAAAAAAACCTTCATTACTAGAAATAACAAGCTCTCCTAAGTTTCATTTTTGTCTACGGATGAATGTAAGCATCCCATTTTTTTTACTCAATGTACACGTAATATTTAAAATTCTTGTGATTGACTATGCTGTTTCTGTAGTCGCTAAGGTTCGGTAAAATAGCACCATATGGTGACGTAATTTTAAGATTTTAAACTTGGTAAATTAACTGAAGTGCATACTTCTTATGTGCTAAGAGTAATTATTGCTTTTGATGTTATATTTAATAACGTGGCTATCAGCGTCCTTCCTGCAGTTACCAGAGACGAATGTTATTAGGTCATGTAAAGCTCAAAAAGTTCATAAGATACAAGTTTATTTAAAATACTCTCTGTCATTTTCACCCTTAGTCGCTCATTCGCGCTACGGTCGCAGGTTCGAAACCTGCCTCGGGCATGGATGTGTGTGATGTCCTTAGGTTTGTGAAGTTTAACTAGTTCTAAGATCTATGGGACTGATGACCTCAGCGGTTAAGTCCCATAGTGCTCAGAGCCATTCACTCATTCAGTCGCACTCAATCATCCTTAATTCCAAACTGGTATCCTGATCTTAATCCTAAGGTCTTCTAAGAGGGGACCACTTAGAAAGAAAAAAAAAAACAGTTGTAATAATCAATTTAAAAGTTTTGTTTTGTTTGTTTCTCCCATATTCGTAAACACTACTATACTCCCAAGCTTGCACTAGGCGTACTTTCCAGTTTCATATACCATGCTACCACCTGCAACTTAGGCAATGATCTTACTAGTAAGAAGACTGCCTTTTCTTTTTGTAAAGTGTATGTGGCAGTGACCGTTACATGACACGTTTTGTATCCGTTTAGCAATAAAACTTCGTTGTTATCCTACAGTGAGAATCAGGGTTGTTTCACTGTGACTCCATTAATAACGGCTAAACTAGCAACTGAGGAGCTTAGATGGCTGATGTACAGAAAATTTTGATGAGCCTGCCATCATAGAAACTAAAACAGAGCGCTCCAAAAACGACGTCACTGCATGTTGCAGACGGTGACAAAAGTCATGGGATACCGATATGCACAAATACAGGTGGCGGTAGTATTGCGTATACAAGGTAAAGAAGGGAAGCGCATTGGCGGAGCTGTCTTTTGTGCTCAGATGATTCACGTCAAAAGGTTTCCGACGTGATTACGGCCGCACGACGGAAACTAACAGGCTTTGAACGCGGTATAGTAGTTGGAGCTAGACGCATGGGACATTCCATTTCGGAAATCGTTAGGGAATTCAGTATTACGAGATCGACAGTTGTAAGTAGGCTGTTTAGGTTTTTTTATTGGTAACGCCACCTCTGTATGAAAATCACTGGCTGTGCTGTGTGCAGTCCGTGGCTGCTTTGCATTGTTGTAATACTCGCCATTGTTGTGTTAGGCAGCTGGCTGTGAACAGCGCGTAGCGTTGCGCAGTTGGAGGTGAGCCACCAGCAGTGGTGGATGTGGGGAGAGAGATGGCGGAGTTTAGAAATTTGTCATGAACTGCTATATTTATATATGATGATATCAAGTAGTTTGAATCTTTTGTTTAGCTGGCAGTAGTGGCGCTCGCTGTATTGTAGTAGTTCGAGTAACCAAGATTTTTGTGAGGTAAGTGATTTGTGAAAGGTATAGGTTAATGTTAGTCAGGGCCATTCTTTTGTAGGGATTTTTGAAAGTCAGATTGCGTTGCGCTAACAAAATATTGTGTGTCAGTTTAAGGACAGTCGTGTATAATTGTTCAAAAGGGGACGTTTCACAGTGTCAAGATCTCGCCGAAAAAAACAAATTTCAGGCATTACTTCTCACCACGGACAGTGCAGTGGCCGATGGCCTTCACTTAACAGCCGTGAGCAGCGGCGTTCGCATAGAGTTGTCATTGCCAACAGGTAAGCAACACTGCGAAATCAATGTGGGACTTAGACGAACGTATCCGTTTGGACGCTGGGGCGAAATCTGGTGTTGATGAGCTATTACAGCAGACGACCGACGAGAGTACCTTTAATCCGCAGCGCCTCTCCTGGGGTGGTTGGATCCTAGACGACTAGAAAACCGTGGCCATCAGATGAGTCCCGATTTTGGTTGGTAAGAGCTGGTAGTAGGGTTTGAGTATGGCGCAGACCCCAAGAAGCCATGGATCCAAGTTGTCAACAAGGCACTGTGCCAGCTGGTGGTGGTGGGCTGTCTTTACATGGTATGGATGGGTTCTCTGGTCCAGATGAATCGCTCACTGACTGGAAATGGTTATTTTCGGCTCCTTGGAGGCAATGTGCAGTCGTTTACGAACTTCATGTTCCCAGACAACGCTGTCATATCATCGGGCTGCAATTGTACGTGGTTGGTTTGAAGGGCATTTTGGACAATTCGAGCGAATGGTTTGGCCAGCTACGTCGCCCGACTTGAATCCCATCGAACGTTTGTGGGACATTATCGAGAGGTCGGTTTGTGTACAAGATTGTGCACCGGCAACACTTTCGCAGTTATGCACGACTATAGATTCAACATGGCTCCATATTTCTACAGTGGAATTCCAACGACTTGTTGAGTCCGTGCCACGTCGAGTTGCTGCACTACACCGGGAAAAAGAAGGTCCGACACGATATTAAGGGGCATCCCATGACTTTTGTCACCTCAGTGTAAGTCTTGACGTTCTGATACTGTGACTAATGAACAGGCCTTCTGGGCTGCTGTTTCTGATACTTCAGTGGCCCAAATTCCCACTCTCCAGGACGTCCGGGATAATATCTCTTTCTTCCCTCGCTGCAGCAGGCGGAGGGGAGTTTTCTGGGCTGTTTCATCTGCTGAGCACGTGGGCAGACGGCTTTCAGTGTACTAGTGTGGTAGGAGAAGACAGCGAACGCCGTAGTTTAAGTACATGTTGCTTGCTGCATTATCCACAAAGTCACGTTTACCACTGGATCTAAGACACAGAATTGCTTTGGTAAACGGATCTCGAGTCTACAACGTGAACAAATCAGTCTCTCATACTGCTGTTGGCTCACGTAATTGTTTCAAAAATTCTGAAAATTGAAACTGGTGTATTTTCTCCCTCTCCCCCCACCCCCCCTCTCTTCTCTCTCTTGTTCCACACAAAATCTAATGTGAATATGGGAGTCATGAGATGCCAAGGTGGCAGTCGGCTCCAACCTGGATGGGCACTAGAATCTGGTCCCAAACATGGTCTAGCTTTGCGTGACTTGAGAATAGCTTTGAAGCACGCTTGTGGTGTAAAAGTGGCATTTGAATGCTGCGTGGAGTGACGGCGCTTGAAGGTCAGGCAGGAACCCACATTTGTGAACAGGGAAATGACCTTTTACTGCCCCTATGAGCTGCCAAAACATACACTTCATAGTCAAAGGTGCTGTGTCGTGAGCAGCAGACGCTACCGACACCAGATTCCCTATGGTGAAGGGACAGTTGTAAAGTATAGCTGCAACTCCCGACAGTAACTCTGTGATCTTCGAAGTGAGTATTTTTACTGACGGTGGCGGCCACTTGGTAAAAATGTTCCGTCATTGAAACTTCCTGGCAGATTAAAACTGTGTGCCGGACCGAGACTCGAACTCGGGAACTTTGCCTACCAGGTAGAGCACTTGCCCGCGAAAGGCAAAGGTCCCAAGTTCGGGTCTCGGTCCGGCACACAGTTTTAATCTGCCAGGAAGTTTCATATCAGCGCCCACTCCGCTGCAGAGCCAAAATCTCATCCTGTTCCGTCATTGTCTCCGCTGTGACTGTCGAGTTAGTTTGAAGAGAGTGTCTTCTTATAGGGCGAGTAATCGGTTACATCTCGCCTCGGTCAATGACCCTCCTGTTGGCTTCCCATATTAAGCTACTTTTGTGTATTATTTAATATCGAGAAACCCACACTCCGATCTTTTCTCACTGTCCTTATGATTTGGCGGCATCTCGACTCGTCTACCAGAAAATCTGAAAGAATCTCAGCTGTAGGCTGACATTTTGAAGCTGTGTAACTCATCAGTAAGGACAGGAAAAAACGCTTTATTTCATGCCTATATTTGGTGTTTTTTTAAAATTAATTGTTTATTTTGTCAATTTGTGTGTTATTTTCTGACAATTTGTTTTTCAAGCATGTTCTTTATTGTTCATGTCATTGTTTTCCAGAGTTAAATTTGAAATGAAAATATGTCATCACGCATATAATAAGTATAGACATCACATTTGTTTACATTATCGAAAAGGATAACGTTAACATTAAATGTATTAAATCTCTTCAATTTAAGAAACAATGCCTTGTAACCGCAAACCGCTCAAAATTTTTCAAAACGTGGTCATGACAACAAAGTCCTCGTGTGAGGCATTATTCATCAGGCCTGCAATACTTCAAAAATGGTTCAAATGGCTCTGAGCACTATGGGACTTAATATCTGTGGTCATCAGTCCCCTAGAACTTAGAACTACTTAAACCTAACTAACCTAAGGACATCACACACATCCATGCCCGAGGCAGGATTCGAAACCGCGACTGTAGCGGTCACGCGGTTCCAGACTGCAGCGCCTAGAACCGCGCGGCCACACCGGCCGGCTGCAATACTTCATTATTTTGTGAAAACAGCCACTCAGAGCATATTTTGAACGTGGACGCCAAATTATACGCCTAGTCCTGATGGCAGAGCAACATTCATCCGCCATGACACAGGTAGTCTTTGTAGATGGCCTAAGGGTTTTGGAATACGTGCATCAGCTGCTTGGTTGGTCACAGTCTTACTAGGATACATTAATTCCTGATTCGTGTACCGTTACTTATAAACAACCAGTTCGTTGTACCGAGAATAGTTTCCTTCACTGAGCTTCCGTTTCAACGATTTCCTTCTGCGCACAACTTGATCTCTTAGGTGTATCTAGATCAGGAAGCGGTCAATGGAGTGTTTCTGCGAAGCTATAGATCATATCACGAGATCTACAGTGGAGTACGATCCTGTACTACGTTTTGCGCCCTCCCTATTCAGAAGGCATAAGTTTTTGAAGATGTGAAGCAGTCAATAACTTGACCGTTGGCGCACGTGCCGGTGGAACCGCATTGTAGGCTACGTACACCAAAGACCCCGGCAAAGGATGAACTGGCTGGGATGCTGAGAGATACTCTTCATCTGCGGTGTAAGGAGGAAGTGTAACACTGGAGCGGCTACGTGCAAGTAGTTGGTAAGGGTAAGACGCGAATACACCTAATCCAAGTTAGCCCTTTCCTTACAGTCAACTGCTTTCTCAAATGAGTCATTTTCACACTAGTCTGAGATCTCTAGTGAAGGATTATCTGATGACTCTGAAGAACGTTTCTTTTTGGTTTCTTATCATTTGTCCCGCTTTATTCCTTTATTGGTACGTTGGTGATGTTGAATGCCTTGGCTCTTTTTTTTACGTTTTTTGTTGCGTTGTTGCCTTAGGTTGTTTTGGTTGTGTCAGAATTTGGCCCAACTGACCTGATTACTCTTTGAACAAAAAATATGACTTTAAAAGTGCACTGGCATGAATATGTACTTGGAAACGTCCCCTTAGAAAAATTTATGAATGACTGTGCTGATAAACCTCTTACATTATTTGATTTTCAAACAGCTGAGCAGAATTGAACGTACTCAGACATTTCGCTCTTTACCTATTCTGATCAACACTAAAATGTCACACAATATTTTTAGCGCAACGCAATCTGACTTTCAAATATCTCTACAAAAGATTGGCCCTGACTAACAATAACCTATTCCTTTCATGAATCACTTATCTCACAAAAATCTTCATTACTCGAACTACTGCAATACAGCGAGCGCCACTACTGCCAGCTAAATAAAAGATTCTAACTACTGAAGGCACTAACTACTGATAGGCATAGTCAGCAAATGAAAGATTTTGATAGGGAACAAACAATGTATATCCGCTCTCAAAACTCCGCTATCTCACTCCCCACATCCACAACTGCTGGCGGTTCACCTCCAACTGCGCAACGCTACGCGCTGTTCACATCCAGCCAGTGTTGCCAACTCTAAAAAACCCGAGTCGCTAGATTCAATATCAAAAGTCGCTAGAAAGTCTCTAAAACTGATTTTACTAGGGGTGTACTGAAAATTTCGTGCTGTGAATGGTGCAATAAGCCAATGGGGGAGGAGGGGGGTAATAAAATATTAATAAAAATTGTCTCATACATAATTACTATATTGTCTTAATTAAATGACTCATTGCTTCCAACAACATACATATAAAATACGCTAACGTTTAATTAAACATGTTATCATAATTGACGCAACACATAAATTGTTGTTTCAATCACAGTAGTCAAATATACTAGAAATATACAACTATATTTGTAAGAAAATAAAGCAAGAACTCAAATTAGGTTACAAAATATATACATACCGGTATGTGAGCTATTCATCGTCGTCACTCAGAAGATCGAATAACTCTTCTGTTTCACGCTCTGACAGAACTGTAGTTGATGTAGAGGCTTGAACGTCGCTCAAAAGATGATGTTGCGGTTCGAGCGGTTTTGTCGCAAAAGAGTAACTTTTGTTCGTTCCAAAAAGCTCCAATACGTCTGACGGTATGTCAAAAGATGCACAATCTATATTTTGTTTCTTCAGCTGGTCTCTCAGTATGATCAAAGCATTAATTGTCTTTAACGATAATCTGTTACGTTGTTTAGTTTGTATAATGTTCATAGAACTGAATATTCTTCCCACTTCTGCATTTGAATGCGGTAGGCATAGAACAGTCATTGCTATCTGTGAAATCAAAGCAAAAGGATTCTCCCCTGCGGCATTTTTATACTGCAGAACCTCATTCCAAAATCGAACAGTGTTAATAGTGTTAATCCACCTAATGAAGTTGATATTAGGCAATTCTTGCAGCGTACCGTCTATGAAATCGCCAATAAAACCCAATTCTTTGGCTACATCCGCTACATCACTATTTTTATTCACTTTTAGTGTGTCTTCAACATCGACATTTTTTTCAGGATCGTAACGTTACTTGGCAGTCTTTGTTGAATTTCTTTTATGAGTTTCAGACTAAACTGAATTCATCTCTTCTTCAAATAAACTTTATTTTCTTCAGACAAACTTGACTCAGACAATTTCTGTTCAAACATAAAACCAATGTTCGGATTTGGGTACATACATTCGCTTGCAACTGGTGTTGTCAACAAATCAACAGTTGGAAAAACAATGTTTTGTCCGAGTGACTGCATGAGAAATACAAGTGTATCTAGCAATTTAGTGGGGTCATTGTCGTCTCCTTCAAAAGCTTTTATTGCTATTTGTACGTCTTTTTAAGCATGTTTAAGATAAAAAATGTAAAGATGATTTGAGTCGTCACAATACATCCTGTACGAAAGATCGGCAGTGTAACAACTGTCTTGAACCATGGCAAGTGAAAAATGTAGCTTTAGTTCTTCCCAATGCTCCAGAATTCTTCGTATTGCTGGTTCATTTGAAAGCCAACGTGTTGCACAGACCTTCAAAACTTTTAGTGGCTGTTTTCCACAATTTATTGTCTCATAAACCTTTTTATATTCCTCTTGCCTTTTGGGTGAAATGGAGAACCAATTGCAAGTTTCCCGTACAAGAAACTACGTTTCTAGGTATGGTATTCACTGAGGCGTGCGTAACTTCAAGCTGAAGAGAGTGACAAATGCAACGGATCAATACCAAATGATTCAAACCATATTCTCTCTTGAGTTGTTCGAAAAGCCCATTGTTCATTCCAACCATTGCAGAAGCATTATCTGTGCCAATTCCTACCATATTAGCGATTGGTTGTTTGAGATCATTCAAAGGATTCACAATAACAGCAGCCAGATTTCTTGCATCTGCAGTTTCTACTACAGCGAGTTTGATAAATGATGATCTAATGGTTTGGTTGTTTACACTATAGCACCGTATAACGATACCTAGCATTTTAGATATTGTTACATCCGTGGATTGATCTATTAGTACACTGTATTTTTGGTTACCTATATCTTCAACCAATGATTGTGTAAAATATGGAGCCAAATCTTCAGTTATAATATTAGTGCACTTTGTACGATGTAATTGCATGTTTTTAGCGCCCTCATCACCGGAAAACACCATCTTGCACTGTATTCCTTAATGATCTACAGCTAAAATAGAACAATGTTCAGCAATAAATGGAGCCTTCCGCTCTGCCTGCTATTACAACTGTAGTTTTCGGAACAATTTTCACAGGTAAGGTAGTTTGTGTTTTTTTTAAAATCAATTTTTTGTTTATGCTTAATAGTTTTCGAATACTTTCTAATATCACACAATTTAGCATAATACTCTGTTGCATATACTTGACATCTTGCCTTGGATAAGTCTCCAACGACTGGTTTCAGCCACCCATTGAATTCAGGTTCTGCCTCCCACGCAAAAAAAATCTTCCAATGTGTGTGAAATCTTATGGGACTTAACTGCTAAGGTCATCAGTCCCTAAGCTTACACACTACTTAACCTAAATTATCCTAAGGACAAACACACACAGGCATGCCCGAGTGAGGACTTGAACCTCCGCCGGGACCAACCACACAGCCTCCCACGCATCCCGATATTTTTGAGCATACTGCTTCTTCTTCTGCGGTAAATCCATTATGTAACCCACCACACCATAAGCTTCACCAATTTATAATCACTGAAAATACATTAAAACTCTGGCGAACTAGAGGTCATGAAACGATCTACACACTCAGTAACTCGATGTCAGTCCTATTGTTCACTGTTTGCCGGCCGAGGTGGTCTTGCGGTTCTAGGCGCGCAGTCCGGAACCGTGCGACTGCTACGGTCGCAGGTTCGAATCCTGCCTCGGGCATGGATGTGTGTGATGTCCTTAGGTTAGTTAGGTTTAAGTAGTTCTAAGTTCTAGGGGACTGATGACCACAGCAGTTGAGTCCCATAGTGCTCAGAGCCATTTGAACCATTTTGTTCACTGTTTAAAACGTAATAATGTCTGAGATACCCCCTCCGAATTGTTCTTGCGTAACCACTGTGCATGTGGTAATAATTTAACTGCGAGTTAACACTTCGAAAATTTAGAGGTTGCTGGACAGTAATGTATTTTATTATACTTAATATTACGTGTGTTTTTTGTCAATTCAAAAAATAAAGGGAGTTCAAAAGTTGAAGAATTATAGATCGATACGCTGTCGACGATAACAGGCTAGTGGGTAATTGTTCTATAGTCAAGGTTTTCTTACTCTGTAGGCAATTCCCACATTCAGGTTTACTAAATGCTGAACAATGCTACATGATTTGCTAAGAACTTAATTTAACTTAGTAAATCTAGAACAAAGTCAGTGTAGTACCCATTCTATAGTTAAAATCTTAGTTTTGTTAATGAAAATACTGGCTAAAAATAGTTTTGATTTGTACTTCAAAAGTCGTCAGTACTCCAAAAGTCGCCAGATAAGTCGCTAAATAATTTTTGTCGTTAAAAAGTTTTTTTTGTCGCTAATACGAAGGCAAAAGTCGCCATTTCTAGCGACAAAGTCGCTAAATTGGCAACACTGCATCCAGCTGCCCAACACCCCAACTGCACAACGCTATGCGCTGTTCACATCCAACTGCCCAACACTACAATAGAGAATATTTCAACAATGCCAACCAGCCACAGACTGCACACAGCACAGTCAGTGATTTTCATACAGAGCGCTACGTGGCGTTACCAACATAAAAACCTAAACGGCCTACTTACATCTAAACAGCCTACTTACAACTTGTGCTTGCACCACTTGTCTGCACCGGTGTTGCTGTTCCAACTTTTACTTCAGTCTTATTCATTACGGGTGAGAAAGATGATGCAAAAGCAGATGAGTTTAATGACTGGTGTATGTTCTTCTCTTCATAATAAGGTATCCTCTTTGTGATTGCATCCTCCTTTGTTCTGGGAAAATAAGGCAGTCACGGCTCAGTACAGATGCTCATGATAATTGTTTATGTTTCCAGAATACTAAGACTGCGCGACGCGAAACGTCTTTCCTGTTGAGCCTCCCTCAGAGAATTAATGAGCGTTTGTGCGACAGTCCCACGCTGACTAAACAATTTATGACGAATTGTGTATCTTTTCATTGAATTTTCGTACCTCTACCTTCATCCCAGGTATTAAATTGGGAGTCAAATTTTGTTCCTTGTAACAAGCCAAACCGGAGTTGCCAGGTTTCTTCTAAACAAGATCGGAAATGTTTTACAGACCTGATGCTTCTAAACTTCATAAATGTGGGATTCTTTTCCGAAGCTGATATATCTAAAGCTCATTAGGTCAAAGCTCAAATAAACGCCCAACAATTACTAGTTTATTACTTTCAATCGTTAAATAGTTGCAGCCATATGGATCATGAGTGCAGGGTTGCAAAGACAGCTCTCTTCGGACTAAAAGCTGAATTTTTAACTTTGGTTATGTTTACAAGACTGCATTTAATTTAAGGGAACATACTACATTATGTGAACTATTATCCGTGATTGTGTAATCCCAATAAGTTTTAACGGGGAGTCGGTGGACATCCTAGAGGGGCTCATGTTGCTTAATACGCCGGGGAAGGGGGGAGGAGAGAGTATATATTCACACTTCCGCTACTCTGAGTCAGGATTCTCCGAAGTTTTACTAGAGTGCCTGAGACAGATGTCGGAATGAGCCTCTGAACAAAGCTGCGGCCGATTTCTTACGCCACATTAGTAAATTTTTTTTTCTTGTCAGCATTTTATTTTTGTTAATAGCTTTTTAAAAGGATAAATCGGCTTAACACAAGGGATATATATGGCAGAGCAACATTCACTCCGCCATGACACGGGTAGTCTTTGTAGATGGCCTAAGGGTTTTGGAATACGTGCATCAGCGGCTTGGTGGATCATTCATATATTATATATGAATATATTATATATATATATATTATATATATATATATATATATATATATATATATATATATATGAAGAATTTCTCGGTTGCAGAGGACATGTCGCCTTTTGAACAATTTTTCCTTTCTTGCCTCCTGTTTCGTCACACAGAACTGTATAACATTTAAAACATCTTTCCTTGGTTTGTGTTTCCACATTGTATCGATTACAAGTAACGGGGCTGATTGCGGGGATTCCTTAGATGGATGCAGCGTGTTGACACATGTTTTCCTGTGATTGGCGTCCCGTGAAATTCGATACTGTTCCTCTTCAATACAGGACAAGCATTCCGAGTATGTAGAATCTCGGTTCCCAATGATTTATATGGCTGTATGTATGACCATCCATAGAGCTTCGTTGTGTACGGTACTTGGCTACTGCTTGCTGACAGGCCGCATCAGTTCCCAAACGTTTAAATAGCGTGCGTTCGTCCTATCAGTGGTAGTTACTTGCTGGTTGAGAAAATGTCACACGTCCTGCGTTGGTCCACAAACCGGTGCACTAGCGAGAGTAAGTTTCCTCGTTCGCGCCAGGCGGCTGTCGCACTGATGTATATTCTGTATAGTTTGTCGCTCATAGGGATTTTGTCATTAAGAATCAGATACCATTGTCAGTCAGTCCGTAGAGGCAGGAATGTCTGGTGAATATTTCTTCACAGTACTACCCAGTTGCCGGCCGAAGTGGCCGTGCGGTTAAAGGCGCTGCAGTCTGGAACCGCAAGACCGCTACGGTCGCAGGTTCGAATCCTGCCTCGGGCATGGATGTTTGTGATGTCCTTAGGTTAGTTAGGTTTAACTAGTTCTAAGTTCTAGGGGACTAATGACCTCAGCAGTTGAGTCCCATAGTGCTCAGAGCCATTTGAACCAACTACCCAGTTCACCCGCGGTTCCCTTTCTTCAAGGGGGTTTCCTGGTGCGGTCTTTGTCATGATTTTGTATAGTGTCTTCTTAAGAAGCTGTGAGGTGTTTGGATATACTGGTGCGCACATCAGTAAATTCAAGAGCGTATTTACGGATATGCTGGTGTTCTGGTGGAATCGTCACTAGGTGTTTTGGTGGCACTAGGCTTGTTGGTGTTACGCTTGTTAAAAAACTACGAAGAAGGCATTGTCCTGAGGCTGTAATTCGTTTGTCATTCTGTTCATGAGGAACATGACACATATACTACTGGCCATTAAAATTGCTACACCACGAAGCTGACGTGCTATAGACGCGAAATTTAACCGACAGGAATAAGATGCTGTGATATGCAAATGATTAGCTTTTCAGAGCATTCACACAAGGTTGGCGCCGGTGGCGACACCTACACCGACCTGACATGAGGAAAGTTTCCAACCGATTTCTCATACACAAACAGCTGTTGACCGGCGTTGCCTGCTGAAACGTTTTTGTGATGCCTCGTGTAAGGAGGAGAAATGCGTACCATCACGTTTCCGACTTTGATAAAGGTCGGATTGTTCCCTATCGCGATTGCGGTTTATCGTATCGCGACATTGCTGCTCGCGTTGGTCGAGATCCAATGACTGTTAGCAGAATATGGAATCGGTGAGTTCAGGAAGGTAATACGGAACGCCGTGATGGATCCCAACGGCCTCGTATCAGTAACAGTCGAGATGACAGGCATCTTATCCGCATGGCTGTAACGGATCGTGCGGCCACGTCTCGATCCCTGAGTCAACAGATGGGTACGTTTGCAAGACAACAACCATCTGCATGAACATTTCGACGACGTTTGCAGCAGCATGGACTATCAGCTCGGAGACCATGGCTGCGGTTACCCTTGACGCTGCTTCACAGACAGGAGCGCCTGCGATGGTGTACTCAACGACGAACCTGGGTGCACGAATGGCAAATCGTCATTTTTTCGGATGAATCCAGATACTGTTTACAGCATCATGATGGTCGCATCCGTGTTTGGCGACATTGCGGTGAACGCACATTGGAAGCGTGTATTCGTCATCGCCATGCTGGCGTATCACCCGATGTGATGGTATGGGGTGCCATTGGTTACACGTATCGGTCACCTCTTGTTCGCATTGACGGCACTTTGAACAGTGGACGTTACATTTCAGTTGTGTTACGACCCGTGGCTGTACCCTTCATTCGATCCCTGCGAAACCCTACATTTCAGCAGGATAATGCACTACCGAATGTTGCAGGTCCTGTACGGGCCTTTCTGGAAAGAGAAAATGATCAACTGTTGCCCTGGCCAGCACATTGTCCAGATCTCTCACGAATTGAAAACATCTGGTCAATGGTGGCCGAGCAACTGGCTCGTCACAATACGCCAGTCACTACTCTTAATGAACTGTGGTATCGTGTTGAAGCTGCATGGGCAGCTGTACCTGTACGCGGCATCCAAGCTCTGTTTGATTCAATGCCCAGGCGTATCAAGGCCGTTATTACGGCCAGATGTGGTTGTTCTGGGTACTGATTTCTCAGGATCGATGCACTCAAACCGCGTGAAAATGTAATCACATGTCAGTTGTAGTATAATATATTTGTCGAATGATTACCCGTTTATCATCTACATTTCTTCTTGGTGTAGCAATTTTAATGGCCAGTAGTGTAGGTGTCGAACGCTGAAAGTCCAAGGTAAGGAGGGAACGGTGGATGCCTTGAAACGTGCTTTCAAAATATTACTGCGAAGAAGAAACCATTTCAATGATATCTGAATATTCAGACGAAGCTTCAGGGAGGGGAAGTTGTGGGACATGTAGTACAGTCTGTTTACAAAGTATACATGGATTATTTGTCTTTTTGCAGGAGCTTCAGGTGTCTGTTGGACAGTAAATTCAGTGTGGCCCTGATGCGGTCCGCCCAGTTCTTAGTTATCATGGGGCCATATAGCCTACTAGTAGACGGCTCATGTCACAGGTTTCGCCAAAGCCCCCATTATAGAGAAGTTCCGTCGTTTTCGTGCCTGTTGACCTAATCTCCAAATGCCTTCACGTAGATTTTAAGTTCATCGTCCAAGATGTCGAAGTCTTGTTGGTAAGACATAACAAAAGATACGTCGCCTGCGTGCGCTGTGAAGCAGACCCACTGGTTCGGAAGTATTAATTCTCGAATAATGCTTTCAGTGGGACGCTACAGTGGTTCACTGGGTGTGGGCTACAGGACCATCGGTAGCGGGCGTCCTTGGCGGATAGATCAACCGATGCCGAATGGTTTTATGAGGTGACCATTGATTAAAATTCGAGAAGAAACATTCAATAATATTCCATGGAACAGTTGTGATCCGGGTGTAGTGACGTCGGCGTTGATAGGGCGTTAAAGTCTTGCCTTCCTTTCTTGATTTCCTCCTGCCTTAGCATCCACATCGGAACGATAATCTAACTATTAAGAATGGAGTAATGTTACCTTTTAAGCCTTCATCTGCCTGTCGCCGGATTTAACGTGTTGCGGCTTGTTTGGCTTCCCGATCTTAGTGGTTGTGACTGTTTTTTAGATTAGTTACAGCAACCACTTGTCTCTTGTTCCTACATGGTTAACGAACTGAAGGAAGCGTGTCGTATAGAGATTAACGCAATGCAGAATGTGTTACGTAAAATTTCGGATTAAGAGAGCAGGTTCAATATTCAAGTGATTAAATCTGGAAACTGTTAGTGTGTGTTCTGTTGTGCCCGTGAATGACAACAAGCCTATTATTAGACCAGAGCTGTAATTAAAAGTCACTGT
Organism: Schistocerca americana; assembly: GCF_021461395.2. Lineage (NCBI taxonomy): Eukaryota > Metazoa > Arthropoda > Insecta > Orthoptera > Acrididae > Schistocerca > Schistocerca americana. Next base: position 656,211,546 of record NC_060120.1, on the reverse strand, counting down.
ATATTGAACTATAAACTTTTTCTGTCTTGAAAATTCTAACAAACACACCCTAAGACAAAAAATCGACGCACCATGGAGGAATTATCCGACTGGGACGGAAGTCGGCATTTATGCTGTACGTTACAAACAGACAAATGATAATTTTAGAAAAATACGACGATTTATTAGAGAGAAAGAGCTTCACAAAATGTGCACGTCTGTCTAGAATCCTGTGATTAGAGTAGACCTGTTTTCAGTGATGAGTGCCGCTTCGAACTGAGCCCCGATGACCAGCGAAAAGCCGGCCGGTGTGGCCGAGTGGTTCTAGGCGCTTCAGTCTGGAACCGCGTGACCGCTACGGTCGCAGGTTCCAATCCTGCCTCGGGTATGGATGTGTGTGATGTCTTTAGGTTAGTTAGGCCTAAGTAGTTCTAAGTTCTAGAGGACTGATGACCTCAGATGTTCAGTCCGATGGTACTCAGAGACATTTGAACCATTTGAACCAGTGAAAACGTGTCTGGAGACACCCCGGGCGGCTGTGGGATACCAACCTGACAGTCGTCCGCCATGCGGCTCGACAACCATAAGTGATGGTCTGGGGTGCCACTTATTTTTATGTCAGGACACCTTTGGTTGTCATCACAAATGGTTCAAAAATGGCTCAAATGGCTCTGAGCACTATGGGACTTAACATCTATGGTCATCAGTCCCCTACAACTTAGAACTACTTAAACCTAACTAACCTCAGGACAGCACACAACACCCAGCCATCACGAGGCAGAGAAAATCCCTGACCCCGCCGGGAATGGAACCCGGGAACCCGGGAGTGGGAAGCGAGAACGCTACTGCACGACCACGAGGTGCGGGCCACAAATGGTTCAAATGGCTCTGAGCACTATGGGACTTAACTTCTAAGGTCATCAGTCCCCTCGAACTTAGAACTACTTAAACCTAAGTAACCTAAGGACATCACACACATCCATGCCCGAGGCACGATTCGAACCTGCGACCGTAGCAGTAGCTCGGTTCCAGACTGTAGCGCCTAGAACCGCTCGGCCACACCGGCCGGCTTGTCATCCGCCGCACCCTTACAGCACAGCAATATCACGATAATATTCTACGTTCCGTTTTGTTGCCTTTGATGTCAAGGCGTACATTTCAGCAAGATAATGCCTACCCGCGCACTTAGGATTTTTCTACTGGTTGTCTTCGTGTATGTTGGACCGTAGCTTGTCCAGCAAGGTCGGGAGATCTCTCCCCAATTAAGAACGTTTGGAGTATTAAGGGCAGGACCTTCCAATCAGCTTGGAATTTTGGCGATTTAATGCACCTATTAGACAGAATTTGGCACGAGATCCCTCAGGAGATCATCCAACAACTCTGTCAATCTGGCTTGCGTAAGGGCCAGACGGGTACAATCGAGTTACTGGCTCCTCAATTTGTCACGCTGTCTCTCTTGAATAAATCATCCACTTTTTCCTAAACTGTAATCATTTATTTGTCTGTACATGTAAATCACATCTACCCATTTCCGTCTAATTCGGACAATTCTTTCGTGATGCGTCCTTTTTTCTTCTTAGATCGTATTTTTAACTGTCTTTACAATCGTATCCAAAATGCTGTGGTCTATGTTCTCCTTCGGCTGTGTCGTATCTGAAGTCATAGTGCAATGGAATGTTGTATGGGGTTCAAAGATCGTGCGTGAAGACGCTGTTGTCTTGCCTAGTGGAAGAAGAGCCACCGCCCGTTTCTTGGGAAACTAGAAGGACGCAACGGGTGAGTGAGAGAGAGACAGGGGGGGGGGGGGGGTTGGGATATGTGGAGGGAAGAGTGAGACGGAAAGCGAGAGTGCGGCCAGGGCGGTCCGGCCGTTTGTGCGGTTGCCAGGCGGCGGCGCGCCAGACGCGGCCTCACTGGTGCGTCGCCGCCCACACCCGCCTTTGCCTTGTCTCTACACTCAGCCGCCACAAAAACTGCGCACTTGCAACACACTGGCGGGCAACGGCGGAAAGTCGTACAAAGTGCTACTACGCTCGTGATTCGTAATGCACAGTGATAAATGAGAGTGCGGCACTAAGATGAATTCAGCTGTAATTATCGTATGAAGTGCTTTTATATAGATATTAATTTTAATAATCAACAGACTCAGTTGCACCGTTTACCTAGAATTTACCAAGATTTCAGTCGGGACAACCCAACCTTCTTCAGAATAACAGTAACTACCGTTTGTCCGTAGTGGACATCGTCAAGCTACAACTACAAATCCATAAATTATCGTCAGACTATAAAACTTATCTGGAACTGCCTCGGCCCCACTTCGCGACCGCGATGCGGCAGCCACGAGTGCTGTACTGGAACTATGTCCACTATGGACAAACGGTAGTTACTGTTGTTCTGGAGTGCTGTACTGGAACTATGTCCACTATGGACAAACGGTAGTTACTGTTGTTCTGAAGAAGGTTGGGTTATCCCAACTGAAACCTAGGTACATTCTAGGTAAACGGTGCAACTGAGGCTGTTGATTATTAAAATTAAAATTAATATTTATACAGTTGATGACAGGGCCGCGAAATGTTGAAGATATTTTATATAGATGCCTGGAAACACTATTTTCTTATGCAACTGACATTAAATGATGTAAATGTAGCTGCCCTGAGTATGCTATCCTCTGAACAAGAATGAATATGCATTGATGCACTACGTAGTGAACTATTACTTCATAGTGTTACCATAGGGCAAATCGCGATCGTAAGTAAATAAATAAATATTGAATAACTGTCGAGCCGCATGATGTTGTCATTTTTGAGATCCAAAACAGAGGAATCCAATAACAGCAGTCTAATAATAAATTAATAAATCAGCTTCTGGCATTAGATATGGATTCCTGAAAAAGAAAGGTAGGGACAACTAGTTTATCAAGAAAACAAACAGTAATAGGAAAATCTACCGGTTCGAGAAGTGAGCAGATAACATTATTAGGGCACAGATATGGTACTTTGAAAAAGAGCAACTTAAAATTATCGAAGAACACTTAAAAAAATTACACGAATTTATTACAAAACATTCAAGAACGGTTTGTTTGGATATATTCTTCATTAGTTACACTTCAGGAAATGAAATGGGAAACTCGCACTTTACACTGAAGGAAACATTAAATTACTGACAGCATATTATGAAAAACTGTGACAGACCGATCAAAGAAATGGAATTCCATGATAATATTCCAAATGAAAACTGAAAACCACCAAGCGTCGATATCATGAAAAATCACTTCAAACACTTAAAACATAACAAAGGCCAATGTGAAGCTGGCCTCACTGCAGAGATTCTAAGAGCCAATGGACATCTAGGTGCGTCCCCCTGCTTAGGTGAGTGGTGACGTGTTTGCCTACCATGCCACAGGCAAGGGTTCGATTCCCGGCCGGCTCGGACATTTTCTCCGCTCGTGGACTGGGTGTTGTATTGTTCTCATCATCCTTTCATCACCACCGTCACGCACGCCGCCCAATGTGCTGTCATCTGAATTAAGACTTGCAACCCGGCGGCCGAACTTCCCCGGTTGGGACCTCCCGGCCACCAGTGCCACACGATCTTTTCATTTCATCTAGGTGACACAATTACAAAAGAAAAACTAGATAAGGTCTGCGACACCGAAACAATACCACAAAAGTGGAAGGTTGCATTAATTCACGTGCTTCATAAAAAAAGGGAGCAAAACATCTCAGTGATTACACATGGTTTTCACTACTACCCTCTGGATGCAAAAACCTGTCGAAAGCTCTTCTAGACAAAATCAAGTCTTCCATTACATAAACAAATTGGACAGCATTAAGCCGGCCGGAGTGGCCGAGCGGTTAAAGGCGCTACAGTCTGGAACCGCACGACCGCTGCGGGCGCAGGTTCGAATCCTGCCTCGGGCATGGATGTGTGTGATGTCCTTAGGTTAGTTAGGTTTAAGTAGTTCTAAGTTCTAGGGGACTTATGACCACAGCAGTTGAGCCCCATAGTGCTCAGAGCCATTTGAACCATTTGGACAGCATTAAGTTCGTCTTAGGCAACTTTTAAACTCTTAAAAAATAATTAGGTGTACGAAAATATAGTATCAAGTAAAAGGATAGTGCTAATAAAGGTTGTTTTTAAAAATACATGCGGTCAAATAGCAAGAGACTCCCTTATAAGAATCCTGAAGGAATTTGCAGTAAACTGGTAATCTCTGAAAAGACGAGACAAACCCTTATAAATGCCGTATAAAGTTAAATTTCTCGAAACAACTTCTCATGCCATCCAAATTGCATCAGGGGTCAGACAAGGAGACCGTTTGTCGCCATAGTTCGAATGTGCGTTGCGAGAAGTTATGAGAGAATGGGAAATAGAGGAATTAAAAGAAAAGGTTAATAACTACATAAAGTTGAGTAGATCTGAAGAAGAAATAAATTGTTTAGCTTTTGGAGACGATTTCGCAATAATAACGGAACGAATGCAAAAAAAAAAAAAAAAAAAAAAAAAAAAAAGGCGAAAACTTCCGAATGAGACAACTGAAAGGTAGGGCTACAAATATCGTTTGAAAAGACGCAATACATGACGAATGAATGTAACTCAACGATTTTAAAAACCAAGTATTGCAACATCACGAAAACAGACAACCTTAAATTCAGACTAAAAATCAAGAAAATCAAAGGTTTCCAGGAACGTAAAACAAACTGTAAAACAGTTGTTGCCAAATGGTCATAGGAGAGAGAAGAGCCGGCCGCTGTGGCCGAGCGGTTCTAGGCACTTCAGTCCGGAACCACGCCACGGCTACGGTCGCAGGTTCGAATCCTGCCTCGGGCATGGATGTGTGTGATGTCCTTAGGTTAGTTAGTTTTAAGTAGTTCTAAGTTCTAGGTGACTGATGACCTCAGCAGTGTGAAATTTGGCTCATAGGTGTCTACAGCCTTCCCCTGCAATGGTGCAAAAGCGTGGCAGCGTCGGGCTCGGCGACGCTTCAGACAACAACATGATGCCAAGGTGACATCATTAATCCATCTTACACCTCACATGATCTTCTGAGCTCTGACCTTTTTTCCACATGTGTCGACGCCTTGCTGTTTGTAGCGTCGCCGAACCCACTGATGACTTTGCAGGGCGCCAGGATTTCGCCCCATTACAGAGGAAGTTGTAGTCACCTTTCAGCCATATGTTACACTTCTGCATCAGTGGAGGAAAATTGCGGGGTTTCAAAAAAGTAACCCTTTGATTCTTTTGCGCAGTGTTTTACGGAAAGATAAGAAGTACCCAACTGGTAGCTACGTGAACTATGGAAATGTATCTTTATGGCTAAAAAAATAATTATAGTAATTGTTTTTATTCCATATTGTTATTGTTAAGTACTAAGTACGTCATTGACCGGATTTCTGTGGTAATTGGTTGCGCAGAAAGGAGAATAGATGTGCCGGTTTTCGTCAGAACGAGGTATCTAGGAAAGCGTTAACCAGTTGACAAGGATGGTGTGTCAGTGCTATAGTCCAAAAAGAAATAAGTATGGATACAATAAGCATTAAAGGATGAATTGTCAACGTTTCATGAACTACAGCGGTTCTTTAGGGCTGAAATTGTCGAACTATGGGAGGTTGCCTGATCACTTTGCCAAGCTCACCACATTTTTGGATCTTTATGACCAAAATTGTAAAGTAAGTGGAAGCTGCTGTAGCATGATGATCGCTCGAAAGTTAGACGTGACCATTTTATTCCTCCCACTGGCCCACTCCGAGCGTGGGATTCCTAATCACGAACGGGACATTGAATTTCAATGCTATTATTACGATGCTATTGCGAAGGAGTCGAGGTGGTGTTACTGGCTTTGAATCAGCAGGTGGCGATCGTGATTCAGATACCTCATGGCTCTTTAAATAAACAAGCAAACCACCATCTACTGCGGTAAAACTACACTCGTGCTCATAAATTAAGGATAATGCTGATACATGGTGAAACAACGCTGTGGTGGGCGATTTGAGGGTTTAAATCACCTCGCGGTGTGACCATGCGGTGCATTTGACCCGCGGTCGTCGCACGGTGGCTCTGGCAGCAGTCCACATAAGCAGAGGTGTTTCGGTGCATGTCAGAGTACGGTGCAGCGAGTAAGGGTGCAGACGTTTCCAGGCGTTCTAATGGTGACTGTGTGTTGAAAATGGCTCAAAGAACACATATTGATGACGTTATGAGGGGTAGAATACTAGGGCGACTGGAGGCTGGTCAAACACAGCAGGTGTTGACACAAAGTGTGATCTCAAGATTATGGCAATGATTCCAGCAGACAGGAAACGTGTCCAGGCGCTACAGTACGGGACGTCCACAGTGTACAACACCACAAGAAGACCGATATCTCACCATCAGTGCCCCCAGACGGCCACGGAGTACTACAGGTAGCCTTGTTCGGGACTTTACCACAGCCACTGGAACAGTTGTCTCCAGACACACAGTCTTCAGACGAGTGAACAGACATGGTTTGTTCACCCGGAGACCTGCAAGATGCGTTCCACTGACCCCTGGTCACAATAGAGCCTGTAAAGCCTGGTGTCAAGAACACCGTACATGGTCATTGGAACAGTGGTCCCAGGTTATGTTCATAGACGAGTCCAGGTATAGTCTGAACGGTAATTCTCGCCGGGTTTTCATCTAGCGTGAACCAGGAACCAGACACCAACCTCTTAATGTCCTTGAAAGGGACCTGCATGGAGGTCGTGGTTTGATGGTGTGGGGTGGGATTATGATGGGTGCACGTACACCCCTGCACACTCCTGCATGTCTTTGACAGAGGAACTGTAACAAGTCAGGTGTAAAGGGATGTCATTTTGGACCAGTATGTCTCCCTTTTCAGGGGTGCAGTGGCTCCCACCTTCCTCCTGATGGATGATAATGCACGGCCCCACCGAGTTGCCATCGTGGAGGAGTACCTTTAAACAGAAGATATCAGGCGAATGGAGTGGCCTGTCTGTTCTCCAAACCCAAACCCCATCGAGCACGTCTGGGATGCTCTCGGTCGACGTATCGCTGCACGTCTTCAAACCCCTACGACACTTCAGGAGCTCCGACAGGCCCTGGTGCAAGAATGGGAGGCTATACCCCAGCAGCAGCTGCTCTACCACCTGATCCAGAGTATGCCAACCCGTTGTGCGGCCTGTGTACGTGTGAATGATGATCACATTCCATATTGATGTCGGGGTACATGCGCAGGAAACAGTGGCGTTTTGTAGCACATATGTTTCGGGACGGTTTTCTCAACTTATCACCAATGCGGTGGACTTACAGAACTGTGTCGTGTGTGTTCCCTATGTGCCTATGCTATTAGCGCCAGTTTCGTGTAGTGCCACGTTGTGTGGCACCACATTCGGCAATTATCCTTAATTTATGAGCATGAGTGTATTTTCTTGATGGATCACCAAATAAAGATTTGAAACTGCGGCCGAGAGATAGAACATTTACCTGAACCCAGAACTTTGCTATATTGTTCATTCCATTTGTATCACGTGCGAGTCACCCTACAAAATCCTATATGTTCGAAGGGTGATGCGTCGGGTAAATGAGCAGGTCAGAAAGAAGCGAAATATTTGAAGCAAGGAAAAGGTACTGATCATTATTTTTAACACGTAATTTAGCAGTTTCTCATTCGATTACAGTAACAAATATTAGGTATGTACCACTGAGATAAGACAAATAATTTTACACATATTTACTCTTGCTTCAGTTTTTGGGTCCTAACTACACTTGCTGCCAAGAGTAGCATCGCTGTGCCTCCTGAAGACAATGGAAGAATGAATTCTCTCCGCAGGTCGCCGCCACACTCGCTGACGATGATCGTCCAGTGTAGTATAGAACAGAGATTCATCGCTGAACACAGTATGAAGCCGTTTGTTAACAGTCCATGCTTCCCGGTCACGGCTCCACTGCAAACATAGCCACTTTTATTGTGGTGTTAACGCACCCTATTCTTGGGACGAGTCCCTAGTCTGGCTGCTTCTAGTCTCTGACCAATGGAGCTAGATGACACAGTTTGTTGCAGAGAGTCTTTCGCTTGTTCTCGAATGACAGATGCAGATGTGAAGGAGTTACGATGTGCAGTACGATGATCCTCTTTTGTAGTGGTCAGACGTGGTCAGCGGGAACATTGATGTGAGTGTGCCTGCCCACATGTTCCCATCCACTATGCGACCAGCTGGCCCAATGACCCACAATGAGGCATCTTTCAAACTCTGTCACATGCTGATAACTGTCTCACAGGAGTAGGAAACATCTCCATGTCCTCCACTTATCTGATGTCCAAGTACGAGTTACACTGATGTCCCACTGAAACGCGAGAAGCATTTTTGCATGAAAATCTCATCAATAATTAGAATATATTTGTTATTCTGAAGATGACCACAGGGAAAATCTATAAAAAAATGTTCAAATGTGTGTGAATTCCTAAAGGAGCAAACTGCTGAGGTCTTCGGTCCCTAGAATTACACACTACTTAAACTACGTTATGCTAAGAACAACACACATACTCTTGGCCGAGGGAGGACTTGAACCTCCTGTGGGAGGTGCCGCGTAATCCGTGACATGGCGCCTCAAACAGCGCGGCCACTCCACGCGGCTAAAATCTATATAAAAAATGTTCTATATATTATAAAGCGTGGTCACTGGCGGTAAGGTGCTCTCTTTAATTTGCATGTATCTCTTAATTAACTCGATAACAGTTTTAATGATTCTGTTGTGTGTGCGAATGCGCAGAGAAGTGGACATGAGACAGAGCAACAGGAAACACTTCGGCCAAGCAGACGGGTGACCGATGGATGGGCCTGTGGCCTGGGCGATATAAGATCCTTGGAAGTGAGGTTGGCCCAGAACCCACAGAGGCCGGCAAGCTTTATCTTCCCAGATAACTGCTTGTGGCCAAAGCCACCGATTCACTGGCTGTAGAATCTGCCAGTCCTCCTGCTGAGCAGATCGCTGACCTGTTTGACTGTCTGTGGGTACATTGCGACTGCGTGTCAGACCCTACGTGTACCCAGTTGCATGGTAGACTTCACCATGTCAAAACAGAAGGGAAAAGGACATAGTGTGGGGGTGTCACATAGAGGTAGTGCCTAGCAGGTAACAGTGTACAGGTGGAGCCGACACACCTGGGCCCTGGTGGAACCGACCACTATAAAATCGTACAACACAAAAGAAAACGTGTCAGGGGAGAGACCCGCTCGGCTGGGTCATTGAATGACCAGTCGAACTACACTATGTGCCAAAAGTATCCGGACACCCCCAAAAACATACGTTTTCCATATTTGGTGCATCGTGCTGCCACCTATCGCCAGGTACTCTATATCAGCGACCCCAGTAGTCATTAGACATCGTGCGAGAGCAGAATGGGGGGCCCCGCGGAACTCACTGACTTCGAACGTTGTCAGTTGATTGGGTGTGGATTGCGTCATAAGTCTGTACGCAAGATTTCCACACTCCTAAACATCCCTAGGTCCACTGTTTCCCGTGTGATAGTGAAGTGGAAACGTGAAGGGACTCGAACAATACAAAAGCGTAAAGGCCGACCTCGTCTGCTGACTGACGGAAACCGCCGACAGTTGAAGAGGGTCGTAATCTATCCAGACCACCACACACGAATTTCAAACAATGACAGTTAGGCGGTAGGTGAGAAATTTCACGGTCGAGCGGCTGCTCATAAGTCACACATCACGCCGGAAAATGCCAAACGACGCCTGGCTTGGTGTAAGGAGCGTAAACATTGGACGGTTGAACAGTGGGAAAACGTTGTGTGGAGCGACAAATCACGGTTCACAATGTGGCGATCCGACAATAACATCCCTGTAATGGACTGGCCTGCACAGAGTCCTGACCTGACTTCGTGCCAGGCATCACCGACCGACGTCGATACCTCTCCTCAATGCAGCACTCCGTGAAGAATTGGCTGCCATTCCCTAACAAACCTACCAGCACCTGATTGAACGTATGCATGCGAGAGGGGAAGCTGACATGACGGCTAAGGGTGGGCTAACACCATACTGAATTCCAGCATTACCAATGGAGGGCGCCACGATCTTATAAGTCATTTTCAGTCAGCTGTCCGGATACTTTTGATCACATAGTGTACTAGTGTGTGGCTTAAGGTCTGGCCAGGTTTGGTATGACAGCTTTCAGTATTTCCTGACTCCTATTGCAGATTAGCATCGGTGACTTGTAGAAGGCGCAGGCAGCATGAAACAACCTCTAGTCTCGTAGCAGTCCTCTCCGAATTTCTTTCATTCAATTCCAAGGCTATGAATGTTGACTGGAGGACGTGCAGTAGGCGTAAATAAATGTGATGTCATATTGCAGCGTTGAAATGAATGCTTTTGGTAGTAGAGGACTGTCTGATGTTGTCACTGGAGGCTGCAAAAGAAGCACTATTTTTTAGCGGGAGTTTTGGATTGAACTCTCGAGATTGGGCCATAGTGGTTCCTAATTTTGCGATCGGTGACTGGCAGATTTTGGTCGCAAGGAACATTCAGGACATAAGTAAATGTCGCAGGAGAAGCACTCGCCGTTCGACATTCCGGTAGGATGCGCTGGTGTCCTGATCGACGTGGTGTAGCAAAGCAGTCCAGGCTGCCACATTTTGGAGACTTGCAAAGATGCTGAGCATTCCGTCTTCGTGAAGAAACCAGCACGCCTGCAGCGCACAGCTCGGCACAGCCCAGTCATAGTAACAGACATCGTAATTCGCAGCACTGGCAGAATTGTCATAGTTACAGTGAGCGAAATTCGCAGCACTGGCAGAGTTGTTCAATTAGATTTCACACTTGTGGAATCCAGGACGATAGCTTGCCTCATCTCCCTTTGCACTGGTAATGAAAGTGTGGACTTCCGGATTTTAGTCACGAATTTACAGTCACTGTTTTGATCGAGAATTGCAGGATTAAATAGTTGTCAGTTGTTGTGAACATCGAGAGAGAGTAAATTTTTAAGAGGGAAAGAAGTAACTTAACCTATAAGAGAGTGACACTGCTTTCCTCTTAATCTTCACGCAACTTAGAAACAGATATAACTGTCACAAGTTTCTGATTATTCGTTTTCTATGTTAACCCCATAACTGTGTATATAAATAAATTGGAGTATTGAATTTAACCATTGTTTCTGTTCGACCCCTTCACTTACTTCGAGTTGTAGGCTTGATATATTTTGTATTAACTGTTTTTGGCTGAGAGGAACTAGCGGCAAGAGACAGAAAAAAATCCCAGGCTCGGACCCAACTATTTGCTGTCTATCACCACTTGACCACAGACGTTGTTAAATGCAGCAATGTTTTTGGAGTATAAAGCTAGATCACTGGAAGCTCAGATGGTTAAAAACCTTCGTACACATACTATAAAGTAAGGAAACTCTGGGCATGTGGATTTCCTTGCTACAACTTTTAGCCTCATCTATATAATGAATTTGCTGTACCGAAAAAATAAGATCAGGATTTTCAAACAAGGAAGAGGCTGTCGCTTCGATGGAGGAAGTCTCCTTCCTTGTCCCTTTTTGCTACCTAAGTCCTTGAGGCCCAGCTCGATATGTAGGTGGTTACAAACGCTATGCGGAATTGAACGACTGGTGTGAGCGTGCCTGGGAGACGGTAAGTCTGAGTCCTGAAAAGATACTGGATGACGAGAGACGGAAAACCCAACGACTGGTCCAACGAAATAAGTTGTAGAAACATCAGCCCACATTTATACCGTTTATAGATTTAGGAAAAGCTTTTAATAGTGTTGACTATAATACATTTCTCGAACTAATGAACGTAGCAAGACTAAGAACCAAACAGCCAAATGCTACCTGCGTATTGAACAGAAAGCAAACTAAAGTTAATTGTCGAAGCACATAAAATTGGTGCCGTAATTGAGAATGAAGTGATATAGGCGGTGGGGAGTACTGTGTTGTCAGCAGAGAAGCAGTAAGAGCACAATCGGTCCGTCAGGAGAAAAAATTGGCTCTGAGTACTATGGGATTTAACATCTGAGGTCATCAGTCCCCTAGAACTTAGAACTACTTAAAACTAACTAACCTAAGGACATCACACACATCCATGCCCGAGACAGGATTCGAACCGGCGACCGTAGCAGTCGCGTGGTTCCGGACTGAACCGTCAGGAGAGCTCAGTGATTTTGAGTATAGGCTATTCATTAGATATCACTTGAGTAACAACTCCATCTAGTCGACTGACCAGGTGGACCTCATATACTGAAGGACAAGGACAGTCTTGAAGAGAATGCATGTAAAAAATCGCATGAAATCAGCTGAAGGAGTCACTGGTGAGTTCCAAAGTGCTACCAGCAGCCTATCTAGTACAATACAGTGAGTACAGAGTTAAAAAGAATGGCGCACATATTTCTGTAGTCAAAGCTAAGCGACGTATGTGACGGTGTAAACAGCGACACCACTAGACGTCTGTAAACGAGTGATTTGGAGTGATGAAGTACGCTGTATCCTGTGGAAGTCCGATAGAACGGTTTGACTTCGCCGAATTCCTAAAAAACGAATAGTGCCAACAGTGAAGTACGGAGAACGTAGTATACTGGTACTGGGGTGGTTTTCATAGTTATAATGCAGTTCGCTTACTGAGCTTAAGAAATGTGGAAGGATATCAACATATTCTACAACATTGTGTAAAGAGTACAGTAGAGGAACAGTTCGGGCACTATCACTGTATCAGCACAAAGATGCATCCTATCATGATGCAGCATCTTCGAGGCAATGGTTTGTGGACAACAACATTCCTGAAATGGGTTATCTTACCCAGAGTCGTAATCTGGTTGCAATGGAACACATTTGGGATGAGTCAGAACGCTGACATCGCTCCAGACCGCAGCATCCAACATCACTATCTTGTCTGGTAAGGGTATTGATGAAGATATGGCTGTTATTGCTTCACAGACATTCATACACCTCATTGAAAGTGTTACCAGCAGAGTTTAAGTCGTTATAAAGGCGATGGGTGGACAAAATCCTATAGTAATGTTCACTGATAAAAGCACTCCGTCTTCTGGCCACAAGTGGCCTATCGGGACCATCCGATAATCGCGGTGCTATCGCGTATAGCGCCGAGCACAGAATGTGTCCAGAGGTTCTGGGCAGTTGTACTGGATGGAAATAATATCTTGCAGAGGCTGTAGGCGGGTAACTACCTAAACCATATGCTCGATTTGCAATGTCACCAGCCCGGTGTGCCGAGAGGACACTTCTGGGTAATTTGGGCAGTAGCTTGGAATGCAGATAACATCTGGTGGAGAACGTGGAGCACAGTCTCACACATTAGACCAACTCCTGAATTTCACCACAGCCACTGCCAACTTGGGCGTTATGGACCCAAGTTGAACGATATCTTAAAATTAGCCGGAGTGAGAGAACTGGCTGCGACTGTCGTAGGGGCAGAAGTGTGAGTTTTCTCGCATTGACCAGAGCTTCCACAGTTTCCCTGGACTGGGATCTGGCACCAAATTATTGTGAAGTCTGCTCCATTAAATTTCGGGAATGCAGCCGCATAAATTCTGCTTCTTCTTCTAATATTTCGGCTGTATATCTTTCAGCCATCTTCAGAGAGAGTCGTGCGGCTCTCTCTGAAGATGGCTGAAAGATATACAGCCGAAATATTAGAAGAAGAAGCAGAATTTATGCGGCTGCATTCCCGAAATTTAATGGAGCAGTCTTTGCGCCGCGAAAACCTGAAGATTCACATATTGTGAAGTCGTTTAGATTGAAAAATTAAGAGAATGGTACAAGTAATAATAAACATTTTGGAAGAGAGAGGAAAATTTTAGTTACGGCCCTCTCAGAGGCGTTGTTCCTAGCATTCTGTCTGATTGGACAACCGGCAATTTTAAGTGGTCTTTCCAGAGAGAACGCAGAGGAACGTCGCTTTTGAAGTATTATCAGTCGGGAAGCGAAGCTCAACAGAACACTTTGCGCGGAGGAGAGAAAACCTCTTAGTCGAAACGCCGAGTAGGGAAGTTTTCCTGGTGGGGACACGAAGCGGTAAAGTACTCCTAGTATGGACGGAAGCAGAACTGTCCTCTCGGTTGGGACCGTGGTGGAACAATTCTCGTTGGCTGGACGGGGACCGAGGCGAGAAATTCAAACTCTGTGTGGGCAGCACTCGAATGCAGATGCCTTCTGCAGTTGCCGAAGCAGCAGCCCGTCTCTTCGCCTGTTAAGCTTCTACGTTCTGGCAGCATAGTAAGCGAGAAGTTAGTGATGAGACAGGAGTAGGCGCTCTTTCATGTGAAGCATTGATGGTGTTTTAAATCAGGCTGTGCGAGCCAATGGCTCAACAATGATTCAATTGTCTCGGTTCTTAATCCTACCAGAAGGACGTAAGAAGCATGTCCTATGGAAAACTGTGTACTTAATTTACCCGAATGACTCTGTAAGTTAGTTACCAGGCTATTTTCTTCCCTTCCCCATGGACTTTTCCGCTTAGTTTTTGTCAAGTGTTAAATATATGCGTTTCATATCACAATTTCCAGTCATCTCGAATGTGTGAGAGACTTAACTATTACATTAATTTGTCATCTGCTGTTCCTCCTGTAAAACATTTTGCGGTAAACGATGGTCTAACTTACCTATCTTTGAGTTCAGTATTTAGAGATGAGCCACTGCTCGCTGGTATCACTATTAACTTAAAAAAAACTCACCAGCAACTCATTTGTCAGAGCCAACAGCTTTTCCTTCCGTTTCGATTGCACCCAGTTTATTAAATGCATCTGACTCGTAGGAGCCTACCTGCAAATCGAACAGGTTCGTTAGATTCAAGTTGTATTTAGCCTTAGCCCAGTCGCAGCTTCCAGTATGAATTACATAAAACTAACGATTTCTAGTTTTATGTCATTCATACCACTGTTGACAACCTGCACCTTTCGGGGACAGGTCTGAAGATTAACTGCTAGGTACATCGAAAGGCACAATGGAGAACGTCTTTAGATGGTGACACCTGTTAATACTAACACAATCATAACAATTTCACAACACTGTGTTATTTATTTCATGTTTTTTGTAGTAATATTCTCTACGTTCCAAGCATCTTTCGAGATTACGAAATCAGTCATCACAACGCAAAATGTCGTATGAAAGGTGGGCACATCGTCGTCTTCTGTCTTCGAGTAATTTCTCAGTCGCATAAATTTGCTATTCTTTCAACTTCAGCTGTAGGAACAAGTCAAAGTCACATGGAGAGTCATCATTACAAGGAGAGAACAATTCTCCTACATCTACATCGGCCGGCCGAAGTAGCCGTGCGGTTAAAGGCGCTGCAGTCTGGAACCGCAAGACCGCTACGGTCGCAGGTTCGAATCCTGCCTCGGGCATGGATGTTTGTGATGTCCTTAGGTTAGTTAGGTTTAACTAGTTCTAAGTTCTAGGGGACTAATGACCTCAGCAGTTGAGACCCATAGTGCTCAGAGCCATTTGAACATCTACATCGACACTCTTCAAACCACTGTAAGGTTCATGGCAAGGGCTACATCCCACTGTACCATTTATAAGGGCTTTTCCCCGTTCCATTCGCGTAAGGAGTGTGGGACGAATGACTGTTTAAATACCTTTGTACATGCTGCAATCAATCTAATCTTTCCTACCGATCCCTATGGGAGCGATAGGTAGGGGGTTGAAGTATATTCCTAGCGTAATCATTTAAAACCGTTACTTGAAATATTGTAAGTAGGCTTTATGGGTATAGTTTACGTTTATCTTGAAGAGTCTGTCAGTTCAGTTTCTCGAACGTTCCTGAGATACTCTTCCGCCGATCAAACAAACCTGTGACAATTCGTGCCGCGCTTCTCTGTATACGCTGATCGGCCAGAACATTATGACCACTACCGCTATGTCCACCGCTATGTCCACATTTGGCATGGGTAATAGCAGCGACGCGTAGTGGCAAGCAAGCAACGAGGCCTCGGTAGGTCGCTGGAGGAAGTTGGTACTAAATCTGCACACACAAGTCACCTAATTCCCGTAAATTCCGGGTGGGGGAGGACGATGAGCTCTGACGCCATGTTCAATCACATCCCAGATGTGTTCGAGTTGAGGGGCCAGCACATCAATTGGAACTCGCCACTGTGCTCCTCGAAGCACTCCATCACACTCCACACTCCTTATGACATGGCGCGTTATTTTGTTGAAAAATGCCACTGCCGTCGGGAAACATGATCGTCATGAAGGGATGTAAGTGATCTGCAACCAGTGTTCGATGCTCCTTGTCCGTCGTTGTGCCTTGCACGAGCTGCAATGGACCCATGGACTACGACGCGAATTTTCTCCAGGACATAATAGAGCATAATGAGCCGCCGCCAGTAACACAGGTGTCAAGGAGCTGTTCCCTGGAAAAAGACGGATTAGCGCCCTCGCATTGACATGATGGAGAAGATGTCGGGATTCGTCAGACCATGAAACGCTCTGTCACTGCTCCAACTTCCAGTGCCGATGTCGTAGTGCTAACATTGACACATGCATGGGTCGTCGGCTGTGGAAGCCCACCTTTGGGAATGTTCGATGCACTGTGTATTTAGACACACTTGTACTCTGCCCAGCATTAAAGTCTGACGTCAGTTCACCACATTTAGCCGCCCGTCCAGTTTTACCAGTCTTCCCAACCTACAAAGTCCGATATCTGTAATAAGGGGTGGCCGCCCAAACCCACAACGTCTGGCTATGGTTTTACCTTGGTTTCGCCACGTGTTGAAGACACTCACTACAGCACTCATCGGGTACCCGACAAGTCGTGCAGTTCCCGAAATGATCCTGCCGAGCCTCCGGACCATCACAATCTGTCCTCGATCAAGCTCAGATAGATAGCGCGTCTTCTGCATTCTAAACACGGCCAACACCCTCACTGGTACTACATGCCCCGTGCGTGTGTCTGACCAGCAGTTATTTTTCGCCAGGTGACGCTGATATCACCTGAACTGATTTATATCGATAGTAGGTCGGTGGTCACAGTGTTGTGGTTGATAAGTGTATGATCAAATGGCTCTGAGCACTATGGGACTTAACATCAGTCCCCTAGAACTTAGAACTACTTAAACTTAACTAACCTAAGGACATCACACACATCCATGCCCGAGGCAGGATTCGAACCTGCGACCGTAGTGGGCGCGCGGTTCCAGACTGAAGAGCCTAGAACCGCTCGGCCACACTGGCCGGCGTGTATGATCAATCTCTCCTGTTTGTCCCGTCTGTTACGAGTATTACACACTTGAACAATATTTTAGGATGGATCGCATGAGTGATTTGTAACCAATCGCCTTTGTAACCTGACTGCACCTCCCTTATAGTCTACCAATGAACCATAGGACGCTACCTGCTTTACCTGCGGCTGACCCTGTGTTACCGTTCCGTTTCATGTCCCTATTAAGTGTTAAACCAAGGTGTTTGTATGACTTTATCGATTTTACCGATTCCAGCTGCGAGTCACTGGAATTGTAGTCACATGGTATTACGTTTTTCACCATTTTGATTGAAATCTTATCGAGATCTGACTGAAGATTTGTGCAGTTTCTTTCTGACTGTACTTTATTACAGTTAACAGCATCAGCTGCGAAAAGTCCGAGGTTACTATTAATATTCTTCACAAGGTCACCACCGTACAACACGAACAGCAAGGAACTCAACACACTTGTTTGAAATCCAGCTGAAGTTACTTCTACACCCATCGATGATTCTCCATTCAAGATAACTTACCTCTTTGCCGCTTCCTCATTACAAAAAAAAATATCCCCAAACCAGTCAGAAATTTCGCTTGATCTCCTATACGATCGTACTTTTGATAATAAGCGTAGGCGTGGTACTGAGTCAAGTGCTTTTCGGAAATCAAGAAATACTGCATCTACCTTACTGCCTTGTTCCAAAGCTATCAGTGTCATGTGAGAAAAGTGAGAGTTGGATTTCACGTGATTGATGAAGGAGGTCATTCTGTTCTTGATACTTTGTTATATTTGAGCACAGAATACTATATGTTCTAAGATTCTACAACAAATGGATGTCAAGAATATTGGCGATGATTTTGTGGATCATTTAGACGGGTGTGACCTGTGATTTCTTTCAACTACTGGGAACGGTTTTTTGTTCTAGGGATCAATGATAGATTATAGCTAACATTAGTTCCTAGTACAACATACTTGTTGTTATTCTATTTTGTGACCAAAATTTCCTTCTTTCTAGCAAATCTGAATTAAAAAATTCGCTCCCTTTTGTTTCATTACATTATCAGGTGATAAAGGACACTTGCTTGTTCTGTTTTCTCTTATGGTTCCACTTACATGGAATCAATGTTCCTTCACTTGGACGAGCAGGTTGTGACTCGTAATAGTCAAAAAATACTTTGTGACTGTTTGGCTCATCAATAATCGATAACATTTTCAAAAGAGTTTTGGAATCCAGTGGGAAATCATCATTGTCATCCTTCTGGTACTTCTCACAACAGAGTAAGAAGTTTTAACAGTAACCGTCTGTACCACATAAGGCTCATACTTTATAACCAAAGCGTATGGGCTTGAGTCTTATAAATTACTTTATAGGATTTCATCATCTGCTACATTTTCCTGAAAGGCTCCCCATCTTTGATAATTTTGTACCAGAGCCTCTGCTAATGGCTTTATTTTGAAAGATTTGTTACTTATGTTATCATTGGCCTTTTTATTGTCATTGAAATGTAATACAGATTTCAGTTCCAGATACCTGCTATGACTGATGGCATCTTTCACTGTCTGAACACCAAGATCATGATGCTCAGATCAAGAATTTCTTCCACTGGACAATTTACGATAGCCTTACATAACAAATACAAGAATTTCCTCAGGTACATCTGAAGAAGGTATTTTGTTCTTACACTCTCTAGCGTAACTTTCAGTTTAGAGTTCTTCAAAAAATTATATGTGATTGAGGTCATACGACGTTTCTTTGAATTCAACCGACAGATCAGAAGCTTTCGTCCCTAAATCTGATCAAACTATTTAACTTCCTCTGTACAGGATCTTTTGAAAGAAACATGATAAATGTACCCGTTATCTCTTGCATGTAAAATTTCAGAAGTACCTGTAATATTGCTTACATAGGTTTTTCCTAACAAGTCATCTTCAATATTTTCGTCATATGTCTGCTCATCTACATCTGGAGGTAGAGGTACCATATCTGCTTCTGTGTTTCCCAATGTAGGTGTTCCTGCCTCTACAACTGCCTTAAAATACTGGCAAGACATGAAAAAAAAAGTCAGAAAATACTGAAAAAATCTACTGTTTCTGACGGAAGTATCCAGTGTCCTTAGATGAGGACGTACAGTTTTCATGCATTGGAACACAAAGTACAACTAAGCATTTTGGCCTTCACTAGTACCAAACACTATTAAAGTATTACATTTCGCAGGAGCCAGAAAATGACAATGGTCTTGCCTTAGACTCAGTCACACTAACAACAACAGAGATAACTAGCAGGATCTGCAAAAACACACTATTCTCCTTAACAGTCTTGAACTGAATAACTATAGCAGAGGGATAACACTGGTACCCATTTTCGAAGGAAACTTCACTTTACCACAACAAAAGGCCATTGGTGGTTTGAAGTAGCATGCATTTGTAATAATAATCGAAAACCGAGTGTCCTCAATCGTGGACAATGGGAACTCTTGGGCTAGTTCATCATTTTTTCAGTGTTACGAGATTTAAATTAGGGCAGTAGTACTGAGTTTGCCTTTCTAAAGGAGCACTGGCATTTCCGCTTTTGCTTTGCTCCTCTTAATTTCAGTTCCTGTCTCGTCCGTGAGTGACTGGACTCTAACTTTGGTGCCACTAACGGCTTTTACATACAACCAGAATTTTTTGTATTTTGTGAAAGATCTTTCGACAGTTTTCAGTTACGGTAGTCATTGAGGGCCTCGCGTATTGCTCTTTCTGACAGGTGAAAGTGTTTCATTCAGCATCTCTGTATTTGCAGTCCTATGCTTCGTTTTACACCTGTTATGCAGTAGTTTGTTTCTTTAGAACTCTTTTTACAGTGACGGTATACCTTCGAAGGTCCGTCCCAGATCTTCTTTCAGATACATATAAATCTCTCTACTTGTTTCAGTTGCCCTTTGTATTCATTGCTGCTATAACTGCCTTACGTTCACTGAAAAAAATTTCGATTTGGACATCCTCAAAGTGGTCAGATCTATATGTTACCATTAAAACAGAGTGATTTCGATCTTGTGTGGGGTTCCGAAATATTAGTTCCAGGCAGGTTTTGGAGAAGGCATTTAGTAATGTTTCATCCAGCACTAACAAAACTATAGTTATCGCAATTGGTTTTTGAATGACTACAGTATTATTAGGGAAGTTATAAACAAGCAAGGAGGTGAGCCTGGTGTCGATAGAAGGAACCAGTTGTAATTTGATACCTACACTTGATACAGAGTCATGTACAAAAAATATTGCATGCAGCTTCCGCTTCTATCGCCATGAATTTGTGTTTCTTTTCTGCTGTGACAAATACATCACCTCTGTTTCCCATTAGCCTATCCTTCCCTTATGCACTTAAATTTTACTCAAAAATTGCACTACTGTAAACCTCAGGTTTTAACCAGCTTTGCGTACCTGGTATTATGTGAACTTCACTGCTTTTTAGGGGAGCTTCAAACTCTGGCAATTTGTCGCGAATACTTCTGCAGTTAACCACTAGGATTTTAATACTCTCACTACTTGTGTACTTGTGGGGCGCGCTCTTTAGATCTTACACTGATGCTACTGGGTTTCCTACAGATATCTTTAAACTCCGTGAGCACGGCTGGTATTCTCAGCCTTGTCTACTAATGGCTTCACTGAAACGGGTAGCAAAAGTGCAAAGGGCCCAGACAACAGGCATCATTTGTTCCAATGTGTGCCACTATCTGCAGTTGGTTGCATCCTGTTCCCTCAATGGCTGCCGGTACAGCCTCTTCAACATTTCTGAATGAGTACCCCCAGGCATACATAACGGGTGTACCTGATATTCCTTTCCATCCATTGCTGCAATTTTCCTAATGGGTACAACTATACTCCCTATGTTTCAATTGCTGACAATTAACAGACCCCTACTAAGTTTCGTTTGTCTTCTATTGACACAGAACACAGAGAGTTTCCCAACAAGCGAAGTGAGCGGCACTGGCTCAGTTTCTCTATCAGTGGAGGCATCACCTCGAAGCTGTCGATCAAGTGGATAGGTGTAAAATTTTAAGGTCTCCCTCGTATCTGTCTCCCCTGCACAGGACACCTGGACCTAAGCATGACACGCCACAACAGTCAAGTGGACTAGTAATGATGGATCCTGTGTTTCCTGGCCAGCCGTAGTGGCCGAGCGGTTCTAGGGGCCTCAGTCTGGAACAGCGCGACCGCTACGGTCGCAGGTTCGAATCCTGTCTCGGGCATGGATGTGTATGATGTCCTTAGGTTAGTTAGGTTTAAGTACCTCTAAAGTTCTAGGGGACTGATGACCTCAAAAGTTAAGTCCGATAGTGCTCAGAGCCATGTGAACCATTTTTTTGTGTTTCCTGTGGAAGAGACAATATCCACAGGAGAGGATAGTACTTCAGGTATCTCCGGTATCTCTGATAGCTGATTCGCGCTACCCACCTAACTCTTTACTGGCAACAGCTTCCAACTGTCTGACAGTAGTCAGGGCGATTTCCAGCTGTTAATGAATAGCAACCAACTCATCCCCTGTCCGAGAACAGCAAAAACAGTGATGGTGCATTAGGTCTGATGCAATATTTTACTGAAAAGTAAACAGATAACTTGTGCCTGGTGCACACATGTTACCAGCAGCCTTTAGAACTAAAGTGATTAACAGCTAAAACGAGATATCTATTACGACAACAGAAATCTTCATACCAGTTTTATCGTTTCTTTGAAAGGTTATCGTCGTTAAAAGATTCGAGAATAGCGTTAAATTATGATAAATGCAGGCAGTATACATTCTAGAAAACTAATATGACTTTTCTACGAAGTAGTTCATGAATTACGAGGGACTAAATTACGAAAATTTTTACAAAATTCCGAAAATTTTCAAATATATACCTTTTCTCATGTAAATGTATAATGAAAGTAGGGAAATTTTGATCTGAATAAGGATACTGTGGCCAAAAATTTCTCAAAAGCAAAGGTTAACTTTAAAACTGACGATGCAATGCTACTCGGTATACATGTTTCTGGAAAGTACAGGTCATGTTTGCAATTGAAGATGTAGTACTACATAGTACTCGTATATCATGACTCTATTCGTCTTGTTGACGATTTGCATTTTCTCATTGTTGTGATGTGACGGCGGACGGTCCACTACGGGTGCAGCGATGTCCGTGAAAATTACTGTCAGTGAACTAGAGGAACGTAGGTGCCTAAGATAGGGACATAAATCACAGATATCACCTGAAAGCTTTTGTTTATTGTGACGTGCTATTGAACGGAAACTCTGAAATTCAAATTAGGCCTCACAGCTCTACCTAATGAATTTAATGAATTCAAAAGTATGTCATATTAACAGGGTCATTGTTTGTAGAACCAATGTCATGAATAATGACAAGATATGGGGTAGAAGGTAGAAACAGAAAGTAAAGTTGTACCTAGTTACATCTTACATATCAAAATGTTAAGATTGTGGTTAAAATCTACGCACGCACACACACACACACACACACACACACACACACACACAGAGAGAGAGAGAGAGAGAGAGAGAGAGAGAGAGAGAGAGAGAGGGAGGGAGGGGGAGGGGCGAGGGAGAGAGAGAGACGCAGAGAAAGAGACAGAGACAGGGATTCTCTATTTTGTAACAACTATGAAAGAAACGACACAAGGAAAGAGAAGCAATTGAAATGCTACAGAAGACACGTGTAACTGACAATCATGAACATGAAATTGCACGAGGCAGGAACTAAATTCTTCAAATTCTTCCAAGCAAACACATTAGACATATACCAAATAAAAAATTTAGTACAGGCACCACACCGCCAGATAAAACAAACGTCAGGGTAACAAGTCGCTTTATATTATAAAATCCACTCTCCTAGTGCGTGTCGTACTGAAATAAGTGTGCTTCAAGCACCAAAAACACATATCTCAGTGAATACTGTCCTGAAGTGAGACGTCTGAAATCTAATCCACTACGTCTCAGCGGCTGGTACGACGATCACCTCCCCGCTGAAACTCTCAGTTGTGATGTCACATCTGACCATTGTTCCTGCCGATGCTACAATATGCATTCCAGGCACATTCTTCTCAGACAACTCCATTTTCTTCCGAGGAAATAGTTGTTGTTACGTAGAAAATCACTTTTCCGCAACAGCGGCTTATTTCTTAATTTATTTTCTCACAATTAGTTTCAAGGATAAAGTCTCATTATTAAATGTTCATGCTCTTTGAAACCAGACATAAATTGTTGTCGTCATATACGAGTCATATATATATATATACGACGAGTCACATCACATCTGATGTATGACTCGTATATGACATTGACAGGAAAGATTAGAAGACGCAGACTACAATTCTATGGACACCTATACAGAATGCCATCACTCAGATTGACCAAAAAGATCTTTGACTGGGTAACCACTAGAAACAACAAATGGGTGCCAGAGGTAAAAAACGACCTGAACCAACTCAACATAAAAGCAGACGCAATAAACGACAGAATAAAATTCAGAAACATTATTAAGAAAAGTAAACTACTTGAGATACACTGTCAGAAACGAACAGGCGTAAAGTGGACCGAAAAACGCAAGCAAGATCACAGCCGGACGATGAAAGAAATATGGGCAACAAAAACGGCAAACTAGATGAAGCAGGAGACACGAAGCCGACAAGAAGCATGGACAGAGGACGGGAAGCATAAACACAGCGAGCGAATGACGGAAGTTTGGGCAGGAAGGAAGGCAGCAAAAGGAACTGGCCATGTAGTTTAGTCCAACTGCGCTCTATAAGGGCAAAACACCAATAATAATAGCGACGAAATAGCTTTAGATACCTCTAAGACCTCCTCGGCTGACTTACTTTCTTGCGCTTCAATGTGTCAGAATACCCAGTAAAATGACGCCAACTTCGATCGCTTTTGTATCGAAGGAAGGGGAAATTTTTGCTAATGGACATTTATGTCTCCTTACGTAAATTGAGGGTGGAGGTGGGGCAGAAAGGAAAGGACTATTGCAGCCAGCTTCATTGGAATGTTTATGCGAAAACAGCGGTGACGAGCGAAAATGTGTGCCGGACAGGAATGCGAACCCAGCATATCCTGATTACTATGCAGTTGCTCTAACCACTGTGCCACCCTGTACATGAACTCCACGCTCGCTACTTTCAGATTCCTACGGGAGGTCAGACGTAACTGCACATCCAGCTGAAGGTGGTGGATTCACTGCCTATCGAGGTGAGTCAGTTATATGAATCCGTAGTGTCTATTCTTTTTGACATGTCTACAAGAGCAGACACCATGCTTTCATTAATTTCTGTCTTCCGGCTACATGTTCTACAGACGGTCCGTTGTAACTGTAGCCCGGCCGAGCACGGTACGCGTATTTGTTTGGTGTTCAGGACAGCAATGAGCCGTATTGTGATTGGTTGGAAAAGAAAATACCATACCGAAAATGTGAAACGAAACACTGATTAAATTCCTTTCTATTTCCTACAAATTCTCCTCTCTAAGTAACGAATTCAGCGAAAAAAGAAATACAAATGCCGTTGGTACATTGCACCTTTATATCTTTCCGAAATACATGCTGTTCATCGAGGCACTCTCTTCTTTTGGTCGAATGATAACATCGTAAAGGGCTTTGCAGATAAATCTTCTCTGATGCCACAGTGGAGTAATGAAAACAGCAGATGGCGCGTTGAAACAGAACTCCCATCACAAGGCGCACGTGCGCACTCTGCGCTGTTTACAGACGCTGCATACAACCACCGGGCGGAGTTCTTACCGTGTGTCGTTGGGTGTGTAGCAGCGCGCGGGCGGCAGCGTCTTGAGACTGGTGCAGCGACGCCGCTGTCAAGAGGCTGAGCACACGACCTGCTATACATAGCAGCGCGCTCGGCGCGGCGCGCACGCGTATTCTGATATCGCCAGCCTGGTTTACACTAGTTGCGACCACCGCTCCACGGCGTCCGCCTATTTCTGTTTGTTTGTGTCTGACGCCGTTATTGCCCCTCTGTTTCCCCCGCAGCTTGCCGCCACCGGCTCGCTGTGGTGCTATCTCGTTAGAACTGTGGTGCACCACGAACACGTCATACGACAGCTGTTCGACAAGTTATATGCAAATGGGAGGGGGATCACTACTGTCAGCTGCAGCGGGACATTAAACGGAATCAGATGACGAAGAGCGAAAATGTGTGCCGGTCCGGGATTCGAACCCGGGAACTCCTGATTACTCGGTAGGTGTGGTAACCGCTGCGCAATTCAGGGCTCAGCGTTATCACAACACCAAGGAGTATGTCGGTATGCCACCTATCCGCCGTCCCTGTCCATTATACTCCTGTTCGTTACTCAGAGATTCCTGCAGGAGGTTGCATTCGCAGTGAAGAAAGTGGATCTATTGCTCAGCCAGGCTTATCATTTATGTGAATGCAAGGTGTCTGACACCCCGCACTCATATAAATATTCGACAAGTCTTGTTGCCGCCATCGGTCTCTTACTTATTCACATTTTTATCAGTTTTCAGATGCCCATATCTACGCTCTGTTCTAAAGTGGTTAAAACAACAATGGGATAGCACCTTCTGTACACCACTCTCCCTTATAGTAAGTATAATAACGCCACCATTTTTTCTGCTCCGCGCATATTGCGAAACAAGTGAAACTCACTGGTAGAAAGGTCTTAAAAATTTTTACGTGCTGTAAGAATATCGTAACGTCAATAACCAGAATCCAGTTGAAATCATAGCATTTTTTCAGGCTGGTCTTCGTAAGCTGAAAATAAAGAACACAGGATTCTGCCAATGTGACAATAGTTCGTAGCGAGATTTACAACCCATGTCATTTTTTGTGATACGAATGAACTACATACGTATTGGAAAAACTATTTGTTAATCTTTAAAATTTAAAAATTTATTCCAAAATAGAAATATATGAAGACTTAGGCTGTAAACGATGGCGAGACACGAGTTGGTTTTCTGAGAAATTGCACAGTTAAATATCAATAATATCTCATAAGTCGTATATTTTAAGTACATCCACAGTGATTTTTTACTCAGATAAACCATTGTTTTAAAATATTTCTAGAGTAACGACAGATTGTTAAAATCTTAAATTCCATCCAAAATTTTATCTTAAAAATACGTCAGTTGGTACTCAACAATGTTTACTTACAAACTCAGTGCACTTTACATAAGTTACCATTGACTTACTATTGTTTACTTGTTAGGCGAGTTAACGAAACAATACTGTGAAACCTCTCAAAATTGCAAATTTAGAAAGTCCGAATTGTTTCAGTTGATGATACTAAGATTTCCATTGCCAAGTTTTAAAATAATGAAATATAACAACCTGAAAAAGTAAGTTATGATATTAAGGATGTCCCTTAACATATCTGCCACGACTGTCACGTAAGCTCCAGTAAACAGTGGTACTGAACACAGCTTAGCACTCTTTACTTGCTTAGAGAATTATTCATATTTAACAGATTAGCAACAGCCTTTGAAGTGCGTTTGTGTTCAGTTATATATTCAGGACCTTTATCTGAGCTGTAGTTATCCATGTCACTATCGGATTTTTAACTATTGTCTCTGAAAAGCATTTCCTCTGGCACGAAAGCCGCACACGTTACTACAACTGGCAGCCACTGGAACTTACCACTACATTAATGCACACATCCTGACAAAGCTGCCATTAGTGAGAATCTGAAATCGGAGATAAATCTCTGATTTGTTGGTTTAGCGAGAAACTATTAAATAATTTGAATAAACCACATCGTATACCATGTTTCACACGCAATAACTCTGTTTCTTACCGACTTTCGCTTGTCGTTGTTTACTTTCGACGTTGTTTACTTTCGAGATCTTCATATATTTCCTCACTGACATGAAGTGTATTGTAGTCAAGTTCAGGAGTTCAGAGGTCTTTCCATATTCTTATTGAAAATAGTTAAGCTTATCCAATAAAAAAGTTAAAAGTTTTTATTTCACAGTATAAAAGTTTTTTATATGTACCCATCAAAAGTTTATTGGTCTTCCGTGATTAATATCTTATTTTCTTTAAGATAAAACAATTTTATAAAACTTTTTTTAAAATCTATTACTCCAGAATCTGTTCACGTTAGAGTTTTCCGTATGTAAGTAACGTCGTATGTTGATTTGCGGTAGCTGTGGCAATATGTGATGTTTCTTTGTGTAAAAATAAATAATTGCACTTGATTATGTTCTAACCTGGTAATCTGTTCATTGTAATATTAAAAGTCGCTCAGTAGTAGAGTTAGAAAGACAATATTTATGTACTGCAGTAACAGACACAAAGACACATTGATGTATAATCACACGATTGCAGAATCACAACTGGAAGCAGTCACATCCATTAAATATCTGGAAGTACATTTAGGAAGAAGAGATTTAAAGTGCAACGACTACGTAAAACAAATCACAGGTAAGGCAAGTGTCAGACTGAGATTCAGTGGAAGAAGCGTCTGGACGTGTAGTCCATCCACGGACGTGGCTTACAAAACCCTGGTTCAGTCAATATCTGAATATTGCTCATCAGTCTGGGATCCGTACCAGATAGGATTGATAGGGGAATTAGAGAAGATCCAGTAAAGAGCGGAGTGTTTCGTCGTATGCTGCTTTAGTAAGTGGAAAAGCGTGACGGGTATGCTCATCCAACTCCAGTGGAAAACGCTGCAAGAGAGGCCTTGTTCCTCGCGGTGTGGTTTCTAATTAGAGTTCCGGTAGCGTACGTTATTGGAAGAATCAGTCGTTATATTTCTTCCTCCTAGGTATACGTCGCGCAAAGAAAATGAGGGTAAACGCAAAGGTTCGAGCTCACACGGAAGCTTACCAACAATCATTCTTCTGGCGGACCATACGTGACTGGAACAGGAAAAGCCACCCCGATAAGGTGGCTTGCGGAGTTTAGAAGTAGATCTAGATAGGTCCAGTTATAAGTAGTGAGAACGTCGACCAGTTTCGCTGTTTTGGAGCTCACTAATTAATTAGAACGAATCTTCCACACTGTAATGGAATGTACACTTTCATAGCAAGACTTGTTGGTAGTCTAAATCTATGGAACCGACAAATACTCAAGCTTTTCTTCATCAATGTTTTGATCGACTGTGCTATGTACTCACGCCTCAGAACATCCATTAAAAGATCGGTCTACCAATAGCACCTACATACGTTGCTAGCGCCACAGAAATTGTCACGCGAGTAGCTATAAAATAGCCTCAGAGCATCACTTGCGAAATGAAGAGGCACAGTATCTACTCCTGGTCACAAGACGATTTTACTTTGTTAATTAAGTTTCACTACTTGATTACATGTGAAGTAATTCGAGATAGCAGCCTTGTGCCAAAACAGTATCCTCATAGCCAAAAATATTTTAGTATTGCAGTACTTCAGGGTCCAGTCACATTAATGTGACCACCTGTAAAAAGTTTGAATAACCACCTTTTGCAGCGCAGACAGCTGCGAAACGTGCAGGAAGAGCGTCAGCGAGTTTCTGAAAGGTGCTGACACGGATGTGGAGGCATGCCGATTCCAGTGTCGTGGCCTGCTGCGCCGGGTTCACCAGTTGAGGATCCATGGCGCGAACAGCCGATCGAGGTGGTCCCAGAGGTTCTCGATTGGGTTTAAATCAGGGA
Organism: Schistocerca americana; assembly: GCF_021461395.2. Lineage (NCBI taxonomy): Eukaryota > Metazoa > Arthropoda > Insecta > Orthoptera > Acrididae > Schistocerca > Schistocerca americana. The sequence goes on along the minus strand of NC_060120.1, from coordinate 656,182,755 downwards.
AGTTTGATGACCTGCGGCCTGCAGTGAATTTATCCTTGTACTGTGTCAAGCACGCACGCACATTGCAAGGTGTGTGAGAAGGTGCACTGTGCTGTTGGTAGATGTCATCATGGCGAAGAAAAAACAAACTGCATGTAGGATACGGCCCCCACGCATACCTTTGTTGATCCATTGTACTTTCCAGAATGCCTAGATCACCCAGGGAATGCCACGAAAACGAAAATATTTCGCACCCTCTGCTCTGGCAAGGACGGTTCTAGCGATTGTTGCAGGGCCGTACACGCCACGTCAACGGTCATCTGTCCGATTGAGCATAAAACATGATTCGTCTGAGAAGACACCTGCCGCCCCTCAGTGGACGTACCAGCACGCCAATTCCAACCTTTGTCGCCAATGAACAGCAGGTGGTATGGATGCATGTACCAGGCGTCTGCTGCGGAGGCCCATCCTCAGCAACCTTTGCTGAATGGCAACCCCTTCGTTCATCTGGGCGGTCAGTTGCTTTTCGCCCACACACATCTCCGTCCTCTTTTTTTTTCTTTATTGAGTTTCGGTTCCCCCTGAAGGGGGCGGGCTGGCAGCAGCTTAGTACGCCGCTCTTCAGCCTACAGAAGTTGTTTTAAAAAGATGAAGAGAATAAATAATAAAAGCAGGCGATAAAATCGGTGACTTAAATGGTAAAATGGCGGAAAATCGTGGAACTTAAAACATAAAACAAAAGGTTGATGATGCTAATAAAATACTTATGAAGCAGACAGGTAAAAGAATAGACATACAATTAAAAGAACAGTCTGGTTTCTGTTTGCAAGAGATATAAAATTTACACCCGGTGACGGCATGGTTTCTGTTCGCAACACTTTGGAAAGACGAACAACACTGAACATTCACTTGAATACTGCACTATAAAAATTGGCACAAATATGACATAACACAGCTGAGGGCAGATGGTTGGAACCTGGACAGATGATGGGAAAGGAAAGGCGGGAACGAGAGGAAAAAACGAAGTGGGGGGGGGAGGGGGAAAGATGCCGATGGAGGATGAGGACCCGGGTGCTGGGCAGATGCAACAGGGAGTGGGGAAAGGCAGAGGAGGGGTATACAAAAGGACTTGGGAGGGGGGTGAGAGGGGAGGCAGAGAGAGGTTAGATGGGGAGAAAACAGGGTGGAAGGGGGGGAAGAGGGAGCCTGGGGAAAGGATAGGAAAGGAAGGGGGGGGTGCGGATCAGGGTTGATAGGATGGATAAATGGAAGCCACCTTGGGGAAGGAGATGAAGCGTGTAGAGATGGAGGGTAGGGGGGACACAACAGTAAAAATGTGGCAGAGGGCGGGTATTGGAGAGGAGAGGAGAGGAGACGAGAGGAGCAACCAGGGGTTGAGGGGGATCAAAGTGGCGGGAGGTGTAGAGTATGCGGATATGTTCGAGGAATAGGAGAAGATGGGGGAAAGGAATGAGGTCATAGAGGATCTGCGGTCGCCGTTCAACCCTGTCGTCTATATGACCTGTGGTGCACCACAGTTGCCTCAGAGCTGGTTTTGGATAGCGCCATTTTGCCGAGCACCGTGTACTGCGATGCACCAACATTTTACGAACTTTCGGAAATGCTTCTACCTGTGGCCCTAAAGCCAATGATTATGCCCTTTTGGACGTCAGATAAGTAGCCACATTTCGGCATTACGACAACAACTGCACTGTTTCCCATGTCCCCCTCCCCCCACCCCCCCCAACACGGTTTATATAGTCGCCTCTGCTAGTGCTGCCACCTGCTGTGTGTGAGTGATTATTACACGTTGACATCGAATATGTTACTGGATCGTGTACAATCAGCAAACTCTTTTATTTGTTCAATAGGTATGTTACGTCAATAAGGTTACACACAGATTGCGATATGGGCGTATTAGCTACTTTTTGCACATTTTCGAATTCGTACTTTAGTTCCATATTTGGTTGTGTACATAACTTTCCACCTTGCTTTTAGCAAATATTTTCTTTTTATATAGTTAGTCAGCTACTGCTAAAATGCGATAGTTGCACATTTTCTGTTAAGCGGAAATTAGGCCTAAACTAGGGACACTGTAATGTTTCTTTTTATGTTTTTCGTAACATAGTGTTCGTGGTTTGTGACTTATTCTTTTCTCAGTCGATTTACCAGAAACGTATGTAGTTTCACAGCCAAAAACTGTTCACCAGAGTGTCTGCTTGCGAGTAATAAACCTACAAATCAAGGCTGAATCTATGTAAGCGTGTGATCGAGAACTGCTGTATACTATGTTGTTTTCTTAATGTGGTTTCCTCATGTTGCTTTCTACGTTCGTAGCTGGTGTTTTGAAATATTTTACCTGTGCAAAATGAGTGTTTTTGCACATTGTCCAACCCGGAGAGTTCATATTATAATAACAGAAGACGCTCCAGTAGTTCAACAATTTCTGTTTGAAATTCGGCTATATGTGACAAACTCTTTATATGGATGCATGAAGCTGACGCAGCACACATTGTTTTCTTTCTATTTTTCTCTGCTGTTTCATGTAGCGTCGGAAAACGTCAGGTAGAGTTGATTTCAGCAACTGTTTATGTGTCATACAGTCGGTTTGGCATCATACTTGTAGGGTCGAAACACAGTGGATATAAATATTGTAACAGGTGTTTAGTGGTCACGGTGGGTAAGAAGTTCCTGTGTCTATCAGTGCAGCATTTTCTTCGCATTGAAGGACTCATGCAAAATATGTATTGTTGTTTAAAATAAATTGAGGAAATGAGTTTTTACTCACTTTTGATTAACATTTTTTTTTTCTCCATCTGACAGATGTGTCTCTTAGTTCCACTATTGCACCCACGGAGTCTGTGGAAATTCCTGTGATCTTATATGCCACAGTTCCTCTTCTACCAATCATGATAATAGTACAAATTTAGGAGCAGTACTAACTGTGAAAGATTCTACCTTGTGCATGCACGTAGAATTATCTGCCGGGACTGAAATCACGTGATCTGGTTTTCCTTATTTTAGAAGAAGGGGAATTATTCTCAAACAGATTCACGTTTTATACTGGTTCTACTTCGATGTTAGCTGTACTACATGGAGATACACTACCCAGTGTACTGCCGTTAATCAAAAGGCTCTTGCTAGAGCCGGTCGCTGTGGTCGAGCGGCCCTAGGCGCTTCAGTCCGGCGCCGCGCGGCTGCTACGGTCGCAGGTTCGAATCCTTCCTTGGGCATGGATATGTGTGCAGTCCTTAGGTTAGTTAGGTTTAAATAGTTCTAAGTCTAGGGGACTGATGACCTCAGATGTTGAGTCTCATAGTGCATAGAGCCATTTGAACCATTTTTGCTCTTGCAGGAAGTTACTAACTTCCTGATGTTATACTGTCGGTGTCATGTGTGTCTGTCTCTCGCCACCGGTCAGCCTCTAAGCATACAATCACATCTTCTATAGTATCCATACGCTTATTGAAGGTATGAAATATGAATCATCGACTGCCATGAAGCTTGATCACGTCACGTGCTTTTGATATCACCAGTTGTTCTGCATCAGTGGGTATGAAGGCAGAATAAAGCTCATCTCAGATATTCGCGTTGTGCATCATGCAACAACACCTGTCCGCATTTGTTCCTCTCTTATCCTACCGCCAGTGTGAAAACTGGCATAATAAAGCTGGAGCTTTGTTGTTAGCTGCAGCGGGTTATGATACAGTGTCTGTTACACACTTATATTACAGTACTTGTTTTACGTCTTCTGCATCCAACATATAATTTTTGGTTACTTTAAGATGTGCGCTCTTCTCGCAATACTGTATGTGAATTAGTAACACAGATATCTGGAAGCAGCCCGAATAAACTTCACTCTATGTATTATAATACTTGTTGTAAAGTGAATCATGATGTTTATCTAAACTTTCTGAACTTTGTATCATCCTTTTTGTTTCAAATATAGTGAGGAGAATTTGTAGAGCCACTGGCCGAAAAGAATATAGTAAACATTTCTGCACACATTTGAAAAGAGAGTTCCACAAGAGCGAAACTGGTAGTTGGTGTCGCAAGATGATGTTAAGAGTCAAAGATCCGTGATATACAAGACGTAAATGTTAAAGCAATTAATGATGGTTCTGTTTCTGACTGTGGCTGATAGAGCTCCTGGACAGATATGGAACATGTTACCATAGACTATAAACCACGTAGATCGAATCTGCAGTAGTCTTCTAACGAAGAATATGTTTTCGAAAGAACAACACTTAAATCGAGCTGGAGACAATAGTTGTTGATTCATTTGACAGTAATTTATTGTCCAACACAACTAATTTAAAACTAAGTAATTGGTTTCGTCCGGCATCGGCCATCCTCAGATCTACACTACTGGCCATTAAAATTGCTACACCACGAAGATGACGTGCTACAGACACCAAATTTAACCGACAGGAAGAAGATGCTGTGAATGCTAATGATTAGCTTTTCAGAGCATTCACACAAGGCTGGCGAGGGTGGCGACACCTACAACTTGCTGACATGAGGAAAGTATCAACCGATTTCTCATACACAAACAGCAGTTGACCGGCGTTGCGTGGTGAAACGTTGTTGTGATGCCTCGTGTAAGGAGGAGAAATGCGTACCATCACGTTTCCGACTTTGATAAAGGTCGGATTGTAGCCTATCTCGATTGTGGTTTATCGTATCGCGACATTGTTCCTCGTGTTGGTCGAGATCCAATGACTGTTAGCTGAATATGGAATCGATGGGTTCATGAGGGTAATACGGAACGCCGTGCTGGATGCCAACGGCCTCGTATCACTAGCAGTCGAGATGACAGGCATCTTATCCGCATGGCTGTAACGGATCGCGCAGCCACGTCTCGGTCCGTAAGTCAACAGATGGGGACGTTTGCAAGACAACAACCATCTGCACGAACAGTTCGACGACGTTTGCAGCAGCGTGGACAATCAGCTCCGAGACCAAGGCTGTGGTTACCCTTGACGCTGCATCACAGGCAGGAGCGCCTGCGATGTACTCAACGACGAACCTGGGTGCACGAATGGCAAAACGTAATTTTTCGGATGAATCCAGGTTCTGTTTACAGCATCACGATGGTCGCATCCGTGTTTGGCGACATCGCGGTGAACGCACATTGGAAGCGTGTAATCGTCATCACCATACTGGCGTGTCACCCTGCGTGATGTTATGGGGTGCCATTGGCTAGACGTCTCGGTCACCTCTTGTTCGCTAGACGGCACTTTGATCAGTGGACGTTACATTTAAGATGTGTTTCGACCCGTGGCTCTACCCTTCATTCGATCCCTGCAAAACCCTACATTTCAGCAAGATAATGCACGACCGCATGTTGGAGGTCCTGTACGAGCCTTTCTGGACACGGAAAATGTTCGACTGCTGCCCTGGCCAGCACATTCTCCAGATCTCTTACCAACTGAAAACGTCTGGTCAATGGTGGCAGAGCAACTGGCTCGTCACAATAAGCCAGTCACTACTCTTGATGAAATGTGGTATCGTGTTGAAGCTGCATGGGCAGCTGTACCTGTACACGCCATTCACGCTCTGTTTGACTCAATGCCCAAACGTATCAAGTCCGTAATTACGGCCAGAGGTGGTTGTTCTGGATACTGATTTCTGAGGATCTATGCACCCAAATTGCGTTAAAATGTAATCACATGTCAGTTCTAGTATAATATTTGTTCAATGAATACCCGTTATCATCTGCATTTCTTCTTGGTGTATCAATTTTAATGGCCGTTAGTGTACAAGGGAAATAAGTTTGAAAATTAAAAGAGATGTTGTGAATAGTACGTCAAAACTAAAGCACAGAAAAGATGTAATACTGTGAAATTCATGCTGTTGTTCAGTCTCACCACCGCGGAAAAGACATTGTCAATGAATACTCATGAGATGGATCATGTATATAAAAGTAAATTACCTGGCGGACTACTGGCTAGTTGTTTGATGTTGACGTGTTTCAGCAAAATGTTTTTAATGAAAATTGTAAAAGAGCATAGAAAAGTGCTTTGTTGTTGTTGTTGTTGTTGTTGTTGTGGTCTTCAGTCCTGAGACTGGTTTGATACAGCTCTCCATGCTACTCTATCCTGTGCAAGCTTCTTCATCTCCCAGTACCTACTGCAACCTACATCCTTCTGAATCTGCTTAGTGTATTCATCTCTTGGTCTCCCTCTACGATTTTTACCCTCCACGCTGCCCTCCAATGCTAAATTTGTGATTCCTTGATGCCTCAAAACATGTCCTACCAACCGATCCCTTCTTCTAGTCAAGTTGTGCCACAAACTTCTCTTCTCCCCAATCCTATTCAATACCTCCTCATTAGTTACGTGATCTACCCACCCTGTCTTCAGCATTCTTCTGTAGCACCACATTTCGAAAGCTTCTATTCTCTTCTTGTCCATACTAGTTATCGTCCATGTTTCACTTCCATACATGGCTACACTCCATACAAATACTTTCAGAAACGACTTCCTGACACTTAAATCTGTACTCAATGTTAACAAATTTCTCTTCTTCAGAAACGATTTCCTTGCCATTGACAGTCTACATTTTATATCCTCTATACTTCGACCATCATCAGTTATTTTACTCCCTAAATAGCAAAACTCCTTTACTACTTTAAGTGTTCAAATGGCTCTGAGCACTATGCGACTTAACTTCTGAGGTCATCAGTCGCCTAGAACTTAGAACTAATTAAACCTAACTAACCTAAGGACATCACACACATCCATGCCCGAGGCAGGATTCGAACCTGCGACCGTAGCGGTCGCTCCGCTCCAGACTGTAGCGCCTAGAAACGCACGGCCACTCCGGCCGGCCTACTTTAAGTGTCTCATTTCCTAATCTAATTCCCTCAGCATCACCCGATTTAATTTGACTACATTCCATTATCCTCGTTTTGCTTTTGTTGATGTTCATCTTATATCCTCCTTTCATGCCACTGTCCATTCCGTTCAACTGCTCTTCCAAGTCCTTTGCTGTCTCTGACAGAATTACACTGTCATCGGTGAACCTCAGTTTTTACTTCTTCTCCATAAATTTTAATACATACTCCGAATTTTTCTCTTGTTTCCTTTACTGCTTGCTCAATATACGGATATAACATCGGGGAGAGGCTACAACCCTGTCTCACTCCTTTCCCAACCACTGCTTCCCTTTCATGCCTCTCGACTCTTATAACTGCCATCTGGTTTCTGTACAAATTGTAAATACCCTTTCGCTCCCTGTATTTTACCCCTGCCACCTTTAGAATGTGAAAGAGAGTACTCCAGTCAACATTGTCAAAAGCTTTCTCTAAGTCTACAAATGCTTTTCTTAATCTTTCTTCTAAGATAAGTCGTAAGGTTAGTATTGCCTCACGTGTTCCAACATTTCTACGGATTCCAAGCTGATCTTCCCCGAGGTCCGCTTCTACCAGTTTTTCCATTCGTCCGTAAAGAATTCGCGTTAGTATTTTGCAGCTGTGACTTATTAAGCTGATAGTTCGGTAATTTTCACATCTGTCAACACCTGCTTTCTTTCGGATTGGAATTATTATATTCTTCTTGAAGTCTGAGGGTATTTCACCTGTCTCATACATCTTGCTCACCAGATGGTAGAGTTTTGTCAGGACTGAATCTCCCAAGGCCGTCAGTAGTTCTAATGGAATGTTGTCTACTCCCGGGGCCTTGTTTCGACTCAGGTCTTTCAGTGCTCTGTCAAACTCTTCACGCAGTATCGTATCTCTCATTTCATCTTCATCTACATCCTCTTCCATTTCCATAATATTGTCCTCAAGTACATCGCCCTTGTAGAGACCCTCTATATACTCCTTCCACCTTTCTGCTTTCCCTTCTTTGCCTAGAACTGGGTTTCCATCTGAGCTCCTGATTTCATACAAGTGGTTCTCTTCTCTCCAAGGGTCTCTTTAATTTTCCTGTAGGCAGTATCTATCTTACCCCTAGTGAGACAAGCCTCTACATCCTTACATTTGTCCTCTAGCCATCCCTGCTTAGCCATTTTGCACTTCCTGTCGATCTCATTTTTGAGACGTTTGTATTCCTTTTTGCCTACTTCATTTACTGCATTTTTATATTTTCTCCTTTCTTCTGTTACCCAAGGATTTCTATTAGCCCTCGTCTTTTTACCTACTTGATCGTCTGCTGCTTTCACTACTTCATCCCTCAGAGCTACCCATTCTTCTTCTACTATATTTCTTTCCCCCATTCCTGTCAATTGCTCCCTTATGCTCTTCCTGAAACTCTCTACAACCTCTCTTTCTTTCAGTTTATCCAGGTCCCATCTCCTTAAATTCCCACCTTTTTGCAGTTTCTTCAGTTTTAATCTGCAGTTCATAACCAAGAGATTGTGGTCAGAATCCATATCTGCCCCTAGAAATGTCTTACAATTTAAAACCTGGTTCCGAAATCTCTGTCTTACCATTATATAATCTATCTGATACCTTTTAGTATCTCCAGCATTCTTCCAGGTGTACAACCTTCTTTTATGATTCTTGAACCAAGTGTTAGCTATGATTAAGTTATGCTCTGTGCAAAATTCTACAAGGCGGCTTCCTCTTTCATTTCTTCCCCCCAATCCATATTCACCTACTATGTTTCCGTCTCTCCCTTTTCCTACTGACGAATTCCAGTCACCCATGACTATTAAATTTTCGTCTCCCTTCACTACCTGAATAATTTCTTTTATCTCATCAGACATTTCATCAATTCCTTCATCATCTGCAGAGCTAGTTGGCATATAAACTTGTACTACTGTAGTAGGCATGGGCTTTGTTTCTATCTTGGCCACAATAATGCGTTCACTATGCTGTTTGTAGTAGCTAACCCTCACTCCTATTTTTTTATTCATTATTAAACCTACTCCTGCATTACCTCTATTTGATTTTGTATTTATAACCCTGTAATCACCTGACCAAAAGTCTTGTTCCTCCTGCCACCGAACTTCACTAATTCCCACTATATCTAACTTTAACCTATCCATTGCCCTTTTTAAATTTTCTAACCTACCTGCCCGATTAAGGGATCTGACATTCCACGCTCCGATCCGTAGAACGCCAGTTTTCTTTCTCCTGATAACGACGTCCTCTTGAGTAGTCCCCGCCCGGAGATCCGAATGGGGGACTATTTTACCTCCGGAATATTTTACCCAAGAGGACGCCATCATCATTTAATCATACAGTAAAGCTGCATGTCCTCGGGAAGAATTACGGCTGTAGAGTCCCCTTGCTTTCAGCCGTTCGCAGTACCAGCACAGCAAGGCCGTTTTGGTTAATGTTACAAGGCCAGATCAGTCAATCATCCAGACTGTTGCCCCTGCAACTACTGAAAAGGCTGCTGCCCCTCTTCAGGAACCACATGTTTGTCTGGTCTCTCAACAGATACCCCTCCGTTGTGGTTGCACCTACGGTACGGCCATCTGTGTCGCTGAGGCACGCAAGCCTCCCCACCAACGGCAAGGTCCATGGTTCATGGGGGGGAAAAGTGCTTTACTCAATAAAATTCCTCTTCTTTTTCCTGGCCTGCTACCGTATCTGTGCAAGGTGGGGATGTTAATCTGGATTTGACAATATTAGTGGTAGAGGTTGTCTAGATAACAATTTTTTTGATAACAATATGTTTTTCTATACTAATCTGAAGGCTGATTTGTTGTCCTTGTATGTACGTTGCTTGAAACGGACATCGAAGGACGTGCCGGTCTGCCTTCTTTTAAATCAGGTCTGGCCAAACAGCGCTCCGCGATAGCGAGCGTTCCTGCCACGCTCCTACCTGGTCCTCTGAACGCAGAGCCGTGTGTGGCTGAGGGACGAGGAAGAAAAGGGGATGAAGGCTGCAGCGGGACGTCGCTAGAGCAAAGCATGCGCCTTGTCAGACTCCAAGAAGTTTGCACACAATATTGCACTACAATTAGATTTACATTCTGCATTAGGAATACTACGGCATGTATGCACTTTGCCACAAAAAATGGGCATTTATATCCCATTTATTATACACACATCAAATAAAGTTTTGCATCACCCCGGTTTCCAGACTTCCTGAAGATAGACGTTGACTGTGGATATTGGATCACAGACACAGTTCGTTTGGCTGTTTAGAGATGTAACTAAATCCGCCCAAAGATGTAAACAATCATGCATGATCAGCACCCATTAGACGATCAATTCCAGTCATTCCATCAGGAAGAAGGTATACGGCTCGTGTTGTCTGTAGTTCAACCATGCCTAGACGGTCAATACCGCGGTTTGATCCCGTCCGCATTGTGCCAGGAAGGGTTCTCAACAATGGAAGTGTCCAGGCGTCTCGGAGTGAAACAAAACGATGTTGTTCGGACATGGAGATACAGATAAACAGGAACTGTCGATGACTCGCCTCACTCAGGCCGCTCAAGGGCTACTACTGCAGTGGATGACCGCTACCTACGGGTTATGGCTCGGAGGAACCCTGATAACAACGCCACAATGTTGAATAATGCTTTTAGTGCAGCCACAGACGTCGTGTTATGACTCAAACTGTACGCAATAGGCTGTATGATGCGCAACTTCACTCCCGACGTCCATGGCGAGTTCCATCTTTGCAACCACGATACCATGCAGCGCAGTAAAGATGGGCCCGACAACATGCCGAATGGACCGCTTAGTATTGGCATCACGTTCTCTTCACAGATGATTGTCGCATATGCCTTCAACCAGACAATCGTCGGAGACGTGTTTGGAGGCAACCCCGTCAGGCTGAACACCGTAGACACACTGTCCAGCGAGTGCAGCAAGGTGGAGGTTCCCTGCTGTTTTGGGGTGGCATTATGTGGGGCCGACGTACGCCGCTGGTGGTCATGGAAGTCACCGTAACGGCTGTACGATACGTGAATGCCATCTTCCGACCGATAGAGCAACCATATCGGCAGTACACTGACGGAGCATTCGTCTTCATGCACGACAATTCGCACCCCCATCGTGCACATCTTGTGAATGACTTCCTTAAGGATAACGACATCTCATGACTAGAGTGCTCAGCATGTTCTCCAGATATTAACCCTGTCGAACACGCCTGGGATAGATTGAAAAGGGCTGTTTATGGACGACGTGACCCACTAACCACTCTGAGGGATGTACGCCGCATCGCTGTTGAAGAGTGGGACAATCTGGACCAACAGCGCTTTGATGAACCTATTGATAGTATGGCACGATGAATACAGGCATGCATCAATGCAAGAGGACGTGCTGATGGGTGTTAGAGGTACCGGTGTGTACTGCAATCTGCACCACCACCCTGAAGGTCCCGCTGTATGGTGGTACGACATGCAATGTGTGGTTTTCATGAGCATCAAGAAGGGTGGAAATGGTGTTTATGTTTATCTCTATTCCAATTTTCTATACAGGTTCCGGAACACTCGGAACCGAGGTGATGCAAAACTTTTTTTGATGTGTGTAGTTTGTAGGCCACACAAAGTGCTTAATCTGCCTTCTCACTATTGTGAGCTGGAAAAACACTCAATGGATGCTCATTACAACACCAACCATAGAGACGAGATGAGGCACTTGTCTTCTGATACACGACAATGAATACTGGCTGAACTGAAAGCGGCCATTAGGGAAAAATCTGTATTAGGGTAAGTAGAATGGCGACAAAATATTTTATGGTCGACATCACCTATTATTTGAATTCTTTAAGTTTCTTAGTGCAAGGGGAATAGCATCTGGTAACAGATGTGGCGGGAAAGAGTGATACTATAAAACAATAATTAATTCTAAGGAAAAATCGGACTCTAGTTCATGGCATGGAGCACTTCCCGGAATTCAAGGCAGACATTTGTGGACCAGACATGACTGACAACGTTTCAGAGATAGACACACTTCATCATGAGTTCCCAAAGTTATTCCAACTGATTTCGATTTATTTGTCGGGCCGTTCTCAGTCTTTGGCTCCAGATACACGTCATTAATTTCAACTTGAGCTGTAGATGTACAGCTTAGCACTCACTCGACTGCACAGATAAGCCGCTAAAGTTGTTTCAATGTTTGATTCAACGCAAGTATGTGTCCGAAAGTTTCTTTTCAGTTATGAGATTGACGAAGTCCCACCAAAGTTTGAGTTTAAATGATTTTTACCTGCGTAATTCCATGCGTTAAACTGGATATCACGAACAATAGTTCTAGATATGTTACAGTTTGTAAAATCGAAATGAGCATGAATTTATAAACGTCACAACTTAATGCTAAATATTGTATGTAGAACTTTTTGTAGCTCTTATCACCACGTTAGCACTAACACACTCATTTCATTAAGCAAAAATACGTTATTGCTTTGGCAGGAAAGTAAAAAGTTGAAAATGAACACGCAATAAAATCGTACTTGTAAAAGTATGCTGCATTATTCGCCTGTTAGAAGTAGTGGCACTGTGCTACAAATACGTCTTCATAAGTTTCGGACATGTGCAGCCTTCTTCATACAGCCATTTCAATAATACCTGCTCGGAACAGCACAGTGATATGGAAAACAGGAGGGTTGAGTAGACTCGGTTGCGCTCACGAAGTGCGGGCGCGCTTCGGGAGCCCAAACGTTGGCCAGGCATGTTTTAGGTGCTGTTATCAAGAAATGCATTTGTAGTCCTCACGAGACAACCTTTGCTAGTAATTATGGCCCTCAAATTGTAATAAAAAGTATAAAAAAATCAATAGTGGCAATGTTTACGAATGCCCCTCTTCCTGATTATTTGTTATTTTATGTCACAATTTAAACTAATTATTCTGTTTTGTATGGGGTTACCTTGGTGTACTTTCGGCTTCGTGTGAATGCAATGGTTTGCTTATATGTATCTTAATTCATTAGGTTTATGCAGTTCTTATATTTCGTAAACGTGGTGTACGGCAGTCATGCGCACCACCTCGGCTCATCTTGTCATACTAAACGCTGTGTTTACATCTTGTTTTGTCACAGTACTATTTGTGTGCATGCCAAAAGGACATTGTGCTGCGGGTGGCTCACACCGCGTTTATTTTTGTAAGCGTGGGCCTATTTTGTACTGCTGTGGCGGTGTCAGTTGGTGCGTTCAAGGTAACACGCGATAGCTGATGAAATCCGTAAATTGGAAATATGTGGTAAGGTCTTATGGGACAGAACTGCTGAGGTCATCGGCCCCTAAGCTTACATACTACTTAATCTAACTTAAACTAGCTTATGCTAAGGACAACACACACACCCATGTCCGAGAGAGAACTCGAACCTCCGACGGGGGGAGCCGCGCGGACTGTGCCAGGCGGCCTAGACCGCTCGGCTACCCCGCGCGGCGGTGAAATCTGTTCGTCACCTTTCTATACCTTCTTGATGATATACTGGCGGGTTTCTTTTCTTTTAACTAGGTCCACCTTGATTCTGTGTGTTTTTATGACGGGTGGATTACATGTCCAGTTACTGTTGCGTCCATTTTCCATTTTGTATGGCTATACAGGCACGACGCTTGGGTTTCATATCTAGCTATTTTTACGGAAGTTTCGTTGCTTTCACTTATTTTACCTTCTCATTCTTGCAAGATAGGACTATTCTTCTTCCTCTATCTGTTACTGAATGATGAGTTTCTTGTTTTTATAGAAAATCTGATGATGCCCCAGAAGGGTGAAACGCCTCATTGAGATTGAATAATTCCTCAACCAAGACTGTTTTTATACTGAAGCAATTAAAGAAAATGGCGACAAAGTTGAACACCGATGTGATTTTGTTCACGATAACGCAACACCACACTCAGCCCGCCAAACGTCAGAACTGCTGCAGTGGTTCAGGTGCGAGGTATGGCAACATCCTCCATACAGTCCAGACCTAATGCCATGCGATTATTATGTGTTTGGCAAGATGAAAGAGGATCTCGATGGATGACGATTCCGCAACGATGAGGAGGTGAAAGCAATTGTATTCAGGTGGTTACACAGCGCTGGAGGTGATTTCTTCGCTTCCAGAATCGAAAAGTTCGTTACCGTTTCTAGAAATGTTTACCGTCTCTTGGGGACTATGTGGAAAAGTGAACTTAAATTGTATGTCGGCATAGTCGTGTTTCCTATATACATGTCATTTAAGGGGGGTAGGACGCCAAACGGCCCCACTTGGAGCAGGAGAGGCATCATAGGATATTTTAATTTCCAGTGTCTATACTTTTACAAATAAATTCATAAAACTTTGTCAGCATGACCAGGAAGGATTCAGGATTCACACTCATTGCAGTGGAAGTTCGAAAACATAACGAAGTAATTTTTTTTACGTGTGAAATTTCTTCATTTTTTTCACTTACTAATGACTGCATTTGTTGCTATAGGTACACTTTTCTTCACAAGTCAAAGAGACTCTTCGATGAATTTTGCACAGCATACATACCATACTTACAGGTATATGAAACTCCAGAATTTATTTAATTTATGAAAAAACTAATGAGCTGTTATATTTTAAACTTCATGTTTAGAAAAAACACAAATTTTGCAGTTAATTACCTCAATTTTTTCCACAGTTTTTAATAGATTTGGAAAACTATAGAGTTTCATACACCTTTAAGTATGGTTTGTACGCTATGCAAAATTCATCGAAGCATCTCTCTTACTTATGAAGAAAACTGTATCTATAGCAACAAATGCTGCCATTAGTAAGTGAAAAAAATGATGAAATTTCACATGTAAAAAAAATTACTTCGTTATGTTTTCGAACTTCCACTGCTATGAGTGTGAATTCTGAATCCTTCCTGGTCATGGTAACAAACTTTTATGAATTTAATCAAAATATCCACGGGTATGCTGCCGGTCTATAGTGTCCAACGGGCACAATATTTCGGCGATCATACATGTCGCCATCATCAGGTGAACTGACCGACTGAGCTCCTGTGAACGTGCCGGCACGGAGATCCGTACGCTATGGCTGCTCAGAGGGAACTGGGTTCAGTCGCGACGGCGGCCGATTTAAATATCCTCCGCCCGCGGCGCGCTCCCTCCGCCGTCCGCGCCCCGCGCCACGGTCGCGCGGTGGAACAGATTGCGACGGCGTCTGAGATGACGTCGGTGTGATGGCTCTGTCCGCCGTGGTCGTCACAACTATACGTTTGCTCGATTTACTCTTGATTAACCCGATCGCTGGTTCGCAAGCCTGGCTAAGATTATAGCCACAGTCACGGTTTATGAGGTCGTCATTGGTGCGAATTTCGATGGCCTAACAACGCTGTCCCAGTATCTCGACGTCTGTACCAGAATCCTCGTGCGGTCATACTCCATGGCGTGATTTTCCGACAAACAATGCTCAGCGACCGCCGACTTGCTCGGATACATCAGTCGAGTGTGCCTCTGGTGTTCACGGCATCGATCCTCGACGGTACGCATCGTCTGACCAATATACGACTTGCCACATTGACACGGAATCTGGTACACGCCGGCCTTCCTCAAACCGAGGTCATTTTTGGCGCTCCCCACCAGTGCACGAGTTTTATTTGGAGGACAAAACACAGTTCCGACCCGGTGTTTCTTCAGAATGAGGGCGATTTTCCCCGAGAGTGTGCCTGTGTATGGAATAAATGCAGTGCCTACCTCCTCCCTCGTGACTTCATCCATCTCAACAGGTTGTGCTGCAGTGGTTGGGCGGAGAGCACGTTGAATCTGCCACGCTGAGTACCCATTTTTTCGAAATACAGTTCTCAGATGTTCCAATTCCTGGGGTAGACTCTCTGCGTCAGAGATAGTGCGCGCCCTATGTACTAGAGTTTTAAGTACCCCATTCCTCTGTGAAGGGTGGTGGCAGCTGTCTGCGTGCAAATACAGATCAGTGTGCGTAGTCTTCCGATACACCCCATGACCTAGGGTGCCGTCAGCCCTTCTCTTGACCAAGACGTCAAGGAAAGGTAATTTACCCTCCGTTTCAGTCTCCATAGTGAATTTGATGTTGGGGTGTATGGAGTTTAGATGTGTAAGGAAGTCAAGGAGTTTATCCATACCATGTGGCCAGATGACGAACGTGTCGTCCACGTAACGGAAAAAGCAAGTAGGTTTCCATACGGATGACGACAGGGCTTCCTCCTCGAAGTTCTCCATGTACAAATTCGCTACCACCGGTGAGAGTGGGCTACCCATGCCCGTTGGACACTATAGACCGGCAGCATACCCGTGGGTATTTTGATTATCAAATACGCCGGGAGAAACTTAAGAATCACATCATACACTTTTATGAATTTATTTGTAAAAGTATAGACAGTGGAAATTAAAATGTCCTGTGGTACCTCTCCTGCTGCAAGTCGGCCCGTTTGACGTCCTACCCCACTTAATAAGTGGCCATAACTTGGAAGTGTAACTTACTTTTTGATTCGCCATCGTACAAGACGACATCACTACCACATTTGAAACAGATTATCACCTTAATCGGCTATGCAACACAGAGAGTGACGAAGAGGTACAGAGCCTTCAAGAGGAGTGGAAATGAATTCGCCGACCTCAAATCACTTAAGGCCGAGTAAGTTTCTTTTAGTTTCGTCCCCATTCTTCTCCAGTCCGAGCTACGAACTTTGTAACATCTCCAATGACTTAGTCTATGATGGAACTTCACATAATATTTGGACGGGAGAAGTTATTGAGAATTAGTAGAGAATCGAGCGCTATTAGTGACTCAACGAGCTAAGCCGGTGTAGCAGTAAGAGGGCACCAAGCTACATCAGTGCAAACCTTCTCACCATTTTTACACTGAGAAGAACACATTTCGGAAAATTGCCATAACTGACATTTACCAGTTCCAGAAACTTTCACGCTGTGTGAGGTAATTCGACATTACACATGTACTATCCTGTTGTCTGTAATCTGCCAACGTCGTTGTCGTAGTGTACTGCATATCCACGTTTTACAGAAGATGTTAAAACAGGCCAATACTTCCTGGGACATCGTCTTTAAGATACCGGTGGAGATCCGGCTACATGACGAGCTCGTAAATGAGTAACAATGGTTGGCAGCTTAGTAAAGCATGGGATCCAGCTCTTCTCACAAGGGAATAGTCTGACTTGTCATGTAGTAACCTATGTTGTCTTTTTTTTTTTTACCGCTGTGAGTTAACGTTGAATAATGTCCGTACGCAATATTTTAGCTGCTGACATGATCTGGAACTCTGTAAAGAAATTGTATGAAGTAGGTCATTTGTCACACGATTTCCGCGGTTGTAACTGCCTTCTACAGCCCTGACCTCTCTCGCCACGTTGTGTCGACACCATCTAGCTATAAGGTGGCTGTAGCTAGAAGCCGCTCTCTTGTCACAACACTGAGAGAGATGATTCCCCTTTAAAGCGATCATAAGATAATTAAACATTCGTTGACCAGTACACCTGATGTGTTACCTACAACATTCTTTCCAAATTGCTATGAAATAGACACAAATAAATATACGTTTTAGAACACGTCAAAATTAATTTTATTTCTTGTAACAACCGCAAAATGCGAAATACTAATGCAATATTCCAAACAAATGTTTTTTGTGCACCAATAACGTATAAGGAAAGATCACATGTAACAGCCCAGTGAGTCAGAGACGTTAATAGACGGCCTTACACAAAACTGGGCCGGTGTTAGAAATGATTCAGGCTTTATGTCATTATATTTCTAGGAGTGCCATGCGTATTTAATTAAATTTTGAAATCCTCTAGAGGAAAACTCATAATGTACTACTAATTTAAACTGGAGAATATTGTCATGGTGGTCGACTGTAAACTGCAGTGATCAGTCCACAATAATTTTTTCTGTTAGTTTTCTGAAGAATACCTTCCACTGATAGAAAAATTCTCTTTCTAAAGGTTGAATTACGTTCGTCGTGCTCGGTAGAATCTGAATTATCTCTCCTTGTTTGTCAGGGCGAGCTCCAAATACATCCTTTAATGAATCATAACTTTTATGGCCTGACAACGAATGTAGCAGGAGAAGACTGTTATTTTCTTGCCACAATTTTGTGTTATCTTTTGAAGTGACTAATCCAACTGTGAGAAGCTGTAAATTCCTTAGCGCCTACCGCGTTGGCAGTATCTAACGTTCAATCACGTAAAACTTTATCGTTGACAATAAATGACTTTCATCTGTCTTCGGTAACTCACTCAAAAATTGGCAGATTAACCCAATCGCAAATTCCAGTCGAATCTTGCGTTATTCAGAGAGTTCCTTTTTCCATCTATACAATTCACGTTCAGAGCGATAAAGCGATATTTATGTTGAACGATAATGAGACGTAGGCGTTTCTTAATATTCGGAGTTAACTGATGATTATACGTGCCTCTGTCACTCGAAGAGTCTTCATGAGTACAACTTCCTTCAGTTTCTTGGCCGTCTGTGGATACGCAATCCACAATAACAATTGTTTAAGTCGTTTCTAGCCACATATCTGCGCTATTTACATGTTAGGCCAGACGTTAAATTACCATTTCGCACACTACATAGTCTTCAAGTGTGTTTTCTGTTGATGACTTCATTTGGCGTCTATTGTATAGCTCCGTAGCCAGCAGCAAAGCATTTACATTTTCACTATCGCCTCTGAAGGGAGATTGAATCTTCAGCATAAAGTGGCTCGCGAAGTACATATGTAGATGTACAGTATATGTTTCACACCTCGAACTAGTGGCAGGACGGTATGTTTTGAAATACGTACCAGAAATTAAAAGAAAGTGCATTCCAAGGACACGAATATTAGTTTTCCTATTTCACCAAAACCTTGCAGCGATATTTCTCTTTAGTGAACGCTGCGATAAGGCGACCGCATTTCCCGACCATGCGCCCTACGCTCTCCATACCGACAGCTCGAGACTCGCTGTTTCCATGGATGTCCAGCCTTCACTGCAAGCGCCAGGCAAGAAAAACAGCCATTTTTGTGATTTTGTTTAGGTGACTTCCAGTTCATTTCAGCAGCTGCAAAATGTTTTTCGCAGTTAACTAACGCTTGTAAAAAAAAGAATCAATACATGTTTGGGCATGACAAGTGTGACCATAGCAATGTCAGTCAGATAGAAGATCCTTTTATACCACGCTGATGTACCAAAAAGACGTAGCTCCTCCGTTCCAGCAGCGCCTTGGAAACTGCGACTGTGGCATGGCGACTGATGTCCGCCGTTCGTGCCTCGATGACACACTTGCCCCCCCCCCTCCCCACCCCTCCCTCCCCCCTCCCTTCCTCTGCCTTGCTAAGGAAGCCACGTGTGGCCGCTGAGATCCCGGAACCTACATTAGGATGAGGTGAATATACACTCCTGGAAATGGAAAAAAGAACACATTGACACCGGTGTGTCAGACCCACCATACTTGCTCCGGACAATGCGAGAGGGCTGTACAAGCAATGATCACACGCACGGCACAGCGGACACACCAGGAACCGCGGTGTTGGCAGTCGAATGGCGCTAGCTGCGCAGCATTTGTGCACCGCCGCCGTCAGTGTCAGCCAGTTTGCCGTGGCATACGGAGCTCCATCGCAGTCTTTAACACTGGTAGCATGCCGCGACAGCGTGGACGTGAACCGTATGTGCAGTTGACGGACTTTGAGCGAGAGCGTATAGTGGGCATGCGGGAGGCCGGGTGGACGTACCGCCGAATTGCTCAACACGTGGGGCGTGAGGTCTCCACAGTACATCGATGTTGTCGCCAGTGGTCGGCGGAAGATGCACGTGCCCGTCGACCTGGGACCGGACCGCAGCGACGCACGGATGCACGCCAAGACCGTAGGATCCTACGCAGTGCCGTAGGGGACCGCACCGCCACTTCCCAGCAAATTAGGGACACTGTTGCTCCTGGGGTATCGGCGAGGACCATTCGCAACAGTCTCCATGAAGCTGGGCTACGGTCCCGCACACCGTTAGGCCGTCTTCCGCTCACGCCCCAACATCGTGCAGCCCGCCTCCAGTGGTGTCGCGACAGGCGTGAATGGAGGGACGAATGGAGACGTGTCGTCTTCAGCGATGAGAGTCGCTTCTGCCTTGGTGCCAATGATGGTCGTATGCGTGTTTGGCGCCGTGCAGGTGAGCGCCACAATCAGGACTGCATACGACCGAGGCACACAGGGCCAACACCCGGCATCATGGTGTGGGGAGCGATCTCCTACACTGGCCGTACACCACTGGTGATCGTCGAGGGGACACAGAATAGTGCACGGTACATCCAAACCGTCATCGAACCCATCGTTCTACCATTCCTAGACCGGCAAGGGAACTTGCTGTTCCAACAGGACAATGCACGTCCGCATGTATCCCGTGCCACCCAACGTGCTCTAGAAGGTGTAAGTCAACTACCCTGGCCAGCAAGATCTCCGGATCTGTCCCCCATTGAGCATGTTTGGGACTCGATGAAGCGTCGTCTCACGCGGTCTGCACGTCCAGCACGAACGCTGGTCCAACTGAGGCGCCAGGTGGAAATGGCATGGCAAGCCGTTCCACAGGACTACATCCAGCATCTCTACGATCGTCTCCATGGGAGAATAGCAGCCTGCATTGCTGCGAAAGGTGGATATACACTGTACTAGTGCCGACATTGTGCATGCTCTGTTGCCTGTGTCTATGTGCCTGTGGTTCTGTCAGTGTGATCATGTGATGTATCTGACCCCAGGAATGTGTCAATAAAGTTTCCCCTTCCTGGGACAATGAATTCACGGTGTTCTTATTTCAATTTCCAGGAGTGTATAAGGAAGCACCCACAGGAAGTCATTCATTCATCAGCACCGCCTGAAGATGGCACCAAAATAGCGAATGTTGCACCATCTGGACGACGCCATCTGGCGGACTACACAGGAACAGTTGAAAATCCCTTTACTCTAATAACTATGAAACAAGAAGTGAACAGTTCTTTTGGTCTGCATTTAAAAAAAAAAGTGTCATCTTGCCGCCAGCAATAAGCGTTGGTACTCCTCCTATAGCCAAACGCAAGAGAATCATTAAAACGTATGTCAGTGCAAGAACACAACACGCAATCCAGCAGGTACTTTGATATTTAAGTAGGATCTATAAAATTATTTTTGATGGTATTCAACGTAAGCCAAAAATCTGTAAAATTGCCTGATGCTTACGAACATCTGTATACTGCGACATCTTGATGCACCATCAAGAGATTAGGTAACTTACTTTAACTGAATCGTAATGGCGCGTTGTTCGATGAAAATAAAGTATTGGCGTTTTCATCAAAATAAAGCACAAAACTATTGTAATACGTAACATCTGATGGCTAAGGAGATCATTAAGCACTGAACGCCATATTTTAAGTGCGCTTGTAAATACGAATATTTTTGCGTGCTTGTACCAACACTACAAACACGCGTAACACATACAACAGATTTCTTGCTTTTACCTTCAGTCTTAATGTATTCATACCTTAAACGTCTACAATGTAAAAAGTACTGGCGAATTTGCTATTGAACTATTATGGTATTATGATAATGTGAGCAAGTTTAAAATATGTACACTAATGGTGCAGCCAGTCACACACCCCTTTTATTGTAGTTCAT
The DNA here is from genome assembly GCF_021461395.2 of Schistocerca americana. Lineage (NCBI taxonomy): Eukaryota > Metazoa > Arthropoda > Insecta > Orthoptera > Acrididae > Schistocerca > Schistocerca americana. Next base: position 656,161,306 of record NC_060120.1, on the reverse strand, counting down.
CTTCGCTAACAACTGTAAGTGTTTGAGTTCCATCTTGCAAGTACTGCAATGTCTGAAATGTTTGCATGTATATCGCAAATTATTATATAAGTGAAGATAAGAAGAAAGAGGTTTATGCGCTTCCTTCGTTGGGATTCTAAAGTAAACATATTTTCCGCGAGATGCTTGTTCGCTTTTAACTGACTTCAAAATCAAGTTTTAAACATATTCTCTCGCCTTATGTAATTACCAACATAAAACGAAATAACATCGTTAGAAGGGGATGTGAAATTTGCAGCGGTCAAGTTGGCTAAGACTGTTGCCAGCTTGTGAGGCAGCTCCCGTGGTGAGCTGGAAACTGGTTTGGACCTGGCCATGCTGGTTTCTGAACTGGATACCTCTTCTTCGCGGTCTGTTGTGTACGCGCCAAGCAACAGACAGGCTGGCGGTGCCGAAGACTGTGAAGCTGCACGCCGTCTTCTGAGTTCGCTCTTAAGTTATCGCCAAGCGTGCCACAACTGCAGCCAATTAACTAGGCATGTGTGCAGACGTCTGAGGAAACCAAATATTAGTCTTAATTCCGATAGTACGGACTTATCCAGAATGATTCATAATTATGTTGGCGCTCTACATTATAGTCGCTGCCACAGTTCAAACCATGTAGCATAATTCTATATGCACGAAACAATTACGCTTCACAGAAGATTTGCAGAGGATTTTTTACACTTTATGGGAAACGTATCTAACGTTTCAGACAGGGCTTGTTTTCCATATAGTGGTGTAAAGAACGACTGATGTTGTCACTTTAAAATAAAACTTTTTTCAATCCTTTCCGGCTTGTTGTGCTGTTGAGTTATTAACAACTTACCGTCTTTAATTCACTTTCCGCGTGGTAAGGGCGTCGCATTGTAAAACTTTTAGTTCTCTTCATCCAAATCCCAGCGAGCTGGAGCGAAAAGTTAACCAAATGTCAAATTTTTAGTGGGGTTTCCAGCTCTGCCATTCACCTCAAAACATGGGAACCTCTCGAAAATCTCGTTTGTAATCGGAGCATTGGAACTACCTTTAATCTGTTGCTGGGAGGCCGTGCGGTGTTAGGCGCTACAGTCTGGAACCGCGCGACTGCTACGGTTGCAGGTTCGAATCCTGCCTCGGGCATGGATGTGTGTGATGTCCTTAGGTTAATTAGGTTTAATTAGTTCTAAGTTCTAGGCGACTGATGACCTCACAAGTTAAGTCGCATAGTGCTCAGAGCCATTTGAACCATTTTTTGTTGCTGGTACAATACTGTCAGCCTAGCGTCTGTACATGCCGCTGTTTGTATGTGTCGAAGTATAAAGTCGATGATATGTTCGGCATGCAATGAAAAAACTGTTTCCTTTTCTAACCTTTTACTCGTGGGGATATTAATATTGAAATTTAATCTGTTACTGGGACAATACTGTCAGCCTAGCGTCTGTACATGCCGCTGTTTGTATGTGTCGAAGTATAAAGTCGATGATATGTTCGGCATGCAATGAAAAAACTGTTTCCTTTTCTAACCCTTTGCTCGTGGGGATATTAATATTGAAAGTTACTTGGCTAATGAGTGCGGCTGTTATTTGAAAGGTACTCAGTGCGATTACAGATCTTTTCTAGTATTTATTTTACGCTTAATGTAACTTCTTCCACTTGTGTCGGTTCTTTGAAAATGAAAGAACCGGTACTTCGGTCAATGACTTGCAATCAACGTTATAGTGCAGGCAGTCATATAATATCTGACTGCAGAAAAATACCACCTCTAATAAGACGATCTCTAGCAAAGTGCTGCCACGAAGAAATCAGCTTTCGAACTGAAGACTGCTATTCCATTACTGTTATCGCAGGAATGAAATAAAACGTGAAATTATTCACTGGGTTACGCCGGTAAAGCAGGTCCCTAGCTGTACGTTCATTGCCTGATTGAAAAAATTTTCACTACGTGCATGTAGACTTCTTCGCGGAATGTGCGTTTCATGTCCACACAGTAAGGTCCTAGCTTTTGTGACCGCTGTGAAAGCGTGTTTAACGCATTCGTTTACTTGTGTTGTGCCAGCACACAGACTTACGTTGAAACAACATCAAGGTGCCTTAGAGTTTGACGACATCCTCGAGTGAATGGATCGGCCTCAGAGACTTCACATTCCCTCCCTCCGTAAAGAAGGGGAAAGATTAGGTTTTAACATTCCGTCGACGCTTGTATGCTTAGAGACGTAGCAAAATCCGAGATACCAGAATATTGATAGGAGAATGACCTTTTAGAAGGTACCATACCAGCCTTTTAGAAGGTGCCGATACCACCGTTAGCAGTATTCGAATTAGCGAAACTCAGATAGTCACTCGACAGCTGAGCAGGGTTTTCAATTGCGCTCGTCCTGAATTCGAAGCATGTGCCTTATCTTCTGGGCCAATCCAAAGAGTCTTACGCCCTAAAACAATTCATAGAGGATAGCGGACAATAAACACACACACACACACACACACACACACACGGGCGCGCCCGCGCGCGCGCACCCTAGCGAGCAGGAACTTCAAGCCACAGTTTCTGCCTCACTGTCGGACCAAATGTCGGTGATGTAAATATTTCAACCATCAGGATTACATCTTTTTATCTTGAGATCAAACTGCTCAGATGAACTCTTCGCAGCCGGCCGAAGCGGCGGTGCGGTTAAAGGTGCTGCAGTCTGGAACCGCAAGACCGCTCGCAGGTTCGAATCCTGCCTCGGGCATGGATGTTTGTGATGTCTTTAGGTTACTTAGGTTTAACTAGTTCTAAGTTCTAGGGGACTAATGACCTCAGAAGTTGAGTCCCATAGTGCTCAGAGCCATTTGAACCATTTGAACTCTTCGCTATCGGGTTTGCTACTAAAAGTGTATAGTTGGGACGGGAAGTTTATTACGGCGAATTCTATAGTCAAAGAAGAAGCTGAATAGCACAGTCGCCGTAGTGTAGTGGTTATGATCGTAGACTGTCGCATGGAGGGTCGTGAGTTCAAAACTCACCTCAACTGTAGAATGTTAATTTCTATTTTCGGGTCGAGTACGTTCTAGAAGTATCCACAAATTGCAAGAATCATTGTACTGGAATGTTCTGTACTGTATGTGTTCTGGCCGGAGGCAGTTCGCTCCGCACTCTTGTATATGCAAGCGCTGAATAAACCATCGTTAAGAGAAGTTAGCGTTCGTCATTCGTCTAATTACACCTTCCTCTACGTGACGATATTTTCTCGGTAAAAATGTCGCAATCCTCTAACGTATTAACCTTGCAGACATGTTTGCGGTCAAGGAACCAAATCGTTGGTATACTCCGAGATCTGTGCTATGAAATACTATGGTTCGTCGTCACGCCGAAAGCTGTCTAACTACTGAGTGGCATGGCTGGCTTCCATACATTGAAGTTAAAGTCTCACTGCAGCCACCAAAATTCAGGTTTGCCGTGATTTCATGAAGTAATTTACAGGGTGACCCGAAAGTCCGTTTGCACCTGAAAATTCAATACTTCACGGAATAGCGTAGGTAGAGAGGTAAAAATTTACACATCTGTTTGAAATGACATGGGTTTATTGAAACCAAAACGGACAACAGATGGCGCTTCATGTGACACAAAAGCAATAATTAGCATAACAATTAATTTTTAGCAAAGACGATGCTCTATATAACAAATTCTCAATACGCCCACTTGCGACTTCAGGTAAACTCACAACCAGTAATCATACGAATTGATGTCTGGGGTCCTCGGACGCCAAGTAAGACGGAAGTGGCGACTCAGCACACGAATCTCCCCGAACGATGTGCGGAAAAGATCATATACACATGAAGCAATATGAACTGGAGCGCCATCCTGCACAAATGTCCTACCTTATAGCAGGTATCTATCGAACTTGGTGATCTTTTCCTTCAGAGCCATGCCTTTCACAGGACATTTACAAGTTCGAAAACCCTTCTTATGGTGATAGGATCGTAAAGCTGCAATGGCGGGTTCCTCATTCATACAGCAAAGCTTCACTAACAGTGGGTTTTCTGGGGAAGTCAACATGCCTGATTGTTGCCACATCTGACTCCCTCTCCCACTACAACTCATTTGATGCACGATTCTCATGCGGCGTCACTGGCGAGTAGCTTCTCATTGGTTCCAATAAAATCCAATGTCCTTTCAGTCATGTATCTCAAGGATTGCCTTCTCTACCTGCATTATTCCATGAATCAGTGCGTTTTCAAAAGTTTTATGACCCTCTCCTTTTAAGTAAGTGATCACCCATTTCCTCACCAACAGTCTCCAACTGATGATCTTCGTGAGGATGGAAGATTAAATCATAGTCTCCCTCCCTTTGCCACAATCCTCCGCTGTAAATAACTTTGCTTTGTCGCAGTTTCGAGTTACAAGTTGGCGACATCTACTGTTACGTTAGGAGTGATAAAATTGTCAGAACACCAATTTCAAAGCTGCCAACTCTTATTTACTTTGGACAATTGCTTATCACATGGAAAAGTTATTACGTAGAAACGCCATAAACAATGACAATGAAAGCCACAGTGAATACAAATCGATGGTAGAAAAATATGCTTTCCTTCCTGTCGGATTACGATAGATTCATGTGTTGAACGTAAAAAAACTGATAATTCTACATTAAGATGATAGTATTCTATATTATCAAAACGGCTATACCAAACAAGTTTCTCAATAACTCTGGAACTTAAGGTCGTTCAAAGCAAACCAAAACCCTTGTAATCTTTTCAGTAAGTATTAGTTTCCTCCAGCATTTCCTAAGTGTGCCTTCATTGCATTTAAACAATTGAGTAAAATATACTAATTCCCAGAATAAATAAAGCACACAAAATAGATATTTAGAAACTTTTCACCAAGCTTTAATATCATGTGAAAAGTTAATGACTATGACATCACAAATAAAAGAATTTTAAGGATAATTTGAAATAAATGAACAAAAGGTTTTCTAGTTGTCTGATGGGCCAATTCTACGGTGGATATCGGATGCTATCTCAGCACCTGTTGGCGAATCAACGTTTTCGACTATAGTCTGCTGCACAATATTTACTGCAAATAGACTTCTGAATGTTAAAGTCTTGAACATGGCAGCACTTAGCAACTGTACATTTATGGATGCAACGTGAATCCTACAGAGAACAGTTGAACGTCAAAAAGTTTATTCAAACCTTTACCTAGGTTTCGGCAGCTATGAACCTGTCTTCCTCATAAGAAATAATAACACCTAAATATAGGGTATAGTACAACCATTACATGCAATTTTTAAGTGTAGCAAAACGAAACATCAAAAGTTACATACATGTGAACTATAAAGTAAACTTCCGTGTTACGTATTGTGTGAACAGAGAAACGAAGTGATGAGACCCAGTCAACAGGAAAATGATCCACATAATTCAATGGCATAGCCATAAGGTTTAGTCAACATTAACATGATCCATGCAAAATCTAAGGCAGACGTGCATTACACACACAGACAACTAACAGAACAAAACGGATAAGCCATCAGGAAAGTTACGTCCATAAGAAGCGCTGCCAACCACAAAAAACACTTGACATGTTAACAAAATTGCGTTAAAATAACTTTACAGAAACATAACACAACAAAAATTCTGAAAAACTATAAAAAAGTATGTATAAACCTGTGCAAATGGTGACCAAAACTACGACGCACATTAACGCAAGATAATAACTAACTGTGTCTTTGAGGAAAATAAAATCGGGAAACAGCACGGAAAATACGATACAGATGCTGTGTCAATCTACAAAACGCCGAAAGCTATCACAAATGTTTCTGTTTTTAAGCTGTAATTAAACCTTAAGAATGAAGCCCCTTTAACTGAAACTGTACTTAAAAAATTTGAAATTCCTCCAGGAAGCCCACTCTAAAACCCTTCTCTCCTCTATGCACAGTAAGCTCGTCTTACAATTTAACGGGGAAGTGTGCACATTGTATGAGGCGCTCGGCGTAGGTAGAGCCAGATACATTACCACCTCCTTTACCCAATAAATGTCCTTTGAATCTAGCTTTCATGCTCTTTCCCTCTGCCCTGTATAGAAACAATCATTACATTTTATTTTATAGGCTCCACTATGGAACATTTTTAGTGGTTTCATTATCCAATAGTCGGTCTACTAATTATAGTTCGTAGCCATCATTATCGGTTACAGCTTCAATAAGATACACTATGTGACCAAAAGTAAGCGGACACCTTGCTGAAAATGACGTACAAGATCGTGGCGCCCTCCATCGGTAATGCTGGAATTTAATATGGTGTTGGCCCACCCTTAGCCTTGATGACAGCTTCCACTCTCGCAGGCATACATTCAATCAGGTGCTGGAAGGTTTCTTGGGGAATGGCTCTGAGCACTATGGGACTTAACTGCTGTGGTCATCAGTCCCCTAGAACTTATCACAAACACCTATGCCCGAGGCAGGATTCGAACTTGGAACCGCAGCGGTCGCGTGGTTCCAGACTGTAGCGCCTAGAACCGCTCGGCCACTCCGGCCGGCACTTTCTTGGGGAATGGCAGACCATTCTTCAAGGAGTGCTGCACTGAGGCGAGGTATCGATGTCGGTCGGTGTGGCCTGGCACGAATCCGGCGTTCCAAAACATTCCAGAGGTGTTCTATAGGATTCTGGGCAGGACTCTGTGCAGGCCAACCCGTTACAGATGTTACTGTCGTGCAACCACTCCACCACAGGCCGCGCATTATGAACACGTGCTCGATCGTGTTGAAAGATGCAATCGCCATGCCCGAATTGCTCTTCAACAGTGGGAAGCAAGAGGGTGCTGTGATAGTGCCACGGAAAAGAACAAGGGGTGCAAGCCTCCTCCGTGAAAAACGACCACCCCATAACACCACCGCCTCCGAATTTTACTGTTGGCACTACACACACTGGCACATAACGTTCAACGGGCATTCGCCATACCCACACCCTGCTATCAGATCGCCACATTGTGTACCGCGATTCGTCACTTCACACTTCGTTTTTCCACTGTTCAGTCGTCCAATGTTTACGCTCTTTACACCAAGCGAGGTGTCGTTTGGCATTTAGGGCTTGATGTGTGGCTTATGAGCAGTCGCGCGACCATGAAATCCAAGTTTTCTCACCTCCCACCTAACTGTCACAGTGCTTGCAATGGATCCTGATGCAGTTTGGAATTCCTGTGTGATGGTCTTTATAGATACTTGCCTATTACACATTACGATCATCTTCAACTGTTGGCGGTCTCTGTCAGTCAACAGACGAGGTCGGCTTGTACACTGTTGTGCTGTACGTGTCCCTTCACCTTTCCACCTCACTATCACGTCGGAAACAGTGGACCTAGGGATGTTTAGGAGTGTGGAAGTCTCGCGTACAGACGCACGACACAAATGACACCCAATCATCTGACCACGTTCGAAGTCCATGAGTTCCGCGGATCGCCCCATTCTGCTCTCTCACGATGTCTAATGACTACTGAGGTCACTCATATGGAGTACCTGGCAGTAGATGGTAGAACAATGCACCTAATATGAAAAACGTATGTTTTGGAGGTGTCCGGATACTTTTGATCACATAGTGTATATGTCTTCCCGAAAATTATCCGGGAATAACGGAGTACCCAAAGCACGATGTATATCAGAATCGATAAGGCCAGTTTGTGTGCTTGGAGGTTAGCCGAATCAACTGGGATAACTTTATTTGAAAAGTTTTCTAACGAAGGATTCTGATGTCAGTTTAATCGTTTTTTAAATCCAAAGTAAAATCAAGGAAATTCAATTCACTATTGCCGTTTTGCGGTTCCTTAGAGAACATTCCATTAAATTTTTGAAGTTTCTTTTTGTTGCACATATGACTTCCACATACTGGTTGTAATACAAGCCATTTTAGGTGTTATTACCTCCTTTCAGGAAGACAGGTATATCTATCGAAACCTAGGTAAACTCTTGAATAAACTTTCGATGTGCAACAACTTGTTACCGGTGAGATTTCCATCGTGTCCATAATTATAATAATGTCTGAGTGCTGACATGTACAACATCTTAAAGTTTGTACCTGCCCATGTATCTAAAGGTCCTGCCAAGTACATGGACATTTCTTTCAAAATTTTAGAAACAGACATACCAATTGACAGCCCTGGATCTACGATATTTTTGAACCGTGCAAAACCTTGAGCGTTTGATACAGGAAATCAAACATTTTTTTAAAATCGACTTTTCAAAAACATGTTACATGAAGAGTCTGATGGATAAAACATATATGTTCGAGGAAATGTAAGACATGTGACAAAGTTCAGTTCCACGCCTCTCCACACAGCGTTCTTCTACATCACGTCACTGTATTTAGCCCTGCAGAATTCAAACGTGTATGTTTTGTATAGGAAGCCGTTAAACCTATTTTCAGGACAGTGGAAGTTAAAATATCCCGTTGCACCTCTCCCGCTCCCAGTCGGCCGTTTTGACACCTTGACCCCCTTAAAAAACACAATTAATACTGAGTTGGATTATTTGTTAGCAGGAGATTAAGAACTCTTCAGAAAATTTGCACTCTTTATTGCGTATTAGCTAATGACCCTCTGTTTTGTGTGACATAAAATTAAATATAGGAAACATAAAGCCAGTAAAGACAAGAGACAAGCAAGACAGTAGGCATTTCTTCAATTCTTACGTCTCAGCATTTTTTTCTCTCTAATCTTGCCACGGATTTACTCGGCGTCCTTTCCTTCCTGCGAAAGAAACTGTTACCTCATCAAAGTTCGTCAAACGTTTTGCTACATGACAAATCAAAATGTAGTTGTCTAATACTGAAAAAGCTGTTAATACGAACAGTACCTAAGACTGGTGTGACCTCTCGATTTTGTCACTGTCTGCTAGTAAAACGAAACTAGCCTTTCTAACATTGTAACAACTGTAACATACGCCAAATAAGCGAGACCGTTTTGTCACAAATGGTACTTTTAACTACCTCATTTACGTAAACAACACAAGAGAATACAATTCACGAAATACCAATATCAAATGCTTATTAGGCCTACTGCAAGCAAAAAGTTTAATGTTAGGAAATAGTATCGCATTTCATTCATATGCTCCAGTTTCTCAGGCATGAGATGGAAAAGTAGTAGCAGTACGAAATTGTTATATAAATTTGGAATCTTCATGTTCTTCCGTATAATTTGTGTAATGTCCCCGTTTCTGCTCCTTCCTCGTTCTAACAAACAATATCGTCATCACTAATTCTGCAACTATTCCTGCCATTGTCAAAACTTAGTCTCTGGTTAACTTCACTAACCTTACTAGAATCGCGGATTCGTTTACGAGGTGTTTGTTTTCCGGTTACGCGTTATTAAGTGTTCGTAAAACACATTTTCCGCGGTATTCCGAGAATATAACTTAGCGGCTGCTAAACGTGGACTGTATAACTGGCCCTTAGTAGCGTAGCGATGTGGCAAATATTTTCGGTAAAAATTTTATTTTCTTGGATATATGTAATATGTAATCTTTCTTCCCTGTTATTCCTGTTCGTTGTTTATTTCCACTCTGTTAGTTTGAATCTGTGGACTTCGGCAACAGTTATAATAATGCTTATCATCCGCACACCCAATCAACCACACAAACAATCAGCGATTACCATTCACCCGTTCGGGTTTATTCGGCTCAGCTCATATAGCCCCGTCCCTTTTCGTCTGCGGGCAAGTTTTTTATTTCTAGATGCGACGGGGTTCCCCTTGTAGAGACATGACGTACAATACGCATGCATTCAAGAATTAACTTATGATCCCTCAGAAATTAACTTAGAATGTGTTCAAAAATGTTCAGAAACCAACAGACATGCGTCTCAAGATCATGTGAATAATCGATAGTCCAAAGTGCGTTGTAAGTTAGGCGCTTTGTGAAACAAGGGTTATTTTCTTCAAGGATATAAATTTGGCGCCCCCTGAAATTTCCGCCCGGGGCAGATACCCCGCTTTGCCCCCCATGGATCCTGGCCTGGCAATTGCTTTTAATAAACAGTGTAAGAAACGTTTTTTGATACCCGATTATGTAAAAGTATATATCAATGTTAAACAGTGTAGCAAAGCTCAGTCAGCTATAAAGGATGTAATACCAATTATCTCTAGCAGAGTAGTGAAACCCTATGATGACAAAGATAAGTTGAACGAGAAGCGTAAATGTCTTATTTATTTTAACTAAAGCTTTCAAAGACAAGTTTAATTTTCCAATAGACAATGTCTGGTGTTGTGTCAATGATTGGTAATATAACCGGAAATGTGAAATTACTGAAAGATGCGAAAATAAATTAGCAAAATCATTAATAAAACTGCTATGTGACTAATAACGCTGTGTAACTCCTAGTAATCAGCATGAGCACTGATTCTATGATAGGATGGTAAATAAGACTGATAGTAGTTTTACACGGGTAGAAAAAGATGTCTTATGTAAATTTCTTAAATATAATATGAAGTCTAAACTTACTGATCCAAATGTTATTGAAAACATTATTGTAGATCTTAAAATTGGTCTTGACAATTCCAAAATATAGAGATATCAACAGTTTAGGATTGCTCATGAGTGTTGTAATGTGTTGGAAAAAAATGCTCTTCCAAATACAGCGTGTTCCCAGTATCGCAGACGCTATTTACCAGTATGAACCGCAAACTCAAGAACGGTTGTACTTTAGTAAATGACTCAGATAAAGGGAGCGAATACCAGTACATGGCTAAAATTAACACATTTTTCTGAGGAAAATAACATCGTAGATATTGACGTGTACCCGACTGCTAGTTTACAGAAAGAAATTGGGAACGGTTTAAAAAATACTAAAAAATTGCTTGGAGATTTCCACAAAAATGGTTCATTAATATCATCCCAAACCACCAGTCCTGAGGAGCCAGTTTAAGGTCACATAAACATGGACACACAATTCGTCCAGCTGCCGACAGCACTAGCAGTGCTCACCATAACTTAGCCAGGTTTCTACATACAAAGCTTAAAGAAGCATATGAGTCTGAAGAGAGTTTTTCCGTTAAAATTCAGTATATTTGATTAATAGGTTGGAAAATATCACATTCCTTTGACATCACTAGCTTATATACCAATGTCGCAGACGACACTACTTTGAAGACTGTTCAAAATACTTTGCGTCTTCACAAAAAGTTAACAGATCCTAAAGTTAAACAAGAACTTATGCGTGTAGCCTTTTGGCTTGGCCATGGGATTTCTTTCAGAGTAATTCTGAGCAATCAACGAACATTTGCTTCTATGTTCGGTATGCTGACGACTTAATTTTTGTATTCCAAGACATTGAATTAGATCAGTTGTTTCATACTTTCATTCAGTTTCATGAGATAACAGTGTTCGCTAAAGAACTGCCGTACGAAAATAGTGAGTTGAATTTCCTTGCTCTTACTCTGAGTATAAAACGATAAAACTGGCTACAGAAAATTACAAATAACATTATCCGTATTGATCGGCTTACCCCCAAGCACACAGATTGGCCTTTATCGATTCTGATATTCATCTTGCTTTGGTTACTCTGTTATCCAGGGAGAATTTTCAGGTAGAGATATATTTGATTAAAGCTATAGCTGGTAATAACGACCACGAACCATCATTATAAGACCGAAAATTGGTTAATAAAATCGCTAAAAATGTTCCATTATGCAGTCTACAAATAAGTTTTAATATTTGTTTCTGTTTTCATACAGCGCAGAGGGAAAGAGCAGTAAAAGTTGGATTCACAGCTCATCATCGTCGTCATCATGGTCATCAACATCGCCATCATCATCGGTGTTCTGCCCTAGGGCAGACCTTCACGTACAGCTCTCCATGCAGTCCTGTCATTTTCTACCCTCTTGGTTTTTTCATAATTGTTTCCCTGTAGTTATACCATCCACCACTTGGTATCTTCTGCGTCCTCTTCTTCTCATTCTTCCATTTACTGTTCCTTCCGTAGCATCCACCAATAAACAGTCTCTTCTCATTCAGAGCGCTAGCCAATTGTGATTTCTCCTTCTTACTACCTTCAAACTTTCACTCTCTTCCCCCGCTCTTCTCAAGACTTCATTTCTTACTTTGTCAACCCGTTTTATCCATTCTATCCTCTTCCATATCCACATCTCAAATGCTTCCTTCTATCTTCTTCTTTCCTCCATATCTCAGCTTCGTATAATGCCACACTCCATGTAAAGCAAGTCACCAGTCTCTGCTTCGGGTCCCTGTTCACGTACATACATAGAAGCCTCCTCTCTTCTTATTAAATGCCTCCTTGGAAATTGCTATACGTGTTCGCACGTCCTTTTTACATACCATGTCGTCCGTAAAATGTTTGATTCAAATGGCTCTGAGCACTATGGGACTTAACATCTATGGTCATCAGTCCCCTAGAACGTACAACTACTTAAACCTAACTAACCTAAGGACATCACACAACACCCAGTCATCACGAGACAGAGAAAATCCATGACAGTAAAATACACTCCTGGAAATGGAAAAAAGAACACATTGACACCGGTGTGTCAGACCCACCATACTTGCTCCGGACACTGCGATAGGGCTGTACAAGCAATGATCACACGCACGGCACAGCGGACACACCAGGAACCGCGGTGTTGGCCGTCGAATGGCGCTAGCTGCGCAGCATTTGTGCACCGCCGCCGTCAGTGTCAGCCAGTTTGCCGTGGCATACGGAGCTCCATCGCAGTCTTTAACACTGGTAGCATGCCGCGACAGCGTGGACGTGAACCGTATGTGCAGTTGACGGACTTTGAGCGAGGGCGCATAGTGGGCATGCGGGAGGCCGGGTGGACGTACCGCCAAATTGCTCAACACGTGGGGCGTGAGGTCTCCACAGTACATCGATGTTGTCGCCAGTGGTCGGCGGAAGGTGCACGTGCCCGTCGACCTGGGACCGGACCGCAGCGACGCACGGATGCACGCCAAGACCGTAGGATCCTACGCAGTGCCGTAGGGGACCGCACCGCCACTTCCCAGCAAATTAGGGACACTGTTGCTCCTGGGGTATCGGCGAGGACCATTCGCAACCGTCTCCATGAAGCTGGGCTACGGTCCCGCACACCGTTAGGCCGTCTTCCGCTCACGCCCCAACATCGTGCAGCCCGCCTCCAGTGGTGTCGCGACAGGCGTGAATGGAGGGACGAATGGAGACGTATCGTCTTCAGCGATGAGAGTCGCTTCTGCCTTGGTGCCAATGATGGTCGTATACGTGTTTGGCGCCGTGCAGGTGAGCGCCACAATCAGGACTGCATACGACCGAGGCACACAGGGCCAACACCCGGCATCACGGTGTGGGGGGCGATCTCCTACACTGGCCGTACACCACTGGTGATCGTCGAGGGGACACTGAATAGTGCACGGTACATGCAAACCGTCATCGAACCCATCGTTCTACCATTCCTAGACCGGCAAGGGAACTTGCTGTTCCAACAGGACAATGCACGTCCGCATGTATCCCGTGCCACCCAACGTGCTCTAGAAGGTGTAAGTCAACTACCCTGGCCAGCAAGATCTCCGGATCTGTCCCCCATTGAGCATGTTTGGGACTGGATGAAGCGTCGTCTCCCGCGGTCTGCACGTCCAGCACGAACGCTGGTCCAACTGAGGCGCCAGGTGGAAATGGCATGGCAAGCCGTTCCACAGGACTACATCCAGCATCTCTACGATCGTCTCCATGGGAGAATAGCAGCCTGCATTGCTGCGAAAGGTGGATGTACACTGTACTAGTGCCGACATTGTGCATGCTCTGTTGCCTGTGTCTATGTGCCTGTGGTTCTGTCAGTGTGATCATGTGATGTATCTGACCCCAGGAATGTGTCAATAAAGTTTCCCCTTCCTGGGACAATGAATTCACGGTGTTCTTATTTCAATTTCCAGGAGTGTATGTTAAACAGTATTGAGGAGAGACAGCAGCCATGCCTCACTTGCCTTCCAATAGTGCTTTCCGCTACCATTTCGTTCTCTATCTGTACTCCTATTTTCTGCTGTAGGTATAAGTTTTTTTTTCAGCCTTCGATCCCTCAAGTCGACACCATTCTTCCTTGGAATGTCCATTAAGTTTCTCCACTGTACTATAACAAAGACTTTCTCTAAATCAATGAAAACAGTATAAACTTCTCTCCCTCTTTCAATGTATCTCTCACCAATAATTCTCAGCAGTCCAATTGCACCTCTTGTACCTTTCTCTCTTCTAAATCCATAATGTTCCTCTGCAATGCTTTCTTCCAGTCTTCCTTTAAGTCTCCTGTTTATCACCGTTAATAAAACTTCTGATGCATGAGAAATCAAACTTATAGTTCTAAAATCCTCACATTTCTTGGTATTCCTTTCATTCTCAATCTGTATTATTACTGCCGAGAGCAAGTCATCCGGCCATTCACCATTTTCATATATCTTGTTATATAGATGTGTTAACTCTTTCACGCCAGTATTCCCGAGGCTCTTAATCAACTCTGCAGATAATCCATCACTTCCACTTGCTTTATAATTCTTCATCTTTTTTAAAAACCTTCCTACTTCTCCTTCCAATACGGAGCAACCTTTACCCTCTTCAATAACTCTCCTCTCCTCTTCTAATTCTATGTCTTTTGGTTTTTGATCAGCCTCATATAAGACACTCCACAGAGTCTTACCACTTATCCAACACTTACTCTGGTTTACGTACCATAGTACCGTCACTTCTGTCTGTTCCCATACTGGTCCTGCTTCTTTTGCTTCAAAGACTAGACCTGCAGCTAATCCTCACATCATTTCATATTTTCATTCCTTTTCTACTTTCTCTATTTCTTTGCATCTCTCTTTCATCTACGTGTTCCTTGTCTGTTCTGTTTCTCTCCTTAATTCATTATTCAGCTTCTTGTACATTATTCTTTCTTATTCAGTCCCTACTGTTTTCTATTTTCTTCTTTCTTCCATCTTACCCAGTATTGTCCTTGTTACCAGTCCTTTCCTTATTCTTTCGAACTTCCTCACCCCTACAACTTTTCCTGCAGATTCGTTGTGAATTTGTGTCATCCTCTGCCATTTCTCATTCACACTCTATTCATCGGGCCCTCTATCCCGTTTTGACATATAAGCGTTTTCCAACTCAGCACCGTTACCCTCTTCCTTCAGTCCCTCTGAGTCAAATTTCTCTCTTGGCTTTCTTCCTCTGTTCAATTTTATTTGCAAGTCCGTTAACCAAGTTGTGTTACGAATCTACGTCTGCTCCAGGTTATGTTCTGGTGTTCTTTAGGCAGTTCTCGTGCCTATTCTGAATTATGATATAATCAGTTTGATTTCTGTCATTATTCAACCTAGATATCGATGTAGATTTTCGTCTTCTGTGGTTTTCAAACAATGTGTTTACAATCAGAAGAGAGTTTTCTCTGCAGAAATGAACCAGCCTTTCATCCCTGTCATCCTATTTCCCAATCCAAATCTTCCACTCACTGCCTCTTCTTTTCCCTCTCCTGCCATTGCACTAAAATCTCCCATTACGATGATGCAGCTCTTTCTCTTTTTCCATAATTTCTTCAGTCTTTTCATAATGTTCCTCTACTTCCCCATCAGTGTGTTGACTTGTTGGCATATGTATTTCTACTGAAACGACATCCTTCTTCTCACTTTTCAATCTCATCATCAGTCTTTCGTTATGCACTCCACTTTTAATACGTATTTTGTCAGACTCTTTCCTATCATAACTGCCACACCACGGCTGCCAATATTCTCCCATCCTGAGTAAAGCAGTTTGTACTCTGCACTATTAAACTCTCCCTTACTCCTCCATCTGATTTCACAAACAACTAATACACAAAAGTTTCTTCTTCGTTTCCTATTTGGCATTTTCCAACTATCCAGCCTGCAATAGTGTGAGCACATTTCTGTTCCAATCCTTAATTTCCCTTTCTTCTTTCTGTTCCATTTCCTCTTTCCTTCTTCATCTTCCTCCAGCGCCTCTGTATTTAATTTCGATGTAATATTTCAAATGGTTCAAATGGCTCTGAGCACTATGGGACTTAACATCTATGGTCATCAGCCCCCTAGAACTTAGAACTACTTAAACCTAACTAACCTAAGGACATCACACAACATCCAGCCATCACGAGGCAGAGAAAATCCCTGACCCCGCCGGGAATCGAACCCAGGAACCCGGGCGTGGGAAGCGAGAACGCTACCGCACGACCACGAGATGCGGGCTGTAATATTTCCCAGAGATCCGATGGAGGGGAAGTTTTGCCTCCGGATTCTTTGACAAAGAGATCCATACGATGTGTTTACTGGGGAAAAAATAGTGTGGTAGTATCCCGTTCCTTTCCACGTAGGCAGATGGTTGCCCATCCGGATTCAGCTGCTCAATATGAGTCAGACGTTGTTTTTACCCGCCTCTTTAAGAACAGAGGCTACAGAATATTTATTGTGATAAGAAGGCGGTGACGTTCACGGCTCTGCTTACACAGGGCATCTCATACAATCTGCACATACCCCTATTAAATAGTAAGACATGGTTATTTTGTATAGGGAAGAGAAAGGGTTTAGACTGGACTTGCTGGAGGTATTTCAAACCTGTAAGTTCGAATCTGTAAGCACAGTTTCAATGATAGGCGTTTATTCTTAAGAATTAATTACAGCTTAAAAACAAAAACTTTTTTGATAGCTCTTGGCCTGTTCTTAAATTGACATAGCAGCTGTATCAGGTTTTCCATGCTGTTTTGAGATGTTATTTTTCGCAAAGACGCCGCCTATCATCATCTTACTTTAATGTGCGTCATAGTTTTGTTTACCATTTGCATAGGTTTATACAGTTTTTTAAAACATTCATAATATTTGTTATGTTACCGTTTCTGTAAAGTTATTTTAATGTAATGTTATTAACGTACCAGGTGTCTTTTGTGGTTGGCAGCGCTCCTTTTTTGAGACACTTCGGCGTACGTTTCCCTCCGGCTTGTCCGTTTTGTACTGTTAGTTATATGTTTGTGTGTACGAGGCTCGTCAGACTTACACTACTGGCCATTAAAATAGCTACACCAAGAAGAAATGCAGATGATTAACGGGTATTCATTGGACAGATATATTTTACTAGAACTGACATGTGATTACATTTTCACGCAATTTGAGTGCATGGAGAAATCAGTACCCAGAACAACCACCTCTGGCCGTAATAACGGCTTTGATACGCCTGGGCATTGAGTCATACAGAGCTTGGATGGCGTGTACAGGTACAGCTGCCCATGCAGCTTCAACACGATACCACAGTTCATCGAGAGAAGTGACTGGCGCATTGTGACGAGCCAGTTGCTCGGCCACCATTGACCAGACGTTTTCAGTTGGTGAGAGATCTGGAGAATGTGCTGGCCAGCGCAGCAGTCGAACATTTTCTGTATCCAGATAGGCCCGAACAGGACCTGCACCATGCGGTCGTGCATTACCCTGATGAAATGTAAGGTTTCGCAGGGATCGAATGAAGGGTAGAGCCCCAGGTCGTAACACATCTGACATGTAACGTCCACTGTCCAAAGTGCCTTCAATGCAAACAAGAGGTGACCGAGACGGGTAACCAATGGCACCCCATACCATCACGCTGGGTGATACGCCAGGATGGCGATGACGAATACACGCTTCCAATGTGCGTTCACCGCAGTGTCGCCAAACACGGATGCGACCATCATGATGCTGTAAACAGAACCTGGATTCATCCGAAAAAATGACGTTTTGCCATTCGTGTACCCAGGTTCGTCATTGAGTACACCATCGCAGGCGCTCCTGTCTGTGATGCAGCGTCAAGGGCAACCGCAGCCAAGGTCTCCGAGCTGATAGTCCATGCTGCTGCAAACGTCGTCGAAGTGTTCGTGCAGATAGATGGTTGTTGTCTTGCAAACGTTCCAATGTGTTGACTCAGGGATCGAGACGTGGCTGCACGATCCGTTACAGCCATGTTGATATGATGCCTGTCGTCTCGACTGCTAGTGATACGACTCCGTTGGGATCCAGTACGGCGTTCCGTATTACGCTACTGAACCCACCGATTCCATGTTCTGCTAACAGTTATTGGATCTCGACCAACGCGAGCAGCAATGTCGCGATACGATAAACCGCAATCGAGATAGGCTACAACCCGACCTTTATGAAAGTCGGAAACGTGATGGTACGCATTTCTCGTCCTTACACGAGGCATCACAACAACGTTTTACCAGGCAACGCCGGTCACCTGCAGTTTGTGTATGAGAAATCGGTTGGAAACGTTCCTCATGTCAGCACGTTGTAGGTGTCGCCACTGGCGCCAACCTTGTGTGAATGCTCTGAAAAGCTAATCATTTGCATATCACAGCATCTTCTTGCTGTCGGTTAAATTTCGCGTCTGTAGCACGTCATCTTCGTGGTGTAGCAGCTTTAATGGCCAGTAGTATACATTTTACGTAGATCATTTTTACTGCTGACTAAGCCGTAGGGCTATTCCACAGCATTATGTGTATCATTTTCCTGTTGACTAAGCCTTATCACTTCGTTTCTCTGTTCACAGAACGTGTAACACGGAAATTTATTTTAGATTTCCATTGTAGGTAGTTTTTAATGTTTCTTTTCGTTGCACATGTGACTTGCATCTATTGATTGTAATGTATCCTAAGTTTAGGTGTTATTACTACACAAGATTGTATCTGTCGAAACATGGGTAAAGATTTGAATAAACTTTTGACATGCAACTGCATGTCTGTATCATTCTCACTGCATCCAGACTTCTGAATGCCGTGTGTTCACATTCCCGTTCGCTCATTCTGGTTTAGGGAGTTCGTGGGTAACCTAAACGGGACGAATTGTGGAATGGTTCCTTCAATACATTCCCACAGGTTCATTTTCAATCTTTATTCACCAGAATGTAATACGTCGACGATATGTTAGAGTTCTCCCTTCGGTAGCTCTACACACACAGTACGTTCCAGTACCGATGATTATGTCATCGCAGGAGGTATCGAGTCGCATTCTGTTGGAAAGACGTAGGCCTTCAAAGCAAGCCATGGTAGTGAGGCAATGGTGTAATGATGACGTCCGCAAGTTGTACTTTAAGAATACTACCCTTTATTTATAACGAGTATTTCAATCAGTCCATCAGCAGTGGGGGCAGTTTTTCATGCCCAGCATGAAGCGCCGAGACTGAACTTGGATTCGGCACTAAACACGATGTGTCATGGAGCGACTTGCTGCTTCACGAGACCATAAATATGTGTGGTGTCTATACAGAGCTATTACAAATGATTGAAGCAATTTCATAAATTCACTGTAGCTCCATTCATTGACATATGGTCACGACACACTACAGATACGTAGAAAAACTCATAAAGTTTTGTTCGGCTGAAGCCGCACTTCAGGTTTTTGCCGCCAGAGCGCTCGAGAACGCAGTGAGACAAAATGGCGACAGGAGCCGAGAAAGCGTACGCCGTGCTTGAAATGCACTCACATCAGTCAGTCATAACAGTGCAACGACACTTCAGGACGAAGTTCAACAAAGATCCACCAACTGCTAACTCCATTCGGCGATGGTATGCGCAGTTTAAAGCTTCTGGATGCCTCTGTAAGGGGAAATCAACGGGTCGGCCTGCAGTGAGCGAAGACACGGTTGAACGCGTGCGGGCAAGTTTCACGCGTAGCCCGCGGAAGTCGACGAATAAAGCAAGCAGGGAGCTAAACGTACCACAGCCGACGGTTTGGAAAATCTTACGGAAAAGGCTAAAGCAGAAGCCTTACCGTTTACAATTGCTACAAGCCCTGACACCCGATGACAAAGTCAAACGCTTTGAATTTTCGGCGCGGTTGCAACAGCTCATGGAAGAGGATGCGTTCAGTGCGAAACTTGTTTTCAGTGATGAAGCAACATTTTTTCTTAATGGTGAAGTGAACAGACACAATGTGCGAATCTGGGCGGTAGAGAATCCTCGCGCATTCGTGCAGCAAATTCGCAATTCACCAACAGTTAATGTGTTTTGTGCAATCTCACGGTTTAAAGTTTACGGCCCCTTTTTTTTCTGCGAAAAAAACGTTACAGGACAAGTGTATCTGGACGTGCTGGAAAATTGGCTCATGCCACAACTGGAGACCGACAGCGCCGACTTCATCTTTCAACAGGATGGTGCTCCACCGCACTTCCATCATGATGTTCGGCATTTCTTAAACAGGAGATTGGAAAACCGAAGGATCGGTCGTGGTGGAGATCATGATCAGCAATTCATGTCATGGCCTCCACGCTCTCCCGACTTAACCCCATGCGATTTCTTTCTGTGGGGTTATGTGAAAGATTCAGTGTTTAAACCTCCTCTACCAAGAAACGTATATACATGTGCGCCTGACGGCGGATAATGATACCTTCAGTGCGGATGCACAATATGTTCGAACTCTTGCGGGAATCAGGTAAAGCTGTGATCACGGAGGATAGTGGACAGTGGAAGCTGCATGTGTAGCGTGCGAAACGTTGAGAATCTGGGCTACACAAAAAGCGTGCTCGGATAACCGCAGCAGTTAAGGTGAGCACTCGCATAAGGACTGATCCGGGACAAATTTTCACCGGTCGCCACTGGATTTATTTCAGTGCCCGATTGCGGCTGAGGTCTGAATTTCTCTTACATCAAGCAATGTGTGTGCATCAGTTTCTAGGGATATAATAAGCGCCGGGACCAAATGCTCTCCAGTCACGTGTCTGAAAGTTGTGAGCGTAAACATATCTGCATATGACTTTTCTTTGTAAGTCAGTCAACGAGTCTAAATCACTAATACTTTTCAACAATCAGATGCTCTTCAGTCCGGGTTTCTAGCGCATACACTCTGAACTTATTTGTAGACGCGGGTACTATAATGCATTCATTGGATCATCAGGTATGAACAATCTGATACGAAAGACCTCGGTGTTAATTAGCGAATAAGCCACTGTCCGCCCTTTACGTAATTGAATGCCAAATTACGCAGCCAAGCAACTACTTCTACTTTGTTTAAGGGTACTTTTTTAAATCTCACATTGGGAGTCAATATGTACCCTGTATGAGGGTGAATTGCCATGCTTCTGAACATTACTGGTTACCACAGTGCCATTAAGAACGCAGGGCGCCGACGAGAAAAGGTCTTGAGTTTCTTACTGAATCCAATTCCACGTTGAGGGAGCTAGATTAATTTAATTGTTAGCAGTAATTCACAAATTTTTGCATTAAGGCGGCCCAGTATCCACATACCACAGATCGCTAAGAAACAACCCGATTACAACACAGCGTATTCAAGTACTACTACTGAAACCGCTTCGATGTAAACCACGAGTCTATAGAACAAAAAATACAAAAAACAAAAATATCATAGAACTCATTCACTCACGCAGGCAGGCCAAAACTGTCACTCATCATTCATACTTACACACGCACTCATACACACACACACACACACACACACATACATACATACATACACACTCGCACATAGGGGATACACTGTCCACAGTATCAGGTCAAAACAGATCTGATAAAAAAATTTCATGAACTTTTAATCTGCGAATTTGATAAAGTGACGAGGGATTTTTGGTTTGGGGCAATCAGTATCTACGTTATTAGCGTCTGATCAGTGTGAAATAAACTGCGCTTGAACGCAATCTTCCGTCCCTGCCTCACTTAAGTATTATACGGTACTTGGAGGTTTGAACTTAGATGAAAATAAAGAAGTTTAGGAGCCAGCATGTACTTTTCGCTTATGGCTTAGTTGAAAATGGCCACTAATTGTTCTTCATATTGAATTTGTTTTGTGAACTTGCGTATATATATATATATATATATATATATATATATATATATATATATATATATCATGTACATTATATTTTAAGAGTACTGAATTGTAATTCGAAATGAAGTGTAAACAGAAGTCCAATATACTCAGTGACATCGCAATTTACCAAGTTCTTCCTCTCTCTCTTCACAGGATGATCACAGTAGCCATATAAAGAAGCCTTAATACCTGTGTAAACGTGTTAAACGTTTTAGTAATACTAGTACAACCTGATGATGTGGTATTACCTCAAAACATTTCTCTAAATAAACAATAACTTTTTAATATTTTTGATACAGTCACGGTCGATTAATAGTCAATACGGCTTCAAATTAGAAAAGCTGCTACTTGGTAGATATTGTAATCCACTTTTTCCCTGTGTGTCAGATAATAACAGAATAGAAAGGGCAAAAAGTACATGTTAAATTCAGCCCATAGTGAACTTAGAGAGCAACAGACTTATGGAACTAAGAAATTGTTCTATTACGAAATGTGGCACTGGGGCCAGGAATGCAGATAGATAATGAACCTACAGACTAGAAAGGAGACATTGAAACACATGAACCGCCATTTCATATGACTTAGAAGCGTCATAAGGAAAAACAAAACATGTTTCAAACAAAAGAACCATTTGATCCAATTGCAAATGCGAATGCCATTTTCCTCTCTGTGATAGTTACAACACTTTAAGGAATGAAACTCGGGTTATGAACCACAGTTTCAACTTCCTCGCTCTAAATAGAATAAGGTGTTGTTTCTTGTGTTATGTTAAAGTACTCCTCATCAAAGAAATGTGCGTTAGACTCAAGATCAAGAAGCAGTATTACATAAATACAGCCATGTGTATCCGAAATCAACGAATATCTACTATAATTTGACAGTCTTGATCGCGATAATCACTTTTTGTTAGTGATTTTGTCTTCTAACAATCCAGATTTAGATCCATTTTTATATCAATGTTTCAATCAATCTTTTAGTCTCAGCTACAACTTGCGTCCTGATAATCTCACGCAGACCAGCGCAATAAGGTCGCACTTTTTATCACTGCTATCGCAGTTGCCACCATGGAGGAACCTTTGATAAGTTTCAAGACAAGCAACGGCCCTTCCACGACCACATTATGCCTAGTAGCCTCAATAAAAGAATATTATTTACAAAGTAAGCTGACTCATTTTGCCCTCTTGCGAACGCGGCACAAATAATGATTCTGACGAGAGTATGATTATAGGTGAGCTGCGTGTAGTATTGGCAAAGGTTTCTTACCAGTACCCTCCTACAGTGACTTCATAGAGACACGCTGCTTCAGTACAGCGACAGTATTCGCATTACTCTCTAGCAAGTAGGTCGGTTCTGTCAAAAGAAAGAAAATGAAGAAATAAGGCCACAAGTTGGTTACAGTACAGCTAATTTCTATTACTGTAATAGCACAGAAACGTTAGTTCTTTTCACGTTCAGAAAGAAACAAAGTATTAGCTTCATAATTCTGTAAAATAAAAGCCTTTTATTGATGTTTTCAGAAATCTGATTTTTATAAACTGAAATCGAGCAATGTGCTAGCAGTCTATTGTTCACTGATGCTGATTGATTATTATCTGGAACAAGCTTCAGTATGACATGGAAAGCCTAAAATTTTATGGTTAGCACCATGACTTCGATAAACGCATAAGTTGGCTTGGTGCTGGTGTAGAGATAGGTTTAACAATGGCATCCGCATCCGCTGAATCAGCTCCTGCTAAGAGGTCATTTTCCCTGCGAATAGCCCACTTGCGAGTGTTAGCGTCGTACTTCGTATGTTCAAGAATGTGTCATATTCGATAATCTAACGGATTCAATTTTTTTACAAAAATACCTGAGTATTTTCAGTTTTATTCTTTGGCGTGGAAACATGGAATGTACTTAATTGGCGAATGAATCGGGCTGCGTCGGAGAGTTGTGTGCCACTTCTGCGTCATAATTCTGACAGAAATTGCGTCGTGTGAGTCATGGTGGCGTGCGTTCAAGCTACAAGCCTCTCTGAAGACTCACACACTAGTGTGTCTTGCAGGTCGCTAATTTCGTCAGTAGATCGTAGAATACGCTATCTCGAACAAAGGCAAATAAACAAGCAACAGCCACAGCGCTACATTCAAGTTGGCACTTCGTTAGAATATTTTAGCTTTTGCGTAATACATTTAGCGCGGTGGCACAAACTCATCAACATACTATGGCCACTTATCACGTAACTATAGAATGCTTGAGCGCACTACTAAATTACAAGCTGTTGTCTACTGCACAAGTCTCGTAATCACAGTAAGCAACAAAGAAGATTAGTGTTGCGGTAACTTACTGCTTTCGAGTTCAGAGTCTCGGTACTGCAAGATCTAAGTCGCTTGAAGTGTCATCGTCAGTATGTAATACTTTTCAATTTTCTCGCACTCTTACTTCCATGATTTGCTCCCAGGATTCTGCACCAAATTTTATGAAATATCAGTACACAAGAGGACTGAATTTAATACGATAAACAGTACTTTATTTCAGTTAAAGCCAGTATTTTACATTCATTTACGAATTTAATAGCTTTACATAGAAAATACATAGAAGACGTTATCGTCAAAACGATAAACATTTGTTGCTTCAAACAACAACATAAAATTCAAATGCAGTGTGTTTATTTAATTTATACCAACTTGCAATAACAGATAAAAATACAAATGTAAAAGTAGTTTAATTAAAAATTCGAGGAAGCTTCCTGGTACAAATCTGCTGGTGTGCTCACTACAAATGTAAGTAAAATATTTACACAGCGAATCTCAATAAATATAAGAAACGTATCAGAGGTAGATTCACTACAAATTAGAGTAGAAAAACAGGTACATGTTTAGAGATAGATTCAGAGCAATAATAAGAATTGTATTATCTCAAATATTTTGCTGTCTGTCGTCCGAAACACAGTTCGTGTGTTATTTGTAGATAATGTTTCGGCAGTTTCATAGACATAAACACGGTACAGAATATTTTCCATAAGAAAGACCTCATTTTGCATATGACCATTACATAATTTACAAATATCAGCGCAAAGAAAAAAATGTGATGGAAAGTATTCGTGATTTTATAGAACTTAATGAGAAATAGCGTAGAGTAAAGGAGGGAAAATAAAAACAGGAAAATATAATGAAAAATAAGAAATTATTCAGAAACTCCAGATACGCAATAGAACGGTAGTAAATTATCTAGAATGACTGCTAACACTGATTGCATGTGAGTCTTTGCCATATACGGGCAATTAAATCTCGTAAAAGCAGGTGTCTCACAAATTAATTGACACTTCATTAATTATCTCTTCTTCGGTGACAGAAGCTACGAAAACCAAGTAGAATGGGAAAAAATGAAAGTATGTATTTATTTTATATATACTATACCGGCACCAGGATAAAGTGCTTCGAAAATGTTAGTCTAAAGCGGACAGAATAGAACTCATATCGCTGGTTTGATTTATTGTACATTACTGACAGATGAAGACAACTGAGGAGAAATAATGTTTGCTACGGTGTATGATGTTCTGAATGTTTTCTAATTTTGCGAGCTTTAAATAAAAAGCTGGAACTCATATTGACGAAATTTTCATTTATTTTGAAGTTTAACTAAGCATTCTCAAAACAAAATGGGATAACTTATGAAGAACGCACTTACAGTTTGACACTGTGCAGTTTCTGTAAAACAATGTAAATTTCCTATCGAGAAACTGATCGATTTCGTGTTTTGGAATGGGGTGGGCTTGCTAGACGCAAGACTCAACAGCCCACGTACTATGCAAGAACGTTAACCCAAAGTACAATAAAACTATATTATTAATGTAACTTGTCAAGCCAACTGAAAATTTTCTGAAGGAAAGTTTGATATTAATAAGTGACTGCAGATTCATGT
Source organism: Schistocerca americana (assembly GCF_021461395.2). Taxonomy (NCBI): domain Eukaryota; kingdom Metazoa; phylum Arthropoda; class Insecta; order Orthoptera; family Acrididae; genus Schistocerca; species Schistocerca americana. The sequence continues at coordinate 656,135,633 of NC_060120.1, read as the reverse complement.
GCAGTGTACCACGTCAAAAATCGTATACTTTCAAAAGTATGTCGAAAATATGTCTCCTGCTAACCTCAGTAATTATATTCGTCAACGATGCAGCATATTTCTGTCAACTAAATGAAATGCTACGATAAGTGTTCACCAGCGGATTGACAGTTGTGTTCATTCATCCTAACAGCAATAATGCATGTATTTAATGCGAGAAAAATAAATATGGGTTTAAGGACCAAGAATGAAGAAAAAATAGTGGTTTCCCTACACTGCACTTTCTATACACTGCATTAATTCTAAATTAAGCTACCCTCAAGTCAGTTTTGTGCTGCTGGTGGATTTTAATACTTGTGAAATTATTTCAGAATGAGAATATTTTCTCTATCTGGTTCCTCATGAGCCTGAATTATTTAATAAAATATCACGTTAAGTTGCCATTAGAACACTACTGTTACATCCCTAATGGACATTATATTAATTACACAAGGAAAAAATTACATAGGAGGAGTGAGAAGTATAAGGAATGAACTAAATTAAAATAACAAAAATTTACTTCGTCGTTTCATATAATTAATGACATGAAGATGTGGCTAATGTGTCTGCCTCATTGACTTCAGTTTTCTAAAACACGCAGAACGAGTAACACAATTTTAATAAATAAGAATGATAGAAATATATTAGGTTTCCTTTGTCAAGCAGCATAATTCATTCAGAGTTCCAGAGGAGACCATCCTATTCAGGAACAATACAAAATTACTTTTCGCATTGTGGCCAGACTTTTATGGTACCTCTAATCAAATTGCGAGATCACCAAAGATATACCAATTTCTTCCAAAGTACCGTCAGTCTGAAATATTACTATAGGCTTTCATCCCGAACTTACAAAATTTCTTACTGGTGGTGACTTCAATGACGATTAAGGCTGCAGGAAATAAGTATTCAGTGGACAACGTGATTCTCATAAGAACAATAATAAAATATACATCTCAATGACTTCGTCAACAGTCTTTTCGTAAGCTTTGTCTGAAGACAACTTTCGCAAGTTGATGTTTTCTGTACTGCTTCACCAAAATCCTATGCAATGAAAGGAGAATTTAATTACGTATTAGGTTTCCGAACAGTTTTTGTAAAATCAACTGTAGTCCTTTGAAAAAAGCGGCTTTTCGATGCATATGGAAACGTTACCTGCAGAAAGTACAGACTACCTACAGACGAAAATTCTTCTACCATTTAATTTGTTTGTCCAATTGTTTAGTCAATAATTAATACATAAAGTTTCTATTTATGGGAACCATTTTCGGAAAGCGCCTGTGACTGAAACAGGCAGACCCATGTGGCTGTTGGACAATCAACCGTACTGGAGTCCTCCATGTCCTTGTTGACAACATCTGGCTGACAAACAGTGTGTTAAAGAAGTATTCCATGTTTCGAGGGGTGTTAGTATGAATCAAAACAAGAAGAAACGTTCAATAATTATGAGCTAAAAATGCATAGTCACGGGCAGTGAACACTTCTTCATTTTCACTACTATGAAAAAAAAGTCATTTCTACTAACACAAAGGACCTATAGAAATTTTTCAGTTATTGTTCATGGATACAGCATGTAGTAAAACTTTGTTAGTGTTGTTACTGTAAACCGTATTCTCAGTTCTGAGTGAGTGCAGCACATACATTAGTTCTACATTAGTATTTGGATAAGTCTTTAAAATTCTTTTGCATTGTAGTTTTATCTTTGGGCTTGCCAGAGCAATGGAAGCCTATTATTCCACACGGAAAAAGGCAAGCATGATTCGACGGTTGTTTCCATTTTCCGTACGATAAAATGAAATGATCATGTGGCATTGCTGGCAAGTGCAAGTGCAAGTCTCACGAGTATTTCAGTCGACGCCACAATGGGCGACTTGCGTGCCTGTGATGGGGTTGAAATGATAAGGACAACAGAACACGCAGTCCACGAGCGGAGAGAATCTCCAACCCGGCCAGGAATCAAACCCGGGCCCGCTGCATAGGAGGCAAGCATGTTACAACCCAGCTAAGCAGGCGGGCTTTCCGGACGGTAAGAGAAGATTACGTCCGCCAATTTCCGTGTGGAATAATAGACTTCCATTATGCTGATAAGTGCACATATAAAACTACAACGTAAAAGCGTTTCACAGATTTGTCAAAACACAGAGTGGTTCCATTACAACTAATTTGTGCGCTACACTTAGTCAGAAGCGTAAAGTTACAATACTAACAGATTTTTACTACATGCTGTATCCATGGACAATAAGAGAGAAATTTGTCCTCGTTTGTTTACTGCGTTCTGTAGGTCGTTCGTGGCAGCAACGAGCTTGCTATAGAAGAGATATTTTTGACAGGAGCGAAGACGAACAGGTGCTCATAGCTCTTCAAGTACGCATTTCAGAGTCCATGATTACTGGACAATTTTTCTTGTTTCAATCATACTGCCAGTCGTCAGTATACGGAATACTTTTTGACACCCTGTTTGCTAGACAGTGTACACGAAATTCACCCGACTGTGTTCGCCAAGTAGCCCTGCTTGCGAAGCCAGGAAAAAATACACTACTTCCAAAGTCATAACCTGGTTTGCCTTGTTCACTACATCAACATTTTCTGAATATTACAAGTAGCATCGTTCATTTAGACAAAGCAGCTCCCACAAATATTTATAACGTGTTCATTTTACGTATTAATTAGTTAGTTTTATGTTCTTCTAATTTGGTGTTTATGAGCGTCAGAATGTTAGATTCAGCGTGGAAAGTAGTCTATCATTTAGACTCCATGTAGCATTATCTATACGTTATTTGGTTTTCCGTTTTCCGTAAATATCGAAAAGTCACCCTTTAGAGCTATATTGAGAGCCATTAATTGGGTTACTAAAACAATTACAGTAAATGTTAACACAAAAATGTGTAACATTTGCTGGACAATAGTTGATACAAATTACAAGGAAAGTGAAAGAAAGTGTCGGGCCACATGTGAGACTGAATTCAGGACTTCCTCGCAGATAGAACGCAACACGTCGTTCATAACTGAACAAAACCGACAGATGTAAAGGTTATTTCAGGAGTACAGCTTGAAGTGTAACAGGATTGTTATTGTTTGCAAAATAGGTAAATGATCTAGCGGAGACTGTTTGCAGATGGGGTTGTCTGTATGATGGTAGGAACGCCAGAAGCCTTTAGCGAACTGCAAAGCACTTATGACTGATGCAGGGGCTTGTAAGTAGCCTTGAACGAAAATAAATGGAACATATTGCGCAGGAACAGGCGAATAAATCCAATACTTTACGGTTATATTATTGGTGTCAAGTCACTGGAAACAAAAACTACTGTTAAATACCTAGGAGTGACCATCTGGGGTGACCTAAAGCGGAATAATCTCATAAAACAAATAGCAGGAGAAGCAGATGACAGAGTGAGATTCACAGAAAGAGTTTGATGGAAATGTAAAACATACCAGGTTGGATTAATGGAAGACATAGACAAGACTCAACCAAGAGCGTCGCGTTTCGTCACGGGATGGTTGTAGGCTCGTGTCACCAAGATGAATGACAAACTCCAATGGCACATGGTACAAGAGAGGCGATGAGCGTCACTGAGAGATTAACTATTGAAATTCGGAATTATATTGAGCAAGCGATCGGTCGTATATTGCTATGTGAATGGTTTATTTCAATAGTGGTGCAAGTCCATTTTTGTTCATTCTGAGATACAGAGTCCTAAAGTTAAAAGAGCGCTGAAAAATCTGCAGTTGAGATATCAGAAATATTCAAGTAAAGTTAAAAGAGTGCTGAAAAATTTGCAGTTGAGATACCAGAAATATTCAAGTATATATACCGGGTGATCAAAAAGTCAGTATAAATTTGAAAACTTAATAAACCACGGAATAATGTAGATAGAGAGGTAAAACTTGACACACATGCTTGGAATGACATGGGGTTTTATTAGAACCAAAAAAAAAAGTTCACGAAATGTCCGACAGATCTCTTGCGCGCGTCGTTTGGTGATGATCGTGTGCTCAACAGCCACTTTCGTCATGCTTGGCCTCCCTGGTCCCCAGACCTCAGTCCGTGTGATTATTGGCTTTGGGGTTACCTGAAGTGGCAAGTGTATCGTGATCGACCGACATCTCTAGGGATGCTGAAAGACAACATCCGACGCCAATGCCTCACCATAACTCCGGACACGCTTTACAGTGCTGTTCACAACATTATTCCTCGACTACAGCTATTGAGGAATTATGGTGGACATATTGAACATTTCCTGTAAAGAACATCATCTTTGCTTTGTCTTACTTTGTTATGCTGATTATTGCTATTCTGATCAGATGAAGCGTCATCTGTCGGACTTTTTTTGAACTTTTGTAGTTTTTTGGTTCTAATACAACCCCATGTCATTTCAAGCATGTGTGTCAATTTGTACCTCTCTATCTACATTATTCCGTGAATTATTTAGTTTTGAAATTTATACTGACTTTTTGATCACCCGGTACTTGAATATTTCTGGTATCTCAACTGCAGATTTTTCAGCGCTATTTTAACTTTAGGACTCTGTATCTCAGAATGAACAAAAATGAACTTGTACCACTACTGAAATAAGCCCTTAATGTGTTTGATATTACCCGACGACAAATATCCCGAGAAATGACCACAGTGGAAAAATCCGAAAAATTAGAGCTAATACGGAGGTTTACCGACAGTCATTCTGCGCATACGCCATCCGCGAATGGAACAGGGAAAGGGTAACAGTTGATTATACGAGAAATACGCACCTCCACACACATTAAGTTGGCTTCCGGGGTATAAATGTGGATGTAGGTGTGTAAGCCTGGAGACTGCAGAAACCTATTATGTGCTTACAACGAGAATCGTTTCTAAAGCACTTCGGATCTAATGCCAGTAACCACAGACTTGACTGATTGTGAGCACTTGCACTAACAATGCGTTCATCTGGTCGCACACCACCGCGCTCCTCGTGCGTCTACCCGCATACGTCCGGTGGCTGCGGTCCTTCCAGCTGCGGCAGGTGGCTCTTGCGGACAGGCTTGACGTCGCTGCAGAGGCGCGACACCAGTTTCAGCTCAGACACGAACGCGTCCCAGTGCGAGATCTGAAACAAGCGGTCAGTGCTTTTTTTGAATAAAAGGCTGTCGCTGACTTGTAGACAGGTGGATCTCGCCGGTTCGGAGGATCTCGGAGGTCTGCTATCAAAATGGTTTCAATAGCTGGTGCGCTCATACCTGGGCATCGTTATGAAGTGAACACTTGAACAACGTCTTAAAAAAACTGTTGTCCCTGCGCTGTTGTAGCAGAAGTTGTAATGTAATTAACTTGGTGAAAGATCTGTAAACCTAGAGCAGTGCCCTGAAAACTAGCGTTATACAGGGTGCGTCAAAAAATGTATACACATTTGAACTGTCATAGACAATTTATTTCCCGTTCTACATGGTTAAATAACTGAGAGAAAGTAATGTTTCTTCAACAGGTGGCAGCAGTGGCAAGGAAGTAACTGCAACATGGCGGACGTGCGTTTGAGCTTTGAAGCGCGGAAGCAGATAATTAAGTGGTACTGGAAGTTTGAGAATGTAGCTGCGGTTCGAAGACAGTGGGGAAGTGAGTATGGTACAGAACCACTTTCAAGGTTAACAATTACACTTCTACGAGACAAATTCGAAATTCATGAAACAGTGTGTGGTGTGCATAAAGGTCGATCAGGGCGACCTCGTACAGCTACAAGTGATGATTCCACAACTGCGGTCTTGGAACTGTTTCACCGTTCGCCTCAAAAATCTTAAAGGTAAGCGGCACGTGAGAGTAATGTAAGTGCTAGTAGTGTGCTACGCATTCTGAAGAAAGGCAAGTTTCGTGTGTACATTCCAAAGCTGGTGCAACAGCTAAGTGACGACGATCCAGATCGAAGGTTAGAATTTTGTGAATGGGTTCAGTAGATGGTGAGACGTGAACCGGGTTTTATGGGTAGCATAATTTGGTCGGATGAAGCCCAATTCAAACTCAATAGAACTGTCAATAGGCACAATTGTGTGTACTGGGCTGAAGATAATCCTCACATTACAGTTGAAAAGTCTGTGAATTTGCCTGGTGTAAATGTGTGGTGTGGTTTGTCTGCAAGGGGACTCATTGGGCCTTTCCTCTTTGAAGGCACTGTTACTGGAGAGCCGTACCTAACAATGCTTGCTGACTCCATATGCCCTGCCATTCGTGTATTATACGGTAATTATGAGTTTTATTTCCAACAAGATGGCGTCCCGCCACACTATCATAGGGACGTACGAGCATACCTGGATCACAATGTGCCAGGCCAGTGGATAGGACGCAGGGGACCAATCGATTTTTCTGCACGCTCTCCAGACCTCACGCCGCTGGATTTCTTCGTATGGGGCACAGTAAAAGATGAGGTGTACAAACGTAAACCACGTAACCTGGACACACTTTGGAATGAGATTCAGGCGGTGTGCGCAGAAATCTCATTGGACACTTTGGTACCATGTACGGAATCAGTGGTAACTCGTACTCAGAAATGTATTGATGCTGAAGGCCACCAGTTTGAACATTAATCACATTTGCAATGTATATTTAATTTTCCAATTGCACTTTAAGCTTTCCATTTCCAGAAATTTAACACTGTAGAACGGGAAATAAATTTTCTATGACGCTTCAAAGTGTGTATACATTTTTTTGACGCACCCTGTATTATGAACCTCTACAAGAGTTAGTCATAAAGTTCTAGTTATCGCCTCGAAAAAATGAAGTTACGATCACGAAACTTGATGATGGTGTTACCCATTCCGCGTTCAAAGCAAAACTTTTTCCGAACGATGGATGACTTGATGGACACCTTGGTTGTAGAAGTCTGCGTTTTGACTCTTTGGGAAATGTTCCACCTCGGAAACCACCTCGCGTATTTGGGGAAATGCCCGCCACACAATGGTTTTCAGAGAGAGAAGCATCTGGGTGCCATGTCAGGAGAATGCGGACTGTGAGGCAAAATTTGATAGCCCAGAGTAGCAGGATATCTGACTTTTACAGGTCTGCATCTGACGTTTATGCTCGCTAGAACTGCTCGGTGAAAGTAGTTCCGCGTAACTCCGGCAGGTGTCAATACAATCGCTTTTGACGTGGCTAGCAACTGGACTCGACTTCCTCGAAGTTCGTTCGAGCACCATATGCTCGAATTGCCTCACCGTCTCCTAGTTACCAGAGCGCCGTTGAGTCACCCGCTGTTGTACCTTGGCGCTTGAACGTGAGAAGAAGGAGAGTGTGAAAGCGAAACTTGATTCGAAGGAATATGTCCTGAGTGCAAAGGAAGATGGTCATAACAATATTTGAGAGAGATTTTCCTTAGTGACTGACAAAGATGTCGGCTAGGTGTGCTGTGGCAAGTGCTCTGCTCTCCTGTCTCACAGATCCGCCACCACACATATGAAGACACATGTCTGCAGGACACGAGAAAGCTAAGACAATCAAACGCGCGTAGAAATGCTTCCCAGAGATCTTTGGCTATTACATCAATACTAGGTGTTGGATTTCACGCATTTTGTCAGGAGCCTGAAAAGCGTCAAAGCTTTTCATGTTCATAGTTAAAGGAGATAATTGCTTTTAAAATCAGTCATTAGTTTATTGCAATATATGAAGTGTGATGGAGGTGAATTATTGCGTCTGTAAAGGGCTATAATTTTTCTCTTTGCAAACTTGGTACGCTTTGTGCATGAAAGGAATTCTTCTGATGCATTCCTAGCTGGGTAGCCCGGCGACCAGGTGGACACAGGTAGTGCCCACGGGCGAGTGGCAGTCGCGCGCCTATGTCGGCACGCTTCACAGAGGGCAGGCCCCCAGAGGATTAGCGACAGGCGAAGACGCTGCATACATCAACACGCTTCCAAGGGAAGCCGTGGACATTCGCATGTGTGCCCGAGGCAGCGGAAACTACAAATTTAGAGCAAAAAACAGTTTTGTCACGATTCTAGGTAACGCGGACAGAGCGGCGAGTTGAATAGCAATAGCACAACTTGGGTGTCCAAGAATCTCAAGTGGCCCAGGGAATTTTGACCGTGTCCCGCGAGCAAAACACCTGGGAACGTAGCGGCAATACTCAAAGGGAGAAGTCTCGGTTTATTTGTATACCCTGTCTCACACAGAGTGTGGCGCTCTTTTCCTCGCGAAATGCGACGGCAAGGTGGGGGGAAATTTTGAAAGGGACGTCTTTATTGGCAAGAATCTAACGTTGGCTTTGAAAAATAGTAAGAGCTACGTAATTTGCGGAAGGGCGGAGACAAGACGTTGGAGGGGAGCGGCTCTCTCTCTCCAGGTGCAAGGAGTGCACTAGTATTGGGATTCCGAATATTGCATCTGATGAGGCAGGAGTTCACTCTTGACTGCTTCCGATAAGTCGCAAGGATTCTCTTATCGCTTGTCATGAGATTATGCACTTTGCATTCGTCGCAAACAGCGTAGGGAGCAAAGTCTGTTAGATCCAAGTAAGCGAGCTTCACTCACTGTGCGCGTTATCAAGACCTTAACTCAGGATCACATTTTTATTTACTGCAAGTCCGATGACGGTAGTACTGTTAGAACAGTTTTGAGCTTTGTTTAATGCAGTTTCACGTAGGTTTGCACTTGCAGATGGACGCATACCGTCGTCCAGTAATGATAACTTCCAGTAGCAGATTTCGGTCACTATTTTCAGCGTAGGGCATGTTAGACGCTATCAACTACGTCGCCGGCAGAGTCTTGATGCAGCCGCACGCAATCAGCCGACTCCACCGCCAATCCTAGCTGCGCATTCTTCTTTCGCTTTCTTCAATTTCCTTGCAATGTGTTAGATGCTCATAAAGACGGAAGGCACAGTATTCACCGTTTGCCCGCTAAGAGAGCTGCTTTTTTTTTTTTTTTTTTTTTTTTTTTTTATTCCTTCCTCATTTAATACACCAGGTCAACCCGTCTCGCGTAATTTATTTATATGTTAAATTAGAATGAAGTCATACAATGCTCATGTTAAAAGGCAAATACCAGGGCAAGCACCTTATATAATTCACTTGTTGTGAGCTCTTGGTGCCAATTCAATTCTATTTGTTGTTTTTTTATTTGATACTTTCTACAGTATCTGGCGACCCAAATTTTTTTTATTTTTGTTTATCATTATATGAATAATTTGTGAGTGATTGTTAAATGAATTTTATAAAATTTCAATCATTATTGCATGTGCCGTTTAATGCAGTTTTACTGAATAAACCACTTATATGTTGAACACCACTCCTAGCATTTCATATATAGAATTTAAATAAAATTCACATCTCTTTCTCCCTCACACACGAGGTAGCTTGCAAGTTTGTAGACATCGGTTCAGAATTGCGACATGTAGACGTCTCTAATATTTAGCCTCATCCTACGACAGGAGCGCGAAATGCTGAAAGACAAGCCGATCTAATACTGGCGCGTATGGTGCCCAGCATTATAAAGGCCATAGACGGAAAGCATGTGGACATACAACAAGTATACGGACCGATACATATCAGAAAATGTGTTACCTATCAGGTACTGTGCACTTTGCTTATCAAGATTTAGCAATGCGAAATGTAGTATTGGTGACAACTTACTTTTGTGACAGGAAAAAACTGGGGAATTTATTAACAACTAATTGAAGAAAACGTTGTTTAACTTTAAGGAGTAAATCATCAGAATTTTAATAATATTTCATTCGCCACTAACCAAGGCGCAAAGATATGCAAGGAATTGCGATCTTTCCAGCATTATGCATACATTACACTAGTTTTGAACACAGTACTGAAACAGATTTTCGATGACGATTGTTGGGTAAATGAGGTTCCAGTGGTTTATTCCGTGACTTGTGCTACCAAAGACACTGTCCGTTTCATGGAGAAAAGTGGTGACATGAATTCAGTACAGATAAGCTTGGAGCAAGAAACGGAGTGTAGGTGTGGAACAGGTTGGTCAGAGTGTTACAGTACTTGACAAATTATTCTTCCTAACTTGGGCCACACTTGGTCCTTCCCAGAGTTAAATTTCTCAATTTCCTCCTTGTGATGTGACACTTCTGTCAGTTTGCTGAACATATAAATCCTTCTACTAGCTTTACTTGTTCATTGCACTTTGGCGATCCCAAAATTTCCACGTGATAACTGACACCAGTTTCAACCTGGATATACTCAGAGAGGTCAGGTCTGTCTCTTTCCATTAGACACAATACATCACCATCACGAGTGGGCTTTCTAACTGTCTGTTTTAGGTATTTAATGTAGATTCGCAGGCTCTTTTTTCGTGCCCACGACCTACAAAACTGTAATTGACTCAACAGATCATTTGGTGGTTCAAGTCTCCTCCTCCGATGGCACTTTGGTTGGAGTACATAATTACTAGCGAGCTGAAGTTTTCTCTACAGTTTTTTGTTACACGTGGAGGTGCGTCCAGTAGTCGATAGAGATATCCAGTTATAAGTTAATGTCCGCTCTTTACATTGAGTTTTGCCCAAGCAGTCTCACATGTAGGTTTAATTTCTAGCTATCTCGGTGTATATGAGTCGCCGGTCTACTCCCCCATTTCCCATTAAGAAGTTTTAGATCACTGACAGACTACAGAAGTTTTTCATGCATGTAAGACAATACCTCCAAGGAAACCTGGATTTTAAATTGTATGAAACGCTACAAGGACTTCAACAATCTCGCTATTCCCCAAAAACGTTACCAAAAATTTTGGATGAATACATTCGCTGATCTATTGCAGTTATCTTATCATTTATAACCAAGTGCTTGTTTGTAAACCAAAAAGTTCAACCACTGGTAGTGTGTAAACAATAATGTTTAGGTCATCCTAGTCCAGTTTAATAAATGCAGTTAAAGTAACTGTAGGATGAAATCAGTTAAAAAAATAAAAGAAAGAAAAAATATCCAGGAAGCTACCTTCAGTTTTCAAACAGTTTTTCTACAGCACTTTCTATCTCTTAGATAATGATAATGAACATCACACAACAGAAATGGAAAGTAACTAGCATAAAAATTTAATACACAAAGGCATTTGCATTAATTTTAATAACAATTTGAGGCCTTGTAACCAAAGTTACTTGCAGCTCTCTAATACTTATAGTAGAAATATAGACTCCATGAGTTGTAGTTGATGTATTTAAGGTCTAATGAAACTAGTAGTGTGGAAATAAGTAGAAAGTATGATTCCTATTGAATTCTTATATTATTCATAATAAAACAGTGTTGTAAGTAAGCTGAACAGGTCTTGTATACTCGATTTGGAAATATATATATATATATATATATATATATATATATATATATATATATATATGGAAGGAATTGCGATCTATCCAGCATTATGCATACATTACACTAGTTTTGAACACAGTCCTGTATTTGTTAATATTTCGTTAATCATATTCCAAAAGTCAAACAATACAAAATTGTATAATACATTACACTGATGTGAAGCGTGAGCGTTTCTGTTTGTACAAAAGTTGCAAGTAATATTTTTTTTTGTTGGTTTAGTTATGTATTTTCATCAGAATGTCAAAGCTGTGATATTACTTTTCTACTATCAATGACATGGATGAAGACGAGATGTGAGATACAATGCTGTGAGAAGCGTTTGACAGAGCACTGAAAGACAAGGCCCCAGGAATAGACGACATTCAGTCAGAACTACTGGCAACCTTGGGAGAGCCAGCTATGACAAAACTTCTTCCATCTAGAGTGCAAGACGTACAGTATGAGACAGACGCTATACTCTAAGACTTAAAGAAGAATGTAATGATAACAAATCCAAAGAAAGCAGTTGCTGACAGGTATGAAAATACCGAACTATCAGTTTAGTAAGTCATGGTTTCAAAATACTAACATGAATCCCTTACAGAAGAATGGAATTATTGGTAGAAGCCGACCTCAGGGAAGATCAGATTGGATTCCATGGAAATGTAGGAACACGTGAGGTAGTACTGACCTCACGACTAATCTTACCGCTTAGGATAAGGAAAGACAAACCTATATATATAGCATTTGTAGGCTTAGAGAAAGCTTTTGACATTGTTGACTGGAATACTCTCGTTGCAATTGTAAAGGTAACAGGAGTAAAATGCAGGGAGCGAAAGGCTAATTACAACTTTTACAGAAACCAGATGGCAGTTATAAGACTCGAGGGGCACGAAAAGAGGCTGTGGTGTCACCGCCAGACACCACACTTGCTAGGTGGTAGCCTTTAAATCGGCCGCGGTCCGTTAGTATACGGCGGACCCGCGTGTCGCCACTATCAGTGATTGCAGACCGAGCGCCGCCACACGGCAGGTCTAGAGAGACTTCCTAACACTCGCCCCAATTGTACAGCCGACTTTGCTAGCGATGGTTCACTGACAAATTACGCTCTCATTTGCCGAGACGATAGTTAGCATAGCCTTCAGCTACTTCATTTGCTACGACCTAGCAAGGCGCCATTATCAATTGCTATTTATTTTGTAATGCATGTACCGTCAGACCGATGTTCACCAATTATGGATTAAAGTTAAGTATTCCAGAAGCTACGTACTATTTTTGCTACTATAAAGACCTTGTCCTGTTCCAGACCTCACGCCATCCTGCGTGAGCTTAAACGCGTGCCCTTCGGCCTCCCATCCTATTGGATTGGCTGTCTTGCCAGTCCACAAAAGAAGCAGTGGTTGAGAAGGGAGTGAGACAGGGTTGTAGCCTATCCCCTATGTTATTCAATCTGTACATTGAGAAGCAGTAAAGGAAATTAAAGAAAAATTTGGAGAAGGAATTTATGTTCAAGGAGAAGAAACAAAAAGTTTGAGGTTCGCCGATGACATTGTAATTCTGTCAGAGATAGCAAAGTACTTGGAAGAGCAGTTGAATGGAATGGACAGTGTCTTGTAAGGATGATATAAGACGAACATCTCCGAAAGCAAAACAAGTGTAATGGAATGTAGTCGAATTAGATCAGGTGATGTTAAGGACATTAGATTAGGAAACTAGGCAGTTAAAGTAATAGATGAGTTTTGCTATTTGGGCAGCAAAATAACTGATGATGACGAAGCAGAGAGGATATAAAATGTAGGCTGGTAATGGCAAGAAAAGCGTTTCTGAAAATGAGAAATTTGTTAACATCGATTATAAATTTAAGCGTTAGGAAGTATTTTCAGAAGACATTTGTCCGGAAAGTGGACATGTACGGTAGTGAAACATGGACAATAAACAGTTTAGACAAGAAGAGATTAGAAGCTTTTGTAATCTGGTGCTACATAAGAATGCTGAAGATTAGAAGGGTAGATCAAGCAACTAATGAGGAGGCAAGGAACAGAATTGGATAGAAATGAAAGTTGTGCACAATTTGACTAGAAGAAGCGATCTGTCGGTAGGGAACATTCTGAGACTCAAGGGATCACGAATTTGGTCTGGCGGGACGTATGTCTCTGGGGGGGGGGGGGGGGGGGGGGGGGAAGGGGGGGGGGGCAGAGGGTAAAAATCGTAGACGGAGACCAAGAGGTGGATACAGTAAGCAGATTCAGAAGGTTGTAGATTGCAGTAGCTACTCGCAGATGAAGAGGATTGCACAGGACATAGTAGCATGGAGAGCTGCATCAAACAAGTCTCCAGACTGAAGACACCAACAACCTCTGTAGCTTGAGGAGAAAAACCACTTTGTTATTACTTATTTAAAAAGATATTTAATTACTTTGTGATTTTATACTGAATTGTAAAATAACAGCCGAACTGAAAAAAATTTCTTATATACTATCTTCCACCAATTGATATCCAGGAATACATAGTATGAAAGTACGTAGCAGCCTTTAATTTTCAGTATTTGTCACCATACCTTGATCTGTACGATGGTTCGGCGCACAGATCTAATCACACTTTATCAAATTGATACAAGTATTTGGATACATTCACAATTCTGTTAAGTATTAAACATAGTTGTAGTTGCTATTTCAAATCTGTACTGCCTGAAAAAGAAGTGAAGCACCCACAAGACATGGTCGGATGACAGTGTAGCTTCAGACACGTACACACCATCGGCAGGTATGCAAATGTTTAGAGTTGCAATCCTCTGTGAGGGTTAGAACGGGCACCACAGTGCATTAGTGTTCTACATCTATGCGACTGGTCTGGATTTCACACTTAAGTGCGTGGCAGAAGTTTCTTCGAACCACCTTCAGACTATTTCTGTGCCAATTCACTCTCTAAGAGAGTGAGGGAAAAATGAACACTTAAAAATGGTTCAAATGGTTCTGAGCACTATGGGACTTAACATCTGAGGTCATCAGTCCCCTAGAACTTAAAACTACTTAAACCTAACTAACCTAAGGACATCATACACATCCATGCCCGAGGCAGGATTCGAACCTGGGACCGTACGGTCGCGCGGTTCCAGACTGAAGCGCCTAGAACCACTTGGCCACACCAGCCGGCAATGAACACTTAAGTCTTTCTGTACGAGCTCTTATTTTATAACGATGAGTATTCTCCCTACATAGGTTGGCGACAATAAAATATTTTTACATTCAAAGGGTGAAGTTGGAGATTGAAATTTCGTGTAAAGATCTTCCGCAACGAAACACGCCTTTGTCTTAACGACTGCCACCCCAACTCGCTTATCCGTGACACTCTGTCCCCTGTTTAGCGATAACAGAAAAGGAGCTGCCCTTCTTTGGACTTTTTCAATGTCCACTGTCAATTCTATCCGATGCGTATCCGACACTGCATAACAGCGCTCTAGCAGACGACGGAAAAGCGTAGTGTATGCAGTCTCTTTAGTAGGCCTGTTGCATTTTCTCAGTGTTCTGCCAATAAAACGCAGTCATTGGTTTGCCTTCCCCACAACATTACCTATGTGATACTTCCAATTTTAATTGTTTGTAATTGTAATTCCTAGGCATTTAGTTGAAATAACAGCCTTTAGATTTGTGCGATTTATCGTGCAGCCGAAATTTAGAGGATGGCTTTTCTTACTCATATGAATGATCTCACATTTTTCCTTATTCAGAGACAACTGTCACTTTTCGCATCGTACAGATATCGTGTCTAAGTCTTTTTTCAATTCGTTTTGATCTTATGATGACTTTACTAGAAGGTAAATGACAGCATCATCTGCAAACAATCTAAGAAGATTAGGAACAGCAAAGTGCGTGTAACGGTTCCTTGGGGAACGCCAGATATCACTTTTGTTTGATCGATGATTTACCATCGAGTATGTAATGTGACCTTTCTGGCAGGAAATCACGTATCTAGTCGCACAACTAAATCAATACGTCATAGCATGCAATCAGATTAGAAGTCTGTCGTAGGGAAAGATGTCAAAAGCATCTGGTAATCTAGAAATGGAATCAAATCGAACTCCTCTGTCGACAGCACTCATTACCTTGTATGACCAAAGAGCCAGTTGTATTTCACAAGAACGACAATTCCTGAATCTCTGTTGACTACGAGCCAATAGACCGTTTTCTTTGAGGCAATTCATAATGTTCGAATACAGTGTTTGTTTCAAAAACCTACTGCAAACAAACGTTAGGGATATGGGTCAATAATTAATCGGATTACTCCTATTTCCTTTCTTGAGTATTAATGTGACCTGTGTGAATTCCCGGTCTTAGGTACGGATCTTTCGTGGAGCGAGCGGTTGTATATGATACCTGAGTATGGGGCTCTTGTATCGGGATACAGTATTGATATACCATTTGAAACCAAAGACTTGCCTTTGTTAAGATACTTCGCTGCACGGAGGGTATCTACTTCTAAGCTATTCATGTTGGCAGTTCTTCTTGATTCGAGTTCTGGAATATTTACTTTGTCTTTTTTGGTGAAGGAATTTCGGAAAACTGTGTTTAATAACGCCGCTTTAATGACGACGTCATCGGTAATATTCCTTCTGGTGTCACACAGTGAAGGTATTGATTGTGGCTTGGCTTGTGAGGCTACAACGCAGTCCTTGCTATGAATATTTTCGCTTACTTAACACAAAAATGGCTCTGAACACTATGGGACTCAACTGCTCAGGTCATCAGTCCCCTATAACTTAGAACTACTTAAACCTAACTAACCTAAGGACGTCACACACATCCATGCCCGAGGCAGGATTCGAACCTGCGACTGTATCGGTCGCGCGGTTCCAGACTGTAGCGCCTAGAACCGATCGTCCACCCCGGCCGGCTACTTAACACATGAAACTGTTTGTATACGGTGTATTGTCTAGTGTAAATATGTATTGTAAATACTGTATTTAAATTATGTAATATTTAACACTGGCAAGTCAGGGCATATTTAGTTAACGTTGAGCAGAGAGATTGTTTTGTCGTGCCGCTGGGCGCGGGAGCGCGCCAGCGGGCAGTAGTAGCAGTGACGCCGTGCTCGGAGTAAGACGTACAGTCGAGTGCTGCTATTCTTAGCTGTGTTACATCTAACGCCTAGTGTGTGGCTCTAAGTACGACGGGAGAGTAATGGTCGGCATATCTGGAAGCATGGCCGGGCAAGTTATTATGGATTAATGGGCATAGTGCTGAAGAAACGAGGACTTAAATGTGAAGCGCACTGTGGGCCCAAGTCGCAAAAGTAAAAGCCCGCTGCCACATTGTGTCGCTGCCGTGGAATTCCGTCGATCCACCGACAACGAGGGAAGTAAGATCTACGTAATTTTCATGAGATAAAATTGTAGAAGGCTTGCCAGTGACTGTGCTTTTCTCTGAAGTTGAACAATTAATAACAAGCACTTTATAATCGAAGTGTTGCAGTTACATTCCACCCGACAATGACACCAAGTAGGTTCCTTCCGATCCTTACCTTATTGATCCGAGTGTGTCACGCCATTATCAAGAGAAAATATGTTAATTATCAAATTATTTGCATAGACGGTGAAGGGTAAATTTCATACTGGTTATCGTAGTTACTTGTTGCACTTAATAAGCTTACGCCAACCGTAGTGACTGTAGTAATAAATTTGATTATTAAAATTTATTTCAATGCATATTCAGCTGAAGTTAGTTCAAGGATATTTCATGAAACTATAAAGCTTATTCCACCTGACAATCCCCCAATTAATGAATTATTATCATTCAAAACATAGTTAATCAATTTTTGGCAATATATTTCATTATCAGTAGATTAAACTGTACAAAGTACCTAATTTTAAAGACGCAATGACAGTCCATTATTCAAAATCTAGATATATAATTATCTGTGTTGTCAGCATTGCACTTAGCTGACAAATTATGAACAAAATTATTATTAAAATACTTATTGAAAGTTAGCGATTAATGTTTAAGTGTAGATAGATTGTTATGACATTGTTTTATATGACTACTGAGCCTGACACAGCACTTACGTAAAAGTTCCTGCGTTAAAAGCAGGTAAACTTTATTTTTGACACAATTATTCTCGTACTTAACAGTACTGTCGCTTATCAGTTGAGCTGGCGACCGATTGTTTTAATTGCTTTTACAACTTAATCATTTCTTTCGGCAAAATTTCCACTGGCAAAATTTATTTCCAAATTATTTCCATTATTTCATTTACCGATAGTTATTGAATGAAATTACTCATTCAATAACGATCAAGTTATAACGTCTCCTGTTTCCCGCGGAATAATCATTATTTACTTCGGATTCTGAAGCTTTATCCCGATGCGGGTCAAAATTCATAATTCACGGTCATTGTCAACTAGTAATTTCGCAAATCCCGGGAAGCAGGGGGGTGTTATAGCCTCTGGTGCACTTAACATACGACGAGAAGCTCTTTGGATTTTCTGGCAGATTTCAAGACGGAGTTTCGTTGCGAAAACTATCATATGTGTCTCGCATTGAATTCCGCTCTAAGTTTCGAGCTTCAGTAAAATGTCCCCAATCTTGGAGATTTTGAGTTGTGTTTCTCGTTTTTAGTATTGTTACCAGGCCTGGTAGTGTATATAATGGGCTTGCACAGCGTCAGATGTTGAGCAATCACTGTGAAGGACACGGAGATGTCGCGTGCCTGCACCTGACAGAGTTTGGAAGTGGCCTCATTGTGGACCTCGATTTGGCTGGCTGGTGGAATCATGTACGTGGTGCATTCAAGTTCTAAGGCCTCCGAATTTTACCGCCAGCGGCGAGAATGAGAACTGTTTTAAATACTTAAAATGGCGACGTTTTCCTTACTTGAACAGCGGGCAATCATTCGTTTTCTGAATTTGCGTGGTGTGAAACCAATTGAAATTCATCGACAGTTGAAGGAGACATGTGGTGATGGAGTAATGGATGTGTGGAAAGTGCGTTCGTGGGTGCGACAGTTTAATGAAGGCAGAACATCGTGTGACAACAAACCGAAACAACCTCGGGCTCGCACAAGCCGGTCTGAAGACATGAACGAGAAAGTGGAGAGAATTGTTTTGGGGGATCGCCGAATGACTGTTGAACAGATCGCCTCCAGAGTTGGCATTTCTGTGGGTTCTGTGCACACAATCCTGCATGATGACCTGAAAATGCGAAAGGTGTCATCCAGGTGGGTGCCACGAATGC
This sequence comes from Schistocerca americana, assembly GCF_021461395.2. Taxonomy (NCBI): domain Eukaryota; kingdom Metazoa; phylum Arthropoda; class Insecta; order Orthoptera; family Acrididae; genus Schistocerca; species Schistocerca americana. Next base: position 656,117,130 of record NC_060120.1, on the reverse strand, counting down.
TGACGGACGACCACAAGGCTGCCCGTGTGGCATGTTGCCAAGCAATGTTGACACGCAACGACAGCATGAATGGGACTTTCTTTTCGTTGGTTGTGACAATGGATGAGACGTGGATGCAATTTTCCAATCCAGAAACAAAGCGCCAGTCAGCTCAATGGAAGCACACAGATTCACCGCCACCAAAAAAGTTTCGGGTAACCGCCAGTGCTGAAAAAATGATGGTGTCAATGTTCTGGGACAGCGAGGGCGTAATCCTTACCCACTGCGTTCCAAAGGGCACTACGGTAACAGGTGCATCCTACGAAAATGTTTTGAAGAACAAATTCCTTCCTGCACTGCAACAAAAACGTCCGGGAAGGGCTGCGCGTGTGCTGTTTCACCAAGACAACGCACCCGCACATCGAGCTAACGTTACGCAACAGTTCCTTCGTGATAACAACTTTGTGATTCCTCATGCTCCCTACCCACCTCACCTGGCTCCTAGTGACTTTTGGCTTTTTCCAACAATGAAAGACACTCTCCGTGGCCGCACATTCACCAGCCGTGCTGCTATTGCCTCAGCGATTTTCCAGTGATCAAAACATACTCCTAAAGAAGCCTTCGCCGCTGCCATGGAATCATGGCGTCAGTGTTGTGAAAAATGTGTACGTCTGCAAGGCGATTACGTCGAGAAGTAACGCCAGTTTCATCGATTTCGGGTGAGTAGTTAATTAGAAAAAAAATCGGAGGCCTCAGAACTTGAATGCACCTCGTAATATCCAGACTCGTGGGTCATTCGGATGTGACAGTGGAACTACATGGGAACTTGACGGGAGGCATACTCCTCGTCAAGTTTCCGGTTGACGATGTCTGACCACCACAAGGGAGGATCACGATATTGTGCAACTGCTGATGAATGGTGTGGTACTGCGTTTAGCGATCAATCTCTGGTCTGCACTAACGTGGTTGACTACCGTTGGCGAGTATGGTGGCGCCCTGTGGAGGGGTCCCACTCTTCCTATGTTTTGCAGAGGCACAGCGGTGTTACTCCTGGCATCATGGTGAATGGAGCAATTGGGTATGACTTCGGGTCACGGCTAATAGTGACTAAGAGAAGTCTGACAGTACAACGATATGTCTGCGTTCCCATGTGTTATCTCTCGTGTGACAGTATTATGGTGCCATTTTCCAACAGGATACTGCTCATGCATACGTGGTACGTATCTCTATGAGCTGTCTGCATGATGCATAAGTTCTCCTGCCATCAGCAAGATTCCCGGATCTATCCCTAATGGAACAAATATGGGAACCAGCTCGGACGTCAGATCCGTCCTATTACCAGTATCCAGGATATCAAGGACAAGTTACAACGGTTGTGGCCCAGCTTGTCCCATCTGACGATACCACGACTTGTTGGCACCCTTGCCAACCGAATCAGTGTATGCAACCAGGCCTGAGAAGACGCAACGTCATACTGATGAGTGGGCTGATACTGCCAAGTTCTTAGCAAATTTGACTCGATTTCGTAATCACAGAAATAAATCACATGCCCTTTCAACCCATCGAGTTTCATTCCTTTTCTTTCTCCTGTCCTGAGTGCTTCACTTTTACTGCCAAACAGTGTATACGGATTTATAGTAATACGAAACACAAGAAACGACTCTTAAGAAGAAAAGGAAATTAATGAATCAGTGCAGTATTACAGGCACCTAATTCAACGTTAATTTCAAGAATATAACCATTCAACAAAATGAACAGTTAACAATGAAGAAGAGCATTGGAGTCTCTGTAGCTCGCATGCGTTAATTATAGGTATTTTTTCAGTTGACTCTACGCATTAAATGAAACAAGTCTGACTACTACAGTACATTCAGAGACTCCAGTATCATATTATGATGCATGAAATTTGCTGGTTGGCTGTAAGTGGAGAGTATCTCAGCCAGGAATAGAGGGTCTACATTTGTCGAGCCGAAGGTTACTGAAAATCTTTTAGGGTAAAATTATGGAGTATGATTTAGCAATTCATATTCACATTTACCTCAAATTTTAGGATTTGTAGAGGCTACCTTTCTAGCAGAGCTGTGGCCAAACGAACTATCAGAGATAGTTGTAACATAGTCACATTTTATGAGCAAAATACGATTTGTTTGTCCAACGCCTACAGAAATATTTCTTCGCTCGTCGAAATTTCAGAGCTAAATTGTGTTTCAGCGATCACTTGCGACAGGATTTCATCTGTTCCAGCGCAAACGTATCAGCTGCCCACATTAATAAACGGCGTTGAAAAGGTGTCAGCTAACGGTCGTTCTACCCCGAGCAGCCTGTTTAAAAAAAAAAAATTCTTTTTCTACCATCTAACAAGGAAGAAAAAGTTTTTTGGCGTCTTTGTAACATTATTCGCTTCAAGAATCAGAAATCTGATGTCTTAAGTTGATAAGTAATGGCAGCACGAATATTTACGTTTGCAGCTATACTTGCAGGAATAGAAGTGCACAAAGCCAACAACACTTGTTCAAGACGAACGGGTACACATGTTGTCCACATACACTTCACCGCATTAAGGGAGCTGTCAGCTAAACTCATCCTAGTGATCCTCGCCGATGTCGTCTTCAAAAGCAAGGTGTTGGATAAGCAGTTAAACATCAAAACTACGACTCTGAAACCATCAGATTAAAACTTCTAGAAGAATGGCTGCAGTCAAGATAGAACTGAAGTTATATGAAATAAAAAAGGGTGATCTTTTCCGCCGCGTATAAACTCTACCGATTGATCGATTAGAGGATGCGGAACAAAAAATGTGTAATGAACTTATTTGCGGAAATGCATAAGTTCCATGCTAGAGACCATTTTTCAGTCATACATTGTCACAGAGACTGCGATCTAACACGCACTGTACCAAGCACCCACATTTACAGTATGTGTTGAAAATAGTTTCCATGTGCCTCAACATATGCGTGTTCGCGCCGTAGCATGTTCTGTCTCACACGTTCACGTCGGCCGTTCTTCATCCAAACAGTGTCAAAGGCAGCAGGAATTCTCTGCTACAGTGTCTTCACATCTGGAATGGGCTCTACATACATGATACTTTTGAGATGGCACCCTAACCAGAAATCGTACGGATTGAGGTCCGCTGAACGAGCAGGACGTGCAACTGGACCCCCTCGTCCGATCCACTCACCACAGATGACACGATTGTGATGCATCCGGACGTTAACGGCGAAGTGGGCTGGAGCACCACCATATAGCTGCAACATAACCCTCCGAATCACCAATGGAACTTCTTCCAGCTGTGGAGGCAAAGCCACCCGTAAGAAATGCTGATAGTTTTAGCCTGTTAGGCGTCGTGGGACGAAGACCGGTCCCAAATTACGGTCGCCAATAATCCCGGCCAACATATTCCGGTTGCACCGATGCTGATGATTCGCTGTCACCATACCATGGGGGTTCCGCACACTGTCCCACAGATGACCGTTATGAAAGTTGAAGATACCACTCCGCGTAAAGGTGGCCTATTCTGTGAATAGAAAGGATGACACAAATCCCAGAATCATGGTTGCCTTGTGAAGAAACCAGTGACAAAACTGCACCCGATGTGGAAAATCTATCGCTAGCAAGCACTGCACATGCTGTAAGTGATAAGGGTAGTAACAGTTGTCATGGAGAATGTTCCAAACGATCGTCTGGCTTATCCTGTACTGGAGAGTCAACTGCCTGGTACTGAAACAGCGGTCGCCTTCCACAGTGTTGATCACATTTTCCTCTAAGTCTGGTGTCTGAACATTTCGGGTACGTCCTTCACGATTTCCTGCATCCTGAAACGACCCTGTCTCAGACAAACGGCGAAACACTGTTGCAAACATTGAATGCTGTGGGTTTTGTCGGAGGAGATAGGTCTCCTGCTATAACATTGCTGCCTGCCGCCCGTTGCCATTTGCTTTTCCGTAAGGTGACACCACGTCGATAAGCTCTCGATTCAAATACGGAATCATTGCGTACAGCGCTGCATCACATCCACTACAAGGTGAGTCAGCAAGAGGAATGAATCGGACACAACATTACCAATTACTAAGGTAGGAACGGCGCTACAGCATGACGTGTGAGGAACAGTATGATCCTCTTGGAGGAAATGCATACTGTAACTGTGGCTGCGTGGTAGTGCACTTATAAGACCCAGACTCTGTAACAAAGTATGATTGAATAAATGGTCTCTAGCATGGAAACCATGCATTTCCGTACGTAAGTTCATTACATCTTTTTTGTTCCGTATCCTCTCATCTATCAGAGTTTGAATTCGATGGAAAAAGTCACCCTGTATAAACCAACCCCACCTGTTCAAACACGAAGGCATAGACGCAGTTCTGATCAGCGCGTTCATATCATTCAAAAGAGACAACATGCTCTGTTTGTCTGTCGTATTTGACGTCTTTATTGCACTTTATTTGTTCTAAGGCCGATGCCCAAGTTGTCGCGAACATTGCAGTTGTATCAATCTATCTGTGCCCAATGTAATGAAGAACTCAACACCATGCAACGTCTTGTAGACAGTTCGTTGGAAAGAGAGCAACGATGTTCACTGCAGTGATTACTTCACGGCCTCTTCATATCGAAAGAATAATGTCCAAATAATCTTTAAAAGTGAAAGTATCTAACCAAAATTGTTTCCTTTTTAATTAGTGGAAGTATCAAAGATAAAATTGCTCCAAAATAATTATTCAACAAACGTGCTCTGACTGCGAACTTGTTTCGTGCACTCCTCCATTTTGCCAGCAATGAAACATGTATTTGACTCAGCAATCAAGTTTAAGAGAATAATGCCGTTTGTGCAGTGGCATTAAGATGGTACTGAAAAATTAACTTTCGGCTCTGATGTTTACTTAATGAAATTATATCTTGAATTGAATAATGCCAGTTGTCCAATGGCATAAAAGTAGTTATTTGAAATAGCTTAGCTCTCATAACTTAAGTTATACCAAAATCTATTTCGAACCATGAACTGCACATACATATTGCATAGAGGCCTCATTTTCTTTACGTTGTTTCATTTGGTGGGTAACTTTACTTTACTACTCATTTTCATATCCCGTACAAGCAAAGGATGTGGATTATGATTCAGGCTGTTAGATTTAAACACAATGTTGATAAAAATTTAAGTCATATACAAAAACTACCATTTCCAACACTTTTGCGGCACGAATCACTCTTACAAAAAGTTTTACAAAATACCTACTGCATCAAAACTTGGACACACAAATCCTTACTCTGAACAGTATCTAACAAAAACCATTTTTGAAATAGTTTTATAGCTTCTCCCATAAACGTGCTAAAGTTTGCTCAGTGTACAACCTGAAAAATGCGTAGCGCGAATCCTCTCTTAAAGCTGTCACCACACGTCTGCTTCCTCAGAGCACTTAGCTGAGACTACTGAGTTTTTTACTGTGCGCGCCCGGCTCTCTTAACCATCAAAGATCCTCCCACGCAAAGATATTATACTCATTCCACCTTGCGGTTGGCAACAATCGACTTTATTTTCTGGGTCTACCCTGATCAGACATTAGCACATACCTTTCATTACCTCACTGACGAAGCAGGGTTCGAAATACGTCTGTGAGTTTTCGTGATAACGGCTACGGAGGCACAGTGTACACTCATGTGAAATAATTATACTCATATATTTTTTAAATTCATCTGTTGTGTTTACTTTCACACATTTGATGACGTGAGTGGTGATTTTATTGTAGCCCACCTCCAGAATAAAAGAAAATGTTATTGGTGTAGCAGCACATGTAACATTTGTTAGGCCTTTAGCAATGAGCTGCCTAGTTACACAAATATGGTTGTAGCTCCACGCACCTGTTCCTCAACGGCGATAGTCCGGCAATTCCAGAGGAACTCCAGGACGTTGATGATCATGGCGAGGATCATACCGCAGCCCAGCACGAGGAAGACGCCCCCCACATCGAGGATGCCCAGCTCGGCGTTGCTGCTGGAAGGCCCCTCCTCCTCGGCAGGACACTCTTTGCCCTCGGGCGCCTTCCACCAGAGCTCCTTGAGGGCGGTCAGGTTGCCTCGCTCCTGCAGCGTCAGCACAGCCCCGCTGATGGCTGTCCGGTAGGGTGAGTCTGTACCAACATAAGATGAGCCTTCCTGGAGGAATATCCGTTACGACTGCTCCGCATCTATATCTGCAACTACACTCTGCAAGCCACCTTGGCATCGCTGTTAGTCCCTCCCTTCTGTGTTCCACTCGCACATGACAACGACTGAGGGGAAACCTCTGTGTTGGCTCTAACTTCACTTATTTTCTCGTCTACTTACGAGAGATATGTAGATGCCTGAGTCTTCTTGAAGTACTCTCTCTCTAAACTTCAACAGCAGAGCTCTGCGATACGCAGAACGCTTCAGTTGTAGCGTCTACTATTGGAGTTTGGTAACTATTACCACAACGTTTTTGCGTCGAGTAAGCAGTCCCGCAACAAAACGAGTCACTCTTTGTTGGATCCACTTCAGCTTTTCTATTAATGCAAACTTATAAGGCTCCCAGACTGATAACCAATATTTAAGAATCGGTCCAGTAAGTCTCTTTGAACCCACTTCTTTTGTGGATGGATTGATTTCCTTACTTTCGAATAACTCTCAGCCCCACACCTGCTTTTCATATACCAGCTGGGTGTTTTAATTAAATCGGAGCTATCACAGAGGTCCAGTGTGGGTTGTAATTAACGTATGGCAGCGAAAATTAGTAGATATTATAATGTGTTAATGTGGAGCTGATTTACGCTGGAAAAAATTAAGTCCAATTTTGGCCACCATATGGTGTTGTAAATGTGAGAAAGACGTATAGAAATGTCTCCGTATGTAATGGATTAGGAATGTGGCGTGGGCAGAAAAGGTCAAACAAATGAGAAATGCGTAATATTGATTTTGTGTTACCCGTCGCTTACATAATTTATTCAATATGAGCAATGGAGAATCGAGGGGACGCTATACAGCACCATATTTGCACATTTTTGAAGGACATCATGTTCACCAGTGACTGTTAAACTTTTTATTTCCACTATTGCAATTTCGGCCTTAGGCCATTATCAAGTGCAGATGTTCTGGCTTTAATCCATGTCAACTTTATACAAGCTGACACATTTATAAGTCGTTGTCATTTGCTGTTATATATATTCGTAACGCTGCTAAGTAGTGCGAGCACACATGTGCATACATGGTAAAACAGCACAGTCTGTACATACACATGTTTGTTCCACCAGCACTAGTAACTTTTGCACTAAAACACAGCAGCAAACGACCGTTTACAGGCTACTGCTGAATTTTTTTTTTCAGGAGGTAATTGAAAGTATTGCTAACCCTCTTATGCTACCATTAACACGGCACAGTCTTCCATTGAGTGCAAAGAGTTTCTAAGACTCGCTTACACTGATCAGCAACATTATGACCACCTACCTACCATCGATATAAAGCAGTCCAGGCGATAGAAGCGTCACCTGACGGGGAATGACTGCTAGTCAGACAAACTCACACTGCATGGAGTATCAGTATCAATATCTGTGTTTAGTATTGGAAAGACTCACGATCTATCTGATTTTGACTGAGGGCAGTTTGTCGTGGCTTGGAGATTCGGCACGAGCGTTTCGGAAATTGCACGACTTGTCGGGTGTTCGAGGAGCACTGTGGTGAGTGTCTTCAACAACTGTCGAAACCAAGTGGACATCCAGACGTAATGGGGATTGGGCGGCCACTCCTCTTTACAAATGTCGAACGTCGTAGGATGTTGATCGTCGTAGGCTGGGAAGACTGGTAAAACAGGACAGGAGGCACACTGTGACATTAAACTGTAATGATGGGCAGAGTACAAGTGTGTCTGAACACACAGTGCAACGAACACTCCTAACGATGGGTCTCCGCAGCCAATGACCCATACATGTGCCAAGTTAACACCACAACATCGACAACAACGATTGAAATGGGCACATGAACATCGGCACTGGACGTTGGTGCAGTGACAGAGCGTTGTGTGGTCTGATGAATCACGATATCTTCTTCGTCAATCCGATGAGAGGGCAAGAACCGCCATGTTCCTGTGAACAGCTCATGTACTGCGGGACGGAGACAAGCTGGCGGCTGCTTCGTTATGCTCTGGGGAACATTCATGTGCGCATCAGCTGTCCCACTGGGGCTCGTGCAAGGCACCATGATGGCCAAGGAGTACCGTACACTGTCGGCCGAAGTGGCCGAGAGGTTCTAGGCACTACATCCCTCAAGCGTGGATGTGTGTGATGTTCTTAGGTTAGTTAGGTTTAAGTAGTTCCTAGTTCTAGGGGACTGATGACCTCAGAAGTTAAGTCCCATAGTGCTCAGAGCCATCTGAACCATTTAGTACCGTACACTGATTGCAGGCCACGTACACCCCTTCAGGACGATCGTGTTTACCGACGGCAGTGGCGCTTTTCAACAAGTTAGTGCGCCTTGTCACAAGGTCAGGAATGTGATCGCCAGATCTGAACCCTATCGATCACATCTGGGATATGACTGAACGTGGCGTTGGAGGTCATCACCCCTCCCCTCCAAGGAATTTACGATAATGAGGTGACTTGCGCGTGCAGATGTGGTGCCAACTCCCTCCAGCGATCTACCTCATTGCTTCCATGCGACGAAGCGTCGCCACTGTTATCCGTGCCGAAGGTGGACATACCGACTGTTAGGTAACTGGTCATTATGTGCTGGCTGATCAGGGTGTAAGCGCTTGCAGTGGAGTAAATGTATTGTTTTTGTGATTTGTTCCTTCCTCTTAACCGCTTTTAACAGTGCTCTGGAGCTGTTTCAAATATTTCTGACGGTGACCTTGCATCCCTTTATCGTCTCTCCCATTAGATATGTACCTATGACAAATGTTTGCCTAAAATGTGATTAAATAAATATTCATCTAACAGATACGTACAGTTCACCAGTAGTCCTATAAGTAAATAAGAGTAAACGAGGATTTTCGAGAAAGATGAGAGGGGCAAGGGGGTGTTGTGGAAGAGACTATCGTCTTTTACAGATCTTTCATATCTGTTCTGGGTGAGTAATTGTGAAACTGAACCTTATTAAGAGCTTAACATTTTGATATATAATGAAGGACGTAGCAAATTACATGGAGAGAATGGAAAAAGAGCACAAGATTATCGATCGTCAGATGAAGCAAGTTATTAAGCGTTTACTGCCTGACGGTACTAAAAAGTCCTATCCACTTCCTACAGTCATGAAACAGTACTGGCGTCGTGTCGGGACGTCTGTGTGCCGCTGATGTAGAGCAGGGCACTCTTTAGCTATGATACTTTAATATCTCTGCCCACAGAGATAATAACCAGCTGACTGTCGTACCTTTGTGTTGTTCAGTTCGTCAAGTGATTTTACGGGTCCTGCTGACTCGAAGATCATTATTGTGGGTGTTTTGATTTTTATAACCTGGTTTAGTATTCAGAATGAGATTTTCACTCTGCAGCGGAGTGTGCGCTGATATGAAACTTCCTGGCAGATTAAAACTGTGTGCCCGACCGAGACTCGAACTCGGGACCTTTGCCTTTCGCGGGCAAGTGCTCTTGCCCGCGAAAGGCAAAGGTCCCGAGTTCGAGTCTCGGTCGGGCACACAGTTTTAATCTGGTTTAGTATTGTTTTAGTTAATGTTAAGTGATATTACTAATGCAATAAATAAATAACCCGACCAGATACGACGAATCATAGTACTCTATTTTTAGTTACTTCGGTAATATTCTCCTCAAATACTAAATCCTTTGTTACAGTTTTCATAGTTTGTGCACAGAAGGGTAAGGAAGAACTAATCTACTCCACCTGCCCCACGCGTGGCGAAGAAATAAATTTTCAATGTGCGGAATTTGAATTGTATGTAGTGCTCATTCAGTTCACCGCATTAAGATGGCCACAGACGGGAACTACAGCACTGATTGACGTTCGAATTTATTGAGATTACAAAGAAAGCTTTTGGAGTTAATTACACAAAACAGTTATCTATCATTTTACCATGGAAACAGATAGATTCCGAATGTATCCTCGTATACAAAACGGCTCTTTAGGAGTGATTAAAAGAAATTGTGGGATTCAAATTAGGAAGGAAAGGACATTATTTCTTGAAAATTTTGGGTGTATGCGTCTTTTGAATAACTAAAATGACATAGTGCTGACTTTGTCTTGTTTATCTAACTTATCAAGTAGGTTTAGAGTCTTCATGGCATGATAATATGCATTAGTTACAGCTACTACGATTAACGAGCTGATTTGTACAGCCTTTGCTGATCGTATGTATTCCTGGATACGCCGACCACGATATTGCCTGTTCTTACAGTGAGGGGTAAAACGACCCGAAAGTAACGTCAGAGTAGGGTAAGGCATGTCGAATCGAGTAAAATTTCCCAGATAACCACAGGAAGAAAAACTACCGTTGAGTCGCTACAGCCACAAAATGTCACCCAAATACTTCCTCTCCCATACACTCGTCACTGATTGGCTGCCATTTTATGACATTGCTCCTCAATGGCGCATCTCCGACAAGCGTTAGTTACAAAATTTAGCTCGATTCGATGTCCCCCACCCCGCTCTGATTAATTATTAGGATGTCTTTTTCCACCCTGTTGAGCCTTCCATACTGAACTGTTACGTTGTCACAAACGGCCCCTGCCAGGAAGATTACACTCAAGACACCCCTGTGTACCATAGAACATACACAAGCACTTGCAGGCGCAACCAAGAGGAAAACAATTCTTCGAAACAAACAGAACTTGCTAGAGACTAATGCGAACCTGCAGAGGTCGGCTCACAGATGCAGGGAAAGTTGGAGTACTCCGCCGGCCTCCGCCGGCTTTATAAGGCCAGCGCAGCAGCAGTACAGCCAGTTCCTCGCCGAGCTAGGACCAGCTCCGACGGACCTCACCGACGCTCTTGATGATGAATGGTCGTCTACTAGTTACTTTTTTTTGTGATTGTTCAAAAAGTGTAGTTCAGTTTCAATAAACGACATTATACTGAGTGTTCTACAATACTGAGTATTCTTCATGAACCATCCACGGATAACTTGTAATAAATCGTTTTTGCGCTGGTGTTGTTGCGTCTTCTATTTGTTTTGGGTGGTTCGATTGTTCTCTCGAAACTTCCTGTCAGAGGATTTCCTGTGCAGAGAATTGAAGGCTATTTGGGCGCGTGCGCGTTGCCGTGTGATAGACTTGGATTCCAGCGCTGGGGCTGTGTGGCGGCTCCCCACGTGGTGCTGCGAGTGGCGCGGAGTGTGGTGGCAGGGGCCGGAGCAGTGGGCTGTGGTGTGTTCGATGTCGCTGTTACTTGAGCAATGGCATGGACCGCTTTGCGACTGCTAAGGGCAGTAAGAGCTCTTTCAGCATCCTAAAGTATTAATCAAGGTGCTGCATGATGTTCTAGAATCGCGGGCAGCGCAGTCTTGTGCAGCACGCAATGAGTTGATGACGTTGTGGGAGTCTTGTCAACTCTTCTTCGCCCTGGTATCCTGTGCCACCGAAGTTGTTTCTAATTGATCTTGAGAGCGAAGCTATGACGCGGTAGCCCGCCCGGCTAGCCGCACGGTCTCACGCGCTGCTTCCCGAGCGGGAAGGCGTACCGGTCGCCGGCACGAATCCGCCCAGCGGATTACTGTCGACGTCCGGTGTGCTCTCCAGCCTGTGGATGGTTTTTAAGGCGGTTTTCCGTCTGCCTCGGCGAATGTGCGCAGATTCCTCTTACTCCGCCTCAGTTACACAATGTCGCCGATTGCTGCGCAAACACTGTCTCCACGTAGGCGTACACCATAATTGCTCTACAACGCGAACTTTGGGGCTACACTCGTCTGGTATGAGACGTTCCCGGGGGGTCCACTGGGGCCGTACCGTACAATAACCTTGGGTTCGGTCTGGGACGGCGGTGGGGTGAGTGGACTGCTGTAGCCTGTTGTGTGGTTATGTACTACCGTGGGCTACGGCGGGGATGAAGCGTCTCCGTCGTTTCTAGGTTCCCAGTTCAATACACAATATGACGCGGTGGCTTTCTTCTTCCGGCTCTCCAGAAATCGGAGAGGTTATTGCGCTTATTATACTGTTCCCGCACCCTAGTTACATCTAAAAACCGAGTAATGTTTCTCTTATCACGTTTGAAACAGTATCGTGACCTCAAGTTGGTCCCGTTTTGTAGCGTTTTAAATCAGTAGCGATTGTGTGCAACAGATAACAGTAATTCCGTCCCTGTTTAGTGTGTAAGTGCCTTCTACAGGGTGTCCAGAAAAGGGCTCCCTGATTTCAAAATTAAATATCTCGAAAACAAATATCGATAGAGGAATGAAGTAAACGGTATGTTTATTGTGAAAGCTGTAAGAAGTTTATACAGCAGTTCGAAATAATAGCTACAAAAACGGCGCTGTACGCTGTACAGCTCATATCAGCATACATAAGTGAAATAATCGTATGAAAATAATCTTTGCAAACAATCACATCACAATGTTTTCAAAATGTTCCCCATTGGCACTAAAGAGGTGGCGCAAACGAAGAATGAAATTCTCCATCACATTCCGTAGTGTCAAAACCGAAATGGATTCACATGCCACAGAGATCGCCGATTCAAGCTCGTCCAGCGTGGCGGGATGCTTCGGGTAGACCATGTCTTTCACTGTGCCCCACAAAAAAAAGTCACAGGGAGTCAAATCCGGCAAATATGGAGGCCAATCCATGCCTGCACCAGTAAATTTGGGATATTCCAAAGCAATGACTCGATTTCCGAAGTATTCCTCAAGAAAGCGAAACACTTGTTCGGTCCGATGTGGTCGGGCACCATCTTGCATAAACCATTCAGTACCTGGTCGATCCTCTAACGCTTGCTGTGTGGCGACAAATTGTTCCAAAATTGCAACGTAACGTGCACCAGTGACAGTTTCTCGAATGAAAAAAGGGCCAATAATGCCACTGCTGCATACTGCAGCCCACACTGTAACTTTAGGAGAATACAGGGATTTCGCTTCACATCAATATGGCTTTTCGGAACCCCAAAATCGCCAGTTCTGCTTATTCACGTATCCATTCAGGTGTAAGTGTGCTTCACCTGTAAACCAGATGCAGCCAACATCAAATCCTTCACTATCAATCATTATGAGCACCTGATTAGCAAAGGCAACCCTTTGTTGCACAGCTCGTACGGGTATGGCCTGGTGCGTTTGAATTTTGAATGGAAACATGTGTAGGCTCTTTCTCAGTGTTTTATGCGTGCTGGAACGCTTCAAACCAGTCTCAGATGCAATTCTACGGACGGATGAGATTGGATTTCGCTGAATAATTCCAGAAACCGTGGCGATATTTTCAGGCGTAACTGCGGTTTGCTTGTGGCCAACATGCCCCACTAGATCATCAGTTACGCTGCCTGTTCGTTGAAATTTTGCTAAGAGCGTACGAATGGTTTTTGATTGGAACATTAAATCGTGCTTTAAAACTTCGCCTTGTTGCCGTAGGACTCTCTTCTAACCTGTGGTACTCTAGCACCAGAAAAACGCGTTGTTCAATGGAGTACATGGTTTTAATCTCTTCCTTCGGTACGCTAACCTCCTTTCACGTTTCAGTAGTGAAACTGATCGCTCTGGGCCTCCGATCACTATTTATACTAGGCATTACGTATGGCGATTACAGCGCCATCTGTTAGCAGCTTTTTTAACTATTATTTCAAACTGCTGTATAAACTTCTTACAGCTTTCACAATAAACATACCGTTTACTGCTTTCCTCTACCGAACTTTGTTTTCGGGATATTTAATTTTGAAATCAGGGAGTCGTTTTCTGGACACCCTGCATAAGGATTTACATATGTGAGTTACTTGTGGCAGCAAATTTATGTTTCTGGTGTTTCTATCCAAATGTTTTGCACTGCTTAATTTACTGTAAAGGCCACATTGGTGACTGATGTTTTAGAAAAACTCACGGAACAGCCATTTGACAGTGGGGCTTTACCTGTGTGTTATTATTTGGAAATATAAATCCTATTGTAAGTTATTCCGTTGCAGTTATTACTTAGCTGTTCAAGTTCTGTGTACTGTGGGGACTGTTAGTTATGGAAATTTTCTATTTGCTTCCAAGCTGTCATTACTGTCTTTTTAACAGTCTGGTTGAACTGAGAGTCTTGTAATGCAGTAAATCGGCTCCTATAGATAGATACTAGTTTGGAAAGACTGTGTGCCTGTGATAAACGTTATTTCGTATTTGTGTACACGGTCTTTAAATTACAAGAGTTGTTCACTAACTGAAGTTATGTAATTACTGTTTTCTTTAAATCTGTTCACTGAATTTAACTTTGGCGTAGCGCCATTTACAAGGTTTAATAATTTACATTATAGCTGAAAGGTCATATTAGCTTAACCAGGTGGAAATGTTGTAACTGGTTAAGTCAAAATTTAATAAGCACAGTGACATTGGAGGAGAGAAGAAAATTGAAAAACAAGAACACTGAAGATGCAAGAAAGATATACCGAAGGCTAAATAATGAACCACGAAGAGAAACAGAGCAGGCTAGGAAAAAATGGCTAAAAGAGGAATGTGATGAAATTGAAGAACTGGACAGGAAGGGAAGATACGACTTACTATACAACAGAGTAAAGACTATGACATGGGAACACAACAGAGCAGGAAGTGCTACTATGGAAATTTTGAGTAAAGACGAAGAGGTAGTGTACAAAGATCGTGACGATGTCCTCCAGAGATGGGAAGAATATATAAAAGAGCTATATGACACAAATAGCAAACCAGAAACTCTGGAACTTGAATCACACAACAGTGTAAATGATGACGAGAAAGAACCGACCATCGTAATGGAAGAAGTAAAGTCTGCCATAGCTGCAATGAAAAATGGCAAAGCGGTAGGTACAGATACAATACCGGGAGAAATACTAAAATGCTTGAACCACGATGGAATAAGAGAAATACTGAGGTTATGTAATAAAATATATGACAGTGGTGAATGGCCTGAGGACTTTCTGACAACAGCAATGATTCCATTACCGTAAAAACAAGGAACCAAGAAATGCAGCAAGCACAGGACAATCAGCCTCATTTCACATGCAGCCAAAATGATGCTAAGAATAATTAATAAAAGACTTGAAAAAGTAATGGAGGAGAATCTTGGCGAGGAGCAGTTTTACTTTAGACGGAATACGGGCACCAGAGATGCAATAGGGCTCCTATGAATCTTGGGAGAAAGGTTTATTGAAATAGGAAGAGACTTATATATGTGCTTCATCGATCTAGAAAAGGCATTTGTCAATGTGGTTTGGGACAAGCTGGCGACTATAATGAGGGAAAAGAGAATGGACTGGAAAACCAGAAGACTTATAAACTCATATATCTTAATCAAAAAGTTTCAGTTAAAGTGACAGGAGAAAGTACAAACTGGATCAGACTAGGAAAAGGAGTAAGACAAGGATGCTGTTTATCACCTACTCTTTTCAACCTCTACTTGGAAAATATGATTGACCAATGCCCATTAGATGACAAAGGATTAGAAATCGGAGGAAGAAGAGTAGGGTATTTGAGATTTGCTGATGACATGGTCCTTCTAGCCACAGGGGAAAAAGAATTACAGGATTTGGTGGACACCATTGCAACTAACGGAAAAAAATATGGAATGAAAATTAACACAAATAAAACAAAAGTATTGGCACTAGGAGGAAATAAGGAAACAAAAATTATGCTGAATGAAGAAACACTGAACAGGTGCAAAATTTTAAGTATCTTGGAAGCAGGATAGACAGCGACTGGAAGTGCACCACAGAAATTAAAACAAGGATAGCAATGGCAGAAGAGGCGTTTTATAAGAAAAGGAGAATATTCTGCAGCGGTCTGGACAGAGAACTCAGAAAGAGGCTCATAAAATGTCTTGTATGGAGTGTTCTTCTATATGGCGCTGAAACATGGGCTATGAGGAAAAAAAGACAGAGATAGGCTGGAGGCTTTTGAGATCTGGACATGGCGGAAGATGGAAAGAATAAGTTGGATAGACAGAGTAAAAAATGAAGAGTTACTGAGAAGAGTGGGAGAGAAAAGACAGTTACTAGATGTAATACAGAAAACAAAAAGAAATTGGATTGGATATATATTAAGAAAGAATGACGGACTGATAAAAACAGTTTTAGAAGGTTATGTAGAAGGGAAAAGGAAGCGAGGAAGAAAGAGATTCCAGATACTGGATGACGTGATGGACGGTACAACATACAGCAGCCATAAGAAGGAAGCAATGGATCGCAGAAAATGGAGAGGAAAAGGACATCCTAATATAGCAAATAACTGATGACATTGCTCAACTCAATGTTTAACTTTTATATCAAGTGAATGCGTCATTTTATAGTTGTTATCTGAAGTCTTTGAAAGTCATTTGAGTTTTGACACCTTCTCCTTTCCAAAGCTATAGTCAGTGTGTAAAATTTGTTGTTGCTGTTTGGTTTCATGGGGATCACCATCAGGCTGTTAAACTGTTATTTCTTGTTGCATGATGTTATTAGAAATTGTAATATTAAGTACAGAGCATTTGTTATTCTGTGAAAGGTAAAACAAAGTTTTTGGGTTTTGATATCGAAGTTTGAATTTCTGTGTAATAAATTACTTTAAGCAAAATGCTCCTTCTACTTCACATATGATAATACAGGGTGTCCGAAAAGCCTTCCCTGATTACATAAATTGATAGCTCAGGCTAGAAGTAAGACACAAATATGAAACTTGTGTCTAATTGTTTACAACTATCAAAGTTTTTTTTCTGTTTTAGGTTCGCAGTACGTAAGTAGTGGATGAGGTGCAGTGGCCAAAAAGCCACGTCAACCAATCAGGAGAAGGCAGAGTGTGTCCTGTGGTACCATGAGACACGATCACCAACCACAGTGCAGAGACACTTCCAGACAACATTTGGAAGGAATCCACCTGATGTAAAGAGCATTAAAGCCTGGTATGAGAGGTTCAAGAATACAGGATCGGTTGCTGACCTTCCGAGGTCTGGCCGCCCAAGAACCTCAGCAGACAGGGTGGAAGCTGTAAGGCAGTGTTTTCTGCGAAGTCCGAAGAAATCTGTGCGCAGGGCCTCACGTGAATCACAGATGCCAAAAAGCTCTCTCCATGACATTTTACATAAACGTTTATTGTTTCGTGCATACAAAGTGCAAATCGTTCAGGCTTTGTTGCCCAATGACAGTACACGTCGATATGACTTTGCGATCGAAATGCTATCACGTATTGAGGACGATGATGGTTATCTCAGACGAATTGCATTTTCCGACGAAGCGACCTTTTTTGTCAGTGGAGTAGTGAATCGCCACAATGTGCGCATTTGGGCTTCACATCTCCCTGGCGAGGTCATGGAGTGCACCAGAGGCAGTCCAAAGGTGAATGTTTGGTGCGCGCTATTGCACGATCGAATTATCGGGCCATTCTTCTTCGCTGAGGCTACCATCACATCTGCAGTGTATCTGGACATGTTGCAACTGTTTGCTGTTCCTCAGTTGCTTCAGTATCACCCCGATGTCTTGTTTCAGTAAGACGGTGCTCCGCCTCATTGGGGTTTGGACGACCGAGCCTATCTCGATATGACCTTTCCTGGGCGATGGATTGGTCGTGATGGGCCAACGGTTTGGCCTTCACGCTTTCCTCTCATAACCCCATTAGACTTCTTTTTATGGGGCTATGTCAAGGACGAGGTCTACCGAACACGTGTACCAGATCTTGAAACCCTGCGGCAACGGATAACCACAGTCGTTGAATCGATCCCTCCAGTAATGTTGGCTAGTGTGTGGACGGAAATTGAATATCGGTTAGATGTGCTACGTGCTACCAAGGGTGCTCATGTGGAAGTTTACTGATGTGTGAAAAAAACTCTGATAGTTTTTAAACAATTAGACACCAATTTCATATTTGTATCTTACTTCTAGCCAGAGTTATCAATTTATGTAATTAAGGAAAGACTTTTCGGACACCCTGTAGATCGCTAGCAGCAGCTGTGGAGTTCAGTGGGCTGTCTCACCTCTGGGCAGCGCTATGCCGTAGCCTTTGGAGTCGAGCAGTCCGCCGACTTTGCGCAGATTGCAGTCGAGCGCCGTGATGTACTCGATGCTGGTGGACTCCATGAAGAAGGCGTACTTGCCCTTCTCCTTCCTGACGCGCTCCACGCCCTCGTCGTTGCCATTGGTGAACACGTTCGGACGTGCTTGCTTCATGATGGTCCACATCCGCTGGTACAGGCTGTCGTTCGAGTTCTGTTGGCACATTTACCATACGACAAAATCTAAGACATACTTCCAGAATGAGATTTTCACTCTGCAGCGGAGTGTGCGCTGATATGAAACTTCCTGGCAGATTAAAACTGTGTGCCCGACCGAGACTCGAACTCGGGACCTTTGCCTTTCGCGGGCAAGTGATCTACCAACTGAGCTACCGAAGCACGACTCACGCCCGGTCCTCACAGCTCTACTTCTGCCAGTATCTCGTCTCCTACCTTCCAAACTTTACAGAAGCTCTCCTGCGAACCCTGCAGAACTAGCACTCCTGAAAGAAAGAATATTGCGGAGACATGGCTCAGCCACAGCCTGGGGGATGTTTCCAGAATGAGATTTTCACTCTACAGCGGAGTGTGCGCTGATATGAAACTTCCTGGCAGATTAAAACTGTGTGCCCGACCGAGACTCGAACTCGGGACCTTTGCCTTTTGCGGGCAAGTGATCTACCATACAAAAATCTGCATAATCTGTATCCTTTTCAGAATTACTTTACGATTGACACTTTGACGACAGCACTTGCCCGCGAAAGGCAAAGGTCCCGAGTTCGAGTCTCGGTCGGGCACACAGTTTTAATCTGCCAGGAAGTTTCATATCAGCGCACCTCCGCTGCAGAGTGAAAATCTCATTCTGGAAACATCCCCCAGGCTGTGGCTAAGCCATGTCTCAGCAATATCCTTTCTTTCAAGAGTGCTAGTTCTGCAGGGTTCGCAGGAGAGCTTCTGTAAAGTTTGGAAGGTAGGAGACGAGATACTGGCAGAACTACAGCTGTGAGGTCCAGGCGTGAGTCGTGCTTCGGTAGCTCAGATGGTAGAGCACTTGCTCGCGAAAGGCAAAGGTCCCGAGTTCGAGTCTCGGTCGGGCACACAGTTTTAATCTGCCAGGAAGTTTCATATCAGCGCACACTCCGCTGCAGAGTGAAAATCTCATTCTGGAAACATCCCCCAGGCTGCGGCTAAGCCATGTCTCCGCAATATCCTTTCTTTCAGGAGTGCTAGTTCTGCAGGGTTCGCAGGAGAGCTTCTGTAAAGTTTGGAAGGTAGGAGACGAGATACTGGCAGAAGTAGAGCTGTGAGGTCCGGGCGTGAGTCGTGCTTCGGTAGTTCAGATGGTAGAGCACTTGCCCGCGAAAGGCAAAGGTCCCGAGTTCGAGTCTCGGTCGGGCACACAGTTTTAATCTGCCAGGAAGTTTCTCTGACATACTTTCTGGAAAACTTGAGTCATTCAGGAATGAATGAGAACAGCAAACGAGCGTCTGAATATAACATCGTGGGTCCTCCACAATACCTCGGGTTTCTTTTCAGACTCAAACTTTTTCCTGTTGATACAAAAATTTGCATAATCTGTATCCTTTCAGAATCACTTTGGGGTTGACACTTTGACGACAGCACGTAGAATTCGGAGCAGAGTTGCCACAACCCGCATGGAAACCATGTACAATCTTGCGTTTTATTCAGTCAGAGCAAACTATTCAATTACAAAGATGGATGGAACTGCTACAAATTTGGTCTGGAAGAGCTGTCGTTCTGTACCAGGCTCAAGGGTACAAATACTACGAAAGGCCGCATGGTGCCTCGCAGTTCGGCGTGCCAGCCTCCACATGGCGCTCACACACACGGACCACTTTCTGCTTCCTCGCTACGTCCATCTGCGCATCGTACTCATCCCCTGATAGTGTTGCCTGCCGCCAAAGGAAGCGTTGTCAACCTCGGACTACATTGGGGCTTACACCTTTTACTGCCAGAGATAGAAATCCTCCGGTTGACAGGTTCAAAAGACGACGCGCCATAGACACTCAACAATCTGTTCCTGTAGACAAGTACTTTGGCTCAGTGTCTGGAGCTCTACTCAGCTCCAGCAGTTACTCCACATAGTACAGTTATACGAGGTTTGTTGAGAAGACAATATTCCGACTTAGCAGTCGATGTTTATGGAGAAATAGTAGAGTCTCTAATAAATTACATTGAGAAGTAATGACAACATAGATTGCGAATAGGTAGCAAAGGCATCAGACGCCATTGTTTTACGTTTAGGACATCAAGTTCTGTGCGTCGAACTGTATCAAAGTTAAGTACCATTTTATAACATACACTACTGGCCATTAAAATTGCTACACCACGAAGACGACGTGCTACAGACGCGAATTTTAACCGACAGAAAGAAGATGGTGTGATATGCAAATGATTAGCTTTTCAGAGCATTAACACAAGGTTGGTGCCGGTGGCGACACCTACAACGTGCTGACATGAGGAGAGTTTCCAACCCATTTCTCATACACAAACAGCAGTTGACCGGCGTTGCCTGGTGAAACGTTGTTGTGATGCCTCGTGTAAGGAGGAGAAATGCGTACCATCACGTTTCCGACTTTGATAAAGGTCGTATTGTAGCCTATCGCGATTGCGGTTTATCGTATCGCGACATTGCTGCTCGCGTTGGTCGAGATCCAATGACTGTTAGCAGAATAAGGAATCGGTGGGTTCAGGAGGGTAATACGGAACGCTGTGCTGGATCCCAACGGCCTCGTATCACTAGCAGTTGAGATGACAGGCATCTTATCCGCATGGCGGTAACGGATCGTGCAGCCACGTCTCGATTCCTGAGTCAACAGACGAGGACGTTTGCAAGACAACAATCTGCACGAACAGTTCGACGACGTTTGCAGCAGCATGGACTATCAGCTCGGAGACTATGACTGCGGTTACCCTTGACGCTGAATTACAGACAGGAGCGCCTGCGATGGTGTACTCAACGACGAACCTGCTTGCACGAATGGCAAAACGTAATTTTTTCGGATGAATCCAGGTTATGTTTACAGCATCATGATGGTCGCATCCGTGTTTGGCGACATCGCGGTGAACGCACATTGCAAGCGTGTATTCGTCATCGCCATACTGGCGTATCACCCGGCGTGATGGTATGGGGTGCCATTGGTTACACTTCTCGGTCACATCTTGTTCGCATTGACGGCACTCTGAACAGTGGGCGTTACATTTCAGATGTGCTACGACCAGTGGCTCTACCCTTCATTCGATCCCTGCGAAACCCTGCATTTCAGCAGGATAGTGCACGAAGGCTTGTTGCAGGTCCTGTACGGGCCTTTCTGGATACAAAAAATGTTCGACTGCTGCCCTGGCCAGCACATTCTCCAGATCTCTCACCAACTGAAAACGTCTGGTCAATGGTGGCCGAGCAACTGGCTCGTCACAATGCGCCAGTCACTAGTCCTGATGAACTGTGGTGTCGTGTTGATGCTGGGCAGCTGTACCTGTACATGCCATCCAAGCTCTGTATGACTCAAAGTCCAGGCGTATCAAAGCCGTTATTACGGCCATAGGTGGTTGTTCTGGGTACTGACTTCTCAGGACCTATGCACCCAAACTGCGTGAAAATGTAATCACTAGTCAGTTCTAGTATATTTGTCCAATGAATACCCGTTTATCATCTGAATTTCTTCTTGGTGTAGCAATTTTAATGGCCAGTAGTGTACTTTTAATAAATATTATCAGCTATTTCTTACTGCGTCGCCAAATTTCTGTTGCAGTGCCTCCCTGTCTAACTAGTGTTTAAGTTGATGGTTATAGCGTGCAGTCTGCCGCCTTTAAAGAGCTACACCAGTAAGACGCTGTTCTGCTGCCGTGGATGTTCAGGCGGAATTAATAGTAATTTTGTCCAACATTCCCAGTAACTTTATTATGTAGTGTTTTCAATTTTATTTGTGACTTCAAACTTTTAATATGATGTACGGAAAGTTTATGAAATCGTTTTACTGACGACCAACAGATTTCCTATAAGCAGGAAACTTTCTTGTTACTGAAAATAAGCGAATATATTATGGGTATGAAATCTTAAAAATACACCATATTTTTATCTGATCCAAACTCAGGAATTTATCAGGCATGATACAATGTGTGCCCAAAACGTAAGTTCCGATTGGATGCGAAATGGGTCCACAATGAAAATCCGACGAAAATGTGCAAAGATGTGTTGGGCAGTGTCTCTAGAATCCCTGTAGATCGCGTCACGTTGCACTTTGCACATGTGAGCGCACAGCGAGCATACAAAAGATGCCTCGAAAATAGTGTCTCTCGCCAAGAATGGATGTCTGGCAAGAGATTTCGACTGATTTCATGTAACACCACATAACGTAACCGTCATGTATTTCCCTCTCCATGATAATTCTCGGCCGCAAACTGCTGGGGCAATGAAGACGCTCTTGCAGTGTTTTCAACGGGAAGTGTTTGATCATGTGGCTCTAATTTTCAACTCAGCTCACATAAAATGCTAGCTATGAAGACAGTATTTCGGCACAGACAACGAACTGCGGACCGGCGTAGAGAATTGGCGGGAAGCACAGTTGGGTGCCTTCTATGACGAAGGTATTGGAAAGCAGGCAGAAGGCTACGACACATGCATAAGTCTGAGCGGCACCTAGGTGGAGGAGTAAATGTAAGCTGTAGCTAAGATAAAACATTTATGATTTTCACTGTGGTTTCAGCTTCGCGACCGATCGGAATTTACTGTTTTTTTCAGCTCTCGTAATGTCAGTCACATGTGACTCCTAAGGTTCCAGTCGTGCTTCAAGATTTAAGTGGTTGCCCGTTTCGTGTCAGTAACTTAAACAAATCTTACGGTTTACACTTAACCTGTTATTACGATTTCTGATGAGCCAGAAACTGAAGCCATGTGTTGACAGACGTGTTGTGGTGGTATGACTGAAAGTTTGGCAACAGCTGATGGTTGCTGCGGCTACGTGTCTCATGAGATTGGTTGGATACGTGCTGTGCCTCCTGCATGAGGCTCATCTCACTGCTTCCTTCGTAATTGCTAATCATACAGTAATTTTGAACAGAGTATAGTGTTCAGTCTATTAATGCATCTAAGGGTGCTTCTGAATGTAAATTCAGTCCTCGTCGAATTTTCTCAACATGAAAAATATTTCAGATACCATGTTGGAGCCTACATATTTTCCTTCCTATCGCTGTGCTGTTTTGTTCGTGAGATGCTGTGCTAATAACTCTGCGTTCATGTTGAACCTGGCAGTTTTTTCTCAGGTGCCATGTACTAGAAGATCCCTCAACATCACCTTCATCTAAAATGGGGACATCGTCTGTAAAAGCTTAAAAGTGCTCAGTGCTTAGTATTTTCGCGTTTCGAATTTTTTCATGCACCTTTTCTGGGTTAGATATTAGGGAACTACCCCAGCATTGACTTAGGCGGGTATTACACTGCTGGGCAATAAAATTGCAACATAAAGTGTGATAGTTGCTGAGATACGTAATTCATTAGAGTTTCAACGAAACTGCTTATAGCAGGTAAGAGGGACGATGTATACATTCCGTACATAAGGAAAGAATACGCAGTGTGTTTCTCATTCATAAATGACATTTAAATGTTTGTTTTATTATTGCATCTGGGAGTGAGCGCACTTTAGTCAGATTTTCGTGATATTTTACGAGGACGTTCTGAACGACTTGATAGCATACGCACAACTGTCTCGAAATCATTCACAGTATGATGTGTTTTCCTCTGCCACCCCTGTACTTGTTTACAGTAAACACAGCGAGTTTCGGATATAGGCCACAAGAGCCCAAGTTCAGTAATATCGTGGTCGGGTAGTAAGCAGAAGCATCTACCATCATGTGTCAGAGTTCAACAGTGGCAAATCGAGAATTCTCGAGTCTGTCGTTTATGAAACCACTGTATCACTGATCATGTTGATCGAGATACCACAACTGTCATGTGTATATGGAATCGATGGGTTCAGAGGAGCGCACGGGATTAGCCGAGCGGTCTAAGGAGCTGTAGTCATGGATTGTGTGGCTGGTCCCGGCGGAGGTTGGAGTCCGCCCTCGGGAATGGGTGTGTGTGTTTGTTCTTAGGATAATTTAGGTTAAGTAGTGTTTAAGCTTAGGGACTGATGACCTTAGCAGTTAAGTCCCATACGATTTCACACACATTTGAAGATTTTGGTTCAGGAGAGCCATACCCACCACTACGCAGGACATCAAAGGTCACACGCAACTAGCACCTGAGATGACATATTGTACACTTGACCGGGCAGGAACGTACTCCACGTCACGTACTTCAGTTAAAAAAATGGATTTGCTTGCAGCAAGACAAGTATTCACACGGACAGTGCGACGGTGTCTGGAGCACCACGAACTGTCAGCACGACGGCCGTTGTTGCGGCTTTACTTAACTCAGGACACAGTCTTTTCATGCAAGTCCCAGTTCTGCGCTTAGAACCGCAATGGATGTAAATGTGTGTGGTGGCTGCGAGGAGAAAGAAAGTTGCATTTGGCCTCGTCATACGAGTCCAGCACCTGCATCCGCATATGAGAGACTGCTTATTTCGTGTTAACATATCTTAATCTCACCCAGTCAGTCTTTTGTTTTCAACATATGATTCATAAATAATATGAACAACAGTGGAGACAGGTTGCCTTGTCTTACCCTGAAACTACTCTGAACCATGAACTCAATTTACCGTCAACTCTAACTGCTGCCTGACTATCCATGTAAAGACCTTTAATTGCTTGCAAATGTTTGCCTCCTATTCCATAATCTCGTAGAACAGACAATAACTTCCTCCCAGGAACCCGGTCATATGCCTTTTCTAGATCTATAAAGCATAGATACAATTCCCTGTTCCACTCATAACACTTCTCCATTATTTGCCGTAATCTAAAGATCTGGTCCTGACAACCTCTAAGAGGCCTAAATCCACACTGATTTTCATCCAATTGGGGCTCAACTAATACTCTCACTTTCAACAATACCTGAGAAGATTTTACCCACAACGCTGATTAAAGAGATACCTCTGTAGTTGTTACAATCTTTTCTGTTTCCATGTTTAAAGATTGGTGTGATTACTGCTTTTGTCCAGTCTGATGGACCCTATCCCCACTCCCACGCCATTTCAATTATCCTGTGTAGTCATTTAAGACCTGACCTTCCACTGTTTTTGATGAGTTCCGACTTAATTTCATCCACCCCAGCTGCTTTATTGCACTGCAATCTATTGACCATTTTCTCCACTTCCTCAAATGTGATTCTATTTCCATCATCATTCCTATCCCATTCTACCTCGAAATCTGAAACATTACTGATCGTATTTTCACCTACATTGAGCAACTCTTCAAAATATTCCCTCCATTTGCCCAAGGAATCCACAGGATTCACCGGCAGTTTTCCTGACCTGTCCAAAATACTTGTCATTTCCTTCTTACCTCCCTTTCGAAGACTGATAATTACACTGCAGAATGGTTTTCCAGCAGCTTGACCCATAGTCTCCAACCTGTTTCCAAAGTCTTCCCAAGATTTCTTCTTGGATGCTGCAATTATCTGTTTGGCTTTGTTTCTTTCTTCAACATAACTTTCTCTGTCTACCTGAGTTCTAGTATGTAGCCATTTTTGATACGCCTTCTTTTTCCTTTTACAGGCTGCCTTGACTGTGTCGTTCTACGAAGCTGTTTGCTTCATCCTACTTTTACACACTACTGTTCCAAGACATTCTTTAGCCACTTCTAGTACTGTGTCCCTGTACCTTGTCTATTCCTTTTCCAATGACTGTAATTGACTACATTCAACTATCTGGTACCTTTCTGAGATCGCTGTTATGTACTTGTGCCTGATTTCCTTATCCTGAAGTTTCTCCACTCTTATCCTCTTACATATGGACCTGACCTCCTGCACTTTCGGCCTCACAATCCCAATTTCACTGCAGATTAAATAATGATCAGTGTCATCAAAGAATCCTCTGAATACACGTGTGTCCCTCACAGCCTTCCTGAATTCCTGATCTGTTATTATATAGTCAATGACAGATCTGGTTCTCCTGCCTTCCCAAGTATACCGGTGAATGTTCTTATTTTTAAAAAAGGAGTTTGTGAATACTAAGCCCATACTGGCACAGAAATCCAAGAGTTGTTTCCCGTTCCTGTTGGCCTCCATATCCTCTCCAAATTTACCCATAACCTTTGCATACCCTTCTGTTTTCCAATCCAGGATTTCCAATCCTGGCGTTAAAATCACCCATGAGCAGAACACTGTCCTTGTCCTTTACTCTAACAACTATATCACTGAGTGCCTCATAAAAACTATCCATCTGATCTTGATCTGTCCCTTCACAATGCGAATATACTGACTTAATCCTGATTTTCTTGCTAGACACTGTCAAATCTATCCACATCAGTCGTTCGTTTACATACCATATTGCAACTACGCTGGGATCCATTTCTTTCCTGATGTAAAGCCCTACACCCCATTGTGCTATTCCTGCTTTGACTCCTGACAGGTAGACCTTGTATTCTCCCACTTCCTCTTCTTTCTCACCCCTTACCCGAATGTCACTAACAGCTAAAATGTCCAGCCCCATCTTACTTGCAGCAGGACAATTAATCCGTAAAAAAAAAAACACACCACATGTTATAAGGAAAGCATGTAAACCGTCTGAAGAAGAATCACAACGATTCGAAACCGTTAACGGTACACTTTGAATAAAGGAACTGAAAGTAAATTTGTGGCTGGTTGCTGTCCCAACACCATCAAAAGTTATATAGTTTTGGGATGAAGTGAATCGGATTCTGTTTTGTTTGTTTAGAAGGAAGTGGTGCCTTCGAATGTCAAATATTTTTCTAGTGTTCCTTCGTAGGGAAAAGTGATAATGAATTGGTTTTATCAGTTACGACCTCAGGACGCTAGCCAAAAGTATCGACAATGTTAACCACTTGATGTTTTATTGCACTGTAAAAGGAAATTGTGACCTGCCATTGTAGACTGACACTCTGATAATCTAAATTGTGTAAACTCTTTAAATAATTTCCGCCTCTGTGAAAACTTTAGCAATTTAACGTCACTAACAAATAGTTCTAGAACCAAGGAAAGAAATAAACAACAGAGTAGAAATTTGAACGTTCATTATAAAAATTAAATATTCAGTTACTAATTTGAATTAGTGTAATTTTGAGAAATTTTCGTAACGAACTATATGCTACTTATGAAATCTGCTCAGTTAAAGCGTTCTGACAGGAAAAGTATTTCTATATTAGTAACAGTTTTATTTTTTCTTTATTCTAGTCAGACGTGGTATTTACTTGTCCTCGGGTGGCATAAGTGGATAATTTTACATGATAGGAAGACCGAATTTCAGGATCACTGTTTCGGCGTTCGGAAACGAAGAACAAGCGATAAATAATGTTGTTGTCGGAAGGAAAAAATAAATACTAACAAGTAGTAAGATCATTGAGCCTTTCCCCGTAATTCTGAAGACTGTACTGGTGTGAAAGCTATGTTTTTCGTTAAGCTTAACAACCGTTTATCGTAGTAAATGCACGTAACTCAGCCACCACCGCGTGTTTGATTGTGGTTGCGCGAAAGTAGATGGAAGCCAAAATGCGCCGCAAGTAACAGATATTGGTGTGTCCGATCTCTATAAAACATACCCCTGCGCTTTCTGACTGTATTGTGATAACAGATTGATCAGGAGCAGTTATCCAGTGTGAGCTGCTGGCATGTGGTGCTCCAGGGGCGAGTGGCAAATTTCAGAGACGGCAGCACGGCCTTACTTTGCTTCTTATCCTTGATTCTTCCAATTACATATGATCCGTAAATCAACGGCAAGGTTACAGCAAGCAAACGGACACATTTCAGAGGTTATGTTTCAAACGTTATAGCGTCGAATTATTGTCCACCAGTTCTTGCTTCTTTCGGGCATCCTTGTCCATTTCACTTTCTTTCGCCTCTGCGAAGGATATGTTAACATGAGAAAAGTTCTGTGGTTCAAGGTTCATGCTAAATTGTATGTCCCACTCACTATAACGTTTTCATAAGTCAGTGCAAAGGTGGGATGAAGTCACTGACCTACCACCAACAACAGCACAGGTACTAATAAAGGTGTACGATAGCTTCGTTAACGAGAAAAGCATCTGTGTAAACAGTTATCCTCTCGGAGTATCGATAATTGACTTTTCCTATCTCCGGCCGTAACGAAAAGAACTTTAGCTCCTGTCGGTCTGTTTGATCATGATTCTATATTGAGTTTGCAGATGTACCAGCTACAGCTTTCGAAGCTGTTGTGGCGCACTGGTGCCACTGCCTTTTTTAACAATTTCCTGATGGTGTGGCGTATGTGATTTCTTAAGACCTATCACGTATAAGAAGTTTTTATTTCGTTAGCAATAGTACATGTGATGAAGTGTGGGCTGAAGTTCAAGACATTAGTCAGGAAGATTCAATACGCAAAGAAGTGGGATGCGGAAGTACTAAGTAATGACGAGATACGTTTGAAGTTCTCTAACGCTATAGATACAGCAATAAGGAATAGCGCAGTAGGCAGTACAGTTGAAGAGGAATGGACATCTCTAAAAAGGGCCATCACAGAAGTTGGGAAGGAAAACATAGGTAAAAAGAAGGTAGCTGCGAAGAAACGCTGGGTAACAGAAGAAATACTTCAGTTGATTGATGAAAGGAGGAAGTACAAACATGTTCCGGGAAAATCAGGAATACAGAAATACAAGTCGCTGAGGAATGAAATAAATAGAAAGTGCAGGGAAGCTAAGACGAAATGGCTGCAGGAAAAATGTGAAGACATCGAAAAAGATATGATTGTCGGAAGGACAGACTCAGCATACAGGAAAGTCAAAACAACCTTCGGTGACATTAAAAGCAACGGTGGTAACATTAAGAGTGCAACGGGAATTCCACTGTTAAATGCAAAGGAGAGAGCAGATAGGTGGAAAGAATACATTGAAAGCCTCTATGAGGTTGAAGATTTGTCTGATGTGATAGAAGAAGAAACAGAAGTCGATTTAGAAGAGATAGGGGATCCAGTATTAGAATCGGAATTTAAAAGAGCTTTGGAGGACTTACGGTCAAATAAGGCACAAGGGATAGATAACATTCCATCAGAATTTCTAAAATCATTGGGGGAAGTGGCAACAAAACGACTATTCACGTTGGTGTGTAGAATATATGAGTCTGGCGATATACCATCTGACTTTCGGAAAAGCATCATCCACACAATTCCGAAGACGGCAAGAGCTGACAAGTGCGAGAGTTATCGCACAATCAGCTTAACAGCTCATGCATCGAAGCTGCTTGCAAGAATAATATACAGAAGAATGGAAAAGAAAATTGAGAATGCGCTAGGTGACGATCAGTTTGGCTTTAGGAAAAGTAAAGGTACGAGAGAGGCAATTCTGACGTTACGGCTAATAATGGAAGCAAGGCTGAAGAAAAATCAAGACACTTTCATAGGATTTGTTGAGCTGGAAAAAGCGTTCGACAATATAAAATGGTGCAAGCTGTTCGAGATTCTGAAAAAAGTAGGGGTAAGCTATAGGGAGAGACGGGTCATATACAATACGTACAACAACCAAGAGGGAATAATAAGAGTGGACGATCAAGAACGAAATGCTCGTAATAAGAAGGGTGTAAGACAAGGCTGTAGCCTTTCGCCCCTACTCTTCAATCTGTACATCGAGGAAGCAATGATGGAAATAAAAGAAAGGTTCAGGAGTGGAATTAAAATACAAGGTGAAAGGATATCAATGATACGATTCGCTGATGACATTGCTATCCTGAGTGAAAGTGAAGAAGAATTAAATGATCTGCTGAACAGAATGAACAGTCTAATGAGTACACAGTATGGTTTGAGAGTAAATCGGAGAAAGACGAAAGTAATGAGAAGTAGTAGAAATGAGAACAGCGAGAAACTTAACATCAGGATTGATGGTCACGAAGTCAATGAAGTCAAGGAATTCTGCTGCCTAGGCAGTAAAATAACCAATGACGGACGGAGCAAGGAGGACATCAAAAGCAGACTCGCTATGGCAAAAAAAGGCATTTCTGGCCAAGAGAAGTCTACTAGTATCAAATACCGGCCTTAATTTGAGGAAGAAATTTCTGAGGATGTACGTCTGGAGTACAGCATTGTATGGTAGTGAAACATGGACTATGGGAAAAACCGGAACAGAAGAGAATCGAAGCATTTGAGATGTGGTGCTATAGACAAATGTTGAAAATTAGGTGGACTGATAAGGTAAGGAATGAGGAGGTTCTACGCAGAATCGGAGAGGAAAGGAATATGTGGAAAACACTGATAAGGAGAAGGGACAGGATGATAGGACATCTGCTATGACGTGAGGGAATGACTTCCATGGTACTAGAGGGAGCTGTAGAGGGCAAAAACTGTAGAGGAAGACAGAGATTGGAATACGTCAAGCAAATAATTGATGACGTAGGTTGCAAGTGCTACTCTGAGATGAAGAGGTTAGCACAGGAAAGGAATTCGTGGCGGGCCGCATCAAACCAGTCAGCAGACTGACGACAAAAAAAAAAAAAAAAAACATGTTATCACGATAGAGTGGTGGTATACTGGGTTATATGTCGCTGTGGATCAGGTTAGATGGCTGATGAGCGTTGTCTGTAAACGGCTGTCGCACTGCAGTTTGATAGCTAGAGATTTACCACTTGTTTCAGAACGTAATTTATTTATCATCTACTATCATTTTTGCTTTGCCTGTAACAGCTACAATTGGAACAATTGGGAAAGTTACTGGATGTCTGAACTTAAATTTTTTTTGTATAAATGTGGCGTTTGTATCTTATCAGTTAACTTTCTTTCTCAGCAGTTGCCTCTAAGAAACGATTCTAACAGTAAATATGCACACGTTCTCTAAAAATTCTCTTTCTGTTGCTTGCGGAACATCGTGTATATTATCTTCTTCGCCGGCCGGAGTGGCCGAGCGGTTAAAGGCGCTACAGTCTGGAACCGCACGACCGCTACGGTCGCAGGTTCGAATCCTGCCTCGGGCATGGATGTGTGTGATGTCCTTAGGTTAGTTAGGTTTAAGTAGTTCTAAGTTCTAGGGGACTTATGACCACTGCAGTTGAGTCCCATAGTGCTCAGAACCATTTGAACCATTTATCTTCTTCTCTTACCTATGTTTTGCCAAAATTAGGGAAATGCGTAATAGCTTACTGTTGGAACAGTGATATTAGTGTATTATATTTCTTTTGCTACTGATACGGTGAAATTAATTCCAGTATTTCCGTTCGGTAGTATTAGCAATTGGTGAAGCTTCGTACTTACTATACAGTGAAGATGATACTTGTTTCAGGGTGCAGCACAACGGCGTGATTATAAGCGATCTTGCAGAATAAGAACTAAATGGCTAGTAAGAATAATGTCTTTCCTCGTAAACAACGTTCTTAGGACAACGGCCCGTGGCCAGATGTTAGATACTCGTAAGACTGTCTAGCAATGGCAACAGAGGGAGTGACTGGATATACAAT
The DNA here is from genome assembly GCF_021461395.2 of Schistocerca americana. Lineage (NCBI taxonomy): Eukaryota > Metazoa > Arthropoda > Insecta > Orthoptera > Acrididae > Schistocerca > Schistocerca americana. Next base: position 656,085,570 of record NC_060120.1, on the reverse strand, counting down.
GTTCAAATGTGTGTGAAACCTTATGGGACTTAACTGCTAAGGTCATCAGTCCCTAAGCTTACACGCTACTTAACCTAACTTATCCTAAGGACACACACACACCCATGCCCGAGGGAGGACTCGAACCACCGCCAGGATCAACCGCATAGTCCATGACTGCAGCGCCCCTGACCGCTCGGCTGATCCCGCGCGGCGACTGTTTGTAGGTACTTTGATGCTCTTTCCTTATGTTTAAATAAAGCTGTAGTACATTCATGGCATAAACTACTACATAAGACGAGAATTAGCTAAAAAATGCTGAAAGTTATTTTCTGGTACATGAGGCTGACTGACAGTAAATAAAAACAGTGAAAGAGCCAGCTACTAAGAGAACACGTAAATGATAGGTAACAGTTCTACACTATCTGATCAAAAGAAGCCGAACACCTGCTAGTGGACGTTCATACGAGACATGTCCACCCTTCAACTTTATGAGGCTTGTACTGTCCATTTCAGCAATGTTAATGTCTACGTTTCATTGGTTCTCATATGCTTGTTTATGACAAGTTGCTTTGTCGTCCTGATACAAACAATCATCGTTTCCGAACTGTCCGTCAACTAGAATCAGTACACAATGGCGTAAAATGTTTTCATATTTTTTCTCATTTAGCGTTTCCTCATGCGCATTAAGGGGACCCCAGAATAGCTACAGAAAATATCGTCATACTGCATGAGCACACCCCCCCCCCCTCCCCCGCCCGTAGTTCACTAATGGCACTACACTACATATGAAGGTGGGCAGCGTCATCCAGAGATCGCCTATCTCAAATTCTTCCATCGGATGGACACAGTATAGTGTGATTCATCACTAGTTTCCTGTCATCCGCTAACCAGATGCCAAGACCAACCGCACGAAGAGCGCGGTCCTACCGACTGCTGTAACGACCTGCTTCACCTGATCTACTGGGAGTCAAATCGCTCCCGAAAGATCTCAGGTAATGAGTTAAGAGCTGCGCGCAACGGACTTAGCGATCAAAGTGTTGATCGTACTAGTATTTGAGTGCTGGGTATTGGGCTTGACAAAACTCATTAAAGGTACACTGTATGGAAAGAGGAACTACCGAAATAAAATCTTGGACCAAGCAAATCTAAGTTAACTGTAATCATTCTCGGTGTATGTGAGTCGACAAAATAGCATTAGCATGGATCTTAAATGACCAGACGACAAAATCAACATTTAATTAAGACAGTAAATGAGACGCAACAAGCACCAATCAATTTGGCAAAGTCGCTTAAAAGGAATCGAGAACTGGAGAAATTATCAACATCCATAGAACTTAATTACATGAAACATGGCCGCTGGTGGTTACACAATGAATGTAAGATGGTACTGAAATGACAATGGAAAAATATGCAGCTACTCCTGCTCAGCTGGTCATGAATAAGCTCTCAGGAATTTAATGAAGTGTCGAAAACATACTAGTTTCACTTCGCCCTAACAGGCTGACGCTGCCAGAGAGTCTCACCGTAATCGGTGTGCAGACATGCGAGCTGCATACGATGCGGATAGCCACCTCTGCCACTCGTCCAACGAGGCATAGGCTCTCTCTCAGAGCAGAAACTCCAATCGTTGCTGCATCCTAGCACTGCAGTCTGAAATCTCTCCCCTTAACTCTGAACATGAGTACTGCCTCGTGACTTCTCCCAGAGTCCTGTCAAAATATTTCCTCTCTATTCCCTGCTCTGCACACAGACCATGCCACAAAACACGTTCCTGCAACGAAAAAAGGTGTGCCAAATTATGGCCAGTGAATCAAATGGTTCGAGGATCCTTTTGAAGTCTCAAATATCTATGATGTATACATGCAGACTGAAGCAATGAATGAAAACTTGCACCAAGGCCAGGATTCGAACGTGGGTTTCCTGTTCACTAGACAGATGCGCTAACCATCATGCCATCCTTGCACAGTGGCTTCACATTACTGCACGGACTACCCTAGCACGCCTCCCTCCTCAATTCATATTCCCATTCAGCTCTCCAACTGTATTGAGATAGCACCTCAGCATCGAACGAAACGGGTAGTGGTAGGTTCCTATGGGACCAAACTGCCGAGACCATCGATCGAATGAAACGGGGTATCCTGCCTGATAGCGAGGTATAGGTGCTTTAATCAAATGAAACTATATACTTCCAGAGAGTTTTCCTTGTCTCAAGCACCTATGATGTATATACGTAGACTGAACTGACAAATGAAAATTTTCACAGAGGCCGAGATTTAAACCCAGGTCTTTTGCACAGGAGGCAGATGTGGTAACCACTATGCCACCCTGGCTCATTAGCTCTGCACAACTGCACAGGCTATTGCAGCACTCCTGACTACTCAGTCCAAATTCCAATTCACGCCTATGCAATGCTTTTCAAGTTTAGGGGAAATAGCAAGTGGGTCAAGGGGTGAATGGGAATTTGAATTGAGGAGGGAGGCTTGCTAGGGTATTCTGTGCAGTTGTTGAGAGCGATTGTGCCAGGGTTGTGTAGTAGTTAGGACATCTGCCTAGTGGGCAGGAGACACGGGTTCGAATCCCGACTTTAGTACAATTTTTCAAGCGTCAGTTCAGTCTGCATGTATACATTATGGCCAGTGATGTAATTGTTTATGTGATTTTTATTCTCACGCCAAGGGAATGGTGTAAAAAATTGTCCAGTCTGTCGGGTTCTTGCCAACGTCACTTCTAGAACATTCCATTTCCATTTCCTACGTCATCTATTTCTTGCTTAGGCCACCAGTCCGTGGGTTTCCAGCGTACAAGATTTCCTCATCTTCAGGTCCTAGCCTCCCACTCTCGAGTATTTTGTAAGAACGCCCAATAAGAACACGTACCACCTTCTAGAGGAAAAAATCCTCACGCCATCGTGGCTGGTGTCTAGTCAACGCAAATTGCTTTCAATGGGAGATCGAAAACACGTTAAAAAAAAAGCTGAATAGCTTCGCTTCCTTCGGAACAGCAGGAGATAGGAATCTATACAGATTGTGTCCCGCTGCAACTGTCTACCGAGAAGTCACTGGGCTGTGTACAGTGCCCTCTACAAAGCGTGCTTTGACCGACTTGGGTCTGGTTGTAAATCGGCCATTTGCTTGCTGTGGTCGACGCCCTCCAAGATTCATTATTCTCACGTTTTAACTGCATCCGCGTCGCAAGCACTGTCGGCCAACAGCTCAAAAAATCTTTTGGGGCCGCCAGAACGGGACTCATCAGAACATTGTTGGATGACTGAATGCCTGCGTCCCAGTTGACCAGAGGCATTACCCCTCCTCCTGTTGGCAGGGTCCTGGAAAGACAGCCTCTGCCCTTCAGGAAGCACCTCTTCAGGGATCTCGGCCTGCAGACGCTGCTGTGGTATGCTGCCAGCCCTCCAGCGCAGGGCTCAGAAGCGACATTTACGAAACCGCATGCAAAAGTTCTCAAACAGGTTAAAGAAGATTAACACATAGGATAGGATGCGTTAAAATTATTTCAATGAAACACTATGTCGCATCTATACTGTATACATTTCGTTTAGTGATCGGTTTCGGTCTTTTATGACCATTTTCCTTACTCTGCAAATAAGAGTGTTACACATCGTACGTGGTCAAGAAATGAATACAATGCTATACGTAAAATAACAAAAAATACATGGCTAGTATACCACTGGTGAATGCAAGAGATGGTGACGTGCAGCAGGATGCTCTTGAGGATAGTGGATCGCTGCTGAGCGGAGCTCTGTCGCTCGTGGTTTCACACTGAAAGCTCCACAAACCGCCTCCTGCATGACGTCATCACTAGGCAACAGTAGAGTGCCGTCGCTGTAATCTGCGAGAGAATTTTGTAAACTTACGTTGTAGTAAGTTAAAGTCATGTCGCTACATACTGAATGCCACATCTTTGCCTCATAGTAGAGCATACTGACTGACATTCTTCGCCTAGGCAATCAGCTGGCGTTCCATCAAGCATCTTTGCTTCACTCACTTCACCTATAAAGAGCAGCATATATTGAAATGAACCAACCTCACTGGGCAAGAAGCTCTCCTCTATTTAAGAACAGTTTACAATGCAAGTCTTTTACCTATATTCGTGACATCCGTAATTTTTTTTTCCTGTGGCTTTAACTTACGTTTACAAATTGCTCCCACAGCTTACAGTAACGGTTCTCTACGACAGGCTGTTGGTGGCGTTATGCAGAAGGCGGTCGGCGGAACGTCCGCTATAAAACCACGAGCGACTGAGCTCTTCTCAGCAAAGTTCCACACGCCCCCGGAGTGGCCAGCTCCACATCACCTGCTCTATCTGTCACCAAAGGTATACTAGCCATTAGTTTCGTGTTATCTTACTCCAAGGATTGTATTCATTCCTCGGCCAGTTACGATATGTAACACTCGTCCTTACAGAGTAAACAAATGGTCTGATGAGTGTCTTACAAAAGATCGAAACCGATCAGCAAACTAAATACACTACTGCCCATTAAAATTGCTACACCACGAAGATGACGTGCTACAAACGCTAAATTTAACCGACAGGAAGAAGATGCTGTGATACGCTAATGATTAGCTTTTCAGAGTATTCCCACAAGGTTGGCGCCGGTCGCAACACCTACGACGTGCTGACATGAGGAAAGTTTCCAACCGATTTCTCATACACAAACAGCAGTTGACCGGCTTTGCCTGGTGAAACGTTGTTGTGATGCCTCGTGTAAGGAGGAGAAATGCGTACCATCACGTTTCTGACTATGATAAAGGTCGGATTGTAGCCTATCGAGATTGCGGTTTATCGTATCGCGACATTGCTGCTCGCGTTGGTCGAGATCCAATGACTGTTAGCAGAATATGGAATCGGTTGGTTCAGGAGGGTAATACGGAACGCCGTGCTGGAACCCAACGGCCTCGTATCACTATCAGTCGAGATGACAGGCATCTTATCCGCACGATTGTAAAGGATCGTGCAGCCACGTCTCGATCTCTGAGTCAACAGTTGGGGACATTTGCAAGACAACAACCATCTGCACGAACAGTTCGACGACGTTTGCAGCAGCATGGACTATCAGCTCGGAGACCATGACTGCGATTACCCTTGACGCTGCATCACAGACAGGAGCGCCTGCGATGGTGTACTCAACGAAGAACCTGGGTGCCCGAATGTCATTTTTTCGGATGAATCCAGGTTCTGCTTACAGCATCATGATCGTCGCATCCGTGTTTGGCGACGTCGCGGTGAACGCACATTGGAAGGGTCTATTCGTCATCGTCATACTGGCGTGTCACCCGGCGTGATGGTATGGGGTGCCATTGGTTACAAGTCTTGGTCACCTCTTGTTCACATTGACGGCACTTTGAACAGTGGACGTTACATTTCAGATGTTTTACGACCCGTGGCTCTACCCTTCATTCGATCCCTGCGAAACCCTCCATTTCAGCAGCATAATGCACGACCGCATGTTGCACGTCCTGTACGGGCCTTTCTGGATACAGAAAATGTTCGACTGCTGCCCTGGCCAGCACATTCTCCAGATCTCTCACCAACTGAAAACGTTTGATCAATGGTGGCCGAGCAACTGGCTCGTCACAATACGCCAGTCACTACTGTTGATGAACTGTGGTATCGCGTTGAAGCTGCATGGGCAGCTGTACCTGTACACGCAATCCAAGCTCTGTTTGACTCAATGCCCAGGCGTAACAAGGCCGTTATTACGGCCAGAGGTGGTTGTTCTGGATACTGATTTCTCAGGATGTATGCACCCAAATTGCGTGAAAATGTAATCATAGTTCTAGTATAATATATTTGTCCAATGAATACCCGTTTATCATCTGCATTTCTGCTTGGTGTAGCAATTTTCATTGAAATAATTTTAATTACTTTCACCGATCACTGTTTTTTGTAAGAACCATGTTCCAAGAAAATTCTCCAAGGGAAGTCTGCTTGACTTTTACAGTCACTGATATCATTAGTGTAATTAGCAACCAGAGTAAATAGTGTGGCAGAAATATGATTGCCTAATGGAATTGAGGGAATACAGCGAGGTGTGCCAGGCCTGGAACGGGTCGACACCAGTCGCTGTGGCGCCGCTCTTAACACCAGCTCAAGCGTCGCTTTGACCACAGAAATACGTGGCTTCTAAGGAGCTGCTGGTCCACTGTTACCGCAGTCTTTTTAACTCCCTATGCGCAGTTATTGTGTCAGCCGGACCACTGGTAGCACTTTAGAACTCACGAGTGATTCCTTCCACTGATTTCGTGCGATTTTTTACAACCTCCCTCCGCAATACTCGACCGTCCCTGTCCACCAGTACATGAGGTTTGCCAGGTTTTGGTACAAATGGTTCAAATGGCTCTGAGCACTATGGGACTCAACATCTGAGGTCATCAGTCCCCTAGAACTTAGAACTACTTAAACCTAACAACCAACCTAAGGAATCACACACATCCATGCCCGAGGCAGGATTCGAACCTGCCACCATAGTGATCGCACGGTTCCAGACTGAAGCGTCTAGAACCGCTCGGCCACACTGGCCGGCCCAGGTTTTGGTTTAGCTGTGCTTGTTCCTTTGCGTTTCCACTTCACAGTCACAACACCAACATTCGCCTTGAGCATCTTTAGAAGAGTTCGAATGTCGTTGATGGATTTATTATGTCCTGTAACTAGTCCATGTTTGAAGTCACTGAGCTCTACTCTTGCTATAACTGCTTCCCTGCTGACTACACAATATACGCTGCCTTCTTTTATATCGACTGATCAGTGAGTTCTCTTCTAGCTTGTCCGCCGCTCGTGACATCTAGTGATCAATGCTGCATTACTCATGGACGTCCGGATATTTTTGAACAGATAGTATGTACGAGGGGCGACAATAAAGTAATGAGACTGATGTGAAAAAAAATGTTGCTTAACTTTTTAGTCAAGTTTAGTGTTGTGTCCTTCAAAGTAGTTCCCTTCTGATTGCACACATTTTTCCAGCGCTTCTGCCATTGATGGTAACATTTCTGGAACTCATCTTCTGTTATATTCTCCAAGACCCTCGTCACAGCTTTTGTACATCTTGTGTTGTTTGAAAATGGTGTCCCTTGACCGCCATTTTGAGTCTTGAATAGAGAAAAAAGTCACACGGAGCTATATCTGGTGAATAAGGTGGTTGTGGTAGTACTGACATTTTTTTTTAGGTTAAAAATTGCTGTACTGACAGAGCAGTTCGGGGCTGGCGCATTTTTGCACAAATCTTTCTCATACCAAGATCTTCGGTTATTATTAGACGAACCGTATCTCGATTGATGTTCAGTTCTTCTGCAATCATTTTCATAGATAATCATCGATCAGATCGTGCGAGTTCACGCATCCTGGCCAAGTTCACATCCATGCGTGAGGTTGATGGTCGTCCACTGTGATCTTCGTCTTCAACATTCGTTCTGCCTTCACTATACATTTTATGCCAACGAAAAACTTGAGCTCTTGACATAACCTCCTATCCAAAAGTCTTCTGAAGCTTACCGTAAGTTGTCGTCGCGTTTTCACCCAATTTAACGCAAAAAGAAATGGCATACCATTGCGCAACATTATGCGGTTCCATTTCCGTGATGAGAGACACAAACACGTGTTAACTTATAACAGCACAACTCACGACTGCATCGATGTGCCACTTGGACTAGAAGCAGCTTATAGACCAAGGTCAAAGACATTGTGCCTACGCAAGCCTGCAGGGTTGCCACATCTTGCAAAGAAAATCAGTCTCATTACTTTATTGCCGCACCTCGTACACAAATGTTCCCTACCCGGTCCGCGCCCGTGTCTGGCGGTAGAAGTCCCGTTTTTCCAAAATAGAAAACTGAGTAAAACAGAAAAAAAGGAACTTTCAGATAGCAAGAATCATTGGACAATGAGAAGAAAAAGAGTGATACAGACGTGTAATGCTAAATTGGTAGTAGAACGGTTTGGCGTTTCCTGGACGGTGGCGACCGTTCATTCATGCTACCTTCGTTAAGGTAGCCTAAAGTTATGACGATGTGCGTGTAGCTAAACAACTGAAATGATAACACATCGCTGTGGCCGAGTGGTTCTAGTCGCTTCAATCTGGAACCGCGCGACCGCTACGGTCGCAGGTTCGAATCCTGCCTCGGTTATGTGTGTATGTGATGTCCTTACGTTAGTTATGTTTAAGTAGTTCTAAGTTCTAGGGGACTGATGACCTCAGATGTCAAGTCCCATAGTGCTCAGAGCCATTTGAACATTTGATGGTTCAAATGGCTCTGAGCACTATGGGACTTAACATCTATGGTCATCAGTCCCCTAGAACTTAGAACTACTTAAACCTAACTAACCTAAGGACAGCACACAACACCCAGCCATCACGAGGCAGAGAAAATCCCTGACCCCGCCGGGAATCGAACCCGGGAACCCGGGCGTGGGAAGCGAGAACGCTACCGCACGACCACGAGATGCGGGCGGAACATTTGATAACCCATCGAAGTGGTTTCCTTATCTATTCTTCTGCGGATACAACACTTAATGAAATATTCTGAAAAAGTGTGACCTGTCTGCAGAGAATACCGAATGCAGAAGAGCATGTCTCCTTCAGACGTATCTCAAAATTCAGGGTGGGTATTATCCGTAAGCCCTATTTGAAGACTCGTATCCAGGAAGAAACATTCGGCTGACCACAGCGAACCTACTTACGTGGCCAACCTTACTGCGTCTTCTTTGCAGCAAGTTCCTAATAAACGATTCTCTGATGCTAGGTTGCCAGGGACTGGAAACGTTTTGATGCCAACGTCACCTGCAGGAGAATCCCTTATTGATCAAGAAAGCTCCGTTTTCACAGAAATCACTTTATTCGTGATAATTTGTAACTTAATTTCTAATGCATATTGATCCGAAAGAATAGGGGAATAACACCTCTGTACTCAAGGAACATCACTATTTACATTCACACTTGCCATGATGCATGAAATTCGTTGAGGCCAGCGGCGTTATTAGGAAATTTATAAAACAGTTCTCTCTCAACTTCAACCACATTAATTTTCCAATATTTCTCGATAGAGTCAACAACGTATCTGAATAATCAAAGAACTGAAAAACTTGTTGCCGGTCATCGTTAACTACAATCCACGATATTTCGACTGAACACGTGCCAGTCATCTTCAGGTGAGTCATCGAAGTCTTCGATACTTCACATGAAGATGACTGGCAGGTGCCCACTCGATATTTCGTGAATTGTAGTTCACGACAACCGGCAGCAAGCCCGAGACTTCTTTGAATATTCAGTTCGCTGAGAAAAGCGACTCAAAATAAACGAAACGAAGCTGAGAAGGTTTATGAGCGTCATAATTACGTTATCGTCATCCCCCGGTCGCTTGAGAAAGTACCTGTGATTAGTATTTAAGTTCGCTGACTTAATAATTTATAACGGTTTTTCCCTAAATTTGTAACTCCGATCACCTTTTATCGTTAATTATATGTGGTTATTGAATACTGACATGTTACTACTACTCCTTGAGGCCGTGCACTGTCTTTAATCTTCATCTAACATCAGTTGCATAGACGATTCCAAACAAGACAAGATTTTACAACATGTAGTAGAAATTTGCTGTTTGCCACTAATATTATGCTACATATTATTATATAAATTATGGGAAAGCTGGGAATGTCTGTAAGCATAACTGAATTTATTTGTTGTTATGCAAGCAAAAGTTTTTTTGCTCGCAGTTCGGACTGTGCTGTAATTTTTCGGAAAACTTCGTAATAAAATCGTAACAACTGTTTCCGATTAGCACATAATATAGTTCAAATGGCTCTGATCACTATGGGACATAACTTCTGAGGTCATCAGTCCCCTAGAACTTAGAACTACTCAAACCTAACTAACCTACGGACGTCACACACATCCATGCCCGAGGCAGGATTCGAACCTGCGACCGTAGCGGTCACGCGGTTCCAGACTGTAGTGCCTAGAACCGCTCGGCCACTAGGGCCGGCCATAATATAGTTATCAATCTCTTTAATACAATGGTTGTACAGAGCAGAGTAATGGTTACAGGATTTCTTGACTGTCGTTGGCCGTTGTATGTCCGATGCGCCAGCTACGTAATCGTTTCGAGCCGTTTCTGCATCTATACTTCGACGCTGCCGTAGTTCTCGCTTTAAATCAGCAGTGGACTTTTAGGCCTTTTGGATCGCTTACGATGCGATCCTTCCTCTGACTTCCATTCTGTGTAATTCCGAGCTTATTTACTAGCCACATGAGACGACATCTTCCATTATTTTGTAACATCAAAACAAATACTGTGTGACAAACACGTATAAACTTGATTCATTCGTTGTGGGCTCTACAACTATTTACGCATTACTAGTCTCGTTGTTACTAGCGATGCAAATCTGACGGTATTTTGTCACACAGGAAAGCCAGATCGACGAGAGAATTTATCAAATGATGTAACACCCGTTGTTTTTCACTCGTGTGAGGTGATGACTTAATTATCACAGCACTGGCAGGAAACAAAATTTATCTCGTACACCAGTTCTGTTTTACGTATTACATTAGTCCCGCGAACTTTTGTACGTCTCTCTGCGTCACCTGAGGATGAACCCCACCGTCCGTTTGAGAGCTATGGGCCATATGAAAGTGGTTATCATACAAAGCTTTTTTTTTACATCATTGTGCTTCATCCCTTACCTTGAAGAAGCCAGCGGTGGAACCCGAACCGTAGAGGCCGTACTTGATCTTGCTCTGCTTGGCAAGATCGTTGACGCTGTTGATGGAAGACTCCATCCTGCTGCTGGTGAGGAACGCCGCCAGGTTGGCCGTGTAGGAGGCGAGCATGATCAGCTTAAAGAAGGCCCACATGCCCGCCATAATCCGTGTCGATACGGCCCTGCCAGCAAGAGAAACACATTCATAGGCTGATAGCGTAAGAATTATGCAGAAGCAAGGTTCAGAGCATCGTGCTCCCATAAATTGATTCAACGGCTTGTTTAAAAATGAGACTGACAAAAACTACGATGTAATTCAAAGAGTTTTTTAAACAGCGGACCAAAAATGTCTACGAGATAATATTGAAACCAGCAGCCACTAGAGCAGAGCTTTCTCTCACATTCACCACTGGGCATTGTGGCAATCAGTAGGGGTACATAAGAAGCAATAGAAGCTAGAAACGTAACTCGTCTATTCGTCGGGAAAAATACAGAATGCAGGCTTGAAAGACAACCTATGTTTAGATTAGATAATATTAATAGAAAACTGAAAAGTGTACGAACTGTGTGTTCCCAAAAATGTAATACTTACGACTTACACTGAAGAGCCACAGAAACTGGTACGCCAGCCTGATATCGTGTAGGGCTCCCGCGAGCACGCAGAAGTGGCGCAACACGACGTCGCATGGACACGACTGTCTGAAGTGGTGTTGCAGGGAACTGACATCATGAATCCTGCAGGGCTGTCCATAAATCCGTAAGACTACGACGGGGTGGAGATCGTTTTTGAACAGCACGTTGCAAGGCGTCCCAGATACGCTCAATAATGAACTCTATCAATTCTGGACATGTGGGGTGTCACTTTGTCCTGCTGGAATTGCCCAAGTCCGTCGAAATGCACAATGGACAATATTGGATGCAGGTGACCAGACAGGATGTTTACGTACGTGTCACCTGTCAGAGTCGTATCTAGACGTATCACGGGTCTCACATCACTCCAACTTCACACACCCAACACCGTTACAGAGCCTCCACCAGCCTTGACAGTCCCATGCTGATATACAGGGTCCATTGATTCATAAGGTTCTCTCCATACCCGTACACGTCCATCCGCTCGATACAATTTGAAACGAGACTCGTCCGACCAGGCAATATGTTTCCAGTCATCAAAATCCGAATGTCGGTGTTGACTGGCCCAGGCGAGGTGTAAGGCTTTGTTTCGTGCAGTCATCAAGGGTACACGAGTGGACCATCAGCTCCGAAAGCCTCTATCGATGATGCTTCGTTGAATGGTTCGCAGGCTGACACTTGTTGATGGCCCAGAATTGAAATGCGCAGCAGTTTGCGAAAGGGTTGCAGTTCTGTCAAGTTCAACGATTCTCTTTAGTCGTGGTTAGTCCCGTTGATTCAGGATCTTTTTCCGGCCGCAGCGATGTCTGAGATTTGATGTTTTGCCCGATTCCTAGAATTCACGGTACACTCATCAAATGGTCGTACGGGAAAAAACCCACTTCATCGCTACCTCGGAGATTCTGTGTCCCATCGCTCGTGTGCCGACTACAACACCATGTTCAAACTCACTTAAATTTTGATAACCTGCCATCGTAGCAGCAGTAGCCGACCTAACAACGGCGCCAGACACTTGTTGTCGTATCTAGGCATTGCCGACAGCAGTACCGTATCCTGCCTGTTTACATATCTCTGTATTTGAATACGCATGCCTATAGCAGTTTCTTTCGCGCTTCAGTGTGTATCGATTACAGCATGTAATGGGTTATGCTTAGTATAGGACAAACATTTTAACACGAGGCATGTGTTCTGCCGATGAATACCTCCTCACAGCCACATTCTTCAAATATACCGTTGCGTTTAGGTAAGCGACCATCGATACTATTCTGTAGCGTATTTGGATGAAATTTCTAGTCAAGTATTGATTCTATGTCATTTTAAAGCATCTGTATGCAACGTTGAGAAAAATATCCGAGTTAAAGTATGATGAATCGATAATATTTTCCAAAATAGCCTTAGATCGGGAACTTATCGCTATAGAGCTATGACCATAATACCACATCCAATCAGCGACGAATATGCAGAAGTTTGCCCGCAAGCGTAAGTGTTCCGTTGTGTCTAGCACTGAAGTTTTGTGCTGTAAAACCAGATCAAAGAGCGCCGTTTATCGGCGCTGTCGCAGCGTATATGCAACGTAGCGAGACTCCGGTGCAGGTATGTTAGCAACGATACGTAGGTGAGGATTACTGTGTCATTCGTTCTTTCCAACCTGCGTGCGGTAGATACGGAAGCGTGAACTATGGCGACGTTATGGCCACATGCTTCCAAACAGCACCTTTTCTTGTCTACCGAAGGACAGACGCTGGTAGACATCCATCGGAGAATAAAGAATGTATATGTGGCAGCATATTTGCCGAAAACCAGCGTTTTGGAATGGTTCGCCAAGTTCCGTGCAGATCGCGATTCGACTCGAGAAGCCAGACGATCTGGGAGGCCAGCCACGCGGAAGTTATCCCAGTTCAAGTGGGAGACACTCGAGCATCCACCCTATAGTCCTGACCTCTCCCCATGCGATTATCACGTCTTCGATCCCTCGATAAATGCTTTCTGCTTCTACATCTACATTTATACTCCGCAAGCCAACCAACGGTGTGTGGCGGAGGGCACTTTACGTGCCATTGTCATTACCTCCCCTTCCTATTCCAGTAGCGTATGGTTCGCGGGAAGAACGACTGCCGGAAAGCCTCCGTGCGCTCTCGAATCTCTCTAATTTTACAATCGTGGTCTCCTCGGGATGTATAAGTAGGCGGAAGCAATATATTCTATACCTCATTCAGAAACGCACCCTCTCGAAACCTGGACAGCAAGCTACACCGCGATGCAGAGCGCCTCTCTTGCAGAGTCTGCCACTTGAGTTTGCTAAACATCTCCGTAACGCTATCACGCTTACCAAATAACCCTGTGACGAAACGCGCCGCTCTTCTTTGGATCTTCTCTATCTCCTCTGTCAACCCCACCTGGTACGGATCCACACTGATGAGCAATACTCAAGTATAGGTCGAACGAGTGTTTTGTAAGCCACCTCCTTTGTTGATGGACTACATTTTCTAAGGACTCTCCCAATGAATCTCAACCTGGCACCCACCTTACCAACAATTGATCATTCCACTTCAAATCGTTCCGTACGCATACTCCCAGATATTTTACAGAAGTAACTGCTACCAGTGTTTGTTCCGCTATCATACACTCATACAACAAAGGATCCTTCTTTTCATGTATTCGCAATACATTACATTTGTCTATGTTAAGGGTCAGCTGCCACTCCCTACACTAAGTGCCTATCTACTGCAGATCTTCCTGCATTTTTCTGCAATTTTGTAATGCTGCAAATTCTCTGTTTACTACAGCATCATCCGCGAATAGGTGCATGGAACTTCCGACACTATCTACTAGGTCATTTATATATATTGTGAAAAGAAATGGTCCAATAACACTTCCCTGTGGCACGCCAGAGGTTACTTTAACGTCTGTCTCTCCATTGAGAACGACATGCTTGCTAAAAACTGATATTCCGTAAGCTCTTAGTTTGTTTATCAGGCGACAGTGCGGAACTGTATCGAACGCCTTCCGGAAGTCAAGGAAAATGGCATCCACCTGGGAGCCTGTATCTAATATTTTCTGGGTCTCATGAACAAATAAAGCGAGTTGGGTATCACACGATCGCTGTTTCCGGAATCCATGTTGTTTCCTATACAGTAGATTCTGGGTTTCCAGAAATGACATGATACGCGAACAAAAAATATGTTCTAAAATTCTACAACAGAACGATGTCAGAGATATAGGCCTACAGTTTTGCGCATCTCCTCGACGACCATTCTTGAAAAATTGGAACTACCTGTGCTCTTTTCCAATCATTTCGAACCTTCCGTTCCTCTAGAGACTTGCGGTACACGGCTGTTAGAAGGGAGGCAAGTTCTTTCACAAGTTCTTTGAAGGATCGACGAGTCTTCTCGAATGAGGATGTGCAACAGGCAGTAATGGACTTCTTCACTCAGCAGGACACCGTGTTTTACCAAACGGCTGTCTTCAACCTGAAGCGTCGACAGGATGAATCCCTCACTGCGCACGCCGATTTTGCCTAACGGGCACATCGATTCTGGGCTGTACGGCCTTCGAACGGAAACCTTTTGATCGCCTGTTTTACTAAGCTGCTGCTGTATTATGCTGCAATGGTGGCGGCGAGAATATTGATTTTGCAGTAAAAAAGATTTGATTTGAAAAAAAAAATTGTCTGAAAGTTACCTTGCATTTTCTTTTTCACCTTCGTAGTAGTTCACACTTCGTGATCTACTTTAGTGTTAGAATAAACGTTCATCCATTGTCTCAGCAGATTAGCAAAAATTAAAACATGTGGCCATTATGTTTCATTATTAACAGCATTGCACCTTACAGTGCCACTTCTCGCCTACACTACTGGCCATTAAAATTGCTACACCAAGAAGAAATGCATATGATAAACGGGTTTTCATTGGACAAATATATTATACCTGAACTGACATGTGATTACATTTTCACGCAATTTGTGTGCATACATCCTGAAAAATCAGTAGCCAGAACCACCACCTCTGTCCATAATAACGGCCTTGATACGCCTGGGCATTGAGTCAAACAGAGATTGGATGGCGTGTACAGGTACTGCTGCCCATGCAGCTTCAACACGATACCACAGTTCATCAAGAGTAGTGACTGGCGTATTGTGACAAGCCAGTTGCTCGGCCATCATTGACCAGACGTTTTCAGTTGGTGAGAGATCTAGAGAATGTGCTGGTCAGGGAAGCAGTCGAACATTTTCTGTATCCAGAAAGGCCCGTACAGGACCTGCAACATGCGGTCGTGCATTATGCTGCTGAAATTTAGGGTTTCGCAGGGATCGAATGAAGGGTAGAGCCACGGGTCGCAACACATCTGAAATGTAACGTCCACTGTTCAAAGTGCCGTCACAGCGAACAAAAGGTGACCGAGACGTGTAACCAATGGCATCCCATACCATCACGCTGGGTGATACGCCAGTGTGGTGACGACGAATACACACTTCCAATGTGCGTTCACCGCGATGTCGCCAAACAGGGATGTGACGATCACAGCATCAACCTGGATTCATCCGAAAAAAAGGCGTTTTGCCATTAAGAACCTTCAACATCGCAGCGCGTCAGCAATCGTTAGTTAATATATTAAAAAACTAAAAACCCGCCTCGACTGCGAAAAAAGCACCTAGTGTTAACCTAGAGTTCGGCGTAGATAACTACACCTTCTTCAGAACAACAATAAAACCCACAAGTGCCTAAGAAGACCTTTGTCAATGATTAAAAGATCACCATAACTATACATTTAGCGTCGACAACACCCTGCCTTCCATTTTTGAGCACTTCAAAATGTTCCTGTACAGTGAGAAACTCCCACAAAGTTATAGGCGGCTGCAGGCAGGCAGCCTCTTGTCATAAGAATAATCTGGAAGCCTGTATTGTTTCATCGACTTAGTGGTAGAACACCGAATGTGTTGGTTTTGGTCCCCATAGGATAGAACAAAGTCGTCTCCAACGGATCCGAACAGCAACTGCTGCATCTGGAGATTTTAGAAAGTGATTCAAATGTCTCTGAGCATTATGGGACTTAACATCTGAGGTCATGAGTCCCCTAGAACTTAGAACTACTTAAACCTAACTAGCCTAAGGACATCACACACATCCATGCCCGAGGCAGGATTCGGACCTGCGACCGTAGCAGTCACGCGGTTCCGGACTGAAGCGCCTAGAACTGCTCCGTCACCGCAGTCGGCGGAGATTTTAGAGCTCGAGGCACTGCGCTTCGTACAAATACGGCTACTACTGCTCTGCTGGCCGGATCATTTGCCTGGCGTGTCGTTTGCTGATCACATCTGGGATATGGGTTATCATTAACCATGTCGCCATGGTTCTCCAGCATCTTTTGTTGGCGTTTTGTAGACTCGTATACAAACCACACGAAGACACATCAGCATATCCAGCTCATCATTGATTTCAGGGCATGATGTCTGGAGATTCTGATCGGAGCACGGGAGGCTTCGTCACTAAAACTACATTCGCAAGGTCAGAGTTCATATTCAGCTGTGTATTCATAATCATTTACGTACTCTTATGTTCATGCGAACGGCTGAAAGCAAGGGGAAACTACAGCCGTAATTTTTCCCGAGGACATGCAGCTTTACTGTATGATCAAATGATGATGGCGTCCTCTTGGGTAAAATATTCCGGAGGTAAAATAGTCCCCCGTTCGGATCTCCGGGCGGGGACTACTCAAGAGGATGTCGTTATCAGGAGAAAGAAAACTGGCGTTCTATGGATCGGAGCGTGGTATGTCAGATCCCTTAATCGGGCTGGTAGGTTAGAAAATTTAAAAAGGGAAATGGATAGGTTGAAGTTAGATATAGTGGGAATTAGTGAAGTTCGGTGGCAGGAGGAACAAGACTTCTGGTCAGGTGACTACAGGGTTATAAACACAAAATCAAATAGGGGTAATGCAGGAGTAGGTTTAATAATGAATAGGAAAATAGGAATGCGGGTAAGCTACTACAAACAGCATAGTGAACGCATTATTGTGGCCAAGATAGATACGAAGCCCACACCTACTACAGTAGTACAAGTTTATATCCCAACTAGCTCTGCAGATGATGAAGAAATTGATGAAATGTATGATGAAATAAAAGAAATTATTCAGATTGTGAAGGGAGACGAAAATTTAATAGTCATGGGTGACTGGAATTCGAGTGTAGGAAAAGGGAGAGAAGGAAACATAGTAGGTGAATATGGATTGGGGCTAAGAAATGAAAGAGGAAGCCGCCTGGTAGAATTTTCCACAGAGCACAACATAATCATAGCTAACACGTGGTTTAAGAATCATGAAAGAAGGTTGTATACATGGAAGAACCTTGGAGGTACTAAAAGGTATCAGATAGATTATATATTGGTAAGACAGAGATTTAGGAACCAGGTTTTAAATTGTAAGACATTTCCAGGGGCAGATGTGGACTCTGACCACAATCTATTGGTTATGACCTGTAGATTAAAACTGAAGAAACTGCAAAAAGGTGGGAATTTTAGGAGATGGGATCTGGATAAACTGAAAGAACCAGAGGTTGTACAGAGTTTCAGGGAGAGCATAAGGGAACAATTGACAGGAATGGGGGAAAGAAATACAGTAGAAGAAGAATGGGTAGCTTTGAGGGATGAAGTAGCGAAGGCAGCAGAGGATCAAGTAGGTTAAAAGACGAGGGCTAGTAGAAATCCTTGGGTAACAGAAGAAATATTGAATTTAATTGATGAAAGGAGAAAATATAAAAATGCAGTAAATGAAGCAGGCAAAAAGGAATACAAACGTCTCAAAGATGAGATCGACAGAAAGTGCAAAATGGCTAAGCAGGGATGGCTAGAGGACAAATGTAAGGATGTAGAGGCCTATCTCACTAGGGGTAAGATAGATACTGCCTACAGGAAAATTAAAGAGACCTTTGGAGAAAAGAGAACGACTTGTATGAATGTCAAGAGCTCAGATAGAAACCCAGTTCTAAGCAAGGAAGGGAAAGCAGAAAGGTGGAAGGAGTATATAGAGGGTCTATACAAGGGCGATGTATTTGAGGACAGTATTATGGAAATGGAAGAGGATGTAGATGAAGATGAAATGGGAGATATGATACTGCGTGAAGAGTCTGACAGAGCACTGAAAGACCTGAGTCGAAACAAGGCCCCCGGAGTAGACAACATTCCATTGGAACTACTAACGGCCTTGGGAGAGCCAGTCCTGACAAAACTCTACCATCTGGTGAGCAAGATGTACGAAACAGGCGAGATACCTTCAGACTTCAAGAAGAATATAATAATTCCAATCCCAAAGAAAGCAGGTGTTGACAGATGTGAAAATTACCGAACTATCAGTTTAATAAGTCATAGCTGCAAAATACTAACACGAATTCTTTACAGACGAATGGAAAAACTAGTAGAAGCCAACCTCGGGGAAGATCAGTTTGGATTCCGTAGAAACACTGGAACACGTGAGGCAATACTGACCTTACGACTTATCTTAGAAGAAAGATTAAGGAAAGGCAAACCTACGTTTCTAGCATTTGTAGACTTAGAGAAAGCTTTTGACAATGTTGACTGGAATACTCTCTTTCAAATTCTAAAGGTGGCAGGGGTAAAATACAGGAAGCGAAAGGCTATTTACAATTTGTACAGAAACCAGATGGCAGATATAAGAGTCGAGGGACATGAAAGGGAGGCAGTGGTTGGGAATGGAGTAAGACAGGGTTGTAGCCTCTCCCCGATGTTGTTCAATCTGTATATTGAGCAAGCAGTAAAGGAAACAAAAGAAAAATTCGGTGTAGGTATTAAAGTCCATGGAGAAGAAATAAAAACTTTGAGGTTCGCTGATGACATTGTAATTCTGTCAGAGACAGCAAAGGACTTGGAAGAGCAGTTGAATGGAATGGACAGTGTCTTGAAAGGAGGATATAAGATCAACATCAACAAAAGCAAAACAAGGATAATGGAATGTAGTCTAATTAAGTCGGGTGATGCTGAGGGAATTAGATTAGGAAATAACACACTTAAAGTAGTAAAGGAGTTTTGCTATTTGGGGAGCAAAATAACTGATGATGGTCGAAGTAGAGAGGATATAAAATGTAGACTGGCAATGGCAAGGAAAGCGTTTCTGAAGAAGAGAAATTTGTTAACACCGAGTATAGATTTAAGTGTCAGGAAGTCATTTCTGAAAGTATTTGTATGCAGTGTAGCCATGTATGGAAGTGAAACATGGACGATAAGTAGTTTGGACAAGAAGAGAATAGAAGCTTTCGTAATGTGGTGCTACAGAAGAATGCTGAAGATTAGATGGGTAGATCACATAACTAGTGAGGAAGTATTGAATAGGATTGGGGAGAAGAGAAGTTTGTGGCACAACTTGACCAGAAGAAGGGATCGGTTGGTAGGACATGTTCTGAGGCATCAAGGGATCACCAATTTAGTATTAGAAGCCTGCGTGGAGGGTAAAAAGCGTAGAGGGAGACCAAGAGATGAATACACTAAGCAGATTCAGAAGGATGTAGGTTGCAGTAGGTACTGGGAGATGAAAAAGCTTGCACAGGATAGAGTAGCATGGAGAGCTGCATCAAAGCAGTCTCAGGACTGAAGACCACAACAACAACAACAACATGTTCATTATATGTCTTTTCACGTACTAGTAGCCTTCTATGTATTCAATTTTCCGAGAGATTTTGTATTTTTTCGAATTTTTTGTAACAGGTTCCTTATGGAGATCCAGCAGCGAGTAAACACTCACTTGGGCATCTCCTCACCGCCTCCTCCCAGAAGCGCGCTGCCGGTGAACCACAGGATGTTGGACATGCTGAACTGGTTCTCCAGCTCGTTGCAGTTGGGATCGCGAGGATTTGCCTTCTGCCACTCCATTGGCGCCGCCCTGAAACACCAAGCAACACGTCATATATACAGCTGTACAATGAACCAGAGCTACAACAAGTGCGAGTCAAATGACGACTATAAATTTTGGTGTTCTCTTCCTCACATTCAGTTAACCTTCCCTCCAGATACACATTTTTTCGATAATCTATTAAAACAGTACTGAGAGAAAAAAAAATCTACTAACAACTTCACGTTCGAACGTGTCTAATCACCAAAAGATTCTCAGGTAACGTATTAAGTTGTTAGTACGTAGGCGGCAACAATATATAAGCGATGTTTTAACTTTCGATTGACTTATATCTAACTGAATGATATTGTATTAAAATTCTCTGAGCCACTCACCGAAATAAACCAGAGATAAATATGTTTCTCCCTCCTTATATATCTCTATACTATAAATCATAGACTATTAGCTTTTCAGTAATCTCGAATAACTAGAGCGTGTTTTGTAGAAACAAAATCTTAATGGATTCACCACTAAATAATGGTGCTTGGATAGTTAAATTGTATGCTTACTTTGATAACTTGTTTTGATGGCAACAGAGACTATGCACGAACCGGTAACTAGGCAAAACCGTTCTGTTATAAACACATCGCTAACCAGGCAAGCCGATTCTATTATAAACCTAGTATATCTCTATTTTTGGCACCGTTTTAAAAACGTGCACAACTCATCGATCTCTAAATAACAACCTAACGATTATTTATTTATTTTCCCTCACAGTGCACGTAACGCAAAAGCTCTCCATTTCCACAATTAACGAGCATTTTAATGCTAGGAAGTATAATTTACGTCGATGCCAGCGACACATCCGTAGCCTCCGACTTCACTTCTTGTTTAATGTTGATTTACGTAAATTAAAATTTCTCTTTCTTTTATAAGCCATAACTGTTACAAAAACTACTAGTATCATTCACTGTACCTACGCTGATAACATTATCTCCTTTTTATTATCTGCAGATGCAAAACACCTAGTAAAATTATCTCATAGAAATGGACATTTCTCAAGCAAAGAACAGATGACATTTTTCGGTAAAATCTAACGTTCGACAACAACTAGTATCTTTTCTTTAATAAAATTTTCATTTCTCTAGGTTTCATTATTTTTCAATTTCTGATATTCTTTTCTCTTTTGCTTTATTTTCTTTTACCTTTCAGATTACAAGCTGTTTCTTTTCCAATCTTGAAACTTCAGTCATTTCTGAGGGTGAAATTCCATTTATTTCCCATCACATATACGTGGGCTCCAAATTTATTTTAAATGTCTGGGCTTCATATATAGCTCTTTATTTCATCATCGAAAGGACGATACGAATGAACGAGGGCCATCAGAAGTTAAACCCACATGAAACAATAGCATTTCATAAAAAGAATGAAACAAAAAGCCTATGTGCCACCATCACTTTAGCCCATAACTTATAAAATGCTTCACACAGACCCACTGTAAAAAAAAAAAAAAAAAAAAAAAAAAAAAAAAAAAAAAAAAAAAAAAAAAAAAAAAAAAAAAAACCACACACACAGACCCATTGTAAAAAAAAAAAAAAGAACGGCTCTGAGCACTATGGGATGTGTCCCATAGTGCTCAGGTCATCAGTCCCCTAGAACTTAGAACTACTTAAACCTAACTAACCTAAGGACATCACACACATCCATGCCCGAGGCAGGATTCGAACCTGCGACCGTAGCGGTCGCGCGGTTCCAGACTGAAGCGCCTAGAACCGCTCGGCCATACCGGCCGGCAGACCCATTCTCGTTCCCTACACTTATTGCCCACTCGTCACTTACAACTGGAAGTAATAATATAACAGTATTACTGGTCGTTTTTGGAGCATCACCTGCCACCAGCTTTGCGAAAGAAGCGGCGACACTTTCTGCGCAGCCCACCCATCATTTTGCACGACGATGCGCGGGCGCATATAGTGCAAGCTGTGGCTGCTCTGTTCGGTCGATAGGACTGGGAAACACTGTACCATCCACCATACTCCCCGGACTTAAGTCCTTCTGATTTTGATTTGATTCCGAAGATGAAGGAACCACTTCGTGGCATTCGCTACAGAACTGTTCCAGAGATTCGACGGGCAGCAGACCGCTCCATTCGCACCATCAACAGAACAGGCTCTGCTAACGGTATACTACGCCTTCCACATCGCTGGCAGCGGGTTCTACACAACGCTGGTGACTACTTTGAAGGTCAGTAACAGGTGCTAACATGTAACTCTTTTGTATCGGCTGTGAATAAATAGTCGCAACTATTTAAGTTTCAACCCTCGTATATTCCTGTTTTTTCCGTGCTGTGTCGGGCACCCCCCCAGGCGGTGTATTGGGGAAAGGATCCCAGATGTAGGTGGCACCACGGAAAAACAATTCCTGGGGCGTATCAAAACCAGAAACATCTGTGGCATGTGTATTCCAGTGGAGTGACCTGCTGAAGACTCTGTACCCCATGTTAGTGGCGGCCTAGAAAATTAGATCGCCAATCTGTTCTGAAGCAAAAGTAGCGATTTTACTTTAAACCAATAAGTCTTATATGATGAGTAATGCTAACCTAAAAAATTACGGATTAGTCCCTCTATTATTGGACCTAATGTTCATAATGCAAGACATCTGCACGTCTGCGCATATAACTGCCGATCACTTGCAGGTGAACATAGACCAAGTGAAACTGAGGACGAGTTGAAGGAAATCAAACTGTCAGCTGTTGATCTGAATGAAGTACGTCATAAAGGGAAACAGTGTGTAACACTTTAACATTAAAGTCAGAAAACATTTTGTGCCACTCCGGAGAACCAGATAGAAGAATAAGTGATGTGGGTTTCCTTGTAAATAAGAGCATAATTGATAACATGTAGGAAAAGGCATGTGAAATAGGATAACACGGATTTTTATAGAAATATCAAAGAGATACAAATTACAAATAGTACAACTATATGCTCCTACTTCAAGCCATTCTGACGATAAATTAGAAGCATTTAATGACGAAATAAAATATGTACACGATTAAAGACGGGTCTATCACTTTAACCTGGATAACTGGAGATTTAAATGCCAATGTTGGTATTTAAAAAAAGGATGTTTCCGAAATTGCCACGAAATCGATGAAAGGAATGAAAGAGGAGGACTCTTGTTCAGGTTGCCGAAGAGAGTAACTTATTAACCGATAACACTTTTTTAAGAAACAACTAACAGAAAATGGACATGGGTAAGTCCACATCATGAAAGTCTAAATGAAGTAGATTTTACAGTTGCAAACCAAAACAAAATAATCAAAGACGTTTCAGTTGTAAACCAATTTAATACTGATAGCGACCACGGATTGCTAAGAATGAAAGTAGACATAAACATCCAACAAGAAGTACGGGGACTAAGATCAGTGGAAAAAAAAATTATCAACATGTATAACCCGACCATATACACGTCCTACATATGGCAATTAATCGAGTAAATGAATATGAAAGGTCACTACCTATAGATTTTATAGACGTCAAACAAGCTTTTAATTCTATCAGTCACACTGCACTTACGCAGACACTGACCGTACAATGTGTGGAACAAAGTACAGAAACATATTACGTTACGACTGTGATACCGCAATAGATTCTTTTAGCATAGTAATTTTCCGTTAAAAGAGCAGTAAAGTAGGGTGACTTTATATCCCCGAAACTATTTATAACGGTCCTTCAGGTAGCTATGTGACAAATTAATTGAAGAAGTGGGAATTAGAATAAGATTTAATAACTTGAGATTTGAAGATTATGTAACAGTCCTAGCAACAATGCGAATACCAAGCGCAAGAAGTGGTTAACATTTTGTTTTTCTGTTTTTTTTAATCATCCGTGTTCTGACTACCTCGGCTCCTCCGACCGTCAAGGGTTATTTTGCTGCCTAGGTAGTAGAATTCCTTAACTTCATCTACTTCATGACTATCAGTCCTGATGTTAAGTTCTTCGCTGTTCTCATTTCTGCTGCTTCTAATTATTTTCGTCTTTCTTCGATTTACTCTCAATACATATTCTGTACTCATTAGACTGTTCATCCATTCAGTATATCAAGTAGTTCTTCTTCACATTAAACTGTAGACAGCAATATTGTCAGCGAATCTTATCTTTGATATCCATTCACCATGAATCTTGATCCCAATCTTGAACTTTTCTTTCACTTCCCTATTGCTTCTACGATGTGTAGGTTGAACAATAGGGCTGTAAGAATACACCCCCGCCTTACCCCATTTTTATCCGAGCAATTCGTTCTCGGTCTTCCAGTCTTATCGTTCCCTCTTGGTTCTCGTAAATGTTGTATACTACCTACACTCCTGGAAATTGAAATAAGAACACCGTGAATTCATTGTCCCAGGAAGGGGAAACTTTATTGACGCATTCCTGGGGTCAGATACATCACATGATCACACTGACAGAACCACAGGCACATAGGCACAGGCAACAGAGCATGCACAATGTCGGCACTAGTACAGTGTATATCCACCTTTCGCAGCAATGCAGGCTGCTATTCTCCCATGGAGACGATCGTAGAGATGCTGGATGTAGTCCTGTGGAACGGCTTGCCATGCCATTTCCACCTGGCGCCTCAGTTGGACCAGCGTTCGTGCTGGACGTGCAGACCGCGTGAGACGGCGCTTCATCCAGACCCAAACATGCTCAATGGGGGACAGATCCGGAGATCTTGCTGGCCAGGGTAGTTGACTTACACCTTCTAGAGCACGTTGGGTGGCACGGGATACATGCGGACGTGCATTGTCCTGTTGGAACAGCAAGTTCCCTTGCCGGTCTAGGAATGGTAGAACGATGGGTTCGATGACGGTTTGGATGTACCGTGCACTATTCAGTGTCCCCTCGACGATCACCAGTGGTGTACGGCCAGTGTAGGAGATCGCTCCCCACACCATGATGCCGGGTGTTGGCCCTGTGTGCCTCGGTCGTATGCAGTCCTGATTGTGCCGCTCACCTGCACGGCGCCAAACACGCATACGACCATCATTGACACCAAGGCAGAAGCGACTCTCATCGCTGAAGACGACACGTCTCCATTCGTCCATCCATTCACGCCTGTCGCGACACCACTGGAGGCGGGCTGCACGATGTTGGGGCGTGAGCGGAAGACGGCCTAACGGTGTGCGGGACCGTAGCCCAGCTTCATGGAGACGGTTGCGAATGGTCCTCGCCGATACCCCAGGAGCAACAGTGTCCCTAATTTGCTGGGAAGTGGCGGTGCGGTCCCCTACGGCACTGCGTAGGATCCTACGGTGTTGGCGTGCATCCGTGCGTCGCTGCGGTCCGGTCCCAGATCGACGGGCACGTGCACCTTCCGCCGACCACTGGCGACAACATCGATGTACTGTGGAGACCTCACGCCCCACGTGTTGAGCAATTCGGCGGTACGTCAACCCGGCCTCCCGCATGCCCACTATACGCCCTCGCTCAAAGTCCGTCAACTGCACATACGGTTCACGTCCACGCTGTCGCGGCATGCTACCAGTGTTAAAGACTGCGATGGAGCTCCGTATGCCACGGCAAACTGGCTAACACTGACGGCGGCGGTGCACAAATGCTGCGCAGCTAGCGCCATTCGACGGCCAACACCGCGGTTCCTGGTGTGTCCGCTGTGCCGTGCGTGTGATCATTGCTTGTACAGCCCTCTCGCAGTGTCCGGAGCAAGTATGGTGGGTCTGACACACCGGTGTCAATGTGTTCTTTTTTCCATTTCCAGGAGTGTATTTCCCCTATAGCTTATCCCTATTGTTCTCAAGATTTCGAACATTTTGCCCAATTTCCATTGTCGAACGCTTTGTTCAGGTCGACAAATCTTATAAAGGTGTCTTGATTTTTCTTCAGTCTTTCTTCCATTACCAACTGGAACGTCATAATTGCCCCTCTGGTACTTTACCTTTCCTAAAGCCAAACAGATCGTCATCTAACACACCCTCAATCTCCTTTTCCATTCTTCTGTATATTATTCTGGCCAGCAACTTAGATGCATGAGCTGCTAAGCTGATTGAGCGATAATTCTCACACTTGTCGGCTCTTGCAGTCTTCGGAATTCTGTGAACGATATTTTTCCGAAAGTGAGATGGTATATCGCCAGACTCATATATTCTACACACCAACGTAAATAATGGTTATGTTACCATTTCCCCCAATGATTTTAGAAATTCTGATGCAGTGTTGTCCATCCCTTCTACTGTATTCGATCGTAGGTCTTCCAAAGCTCTGTTAAATTCTGATTCTAAAACTGGATTCCCTATTTCTTCTATATCGACACTGTCACTTCTCCTGTCACGTCTTTCGACAAGTCATCCCCCTCACAGACGCCTTCAGTGTACTCCCTCCACCTATCTGCTCTCTCCTCTGCATTTAACAGTGGAATTACCATTACATTCTTAATGTTACCGGCTTTACTTTTAATTTCACCTGAGATTCTTATAAATTCTCCTTACGTTGAGTCAGTTCTTTTGACAATCATTTCTTTTTCATTACCTCTCACATTTCTCATAGAGCCATTTTGCCTTAGGTTCCCTGCACTGCATACTTATTTCATTCCTAAGTGATTTGTATTTCTGTATCCCGAATTTCATTGAACATTTTTGAACTACCGTCTTTCGTCGATCAACTGAAGTACTTCTTCTGCTACCCTCGGTTTCTTCGCAGTTACCTTTCTTGTGCGTACGGTTTTCTTTCCAACGTCCGTGATTACCCTTTTTATAGATGACCACTCCTCTTCAACTGAACTGTCTACAAAGCTATTCATTATGGCAGTATCTATAGCCTCAGAGCTCTTCAAGTGTAAGTCGTCATTCCTTAGTACTTCTGTATCCCACTTCTTTGCGCACTGACTTTTCCTGACTAATCTCCTAAACGTCCCTCTGCTCTTCATCACCACTAAGTTGTGTTGTGAGCCTAAATCTGCTCCTGGGTATACCTTACAATCCAATATCTGATTTTGGAATCTCTACCTAACTGAAATCTTCCCGTATCTCCTGGCCTTTCGCATGTTTAACTCCTCCTCTTGTCACTCTTGAATACAGTATTCGCTGTTACTCGCTGAAATTTGTTGCGAGAATCAGTTAGTCTTTCTCCTCTTTCATTCCTAGTACTAAGACCACATTCTCCTGGAAACTTTTCTTCTATCCATCCCCTTACAACCGCATTTAAATACCCCATGAGTGTTAGGTTTTCATCTCCCTCTACGTACTGAATTATCCGTTAATATCCTCGTATACTTTCTCTATCTCTTCATCATCGGCTTGCTACGTCGGCATGTATATCTTATCTATTGTTGTCGGTGTTGGACTACTGTAGATTTTGACGAGAACAATCCTATCACTGAACAGTTCACAGTAACTCACTCTCTGATCTACCTTCCTATTCATAACTCCACTCCCGTTACACCATTTCCTGCTGCTGACCATAAATCCTTGTCTTCTTTCCGCTTCACTAAGTTACACTATATCTAGTTTGAGCATACACATTTATCTATTCAGATTTTCTAGTTTCCCTACCTCTTTCAAACTTCTGACATTCCACCCTCCGACTCATAGAACGTTACTCTTTCGTTGGTTCTTCAGTATTTTTCTCATGGTAACCTCCCCCTCGGCAAACCCCTTCCAGAGAGCCAGATAGGGGACCATTCCAGAATTTTTTGCCAATGGAGAGATCATCATGACACTTTTTCAATAACAGGCCGTATGGCCTGTGGATACACGTTACGTGTTTTTAATGGAGTGGCTTCCATTGCCTTTTGCATCCTCATGCCGTTGGGCATTGCCTTTTCTCCCGCTTTTAGGGGCAGTTTCCCACTCCAAGGACAAGAGACTGCTCTTAATCTCTACCCGCTCCTTCACCCACTTTGACAAGGGCGTTGCCAGAATGAGGGGTGACTTCTTATGCCGGAAGTCTTCAATCGCCCCTGCTGATGATTTTTATTCAAAATCTAAGCGGTGGCGGGTATAGCGTCCCCACTGAAATAATAAAAAAAGACTTAAAAAACAGTGTTTATAAAGATGAGACATTTAAAAATTGAATAATATACAGTTTTCTCATGTATCCGTATTATACAAATTTCTCTGTGTAAGTTTCGAGGGCAAAGAAATATAACAAAATGATCTAGAGAGACGACAAGATACGCTCTTTTGTTAACTTTTTAGTCGTCTTCACTTCTTCTCTTGTCTTGGTTGCGCGTAGACGGACATCTTGCGAGTGCTGGCAAATGTAGGCATATTTGTACTAATTAAGGAGATAATATATTGATTTAATATTATTGTTCACTTTTAATTTGTAAGAGGTGAGCCCGATTTCATGTCCGCCTTCCTTGAATTAACCTGCATTCGAGTAATTTACAGTGCAACAATCGCAGCGGCCGATGCAGCTAACGACGCCATTACGTAGCGATGTTGACTTATAAAAATTAGCGGAAGCGAAAAACTCGCCCGCTATTAACATAATACACATTTTTATCCACAGCCGCTCGACGCTGCAGAAAATACGTAGCTTTAAGATTCTTATTTTCAGTACAACAGCCTAGAGCCAGAGCCAGGACTCCGACTACAATGCAATGGTTGACGGAGGTAAGAAAAAATATTCTGGCGCGTGTGTGGGCCGCAATTGTAATTAGTAACTAAAGATTTTTTGCTTTAAACTGAACTGACTAGCCGAGGAAATTAATATGAAAAGTTTATTCCATTGTTCAACTTATTTGCTCATGTTTTAAGATTCAGCGAGTCTAGCGTTCATTAACGTAACAATTTCCACTGAAGATTAATATTGTTAAAAAAGAGAACTTCACAAAAGCATTTAATTGTAAATCTAAATTGAATGAAATATCATTTTGATTAAGGCCCATCACGTAAGTCGGCAACAATCACCGTTACCAATTAATTTCTGCAGTAAATAATAAATTAAATTACGACGGCCGACGGACGCGAGACGGGGTTCGAAACCTGGACCGATGACGTTTTGATTAATAATCAAAGACGCTACGTGGGCAACTGTAGAACAAAAACTATTGAAGAATAACTATCTAAAAGTGTTAACGAATGTGTTTATCTGTGGTAGTTAACTGATATCCAAGGTGACTTAAAACTAGAAAATTCTCACCGTATCAAGTTAGGTTGAAGGGCTTATGGAAGAAACGCCACCGATCTGCTGTTGCGTAGGCAGGCCTTGTCGCCTATGAAATCGATGCTCTGGCGCCTGGGTGGATGGCGATTTCGGACAAGTGTTTCTGTCTGAAGTTTATTTTTCCCCTGTAAACCGAAAACATCGGAAATTTTAGAGGGTTTCAAGAAAAAAAATATATTGCGAATGGAGACCGGCAGCCACGAGCCAACAGAGCATAGCATACATAGCAGACGAGGCTTGTCTACGCAGCCGCTAGCTCCATCTTCTCCACTGGCGATCTCCAGTGGCAATCGGTCGCGATCACAGAATGACAAACAACATTGCGAGACGTTAGAGTACGAAGTCACGTTTACGCCTGAAAAAGTGACCGCGCAGCAGACGCCGTCGTGTATAACTCCGGCGCTCTATAGCGCCGTTGGATGACGTTTCCGAATGTGGGTTCCTGCCCTCGATTTCTTCCTCAAGACATCATCTACAGCCTCTCGAAGTTTATCGCAACATTTCTGGAGCATACTATATGTTACTGATCTAAATTAAGGAAAGTGATGATTTTTTGTAGCCCGTTGCCTGCCAAACTAATTCCATCCACGTAAACAATTAACTGGATCTATCTTACTTAGACGCACGCACCTTGCCACTATGTAGAAAATGAGGGAGACGCCGAGGAAGGCTGTTGCCACGAAGATCCATACGTCAACGGTGAAAGGGTCCATGAATGAGAAAAGGCTGCGTTCCATCTTCTCAGCCTTCTTGTACAGGATACTGATACCTAAACAAGACACATTTGTCACATTTGCGCTCAGCACGTACCCAGAATTCCTTAAATTAATCATATGTTCACAGAACAAGAACGCCAGGGTTGCATAAGAAGAGAGTTGTGCTGTGTTTGGGATGTGCATGGCGTGGCACATTTTCCCATAGAAACAAGCTTGACTGTTCCGGTAAGCCGGCCGCGGTGGCCGTGCGGTTCTAGGCGCTCCAGTCCGGAGCCGCGCTGCTGCTACGGTCGCAGGTTCGAATCCTGCCTCGGGCATGGATGTGTGTGATGTCCTTAGGTTAGTTAGGTTTAAGTAGTTCTAAGTTCTAGGGGACTGATGACCACAGCAGTTGACTCCCATAGTGCTCAGAGCCATTTTTTTGTTCCGGTAACGCTAAAGTCAGTATGATAACTTTAATAGTAGAATCTGAGAGAACGTGCTGCTCAGTTATGGGAGAAAATATTAGAGAGAATGTGGTTTTCAGACTTTGGCGCAAAATAAGGTGCGAGGAACGTTTGGAGTAGATCCGTGTGTGAGTTGGTTCGGAACACGAACCCACATCCTTGGACTCTGTGGCAGTGCGTGACAACTGCACACTTAACGGGGACATTCAGAGCTTCAATCTGTGATCTGTTTTTCTCCAGGCTGTACAGAGCATTTCCTGCTGTGCTGATGACCTGCCGGCAAAGGAGGAAAAAAGTGCGAAGATGGTTCAGATGGCTCTAAGCACTATGGGACTGAACATCTGAGGTCATCAGTCCCCTAGAACTTAGAACTACTTAAACCTAACTAACCTGAGGACATCACACACATCCATGCCCGAGGCAGGATTCGAACCTGCGACCGTAGCAGCTGCGCTGTTCCGGACTGAAGCGCCTAGAACCACTCGGAGACAGCGGCCGGCAAAGGGCGGAGAGTTTGACTTAACCACAGCCTCATGGGTAGCAGTGAAACAGCTTTTTGGCCTCCTCATTACATAACCAAACAAAAACAGGTTGTAAAAGTTGTACTATTACAGAAAATTAACGAGAACTTATACAGCGCATGACAAAAATGTGAAGCATCCAGGAGACCTGGTTAAATATCAGTCTATACACATAGACACGTAACACCTATCAGAATTGCAGTTCTTTGTGAAAGGTAGAACGGCCACCACAGTTATTGGTGTCGTTCATGGTTAGTGTTGTTATCAGGCCTCGTAAGTTACACAGTTTGAGTCACTGTTGCCACCAAGGATAACTCAGAAATTATGGTAGGAACGGCAAAGTTTGTGGGACAAATGTTGCATGGGACAAGGCGGTCCACAATATTACGTTGGTTTTTTGTTGCTAGGTGGAGTTTCCTGGTATGGTCTTCCCTGTGGAGCCGTCAACAAGGAAACGTCATGTGCCATCACACTGACGGTGTGTGTGTTTAGTACCACGTGCCTCGACCTGGTAAGAAGTTGGACTCATCAGCTGGATGCGACCTTGGGTCGATATCGGCTCTATTAGGCTTGTATGAAATGGAGATAAGTTGCACCAAATGATAGTGTATTCCTCGTTTTCTAGGACTCCTTTGTGTAGCAATGGATTTGAATTTCGGACAGCATAGAAACTTTGTTAATGTGTGGCTGCAGTAACCCAACTGTATGCTCTACAATGATGCGTGCTTGAGCAGGTGCTGTTAGCAAGCTCACATTCAGTTGCGCCTTTTTTTTTTAATTTGTGCAAAAGTTTCTCTGTTCATGATTGATTAATAGAATAGGCTTCATGTTGGTTCACATTGTTGACTGAATGACAGTTGTGGTTTTCATCAAGGCCATATGATAATTGGTAGCCATCTTTAGTGCTAATGTTTTGGCTATTTAGAGTGGCTCATTATAGACAAAATAGTGTTTCCTCAAATCTTTGGTGATTACTGTTTGGGACTGATTATTTGGACCTGTCTGGATTTTAAAATCATAATGGTCTGAGTGCTTGGTGTACCAAAGGTTATGTGGTGTTCTAACAGCTGTCAGTAAGTGGCTATTATACTTGCATGAATGTTTGTTATGTGATTATTCTAAGAACAAATAAATGGCGTCATAGATCTGAGACATTCAGGGCGTTTCTTTTATTTGTAACCTTGGCAACCAGGCACTCTGAGAGTTACATTTTATAAATTTCTGTGGAAGTGACACTGTCCTGTATTTTGTTTTTTAGTGGCAGTATATTGGGGTTATAAGTCGTGCTAATGAATAGTAAATATGAACTGATAGTCTGCCTCTTGATTTTGATGGATCAGTGAAGACTTTTACGTTGTTAATAAAGATGTTATCTAAGATGTTGCACATCTATCAATCAGCACCACCATTTCTAACTACCGCCGTACACTGGTAGCAGAGAGTGGTAATGGAGGTGGTGAGTGGCATGCACAACTGAAAAATTTTCTGAGTTTTAATGAGGAGATTTGCTTTTGAATTGGCCTGGTCTCACGGACGGTATTTTTAGATAATTGTGTTTCAGAATGTCTGCAAGTGAGGTGCCTGGTATCCCAGAACTGCAGAAGACTGATATCATGTATGAACTATGGATTGGAGGTTGCGACTTTTCCAGGAGTATGGTCGAGCTGGTGTCTGAGTGAGAGAGCCAATCAACTACATCATGGCCACACAAAACTTGAGCTCAACTGAGGTGGGAGATGCCGCCACCAACATTCAGTGTGTGCTAGGGGGGCTTATATTGTTAGTGTGTTTTTTCAAAACTACTGAACTACCACACTCGCAAATTAGTTGAATCAGGACATTAGTGATGCATTATGCTAACAGGGCTTGAGATTTGTGTAGTGTCAGCACAAAGGATATGCACAATAAACCGCTACAGAAGCAAGTCGACAAATTACTCAGGAGAACACAGAGGGTGATTAATTGTGCCGCTAAATCCACGATGGTGAAGGCAGCTATATCTATGAAACCAATCCATAGTGAGTGAACTAACCAAAAAATGTGTTTTATTGGTATTTTAACACATTGCCTAATCATTTAGTGGGTCTGCTACGGAAAGGGGGAGTATTGTCTGTGACATGTACTGAGGAGATCGAATGGTCACTTTAATTTCTCTTGAATTTTCAGGATTGTGCTGAAGAGTTCTGTGCAATTTACAACCGGTGTTACCGACTTCTATTTCCAATGGTCACTAGGTGTTTGAAACAATCTTTGAAGCAGACAATATGGAATAAGAATGAAATATTCACTCTACAGCGGAGTGTGCGCTGATATGAAACTTCCTGGCAGATTAAAACTGTGTGCCGGACCGAGGCTCGAACTCGGGACCTTTGCCTTTCGCGGGCAAGTGCTCTACCAACTGAGCTACCCAAGCACGACTCACGCCCCGTCGTCACAGTTCGCAGGAGAGCTTCTGTAAAGTTTGGAAGGTAGGAGACGAGGTACTGGCAGAAGTAAACCTGTGAGGACGGGGCGTGAGTCGTGCTTGGGTAGCTCAGCTGGTAGAGCACTTGCCCGCGAAAGGCAAAGGTCCCGAGTTCGAGTCTCGGTCCAGCACACAGTTGTAATCTGCCAGGAAGTTTCAATATGGAATAAGTTATACTTTTCGGAATTTAGGCAGTCAACACGTTGGGCTATATGTCTGCCCAGGTCACATTAGATTAGATTAGGTTAGATTAGTACTTGTTCCATAGATCATGAATACGACACGTCGTAATGATGTGGAACGTGTCAGGTTAATAAAAGGTGTCTATACAAGATATTACATTAAACAAAATATTACATGACACTTAATTTTTTGTGGGGATTGGGGAAATTACCCACTTACTATATCCAAAAATTCATCTAATGAGTAGAAGGAGTTGCCATTAAGAAATTCTTTTAATTTCCTTTTAAATGCTATATGGCAGTCTGTCAGACTTTTGATGCTATTAGGTAAGTGACCAAAGACTTTTGTGACAGCATAATTTATCCCCTTCTCAGCCAAAGTTAGATTTAACCTTGAGTAGTGAAGATCTTCCTTTCTCTTAGTGTTGTAGCCATGTACACTGCTATTACTTTTGAATTCGTTTGGATTGTTAATAACAAATTTCATAAGTGAAGATATATATTGTGAGGCTACAGTGAAGATCTCTAAATAAGTGTCTCCAGGATGATCTTGGATGAGCTCCAGCAATTATTCTGATTACACGCTTTTGGGTAATGAACACTCTTTTACTCAATGTGAGTTACCCCAGAATATGATACCATACGAAAGCAGAGAATGAAAATACGCGTGGTAAGCTAATTTACTGAGATGTATATCGCCAAAGTTTGCAGTGACCCTAATAGCATAAGTAACTGAACTCAAATGTTTCAGCAGATCCTCAGTGTGTTTTTTCCAGTTCAACCCCTCATCAATGCATACACCTAGAAATTTTGAACATTCTACCTTACCTACCGATTTCTGATCGAAGTCTATGTTTATTATTGGTGTCATTCCATTTACTGTGTGGAACTGAATATACTGTGTTTTGTCAAAGTTTAATGAGAGCCCATTTGCAGAGAACCACTTAATGATTTTCTGAAAAAAATCGTTTACAATTTCACCAGTTAACTCTTGTCTGTTGGGTGTGATAGCTATACTTGTATCATCGGCAAAAAGTACTAGCTTTGCATCTTCGTGAATATAGAATGGCAAGTCATTAATATGTATTAAGAACAGCAGAGGACCCAAGACCAACCTTGCGGCACCCCATTCTTGATTGTTCCCCAGTTTGAGAAATCACCAGTTTTTTTGCATATTATGTGAACTGCTTATTTCAACTTTCTGCACTCTTCCAGTTAGGTATGATTTAAACCATTTGAGTACTGTCCCATTCATACCACAGTACTTGAGCTTACCTAGAAGTGTTCCATGATTTACACAATCAAAAGCTTTTGATAGATCACAAAAAATCCCAATGGGTGACTTCCGGTTACTCAGAGCATTTAATATTTCATTAGAAAAGTATATATAGCATTTTCCGTTGAAAAACCCTTCTGGAAACCAAACTGAAATTTTGTTAATACTTTATTTTTAGAAAGGTGTGAAGCTACTCTACAATGCATTACTTTTTCAGGAATTTTGGATAAGGCAGTCAGAAGAGAGATTGGGCTGTAGTTGTTGACATCAGACGTATCCCCTTTTTTATGCAGTGGTTTAACAATGGCATACTTCAGTCTATCTGGGAAAATAATCTGCTTCAGACAGCTATTACATATGTGGCTAAGAATCCCACTTATTTCTTGCGAACAAGCTTTTATTATACTGCTGGAAATGCCATAAATTCCATGTGAGCTTTTATTCTTGAGAGAGTTTATTATCTTCCTAATTTCAGAAGGAGAGGTGAGCGGAATTTCAATTGTATCAAATGGTGTGGGTAAGGCCTGTTCCACTAACTGCCTTGCTTCTTCTAATGAACATTTAGATCCTATTTTCTCTACAACATTTAAAAAATGATTATACAAAATGTTTTCGACTTCCGGCTTGTTGTTTATCAAGTTTCCATTCGCTATCAAGTTTCCATTCGCTGAGCCATCACTTGATAAAAAAAGAGTTATTTCGATGTACAGTGGCACGATGAGCTATTGGAAAAGTACATAAAGAGAATGAAAGAAACTATCAGAAGTATATGCTCAGATTTTCCTTGTAATATTTTAGAGGTACTTTGTCCCAGCAACCGGTCTACAGCCGATTTAGTGAGAAACCTAGGAGCTTCAAGCAACTGGAAAGATTCATTTCGGAGGTGAAGACCATGTGCCATGGAACACGTGCCGAGAGTGAGTCAAAGGGTCAGCAGCTTTGTGTGTGGGTGGTGTCAGATAACGGATCATGCTTATCAGACATCTGGTGTTACGGGTGCCGGGTTAAAGGTCCCATTCGTGTGTGGAAGCGTAAACGAAGAACCGTGTGTGCACTTTCGTTCCGGAAGTTTTCTGTGGCTGATCAGTGACGATTGGTATCTGGTACAGAGTGCAGTAAGCAAACTTTCCACTCTCACTGCCGGGATAGACCTGCAGGGTAGCAAATTCTGTGAAAATGGAATGTTTGGGGGAATTTCCCGTTACGGATAGGATTCCAAATTTTGCCTACGTGATTAAAACTAACATGGTACGGAAGTTATAGATTCCTGCTATTCTGGGGGCGGATTTTATCCGACAAGTTGGCCTGAAATCAAACGTGAGTGGTCATGACGGATGCTTGTAAGGGAGAGAATTGTGATTTACTATCTTATCTCCCGAACAGGGTCGTCGGCTCGGTCACCTGTGTAGTCCATTTAGCTATGTCTTCTCTGGATTAAAAGGCGAAGAATATAAAATAGAGCTTACAGCCAACGGCACTGCAAGACACCTTCCATATCGGTCGTCTTCACCTCACTTGAAGCAGCTTAAGGCAGGTATCGATGAAGTTTTGAAAAGGGGCTTATTGAGCCGTCTAAATCACCCTACTCTTCCTGGATCTATGTTGTACATAAGGTGCAGGACGGGGTGCTCCACAAAGCGGATTATCAAGCCTTAAAGAAAAATGTTGCTCTTCCCCCAGTACCAATACCTGATTTGTTCTTGTTTACGGCTGGTTTCAGACGGTGAACATTTTTATTACTCTCTGCAGTGTACTATTTACTTAAGGACTCTAAGTGATTCCTCAACTTCATATGGCCTATATAGGCGTTTTTATAGCGGTATTTAAAAGCATTTGCATTTAATTCCTCATAAAGAGAAGTTTTCTCGGTATGCCTATCGAATAGAAGACGCTTCCTGCTATATTTTCGAAGTGTTTCTTTCTGACGTGAGGAAATGAAAATACTGATATTGGGACGGAATTAGCAAAATATTCTCCATAAACTTCTGTTAAAGACGAATTGTTATTCACATGAAATAGTTATGGTTTTTTTATTAACAATAACGTAAAACGAAAATGTTTGTAAGCGCGCTTAAAACGATCGTTGTCGATTGACTGGACAAAATATCATACACCAAATGTTTATAACGTTCTTGAAACATGCCTGACAGAGGCAACATGAGATGTATTCTTCAACGAACACAATTCATTAAGTAATAGCACGATGAGTGAAATTGCAATACTATCAAACTCACTGCTTCGTCAGACCTTTCGTAAGTTAAATATTTTTCTATTGAGAGTTTCTTAGCATAAAATATATGCGAATAGCTTTTAACCTTACCCAAATTCATAAAAGGCATGGTGAAGTCCACAACCGATTGTCTTAGCTCTGTAATCGTAAGGTCACATATAGCCAGCTCTGCCCTCTGCAACAAAACAGGCAATCAGCAACGTACGTATGCGAAGTAAAGAGCGTGGTTCGATGCCTACAACCAGTTATGAGAGAGAGTCGATAAGTGTCAAACTTGCAGACAGGTATGAGAATAAGACGAACACTTTGAAAGGTCCAGAAATACAAAAGAGGCAAACACATTTGTCTTCCTTCATTACCAATACATTTACAAAGAATTGAATTCTAAATTAACTCTATTTTATTAACAATTAACTTGAATTGATGTGGTGTAGCAATCGAATTATAAATTATAGAACGTGCCAATGTTTATCTGAAAGCTCTATTTATTTGTTCCAAACGCTATTGTGATAACAGTTGCCCACAAATTCACAGTTTATATCCATTTTACCTAAACAAAAGTGACCTGTAATCATCCTGTGCAACGTCACTAGTCTATGTCTTGGTGTCTCAAGCAGCGACAGGCTTGAAGTTACTGGGGGAATCCATATCTTCTTGTTCAGCACAGTAATAAAACGAAAAAACAATTTGGCAGGTGACTGGAAGTTTAACAGCAGTATTTGACGCGGCTGTTGTAATGTAATTGTGGTGTAAGTCGTCTAATAATCAGCAACTTATTAGATGCTCATATCAAAAATATCCACATCTACGACTCCTTAGCAGATTCTTCTAAAGTGACCATATGTGACCTCGTTTACTGACTGGTCCATCAGAGAGACATTCACTTATCAAGAAGCCAAATCGTGAAGTTCTAGGATTAGAAAGTTCAGTTCTCCAAATCGGGTGCAGCTCGTAACTGTTCTCTTCTCGTTAAGTGTGCTGCCGACGTAAGCCGTTCTACGACATGAAGGTGGAGGCCTCGTTACCGAATATGGTACCGAATACTGGGTATCGAATACTGGACAGCCGTTCCCTGAGAACACATTAGAACTGAGAACTTCCCGTTTTCTCGTCTTACCCATCACCACTCTCGCCTGACATGGTGACTTTAGTGCTCACTTTCTTTGTGAAACGTGATGCTCCCCTGTCAGCAGCCCTCAGACAGAATGCACTTGTTTGCGGTGCCAGGCCCAGTGATCGTAGCACGGTGGCGTAGCACTCGTTTTCGGTCTGCTAGTCCAGGTTCTGTAAGCTGCGCTAGTCTACACTGTGTAAGTACTTGATATTACATATAGCTTTGTATGTGATGTATTAGCACTCGGTCCTGCAAATACAGTGCTTGTGCGATCTGTGGGCATATTGACACTGCATTGGTCAACACTGCGTTCTGGAGCAGTGGCTACTGTTCTGATGATTTTCTAAATCCCCGCCTCATGTGGTAAGCTAGAGCAAAAAAACTATTCGAAACAGAGTCATAGAGCTCATTCGTACACAACATTTAACTTACATATCAGCTACCTTTTGTATGGTTTATTTTGGATAAATTAAAAAGAGACTATCGTCACTGACATTTGTCTCAATTGTTCTTAGCGGACGAGGTGCATCTTCATTATCTGAAATCGTCAATGTCTCTCGTAAAATGAACAGAAACGACCTCAGTTAACCTGATGATATAATGGGTGCCAGCCATAGTATTAGCTGTTGAATGGTTTATTAACTCTGAATTTAAAGGAACTTTTTTTCCTTTTACTGTATTAACATTATTTAAACCTTAATGTAGCTTTGCCAGTGTTGTGTACATAGTTCCGCGTAGTCAGCGCGTGCACAACTTTCCCACTAGAGCGCGCCCCGCTAAGCACAACAGCAGAGGCGCAGCGCTTGTCTGTCTCCGCACTACGAGATGGCGCTGCCTTAGAGACCGACCAAATTCTGCTTCCGCCGATCAGCGTATTAATATGTAACGCAGCCAATGAGATTGCTGCTAACGTAGAACCTTTTCTCCTTGCGGATCACACTCGCGCAGTGATACATGAACGCGCAAGGTATTATAACGAGTGTACAGACCTCCGATTAGTCAGTCTGCATTTATGTGCACCAGTCTGTACCAGTCTGCATTTGTCTGTACCAGTCTATAGTCAAGTTTCAGTCTGC
This sequence comes from Schistocerca americana, assembly GCF_021461395.2. Classification (NCBI taxonomy): domain Eukaryota; kingdom Metazoa; phylum Arthropoda; class Insecta; order Orthoptera; family Acrididae; genus Schistocerca; species Schistocerca americana. The sequence goes on along the minus strand of NC_060120.1, from coordinate 656,046,215 downwards.
GCCTAAGAAGATTATCATATTCCTGTACATAGCCATGAAAATAAATGTATAGACACTTTGTCAAGTATCATAGATATGTGAGAATAAGTTTAACGTACCAAGACCAAAGGAACTTCAGACTGTCAATTGTAAACAGCATCCAGAATCAAGTTATGTAATGTCTATGCTTTTTATTATTTTAATAAATGTGTGTGAAAATTAATCAAGTTCTGTTTGAAGCTGGTCACTGTCAATCTGCTAGTCTAAGTGTGCAAGTGGCATTTCTATCATCTGACCTAACGGCAGAAGATAAACACATCACGATAAGACCACGAGACATATTGCTGACACTCGCCTACTTCATTAGAGCGACAAGTCAAATAATCTGATGGTGTGTGTACCGAAGGTCTTACAGTACGCACACCACAGCCAGAGTTAACAGTTATCAGTTGTACAAAAATGTGCAGCATCATACTCCTAACTGTCACACAAGTTAGGTAAACATTATGTGTCGTAACTAGTTCAGCTTTCGAAAAGGCAGCGTATGAAGAGGTTACGCTATTTGCCTTTTCAGTGAGAAAATCGTCCACTGTTACTGTAATTAATGCTTATTATACTTCAACTAGTCTCACAACATTTAAGTTTCTTTCATGGTGTAGATATTTGAATAGGTTCTTTTGACCATTTTCAACTGGTACTGCAAAAGTTTTTGCTTCAGTACGTATCATACTTCAGATTTCTCCGACATGTATATATGTTATCCCCAAAAATAAGGCTTTTCGCTGTAGAAATACAGCAACATAAACAAGTGCGAAGCTCTATACATCGTGAGAGGATGTAAATTACGTGAAATATGACCAATATTAAAATCCTTCACATAGATCGTTAGAAATCAATGTTGTAACACATTGTTTGTATGTGATAAAACCTGTTTCTTTTTATCTCCTCTAACAACTCAACAAAATTTTAGTCTATTCTTTTGGTATGCTGATCTTGAGGTTTCTGAAGTCAGGATGCGAATAGTAGTGCCACAGGTTGCCCATAAACTGTCGTACATGCAAATAGTACGCGCCATATTAACCCTAGATGTCTAAATCCTCGAAAAATTTACGATTGCATTAGGGTATGAAACAGGACATTTTGTGCTTAATTTGGTATGCAATATACCGTTGTCGATCTAATAATTGTAATTAACTAATGCATAACCATAATTTGCAACTTCCAATTTACAGAGACACCCTCGTCTAGCATTACTTTTACTCAACAGAAGTAGTCGATTCCAAAAATAATTACAACTTTTTAAATAGGTTAATATTATCTCAGCTGTTTTTCTAAAAGAATTCCGTATGATTTTGTACACTATGTGGCATATTTTAGCCTATAATCCATAAAAAGAAATTACTTTATTTTCGTTGTTACAATCGATGTGTACTAGCACTGTATGTACAGTCAAAATTACTTTTTTTTAAAAAAATATTTGAAATTACGAAATATCCGGCACACTTCAAATTCCTATTATTAACTGCGCACTCTGACGATATTTACTAGTATTATGTTTACTTCTGGATACATTTATAAAATAATGATATAAATTGGTGGAGATTCATTTGTCAAGAAAATCTGTAAACTCTTTGGAATATTGTTAGTACCGCAGAATGGATTAATAGTGGGTATGCGGGTGTTGTGATCTGACGTGTTCTTATTTTTTGCAATAACGATGTAGTTTTCGGTTTGAAAGTGGAAATTGTAAAGACAGTGTGAAATATAAAAATGAGAGAGAATAAAATAAACTACTCATGCAATACTTCAGTATAATTTACGCCAATTGGAACCATGAGAACCTGCAATGTCAAAAATTTCAGCTTTAAGAATCAGCCTCTAGACGCGAAGATCTGGAGCTAACTACGAGAAAACAAGGTAAGTAAAAATTTTACTGTAAATTTTAATCCTCTCGAAACTTATTAAAAGAGTTAATTATGAAGTCAGTGACAATGAACAAGTTATGTGAGGGGTGGGTAGATTACACTTTGAGTGAAATGTGGAGTAGTAAATTTTACGATGGCTTAGTAGCAACATTTTCCCCTCCTTTAGTATTTAAGGGTTAATTGAAATAAATCCACCTCCGAAATGCAAATTGGGAAGAATAATAAATGTGATTTGTTACAGTAGTTCGTATTTCCGATTGACGAACGAATGTGAATAATTGTTTTAAATACGATGTAGTTTATTTCTTTCATTGGATCCTACGGCGAAGATGTCATTCACTTCCTTTCTAAGATTTAATTCCTCTTCTTATCTGGCCCTTATTAATATTGATGAAATAACACATATAGCGATGGAATGCTGTAGTTAATAGTTTGAAAGTAAAAGTTTGGAACGACTTGCTACAGTCGTTGGGAGCAGGACAGGTACGATGTGGCACTACTTAGCCTGACTATGGTGAAGAGCGGTCGGATACCCACCCCCGCGAGGAGGTCGCCGACGAGTCCATCCCAGGCGCCGGTCTTTTCGTTAAGGCTGCCGTACTCGCCATCTTTGGCGAGCTGGAACTCGAACGTGAAGTGGAGCTGCTCGGCGATTTTCGTGATCAGGTCCATCGAGTAGCCCTCGTAGCGGTCGTTGCCAACCCGCGGGGGCGTCGTAGGTTTCTTCATCATCAGGTACGGCGCGCCCTGTAACGACGGCAATACATTGGTATATCTGTCAAAAGTGCTCCTTACAATACGTATAATAAGCTTGTTGTAATTTGTTACTGGTTAACATTGCTCTCTCTCTCTCTCTCTCTCTCTCTCTCTCTCTCTCTCTCTCTCTCACCGAGCGAGGTGGCGCAGTGGTTAGACACTGGACTCGCATTCAGGAGGACGACGGTTCAATCCCGCGTCCGGCCGTCCTGATTTAGGTTTTCCGTGATTTCCCTAAATCACTCCAGGCAAATGCCGGGATGGTTCCTCTGAAAGGCCACGGCCGACTTCCTTCCCCATCGTTATCTAATCCGATGAGACCGATGACCACGCTGTCTGGTCTCCTTCCCCAAAACAACCAACCAATCTCTCTCTCTCTCTCTTTCTCCCTCTCTTTCACACACACACAGACGAAGTGTTATATAGGGTGAACCAGAACTCCATCGGCAAGTTTTCAGAGGTTGTTCAGGTATACCTTCTAAATATTTTGGAGTTAGGGACCCTGGGTCTCCGGCCGTTTGTTTCAGAGTTACTGCATTTCGTTTGACAACAAAGAGTTTGTCTCAGTTCTCCCGTTTTTCCAGCTCTGTCATCAGCTGTAACACCAACGGACTGCTTCGTCTGAGACCATGTGAAGTGTCTAATTTACGAGACTCCGGTCAATACACGCACGGACATGGTGGTGGAATTAGCACACCCAACTGTTGGAGTTCTTGAGCATGTAAGGCAGTCTATGATGCCTGTCTGTACACCTTGTCGTGATCATGGTGGACTAACTTTTGCACAACACCTGTAAAGGAACGGTCAGCATCTGTTACGTGCTGTGCTGTACACTGGCATAGCAGACTTGACACAATGTGATTAAAATGTACATGTTTCGCTGATGGCTGTTGCATTTCTCTTTGTTGTGTGTTAGTCTTGTACGTTATGGTTATGGCAATATTAGAGGTTCTTTTCGAAAAAATCATAATTACATATTACTCTGTAACCAGACAGTGGGTCACTAATACCAAAATATTCAGAAGGTATCCTTGAATAAACAATGAAAGTCTGTCGGTGGAGTTCTCGTTCACCCTGTATCGGTCCGTGCCCGACAGTGAACTGAACCAGTATATTCTAAAATGCCTCGCACGAGAACGCGTTTTTGAGAGGGCCCTATCTCGGTATCTATTGATCACAGAGATAAGAAGACAAGTGTTTAGATAGCCCTTGGCCTAACGACCATTTGTATACGTATCGGAAGGACGGGTATACTGTAGCTAGCTTGTAGTACAGTGTCCAAATAATTTAAAAGTGCCTCCAGCACATCTAAATTGAGCAAATCGTTTGTTTCCTATGCATTAGGTGTGGTATAGGGAGGATCTTTGGTGGCTTAAGGAAACACCACTTGTTCATGGGCAATTCCTGAGTAAAATGCGAAAAATCATGATTTTTGGGAACCAAACGTACCAATTGTGCTGATGGCCACTTCTATAATTCCTATTCATGGTACATCGTCGAAATTTTAATAATTTGTCCTTAAGATGATGTTCTCTGGGAGCCTTTAAATTTTTTTCTATAGTATTTTCCTTTACCGAGATCCAGAAGTTCAAATTTATCGTACTTGTGCATGTAAAATATGCACAATATATCCAGTCTGAGGCACATATGTAGTTTTAACAGACATGTGAATACATGGCAAAGATTCTTAGGTTATCCCAAGGGTTCTGAGGTCACCAGACTATATTTCTAGTCAACATTTTTTCACCAATAGAACTTTGTGACACGCAGTCACTGTATAATGAGCACTTCATGCCTGTACAGGTAATCTGAAACTGATACGGCCTCAGAAGGTCTTAATATCCTAGAAAAGAACGTAAAATAACTATCAGAAATTGTTTAAAACTGGGAAGACTGTGAAATCAGTAAAATATTTTAATGACATTTTCACTCTTTTAATATACAAATCATAAACCGGGCGTTTTCGGTGGATTGAGGGCGTTGAGGAAAGCATCCAGAAAAGAGTGTGAAACAAACGATTTTGTGTTTATCTTAAATTATGCTTACTTGTTTGTTTTTTATGTCGAATTATGTAAATAAGCTGTCAAACTTCACTGATCTATATAGAATACTTTTTATATAAGCAGCCTACGCTGAAGTAGCAGGAAATTGGGAAACAGCGGAAAAATGCTACTGTCGGAGCACAAAAAAGATGAATACACTCCGCTTTAAAAGACTCTGACAGAAAAGTGGGAAATCAGTTGCTCGAATCATCAATTTCGCCTTCCTCAAAGAAAATTTTGGCATGCGAACACATTCAGGCATTCTTGTGCTTAAAGAGCGTAGCAGTGAGGCAGTGACAGTGGAACAGAGGAGAGACGGTGGGAGTGAAAGAGAAAGAGAGAGGAGGCGGTACCAGCGAGAGAGAAAGAGAGATTAACCAGTTCTGTTGGGAGCGAGAGAGAGGCAGTGAACAGAAAGAGAGATGGATGAAGGCAATATAAGTGAGAGACAAAGAGAGAGGGGATATCAATGGCCTTGAGAGATACTGGCAGTAAAAGAGAAAGAGAGGTGGATGGAGACAAGAGAGAGGAGACAGTGGATATGAAAATATAGTTGAGTACAGCTCATACTTAGGCCTTCTAGGTCTGGACCCACCCATACCAGAGAACCTTAACATGTGGGTACAGGAGAAAAAGTAAGTTGGACCCGATAGAATTTTTGAGCTGTCGAGATAGGATGGAGACAGTGGCAGAGGGAAAGAAAGCAAAAGGAGACGGTGTAAGTGAGAGAAGAAACAGAGGCACTGGACTATAATGTAAACCAGGACTTCACAACACATGGTCCACGAACGCTTTAGGGGTCCCCCCGCTTTTTCTAGGCGATCCGTGGCCACGTTTGACCAAAATTTGTAAAATAATGAGAAAAATTACTAATTAAAAATGCCTAAAGGAAATTCGTCAGTATTATCTTTTTATTGTTTGAAAAGTATGTGTACATGTACGTCAGGTCGCGTTCCCAATCAGCGGTTCCGTTCCCAAGCGGGGACTCGCACGTAGTTTTGCCGGCCGATTTGGCCGAGCGGTTCTAGGCGCTACAGTCCGGAACCGCGCGACCACTACGGTCGCAGGGTCGAATCCTGCCTTGGGCATGGATGTGTGTGATGTCCTTAGGTTAGTTACGTTTAAGTAGCTCTAAGTTATGGGGGGCCGATGACCTCAGAAGTTAAGTCCCATAGTTCTCAGAGCCATTTGAACCATTTTCGCATGTAGTTTATTGCTGATGAACGCGGCCTTCCTGCTCGACTGTTTCTGCAACACACCGGGGGTCGCGAGCGCGCCGACTCGCGGGGTTCGATGAGCAGAAAACTTTCGTACATGATATTCCGAAATGGAACGAGCTCATTCGATCAATTAGAGAGCTCGCTGGCGCATATGCGGTCCGAGACATCATTCAGTATTGAACTTCTTTCGTGAGTGCACTAACTTTTTGGCCAGTTTATTACTTCAGACATGGATCGATGGTTGAAGTCGGGATCATTGAAGAAGCGGGTACTTTTTCCATCGCCTTCACAACAAGGAAAGCTCCCGGTTGAAAATCAATAAGGAGGCAGCACGGCCAAATGAAGAACAATTACAGGAAGCGACACAGCCGGATTTATTATGCTAAAACTCTGCAGGTGCTCCATTAGTTGGAATACCCTGTGGAAGTGGAATAACTGAAATGCATATGTACCACGACAGCTATTTGGAAATGGGCTTTATTGAGGCAGAGGAGACTAAAGCTCAGTGTGTAATTTGCGCGCGAGTCCTTCCAAACAGTTCGATGGTTCCAGTTAAAGTTTGCCGTCGTTTTGAGAGTACTCACTTGGGCTTCCTTTTCCAAGAGGAAGAGCACTAAATTAGCTGCTTCTCAATACTGCATGAAAACTCATGCAAAAATTAATGAAAACTCATTAAAAGTCTCTTTCTTGGTAAGTTATCGAGTGTCAAAGACAGGTAAATTACATACCATTGCGAAAACCATCATAAAACCGAGTGTTAGCGATATTGCTTCTTGTATGCTAGACGAAATGGCAGTAAAACCTGTATCTTCGGTGCCACTATTAAACAGTACTGTCAAGAGAGGGATACTTGACAACTCAATTGATGTGAAAGAATCACTGGTTTCTCGCATCACACAATTCATTTTCTCTCCGTACAGTTGAATTTACTGACGTTGCAGGACTAGCGATTTTATTGGCTTTTGCCGTTATGAATACTCGGGATGTTTCGAGGAGGACCTCTTATTGTGCAAACCAGTACCTGCCAATACAAAAGGTGCTGAAATATTCCATTTGTTGGACGATTTTTTAATGTGTGCACAGTTGGCGGGAAAGCTATGACGGGTCCAACCGTCGGAGCGCTAACTAAAACAAAAGAGAGCTCGAAGAATTGCAGCAGTAGTCATTGTGCTCTCCACAGATATGCTTTAGCTACGAAACAAATGCCTGCTTCCTTCAAGAGAGCTTTAGCTGAATCCATCCTAATTATTAATTATATGAAATCACTGCAGTTGAAGTCAAGACTTTCCACAATACTGTGTGGAGATATGGGAAGCCTTCATCGCTTCCTGCCTCTCTGCACAGAAATGAGGTGACTCTCACGTGGGAATACGTTCTCTCGATTATATGAACTACTTTACTTTTAGACCATAACACAATATTAGCTGACCTTATTAATTACGAAAATTGGCAATGCACAGTTGCTTATTTGGCAGTTATTTTCTCTGAAATGAATGAAAGTAGTATTTCACTGCAAGGGAAAAATATAACAACGGTCACTGCCAACGACAAAGTTCGAGTGGTCAAGAGGAAAATCAAATTTCGGGCACAGAGTGCTGAGGAGGGGGAGGTGGAATGTTTTCCTCTTCTCAACGACTTTTTGAAAGACAAGACACTGGTGCTTGAGAACAATTTGTTTCATGATATTCTCTAATTTCTCCGAAGCATGACGTCATCGTTGGAGCATTGCTTCCCAACAGCTCATGATAAGAAGCTGCAGGACACGAATGGGTGGTCGACCCATTCGCCGTATCCAAGAAGCCGAACATTCTATCGTCGAATGAATTTGAGATGTTGATAGACATTTCCACATACTCAACCTTGAAATCTACTTTCGACGGTGACCGTTACTCGCACTTTTGGATCCATTTGGAAAACGAGAAATTCTACGCCCTTATTGAAAAAGCAAAACGTTTTCTATTTCCATTTGCCACAACGTACACCTGCGAATCCGGATTCTCGATCTATACTTCCAACAAAACTAAATACCGAAGCTATCTAGATGCTGAACCAGACATCCGTCTCCATTTGTCAAGTACTGAACCTGACTTTTCAAAATTGTGTCAGCAAAAGCACCCTAAACCTTCATATTAAGATCCAGTTATTATTATTACAGACTTTTCTCTAGTAAAGAAAAACGTACTTTGCTTCGTCGATGAGCAGTGAACGTTCCCGAACTATAACTTTTATACGTATTTTGTTAGAGTTTTCTATCAGTTAGTTAATATACACTCCTGGAAATGGAAAAAAGAACACATTGACACCGGTGTGTCAGACCCACCATACTTGCTCCGGACACTGCGAGAGGGCTGTACAAGCAATGATCACACGCACGGCACAGCGGACACACCAGGAACCGCGGTGTTGGCCGTCGAATGGCGCTAGCTGCGCAGCATTTGTGCACCGCCGCCGTCAGTGTCAGCCAGTTTGCCGTGGCATACGGAGCTCCATCGCAGTCTTTAACACTGGTAGCATGCCGCGACAGCGTGGACGTGAACCGTATGTGCAGTTGACGGACTTTGAGCGAGGGCGTATAGTGGGCATACGGGAGGCCGGGTGGACGTACCGCCGAATTGCTCAACACGTGGGGCGTGACGTCTCCACAGTACATCGATGTTGTCGCCAGTGGTCGGCGGAAGGTGCACGTGCCCGTCGACCTGGGACCAGACCGCAGCGACGCACGGATGCACGCCAAGACCGTAGGATCCTACGCAGTGCCGTAGGGGACCGCACTGCCACTTCCCAGCAAATTATGGACACTGTTGCTCCTGGGGTATCGGCGAGGACCATTCGCAACCGTCTCCATGAAGCTGGGCTACGGTCCCGCACACCGTTAGGCCGTCTTCCGCTCACGCCCCAACATCGTGCAGCCCGCCTCCAGTGGTGTCGCGACAGGCGTGAATGGAGGGACGAATGGAGACGTGTCGTCATCAGCGATGAGAGTCGCTTCTGCCTTGGTGCCAATGATGGTCGTATGCGTGTTTGGCGCCGTGCAGGTGAGCGCCACAATCAGGACTGCATACGACCGAGGCACACAGGGCCAACACCCGGCATCATGGTGTGGGGAGCGATCTCCTACACTGGCCGTACACCACTGGTGATCGTCGAGGGGACACTGAATAGTGCACGGTACATCCAAACCGTCATCGAACCCATCGTTCTACCATTCCTAGACCGGCAAGGGAACTTGCTGTTCCAGCAGGACAATGCTCGTCCGCATGTATCCCGTGCCACCCAACGTGCTCTAGAAGGTGTAAGTCAACTACCCTGGCCAGCAAGATCTCCGGATCTGTCCCCCATTGAGCATGTTTGGGACTGGATGAAGCGTCGTCTCACGCGGTCTGCACGTCCAGCACGAACGCTGGTCCAACTGAGGCGCCAGGTGGAAATGGCATGGCAAGCCGTTCCACAGGACTACATCCAGCATCTCTACGATCGTCTCCATGGGAGAATAGCAGCCTGCATTGCTGCGAAAGGTGGATATACACTGTACTAGTGCCGAGATTGTGCATGCTCTGTTGTCTGTGTCTATGTGCCTGTGGTTCTGTCAGTGTGATCATGTGATGTATCTGACCCCAGGAATGTGTCAATAAAGTTTCCCCTTCCTGGGACAATGAATTCACGGTGTTCTTATTTCAATTTCCAGGAGTGTATAATTGAATTCTGATGTCATCGATATTTTTGCTCCGAAAATTAAAGTCATATCCAACGATTGTTGTTTTCCTTTGCAGTGTATTCCCCTTCACACAATTAGAAATATGGCCTGCCTACCTTGTTGAACAGTGGGAGTAAACTCAACAGCAATTATCTGAATATAGTAGGATTTCAAACAAATGGGAACGTCGTTAGTTTCAAGTTGTTTCTATTCATATTTAAACGAATGACTCTCAATTTGTTGTGGGTTTAGTGAAAGTGGCACTTGCATTACGAAGTTTTCAATTCCAAAGGGCTTCGCGCTAAATTTCAACAGTTACTGTGCACTTGACTACCAAGGGGTCCGTCGCGAAATTTCGCCTGAAAAAGGGTCTACCAGCTAAAAAGGATAGGAATCCCTGCTGTAAACCAATAGGAGAAAACGGTGTCAGTTGGAGAGAGACTTAAACATGCAGTCGCCATGAGAGGGATATGCTAAGTGTGAAGGCCTAACTACGAAAAGAGACTGTGTAAAAAAATTTAGAATGATTTGTGTTGTGCCAAAACATTTTGTTAGGAAGGTGGAATGAGGGTTCAGGTGCTGGTTTTCCACTCTTCTGTCATTCTTTTAAGGAAGAACACATTGGTCTTTTTCGTGCTCCGTCAGGAAAAAGTTTCAATTGGTTATACATAAGAATTGCATTTGATGTATCATTCAGTTGGGTCTTAATCTAAAGGTATATGTCAACTCGGGGCCCCCTATTCCTTAAATAAAGGGTAATGGTGGACATATGCTATGGACGGTGGCAAATCTCGGAAGCAGGGAAAACAAAATTTAGCTAAATAACAATTTCCACTGAAAGAGAGCTTCATGTGTATATTGTTCAGCGACACGGTGAAATGGCAAGATGCGCTTAATTATGCGTTCAGGTACAAGAGCCTAGGGAACACCAGGCACAGCGAAGTAAACCCGCCCAGTAATGTTTGCTATGAAACCCTTCTGATACTTGCAGTAGTTATGGAACAATAGTGCTTCCAGGAACTCCGAGGCTATTTATAAACACCAAAAGGATTGCGATGTTAGTTGAGAAGTGTTTCTTTCCTATTAAAAATTAATATTTGTTATTTTTGGACGACAGCTCTACTGGAAAATTCACCTGGGACGACGTAGCAGGGCACTGTTTTAAGGATGTTTATGAGTTAACTGCTCGAAAGAGAGAAAACGCTTGAAGCGTATCAGGGTACGGGAGAATGTGGGAAGCGCTAGTTGTCTATGTTAGGTTGGTGTAATAGGCCCATGTTTGAGTACCGAATGCGAAGTGTGGCGGGGGATTATAGAGGCAGTGAGTAATCAGTTAACGACACAACTGCTGTCAGTTAACGGTGAGGGGGGAAGGGGGGACGGTGGTATTAAAAACAGCTGAAAGTGACTTTGTTTATATTGCGAAGTCAACAAAGTTGTACATGACAGTATGTTTTTCCATGACAGACGCATCTCGAACAATCACGGAAAAACATCTCTCTCTCTCTATACTTCTTCCAAAAATTTAGAGAGACTTCAAAACCAACAAATATTAAAATATGGACAATAACGCTTTGTCTTCCCTACCCTTATAAAAACATAAAGAGCAGCATGAGAACGAAGCCTTTCGCGAAGGCAATGTTGTACACATATCAAAACAAGGTTTGCATCACCTCGGTTCCGACAGGTCCGGAACCTATACAAAAAATTGGAATAGAGATAATTTCCGCCATTTTTATTGCTCATGAAAACCACACATTGCATGTTGTACCACCTTCAGAGATGGTGGTCCAGATCGCTGTACACACCGGTACCTCTAATAACCAGCAGCAAGTCCTCTTGCATTGCCGCATGCCTGTATTCGTCGTGGCATACTATCCACAGGTTCATCAAAGCACTGTTGGTCCAGATTGTCCCACTCCTCAACGGCGATTCGGCGTAGTTTCCTCAGAGTAGTTGGTGGGTCACGTCGTCCATAAACAGCCCTTTTCAATCTATCCCAGGCATGTTCGGTAGGGTTCATGTGTTGAGAACCTGCTGGCCACTCTAGTCGAGCGATGTTATTATCCCGAAGGAAGTCATTCACAAGATGTGCACGATGGGGGCGCGAATTGTCGTCGATGAAGACGAATTCGTCGCCAATATGCTGCCGATATCCGTTGGAGGATGGCATTAATGTATCGAGCAGCCGTTATGGCGCCTTCCATGAAAATCAGCGGCGTACGTCAGCCCCACATCATGCCACTCCAAAGCAGCAGGGAACCTCGACCTTACTGCTCTCGCTGGACAGTGTTTCTAAGGCGTTCAGCCTGACTGGGTTGCCTCCAAACACGACGATTGCCTGGTTGAAGGCATATACGACACTCGTCGGTGAAGAGAACGTGATGCCAATCCTGAGCGGTCCATACGGTATGTTGTTGGGCCCATCTGTACCGCGCTGCATGGTGTCGTGGTTGCAAAGATGGACCTCGCCATCGACATCGGGAGTGAAGTTCCAACATGCAGCCTATTGCGCACAGTTTGTGTCGTAACACGACGTCCTGTGGCTGCACGAAAACCGTTATTCGACATGGTGTCGTTACTGTCAGGGTTCCTCCGAGCCATGACCCGTAGGTAGCGGTCATCCACTGCAGTAGTAGCCCTTGAGTGGCCTGAGTGAGGCGTGTTATCGACAGTACCTGTTTATCTGTATCTCCATTTCCGAACAACATCGTTTTGGTTCACTCCGAGACGCCTGGACACTTCCCTTGTTGAGAGCCCTTCCTGGCACAAAGTAACAATGCGGACGCGATCGAACCGCGGTATTGACCGTCTAGGCATTGGTGAACTACAGACAACACAAGCCGTGTATCTCCTTCCTGGTGGAATAACTGGAACTGATCAGCTGTTGGACCACCTCCGTCTAATAAGCGCTGCTCATGCATGATTGCTTATATCTTTGGGCGGGTTTAGTGTCATCTCTGAGCAGTCAAAGGACTGTGTCTGTGATACAATATCCACAGTCGATGTCTGTCTTCAGGAGTCTGGGAATCCGGGTGATGCAAAACTTCTTTTGATATATGTTTATAACATCCTCGGACTTCTTACCGCGTCTGTTCAGGGTAAAACTTTAAATTTTCGACGATTACCTTCTCGTCAGTAGTAAGTGACTACCAAAACTGCTGCTATAGTGGCCTTGTATAACCCTTAGAGAGCTTCTGATTGGTCGGCGATTACGTAACGCCGTCGCAGATGGTGTAAACGTCTGCGACGGTGGCGCCATCACTCCAGCCATAGCGTAAACAATGCGACGAATATCAGTGGTCTTCTCTGCACCGAGAGCAAGCTTCCATGCATCAGTAAGATCATATCCATCGGCACTGTTGAATATCTTCTACAAAACTTCTGTTACGTCATACAGTATTTTATGTATGTTTGCGGGTTCGATTCCCGGCGGGGTCAGGGATTTTCTCTGCCTCGTGATGGCTGGGTGTTGTGTGATGTCCTTAGGTTAGTTAGGTTTAAGTAGTTCTCAGTTCTAGGGGACTGATGACCATGGATGTTAAGTCCCATAGTGCTCAGAGCCATGTTTGTTTGTGAGGCTGTGCTCAGCAACTGCAGATTTCTCCAGTTCTCGGTATTTAGTATGCCATTGATGTTCTGCACAGCGATCGCAAACGGTGCGGATGGACTGACCGATTTAATTGCTTCTGCACTCACAAGGGATGTCATAGATCCCAGGGATCTTGCGCCTAGACTGTCCTCAACATGGCGTAGTATCTTCTTTATCGTCTTAAGAGGCCGGAAAATAGATTTGTTACCCCGTCTTCCCAGGATTCTGCCTATTTTGCTGGATATAGCGCCACAGAAAGGAACGAATGCAATCGTTGGCTTATCACATGAATGTTCAACAATTTCACGTTTGCTTTTCTTGCAGATCTCCGACTTCATGTCACGTAATCCAGAGACGTTATGCTGTGGTGACAGTTTTGCCACTTAGTTACACACTTATTGTCATTTTCATGTCCATATTTCAGTTTTACTTGGTAAAAACAGCATAACTGTAATAATGGTGCTTCACCTTTATGTAAGTAGAGATATATTTTCGTCAAATGCTGTCTTGCCATTTACAATTGTCCCACTTGTATCTGTGTAGTCACCAGCAATTTTTTTTTTTGTATTTATACAGTGATCTCCAACAGTATAAACATGTAAATGAATGTATAAACACCTGAGGATGGGCGCAAGCCCGAAACCGGTCGTGTGACAAATAAATAACGTTTTATTGTGACTGGTAGCGGATATTTTTCTACACCCTATAGAGTTGATCTTTATTTAAATTAATAACAAATCTGATTCTTCCTTTTGTTGGATTCTGTACAGTGGATTTGATTTTGTTCAAGCAAGCACTAATGCAAGTAGCGAGACTTCTGATCAAAACAGCTGAGATAAACAATTCGATTGAACGGTATCAAGACCTCATATACTGAACGACCAGTTCTTGATATGTGACTTCATGTTACAGTAACTGGGGGTCATAAATCAAGAAGACCACCTGTGGACTGCTGCTGTTGCTGTGAAGGTGCAGGGAAGACTTCCAATTCTGCTAAAGGTGTTTTGCTCTGATGAAAAAAAGACAAAAGGTAAATATAGCCGAATATGCAAATAACAATATTATTGTTATTATCTGATAGATAAATAGTTACTGCCAGTGCTCTTCTGCCTTTTATTCTGGCTTGAGGAAGCAACTGCTCCCTGCAGGTAGCATTTCATTATGATCCTCCCACTACAGAGTACAGACCTCGAATGATTCGTATCGGCCAAGAGCAAAATGGAGGAAGGAGAAGAGAGGGTTGGGTGGGGGGATAGGGGAAGGTGAGGGTAAAGGGTGACCTGAATATAATAAACTTAATTGTGTCAGCTTTAATCTGACACCGCCGAAAGTGCTGACTTTGCTGTCACCCGAACTGGCAGTGCTAAACTACTCACACCTGAAACTTAGCTATGTGTGGGTAGCTCGTCACTTGTGCATACTCACAATCCTGGACGAGACGATGAGGTGCCGCCCCTGCAGGATGCTCCGCGTGTCCTCCATGTCCTCCTTGTTGGTCCTGGTGCTGGAGAAGCCCTGGGCCGGCGTCCAGGTGCCGACGCGCCGGAATCCAGCAGCAGACAGCTGGAGCACTTCCAGCGAGAAGCCCACGCGTCGCCCCAGGTCGTCGAACGCGATGCTTCCAGAGATTCCCTCGTGCTGTATCTACGATCCATCAACAAAATTCGCAATAATTAAACTCTAGTATTCACTACATTATACGAGATGCCATGCAGAAGTTCCAGAAACTTGAATTTTGCCCGCAAATGGTTACGTGAGCTGCGAGTTACCGCCATGCGTCGCACCATTCAGAGTTCTTGAATCTGTGTGACAGGTGGCTGCAAGCTGAGGAGTTTGGTCAATTGGCGGTAAGCGTATTTCAAAAAAATGTGTGTGAAATCTTATGGGACTTAACTACTAAGGTCATCAGTCCCTAAGCTTACACACTACTTAACCTAAATTATCCTAAGGACAAACACACACATCCATGCCCGAGGGAGGATTCGAACCTCCGCCGGGATCAGCCGCACAGTCCATGACTACAGCGCCTTCAGACCGCTCGGCTAATCCCGCGCGGCAAGCGTATTTCAGTTCCTGTCTTTAAGTTATTTTGTGGTTTTGCTGTGGTTAGCCTGGAAGAGCGGTGTTACTGTACGAAATTTTGTTATGTACTTGAGTAAACCGTTGAGGAAACGCGTTAAATGTTGAAGCAGGATATTACGTCAGAGATAGGCTTACGACTGGTATAAGCGCTTCACCAACGTGTGAACGTCGAATGATCATGAAAATCGTTCCGGTCGGCCGTCAACTGGTCACACACCAGCAAATGTTTAGAAAGTGGGGGACCTGAGTCTGCTAGACTGTAGACACACCATCTAAAACGTCTGCATCATATTGGGAATAAATTGTGATACCTGTGAAAGTATTCTCTCAGAAGAACTGAGAGCAAAGTTTGGGTCACTACTGTTCCAAGACGACCAGATGCAGCTTCACGTCGAAGGCTTCTATAACACTTTCAGGACAAGTAAGAATGCATGGGTATTTCAGACCAAATTTGAGTTTTGACCATGACCGTCCGTTCCCGCACTCCTCCCCTCCCACGACCACCCCCCTAACTGTTCCCCACCCTAAGCCTCGCTCCCCTCCCCCTTCCCACTCCCCTCTGCCACTCATAAGCCACACCCCTTTCCCTGCCATCCCCTTTCCTAAGCCAAATTTCCAAACCAGCTGTGTTACACGCATTTAGTTGTCCCAATAACCCCTCAGCTTAGTTGCATTTCCATAATACATCTATAATCAGTGTGTTACATTTACATTATCATTATGTAACTACCACATGTAGGTTACAATTTTAGTACATTACTTTAACATCACATGCAGCTTACAATCTCAGTTTACATCTTTTCAACGTCTACAGCACATAGGTTACAATTTCAGTTCATTACATTCAAAACAAGTATTTTATTGGTAAGTCAATAATAAATCACCTTCTGTTGCACATACAAGTGATGACTAGCCATGTCTTCTGGAAAATTATACCATGCTATACTGTACACTTCAAGGCAGTAGTAGTGTTTACCACCTTTTGCCAATAACGCCAATTATTTCACTTTATAGTGGTAACTCTAACTAACTTTGATCAAATTATATACTGAACAGTCGATTTATCAACGTTATTTAACAAATATTCTCAGAAGTTACCAATGACTAATTCCTAGGCTAATGAGCATTTCGCACCCTTTGCGTCCCGCCTGACGTGTTGTGTTTCAGTTTTAAGAGTGTACATTTTTTTCTCTTTGTTCTGAGAATTCGGTAATAATTCATCTTTCATTGAACTTAATTTCTTTTTATGAATACATAGGATGTATAAACTATCATTGGGGTAAACCGAATTGTCAGAACAGTAGTGCACATAACTTTTAAAGTCATAATAAATATCTGAGGTAGTTCCATGATGAGTTAAGCTATAATATTTGAGTAAAACATTTTAACACTTCTTACTTCAAATTTCTTCAAAGTATGCCCATAAGTGCCTTAGAAATATCTACACTAGCCATTCCTATAGGTAGAGATTTTGTTTTTGCTCACTTCAGTAGCAACCAAATTTTGCTTAAACACGACACTGCTTTAAATTCAGTATTGCAGACAGAGCAACAGCTTAATGTCTATCTTCCCGATGTGTTACCGGTTTCAAATCACTCATTTTCCCCACATTCTGCATAGTTTATCCAAAAAAACTGTTACTCATTAGTTTAAAAAAATTGTTTTCAGAACTAGTTTTTGCATCCATACTTTTCTCAGCATTAATATAGATATACAGTTTCATGCAGCCAGATTGATAGAATAATATCCGGTGAATTTTATGTGGTAAAAGATTATTGTTCAGACACTGTTTTATATTTCTATAGTGAATTACCTAATTTTTTATTGGATAATATGGAAATCAGCTTCTTCGGAACTCCTGTCTTTATCATTTTCTCTGGGCATAATGATACAACGGAGCGAAATTCATGGATGTTTTCAGGATGCACAAGGTCTACTACTAAAATGTAGCCTATGTCTGAATCATTATAGCTAACTCTTGTTGGGGAGCACGCACGCCGGCGTGCTGATTTCTGCAGACTCCAGAGGCAATAAAATAGCGTAATTATCTGCCTTTCGGGATGTAACAGGCAGGCCGACATGCAGCGACGTCAAGCTCAGCTGATTCTCGTTGGTGAGATATGACACACACACACACACACACACACACACACACACACACACACACAGTAGCTGACTGTCATTTACATAATGCACAAGTACAGTTATTAACCTCTCAGAGACATATATGTGCTGTGATGGATTCGTAGTATCAGTTCCAGACCTCTATCTGTATGTACAAAACCGAATACGATCTTTCTCTATCAGTTTCCAAGCTCCAAAGCATGCAGTTCATTATGCGAAATCTCATGCGAAAATTTCGCATTTCGAATTTACAAATCGCACATTTTGTGGCTGAATTTCTACTGACAAATTTTTCTCCCATTCTGCAACTGAGTTTTCACTTCATTTGCTGCATCCTACTTAAATTCCAGGCAATAATCGCCACTTTTCAAGGTTCCTCTATGATCTATGTTATGTTATTATCCTGTCAAGTGCTTTCATTGCTATCAAGAAAAATAATCTCTATACCAATTGACTTCGGTTATTCGAATAGACATAGTCGATAAGTACTGACGATTTGTTGGGTCAATGTCTAATCTTTAAGTACAGGTTTATTTTTGTTCTCTCTGTGCCTGTACATTTCCCTGCTGATATCTATTTCAACTTATTTCTCAAAACTATAAAAAGTCAGACATAAAATATTTCTACTTATGCTGAGAAAAGCTTGGCCAGTTTGAATGACATTAGACGCTTATCCCCCCAGATATTGGTTTCAAAAACTAGACGTGCATCTCGTATACAAGTTTTTGTTGTAATTAAACTTTAAGAGATAAATGAATACAATTTCCAATTCTGCTTCACCTAATGTCACTAATTTTTTGTAAAGAAAGAGTAATGTTCTCAAGCACTGGTGACACTGCTACATGTTTGATTCCTATTCTCCACAAGCAACGTAAAATGGTGGTTTTAATGCCTTATGTGTTCTACATTGACCCACCCTACTTGAGGACAACGCACGGAACATTCATGAAACCATGCGAAACAGTCACAAAAATCCTTCTTTGCGATGATGTTCAACTCGCACGTCACATCGGCTTCAATGTCGGTTATGTCGTCAAAGTGTAGATCCTTCATGTGAACTTCTGCAAATGGTTCAAATGGCTCTGAGCACTATGGGACTTAACTTCTGAGGCCATCAGTCCCCTAGAACTTAGAACTACTTAAACCTAACTAACGTAAGGACATCACGCACATCCATGCCCGAAGCAGGATTCGAACCTGCGACCGCAGTGGGTCGCGCGCTTCCAGACTGTAGCACCTAGAACTTCTGCACAGTTTCGTTCTGAGGTGAGTTCGTGTTGATAACACCAGCTCTCGTCACTAGTTATGGTCTTTCCCAGAAAAGAATTGTTTGCGTTTCACGTTTCAATCAGGTCGCTGCAGGAGTCTACGGCCGTTGTTTTCGTTCAGGAGTCGTGGTATGCGGGACATACTTTGAAAACACTTCTCTCTTCTTCAAAACATTTGGAGAATTTCTTGAACGCTTCATTTAGAGATATTTCTCCATTCCGACTTACGACTCCACAACGTTGACACACTACAGCCACACGTCCACGACTCTGAACTGCTCGTACTTAATACTAACTGCATGTAATTGCTGCACATTTGTTGTTTACAGTTGCTAGTTCAAACAGTCACCATAGTAAAAAAAGTTTTGTTTATGACACAGTCGTAACCGGTTTCGGCCATACAATGACCATTTTCAGATGCTAAAACATTGCAAAAGAAAATTTATATTAAAACCTAAAAATAAGTGCACTATTTAACCATGTTTATTAGTGATCTAGCTGAATTTATAGTTGATACCTAAAGGCGGCAATTACTGGACACATGTTCATGCGTTGTCAAACTAGCTATAAAATGTAAAACACCGGTCCTATATAGCTATAAAAATTGTTAGATTTTGTTCACCCGCTTTGCGCTAGATGTGCACGTCCTCTGTAAGATAATCTTAATTTTTCAAAAGCCTAAAATATAGAAATTTACTATTAATATTTAGGTCAAATGTACATAAAATTTAAGATTACAGAACAGATGGTTAAATCACTAAAACATTTCAGAACAAGGAGAAAACATTGCTATAGATGGAAATAGTAGTAGCACTTGTAGAGTGTATTTCCGACGCCCGATGGCGCTGTATTTCCGGCTATTGCCTGTTTATGCCGTTGTCCATAGGTACGACAGGGATGACACGGGCAGGACGAGAGTGTAGTGCTCTGCTGCAGGTGGATGGCTCGCTCCTCCGCCTTACAGGTTGTTGACGTCTGCTGCGGACCGCACTAGACTGCCGGAAGGCTCCATCCTCAGCTGAAGCACGTATGTAGTAAGCACGATTCGCTCAGATGAACAGATCGTCGTAAATGTTGAAGTATGCGTCTGTTGCAAATTGATTCTGTTCATTTAGGAGTTTGTCAGGTTCTCTGCGTCTCGTAACATAAATTTCCAATTGTTCTAAAATGTCTAATCGTTTACTTTTTGTAACTTCATGTAGAATTTGAAGCTGGTCGTCGATGTTACCAATATTATGACTCTCCCCTTGCATATGTAAGCTTAGCGCTGACTTATTACTGGGATACGTGTGTTCTTTAAACGTTATATCGAAGGACCTGCTTGTCTGTCCGATATAGCTTTTTTGGCATTCATGACATGATATATTGTAGACCCCCGATTTAGTATATTTATTACTTTTCCGTGACAAGTTATGAGGCACTAGTCTTTTTAAATCATCGGAAGTCCTAAATGCAATTTCAGTCTGGTCCCTTTAATCCCACAAACCAACCAACCTAAATGAAATTTTAATCCCGCTTCTTCGGAATATATGTTCGATTTTATCTGATGTTTTCCCTACATATTTCATAGTGGCGTACTTATCCTTTTCGGATGTCGGTTTTACGTGCCGTTTCTCGCTCCTTTTTATCTTCTTTTCACTTTCGCTATCTATGGAGCTAACCAGATATAGTTAGCTAGTTTGACAACGCATGAACCTGTGTCCAGTATATGCCGCCTTTAGGTATCAAATATATGTGTTTCGCATAAATTCAGTTAGATCACTAATAAGCATGGTTAAATAGTGCACTTATTTTTAGGTTTTAATATAAATTTCTTTTGTATTGCCTTAGAATATGAAGATGGTCATTGTATGACCGAAACCGGTTATGACTGTGTCACAAACATGTGATTGTGTCTATAAATAAACAAAAATTTTTTTACAAAAGAATCAATCAAGCACTCGATAGACAAATGTCGTTTTTCCCAAAGTCACCATAGTTACTGCCCTCATGTCACTTACATACTGTGGTAACAGAAATCATGGGGAATCTCGTAATGTCGCGTCGAATCTCTCTTTATCTGGCGTAGGGCAGCAGCTGAACGAGGTGTGCACTCGACAAGTCGTTGGAAGCCCCTGGAGAAATATTGAGCCGTGCTGCGTCTATAGCCATCCATAATTGAGAAAGTGTTCCCGATGCAGGATTCTGCGCAGGAACTGATCTCTATGTTATATCCAACAAATGTTCGATGGAATTCATGTCGGGTAATCTGGGTGGCCAAAAGGTTCGCACTGTTGTCCGGAATGCTCTTCAAAGCAATTTGCGAACAGTTGTGGCCCAGTGACGTGTAGCATTGTCATCCATAAAAATTCCATCAAGGTTTCGGAATATGAAGTACATGAACAGCTGCAAATGGTCTAATGGTCTCCAAGTAGCACTTGGACCAGAGGGCTCAGCTCATTTCATGTAAAAACAACTCATGCCATTATAGAATTACCAGCAGCTTGCACAGTGCCTTGTTGGAACTTGGGTCCGTGCCTCATGGAGTTTGCGCCACACTCGAACACTACCACGAGCTTTTACCAAATGAAATTGGGACTCATCTAACCAGGCCACGGTTTTCCAGTATTCTAGGGTCCAACCAATACGGTCTCGAGCCCAGGAGAGACGTTGGAGGCGATGTAGTGCTGTTAGAAAAAGCACTCCCTTCGGTCGTCTGCTGGCATAGCCCATTAACACCAAATTTCGCCGTGCTGTTCTAATCGATACGTTCGTCGTACGCTCAACATTTATTTCTGTGGTTGTTTTACGCACTGTTGCTTTTCTGTTAGTACTGATACCTCTACGAAAACGGTGCTGCTCTCGGTCGTTAGGTATAGGCCGTCGGCCACTGCGTTGTCCGTGGTGAGAGGTAATGCCTGAAATTTGGTATCGCCGGCTCGCCCGTGACATTGTGGATCTCGGAATATTGAAAAACCCAACGATTTTCAAAATGTCCCATGCGTCTGGTTCCAACTACCACTCCGCGTTCAATTTCCATGGCGCGGCCATGATCACGTAGGAAACTTTCCACGTGAACAACCTGATTGCAAATGACAGCTTCGCCAATAAACCACCTTGCTTACGCGGTACCACCGCCATCGGTATATGTGAACATCGCTGTCCCATGACTTTTGTCACCTCAGTATACCCAGGAATAAAATCAGTCTCGGAAACTTTTGGGTGGTCAGTGTATAATTACTAGAAGGATGTGTCCGCATTTTATTTTGTGTAGCTTCATACACTACATCCATTTCGGCTGTTGAGACTTTAACGTTTTTGTATTCTGTTCAATTCTCATGTGGGGATGTGCTATAGGCACATTTTAAAATGAACTAACGCTCTTAAATGGTCAGCTACGATAAATAAAGAACATAGGCCTATTTTGTACAAACAGTATGGTGGATATGATGAATGCTTTCTACGAATTTGTCAGGGTTCTGGTGCCCACCAAGAAAAAATCAGACATGTCTTGGATAACACAATCTTGTAAATGTGTGAAACTATTGAATTCCTAAGCAGTTCCACAAAATTGCAAGCAATTGACCCAAACTTTAACATGTAAAGTTATTTCCGAACGGACACAGTCACCGTAAGAAATACGACTGCAAGCCATGCAGAAGGGAGTCGTATGGTCCTTGGCACCATGACCGCGATAGCTTCTCTGTGGAAGACTGGACATTTTTTTTGTGGTAGCAAATAAAGAAAATCTATTTCGAGAAGCAGCACCGCGCTGCTTCTCCGCCGCCAGGAGTAGAGTGGCAACAGAGCGCTATCCATAGTCCAGTCCGACTACTTGATACGAAAACGGACAGAAGTCGTCTCGCCAGAAGAATGCGAAGAAAGACACAATACTATGTTCGTAGAAGTAAGAACATACACCTCAAATCAGCGACGTTCGAAACTGTCCCTTCTTCTACTCAGTGTTTTCCAAACGTTCACTTTTTTGGCGACTTTGCAGAGAAACTCCTCATTCCATATCTTTTCAGTGCACTTAATTTTCGATTTCTATCCTTAGCACTACATCTCAAACGTTCAGTTCCCTTTTTTCTGGTTTTTCATGATTCACTGCCAATACAACACTGTTATCCAAAAGTTATAAAAAATTTCTTCCTCAAATTAAGGCCTATTTGATATTACCGGAGTGCTTTTAGCCAGGAACGCCTCTTTACCTGCCCTAGTCCATCTTTTATCTCCTCCTCGCGTCGTCCGTCATTCGTCATTTTGCTTCCAAAATAGATGTGTTCCTTCAATTCGCCCACTTCGTTTTCAGCAATTTAGTACTAACTTTATAGCTAATCTCGTTTCTGATACTCCTCATTACTTTCGTCCATATTGTGTATTGATTAATTAGATTGTTCTTTCCATTCAACAGGTTCTGTAATTTTCTTCGCTTCCATTGAGGATAGCAAATATCATTATTGATATTCTTTCACCCTGAATTTTGAACCCACTTTTGAATCTTTCCTGTACTTCGGTCATTGCAACTTCGACATACAGTTTGGACAGTAGAGGTAATAGACTGAAACCTTGTCTTACACCATTTTAATCCGAGCACTTCGTTCTTGGTCTTCCATTCTTTTTGTTCAGTCTTGGTAGTCGTACACACAGTATCCGATCAAAAGTATCCCGACACTTACAAGTGGACATTGATACTGGATGGACTCTGCTGGGTCATCTTAATGAGACGTCTGAAAGCCTGTGGAGGAATGTCAGCCCATTCACCCTCAAGAGCCGAAAGCAGAGAGGAAAATAATGTTGGGAGCTCGGGTCTGGAACGAAGTCGACGTTGTAACTGATTCCAAAGTGTGATCCATTGAGTTCGGATTGAGACTGTTGCCAGGTCAGTCCATTTCAAATTGTTATTGTCTATAAATTATTGCCTCACAGATGCCCCTATATGATAGGTTCCGTTGGCATGTTAATACCAACAGTCATCGTCTACGAAATGTCTCTTTGATTTTTTATTGGTGGGCACCAGAACCCTGACAAATACGTAGAAAGTATTCATCATATCTACTGTACGCGGTACGTAAGCTGTGAAATGTGTTTGTATTCTTCCGCATTTAGGGGACCGCACCTTAAATACTTCTCTGTTGACACTACCTTCCGTTGTATTTTCATAGGGTATAGCGTGATTCGTTACTCCAAATCGCTCGTTTCCAGTCATCCACCGTCCAGTGGCATCACATTTTATACCATCCCAAGCGTCGCTTTGCAGCGACATGAGAAATGAGTGGCTGATGAGTAGCTGCTCGGCCATTGCATCTCATTCTTTTTAACTCCCTCGTATACAGTGTATTAGCTGGACTGCTGGCAGCACACTGCCACGCACAACCGATTTTTTCCGCTTATTTCATGCCGCTTTCTACAACAACTCTACGCAGTGTTCCACGGTCCCTGGCGTCTGCCTGGCTTTGGTATAGATGTACCTGTCGCTTCTCCTTTCCACTAATTCACAATCACATCAACAGTCGCTTGGGCAACTTTCGAAGGGTTTAAATGATCCTGATGGCGTTGTAGCTCAGTCACTGAGGTTTCCTGATAGACTCATTCTACTGTCTCTTTTTCTCTACTGACGATGCCATACTCCCCGCCTCCTTTTACACTGGCGGGTCCTCCTGTCGTGACATTTGGTGGTTAATTCCGCTTTACTTAGGGGTGTCTCTATATTTTTTTATCAGATAGTATACTGTTGATTTACACGCCTTTCCATATAGCTTACCCCCCCCCCCCTTTTTCGTGAGAATTTCCTGTATCTCGCACCATTTTATACTGTCGAATGCTTTTTTTAGTCCATAAACTTCTTAAGTTTTCAGTCCCAACGTCAGAACAGCTTCTCTGTTGCTTTTACCCTTTATGAAGCCCAACTATCATCTAACACATATTTAATTTTATTTGCCATATTTCTGTACATAATTCTTGTCAGCAACTTCGATGCATGCGTTGATAACCTGATTCTGCAATAGTTCCTGACTTCTGTTTATATCCTCAGGATCATATGAATGACATTTTTCTGAAAGTGTGATGGTATGTCTGCAGTCTCGAGGATTCCACAGCTAACTTTAATAGTTTCCCCAGTGACTTTAGAAATTCTGAAGGAATGTTACCTCTCCCTTCTGCCTTGTTTGATCGCGTGTCTACCAAAGCTAACTTAAACTCTGACCCTAATTCTAGATACCCTACGTCTTCTATAACGACTTACATTTCATCTTCTGTCACATTATCGCATCAATCCTCCCCCTCGTAAAACCTTCGATGCACTCTTTCCACCTATCTGCCCTCTCCTCTACGCCGGCCGCGGTGGTCTAGCGGTTCTAGGCGCTCAGTCCGGAACCGCGCGACTGCTACGGTCGCAGGTTCGAATCCTGCCTCGGGCATGGATGTGTGTGATGTCCTTATGTTAGTCAGGTTTAATTAGTTCTAAGTTCTAGGGGACTGATGACCACAGATGTTTAGTCCCATAGTGCTCCGAGCCATTTGAACCATTTGAACCTCTCCTCTACGTTTAACAGCGCAATTCCCATTGCACTCTTAACATTGTCGCATTTTATTTTCAATTCACCTTGTTCTGACTGTT
Organism: Schistocerca americana; assembly: GCF_021461395.2. Classification (NCBI taxonomy): domain Eukaryota; kingdom Metazoa; phylum Arthropoda; class Insecta; order Orthoptera; family Acrididae; genus Schistocerca; species Schistocerca americana. Next base: position 656,020,935 of record NC_060120.1, on the reverse strand, counting down.
CTATATGCTGAGTCAAACCTTCCGAAGAGAATTTACCTTTCGATTTCTTCTGATTTTTCTCTATAGGTATTTCATCTTGTCTCCTCTACACCTCCGATTTATTTATTTCCTAAGTGACTTACACTGACGAGCCAAAACATTACGACCACTGCCCAACGCGAGGTTGTATGCTGCTGGGCAGCGCTGAGGGCGCGTGACGCGGTAAGAGAAGCGTATGAGCGGAGCAGAGACAAATGGGGAATCATTCTAGCGCAGATAAGTTGCGCAAATGCGGAAATCCGCCGACTTAAGCGACTTTGACAAGAGCTAGATTGTTGTGACCCAAAGCCTGGGAGCGACCATCTCGGAAGCGGCGAAGTTGGTCGGTTGTTCGAGTGCTACTGTCTTGAGTGTCTATCCAAAGTGGGTGAAGAATGCTGAAACCACGAGCAGGCGACAAGAAGTTAGAGAACATAGGGATCGGAGGCTTTCCCGCTCTCTAAAGCAGGATAGGCGGCCATCTGCGGCACATCTGACAACAGAGTACAGTGCTGGGGCACGTGCAAGTGTTTTGGAGAATACCGTTCAGCGCCCACTGTTGAATACGGTGTTCCGCAACGGAGGATCCCTACATGTTCTCATGTTGACACAACAACATCCTCAATTATGACTACAGTGGGCACGAGATCATTGAGATTGGACAACGGATCAATGGAATCGTGTCGCATGGTCGTCTAAATGCCGTTTTTTGTTAAACTATGTCGATGGTCGTGTCCAGATAAGCCGTCAGCCAGGGGAACGTGCAACGCGCCACTGACGCAGGCCGGCAGAAGCAGTATTATATTATGGTGGATATTCAGATGGACTTCCATGAGACATACGGTAGTAATCAAAGGCACCACGACAGTTGTGGATCACCTGTAACCCCTTATGGTTGATGTCTTCCTCAGCAGTGGTGGCATCTTCCACCAGGATAACTGTCCGTGTCACGAGGCCAGAATAGTTTTTTTTTTTTTTTTTTGGGGGGGGGGGGGGTTAGGGCGCTCAACTACTGAGGTCATTAGCGCCCAGTCACAAATTTAAGTGCACATATAATCCGGTAAAACTCAAGGGGGGGGGGGGGACACAAGAAAGTTCTTATAAAGAAGCATATAAAATAATTAATAGAGTTAGATGTCTCTGGATAAGTCCGTCAAAGTAATAAAACGAAGAACACGAGCTGGTGCTCGAGCGACATCAACTAAAATTTTCTGTAGGGTAGAGGGAAGAGACAGGACAACACGAGATTGATTAAAACGGGGACACGACAATAAAACATAGCGCACTGTCAATGCATTACCACAAGGGCACTGCGGGGCGGGGTCACCGGATAGCAGGTAGCGGTGGCTAAAATGGCAATGCCCAATCCGCAACCTGGCCAAAATGACCTCCTCTCACCGAGATGGTCGGGAGGAGGTTGTCCAAGCTGTTGAGAACGGTTTTATGGCCTGGAGCTTATTTTCTTGAAGTGACGATCAAGTATCCCACCATAATGACACAAACCTCTTACAAACAACCCCACTAATGTCAGACGATGGGACACAAAGGGAGGCTGGCCGAGGCAGGAGGACTGCAGCCTTGACCGCAGCATCAGCAGCCTCATTACCAGGCACTCCTATATGGCCTGGGACCCACATAAAGCTAACAGGAGAGCCATCATCAGCAATAGATTGGAAGGCTTGCTGGATCCGTTGCACCAAGTGATGGACCGGATATGGAGCTCCAAGGCTCTGAAGAGCACTGAGTGAATCAGAGCAGAGTACATACGGAGAATGGCGGTGGACATACTGAACGGCCCGATTGAGAGCAAAAAGCTCGGCCATAAACCTGGAACACTGGTCGAGGAGCCGGTATTTAAAGGTGACGTCCCCGACGACAAAGGCACAGCCGACACCATCGTCAGTTTTGGAGCCATCAGTGTAAATAAAGGTGTTATTGGTGAGTCGCGCACGAAGTTCGACAAACCGTGAGCAATACACTGCATCCGGAGTAGCCTCCTTCGGGAGCGAGCGGAGGTCAAGATGAATGTGAACCGGAGCCTGGAGCCAAGGTGGTGTGGGGCTCTCACCCTCTCTGAAGGTGGTAGGGAGGGCAAAATCGAATTGTCGAAGCAGGCGACGAAAGCGGACTCCAGGGGGCAGCAGGGCAGACACATAAGTGCAGGAATTGTTTGAGGAGCATGATAGTGCACTCATGTTGATGTCTTGGCCATCCAATTCGGCTCATCTGAATCCGATGAAACCCAACTAGGACGTTATCGGGAGACAGCTGCGCGCCCGAAAACCAACCGTCCGAAATTTACGGTAAGCGTGATCTGTGCCTAGGCATCTGCTGCCACAAACCTCTGGAAACCTATCAAGTGCTTGTAGAATCATGGCACGCGGAATCACTTGCGTTCCAGAAGTGGACCAACACACTTTTATGTAGGTGGGCACAATGTTTTGGCTCATCACTGTGTATTCCGGTCTTTTTCTGAACGTGTTTATACTTTCTTCTTTCGTCGATCAATTGAAATATTTCTTCTTTTACCAGAGGTTTTTTCTCAGTGACCTTCCTTGTGCCTATTACTTCTGCGTCCAACTCCTGTGATTTCCCTTTTTGGAGATGTCCATATCTCTCCAACTGAACTACCTACTGTAGTATTCATTATGGCAGCATCCGCAACCCTGTAAACTGCAAACGCGCTTCATTTCAAATAGACTCTTCCGGACGATTCTGTTAAACTTCACTCTACTCTTCATCATTACTAAATTGTGATCCGAGTGTATATCTGCATCTAGCTATGCTTTACAATCCAACATCGGATTTCGGAATCTCTGTCTGACCAAAATGAAATCTACCTGGAAACTTTCTTTGTCTGCAGAGCGGTTCTAGGCGCTACAGTCTGGAACCGCGCGACCATAACGGTCGCAGGTTCGAATCCTGCCTCGGGCATGGATGTGTGTGATGTCCTTAGGTTAGTTAGGTTTAAGTAGTTCTAAGTTCTAGGGGACTGATGACCTCAGAAGTTAAGCCCCATAGTGCTCAGAGCCATTTGAACCATTTTTTGTCTGCAGGCCTTTTCCAAGTATACTTTCTTCTCTTGTCATTTTTGAATAGTGTAAGCGCTATTACTAGTCGAAATTTATTGCAAAACTCAATTAGACTTTCTCCTGTCTCATTTCTATTACTAATCCCTTACTGTCTTTTAACTTGATTTTCTATTCGTTCTCCTACTACCTCATTCCTATCCCCTATCGTTATTAGATTATCACCTACCTTTACATACTGAAATACTTGTTCAACATCTTCACAGCTTTTCTGCATCTCTTCATCTTCTGCTTGTGATGTCAGCACCTGTACCTTAACTGTTGTTGCTGGCGATGGTTTGCTGTCCGTTCTGGCGAGAAGAATCTTATCACCGAACTGTTGACAGTAACTCACTCTGTCCTACCTTCCTACTCATAACGAATCCTACTCCTGTTACACCAATTTCTTCTTTGTTCGTCTGACTACAAATCGTTGCCTTCTGTCCATTTCACCTTACGTTCCCCACCATGCCTAGACTGAGTCTTTGTATTTACATTTTCAGAGTTTCTAGCTTCCCTATGATGTTAAAATTTCCAAACTTCGACTTGTAGGAAGTTACCCTTTCGTCTCATATTCACTCCCTTTAATAAGAATGCATAGGTGATGTCAGCCGAACATTTATCTGATAGTTATATGTACAATTGCGACTAAATCGACAGTATTAATTTCTGCTAGACATTTCCCCTTCAGATGCTTGCACAGGTTGCTTAAGCTGCATGAAATGTGTGCAGAGCGTAAATCAGGATTTTAACCACTAATCACTTCAGAGGATGTGGTGAGCTACTTCCCTATTTAATGAACTGTACATTAAGCTTCAGTTATACAGCTATCTTATAAATAGCCTGCATTACTTTTATAAATCAAAAAGAGGGAGAAGTGCTGGCAAGAAAAGATAACACTGGGCAACAAAAAAATAATTCTTGAATGTTTCGAGCACTTCATGATGCAACTCGTACTAATTTTGGGGTGAGAAAAACAAATACGACAATGAAAAATTTTTATTATCTCTAGTTTCTATGATGTACACAAGGTGGAAGTATTACATATTAACCGATTGAGAGAAAAGGATACATTTTGATTACATACATACTAACAACAATGAAAGTGCATTTGATTTTTTAACTGGTAATTACATGCTAATAGTTCTAAATTTCTGGAAAAATACTTCGCAGATGGTCGTGTCTGAAGAGAATCATGTGGTGGCCTATTGACTTCGTCGTCTTTTAGCTTGCCTCTTGTAATGGAGTTCTGCAGAATCCCTGCACAAAGACCAACAGTAACCCGCAAGCATTACTTCATTCCAACGGCCCTGATATCTTTGTTCCATAAAAGAAATGTCCTGATGGAATCTCTCACCACGTTCATCATTAACAGCTCCACAACTAGGAGGGAAAAAGTCTAGGTGGGAGTGGAGAAAATGGATCTTAAGGGACCTGTTGCATCCAAAGTTACGGTATTTTTGCAGGAGCACTGTCACCAAATGCTTGAGGTTGTCATCTCTTTTGTTGCCTAAAAATCCATGAACAGCACCCATGAAGGCTTCTCAAGCTTCCTTTTCTTTCCCCTCCAAAACTTGGGCAAATGCAGGATCCTTCACAAGTTCTCTTATTTGTGGTACGACAAAAATGCCTTCCTTACCTATTGCATCACTTAATTTCGAAAATTTCTCTCTTATGTACTTAAAGGCCCGTCTTCCTCGGTTCATAGCTTTGACAGTTTTTCATCAAACCCAGCACGATATGCAGGGGTGGAAGAAGAACGACTTTTGGGTCCACAAGAGGCTTGACAATGACATTTTTCTCGCGAGGGTGAAGATTTCTTGGAGGCCAGTCTTCTTTAATATAATGCAATTCCCTATCTCTACTGTCCCACATACATAAGATTCAGCAATGCTTTGTGTAACCCAGTTGCATTCCTAAGAGTAGGCAATTATTTTTACATCATCACAGATTTTCCATTTGTGTTCATGACATTTAATTGAGTCCAAGAGAGCTGTCATATTTGCATGTGTCTCCTTCATGTGAACAGCATGACCAACAGGAATAGATGAAAGAAGGTTCCCGTTGTGAAGTAACACAGCTTTCAAATTATGCTTGGAGGAGTCTATTAATAGCCTTCTTTCAGTTGGACCATGGTTTGTAGGCTCCCGTCAAATCACACACAGCGAAACCCATAGACCGTTTCTTCTTTTTCAGCCATTCTCGTAGTGTAACTGAACATGCGTTGGAACATATATGTGGAGTCCAAGACTTATGCTGGTCCCCTACTTTCATACCGATATAATATTGATAGGCAGTCTTGACGAGAGGCGTCAGATTGCGTTTTTGTGAGGAAAGTGTAATTTCACCGCAAATGTAACTAATGTTGTTCACCATATTTACACATTTTCGTGGCATTTTTACAAATTTTACACCAAAAAAGCACTCGCGAACCAGAAATTTTGCATTAATTCGAGTAGAAACTACATGTAATTCACTGTCACAGCAACAGTAGCTGAGTTTGACTCACAAACAGCTGAAGAGCATTTGTGATTTGTTATTTGACAGGTGTGCCAACTCCCACAAAAAAAATTCCCCCAAATTTAAAATCTTCACTCTACAAAATGAAATGTCACTTTATGTTCAAAACAAGAGCTAATCTGTCATTTTTATGGTGTTTTTTGAATTCAGCAGATGGAAATACATGTAAATTTACTATTTTAAAGCCCGAAACATTTTCATTGTTGCCCAGTGTAATATGCAAGATACTTAGCACTGCGATTAAATAAAAAATAGACAAAGGGAATCGTTATGCAAATTGCAGGTGGAAACGATTGTACCCCCCTCCCCCCCCAGACAAAAAATTTTGAGTCTGATTTAATAAATATAAATAGGGAAACGTTAAAATGCTGTTTTTAATGCTTCAGGTGTCTTACAAAATCTCCCTGCACTTGAGTGCAGCGTACAGAAAGTCCATACAACAGTGTGAAACTGCAAGACTTTGAGATGTCCAACTTGTGCCTCACATTCGCACCTTCTTCGGTCTTGAAGATCCGTCAGAGATCCATTCTCTGTTTGTCGTTCTGTGGTATGTTCGTATTGGTAACACCATGTCGCGTCACTCGTAATGATCGTTTACGGAAAAGAATTGCCCGTATTTTTTTTTTTTTCATTTCAGTTAAGTCGGAGCAGGCATCTACACGTCCTTCTTTCTTCTGGAGTCAAGGTGTGTGAGACAGACTTTGCACTTCTTTATTTTTCAAAAAATTCTCGAGAAAATCTTGGACGCTTGATTTAGAGGTGATCATTCGTTGCTTTATTTCGATTTGTGACACAACACTTCATGGTCGCCTTTCCATTACTTAATCCCGCCTGCTCACAACTGACTCGTCTAATGTAGAGCTGTCTTTTACAGTTGTTAGTTCAATATGCCACTATAGCTACTGCGCTGACGTCGCTTCTACGCCTAGAATAAAAGCAGTCTTGATACTTTTAGGGCAGACTGTGTATATGGAGCCAGCACCATCCACACAGATTTCAGCACATTTATGTTACCTTGTACATGAGCTGGACAGATCAGATAGTTGAAGTATTGTAGCCCGCTGTAACTCCAGCCTAGCGACAGCTGTGACTAGAATTTCTTTTCGGGACTGAGTTGCAGAAACTGTGTGACAGGTGAAACTCTGTTAAGCTGATTGTGCGATAATTCTCGAACTTTTCGGCTCTTGCAGTCTTCATAGTACTTTTTCCAAAGGTAACATGGTACATCGTCAGACTCATACATGCTACACACCGACTGAATAGCCATTTTGTTGCCCTTTCGCCCCAATGATTTTACAAATTCCGATGGAATCTTATCTATTCCTTCCGCCTTATTTGATGTTCAGTTTTCCAAAGTTCTTTTAAATTCTGATTCTACTACTGCATCCCCTATTTCCTCTATATCGACTCCTCTTTCTCCTTCTATCGGATCAGAGAAATTTTCCCCCTCATAGAGGCCTTCAATGTACTATTTCCACTCATCCGCTCTATCCTCTGCATTTAACAGTGGAATCCCATTGCACTCATAATGTTACCACTCTTACTTTTAATTTCAGTGTAGGTTGTTTTGACCTTCCTATGTACTGAGTCAGTTCTTCCGACAATCATTGCTTTTTCGATTTCTTCACACTTTTCATGCAGCTATTTCGTCTAAGCTTCCCTGCTCTTCCTGTTTATTTCATTCCACAGTGACTTGTATTTCTGTATTCCTCAATTTTTCTGAACATTTTTGTACTTCCTTCTTTCATCGACCAATTAAAGTATTTATTCTGTTACCCTCTGTTTCTTCGCAGATACCTTCTTTGCACCTATGTTTTTCTTTCCAGCTTCTGTGACTGCCCTTTTTAAAGATGTCCATTCCTCTTCAACTGTACTGCCTATTTAGCTATTAATTATTGTACTATCTACAGCCTTAGAGAACTTCAACCACATCTCTACATTCCTTGGTACTTCCGCGTTTTGATTTTTCCTTGACTAATATCTTGAACTTCAGCCTACTCTTCATCACTGCTATATTGTGATCTGAGTCTATATCTGCTCCTGGGTACGCCTGACAATCCTGTATCTGATTTCGGATCCTTTGTCCTACCATGATGAACCTTTCCGTATCCCTCGGCCTTTTCAAAGCATACCTCCTCCTCTTGTGATTCTTGAATAGAGTACCCGCTATTACCAGTTGAATTTGTTATAGAACTCAGTTAATCTTTCTTCTCTCTCAGTCCACCGAGCGAGGTGGCGCAGTGGTTAGACACTGGACTCGCATTCGGGAGGACGACGGTTCAATCCCGCGTCCGGCCATCCTGATTTAGGTTTTCCGTGATTTCCCTAAATCACTCCAGGCAAATGCTGGGATGGTTCCTCTGAAAGGGCACGGCCGACTTCCTTCCCCATCCTTCCCTAATCCGATGAGACCGATGACCACGCTGTCTGGTCTCCTTCCCCAAAACAACCAACCAACCATCTCTCAGGCCTAGTACCAAGGCCATATTCTCCTGTAACCCTTTCTTCTACTCTTTCCCACATAACTGCATTCCAGTCCCCTATGACAAATACATTTGCAACTCCCTTTACATACTGAATTACTCGTTCAACTTCCTTATATACTTACTCTGTTTCTTCATCTTCAGCTAGCGACGTCGGCGTTTATACCTGAACTACCATTGTCGGTGTTGGTTTGCTGTCTATTCTGTCGAGGACAACCCTTTCACTTAACTGTTCACCGTAACACACTCTCTCCCCTACCTTTCTGTTCCTAATGGATCCTACTCACGTTATACCATCTTCTGCTGCTGTTGATGTTACCCTATGCTCATCTGACGAGAAATCCTTGTTTCCTTTCCATTTAACTTCACTGATGCCCACTATATCTAGATTGAGCCATAGCATTTCCCTTTTCAATTTTTTAGCTTCCCTATCACGTTCGAGCTCCTGATGTTCCACGCCGCGTCTTGTAGAACATTATCCTTTCGCTGGTTATTTAGTCTCTTTCTCATGGTCACGCCTGCCTTGACAGTCCCCTCCTGGAGGAGGCATTAAAGTCACATTAATGTATATCCACAGCTTATGTGCTGTGTAACTGAAAAAGTGTCATGATGACCTCTCCATTGGCAATAGATTCCTGAGTAGTCCCCATTCGGATATCTGGGAGTTTACTTCCAAGTCTAAGGTGACTATAAGAAAAAGACTGAATAACCAAGGCAAGGGTAACGTCCTGTGTGTCGGGGCGTGGAATGTCCAGACTCTGAACGTGGCAGCGAAGCTAAAAAATCGGAAAATGGAAATGCTGAAGCTCCATCTAGATATAGTGGAGGCCAGTGAAGTGAAACGAAAAGAAGACAAGGATTTCTGGTCAAACTAGTATAGTTAAATATCAACAGCAGTGGAAATTTGCATAACGGGAGTAGGATTCGTTATAAACAGGAAGGTAGGGTAGAGGGTGAGTTACTGTAAACAGTTCAGTGACAGTGCTATTCTCATCAGAATCGACAAGAAACCAACACCGACAACAGTAGTTCAAGTATACATCGCGACGAGCCAAGTAGAAGATGATGAGATAGAGCAATTATATGAGAATGTTCAACGGGACGTTCAGTACGCAACGGAGGACGAAAATCTAATAGTCACAGGGGACTGGAATGCGGTTGTAGGGGAGGGAGCAGAAAGTAGCAAGTAGAGAATATGGGCTTGGTAGTAGGAGGAACGAGAGAAGAGAAAGACTAATTGAGTGCTGCAATTTATTTCAGATGGCAACAGCGAGTACTCTATTCAAGAATCACAAGAGAAGAGATGTAATTGGACAAGGCTAGGAGACACAGGAAGATTCCAGTTATATTGCATCATGGTCAGGCAGAGATTCCGAAATTTGATATTGGACTGTGAGGCGTACCCAGAAGCAGATATAGATTCAGATCACAATATAGTGATGACGGAGAGTAGATTGAAGTTTAACGGACTACTGAGGAATGATCAGTGCCAAAGAAGTGGGATACGGAAGTACTAAGGAATGAAGAAATATGCTTGAAGTTCTCTGAGAGTATAGATACTATGATAATGAATAGCTCAGTAAGCAGTTAAGCCGAAGTTGGATGGAAATCTTAAGACTCCTATCCTCTTGTCTCTCTTGATTATCTTCCTTAATCTATGCTAGTGTGTTATGTGCATACATTTCGATTAAAATGTGTTCTGTGATTCAATGATTCATTTAAAGGGGGCGGCCCGATACAAATAATCAGTTAATTCACAATGATAAGAAGAATATTTCATATCACACTCCAATACGGTCTACATACTATGATTTCAATCATTTTTAAACACTGGCTGACTAGTTACAATAAGAATGGAATTACTCTCTTCAGGAAATCGGGAACAAGGTGGAAAAGGTGAGATTTCAAATTATCACGCGAAACACAATGGATAATTACTTTTGCACAATTAATTTTATCGGAAAATTTATCATTTCTCTAAACATAGGACAAGAGCAAAATCATGACAAACTTGTAATAGTGAGAGCTGAACGAACACTTTTGTCTATTGTTGAGGGCACCCAGTTTATTAAATTAGTGGTCTCTTTGTTATTAATCAAATTTCCAAATGTGTGTGAATTCCTAAGGGACCAAATTGCTGAGGTCATCGGTCCCTAGACTTACACTGTACTTAAATTAACTTATCCTAAGGACAATACGTACACCCATGCCCGAGGGAGGACTCGAACCTCCGGCGGGAGAGGCCGCGCAGTCCGTAACATGGCGCCTCAAACCTCGCGACAGCTCCGAGCGCCCTCTCTTCGTTATTCTGTGCTCAGTAGAGGGGGAAGGAATTATATCGCTAGCATAATGAACCCTGTGCTGGAACGTCATCTTTAGTTCCTATTTCATATTCATTCGTTTTTAGCAATCCTTGCAATCAGGGAATTGGGTATCAATAATATCACTTTAAACCACAATACGAAATCGAATGGCAGAAAGCTGGGGTAGGCAGACACGAACATAGACGTACATGCACAAGGAAAATTAAATTAATGTATCCTAGAAGTTTCTTCACACGATTACATTTAATCTCATCAAGAGCGTGCTATTCACTGTTGACTGTGCAGTCATCTCCTTTCAAAGGCAGACGCAAGTCATTAAGTTCACTCACCTCAATTATTTACACCCCGTTGGATAATAGTAAAGTTCCTCACACGATTCACACACAAGTAACCTCGACTTAGCTATCCTCAAGTACGATCTGTAAGCTCATTGATTGTGCAGTTCGTCACCATGTGAATGATCGAAACCAATGGCATAATTTATTACTCCACACGTTGATCGTTTTGGATTTTCATCTATGCCAAAATTCACACGCTTTTCCTACTCATTAAACTAAGTTAAGACGTAACGCTCCGGTCTCCCGCAGGAAATCCATGTAAGGCAGTACAGAGGCAAAGACCGACCGTATATATTCACGTAATTTCAACAAATAACTTCACACACCTTCAGCATTAAATATTTCACACTTAACACATACATGACCTGTTTGATTTCACACGATACGACTATCTTCCGCATTGTTCATTACCTGCTTCGGTGAGGTCCACATTACAAAGGAAAATAGACCGAAATTACTCAGAACACTAAATGTTAACTTTATTAATGAAGTTAAGTGAATTGCAAAGCTATTCCTATTCATGTGTGCTTAAGGAACCGAAAGATTACGTTGAAACTAATGAATGGAGTGAGTCTGCATGCTTTCATCTGAAAGTAAAGTTCTGTCCGTAAAACTGACTATCAAAATTACTGCAAAAAGTTGTCGTAACGTTATTCTAACTATAAATCGCCTGAAAGAGAACGGATTGGTCATATATATTAAAGTATACTTCATCCCAGAAATAATATCTGCTTGCCAAGACGGACACCTTCATAGGTTCCGTGTGATCTCTCCGAGGTGCAGACCATGAATTCAGTCAAACGGCAACGACACAGTGACCGCCCAGCTCTTCTTTCTGAAGTGGAGGGGGAACCTGTTGCCAATCCCTGTTTTCCCGGACCAAACAGGTGCATCTTTCCTGACTTTACTCTAACATTTAAGTTGACACCAGATATTCAATAAACTACCTATCTCTGAATTAATGCATCCAGAAGACGAACTTACATTTATCATATCCAAATAATGCGTAGCCACACAGTAGGATACTTAAAAGAAAGTGTATTATGGAGTTCAATAAATAAACACAGGTTGCATTAATCAGTTTATGAAATTAGCCACTGAATATCACGTAAAATTATAATGGGAAGGGAACAATCTGTCCCCTCCTAACCTCTAAAAAGGGCTGTCACAGAATATGGAAACAAAAACGTCGGTACAAGAAAAGTAAGCTCGAAGAAACCATGGATAACAGAAGAAATCCTTCAGTTGATCAACGAAAGCAGGAAGTACAAAAATGTGCACGGAAATTCAGGAATAGTATTAAGAGTGCAATGGGAATCCCCTTTTAAATGCAGAGGAGAGAGCGAATAGGTGGAAAGAGCACACTGAAAGCCCCTATGAGGGCCAGAACTCGTCTGATGACTTGATAGACGAAGAAACAGAAGTCGACAAGAAAGAGATAGGAGATCCAGTATTATAATCAGAATTAAAAAGAGCTTTGGAAGATCTAAGATCAAATGAGACAGAAGGAATGGGTAACATTGCATTGGAATTTCTAAAATAATTGTGGGAAGTGGGAACAAAACGATTATTGAAGTTGGTGAGTAGAATGTATGAGACTAGCGCCATACCATTAGAATTTCAGAAGAACAAAATCTAAACATTTCGGACCCAAAAAAGTGTTCGATAGTATAAAGTGCTTCAAGACGTTCTAAATTCTGAGAACAACATGGGTAAGCTATAGCGAAAGATGGGTAATACACAAGAACGAAGAAGAAACAACAAGAAAGACAAAGAACGAAATGCTCGGATTGAAAAGGGACGGTTGTAGTCTTCCGCCCTTTCTGTTCAATTTATCAACGGAGAAACGATAACGGAAATAAAACAAATGTTCAAGAGTGATATTAAAATTCAGAGTGAAAGGATATCAATGACAAGGTTAGTTGATGCCATTATTCTCAGTGAAAGTGAAGAATTACAGATATGTTGAGTGGAATGAACAGTCTAAGGAGTACAGAATATGGATTGAGGGTAAATCGAAGAAAAACGAGTGTGTTGAGAAGTAGCAGAAATGAGAACAACGAGAAACTTAACATCTGGATTGATGATCACAAGTAGAAAAAATTAAGAAATTTTGATACCTAGGCAGCAAAATATCCATCACGAACGGAGCAAGGAGGACATAAAAAGTAAACTAGCACTGGAAAAAAGGGCTTTTCTGGCCAAGATAAGTCTACTAGTGTCAAACATAGACTTCAGGAAGAAATGTCTGAGGATGTACGTTTAGAATTCAGCATTGTACGGCAGTGAGACGTGGATTGTGGGAAAACCGGGACAGAAGATATTCGAAACATTTGAGGTGAAGTGTAACAAAAGAATGTAGAAAATTAGGTGGATTGATAAGGTAAGGCACGAGAAGGTTGTTCAAATGACCGGCGGAGAAAGGGATAGGTGAAAAACTCTGACAAGGAGGAGTTACAGGATGATAGGATATCGCTTAAGACAACTTCCATAATACTAGAAGAAAATGTAGAGGGTAAAAACTGGAGAGGGAGACAGGGATCGGAATACACCCAGGAAATAATTGAGGATGTAGGCTGGAAATGTTAATCCAAGATGAAAAGTTTGGCACTGGAGAGGAACTGGTGGCGGGCCGCATCAAAATGAAACCAGTCAAAAGATTGATGACTCAGAAAAAGTAGTCACTCAGAACTTTCATCACCTCCACGACTGCTGAGTGTAGCGGCTGTTGGTCTGTCGTCGGTTGGCAGTGTTGACGCCTTCGCCGTAGATCCTACTTTCCATTTTAAGAAAAAATTTGTTTGGGTCCTTTGGGTACTGTGCGCTGCAGAAGATGTCAGTTTGTGCTCAACACATAGCAGAAACACAAGTGAAGTGGTGACATCAGATTCGGAAAGGCAAGTTGATAGCCCTTCGCAGCTAAGAGTAATCAACTCCCCGGTGTTTCGGCGATGACCTGAAGTTTAGAGTAGTCTAGCGACACGTGCTGTCCAGGGGTACCAGGATCGAAGTTATTCCTACGCCTCTATACCTGGCCTGCGTTAGTAACGGAATGATGTATATCTTCAGCCTGTCCAGTCTTCTTTATTTTCTCGTCTCACAATCAGTTACCACTGTTAATTTAGTACCTTTCCTACTTCTCATTTAGTATCAGTTTCAGCGTTTTAATGAAACCCTGTAAAAAATAATAGTCCTATGGTATAAAAGAGAAATGAACTGTGTATTATTATGTGGAAATTTAAGACCTGTTGTGCAGTCTAGCTGACAGAGAAAAATTATATCAATAAATAAGGAAATATGGTTGCCATAGTTTAGATAAATGAACAGTGTGAAACAACAGCCAGAGAGAGAGAGAGAGAGAGCGCGAGAGAGAGAGTAGCAGGTGTCAGTACTGACGTCGTGCAGGGCCTGTCGAACGCCTTGGCCGCGCTTCCAGGCTGGGCCGTCGCACTTGAGGCTCTCAGCGTGCAGGGGTCGCTCCGAGTCCTGATGGAACAGAGCCTCGGACAACACGTCCACCGCGTCCTGCATCAGCGCCTCACCCGTCTGCAACACGCCACCACTCCTGCACTCTTGCGTAACTGAGTAGAGGCAGAATCATTTCTCTTGCTACACAATGTGTTCTCAACGCTAACAAACGAGTAACTAGTCCTAGCTGAAACACAATAAGCCTCAGTTTACCCTCTCAAAATATATTTTTTATGTATTAACTACAGCCGGCCGTAGTGACCGTGCGGTTCTAGGTGCTAGAGTCTGGAGCCGGGCGACCGCTGCGGTAGCAGGTTCGAATCCTGCCTCGGGCATGGATGTGTGTGATGTCCTTAGGTTAGTTAGGTTTAATTAGTTCTAAGTTCTAGGGGATTGATGACCTCAGAAGTTAAGTCCCATAGTGCTCAGAGCCATTTGAACCACTTTCTTGTATTAACTACATCTCAAAGCTTCACCACGCTTTCACCTGCTCCTCGTATTTGCAGCAGACTACAGCAAGCAGATGGTCATAAATTTGCTCGTGCTTATGGAAAAACTATCTTTAACTGGAATCTGGCACTAAAAAGATCAACTTCTTTAAAAAGAAATCAGAATATTTATCATTATTTATGTGCCGTTTTTCTTCCTTTATTGAGTTTAGATTCCCCCCGAAGGGGGCGGGCTGGCATCAGCTTAGTACGCCGCTCTTCAGCCTGCACAATTTGTTTTAAAAAATGAAGATAGTAAATAATAAAAGCAGGTTATAAAATCGGTGACTTTAATGTTAAAATGGCGGAAAATTGTGGAACTTAAGTCATAAAATAATGGACAGACAATTAAAAGACACGGTGACAGTCTGGTTTCTGTTTGCAAGAGATACAAAAATCACACCCACTGACAGCATGATTTTTGTTGGCAACACTTTGGAAAGACGCACAACACTGAACACTCAATTGAACACTGCACTAAAAAGTTGGCACAAATATGATACACCACAGTCGAGGGCAGAAAGGGGGAAGCTGGACAGATGATGGGAAAGAAAAGGGGGGTGAGGAGAGGAGAAACGAAGTGGGGGGGGGGGGGGAAGGAGCCGACGGAGGACGAGGAATCATAAGAGGTGGGGGGGGGGGGCTTGCAGATGCGAGAGGGAATGGGGAAAGGCAGAGGAGGGGGATGCAAAAGGACTTGGGGGAGGGGGGGGCGGGAGGAGGGAAGCTGAGAGAGAGGGTAGGTGGGGAAAAAACAGGATGGGTGGGGGGGAAGAGGGAGCCTGGGGAAAGGACAGAGGAAAGGAGGGGGAGATGAGGATCAGAGTTGATAGGAGGGATAAATGGAGGGAGAGAGGGCATCATCTGGGACGGGAAGTGGACAGAAGCCACCTTGGGAAAGGAGATGAAGGGTGCAGAGATAAGGGTTGGAGGGACACAACAGTGAAGGTGCGCCAGAGGGTGGGGGTTGGAGAGGAGAGGAGCAACCAGGGGATGAGGTGGATCAAGGCAGCGGGAGGTGTAGAGTATGTGGATATGTTCGAGGAATAGGAGCAGATGAGGGAAAGTAATCAGGTCGTAGAGGATCCGCATGGGGATGGGAGGCGTATACTGAAGGCGAGGCGAACTGCATGCCACTCAAGGATCTGGAGGGACTTATAGAATTTGGGGGGATTACGTGCCATAGAAGACATATAATTTTGATGACAAAAATTTGTCAGTTGATGTGACTAAGTCTTGTGGCTGACTTAAGATTTAAGGAAATAAAAGAAAGAGGCAGGAGCTCTGATGAGAGGAAGGAGCTTGGAGGTGTGAGTTCTATTGAACTATGCGAGTTTAGTAAACTTAGAGTATACGCCTAATGAAATTGTGTCGGGAATTTGTCTTCAGAGAGTGTGAATGGATCGAGTCAGGGCGATGCGTTGAAATCAGAGCTGCACAGCGCCAGGGTTGAGGACAAAACACAGCTTGATGAGGTTTTGAGCGCTACGTTTATCACAGGTATTAGAAACATATTTCGTGTGTGGGGCGCAAATGACAACGGCCGGGAGTAAATGCATGAATTTAAGTTGGACCATTGGTGGGCTTGTTACTAGAAGTTACGGAATGCATTTGATTTTGCCCCCTGCACTCTACTTTCTTGGTTGCACATACTGGCTTAACATGGCTAATATGTTGCACTGTTTACACTTGAAGACTCCATTGGTCATCCTCATTGTGGTTCGTACGCTGATGGCAGATTATGCTTGGGGCCTGAAGATGATTCTTTTCCGAGTCGAAATTGGAACCATGTTTTGAATAAACGTCGTTTGAATTACAGTACAGCTGTTGGTTTCAATTTTCACTATTCGAGTACATATGCTGGAGGCCAGCGCCTGCGCTACGGTGTAAGCGGATGGCAGTCGTGCGGAAACTCGGCAGGGGCCATGCATGGTGCGACAGTCGAGATTAGCTGACTGGCAGTCTGGGAATGGAGGTGTTGGGGTCAGGAAGAGGCCGCTGTGCGGAGAGGAAGCAGGGGCTGTAACTTAATGAACAAACAGTTTCACCGAATAGATTTATATATACAAAATTTCAACAGCCGGCCAGAGTGGTCAAGCGGTTCTAGGCGCTTCAGTCTGGAACTGCGCGACCGCTACGGTCGCAGGTTCGAATCCTGCCTCGAGCATGGATGTGTGTGATGTCCTTAGGTTACTTAGGTTTAAGTAGTTCTAGGGGACTGATAACCTCCGATGTTAAGTCCCATAGTGCTCAGAGCCATTTGAACCATTTTGAACAAAATTTCAACAGTTTTTTAACCGAATAATTTTGGTCCTGCGTGTAAAATTGTCTAATTTGATGTGATTTGTTGGATCATTTTGCAACTTTATGTATCTTGTATATTCTATCTTCATGTAGCAATTGTTAAAAAATTGTTGGAGATTTGTCGTAAGTTCCTATGGGACCAAACTGCTGAGATCATCGGTACCTAGGCTTACACACCACTTAATCTAACTTAAACTAATTTCGGCTAAGGGCAGCACACACACCGATGCCCAACGGAGGACTCGAACCTCCGACGGATGGAGCCGCGCGAACAGTGGCAAGGTGCCTCAGACCGCACAGTTATCCTGCGCGACGCAAAATCGTAATTTACGAGTACATATATGAATGCATGTCCCAAATAATTATAAATATAATCTTAGAAATTACAAAAGGCAGGTAATGTAGGGTAGTTGACCTGTCAATTCCATGTTTACACTAGTTGTGACAAACGTTGTCAAGGACTGTCACTCCCTAAGAATTCACAGCAATAATATACATGACAACCTTATATGTTACAGAACAGATTTCATATCCTATGGATTATTAACCCGAAAATCAATTTGGCAAATAAACCATTCTAATGCAGCTAAAGGTGTATACAAGATGCCCTTTATATCTGAAAGCTGCGGAGCACCAAGCGTTCAAGATCTGCATTAGTACGAGAGTGAGTCAAATGAAAACCTTAAATAATTTTTTAAATATTAGTTATTGTGCAGAAGTGGTGCAAAGCTGTATCACTTTTCAACATAATCTCCCCCACGCTCAATTCAAGGCCTCCAGCGCTTACAAGGTGCATAAATTCTTTTAGAAAAAAATTATTTAGGTAGTCCGCGCAACCACTCATGCACCGCGTGGCCTACTTCATCAGAACTGAACTTCTTTCTCCCACTGGGTCTTTGAGTGGTCCAAACGTATGGAAATCACTTGGGGCAAGGTCTGGTGAGAACGGCGGATGAGGAAGACACTCAAAATGCAGGTCTGTTCAAAAATGGCTCTGAGCACTATGGGACTTAACATCTGTGGTCATCAGTCCACTAGAACTTAGATTTACTTAAACCTAACTAACCTAAGGACATCACACACATCCATGCCCGAGGCAGGATTCGAACCTGCGATCGTAGTGCAGGTCTGTGATTGTTGCAACTGTTGTACAGTCAGTGTGGGGCCTTGCATTGTCATGTTGCAAAACGACACCTGCTGACAGCAATCCACGTCGCTTTGATTTGATTACAGCCCGCAGATGATTTTTTAGGGGAACTCTGTATGATGCACTGGCGACAGTGGTCCCTCTGGGCATGTAATGCTCCAAAATGACGCCTTTTTCGTCCCAAAAGAGAGTCAGCATAACCTTCCCTGCTGATGGTTCTGTTGGAAACTTCTTTGGTTTTGGTGATGAGGAAGGGTGGCATTCCTTGCTCGCTCTCTTCGTTTCCGGTTGGTGGAAGTGAACCCAGGTTTCATCCCCAGTAACGATTCTCGTTCAAAGCGCTGAAGAAGTTTTTCACAAGCATCAACACGTCGTTCACGCATTTCAGGAGTCAGCTGCTGTGGCACCCATCTTGCAGACATTTTGTGAAACTGGAGCACATCATACACAACGTTGTGTGCTGACCCATGACTAATCCCTAAACATGCTGCAATGTCATTCAGTGTCACTCGGCGGTTTTCCTTCACTATGCCTTCAACAGCAGCAATGTTCTGTGGAGTCACAACTCGTTGTGCCTGACCTGGACGAGGAACATCGTCCACTGAAGTCACACCATTTGGCAACTTCCTACTCCATTCGTAGACTTGCTGCTGTGACAAACATCCATCACCGTACTGAACCTTCATTCGTCGATGAATTTCAATAGGATTCACACCTTCACTACGCATAACAGAACGCTGTTCTTCCCTGGTGCAAGTCGCAAGTGGGGCGGCTATCTTTATACTGATACTGCGACGGTATGTGTGCATCTGGACCGTGCTGCCACCTACAGGCCATTCTGCCCGCTGTTTGTAGCGCGCTCACCAACTTACAGGATAACGGAGCGAAATTTCGATTTGTTATTACAAACGTCTCAAAATGGCTAAGCAGGGATGGCTAGAGGGCAAAGGTAAGAATGTAGAGGCTTATCTCACTACGGGTAAGATACATTGCCTACGGGAAAATTAAAGAGACCTTTGGAGAAAGGAGAACCACTTGCATGAATATCAAGAGCTTTGATGGAGACCCAATTCTAAGCAAAGAAGGGAAAGCAGAAAGGTGGAAGGAGTATATAGAGGGTCTATACAAGGGCGATGTACTTGAGGACAATATTATGGAAATAGAAGAGGATGTAGATGAAGATGAAATGAGAGATATGATATTGCGTGGAGAGTTTGACAGAGCACTGAAAAACCTGAGTCGAAACAAGGCCCCCGGAATAGACAACATTCCATTAGAACTACTGACAACCTTGGAAGAGCTGGTCCTGACAAAACTCTACCACCTGGTGAGCAAGATGTATGAGACAGGCGAAATACCCTCAGACTTCAAGAAGAATATAATAATCCAAATCCGAAAGAAAGCAGGTGTTGACAGATGTGAAAATTACCGAACTATTAGTTTAATAAGTCACAGCTGCAATATACTACCGCGAATTTTTTACATACGAATGGAAAAACTGATAGAAGCCGACCTCGGGGAAGATCAGTTTGGACTCCGTAGAAATGCTGGAACACGTGAGGCAATACTGACCCTACGACTTATCTCAGAAGAAAGTTTAAGGAAAGGCAAACCTACGTTTCTAGCATTTGTAGAATTAGAGAAAGCTTTTCACAATGTTGACTGGAATACTCTCTTTCACATTCTGAAGGTGGCAGGGGTAAAATACAGGGAGCGAAAGGCTATTTACAATTTGTACAGAAACCAGATGGCAGTTATAAGAGTCGAGGGACATGAAAGGGAAGCAGTGGTTGGGAAGGGAGTGAGACAGGGTGGTAGCCTCTCTCCGATGCTATTCAATCTGTATATTGAGCAAGCAATAAAGGAAACAAAAGACAAGTTCGGACTAGGTATTAAAATCCATGGAGAAGAAATAAAAACTTTGAGGTTAGCCGATGACATTGTAATTCTGTCAGAGACAGCAAAGGACTTGGAAGAGCAGTTGAACGGAATGGACAGTGTCTTGAAAGGAGGATATAAGATGAACATCAACAAAAGCAAAACGAGGATAATAGAATGTAGTCGAATTAAGTCGGGTGATGCTGAGGGAATTAGATTAGGAAATGACACACTTAAAGTAGTAAAGGAGTTTTGCTATTTGGGGAGCAAAATAACTGATGATGGTCGAAGTAGAGAGGATATAAAATGTAGACTGGCAATGGTAAGGAAAGCGTTTCTTAACAAGAGAAATTTGTTAACATCGAGTATAGATTTAAATGTCAGGAAGTCGTTTCTGAAAGTATTTGTATGGAGTGTAGCCATGTATGGATGTGAAATGTGGACGATAAATAGGTTAGACAAGAAAAGAATAAAAGCTTTCGAAATGTGGTGCTACAGTAGAATGCTGAAGATTAGATGGGTTGATCACATAACTAATGAGGTGCTATTGAATAGACTTGGGGAGAAGAAGAGCTTGTGTGCACAACGTGACTAGAAGAAGGGATCGGTTGGTAGGACACGTGCTGAGACCTCGAGGGATCACCAATTTAGTATTGGAGGGCAGCGTGGAGGGTAAAAATCGTAGAGGGAGACCGAGATGAATACACTAAGCAGATTCAGAAGGATGTAGGTTTCAGTAGGTACTGGGAGATGAAGAAGCTTGCACAGGATAGAGTAGCATGGAGAGCTGCATCAAACCGGTCTCAGGACTGAAGACCACAACAACAACAACAACATCACAAATTTAAAGTTTTCATTTGACCCACCCTCGTGTTTAACTTCCTTTCGACGACCAGTTCATTAGAGACGGAGCAAAACCCCGGACTGGAGAAGGACGAGGAAGAAAATCGGCTGCTCCCTTTCAATGGAAATATCCAGGCATTTTGTGAACTGAGTGACACTAACGGCGTGTAACGATGTAAAAAAAATTTGCTCCTAGGTAGTGAGCTGCATATAATTATTTTGATTGGTGAGGTTGTAATGGTTCTTTATTTACGTCACCATTACGGCACTCCAACCCCAGTTCTCGATACCAGTAATATCGTACTACTTTTCTGCGAAGTAACAGACATATTTTTGTGACAATATTCACATTTGGTTTTATTAGTGTATAGGTACTCCGATGTATCGATATATTACGGTGATATGGTTCTTGTGTGTATTCATTTCTGAGAGACTGTCATAATCTTTGATTTACTTGTAACCGAATGCGCACAGAGCAGTCTGTTTCACTTTGCAGAAGTTAAATTGTTATTTCGCTTTGTAAAAGAACAGTCAAGTCTAGTGTTTGGTGTAAGCGGAAATTAAATATATGAAGATTGATACAAAACTGTTTTCTTGATGATGTGACAATTAAGAAGAAGCATATGTGAATTTACAAGAAGTTTAACAAAAATTTGGATCGTGAATACCAAGTCAAAAATTATTTCTACCATACCATTGTTCTAATCTGGGATTGTTTGATCATTAAGAATTTCCTGAAAAACGCATTTGTTAGGTCTTTAAATATTGCTAAAATACAGATCTGGACCTTCTAGCAGTCAAAGTGCAATCACCCTAGAATCAACAAGACGAGCCATAACTACTTCGACGAAATCTACGTGGGAATCCATTCAAGATAAGTGCCAAAATTAATGACTTTTTTACAGTGGCTTCATTATTTCCATTATGACGATACCATCCACAGTCAATAACTTTGTTGTTGCCCGATAAAGCTGCGTGAACAACATTATTAATCTGATTTCTAACCTACTTTGCAAGTGGTGGTATTGTTAGAAGGTCAAAGCCGTGGAAATGGAAGTTGCTACGTCCTGTAATCTGACCTACCTTTCGAGAGAGCGAAAGGGGCAACGGTTGTGTGGAAGTGGAGGTATATCTGTTAATTATGACAAAATGTTAGGAGACAAGAAATGTAGTCTCGTTGATATACTAAGGAGGGTAGATACGATACTGTTTAGGCCGAGGGGCTGCGAAGTGCAGATACGGAAATGGAGTGAAGATGAACCCATGGGAAACAGCCTTGTTAGAGTGAAAGGGCTCACGTCATCCTTGTTAAAAAACCATGAGCATATGACGCAATTTATGCAAATAAAACGGTTGGTTTTGTCTGTGAACGCTATGTAGAACACTGCTACCATAGAAAACCTTGTGACGTCAGCTGTCACAGAACACTGGTACAACAACCCTGCATCACTGCCAAAAAAGCTATATTTTGTGACGTCGGCCCAGCTGCATTACGAGCCCCTTACCTCAAGGCACCGTGCAGTAGAAAGATTCGATATGCAATTTATTACGTATCATATTGTTCCGACTTCGTTTTTAGTTCTGTCAGGCAGACAGTGTGTGCAGCTTGGTCCTCTTCTGAGTCGTCAGGCAAGCACAGCAAAATATGACGTGGACCAACAATAGATGTATATTGGAATCTATGTAGTCACGCACAGTTTCTCAAAATGTGCATCTTAAACTCGATGTTATGTGGAGCAGTAGTTGTATGAAGCATAGCAAATGTGCAAAAGAAGCTGGAAACATTTGAAAAGCTGTGCTGTGAAAGGTTGCTAATTAGTGGGCTGAGTAAGTTCATAATGAAGTAGCACCAAAATGAACAGACGTTGATGGAAGCCTCCGAGTAATCCTTATCAAAAAGGGGAAAATTTTTGTGGGTCATTTTGCGCATGACTTTCGTTTTATATTAGTTCTGAAGTTGTTGTGGTTCGAACGTTGACATTATGAGCAGCAGAGAAGAGTGGAGATAAGATCTATAGACAAAATACCTACGCAGTGCTATCAGACGAAAAGATCAACCTGATACAAACTGTGGGAAGTTTGTTTTACAGCCTTCGTACCTGGATAAAGAGCTTTTCCTATTTGAGACATCTGTGAACGTTGCTGCATAAGACGATTTAAGAATAAACTAAATTCCTTCAGCTACGACAATGTCTAAAGAAATCGTCTTAACGGCACTAAACCGTCGTTTGTGAATCGTTTACCGGCCGTACTCTGCCTCATTTCGCTGGTTGGAAGGCAAAAAGCTAACTGACAAATTTCACAGAACGAAGAGGGGGACGAAATGTCTCCCACTGCAAGGTCATGTTGTTTTATTTAAACGATTACAAAATCAGGTGAAACGAACGTGAGGTTGTCAGTATAAGCACATTACTGTTGTCAGTATGATGTTGCACTGCCCAGGGCCTGTACTGATAAAGGGCCCGTTTAGGTCAGGCATATTGTATACAGAAGTGGAAGAGAGAGAACCACAAAACTCTACAATCCGTATGCATTGCATACACACAGAAATTACTGTTACAGTGTAGTTATGGAGCTCAATGAGTGAATTGTGTATTTTCCGGTGAGAAAGAACACTGGCAAACATTCTTCGCTACATTAGATTACTTAAACTGGTGTCACTCTGAGATGGAATTTATGGTCAGCGACAAAGTGTAAGGTCAGTGAGTCGAATGCGGATTTTGCAACTGTGAAATACTTTCCTACATTATAGAAGCGAAACTAATATTGCGAAAATTTTGAACTTGGATAGCTTAGAATGAAAATCTTTCTGTTTATTGCAAATGAAAACAATTGATTTTCTGAAACATTCTCTGTCATACACAACTTGAAACAGGCCACGTCGACCAAATCATATGGAAGAACTGACAGCGACGTGTTTCGGAAGGCAGTAAGGTCCCTTGGCTTTTGGTTTAGCAGTATTCGACAGCCATTTCTAGGCGCAAGTAAATGAAGAAAGGCAGCGCGTTTTTGTTATCAAGTAACGTCTTCATCAATTAGTTTTAATGTAATCTACTAGTAATTACTGATGTTTGATATTTACATGAAAAGGATTCCGTAGACAGGTAAAGAACCTGTTCTTGTTCTTGACCAAAAGGCATTAAATGATCTTCAAGTACATGTATTCCAGCAGCGGTACGAAGAAAATGATAGTAATAATGACGGTAATAATCGAATTATCCGGTAACTTCAAACTTCACAGTGGATTTTGTCGAACTAAGAAATTTGCTGAATTAGTGAAAATTTCAAAATTGCTTCACATCGAGGCTATGATGCCTAGAAGAGTCATTACATCCAGATGGCATGAGAATAGCATAATCTCCGCGTCAGAAGCTTGTTTCTACTTAACCATTTAATAGACTCGCATTTTTTCCACCGTGTCTAATTTTGAAAGCTAAGCACTTCTTCCGTTACAGCACAATCCTGGGGCTGGGAAATGTGGCCACAATGGTCTGGTGGAACGGACTATCACAGGTGCAATGCGTGGATTCAGGCGTTTACTTTTAAGAGGCACAAACAGATTTACGTTACCTCTGGTAACCTCAAGAGAAAGACGTTATAATCCAGAATCCGCCTTAAACATCACGTTCCTTCATTACCAACTAGGCAGAGCCGGTTTACGTTGGAAAATGACATAGGCGGAGGTCATGGTAAACAGAAATACTATAGCCAGTAAACTTACTTACATTAGAAAATTTTATTTTATTTAATGAACCGATAGCCATTTAAAGGAACAGGGCTCTTATTTTACTTGTGCTTGATTGAACTAGAGACGTTGAAAAATTTGGTGCTGGACTGTGATTCGACGTCTTATCTCCTCTTTCGAGGATCTGAATCTCTCGGAACAATATAGTTTAATAATTTCGTTCCTTTTCCCAAGACTGCAGTCGGCTCTAGGTCTCCTCCAAAGTTAAGTATTTTTGATCCAGTTAAAAAAATATTCATAATTTCATTTCAAGCCCTATCACGTGCACATCGGCCTGATAGTGAAAATTAACGTGCATTTTTAATGTCTGTTCATGTGTTGCCAACAATCGCAATAGGTATCGTTATTTCTGGCCAAACACGCACACATCTTACTGTTGGTGAGTAAGCAATTGATACTTAAGCTATATCCGTGGATGGTAAAGGAGGACAGTGCGTGTGCGGTTCGATTGTCGCTCAGGCACAAAAATTGACTTCCTTATTTTAGATTCAAACACCTAGCGGCTGGTAAGAAAAACCGTTACGTAACATTTGATTTTACATAGTTAACAATCCGATTAAGTGTTGGGTTCGTATCTACGTCACAGAACTTCAGATCATGCGCTTCGTCTTTAAATGCATGCTCACTTTGTTACTTCTGAATAGAGTTATATTAGACATCTTTTGTGGTTAGTTAACAGGGACGATAAGGTCTTGATAGGAGTCCCGGTTTATTAAAAAAAAACTGCCGTCTTTTATTTTCAAGTTTAGATTTGGTTACTGATATTGCCGAAAAGTTCGGTAATTCATGAGTCTTCACGGCTAGTCATCGATATGATATGATATGATTAGATTAGATTAGATTAGATTAGATTAATACTTGTTCCATAGATCATGAATACGACATTTCGTAATGATGTGGAACGTATCATTTTAAAGAAAGATTTCTTTACATACCATGATTCAATTTCTTTACAACAATTTTTTTACCTTCTCTCTCATTCTTTTTTATTTATCTCTCTCTCTCTCTCTCTCTCTCTCTCTCTCTCTCTCTCTCTCTCTCTCTCTCTCTCTCTCTCACACACACACACACACACACACACACACACACACACACACACACACACACACACATTCTTTTTTTTTTATATTTGTTTGTTGTGCTCGACTATCGGCGAGGCACGAAAACGTCCGTGAATGACTTTCTTAGTTTTGAGTACACTTACGAAAGGAATATAAAAACAACTATGAGAGTTACTGATTTATGATACTTAGTTGGCAGTCAGTTCTGAGTATTATTAGTAACTACGCTCCAGTCCCTAAACCTAGTCACAGAAATGCGTATTCCAGGTCGTAGCAGCCGCGTCTTTGAGACGCCAGCTATGGTCACTTCCCAGCCCGCTGTAGGATCACATCAGTTCGTCTTCTTCCTGCTGGTACTGTAACTGAGATTTGGCAACAAGGCAAGGTATGTTTGGCAATTCTGTGATCGATGAGCTACTTTCTGGTGCGCACGGAATTAAGCCTCAAAGTTCACTTGACTTTATTTGCCATTTCCATTGAATAATCTGAGTTATAATCGCCTGAGATGTAACAAAAGATTGTAATTTATGGTTTTCATCCAAGGAAAGTCGTTGCACGTGGAAATCGTAACTAATATCGTCCTTTAAATAGCGTTTTACGAGTTCTAGCAACAATTCGCCTCGTAAGAGGAAGCCCAGACACATACCTCTGTGCGAGCTCTGTGGTAACGTGGTGACCTGTGAAAAAGCGTCTGTTGTGGTTCGAAGTTCCAGTCAAGCTGACTGTAGCGTTTTTATCCCTTCTGTGAAAGAGCTACAAGCAGTCAGATGAAACATCGACCAGGAAATCAGAAGAAAATACTTTAGGCTCATAGTGCAATGGTGAAAAACTAACAATGCTACACAACAGGTAACGCCTCGTTCCGCTGCTGACAAACCAATTTTGGGTTTCTGGGAATACATAACTTTAGTTATGAAATGCTACATTTGCATACCTCTTGAGTATACCAATTAAACACAGACCTAATCGAAATCTAAGTGAGTAGTATTTTACTAATTCGTGCCAATAGAGGCACGCTTGTGTACAGATACTCAGTTTTATTAAAACAGACTTTCATCGTAAGGTTATCGTGGGTAGTTTCATATCATTTCTTGTAATATAGTGCTCAATTTTCGTAAGGTTTCTTTTAGTGTTGTTAAAACAATAAAAACCACGAGAGAGAAATTAATCATCAACGATATATGCGAATTTACTGATGTTATCTATAACAGTCTGACAATGCATATGCAGTTTATTGATTACAAGCATGTAGAAAACTTGTTCTGAGTTAAAGCTGTCAAACAAGGTTTGAAGAAGAGTAAAACGCCACTACCAACCGACAGCTAATGTAGAAAATACTTTTCTGACGTATTTTGGCATGATGCGCTCTCCCCATACATAATACAAAAGTTTCGAGATGCATCTGCTGCCTGGCCGTCTATTAAACCTGAAAAGAACAAACTGCCACAGAAGTTAGCCCTTTTTCCACATGCGACTATTTTGGGTTGAGAGGTGGATGGAATTATGTTCAAAGTTCCATTAGATTGATAACTTTAGCAGACAGCAGAATAGCGTTTTAAAAAATGTATCAGTAAATGTACTCGATCCCGCGACGTTTTGTCTATGGTGTGCATCGCTTACTGTTATGCTACTAGATGACACGTAGCTACAGCCGCTCCAGAAGTCAACAACAATTCCTCCAGAACTTCCACATTCCAGAGTGCTGTGAGATAATGCATATGGCCAGATCTAGACTTCTGAGAAACAAACAGTTACAGCTTTTCTTTTGCACTGCACGACGTTTTCAACGAACAGATAGCCCAATAGAGTAGCTCAAGTAGGAGGGAACACTTCCTATTAAAATTTCTGCATCCTACACTGTTGGCAGTTCTTTGGAGGTGGCATTACGTGATTTTATTTCGGTGATCACAAAATAGAGACCCATGTTTACACTGGGTAGCCGAGGCAGCTAGTTCATGGCGATTCAGTCAACCAAGTAAATGAATGTACTGAACACGCTGCAAACCACTACAGGGAGCCTGTGTGTCATCATTCTCATCCAGTGTGGCGCAACGGCGTTACAATAGAAAAATGAGCCACTGCAAAGACGATTTGGTGGTCTGTTGGGTTGCTGATAGATTCATACACGTGTGGTCTAGGTTTGATTCCAACTTCTGACAATGACTTTTGATAGGGAGAGAAAGATTCTATTCTCTTCTGGATACGCCAAGTAAAGAAGGTATAATGACATTGTGGTCTGAAATTCACATTAAAAATGATATGTTGAACCACAATAAAGTCAGGAGTGTCGACATGTAGAAACTCTATCACCAGTAATCTCTCTTATACCAGTTATTTATTTCTAGTGACGAAACAAACGCTATGTAGGGTCACAGGACACTTACAACATCTTTTATTTGAGCTTCTGTATGTCGATAAAATTGGTTCTGAACTTCTGAGATTAACACAGAATTTTATCCCTTCGTGATAATACAGCTCGACTACAATTTGTTGTTTGTTCAAAACTCCAGATTCCTCAACATCGCCACATATTGCGCGTGAATGGGTTCGAATCCTGGCCTGGCACTAAGGTTTTCATTATGTATTATCAAACTCTAGCACGAGAACACCTTTCTGCTGGTGGGTAATAATTTTGATTTTTAATGTATATTCATTCGTTGCAACACTAACGATATCTGACGTTTTTGTGCCGGTCGCTGTGGCTGAGCGGTTCTAGGTGCTTCAGTCTGGAACCACGCGACCGATACGGTCGCAGCTTCAAATCCTGCCTCGGACATGGATGTGTGTGATGTCCTTAGGCTAGTTAGGTTTAAGTAGTTCTATGTTCTAGGTGACTGATGACCTCAGATCTTAAGTCCCATAGTGCTCAGAGCCATTTGAACCATTTTTGACGATTTTGACTCCCAGTGAGACACAGAACTTTTTTGCGAGATCACTGTAAGTTCAAGCATGTTATTCTTAGCTGCTGATGGAGAAAAATTCGGTAGCTGACATCTTTTTATGTGTAGTCAACAACCGATATGTGTGGGGTTCGATTCCTAGTCAGCACTGAACTCTTCGTCATATTATTTCTAGTTCAAACATGCTCACATGTCGCTGCTGCTGTAAGAAACACATATTTAACGTTCGCTTTATCTTGAATAAAACAGCGATAGGTGATGGGTTGGAGTCCTGGAAAGGAAAAAATTAATATTTCGTCTCATCATTTCAGTTAAAACATCTAGCCACTGCCGAGAAAATCCGATATGTCCCAATTGATTGTGCTTCGATATCAATCCGATTATGTTCTGGGTTCGAATGCCTGTCCAACACAAAGCTTTACCTCAAGGCTTTTCAAGTAAGTTACTTGTGAAGAAGCAGTATTTAACATCTCTCGTAGTTCGTTAACAGGGACAATAGATGCTGGGTAGGCATTCACGTCCGTTAAAAATGTTTACGTTATGTAATTTAAAGCTTATATTTGCGAACTGATACTGTCTAAAATCGAGATATGCCTAGTCAGGAATGACTGTTAGTTTCCGTCAGTCACGAAATCTTTGCTTACTCTGCATGACCTAGGTTTGAATCCATATGCAGAACGAGACGGTTCGTCGTGTCATTTGAAGTTCATACATATTCTCAACTAGCTGTTCGAGAATAACTTAAATTCTTAATATCATTTTGTGTGAAATAATAAGTGCGGTATGTTACTTTGAAGAGGAAATCATGAATACGACGAACTTACTACGTGCATTACCTATCTGACGTAATAATGAGAGTGGTAACATTTCAGGGATGTCATTTATTGTAATAAATGTGAGCTTACAAGCCTTAAGGACAGTATTATTGTGTTAAGGTGTTCCCTGATATTTCTAGTATCGTGGTATTAGTTTACATCTTGAGTTATTGGAATACAGAGCAGTGTTTTCTAGTGGTGACTTGTTGGAACCATTTTCAATAGTCAAACGACTGTACCAAGGAAGGATTAGATGACCTGCTAGACTGCTGCGATATCCGGTTTGCAAGCGAATCAGGCGAAATGCAATTTTGTTCGTTCGGATACTTTTGAGCACGACTGTATGTCCGGAGCACAGTACTATATGACAGTGAAATATAGACTATGGGAAAACCGGAACACAAGAGAGTCGAAGCATTTGAGACGTGGTGCTACAGAAGAATGTTGAAAATTAGATGCACAAATAAAATAAGGATTGAGGAGGTCCTTTGCAGAATTGGCGAATAAAGACATAGGGAAAACATTGACAAGAAGAAGGGATAGGATGATAGGACATAACCTCCATGGTACTAGAAAGAGCTGCAGAGGCTAAAAATTGTAGAGGAACACAGAGACTGAGATAAATTCAACAAATAACTGAGGACTTAGGGTGCAAGTGCTAGTCTGACATGAAGAGGTTAGCGCAGGAAGAGTGCAATATGAAGGGGAGTGTTAGCAGCAGCTCACCGTGCGGCTGGAGCGCAGCTCTGCTGGAGAGTTGTGTAGCAGTCGCTCCCGCTGGACCATCCTGAGGAGCGTGAAGTTGGCGCCGGCGCCGCTGCCGCGTAGGCGCGACAGGTCCAGAGTCAGGGCGTCCTGCAACGGTACACGAGGCGTCACATCTGAAATTCGACATGCTCATGATCTGCACTACTGGCCATTAAAATTGCTACACCAAGAAGAAATGCAGATGATAAACTGAGATTCATTGGACAGATATATTATACTAGAACGGACATGTGATTATATTTTCACGCAATTTGGGTGCATAGATCCTGAGAAATCGGTACCCAGAAGAACCACCTCTGGCCGCAGTAACGGCCTTGATACGCCTGGGTATTGAGTCAAACAGAGCTTGGATGGTGTGTACAAGTACAGCTGTCCATGCAGCTTCAACACGATACCACAGTCCATCAAGAGTAGTGACTGGCGTATTCTGACGAGCCAGTTGCTCGGCCACCATTGACCAGACGTTCTCAGTTGGTGACATCTGGAGAATGTGCTGGCCAGGGCAGCAGTCGAACATTTTCTGTATCCGGAAAGGCCCGTACAGGACCTACAACATGCGGTCGTGCATTATCCTGATGAAATGTAGGGTTTCGCAGGAATCGAATGAATGGTAGAGCCACGGGTCGTAACACATCTGAAATGTAACGTCCACTGTTCAAAGTGCCGTCAATGCGAACAAGAGGTGACCGAGAGGTGTAACCAATGGCACCCCATACTATCACGCCGGGTGATGGGCCAGTATGGCGATGACGAATATAAGCTTCCAATGTGCGTTCACCGCGTTGTCGCCAAACACGGATGCGACCATCATGATGCTGTAAACAGAACCTCGATTCATCCGAAAAAATGACTTCCTGCCATTCGTGCACCCAGGTTCGTCGTTGAGTACACCATCGCAGGCGCTCCTGTCTGTGATGCAGCGTCAAGGGTCTCCGAGCTGATAGTCCATGCTGCTGCAAACGTCGTCGAACTGTTCGTGCAGATGGTTGTTGTCTTGCAAACGTCCCCATCTGTTCGGGATCGAGACGTGGCTGCACGATCAGTTACAGCCATGTAGATAAGATGCCTGCCATCTCGACTGCTAGTGATACGAGGCCGTTGGGATCCAGCACGGCGTTCCGTATTACCCTCCTGAACCCACCACTTCCATATTCTACCAACAGTCATTGGATCTCGACCAAGGCGAGCGGCAATGTCGCGATGCGATAAACAGCAATCGCGATAGGCTACAATCCGACCTTTATGAAAGTCGGAAACGTGATGGTACGCATTTCTCCTCCTTACACGAGGCATCGCAACAACGTTTCACCAGGCAATGCCGGTCAACTGCTGTTTGTGTATGAGAAATCGGTTGGAAACTTTCCTCATGTCAGTACGTTGTAGGTCTCGCCACCGGCGCCAACCTTGTGTAAATGTTCTGAAAAGCCAATCATTTGCATACCACAGCATCTTCTTTCTGTCGGTTAAATTTCGCGTCTGTAGCACGTCATCTTCGTGGTATCGCAATTTTAATGGCCAGTAGTGGATATACGATTTAGGAGAAAATCTTTGCAGCCCCCTTAGATTGTTTGCAGATGATGCTCTCGTTTAGCGTGCTGTAAACGCGTCAGACGATCAAAACGAATTGCAAAATAATGTAGACAAGATATCTGTATGGTATACAAAGGGCACTGTACTCTAAAAAATGAAGTGTGAATTCATCCACATGAGTACTAAAACGATCGGCTAAATTTCAGTTACATGATAAATCACACAAATCTGAAGGCTATAAACTCAGCAAAATACTTGGAGACTACAATTGCGAATAACTTAAATTGGACCGATCACATAGATAATGTTGTGGGGAAAGCAAACCAAAGACTGCGATTTATTGTTGAAACTCTTAGAAAATGTAAAAGGTCTACTAAAGAAACTTCTTACACTACTGCCGGCCGTTGTGGCCTAGCGGTTCTAGGCGCAACAGTCTGGAACCGCGCGACTGCTACGGTCGCAGGTTCGAATCCTGCCTCAGGCAGGTTAATTAGGTTTAGTTCTAGGGGGCTGATGACCTCAGAAGTTAAGTCCCATAGTGCTCAGAGCCATTTGAACCATTTTTTGTTAAATCCCAAAGTGCTCAGAGCCATTCCAACCATTACACTACACTTGTCCGCCGTCTTTTGGAGTACTGCTGTGTATTGTAGGATCTGCATCAGGTATGACTGATACCGATAAAGTTCAAAGAAAGGCAGCACGTACTGTATTATCGCGAAATAAGGGAGATAGTGCCACGGATATAATACGCGAATCAGAATGACAGACATTACACTAAAGGTGTTTCTGGCTGCGGCAGGACCTCATGATATTTCAATCACCAGCTTCATCCTCAGAGTGTGAAACATTTCGTTAGCGACAATCTGCATTGGGATCGTCGTAGTAAAGTAAGAGAAATCAAAGCTCACACGCGAACATTTAAGAGTTCGTTTTTCCCGCGCGCTGCTCGAGAGTGGAACGGTAGAGAAACAACTTGAAGGTGGTTCGATGAATCCTCTGCCAGACACTTAATTGTGATTTGCAGAGTAATTATGTAGTTGTAGATAACTGTCTCACGACGCGCCCTAGCATTTCCACAGATCCTCGTATAAAGTATGAGTCATAAAACAGTCCCTGTATGGATAGTGGTCGAGTTTATGGGAAACAAACTAACCGGAGAAAATCAGGACGACACTCGTCGCCTTGAAGCGCTATAGATGATGTAATAGTAGTACCAGGTAATCACGTGACTTTCCACCGCTGACGAGAGTCATGAGAGCGGAGCGGTGTAAATGTGGAACCAGCAGACGGGTCGACTTGACGACGTGGCAAAATGACTGTCGTATTTCGAACGAGTCCGTCACCACACTGTGAATGTAGTAGCCCGATTTTTTGGTGCACCACGCGGGCTGTCTACAAAGAATGGTGTGCTACTTGCAGCCATGTTACACAGCCTAAGAATTGTGGTGATAAGAAGGTCTTAACCAACAGTGCGGCCTTTATTGTTAAGCCTTTTCGTCCGCATTGAAAACACTCACCTTTGGCGAAACCTTCAAAACAATATCCTCTGCCCTGATGCGATATATAATGTTTCTCAGCTGAGAATTACTGGATAAAAATATCTGTACTACACGCGCGAATGGGGCGCAGAATGAGCCAAATTTATCAGGTCTGTCTTTAGCTACAAATGAAGAAAAGTCCTTGCTGAAACATTGTGTTCGATATTGTGGTGCAACGTCAGCACGCCTCAACGTGGTGCACTCTGGGTAACGCTAAGATCCGGACAACACTGTTTGCCAGACAATCTGTACGGAAGGGATAAGCCGGACCAAATGCTAGGGCCTCCATACAAGTCTGGTAGATAACGGTATCGACATCTCTGTATCCAGGAAACCCTTATTGACAGTAAAGACCACTTAACCAATAGAGTGGAAATACCAGAATATGACCTTTTACTGTGCGGCTGATCCCGGCGGAGGTTTGAGTCCTCCATCGGGCATTGGCGTGTGTGTTTGTGCTTAGGATAATTTAGGTTAAGTAGTGTGTAAGCTTAAGGACTGATGACCTTAGCAGATAAGTCCCATAATGTTTCACACACATTTGAACATTTTTTTGAACATGACTTGTTACAAACCACTTGTCACCGTACCTATGGAATCGCCACAAATGGTCGCTCCTCCGTGTAACGTACTTACAGGGTTAAGACATCGTTCACCAACAACACTTACGAAGTCAAAATGATAGAAATAATTACCAATACTATATATGTAAACTCCTCGCCACCGAACGGACACCTGAAGTCCTGCCTTTACTGTCCCACCCAGCAGGCTATGTGGGGGACTTCAGGAGTCATCAGACGCACGATAGCAGCAGTGAACCACTAGCAAGCTGGGTCGATGATAACAATCTGTTTCTGCTATTTTGTGCAAAAGACAAGGGATCTTTTAAATCAGCAGCTTAGAACCTAGAATACAACCCTGATTCGTGCTTCGTAAAAAAAGACGGTCAGTTCACACTTGCTGCAAGGGACCTGCAGAGTACTTAAAGACCTTCCACACAGTCAACATCGACCACCCATAATCGAAAGCGCGTTCCTCTGATCAGATCCTGTCCTCGTCCATGATGTAATTTTAAGAAGGCGGGCTGGAACAAGTTGCCCAACCACCTTGAAAAGTGTCGAGGCTGGATTTCACCCACTATCGAAAGTTGCCAAAGGTTCACAAGAGTAGTGACTGAAGTAGCAAAGACGACCAGCCCTAGAGGATTCCACAAGGAATATCTATCAGGATGGAATGCTCAATGTGTAAAACTATACAAGGAGTTCCTCTAAGGAGAGATAGCGGATCACCTCCTACTCACACTTGACATGGCTAGACGTGAGAAATGGACAGAAACAGTCGTGAACGTGGACTTCAAATGTTCTAGCAGAAAAGGCCAGGCACTTTTAAAGAATTAGCATACAAGCATACAAGAGGGGAAGTGGTCTCTCACCCGGACAGGACTGCGAAGCACGTTGTGAATATTTCAAGAATAGCACAGGACAAAGCTCGCACCACCCACATCAAACAATAATTTATGAATCTGAAACAT
Source organism: Schistocerca americana (assembly GCF_021461395.2). Lineage (NCBI taxonomy): Eukaryota > Metazoa > Arthropoda > Insecta > Orthoptera > Acrididae > Schistocerca > Schistocerca americana. Next base: position 655,986,168 of record NC_060120.1, on the reverse strand, counting down.
CTAAGCCCGACCACACCGTATTTTCCCAATCATTAATTGTCGAGTAAATAACAATGTCACTCAAAGAAGTTAAAGCGGAAAAGGCACCAGGGCCTGATGGAATTCATCCTGAATTCTTCCTGAACGGTGGTAAATGTACCTAATAATGGGTAACAGAGTTCATTACTGATATCATGATGAGGAGGAGAATACAGAACGGAATGAAAGGTCTAACGTCATCGCTACCCTTAAGCCAAGAAAACCAAGCAACGAGCCGGAAAGCTACCGCACAATAGCCCTTCCTGGCTAAGTGTACAGAAGTATTGAAAGAGCCATTTACAAGACAACTGGGCTATGGACCAGATAATGTCACTCGCCACCTACTTAGAAGCAGACTTTGAAACTAATTTAAGAACATCAACTGCATTTATCGATCTCTCAGCAACTTATGACATAGTATAGAGGCACAATCTTCTCTACAAACTTGTTCAAAGAATCCCATGCAGGAAAACAGTCCAACTTATTAACAGCATGCTTACTGGAACGTCATTCTTGGTCGTACTGTGCAACAGGATAAGCCCTTCGAAGACCCTAAATGATGGACTACCCCAGGGATCTGTCCTTGCCCCGCAACTTTTTAATCTGTACATCTCTGACACGCCTAAAACTAGCTCTCATAAGTTTGGATGTGCTGATGACCGGATGTTGGCAGTGGGACATGAAATTTTTAAGGATCGGAAGCCATCTTTAACATCCGATTTGATGATATTGGGAATATACGTTCTTAGACGCAGACTGACGCCAAACCCGACCGAGACAGAGGTGCCTTGCTTTCACTTGCGCAACAGGGCGCCAGACAGGTGGCTCCAGGTGTGCTTTGGTTACAGACTACTTCGCCACAACCAGCACCCAAAATATCTAGAGGTTACACTAGACCAGATAGAGCCTATAAGAAGCATCTGGGAAACACCGCTGTAAAGATAAAAACTAGGAACAATATTTGCAATGAAATCCATACCATTAGCTGCTTACAGGCGTTGATAAACATCAACGGGGACAGTTGCAAATTTGTGCATCGACCGGGACTCGAAACCGGGATCTCCTCCTTACATGGCAGACGCTCTGTCCGACTGAGCCATCGAGGACACAGAGGATACTGTGATTGCAGAGACTTATCTCTGGCACGCTCCCCACGAGACCCACAGATCCAACTTACTGTCCACGCACTACATTTATAGTGCCCCTGCCCACTATACTCATTACACGCAGCAGTCAATCTACCGATTCCCATAAGAGTTTGAGCAATGTGAGTGCATCCGCACTGAAGAAGATCATTGGCCAGAAGATCATTTGGTTCACATAACCCGACACTCTCCCTCTCTCTCCTGAGACCAGGGTCATAAAACTACGGCTCACAGGCAAAACCGTCCCGCGAACATCATCAGTCCGGCCCACGGTGACACGTCAGACATGCAAGGTATGCGATCTTCCGTATTTTTTTTTAAATACAGTCAAGCTGTGCCTGTCGAGCGCTTCCCATAATGGTTATTCGAAAAACGAGTAGAAGAAAATGAAAACACTGACTCGCTTAACGAATCATGTTTTGCATAGTTTGTTAAGTGTTTTTTTTTTCAGTCTTTAATAACCATCTCAAACCTACTTTCTGATCTGGATCTGTTTCTTTGGCCACTATAAATGAACACTACGTCAGGCGTTCTCCTATAAACTACCGCTCTGTAAAGTATAAACTCCGTGAATGATACACTCAGTCAGCAGAACTGATCGCAAAGCGCATCGGGCCGCAATTATCGCCACCCATACCGCCCGCGACGGAGCCGCATATTCTCTGCAACGATGTTGCAAGATATTTTCTTCGCCAGCGTCTGGTAACCCTTTCCATTGCAGCATCTATTTATGAATTCAAATTCTGTTTCGTCATCGGTAACAGACACGTATTCATTACGGATACCCATAAAGCAATAGCTATGCACGCCAAGATTTTAATTAACCATAATGCTATTTATCTTCCAGTAAATTTTGAAACATGGGCATAAACAAACATCTTCAGACAACTTTGTTCTAGAACAGGATTTACTGTACTAAAAGATTACATTACTACATCGTAAACCTGCTTTACTATTGTTTCGGAATGGAACGATTTGACTTACTCTCAATGGATTCCTACAGAAAAAATGTTTCAATTAACTAGAGTTAATTACGAGGAAGATTCAGGGATGAATCACGCTTATTAACCGATGTGACACTGGACTGTGTAAAATTTACAACACAAACAAATCACACAAAATACGTACAATAACCAGTTGCTTTTATTATAAGATCAATTAAGATACACATTAACAGACATACATATAATGTAACTGGACATTTCAACTGTAATTTATTATTTGAGATTACCTGAAAATTTACCATACCTAAGTGAAACACATAGCCAACTCACATAATGAAATTAAGCACTGTAATAATGATTAGTGAGATTTATTTAGCTATAACTTCCCACTCAACAACTATATAAAGTTGTGGATCAAGTTTACTGATCGAAATAAAAGCAGCGACTTTAAATGCTAGCCATTTAGTTTGGATCTGTGAATATTTTTGTGTACTTCATTTTGGAGAATGTTTTTCTCACACAGATAAGTAGTGCCGAAAGTGGAAAAGAAACCAAGAGTAAACTTAAGCAACTGATTGAAATGTGTGAGAGGAATTTAAATACTTATCTTTATAAAAATCACTTCTTTGTAAATCAGCCATTTGCATTTGAAATTCTCAGGAAACACTGAACATATTGGTGTTGAAAGGATTCTGAAAAATCTTCATATCGTTTGCAGTTGCATCAAAATCTGAAAAATGATTTATTTTCGCGAGTACTCAAAGTTTCAATTGCGAAATCTGCCAGAAATGGATTCTCTGATTGTTTACTGAACGTTCGGCATGTATTGAAATACGTGAAACATTTTTTGCCCAAATGAGACTGAAACAAAACTTTCTTTCAGGAAGGATTTAATATGAGTGCAAAAATCAGTCAGTCACTGGTTTTCTCTGTGTAATTATAAATTAAGGTTGTTAATACACACATCATAAAAAGTTTTGCATCACATAGTTCCGAGAGTTCAGGGACATGTACAAAAAATTGGAATAGAGATCAACATAAACACCATTTCCACCCCTTTTATTGCTCATGAGAACCACACATTGCACGTTGTACCATCATACAACGAGACTTTCAGAGGTGTGCACGCCGGTACTTCTAACACCCAGTAGCACGTCCTCTTGCATTGATGCATGCCTGTATTCGTCGTGCCATACTATCCACAAGTTCATCAACGCACTGTTGGTCTAGATTGTCCCACTCCCCAACGGCATTTCGGCGTAGATCCCTCAGGCGCGGTTGGTGGGTCACGTCGTCCATAAACAGCCCTTTTCAATCTATACCAGGCATTTTCGATGGGGTTCATGTCTGAAGAACATGGTGGGCACTCTAGTCGAGCGACGTCGTTATCCTGAAAGAAGTCATTCACAAGATGTGCACGATGGGGGCGCGAATTGTCGTCCATGAGGACGAATGCCTCGCCAATATGCTGCTGGTATGGTTGCACTATCGGTCGGAGAATGGCATTCACTTATCGTACAGCCATTACGGTGCCTTCCGTGATCACCAGTTGCGTAAGTCGGCCCCATATAATGCCACCCCAAAACAGCAGGGAACCTCAACCTTGCTACACTCCCTGGACAGTGTTTCTAAGGCGTTCAGCCTGACCGGGTTGTCTCCAAACACGTCTCCGACGATTGTCTGGTTGAAAGCATGTGCGACACTAATCGGTGAAGAGAACCTGATACCAATCCTCAATCCTGAGCGCCGGCCAGAGTGGCCGAGCGGTTTTAGGCGCTTCAGTCTGGAACCGCGCGACCACTATGGTCGCAGGTTCGAATCCAAACTCTGGCATGGATGTGTGTGATGTCCTCAGGTTAGTTAGGTTTAAGTAGTTCTAAGTTCTAGGGGACTGATGACCTCAGATGTTATGTCCCATAGTGCTCAGAGCCATTTGAACCATTTTGAACCAATCCTGAGTGGTCCATTCGGCATGTTGTTAGGTCCATCTGTACCGCGCTGCACGGTGTTGTGGTTGCAAACTGCAACCATGCCATAGACATCGGGAGTGAAGTTGCGCTTCATGCAGCCTATTGCGCACAGTTTGAGTCGTAACACGACGTCTTGTGGCTGCACGAAAAGCATTATTGAACATGGTGGTGTTGCTGTCAGGGTTAATCCGTAGATAGCAGTCATCCACTACAGTCGTAGCCCTTGGATGGCCTGAGCGAGGCATGTCACGCCAGTTCCTGTCTCTCTGTATCTCCTCTATGTCAGAACAACATCGCTTCGGTTCACTCCGAGACGCCTGGACACTTCCCTTGTTGAGAGCCCTTCCTGGCACAAATTAACAACGCGGACACAATCGAACCTCGGTATTGACCGTCTAGGCATAGTTAAACTGCAGACAACTCAAGCCGTCCTCCTCCTTCCTGGTGGAATGACTGGAACTCATCGGCTGTCGGACATCCTCTGTCTAATAGGCGCTGCTCATGCATGGTTGTTTACATCTTTGAGCGGGTTTAGTGAAATCTCTGAACAGTCAAAGGGACTGTGTCTGTGATACAATAGCCGGCCGAGGTGGCCGAGCGGTTCTAGGCGCTACAGTCTGGAACCGCGCGACCGCTGCGGTCGCAGGTTCGATCCTGCCTCGAGCATGGATGCGTGTGATGTCCTTAGGTTAGTTAGGTTTAAGTAGTTCTACGTTTTAGGGGACTGATAAGCTCGGAAGTTAAGTCCCATAGTGCTCAGAGCCATTTGAACCGCTTGTGATACAATATCCACGGCCAACGTCTGTCTTCAGGAGTTCTGGTAAGCGGGGTGATGGAAAAACTTTTTTTGGTGTGTGTAGTATTAACCGCAAGGTTTCTGAGTAGTGAATTGCATCGGATTCGTCTTTAAAGCAATTTTAATTAAATTAAATACTCACTGTACCCCCCATGAACCACGGACCTGGCCGTTGGTGGGGAGGCTTGCGTGCCTCAACGATACAGATACCCGTACCGTAGGTGCAACCACAACGGAGGGGTATCTATTGAGAGCCCAGACAAACGTGTGGTTCCTGAAGAGGGGCAGCAGCCGTTTCAGTAGCTGCAGGTGCAACAGTCTAGATGACTGGCTGATCTGGCCTTGTAACATTAACCAAAACGGCCTTGGTGTTTTGGTACTGCGAACGGCAGAAAGCAAGGGGAAACTACAGCCGTAATTTTTCCCGAGGGCATGCAGCTTTACTGTACGATTAAATGATGATGGGTAAAATATTCCGGAGGTAAATTAGTCCCCCATTCGGATCTCTGGGCGTTGACTACTCAAAAGGACATCGTTATCAGGAGAAAGAAAACTGGCATTCTACGGATCGGAGCGTGGAATGTCAGATCTCTTAATCGGGCAGGTAGGTTAGAAAGTTTAAAAAGGGAAATGGATAGGTTAAAGTTAGATATAGTGGGAATTAGTGAAGTTCGGTGGCAGGAGGTGGCAGGTGAATACAGGGTTATAAATACAAAATGAAATAGGGGTAATGCAGGAGTAGGTCTAATAATGAATAAAAAAATAGGAGTTGCGGGTAAGCTACTACAAACAGCATAGTGAAAGCATTATTGTGGCCAAGATAGACACGAAGCCCACGCCTACTACAGTAGTACAAGTTTATATGCCAACTAACTATGCAAATGATGAAGAAGTTGATGAAATGTATGATGAGATAAAAAAATATTCAGGTAGTAAAGGGAGATGAAAATTTAATAGTCATGGGTGACTGGAATTCGACAGTAGGAAAAGGAAGAGAACGAGACGTAGTAGGTGAGTATGGATTGGGGCTAAGAAATGAAAGAGGAAGCCGCCTGGTAGAATTTTGCACAGAGCATAACTTCATCATTGCTAACACTTGGTTCAAGAATCATGAAAGAAGGTTGTATACATGGAAGAACCCTGGAGATACTAAAAGGTTTCAGATAGATTATATAATGGTAAGACAGAGATTTAGGAGCCAGATTGTAAATGGTAAGACATTTCCAGGGGCAGAAGTGGACTCTGACCACCATTTATTGGTTCTGAACTGTAGATTAAAACTGAAGAAACTGCAAAAAGGTGGGAATTTAAGGAGATGGAACCTGGATAAACTGAAAGAACCAGAGGTTGTAGAGAGTTTCAGGGAGAGCGTAAGGGAACAATTGACAGGAATGGGGGAAAGAAATACAGTAGAAGAAGAATGGGTAGCTTTGAGGAATGAAATAGTGAAAGCAGCAGAGGATCAAGTAGGTAAAAAGTCGAGGGCTAGTAGAAATCCTTTGGTAACAGAAGAGATACAGAATTTAATTGATGAAAGGAGAAAATACAAAAATGCAGCAAGTGAAGCAGGGAAAAAGTAATACAAACGTCTCAAAAATGAGATCGACAGGAAGTGCAAACTGGCTAAGCAGGGATGGCTAGAGGACAAATGTAAGATGTAGAGGCTTATCTAATGAGGGTAAGACAGATACTGCCTACAGGACCTTTGGAGTAAAAAGAACCACTTGCATGAATATCAATAGCTCAGATGGAAACCCAGTTATAAGTAAAGAAGGGAAAGCAGAAAGGTGGAAGGAGTATATAGAGGGTCTATGCAGGGGCGATGTTCTTGAGGACAATATTATGGAAATGGAAGAGGATGTAGATGAAGATGAAATGGGAGATATGATACTGCGTGAAGAGTTTGACAGAGCAATGAAAGAACTAAGTCGAAATAAGGCCCTGGGAGTAGACAACATTCCATTATAACTACTGACAGCCTTGGGAGAACCAGTCCTGGCAAAACTCTACCATCTGGTGAGCAAGATGTATGAGACAGGCGAGATACCCTCAGACTTCAAGAAGAATATAATAATTTCAATCCCAAAGAAAGCAGGCGTTGACAGATGTGAAAATTACCGAACTATCAGTTTAATAAGTCACAGCTGCAAAATACTAACGCGAATTCCATACAGACAAATGGAAAAACTGATAGAAGCCGATCTCGGGGAAGATCAGTTTGGATTCCGTAGAAATGTTGGAACACGTGAGGCAATACTGACCCTACGACTTACCTTAGAAGAAACATTAAGGAAACGCAAACCTACGTTTCTAGCATTTGTAGACTTAGAGAAAGCTTTTGACAATGTTGAATGGAATACTCTCTTTCAAATTCTGAAGGTGGCAGGGGTAAAATACAGGAAGCGAAAGGCTATTTACAATTTGTACAGAAACCAGATGGCAGTTATAAGAGTCGAGGGGCATGAAAGGGAAGCAGTGGTTGGGAAGGGAGTGAGACAGGGTGGTAGCCTCTCTCCGATGCTATTCAATCTGTATGTTGAACAAGCAGTAAAGGAAACAAAAGAAAAGTTCGGACTAGGTATTAAAATCCATGGAGAAGAAATAAAAGCTTTGAGGTTCGCCGATGACATTGTAATTCTGTCAAAGACAGCAAAAGACTTGGAAGAGCAGTTGAACGGAATGGACAGTGTCTTGAAAGGAGGATATAAGATGAACATCAACAAAAGCAAAACGAGGATAATGGAATGTAATCGAATTAAGTCGTGTGATGCTGAGGGAATTAGCTTAGGAAATGACACACTTAAAGTAGTAAAGGAGTTTTGCTATTTGGGGAGCAAAATAACTGATGATGGTCGAAGTAGAGAGGATATGAGATGTAGCCTGGCAATGGCAAGGAAAGCGTTTCCGAAGAAGAGAAATTTGTTAACATCGAGTATTGATTTAAGTGTCAGGAAGTCATTTCTGAAAGTATTTGTATGGAGTGTAGCCATGTATGGAAGTGAAACGTGGACGATAAATAGTTTACACAAGAAGAGAATAGAAGCTTTCGAAATGTGGTGCTACAGAAGAATGCTGAACATTAGATCTGTAGATCACATAACTAATGAGGGGGTATTAAACAGAATCGGGGAGAAGAGGAGTTTGTGGCACAACTTGACTAGAAGACGGGATCGGTTGGTAGGACATGTTCTGAGGCATCAAGGGATCACCAATTTAGTACTGGAGTGCAGCGTGGAGGGTAAAAATCGTAGAGGGAGACCAAGAGATGAATACACTAAGCAGATTCAGAAGGATGTAGGCTGCAGTAGGTACTGGGAGGTGAAGAAGCTTGCACATGATTCAGTAGCATGGAGAGCTGCATCAAACCAGTCTCAGGACTGAAGACCACAACAACAACTCACTATTAAAAAGATGTAGTCTTCCAGAATGAGATTTTCACTCTGCAGCGGAGTGTGCGCTGATATGAAACTTCATGGCAAATTAAACTGTATGCCGGACCGAGGATCGAACGAGCATTTGCCCGCGAAACGCAAGGTTCCGAGTTAGAGTCTCGGTCCAGCACACAGTTTTAATCTGCCAGGTAGTTTCAGGCGTACTAAGAACTGTAGTCACAAAATACACTAATGCCACTATATTCTGCTTTTCAGATCGCCCATGTAGAATGATCGCAAAGGAATCAAAATTAGCAATTCCCACTAATTCCGTTGCTTGTAAGTGCGTCAGTGACACTCTTTTTAAAGAAAGAGTTTGTTTTACACTTAGCATTAGTACTTCACGCAGCATATAGCGATACGGTTGTTACTGTTTCTAATGTCTTGCTGACAATAGTGTAATCGTGAAGTACTGAATTTCTAGACTTATTTATGTATCTTGTCAGCATTAATTGTTTGATGGCAGTAGCTTGACAGCTATATTGTATCCTTGCGCTGTAAAAGTGATACACACTGCAATACCCTACCCAACCCATTCGAGACGATTTTGATGGCTATGATCCAAATCATAAATCTTTAATGATACTCGTGTATTATGATAAGCAACCTGCCCTTGTATAAATAACATCTGTTCTTCTCCTACACGAGCTTGTCGGTATGCTGCAACACATGGAACTACCCTGACATACTATTTGTTTACATACATAAATGTTTCTGTTCCATTCTATCCTACGATATGCACACAGCCAAATTGCTTAAACATTAAAAGACTCGAATTTGTGGTAATTTTCGTGTGTCTTTGGATGATGATGTTGCAAATTAGTTCTGATTATTTTGCGTGGGTAACTACAAGTACAGCAGCTACATTCTTTGTAAAATCATTATTCATAAGTAACAGCGATAAAAATTTATATTACCTCAGTAACTGTTAATTATCTTGTATTTAGTGCTATTTTATACTTATCATAGTGGTGGCAATGCCTGTAAAATGTTTTTGACCGTTTTTTGCAATCATCTTTAGACTGCGTCGCCATATTGTGTCATAAGTTATATTAATTAATATACGGACCTCTGATATCTTGTAAAGATACCCGGGGGCTATACTGAATAATAAATTATTGGGATAAGGACTCCTGGGTAAGCTAATTAGGTAATAAATTGCACCAATAAAGACAAGGGTGACATAAATACAGCAGTGGTCATTGTCGCTAATAAATTACAGCGGTAACTATAAGTGTGATGTAAATATCGAGATAAGAATAATTAGTTAATAAATTAAATCTTAAATAAATATATTTATTACGATAATACCCAGGATTCTAAACTAGGTCTTAAATAAACACAGAATAAGAGCCCATGCGGACTACTGTGCGACGGGACGGCTAGAGGAAGGCGGGGTTGGATGACAAGTGCAGTTTTTTTATACCAAAGTCGTAAATCACTGCTGGGTGAGAAGTATTTCAAAGTCTATATCCACTTTTAGCACATTTATAATGCCTGATTTCTGATACTTTTTGTCCAGTATCTGCTTGTACACACACTGCCAAGTGCTAGTCTCACCAGTGCAATAAAAGAGGCTATCGAGATTAATGAGATAATTTAGTCAGTAAAACAGAGACTTGATTTTTAAATAAATGTGAAATTTGGCGCTCAATTACTGTCAGAACCGTAGAAGTCGGATGCAGGGAACAGTATGTCATTGTTCTGTGTCGAGAAAAAATTACTGATTAAATAGAAAGATGATGCATGGACTCTAGTATTCGCAAGTAGTTGATAAAAGTTCAGACTGCGAGCAACTGAGATCTGCACTAGGCGCACATGAGAAAGAGCATGTGATGTCCCCACAGCAAATACCCTCTACCACGCACCAATTAATCATTTTCAATCAAACCATCCACATTCATTCACTTTGGAAAAGTTATCTGATCTGATTTTCTCGTAATAGATGCGGTGACAGCTCGTCGACGCCAAAGTATTTTCTAGTGCATTTATTCTTTGAAATAACAGAGAGGCATATATGCAGTCTCCAAGGTTGTTAGAGTTGTAACTAGGACAGCTTCTGGAGTATCTGTTGAGGGATTGACGTGTTTCTGAGAGATACATATTCTTCTTTTCTTCTCGCTAAAGCGAGCCAATTAACATTTGTGCCGCTACCGGTTTGTTTTGAAGAGAAAGAGATTGTAAAAGGAAAATAATTAAGGCGTGGAATCACCGGAGATCTGGACATGTAATGGAGATGGATTTAATACACGATTTCCTCCATAAATAAGGTTTGTGACATTTTTGTTCTGGAGTGAATGAACGAATGAGTTTCTTTCTGAATCATTTGTTGATCACGTTGGCCCTCTAATTAGTGGGGAAGTTTCAGCTGTGTCGAAGAGAGCCTGCAATCACTGAGTCTGTGTTAAATCGTCCAAAATCGCTTCGTACACATCTGGAATTTCGCAATCTTTCGTAAAAGCGACAAATTGTCCAAACGATTGATTCTTCCAACTGACTGCAATGTTTAACAGTAATAATAAATGTAAAGATCTCTTACAGCAAGCCAGCCGCTGATTACCAAGACGAAGGACTCCACCAAAGATTCTATTTGGCTGATTCTTTTTATCACTATATCACGTAATTAAATTTTATATTAAAAACTATACATAGATAAAGGAGAGAAAGAGAGAGGGCGAATGAAAATAGAGATAATACTAATAATCCTCCATTAGTCTAATTTTTCGCCTGTCTTGTCACGGATCAGCCAAGATCTGGGAGGGTCTTACTTTACTGTATAGACTTATGTGTGAAGGTGATGGGATCTTAAAGACAACAGATACACGTCTATACAGACAAGACATTACACAGAGATAGCGGCTAGCTGCATTGATCATCTATTCTTAGATTAAAGAGACGGCAACTTATTATCCAAACATTAAAGTGTTAATAGCACTAGAGAAACTACTGTATCACAGTTCAATAATCGTAAAATCAGTTCGGCGGAATTGTAAATCTGGGTATTATTTCAAGAACTTGTGGTAACGCCCTGAACATGCCTACCAGTGAGGTGATGAAGAAAGATTGGTAAAGGCCCATGAGGTTGACTTCATTGGCCTGCCACAGCACCTCTGGGATCTGCTCCGTGTCCACGTCCAGCACCAGACGAGTCTCTCCCGCTTGCCGAATCTCCTTCAGCAAAGACCTGCAAGTGAAAGCACACAATAGAAGAAGTATTTATATGTCTTCCCATCATTTCAGGAAACTGAATAGGATGTATCGATTTATGCAGATACTCCAAACACAATTTCACTATAGTTATATAACATTATTATTGTAATTTACGCTCAAGAAAAGCAAACATATATTTGCATGTCATCTAGTTCACACTGCTTAACTCTCATCACGTTACTCCCTACAATACTCACACCATGTCGCTGACCCTACTTCGCCCAACAACACACTTACTTCACTTCAATCACTACACTTCACTCACTTCGCTCACTCTACATCACTAACTCCCCTTCCCTCACTCTGCTTCACTCATTCCACTATACTCACTTCTCATCAGTCACAAATGCATTCACACCCAGTCAGTCACAAATTCATTCACACTCCATCAGCGACTCCTATTTTGTCACTCTACTTTATTTACTCTAATTGATTCACTCTACTTCACACACCCTTCTTCACTAACTTCATTCCATTCTGGTCATTTTACTTGGCTCCCTCTACTTCATTCACACAGCTTCACTCCCTCTACTTCATTCATTCCACTCCAATGTACTCCCACTCAGTTACTCTACCTCACTCACTCAGTTACACTCCCTGTACTGCATTCACTCTACTTCGCGCACTCTACTTCGCGCACTCTACTTCGCGCACTCTACTTCGCGCACTCTACTTCGCGCACCCTAGTTCGCGCACCCTAGTTCGCGCACCCTAGTTCGCGCACCCTAGTTCGCGCACCCTAGTTCGCGCACCCTAGTTCGCGCACCCTAGTTCGCGCACCCTAGTTCGCGCACCCTAGTTCGCGCACCCTAGTTCGCGCACCCTAGTTCGCGCACCCTAGTTCGCGCACCCTAGTTCGCGCACCCTAGTTCGCGCACCCTAGTTCGCGCACCCTAGTTCGCGCACCCTAGTTCGCGCACCCTAGTTCGCGCACCCTAGTTCGCGCACCCTAGTTCGCGCACCCTAGTTCGCGCACCCTAGTTCGCGCACCCTAGTTCGCGCACCCTAGTTCGCGCACCCTAGTTCGCGCACCCTAATTCGCGCACCTACTTCGCGCACCCTACTTCAATCATTCCAAGTTTTTGTACCATATTGATAAACTAGGATAAGGTAATATTATTATTATTTATTTTTCAGTGGTCGTTTTTTCTGAGATTTTTATTTAGTGAGGTTCTTTGTTATACAGAATACACATAATCTACTTGGTATTATTTTTGGAAGTGTGATGTCTATTGGGAAAAGTTATGCAGGTTTTATATTTTTGCGTCTTTTACACTCAGTCACACAATCAGACTCACAATCACAGAAACTGTGACTTTATATAAAAGAAATAAAAATGTATGTATTTTTGGCATCGATTCCAGTTAATATGAATAGTTTCACTTCAAAATATGAATCACCCTCATTTTGTGTATTGCATTTTATGTGAGTAATTTTCAAAGATACATAGCGAGAGTACAGTCAATTTAACTGTTTCTATGAATTAGTCTCTGCAGAAACTTGTTAGGGGCTTCAGATAGTCTTCCTCATTAGCTTCAATAAACTTTGCACATGTCTATTTGCTACATTTTTCTGTATTATGCTGTAGTAAGGCAAGCATATGTAGATTAGGCTGTAGTATGTTAATAAAAGTGTATCTGCATTTACTAACACAGGTATATCTACCTTTACGAATATGTTATGTGAAGAAAACGGTCTACTGACACATAGTCAACACGGATTTAGAAAATATTGTTCCTGTTAAACACAACTAGCTCGTCAGTCACACGAAGTAACGACTGCTATCGACAGGGTATCTCCAATTGTTTCCATGCCTCTAGATTTTCCGGAAGGCTTTTGACACCGTTCCTCACAAGAGACTTCTAATTAAACTGCATTTTATAGAGTATCGTCTCAGTAGTGTGACTGGATTCGCGATTTCTTTTCAGAAAAGTCACAGTTCGTAGTAACTGACAGGAAGTCATCGAGTAAAACAGAACTGGTAACTCGCGTATCCTAGGGAAGTACTATAAGCCCTTTGCTGTTCCTAGTATATATAAAGGATTTAGGTGACAGTCTGAGTACCTCCCTTAGACTGTCTGGTAAAGTCATTAGAAGATCAAAACCAACTGTAAAGTGACTTAGACATAATGTCTGTATAATGTGAAAAGTGGCAATTGACCCGAAATGAGGAACAGCTGAATAACTATGAACTACAATTACGAACAACTTAAATTGGAAAGAACACGTAGAAAATGTGGGGAGGGCAAACCAGAGTCTGCTTTTTATTGGCAGAACACTTAGAAGTTGCAACAGACCTACTAAAGAGACTGCGTACATTACGCTTGTCTGTCCTCTGCTAGAGTACTGCTGTGCAGTATGGGATCTGTACCAGATAGGATTGAAGGACATCGAAAATTTTCAGAGAAGGGCAGCTCGTTATGTGCTATCCGCGAAATACCGGAGATAGTGTCACACATATGTAAGCGAGTTGGGGTAGCAGTCATTAAAACAAAGGAAATTTTTGTTACTTTGATATCTTTTCACGAAATTTCAATCACTAGCTTCCTCCTCTGAACGCACAAATATTTCATTGAAGTCAATCCACATAGAAAGAAATAAGCAATAAAATAAAATAAGAGATATCGCAGATCGTACGGAAAGAATTAAGTGTTCACTTTTCCCACCCAATGTTCGATGGTGGAACAGTAGATAAATGGTATGAAGTTGGTTCCCTGAACCTCTGCCAGGGACTAAAGTGTTAACCACAGAGTAATCTTACAGATATAGGCGTAAATAGGTGATTATTTTACACTAAATTACAGAGAACAAATTTCGTTAAGCATTTGTTTCATTAAAAACACAGAGAACTGCAAAATTATTAGTGTCGATTCATAATAATAGTGTGTAATGCTGAATTTTCTGTCTTTTATTGTTCCTATTAATTGAGAAAAACATGAAGGTCGTTCAGTCATGCATTGTTCTGACACATTTCTCAAATATATTGAAGTATAGGAAATCAGTTCCAGCATAAATGATTAAAAATTTACTGTTTATACTGGTAGTGAATGAAGTGTTCCTATTTCCTTAAATTTCGTTGAGAAATGCGTGATTCAGTTTGAAAACAGTTTTAACTTTTCATTCCATAGTTTCTTTAACATCTTAAAAAGTATAAAGCTTTCAGATGGAGTGTCTAATGACAAGTGCTAGCACCTGTCTTAGCCTGTATGTACTGCATTGCCACAAAAGTATGCTGATGTTAAAGGATGCTAAGTAGGCAAGAAACAATTTAAAAATTTAACAGTCATTGTTCAATGTGTCAGTGTGTCTTTGGGCATCGATTGCCTGACTATCGATTTTCGAGTGTAAGAGGTCACGATATAGATCGTGCTGTAACTCAGCGGAGGCCAAGATTTCGGCCAAAGCGCTCGGCCTCGCTGCACATTTCTTCAACCGGCACGCCGGCACGCATGCTGTCTGAGCGTGAGATAGGGGAAGAGGGGAAAACAGGGGCACTCGCACTACCTACGGCTTAGTTTTATATTTCTCAACAAGTAGATCACAAGCAAAAGGAACTTTCAATATCATTTAATTATTTTTGTCTTTATGAAGAGCCGGCTGGTGTGGCCGTGCGGTTCTAGGCGCGTGATCGCTACTGTCGCAGGTTCGAATCCTGCCTCGGGCATGGATGTGTGTGGTGTCCTTAGGTTAGTTAGGTTTAAGTAGTTCTAAGTTCTAGGGGGCTGATGACCACAGATGTTAAGTCCCATAGTGCTCAGAGCCATTTGAACCATTTTGAACCCTTCTGAAGAAACAATATAATTTTTACTTGGCACGTCTTGTCGCTATACGGGCAGACGTAGGCAATTTCAGTGTTTTGCACTCAAGTTACTACGTAATCCTGATTTATTTAGTTTCATAATCCCAGAAACGTCTTTCACACAAATACTTTGATTGTAGTATATTTGCAACTTAATTATGGAGACGTAGAAACACTACCTGAGAAAGCAAGAAAAACAGTTAAGATTGCAATTATCTTGTAGGTCAATCACTTATGTCTGTACACGCACAGGGCTTTCAACTGAAATGCCATCGTGGATGAGTACCTTGAAACAGAAGATATCAGGCGAATGGAGTGGCCTGCCTGTTCTCCAGTCCTAAACTCCATCGAGCACGTCTGGGATGCTCTCGGTCGACGTATCGCTGGACGTCTTCAAACACCTAAGACACTTCAGGAGCTCCGACAGGCTCTGGTGCAAGAATTGGAGCCTATGCCCCAGCATCTGCTCGACCACATGATCCAAAGTATGCCAACCCGTTGTACGGCCGGTGTACGTGTGCATGGTGATCATATTCCATATTGATGTCGAGGTATATGCGCAGGAAACAGTGGCGTTTTGTAGCACATGTGTTTCGGGACGGTTTTCTCAAATTATCACCAATACCGTGGACTTACAGATCTGTGTCGTGTGTGTTCCCTATGTGCCTATGCTATTAGCGCAAGTTTTGTGTAGTGCCACGTTGTGTGGCACCACATTCTGCAGTTATTCTTAATTAATGAGCGTAAGTGTATTTCTGTAAACTCAACGTGAACCATGCTACACCATTATGTCGTACAGCTTTACCATGCACTGTTTTGGTTTTAATCTGTGGGACACACTACCCAGCAAATGCTGAAAGGTTGCCGCCGCGTTTTTAAGTCCAAAAGGCACGCGGTGAAACTGAAAGTGCCTAGCTGTTTACGGCCGGTCCTCCTACGTCTCTTCCAACTGATGGTAACCACTATGCAAATCCAATGTTGTAAAGTACCAAAACTGACACGAGCTGTCCACTGTCTCTGATATATTAGGCATATGTAACGCATGCGACACCGTTTTCTGGTTGAGGAAACGGTAATCAGAACAGGCACAATATGCTCTGCCACCATCTGGTGATTTTTGGCCTACAATTGCAATGGGAGCAGACTAGGGGCTGCAACTAGGTTTTATGATGCAGTCTCAAAGTTGCTAATCTATAAACTCTTCCATAATAGGCTGTAAATGCCTGGGTGCTTAGCTTCCAATAGGAATTCGGTACTTAAAAGGCGATGTTGCGGGTAAGTGGCCCGACAGATTAAATAATTCCTCGTACTAATGCTCTATCCTGATCTTCAACATGTGCTACCTTACTCCTTAGCGCTGACCAATCGTCAGACCCTCCTAGAATTGTGTAACTTGCTAAAAAACCACGATCTAGTTCATCTTCATCTTTTAAATTCACAAGCAGGGTATCCTGTGACAACTTTACTTCCAAGGGGCCAAAATTATCAATACCGACAGGCACCACTCTAGTGCGGCCTGCCTCCTGAACGCAGGACATGCTACGTCATATAAAACAACTAACTGCTTCCAGTACTTCATTATCCGCCAAAGATTTGATGATGCACAACGCGTTCTCTGGCAGGTCAGTACCAACATCAATCCAGGTTACCTTTGTTGTAGCTTTCTGTCTGCAATCCAGCGAACTGATCTTAAAGGACCTTGTGCGCAGTTCAGTTGGTTTCTCCTGGCCATGAGGTGGACCTTGCGACAGTGAAGATAATCCGCCTACAGAGCCTAGTTGAACCAAAGTTCCATTTCCTACCATATGCCGTTCCAGGTCAATTATGGCGCGATGTGGAACCAGGAAATCAAGTCTGAAATCATGTCGTACCTGCCGGTAACGACCGAAGGAACTTCAACATTCCAGCACCGAGTGAATTTACACGCTCTCCACCTACGTCACTTAACGTCCAGTGAATGCATTTAACCTGTTTGACCAAAATACTTCTTTGCTTGCAACCGATACCTGAGAACCGGTATCTAACAACATTTTACATAATTTATACTCCACATAGCTGGTCAGAAAAAGTCTGCCACTGGTTTCTCACATGCGCTAACTCTTATTGGGAGCATAGCACAGTGGACATCCCGCCACATGCGCCGTTTAACTGCTGTCCGCAAGATCTACCCTGTGATTAAAACTCCTGTTGTTGCTGATCTCTGTTATGGCGTTCCCGATCTGATTGAGTAAATTTCTTTCAATGCCTGCAACGTTGCTGTTTTTAATCTTTTTGTACGTGACCCTTTCGTCCACACCAAAAACAGTTTATGTGCATGTTTGTATGTATTGATCTGAGGACCTAGAAAACGACGGAGAGGCTTCGTCCTCACCGTAGCCCTCAGTGGTACACAACCGCACAACAGGCTACAGCAGTCCATTCACCCCACCGCCGCCCCACACCGAATCCAGGGTTACTGTGCGGTTCAGCCCCCAGTGCCTCCCCCCGGGAACTTCTCATTCCAGACGAGTGTAACCGCAATGTTTGCGTGGTAGAGTAAGTATGGTGTATATGTAAGTGGAGACAGTGTTTGCGCAGCAATCGCCGACATAGTCTAACTGAGGCGGAATAAAGGAAACCAGCCCGCATTAGCCGAGGCAAATGGTAAACCGCATTAAAAACCATCCACAGGTTGGCCGGCACACCGGACCTCGACACTTATCCACCGGGAGGATTCGTGCCGGAGACCGGCACGCCTTCCCGCTCCGGACGCAGTACGTTAGACCGCACAGCTAGTGGGCAGGCGTTTATGTGCATACTACACACTGTCCGATGTTCACGTTCTGGTACCGCGCGCCGCGGAATTTGAATCCCCGCCTGACGTCATCGACGTCGAAGATCCCTAGAGGTCTCTGCACCATCGCGCTCTAAGCTGTGGCGGCGCCCGCGTACTGGCCTGCATTTAGTGTGAGGGCGCCACAGTTGAACACGTGGTTCCAGCGGCCAATAGCGGCACCCCCGATAGAGTACTTAAGCGCCTGCCTCTCGCTCAGCTAGTCCCCCCTACCCTCCATCTCTACACCCTACATCTCCTTTCCCAAGGTGGCTTCCATCAACTCCCCCTCCCGGATGATGCCCTCTCCCCCTCCATTTGCCCCTCCTATCAACTCTGATCCTCACTCCCCCTCCTTTCCTCTGTCCTTTTCCGAGGCTCCCTCTCCCCCCCCCTTCCATCCTCTTTCTTTCCCACCTCCCCTCTCTTTGCTCCCTTCTCTCCCCCGCGTCCTTTTCCATTTCCCTCCTCTGCCTCCTCTCATTCCCTCTCACGTCTGCCCTTCTCCCCCTTTATTAGTCCTCTCCCTCCTTGGTTCCCTTCCCCCCTTTTTGGTTTTTTTCCTTCCTCTCTCCTTGTTCTTCCCCCTCCTCCAGGTCCCCCCCCCCATCTGCCTTTGGCTCTGGAGTGTCATCTTTGTGCCGCCACTTTCGTGCAGTGTTCTACAGTGAGTGTTCTACAGTAAGTGTTCCGTGTTGTGTTTTTTGGGAAGTGTTGCGAATGGCCATCATACTGTCGCTGGGTGTGCCTTTTATTTCTTGCGAACAGAAATCAGACTGTCGCTGTGTTTTTTAATTGTGTGTGTACTATGTTACTTGTCTGATTCCTGTGTCTTTTATTAACATTACCAACCCCTTTTGCTTTCTGTTTTAACTTTCCGCATTTTTCCGCCATTTTACACTTTATGTCACCATTTCATCACCTGTTTTTCTTGTTTCTTTTCTTCTTCTGTTTTTAAAATAAAAGTCTGTAGGCTGTAGAGCAGTGTACTAGGCTACTGCCAGCCCGCCCCCTTGGGGGGGGGGGGGGGAATTGAAAATCAATAAAGGAAAAAAAAAAAAAAAACTCAGCTAGTCAGTCTAACCTTGCGTACGTCTCTGGACACATTGCCTTGCCTTAGACAGCTTTTTACTTTCTTGTTCTGTTTACGAGTGGACGTGGTTGTTAGGTTTTCTTGTGACTCTGTTGTTTCGATCTTGTTGTCGTTCGTTCTGTCCTTCGTTGGTAGTGTCCAACCTCTCCGAAATTTAAAGATTTAGTTGATCAATGAAAGAACAACATGTTATAACGATCGACAGACGGGATTCATTGTTCTGTACATCAAGAAGCACTTCGTCCTAGATTTGCAGACATGGAGCAGATGTGGAGGTATGAACAGCAAAATTTCTCAAGTTGCAGGCATTTCTTCCCTGTCAGTTGCTACAGTTTTCAATGGATCTGAACGATAAGGAGACTTCATGTATTACTGCTAAGTACATTGGTTATGACAAGGGGCATGCCTGGAACGATCTTTCGATTTAAAAACCGCTATTGTCGAATTTCTGGAGGAAAAAGGAGTGCAGGAACGAACATTATACCATGCGGAATGGATTGCAGACTTCGCGTCTTGCCGGCCGGAGTGGCCGTGCGGTTCTAGGCGCTACAGTCTGGAGCCGAGCGACCTCTACGGTCGCAGGATCGAATCCTGCCTCGTGCATGGATGTGTGTGATGTCCTTAGGTTAGTTAGGTTTAAGTAGTTCTAAATTCAAGGGGACTGATGACCTCAGAAGTTAAATCCCATAGTGCTCAGAGCCATATGAACCATTTGAACTTCGCGTCTTAAGTGGACTTGACCGCCCACTTCCCTCACTCAATAAGACACTACACAGTAACTTCTTTTTGATTTTATGAGGATGCGTTTGAAAGGGGGCACATTCTGACAAAGACAGTCCAGTTCCCTAAGCTCACTGCTGTTAAAGAAAATGCGAGGTCTGAAGAATTCATTGTGGCCTTGAAAGATTTACGAGAATAGTTGTGTAAAGGTTTGCAGGACAGCGTCAATCTTACATTTGTTTTGGAGCTGTTTTCCTGACAGTTTCATCCACGATGGCAGCTCAGTGGGGCTGTGCATTATCATCCATCAGGAGGAAGGTGGGACACACTGCACCCCTGAAAAGGCGGACGTACTGGTGCAAAATGACGTCCCGGTACACCTGACCTGTTACAGTTCCTCTGGCAAAGTCATGCAGGGGTGTCGGTGCATCAATCATAATCCCACCCCATACCATCAAACCTCCACCTCCGTACAGGTCCCTTTCAAGGACATTAAGGGGTTGGTATCTGGCTCCTGGTCACGCCAGATGAAAACCCGGCGAGAATCACTGTTCAGACTATACCTGGACTCGTCCGTGAACATAACCTGGGACCACTGTTCCAATGACCATGTACTGTGTTCTTAACACCAGGCTTTACGGTCTTTCCTGTGACCAGGGGTCAGTGGAATGCACCGTGCAGGTCTCCGGGTGAATAAACCATGTCTGTTCAGTCGTCTATAGGCTGTGTGTCTGGAGACAACTGTTCCAGTGGTTGCGGTAAGGTGCCGAGCAAGGCTACCTGCAGTACTCCGTGGCCGTCTGCAGGCACTGATGGTGTGATATCGGTCTTCTTGTGGTGTTGTACGCTATGGATGTTCCGTACTGTAGCGCCTGGACACAATTCCTGTCTGCTAGAATCATTGCCATAATCTTGAGATTACACTTCGTGACACACGGCGGGCCTGTGCTACGACCTGTTGTGTTTGAGCAGCCTCCAGTCGCCCTAGTATCCCACCCCTCATAATGTCATCAATATGTGTTCTTTGAGCCATTTTCAACACAGTCACCATTAGCACGTCTGAAAACGTCTGCACACTTACTCACTGCACCGTACTCTGACATGCACCAACACACCTCTGTGTTTGTGGACTGCTGCCAGCGCCACCGTCCAACGACCGCAGGTCATACCCTGAGGTGATTTAAACCCGCAAATCGCCCACCAGAGCGTTGTTCCACCATGTATCAGCATTATCCTTGATTTATGAGCAGGAGTGTATCATTCTGTAACGCAAGAAGTTCGACTTTGGGTCACATTATAGGGCAGGATGGAATTCATACCAAGCCAAAACTGGTTGACGCTGTTCAAAATTATCCAACGCCCACCAAGCTAAAGGAACTGCAATCTTATTCGGGGTTCGCGAATTTCTACCGTAGATATGTTCCAAAATCTGCAGAAATTGCTATGGAAAGGAGTAAAGTTTCGTTGAACAGCTGAGTATCAAGTGGCGTTCAAGAAGTTAAAAGATCTATTGACATCCAGTCTCGTTTCGGTCTACGTGGTTTTTGAAAAACCGTTTATTCTTTCTTGTGATTTGAGCGATTTTTCACTAGGAGCTATTTGGAGTCGGGAAACAGATGTACAGCAGCACCCTGTTGTGTACGCTTCATGGCAGGTCAATAATGCTGAACGAAATTCTCCTCTACAGGGAAGGAAGTGCTCTTAGTGATTTTTGAAATTGGGTACTTCCGTTGTTACCTGTATGGTAAACGATTTCAAGTGTGATTGATCATGCAGCGCTTAAGTGGCTTTTAAGACTTAAAGATCCAAAGAGTAGATGGTGGTTAAGCAAATTCGATTACGAGGTAGTACATCGGCCAGGAAGGTCGTACGCTAACGTGGACAGACTCAGTTGTAAGGCACATGATAAGGAATGCACAGGCATTGACGTACGTGGACGGAGGACAGCACAAAGTGCTGACCCAGACTGTCAGCAGTTTCCTAAACAACAGCAGTTGTGCACGGAAGATGGAGTATTCCATCAGACAACACGAAATGGGCCATAGTTAGTGGTACCACAGAGTTTGCGGGACGAAGTGTTAAGACAAGCGCATGATTCGATTTTAGCGGGACATTCGTGTCGAAGAGCAGTGGAAAGGAGGGCACTGCAGAGCTATTGGTGGATGATGTGTAAACAGCACATGGACCAATACGTGAAAAAATATGTTCCCTCAGCTCAAAGAGCAGAACTTAACCACCAGAAGCTGGTAAATCCTTTCAAATGGACAGAAAAATTGTATTCTCAAGCCAACTGCCGCACAGAACGAGTCCACAGGTCAATTGCGAAAATATTGAGTTTTTGTATAAATTCCTAGCATAACAATTTGGACGTCCTATTGGCCTACGTCATCGCTGCAAACAACTGAAAGTTCACCAAAGCACAGGGTTATCTTCACACGAAATAATTTTTGGGCGCAAGATTCCATCACCCTTTGAGTTTTGCAAAGCCCCCTCGCAAGGCGACACCTCGACAGTGAAGGATTTCGCTAGGACAATGAAACTTATCTGGAGACAAGTACAAAAAATGAATACGAATGCTTTGTTGTTGTTGTTGTCTTCAGTCCTGAGACTGGTTTGATGCATCTCTCCATGCTACTCTATCCTGTGCAAGCTTCTTCATCTCCCAGCACTTACTGCAACCTACATCCTTCTGAATCTGCTTAGTGTATTCATCTCTTGGTCTCCCTCTATGATTTTTACCCTCCACGCTGCCCTCCAATGCTAAATTTGTGATCCCTTGATGCCTCAGAACATGTCCTACCAACCGGTCCCTTCTTCTAGTCATGTTGTGCCACAAACTCCTCTTCTCCCCAATTCTATTCAATACCTCCTCATTAGTTATGTGATCTACCCATCTAATCTTCAGCATTCTTCTGTAGCACCACATTTCGAAGGCTTCGATTCTCTTTTTGTCTAAACTATTTATCAATCGTCCACGTTCCACTTCCATACATGGCTACACTCTTTCAGAAAAGACTTACTGACACTTAAATATATACTCGATGTTAACAAATTTCTTTTCCTCAGAAACTAAGATAATATTATTTTGAGAAGTTTGGGATTTGAGGTGACTAATGAACATGCTTTACTTTATTGCGGCAGCATTTAATTAGGCATTCTTGGTTCAACACAGACATCCAAATCAGGAATTTCTTACTACTTTTATAAGGTTTTGTCACAATCAGTGATAAAGGATTTTAAAAGACGGAAAGAATTTAATCATTAGTGTGAGAGCTTTTGCGTTAGAATAAATCTTCATTTTGAGGTACAGTTTTGTATTTGTTCAGTGTTGACCTTACGTATTTGTAGTTTGTAATGAAATATTCCTTATTGCTTGCCAAGCTTTCAATGGTGAAATTCTGTAAATGGAATAGTGCCAAGAAATTTTTGAGGGTTTTTTTATCTTTCAATAGAGTTTCTTGAGAAGAATTTTTTCTCTCGAAAGTAACTCAGATTATTCTAAGTCATTATGGAGATCCCATTACCTGATGAAAATTCTTCTTTGTGAGAGATAATTAATTTTATGAGAACCTAGTTCGCATTGCATGTATTCAGGAGCCCGCATTGCGATGCCACGATCCTCTGTATTAGTAGCAGCTCAGAAACAGAGACACGCCTTTTCTTCTTTTTCCAGAAGAGCAGTTGCACGTCGTTTTCCATTGCAACAACACAGTTGAGCCAAATACTTAACACACAAGTTTTCATTTTCACGGGGTCAATTAACAGTGCTGAGCTAATTATTCTTGATAAAAATCAAAGTCTTTTTTTTTCCAACAGACAGCCGGCCGGAGTGGCCGAGCGGTTCTAGGCGCTACAGTCTAGAACCGCGCGACCACTACGGTCGCAGGTCGAATCCTGCCTCGGGCATGGATGTGTGTGGGATTCCTTAGGTTAGTTAGGTTTAAGTAGTTCTAAGTTCTATGGGACTGATGACCTCAGAAGTTAAGTCCCATAGTGCTCACACCCACTTGAACCATTTTCCAACAGACAGTTTTGATTCAGACAGGCAACTTCATTACACTCTTGCAGTCAGATTTGCTTCTCATTCTCGCAGACAGACTTAGTCCTTAACAGTAAATGTGAGGTTAACTTATGCCCACATTTATTTTCTGTGAGTGGAAGTTTTTGGTATGCAACAGCTTACATTTATAAAAAAACATTACATTCAGGAAGAAACAATCCAGAAGTAAAGCAAATCTTCTTAACCTCTCTTATTTATTAAGATAACTTTCAAACGGCAAAATGATTGTCATTAATATGAGGTAACCGATGCAGGTGTACCTGTGGTCGCCGTCTGGGCTCAGCTGCCGGACGGCGATGGGCGGGTCCCGGGGCTCCCTCTCCTGGAGCACACTGCGCAGGCGCACCAGCGACTCGTCGCCCTGGTACAGCACCGTGTACGACCGCCACTTCAGCTCGCGCAGCACGTCCACCAGCGCCTGCACAGGCCGCCCAGCTCATACCAGCTTCAGTCCACGCTCACCGCAACGAGCTATTCTACACTATTGGCCATTAAAATTGCTACACCAAGAGGAAATGCAGATGATAAACGGGTATTCATTGGACAAATATATTATACTAGAACTGACATGTGACTACATTTTCACGGAATTTGGGTGCATAGATCCTGAGAAATCAGTACCCACAACAATCACGTCTGGCCGTAATAACGGCCCTGATACGTGTGGGCATTGAGTCAAACAGAGCTCGGATGGTGTGTACAGGAACAGTTGCTCATGCAGCTTCAACACGATACCACAGTTCATCAGGAATAGTGACTGGCGTATTGTGGCGAGCCAGTTTTTCGGCCACCATTGACCAGACGTTTTCAATTGGTGAGAGATCTGGTGAATGTGCTGGCCAGGGCAGCAGTCGAACATTTTCTGTATCGAGAAAGACCCGTACAGGACCTGCAAAATGCGGTCGTGCATTATCCTGCTGAAATGTAGGGTTTCGCAGGGATCGAATGAATGGTAGAGCCACTGGTCGTAACACATCTGAAATGTAACGTCCATTCTTCAAAGTGCCGTCAATGCGAACAAGAGGTGACCGAGACGTGTAACAAATGGCACCCCATAAAATCACGCCGGGTGATACGCCAGTATGACGGATACACGCTTCCAATATGCGTTCACCGCGATGTTGCCAAACACGGATGCAACGATCATGATGCTGTAAACAGAACCTGGATTCATCCAAAAAAACGACGTTTTGCCATTCGTGCACCCAGGTCCGTGGTTGAGTGCCCCATCGCAGGCGCTCCTGTCTGTGATGCAGCGTCAAGGGTAACCGCACCCATGGTCTCCGAGCTGATAGTCCATGCTGCTGCAAACGTCGTCGAACTGTTCATGCAGATGGTTGTTGTCTTGCAAACGTCCCCATCTGTTGACTCAGGAATCGAGACGTGGCTGCACGATCCGTTACAGCCATGCGGATAAGATGCCTGTCATCTCGACTGCTAGTGATACGAGGCCGTTGGGATCCAGCACGGCGTTCCGTACAACCCTCCTGAACCCACCGATTCCATATTCTGCTAACAGTCATTGGATCTCGACCAACGCGAGCAGCAATGTCGCGATAGGATAAACCGCAATCGCGATAGGCTGCAATCCGACCTTTATCAAAGCCTGAAATGTGGTGTCACCGCCAGACACCACACTTGCTAGGTGGTAGCCTTTAAATCGGCCGCGGTCCGTAGTATACGTCGGACCCGCGTGTCGCCACTATCAGTGATTGCAGTCCGAGCGCCGCCACACGACAGGTCTAGTCCAGAGAGACTTCCTAGCACTCGCCCCAGTTGTACAGCCGACTTTGCTAGCGATGGTTCACAATATACAGACGCTCTCATTTGCAGAGACGACAGTTTAACATAGCCTTCAGCTAAGTCATTTGCTACGACCTAGCAAGGCGCCATATTCAGTAATTAGAATGAATTCTGAACAGACAATATTGTGAATCATCTACCGTCAAGAGCGACGTTCATCATTAATGGATTAAAGTATCAAACTAATTACGTCCGCTTTCTGAATTCTAATTCCTTGTCATGTTGCAGACCTCACGTCAGTATAGTCCTTCCTTCCTGACGCCAGCCTGCGTGAGCTAAATGCGTGCATTTTGGCCTCCTCTAGCAACACGGTGTTGGCTCTTCTGCCAACACCACAGGAAATGAGATGATACACATTTCTCCTCCTTACACGAGGCATCACAACAACGTTTCACCAGGCAACGCCGGTCAACTGCTGTTTGTGTATGAGAAATCGGTTGGAAACTTTCCTCATGTCAGCACGTTGTAGGTGTCGCCACCGGCGCCAACCTTGAGTGAATTCTCTGACAGTATGAGCCCACTAGGCAGTATGTCCCAGATGAATGGACTGATGCGGTTGGACAGAGTGTCATAAAATCACTGTATCCTCTCCTGAGGCAATCTGTCCCACGAATGTCGTAACTGTTTGTTGATATCACGGATATTGGAACTGGAAAGGACTTAACATCCAATTTGGTCCCACACATGTTGCATCCGAGAGAGATCCGAGGATGTTGTTGGCTGAGTGAGTACCTCAACATCACGGAGACAGTTCATAGAGACGTGTGCAATGCGTGGAACAGCATTGTCCTATTGAGAAATGGCACCACGGTAGTACAGCTTAAGAAGTAACACAGGAGGATGCAGGATCCTGATGTAGTTTGTGTTATCAGAGTTTCCTCAGTCACTATCAGCTATGACCTGAAGTCATACCCAATGGCTTCCCATATCACGAAGCCAGGAGTAACACCGATGTGTCTCTACAAAACATTTGACGAATGGGATCTCTTCCCAGATTGCCACCCTCCTCACCGAGGAGGGTCCTCTCACGTCGCTGACCATTATGTGGCGCCCTTCATCAGGTCCATGCTTACCCGTCAAGGCACCACTTCAAACGAAGCCTTTTGTATTTTTAATGTCAGTCTACGTATGCGATGGTAAAACCCTAATCCGAGTACTGCCAGCTCCCACCATTGGGGCGGGATGACACAGATTATTGCAGGGTGTCCAGTACTTGTTCTCATATGCTTCGATGCTTCGTGCATAATTCGCCGATCTTCCCTTGTTGTGGTCAGACATGGCCAACTACAACTTTGACGACGAGTATGCCAGCCCTCACGTTCACATGCTGTCCAACGTGGGTCCACGCTTGCATCTGGATTGCTCTCAAATTTGGTTACTGCGCGATTCGACCAGCCACCCAACGGAGACCCACAGTGAGTCCCCCTCTGAAACCGTCAGGTGCTGATAAAGATGTCTCATACGAGTACGGGCCACCTCTGTGTGCTTCAGAGTGATCACTCAAGATATGACACTGTACAAGTCAATTATATGCCATACCAGAGCTGACAACAACACTAAACACTTTTGCCTATTGCACTATTGTGGGCATTCTACACTCCAGAGAACTGCAACTCTTATCACTTATACCATCTAAACCGCGATGGAGTGCACGTGTACGAAGTTACATTGACATCCGATCGTGTTTTCAGGGTCCGTATTCGTTTCTATCTGTCAGGGTATAGTATTTTCCAAACTTTCTGACATTCAGATAATGCTTTATCGTGACAACTAACAGTCTCGATAATGGCAAGTAATTTTAAGAAATTACAACCTTCGTTTAACAGAAGGTACTTTTCAGTTGCCGTTGTGAGTGTCAGCCCAAGTGGATTGTTTTGCGGGGTTACCGGCTGTAGAAAGGGCGCCCACTCACGGGATCTGCCAACACCTGTTGCCAACAAGAAACCTGGTACTGTGCGTGAGTCCACAGGTGGAACCGGGAAACGCCAAGAAGTTGACAGAAAGCAAGACATAAAGAGAAAGATAAAATAACAGAAAGATTGGCCTCCCCGAACGTAGATGGAAACGACAGTAAAAACCCCCTCCCATTTATACGGTAGCATAGTTATATTCTGCAAACCTGTGCTCACTGTCCTAGGTCAAAGTGAAATACTGAAAGTGGTGGCAGCACTCTTTGATTTTGTAACGTGCATTTTAGGAAGTCTTCAAAGAGATTAAAGTTTACTGCTGTAATGGTTCTTAAAACAATTGCACGACGCAGGTACTACTCAAATTTTCAGGCAAATGCTTTTCACACAATGTATTAATCTGAATTTCAATTTCATGATAGGTATGCTGAAGCGATCTACTAAATACTTACGGCAACAAATGACATTAAATGTTTTCATACAATAATAACAAAATACTGATATAATTTTTAAAATATTAGGCGTCTGCGACTCGTTAAAAGTGAGGGAGGCGCTAAGTTATATTTGGGGGAGAGGGACGGTGGCAGGAACAAACTATGATCTCCCCAGTCTCCAAGAACCGAAGTCTGAATGCACGCCTGAATCTCATATTTCTAAACAAACAAAAACCATAATAGATACATGAAAGTCTCTTCGGGTTTGCTGCCGGATCCTAAAATCGATATTTCAGCGATCCAACTGGTCCCCATCGCCATGGAGAATGCTGCTTCTGCTGATGAGTCCCGCTGAGAACTGACGCCAGGCTGCAAATCGACGTCCTATATAGGCCAGCGTTCAGTACACGGCACATGCGCCGCCCATCACGATTGCTGCCCTCCAAGACAGGGAGGTGGCGCCGCCCTTAGTAGAACACTGGCGGCAACGATATATCGCACTCAGGGCCACACCGAAGAGCGTTCGATTTTGATGCGAGATAGTACAGGATTCCACGTCCTGCTAAGAGGAAACACATTGTCTCTGTTGATTAAATTATCAGCCAACCTAATTTCGGTCGCCTCTTTATAGACACTGTTCCAAAAACCGGAAATTTTGGTAACTACCACAGTTTCATCAAATTTCATACCGTGTCCCTCATTTAAGCAGTGTTCTGCTACTGCCGATTTTTCCGGCTGTTGTAGTCTCGTATGACGGCGATGTTCCACACACCTGTCATGAACAGTGCGAATCGAACGGCCATTGTTAGGCTTCCCACACTGACACGGAATTTTGTATACACCGGGTTTCCTAAGCCCCAAGTCATCTTTCACAGAGCCGAGTGGTGCCCTAATCTTAGAAGGTGGACGGAACACACTCTTAATGTTAAGTTCCTAAAAATTCGTCCAATCTTAAATGATAGGGCTCCAGCATAAGGAAGAAAGGCCACCGATTTATGTTCCTCTACATGCACCTCTAGAGATGGTCCAAACTCCATAGCCCGACGAATCTGCTTCACGGAGTATCCATTTTCCTTAACAACAGCCATCAAATGCGCAAGTTCTTGGGTTAAGCTAAATGTAAATGTGGTGTGACTAGTGCCTCCCGTCGGGTAGACCGTTCGCCGGGTGCAAGTCTCTCGATTTGACGCCACTTCGGCGACTTGCGTGTCGATGGGGATGAAATGATGATGATTAGGACAACACAACACCCAGTCTCTGAAAGGAGAAAATCTCCGAGCCAGAAGCTGTCCGCGTCAGATACGGCATATGCTCTGCGTGCCAAAGTCCTAAGGACGCCACTGCGTTGGTGTGGTGGATAACAACTTTTAGAATGCAGATACCGATCTGTGCGAGTGGGCTTTACGTGAACACTGTGTCCCAAAGTACCATCTGGTTTTTTGTAAACCATAACGTCTAAAAATGAAAGCACCCCATCATTTTCAACCTCCATAATAAATCTGATGAGGGGATGAAGACAGTTGAAGTGGTCCAAAAATCTATTCAGAGCATCACGTCCATGGGGCCAGACGAAAAAGGTATCATCCACGTATCTCCAGAAGCACGTTGGTTGCAAAGCTGAAGTCCTCAGTACCATATCCTCGAAGTCCTCCATAAATAAATTAAATTGGCGACTATGGGTGATAAAGCGGTCAGGCGTCAGTTCTCAGCGGAACTCATCAGCAGAAGCAGCATTCTCCATGAAGATGGCGACCAGTTGGATAGCTGAAATATCGAGTCAAATTGGTTTTAGGATCCGGCAGGAAACCTGAAGAGACTTCCAAGACTTATTATGCCGGTAAAGCCTACAAAGTCATAGTAGATACAGTTTGCATGGAAATGTATAGTGCCTTCCTTGTGAGCTACACGTACTACTACAGTACCCTCCTGGCAAGACCCACTGAGCGTTTTGAAGGTACTGCGCCTCTAACCTGTCCCACTCTCCTACGGCGGCTTCCCTTGCTGATGTGTACCGTGTGGGGCTGGTTTCCGAGGCGTCATTCTGCACATTTCAGAATGACTGAAATAAAATTCATTCGATTCTTATCTCGAGATATCGTAGACCATTCTGTTCTGTCACAATCAACGTCTAAGAACTCAGAGCAGCACTTCAAGGTAGTCTCAAAGTTTACATTTTGTGGCAGGGTTGAATAAAGTGTGGCTACAGAGAGAGTGGGATGCTACTAACAAACATGAGAGGAAGATAATATGATATACTGTGTAAGACACTAAAGACTACAAGAAGGGAGCAAAACAGTTTAAGCCTGTTACTCTGGACATTTTCAGTAAAGACGAAAATATAGTGTACAAATATAGCGAAGTAGTTCCCCAGACATGTGGAGGCTATTTGAAAGAACTATGTGACAGAGATTACAAACCAACTGCTGCCGAACTTTATTCGTTGAATGACGTGGATGATGGTGAGAAAGGACCACCAATTATAATGGAAGAAGTGAAGAGTGCAATACCTGTTATGAAAAAATGGGTAAGCAGTAGGTACAGATACGAATACGAGGACAAATACTTGAGTGTCAGGCTAACGTAGGAATAAAATGAATATCGAGGCTAAAGAACAAGAACTAAAACATTGGTGAGTGGCCAGAAGACCTTTCAAAGACAGTATTGATTCCAGTAACAAACGAACAGTAAAGCAAGAAATGCATTGAATACTGGACAATGAGCCTCATTCACATGCAGCATAAGTTTTGGTAAGAATTGTGAAAAAAAGACAGGAAAAAGCAATGGTGGAGAACAATTTTAAATCCAGGTACGTGAAATGCAATGCGACATTTGGGAAGGCGTTTTCGGCGAAGCAGGATGATTTGAGAGATTTGGCTTGGTTCAAATGGCTCTGAGCACTATGGGACTGAACAGCTGAGGTCATCAGTCCCCTAGAACGTAGAACTACTAAACCTAACTAACCTATAGACATCATACACATCCATTCCCGAGGCAGGATTCGAACCTGCGACCGTAGCGGTCGCGCGGTTCCAGATCAAGCGGCCCCCAGGGGCTCAGCATTCATTTGCTGGGTACGGGCTTGGCGACCCCGGGGTTCCTGAGTTGGGAACTGGTAAGCGCCGCCGGTCCACTGTCACCGTAAGCTCTGAGCATACTTCAGCGACCACCGTGCGGCGCGGCGGTGGAATGTTGTGTGTCTCAGGGAATGGGGATCTTGGCTTGGCCGCCTGGATCGCGAGGATGGAATAAACCTCTATAAACAACCCCTCAATCTCAAGGTGTGTTGCGCGCTGATGAGATGCATGGCTGTTGAGGTGGAACAGTCGTTAGCGGGCAACCTCTGGGAAACCTGCCGCACCTCAGTTCTGTAAGGCTTACCTAGGCACGCGGGGCTCTGTCTAGGTGGACTCCTAGTTCCGTAGCTGCTCGTGGGACCGAGATGGAACCCTCGAACATTTCTTCTTCTCCTCCTAGCGGAAAGGGTGGGCCGTTGGTAGGTTCTAGCACCCAATCTATCAAGAGGGCTCGTGTAGCCAGTCCTCCTGATTCAGGTAGTAGTAACAGAACGCATACTGCTTCGCAGAATGTGTTTCTTATAATTAAAAGAAAAGATGGGAGTTTCGAAAAAGTTTCACCATTTTATATCCAGAAGGGCTTAGAAGGTATTGCTGGCACATTAAAATCTGTAAAGCGCTTGCGAAATGGCACCTTGTTGATTGAAACATCTAGCTTCCAGCAAGTACAGAACCTTCAGAAGGCACAATTTCTTGGGGAGTTTGCGATAGAGACTGAATTTCACAACACCTTGAACTACAGCAAGGGTGTTGTGACTTGCAGAGATCTCGTTGACATTCCCCAAGACGTACTGAAGGCTGAATGGTCCCAGGAAGGAATTGTCGACGTGCAACACGTTATGAAACGGGTGGATGGTGCTCTCATGAAATCTGACTCATTTATCATTACGTTTAACAGCACCAAATTTCCAGAGAATGTGAAGGCAGATTTCCTACGTCTCAGTGTACGGCCTTATTACCCCAACCCTATCCGGTGTTTTAAATGCCAACACTTTGGACACACTACTCTCGGCTGTAAAGGGGAAGCCACTTGCGGGAAATGTTGTAAAGCCGCCCATGAGGGAGTTGGTTCCTCCTCTCCTCCCAAGTGTGTCAACTGCTCTGGGGATCACCCTGTGTGGAGTAGGGAATGCAGAGTTTTCCTTGAGGAACGGAAGATCCAGGAACTTACAACCACCAAACGCATCCCATATGGCGAGGCAAAGAAAATCTACAAGTCCATGCAGCCGCCCACGTTCGCTGCCTCCTTTTCTTCCGTTCTGAAACAGCCAGTCTTGAAAACCGATGCCGCTACACAAACGGAGGTGGCTATTGTCAGCACTAGCACCTGCGTTTGTCAATGTAGTTGTGCTGCTGCCGTTCCTGTGAAGCCTGCTGCTCCCCCCGGCCTTCTGACCAGGCCGTGGTCCGTGGTAGCTGACGTCATGGAACTTCCCGCCCCTTCCCAGGTCCAGTCTTGTGCACTGCCCAGCGCTGCTACACCCCCTACTGCTTCTGAGGTTTTGGCTCCAATGCCACCTCAGGCCAGAAAATCTAAGCCAAAGCCAAAGGTAAAGACTCGCCCGATAAAGGAGACTGAAGTTATACAGTCTGCTGATGTTGATGTCATTCTCTCTGACGTCTCTCTCGACTCCTCTTCAGAGGCGATGGAGGTTGATGTCAGACTGGGGCAATCATCTCGCCCCAAAACTGAGCCTCCACCTGTTGTGGGCTCTCCTCCCCGACAGAAAGTGAGAATGAAGGTACTCCCACCCTGATAGATGGCTCCCATTATACAGTGGAACATGAATGGATTCCGGGCACTTGTGGAGGAACTGAACCTCCTAGCACGGCAACGCCCCCTGTGCTTGTGTTTACAGGAAACGCATTTAAAACCATCTGATGCTCCTGTACTAAGGGGCTATACGTTGTATCACAAAGATGACCTGACTGGAGAAAGGGCCAAAGGCGGAGTCGCCATGTTTGTCAATAATGACCACCACTCCTCTGCTCTGCAAGCAGCTGCAGTTGAAATTCATTCCCGTCGGAGCCTTACCGTTTGCTCCCTTTATTTACCCCCTCTGGATGCAATGACCTTAGACGCTCTCACAGATCTTATCGACCAACTTCCTGGCCCATTTCTCCTCCTGGGAGACTTCAATGCCCATCATGTCCTGTGGGGCTCCACTTCTCTTTGCACTCGAGGTCGAATTTTGGAGAGCCTCCTAACATCTCAAGTGTTGTGCATCCTCTACACAGGTACTCCGACTCATTTCTCTACTGCTACTGGTCACTCTCAGCTATTGACCTATCTTTCTGCTCTCCAACCCTCACTGACTCTGTTCACTGGGAGGTTATTGACGACCTTCATTCCAGCGATCACTTCCCCATCCGCATTCATCTCCTGGATAGTGTATTGCTGGAGCAGAGGCCGCCATCATGGATGATTGGCAGGGATAACTGGCCACTGTTCACTCGGTTGGCTGTCTTTGAACGCCACAACAGCGTACAGGAATGGGTGGATCACATCACACTTGTGATCCATCATGCTGCTGACCTGTCCATACCACAGTCTTCTGGCCCTCTTAAGCGGCGCCTTGTGCCTTGGTGGACAGAAGAGTGCCGTTCAGCCATCCGGGACAGGTGTGCGGCTCTTCCCCGATTTAAATGCCGCCCAACAGTGGTCAATCTTACCGCCTTTCGAATCGCGAGAGCCAGGGCACGCCGTGTCATTAAAGAAAGCAAGAAAAGGTCATGGCAGGAGTATGGGAAGCCATCCGGAGGATTTCCGGTAAAAGCAGCCGTTTACCAACAGCTGCAGTCCTGAACCAGGGATGCCTCCAAACGACACCCAGAACCATTGCTCAGACGCTGGCACAGCATTTTGCCACTGCAACCCAGGATCCAGCGTTTCGTCGCTACCGTGCGACTGTCGAAAGAGCGAACTTGGACTTCCGGTCGAACAGTTCTGAGGCCTACAACTCCCCTTTCTCCGTGTGGGAACTTGAATCGGCACTTACTGAGACTTCTGACACTGCACCAGGTTACGACCGCATCCGGTACTCCATGCTTCGACATCTACCAGCGGCGTCAAAGGAAATCCTCCTCGAATGTTTTAATCTCATATGGGAGACAGGCGTGTTCCTCACCTCGTGGAGGGAGGCAATCCTCATCCCTCTCCTCAAACCAGGAAAGGAACGCACATGTCCCAGGACATGTGGTCTGTAATTGAAGAAGTGTCATGATGATCTCTCCATTGGCAAAAGATTCCGGAATAGTCCCCCATTCGGATCTCCGGGAGGGGACTGCCAAGGGGGAGGTTACCATGAGAAAAAGATTGAATAATCAACGAAAGGATAACGTTCTACGAGTCGGGGCGTGGAATGTCAGAAGCTTGAACGTGGTAGGGAAACTAGAAAATCTGAAAAGGGAAAAGCAAAGGCTCAATCTAGATATAGTAGGGGTCAGTGAAGTGAAGTGGAAGGAAGACAAGGATTTCTGGTCAGATGAGTATCGGGTAATATCAACAGCAGCAGAAACTGCTAAAACAGGTGTAGGGTTCGTTATGAATAGGAAGGTAGGGCAGAGGGTGTGTTACTGTGAACAGTTCAGTGACCGGGTTCTAATCAGAATCGACAGCAGGCCAACACCGACAACGATAGTTCAGGTATACATGCCGACGTCGCAAGCTGAAGATGAACAGATAGAGAAAGTGTATGAGGATATTGAAAGGGTAATGCAGTATGTAAAGGGGGACGAAAATCTAATAGTCATGGGCGACTGGAATGCAGTTGTAGGGGAAGGAGCAGAAGAAAAGGTTACAGGAGAATATGGGCTTGGGACGAGGAATGAAAGAGGAGAAAGACTAATTGAGTTCTGTAACAAGTTTCAGCTAGTAATAGCGAATACCCTGTTCAAGAATCACAAGAGGAAGAGGTATACTTGGAAAAGGCCGGGAGATACGGGAAGATTTCAATTAGATTACATCATGGTCAGACAGAGATTCCGAAATCAGATACTGGACTGTAAGGCGTACCCAGGAGCAGATATAAGACTCAGATCACAATATAGTAGTGATGAAGAGTAGGCTGAACTTCAAGACATTAGTCAGGAAGAATCAATACGCAAAGAAGTGGGATACGGAAGTACTAAGTAATGACGAGATACGTTTGAAGTTCTCTAACGCTATAGATACAGCAATAAGGAATAGCGCAGTAGGCAGTACAGTTGAAGAGGAATGGACATCTCTAAAAAGGGCCATCACAGAAGTTGGGAAGGAAAATATAGGTAAAAAGAAGGTAACTGCGAAGAAACCAGGGGTAACAGAAGAAATACTTCAGTTGATTGATGAAAGGAGGAAGTACAAACATGTTCCGAGAAAATCAGGAATACAGAAATACAAGTCGCTGAGGAATGAAATAAATAGAAAGTGGAGGGAAGGTAAGACGAAATGGCTGCAGGAAAAATGTGAAGACATCGAAAAAGATATGATTGTCGGAAGGACAGACTCAGCATACAGGAAAGTCAAAACAACCTTTGGTGACATTAAAAGCAACGGTGGTAACGTTAAGAGTGCAACAGGAATTCCACTGTTAAATGCAGAGGAGAGAGCAGATAGATGGAAAGAATACATTGAAAGCCTCTATGAGGGTGAAGATTTGTCTGATGTGATAGAAGAAGAAACAGGAGTCGATTTAGAAGAGATAGGGGATCCAGTATTAGAATCGGAATTTAAATGAGCTTTGGAGGATTTACGGTCAAATAAGGCAGAAGGGATAGATAACATTCCATCAGAATTTCTAAAATCATTGGGGGAAGTGGCAACAAAACGACTATTCACGTTGGTGTGTAGAATATATGAGTCTGGCGACATACCATCTGACTTTCGGAAGAGCATCATCCACACAATTCCGGAGACGGCAAGAGCTGACAAGTGCGAGAATTATCGCACAATCAGCTTAACAGCTCATGCATCGAAGCTGCTTGCAAGAATAATATACAGAAGAATGGAAAAGAAAATCGAGAATGCGCTAGGTGACGACTAGTTTGGCTTTAGGAAAAGTAAAGGGACGAGAGAGGCAATTCTGACGTTAGGGCTAGTAATGGAAGCAAGGCTAAAGAAAAATCAAGACACCTGGAAAAAGCGTTCGACAATATAAAATGGTGCAAGCTGTTCGAGATTCTGAAAAAAGTAGGGGTAAGCTATAGGGAGAGACGGGTCATATACAACATGTACCACAACCAAGAGGGAATAATAAGAGTGGACGATCAAGAACGAAGTGCTCGTATTAAGAAGGGTGTAAGACAAGGCTGTAGCCTTTCGCCCCTACTCTTCAATCTGTACATCGAGGAAGCAATGATGGAAATAAAAGAAAGGTTCAGGAGTGGAATTAAAATACAAGGTGAAAGGATATCAATGATACGATTCGCTGATGACATTGCTGTCCTGAGTGAAAGTGAAGAAGAATTAAATGATCTGCTGAACGGAATGAACAGTCTAATGAGTACACAGTATGGTTTGAGAGTAAATCGGAGAAAGACGAAGGTAATGAGAAGTAGTAGAAATGAGAACAGCGAGAAACTTAACATCAGGATTGATGGTCACCAAGTCAATGAAGTTACTGAATTCTGCTACCTAGGCAGTAAAATAACCAATGACGGACGGAGCAAGGAGGACATCAAAATCAGACTCGCTATGGCAAAAAAGGCATTTCTGGCCAAGAGAAGTCTACTAATATCAAATACCGGCCTTAATTTGAGGAAGAAATTTCTGAGGATGTACGTCTGGAGTACAGCATTGTATGGTAGTGAAACATGGACTGTGGGAAAACTGGAACAGAAGAGAATCGAAGCATTTGAGATGTGCTGCTATAGACGAATGTTGAAAATTAGGTGGACTGATAAGGTAAGGAATGAGGAGGTTCTACGCAGAATCGGAGAGGAAAGGAATATGTGGAAAACACTGATAAGGAGAAGGGACAGGATGATAGGACATCTGCTAAGACATGACTTCCATGGCACTAGAGGGTGCTGTAGAGGGCAAAAACTGTAGAGGAAGACAGAGATTGGAATACGTCAAGCAAATAATTGAGGACGTAGGTTGCAAGTGCTACTCTGAGATGAAGAGGTTAGCACAAGAAAGGAATTCGTGGCGGGCCGCATCAAACCAGTCAGTAGACTGATGACCCCCAAAAAAAAAAGTTATTGTAGTATCGCCTTGACAAGCTGTGTCGGCAAGACCCTGGAACGGATGGTTAACCGTCGTCTGGTCTGGCTGTTAGAGACCAGACAGCTCCTTAGCCGCTTTCAGTGTGGCTTCCGAAAATTTCGGTCCACGGTCGACAACCTGACCCTCCTAGAGGCGGCTATTCAGCAGACTTTCCTCCGTCAGCATCATTGTATCGGTATCTTCTTTGATATCAGTAAGGCATATGATACTACTTGGAGACACTGTATTCTTGCACAACTGCATCAATAGGGGCTTTCTTGGCCGCCTCCCCATTTTCATTCGGTCTTTCCTGTCTCAGCGGTTTTTTCGGACCCGAGTTGGTAACACACTGTCTGATCGCTTTGAGCAAGAGAACGGTGTCCCCCAGGGCAGTGTTTTAAGCGTTACCCTCTTTGCCATAGCCATCAACAGTGTAACGTCTACAGTGAGGAGTCCAGTACAGTGCTCCTTGTTTGTGGATGACTTTGCTGTTTTCTGTATCACCTCCAGTGTTGCAACCGTGAGCCGTCAGTTGCAGCTAACAGTGCGGCGGTTAGAGGAGTGGGCTGCAAAGACGGGTTTTCGGTTGTCTGCCGATAAGTGTGTTTGTGTTCATTTTAATCGTTCTCGTCGTCTTTTTACTTTGCCTGCCTTGCATATGGGGGATACTGTCCTACATTTTAGAGGCACAGTGCGGTTTCTTGTCTTAATTTTTGACTCCAGGTTGTCATGGCTGCCACACCTACGTGACTTGAAAGCCAGAACCCTGAAGGCACTGAACATCCTCAAGTGCCTCAGCCACAGGTCTTGGGGAGCGGACAGGGCGCTCTCCTTCAGTTTTATCGAGCTTTTGTGCGTTCACGGCTGGACTATGGGTGCACAGTATATGGGTCAGCAAGGCCGTCTTATTTGCAGATCCTTGACGTTGTTCACCGTGCTGGGATTCGACTGGCCATGGGTGCTTATCGGACCAGTCCCATACCCAGCCTCTGTGCTGAGGCTGGCGAACCGCCACTTACCACCCGGTGGCAGCTCCTGCTGGTGCGCCAGTCTTGTGAGTTTCTTGCAGCTCCCAGCTCGCCTGCTCACCATCTTGTTGCCCATCCACCTCTGGACCGCCTTTTTTTCACACCGTCCCCGGGCTACGTTGCCGTTTGGGATCCGTGTGCAACGTGTGGAGTCTGTACAACCCCAAATCAAGGGTTTTAACCGCCTGCCACCCTGGTTACTGAAGAGGCCCGGAGTGATTTTAGATTTATTGCAGTACAAGAGAGATTGGACTCCTGCCACCGTTTTTAATGCAACATTTTCTGCCATTTTATCTGAGCACCACAACTATGTATCTGTTTTTGCGGATGGGTCGAAACAAGGGCATTCCGTTGGTTGCTCAGTTGTTTTTCCGGATCGTGTCCTCAAGGTCCGACTGCCTCAGACTTTTTCTGTCTTTGATGCAGAATTGTCTGCGATCTTGCTGGCACTGGAGCAGATGAGACATTCTTCCTCTCCTAAATTTCTTGTCTGTTCCGATTCACTCAGTGCCCTTCACTCATTGTAACGTTTGTATCCGGCAGGCAAAACAGTCAAGACCATCCAGGATGCCCTTCTCCGACTACAGCGACTGGGGAAGGTTGTAGCTTTCTGCTGGGTTCCGGGGCATGTCGGCATTGCTGGGAATGAAAGGGCAGTTCTCGCAGCCAAGGAGGCGTGTCTCGATCCACACGTATCTCAGTGTGCTATCCCCCTGCTCGCACTCACCTGGCTGTTGAGCTCACGAGTCATGCGTCGGTGGGATGATGAGTGGCTGGAAGTGACTGACAATAAGCTCCGTATAGTCAAGCCCACAACGCGTGTGTGGTGTACTTCCTTTCAGCCCCGTCGACGGGACGAGGTTCTCCTCACTCGGCTTCGAATAGGCCACAGCCCTATGACGCATGGCTTCCTGCTCCGGCGAGAGGACCCTCCAATGTGTGGTGCTTGCGGCGTCCAGGTCACTGTGCGCCACGTTTTATTGGATTGCGTTTTACTTTCTGACCAGCGGGCCGCGGCTGACTTGCCAGCCGACCTGCCATCTCCTTTAGGCAACACTCGGACGAATGTTGTTAAATTTTTAAAGCTCTGTGCCATGTCAAAGGTTTTTACAATGATTTTAGGGAGAGGATTTTAATTTACTCACTGTGTGACAAGCTCGCCCATATTTTATGTAAGTGGCCAGCCAATGGCAATTTCCTGTGGCATTCTTGTTGCTATGTTTTCCCTTTCCTTAGGTTTTAATTTCTTATGTAGCATTTTCCTTCTTTTCCTGCTTTGAGTGTGTGCTTCAGTTTTATTATGTCCGTCCACATTCGTTCCTTTTAATGTGTGTCAGGGCGCTGATGACCTCCATGTTGAGCGCCCATAAGCCCCAACACACACACACACACACACACACACACACACACACACACACACACACACACACACACACACACAGACTCAAGCGCCTGGAACCGCTCGGCCACCCCGGCCGGCTTTGAGATTTATACGGGAGTTTTATAGAACTGGAAAATTCGTCTGATAATGCGGCCTGGAATAAGTTTATATCTATAATAACGTAAACAGAGTGGAATCGAAAAACCAAGCCGGCCGTGGTGGCCGAGCGGTTCTAGGCGCTTCAGTCCGGAACCGCGCTGCTGCTACGGTCGCAGTTTCGAATCCTGCCTCTGGCATCGATGTGTGTGATGTCCTTAGGTTAGTTAGGTTTAAGTAGTTCCAAGTCTAGGGGACTGATGCCGTCAGATGTTATGTCCCATAGTGCTTAGAGCCTTAGACCCATTCTTCGGAAAAACCAAGCGTTTTAAAAACACCTTATATTTAAACTGCAAGTGTTGTGAGCCGAGCCGGCAAGGCAAAAGCGCGTTGCGTGCAGGGGAGCACGCAGTGCTGCTGGGCGGGTCCGCGTGCCGATTGCGCTCTTTAGGCCTTCTTCTCGGTCTTCTTTGGCAGCAGGACGGCCTGGATGTTGGGCAGGACACCACCCTGTGCGATAGTGACGCCCGACAGGAGCTTGTTGAGCTCCTCGTCGTTGCGGATGGCGAGCTGCAGGTGGCGCGGGATGATGCACGTCTTCTTGTTGTCGCGGGCCGCGTTTCCGGCCAGCTCGAGCACCTCAGCCGCGAGGTACTCCATGACGGCGGCGAGGTAGACGGGCGCCCCGGCGCCGACGCGCTCGGCGTAGTTTCCCTTGGGAGGCGGTGGACTCTGCCGACCGGGAACTGGAGCCCAGCCCTGCTTGAGCGGGACTTTGACTTGCCCTTGACTTTGCCTCCCTTTCCGCGTCCGGACATGGCGTTGGGCTAGTGGCGTTGGCGCGCGCGAGCGACGGTAACGATGCGAGCCGCAGCGAGTCGAGCAGCGGAGTCCTGTACTGCATTAGGAAAAGGAGCAAGACAAGGTGAGTGCGTGTCTCCTAACCTGCATAATCTTCCTTTGAAGAATATGATTGAAGATTGGGCACTAGATAACAAGGGCGTAAAAATTGGAGCAAGAAGATCTCGATGTTTGCGGACGGGATAATGCTTCTAGAAGTGGATAAAAGTATGAACAGAAACATTGAAGGACATTCATACTAAAGGAGGGAGCCACAAAATGAAGATCAATTTGAAGAAACAAAACTAATTTAGTAGGAGAGGACAGAACGGAAAAGATAATGCTGAGTGACGAAATATTAGAATATGTGCAAAGGTTTTGTGTCTTGTATTGCGGCACATTTGAACTTCCCCCAGTTGGAGCCGAGTTTCCTTGTGGTTCGCAGCGGTACGCGCCACTAGAGGCCACTTTAGAATCTGGGAATCGGTGCGAGTACCGCTCTGGCCGGCGTCACGAGACGTAGCAGAGCAGGCTGGCAGTTCGTGGACGACGACGAAGCATGGAAGACAAACCCTGGGAAGGAGAGCGCCGTGGAACTGACAGCAGAGCGAAAACAGCAGCAGTGTACAGCAACGGCCAGCACAGCTTGTAGCCTGCTGTGAGAGACGAAAGAAGAGGGAGAAACTGGTTACTACAAGACAGAGCAGAGCACCAAGTGACTTGTGTTTTTGTGGACCATATTTGATACTAGCAAGCAATGGTCGTTGCCAGAATGTAGCCGACTGGATCACAGTGCGGCGGTGTGCATTGAGGTAGATGAGGTCAGATTGCTTCGTTTTTCTGTGTGAAATCACTCGAGGCTAAGAGGAATTGGATTGTGCCGTAACTGTTGTCAAGTCTTTTGCACTCTGTGGCCGTGATGGCATCTGTATTTTGCATGAATATAACAAAGTTCTGTCAGAGTTGGCAATTGGTGGAGTTGGCTATTGCTGGGTGTCTTAAAATTTAAGTGGGCCTACAACTATCTGGACGATGTGGTTATTTACAGCAAAATCTTCAGTGAACACCTGGATAATATAGGGCATGTCCTTCACTTTCTTTGGGAAGCTGGGCTGATCATAAAACTTGCCAAGGTCAGTCTGGCCCATTCCTTGGGCATGTTGTGTCCAGTGTCCATTCACAGGGATTATGAATTCTTTCCACAAAATCATTCCAAACTTAACGGAGCTGAATGGCCCTTTAACCAACTGCAGAGGAAGGTTGAGAATTTTCAGTGGGGTGATACTCAACAGGATATTTCGGGACACTGAAGATGGTATTGGTTAGTGCACCAGTCCTCGGCGTACCGGATTTTGACGGAGAGTTTGTCCTGCAGGCAGACGCCTCAAATTCAGGTGTCGCGGCTGTCATATTGCAAGAAAAGGAGGGAGAGAGAAAGCCTATCGGCAGTGCCCCACGAGCTGGTCCCTCTGACGTTTAAGTGCTTTCATCATTCTTTTTGTTTCATCTGTGGCGGAGAGCAAATACTCTGTATACGAACTAGAAGACCTAGTTGTATTGTTTAGATTGGAACAGTTCCGGTTTTATCTTGAACATTAGCCATAACGCCTAGAGACCGACAACCAAGCCTTGACATGGATGCTAGCTAGGCCGCAGAAGACGGAGGGAACAGCCCAGTGGGCTGTGAGGATATCCGCCTTCCGTTTTAATATTCATAATATAATGAGTACACATAACTGCGTGGCTGTCGCCCTTAGTTGAATGTTTCTACATGAATGTGAGGCAGCAGATGTCTCGCAAAGCGAGGAAGAAGTGGCTTGTGGGTAACAGTCCTTTGGCTGTTAAAAACTGGGTGTAAAATACATAATGGCGGGAACAGGACCCATGCACGGCTCAGTATACTCAAACAGTAGCTTATTACCAGGAACAGTTAAACTCTTTAAAATTACAAAATAGTCTGTTTATTAACGAGAACACTGATGACTAATGAATAACGCCAAGACTCACCACACAAAAAATACAGACATTGAGATGCATGGAATATTGGAGTTTTGCTTTCAAGCATTTGTTGCACTGGCACACTAATTCGTGGACGACTTCATTTAACATCGACCTAGTGAGGTGCCCTTTAACACTCAAAAAGGTCTTATATAGGCCCAGGTATCCTCCACACAAGGAATGATGAAAGTACATAACACCAGATGGACCTGCACCTAGGACGGTCAGATCTTAGCCTTTCCATCATAGTAGGTATGGAAGGAAAGCAATCCCTAGATAAGCGAATACCATGGTACCTCTTCCCCTTCTTTAAGCTGTTTTATTTTCAGTAATCGAGGAGCAGCGTACTGTTTCCTGGCTAACCCACGTACTTCCACCTCACCACGTTAATGTGAATTACTACTGTTACTGGCTTTGCCTGACCGTGAGCGGCGATAGCACCGCGAATCGATATATCCCCTCTCGTCGTATCTTTGCTCGACTGCTATTACTTCCCGGTCGTTGTCTGTCGTAAGGGAGTTTGCGTCGCGAGTTCGGGTTGCGAGTTCGGGTCTGCTAGTCACTGGGGACGCGTATGGAGCGCAGTCCGGACCTACCAGTCGCGGAGTTGCAATGCGGCACTCTCTGCAATCGGGTTGGAGCAGCAGTGAGGTCTGCGCCGACATGGCTCGCCCGATCATTGCCGCCACGCATCACTTGAGCCGGGCCACGGTCTTGGTGGATCGTCGGTCGGTCGTCCTACCGGACGACGCGCTTTGGCTCGCCGATCCTTCATTACGGCTGTGTGTGTGTGTGTGTGTGTGTGTGTGTGTGTGTGTGTGTGTGTGTGTGTGTGTGTGTGTGTGTGTGTACACACATCGACTCCCGATTTGTCTTCGTGTGTGCTTACTTACTGTTGGGTATTATTCAGGTCTTCGTGCAAGTGTTTGTCAGGTTGTGTGTGTACTTGCCGTTATTTCCACTGACGACTATTTTAGATGTTGTCGGCATTCTGCGGAGTCGGTCGGTTGCTGCGGACCAGGGAAGTTACCTCAGCGCGGTGAAGTCGACTGGGTCTAAAAAAATGGTTCAAATGGCTCTGAGCACTGTGGGACTTAACATCTATGGTCATCAGTCCCCTAGAACTTAGAACTACTTAAACCTAACTAACGTAAGGACATCACAAACATCCATGCCCGAGGCAGGATTCGAACCTGCGACCGTTGCGGTCACGCGGTTCCAGCCTGAAGCGCCTAGAACCGAACGGCCACACCGGCCGGCTCGACTGGGTCTGCTGGCGGTCCCTGCGCAGTGTCGGAGCGTGTATGGAGCTGTCCGATCGCTACGAGCTTCGTGGTTTACTGACCTAGGACATTAAAGTTGAGCAGTGGTTTCAACTAGGCAAGCCACGTCCATTCATGTTGTGTGGTTGGGGAGGTTTTCCTGTGAGCAACACTGAGTGTTTCTATTGCTGAAA
The DNA here is from genome assembly GCF_021461395.2 of Schistocerca americana. Classification (NCBI taxonomy): domain Eukaryota; kingdom Metazoa; phylum Arthropoda; class Insecta; order Orthoptera; family Acrididae; genus Schistocerca; species Schistocerca americana. Next base: position 655,941,966 of record NC_060120.1, on the reverse strand, counting down.
TTTAGCCGCCATCGGTGCAATTGGTTGGCTACAATTCGAGTGCACTAGCGGAGTTTCCTGCCTTGTGGCCATTAATGTTCCGGCTACCTGCCCTGGCCACTAACGTAATTTAAGGCAGCGTCCTTTCCTCACCTCTTGTCGCTGTCCAACATAGTGTGTAGTTTTGACAGCTAATACATATTTCATTGTGGATAATCACGATCGTAACCTTTTGTGTTTGAGTTCTCATGTACTGATCGGTGGCAAGCAAATCGTTGTGTCGGTCGGTCTGTGGCTGTCCCTGGTTGGGTTCCGATGGATCAAGTGTAGTTGGGCTCACCACCTGTCTCACCTAAGCGAACGAGTGCACACCGAAATTCCTGGAGGCTTCTGAGTGCCGTTTTCTTTACTGTCCTTCTCACAGGTGTTTAATTGTCTGTTTATAATCTATCACAGCCAACGATTTAAAACTTCTAGTTTTTCTGGATTTTATGAATTTTTTTTAATTTTGGAAAATCAATTGTGGGCCTTAAGCCGCTTAAAATCTTATTCCTGAAATTTCCAGCTAAGCAAAAACATTGCGGCCTTCTGCCTTAAAAGATTATGGTAATATGTTTTAAAATTTTCAAATTTAATTGTGGCCGTCAGCCTCTTGTATTGCACCTTGCATATGTTTGTTCTATCTACTTTTGCCTTGAGGCTTTCCAGCCTAGCTGTGATACCATATGTATTTTAATTATTTTATTTGCTATTTTAGCTGCATTTTTTATTTTTGTTGAATTTTAAGATTTCGTGTTTGGAGGCGTGCAGCCATGAAATAATTGCCTTTTTGAAACTCGTAGTTCTAAAGGTTTGGTTTAAATGTGTTATTAAATTACAATAAATTACAATTTTGAGTCAACCTGACCGACACCTTATTTGGCCCTTTCCACAATCGTAAACACCTGTTCTGCCCTGCGGGTTTAGCGGGCGTCTCGTATACTTTATTCTGTGGCCCCAAGCTTTCCACTAGCCCGCCAGCTCCTTTCCACTTCATTCAGTTTGGGCAAGGATGAGAAGAGAAATTAGATGTGGCCCTTTCTGAAGGACCCTTGACTGAATTCATGTTAACTGATATCGGCAACCACAATACAACAAAGTTCGGATACCCAGACGTGGATTTGAATCATACTCGTTTGGAATAAAAGTCGAGCGTGCAGAGCACCAACGACGTGAACATTATTACTCAGAGCACAGGTATTGAAAATATTCGGCAGTTAGTCACCAGATACTAAGTTCTAATGAAGAAATTAACATGTGGATGTATAAACTTACGATCTTAGGTTACCAAACTGCATGCATGAGCTAATGCTACGAAAAATTATGTGTCCCTTTATAAAACAGGTTTAGAATAGAATATATTTCGAAGCCTAAAAAGGAATTTACATATCCCAATAGAGGAGTTAATTCTCAGTAATCTGTAACTAACACAAAGCTTTGCCCATGTACTGCTATCAGAGATAAAGGCTTATTCGCAAGTAACTCTGGGGTTTCGAAAGACAACTGCGTGAAAACTTCAAGACATATCGAAAAATGAGAGTTATCAGTGGACAGAACATCTCCCCAAGTTTGTAACTTGCGACGTGGCAAATGTCAGTACGGATGGAAGAGCACGTGGGTGCAGTTCCTTTACCTGCTTCGGAAATCTGTTCAGTGGGTTGCACGAACTAATTCACTAGGAAAATGTGGAGCAAATGATTTGTCCACGTGTTGTGACACGCCTGCACCATAATTACGCGCTCTTTGTCCATACATTATGAATCGAAGCTCCGAGAGATGCTCTATGAACTGTTAAGTGTAATTTTTGTGAATGCCCGTAGTTTTCGCGCTGTCATCTTCTGGCAGCCTGGAGATACTTATAGATAGTCCCTCGTGTACTTGGGGGGGAGGGAGGGGGAGGCAAGTCTTCGCAGTCTCAACGAAAATCGCCCTCAGAATAAATATGGGCATCAAGACGATTTGCACAGATGGCGATATATTAAAAATGCAGCAGAACATATTGTTCATATCTTATGATGCGGGGGACAACGGGTCGAAAGGAAAACTTTTTTTTTTTTTTTTTGTGGGGCTTAAGGGTGCTCAATTACTGAGGTCATTAGCGCCCAGAAATGGAATACTGCTCATTTACTGCCGTCACACGGAAAAGTCTTTAAAATATTCGTAATGGATATAATAGTACAATGGAATACAGAACCGTTAACTGATGTATGCTACATGATATCACATTTTCTGCTCTTACTCACTATAAAGCTTTGAACATAGCTGCGTGATCAGCGACCGTTTGCAAAGTAAAGCCACATAAAAGGCAGAGTCTGATGCTACCGTAGCTCGACGCATTTGAGCAGCCCATAGTGGCTTACCGAGCGAGGTGGCGCAGTGGTTAGCACACTGGACTCGCATTCGGGAGGACGACGGTTCAATCCCGTCTCCGGCCATCCTGATTTAGGTTTTCCGTGATTTCCCTAAATCGTTTCAGGCAAATGCCGGGATGGTTCCTTTGAAAGGGCACGGCCGATTTCCTTCCCAATCCTTCCCTAACCCGAGCTTGCGCTCCGTCTCTAATGACCTCGTTGTCTACGGGACGTTAAACACTAACCACCACCACCCATAGTGGCTAGCGTTTTATGTATTCTGTTTTACAAATTTGGTGACTAAAACTTTTATAGTTTGATTTTTAGTTTAATATGTGACATGACCAGTTGAGAGTTTTATTACTGATGGAGACTCATTGCAGTGCCGAAACCTTAGCCAAAGGAATCCTTTTTTGCGACCGAGGGCTGCTATTGCTATTAATTTTACTTCCTCACTATCTTTGTATACTCATGAGGAACTCAATCACACCATTCCTACTGCGTCCTGGAACGTCTTTCACCTTTTCGATAACGGCGACCCGTAGTAACATGGACACCACAACACAGTAATGGATGGAGATCCGTCCTCATCCGTGGTCGTTCAGCTGACCCGCAGAACTGACGAAAGTAAGTCGGCACTGGGATGCGGGCATCTCACTCGATGGCATTACAGAGGTCCTCTTAGAGTAGAGATCGGGTAACACGGGAACTACATACGCACAAGCTGAACATTGGAGTCGGCTGCGAGGGACCATAATCGAACAAACGGATGCACATGATCAGACTTTCGATTAGTCACCGGTGACAGACTATGACAAGTATATCTGGGGCCACGCTTAATCGCATGTAATCTTCATGCTCGCGAGAATCCCTACAGCACCTGCCTGAACGTACGTCTGTTATGCTAAGGCGATTATCGCCGTGTTAGAACCGTGCCATGGACATTTCCCAATGTGTACCACTACTCATCATTCCGTATAGTCTTTTTCCGCTCCAATAGCGTTCTTCCTGAGTCTGAACTATCTTTGATCGCTGTTTCTCGGACTGCAAATTTAAAAATGTGACGCCTTTGCTACCTAGAACATCCCTTATGTAGCATACCAGTTAGGAATAAAGTCTACGTCATCTTTATTCTAGATGCACTTGGTATTATATCTTTTAGTATGAAGTCGACCAGCCTTTTACACTTTTACCACTAAGTTGTTTGATAAATAATTGAACTCGAACACAGATTTGTCAGTTTTGATGGGTTACACTATATAAGCTACTGAAGATGGTTTCATAGTCTAAACAGTGCGGTAATGAAAACAAAATAAAAGGGAAATTTTTATCCATCCATTGGCAGTCAATGTGGCGAATACACGCTGCGTAGTCTGATAGACTTTATACCAATTAGGTTCCTTTCGGAGTATACCAATTAGGTTCCTTTCGGAGTATACCAATTAGGTTCCTTTCGGAGCATTCTGATGCATTAGCTCCATACTCAACAATCATACGCAAACGTTCGCTCGACGAAAGATCCGTACCCAAAGACTGGAAAGTTGCACAGGTCACACCAATATTCAAGAAACGTAGTAGGAGTAATCCACTAAATTACAGGCTCATATTGTTAACGTCGATATGCAGCAGGCTTTTAGAACATATATTGTGTTCGAACGTAATGAATTATCTCGAAGAAAACGCTCTATTGAGACACAGTCAACATGGGTTTTAGAAGACATCGTTCTTGTGAAACAAAACTAGCTCTTTATTCGAATGAAGTGCTGAATTCTATTGACAAGGGATTTCAGATCCATTCCGTATTTCTGGATTTCCGGAAGGCTTTTGACACTGTACCACACAAGCGGCTCGTAGTGAAATTGCGTGCTTATGGAATATCGTCTCAGTTATGCGACTGAATCTGTGATATCCTGTCAGACAGGTCACAGGTCGTTGTAATTGACGGAAAGTCATCGAGTAAAACAGAAGTGATTTAAGGCGTTCCCCAAGGTAGTGTTATAGGCCCTTTGCTGTTCCTTATCTGTATAAACGATTTGGGAGGCAATCTGAGCAGCCGTCTTCGGTTGTTTGCAGATGACGCTGTCGTTTATCGACTAATGAAGTCATCAGAAGATCAGAACAAACTGCAAAACGATTTAGAAAAAGTATCTGAATGGTGCGAAAAGTGGCAGTTGTCCCTAAATAACGAAAAGTGTGAGGTCATCCACATGAGTGCGAGAAGGAACTCGTTAAACTTCGGTTACACGATAAATCAGTCTAATCTAAAAGCCGTAAATTCAACTAAATACCTACGAATTACAATTACGAACAATTCAAATTGGAAGGAACACATAGAAAATGTTGTGGGGAAGGCTAACCAAAGACTGCGTTTCATTGACAGGACACTTAGAAAATGTAACAGACCTACTAAGGAGCCTGCCTACACTACGCTTGTCCGTCCTCTTTTAGAATACTGTTGCGCGGTGTGGGATCTTTACCAGATAGGACTGACTGAATACATCGAAAAAGTTCAAAGAAAGGCAGCACGTTTTGTATTATCGTGAAATATGGGAGAGAGTATCACAGAAATAATACAGGATTTGGGATGGACATCATTAAAAGAAGGGCGTTTTTCGTTGCGACAGAATCTTCTCACAAAATTCCAATCACCAACTTTCTCCTCCGAATGCGAAAATATTTTGTTGACACCGACTTACGTAGGGAGGAACGATCACTAAGATAAAATAAGGGAAATCAGAGCTCTTACGGAAAGATATAGGTGTTCATTCTTTCCGCGCGCTATACGAGATTCGTATAATAGAGAACTGTCAAGGTGGTTCGATGAACCCTCTGCCAGGCACTTAAATGTGATTTGCAGAGTATCCATGTAGATGTAGATATCAGGAAATATTTGCATGAATAAACGAATAAATAAGATGTTGGCGAGCGGCTGCTGGAGCAAACTTAGTGCTACATTCTAAAATGGAAACGACGCACCACAAAGGAATTGTCCGAATGGAAAAGAAATAGGTAGATATAAAGTACATGTACATAGAAACGAATTATTACAATCACAGAAAAACAGGTAATCTATTCAAGATAAAGAGCTTAACAAACTGAGCAAGTCAGTAATGCGCTGACCCTTATGCAAGCAGTTATTCAGTTTGTAATTAGTTCAGAGAGTTGCTGGCTGTCCTCCTGAGGTATACTGTGCCACATTCTGTCCAATTGGCGCGTTAGATTGTAAAAATCTTGAGATGGTTAAAGGGCCCAGCCAATAACGTTCCGAACGTTCTCAACTGATGAGACATCCCGAAACTTTTCTGACCTACGCAGGGTTTGGCAAACACTAAGACAAGCAGCAGAAACTCTCGCCGTATGAAGACAGGTATTATGTTACTGAAATGTAAGCGCAGGAGGGCTTCACAAAAACGCAATGAAACGGATTAGAATATCATCGACGTACCGCTGCGCCGCAAGGGTGTAGGGGATGACAACCAAAAAGGTCCTGCTATAAGAAGAAGTGGACCACAGACCATCTCACCCCAGGTTGTTGGGCCGCATGGCGGGCTACAGTCAGGCTGGTATCCCAGTGTTATCACTGCTGTCTGGTGCGACTCCAGACACGTCTTCGCTGGTCATGGAGCCTCATTTCGAAGAGTCACTGACTCATCATTACAGACAATTCCACTCGAGTCGCTGCTGACAGGGGTGGAATACTAACCTGACTTTCGTCCGTCATACACCCAACAACCACCAATGATGGTCTGGGGTGTCACTTCTTTTCACAGCAGGACCACTTTAGTTGTCATCCCCTACACCCTTAGAGCGCAGCAGTACATCGACGATATTTTACGCCCCGTTTAGTTGCCCGTTATGTCAAGCCATTCTGGGCTTACCGCCTGCACATGGCGAGAATTTCTGCTGCTTGTCTTCGTGCCTGCCAAACTCTACATTGTCTAACAAGGTATATTTTTTACATAGATTGTTTGATACCGATAACTGTACATCATTTTTCTTACTGAGTGACTTGAATGAATACCTGTTCACATGAGTACTGGTGGCTCACCTGTGACAGCAGATGAGACTCAGGGTGCAGGTTGAGCTGGTAGGAGGCTGCGGTCGGCGGACTGGGGTCCCAGTTGAGCACCAACTGGGGGACGTGCAGCCGGTCGCAGATGGAGCGCACGATGTCTGTGGAGGCGCTCTGCGAGGGGCCGATGATACCCGCCACGCCCTGCTCCATCAGCCTGCACACTGCCGACAGGACTTCACCTTCTTCATCCTCTAACAATGAAGTTCACTTCGAGCATTTCAAAGATAAATAATACACTACTGCCCATTAAAATTGATACACCGCGAAGATGACGTCCTACAGACGCGAAATTTAACCGACAGGAAGAAGATGCTGTCATATGCAAATGATTAGCTTTTCAGAGCTTTCACACAAGGTTGGAGCCGTAGCGACACCTACAACGTGCTGACACGAGGAAAGTTTCCAACCGATTTCTCATACACAAACAGCAGTTGACCGGCGTTGCCTGGTGAAACGTTGTTGTGATGCCTCGTGTAAGGAGGAGAAATGCGTACCATCACGTTTCCGACTTTGATAAAGGTCGGATTGTAGTATATCGCGATTGCGGTTTATCGTATCGCGACGTTGGTGCTCGCGTTGGTCGAGATCCAATGACTGTGAGCACAATATGGAATCGGAGGGTTCAGGAGGGTAATAAGGAACGCCGTGCTGGATCCCAACGGCCTGGTATCACTAGCAGTCGAGATGACAAGCATCTTATCCACATGGCTGTAACGGATCGCGCAACCACGTCTCGATCCCTGAGTCAACAGATGGGGACGTTTGCAAGACAACAACCATCTGCACGAACAGTTCGACGACGTTTACAGCAGCATGGACTATCAGCTCGGAGACCATGGCTGCGGTTACCCTTGACGCTGCATCACACACAGTAGCGCCTGCGATGGTGTAATCAACGACGAACCTGTGTCCACGAATGGCAAAACGTCATTTTTTCGGATGAATCCAGGTTCCGTTTACAGCATCATGATGGTCGCATCCGTGTTTGGCGATATCGCGGTGAACGCACATTGGAAGCGTGTATTCCTCATCATCATACTGGCGTATCACCTGGCGTGATGTTATGGGGTGCCACTGGTTACACGTCTCGGTCACCTCTTGTTCGCATTGACGGCACTTTGAACAGTGGACGTTACATTTCAGATGTGTTACGACCCGTGGCTCTACCCTTCATTCGATCCCTGCGGAACCCTACATTTCAGCAGGATAATGCACGACTGCATGTTGCAGGCGCTGTACGGGCCTTTCTGGATACAGAAAATGTTCGACTGCCGCCCTGGCCAGCACATGCTCCAGGTCTCTCACCAACTGAAAACGTCTAGTCAATGGTGGCCTTGCAACTGGCTCGTCACAATACGCTAGTCACTGCTCTTGATGAACTATGGTATCGTGTTTATCATCTGCATTTCTTCTTGGTGCAGCAAGTTTAATGGCCAGTAGTGTACTTGTATCCTCTGCCCTAAACGAGACGTTTATAGGCGTATTTTAGTTCTGTGTTCTACCTGGTGAGTAAATTAAGCTTTTCAGTTATTTCTAAAGCCTTTTAAGACATCGCGTTTCTATGTTTTCTGAGACCAGTGGTTCGAAAAATGTTCGTAAATAACGTATAGTCTCTTACATGTAATCGTCATCCTCAAGATCATCATGCGTCGTGGGTACTGACCTCCTAGAGACATTTCCACAGATTACAGCCTTCATATATACGCATCCATGTTGCAACAACACATTTTCTAACGTTGTACAAACATGCATTCCACTTGCGCGTTCTCTCGGTCTTTTCTTATCTGTTGTTGTTGTGGTCTTCAGTCCTGAGACAGGTTTGATGCAGGTCTCTAGGCTATTCTATTCTGTGCAAGCTTCTTCATCTCCCAGTACCTACTGCAACCTAGATCCTTCTGAATCTGCTTAGTGTATTCATCTCTTGGTCTCCCTCTACGATTTTTATCCTCCACGATTCCAAATGGTTCAAATGGCTCTGAGTACTACGGGACTTAACAGCTGAGGTCATCAGTCCCCTAGAACTTAGAACTACTTAAACCTAACTAACTTAAGGACATCACACACATCCATGCCCAAGGCAGGATTCGAACCTCCGACTGTAGCAGTCGCGCGGTACCGGACTGCCGGACTGAAGCGCCTAGAATAGCTCGGCCACCGCGGCCGGCTCCACGCTTCCCTCCAATACTAAATTGATCACCTTGATGCCTCAGAAAATGTCTTACGAACCGTTCCCTTCTTCTAGTCAAGTTATGCCATAAACCCCTCTTCTCCCCAATTCTATTCAATATCTCCTCATTAGTTATGTGATCTACCCATTTAATCTTCAGCATTCTTCTGTAGCACCAATTTCGAAAGCTATTTTCTTCTTGTTCAAACTATTTATCGTCCATGTTTCACTTCCATATATGGCTACTCTCCATACAGATACTTTCAGATACGACTTCGTGACACTTTCTTATCTATAGAAATCAATAAAAGAAACTTCTTTGCCTGTCTACCGTCCACTCCACCACCACATGCCCCCAACCTCAATTTCTCTTTCATTGCAGAGATAATTGTCTTCCTGTCCAATCTGACACCTGTCCCGTCTGATAGTTTTCATACCACTCCTAGTAATTCTGTAATTTATAACGCTTACGGTGCGTTTCTATATCTGGATAGTGTAAAGCATTTTCTCTCGGACACCGTGCGCAGCATATTCGTATCGCTTCAGACTAAAAGACACGAAGTTCCACTGTACTCAGAGATGAAGAAATTCTCTACTAGTTGACTAGTTGAATTTATAGAGTCCCGACTAGCATGAACGCCTGTATTTCAGCTGTTGACATTTGTTATTACTTACCTTCAAAAACACAAGTTATCAATTGTAAATAAATGCTAGGCGATTGAGGTAATTTTGACGTATATTCGAATAAAAAAAACAGTTTTATAGACATTATTCCTCGAATTTGTTAGCCTATTTTTAAAAGTTATAAATTTGTCAATTTAGGCACTCACAAGCAAGCTGTTCTATTTTTAGATCCTGCAGTATATCAGGGAAAGAATAGGTGTGTTGTCGCTCGTTAGGTTGGTGGAGAGACTGACTGATGAATGTTTCATTATCGCCTCCTCTAGTGGTACCACTAAGTAAGGTGAACCGACTGGATAAGAAGACCAAAGAAAGGCTTGCAGTTGACTGTGTTTCAATTATTCTTCTCTGCAACGAGTTTATGGGACGAGGAGCTCCTTCTGAGTCAGTTCAAGAAAGTGCTCCCATTGGTTATTTTTTCATTTCCTTGATATTATTGTAGTAACTGGATGGCTACAGCATAGGGGGGGCTGTGGCTCTGAAACAGCTGATGCCAAGTGCAAAATGAACAAATATGTAAGTGAGAGAAAGAGGGAAAATGTTGTGCAGATGCTGAATACGCAAAGATGATGAAAATAGGGCATGTATCGAAGTCGATTCCCTGAAACGTTGGTCGTGAAGACAATGTTGGACGCTGGCCAGTTGTGTTTGACAAGGGAGGTGGATGCAAGATGTCGAACTGCAAGGGAGGTCCATCAGTTATCTGCCAGAAGCGTAATTTTATTTTCTGAATCGATAAGAAAAGGAACTGTTTTCTGGATTTCCTCAAAGAACAAAAACTGTGAAGGTCAAAAGGTTCAAATCCTTAAATATTTTAATGTCACGTTAGTATATATGTAATTATTTGCAGCCCGCATCTCGTGGTCGTGCGGTAGCGTTCTCGCTTCCCACGCCCGGGTTCCCGGGTTCGATTCCCGGCGGGGTCAGGGATTTTCTCTGCCTCGTGATGGCTGGGTGTTGTGTGCTGTCCTTAGGTTAGTTAGGTTTAAGTAGTTCTAAGTTCTAGGGGACTGATGACCATAGATGTTAAGTCCCATAGTGCTCAGAGCCATTTGAACCATTTTTTTGAATTATTTGCAAGCAAAAAGTTAATCCTTAAGTGCCTAAAGTAACAAATATGTAACGCTGAAAATATAATATATAAAAATAACTTAATGCATTTTTATTAATATATTTTTATTGTGGCCCTAAAGTAACTCAAATATAGCACTTAGATTTTTTTTCTTTATTGCTTCACAATTCTGTCCATACAGGGTTGTCACATACTGCTAGCTGAGCAACCTTCGGTATTTAAGGGTTTTCGCTTTAACTGTCCTTGTTTCACTGCCATGTGTAAAAATGAATAATACACATTGATTGTGAACTTTTCCTAACTGATCAGAAACTCTTTGGAAAGCTTTGTTAAGATCTGCAGTTCAGGCGGCCTCCGCCTGTCGCCACTGCCACAACCACCTGCATTACCACTTTGTTTATAATACCATCATCAGTGACAATCCACGTCCTCTTATCTATGACGTCATTTTCAATACATCATTTCTTTTGGAACGGTAACAGCCATTGAAACGAAGAGGTCAATCATAATATACTTCCCACAATGTTCACCATCTACAAACGTCTCCAAACGATATGAATCTATTGTGCCATGTTCAAAAGCATTATCAAAACGTTACGTATAAGGTGGAAGTTCTAGTATTTCTACATCTAAAACACATCAGCTTCGTCATTACCAAAAACACTTAGTCACACACACACACACACACACACACACACACACACACACACACACACACACATACAATGTTTACATGAATTTAAAGGTTAAATAGCACTCGTGAACTTATACAATTCAATCACTGTACTATACTTTGTGTAACTCAACTAAATGTTTCCACATCTAAATTGTTTCACGTACCACATGATGTCCGCCAAGTGTCCCAACGTTAATTCATGCCTGCAAAAATACATAAACTTCATCAGCAACACAACATTTACGTCAGTGTTATACCCACGCGTAAAATATCCAAATTCAAGCCTAAAACTTTACTGAAACCATGAACTTAAATGCCAGGGTGCCTTCTCCACGCCTGAATTGTCATAAAATACATATGGGTGGAAATAATAATAATAATAATAAATGCCGAATAGGTCGTCGTCGTTTCATTTTAGGCGTAAATGAGGCTACGTTAAAAAACACACGTGACCAAGCCTGTAACTGCACAAAACACATGCTCGTTAAAATACTAGCAAGCAGTGTTACCTTACAAAAACAAGTTTGAATTAGTGTCAGCACTGGAAGAATGCAGTTATTTCATCTCAGACTAGCACTTGCAACCTACGTCCTCAATTATTTGCTGGGTGTATTCCAATCTCTGTGTTCCTCTACTGTGTTTACCCTCTACAGCTCCCTCTAGTACCATGGAAGTCATTCCCTCACGACTTAACAGATATCATTCTGTTCCTTCTCCTTATTAGTGTTTTCCATATATTCCTTTCCGATTCCGCGCAGAACATCTTCATTCCTTGCCTCATCAGTCCATCTGTTTTTCAACATTCGTCTGTAGCACCACATCTCAAATGCTTTGATTCCCTTCTGCTCCAGTTTTCCCACAGTGTTTCACTGTGCTCCAAACCTACATTCTCAGAAATTTTTTCCTCAAATTAAGGAGTATATTTGATACTAGTAGACTTCTCTTGGCCAGGAATGCCCTTTTTGCCATTGCTAGTCGGCTTTTGATGTCCTTCTTGCTCATTCCGCCATTGTTTACTTTGCTGCCCAGGTAGTAGAATTCTTCCTGGCCACCAATCCTGATGTTAAGTTCCTCGCTGTTCTCATTTCTGCTCCTTCTCATTACTTTTGTATTTCTTCGATTTACTCTCAGTTCTTATTCTGTACTCATTAGCCTGTTTATTCCGTTCAGCTGATCATTTAATTCTTCTTCACTGTCAGTCAGGATAGAAATGTCATCAGCGAATTGAATCATTGATATCCTTTCATCTTGAATTTTAATTCCACTACTGAATCTTCCTCTTATTTTCATCATTGCTTCTTCAATGTACGTATTGAAAAGTAGGGGCAAAAGACTACATCACTATCTTACACCCTCTTTCATCTGAGTACTTTGTCCCTGGTCGTCCATTCTTATTATTCCCTCTTGGCTCTCCCTATAGCTTAACCCTACTTTTCTCAGAATTTCGAACATGTTGCACCATTTTACATTGTCGAACGCTTTTTCCAGGTCGATAAACCTTATTAATGTGTCTTAATTTTTCTTTAGTCTTTCTTCCGTTATCAACTGCAACTTCAGAATTGTCTCTCTCGTGCCTCTATTTTTCCTAAAGCCAAACACATTGGCATGTAACGTATCTTCAGTTTTATTTTCTATTCCTCTGTATATTATTCTTGTCAGCAACTTAGACGCATGAGCTGATAAGCTGATTGTGCGATAATTCTCGCTCTTTTCAGCTCTAGCAGTCTTCGGAATTATGTGGATGAGCCGGCCGAAGTGGCCGCGCGGTTCTGGCGCTGCAGTCTGGAACCGCGAGACCGCTACGGTCGCAGGTTCGAATCCTGCCTCGGGCATGGATGTGTGTGATGTCCTTAGGTTAGTTAGGTTTAACTAGTTCTGAGTTCTAGGGGACTAATGACCTCAGCAGTTGAGTCCCATAGTGCTCAGAGCCATTTGAACCATTTGAATTATGTGGATGATATTTTTCCGAAAATCAGATGGTATGTCGCCAGACTCATACATTCTATACACCAACGTGAATAGTCGTTTAGTTGCCACTTCCCACGACGATTTTAGCAATTCTGATGGAATGTTATCCATCCCTTCTGCCTTATTTGATCTTAAGTCCTTCAAAGCTCTTTTAAATTCAGATTCTAATACTGTATCTCCTATCTCTTCTAAATCGACTCCTGTTACTTATTCTATCACATCACACAACTTATTCCCCTCGTAGAGGCCTTCAGTCTTCTCTTTCCACCTATCCGCTCTCTCCTCTGCATTCAACAGTGAAATTCCCGTTGCACTCTTCATGTTCCCACCCTTGCTTTTCATTTCAGTTATTTTGACTTTCCTTTAAGCCGAGTAAGTCCTTCCGACAATCATTTCTTTTTAGATTTCCTCACATTTTCCATGCGGCCATTTCGTCTTAGCTTCCCTGCACTTCCTATATATTTCATTCCTCAGTGAGTTGTATTCTGTATTCCTGATTTTACATCAACATTTTTGTACTTCCTTCGTTCATCGATCAATTGAAGTATTTCTTCTGTTACCCATAGTTACTTTCTATGTACCTATATTTTATTTCCAACTTCCGTGATCGCCTATTTTTGAGATGTCCGTTTCCCTTCAATTGTTCTGCCTACTGAGCAAATTTTTGTGCAGTATCTACAGCCTCAGAGAACTTCAAGCATATCTCATCATTCCTTAGTACTTCCGTATCCACTTCTTTGCGTATTTATTTTTCCTGACTAATTTCTTAAACTTCAGCCTACTCTTCATCACTACTGCATTGTGATCGGAATCTATATCTGCTCCTGGGTACGCCTTACAATCCACTATCTGATTTCGGAATTTCTGCCTGATCATGATGCAATCTAACTGAAATCTCCCCGTATCACCCGGCCTTTTACAAGTGTACCTGCTCCTGGTGATTCTAGAACAGACTATTGGCTGAATGAGAGTTTCACTCTGCAGCGGAGTGTGCGCTGATATGAAACTTCCTGGCAGATTAAAACTGTGTGCCGGACCGAGACTCGAACTCGGGACCTTTGCCTTTCGCGTGCAAGTGTTCTACCAACTGAGCTACCCAAGCACGACTCACGCCTCGTCCTCACAGCTTTACTTCTGCCAGTACCTCGCCTCCTACCTTCCAAACTTTACAGAAGCTCTCCTGCGAACCTTGCAGAACTAGCACTCCTGAAAGAAAGGATATTGCGGAGACATGGCTTAGCCACAGCCTAGGGGATGTTTCCAGAATGAGATTTTCATTTTGCAGCGGAGTGTGCGCTGATATGAAACATTCCCTAGGCTGTGGCTAAGCCATGTCCAGAATGAGATTTTCACTCTGCAGCGGAGTGTGCGCTGATATGAAACATCCCCTAGGCTGTGGCTAAGTCATGTCTCCGCAATATCCTTTCTTTCAGGAGTGCTAGTTCTGCAAGGTTCGCAGGAGAGCTTCTGTAAAGTTTGGAAGGTAGGAGGCGAGGTACTGGCAGAAGTAAAGCTGTGAGGACGGGGCGTGAGCCGTTCTTGGGTAGCTCAGTTGGTAGAACACTTGCCCGCGAAAGGCAATGGTCCCGAATTCGAGTCTCGGCCCGGCACATAGTTTTAAACTGCCAGGAAGTTTCAGACTATTGGCTATTAATAGCTGAAATTTATTACAGAACTCAATTAGTCTTTCTCCTCTGTCATTCCTCGTCCCAAGCCCATATTCTTCTGTAACCTTTTGTTCAGCTCCTTCCTCTGCAACTGCATTCCAGTCTCCCATGACTATTAGATTTTCATCTCCCTTTACGTATTGTATTACCCTTTCAATATCCTCATATACTTTCTCTATCTCTTCATCTTCAGTTTGCGACGTCGGCATATATATCTGAACTATAGTTGTTCATGTTGGCTCGCTGTCTGTTATGATGAAAACAGCGCTATCACTGAACTGTTCACGGTAACACACTCTCTGTCCCTTTTTCCTATTCATTACAAATCCTATTCCCGTTATACCATTTTCTACTGCTGCTGATATTGCCCTTTACTCATCTGTCCATAAATCCTTATCTTCTTTCCATTTCACTTCACTTACTCCTACTGTATCTAGTCTGAACCTTTGAATTTCCCATTTCACATTTTCTAGCTTCCCTATCACGTTCAAGCTTCTGACTTTCTACGCCCCGACTTGTAGAACGTTATTCACCCATTGGTTATTCAATCTTTTTCTCATGGTCATCTCCCCTTTGGCAGTCCCCTACCGGAGATCAGAACAGGGGACTATTTCGGAATCTTTTGCTAATGGAGAGATCGTCATGACACTTCTTCAGTTATAGGCCACATGTCCTGCGGATATACGCCTTGCAACCTCTTGCCGTTCATCATTGCTGATTCTTTCGCCTTTAGGGGCAGTTTCCCATCCAAAAGACAAGAGAGTGCTCTGTACCTCTGTCCGCTCCTCCGCCCTCTTGGACAAGGCCGTTGGCAGAATGAGGGAGCGTGACTTCCTACGCCCGAAGTCTTCGGCGGCCATTCTTGATTACTAATCAAAATTTAAGCGGAGGCGGGCTTTTAACCCTGGACCGAGGTCGCTTTGATTACTATTAGTAACTGATTGCCACATTTCTAATTCTACATCTAAATTGGTCTGTAACTGTACAAAACGCTCATAGCATGCTAAGTAGGCAGCTGGCGTTTCATCGTAGTCCCTAAATGAAGTATCAACGAAAACAATGCTGAACAAGCAACTTTTTAAGGGGAGAAGAGCATACTAACATGCCCAAAGTTTATGTCAAACGCCACAACGCAATTTTCATGTTTGAGATACCCATCAAATGGTATAACTTACAGTATTTTCAAGTATTGCAGAGAAGTTACAGCAAAAATTCCCCAAAACAAATATAACACCTGTAAATAATGTTGCACTAAATACAATGATGTCACTTCCAACCACAGAGAATGAAGTCAGTAAAACAATTCAAAAACTACAAAATAAAAAGTCAGTAGGCTTAGATGAAGTACCAGTGTGTGTACTGAAATAATGCACAGGGATTATACAAGGCCCCTTAACAAATATAACAAATGAATCTTTCACATCAAGGACATATCCAGAGCAGTTCAAACAGACAAGAGTTGTACCTTTGCTTAAGAAAGGTAATGCAGAAGACATAGAAAATTACCGGCTCATTTCCCTGCTGTCAGCATTCTCAAAAATAATACAAGCAATTATGAAAGACAGATTAATGAATTACCTGATTAAATTCAATCTTTTAAGCGAATCACAATTTGTTTTCCGAAGTGGCAAAAATATGGAGTCAGCCATAGTAGAATTAACAAAAGTTGTACTTGATGCTCTTGATAAAGATGAGTGTGTCACAGGCATATTTTTGGATCTATCTAAGGCGTTTGATACAGTCGACCACAAGACTCTATTAAATAAATTAGAAGCATTAGGAATAAGAGGAGTAGCTAGTGACTGGTTTCGATCATACCTAACAGATAGGGTACAAAGAGTAGAGATAACACATACTTCAAATAGGTCCAAACATTTAGTAAAACACTTATCAGAAACAAAATACATTAATATAGGGGTTCCGCAAGGTAGCATATTAGGACCGATACTGTGCCTGATATACATCAATGATTTTTCCCAGTAGTGCTACTAAGCCGTAAGACACAGGCTGGCAGACAAAATGATTAATGAACTACAGCAATATTATGGGGTGCCCATTAGAAATAATACTGAGGATTTGTTGGAAATGAAGCAGGCAGTATGGGCTACCTTCTTCCACAGACTGTCAACTGGTGAAAAAGCAGTACACCACCTTTGCCCTCCTGTACCTGATTCATGGTGCAATTACCGCAATGCCCAGTACTCAGAGTTCATACAGCCATAAACATTCCATCCTAGCACCAGTCATGGATATCACAAAAACTATTTACAGAGACATTGCAAATCCTGAATTACTGAAGAAGTGTCTGCATGGTCTGACTCAAAATCCGAATAAGTCGTACAGTAATCTTATATGGACTCGCTTACCAAAAAATATTGTTGTTGGAATGAAGACACTAAAGTGGGGGTCAGACATGCTGTTATTGATTTTAATGATGCCAACATTGGTAGGGTGAAAGTGCTACAGCGTATGGGAATTAATCCTGGTGCAAACTTCCTCAGAGAACTTGAACGGATGGACAAGGTTCGCATTGATAAAGCAGAGTATGCAGCACAGTTCGCCACTAAGGAGTCCAGAAAGAAGAAAAGAAGAACAAACTTGGAAAAAGTCAAGAGAATGATATGCAGTATGGTGCATGGTGCTTCTGAGTGACTAAAAATAAAAAAAAGCATATATTGAGTTACAGAAGCCGTTCCTGAAAATTTACATTTTCTGTTGCATTTTCCCCTAAATCCAAAAAACCGCTTCGAGTAGCGTATTCAGATTTTCAGGGAGTAATAATGTACATATCCTGAGTCTACTGAACTAAAAGAAGAACATAATGTAATGTATAGTTAAAATTACTTAGGAAAACGTACAAAAAAGTACAGAAAATTTTAACTGTGTAATTAAAAATTGTATTTCCGAAAGCAGTGGCTGAAATGAAATTACTGTAGTTCAGTAGACTCATAACATACAGTTTAATGTTCTGTAAAAGTTTCATGTCAATGGCTACAGTGGTTCCTGAAATACGGGGAAGCCAGGTCACTAAATTTAATATTGTCGGGATAGGGCGTTCCAACTCCCATTTATTGGGCAGGTAGATTAGAAAACTTAAAAAGGGAAATGGATAGGTCGAAGTCAGATGTAGTGGGAATTAGTGAAGTTTGGTGGCAAGAGGAACAGGGATTCTGGTCAGGTAAATTCAGGGTTATAAATGGAAAATCAAATGTGGGTAATGCAGAAGTGGCTTTCATTACGAATAAAAAAAATAGGAATTCGGGAACTTACTATGAACAGCATAGTGAACGCATTATCGTAACGAAGATAGGCACGAAACCCATGCCTACTACAGTAGTACAAGTTTATATGCCAACTAGCTCCTCAGGTGATGAAGAGATTGAAGAAATGTATGATGAAATGAAAGAAATTATTCAGATAGTTGAATGAGACGAAAATTTAATTGTGATGGGAGACTGTAAATCGACAGTAAGAAAAGGAAGAGAAGGAAAACTAGCAGGTGAATATGGATTCCGGGAATGGAATGAAAGAGGGAGCCACCTGACAGAATTTTGCACAGAGTATAATTTAATCATCGCTAGCACTTGGTTTAAGAATCATAAAAGAAGGTTACGTACCGGACGGTTTCAGATTGGTTCTATAATGGTAATACAAAGATTTAGAAACCAGATTTTAAATTTTAAGAAGTTTCAAGGCGGAGATACGAATTCTGACCCAATTTATTGTTTATAAAATGTAGATTAAAACTGGAGAAACTGCAAAAATCTAGGAAATTGAAGAGGTTCACATGGAACCAGGGGTTATTGAGAGTTTCAAATGGGGCTCTACACAACGGTTGGCTAAACAGGGTAAAGGAATGGGTAGCTTTAAGAGATGAAAAAGTGACGGCAGCAGTGGATCAAATAAGTAAAAGGACAAGGTCAAGTAGAAATCCTTGGATAACACAATATTCCGTTTACTCGATGAAAGGAGAAAATATAAAAATACAGCAAATGAAGCAAGCGAAAGGGAATACAAACATTAAAAAAATAGATTTACAAGCAGTGCAAACGAGTATGTATAGGGCTTACACAAGGGAGATGTAGTCGAAGTCAATTTAATTGAAAGGGAAGTGGACGTAGATAAAGATCAAATGGGAGATACGATACTGCGAGAAGAATTTGACAGAGCTTTGAATGGGATGAGACCGATGACCACGCTGTCTGGTCTCCTTCCCCAAACAACCAACCAACCTTTGAATGGGCTAAGTCGAAAAAAGGCTTGTAGCCTATCCCCGGTATTATTCAGTCTGCACATTGGACAAACAGTAAAGAAAACCAAATAAAGAATTGGGATGGGAATTAAAGCCCAGGGAATAGAAATAAAAACTCCGACGTCTGCCGATGACATTGTAGTTCTGTCAGAAATACCAAAGGACTTCGAAGAGCTGTTGAACGAATGGACAGTTTCTTGAAAGGAGGATTTAGCTGAATATCAATAAAAGCGAAACATATATAATCGAATGTAGTCGAATTAAATCAGGAAACAAGACCCTTAAAGTAGTAGATAAGTGTTTTTTCTTTTTTCTTTTTTTATGTTTTTGTTATTCGGGTAGCAAAATAACTGATGATGACCGAAATAGGGAAGACATAAAATCTAGACTAGCAACGGCAAAAAAAGCATTTATGAAGAAGAGAAATTTGTTAACAAAGAATATAGATTTAAGTGTTAAAAAGACTTTTCTGGAGGTATTTGTATAGGAAGTGCAGGCATGTATGGTCGTGAAACATGGACGATAAATTTTCTAGACAAAATGATAATAGAAGCTTTCCAAATGTGGAGCTACACAATATTGTTGAAGATTAGATGGATAGATCACGTAGCTAACGAGGAGGAACTGGATGGAACTTGGGAGACAAGAAATTTGCGGCACAATTTGATCAAAAGAACGGATCGGTTGATAGGAAACTTTTTGAGGCATCAAGAGACCACCAATTCAGTATTGGAGGAAAACGTTGCGGATAAAAATCATAGGAGGAGACCAAGAGATGAATATAGTAACCAGATTCTGTAGGATTTAGGTTGCAGTAGTTATTCGGAGATGAAGAGCCTCGCAAGGGATACAGTAGCATCGAGAACGGCATCAAACCAGTCTTTGGACTGAAGACTACAATAATAACATGGATCCTTACCACAAAGGATTGACAGAGGACATAGAAAAATTCCAAAGAAGGGCAGCAGGTTTTGTACTATCGCGAAATAGGGGAGAGTGTCTCACGGGTGTGACAAGCGAACTGGGGTGGCAGTCATGAAAACAAAGACTTTTTGATGCAAGGAGATCTTTTCACGAAATTTCAATCAGAAATTTTCCCCTCTGAATGCGAAATACTTGATGCCAACCGTCACACGAAGAAATGATCATCACAATAAAGTAAGAGAAATCAGAGCTCATACAGAAAGATTTAAGTGTTCATATTTCCCACGTACTCTTCGAGAATGGTATGGTAGAGATGTAGTCTGAAAGTGATTTGAAGAACCCTCTGCCAGGCACTCATGTATGAACGGAGGAGTAGTCATTTAGATGTAGGTGATGTAGACATAGTAAATTAATCTTTCATTCTTGGTAAATAAAGCTAAGAATCGTGACTTCTTTAAGAATTATTTTCTAATAAATTAAGAACTGCAAGGAACTGAAAATTACTTCAAGGAATGAAGCAATTAGTCATATGCAAGTAGCGAATTGTGTAGACAGGCAACCAGTACAGATCATAGCACTGTAATATCGTGACTGGTAAAATGGTAAGAGCCCGCGACTGTGGGCTGGTATTTGGGGGCCAGTCTTCTTTTGGGTGGTTTACCGCACATTGAGATGATTACCACAACGATTCCCCGGAAAGAAGTATTGAATTAAATTTGAAAACACGCGTCAGAGAATTTACACAGTTACCAGAATTATGTTTTAGTTTGAAGTGGCATTATGGCGCGATTGAGACAATTACGCTTCAGGGATGTCAGAACATAACGACGGAATTCACAGAAAGTGTGGAGTTTGCAAAGTGAGGTGTGCATACTGTAAGACCTTCAGTACACACACCATCAGATTATTTGACTTGTCGCTCTAACGATGTAGGCGAGTGTCAGCAATATGTCTTGTGGTCTTACTGTGGCGTGTTTATCTTCTGCCGTTAGGTCAGATGATAGAAATGCCACTTGCACGCTTAGAGTAGCAGATTGACGGTGACCAATTAACTTGGTTCTGGATGCTATATACAATTGACAGTCTGAAGTTCCTTTGGTATTGTTAAGTTAATCTCATTCTCACATATCTCTGATACTTGACAAAAGTGTCTATACATTTATCTTCATGGCTATGTACAGGAATATGGTAATCTTATTAGGCGCAGACTGAAACTTGACTATAGACTGGTACAGACAAATGTAGAACTCGTACAGACTGGTGCAGACAAATGCAGACTGGTACAGACTGGTGCAGACAAATGCAGACTGACTAATCAGAGGTCTGAACACTCGTTATAATACCTCGCGCGTTCATGTATCACTGCACGAGTGTGATCCGCAAGGAGAAAAGGTTCTACGTTAGCATTGGGTGCGTTACATATTAACACGTGGATCGGCAGATGCAGAATTTGGTTCGTCTCTATGGCAGCGCCATCTCGTAGTGCAGAGACGGACGAGCGCTGCGCCTGCGCTGTTGTGATTAGCGGGGCGCGCTCCAGTGGGAAAGTTGTGTACGCGCTGACTACGCGGAACTATGTACACAACACAAAGTGGGTAAGCTTCAGGAAGTAAAACAAAGGAGTGTGGTTATGATTAACTTTTTTGGCACTGATTGATTTGCAACACTTACTGCTCCTTTTGTATCTTAGACACAAGTACTCTTAACAGTTTAAAGAAGGTGATTCTGAGATTTGTTTCATGGCATATTAAAAACAGAAAATGCTACTTCCCAGTACATTTACAGCATAATGAATTCTCCATTTAAAATTATCTCCTTTTCAAGCCAACAATGCAGTTCATGAAATAAGCACCAGAAGTATGAATGACTTTCACAAAGATTTAAAATCAGTTACTATGATCCAGAAAGGCTTCTGCCATTCAGATACACTGATTTCCACCAACAGCCATAAAGAGTTTAATACAAAAAAGTTTAGTTTATAGGAGCCTAAAAGATTTATTGGTGGCCATCTCCTTCTAATCTATTGGTGAATTTCTTAATTATATCTAATAATTCGAGTATTACTTAGAATTCGACTTCTGTACAAATTCAGTGCAGAAATACGACCATTGTAAGTAAATGTTGTGAAATGATTTTTCTGTATGATAATGCATGGCCACTGAAACGGTAGTAGAATCGGGATGGGATGTGGAACGTGCTGGAGATAGCAATGAAAAATATCACTTCGAAAGAAATTAATGAATAGCAGCCTAATCTAGAGTTTTACACATCACTCCAAAAGACACTTTACAATGATCAACACAACGACAGGAAAGAGTATTCGAAGCAAACATGTGTAGTAAACGTGCATTCATCTTGTTCAATGTGAAACAAGTCTGTTCTACCGAACAAGTGCTCATAGATCTTAAGGTATGCATTTTAGTGCCCGTGTTTGCTAGACAATTTTTTCTTGTCTCGGTCCATACTACCTCCTGCCAAAATATGGAAAGCAAAGAGCTTGCAGTAGATTTTACGGTAAGGCAAGGCGCATGTTTACTAGATTATTTTGCTTCGAATGATCATTACTGTCAAATCCTTGAGTACTGTTCACTGTCCTGGGACAGCCTGTAGAGTAAACGTGAAAGCGGCTGGACAGCTTACCGATCCTGGCGGTCCTGAAGCCGTCGTGTCGCGGCACGGTGACGTTGAGCGGCGCCAGGACGGGCCTGGAGAAGCCGCTGGCGCGAACCCGGTAGCCGGCCGTCTGCAGGTTGACGGCCTCCACGGCCGCGAGGTACGCCGACCGCAGATGCGGCGGGTCCGCTTCGTCAAACACGGCAGCTGCAAGAGCAATACATCTCTCTGACTGCACTCAAGCTCCCACTTAGACATGGAGATGAACATCAAAGGAAAAAGTTTTAGCATTTTTCCCCTTTTTTTCATTTTAAATCGTCTTCGGTGCGTACAATCGAATCTGAGCTATGCTTGGCTCGTGTTCCCGCTGTTATGTATTTTACACCTTGTTTTTAACGTACTTCCACCTCACTATGTTAATTTAAATTACTACTGTCACTGAGTCACTGAGTTGCTGCTTTGCCTGACCGTGTGCGGCGTTAGCAGCTCCTATCGATATATCCCCTCTCTTAGTATCTTTGCTTGTCTGCTGTTACTTCCCGGTCGTTGTCTGTCGTAGGAGAGTTCACGTCGCGAGTTCGTGTTGCGATTTCGGGCTGCCAGTCGGTTGGGGACGCATCGGGAGCGCAGTCCGACCTGCCAGTCGGGGAGTTGCAATGCGGCACTAGTGCAGTCGGGTTGGAGCAGCAGTGAAGTCTGCATCGACATGGCTCGCCCGACCAATGCCGCCACGCATCACTTGAGCCGGCCACGGTCTTGGTGGATCGTCGGTCAGTCGTCCAACTGGACGACGCGTTTTGGCTCGCCGATCGTACATGAGTCAGCTGTGTGTGTGTGTGTGTGTGTGTGTGTGTGTGTGTGTGTGTGTGTGTGTGTGTGTGTGTGTGTGCGTGCGCGCGCGCGCGCGCGCGCGCATCGACTCCCGATTTGTCGTCGTGCATGCTTAGTTACTGTTGTGTATCGTTCAGCTCTTCGTGCAAGTGTTTGTCAGGTTCTGTGTAGTTCGCGTTATGTCTACTGCAGACGATTTTAGATGTTGTCGGCAATTTGACGGGAGTCGGTCGGTTGTTGCAGACGAGGGAAGTCCTCCGCACATTGCGGTCGGCTGGGGCCGCTGGCACCCCCTGCAGTGTGTTCAAAAATGGCTCTGAACACTATGGTACTTAACATCTTAGGTCATAAGTCCCCTAGAACTTAGAACTACTTAAACCTAACTAACCTAAGGACATCACACACACCCATGCCCGAGGCAGGATTCGAACCTGCGACCGTAGCAGTCCCGCGGTATCGGACTGCAGCGCCAGAACCGCTAGACCACCGCGGCCGGCCTGCAGTGTGTCAGGGTGTGTGTGGAGCTGCCCGACCGCTACGAGCTTCGTAGTTCGCCGACTCAGGACGTCAAAGTTGAGTAGTGGTTTCAACTACCCAAGCCATGTCTGTTCATGTTGTGGTGGTTCGCTTCGGTGGTTTTCTGTTGGGGAGGTTTTCCGGTGAGCAACACCGAGTGGTTCTACTGCTGAGATTTAGCCGCCATGTGGTGCAATTAACTATTTTGTTCGACTACGATTTGAGGGTAAAAGTGGAATTTTCTGTCTTTTGGCCGTTAGTGTTCTGGTTACCTGCCCTGGCCACTAACGTAATTTCAGGCAGCGCCCTTTCCTCACCTGTTGTCGCTGTCCAACAGGTGTGTAATTTTGACAGCTAATACTTGCTCCATTGTGGTTTATCACAGTTTATAACATTGCCGGTTGGGGTTCTCATGTACTGATTGACGGGAAGCAAGTAGTTGTGTCGGTCGGTCCGTGGCTGTCCCTAGGTTGGGTTGCGACAGATCAAGTGCAGCTGGGCTCACCACCTGTCTCACCGAAGAGAATGAGGGCAGACCGACCTCCCTGGAGGCCTTCTGAGTGCCACCGGTGTTTAATTATCCGTTGTCAGCTATTTTAAATTTTAGGCTTGTGGTTATTGTTGTTTCTTAAAATTTTGCAAAATTAATTTTTAAATTTATCTTTCAAGCTTAAACACTCCGGCCTTCGGCCTTTAAAGATTATGGTAATATATTTTGAAATTTTGAAATTTGATTGTGACCCTCAGCCATTGTTATTGCACCTTGCGTATGTTGTTTCTTTAAATTATTTTATTGCTATCTTAATTGGATTTTTATCTTGTTGATTTTTTAAAGATTTCTTGTTGGTTTTCTGCCTTTAAAGGTCTATGGTAATATATTCTAAAATTTTGGAAATTAATTGTGGCCCTCAGCCATTTGTATTGCACTTTGTGTATGTTTTTTTTTTAAATTATTTTATTGCTATCTTAATTGGATTTTTATCTTGTTAAGATTTTTTGTTGGAGGCCTTCAGCCATGAAAGAGTTGCTAAATTACATTAAATTACAATTAGAAGCAGAGACTGACCTCAACCCTTGGCCCTTTCCACAATCCTATTACCTGTTCTGCCCAGCGGGTTTAGTGGGCGTCTCAGAAGCGTTTGCCTTACTAAAGCCGTCGGCACACGGACCATGCTGTCGAACGTTAATGTTGAGCGTGCCAAGTTCAACGTGCTGCTGAACGTTCAGGAACTATGCGACTTGTGCATGCGGTACGTGGGCCACAAAGTGGTAAACGCGATCGCAACCCCCTCCAGCGGCAGTTGATGGATGCTTCTAGTTCGTAAATCACACTATTCACTCAACGGGTGAGCGTAAAATTCCCACGTTAGCTCTATTAAAACGCACATTTCCTCCTTCGTCCATGAGAAGGAAAGTACCATGTCCAGTCAATAAGGACACAGGCTTATAAAACTTCCATTACAAACAGTGCGGTACAAATTTGGAATGCTTCTCCGCGTAAGATAAACATTATTTCATCATTCCCACATATTAGTAAAATCACAAGGTCAGTCTTACTTGATAACTGTTCCTGCCCAGTAGCAGAATCTTTGCAACATGTGAATTACGAAGCATAAAAGAAAAAGGAGCAAAATATCTTTATATCGTACAAGTAGCGCAAGCTGTCCTGTAGATTAAGCCAATCGAACAAAGTAACCCCTCAAAAAAAGGAACTTATATTTACATAGCATATATTATAGTATATACTTGCATCAAACTAGCAATAAAGTGTCAGAACCTAACAAAAACGCGAATGTTAAGAAAAAAAAATTGGGAATGTCAAGTTGCCAACCACCGCCGTCAATGCAATTCTTATTATAGGACAGTGACGCTACTCATTACGCTAAACGGACACACATTATCTTAGCCCGTGCTGAAAACCTTAGTAGACATCTTACTAATTGAAATTTAATTAATACAAATTGTACCAAGAACAATGCGTTTTGCGTGGATCTTCAGTGTGTCGCTGCCTTCAAATAGCCTACTCTCATAATACCCAAGTTACTACAATTGTTTAGCCACGAAAATGATGTTTCTCATTATTTTATTGGAACGAATCACACAGTTAACAACGGGTTTTCCAGTATTCTTAATTTGCTGGTGCTCATAAACGGCATATAAACATATAGGCTTAAAATGAATCCTAATATGGCGCCTCACAACTCTGTACTGAAGGGAGACGGCGTGCTTGTGACGTAGGTGGCGTTATGACATCTCATTGGTCAACGCTCAGACACACGCTCAGAATATCTGACATGCCATATATTGCTCTGCACTTTCGGAAAGACCCTCGAACGTGCTATTCCACGGTATGACGTCAGAAACTCGGCACGCTCAACGCTTAACGTTCGGATGCATGGTCCGTGTGCCGACGGCTTTACTCTTGTCCACGTCTTAAATGTATCAGTGTCGTTTTGTCTTTGAACATGCTACCTGTTTTGCTTACCTGAGAGAGAGGGTGTTAAAATGAAACTTTTCTGCGTATGGTACTGCGTCATACCGTAAAAAAATAAATGAAAATAATTAAAAAATATAACCCTCCATTTACTGAAACCAATACTACACCAATAGATCCAAAAGAGGGCCGCTGTAACAATGCCCGAAATGTTGGTTTCATTAGTGACAGGTTGTTTTTAATTTTGTTTTATGACGCGCCACCGTACCCATAGGATTTTCATGTTGTCTGGCTCTGGTTGCGGAAGCAGACGCAAATATTCAGGGTGCCCTCGGAGGAATGATCAATATTCAGTGACATCACAGGAAAGATCGTTTGAAGTAAAACAACTCCACATAGACATATGTGCTATTCCGAAAGATTTCCGAGAAAAAAACGCATTTAACGTACATTGTTATTAAACTTTATCTGTTATTCGATAAATCGTCAATTTTACACATACACACGTTTACAACAGTTCGTGAACATTATAACATGCGTTTTAAAAAGTATCAATTGAAAAATACGTATTTTTAACACATTCACCTCTAAGCGTTATAGTACAAGTCACATTACAGCTGTCGTACACTTCACAATAAATGTTGGAAAATCCCACAGTCAGATTCGGTGCATTTGTGCGCCCTCCGGAGAACATGATGTGTTGTTGCTTGTCTGACTGTCTCTGCACCTTCCCTAATGAGGGCAGCAGCGACCATGATGCCACATATGAGAACTTTTCTTGTTTACTTTACGAGCTGTTTCGATATACGAAGTAATCATCAGGTACAAAAAAAAAAAAAAAAAAAACACAAAGTTTGTAGCCAAGATAAGCACTGTCAAAATTGGTAAAAAAAGTAATAAAACTACGATGAAACGCTTTAACCCGTAGTGTCGGAACGCCTTTGACTGTAATTGTGACTGTGATTTGTTGAACAATTCCGATGTATCGTTCAAGCATGCCGCACCTATTTTCAAACGGTGGTTGTGTGGTTGATCTGGGGAAGGGGCCAAACAGCGAGGTCATCGGTCCATCGGATTAGGGAAGGATGTGCAAGGACGTCAGGAAGTCGGCACTGCTCTTTCAGAGGAAGCATTACGTGAAGCGATTTATGAAAAGCACGGAAAATCTAAATTAGGATGGCCGGGCGAGGTTTTGAAACGTCGGCCCAGCGAAAGAGAAGCCAAATACAAATACTGAGTATGCCGAACTGGTATTTATGTGCGGGTTCTGTAACGGAAAAGCTAAGGCTGCCGGTAGATAGTACGTTAGGCGATTTTCTAACAGTAGAGTGCAGTGTCCAGCAGACACGTGTCATCTGCACGTGCAGATTAACAGTGTGTGGATGACGCAGGCGACATTATTCAGTTGGTAGAATGTAGTCATTCGAGGAGCACACACAAAATTCCTAGACATATCGTCGTAGCACATAAAAGACTATGGCGGACAATATGTACGCACTGACTATACCCTTAACATTTACACTGATTCAGCCCTTTTGAGAACAGCAAAAATGGCTCTGAGCACTATGGGACTTAACATCTGTGGTCATCAGTCCCCTAGAACTTAGAACTACTTAAACCTAACTAACCTAAGGACATCACACACATCCATGCCCGAGGCAGGATTCGAACCTGCGACCGTAGCGGTCACACGTTTCCAGACTAAAGCGCCTAGAACCGCACGGCCACACCGGCCGGCTGAGAACAACATAAGGGTCAACTGTTTGTCATTGACTAGTTGTATATCGCTCAAAAAAACCGTTAATTCTGTTTACTGATGAAACCACTTTCATCCGTGACGATATTAGTAAAACCCGTAAATCACATGGGTGGTCCGACGAAAAACCACATTTCTTTAGGGAGATACAGTATCAAGGACGCTTTCCTGTAAATGTGAGTGTAGAATCGTATAGAAACAGTTGACCCATTTGTCTCAAAGGACCCCGTGATCTACACTCTCCTGAAAAGGAACTCCGTCATTATTGGAGGCGTTTCCTTTTGTTACATTGATAGGTATGGTCTCCCAACATGGCGAGATCCTGCGCATTCTCGTCGTCAGGTGAGACATCAACTAACCCAACATTCCCCTGAAGATGGATCGGGAGAAATGATTACAGTTCTCCGCAACAAAGGTCCTCGGCCCTTACCGTTAGGTTTTTCTCTGTTCGTGAGGTAGAAGGCGATGTCTACAAAGACGAAGCTAAAACAAGAGATGAATCGATCCTTAGTGCAGACTGGCGCAAAATAGATGTTGCAATGTTCTTGGCTACTACGACATAATATGGGTTGATAGTTTCTTATTATCTTGTTTATGCTATAGCAGACAATCTTAAATTTAGTAGAAAAGGTTTTCAAAGTGATTTCCTTCTGCAGTAACGTGTTTGCTGAGTAGTCTTGAAATGTTCAGATGTGTGTGAATTCCTAAGGGGGCCAAACTGCTGAGGTGATCGGTCCCTAGACTTACAAACTACTTAAACTAGCGTACGCTAAGAACAACACACACACCCATGTCCGAGGGAGGACTCGAACCTCCGGCGGGAGGGGCCGCACAGTCCGTGACATAGCGCCTCGAACTGCGTGGCCACTACGCGCGGCTGCCTTGAAATGAATCCTGTGGTGAATTACTAAAGTTCGCTACTTTCGATAGTATGAATGTTTCTGGAAATTGGAGCACGAAGGACATGGAGTGCTGCAGCTGCATCTTCGAAGACTCTGTCCTTTAGATAATCCCAACAGAAATAACTATACTGATTGAGATCGGTACTATAATGGGGCTGTTCCACAACATGTCAGGCAGCCTGGATGTGTGCATCCACAGTACCCCAGTGGAGCCATTCCGTTTGTTGGTGTCCCTAAGCAGGTAAAAGTGTGCCTCATCGCTTAACCTGATCGCTAAGGACTGTTCCATTTTCAAAGACCTCGACCATCTCTCTTGCTAAAAAATATCACTGCTCCATGTCACTGTCGTTCAAAGGCTGTCACAGTAGTATTTTGTAAGGGGAAGGGTTCAACTTCCGTTCCATTATCCTCAGTGACAATCGTGAAATCCTGAGTTGATGTGCTCAATGTCTTTTTGATGTAGTGGTCTCCTCACTGAATAGAAGTCGCACTCCTTCGACATTCTCCAGAGTTCCAGCCGAGGGCAGTCGTCTTGAGTGACCCTTCCTTCAGTCATGTAGAGATCGAGTCTTTTCAAAACGTCTCATCAGCCTCTACAAAAACGGCGAAACCAATACGCAAAATTCGCACCTAAGAATGCTTAAATTTTGTCATCACAGTTGGCCTTCCTTTCACCACTGTAATCTCATGGAGGACCTAGAATTAAACGTTCTGGTGAATGCGCGTCTCACCATAACAATATATCTGGAATTCTTGCAAAATGCCGTCACGATAAACTAACGCTATTCCGATGTTCGTGCTTCCATTCTGAATAGCGGACGGAGAGACTTGAGTGAGCCACAGAATTTTCAGAGATACACAACAACAATACCAGAAGCAGATTCATTTGCGGCACACAATTAAACCACTGCTGCCCTCATAAAAAATGTCAGAACGGACCTCAAAAGAGCCACTCGTGGTACTGTCAAAAGACTTCGAAAATGCATGAAGCCGATGGCGGAAGTCACGAAAAAACAATTCTGAACTTAATTGCTTGCATCCAGTTTAGAACACTGAGCCGTGGCTCATGCTACGCGTTTGATTAAACCTTGGTTGCTATTCTGTGTTTAGTCTCCCGCGGTTATAGCGATTATACTGTTATCCTCTCTTTCCGCGGGTGACAGCAGCGGTGTGTATCGATATTCGCACCTTGGACTGTCTTTGACCTGGCGCTTATAGTATCCGGCTGGGCTATGTGCGGTCAGTTGGTCGGTTGGCGTGGAGCAGCGAGGAAATCGCCGCGGCGCGTAGTTTGGCCGGGCCCTCTGGCGGCCTCTATGCGGTGTCGGAGTGAGTGGTACTGTTCTCATTGCTACGAGGTTCGTGGCTCACCGATCCTGGACATGAAAGTTGAGTTTTGACTTAATCCACCACCAAGTCACGACTGTTCACATTGTGTCGTTTGGAGTTCGTTGTTGGCTGTTGAGATATTCCCGCGAGCAACGTGTGGCCGGCCGCGGTGATCGAGCGGGTCTAGGCGCTTCTGTCCGGAACCGAGCGACTGCTACGGTCGCAGGTTCGAATCCTGCATCGGGCATGGATGTGTCTGATGTCCTTAGTTTAGTTAGGTTGAAGTAGTTCTAAGTTCTAGGGGACTGATGACCCCAGATGTTAAGTCCCATAGTGCTCAGAGCCATTTGAACCATTTGAACCAATAACGTGTGTTTTCAAGTTGGCAAATTTTAGCCACCCTCCGGTGGAGTTCAACTGTACTTGGTTATTTGAACTGAAGTGCACCATCGGAATCTTCTGCCTTTTGGCCGTTAACGTTCCGGTTACCTGCTCTGGCCGTTGGCGTAAATTCAGGCAGTGTATTTTCCTCATCGTGTTGTCGCTGTCCAGCACGGTGTGTAGTTTGACAGGTCAGTGTATAATTGGTTGTGGGCGCCAATACCTTCTACGTTATTCCATTGAACTCCCTTTTGTGTGCTGGTCGGGTGAAGCGGAGGTTATCTTATCGGTGGGTCCGTTGAATGTCTGTCGGTTGAGTTGTCGTCGGATCGACAATGGTTGGGCCGACTGCCTGTCTCACCTAAGCGAGCGTTAGTGTTTGAATTCCAGGCCGACCCTTGGAACTTCTGAGTGCCCTTGGGTGTACTCCCTTTTCTTGTTTGTTCTTGCTGTTTGTACTTGTATGGCTTCTAGCCGTTTTTTAGATTAAGGTTGTTTTGCCCTTAAGGCGTCAGATGGTTTGGGCCTTCAGCTTAATTTAAGAACTGTTTTACTTAAAGCCTTTGGCATTTTTAAAATTAATGTTATTGAGTCTTAAGTGTTGGGCTTTCAGCCGATTTTGAATTTAAGTTGTTTTGCTCTTAATGTGTCAGATTCTTGGGGCCTTCAGCTGACTTCGAATTAAACTTGTTCTGCTCTTGCGGTGTTAGATGGTTTGGGCGTTCAGCCTAATTTAAGAACTGTTTTACGTAAAGCCTTTGGCATTTTTAAAATTAATGTTATTGACTCTTATGTGTTGGGCCTTCAACAGATTTGGAATTTAAGTTCTTTGCTGTTAAAGTGTCAGATTATTTGGGCCTTAAGCCTAATTAAGGTACTGTTTTAAGATAAGGCTTTGCCTTTTAAATTTCTGATTTTGGTTGAGCTTTAAGTTATTGGCTTTCAGCCGTTTTTAAATTAAAGTGGCCTTGCCCTTAAAGCACGAGATTGTACGGTGCATTCAGCAGCTAATTAAGTTCCAAAACTAAAGTTGTGATTTTTTAATTCTTGGCTCTTGTATTGCTTGATCAAATAAAAGGTTTTGTGTTCGAATGTAACTGACAGCTGCTTATTTTGACCCCTTTTCACAACTTAAACTACCTGTCGTGTCCTGCGAGCTTAGAAGGGCGTCTCAAACACCTTCTGTGATTAATTGTTTCGCTTTAACCAATAGACACTGATGAGCCAAACAATTATGACCACCTGCTTAATAGCTTGTTGAGCCATCTTTGCAACGCTTAATAGCTTGTTGAGGCATCTTTGCAACGCATACAGGACAGTTTCTTCGTGTCATCGATTCTACAGGTTCTTGGTAGCTTTGTGAACGTATGTGGCGCCAGATGTGTATGCCCAAGTCATGCAATTCCCATAGATAACTAGCCGCTGATTTGTGAACGCTGTGATGGCGTCCGACAACGATTCAGATGGGTCCCATCGGATTCACATCAGGCGAATTTGGTGAACAAGATATCAACATGAGTTCACAATCATACAGCTCAAACCACTGTAGCACAATTCTGTCTTAGAGGCACGGACTATTATACTGCTGAAATATGATATCGCCGTCGGTGAAGACATCAAGCGTGAAGCGACGCAGCTTCCCATCAGCCGTCAGCTTGTCTTTGATTGCTACAACATATACCGTTGCCTGCTGAAACGTTGTTGTGATGCCTTGTGTTAGGAGGATAAATGCGTACCATCACGTTTCCGACTTTGATAAAGGTCGGATTGTAGCCTATCGCGATTGCGGTTTATCGTATCGTGATATTGGTGCTCACGTTGGTCGAGATCCAATGGCTGTTAGCAGAGTATGGAATCCGTGGTTTCAGGAGGGTAATACGGAACACCGTGCTGGATCCCAACAGCCTCGTATCACTAGCAGTCGAGATGACAGGCATCTTATCCGCATGGCTGTAACGGGTCTTGTAGCCACGTCGCGATCCCTGAGTCAACAGATGGGGACGTTTGCAAGACAACAACCATCTGCACGAACAGTTCGACGACGTTTGCAGCAGCATGGACTATCAGTTGGGAGACTATGGCTGCCGTTACCCTTGACGCTGCATCACAGACAGGAGCGCCTGCGAGGGGGTACTCAACGACGAACCTGGGTGCACGAGTGGCAAAACGTCATTTTTTCAGATGAATCCAGGTTCTGTTTACAGCATCATGATCGTTGCATCCGTGTTTGGCGACATCGCGGTGAACGCATATTGGAAGCGTGTATCCGTCATACTGGCGTATCACCCGGCGTGATTTTATGGGGTGCCATTGGTTACACGTCTCGGTCACCTCTTTTTCGCATAGACGGCACTTTGAACAGTGGACGTTACATTTCAGATGTGTTACGACCCGTAGCTCTACCCTTCATTCGATCCCTGCGAAGCCCTACATTTCAGCAGGATAATGAACAACCGCATGTTGTAGGTCCTGACGGGCGTTTCTGGATATAGAATATGTTCGACTGCTGCCCTGGCCAGCACATTATCCAGATCTCTCACCAATTGAAAACGTCTGGTCAATGGTGGCCGAGCAACTGGCTCGTCACAATACGCCAGTCACTACTCTTGATGAACTGTAGTACCGTGTTGAAGCTACATGGGCAGCTGTACCTGTACACGCTATCAATTCCCAGGCGTATCAAGGCCGTTATTACGACCAGAGGTGATTGTTCTGGGTACTGATTTCTCAGGCTCTACGCACCCAAATTGCGTGAAAATGTAGTCACATGTTAGTTCTAGTATAATATTTTTGTCCAATGAATACCCGTTTGTCATAGGCATTTCTTCTTGGTGTAGCAATTTTAATGGCCAGTAGTGTACTTTCCTTACCGCGTCACGTTCCGCAGCACCACCCGGTCCCATCCAACTTCTCAGTGGGCAGTGGTCATAATGATTTTGCTTATCAGTGCAAACAGAGCATATATTATATGGATCGTTTTACTCATATTTGTTTACACTACTGCCTCCTAAAATATTTACTGTTCGGTCCGAAACACCTTGCTTCACCATGCCCGCATTATTCATATACAATAATATTGGCATGAAACGTGCAGCAAGCTTGGACACGAAAATGATTAGCGTTTTAGTGCAGCCGTAATGCCTAGGTAGGAGTTATACCATCCACTAGTCTCTGCACTTGCAAAGCCTTAATCTGACGAGTCCTCTACTACGCTAACGTCGCCTGAATTTTCCGTCCTCCAAAATTTTATGACTCGCTGCTCACAACTTATTCAGCCATTCCAAATTCTTACCAAAGCTTTCTTCCTCCAACAGATCTTCTCCATACTGCTAATCCCTGTTGTGGTCTTCAGTCCGAAGAATGGCCTTATAAGCTCTCCACGCTACTTTATGCCGTGCAAGTCTGTTCCTGTTCGAATCCTGCCTCGGGCATGGATGTGTGTGTTGTCCTTAGGTTAGTTAGGTTTAAGTAGTTCTAAGTCCTAGGGGACTGATGACCTTAGAAGTTAAGTCCCATAGCGCTCAGAGCCATTTGAACCATCTTCGTGTTCAAATACCTACTCCAACCAACATCCGTTTGAATACCAAACTGACTGTTCCTTCATGTCTCAGGGTTCAAAAACTTCTATTCTCTTCTCGTGTGAACTGCTTATCGTCCAGGTTTCACTGACGTACAGGTCTACATTACATACAAATACCATCAGAAAAAAAAGCCACAGAATAAACTGTTGCCTTAACGCATCACAATTAAATCGCGACTTAACAATAATATTGCTGCAGGCATTCTCAATACAATATTTTTGTACGCTCGCTGAAATCAGTAGGGGTTGGTCATGCACCATCACTTTTAAGCCCAAATTCTAACACAAATTTAAACCCGAAAACTTTTTACAAGTACACACATTACCGAAATTATCAAGAAATGAGCAGTAAATAAATATTTTCATATTTATAAAAAAAATTCACAAAAATCTTTTAATGCTTGTATCGCCTTTATAACAAAATTAAAATATGATGACTATCTAGTTTCGACCGTAAGTAATAACCATCTATAGATCACGTTCATATTAAATGCAGGTTGAACACAAACCAGACGTACCAGTAATAATAATCATGCAGTTGCATGTATTTGTTAGAACACAACATGAATAATAAATTTACAGCTAACAGCAACAACAAAACTAAGCCTGCCTGTACATCATACTCGTACAGGCTGAATAAACAAGTTCACCATCAAAAATCACATCAGTCATTAACGTGCAAATCTCTGAATTCTTTATATGTTTCAACAAAGCACATAAACATCCGTTTCTCCATTCTGAGAATGTTAGACATTACTAATAAATAATTAAAGGGGAAAGAACAATCTCATAGGATAATGATGTTGTCAAATCCAGTTTTTTTCGAACTTAAGTGAATGGTGTCCCCGCATCAAATTAATAAGTCAGCTGAACAACATTCTAAGTAGCAAGGTAAATAAGTAGCGCAAACAGAGCATTTACAGACAGTAGCATGCGTGGAAAAAGTGCATAGAGTAATGCTTAAATATACGAAGAACCAATAGGAAAATCTAAAAACGTTAGACACCGAGAAATCTCACTAACATTCAAAGCGACATCTAAGGTTCATTATCATCAAGATTATTGCGACTTCATATGGGATAATTTCGTCACACTAACGAAATCATAAAA
Source organism: Schistocerca americana (assembly GCF_021461395.2). NCBI lineage: Eukaryota > Metazoa > Arthropoda > Insecta > Orthoptera > Acrididae > Schistocerca > Schistocerca americana. Next base: position 655,906,663 of record NC_060120.1, on the reverse strand, counting down.
TGCAGAAAAGTCACTATAGTTCACAGCTGATTACAAACAGATGAATAATAATAAAGTTCGGGTGGCTGCAAAAGAACCAATCACTGAAAGTGACTTGAAAATTTCCAAGTCCCGATTGAATTGAGAGTCCGGAAATACACTCCTGGAAATTGAAATAAGAACACCGTGAATTCATTGTCCCAGGAAGGGGAAACTTTATTGACACATTTCTGGGGTCAGATACATCACATGATCACACTGACAGAACCACAGGCACATAGACACAGGCAACAGAGCATGCACAATGTCGGCACTAGTACAGTGTATATCCACCTTTCGCAGCAATGCAGGCTGCTATTCTCCCATGGAGACGATCGTAGAGATGCTGGATGTAGTCCTGTGGATCGGCTTGCCATGCCATTTCCACCTGGTGCCTCAGTTGGACCAGCGTTCGTGCTGGACGTGCAGACCGCGTGAGACGACGCTTCATCCAGTCCCAAACATGCTCAATGGGGGACAGATCCGGAGATCTTGCTGGCCAGGGTTGTTGACTTACACCTTCTAGAGCACGTTGGGTGGCACGGGATACATGCGGACGTGCATTGTCCTGTTGGAACAGCAAGTTCCCTTGTCGGTCTAGGAATGGTAGAACGATGGGTTCGATGACGGTTTGGATGTACCGTGCACTATTCAGTGTCCCCTCGACGATCACCAGTGGTGTACGGCCAGTGTAGGAGATCGCTCCCCACACCATGATGCCGGGTGTTGGCCCTGTATGCCTCGGTCGTATGCAGTCCTGATTGTGGCGCTCACCTGCACGGCGCCAAACACGCATACGACCATCATTGGCACCAAGGCAGAAGCGACTCTCATCGCTGAAGACGACACGTCTCCATTCGTCCCTCCATTCACGCCTGTCGCGACACCACTGGAGGCGGGCTGCACGATGTTGGGGCGTGAGCGGAAGACGGCCTAACGGTGTGCGGGACCGTAGCCCAGCTTCATGGAGACGGTTGCGAATGGTCCTCGCCGATACCCCAGGAGCAACAGTGTCCCTAATTTGCTGGGAAGTGGCGGTGCGGTCCCCTACGGCACTGCGTAGGATCCTACGGTCTTGGCGTGCATCCGTGCGTCGCTGCGGTCCGGTCCCAGGTCGACGGGCACGTGCACCTTCCGCCGACCACTGGCGACAACATCGATGTACTGTGGAGACCTCACGCCCCACGTGTTGAGCAATTCGGCGGTACGTCCACGCGGCCTCCCGCATGCCCACTATACGCCCTCGCTCAAAGTCCGTCAACTGCACATACGGTTCACGTCCACGCTGTCGCGGCATGCTACCAGTGTTAAAGACTGCGATGGAGCTCCGTATGCCACGGCAAACTGGCTGACACTGACGGCGGCGGTGCACAAATGCTGCGCAGCTAGCGCCATTCGACGGCCAACACCGCGGTTCCTGGTGTGTCCGCTGTGCCGTGCGTGTGATCATTGCTTGTACAGCCCTCTCGCAGTGTCCGGAGCAAGTATGGTGGGTCTGACCCACCGGTGTCAATGTGTTCTTTTTTCCATTTCCAGGAGTGTATTTCCAAGTGTTCAGTTCGTGTCAACAAAATATCCTAAGTCCCATTAACACAATCTGAGGCCCCGTGACACTCTGGCCTCCCAACCTCTACGACCTTACCTCACTAACAAACACCTGGCAAAGAAACGCGAGATCTGCTGTGTGGGCTTCTTTAAAGATTCACTCACACGAGCACTGTTCTACTCAACACACTTGCTTACAAAGTAGCCACCATTCAGGGCATTTAATCTTAAGTACAACATATATATAAATCTGAACATATGGTAAATACTTTCGGCCCATTTATTACCTTGTAACAGAACACTACACTCTTGGTTGTGGAATAATGAGTAACTTTTCTAAGTTCTCGCCACATCCGATGATACAGAGCGATTCAAGTTTATGAATGCACTGTACATACGTTACAACATCAAATTATGGTTAACGACACATAGGAATTACTATGAACTAGGATATTCTCAAATTAAAAAGTGTACACATGAGGACAGGTTCGTAGTTATGGCACTTTATGCATGTGACTAAATAAGTTATCTGTAATTAAATAAAATTCTTTTAACATTAGGTATAACTTGTCGTCGTAATTGCTGACATAATTAACCTTGTTTCAGCGTAATGTGAGTGTGAATTAAAAATATGCACCCAATTTAATTAATTTGGATTTCACGACAAATAAATGGAACATGAACAGTCTACATATCGAAGGAAAGAGAAGTTCCAAGTTCTGTTTTTTTAACCACTGTTTCCGTGAACGACCGCTAGGCCGGTGATGTTGAATAAACGGCTGCTAGGGTAACGTATCAGTAGGCAGAGGTAGAGAGCTTATACAGGATGAAGAAAAAATGCCGCACTTGAAGGTCGCCAATGTGATTCCTCATCCAGGCTCAAGACAAAAGTTTATAAATCAAAATTAGATGAAATGCATTTTGAAAATATATGTACGAAAACCAGAAGCTAACAGCAATGTCACATCGTGCAGAGAATCAGAATGTACACAAGAATGTATATCAGCCCGCCCTACTCAACCAGGCGTTGTAGCACAATGAGTAGGCTATTGGGACATAAAACCCACTTGCTTACCGAGCGAGGTGGCGCAGTGGTTAGCACACTGGACTCGCATTCGGAAGGACGACGGTTCAATCCCGCGTCCGGCCATCCTGATTTAGGTTTTCCGTGATTTCCCTAAATCGCTCCAGGCAAATGCCGGGATGGTTCCTTTCAAAGGGCACGGCCGACTTCCTTCCCTTATCCGATGAGACCGATGACCTCGCTGTCTGGTCTCCTTCCCCCCAAAAACAACCAACCAACCCACTTGCTTTGGTTCGAATCCTCCTCAGGTTTCTTATTCTTTAGGCACCGATTCTCTAGTCCTCGATGTTTAAAAGCAGTACAATGACAATAGCCTATCAAATGACAGTGGAATCTATTAAACTACCTGTATGTGTTAACTAACCGACCCGCCAGGATAGCCGAGAGCGGTAACGCTCTGCTTCCTGGACTCGGGTAGGTGCGCTGACCCCGGATCGAATCCCCCAGGCGGATTAACGACGACGGCCGGTGTGCCGGCCAGCCTGGATGTGGTTTTTAGACGGTTTCCCACATCCTACTAGGTGAATACCGGGCTGGTCCCCAAGTCCCGCCTCAGTTACACGACTCGCAGACATTTGAAACACATTCACACTATTTCACGATTTACACTAGACGCAGACAGGTGGGATACACTAATTCCGTCGTGGGGGTATGGGGTGGCGGCAGGAAGGGCATCCGGCCATCCCTTAACTTAACCATGCCAAATCCGTACCTAACCATGCCGACCCTGTGCACAATGCGGGATTAAGGCAGTAGCGGAAGAAAGAAAGAAAGAAAGAAAGGTGTCAACTAACCCCGCAGTGCACTGCCATAAATAGCCTTATCAAGTTTATATATGGCAGCTTCCTGATGGAGTACACAAACGATGACTGCGTCGATATGCTTTTGGTGCCGGCTGCTTACGATAACAAAGCTGTTGCTGTTGGTGGTACATACACCTCAAAGGCACCGTCCCGATAGGAATGTTCTTCGTCGCCTGGACCAACGCCTTCAGGAAACTGCCAATATTCGTCCGCAACTAATTGACAGAGGTCGTCCAAGGAGCAGAAGTGCTCCATTAGCAGAGGACGCGGTTCTTGAAACCGTTCACCAATCGCCTCAGCGAAGTACCCGTGATATTGCAAGGCAGATCCAGATATCTCAAGTGTTGCACGATGAAGAACTGCATCTATGTAAACTCAACACAAGCGACCTGAAGGCAGCATTCGACAAGCACAGTTTTGTGAATGGCATTTGCTCCAAGTGGAAGATAACGAACGCTTTATAAGTAACGTAAAATGAACTGACAGATCTAGCTTCACTCTTGACGGTATTTTCAACTTCCACTACAGCCATTATTGGTCAGAACACAACACACGTATCACTTGTAAAATGGCTTTCAGGCACGCTTTCGCATAAACCAGCGGGCTAGAATCGTCAGACGAGTGGCGTGACGAGTTGAATGCGCCCCTGTATCGTAAGTTTCTGTACAATACTTCTCCTGACATTCCACTTGATGTTCGACGACAGATATGGGTTCAGCATGATGGCACAACGCCACACTTCGGAGTGAATGTGTGCAACTACTTAAATGAAGAGTTTCCAGGGAAATGGATTGGCCGTGAAGTTCAAAATGGTGCAAATGGCTCTGAGCACTATGGGACTTCACATCTGTGGTCATCAGTCCCCTAGAACTTAGAACTACTTAAACATGACTAACCTCAGGACATCACACACATCCATGCCCGAGGCAGGTCTCGAACCTGCGACCGTAGCTGTCCCGCGGTTCCGGACTGAGCCCCTGAACCGCTAGACCTTAATCCACTAGATTTTTATTAGTGGGGACACTTATAGGAACAAGTTCACCGTACTTCACCCACGGATGTATACGACCTAACAGGTAACGTGCAAGGTACTATGGCAATGGTGGATGCAGGTGTGTTGCATAGGGTCCATCAAAGTGTGATCCAACGAGTGGCGAAATGTTTGCAAATGCAAGAAGGTTACTCTGAACATCGTCTCTAAAGCGAACATTGCTTGTACGAGCACGTACTGGCTCTGTGAATGTAAGCCTGGACGTCAAACGTACAGAATGGCATTGTTATGCGTAGCATAGTTTGCAATCCAGTGTACCGTACCTATTGTGCTTTTGTACATTGGGTACAGACGATGTTACTGTAACCACTACTATTTTGTGTTGGCTTCATTTGTCTCATGGGCAAAACAAAGTGGCCATTTACCTCTCTAAGAAGTTCATGTCACGTCATAGTGTTTAAACAAAGACAACAGCAACTAAAACATACACAAGGTACCGCGTTGTGGAGGTGTAAACAGATGTGATACAGTTTGACGCTTTAACTGGGAAAAAAGTTCGACAACAGCGCGTCTCAAATATCGGCGAGTCTACATATCCGTTCCCCACGGCATTGCCTCGTCTCACTGAACTGATGTGACAGCGTCGGCGCAGTGCAGAGTTCATGCTACCTGCTCTCGGCCACGCTGCACTCAGTTACAGCACTGCCGTAGCCTCGTTTTTTAAATCGCATTTCTATTAAACCCTTTGGCGGGACTAGGTTTTGCTACAATACTTTTATCTTGAGTTTAGATGATGGGTCACATGCCAGCAGCCAAGTGTAGCATTTTTTCTTCATCCTATATATACAGTGTGTTCCAGAAACGTTGCGACAAACTTCAAGGGGTTGTAGAGGGTGTATTGACGAAGAAATAGAGGATAGGTACCTGTTTCTGGAAACGTCATCCGACAACTCTAAAGAGCGTCGAAGTTACGGGCGCTGGCGCCAGTTTCTAGACCAACCCTTCAGCAGCAAACGTGACTCTGTGCGCTGACGCATCTTATTTTTCTCCTGTATACCGAAAAATACTGGAGATTTTAAGGGTTCCAGGAGAAAAATAAATCATGGATGCAAACCCCTTTACCAAACAATCAGCGCATTCATAGGAGACAAGACATGTGTATGTATCAGCAATTCCATCTTCCCACCTGACGATCGTGACAAACAGTCGTTGTCACTGAATCACAAACAGCAATGTGAGACGTTCTGTCTACGGTTTGTCAGCGCATAAAGTCACGTTTGGTGCCGAAGGGGTGGCACTTAAAACCTTGGCGCTCTGTAGCGTCACTGAGTGATGTTTCTGGACATTGGTTCTTATCCTCGTTTTGTTCAACACGATCCCTCTACAAACACTCGAAGTTTGGGACACCCTACCTATTCAGTTTTGGGTCCTACTGGACCACGGATTGTACAGAAAGATGCATTTTCCGGGTTTAGTTTTAGCTTTTCTTTGTGCTCTGTTACTGTCACACTCTCAGAATGAGCTTTTTTCCGCTCGTTAGACCAAGTTGTCGAGGTCTCCTGGTCTTTCGCTGCTGGTTCAACAGTCCAGTCGTCAATTTTCCTGTCTGGTGCATCACTGTCCTTCATTTCTGCTTCTTTCAGGTCTTCTTTTGCTGCGCCGATCCATTTCAGTGTTTCAGCCCAACTTTACTGTAGATTTCATAGAATACCACAACCTGTCTAGTTCACCTGGTTGGTTCCAATCTTTTACTATGATCGTATAATCTTAGCCAGCCTTTTCTACATCCTAATTAACGTTGGTACACTTTCCATCATTTCTATTTTCTCTTAGTCTGTATGTTTCTTCTTCTGTACAATAAGTATCTAAATTTTTCTGATTAATTTTCGTTCTTTTTTTTATTTCTTCAAAGTTCCTCTTCCTGTTTAAAATGAGTATTTTAAACCCAAAAAGACACTCTTGTTTCACGACTGTTTTGTAGTACCTCAGTTTAACATATTCTGAGGTGCATTTTTTGTTACAGACGTCTTTATGAAGCCTGAAAATTATTTCCAAATGTGATTACCAATTCAGTCTTTTCCAGGACAGTTTCCTGAATAGTTTCGTCTAAATATTTTACCTGGGATCTCTTTATTTTCCCGTATTTAGGTTGTAGAACGGAGGGTGTCAGATAGTTGTTAGACATACTTTGCTTTCTTAAATAATATTTGAAGTCCTACATTTTCTTCTGTTTCATTAACACTTTCTATTGGTTTTTGTGCTTATTTATTACCTTCATATATAATCTTCAGGTCGTCTCAAAAGCTAATCAGTCTATCCTAATACTAGTTCTTCCTAATTTAATTGTTTCAACAATTTTTAACTTTTGATTTCAGTTTTCGCCACTCTTGGATTATTTTTACTAAGACTCAATTGAAAAGTAATGCAGAGAGATCACGATCTCACTCACTGCTATTTCAGTTTCAAAATTTTCTAAAATATCTACCGTGAACTTTACATTTTGTACCATTTATTGTTACGCTAATAATTGCACTGGTTTTGAAGTTCAGACCTTGTTCTTTCAGAATTTGGAAGAGAACCATAAGCTACTTAAAATTTGCAAAGGTACGAACTAGTTTCTAATTAGCAATTTTTGAATACCCTGAGAATTAGTTTCAGAACTAAAATTTGTTCTAGGCAAGATCTATTTCCCCTAAAACCTGATTGAAATTCAATATTTCACATTCAAGTTGTTGTTGTGATCGATCCAGGAGTACTGGGACAGAATTTTGTGTAGCACAGGAAGAACTATCAATATCCATTCTGTCTTCGTTTTACGTAGTGGTTGTAACAATGCAGTTTTCCAATCATCAAGAATTTTCTCAGTTTAACAGTATTGCATGATCAGTATAATTTCTTGTAAAGTTTTCCGGCTAGCTGATTTCAGAAGTTCTGCATTAATTCTTCCTTCAATAGATACTTCGCTATTTTTTAACCTTAATGAAAGCTAGTCTTGATCCTCCCCTGGTATATAAAACAGGTCAGAACACTGCTGCAGAAGCAACGAAAACACCATGCCACATTTTATAAAAACACAAAATCTCCAAGACTGGCGACGTGTGATCGAAGCTCGAAAGTTAACACGGAATTCAATGTGAGATGCTTTTAATAACTTTCACAACGAAACTGCCTCGAAATCTGGCATAAAATCCAAAGAGATTCTGATCATATGTGACGTACAGCAGCAGCAAGACACAATCAACATCTTCACTGCACGTTACTAATGGTAATATTACCGATTACAGTGCAAATAAAGAGGAATTACTGTACACACTTTTCTGAAATTCCTTCATCAAAGAAAACGAATTAAATTTTCCAGAAATCCAATCAAGAACAACTTCCAATATGAGTAACAGAAGTAGATATCCTCGGTATAGAGAAGCAGCTTGATTATTTTAATAATGACTAGTCTTGCGGTCCAGATTCTGTACCGGTTACGTTCCTTTCAGAGTATGCTGATACAATATCTCCATGTTGAGCAGTCATGTACAACTGCTTGGTCGACGAAAGATCCGTACCAACTGAATGAAAAGTGTCACAGGTCACACAAAAGCACCATATCACTGACGTCGATTTGCAGTAGAATTTTGGAACACGTACTATGTCTGAACATTTTGAATTACCTCGAAGAAAACAGTCTATTACCATGTAGTCAGCACAGATTCACAAAATTTCGTTCTTGTGAAACACAGCTACCTCTTTATTCGCTCGAAGTAATGATTGGTATCAATAGGGGATCTCAAATTGATTCCATATTTTTAGAATTCCAGAATGCTTTTACCACCGTCTCTCATAAGAGACTTCTAAGCGAATTACATGCGTATGGAGTGTCGTCGCAGTTATACGACTGGATTCGTGATGTCCTGTCAGAAAGCTCACAGTTCATAGCAATTGACGGAAAGACATCGAGTAAAACAGAAGTGTGTATGGCGTTCCCCAAGGAAGTAGGCCCTCTGCTGTTCCTAATCTATATAAACGATTTAGGAGATAATTAGAGCAGCTCTCTTAGATTGTTTCCCTATGATGCTGTCATTTACCGTCTTATAAAGTCATCAGTTGATCAAAACAAATTACTAAAAGATTTAGACAAGGAGTCCGTTTAATGGCAGTTGACTCTAAATAATGAGAAGTATGAAGTCATCCACAAGACTCCTGAAATGAAGCTGCTAAATTTCAGCTGCAAGATAAAACACACAAATTTGAAGGCCGCAAATTAAATTGACTACTTAGGATTACAACTACGAATAATTTAAGCTGGCCGGTGTGGCCGATCGATTCTAGGCGCTCCAGTCTGGAACCGCGCGACCGCTACGGTCGCAGGTTCGAATCCTGCCTCGGGCATGGATGTGTGTGATGTCCTTAGGTTAGTTATATTTAAGTAGTTCTAAGTTCTAGGGGACTGATGATCTCAGCTGTTAAGTCCAATAGTGCTCAGAGCCATTTGAACCAATAATTTAAATTTGAACGATCACATAGATAATGTTGCGAGAAAATCGAATCAAAGACAGCAGTTTATTACCAAAATACTTAGAAAATGCAACAGGACTACTAACGAGACTGCTTACACTACGATTGTCCGCCCTGTTCTGGAGTATTGCTGCGTATTGTCGGCTCCACATCAGCTAGGACAGACGGAAGACACCGAAAAGCCCAAAGAAGGGCATCTCGTTTTGTCTTATCGCAAAACAGGAGAGAGAGTGTCACGAATATGATAAGCGAGTGGAGGTGAAAATCATTAAGACAAAGGCGGTTTCCGTTGCAGCGAAATTTCAGTCACTAACTTTCTCCTCTGACTCCGAAAATATTTCACTGTAGCCATCCTACATACTAAGAAATGATTATGGCAACAAATTAAGAGAAGCGAGCAAGGCATACAGAAAGATACAAGTATTCATTTTCCCACAGACTCTTCGAGTGTGGCATGGCACAGAAATAATCTGAAGGTAATTCGATCAATCCTCAACCAGGCACCTAAGTGTGAATAGCAGAGTAATCATGTAGATGTAGATGTCTAGAAGTTTCCTCTTCAGTTGGTTCTTATGAACGTTGATTGTTTTTTAGCTGAATTTCTGGCATATATATCATGTGATCAAAAGTATCCGGACACCTGGCTGAAAATGACTTAAGAGTTCGTGGCGCCCTCCATCGGTAATTATTGAATTCAGTATGGTGCTGGCCCACCTTTAGCCTTGATGGCAGGTTCCACTCTCGCAGGCATACGTTCAATCAGGTGCTGGAAGGTTTCCTCGGGAATGGCAGCCCATTCTTCACCGAGTGCTGCACTGAGGAGAGGAATCCATGTCGGTTGGTGGGACCTGGTACGAAGTCGTCATTCCAAAACATCCCAAATGTTTTCTTTAGGATTCAGGTCAAGACTGTGTGCAGGCCACTCCATTACAGGGATGTTATTGTCGTGTAACCACTCCGCCACAGGCCGTGCGTTATGAACAGGTGCTCGATCGTGTTGAAAGACGCAATTGCCATCCCCGAATTGCTCTTCAACAGTGGGAAGCGCGAAGGTACTTAAAACATCAGTGTAGGCCTGTGCTGTGATACTGCCATGCAAAACAACAATGGTTCAAGCCCCCTCCATGAAAAACACGACCACGCCATAACACCACCGCCTCCGAATATTACTGTTGGCACTACACATGCTGGCTGATGTCGTTCACCGGGTTTTCTCGATACCCACACCCTGCCATCGGATTGCCACATTGTGTACCGTGATTCGTCACTCCACACAACATTTTCCCACTTTTCAATCGTCCAATGCTCACGCTCCTTACACCAAGTGAGGCATCGTTTGACATTTACCGGCGTGATTTGTGACTTATGAGCAGACCATGAAATCCACGTTTTCTCACCTCCATCCTGTCATAGTACTTGCACTGGATCATGATGCAGTTTGGAATTCCTGTGTGATGGTCTGTATAGATGTTGCCTCTTACACATTAAGATCCTTTTTAACTGTCAGCAGTCTCTGTCAGTCAACAGACGAGGTCGGACTGTACGCTTTTGTGCTGTACGTGTCCATTCACGTTTCCACTTCATTATAACATCGGAAACAGTGGATCTAGGGATGTTTAGCAGTGTGGAAATCTCGCGTACAGACATATGACACAAGTGACACCCAATCATCTGACCACATGCCAAGTCCGTGAGATCCGCAGAGCGCCCCATTCTGCTCTCTCCTGACGTTTATGGCATACTGAGGTGCCAGCACAACGCAACTAATATGAAAAACGTATGTTTCTGGGGGTGTTCACATGCTTTTGATCACATAGTGTATACTTCTGTGGGTTCAAGGCAATGGGTAAGCTTTTCAAAATGTTTGCCTAGGAAAATTATGGATATTTCTCGGGTATTCAGCCGGGTGGCGTCGCCCAGAAGGCGTGACATTTCGGCAAGCCGACTTCTCGCCATCTTCAGGCGCTCCTGGTGATGAATCATCAAGAACACCCGGAGATGGCATGAAGTCGGCTTGCCGAAATGTCACGCCTTCTAGACTACATCACTCTAGTGAGTACCCTGAGTACCAGAGAAATATTCGAAATTTCAGCGTTCTCTGTAGTTTTGTTGGTTGTTAATTGCCAATTCTGTTTTCCTTCTTAAATCAGAAATTTTGAGGCTGGTATCAATTTAGATATCTTATAAATTTTATAAAAATTCCTGGTGTTGATTTTTGGATGTCTTCCTCGCTTTCATGGAGTTACTGTTCCTATATCGTGTTTTTGTTTGTTTAAATAATTCTGAAACTTTTTCCTGCTTGCTAGGAATCTAGTGCTTTTTCTGATTTCTTATTATTCCATGTTTGGAATCCCTAGTGAGGAGATTTTACTGCTTTTTCATAATCGCCATTCCTCCTGGGGTAGTTTCCCATCTTTATAGAGAAATATGGTTTTGATCAGTTTTTATGAACTGATGTTTGAGTTGTTCTCAGTTTTAAGTTTGCATTTTGCCGAATGCGTTCGCTAGTAGCAGTGATTGGATTTCAGTACTATCAAATTTCATTATTGGCATCCTCCTGCTGAATTTTTATCGCATTAAACTTAGTTTCACTCGATTAGGTAGAGGTCTGTGTCAGTATTAGCTCCTCTGGGTACTTTAACATTTAAAATATGCGTGTGATGTGCCGCGCGGGGTAGCCGCGCGGTCTATGGGCGCCTTGACACGGTCCGCGCGGCTTCCCCCGCCGAAGGTTCGAGTCCGCCCTCGGGCACGGGTGTGTGTCTTGTCCATATCGTAAGTTAGTTTAAGTTAGATTAAGTAGTGTGTAAGTTTAGGGACCGATGACCTAAATAGTTTGGTTCCATAAGACCTTACCATAGATTTGCAATTTTTTTTTTCCTGTGATGTAGATACAAGATCGCGGTACGCTCAACTAGGAATTCACCTATTTTCTTATTGGATGATCGCCATGTTTTTGTTTTGAGGGTTTTTTCATAAAACAGATTGAAATTTCTTCACAGGTGTATAGGTGTCTCTTCGTTTTGATTGTTCCTTTCGCGCGCGATTAATTCGTCAACTACTTTCCTCAATCTTCTCTCTTTCCCCAAATGTGCATTAAACTCGCTCATCAAAATTTTCAGATGATCTTTTGGCATTCTGGAAGCTGCATTTTCTACAACATCCCAACATTTTTGGGTTTATTTTACATTTTTGTTGGTCAGCATACGTGCATTAGTTACTTTGTTCATTTTATTTGCACATTTCAAAGAAACTGACATTAATCTGTTGCTCACAGGTTTTAGCCGATTGTAAATGTCAGCATTTATTCTAAAACTGCGGATGCAATCCCCACATAGGGTGTATTTTTAAAGATTCTTTCGTCTGCTTTGCTTTCAAATGGTCTGTAAGTTTCAATATTCAAGGTGTTCTTACCTGACAGTCTTGTTTCTTGCTTGTATAAAATTATAATTTTTTGTTCTTCAAGCGTTCCTCCTAATTTGTAGAGACTTCCTGGCGCTATGAGTGAATTAATGTTGATTGTGCCAAAGAAAGTTTCAATTTCGGCTTGATTTGGCTACAGAGCTCCGATTCTTATTATTTGATATTTGATATACAAGCTTCGAGGAGTTCTACATGCTGTCTTGAGGAACAGATTTAGTATAGCAGGTCACGTTATGAGGGAATCGCCTGCTGCTAGATCACCTTTCGACAGCAAACTTGGGTTTTGACGGTGACGAACGCAAGTGGAACTCTAAGCAGTTAGCTTGATGCTATTTGGGACTTTAAAAATTGCTGAACGCCTTCTTTCTTGTCTCAGCAACTTTTTAGAGAAAACAAACTCAAGTTTGGATACAAAAATGAACAGACTTAATTTCGAAGGAACGTTGATTTATGTAAAGACCACGCGACCTCGTGGGAAAGCGAGCGAGAGACGAGTTGATCGGACGTAGCAAAATGAGCGGTGCTACTAACTTACCTGCTACGCGATCTCGTTCGGTACGCATCTGCCTGCCCCGCACCGTTCTATCGTCTCCCTACGCGGTACTATCATCTCTGAGTAGCATCGAGCTACAGGTTGCCTCTTCTAAAGATCGGACACAAGTGGAGCTGCAGCACTGGTGTCCAGCGCTTAAAAAAGACGGGGAGTGTGCATTACAGGAAAGCCAGCCTGCTCAGAGGTCACAAAACGTTTTCCCCGGGGAAGTCAACAGACCAACAAAGACGGCACGCTTTATCTTATATAGGCCAAATGTGTACTGCTCCCCGCCAAAATTGTCCTCAAGAATGCATCCGTCCACGAAAAAAGTACGAGAAAGCTGTTCAAAAACATTAAAATACTGTTCATTAAGCGGTGACTGGCTGTCCATGAAATGAGGATATAAGGAAAGGATTTAGGAATATTAACCCAAACGAAAAGCTAAAGGAAAGTTGAGAAATGGAAGAAACACGTAGACCGTATGGGTAGTGAGAGACTCCCAGTAAAGGCTCTCTGTCAATGCCACCCGAATAACTGCTTGTATAAGACTCAGAGGTGGTCCATCGCATTGTTGACTTGCTGAGTTTGTGGAGATCTTTCTCTTGAATAAATCATCCAAATTTTCTGAAATTGTAGTCTTCTTTTTTATATAAAAAAAAAAAAAGTAGAAGTGCATCAGAGTGGGAGTGGTGCACGTAGCGTGGCAGGGTGAGGTTTGTGTCTGAAGTGGAACTGTTTATCGTAAGTGACGGTCATAGATGCTTGTGGTATGCAGTATCGTCTTTACGTTGAGAAGCAGCAGGGAGAAACCTGTTTTGACACACACCTCTCGAGCACCGCTATCCGATCTTTCACCAACATTGACACATAACCTTCCACCAACGTTGTCACATATGCAGACTCCATGAGAGTCCGTAGACAGTCCTGCGGTTTGGACCAGCATACTGGATATCTGCGATGATTCTGGTGATGGAAATGTCTTCCGTAATCAGTGTCCCGAATAACTATCTCCTGCACAGGTGCCGCGGTGCCAGCGTGCGTCAGCGGTCTCGGCTGCGCAGGTGGATTCTGGCAACTGTCGTGTGTACACACAATGTGCACCGCCAAACGCAGAGGCTGGGCCGCCGTGGCGCCCGCTAGAGAACGCCGTTAATCGCTTGTGGCAGCTGCTGGCTCGCCGGCCAAGTGTGCCTGGCAGGCGTGCACAAGGGAAGGCCGATTTATTCATCACACCGATTTACGTTTCCCGGGAGAAAATAGCGTTGGTACGCGGCCACCTCACATTTAGCCAACTCTGCCCGATGGTAGCGATATGAAAAGTATATAGTGGCCAGGCACGTTTTCATCCTTTGTACCTTCAAGGTGATTTACGGCGCTGAAAGAGCACTGCGAAAATGTAGCTCAGGCGCGTACACAAAATGAAGCTTGCTTAAGAGAGGAGCGAAGCACGAAGAGGATGTAAGTAGAGGGGGTTGGGTTGGGTTGGGTTGTTTGGGGAAGGAGACCAGACAGCGAGGTCATCGGTCTCATCGAATTAGGGACGGATGGGGAAGGAAGTCGGCCGTGCCCTTTCAGAGGAACCATCCCGGCATTTGCCTGGAGTGATTGAGGGAAATCACGGAAAACATAAATCAGGATAACCGAACGCGGGATTGAACCGTCGTCCTCCCGAATGCGAGATGTAAATAGAAAAAGGTGCAGAAAGTCGACTGTTTATAAGAATAGCTAAATACAGACTTCTTTGTACCTGTTCTACTTTTACAGCTTAACGCAAAGTGTGCTAACTTGCCGGACAGCGACGTGGGCCGGATCCAGAGAGAATTTCCATGGACGATTGTCGACTGTTGGTTTGGCAGAGCCGTTTTCCGACGTCCATCTGGGCAAGTGCTCGGCTGGCACTCAGCCTTTCCCTTAGAAAACACAACACAAATACAGGTACAAGGATGGCGTCAGGAGTGCGCCAGGGAAGCGTGACAGGATCGCTGTTATTTTCTATGCACGTAAGCGATCTGGCGGAGAGGCTGGGCAACAGTCTACTGTCATTCGCTGATAATGCTCGTGTCGAAGTTGATAACTTAGACAAAATTTCTAATTGTTGTGATGAATGACAGGTAGTTTCCAGTGTAGGACTATGTTAGTTAATGTGGATGAATAAGAAATCCAAGGCCATAATTTTCGGCTACAGCATCAGTAGTGTCCTGCTTGACACAGTCACGTCGTTTAAATATCTGGGCATAACGTTGAAGAACGACATGAAATGCAACGAACATTGAAAATTATGGTAGGGAGGGCGAATGGTCGACGTCCGTTTATTGGAAGAATTTTGGGAAAGTGTGGTTCATCCATAAAGGAAACCGCATGTAGGAGACGCTTGTGCAACCTGTTCTAGAGTACTGTTCGAGTGTTTGGTATACATAGCAGCTCGGATTAAAGGAAGACATCGAAGCAGTGCAAAGGTGAGCTGCAAAATTTGTTAGCGGTAGGTTCGAACAACACGCAAGTATTGCGGAGATGCTTCGAGAACAAATTGCCAACTGTAGAAACAGTATATTCTGTACTTTAAGGCCACAAGAAATGTCAGATAGGTAGTATCTCGGCAAAATAACGTACACCAAGGCGCGGCGTCTTTCAACAGCTATTTTTGAGGCAAAAAAATTTGTGATTTACCTCAAGGTGATCCACAGTCATCCCCCCCTGCGGGTTCGGGGGTAAGAATAGGCCCGCGGTATTCCTGCCTGTCGTAAGAGGCGACTAAAAGGAGTCTCAACTGTTTCGGCCTTTAATGTGATGGTCCCCATTGGGGTTTGACCTCCAGTTTTCCAAATTCAACAGAAGTACGAGCCTTTTGGGGAAGGACACCTTACGTGGTGCACCATCAGTCCTCTGTGCCCTAAGACCTTGGGCACTCTTTATCGTCTTGGCGTCGTAACTGCACCCTCCATCCCTCGTTTTGGGCATACACACCTGATGGATTCTGTAAGTTGCGCCCTTAGTGCGTCACCATCTGCACCCACGATCACTATGGACTACTCATGGCACCCAAAATCCAGCACGGTAGCCAGCCCGTTGTGGTGGGGTCGTATGTACCCTCTAGGTTGTAGCCCCCTAACAATACAGGGATCGTACTGCCGATGCCTGAGCTGACACCTCCCCACGTAAGCCAAGGAGTAGATACCCGTCTCTCTGGGGCATCGGGACTCCCGGCAACGGCCATCCTGCCAGGTGGCTTTTGCTGTGGCTGAGTGGCGCCCGTGGGGAGAATCCCCTGGTCGGAGTGGGTGGCATCGGGGTAGATGCCCCGCAATGAAGTGGGTGAAATCTCAATCTAGTGGTCGCCCGACCACCAATGTCTCTAAGCGTGGTAAGGTGGAATTTAAGGCTGTGACATATAACCCCAGTTCGTTCCCTTCCCTAGCCACACCATGGGAGGAACGTAGGGCTGCAGACAGACAGGAGCCGTATTCGCCACGATACCTTGTATGCAGCAGAACTGATGGGGATTCGTTTTTGGGGACTAAGCCTCTTTTCTTTGTGCACAATCTCGAAGATAAGTTTGGGGAAGTGGCGTCTCTTTCCAAAATGAGGAGCGGGGCCATTCTGATACAAGCAGCTTCATCTGCACAGTCCTGGGCATTACTCGCCTGTGAGAAGCTCGGTGACATCCCCGTTACTGTCACTCCCCATAAGTCCTTAAATTTGGTCCAGGGGATTATTTTACATAAAGATCTTCTACTACAGTCTGATGACGAGCTACGGGAGAACCTGGCACAATGAGGTGTACACTTTGTCCGTCATGTCTTTAGGGGGCCCAAGGATAATAGGGTCGCTACCGGTGCCTTCATCCTGTCCTTTGATGGCGACTGCTTGCCTGAGAAGGTCAAGGTCATGATCTACCGGTGCGATGTCAAGCCCTATGTCTCGCCCCCTATGCGATGCTTCCAGTGCTGGAAATTCGGACACATGTCCTCTAGGTGCACTGCCATCCCCACGTGTCGTGATTGTGGACGACCTTCGCAGCCTAATGCTCCATGTGCTCCGCCTCCCACCTGTGTTAACTGTGGGGAGCATCATTCTCCCTGCTCACCAGACTCTGCAGTCTACCAACAAGAGCGGAAGATACAAGAAATTAAGACCTGGGACCGTTTAACTTACCAAGAGGCAAAGAAGAAGCTGGAACGACTCAACCCCACACCTATGTTGAGGAGTTATGCTACCGTCACACTGACGCCACCAGTTCCTGCAAAGACTCCCTTCTCCGTTGGTCCCCAGAGAAATCTAGTTACGCCTGCTCCACCGCTGGTATGGGCCACTCTCTCTTCCACTACTCCGGAAACGCCCAGTTTGGTATCAGTGCGGCCCAAACACCCGGGGACGTCAGTCCCCACCTCTCAGCCAGAGAAGCGACAGCTTTCTCCAGCTCCTCAGCCAGAGAAGCAACAGCCCTCTCCGGCTACTCCGCGGAGATGCAACAGCCTCCTCCGGCCTCCTTCGTTTGGAAGGGGTCCCTTGGGGCTTTCAAGGACTCTACCAATGTCTCACAAGACACTAGCCAGTGGCTGAAGAAGCCACCAGCTGCTGGTCGAAGGGCTTCATGCTCTTCCTCTATTCCTGACAATACGTCAGGAAAGACCTCCCAGCATGCGCACCCTCCTCCCAAAGACAAGAGAGAGAAGAGGAAACTCTCTAAAAAGAATAAGGACCCAGTGGTTCCCACGCCACCACTTCCTGTCAGTTCAGCCTCTGAGGATGAGGTCGAGCTCTTTGCATCCCCTGATGACCTGGATCTCGCAGTCTCATCAGAAACGATGGAAGTTGCGACGTCAGTCACTCAGTCGGTGGCAGCATGTGACTCTGCGAAGTAATTTGCCTTTTCAGTGCCTTCATGCCTTCAGGCTTTGTACCATCCTCCAGTGGAATTGTGGCGGTTATTTTAGCCATCTCCCTGCGCTACGCCAGCTTCTAAGCATGACACCTGCTTTCTGCATTGCCCTACAGGAAACCTGGTTCCTGGCAATGTGGACCCCTGTCCTTCGTGGATATAGGGGCTATTACTGTAACCGTAGCACTTACAATAGTGTGTCAAGTGGAGCCTGCGTGTATGTCCTTACCTCAGTATATAGTGCTCCTGGGCCCCTTCAAACATCATTGGAAGCTGTGGCTGTCCGCTTAAGGACTACCCAGGACATAACTGTCTGTAGTGTCTATCTCCCTCCAGGTGGCACAGTCCCCCTGACCGAATTGGCTGCACTTGTCACCCAACTCCCCACGCCTTTTCTTCTCCTGGGAGATTTTAACGCCCACAATCCCCTGTGGGGCGGAACGAAGATTACTGGCCGAGGCAGAGCTGTCGAGAATCTCATCTCCCAACTCGACCTCTGCCTCTTAAACACTGGCGCCGCCACACATTTCAGTGTGGCGCATGGCACGTTCTCGGCCATAGATCTGTCGTTGTGCAGGCCAGGGCTTGTACCGTTGGTCCACTGGAGAGTCCATGGCGACTTGTGTGGTAGTGACCATTTTCCCATCTTCCTTTCACTACCCCAGCGCCGCTCCCCTGAACGCTTGCCCAGATGGGTATTTAGCAAGGCAAACTGGGCAATGTTCTCCTCTACTGCCACTGTTGAACCTCACCCCCACGGTACCATCGATGTGGTGGTTGAGACACTGACCGCAGCGATTGTTTCTGCTGCAGAACGTACCATTCCTCGTTCGTTAGAGTGCCCCCAGCGAAAGTCAGTGCCTTGGTGGTCGCCGGAGGTCACTGAAGCCATTAAAGAGCGTCGGCGGGCTCTTCAGCGCCATAAGCGGCACCCGTCTTTGGAGAACCTCATTTTCTTCAAACGTCTCCGTGCTCACGTCCGGAGGCCCATCAAAGGGCGGAAACAGGAGTGCTGGGAGAGGTACGTTTCCACCGTTGGGTCCCTTACTTCACCCTCCCAGGTGTGGATGAAGATTCGGCGCATCTATGCATTGCAGCACTCTACAGGTGTCCCAGGGCTTTCCATCAATGGGGCGCTATGCACCGATGCCGATGTAATCGCTGAGCATTTCGCTCAGCACTATGTTCGGGCCTCTGCGTCGGGGAATTACCCGCCTGCGTTTCGCGCGCTAAAACGCCAGCAGGAAGGCAAGCGGCTTTGTTTTGCTTCTCGCCACCCTGAGGCGTATAACGCCCCATTTAGTTCGTGGGAACTCCAAAGCGCCCTGGCATAGTGCCCCGATACAGCCTCTGGGCCAGATGGCATCCACAATCAGATGCTCAAACACCTGTTCCCGGACTGTCAGCGGTGTGTTCTTGCCATCTTCAACCGCATATGGGGCGATGGTGTCTTTCTGTCGCAGTGGCGAGAAAGTACCATCATTCCGGTGCTGAAGTCTGGTAAGGACCCGCTTAATGTGGATAGCTATCGGCCCATCAGCTTGACAAACACTTTGTGCAAGCTACTGGAATGTATGGTGAGTCGACGGCTGTGTTGGCTGCTCGAGTCTCGGGGTCTTCTGTCTCCGTGCCAGAGCGGCTTCCGTCAGGGCCGTTCCACCGCCGATACTTTGGTCTTTCTCGAGTCTGCACTCCGCACTGCTTTTTCCAAGCGCCAACACCTCGTCTCCGTCTTTTTCGACCTCTCCAGAGCATATGACACGACGTGGCGGCACTATATTCTCGCCACATTGCACGGGTGGGGACTCTGGGGCTCTCTCCCCATTTTTACTCAGAATTTTTTTATCTGTTCGGACATTCTGCGTTTTACTTGGCACATCCCATAGTTCCCTTCATGTCCAGGAAAACGGCGTACCACAGGCTCTGTATTGAGCGTGCCACTTTTCCTTGTGGCCATTAATGGCCTTGCAGCAGCAATGGGGTCGTCTGCCTCACCCACGTTATATCCTGACGATTTCTGCATCTTATTCAGCTCCTCCACCATTAGTGTTGCAGAACGTAGGTTGCAGGTAGCCATACGCAAGGCACAGGCATGGGCCCTCGCCCATGGGTTTCACTTTTCTCCTGCGAAGACTTGTGTTATGCACTTTTGTCGGCGCCGGACTATCCATCCCCACCCTGAGCTCTATCTTTAGGATGCCATGCTCAGGGTTGTTGACACTTACCGTTTTCTGGGATTGCTGTTCAATGCCTGGCTTACTTGGCTTCCACATATTCGTCAGCTCAAGCATCAGCGCTGGCAGCATCTGAATGCTCTCCGCTGCCTCAGCAACACAACTTGGGGTGCAGATCGTAAAACGCTGCTGCAGCTCTACAAAGCCCTCGTGCTGTCCCAACTGGATTTTGGGAGTGTGGCGTATGGCTCGGCGTCGCCCTCAGCGTTGCAGCTGCTGGACCCTGTTCACCACTGTGGGGTTCGACAGGCTACAGGAGCATTCCGCACCAGCCCTGTTTTAGCCTCCTTGCTGAGGCTGGGGTTCCTCCATTTCGCATCCGGCGTCAACAACTGTTAGCCAACTATGCTGCCCACATCCGCTGTTCGCCAAGTCACCCTAACTAACGTCTCCTTTTCGCTAATGCAGCAGTCCATATCCCACACCGGCGGCCGCGATCAGGCCATGCAATTGGGATCCGTGTTTGGTCGCTCCTTAGTGAACTCGAGTCTTTGCCTTTTCCATCTGCTTTCCAGGTCTGCCCACGTACACCACCTTGGTGTATTCGTCGGCCGCAGCTTCGGCTGGAACTTTCCCAATGGCCCAAAGATTCAGTTCCTCCTGCAGTCTTGCGCCGCCAATTCCTTGCTCCCCTCGGCGCATACCATGACTCGGAGGTTATCTATACAGATGGCTCGATGGTTGATGGCCGTGTGGGGTACGCTTATGCTCATGCAGACCATGTCGACCAGCGCTCCTTGCCGGAAGGCTGCAGTGTTTACACGCAGAACTGACAGCAATTTTTCGTCAGAGTCCTTCGTCATTTGCAGTGACTCGCTCAGTAGTCTGCAGGCTCTTGACCAGTGCTACCCGCGCCATCCCATTGTTGGTGCCATCCAGGGGTCCATTCACGCTCTTGAACAGCGTGGTCGTTCAGTGGTGTTCATATGGACCCCGGGACACGTTGGGATAGCGGGAAACGAACTCGCTGACAAGTTAGCCAAAGAGGCTACCCGCAAACAGACGTTGGAGATCGGCGTCCCGGCAACTGATCTCCGATCGGTGTTGCACCGTCGGGTCTTTGGGATGTGGGGAGACGAATGGCGCACTCTGTCTGCACCCAACAAGCTGCGGCGAGTAAAGGAGACCACGACTGTGTGGGGTTCCTCCATACGGGCCTCTTGCAGGGATTATGTTGTTCTGTGTAGGCTCCGCAGTGGTCACTCTTGGCTGATGCATGGTCATCTCCTGCGTCGCGAGGACCCTCCTCATTGTCGTTGTGGTGCAAACATGACGGTGGCCAATATATTGTTGGAATGTCCTCTTTTAACCGCCCTCAGGCGAACTTTTAATCTCCTGCGCTTACAAAGTGCATAAATTCCTTTAGAAAAAAATTCCAGCGCTTACAAAGTGCATAAATCCCTTTAGAAAAAAATTCTTTTGGTAGTCCGCTCAACCACTTATACACTGCGTGGCGTACCTCTTCATCAGAACGGAACTTCTTTCCTCCCACTGCGTCTTTGAGTGGTCCAGAAATATGGAAATCACTTGGGGGAAGGTCTGGTGAGTATGGTGGATGAGGAAGACACTCAAAATGCAGGTCTGTGATTGTTGCAACTGTTGTACGGGCAAGGTGGGGCCTTACATTGTCGTGTTGCAAAAGGACACCTGCTGACAGCAATCCACGTCGCTTTGATTTGATTGCAGGCCACAGATGATTTTTTTAGGAGATCTGTGTATGATACACTGGTGACAGTGGTCCCTCTAGGCATGTAATGGTCCAAATGACGCCTTTTTCGTCCCAAAAGAGAGTCAGCATAACCTTCCCTGCTGATGGTTCCGTTCGAAACTTCTTTGGTTTTGGTGATGAGGAATGGCGCCATTCCTTGCTCGCTCTCTTCGTTTCCGATTGGTGGAAGTGAACCCATGTTTCGTCCCCAGTAACGATTCTAGCAAGGAAGCCACCACCTTCTCGTTCAAAGCGCCGAAGAAGTTCCTCACAAGCATCAACACGCCGTTCTCTCATTTCAGGAGTCAGCTGCCGTGGCACCCATCTTGCAGACTCTTCGTGAAACTGGAGCACATCATGCACAATGTGGTGTGCTGACCCATGACTAATCTGTAAACATGCTGCAGTGTCATTCAGTGTCACTCGGCGGTTTTCCTTCACTATGGCTTCAACTGCTACAATGTTCTGTGGAGTCACAACTCGTTGTGCCTGACCTGGACGAGGAGCAACTTCCACTGAAGTCACACCATTTGCGAACTTCCTACTCCATTCGTAAATGTGCTGCTCTGACAAACATGCATCATCGTACTGAACCTTCATTCGTCGATGAATTTCAATAGGTTTCACACCTACACTACGCAAAAACCGAATAACAAAACGCTGTTCTTTCCTGGGGCGGCCATCTTTATACTGATACTGTGACGGTATGTGTGCATCTGCACTATGCTGCCACCTACAGGCACTCTGCACGCTGTTTGTAACACGCTCACCAACTTACAGGATAACGGCGCGAAGTTTCTATTTGTAATTACAAATTTAAGGTTTTCATTTGACTCACCCTCGTAGTTATCCTCTGATACGTAGAGTTGTAACCTTGTATTCAGTAAGGAGCAATCAAAAAATTTCCTTTCGAATGCCGTACAGTTCAGAATCGATATGCCAATCAGGCAAAACTGCTGTGAGCATTGAGGCAATCATCCGAACGACGCATCAGTTTGAAGATACTCGTTTGCGAAAACACCGCTTCCTGCTGCGTGAAGAAGTCCGTAACTGCCCGCTACACTTCCTCGTCCGATAGGGATCGGATGATGTTTGGTTTGTGGGGCACTCAACTGCGTGGTTATCAGCGCCCGTACAATTATCCAATCTTTGCTCAGTCCAATCCGATAGGGATCGTCGACCCTTCAAGGCCTTTCTTAAGGAACAGCAGGCTTAAAAATCGCATGGGGAGAGATCAGGACTATAGGGCGGTTGCTTCGTGTCTCCATATTTGTGTTGGCGTAAGTTCTGCGTTACAACATCTGCGATGTGGGGACGTGCGTTATCATGAAGCAGCAGCAACCATTGGCGTACCATATCACAACGCTGGTTTTCGGCAGACGTGCTGCCCCATACACATTCCTAATTCTCCGATGGATGTCCACCAGAGTTTGTTCTTCGACAGCCAAGAAAAGAATAACATCATGTTGTTCCTGTCTGGGCGCATTTAGTAATTACGTTGCCACAGTTCACGTTTCCGCATTTATCGCTCGCGCGTCGTACGAATGCCGTACTAATCCTTAGCCTACATGTCGATGCTTATACACTGAAGCGCCAAAGAAAGTAATGCAGGCATGCGTGTTCAAATACAGAAATACGTAAACAGGCAAATACGGCACTGCGATCGGAAACGCCTGTATAAGACAACAAGTGTCTGGCGCAGTTGTTAGATCGGTTACTGCTGCTAGAATGGCAGCTTATCAAGTTTTAAGGGAGTTTGAACGTGGTATTATAGTCGGCGCACTAGCGGTGGGACACAGCATCTACTAGTTAGCGATGAAGTGGGCACTTTCCCGTAGCACCATTTTACGAGCGTACCGCGAATATCAAGAATCCGGTAAAACATTAAATCTCCGACATCGCTGCGGCCGGGAAAAGATCGTGCAACAACGGGACTAACCACGACTAAAGAAAATTGTTGAACGTGACAGAAGTGCAACCCTTTCGCAAACTGCTGCGGATTTCAATGCCGGGCCATCAACCAGTGTCAGCCTGCGAACCATTGAACGAAACATCGTCAATATGGGCTTTCGGCACCGAAGGCCCACTTGTGATCACTGGATGACTGCACAACACAAGGCTTTACGCCTTGTCTGGGCCCGTCAACATCGACATTTGACTGTTGATTATTGGAAACATGTTGCCTGGTTGGACGAGTGTCGTTCCAAATTGTTTCGAGCAGATGGACGTGTACGGGTATGGAGACAACCTCGTGAAGCCATGGACCCTGCATGTCAGCAGGGGACTGTTCAAGCTGGTGGAGGCTCTGTAATGGTGTGGGGCGTGTGTATTCCGACGGACTTGGGCAATTCCAGCAGGGCAACGCGACACCCCACACGTCCAGAATTGCTACAGTGTGAATCCAGGAACACTCTTCTGAGTTTAAACACTTAAAAAAAATGGTTCTGAGCACTATGGGACTTATCTGCTCAGGTCATCAGTCCCCTAGGACTTAGAACTACTTAAACCTACCTAACCAGAGGACATCACACACATCCATGCCCGAGGCAGGATTCGAACCTGCGACCGTAGCGGTCGCGCGGTTCCAGACTGAAGCGCCTAGAACCGCTCGGTCACTTCGGCCGGCTTTAAACACTTCCGCTGGCCACCAAATTCCCCAGAAATGAACACTATTGAGCGTATCTGGGAGCCTTGCAACATGCTATTCAGAAGCCCCCTCGTACTCTTACGGATTTATGGACAACCCTGCAGGATTCACTGTATCAGCTCCCTCCAGCACTACTTCAGACATTAATCGAGTCCAGGCCACGTTGTGTTGCGGCACTTCTGAGTGTTCGCGGGGGACCCTACGCGATATTAGGCAGGTGCACCAGTTTCTTTGGCTCTTCAGCGTATAACCGCATCGGAGTCGCACTGCGTTGCATACGCCCTGCAGCAACGCCCTCAAACGGAAACCTTTTGATAGCCCATTATTTGTCAATATTTATTTTTCTGTAAAATAACGATTCCAGATAAAGGACGATTTTCCTGGGTTACTTCAGTATAAAACATGACAATTTTTCAGTTCTTTATATCCTTTTAATTTCTGTTTTGTCTTTGAAATTATTGTCATGGCATTTTCATTTTGCGATGTTTATGATATAGTTAATTTGTTTTCGGGTTCAAGCCTCTCATATCCAAGTTACTCAGATCATTCATCCATCCATACTAAATCATTTTTCCTTCCTCAATTCATCTGTTCCTGTTTGAATTTAGAGTGTGAGGTATTATCTTTTGTTCATTTTGGGGAACTAGAGATACCAAACCGAGCAAAACCTGGGGAACAGGAACAGTGTCTCGAGGTTTCCAGCGATTAGAGGAGCTAGGAGTTATCTTAACTGCCCCTAACTTATCATCCTATTCCCGTTTCTTTTTTAGTGCCTTCTCCCAGGACTGATTTCACCTCACCTGATTTCCTTGCCCTTCATTACGGGCTGCAATTCTCCTGGATCCTACCACTTGACGTGCCTGGCTAAAAGTGACTCTACCAGGATTTTACACGCTCCCGCCAGCACAGCTTTCAGGGGCAAAAGGAGAATGCAGGGATCACCACCAGTGGTAGCTACCGGAGAATACGATTTAGATTGGAATTTTGGAACTTCTTGTAGTGGAGTAAATAGAAGATATTAAACCGGAAAATTTTGAAGTAGAGTTACAAAGAATAATGGGTGTCCAGTTTAACTGCAGCTTGCAGAAATAGAAATAAATCTAAGAGATTAAAAAGGATTATGAAGAGTTAAATTCCGAAAAAAAAAAAAAAAGAAAAGGAATCAGCTGATGAAACAATATTAATCGAGCAGTACAGGAAAACTAGAATAAGTAGAGCTCCTTAATTCCAAGACACAAAGCAGCGCTCTTTAGTGCCTTGGTCTGTAGTGTGAGGGGAAGGCGTAGGACTGTGACGCACTTTGTACGTGCCTGCCGGTGGCAAACATTCATATAACTGTCAGCCGTGCACCTGGAAGCTTACGTCCCTGCAGCACGTGGCCTGCAACTTTCTGCCAGATTTATCCTACCAGGCTCGCAGAGTTCTTTTCCGAAGCAGTTTTCACTTTCTTTGGCTGCAGTGACCGATATTGTAGCCACTACGAAGACTAGGAAATTGAAATTATGAATTGGATACTACCACAGAACTTAAAT
This sequence comes from Schistocerca americana, assembly GCF_021461395.2. Taxonomy (NCBI): domain Eukaryota; kingdom Metazoa; phylum Arthropoda; class Insecta; order Orthoptera; family Acrididae; genus Schistocerca; species Schistocerca americana. The sequence continues at coordinate 655,880,758 of NC_060120.1, read as the reverse complement.
AACACCACAAATAACATAAGTGGGAAACAAAAACACACTTCATGAACAGAGTACAAGCAAGTCTCGAGAGTCTACTGTGCAACGGTTTTTAATACAAAAAAAGCGAATTAATGTAATAGTTGCGAAAACTATTAATATTGAAAAACTTTCATGTTACCAGCGTGCAGCTTCTTTCTTATAACTTTATTACATGCAGAGTTCACAGAATGAGATTTTCACTCTGCAGCGGAGTGTGCGCTGATATGAAGCTTCATGGCAGATTAAAACTGTGTGCCAGACCGAGACTTGAACTCGGGACCTTTGCCTTTCGCGGGCAAGTGCTCTACCAACTGAGCTACCCAAGCACGACTCTCGCCGTGTCCTCACAGTACCTCGTCTCCTACTTTCCAAACTTTACAGGAGGTCTCCTGCGAACCTTGCGCTCCTGAAAGAAAGGATATTGCGGAGACATGGCTTAGCCACAGCCTATTGGTAAAGCACTTGCCCGCGAAAGGCAATGGTCCCGAGTTCGAGTCTCGGTCTGGCAGACAGTTTTAATCTGCCAGGAAGTTTTACATGCAGATTTGTTTATATCGATATTTCTGTAGTGTGTCTTTCCAAAAAATTTCATTCAGTCTGCACGCTGGTCACACAAACCGTTATTTTCTAGTGCAATGTTTCCTGTAGCGCTGGGTAATAAAAAACTATATTGGAACAAAATAAAACTGTTGCTCCAATGTAGGAATGCATCCCTGAGTCTTGAGGTTTGTGGTGTTGCGTTTACCCAGCTTGGTTATCTCTCTTACTTTTCTTTCGTCTCCAACTTTCTCTTATAGACTTCCTTTCTCACGCCGATGATCGCCGGCTCGGCCTGGCTTCCCTTCCCTGTGACTGGTTTTCCTATTACAAAGAAAGTTAAATTTCGTGCTCTGTGATATTAAAGTATGCTTCTTCCTTAGTATGATGGTCTTCTTCTGTAATGAAACGTCTTCTTTACAACTAAAAAGTTTTTGTCGCCTTTCTACTTAAAATGGTATGTCAAAATCTTTTTCTTTACTGTAAGGAGTCTTCCTACATAAATCTGAATTTAAACTGTCTTTCTTAAAAAATACATTAATTAGTAAATAACAAGTTTAGAGAAACGTTTGTAAATCACAGCCCCCTTTCCCTGCATAATAACTTCTCCGTCCGTCGCAATGTGTATGAAAGTAATACAGGGCCCTTCTTTGTCTTAATACCATGAAAACAATATACTTTGATACAAGATTTATTATCGCGACACTGTCACACTTTCTGTGATTAGACAGCCAGAAATATGTCACATGATGGCAAACGACTATATCCTGTGAAGGCTGACGAGCAATTATCTTTCTTTCGCATCTTTAACATCGGCGCTAAATATCGGGTGATTCAAAACGGAAGAACAGATTTCATTTGTTTATTACAAACTATAAACGACAGAAACACATTGCGCATGTCAGTGAATAGAGGAAAGATAAAATTTTACCACAGCTGCCATATTATTTGTTTATAGCAACATGGTGACCACACCACAAGAGAAATTATTTTGTTTGTTGGAATTTGCGGATGTAGATTTGTGATTGGCATATAAAAAATTCTTGACAGATGGTCGCATATGCAGTGGGAAGATCACTGGTCGGCTACGGACTTCTGATGAATATGTCGAGCGTATTCGAGATGCGTTCACAGGGGGCCTCGGATGTACACAGGACGGGCAGGCCAGAAGCTTCAGCTTCCGCAAACAACGTTTTGGCGTCCTCTGAACCGACGCCTGCGTATGAAGCCTTGCAAGTTGCTATTACTGCAACAACAGAGTCCGACGACTAAAAGAGAAGGTACGAATGGTACATTTCAGTTCCCCAGGATACGGCAGTTTTTCCGAACAACTCATCTTTATGTACGAATCGACGTTCCTTCTATCGGGCAATATAAACCGACTTAATGTAAGAATTTGGGGGTCAAAAAATCCTAGCATCGCCATCGAACGAGAAATAGACTCACCGAAACTGAATGTGTTTTGTGTTTCGCACCTGGCGATTTTTTTTCTGTGGGGGTACATAAAAGACAAGAGTCTTTGTTCCGCACATGGCAGCTACACTTCATGAGCTGAGGAATCGAATTGTCCAAATGGCTCAAATGGCTCTGAGCACTATGGGACTCAACATCTGAGGTCATCAGTCCCCTAGAACTTAGAACTACTTAAACATAACTAACCCAAGGACATCACGCACATCCATACCCGAGGCAGGATTCGAGCCTGCGACCGTAGCGGTCGCGCGGTTCCAGACTGAAGCGCCTAGAACCGCTCGGCCACACCGGCCGGCCAATTGTTCAAGCTGCTGATTCGCTAGCATGGACCTCTTCATTCGTGCGTGGAATGAAATGGACTACCGTTTCGATGTTCCTCGAGCAACGCATGGTGCTGATGTTCAGTGTATGGTATAATGTCTGTGGAAGACTTTGAACTTCCTTCTACCCAGTGACACGCACAAGGTGTTTCTATTTTTCATAGTTTTTCTGTAATAACAGCTGAAATCTTTTCTTTCTCTTTGAATCAGCTTGTAAACAATGCACCTTAGGCTTGCTCAACCAAATACAAACACGAGGCGAACTTCTACCATGTTCCTCAACATTTTTAGAACAATTTTCAATAAAAATTTGGTTTTATTTACAGATAATTTACAAGAATAGTAGTATTTTTTAATTTTGGACGTGAACCATATGACATTTTTCATATTTTTGAAACGTTGAACGCATGCCAACATGTTTCCACCTATCTGCGGAACTCACCTTTGGGCGGTACGATGGTGCCGCCTGCACCTACTGACAAGTGACGCGCCCGGTGTAACCAGATGTGAGGAGTAGTTTAGGTTACGTATTTCACGGTCATTGTACAGAGGTACGACCAAAAGAAGGAAGATTAGGACCCAACATATCGTCAGCGACGAGGTTGATGGAACTGATGCTCAGCGTAGGTTTGGGGAAGGCTAGAAAAGGACATCAGTCGTATTCTTTTCTACTTTTTATCGAGCAGTTTAGGGAAACAATAGAAAACCTGAATCTGGATGACCGGGACGCGATTTGAACCAGATCCTCTCAAATACCAGACCATTACATAACCAATGCGACACGTCGCTCACTATACAATAACTGCAGCTTTTCCTCGTGACATTTGAAACAGAAAGTTAATAAATGAATAAGAAACTGAGTCAAAATAAGTGTCACCGTGACACAGGAAACTTAATTCTGTGGCTCAGCTGCTTCATCAACGAATTCGGCATCGATCTTGTAAAGCTGGAGAAAGTGTTCGCTGTGTAAAATGTAAACGAAGATTGGTAAATCTTAAACTGACAACTACGCGTTATGTATCTGAAAACGGTCCCCTCGTCATGAAAGCACATTTCACGCTTTTCCTACAGCATGTCCAAACAGCAGCACAACGCCTCGGCGATTTCATATTTATCCAGCAGCTGCTGTGCAACGAGTGTATTTTTACTGTCTTTTTTGATCACTAAACACTCTCACACCAATGTAAAAAAATGTTCAAATGTGTGTGAAATCTTATGGGACTTAACTGCTAAGGTCATCAGTCCCTAAGCTTACACACTACTTAACCTAAATTATCCTAAGGACAAACACACGCACTCATGCCCCAGGGAGGACTCGAACCTCCGCGGGACCAGCCACACAGTCCATGATTGCAGCGCCTTAGACCGATCGGCTAATCCTGCGCGGCCACACCAATGTAATGTCAAGCTGAAATGTATAGTAAATTTATGTAGATATATTAACTTAGCATTGAAGCATCTTGCGACAAACCGAATCAGATTAAAGCGGCTTGGCATTTTGAGATAATTCTGGTTAGGAGCGTTCAATTGCAACCTGTCTGGGCATCGGTATACTGATTATCTGCGACACTACTTGAATTCTTACTACTGCTTCATTACAAACTGTGAGGTGAGAGTATTCTGCTTGGATATGTTGGACCTGTTCTGGCTTTCACCAAAACATTTCAAATTTATTATCATTTAAGAGAATCATCTTAACTAGCCCAGCACATCAAAGTGGTAGGTAATTTAGTCAGGACCGTTCCAGCCGCTCCTCCTTTTAATCTTGTCCCTTCCCACTCTCTCAACACAGTCACAGCGAAATGGAAAACGATCAAACTCAGGCACGAATTTTAGTTAATGTAGATTATGAAGACAAAGGAAAACGATAAAGTGAATTACCGAGCATGGTGGCGCAGAGGTTAGCACACTGGACTCGCATTCGGGAGGACGACGGTTCAATCCCGCCTCCGGCCATTCTGATTTAGGTTTTCCGCGATTTCCCTAAATCGCTCCAGGCAAATGCCGAGATGGTTCCTTTGAAATGGCATGGCCGACTTCCTTCCCCGTCCTTCCCTAATCCGATGAGACCGGATGACCTCGCTGTTTGCCGGCCGGAGTAGCCGAGAAGCTCTAGGCGCTTCCGTCCGGAACCCCGCCACTGCTACGGTCGCAGGTTCGAATCTTGCCTCGGGCATGGATGTGTGTGATGTCCTTAGTTTAGTTAGGTTTAACTAGTTCTAAGTTCTAGGGGACTGATGAACTCAGCAGTTAAGTCCCATAGTGCTCAGAGCCATTTGAACCTCGCTGTTTGGTTCAAATGGCTCTGAGCACTATGGGACTTAGCATCTGAGATCATGAGTCCCCTAGAACTCAGAACTACTTACACCTAACTAACCTAAGGACATCACACACATCCACGCCCGAGGCAGGATTCGAACCTGCGACCGCAGCAGTCGCGGGGCTCCGGACAGAAGCGCCTAGAACCGCACGGCCACCGTGGCCGGCTCGCTGTTTGGTCTCCTCCCCCAAACAACCCAACCCATAAAGTGTATTCATCGAATTAAACTGAAAAGTAGCAAATATGGTTATTTCACGTCCTATTTAAGGAGCTCTGCAACTACTCTGAGAAATTCTTCCAGTACTTTAAAATGGGTAGAAAAATTTGAGCAAATACTGTGAGGAACACAATGTGGGATTGGTTTTTAAATAATTAATTCATAATTTATAATAGTGGTTGAGTTCCGTGGCTGCGGATTCAGTTACTTGACGAAATGCAACAGCAGGCTACATTTGATGTGGGCTCACGTATGCAATGATGCGTTCCGCGTTTATATCCATCTTCAGTTGATGAATACCATACTACGATTTTGTCGACTACATCTTGAATGCAATAGCCGCCTTTGCACTCTTTTAGCTTCAGAAACGCACTGATGCAAGGAAGCATCATCTAAAAGTCTTTGTTTGTGCTGCGTATTTATATACGCAGCACAAAGAAAGACTTTGTTGGGGAAAAATGACACGGAAGACAGGATTAAACGTCTCTCTACTCCAGAGTCAATAGTTGCAGGCTTGTCGCTATCTATTTACTTCCAGGAAAATTCTGAGATCCGAGCACTGGACTGAAAAACACCACCCCTAGCATTCCAGTGCACCACATCCAAATGACTGCTAACAATTTCCGCTGGTAAATTTCTACAACAACAGAGAAAATGGTTCAAATGGCTCTGAGCACTATGGGACTTAACTTCTGAGGTCATCAGTCCCCTAGAACTTAGAACCACTTAAACCTAACTAACCTAAGGACAACACACATATGCCGGCCGCGGTGGTCTCGCGGTTCTAGGCGCACAGTCCGGAACCGTGCGACTGCTACGGTCGCAAGTTCGAATCCTGCCTCGGGCATGGATGTGTATGATGTCTTTAGGTTGATTAGGTTTAAGTAGTTCTAAGTTCTAGGGGACTGATAACCACAGCTGTTAAGTCCCATAGTGCTCAGAGCCATTTGAACCATTTTTGAACAACACACATATCCATGCCCGAGGCAGGATTCGAACCTGCAACCGTAGCGGTCGCGCGGGTCCAGACTGTAGCGCCTAGAACCGCTCGGCCACCCCGGCCGGCAACAGCTAAAATTCACACAACCACACAACGTCCAAATTTTCACGGGAACAAATGTAATTTATTGGCTTCAGTTAAACCTTGTCATATCGACGTCGTTCATTGAACAGCACCTCCAGCAAGTTACCGAGTCGACCACCTGGTGTAAAAGGCCCCCGCCTACAGGGGTCGTACACGCTCACAAAGCAACAGCACTCAAGTTTTAATGCAAAGTCGCAAATAGACACGCGAACGTGATGGAAAAATTCAGAACACTTGTTATGTCGATGCTAAATGGCCTCCTGAAATAAACTGATCATTTTTTGTTCAAAATTTTTTGCTTAAAAATATTTTAACAACTAACCAGTTTGTTTTAAGCGACACTTTTGGCACTGACGTAATAGGTGCTCCGAAAAGCAACACCCTCCTTGTCGATTGAAAGCGACTCTGTCCCCACACAATGGAGACGTACTTACAAACTGTTTCGGCCTTTCCATTAAGAAAAAATTAAATAGCCTGATCGCTAAGGTCAACTGATGACCGCCTTGTAATACGGAAAACTCTTAAAACGTAACTTCTGAGCCACAGGCCCCACGACTCGTCTCCCACTCTCGCGAGGGCTGCCGCAAGCTACTAACCTGCTCCACGAAACTGTCACGAAACATTCAGGTCGTTCTGACAACCACCTTCAGGACTTGAATGCACGCATCTAATCGGCCATTTGCTACTACTACCAAAAGTATTCTCTACAAAGTCCTGCTTCCTACCAGGACACTCAGATGATTCCTTCCCATGAGTGTTGGAAAACACGAACCGCTTACCGTTCGGGTAACTTCGAACCCCTCAAGGCAGCCTGGTAGACCTGGAACACAACCCATTTAGAAGGAATGCAGGGTTTTTAAAATTTTATATTTGTGGTCTACTGCTTGGACGTGTATTGAGAATGAAAACGTGGTCCAAGTATGCTGCATACTTTTTATTATCCGTCCAATTGGCCAGTTTCAGTCATGAGTCATTTTCAAGCATGTATCTAAATTTAATACAGAAATCAGCAGGTCATACTCTCATGGCTTCCCCCAAGGTTATTATAAGCCAGCACTGGCGTCCACAGTAAGGTATAGGACGAGCCGATGGGCGTTACCAGGAAAGATACGAGGTACGTTCAAAAGGTAAAGGAAATTTTTATTTTTCCTAAAGAACCTTTATTTACTCAGCAACATCAACTTTGTCCTCTTCCAAATAATCCCCACAGATGTAATACACTTGTGCCAGCGGTTTTTCCAATCTGGGGAGCACTTCTGGAATTTACATTGCGTTATGGCGTTCAGTTCCTTCAGTGATTATGTTTTTATCTCATCAACGGTGTCAAAACGACGTTCTTTCGGGGTTCTCTTCAGCCTCTGGAACAGAAGGAAATAGTAAGAGGCCATGTCCAACGAGTACCGTGGTTGAGACACCAGAGCACGTTTGTTTCTTTGCCAAAAAATCATCAACAGCCATTGAGATCTGAGCGGTAGCATTATCGTGGTGGAATTTCACCAGTGGTATTGCCACAATTCTAGTCAGTTTCTTCGGACTGCTTCACGCAAACGGCGCATAACTTTCAGGTAGTATTACTTATTGACTTTACGACCATAAGGAAGGTACTCATGATGCACTATCCCATTGTAATGAAGGAAAATAATAAGAACCTTTACATGTGACTGAAGTTGTCGAATTTTTTTTGTCTTCACTCTTCAGGTAGCTTCCACTGAACGACCAGGCACTGGTTTCGATGTCATACCCGTATACCCTGTTTCGTCACCTATTACAACGTCCTTTAGAAGTTCTAGATCGTTGTCGACTTCAGTCTGCAATTCCTGAGTTATGTCTATGCGATGTGGTTTTTATCTGAAATTCAACAATTTCGAAACAAACTCTGCTGCTACACGTTCCATGCCCAAAACACCAGAAAAAATTGTCTTGGCACGAGCCGAATGAGATGCCGATATCATAAGCAGCCTCTCTGATGGTGACTCGGTGATTTTATGAACCATTTTCCCTACTCTTTCCACATAGTCGTCGGTAATTGAAGTGCTAGGGCGTCCAGGGCATCTTCTTGACCCTCTCTGAAACGTTTATACCACTCGTAAACTATTGTCTTACTCACAAATGCTTCAAATGGCTCTGAGCGCTATTGGACTTAGCATCTGTGGTCATCAGTCCCCTAGAACTTACAACTACTTAAACCTAACTAACCTAAGGACATCACACACATCCATGTCCGAGGCAGGATTCGAACCTGCGACCGTGGCGGTCACGCGGTTCCAGACTGAAGCGCCTAAAACCTCACGGCCACACCGGCCGGCTCTTACTCACAGTAGATTCACCAAAAGCCACAGTCAACATTACTGATGTATGTCTTCATTTTCAAATCCTTTGAATATTTGGTTTATTGTTGACATTCGGAAAGGTTATTCGTGTTTTCAAGTGCTCGCCAAATTTTTACTTTCGATAAAGAAAATGCTCAAAATGGCTCTGAGCTCTCAGGTCTCAGTCCCCTAGAGTGTAAAACTACTTAAACCTAATTAACCTAAGGACATTACACACATCCATGCCCGATGCAGGATTCGAACCTGCGGCCGTAGCTGATGGCCTCAGCTGTTAAGTCCCATAGTGCTCAGAGCTATTTGAAGCATTTTTTTTTTATCGAAAGTAAAAATTCCGCGAGCACTTGAAAACACGAATAACCTTTTCGAACTTCAACAATAAACCAAATATTCAAAAGAGCTGAAAATGAAAACATACATCAGTAACACATGTACCAACAATGCAAAAAAAACTTGAAAATCTGATGTATAGAGCCCTCGAAATCGAAATATTCCCATTACTTTTTGATCACATCTCATATGTTGCTCTTTGTGTGTGGCACGGCAGACAGCTGCTGCAGTGGAAGCTTCTAGCAGGTCCACAGGGCCACGGCTGTCTGGTAACTGGTGGGCACCACCAGCCCTTTATGTGTGAATGTGGAAGTCGCCGTACAGCTTCCCGCACCGCCGCTCCGTACACAGTGCCGTTTACATAGCTGCCGGGAATGTGTTAAGTGGATGTAATACAGTGTAGACCATATGTACACTGAGGTGACGAAAGTGGAGGAGGAGGAGATTAACGTTTAGCGTCCAGTCGACAAAGAGGTCATTGAACATGGAGCACAATCTCCGATTAGGGAAGGATGGGGAAAGAAATCGGCCTTGCCGTTTCAAAGGAGTCATCCCGGAATTCGCCTGAAGCTATTTCAGAAAACCACGGAAAACGTAAATCAGAACTGCCGAAATCGGGTTTGAACCCAATCGAATGCAAGTCCAGTGTGCTTACCACTGCGCCACCTCTCTAGGTTGTGACAAACGTTTTGGGATGTCTCTAATCTCCTACTCCCCAGAAACTCGACGTGACATGAATTCAACAAGTTGCTAGAAGACCCCAGCAGATATGCCTCTATACCCGTGTATAATTGCGGAAGTGTTGCCGGTGCAAGGTTTTGTGCACCAACTGACCCCCCCGACTAAGTCCCATAAATGTTCGATGAGATTCGTGTTGGGCGATCTGGGTGGCCAAATCATTCGCTCGGACTGTCCAGAATGTCTTCAAACCAATCGCAAACGTCTGTGGCTCAGTGACACGGCGTCTTGTCATCCATAAAAATTCCATAGTAGCTTGGGAATATGAAGTCCATCAATGGCTGCACATGATCAATGATCGGTTCATTGGATCAGAGGACCCAGTCCATTCCATGCAAACACAGGCCACGCCATTATGAAGCCACCACCAGCACGCACAGAGCCTTGTTGACAACTTCGTGAGGTCTGCGTCACACTCGATCCCTACCATCAGGTCTTACCAACTGATATGAGGACTTATCTGTCCAGACCACGGTTTTCCTGTCATCTAGGGTACATTAGATATATTCACGAGCCCGAGAGAGGCGCTGCAGGCGATGTCGTGCTGTTAGCAATGGCACTCACGTCGGTCGCCTGTTCTCATAGCCCATTAACGCCAGATTTCACCACACTGTCCTAACGGATAAGTTCGTCGTACGTCTCACATTGATTTCTGCTGTTATGTCAAGAAGTGTTGCCTGTCTGTTGATACTGATAACTCTACGCAAACACCGCTGCTCCCGATCATTCAGTGAAAGCCGTCGGCCACTGGGTTGTCCGTGGTGAGAGGTAATGCCTGAAATTTGGTATTCTCGACACACTCTTGACATTGCGGATCTCGGAATATTGAATTCTCTAACGATTTCCGAATTGGAACATCCCATGCGTCTAGCTGCAACTGGCATTCTTCGTTCTAAGTCTAAAAATTCCCGTCGTTCCGCCATAATCATGCTGGAACCTTTCTCAAGTGAATCACTTGGGTAAAAATAACAGCTCTGCCAGTTCACTGTTCTTTTATACCTTGTACGCGATACTAGCGCTACCTTTATATGTACATTCTGATCTACTACGGACGAGAAATAGCCATTTTCGAGCTTCGCTGGGTCGAGAAAAGCATTTGTGACGTGCTACGGTTTCTCTCTAAGCGCGAGACCGGGAGTAAAACACTGGTAGCACTGGGTGGTCACAATAATTTTAGTTCAAAGTCAGTTATCTAATGAAACTAGATGGCTCGAGTCCCCATGTGCTTCTGCACGAAAAAACAAAAAAAAAAAGCAATTATGACACAAGCAGCTGCATAGCATGCATCCTCTTGGGGTTCCGTAAAATGTGGTTGGACTTATTTACTAAATTAGCTACGTTAGGTCTGAGGGATGCCAGCCCCATCCGCTGCACTATCCCCAGTAATTTTAAATTAATTTCAAGTTTATAAAAACAAGCGTTAGCAGGGAGGAATAATTTTTAGTGAACAAACACAGCTTTAACTAACTGGAGTTTATTTTAACTTGTTCAGGACAGATTTGACTGAAATACTGTTAAGTGTTCTTGATTTGACCTTAGATATTTACCGAGTTTGAGCGCCACTCAAATATTAATCACAATCATTCACCAATTATTCCCCTAATGTTTCTTTTAAAATAGCTGAAACCCCAAGATGAATAAAGTTCCGAGGGGAGAATATTTATCGAAAAATAATTATAAACCAAGCACAATCCGAAGTCCAACGGCAAGCTGAAATAACTGTCCCACAGCAGTTGTTCAGAGTTAAAGTTCGACACGACTTCGAAGTCCGAAAATATTCTAAACCCAATTCGTGCACGGACTTTTGCCAGTTACTTGTGCTACCCCATTCAACTCAACTGAATTTTCACAGAAAATGGCCCCCCTTAAAAGCCCTCGGTTTGAACACTCTGAAGTCAAATCAAGTTTGTTTGCACATAAAATTTACTTTTACACTTAATATAGACACCATAAAACGCATGTAACACTTCTATACGGACGGAAATTTTCCGCTGAATTCAGACTGATCATCAGAATCTGTACGGGACCTTATTCTCATATTATTAAAATTTATGTGTTCTTCACATAGAACTTTTCATTATTTAAAATACTTTCAATGCATATTATTGTATTACCTATTTCCTTATGTCTACTTTTCCATACTGCCGCTATCTTTATAGTTCCTATTTTTTGTTATCAAAATTCTGCATTTTTGATGACGAAAACAGCATTCCGGCTCCTCATTTGAATTTTTAAAACTGTAAAAAAAGTTACATAGGTATCTTAATACTAATCATTTGGCACTTTGTTCGTAAAATTTTGTCAAAGCGTCTCCATGATGTACAATTCACAATCTTACTTAGTTCTTAAAACATTCGATTTATTATAATTCAAAAACTACCAAACGAAATGCAGGCGCGTTTATGTGAGCACATCCGGCTAATTTTCCGCTTTAAAATGAGCCTACAAGCTCCTTTGTGCCACATTGGGATCAGTTTTATATTTATTTCTACATCACACATTTACTTTAGCTCTGTGCTAAAAGCGGCCCGGAGAAAGCCCGCCATGAGCCAGCGTGCCGGCTGTTGAGGTTGAGTTTCCCCGTCACGTGGCTGGACGCCAAACTGACCGTACTCTTTTTAAAGTACCGCCATCTGTCGGTCAGTGCCGAAACTAGGACGACTCTGTTGCTGTCAAGACGGCTGACACACACCTATCCTAGTTGTAAACAAGCCAGATTCTCGACTGACACTTTGCCGCGATTTTTACTACAGAAACTGCGGTCTTCACATCCGCCCCCAAAGTCTGTCACCTCACCCCATGACTTTTGTCACCTCAGTGTAATTGGTGTTTGTGGGACCACTGACCTATGCGTAGACCACCTCCAGCCGCTCGTACTAGCACCACGAGCACCATCAGCAGGGACACGGGCCGCCACATGGTGCTTCCTTCCTTCTTCGCTCTTCCTTCTTCTGCAGCCGTGCTGGACCACGGTCCTTCACTCTCGCCCCGATGTAAGACCCTGAAACTGTACAATTCGTGTGCTCGACAGTCTCCAAAAGCTATGACATTCGTCCATGTAAAATCGAAATTGATCGACTGATAACACTCTGCTATTTACGTGTTACGGAAAACTGGCGAAAAATACCAAACATACAGAGAAAATATAAATCAATTTAGACGATAGTTTTCTTCTTCCCATGTAAAACCAACGTATGCAAACGGCTAGCACTGAAATCTACACTGTGTAACCCAGTTAAAGGATTACTTTGTCGAAACGCCATAGTTGTCTGCCACACCTTTGTAAAAATAAAGCTTTAACAAAATGTCATTTTGGTTTCCAGAAAGGTTTTTCAACGGAAAATGCTATATATACATTCACCAATGAAAGATTAAATGCTCTGAGTAACCTGAAGTCACCCGTTGGAATTTTTTGTGATCTCTCAAAGGTTTTTGATTGTGTAAATCATGGAATACTTCTAAATAAGCTCAAGTACTGTGGTATGAATGGGACAGCGCTCAAATGGTTTAAATCATACCTAACTGGAAGAGTGCAGAAAGTTGAAATAAGCAGTTCACATAATATGCAAAAACCTGGTGAGTTCTCAAATTGGGGAACAATTAAGAATGGGATGCCACAAGATTCGGTCTTGGGTCCTCTGCTGTTGTTAATACACTCCTGGAAATGGAAAAAAGAACACATTGACACCGGTGTGTCAGACCCACCAAACTTGCTCCGGACACTGCGAGAGGGCTGTACAAGCAATGATCACACGCACGGCACAGCGGACACACCAGGAACCGCGGTGTTGGCCGTCGAATGGCGCTAGCTGCGCAGCATTTGTGCACCGCCGCCGTCAGTGTCAGCCAGTTTGCCGTGGCATACGGAGCTCCATCGCAGTCTTTAACACTGGTAGCATGCCGCGACAGCGTGGACGTGAACCGTATGTGCAGTTGACGGACTTTGAGCGAGTGCGTATAGTGGGCATGCGGGAGGCCGGGTGGACGTACCGCCGAATTGCTCAACACGTGGGGCGTGAGGTCTCCACAGTACATCGATGTTGTCGCCAGTGGTCGGCGGAAGGTGCACGTGCCCGTCGACCTGGGACCGGACCGCAGCGACGCACGGATGCACGCCAAGACCGTAGGATCCTACGCAGTGCCGTAGGGGACCGCACCGCCACTTCCCAGCAAATTAGGGACACTGTTGCTCCTGAGGTATCGGCGAGGACCATTCGCAACCGTCTCCATGAAGCTGGGCTACGGTCCCGCACACCGTTAGGCCGTCTTCCGCTCACGCCCCAACATCGTGCAGCCCGCCTCCAGTGGTGTCGCGACAGGCGTGAATGGAGGGACGAATGGAGACGTGTCGTCTTCAGCGATGAGAGTCGCTTCTGCCTTGGTGCCAATGATGGTCGTATGCGTGTTTGGCGCCGTGCAGGTGAGCGCCACAATCAGGACTGCATACGACCGAGGCACACAGGGCCAACACCCGGCATCATGGTGTGGGGAGCGATCTCCTACACTGGCCGTACACCACTGGTGATCGTCGAGGGGACACTGAATAGTGCACGGTACATCCAAACCGTCATCGAACCCATCATTCTACCATTCCTAGACCGGCAAGGGAACTTGCTGTTCCAACAGGACAATGCACGTCCGCATGTATCCCGTGCCACCCAACGTGCTCTAGAAGGTGTAAGTCAACTACCCTGGCCAGCAAGATCTCCGGATCTGTCCCCCATTGAGCATGTTTGGGACTGGATGAAGCGTCGTCTCACGCGGTCTGCACGTCCAGCACGAACGCTGGTCCAACTGAGGCGCCAGGTGGAAATGGCATGGCAAGCCGTTCCACAGGACTACATCCAGCATCTCTACGATCGTCTCCATGGGAGAATAGCAGCCTGCATTGCTGCGAAAGGTGGATATACACTGTACTAGTGCCGACATTGTGCATGCTCTGTTGCCTGTGTCTATGTGCCTGTGGTTCTGTCAGTGTGATCATGTGATGTATCTGACCCCAGGAATGTGTCAATAAAGTTTCCCCTTCCTGGGACAATGAATTCACGGTGTTCTTATTTCAATTTCCAGGAGTGTATATGTTAATGACTTTCCATTCTATATTCACGAAGATGCAAAGCTAGTACTTTCTGCTGATGATACAAGTATAGCTACCACACGCAACAGACAAGAATTAACTGATGAAATTGTAAACTATGTTTTTCAGAAAAGCCGGCCAGAGTGGCCGAGCGGTTCTAGGCTCTCCAGTCTGGAACCGCGCGACCACTACGGTCGCAGGTCCGAATCCTGCCTCGGGTACGGATGTGTGTGATGTCCTTAGGTTAGTTAGGTTTAAGTAGTTCTAAGTTCTAGAGGACTGATGACCTCAGCAGTTAAGTCCCATAGTGCTCAGAGCCATTTCTTATTTTCAGAAAATCATTAAGTGGTTCTCTGCAAATGGCTAAACTTTGACAAAACACAGTATATACAGTTCCACACAGTAAATAGAACGACACCATTAATAAATATAGACTTTGATCAGAAATCGGTAGATAAGGTAGAATATTCAGAATTTCTAGGTGTATGCATTGATGAAGGGTTGAACTGGAAAAAACACACTGAAGATCTGCTGAAACGTTTGAGTTCAGCTACTTACGCTATTAGGGTCATTGCAAATTTTGGCGATATACATCTGTGTAAATTAGCTTACCACGCCTATTTTCATTCTCTGCTTTCGTATGATATCATATTCTGGGGTAACTCATCATTGACTAAAAGAGTGTTCATTGCACAAAAGCGTGTAATCAAAATAATTGCTGGAGCTCATCCAAGATCATCCTGCAGACACTTATTTAAAGAGCTAGTGATCTTCACTGTAGCCGCACAATATATGCAAAAAATGGTTCAAGTGGCTCTGAGCACTATGGGACTTAACAACTGAGGTCATCAGTCCTGTAGAACTTAGAGCTACTTAAACCTAACTAACCTAAGGGCATCACACACATCCATGCCCGAGGCAGGATTCGAACCTCCGACCGTTGCAGTAGCGCGGTTCAGGACTGAGGCGCCTAGAACCGCTCGACCACATATACAGGGTGTTACAAAAAGGTGCGGCCAAACTTTCAGGAAACATTCCTCACACACAAAGAAAGAAAATATGTTATGTGGACATGTGTCCGGAAGCGCTTACTTTCCATGTTAGGGCTCATTTTTTACTTCTCTTCAAATCACATTAATCATGGAATGGAAACACACAGCAGCAGAACGTACCAGTGTGACTTCAAACACTTTGTTACAGGAAATGTTCAAAATGTCCTCCGTTAGCGAGGATACATGCATCCACCCTCCGTTGCATGGAATCCCTGATACGCTGATGCAGACTGGAGAATGGCGTATTGTATCACAGCCGTCCACAATATGGGCCCGAAAAGTCTCTACATTTGGTAACGGGGTTGCGTAGACAAGAGCTTTCAAATGCCCCCATAAATTAAAGTCAAGAGGGTTGAGGTCAAGAGAGCGTGGAGGCCATGGAATTGGTCCGCCTCTACCAATCCATCGGTCACCGAATCTGTTGTTGAGAAGCGTACGAACACTTCGAGTGAAATGTGCAGGAGCTCCATCGTGCATGAACCACATGTTGTGTCGAACTTGTAAAGGCACATGTTCTAGCAGCACAGGTAGAGTATCCCGTATGAAATCATGATAACGTGCTCCATTGAGCGTAGGTGGAAGAACATGAGGCCCAATCAAGACATCACCAACAATGCGTGGCCAAACGTTCACAGAAAATCTGTGTTCATGACGTGATTGCACAATTGCGTGCGGATTCTCGTTAGCCCTCACATGTTAATTGTGAAACTTTACAATTTGATCACTTTGGAATGCAGCCTCATCCGTAAAGAGAACATTTGCACTGAAATTATGATTGACACATTGTTGGATGAACCATTCGCAGAAGTGTACCCGTGGAGGCCAATCAGCTGCTGATGGTGCCTGCACACGCTGTACATGGTACGGGAACAACTGGTTCTCCCGTAGCACTCTCCATACAGTGACGTGGTCAACGTTATCTTGTACAGCAGCAACTTCTCTGACGCGAACATTAGGGTTATCGTCAACTGCACGAAGAATTGCCTCGTTCATTGCAGGTGTCCTCGTCGTTCTAGGTCTTCCCAGTCGCGAGTTATAGGCTGGAATGTTCCGTGCTCCCTCAGACGCCGATCAGTTGTTTCGAACGTCTTCCTGTCGGGACACCTTCGTTCTGGAAATCTGTCTCGACACAAACGTACCGCGCCACGGCTATTGCCCCGTGCTAATCCATACATCAAATGGACATCTGCCAACTCCGCATTTGTAAACATTGCACTGACTGCAAAACCACGTTCGTGATGAACACTAACCTGTTGATGCTACGTACTGATGTACTGTGGAGCAATGAGTCGCACGTCAACACAAGCACCGAAGTCAACATTACTTTCCTGTAATTGGGCCAACTGGCGGTGAATCGAGGAAGTACAGTACATACTGACGGAAATAAAATGAGCTCTAACATGGAAATTAGGCGTTTCCGGACACATGTCCACATAACATCTTTTCTTTATTTGTGTGTGAGGAATGTTTCCTGAAAGTTTGGCCGTACCTTTTTGTAACACCCTGTATATATTCACTTATGAAATTTTTTATTAACAATCCGAACGAATTCAAAAGTAATAGCAGTGTCCATGGCTACAACACTAGGAGAAAGGATGATCTTCACTACCCAAGGTTAAATCTAACTTTGGCTCAGAAGGGGGTAAATTATGGTGCCACAAAAGTCTTTGGTCACTTACCTAATAGCATCAAATTTCTGACAGATAGCCATATAGCATTTAAAAGGAAATTAAAAGAATTTCTGAATGGCAACGCCTTCTACTCATTAGATGAATTTTTGGATACAGTAAGTGGGTAATTCCCCCCCCCCCCAAAAAAAAAAAAAATAATTAATAACATTAAGTGTCATGTAATACTTTGTGTAATGTTATGTCTTGTATAGACACCTTTTGTTAACCTGACACGTTCTACATCATTACGAAGTGTCGTATTCATGATCTGTGGAACAAGTACTAATCTAATTTAATCACGACGAAGACGTTCGACATTTGGCTCAAACATGCCAGTAACCAACCTTTGTAATGGTACAAATGCATTACTCCCTGCGCGGGCTGAAGAAAACATAAGCACCCTTTGCTGCTTCGGATCGCGGTCGGATTTCGTCGAATAGCTTTGAACGGCCCCTTGTCGTTCCAACCTGTACACCAGATCAAAATCTGCGTTTACAGTGCGCTCCAAAGGGGTGCCATCACATTCTCTGGGATTTCTGGTCCACAGTGTCCTTAGAGAAGGGTTGAGTCGGCTGGAGGGTGTCAGCAGTGTCAGAGGTTGTCACGAATGTCGTCCTGCTCCTCACCACACTAGAAACTTCCGTTTTCGACCGCGAAATGACTGTGAATCAACGCTCGGAGGAAATGGGTGCTTTCATTGACGCCCTTTATGCCACTCCCTACAGCAGTTTGATGTCGATTCTCAGCGGCGAGGTGCCTGAAGTATTTTTCTCAGCCACTCGTAAGGAAACCGCTTGACTGCAACGGCAGGCGTTGCAGTTCTGACCTCCATCGGAGAAGCGTCAAAAGGAGGGGTCAAATGTGGCTAAGAAGTGGTGTTACGACCTCCCTATCGTATGACACGTCCACGGTGTTGCTTGGTAGAATTGTGGCGAAATTTGGAGCTAATGTGGCACCATTTACCCACATTTTACCTCACATGACCTTCCGAACTCTGGCCTTTTTCTCGCATGTGTCGACACCGTCCTGTCTGAAGTGTCGGTCGAATCCGAGGGTGACGTTGCAGCGCGCCTCGCCTTTCAGCAATTACAAAGGCAGACAGCAGGCACGTTTAGGCACATTTGAACCAAATTTCATACTTCTGCGTCACAATGGGAGACAATTACGGCGTTTCAAGAAAGTTGTTTTCCGCAGTATACAGGGTGTTCCAATGATTGTGACCGGGTCAAATATCTCACGAAATAAGCGTCAAACGAAAAAACTACAAAGGACGAAACTTGTCTAGCTTGAAGGGGGTAACCAGATGGCGCTATGGTTGGCCCGCTAGATGCCGCTGCCATAGGTCAAACGGATATCAACTGCGTTTTTTTTTTAAAATTGGAAACCCATTTTTATTACATATTTCTGTAGTACGTAAAGATATGTGAATGTTTTAGTTGGACCACTTTTTTCGCTTTGTGATAGATGGCGCTGTAATGGTCACAAACATATGGCTCACAATTTTAGACGAACAGCTGGTAACAGGAAGGTTTTTTTTAATTAAAATACAGAACGTAGGTACGTTTGAACATTTTATTTCGGTTGTTCCAATGTGATACATGTACCTTTGTGAACTTATCATTTCTGAGAAGGCATGCTGTTACAGCGTGATTACCTGTAAATACCACATTAATGCAATAAATGCTCAAAATGATGTCCGTCAACTTCAATGCATTTGGCAATACGTGTAACGACATTCCTCTCAACAGCGAGTAGTTCGCCTTCTGTAATGTTCGCACATGCATTGACAATGGGCTGACGCATGTTGTCAGGCATTGTGGGTGGATCACAATAGCAAATATCCTTCAACTTTCCCCACAGAAAGAAATCCGGGGACGTCAGATCCGGTGAACGTGCGGGCCATGGTATGGTGCTTCGACGACCAATCCACCTGTCATGAAATATGCTGTTCAGTACCGCTTCAACCGCACGCGAGCTGTCGAGCTATGTGCCGGACATCCATCATGTTGGAAGTACATCGCCATTCTGTTATGCAGTGAAACGTCTTGTAGTAACATCGGTAGAACATTACGTAGGAAATCAGCATACATTACACCATATAGATTGCCATCGATAACATGGGAGCCAATTATCCTTCCTCCTACAATGCCGCACCATACATTAACCCGCCAAGGTCGCTGATGTTTCACTTGTCGCAGCCATCGTGGATTTTCCGTTGCCCAATACCGGTAGTGCATATTATGCCGGTTTACGTTACCGCTGTTGGTGAACGACGCTTCGTCGCTAAATACACTCCTGGAAATGGAAAAAAGAACACATTGACCGCGGTGTGTCAGACCCACCATACTTGCTCCGGACACTGCGAGAGGGCTGTACAAGCAATGATCACACGCACGGCACAGCGGACACACCAGGAACCGCGGTGTTGGCCGTCGAATGGCGCTAGCTGCGCAGCATTTGTGCACCGCCGCCGTCAGTGTCAGCCAGTTTGCCGTGGCATACGGAGCTCCATCGCAGTAGGATCCTACGCAGTGCCGTAGGGGACCGCACCGCCACTTCCCAGCAAATTAGGGACACTGTTGCTCCTGGCGTATCGGCAAGGACCATTCGCAACCGTCTCCATGAAGCTGGGCTACGGTCCCGCACACCGTTAGGCCGTCTTCCGCTCACGCCCCAACATCGTGCAGCCCGCCTCCAGTGGTGTCGCGACAGGCGTGAATGGAGGGACGAATGGAGACGTGTCGTCTTCAGCGATGAGAGTCGCTTCTGCCTTGGTGCCAATGATGGTCGTATGCGTGTTTGGCGCCGTGCAGGTGAGCGCCACAATCAGGACTGCATACGACCGAGGCACACAGGGCCAACACCCGGCATCATGGTGTGGGGAGCGATCTCCTACACTGGCCGTACACCACTGGTGATCGACGAGGGGACACTGAATAGTGCACGGTACATCCAAACCGTCATCGAACCCATCGTTCTACCATTCCTAGACCGGCAAGGGAACTTGCTGTTCCAACAGGACAATGCACGTCCGCATGTATCCCGTGCCACCCAACGTGCTCTAGAAGGTGTAAGTCAACTACCCTGGCCAGCAAGATCTCCGGATCTGTCCCCCATTGAGCATGTTTGGGACTGGATGAAGCGTCGTCTCACGCGGTCTGCACGTCCAGCACGAACGCTGGTCCAACTGAGGCGCCAGGTGGAAATGGCATGGCAAGCCGTTCCACAGGACTACATCCAGCATCTCTACGATCGTCTCCATGGGAGAATAGCAGCCTGCATTGCTGCGAAAGGTGGATATACACTGTACTAGTGCCGACATTGTGCATGCTCTGTTGCCTGTGTCTATGTGCCTGTGGTTCTGTCAGTGTGATCATGTGATGTATCTGACCCCAGGAATGTGTCAATAAAGTTTCCCCTTCCTGGGACAATGAATTCACGGTGTTCTTATTTCAATTTCCAGGAGTGTAGAACGCGTGCTAAAAATCTGTCATCGTCCCGTAAGTGGCAGAACTGTACACGACGTTGAAAGTCGTCGCCTTGCAATTCCTGGTGCATAGAAATATGGTACGGGTGCAATCGATCTTGATGTAGCATGTGCAGAGTAGCCGCGACAGTAGCTAAAACACCTACTTGGACCTCATCATTTGTTGCAGGTCGTGGTTGACGTTTTACATGTGGCTGAACACTTCCTTTTTCCTTCAATAACGTAACTATCCGGCGAACGGTCCGGACACTTGGATGATGTCGTCCAGGATACACGGCAGCATACATAGCGCACGCCCGTTGGGCATTTTCATCACAATAGCCATACATCAACACGATATCGACCTTTTCCGCAATTTATAAACGGTCCATTTTAGCACGGGTAATGTATCACAAAGCAAATACCGTGAGCACTGGCCGAATGTTACGCACACCATGTACTCATACGTTTGTGACTATTACAGCGCCATCTACCACAAAGCAAAAAAAGTGGTTCAACTAAGATATTCATATTTATTTACGTACTACACGAATATGTAATAAAAATGGGGGTTCCTATTTAAAAAAACGCAGTTGATATCCGGTTGACCCATAGCAGCGCCATCTAGCGGGCCAATCATAGCGCCATCTGATTTCCCCCTTCAAGCTAGACGAATTTCGTTCTTTGTAGTTTTTTCGTTTGATGCTTATTTCGTGAGATATTTGGCCCTGTCACTATCAATGGACCACCCTGTATATGCCGAAAGATCTGAAACTGAGTGTGCGTGTTACCGCCTACATATTCTGCAAAAGTCATCTGGACGAGGGGACGCTTCTTAGGCATTAATATCAAACAGAAATACAATTCGCTCAAAAATAACCTCTAACTCTCGACACATAACTAAGATTAGGCTTTTTCTAAAATTGCAGTTTATCCAAACGTTTTCACCATAAAATAAATGTATTTTAAGTCGTTTGCATTATTTTCTACAACTAAATATTCTGTAACTGTCCAAGAGTTGAAGTTTTAGTACAACTTTTGTATTATTCTCTTAATTGTTCTTCTATAACCATTTATAAGTAGCTGTAATGAAAATAATAACGAAAGCATTAAACTAAAAATTTTAAAATAAATATTTGTAATTAAATTTTAAGAAAAACTCTCTTTTTAAGAGGTGTTCACGCTTAAGGTCGCTGCCTCCCCCACAAACCAACGACCTTGCCGAGGTAGAGTGCCTTGGCGTGCCTCTACGGTACACTTGCGGCCAGAATTGAAGGGTATCTATAAGGGACCAGCGTCATCCATAAAAATTCTGCTGTCGTTTGGGAACATGACGTTCATGAATGCCTACAAAAGATCTCCAAATGGCAGATGGGCCAGAGGACCCAGTACATTCCATGTAAACACAGCTCACACTACTATGGAGTCACCACCTGCTCGCACACTGCCTCGTTGACAGCTTGGGTCCGTGGCTTCATGGGGTCTGCACCACACTCGAACCCTTCCATCAGCTCTTACCAACTGAAATCGGAACTCATTTTAGCAGGCATGGTTTCCCAGTCGTCTAGGATCCAACCGATATGGTACGGGAGAGGCGATGCGAGCGATGTCTTGCTGTTAGCAAAGGCGTCGATCGCCTCTTGCCACAGCCCATTAACTCCAAATATCGCCGCATTGTCCCAACGGATACGTTCGTCTTACGTCCCACATTTATCTTTGCGTTTATATCAAGCAGTGTTGCTTGTCTGTTAGCAGTGACAATTGTGCGCAAACGCAACTGCTCTCGGTCCTTAAGCGAAGGCCGTCAGCCACAGGATTGTCCGTAGTGAGAGGTAACGCCTGAAATTTGGTATTGTCGGCACACTCTTGACACTGTGGATATCGGAATACTGAATTCCTTGAGGATTTCCTAAATGGAAGGTCCCATGCATCTGTCTCCAACTACCATTCCGTGTTCAAAATATGTTAATTCCTGTAGAGTGGCGGAAACGTTCTCCCATGAATCACCTGAGTACAAATGAAACCTCTGCCAATGGACTGCCTGTTTACACCTTGCGTACGCAATACCACCGCCATCTGTATATGTAAATACATATCGGTACCCCGTGACACGTATCATCTCAGTGTATTTTAAACTACTGAACAAATAATAATTTAATATATTGTCTTATTAGCATACTTACTTCATTATTTTCGTTGTTCTGTGGCCTTCCCATAGAACTAGCGGGATTCTTCTGATGACGTAGCAAAATATCTCTGTAGTTTCTTTACATCGTCATCTTCTTGACACTCACATCGTTTCTATACTTTATTACTACTGATTGATCAATGTTGTTGAAAATATTTACACTACTGGCCATTAAAATTGCTACACCAATTAGAAATGCAGATGATAAACGGGTATTCATTGGACAAATATATTATACTAGAACTGACATGTCATTATATTTTCACGCAATTTGGGTGCATAGATCCTGAGAAATCAGTGCCCAGAACAACTACCTCTGGCCGTAATAACGGCCTTCATACGCCTGGGCATTCAGTCAAACAGAGCTTGGATGGCGCGTAAAAGTACAGCAGCCCATGCATCTTCAACACGATACCGCAGTTCATCAAGAGTAGTGACTGGCACATTGTGACGAGACAGTTGCTCGGCCACCATTGAGCAGACGTTTTCAATTGGTGAGAGATCTGGAGAATGTGCTGGCCAGGACAGTAGTCGAACATTTTCTGTATCCAGAAACACCCGTACAGGACCTGCAACATGCGAACGTGCATTATCCTGTTGAAGTGTAAGGTTTCGCAGGGTTCGAATGAAGGGTAGAGCCACGGGTCGTAACACATCTGAAATGTAACGTCCACTGTTCAAAGTGCAGTCAATGCGAACAAGAGGTGACCGAGACATGTAACGCCGGGTGATACGCCAGTATGGCGATGACGAATACACGCTTCTAATGTGCGTTCACTGCGATGTCACCAAACACGGATGCGACCATCATGATGCTCCCTCCACCACACACCGTCAGGTGGCTTGCGGAGTATGGATGTAGATGTAGATGCTGTAAACAGAACCTGGATTAATTCGAAAAAATGACGTTTTGCCATTCGTGCACCCAGGTTCGTCGTTGAGTACACCATCGCAGGGGCTCCCGTCTGTGATGCAGCGTTAAGGGCAACCGCAGCCATGGTCTCCGAGCTGTTGGTCCATGCTGCTGCAAACGTCGTCGAACTGTTCATGCAGATGGTTGTTGTCTTTCAAACGTCCCCATCTGTTGACTCAGGGATCGAGACGTGGCTGCACGATCCGTTACAGCCATGCGGATAAGATGCCTGTCATCTCGACTGCTAGTGATACGAGGCCGTTGGAATCCAGCACGGCGTTCCGTATTACCCTCCTGAACCCACCGATTCCATATTCTGCTAACAGTCATTGGATCTCGACCAACGCGAGCACCAACGTCGCGATACGATAAACCGCAATCGCGATATACTACAATCCGACCTTTATCAAAGTCGGAAACGTGATGGTACGCATTTCTCCTCCTTACACGAGGCATCACAACAACGTTCCACCAGGCAACTATGATGTATCATGCAGCGTAACTTGCTGTGACAGTGCGAGAGAGAGACAAAGATACTGTTTATTACTCTGTGGCGGTCAGCGCTCACATAATTATTCTTCGGATATAGAGTTGTTTGTTCTTGTTAAGAGTAATTTTAGGTGAGGAGAGCCATTCTTGTGATGTAAAAAATCGACGCCATTGAGAGTTTTTGATTCACATTGTAAAAAATAAGCGCATATGGAAGGAAATCAGTTAATAGAACAATAAAATATTGTTCATTTCAAGAAGGTACGTCTTATTATACACCCAGCGATATACTGCTATTGTGATTTACTAATAAACTCCAGCTGAGAACAGTTCCAACGGGAGCGTTCAGTTCCAGTGAAATAGTTCGATGTTTTCTTCGGAAAAGAAGTCACTTCATGGATCATTCAAATCCACAATAGTAACTGGACATTTCTCAGAACTGAAAGCAATCTGATTGCTATGCAACAGAGCCCCGAAGAATATTTCTCCGTACTTTGGTTACCACTTTCAGCTCAACACGGTATCTGCAGCATCTGGAGCAGATTTCTACAACAGCGGAAGCGTGTAATCGCTATCAGTTTCACACACCGCCCTGTGTACGCTGTATGTATTTACCCACAACAGTGAACATACAGTTACTCACACACATAGAAAGACAATACTAGGTGGTGTGGGGAAACATTTCAGTATAAAGGCCCTGTAGAGCTAAACAGTAATTAGCCTAGTAAGAAAAGGAGTCTTTATATTTGTCTACCGTTAGACAGGACACGATCCTGATACAACACTCATAGTGAACCTGCAATATAAATATGTTAGTAATTTAGTAATTAATGTTTCATTGTGTGTATATATGTCTAGTTTTATAGAGTAACTACATTATGGTCCTTTGTATGTTTCATGCTAACTGAACGTGCGGGAGTATCTTGTGAAGAGAAGGAGTACGCCGTCCCAGCAGCCGAGCCGAAACTTCAAAAAGGCCAGAACATTTGAGTTAGTAGCTTTCTGGAGCATTTATGCATTTAGTGACCTTTCATCTATTAATTTTCTAAGTATAAACAGTGTTGCTATATTACTTTTACTACAATTCCTGTATTTCAGTAGATATAGTAAGACAATATTTTATGTGTTATCTATTTACTGTGTTTGTGTCACATTGTAAAGTGTACATTGACAGCATTAGGACATTAACGTTTTTTGCGTGTGTAAAAGTTCAATAGTCACTTTTGTAGGACTTATTTAGAGGAGCAACTGTCAATTTCCTATTTACATGGTGATAACTAGATCTATGTTCAAAGCCAGTAAGCAAGCACGCATCACAATGCCACAAAATGAATTAAATAGTGTGAATGCATCGTCAACTAGTGCCACAGAATTTAATACCGCGGTATGTCGATTACGGCTGAGCAACCAGCAATAATTAATGCGCTCACGCCGTCGACACAAACGGTTGCTAGTTCCGACATTCATATGTCGAAAGAAGTCCAGAGAAATATGCAGCAACCAACAAACAACATGAATTTCATCTCTGACACAGACGCGTGCGAAAACGAAATTACTGTACCGAAAATTGTGTCGGTACAATCCTCATTAAGCCCAGTGCTATCGCCAATTGCTGAGAATACCGATTTGTTATCCCAGCTGATGTCAAGTTTGACTGTCATAACACAAGGGATTAAGGCATTGGAAACATCGCAATCTAATCTTGCAACGGCACAATCCACGTTTGCAAACGATATGAATCGTAGATTCCAGGCATTGGAAACTACGCAATCCACTTTTGCAAATGACATGAATCGTAGATTCCAAGTATTGGAGAGTGCACAATTTAATTTGGCGCAGGAGCAATCTAATAAACTAAAAGAAATAAATGATAAGACTACTGAAAAATTCCAGAGTTTGGAAACAAAGCAGAGTCACTTGATTACCAGTCAGGCACAACTCATAGTTACACAAGAACAACAGTATCAGGAATTAACAAACAAATACAAAGACATCTTATGTTGTCAAGATACACTAAATCATCAAGTGCAGGAAGTTATTCATGTACAGAGCACTATTGCGCAAGACGTGAATACAATGTAGCACGATAACGAGCAAGCTGTCATTGAGCTTACTCGGAGGATAGACACTCTCAGTCTCGAAGGCGAGAAACACATAGAGAAACTTTTCAATGGACATAAGATCGCAGTCTCTAAGGACATTGAAGATTGGGCGAAAGAGCAAACCGAGACAGTGCGAAATTATGTTGAGAAAACCTTGAAAGAAACGGTTTCTAACGTGCAAGTTAACAACGAAGCTGCACAAGAACAACTTCAAGCAGAAGTTAAAGAGATTAAGGAGAATATAGGAGATGAATTTCCTGCTTGGAAAACAAAGATAGAAAATACATTAAAAGCATGCCAGCAAGGTCTAGTTAATACTAGAGGGGCACGTACTACTTGCAGTTTATCAGAAGCAGACATTATTCCTGATGAAACCAGTGAAACCGAATCCATGCAACAATATCCATGTATTGGTGCATATTTATGTAATCAACCAGAAACAAATTATCGAGATTATCATTCACCGCGAAGTAGCCACCAGAATACACCTGTGACTATGAATGAAGAAAAAATGTTTAAATATCGTCAATTCCAGATATTTATTCCCGAAAGGAAGTCGATCAATCCCGTGGTATTTATCAAGCAATTTAAAGGGATATTGCCGCGAATGTGTACTGAGCAACAAAAAATTATGTACGTTGCAGGATTCATACATGGAGATGGATCGATGTGGGCGTCAGAAGCATCCGATTGGTGTCAAGATTATGACCAATTTGAACGCGCTTTCTTGCACAAATACTGGAATAAGGGAGTACAAGAAAGACTACGTAAGGAAGTTTTTGACCCACAACCTTTTTCTTTCAAAAATGGATCTTTAAGAAAGTATTTCGAGAAGTATATAAACAAAAGTAAATACTGGAATGAACCAATCCCGACGCAGGATATCATTCGAATATTAAAGGGCAAACTTCCACTTGAAGTTAAGGAAAAACTTCTACATGTGCCTGAACAACATGTGGAAGATTTTCTAGCCACATTGGATTCAATAGACATTCTGTTCGAAGTATCACGTGTGCGCTATAACCAGCCAAGTTACCAACCTAACAAATACAATAGTAACAACAAACAGTATGGAAACAAACCTTTTGCACACAATTCACCAAACCCACAGGTGAATTATTTCCAGAAAAACGTGAAATTTGGTAACGAAAATCCCGACCAGTATAATCATGACCAACAATGTGAACAAACATATAAACGGAAATGGAGGAAGAATAATAAGAAGAGGAAAGGATACTATCAAGAAGGGAATTATCAGCAAAAACGCGAATATCAGCAACCAACCCAAGAATATCACAACCAACCACAAACTTCAGGTTGGGTACCAAATGATAATACAAATGAATGGAGAAATCAACCACCAATAATAACCGACGTAACGGAGCAGACATCTACTAATAATGGACAATCGTCAAACTAAACTCGACTGTCAGAAGCCCCGACGGTGCAGTCGAGGAAGTTTTCAGGGGCGAAAATTCAAGCGTCAATTTCTTTCGGTACAATGATGGCAAAATTATTAATAGAAGAACTTCAGCAGGATATGATGCCTTGTCAAGAGGAACATATCACTGAACCTGTTGCGAAAATTCAGGCGCCAATTGAAGGCATTACTGTGCAAGTTACTTTAGATACAGGAGCAGCAGTAAATGTCGTTTCTGAGAAGTTATTTCAAAGAATACTTCAGAAAACAAATCCACCGATTTTTCCTGTTCAGTGTTGTAGAATTGTAGGTCCTACTGGTCATAAGTCTTCTCAGGTTAAAGTGCAGACTCAACTCCAGTTAGATATAGGAAATGTAGCTATAAATTGCACGTTCCTTGTAATAGAAATATTGGTTGAGGACTGTATCCTGGGTATAGATGAATTTAGAGAGATAAATTGGTATATCGATTTTTCTCTAGGCCGTGCCAGTTTTACAATAATGGATCAGAAACATCAAGTGAATCTTCTCAGGGAATATAGTACCCATAGAAAGTATTGTCAGGGACGAAAGCTGCAAATAAAGTGGATACATAACAAACCTGTACGGTATTACCAAATTAATTACTTGCAACCAGTTTTAAACCCTGAAGATATGGTATATGAAAAGGTACAAGAACCTGAATATTTGCAACAACACCAAAGAAATCAATTATACGATCTTCTACAGGAATATCATGAAGTCTTTCAAGAAAGACCTGGTGTAATCAAGGGATACACATGCCATTTAGATGTGATACCACACCAAGTTTTCTGCCGTATTTTTTATCCAGTACCGTGGCACCAACGAAAGGCAGTTGATGCGGAAATCCACCAGATGCTTGAATGGGATCTGGTCGAACCTTCGACGAGTCCATACTGTAGTCCGCTTCATGTTGTCTCGAAAAAGGGAGGAAAAGTTCGTCTCGTGCTAGACGCACGGCAGATAAATAAGATTATCGTGCCCATGCGAACTCACCCGGAAAATATCGATGAGCTAATTCAAAAGTTCGAGGGGATGAAATACTTAACAAATATTGATTTGAGAAGTTCATTTTGGCAGGTGGCTCTAGACGAACCATCAAAAAAGTACACCGCATTTGTACATGCAGGTAGAAGCTATCAATTTAAGGTTTTACCTTTCGGGCTAAACGTGAGCTCAGGAGTTTTTATAAATGCTCTAGACTATGCATTGGGACCTGCACTTCGAAGCAAATTAACTTTATTTGTGGACGACATGCTCATAGCTACGACCACATGGGAGGAGCACGTTGATTTATTGAGAAGAGTGTTAGAACGTTTCAAGGAAGCAGGCATAACCGCAAATCTGCAAAAGTCCCATTTTGCTCGAGATAAAATAAAATTTTTGGGTCATCTTATAAATGGAAAATGCATCTTACCGGACTCCGAGAAACTAAAGGCAATCAAAAACTTTGCAATTCCAACAACAAATAGACAGTTAAAGGGCTTCCTCGGAGTTGTCTCTTTTTTCAGGCGTTTCATTCACGACCACTCTATTAATGCAGAACCGTTGTACAGCTTGTTGCGCAAAAATACTCCGTGGGTGTGGACGCAACAATGTCAGAATGCATTTGAAGCAATAAAACATGCCTTAGTCAATTCACAAATATTATATATCATCCAGATATGAGCCAAGAATTCGGTTTAATGGCAGATGCTTCGGAAATTGGAATAGGTTCATGCATCTTACAAGTAAAGATGATAGACAGAAAATCAACTTTCTGTCCAATAGCCTTTGCTTGTGAAAGAACATATACGACTATCGAAAGGGAAGCATTGGCCGTAGTCTGGTCATTTAAGAAATTTTACCATTACTTATATGGAGCGAAGACAACAGTATACTGTGACCACAAAGCATTAAGTTTTTTGCAAACATGTAAATTATTACATCCAAGATTAGCAAGATGGACGCTCTCACTCCAAGAGTTTCAATTTGAAATTAAATACCTAAGCGGACAGGATAATTTCATCGCTGATGCGCTGTCTAGAATGCCAGATGGAGATTTGTCAACTATCAACATCACAGACAATCCGTCCGAACTTAATGTTCTTATAATGACTGATAGAATATATAGGAAACATTTTCTTGACATGTGTAAAAACATGGAAAAACTTCAGAATAAAGATCCTCGTTGGCATTCAATAAAGGAAACTTTAGTAAAGCCTGGAAACGATGATTTGAAGAAACTGTACAAAGTTGAGGACGACGTCTTATTTTTCAAAGGGCATCTTGATTCAGATAATTGGAAGGTGTGTATTCCCGAGAAGAATGAGAATGACTTAATTTTGCACACGCACATCACTTGGGGACATTTTGGAGTATTAAAGTGTGCTCGGAAGATTCAAGCATATTGCTACTTCCCAAACATTCGCAGGAAAGTGCACAGATAGTTAAGGAAATGTAAAATTTGTCAGCTAGCCAAACCAGGAAATTTTTGTGTGAAAGATTTCCTACATCCTATTATACCCACTAAACCGCTGTCAATCATTTCGGTCGACGTCTGTGGTCCTCTACCATCATCAAGGGGAGGATGCAAATATATTGTAGCTTTTATTGATATATTCACTAAGTATGTCAAACTTTATCCATTAAAATCAGCTACTGCTGCATCCATAGCCAAGAAGCTGGTCAAGGATTATGTAGTCAAGGTAGGCAAACCAGAGGCTATTTTTTCTGACAATGGGTCAATGTTCACTGGATTTCGTTGGAGGCAAACATTAGCCAGTTGTGGTATAAAACAAATTCTAACATCAGTGTACCACCCTTCGGCGAATCCCGTGCAACGAATTTTTCGTGAATTTAACCGGTTCATGAGAAAGTATTGCCACAACCAGCAACCCAAATGGATCGATTATCTTCACGATTTTCAGGAAATTGTAAACAATATGCCACACACTACGACAGAATACACCTCATACGAACTGATGTTTGGAAAACAGGAACAGAATGACTGGATTCGACCAATTCCTAAAGTAGCTATTAACAAAATAGACCTACAAAATAAAGTACGACAATCCTTACTCAATACAATGGACAAGGCAAGAAAAAGGAAAATATATTTTGACAATCAACTCGGAAAAATAAAAACATATAAAGTGAAAGACCAAGTTTTAGTAAAAACTCATCCTAAGGCTTCACTTATACAGAGGAAGAACACAAAATGGCAATTATTGTATCAAGGACCATTTGTGATTACCAAAATACCCCATCCAGGAACTTATGTTTTGAAGGATGTGAAGAATGGAAAGGCGAAAGGAATGTATCCTCATCACTTGTTAAAGCAATTTCATGATGACTGAAGATTCTGAAGATTGAAAATACTATTCTTATCAAATAATATTGATTAGAGAATTTTCATTAAACCTATGTATCATATTTAGGATAGTTTCTTTCTTTTTGCAATTTAGTAGTTAGTTTTTCTTTTCAGGCATAATGTACGAGAGATATGCAGACATTATGTATTTGTTTTCCACTGTAAAGATAAGTTTTCTTTTCAGTATGCAGAGAATTTAGCTATAGTATGAATGATTTCTTTTAAAAAAAATTTTATTTAGTTGATAGTAACTTCAATCAGGTTTCACAATGCATAATGACCATGGGTTAGTGACTCAAATGAATCTGGTCTATGGCAAGATATTTTTTCTTATGTCAATTTAACAATCTCAATGTATGTTTGTATTTGCTTTTTTACTCGCTGAGCTGAAGTCATGCTGTTCGGAAGGGGTAAACCGATCTCAGTTTTAAAAGGACGCCTATTACTTTGTTTCAATCTTTTGTGATGAACATTGTCTTTAGAATTGTACTATTGTTGTAACATACCTGTGTATGTAAATTATGTTATATCAATTGTTGCTCGCGAAGTTACCAACTGAGCGAATGCCTTTCAGTTATAAGCACATCAACAAGTGTTAAAATCCATCTGAAAGATGACGAGCATAAGTTGACACGGCAGCACCAGTTGGATTTGTGTATAGTGCATTCTAGGGTTGTTGATAGAAATGAAGAACACCTTACGACTTCCGAATATTTCGAATTCAGGGCAGAGAATTAGAAAGAACTTTAGATTAGATTCTATTTCAGCTCAGCATAGATCAAACACCTTTTCCACGGAACTTACACTGACTCTTATTTTCATGTTAACCATATGCGGAAAACCATAATACCCACGAGGAGACGGTGAAATGGGAATAGAATTCAATCAGTAACCCGGAGATGACAGATAGAAGGGAATCGCAGATGGACGTAAAACCAACGCGTCGACGGTTCACCTCAAGACACAGAAGATTAACAGTCTTGTGTTTCTTTTGTGAACAGTGTTTAAATTCATTCAACAACAAAAATCCATATTGTAAATATTTTTTTTTTATTTTCCATTGTAATTCAATTAATTATCTTTGCAAATGAGAACTACGAGGATGGTAAATCTACCCCGAGGTTTTCCTTGGTTTTCCTTTGTGGCGCTTGGCCGAATGGCTAGATTATCCGTTTGAGACATCCCAAGGCGAGTGACAGAAGCTTTGAGTTATGATGAAAAAGGTTTCTGATCACATCTCATGCCATCCTCGACAAATGAATAAAAGCAAGCATGTAAGCTATGCATATATGCTGCATCAGGAATTCGGCACAGGCTTTGTCAGCAGCATATGCACCCAAATCTATAATTTACGTTTAGATAGTCATTCACTAATACCAAAATATCATAAGAAATACAGTGGACATTAATACTCTAGCGGACTTTAATACAGCGTCATAAACAATCACCGATATAGTGTTGTGTGAACGCTCGTGTTTGTTTTTGCCCAAAAACGTTCGTCCACAAGAGGGGCATATAAGATGTATCATGCAGCGTAACTTGCTGTGACAGTGCGAGAGAGAGACAAAGATACTGTTTATTACTCTGTGGCGGTCAGCGCTCACATAATTATTCTTAGGATATAGAGTTGTTTGTTCTTGTTAAGAGTAATTTTAGGTGAGGAGAGCCATTCTTGTGATGTAAAAAATCGACGCCATTGAGAGTTTTTGATTCACATTGTAAAAAATAAGTGCATATGGAAGGAAATCAGTTAATAGAACAATAAAATATTGTTCATTTCAAGAAGGTACGTCTTATTATACACCCAGCGATATACTGCTATTGTGATTTACTAATAAACTCCAGCTGAGAACAGTTCCAACGGGAGCGTTCAGTTCTAGTGAAATAGTTCGATGTTTTCTTCGGAAAAGAAGTCACTTCATGGATCATTCAAATCCACAATAGTAACTGGACATTT
Organism: Schistocerca americana; assembly: GCF_021461395.2. Lineage (NCBI taxonomy): Eukaryota > Metazoa > Arthropoda > Insecta > Orthoptera > Acrididae > Schistocerca > Schistocerca americana. Next base: position 655,847,687 of record NC_060120.1, on the reverse strand, counting down.
CTCAGAACTGAAAGCAATCTGATTGCTATGCAACAGAGCCCCGAAGAATATTTCTCCGTACTTTGGTTACCACTTTCAGCTCAACACGGTATCTGCAGCATCTGGAGCAGATTTCTACAACAGCGGAAGCGTGTAATCGCTATCAGTTTCACACACCGCCCTGTGTACGCTGTATGTATTTACCCACAACAGTGAACATACAGTTACTCACACACACAGAAAGACAATACTAGGTGGTGTGGGGAAACATTTTGGTATAAAGGCCCTGTAGAGCTAAACAGTAATTAGCCTAGTAAGAAAAGGAGTCTTTATACAACGCCGGTCAACTGCTGTTTGTGTATGAGAAATCGGTTGGAAACTTTCCTCGTGTCAGCACGTTGTGGGTGTCGCTACGGCGCCAACCTTGTGTGAAAGCTCTGAAAAGCTAATCATTTGCATATCACAGCATCTTCTTCCTGTCGGTTAAATTTCGCGTCTGTAGTGCGTCATCTTCATGGTGTAGCAATTTTAATGGCCAGCAGTGTAATATGTCGCATGCAGCTGTTTTGCAAAAAATGTCAAGCTCTGACAAACATTACATACAGAGGTGAGAGTTACGCTTCCGCAAGTGTCGTAATCCGCCTTTGGCATCCATTGATATTAAATTTCGTTAATCGTTTTAACCTGTTCTGTACTTCGGAGCTCTTTTCATTGAAACGCCCCTATCCTAAAGTTTTGTCTTCCCAAGAAAGAGCTTGTAATTTACATTCTATGGATTAAAAACATAGAGACCGATCATGACCCCATTTTAATACGATATAACCTGTCATATTTTTGATACTTTCCACAACTTGCAACTTTCTGCGGTTATTAAGATTACTATGAAATGTTCTTCGGAACAATTGGCCAGACGAATGGAGTTACAAGTTGTTGTCACTCACTGCATACTGTTTAATGTCAGATGTACGTCAATTCAACGGTATTAAATCATGTTCACATAATATACTTCTCAATGTAATAGACGTTGAATTTTGTATATATACATAAGAGGGTCAGGGTCATTGGTATATTTTGTGCTGCACATTATTTGTGACGTTTGTGATACATAAACAGATGTTAGAACATGATGCGAAGTTTACAGTGGATATACTGCCCTAGAAGAGCCTTGAGGCAGCATTGTGGCAGCTTATCCTTATTGCGTACGTGGCCTGTTACACTATGGACGAAACAGGAGTCAATCAGAAGTAAGGCAGCTGCAGTACACCGGAATTAGGGTTTGCATGTATGTATGGGGAAAAACAGGAAGAAGGGCATGTCGGCATCTTTAGCCATTGCAGATGACAACAAAGCATCTGCCCTCTTCACGACAGTGGGCGGCGAACCAAACATAGTGACACATCATCTCAAATGCGTAACAATAGTGACTTAAAACTTATTATCATCATCCTCATGTAACACAAATGGACGAAATTCTTAGTACTGTTACTGTCTTGTAGGTCCACAAAGATGTTTTTATAGTTAATATTTGAAGATCTACAAGAAAATTTGCATAAAAGCGCTGGCTTTTATTCGTAAAGTAGTTATTAAAGCGGATATCCATGGCAGTATCTGTGCAGACCTCCAGTTATCTGAAAATATCCCTGTTTTTCAGGGTATTTCAAATATATCATTCTAATCACAAAGCTACGTACTTGCTTCAACGTCTTACTCCAGGAAAACAGGAAAAAGCTACAAGCATTTAAGTGAAGCAAAACAATTCACTGCCCCCCCCTCCCCCCCCCACTTTCCCCCTGGGCGCGCGGGGTAGCCACGCGGTCTGAGGCGCCTTGCCACCGTTCGCGCGGCTCCCCCCGTCAGAGGTTCGAGTCCGCCCTCGGACATCGGTGTGTATTTTGTCCTTAACGTAAGTTACTTTAAGTTAGATTAAGTAGTGTGTAAGGCGAGGGACCGATGACCTCAGCAGTTTGGTCCCATAGGAACTTACCACAAATTTCCAATTCCCCCTTCCCCACACCAAATTTAATTTTCCCAAATTGTACATTGTTACTCATAGAAAACCTCTTGTAATGATATCTTTGTAGCGTTTGTGAAATGTTAGGCATATGCAGGCTGCATGGAAACTTAGTGGGCAAGGACTAATAGCAGAGTGAACAATGAATGTTGTGAAACTCCATTGGCCACTTCCCCCACATCAGATGCGTTGTCTCGATAATCTGGCTTATTCCATGTCACTCCTTGATTTCTTTTCGTCAGCAACAATGAGAACTGATACGTGTAAGCGTCAGGTTAAACAGTGAGAATTGTGCTCCTGTGTCAGAAGTGGGCTTCACATTTATCACCTAAGTCACACTTTCAGAACTGAGTGTCAATGCAAGCTTTTATAAATGTTAGATGAAAATCTCAAAGATCTCGGACTTACATCGTTCCATTCACAAAACAAAATACAGACATTAAAGCAATACTCCCTCTTTCTCAGAACTGTGTACTTATAAAATGTTGGACTGATCTACGTCCGTTGTAAACTTTGTGTGTGAGGAACAACAACGGGCCAAACATTGAACCTTGTGGAACTCCATCGAAAATTTCTCTATTGTCATCTATCTTCTCGCAAATTATCTGATTTATTTCATCTAACTGTCCACTGTTTTTAGTCTATAACGGCGAGACACAGTAGGTTCCTGGAACACACAACTGAAAAACATGCTTTTCTAAATAAATGTCCCCATCTACACAGTGGATCGTCACACAGAATGGCACCGTTCGATTGATGGACAGGGTATTCCATTAGTGTAGAGGGGTTTACAAGAGAAAGACAACAAGTGGCAGTTGCAGTACCTGGTGGGAGACGCGACTGCCAGATACCGCAGCAAGCAGCAGGCACCAGGCTGTAAACACCAGGCAGCGCAGGTGAGCTGCGTCAGCGATGGCACTGGGACACACACCGACTGCCCGCCTCCTTACGCACGCCGTTCCGAATGCGCTATTATTAGCACGCGCCACGCGCCCTCTGGCCCAATCACAAAAAAAGGGAACGCCAAATTGGCGTAGGCAAAGAGAAAAGGCGCAGTCAGCTGGGCCTGGAGAGAAAAACATTGCAGTTATACCCACCTGTATGACGCACACGTGGTGTGATACCGGATAAACACTTACTGTAACTGTCTGCCATAAAGTCTATAAACTGAATCGTGTCTTACAAAAATGCATTGATTTTTTTTTCTTCAGAAAAATGAAAAGCAAAATGGTTCGAGGTTTAGTATTGTCCGTCTCCGATTATGATCCGAACTCCAGCTTCCGGCACGTTGGTGCGCCCTGACAGTGGCAGACACACATGATTACCAGTTACTTCTTTCTGCATGGAACACCAGACAAAATACTACTCATCCACCAGAGATACTACGCCGATGTCACGTAAAACTCTCTCTAGCCATGATAACGGTCTCAATTTGGCGAAAGAAAACTCAACGAGTTACTCCTGGTATGGCATATGCAGCTACGCAATTTGTTCATGATAAGGTCCCATAGAGCTGTCAAATTGCGAGTGTGTTCACTGCTACATTTGCGTGGTCTGTGGTTGTTGCAGAAGCATACTACTTGACATCTCACGGTGGTTACTAATGCTCAGGTGGTTCACAACAATGTCACGGCTACAGCATTCCCGAATATGATATTCACACACTAATGTTGTTCTTAGGTATTTCTTTTTGTATTTTGACCAATCATATGATGAACAAGCGTTCAAGCGCTGACAACGCATGAAAACTTGTTCGTCAAGTACCACCCATAGCATCTGAAGACGGCCTTTGATAGCCGAAACCGGTTAACATTGTGTTATAAAATAGTGATTAACTCAAAAATCAAAAAATAATACATTGAAAGTCACTATGTCCGCAAACGGAATATCTTTTTCTTCTTCTTGTTCCCACTGAGTTGTTACAACACTAGAAAAAAATGAAACTTTTGTTCACACCTATCAAATCCGTAACTTGACAGCCTCCGAGAAATCGAATAATTAATTATTTCGATGAGTTGCAGTATTTATGAGTAGAAAAGCTTTTGCAAACTGAGATGATGGCCAAAACGTGCAAGATTTGCTTTCAGATCAATGTCAGAAGTTTGCGTGGGCTCCGGAAGCAGTTCCCCGGAATTTATATATTAAATAATAAGAATTTTAGTGCCACCAAATGAAACACGATCATGCATGTACATTCTTAAATACTTATGCAACACGTGTCTGCTTCTCGGTGTAGACTACATGTCTGTTTCTTCTCATGAATATATATCTTTTTTAGGGAATATGTAGATGTAAGAGCGCCCAAATGGATACGCAATTATTGCTCGAATCTTTGTTTCCCAACGATTCATTTATTTTCTTCCTGTCATAGTTAGTCTTCACTATGTGCCGAAAGGTATTTATCTCACACGAAAAGAAAGCAGGAAACTACTTTGCACTAAGAAAAAATGAAAGCTGTTTTCCTTTAGGCACATTTACTGCCCAGTCACTTTAATGAGACCACTTGTCAAAAGCCTGAATAACCTCATTTTGCATCGCCGAACACTGCGAGACGTGCAGGAAGAGAGTTACTGAGTTTCTGGAAGGTAGCGACCGAGATGTGGAGCCATGGCGATTCCCGTGACGTAGCCAGTTGCACTGGGCTTCTCGGCAGAGGGTCCGTAGCGCGAACAGCACTAGTGAGGTGGTCCGACAGATTCTCTACTTCCTTTAACTCCGAGAAGTATGGTGGCCAGAAGTGTGCGGTAAACTCATTCTGGTGCTCTTCGAACCACGCACATGCTCTTCGGGCTGTGTGACATCTGTTGGTAGATGCCATTGCCCCAAGGATGTATGTAAAGTTGTGTTGATCCACAGTGCCTTCCAGAATGACCAGATCACCGAGGGAATGCCACGAAAACATTCCCCTCCTATGGTCTGACCCTTCTGACGATTGTTACAGGGTGTTTGCTTTCAGGCGCTTCGCGGCGTACACCATAAGGGCCATCTGTTCTGTGGAGCGTAAAACGTGATTCGCCTGAAAACGCCACCTGTCACAGCTCAGTGGATGTCCAGTTGCATTCGTCAACTACGATCATCATGTAGCATGGATGCATGACCCAGGCTCCGGCTGCAGGAAGCAACGTGACAGGACGCCACAGACCGCGCGGCTACCCCGCGCGGCTTCTAAGAGGTGAGTAATGCAGCATACTTAAGCAGGACTTTTATCATTGCTTCATTGACTGTCGTGGGTGCAGCCGCCTAAATTCATCTTCTTCTGATATCTCCGCTGCATATAGTTCTGCCATCTTGAGAGTGAGGCGAAAGACTAACGCTCCAGCATTTATTCCGTCCTTTTAAATTCTCGGACCGCGTGACTGCTCAGTCAATCCACGCTGCGATGTCGATGCATCGCTATGAGCTGCAGTGTCACGACGTCTTCGTAAGTTTCTTACAGAAAGCACCGGATTCCGTAACTTATCCAAGTTGTAGCCGCTATCTCTATTAATTAAATTGAATTGCCTCTTCCAACACCAAGTCCCAGAAAGAGGATGTAGACGCTTAACTTTCGAAGTTTTTCTATAACAAAGCCGCGCGGAATTAGCCGAGCGGTCTAAGGCGCTGCAGTCGCGGACTGTGCGGCTGGTCCCGGCGGAGGTTCGAGTCCTCAAAAATGGTTCAAATGCCTCTGAGCACTATGGGACTTAACATCTGTGGTCATCAGTCCCCTAGAACTTAGAACTACTTGAACCTAACTAACCTAAGGACATCACACACATCCATGCCCGAGGCAGAATTCGAACATGCGACCGTAGCGGTCACGCGGTTCCAGACTGAAGCGCTTAGAACCGCACGGCCACACCGGCCGGCTTTCGAGTCCTCCCTCGGGCATAGGTGTGTGTGTTCGTCCTTAGGATAATTTAAGTTAAGTAGTGTGTAAGCTTAGGGACTGATGACCTTAGCAATTAAGTCCCATTAGATTTCACACACTTTTTTTTTCTACAACAAAGAGTGGCCATTAATAATACAGCGTTCTGCCACAGGCGATTTATTTGGCTGTAAAAGGCGGGTGTAGCTGCAGTGTACTGTACATCTTTCATGGACTGTACGAATCGTCAGTCCGATGTATGAGAGGCCACTTCTTGTAAACCCCAGCCTCCCGAAGCGTCAAATTATCTTTAACGAAATCCAAGAGTGTTGCTGTCTTCAGTGAAGGACAATAAAACATTTCTACTTTGTACTTGTTGAGTATACATCCTATTTTTGACGATAGGCTTCCCACATATGGTAGGAAAGCCATTGATTTATATGATTTATATCTTATTGCGTCCTCTTCTGTATTGCTTACGGCCACCTTTGATTTCATTCATAGGGTCCTACGTCTGTGCTGTTGAGAATACCCATTGACTTCAAAAACTCTCTTTAAATGTAGGAGCTCGGCCCGCAGACCGCTATCTTCGAAAATGCTATGTGTTCTGTGAACCAAAGTTCTGACAACTCCCATCATCTATAAAGAATGGTGGCGGCTATTTACACTCAAATAGCTGTATGCATCTGTTTCCCACATACTCTATACCTCAAGGTGCCAATACAAATAGTTATCTCAGCAAACTGCTTGGGATCTGACAAAGTGACTACTTTGCGCCGGCCGCTGTGGCAGAACGGTTCTAGGTGCTTCAGTCTGGAACCGCACTACTGCTACGGTCGCAGGTTCGAATCCTGCCTCGGGCACGGATGTGTGTGATGTCCTTAGGTTAGTTAGGTTTAAGTAGTTCTAAGCCTAGGGGACTAATGACCACAGATGTTAAGTCCCATAGCGCTTAGAGCCATTTGAACCGTTGACTACTTCGCTCTAGCGGCGTCCAGCTGCAGCCCTCATTTGCCTCTTCCTCGCCACCCCTCAGCCCCACATCCGTTGCGCTCCGAGAGCTAGGAAGGAGCGCCGCTGGATCATTCGCTCTTGCGTAGCGCCGTTTGGCCAGGCCCGCATTAGAAGATCCCTTTCTTTGTGTCTTGTATCCATTGTAAGGGAAATCGACAGAGGCTGTATCCAAACATGACACAGACATACTTTATGGGCTGCGTACGTTGTCATAGATATCACATTCACAATTGCAAAACTCCATCCTGCAGTATAATAGCATGATTTTATTTGCCATATCATAGAACATAATTCTTGAAACTTCCTGGCAGATTAAAACTGTGTGCCGGACCGAGACTCGAACTCTGGACCTTTGCCTTTCGCGGGCAAGTGCTCTACCAACTGAGCTACCCAAGCAGGCCTCAGGCCCCGTCCTCACAGCTTTAATTCCGCCAGTACCTCGTCTCCTACCTTCCAAACTTCACAGAAGCTCTCCTGTGAACATTGCTTCCAGGAGTGCTACTTCTGCAAGGTAGGAGACGAGGTACTGGCGGAATTAAAGCTGTGAGGACGGAGCCTGAGTCGTGCTTGGGTAGCTCAGATGGTAGAGCACTTGCCCGCGAAAGGCAAAGGTCCCGAGTTCGAGTCTCGGCCCGGCACACAGTTTTAATCTGCCAGGAAGTTTCATATCAGCGCACACTCCGCTGTAGAGTGAAAATTTCATTCTAGAAACATAATTCTTGTACCTTGCAGACACGAGCGAAAATAGGAAAATGCTCAGTATCATGTCAGTCTTGATGGTCACAACCTTTGCGAGACTAAGCGCTCCAAAAGGAAATCCCTACAATCCTACATTTTACAAGAGACCGGTTTCATCTTTCATCACAGCTCCTTCCCGGCACGATACATGAAAGTGGGGTTCCCGCAAAAGTGGAACCGGGAGCTGTAGGCGGAGGCACTTACCTATGTCAGTTGGAGCACGCCGCTGCTCACCAAACAGACTGCACAATGGCGTCCAGAACAGAGGGCAACGCCGCTGACCACATCGAGGCCGCGAGTCGGCTGCGCACAGGCTAAAAGCAACAAGGGCCAAGAGGAAGTCGCTCGGTGCCAGCCGCAGCGGCAGCAACACAAACAGCATCAGCATCAAGCAGTCTGTGCCGCGCGAGAGACGGGTAACGTCGAATGCTGGGCGCTCTGTGTGTGTGTGTGTGTGTGTGTGTGTGTGTGTGTGTGTGTGTGTGTGTGTGTGTGTACGCATACGCATACTTGCGTCTGTTTGTTCCTTGCGATCTATGTAGAATGCTACACATTCAAAATCTTTATAGTCCTTTCCTCTTGTGTTTCTTTCTCCAGTTACTAAAAACACCTGAACGTGTCACTCATAACGTTCTCTTATATAAATTAACCTTTTATTAGGTACATGATTCAGCAGGTACATGGTTTAACCCTAGCAGTACCTACGCATTTCCCATAACGCACATTATCAAGGGGTGGAGGGAGTGTCCACACCACAAAAAGTTATAAAAAAACGTAATTCGTTATTTGGTGTTGACTTACATTAAAACATAGTTTTTAAAGAGGTATTCATGTTTAAGTACGGTCCAGAACCTGAATTATCTCTTAGGACATCATTAGCAATATCAACGCATTTTCAGTAAAGTGTACTACCAAGCTGGGTGTCTATTGTCTACAGGGTGGTCCATTGATCGTGACCGGGCCAGATATCTCACGAAATAAGCGTCAAACGAAAAAACTACAAAGAACGAAACTTGTCTAGCTTGAAGGGGGAAACCAGATGGCGCTATGGTGGGCCCGCTAGATGGCGCTGCCATAGGTTAAATGGATATCAACTGTTTTTTTTAAGTAGGAAACCCCATTTTTATTACATATTCGTGTAGTACGTAAAGAAATATGAATGTTTTAGTTGGACCACTTTTTTTGCTTTGTGATAGATGGCGCTGTAATAGTCACAAACATATGGCTCACAATTTGAGACGAACAGGGGGTAACAGGTAGGTTTTTTAAATTAAAATACAGAACGTAGATACGTTTGAGTATTTTAGTTCGGTTGTTCCAATGTGATACATGTACCTTTGTGAACTTATCATTTCTGAAAACGCATGCTGTTACAGCGTGATTACCTGTAAATACCGCATTAATGCAACAAATGCTCAAAATGATGTCTGTCAACCTCAATGCATTTGGCAATACGTATAACGACATTCCTCCCAACAGCGAGTAGTTCGCCTTCCGTAATGTTCGCACATGCATTGAAAATGCGCTGACGCATGTTGTCAAGCGTTGTCGGTGGATCACGATAGCAAATATCTTCAACTTTCCCCACAGAAAGAAATCCGGGGACGTCAGATCCGGTGAACGTGCGGGCCATGGTATGGCGCTTCGACGACCAATCCACATGTCATGAAATATGCTGTTCAATACCGCTTCAACCGCACGCGAGATATGTGCCGGACATCCATCATGCTGGGAGTACAGCGCCTTTCTGTTATGCAGTGAAACATCTTGTAGTAACATCGGTAGAACATTACGTAGGAAATCAGCATACACTGCACCATTTAGATTGGCATCGATGAAATGGGGGCCAACTATCGTTCCTCCCATAATGCCACCCTCTACATTAACCCGTCAAGGTCGCCGATGTTCCAGTTGTCGCAGCCATCGTGGATTTTCCGTTGCCCAATAGTGCATATTATGCCAGTTTACGTTACCGCTGCTGGTGAACGACGCTTCGTCGCTAAATAGACTGTCATCGTCCCGTAATTTCTCTTTTTCCCAGTGGCAGAACGGTACACGACGTTCAAAGTCGTCGCCTTGCAATTCTTGGTGCATAGAAATGTGGTACGGGTGCAATCGATGTTGATGTAGCATTCTCAACACCGACGTTTTTGAGATTCCCAATTCTGGCGCAATTTGTCTGCTACTGATGTACGGATTAGCCTCGACACCAGCTAAAACACCTACTTGTGCATCATCATTTGTTGCAGGTCGTGGTTGACTTTTCACATGTGGCTGAACACTTCCTGTTTCCTTAAATAACGTAACTATCCGGCGAACGGTCCGGACACTTGGATGATGTCGTCCAGGATTCCGAGCAGCATACATAGCACACGCCCGTTTGCCATTTTGATCACAATAGCCATACATCAACACGATATCGACCTTTTCCGCGATTGGTAATCGGTCCATTTTAACACGGGTTGTGTATCACGAAGCAAATAGCGCCCGCACTGACGGAATGTTACGTGACACCACGTACTTATACGTTTGTGACTATTACAGCGCCATCCGCCACAAAGCGCAAAAGTGGTCCAACTAAAACATTCATATTTCTTTAAGTACTACACGAACACGTAATAAAAATGGGGGTTCCTGTTAAAAAATAAATAAATAACGCTGTTGATATCCGTTTGACCTATGGCCGCGCCATCTATCAGGCCAACCATAGCGCTATCTGGTTTCCCCCTTCAAGCTAGACGAGTTTCGTTCTTTGTAGTGTTTTCGTTTGATGCTTATTTCGTGAGATATTTGGCCTGGTCACTGTCAATGGATCACCCTGTATAGCCGTCCGCAGCTGCGAAAGTGTTGGCTGTACACGAACTCATCACTCGATTATGTCCTAAAACTGTTCGATGGGATTCAGCCGGGTGGTCTGGAAGGCCAAATCATTCGCTCGAACTGTGACAAATATTCCTCAAATCAGTAGCGAACAACTGTGGTCCAGTCGTACGGTGCATTGTCATCCATAAAACTTCCATTCTTCTTTCGCTGCAAATGATCCCCAGGTAACCGGACACAACCGTTTTCAGTCACTGATCGGTTCATCTGCACCAGAGTACCCGTCCATTTCGTGCAAACACAGCCCACACCATTATGAAGCAACCGCCAGATCGCACAGTGCCTTGTTTACAAATTGGGTCCATGGCTCAGCGTGGTATGCATTACATTCGAACTGTACTATCAGTCTTCATCAACTGAAATCGGGACTCATCTGACCAGGCCACGTTTTTCCAGTCGTCTAGGCTACAACGGATATGGCCACGAGCCTAGGAGAGGCGCTGCAGTCGACTTCGTTCTGTCAGTGAACGCACTCGCGTCGGTCGTCAGCTGCCATAGCTCATTAACACCAAATTTCGCCGCGTTGTCCTGATGGATGCGCTCGTCCTACGGCTCACATTCATTTCTGCGGTTATTTCACGCAGTGCTGCTTGTCTGCTAGCAGTGATTACATAAATTCCGCTGCTCTCGGTCGTTAAGTGAAGGCCAACGGCCACTGCGTTGGGCGTGGTGAGAGGTAATGCTGAAATTTCGTATTCTCTACACACTCTTGACACTGTAGATCTCGGAAGATTAAATTTCTTAAGGATTTCCGAAATAGAACGTCCCACGCGTCTAGCTTCGATTACCGTTTCGCGATCAAACTCTGTTAATTTCCATCGTGTGGCCATAATCACGTCGTAACCTTTTCATGTAAGTCACCTGAGTACAAATTACAGTTCCGTCAGTGTACTGCCGTTTCGTATCTTGTGTACGCAATACTACCTTCAAATGTACATGTGCATACCGCTATTCCATCACTTCTGTCGCCTCCTTGATTCCAAAAGCTTTTATTCTCTTCATGTATCGGTGATTATCGTCCATGTCCCACTTCTTTACGAGGTTTCACTCCAGACAAATATCCTCGGATGAAACCTCCCTACAGTTATATTCATATTTCTTGTCAGCAAATTTCCCTTTCTTCTGAAACCCGATTGCGAATGTCATTCTGCATTTCATGTCCTCTCTTGCCTCTGCCGTCTTCAGTTACTTTGCTACCCGAATAGCAATACTCGTCTATTACTTTTAGTGCCTCACATCTGAATCAAATATTATCAGGATCGGCTTATTTAGTTCGACTACATTTCGTTATTCTTAGCTTATTTTTGTTGTGGTTCGTCTTATATCCTCTTTTCAAGGCACTAACCATTTCGTACTACTTCTCTTCCAAGTTGTTACCGTCTCTAGCAGGATTATTACGTCATCGACACACGTCGAACTTTTTATTTCTTCTTTCTGAACTTTAATCCTCTTTCCAAATTTCTCCTTACTGCTTGCTCAGTGTGGGTAATTAAATAGCATTCTGTCACTCTCCCCTGAGAACTACTGCTCCTTCGTTTCTTGTAAGTGTAGTCTGGTTCATGAAGACATTAAAGAAAACTTTGCACTCCCTGTGTTTTATCGCTGTTACCTTCAGAATTTCAAAGGGTGTATTCCAGTAAACATTGACAAAGTCCTTCAAAAACTTCAATTTTTGTAATCCGAAGTTTCTCTTTGTTTAATCTGTCTTCTAAATTATGTCATACGTTCATTATTGCCTCGGGTGTTCCCTCATTTCTCCGTAATCCAAACTGGTCTTCGCCGAATTCGGCCTCAACCAGTTTATTCATTCTTCTATGAATAATAACTCATATCAATATTTCGCAATCATTACTTGTTAAACTGATGGTTTGGTAGTATCCACACCTCTGAGTACCTGCCAATTTGAAATTAGAATTATTAATTCTTCTTGCAGTATAGTATCTGCCACCATACCTTCATCCAATTCCTCTACTCTTTTCGTATTATTGCTTTCAAGTTCAGTTTTCTTGAATAGCCACACCACATAGTCCTTGCACATTTCAGTTTTCCCTTCTTTGCTCAGTACTGTCTTTCCATCTGAGGTATTGATATTCATATAGCTGCTTCTCTTTGATTTACTTGTAGGCCTATCTATCTGTTCCCTAGTTATGTACGCCTCTACAGCTTTGCATTTCTCCTCTAGCCACACCTGCTGAACTGTTTTGCACTTACTGCTAGTCTCATTTTTTAGACATTTCTATTCTCTTTTGCTTGCTTCATTTATTACATTTTTATATTTTGTCTTACTATCAGTTACGTTTTATTTTGCGAACAGGCTTAGATGGGGTCATGTTACAAGCATGGGAGAAGCAAGGTTACCCAAGAGACTCATGGGTTCAGCAGTAGAGGGTAGGAGGAGTCGGGGTAGATCTAGGAGAAGGTGCCTGGATTCGGTTAAGAATGATTTTGAAGTAATAGGCTTAACATCAGAAGAGGCACCAATGTTAGCACTGAATAGGGGATTATGGAGGAATTTTATAAGGGGACTATGCTCCAGACTGAACGCTGAAAGGCATAATCAGTCTTAAATAATGATGATGATGATGATCATGATCAGTTACGTACAATATATCGTGTCTTATCAAAGGATTTTTAATGGGCCCTCTCATTTTAGCTGTTCGATCTTTTGTTGCCTACACTATTTCATCTCCCATTGCAAGTCACTCGTCTTCTAATATATTCTCATCCCATGTTTCAGTCAACCGGTGTCTAATATTTTCCTTAAAACTCTCAACAACCTCTTATACTTTCAATACAACCAGGTCATATGTCCTTAATTTCCAGCCTTCCTTCAGCTTTAATATGCAGTTCATAACCAATGAATTATGATTAGAGCCCACATCTGTCCTGGAAATGTTTTACAGTTTAAAATTTGGTTTCGAAATCTGTGGTTGGTTGGTTGATTGGGGGGAGAGGACCAAACAGCAAGGTCATCGGCTCCATCGTGTTAGGGAAGGATGAAGGATGGGGGAGGAAGTCGGCCATGCCCTTCTACAGGAACCATCCCGACATTTACTCGAAGCGATTTAGGGAAATTACGGAAAACCTAAATCAGGATCGCCGGAGACGGGTTTGAGCAGTCGTCCTCCCGAATGCGAGTCCAGTGTGCCAACCACTGCACCACCACGCTCAGTAAAATCACTGTCTTATCATTATATACTGTCTTATCATTATACAATGTCTGAAAATTTCCAGTGTTTCGAAGTCTGTTCCACGTATACAAATGTTTTTCATGATTCTTAAACTACTTGTCTGCAACGGTTAAAATATGCTCCTTGAAAAATTCTACCAGCCCACATCCCCTTTAATTCCTTTTCTCCACTTCATGTTTTCCTACTAATTTCTCCTTTTCTTCCTCTTTCTGATATCGGATTTCAGTCTCACATTGCGGTTAAATGTTCATCTCCCTTAATCGTATGAATATTTTCTTTTCTCTCATCAAACATTGTTTCAATCTCTTCTTTATCTGCGGAGCCAAAAGCATTTAAGCTCGTTCGTCTGTGGTGGATGTTGCCTACGTATCTACCTTGCTGCTATAATCCACTCACTACTCTGTGCATAGAAATTTACCCACACTCCTAATTCCTTACTCACTATTAGAGCTACTCCTGCATTACCCATATATGAGTTTGTGTTTTTTACCCTGTACACCACCAGACCGGAGGTCCTGTTCTTCCTGCCATTGCACTTCACTGATTTTTGCAATTTATGTAGGTATTATCCACAAGGCAAGCAAAGAAATGTCCGCAGAGAAAAAAGTAAATGAAGCTTTTGTTAAATTTATTACCTGCTTTTGCACGCTTAACTAGCTTTATTCCTGAAACAGTTTAGTACTCTCAGATATACTCCAAATGCTTTTAATGAAATGTAACAAAAAATAAGTAGGATAGCAAGTTCTGAAATGTCGCCCGAAGAGTGAGATCCCATAGTAGAGTTGGTATCTCACGACGGAATCACATCAAAGACAGCCGCCGCCAGACGCAGCCGCGTATGAGAGACGTCGGCGAAGACACGCTCGCGAGCACGTCCGTACGCCGCCGCTGCTTGAAGTCTACTTACATCAGAGTGCAGGGCCGCTCTCCTATGCTGAAAGCAGCCTCACCGTAGTTCAGATCCACCAGCGAGGTAGCACCGTCAATCAGGACAGTGTACCAAAGTTCACAGTTAAATGTAACAACTCATGTTAGACTCTTGTTAGGCTGACGGCATTTCTGTGTAGAATTATTCAGTAGAAGAACTGTAAACAGTTACAACAATAGCAATACTATTATTCGAGGCAAAAGACTGTTTATCATTGACTGTGTTCTGAGATTGTATTACGTATTATCGTCCCACTTATAGACACGGATGTCTTCTAAAGATAAGTATTTGTTATTAAAGTTTTTTGCTGAAACTGCTCTAATGATGCTGAAGTGTTGTAGAAGTTTCTCGACCTCCTCCAGGCGTTAAAACCATAGAACTGTCATCTAGGCTTATTATGACATATGAAAATGACGACGAGGAGTTTTTGAATCGAATTCCGCCTTCACCTGTCAGCATGGTCGTGGCTTGTGTTGCCCTGGTCGCAGCGGCAATCATTTTTTGAATCTAGTCTCAAATCTCTAACCATCTCTGAGGCCCATGTGAACTATAAGTAACAGAAGTTCTTCAGTTTCAGGTGCAGGAGACTGACTGTTGCTCAATGTTCAACAGACGACGGGCTGGCTACCGCAGTAAGCAGTACCATAGCCGGTTGCTACACCCAGGTTTTGCCCGCGTAACTGCAAGGAAGAGGATTGATCGGAATATCGCGCTCAGCTGGAAGCGCATTTCTCAGCCTACAGAATTAAATTTACGGTGTGCACTGTATTCTTTCTGTCCACTTTCGGACGTGATATCTACAGGTATCGTCTATGCCTCAAATTGTTTCCCGACTGTCGTCCAGATGATGATGTTGAACATGAGGAACTAGTTAGAAAACGCGACGAGCGCTAGGAGGCGCAAAATCGTGTCGCTGCAGAGAGATTCTAAATTTTTAAGCTTAAGAAGCACCCTGACCAGTCATTCAGTAATGGATTGTTGAACTTAGAGGGCTAAGAAGACATTGCAGGTTCAAATGCTCTTGCGGACAAAATTATAGTGATGTTATGCTACATAATATAATCACGCAAAACATTTCAGATACATGCATACGGGCTGCCGTCCTAAAATTGCAAGATAGGGGCTTGAAACCAGTTCTGTCAATAGCAGAGTCTGAGCATTGCGGATACAAATGAAGTTGATTTTGAGGATCCAAGTGTTTCTCTTGTTCATAGTGCACAAGGCACTCAGTCTCCAATTAATGTTAAGGTAAATAAATACAAGACTCAGGTAAAGGTGAAACATTTTGGTCACGTTGTACACGAGGTGTAAGTCAGAATAAGGTACTGAAGACTTATTGATGTGTCGACTGAACTGCCGACACAGTGTTATTTTGAGGGGGCCGATAGGCACGCTATAGGCTCACGCAGAATATCTTGAAGTCTGAAACAGGACGCTCAATGAATTGCTATAAAGAAAAGTACGTTGCTTTGGGAATACTTAACTTTTAATCCGTCATTGGTTTACAACGTTCTTGATGAGACATTTCATACGATAACTATCAAACTATGTAAGGCTAATGGCGCCTTGCTAGGTCGTAGCCATGGACTTAGCTGAAGGCTGTTCTAACTGTCTCTCGGCAAATGAGAGAAAGGCTTCGTCTGTGTAGTCGCTAGCAAAGTCGTCGTACAACTGGGGCGAGTGCTCGTCCGTATCTCGAGATCTGCCTTGTGGTGGCGCTCGGTCTGCGATCACACAGTGGCGACACGCGGGTCCGCCATGTACTAAATGGACCGCGGCCGATTTAAAGCTACCACCTAGCAAGTGTGGTGTCTGGCGGTGACACCACACTTATCCACGGTGTTTTCTATCCATGATAAGAAAGCATGACCATGTCGTGAAGCGGTGCTTCCAGTGTGGCAAGGTCGTATCTCTTTATTACTCCGCCAGACAAGGCACTAGTCTAATGCACAGCCACATAGTAGCTAACAGCAATTTAATACTGTAACGACTGAACTTGAGCGGTAGGCACAAACAAGATCTCACTTTTCTGCATAGTGGAAACCTTCTACTGTAGTCCAGAGACAGAATAAACTATTTTCTCGCTTACTAGTGGCTCATAAAACAGTTAAATTTCATATCTTCTGGTAAACCTTCCGGGATGTAAGGTCGTGGTCCATGAAACTCTTCAGCTCCTAACGTTTCGTCCAGAGCTGCGCTGGACATCTTCAGAGGGGTGTTTCTCCTCCGGTGAGTCTTGCCGACTGACGGGTCGGACGTCTGAGAGCGACTTACATGTAAGTGTTTCATTCCGTGTACTGTGTTCCAGAAACAGTGTGAACGTTTTCGCATACGAATGTATGGTCTGGGTATCCGCAGTTGTGGTAGTACATTTTGTAGCAAGAATTCCACGAACAGCTGTATTTAAACCAATTTTAATAAGGCACTATCGGTTTCCTGGCTTGTAACCACATAGGAACAGTAGCGTACAAAACGTTAAAACATGGTACACAACGTAGCGAAGACCGCAGAAGGCCAAAGCTTCTTGTTAAACCCATAATGTCTGTGGGGTGCATAGTCAAGGACTAAAAAGTTGGGAGAGAGAAAACTTCGGCATATAAAACATGGTAACAAACATAGTGGAAAATGTAGAAAGCCCAACCTTCACAGTTAAAGCCTTAATGTCAACTTTATTTACCCATTGAGTATCCTCCATATGGACATAAAGGTTTTGACTATAAAGATTGAAATTTCTACATTCTCCACCATGTTGGTTACCATGATTTGATGTTTGTATGCAGGTTTTCCTCCTCCAAACTTTTTATTTATTGACTATCCGCGCTGCGGACATTATGGTTTCAACTAAGAAGGTTGGGCCTTCTACATTCTTAGCCACCACGTCCTGTACCACGTTTTAATGTTTATACGCGCCCAATGATGTAGCTACAAGTTAAGAAACCGGCAGCGCCTTAATAAAATTGGTCTGAATACAGGTGTTTGCGAAAATTCTTGTTACAAAATGAAGATTTTAAATTTAGTATTGCATTTCTGCAGGCCTTGGGGCATCCCCCTGGTGATCCGTAAAACGCTGTCAGGAGATACAAGTCTGCGTTCTGATTTCAAAGCCATGATAAATCCATAAAGTATCGTAGATTCTTTTCCTCTGTCACGCCTGGAGCAATTAATGCATGGGGGCATTATTCTCGAAGATTGATTTACTTGGGTATATTTATTGTTGTAGCTGGATGAGCAGTCCAGGCAATTTTTTGTGATTAATACTCACCTGGGATCGTTGCAGTTTCAAAGACTACCATTCGGAAGCGTTTCAGCGCCTGCTATTTTTCAACATTTCCTGGAACAATTAACAGCTAAAGTCGCTTTATGTACAAACTATCTGGATGATATAGTTGTGGTGGGTCGTTCTCCTGTTGAACATTTGGAAAATTTAGAATGTTTATTTTATGTTCTCACCGAGGCTGGCTTAAAGCGTAACAGGAAAAAGTGCTCCTTTTTCCACGAAGAACATGAATATTTAAAAATGTATTAAATGCACAGGGTATTTGCCCTGCATTTGTCTGTGATCAACGATTTGCCGGCGCCCCGTAACATAAAGGATTTACAGCACATCCTGGGGAAACTAACCTATTACATTAATTTTATTACTAATATGGCCAAAATTGCTAAACCACTGAACAGACAGTGCTGGAAAGGTGTTCCCTTTGTGTGGTCCCACGAAGATCAGGACGCATTTCAGCATTTAAAGGACGTTTATTTAAAATGTAAGTAGGCTGTTTAGGTTGTTATGTTGGTAACGCCACGTAGCGCTCTGTATGAAAATCTCTGACTGCTCTGTGTGTAGCCTGTGCCTGGTTGGACTCATTGTTGGAATATTCACTTGTTTAGTGTTGGGCAGTTGGAGGTGAACCGCCAGCAGTGGTGGGTGTGGAGAGAGAGATGCCAGAGCTTTGAGATGTTTCTATAAGCGGACGATCTGGACGTGTGTGATTTTTGATCATTATTAAGATAAATACATTGTTTGTTCTCTATCAAAATCTTTCATTTGCTAATTATGCCTATCAGTAGTTAGTGCTTTCAGTAGTTTGAATCTTTTATTTAGCTGGCAGTATTGGCGCTCGCTGTGTTGCAGCAGTTCGAGTAACGAAGATTTTTGTGAGGTAAGTGATTCATGAAAGGTATAGGTTATTGCTAGTCGGGGCCATTCTTTTGTAGGGACTATTGAAAGTCAGATTGCATTGCGCTAAAAGTATTGTGTGTCAGCTTAGTTCAAAATGGTTCAAATGGCTCTGAGCACTATGGGACTTAACATCTATGGTCATCAGTCCCCTAGAACTTAGAACTACTTAAACCTAACTAACCTAAGGACATCACACAACACCCAGTTATCACGAGGCAGAGAAAATCCCTGACCTCGCCGGGAATCGAACCCGGGAACCGGGGCGTGGGAAGCGAGAACGCTACCGCACGACCACGAGCTGCGGACTGTGTCAGTTTAGTGATGATGAGAATAAGTAAAGAGAAAAGTGTTTCGAGTACGTTGAGCTTTGCTCAGCTGTTTGAAAATCATATAACGAGAAGTTTACCAGCACAGTCATTCATAATTTATCCAATGGGACGCTACAAAGTGACTGTTGTCTCGTTCATTTCGATGCGGCTAAGCCTTTTGTGTTAACTGTACATAGAGATTCTTAAGGATTGAAGCAGTGCTCTCCCTTAGAACTGACTAGTCTGATAGGCCTATTGCTTTTGCCTGAAAACTCTCAACAAAGCGTTGCACTGAAAACGAGGCACACGCCACTGTTTGTGGTGTTACAGAGAGTTATTATATTATGGACCATCGGCCGTCAACAACTTTGTTTGTTCCTTCCAAGGCTGTCCCACCGTGGTCAGCGCAATGGAAGTTGTTGTACAATTTCATTGCACAACATTCGAACACTGATTTCTTATCTCGGTTACCGATCAGTAGCGACACAGCGTTTGATTCGTCAGAAGAATCATGTTATCAAATTGACGCTCAACATTTCGAAATTCTTCAAAATTTTCGCCTTGTGGTTTTGTATTATAACAGCAGCAACATGCTTACCATTCAGCTCTTTGGGTAGTAGGAAAATCTTGTCGAGCCATATCGCTTGGTACATTTATTTTATTTCACAGTGACTGTCATCATTTGATCTTTGGAAGATTTTCGTGTGACATGTTTCGGCCACGACTGCAAATTCTGTTTATTCACCTTTAATCATGGGAACGCAGTTGATGCAATGAATATTTTATATGTTGTTTTTTACGAGTCTTACAAGACAAAGTGGTGTCGTTTCCTATGAGTGGAAAGTTTTCTCATTGTGTTTGTGGCATGAATGCACGTTGATAATAATGTTCGGAGATCCGATGATGGCAGCAAGATCCTGTCGAAATTGGTTATTGTGAAATAAAATAAATATACCAAGTGGTGGTGGCTGCAGAAGACTTTCATATTTACCAATGACAGATCACTCCCTACGAACATTTGCAACATAAACAAAAATATACAGTGCCAGTTCTTTGGGTAGTTTTGCAATACGTGCGCTATGGGTAGCTACGTAGTTTGAAAGAAATTTCCCACCCAGCTACACGTCGCTACCATTCGCATCATAACACGTCCGCGGTCAGGTGCACTGCTGCGGGAAGTTTTGTCTTTATTACATCAAGGTCAGCGGGGCGTCGTTAGCACAAAGCAACGCCCCGACGTCATTGTGCTTGGTAGGGCACGGATGACCAAATTCAGCGAATTACCTCTCGTTGCACAGCTTGTGCGGGGCATCATCCCGCTCCGCCTCTAGGCTTTTTTCAGTAGCCCCGTCCGTTCGGAACGTGGCACCGCTTGCATATCCAATTCGCGGGTCCATTCTGGAAAACACGATGGTTGTTGGTAGACGCACACAATCCTCATTACCACTACCATTAGTACTGTATCGGCTTTATACTCTATTTCCTGATGTCCTTATCCTGAACTATGAACCGCAGTTCACGTCAGCCGGTTTTGTTCGTAGGTCGTGATCCAGTGGTTAGGCGTTGGGGTCTCTGCATCACGAGGTCCCGGGTTCGTTCCCAAGCCGGGTTGAGGATTTTCTCTGCCCGGGGACAGTGGCTAGACTGGAGTGTGTAAAATTTGGGAATTTGTACAGGGGCTGATGACTGTGCAGTTGAGCGCCCCACAAACCAAACGTCGTCAGCCGGTTTTCAACAGTTTTGTGCTGACAGTGGCACACACTACGTAATTCTTCCTCCTTTTTTACCCTCAGTCTAACGGTGAAGTTGAATGGTTCGTTAGAACGTTCATACGGTGAAATTCCGTACCTTCTAGTGCTCCTTGGCACATGACGAGAAGTTGCCAGCAGACTTATTACAATGTTGGCGTCACCATAACCTGTTGCATCCTCTGCATCTCGTCGAGAAAACAGCACATTCCGTCGCGTCAGCCTAAGTTTCAACCGCAGGACGAAGTTTTCTTCAAGGTTTTTAGCAAAAAGCAATGTTGTGAACAACGGTTCGTTACACGAGACTTGGGTCGTTCATCTCACGTTATTCAAGGTTTCTCTGGGTTGCACTGGCGTCACCAGAGTCCGCTGCAACGCTCCACCGCGGAATTTTTGTCCGCAACCCAGCACGCCGCTGGAGTCCGCAACAATAGACGTCTCTCCGCTCCTTGTGGTTGGCACCGTACAGCGCGGTGGCTATGGAAATCGACGTCGCGCGACCAGAGCGTATGTCTGTGGAGGAACCGCCTCCGGACAGCCGCCGCGACACCTCTTGAGTTATGCCTCTCATTCATCCCGACCACGCCGTCTGCGTCCTGGTTCGGGCGTGCACCCTGTGGCTGGTTTTTCTGCCTGTGTTCCCGGTCACTCGCAAAGTGGATACAGGGATGTGTACAGGGTGCGGCCATCGGCCATCGCTTCAGTCTTCTCCTCACCTATGACCGGATTTAGGTGACTTCCTCTCTATGACCACAAATGGTATGCCTCCGTCCACTATTTTCCTTCACCTAATGGTTTCGACCATCATGGGGTTGTGCTGTCAACAATAAACAATCCAAAGATTTATGCACATACATTCTTTTGTATGAAGACTGATACTGACAACCCAGGGTAGGTCGATGTTCTGCATCATTCTGATGGTCCGGTGTAGTTGATTTGCACTGTGTCTCGAACTCCCAAATTTTGCGAGGAATCGGTAAGGATCGAAAAGCGATAAAATCGTAGCGAAACTCGGGAAGGTGTACAGAGGGGCCACGGTTTGTGCAGGGACTGACAGCTGACGCTCAAAATATACAAATGTAACATACTGAGAATAAACACGTGGAAATGCGCGTTGCTGTATAATTACACGATTACGCGATTGTCGAACAATCCCTTACAGCATTCACATTCAATAAACAGCTGGGAGTATGTGTACGGAATGACTGAAAGTGAAAAAACTACGTAAAATTAATCGTATGAAAGGTAGATGCCAGACTGAAATTCACTGGAAGAATCCTCTGATAATGTGGTTCACTCACCAAAGAGGTAGCTTACAAAGTCCTCGTTTGACCGATATTTGAGTATTGGTTCTCAGCTTGGGGTCCTTACCAGATGGAACCGGTAGAGGAAATAAAAAAAAATAAAAAAAGAGCAATGCGTTTCGTTACAGTTTCATGTAGTAAGCGCAAATGCGTCATTAGGTTTTCACTCAGCTTCAGTGGTAGACGCTACAAGAGAGGCATCGTATATTACGGTGTAGTTTACTGTTAAAATCCCGACAACGTATATTCCCACAAGAGTAAACCAATATATTGTCCCTTTCTATCTACATTGAGTGGTCAGAAACAGTGTGAAAATTTTGTAAGGGTGTTGCAGGGTAGGGTGTGCTGAGAAATATTTGCTATGAGCCGGCCGGAGTGGCCGAGCGGTTCTAGGCGCTACAGTTTGGAACCGAGCGACCGCTACGGTCGCAGGTTCGAATCCTGCCTTGGGCATGGATGTGTGTGATGTCCTTAGGTTAGTTAGGTTTAAGTAATTCTAAGTTCTAGGGGACTGATGACCTCAGAAGTTAAGTCCCATAGTGCTCAGAGCCATATGAACCGTATATATATATATACATATATATATATTTGTTATGAAAAACATTCGAAGCTTTGCGCCGTTTCCGAGTTAACCAGCACTGAAGTTCATCAGTTAGGCAGGTGTGTGCACAAATTCAAGCGGCCCGTCGGAGACGGTGTCGCCAGACGTGTCCCTCGTTTGGTTTCCTCGGCTCGAACAAGAGAGCGATGCAAAAATTGGACGTGGGGCGGTAATAAGGATCGAACCCGAGCCAAACGATGACCAGTCGCGTGCGCTATTGTTTCATCTACGCAGTGAGAACAACTCACACTAACTGTATCTAACGGCCCGCTTCATTTGGCGTGTGCAACGGCCTGATTGGGTAACTTAGATACTAAATGACTCGGAAATGGCGTAAAATATCGAATTTTTTTAACAATTATTTCTTAGCGCGACCTATCGCACAACACATTCACAAGATTGCCGGAATGTTTCTGTCCGTCCTCTATATCGCGAAAAAACCATGAAGATAAAAGTAGAGAAGTTAGAGTTTACGTGGAGATCTATCAACAATAGTTCTTTGCGACTGGAACAAGAAACTAGAAACAGTAATACGCAAAGTACCTTCCGGCACACACCGTAAGGTGGCCTGTGGTGTATGAATGTAGAACAACGACCATTTGTACCTATTACTTCATGTCAGCAGGGGACAGTTCAAGGTGGTGGAGGCTCTGTAATGGTGTTCGGCGTGTGCAGTTGCAGTGTTATGGGACCCCTGATACGTCTAGATACGACTCTGACGGATGACACGTACGTAAGCATCCTGTCTGATCACCTGCATCCATACATGTCCATTGCTGGGCAATTCCAGCAGGACAATGCGACACCCCACTCGTCCAGAATCGCTACAGAATGGTTCCAGGAACACTCTTCTGAGTTTAAACACTTCCGCTGGCCACCAAACTCCCTAGATATGGACATTATTGAACATATCTGGGATGCCTTGCAACGTGCTTTTCAGAACAGATCTCTACCCTCTAGTACTTTTACGGATTTATGGACAGCCCTGCAGGATTCATGGTGTCAGTTCCCTCCAGCACTACTTCAGACGTTAGTCGAGTCTATGCCACGTCGTGTTGCGGCACTTCTGCGCGCTTGCGCGGGCCCTATACGATATTAGGCAAGTGTACCAATTTCTTTCGCTCTTCTGTGTATAACAAATAACACACAAAGCTCTCCTAACAGAAACCTCTCCATGTAAATGGACTTCTCAACGTATGGCTCAATGTACTATATGTTGTTTTGATACCTTTTATCTGAACTGACCAAATTTTGGCTCAAATGGCTCTGAGCACTATGGGACTTAACTCCTGAGGTCATCAGTCCCCTAGAACTTAGAACTACTTAAACCTAACTAACCTAAGGACATCACACTCATCCTTGCCCGAGGCAGGATTCGAACCTGCGACCGTAGCGGTCGCGCGGTTCCAGACTGTAGCGCCTAGAACCGCTTGGCCACTCCTGACCAAATTTTGTTTTAAATTATGTTAACTCCTGAAAACAATAAGGTAAACTAATGGAACAAAAAGGACGTGACAAACAAATTTACGTATAGAATGAGTGAGTGTACGTTGTATATCGTTCATTTGTGCATGTAACCTCAAACATTGCTCGAATAATAATTTTATGGGTTGGTCATTCTGTGTCATTTGTCTTGTCTCATCGTTGCTTTCCTGTGTTGTGTTGATGTTGTTTTGTTATGTTGGTGTAACCCGCCAAAGAGTCGGAAACGACAGAAGTGTTAAAAATTCAACGTACTTTATGATCTTTATACACTCATGTTTTATTTTACCCAGTAGGCTAGCGACATAACTCACCGTGTCCGTGTGTTTCTACTCGGCAACCATAATTACGCGTGAACCTCATTCATTTACGGAAGACCGATGAAGTGATCCTGAGCTAGACAGATGATGACGCATGACTTCATTTTTTTCACTTCGTCTGCCTCTTATGAACTTAGCTGCAGCTTACAACTCTAGGAAAGATATTCATATGAGATTGTACAACAGCCATATTATAGATTTCGACTGGGAATAGTGCTAGCGAGTTTTTAGAACTCGTCAAGTGCACAGGGTCTTCAACAAGTAAGTAAGCAACAACAACAGTAAGATTGTTCCAGCTGGTGACAAGGTCACTAAAAGTAGAGTGAAGCAACAGGGGCGCAGCTAGATATACGAAAACTGATTATATTCAGACTGAAGCGACGAATTAAAATTTGCCATTCGTGACTTCACTGTGCACGACGTACACATCATAGATTCTGCTACCGTTATCAAATGTTCCACATTTGGAGCTCTGTTATGTTATTAATCATACGTTTCTTTTCCTGCCATCTTCCATCACTTCCTTGTACTGAACTCGACATACTTACTACAAGCAGTACCCTCTACAATATTTTTTACTGACATGTATGAATACTGGTTTGTGTTATAGACCACACAGGCAATACGGAAAAGATATTTGTCATGCACTGTTCCATCTGCATATTCCAGCAAGCGACAGCGGATTTATAAGAAGTTGTCGAAAATAAAATGTGCTTTAGGAGATGAATCGAGCTAAGGAGGATTTTAATATTTGTGTAGATCCAGCAAAAGCTCAAAAAGCCATTAAACTTAAATATATTAAAATATATTAAAAAAGTACTCCGTGCTTCAGCGAAATATTACTTTTATTTCATGATAAAAGAATGCAGTTTTCTGTTACGCATACACTTAAAAAGCTTCATGTTATAGAACAGGATAGGGGTCGGCGCAGGATGCATCTGTGGCAACTGCAACAGTAGCTTAGCATGTCGCCGTCGTAAATGCTACAAAATGGTTCAAATGGCTCTGAGCACTATGCGACTTAACTGCTGAGGTCATCAGTCGCCTAGAACTTAGAACTAATTAAACCTAACTAACCTAAGGACATCACACACATCCATGCCCGAGGCAGGATTCGAACCTGCGACCGTAGCGGTTGCTCGGTTCCAGATTGTAGCGCCTAGAACCGCACGGCCACTCCGGCCGTCGTAAATGCTACAGCTGATATCTGTGCTCATGGCTGGTGTCAAAGACCATTCGTTATCACTGCAACTATAACAGGAACATTCTATTGGAGTCATTCCTTTACAGTTGCCAATGGTCAGTTTGCGTCCAGGTACAATTAAGCTGCTCCACGTCACTTGCTGTGAGGACTTCCTCAATGGATGCTAATTCCCTCGCCACAACTCGCATGTGTTTTAATGTATCCGTAATGAGTAGCCATTACAAACTGTAAAATAGTCCGCCTGCTTAGCTGGGTAGTAAGGTGCTTGCTGTGACGGTACGTCACATAAATGGACATTTGGAGAAAGGGAAAAGAAGTTTTTGTTATGAGACGTGTGAATTATAAATTATTTCTAGACTGTGTATGTGTGCGCGATGTATAACAAATAGTAAAGGACGTAAGTTATCATTATCAAACCACAAATATCGATGTAATTAACAAAACACAGTTTTTTGGTATAACCTCTGTGTAACATAGGCCATGAAGATCAGAGACAATGCTTTGATTGAACCAGCTCTCCTGTTTTGTTTCGTCTAGAGGTAGGCCGCCATTGTAGCGCTGGATAATATTTAATGTAAGTTTGGTTGTAATTTTTCAAAATATAATAGAAATACGTTTGGTTGTAATTTTTCAAAATATAATAGAAATTGTTATTAGAAAATGTGTATTATTGACTTAGTTGTCACCTCTCATGATCGCAACGATTAATTATAATTAACAAATTTTTGCAGAACTTCATAGTGCAGGGAGCTCATCTCCTCTAGCAGGATTTAGTCAGCCATTACGCTGACTGTGTTATTTAATTAAAATTCCACGCCATAATATTAAATGTAAATGTGAGTGGTTTCTCAGTCTTGATCTTACAGTAGTCTCAGTGTTAACAGAGTAAAAATAAATTTCGTTTATTAATATTTAGAATACTGAATGTGTTCAGTATGTTTCGAGTTTGGCCGCGTAACGGCAGACGAGATTCTCTCCAGTTTTGCCTTGCAAATAATGAACAAGAAATACTGAAAATCAGTATATTCAAAAAGCTCCGCAATATCTCAGTTAATCTTTGTGACATTTGGTACATAAATAACCAGTAGCCCCTGGGACCCATGTTAATAATTACAGTTTACGTAAGAATACGCATATTTTCTTTTCTAAATAGCAGTGCTCACGCAAACTATTTATTAAAAGGCGGTGAGTCGCGCGTTGTGTTTAAAAAATATTATATCGTACGTACTTCGGGGCAGCTGATGTCCGTATGAGTGTTATCGTGGTATAAGTTAATTAAAAGTCTCATGCTAGCCCACAGTATTTAAAGCCACCCGATATTTATTAGAAGGCGGTGAGTCGCGCGTTGTGTTTAAAAAACATTATATCGTACGTACTTCGGGGCAGCTGATGTCAGTATGAGTGTTATCGTGGTATAAGTTAATTAAAAGTCTCATGCTAGCCGCATTCGGGAGGACGACGGTTCAATCCCGTCTCCGGCCATCCTGATTTAGGTTTTCCGTGATTTCCCTAAATCGTTTCAGGCAAATGCCGGGATGGTTCCTTTGAAAGGGCACGGCCGATTTCCTTCCCAATCCTTCCCTAACCCGAGCTTGCGCTCCGTCTCTAATGACCTCGTTGTCGACGGGACGTTAAACACTAACCACCACCATCTCATGCTAGCCCACAATATTTAAAGCCACCCCAACCAAAAATCATAAAAAATATAATTATAAAAACAAGAATATATAAGTGATAAGTGGCCACACACACACATACACACAGATATATATATATATATATATATATATATATATATATATATATATATATATGTGTGTGTGTGTGTGTGTGTGTGTGTGTGTGTGTGTGTGTGTGTGTGTGTGGCCACTTATCACTTATATATTCTTGTTTTTATAATTATATTTTTTATGATTTTTGGTTGGGGTGGCTTTAAATATTGTGGGCTAGCATGAGACTTTTAATATATATATATATATACCGTGATATTGCCTCCCATGCACTGGGCCCGGGTTCGATTCCTGGCCAGGTTGGAGATTTCCTCCGCTCGGGTACTGGGTGTTGTGTTGTCCTCGTCATCATTTCATCCTCATCAACGGCCGCAAGTCGCCCAATGTGGCGCCGACTGAAATAAGACTTGCACTTGGCAGCCGAACCCGACTGGGACATTCTGGCCAACAATGCCATACGATCATTTCAATTTTTTTCATACTGTAAAACAGGCGTGTGGCTGAATCAAACAAAGAGAGTGGTATTTATGCCCCGCACGTATGTAGACGATAATTTGGAAGGTGTTCGTGTGGCGAATCTCAAGATAATACGATAGAGAATATATCGTTAATTAAAGAATCTACGCGCTGAGGAGCCAGATATGAGATACAATCTACGGACTCGGTAGTAATGAATGGAGACAGCCATGTGTAGTTGTCAGTATCAATGGCAAGCAAAATTCTATACAAATCATTGCAGCAGACCTAAGCAAACTACAAGCTCTGCTTCAATGATCCCTTGAAGAGCAGACGTTTTGCAAGAATTTTCGACATTTGCTGAAAAGGATGACAGTGTGACTGAACCAATTTCTCGAGTAGTGAAGCAATTATTCATTTGTTTGTAAAATAGAAATAATGGCAATATGGGGGCAGAGGAACACCTTAAATCCAGCACTATCATTGAGATCGAGTGTGAAATCGCAAAAGCAAAAACGTTTTGTGCCATTTCTAAACAATACGTCTTTCTCCATTTATTTCGTCTATGAAAAACGGTAGGATGTATGTATCTGAACTGGTTGTAATATAGCTCAATGACACAACTCATTGGAGAGGAGAAGAAATAGGGAATCGTTTGCTACAAAACGAACTCTCACCACTCAAGCATATGAACGTCTGGCGTTACATGAAGTCGTTAATCAATACCTGTTAGGTCAATACATCGCTTATTTTTCATGACTGTCATTATGTGTACAAGATCATTTATTTAGTTATGTCTGATCATTTGTTCCGAAGACTGTGTAACGTCACAGTCCACTTGTTATGTGAATCTGATGCATGGCACGTTCTGTAAGGTGAGAGATACCGACGAGATTACACTTAGTCTGATTTGAGTTTGACATCTGGTCTGCACCCCAGCTGTTTGAAAACGACATAAAAGCCGAAACTGTCAGTCAGAAATGAGAATATTTCTTTAGAGCTGTCAGTTTGTATTAATAACCTCTCTTAATTATTTATTTGTGCTTGTTGTTCATTAAAATATAACATTACAGAAGTACCAATTAATCTGAAATAATTCTGTATTTACAACACAGTGTGTTCGCTTTTTACAATTAATCAATTCCTTTTAGGTGGTCTGCATCTGATATAGTATGTCAATTGGCCGTTTCTTTGAGCTGTGTGGCCATATGGTTAACTACAAAGGGTATTTAACTGTCATTAGCATTGATGGTATTTCGTATTTCTAGCCATGATGAATTTTTTTGCGCGAAATTTTTCGACGATCAACTTAGTTGTCTTCTTTCGGTGGTCGATTCTTGGACTGCAGCGAGATTGTGAGGTGTGAGGCATTGCAGGCAAAATTGAATACGGATGTCTAAAAATGAGATTGACAGAAAGTGGAAAATGGGAAAGTAGGAATTGCTAGAGGAGATGTACAAAACTCTAGAAGTATGGAAAATTAAAGCGATATTTGAAGGAAAGTGAAACATGTGTACGAAGATAAAAAGTTCAGATGGTAAGCCAGTACCAAAAAATCAAAAGTCTAAAGAGTGGAAGGAGTTTATAGATGGTTCACAAAAGGGAAACGAACTTGATGACAGTAACTTAGAAAAAGAAGAGGTGGTAGTTGGATTGAGAACCGAGATGCGATACTGCGAGAAGACTTTGAGAAAGGACTGAAAGCCCTAAGTCATTATAAAGCCCTTAGACTACTTGAAATTTTCACCGAATTGTTGATTTCTGCAGCAGAAGCGGCCACGACTAAACTATTCTACCTGGTATGCAAGATGTACGCAAGAAGGTAATAATTTCAATTGCAAACAAGACAGATACTGACAAGTGTGAATTTTACCGAACCATAGGCTTAATAACTCAGGGTTGCAAAATACTGATGTGTATTACTTATAGAAGATTGGAAACTGGTGTGATTTCCGCAGAAATGTAGGAGCATACGAGGCAATTCTGACCCTATGACTTACCTCAGAAAATATGTCGAAAGAAGGTAATTCGAGGTTTATTGCAGTTCCGTATTTAGAGAATGGTCTGACAGTCGACTAGATTACACTCTTTAAAATTCTGAAGATGTAGGGATGAAATACAAGAAGCGAAAGGTTATTTACACCCTGTATAGATACCAGACCGCAATTATTGCACTTGAAAGACATGCAGTGGAAGCAGTAATGAGGCAGTGTTGCAGCCTATTCCCGATGCTATTCAATCGGTACATTGAGGAAGCTGAGAGGGAAACCAAGGAGCAACTTCCAAAGGAAATTTAATTCCAAGGAGAAGAGATTAAAACTTTGAGATTTAGTGGTGACATTGCAGTTCTGTCAGGACGACAAAGAACTTCGAAGCGCAGTTGAATGGAAGGTATAGTGCCCACGAGAGACTATAAGATGAAAATCGACTAAAGAAAAAGTATTCGTATTTATTCGAATTAAATTGGATGGTACTGAGGCAATTATAGTAGGAAATGTTACACTAAAAGCAGTAGATGAGCATTATTATTTTAACAGCAAAGTATGTGACGATGGTCCAAGTAGAAAGGATATAAAATCATATTGGCAACGGCGTGATGAATAATTCTGAAAAACATATATTTGTTGACATAGAATATAAATAAATGTGTTAAAAAGTCTTTTCTGAAGATATATTTGTGGAGTGTAGGCATGCACAGAAGTGAAACGTTCGGTCAAGAAATTCAGACAAGAAGCTAGTACAAGCTTTTAAAATATGGTACGAGCAAAGAGAAACCTCAAACAGTGCTCGATGATAACCGAAAACCGAATTGCTTACCTTTTTCGGTAGTGTTTCTAGCACTTCTCGGCTATTCCAGTAGTGTCTTCTCTATACGAAATGCTACACTGACACAGAAATACATACAGATCTTCCTTGGGTCGTCTGTCACTTCTGTTGGTGGTAGCGGAATGGATTAGCTCCATGTTTCTGAAGGGGCTACAAACTTTTCTGGAATTTTGGGCGGCATAAGAGGAGTAAACAACCCTTCTCTCTCTCTCTCTGTCTCTCTCTCTCTCTCTCTCTCTCTCTCTCTCTCTTTCTCTCTCGACATCGACCCCTTTCACATGCGAAGCTTAGTTTGATTGCAATGATCGCTTATGCGTCCATCCGCGAAGGGATTATCCTAATGGGACATGGGACGGAAATAGGTAGCTGTGATGTACATGTACAAACAAATGATTACAGTGTAAGAAAATTGGATTTACTCGAGAAAAAGAAGTTCACAAGTTGAGCAAGTCAGTAACACGTTGGTCCACCAATCGTACTAATGTAACCAGTTATTGCGCTTTGCATTCATTGACAGGGTCGTTAAATGTCCTCCTGAGCGATATCATGTCAAATTCTGTCCACTTGGCAAGTTAGATTATCAAAATTTGGAACTGGTTGGAGGGTGCTGCCCATAAAGGTCAAAAAGTTCTCAATTTGGGGGGAGATCCGGCGACCTTGCTGGCCAAGATGTGTGAGCAGGCATTATCTTGCTGAAATGTTAGCCCAGTATAGCTTGCAATGAAGGGCAACAAAACGGCGCGTAGAACATCGTGTGTTGATATCCCACCACTGTCGAAGATATCTCCAGTCACGTCTTTGCTGGTCATCGGTGTTCAGTTCCAAGCGGGACTCACAACTGAGGACAATTCTACTCCAAAGACCATTACAGGCTGGGGACATATCTGGAGACGTCCCAGATAGGGCTGGGATACCAACATGACTGTCACCCACTGTGCAGCTCGACAACCAGGAGTGATGGTCTGGGGTGCCGTTTCCTTTCATAACAACCCTTTGGTTATCATCCACGTCACTGTTACAGCACAGTGGTACGTCGACGATATTCTACGCCCCATTTTGTTGCTCTTTATGTCATCCCATACTGGGATATGTTTCAGTAGCGTAATGACCGCTCGCTCGCAGTCACGGTTTCTACTGCTTCTATTTGTGCTTGTCAAGATCCTCCTTAGGTAGCAAGAGCGCCGGATCTCTCCTTAACTGAGAACCTCTCGAGCATTATGGGCAGGCCCCTCCAACAAGTTCGGGATTTTCATGATCTAACTGGACAGAATTTGGCACAATGTCGGTCAAGAGGACATTTTGTAAGTAGGCTGTTTAGGTTTTTCTGTTGGTAACGCCACGTAGCGTTCTGTATGAAAATCACTCACTATGCTGTGTGCAGCCTGTGGCTGGTTGGCATTGTTGAAGTATTCGCTATTGTAGTGTTGGGCAGTCGGATGTGAACAGCGCGTAGCGTTGTGCAGTTGGAGGTGAGCCGCCAGCAGTGGTGGATGTGGAGAGAGAAATGCCAGAGTTTTGAGAGGTTACTGTAAGCGGACGACCTGGACGTATTTCCGCCAGAATGATGGATGTCATGAAGTGATTGATATATGTATGATGACTTTTGAACACTATTAAGGTAAATACATTGATTGTTCTCCATCAAAATCTTTCATTTGCTACGTATCCCTATCAGTAGTTAGTGCCTTTAGTAGTTAGTATCTTTTATTTAGCTGGCAGTATTGGTGCTCACTGTATTGCAGTAGTTCGAGTAACGAAGATTTTTGTGAGGTAAGTGATTCATGAAAGGTATAGGTTATTGTTAGTCAGGACCATTCTTTTGTGGGGATTATTGAAATTCGGACTGCGTTGAGCTAAAAATATTGTGTCAGTTTAGTGATGATCAGAATAAGTAAAGAGAGAAATGTCTTGGGTACGTTCAGTTCTGCTCAGCTGTTTGAAAATCAAATAACGTAAGATGTTTACCAGCGCAGTCATTCATAATTTTTCTAATGGGACGTTTCAATTTAACAATGCTATCGATGAATACCAAGCCGAAATACTGCTTACAGAGAGAGAGGTGGACCATCGCGCTACTGACGTGCTCAATTTGCGAAGCTCTCTCTCTTGAATAAATTATCCAATTTTTCTGAGACTGTACGTATTTGTTTGTCTGTATGTGATACATGTACATCACGTGTACCTATGTCCGACCCATTCGGATAATTCTCTGGTGGTACGTCGTCTTTTTTTGCTTTACAATATATGTGGGTCATCTTGTCCGTCATAAAAAAGCCAAGGAGACATTTATTTCATCGAATATGAGAATGAGCACAGGCAGAAAAGTGAGTCATAGCGTGGAACGTGTTTTCAAAATGGCTTTAGACAGTCTGCTACTTGATGGGTAGCTCACGGTGCCGTTGGAATCAGAGCAGCACGCGGACGTTAGACCACTGCTCGGGCATCTGACTGAGGTGACAAGGCGTCACCCGTCGAAACACTGTCCGCAGAAATTCAACCGTTAACGCGGTTACAAACTCGAATACATTAACACAGTGAAGAGGAGCGAGCAGCAGGAACGTCGACAGTGGCACTGTGTGTGTAGTCGAGCTGCCCGCGCCGCCCGCTGCTGGCTGGAGTCGTCGCCGGCCTACTTGCGGCCGCTGCTGCAGAGGCTGCCGTAGTGCAGCCGCGAGTCGCTGCAGTCGCTGGGCGCGGGCTCCCGCCGCCGGCGCACCGGCTTCGCGTCCAGACCGCACTGCACGATGAACCGCAGCTCCGACACCACCGCCTCCCACGGCGTCATCTGCGGCACACACGTCGCCAACAGTCGCGAGTCACATCTCTTTACGAAATTCGCAATGTACACTACTGGCCATTAAAATTGCTTCACCAAGAGGAAATGCAGATGATAAACGGGTATTCATTGGCCAAATATATTATACTAGAACTGACATTCGGTTACATTTTCACGCAGTTTGGGTGCATAGATCCTGAGAAATCAGTACCCAGAACAACCACCTCTGGCCGTAATCACGCCCCTGATACGCCTGGGCATTGAGTCAAACAGAGCTTCGATGGCGTGTACAGGTACAGCTGCCCATGCAGCTTCAACACGATACCACAGTTCATCAAGAGTAGTGACTGGCGTATTGTGACGAGCCAGATGCTCGGCCACCATTGACCAGACGTTTTCAGTTGGTGAGAGATCAGGACAATGTGCTGGCCAGGGCAGCAGTTGAACATTTTCTGTATCCAGAAAGGCCCGTACAGGACCTGCAACATACGGTCGTGCATTATCCTGCTGGAATGCAGGATTTCGCAGGGATCGAATGAAGGGTAGAGCCACTGGTCGTAACACATCTGAAATGTAACGTCCACTGTTCAAAGTGCCGTCAATGCGAACAAGAGGTGACCGAGACGTGTAACCAATGGCACCCCATACCATCTCGCCGGGTGATACGCCAGAATGGCGATGACGAATACACGCTTCCAATGTGCGTTCACCGCGATGTCGCCAAACACGGATCCGACCATCATGATGCTGTAAACAGAACCTGGATTCGTCCGAAAAAATGACGTTTTGCCATTCGTGCACCGAGGTTCGTCGTTGAGTACACCATCGCAGGCGCTCCTGTCTGTGATGCAGCGTCAAGGGTAACCGCAGCCATGGTCTCCGAGCTGATAGTCCATGCTGTTGCAAACGTCGTCAAACTTTTCGTGCCGATGGTTGTTGTCTTGCAAACGTCTCCATCTGTTGACTCAGGGATCGAGACGTGGATGCACGATCCGTTGCAGTTATGCGGATAAGATGCCTGTCATCTCGACTGCTAGTGATACGAGGCCGTTGGGATCCAGCACGGCGTTCCGTATTACCCTCCTGAACCCACCGATTCCATATTCCGCTAACAGTCACTGGATCTCGACCAACGTGAGCAGCAATGTCGCGATACGATAAACTGCAATCGCGATAGGCTGCAATCTGACCTTTATCAACGTCGGAAACGTGATGGTACGCATTTCTCCTCCTTACACGAGGCATCACAACAACGTTTCACCAGGCAACGCCGGTCAACTGCTGTTTGTGTACGAGAAATAGGTTGGAAACTTTCCTCATGTCAGCACGTTGTAGTCGTCGCCACCGGCGCCAACCTTGTGTCAATGCTCTGAAAAGCTAATCATTTGTATATCACAGCATCTTCTTCCTGTCGGTTAAATTTCGCGTCTGTAGCACGTCACCTTCGTGGTGTAGCAGCTTTAATTGCCAGTAGTATACCTTGACACAGACACAACCTTAGAAAAGCTCGTCTAAATTATATCAGCCATGGTAATGGTGACTCTCCTCTATTGTACCTGGCACTTCGTAACAGTACTTACCAATTTCATTGTTTTTCTTTTGTTTTAATGTTAATCCATTAGGTCAAAGGCAGATTTTTACCTTACTATGAAACATTACCTTGACTACATTAAATAGGTTAATTAATGTTAATAATTATAATGAAATTTATAATATAATATAATTATAATCAATAACAGCTAATTACTTCCACAAACTGTTAAATGTCAAAGAAACCGCTCACTGACCCCAGTAAGAAAACCCGCTAATCTTCACACGGAGCACATCCGTCCTCCAATGAACCAGAAAGTCAAAGAGATCGTGAACCTCCTCAAAAACAGCACAGCCTATGGGGAAGATTAGAATGTGGCAGAAATGCCGAAACTAGCAGGAGTAAACACGCATAGGCATGTGTATACAGCTATCCTAAACATGCTGGCTAGTGGTTCAAATGGCTCTGAGCGCTATGGGACTTAACATCTTAGGTCATCAGTCCCCTAGAACTTAGAACTACTTAAACCTAACTAACCTAAGGACATCACACACATCCATGCCCGAGGCAGAATTCGAACCTGCGACCGTAGTAGTCCCGTGGTTCCGGACTGCAGCACCTAGAACCGCAAGACCACCGCGGCCGGCGCTGGCTAGTGAGAAACACCCAGAGGACACGAGCTCAATATAAACTTGTCTTCTTTTGGATACATAAACATTTTATTTTGTCTCGTTATTACTTTTATGTTGTAATTTCATGCGTTGACACGTTTCGTGAGCTTGGAGATTTGCTCCTCTATTTGATCCTACGGACCAAGACGTGTAAAATAAGAAAATAAAAAAAAAACTCGTGTGAATATGGCCAGGCTACCATTGACACCACGATGCCGCCAAGAATGGCAGCTCTGGTGACGTGAAAGAGTTGAATGGAGAATGAGGCGCTCTGTCGTCTTCAGTGTTCTTAGTAGGTTCTGTCTGTATACGAGTGATGGAGGTACACATGTATTACGTAGACCTCGCAGGATGACATTAGGCACCATTATGATCATTTGCATGCGAGAATACACGCCTGTGTTGCCGCCGGTATGGGTTGGGGATAGGAGATACACTGTGTAATGATGAGTTTGGCCACCCTTTACTGTGACATTTGTTTTTCGTTTGGTATGAAGTTGTTATGGTATACTCCTAAAACGCTGAACTACCTGTAACCCCACTTGTCAATAAAATGACTTTTTTCCCGGCAGTGTATGTGTGAAGGTGTATACGATACGTAGGATGGAAATTAAAAATATATATGATGTGTCGATACACACATAAACCATAATTGACGAAATAGTGGTTATCAACACAATAAAATAAATTGGAAACAACCAAAATTCTCAGCTCTTGAGGATGCCTGCTGAAAATGTACGATGTAGGGTGATGCACACTTGTCTGAAAGATATATAGTATAACATCGCTGTCTGGCTACCTAGCGGTAGAGCTGTATATATTGGCGTTATGTAAAAAATCTATTTGGGCTGCGCTGAAATCCCACCGAGTGCGTATTATTTGTCTCGATCAGGTCAAGCAATTACGTGCTCCCCCGGCGTATTTAAACACAGCTACACGTAGGAATATATCAGTTCCTATTCCGGTATTAATCATAGCTTCAGTACATACACAACACCAATATCTCCTCTAAAGTTTTTCAGTTTACTAGAGCCTAACAGTTCGTAACAGAGCGATAATTTGTTAATGCGGCAAAGAGTACTTATGCACGCCGCGTTCCTTGGACAATCAATGTCGTCGCACGGTTAATTATTTACTGAGTACACAATATTGAATGGATTGAATGAAGTTATTAACGCAGTAATAACACTGAAAGCTGGTTTATTGCACTATTTTCACATCCTTACTTTGCCGTAAGGAAGTAGCTTTTCCTATCTGGGTGGAATTAATGACGTATACTTCAGTCCAAGATATTATGCAAGTTCCAGAGTCGATTAACTGATTTTACAAAAGTTAATTCTTTCTCAAAATTCGGTTTCAAAGTTTAGTCTCTACATCGGTCCATCATTAACAATTTCTAACTTTGGGTAATGTCCAGTCTTTTATTCAGAATATTCAATTTAAGGCTATTTCGAATCTTTCACTATCTGGATTCTACGTGATACCCCATTTGAAGTTACTGATTTACTTCTTGCAAGTTCAGTGTGTCGTAGTATATCGCAAATCTTCAGTGTTCAAAAAACAATCTCGTCGCGCCCACGTATACGAGCACACGCTGAGGTACGACTTGCCCCGGCAACACAGTAACAATGCACGGCTCTTTCTTAGGAATTACACACGATTCTCAAGGAGTACTCATAAGGAGTATTCATTGAGATCGTTTGTCCTACTCCGTGATTTCTAATTACGGAACTTTGCGATCTACTATGAGTTTATTTTGAAACTAATGGGATTCTATCTTTTTATTTCTTTCTTTTTCAAAACACTAAGCTACTTGGTACTGAATTTGTTCTATCGACGTACTACTATTTAAGCAACATTATTCCAAAAGGGACTTTTTCTTTTTTTTTATTTATGAAACTAGAACTTGATTTTTGGGACTTTTGGGCTTTGGGGTACTATGTTTATATTATTCATTTTCCTTCCAAAGGAAGCGGCGTTATAGTAGGTACGTGTTCCTATGTGGAGGTCAATTCTTCTCATGCAGCGCACTGAAATGCTGAATTACGTTTGTCTGCGTTCCTGATCAGTACGTGTTGTGTAGACTGTTGTGATGAGTGCTTCTGCAGCGCTGTGCATTTTTTTTTTTTTTCTCGAATAACAACAAAGGGTGGCTGAGGTTAACATCCCCATCCGAAGGTGAAGTCAATAGTAAAACGTATCTTCATTGCACAACATATTGTTCAAAACACTGAGATTTAATTCACGAAATTAACATATAATTTAAGATCATATGATGTAATATCGTTCATCAAAATTTTATTCCAGCTTCAACGTACAGGCGAATACATCCGGTCTGAGCGCTACCGAAGCCGCTTGCAGTGTTCACATGAACGGGAAAAGATGAAGAGAGTTTATTATTCAGTTTACCCCCTAGTCGCAAGGAACGGACCGCTAGCTCAGTTACACTAACCTGGTGAAAGTTTATGGCCTTGGCGCCGTGAGAGGCACCATTCTACCATTTGCAAGCCATATAAAATTTCAAATCTGGAAACCCAGACGAGAATTTGAATCCAGCTGTTTTAGACTACGGATCTCGTGACGGTTACAACATACGACGGTGAGTCAAGTGAAAACCTTAAATTTGTAATAACAAATCGAAATTTCGCACCGTTATCCTGTAAGTTGGTAAGCGTGCTACAAACAGCATGCAGAATGGCCTGTAGGTGGCAGCTTAGTGCAGATGCACACATACCGTCGAGGTATCAGTATAAAGATGGTCGCCCCACTTGCGGCTTGCACCAGGGAAGAACAGCGTTCTGTTATTCCGTTTTTGAATAGTGAAGGTGTGAAACCTATTGAAATTCATCGACGAATGAGGGTTCAGTATGGTGGTGCATTTTTGTCACAGCAGCAAGTCTACGAATGGAGTAGGAAGTTCGCAAATTGTGTGACTTCAGTGGAAGATGCTCCTCGTCCAGGTCAGGCACGAGTTGTGACTCCACAGAACATTGCAGCAGTTGAAGCCATAGTGAAGGAAAACCGCCGAGCGACACTGAATGACATTGCAGCATGTTTACAGATTAGTCATGGGTCAGCACACCACATTGCGCATGATGTGCTCCAGTTTCACAAAGTGTCTGCAAGAAGGGTGCCACGCCAGCGACTCCTGAAATGAGAGAACGACGTGTTGATGCTTGTGAAGAACTTCTTCGGCGCATTGAACGAGAAGGTGATGGCTTCCTTGCAAGAATCGTTACTGGGGACGAAGCCTGGGTTCACTTCCACCAACCGGAAACGAAGAGAGCGAGCAACGAATGGCGCCATTCATCATCAGCAAAACCAAAGAAGTTTCGATCAGAACCATCTGCCGGGAAGGTTATGGTGACTCTCTTTTGGAACGAAAAAGGCGTCATTTTGGAGCATTACATGCCTGGAGGGACCACTGTCACCAGTGCATCATACAGAGATCTCTTAAAAATTCATCTGCGGCCTTCAATCAAATCAAAGCGACGTGGATTGCTGTCAGCAGGTGTCCTTTTGCAACATGACAATGCAAGGCCCCACACTGCCCATACAGCAGTTGCAACAATCACATACCTGCATTTTAAGTTTCTTCCTCATCCACCATACTCACCAGACCCTGCCCCAAGTGATTTCCATATGTTTGGACCACTCAAAGACGCAATGGGAGGAAATAAGTTCCCTTCTGATGAAGAGGTACGCCACTCGGTGCATGAGTGGTTGCGCGGACTACCAAAAGAATTTTTTTTCTAAAGGAATTTATGCACTTTGTAAGCGCTGGAGGACTTGCATTTAGCGTGGGGGAGGTATGTTGAAAAGTGATACAGCTTTTTACCACTTCTGCACAATAAATAATATTTAAAAAAATATTTAAGATTTTCATTTGACTCACCCTCCTAGTTACTGGGCATAAAACGTTGGAGCGTTCAGTAGCCTGTAACACGAGAATGCGCGAATAGTTGAGCGGCACTGACCATTTCCTCTACAGCGATCTTGCGGCAGTTCCAGAGGAATTCCAACACGGAGACGGCGAAAGCGATGAGCGTGCCGAAGAAGAGCACGAGGAAGACGCCGCCCACGTTGAGGATGCCGAGCTCGGTGCTGTTCTTGTCCGGGTCGTCCTCGTCACACTTCTGGCCCTCGGGCGCCTTCCACCAGCGGTTCTTGAGCGCGCTCAGGTTGCCGCGCTCCTGCAGCTGCAGCACCGCACCGCTCACCGCCGTCCGGTACGGTGAGTCTGCATCGGGAGGAGAACAGTGTGTGACAGGTAAGCAGTTCTGAGCATAAAGCCCTTCAGTAACGACATTTCTAGAAACTGCAGTCTGGAGCGAAGTGAACGCCGATTTTGAAACTTTCTGACAGATTTCAACTTGTAGGGGAAGAGGTTGGTTGGTTGATTTGGGGAAGGAGACCAGACAGCGTGGTCATCGGTCTCATCGGATTATGGAAGGATTGGGAAGGAAGTCGGCCGTGCCCTTTCAGAGGAACCATCCCGGCATTTGCCTGGAGTGATTTAGGGAAATCACGGAAAACCTAATTCAGGATGGCCGGACGCGGGATTGAACCGTCGTCCTCCCGAATGCGAGTCCAGTGTCTAACCACTGCGCCACCCCGCTCGGTAGTAGGGGAAGAGGAACCGTCGGAAGTACATCTGTGAGGGCGGGTCGTGAATCGTGCTTCGATAGCTCAGGTGATAAAGCACTTGCCCGCGAAAGGCAAAGGTTCCAGTTTCGAGTCCCTATCCGGCGCACAGGGCTAATCTGCCATGAAGTTTCAACTAGGTTTCTAATGGAAGTACACATACGGTGTAACTATCAGTATATGGAATATATGTTACCAAGGAACAGAAAACACGATGGGAAAACGAAGTCGGAAAGTCCACATCACGATGACAGGATCATGGAATGATACGGATCGGCGTTACATAAACGTAAACCTGAATTTTCATTCATTTTAATAACGATCGCTGTTAAGAGGACCTTAGATATTGAGAGGTTCCATGCCCTCTTTTGCATGTCTCCTCTCATTTTCATCAATTTTATTAATGCTCTCTGTCATTGCACGGTAGTAACAGACCGAATAAGGTTATTGTAATGAGAGTATTTGTACTGAGAGCTCAAAAATACTTTTCGCTTGATTCCTAAACATGTTCTGTTACTTCCCTGGGTGGACGGCATTTCCGGTTTGGGGCTGCACTTCCCTGAATTCTGAGGGGTTCGTACAATAGGCTTAAGCCCTTGGCGGAACGACTGACGTCGGTCGAGTTTCGCCTATTGTATGTAGGGCGAAACGACCTGTGAGACGTCTGAGTGTCGCCGCAGTTTATGTGTTTACCATTCCGGCGCGTCCGGAACGAAGATTCCTGGCACCGGACTGACTGCATTGTCCTCTTGATTCTGAGAATACTTGTGGACTGTGCCCTGCTGGGTGCGACTGTCTGGCGCTGGATGGCCGGTGGTCTAGGCAGGTTGTTTTCGTAGCCGGTCAAACGGCACCTCAGCTGAATAGTAGAGGCATGATTGGACAACTTAAACTGAGGCTAGTTGAAATTATAAAGCCGTGCTCGAAATTGGAGGGAACGGTCGCTATTGGCGCAAATGATGTGTGGGGAAATCAGAACTGAATGCTGATTCGAGGTTTTCGAGGAGAGTAGGAAGTAGAGCAATGTTGGCTTCGCTTTTGCGTTGCACGGGCAGGGAATTCGGCATCTGATCTTCCTTTGAGTCGGACGGTCTTGCGACTTGGTCGCTCGTTTTCGGAAGAACTTGGAATCCTTGGACAGCCCTCGCAGCCAGGGGTTGACACAGAGTTTCTGCACGGCAGAAGTCGGCGCCTACATCATCAGGACGCTGCCTACCGACGACGTGCTGCAGATTTCAGTACTGGTACAGTATTTTGCGGCTCCGGTATTGTAGGACCTTATAACTTTATACTGAATCCCTCAGCAGCACACGCGCTCGCTTTGCTACAAGTCCACCTTGCTTGTTTCTCCATGTGATCCCATTTGATCTCTCACTATTAATTGCGATACTTTTATATAATAGGGAGATTAATATTTGATTCATTAGGATCTCCAGTCATTATCGTCAATCTATTGCATCACAAAGAGTAGGAGCCCCTTGTTCTTGAGCCAACTCTTATTCTCATAATATTTCAGTATACCCTATCATTTAACCTACTGTTTGTGTCGATAATCATGTGCATTTACGTTCTGATGTATAATAAATCTGATTGTGATATTTAATCCTTACATCATTTCGTAGATATGTGCGGAATCCCATTTCCTGTTGTTTATATGATAAAGTTCTTTTTTCTCTGAGGAGATTACGATTTTTATTAAATTATTGTGAGTTTGCACTCCTTATTTTACCAACTAGCAGCGGCCACCATCATTTTCTCCCGTTAGCGTTGTGCACATAATTAATTAGCTGGTAGATAAGAAGGGGATCGAGTGCATGTGTCATTCTCATGCAAAATGCATCTGAATTAAACAGGTACAAAGTCTTCTCCACCCCGGCACCTCGCAATATCCCTG
This sequence comes from Schistocerca americana, assembly GCF_021461395.2. NCBI lineage: Eukaryota > Metazoa > Arthropoda > Insecta > Orthoptera > Acrididae > Schistocerca > Schistocerca americana. The sequence goes on along the minus strand of NC_060120.1, from coordinate 655,805,430 downwards.
TAGAAAATTCAAGCGGTTTACCGGAACCAAAATCTTCAAATTCCACCTCAGGCTCTAAATATCAAAAAACAATAAAGAAAATGGTGTCTCACATTTAACTAGCTTGAAATATCTACATGACTGTCCATTCGATTATTTTCCTAATTTATATTCTACGAAGATGACTCAAAATGTAAGGTAACGAGAGATCTAAATGTGCTGTCAGTCGAGAGTAAGGGGAAAGGAGGAACAGTATGCACTGACGGAGAAACATGACCAGCTACAGGTTGGCTAAAGCCGCAGGCGTTTAGCGGACAGAGAAAAATGCCAACCGACTAAACACATAGTGTGAAGGACCTGCCTTTACTTCGCAAGCTGACTAGATCTTCATATCTCGTACATTTTGCCATTCCCTGCGCTATGCTCTCTGCCTCACATCCTTCTCACCTACATAACCTATCAGTTATTCATATTTCCTCCTGTCCTCATGTTCTCCGAACATCACATTCCTCCATTAATCTTCAAGATAAAACCTTTATCCCAGTACTTTTGAAGCCTGATGCGATGTTGAACTTATACCAGAACATCTTCCGACCTTAGATCTCAATGCCCTCCTTACAGAATCCTAAGGCAGCTTTCAAAAGTTCCGTTTTACTGACCTAGGTATACATTCTAGTGATATCTACTAATCCTAACATAGTTTTAGCTCACAAACTCCTGCTGCTGTTTCCACAGCCCAGTCGTCAAACCTGGCACTCTAAACGTCTCTTTGCACGGTAGATCTGCAAGACTTTTTCCACTCCATGTCGAATGAAAACATTTCCGGAGTGAAGGAGAAAATTTTTGTGTTATAATAGCATTTTATAACTTCCACTACAGTTCGACACACAGACACGTTATTGTGCATTTGACGCGCCTCATATTCAAGCACAAAGCTTAGTACTTTTATAAACAGGAGTAGCCTGTGCAGTAAGGAAAGAATAAATGTCTAGTGGGGCTTCTAATATCAGATTAGCCTGTCCGATATTTGAAGTTTTGATGATAATTATCATTCTTTTCTATTTTCAAAACCTACCTTCACTGTGGACGATGGTAACCGGCACCGTGAAACTAGAGTTGCACATTTCCGCTTTGAATCCGCTATTATTTGGCCTATTCCCTTATTTACAGCACTCGTGAGTCACACACACAACACTTGTGTCGAACTTATCTTGAATCATTCAAAACCGCTTTTTAATATGTACTAGATTCTTACCTATGGCTTCACCCACGTATGCATATACTGCATGCGTTGCACTCATATGTGTCCGCATATCTGCTATTTTACGTTATACGACTCCAGAGATGATGAGTAATTTATCTGTGATATTCAGTCCTGTCGTATGATCTTTGATTCCGAAAACCGTTGGCAAAAATATTGGGTCGCTATAGTGCTTATTCTCGCGGCCTTGCTGAAGTGCTGAACATCACGAATAGGAGAAATTAGACTTTATAATTTTAAAGTATTACCAGTCAGCAAAATACGGGAAAGAACTACCAATAAAGAGTCAGCTGGATATCAAATTTTGTTGAAATAGTTTCATCAAACTTACCAGGAACAATTTAAATCGCTTCCCTAATCTTAACCCTTCTGCTTCACTCATCCCTCTTCCACCTGCTTCGTCACACCTGTGTCCTCATACATTATTTCTTTACAATGAGCGATGTATGTGGCAAGTTTAGTTGAATCTGATCCAGTTGTTTGGGAGAAGATGTGGAATATATACACATTCATGAGCACATATACATCTCCATTTTTATAACATACTAGATGAGTACCCAGCGTTGTCAGGGTATTTACTTATAACAGTCGTATATTAGAAGACCCTGTCCTCTGCCCAGCTTCTCCTCCCCTTCTCTCTGCCCACCCTGCCTTCAACTTAACTCTAACCATCTCTTCCTGCCCCCCTCTCTGTATAATTAGTCCTCCCCCTCTCTTAGTCTTGCCCCCCTTAATCCTCTCTTTGACCATCTTCAACCGCCCCCCCCCCCCTCTCTCTGTACACCTACTCCTCCCTCTCGGTCCATCCCCTCTTCCTCCTCGCTCTGTCCATATCTCTGTCCATCTACTTCTGCCTCCTCTTTCTATCCATCTCATCCTACCTACCACCAAATGCCTCATCACACATTCACTCTCTTCCATCTCACACAATCCCCCTCTCCCACATGTCTCTGTGCACCCTCTTCCCTTGCCACCAGCCCACCACTTCATTTTATCTCAAACATGCTTCATGTACCTCCCCCTACTCCCCCTTCTATCTATTGATCTACTTCTCCCCCTTTTCCTGTCTATCTCCTGTGCCATGACTCTCCCTTCCATCTTCTTCTCTCATCTCTGTTCATATTCTCCTCCCTCTATGTCCATCTCATTTGCCCTCTTTTTCTGTCCATAGCCTCTTCATCCTACCTGTTCAGCTGCTCTTTCCACCTGTCTGTTTGTATATATCTTCCTCTGCTTCTTCTCTGTTCATCTCATCCTCCCCCTTAAAATCCATCTCCTCCTCCCCTTCTCTCTCTGTTCAGCTGTGTCCATCCACATATACACCCCCTGGAACACCCACTCAACGCACCAGTCATGCAGGGCAGCCTAACTGTCAGGTGTTACCAATCCTTTCCACAGCCACTCCTATCCCTATAGGAGGTATATATGTGCTGAGTACCCAGTATTGCATGAATTTGCATGAATATTTATTTATTCCTGTCTTCTGTTAGAAAAGAGGAACATAAACTCTTTCTCTCTCCCCTCTTCCATCTTGTCCTCCCACCCTGTCTCTGTTCCACCTACCTACTCAGCCCTTCCCAGTAAGTTTTCCACCTGTATCTTCACTCTTTGTACTTTTTCCATCTGCCTTCTCAGCCTCAGTACTTCTTCCACCTGGCTCCTTATACCCAGCATCTCTTCCATCTGCTTCCTCACAACATGTCCCTCTTCCAAATGACTCATCACACATTCACTCTCTTCCATCTCACACAATCACCCTCTTCCACATGTCTCTTTGCACCCTCTTCCCCTGCCACCAGCCCACCACTTCATTTTATCTCCAACATGCTTCATGTACCTCCCCCTACTCCCCCTTCTATCTATTGATCTACTTCTCCCCCTTTTCCTGTCTATCTCCTGTGCCATGACTCTCCCTTCCATCTTCTTCTCTCATCTCTGTTCATGTTCTCCTCCCTCTACGTCCATCTCATTTGCCTCTTTTTCTGTCGATAGCCCCCTCATCCTTTCTTTGTCCATCTCATCCTTGCCCTTTCTTTGTCTATCCGTCTGCTACCATCACTCTCTGTCCATTTGCTCCTCCCCTCTTACACTGTCCATCTTTTCCTCAACCCACTCCGTCCAACTCCTCCTCCTCCCTATCTCTGCGCATCTCATACTCCCTCAATTTGTGTCTATCTCCTCCTCCCAATTTCTTTGTCCATCTCATCCTCCACTTTCTCTGTCTCCATATGTTTGCACCTCTTTTTTTTCATCCATGCCTATCCACAGATATAGCCAGTGGAATACGTTGTGATACTACCTGCATGATATGCTAATCGTGCAGGCCACTCCAGGTGTCAGCTATTACCAACCCTCTTCACCACCACCCATACCTCTATGTGAGTTGGTTGGTTCTTACGCAGACAGTATTTCTTTTCGGATGTTAATTAGTTGTATATCAACTTTGCTTAGAAATCGATTGATTGGTTTAGTGGATGTGTAACCTACAAACGTACATACATTTTTACGTTTAGAGGGTGGTCAGAAAAGATCTGAAAAGCTTGTAAGGGTGTTAGAGGGTAAGTTGTGCTGAGAAATAACTGTTAAGAAAAAATTTCGATCACTCCACTATTCTCGATACATTGCGCCATTTCTGAATTAATTAGCATTGAAGCTTGCCACTCAAGCCATTGCACAAGCAGCTTCAAGTGGTCCACCAGATATAATTAATGTCCGTTATTCTCATAGTGTAGATGACAAGGCACGAGACTGCTCAGCCTTTGGCTTGGATTCGATCCTTGCTGCTGCCCCATGTCCAATTTTGTATCCCTCTCTTATTCAGTTTTATGACACCAAACGAAGGACACATTGGCAACACCATCTCTCGCAGACCACTTGGATTTGCATACGAAACAGCCTGATTGCCTAATTTCAATGCTAATTAACTCAGAAATGGCACAACATATCGATTTTTCTCCTTAAAAATATTTCTCAGTACAACATACCCTCCAGCAACCTTACAAGCTTTTCAGGCTATTTCTAATCACCCTGTACATACTATAGACATAGACTTTTGGTGACCAGTTTCGCCTAAACTATATTTGGGCTAAGTGAATATCATAGTGAGATGGAAACACTGATGCAGTAGTACCTTACGCAAGGCCCTAGATCGCTGTATAAAATAAACAGTGTGTCTCTAACCTATAAATTTAGAAAAGTATGTCTTCAGAAAACTCCATATGGTTTTAACTTAACAGTCAGGAGCACCCTTTCATAATGACAGACTAATTCTCAGGATGGTAGAGGAATCACACGGCAGTATTTCAGGAAGATCACAAAGACCAGTGAAAATGAATGGAACAAATATGAAGAAATATTTCCGAAAAAAGGGAACCACAGATTTGTACGCCAAATGATGACATCTTTTGAACATGAGGAGGGCTATGCGAGAGGCGTTCAATGAATTCGAAAGTAAAGTTCTATGTGCTGACTTGGCAGAAAATCCTAAGAAATTTTGGTCTTATGTCAAAGCGGTAGGTGGATCAAATCACAATGTCCAGACACTCTGTGACCAAAATGGTACTGAAACAGAGGATGACAGACCAAAGGCCGAAATACTAAATGTCTTTTTCCAAAGCTGTTTCACAGAGGAAGACTGCACTGTAGCTCCTTCTCTAGATTGTCGCACAGATGACAAAATGGTAGATATCGAAATAGACGACAGAGGGATACAGAAACAATTAAAATCGCTCAAAAGAGGGAAGGCCGCTGGACCTGATGGGATACCAGTTCGATTTTACACAGAGTACGCGAAGGAACTTGCCCCCTTCTTGCAGCGGTGTACCGTAGGTCTCTAGAAGAGCGTAGCGTTCCAAAGGATTGGAAAAGGGCACAGGTCATCCCCGTTTTCAAGAAGGGACGTCGAGCAGATGTGCAGAATTATAGACCTATATCTCTAACGTCTATCAGTTGTAGAATTTTGGAACACGTATTATGTTCGAGTATAATGACTTTTCTGGAGACTAGAAATCTACTCTGTAGGAATCAGCATGGGTTTCGAAAGAGACGATCGTGTGAAACCCAGCTCGCGCTATTCGTCCACGAGACTCAGAGGGCCATAGACACGGGTTCCCAGGTAGATGCCGTGTTTCTTGACTTCCGCAAAGCGTTCGATACAGTTCCCCACAGTCGTTTAATGAACAAAGTAAGAGCATATGGACTATCAGACCAATTGTGTGATTGGATTGAAGGGTTCCTAGATAACAGAACGAAGCATGTCATTCTCAATGGAGAGAAGTCTTCCGAAGTAAGAGTGATTTCAGGAGTGCCGCAGGGGAGTGTCGTAGGACCGATGCTATTCACAATATACATAAATGACTTTGTGGATGCCATCGGAATTCACTGAGCTTTTTGCGGATGATGCTGTAGTATATCGAGAGGTTGTAACAATGGAAAATTGTACTGAAATGCAGGAGGATCTGCAGCGAATTGACGCATGGTGCACGGAATGGCAATTGAATCTCAATGTACACAAGTGTAATGTGCTGCGAATACATAGAAAGAAAGATCCCTTATCACTTAGCTACAATATAGCAGGTCAGCAACTGGAAGCCGTTAATTCCATAAATTATCTGGGAGTACGCATTAGGAGTGATTTAAAATGGAATGCTCATATAAAGTTGATCGTCGGTAAAGCAGATGCCAGACTGAGATTCATTGGAAGATTCCTAAGGAAATGCAATCCGAAAACAAAGGAATTAGGTTACAGTACACTTGTTCGCCCACTGCTTGAATACTGCTCAGCAGTGTGGGATCCGTACCAGATAGGGTTCATAGAAGAGATAGAGAAGATCCAATGGAGAGCAGCGCGCTTCGTTACAGGATCATTTAGTAATCGCGAAAGCGTTACGGAGATGATAGATAATCTCCAGTGGAAGACTCTGCAGGAGAGACGCTCAGTAACTCGGTACGGGCTTTTGTTGAAGTTTCGAGAACATACCTCCACCGAGCAGTGAAGCAGTATATTGCTCCCTCCTACAGTTATCTCGCGAAGAGACCACGAGGATAAAATCAGAGAGATTAGAGCCCACACAGAGGCATACGGACAATGCTTCTTTCCACGAACAATACGAGACTGGAATAGAAGGGAGAACCGATAAGGTACTCAAGGTACCCTCCGGCACAAACCGTCAGGTGGCTTGCGGAGTATGGATGTAGATGTAGATGACAGAGATTTTGTTACCTGTGGCTCAGGCTGTGCCCGTGCTATTGGTCTGACGACAGGCAGAGTGCAGCCTTTATTCGCCGCGGCACTAGGAGGGGGAGGTTGGTGTGCCCATCGGCCAGACAGATCATTTTCCCCCGGGAAAGAACCCCGGTGCTCATTGACATCGGGCTAAGTGGATCTGGGGCCGTCCTGGAAGGACTGGAAAGAGGAAGAATCCCTACCCCTATCCGGGATTTAGCTCGAGACCTCGAGAGCTGAAGTCTTGTGCTCAAGCCGCTAGACCGCCACGGTCACCATAGAGATGTTAAAACCACAAAATATGCTTGTGTGGGAAATGTTTAACTGAATATCGATTTGTTACTATTGCCTTCAAATTTCTTTTCTCTTTTGCACATATACCTTTACTGGACGTCCAATGACATATCAGTGCAGGAGAAAGAAAGGAGAGACATTTACATGAAAATCTGGAATATATATACGAAAATTATTTGCAAAGCGGGCATGCTATCATCGTAAAAGCATAGCGTCCCGGTAGAGCAGCAACCTTAATGACTGTAAGCATCTTGGCTACTCTGAAAATAAAACGGAAAATATTGACTTTATTTTTGATCATATGTTATGTATTCAACAGCTTTTCTGGATAGATCGTGCGTGGATTATACACCCGAAATGATCACTTAGGTATCAGAGTATTTTATTTTACATCATCGTAAGATTAGTCTTATCTCGAAAGTCCTCAGATAGAAACCAGATATCCAGTAACCACTTCTTAAACCCACAGGGCATGAAATATGAAGAGTGGCAAAATTGAAACACTATTTGTCAACTGTCGAAGCGTTCGCCAAGAAGTCCTAGAACTCACATCTCTCGAACAAAGCAATGGGCTTAATGTAATACTAAAAACTGAGAATTAGTTTAAATTAGAAGTAAATTGTTATGAAAATTTCAGTATCCCTACCGTAAGATGGATTAGACTTTCACAAGGTGGAGTTGTGATAGCAACAAGCTGAAACATTGGGACTGTGAGCAGCAAAATGCATCTGACTGTGAACTTATATCCACAAGTGTAGCCCGTGGTTGCCTCTCACCCACATGTCCCATTTTTCCTTCATTTCAGTTATTATAATTTCTCTTATAGTGTTAAAAATTTTGACTTTGTAAAATTACAGCTGTTTCACTTACATGCTTAATCACACTAGTATGTCTTATTTGCTTGTAATTTAAGACCTATCAAAGAAAACATTATTTTGTTCAGCCACATACTTGAACCATGGCGCCAAATTTTGTCTTTAAATTTATTTTTTTCTATGAACGATCGTTGTGATTTGTATATAATTCATTAGTTAATGTGTCACATACCTTATTAAATAATCTTATGTTTTATTTACTCTGAAATAATTCCTCCCATTTTATCCTAATACAGCACTAACATTTTCATTTCTGGATATGGAGATAATCTGTAGATTCACTAGGTTAAAATCTTTGATCCAACAAAATTTCACTTCGTCAGACATTTATCTTCATACCCGATGATGGCGTAACAATCGAAATCCGGTTTGTGAAATAAATAACAAATATTGTAGAATACGACATCAGTGTTTTGTGGGTTTAATAAAAGGTAACCGAAGAACTATGCAACCATTCTGCTGCCTTCATCGTATACGTTGCGTAGGGATCACGAAAATAAGAGAGATAATGTAGAAGGGAGTACAGAAATTCACTTATCCCTCTGTCTATAAGCAAATCAACTGAGATGCAAAGACGTTAAAGATACTACGAAGTACCCCCTGCCGTGCAGTGTACAGTAACTTGCCAAGAAGCTGCGTATGTAGATATAACGCATTAGAAATATATCGGCTGTCATGAAGTAATATACCAATTTTAATGAAACAATGTGGAATGTAGCAAATGGTATAAACGGAAATCCGTGCAACCCGATGCTCAGTCCAGAAATGGACAATTAGGGAATCGGACAGAGAAAAGTAAAATTTTACTTCACTGTACGTCATACACAGGGGTATGTATTGGACAAAGTATGCATTGTTGATATAAGAAAGAAACGAAATATCTATGAGACAGAAAAATGGAAGTAGACGCTGATGGATAGAGAACGATGGGCGACTTGGAGACTCGTTTTGTGACGTTATGGAAGGTAGGTTGAGGAAGAAAAGCTCTGAAGGTGATCACGACACATATTTATTGAGAATGTGAAAGACATGTAGATAGGGACTTACTTGTTCGTGCAACTGAAACTGATTGCTCATTGCTGTGAACATTTTGAGGGGTATTGTAAGACTAGCAGATGACCTAGGTGATCGAACAAAATAGTTCAAATGGCTCTGAGCACTATGGGACTCAACATCTTAGGTCATAAGTCCCCTAGAACTTAGAACTAATTAAACCTAACTGACCTAAGGACAGCACACACATCCATGCCCGAGGCAGGATTCGAACCTGCGACCGTAGCAGCCTCGCGGTTCCGGACTGCAGCGCCAGAACCGCACGGCCACCGCGGCCGGCGGTGATCGAACACCTTAGTAATGTTGATGATGAAAATTTGAAGGAAATGTGAGACCTTATGATTTCTCACCTCGGGGCAGCGCTATGCCGTAGCCTTTGGAGTCGAGCTGCCCGCCGACTTTGCGCAGGTCGCAGTTGAGCGCCGTCTGGTACTCGATGCTGGTGGACTCCATGAAGAAGGCGTAGTTGCCCTTCCCCTTCTTCACTCGCTCCACGCCCTCGTGGTTATCGTCAGTAAACACATCTGGCCGTGCCTGCTTCATCACTATCCACATCCGCTGGTACAACGAGTCGTTAGAATTCTGAAAAAATCGAGAAATGTCTGTATCCATTGATATATCCTGGTGTCATTGAGACTGTTTTTGTATGCAGAATACAAGCAGACACAACCGAAAAAATTTCCAAACAATCTGATAATGTTGTGTTTCAATTACTTTGCACAAAATTTCTTGGATATATGCGTTTATTAATTAGTCTGTTTGAGTCTCTCAACAGTGGAAGGCGCTGCCGTGCTTTCTATGTGAAACGAGGGACAATTTGTACTCATGCTGAGCTCTAAAACCAGATTGTTCTGGCGGTTCAGATTCATTGTTATCTGACGCACCAAATATCATGGCAGGGTTTGAATCAAAAGTTTACAGTAGCCACTATACACCTACATACAATGAATGTTTCTTAATATTGAAGATTGTATGCAAGTTGCTACTTACTATGCCTGAATACTGCAGGGTTGTTAACCAAATAGTCATGAAACACCACACAGCAAACCTGTAGTATAATCCTTAGGGAAATCGACACAGCTTTCTCTAGTCAACAGATTTATAATCAAGCAAGATGAACGAGTGCATGCTCTTTACCTTCACTGAACAGTGAGATATCGATCGTTGAGTTTCGTCCCTGTACACAACAATAACACTGTCACGGTAACAACAACAAGCCTAGGTGTGCACCAGCTTATACCGTGGAAAAGATGTTGAATAATTTAAAGAATCGAGACTGATATTAATAGACACTTATTTTCTCTAATTATTGACATACATCACAAAAAAATTACGAGACAACGAAGTTTTATAGAACTCAAACCAACGAACTGTTCAGAATGTGCATTGACCTGCAATACATTCAAACCTCCAGCTGTCAGACACTCAGAGCGGACCAAATGTTGTATGTCGATAGAGTCTCTACCAAAACCCCGATTTAGTTCGTGCTGTGTGCTGTCATCCAGCAGAACGGGCGTAAAAGGAGTTAAAATTAACACCAGAGTTACGGAGCATAGGAAAAGGGTATCTCTGAGGGATAGTTTTGTAGATCTTGCGTGGATGAGTTGATAGAGTGCGAAGTCGACGTACCAAAAGTACCGCTGTTGTTTACGCATGAAACTGTTGCATGGAAGAAGTTTTCCTGACATGTAAAAGGACTTTTCGGAGTTCGTAACAATGTTTTTTTGACAGTGTGCTTTCTCTTCGTTAGTTGAAAGTAGCAAGCCAGAGTACATTTGTACAGACAGGTGTGGTGTTCCGTCGACATGTGAGACAAATGGTTGAAATGGCTCTGAGCACTATGGGACTTAACATCTGTGGTCATCAGTCCCCTAGAACTTAGAACTACTTAAACCTAACTAACCTAAGGACATCACACACATCCATGTCCGAGGCAGGATTCGAACCTGCGACCGTAGCGGTCACGCGGTTCCAGACTGAAGCGCCTAGAACCGCATGGCCATACCGGTCGGCCATGTGAGACAGAACAGACACGACTCGTGATGAAGCAGCTAGTGTATTTGTAGTTTCACAGGATAAACATATAAAATCGGAGCAGTAGAATAAAGAAACAACTTCATCACACTTGCGGAAGCATTAATAGTCCCTTAGAAAACTTTCACGCATAATTCAGCTAAAAAATTGTCATCATTGGGGCTTGAATCCAGAACCCTTGGTACGATGACCTAACACTCTACCAACTTCCCCACGGAAACTACACGTATTATTTACAGTTACGCTTTTCCTGTGGTCCGTAGTTCTAGTGTTACTTTTAATTACATTTTACTACAGTTCTGCTGGACGACAGCACGTAGCACAAACTAAATCGGAGTTTTGGTTGATACTCTATTTACGTACAACGTTTGGCACCGGTCTGAATGTCTGATATCTGGAGGTTTGGATGTTAGATTTCCTCAACACAGCTAGCGTGAATCGATCAGCACCAGGATGGTGACCCGCAGAAGAAGCACCCAACATGGCAGCCCAGATCAGAATCGCCTAGAATTCTCAAACAATGTCATCATCTGCCTAAGTTTCGAAAATACCATATGGATGATATCACAATCTCCATGTCACAGACGAGAGTGTTGTCGATTTGACGAGAAAACTGGGAGCGCAGCAGAAACTTCCCAATCTTAGTATACAAAACACACATTAACAGACACGAGGTTGGTCCAGGGTTGTAGCGGTCACCTCGGTTGGACGATTTCTTCGCACCAGACACGGTTTTGGAGTTCGAAATTTTGGAGTGAAATTTTGGAGTGAAAGCAATCGTTTTTTTCACACTGACTGGGCTGCGCCACATTATCTTCACCTTTAACGTTCATACAGAAAAGGCTAAAATGTTAAACTAAACTGATCTCTGCGATGGTGCCTCCTGCCCTCAGCTAGGAATATTGCAAACATCAAGCTCATAAAAATCTAAAAACTAACAATATTTAACGTAACATCAAATATCCTCTACAGTAGAGAAGTCTCGTTACTTGGATTTCATATTTACACGATATATAGTGTGTTGAACAAACTCACAAAATAAAAGAAGTGATCTGATAATTTAAAAATATAATCTTATGGCACCTGAATGAGCCAGATGCAGCTGTTATTTAATAAATATGACCGACAGAATAGTAGATGTGCGCATGAGTTCCGTCACTGCCGCTTCTTTACAGTGAAAAATTATTAACACTACTTATGATTCCTAAGAATTAACTATCAGACTGTTCTCCAAGAAATGGAGTCTTTCCATATAGGCATGTGCTAAAGAGTACAGTCAAAACTTTCCTTCCTCTGAGAGATAACTCAGATAGCGTAAGTTTACACTTGTCTGAAAGGAGGACCACACTCTGTGGCTTAGGGTTCTTTTGTGGGTGGTTTACGTCGATATCTGTTATGTGCTGACCGACAAAAAAAGAAGAGACACAGGTGAGCATTTTCTTTGTGGCTTAACGCAGGGCTAGTTGTTAACCTCATAGTTTGGGTGGCGGGGGGGTGCGGGGGGGAGGGGGGGGGGGCTACGGCAGGATGGGCGCTCTGCTTTAGCTGCTGCTTGACCCCCTTGGCTCCCTCCCTTCTCACCTCTACCAGAAGCCTAGCTGCACCTTCTGCAGTTTTGAGATTCAGTCAGCAAGTTTTGCAAATGTATACAAGATAAGAGTGGCATATGATAAGGACTTTTAAGTATTTCCATGCGTGACCTTAGTGTGAATGTGAACGTGCAACTGTTAGAAGAAAATGTTTAACTTCAATGTACACGATGAATGAGTCGAACACGGGTTGTTTAGTTTCCTGCAGACCAGTAGGTGTTGTGGGTCTTGCTGTTCTCCACACTCGCAGGGCTCGTCTGCACTGATGTAGCCCCATTTTTCCAAGTATGCTCTGCATCTTGATACGCCTGTTCGTAGTCTATTCAGGGCTTTCCAGGTCGTATATGGGAGTTCAGAGCCAGCTGTGGGTTCTTCCCTGGGGCTATTCCCTGGTCTTCCTGGGTCCACATTGTACCACAGCTCTTCTCGTCGTGCTCTAGGCGATAAAAGAGTTGCTTCAGTTGTTCGTAGGAAACTCTTCCTTGATTTAAGTCGGCGAGGTTGAAGATTGTATCCGAACATTGGATGCCTGGGATCTGTCTCCTGTTTATGCTTCTCGATTTCTGCGGCAGTCCTTCTTCTGATGTCTGGCGGGGCTATGCCCATGAGGTGGTACAGCTGCTTTGTGGGAGTTGGGCGGAGGCATCCTGTCACGATGCGTCCAGTCTCATTCAATGCTATGTTTACTTGTTCAGCGTGGGTGGAATTTTGCCAAACGGGTGCCGAGTACTCCGCAGTGGAGAAACATAAAGCTAAAGCTGACGTGCGGAGAACTGTAGGTTGCGCTCCCCATCTGCTATTTGTTAGCTTGCGGATGATGTTGTTCCTGGCACTCACTTTCATCTTTGTGGCCAAACAGTGTTCCTTGTAGGTGAGAGCACGGTCAAGTTTAATCCCAAGATAATTTGGTGTGTCGCAGTGAGACAGATGTTGTCCCTTCCAGCTTATGTTGAGTTTCCTCCTTGCTTCCTTATTACGTAGGTGAAAAGCACAGACCTGGGTTTTTGCTGGGTTTGGCTTGAGGTGGTTATTATCATAATAGTCACCCAGCTTTTCAATCGCTAAAGTTAATTTACTTTCTACCTCTTCAAAGGTTTTTCCCTGGGTGGTAACGACTGTATCGTCTGCATAGATGAAGAAGCGAGCGTCCATGCTGATCGGTTGGTCATTGGTATAAATATTATACAGCAATGGGGCGAGGACGCTACCTTGAGGTAGGCCCTTTTCTGGGTCCGCCATCGGCTCTTCTTCGACTGCAGCGTGACAAAATACCGTCTATTCTGCAACAGGCACTGGATGAATTGCGCCAGCCGGTAGTCTTTTGTGGTATTATATATTTTTGATATTAACTTACTGTGGTTTATGGTGTCGTAAGCTGCTGTAAGGTCGATAAAGGCAGCACCTGTAATTTGATTCCGCTCGTATCCATCTTCTAAGTACTGTGTAAGGTTGAGGATTTGTCTGCAGCATGACCTTCCTGGGCGGAATCCTGCTTGCTCTTTAATTATATTCTTGTCTACATGTTCTGAGATGCGGTTAAGGATCATTCTTTCTAAGACTTTATAGAGCTGACAAAGCAGGGAGATAGGCCGAAAATTTTTAGGGTCTGTGGGGTTTTTTCCAGGTTTTGGTATAGCTACTATATTTGCCTTCCGCCAAGTCTTGGGGATTTTCATTTCAAGGACACATTTGTTCATCATATCTAGTAACCACCGTCTGGTAACAGGTCCGAACATTTTTATTTGTTCTGGGCGTAGATCATCTAGGCCAGCGGCTTTATTAATTTTCATTATGGAGATGGAATCTTCTAATTCTTTCAGAGTAAAGGGGGTGCCTAGGTGGTCTTTTTCTTGAGTGCCTTTCTGTAGTTTTTTTCTTTGGTGCTTCCTGTTGGTTTTACCATTCAGTAGAAGTTGATTTGCTGTTTGATTTGGTGTGACCTCATACAAATTTTGTGTATTAGATGAGGGGTCATTATTGATGTTTTTAAGTAGTTGCCAGACCTTTCGGCTATTCTGTTTCATGTCTAGGTTTGTGATTAGATTACACCATTTCATTGTTCTTGAGGCTGATATGGCCTGGAGGAGTTCTTCTCCCGCCATAGTTGTTTCCTCTGAAAAAGGGTTTTCCTCGAGGAGCTATTGGTAATGTTCCAGAAAAACCTTTGAGTTTCCGTCAAGTCCAGGGATATAACTAGTTCTGCAGCCTCGGGGGATATTTCTTCGCGAGACAGTTTTAACTAATTCAATGAAAGTGTCATATTTTTCCGGGCTAGCATCAAGGTTCTGCACCTCTTTGTCAAGTTCTTCAGAGAATTTGTCCCATAGGGCACGTTTAAAATTAAAACGTCTTTGGAAATGGGTAGTTGCTGGTTTAACAACTGCTTCAACCAGACATAATATAGCTCGGTGCTGTGTATGTGGGAGGGGTTCTCCCACATCCTTCCTGGTTTGATGTGCTACGTTTTCGCTGACAAAGATGTTATCTGGATTGTATCCACGGTTCCACCTGCTGCTGTTGAAGGAATATGGAAGTTTGGGGCCGTGTATTAATTTAAGGCCAGTTGAGTCTGCCCAGGTTTCTAGGTCGACCCCACTTTTGTTTGTGTGCCTGTACCCCCAGGCTGATCCATGACAGTTGAAGTCGCCCACTACTACACTCCTGGAAATTGAAATAAGAACACCGTGAATTCATTATCCCAGGAAGGGGAAACTTTATTGACACATTCCTGGGGTCAGATACATCACATGATCACACTGACAGAACCACAGGCACATAGACACAGGCAACAGAGCATGCACAATGTCGGCACTAGTACAGTGTATATCCACCTTTCGCACCAATGCAGGCTGCTATTCTCCCACGGAGACGATCGTAGAGATGCTGGATGTAGTCCTGTGGAACGGCTTGCCATGCCATTTCCACCTGGCGCTTCAGTTGGACCAGCGTTCGTGCTGGACGTGCAGACCGCGTGAGACGACGCTTCATCCAGTCCCAAACATGCTCAATGGGGGACAGGTCCGGAGACCTTGCTGGCCAGGGTAGTTGACTTACACCTTCTAGAGCACGTTGGGTGGCACGGGATACATGCGGACGTGCATTGTCCTGTTGGAACAGCAAGTTCCCTTGCCGGTCTAGGAATGGTAGAACGATGGGTTCGATGACGGTTTGGATGTACCGTGCACTATTCAGTGTCCCCTCGACGATCACCAGTGGTGTACGGCCAGTGTAGGAGATCGCTCCCCACACCATGATGCCGGGTGTTGGCCCTGTATGCCTCGGTCGTATGCAGTCCTGATTGTGGCGCTCACCTGGACGGCGCCAAACACGCATACGACCATCATTGGCACCAAGGCAGAAGCGACTCTCATCGCTGAAGACGACACGTCTCCATTCGTCCCTCCATTCACGCCTGTCGCGACACCACTGGAGGCGGGCTGCACGATGTTGGGGCGTGAGCGGAAGACGGCCTAACGGTGTGCGGGACCGTAGCCCAGCTTCATGGAGACGGCTGCGAATGGTCCTCGCCGATACCCCAGGAGCAACAGTGTCCCTAATTTGCTGGGAAGTGGCGGTGCGGTCCCCTACGGCACTGCGTAGGATCCTACGGTCTTGGCGTGCATCCGTGCGTCGCTGCGGTCCGGTCCCAGGTCGACGGGCACGTGCACCTTCCGCCGACCACTGGCGACAACATCGACGTACTGTGGAGACCTCACGCCCCACGTGTTGAGCAATTCGGCGGTACGTCCACCCGGCCTCCCGCATGCCCACTATACGCCCTCGCTCAAAGTCCGTCAACTGCACATACGGTTCACGTCCACGCTGTCGCGGCATGCTACCAGTGTTAAAGACTGCGATGGAGCTCCGTATGCCACGGCAAACTGGCTGACACTGACGGCGGCGGTGCACAAATGCTGCGCAGCTAGCGCCATTCGACGGCCAACACCGCGGTTCCTGGTGTGTCCGCTGTGCCGTGCGTGTGATCATTGCTTGTACAGCCCTCTCGCAGTGTCCGGAGCAAGTATGGTGGGTCTGACACACCGGTGTCAATGTGTTCTTTTTTCCATTTCCAGGAGTGTATTTTCGTTGGTTGTGAGTTGAAGTTGGTTGGCTCACTGAATCTGAGCTCCCTGCTCGGAGGCTTATATATAGACGTCACAGTGCAGGACTTTTTTTCTTTTTTTTATTCCAAAATAACAAAACTACTGCTTACCCCAAGTCTGTCCTTCCCACCCATACAAACTATCGAATGGATGCCCTTGCTCCAAGGCAATGTTTATAGTTGTTGGCAATCCAAAACCTCATAACTTCTGTGGTGTGTTCTATAAACAAACATAACATAAAATCCATAGAGTCTCCTTGTGTCATCCACAGAATCACCTGTCACGCTATAATACGATTGGCTACACCCTAACAAACCTTACTATAAGTGATAGAAACTAAAAACTTACAATTTTAGGGGAATGATACATCACATTCTGTTACTTAACGCGTCCTTGATGCTTCTGAAAGATGACAAATAAAAGCATCCTCAGGATCTTCTAGCGATTCTTGGTGACTAATGCTGCACTGCATTATCCAAAACATTTGCAAAACAAACATCACTCGTGAAATATAGTATTAACTTGCCATAAGAGGGAATTACCGGTAAACTTGTACATTCAGTCATACACGTTGTAACAAAAAAAGTATGCCTTGCAAGGTGCGACTAGTTCCAACACCCTTATGCATCATTCCACCTCTTACTTACCCCCAAAAGGTAAAAACACGTACATAAACTGCAGCAACAATGAGTGTCATTTTTAAACAGAAACAAGAACTTTACCGCTTTGAATATCTATGACAGCACACACCGCTACTCAAGTGTTGTCCATCTCGGCCAGCAGCTCGTCTCTGAACTTTTCATACTTTAGCACAGAGTGTAGGCTTGGACCCCTCCTGCACTCGTTTTCTGTTCATTCTTTTGTCATACTTGTTGATCGTGGTCTGAAGCTGGGTTCCATATTTAAAACAGTTTTTAGCACTCCGTTGTCCTCCTCCTTCCACGCTGTTTCCCAGACAGGTTCTCTCCTCACGTCTGCGCTTCTGACCTCACCAATTACTGCTCTGAGTTTGAGAACACCTGCTGTTGCTACTTTCACCTACATTGCCACACGTACACTCATTCTCCTATGTGTTTCTGTACCGGTAGCTTTCAGTTGCCAAACCCACTCTCCTGTCTACCCTCACGTACGAATCAAGGTCTGTTAAGATTAATTAAAATGCATCCAGATCACCCTTTTCAACGCGGAGCAGAGATCTCTTGCGTTATGCTGATATCGTCGTAATGGACGACTGAATCAGCTTGACACTTCTCTATACGTGATCAAGATGCTGAGTCTGCTTTATGATTTCGTCACACTGCACTGAGTTAGACTGAAATCGCATTGTTCCCAGTGGCAGGGCTTCTATGTTTAGTTCCACCCTATTTGGTTTCACAGCCAACCAGTGCAGTTTCATAATTTCAGATTCAAAATCTACGAAGGTTTTACACTGTCTTGTGACTGATAAAACTTTCCGATTACATCTGCACCCATGTGGCTACCCATGAACTCCAACTTTATCTGAATTTCCTGGAGTTCGGGAGGCTCTCCTTAAATTGCTCAATCGACGTCTCAGCATGCAGCTTTTTCCACACAGAATAAGTGAGAAACTTCCTCAGTGAGAAGAAATCCTTGTCATCAAAATCTGCCAACGGACAGACCAGACCTCTATGACCCACACGACTCCCTCGCAAAGTCTCTGTCTTGCGTTACTGACAGCGCGCCACTAAGCTCCAACCTCTCACAAATATACCTCTTAAGCGACCCTCAGCCTACTCTCTGCTTTTGGGCATTAATGGTCACGGAAGTCCTGGTCGCTCAGTCTCCCTCCATAGCTTCTTTAGATCTTGTTAAAGCGAGGTAAATATCGCAGTTTCTAAGAACTGATCCAGCTGCATAGCTTCAGATTCAGTTCGCTCGTCCACACGCTGCACTGTTTGAGAAACAATGGAATATTCCCCATGGTTCCGAAACTCTAACTGCTGTGCACCAGGGTAGACTCTGTTTCACACGTTGTGCGAGTTTCCCTTTGTTCAGCCGTCAGTGCGGCTTTCTGGGTGTGAGGCAACGTAACTGCTTCTGACGCTTCCCCCTCAGAGAATTCCGACACAACTTCCTATGATTCCATTAAACCCTTCTGATTAAAAACTCTCCTTGTCTCTTTATGTCATGCTCGACTATACCCGTCCTTGTATGTAAGAAATGAAAACATTATCTACTACACAGTCTACTATTGGTACAACAAATTTAACATCTGTGAATAACCCCAAGCACTGAAATACCCTGAAACATTATACAAAAAAACTTCACTCTTAATGTAAATTTACTCAATAAAATCCTCCAAAAACAATTACATATAAAACAAACAAATCATAAACAATATATAGTTTAATGCGCCTTACTGGAATATTTGCAGCAGCAGCTTAATGTGCAAGCCGCAAGATGGAACAAAGATGGTTGCTACAAATTTTTTCACCCTAAGATATGTTTCACAGCGCCGACCTAACTGCAGTTAGTAAATCCCTGGATAAGGGTCAACATGTACGCTTCTTGTGATTGATGTTTATATGCGATGTTGAGAGGTAGCACGCCACTCTCTCACTTTAACAACGCTATCAGTCAGATTAATATTCATATTCTACGTCACGATCTCGGGGGCTCCCCATTACTACATTTGGTATGTCTGTTTTATGATTTTTTACAAAAAGAATGTAGTAATTCCGATCCCAAAGAAAGCAGGTGCTGACAGATGTGAAAATTACCGAACAATCAGTTTAATAAGTCACGGATGCAAAATACTAACGCGTATTCTCTACAGACGAATGGAAAAACTGGTAGAAGCCGACCTCGGGGAAGATCAGTTTGGATTCCGTAGAAATGTTGGAACACGTGAGGCAATACTGACCCTACGACTTATCTTAGAAGCTAGATTAAGGAAAGGCAAACCTACGTTTCTAGCATTTGTAGACTCAGAGAAAGCTTTTGACAATGTTGACTGGAATACTCTCTTTCAAAGTCTGAAGGTGGCAGGGGTAAAATATAGGGAGCGAAAGGCTATTTACAATTTGTATAGAAACCAAATGGCAGTTATAAGAGTCGAGGGGCATGAAAGGGAAGCAGTGGTTGGGAAGGGAGTGAGACAGGGTGGTAGCCTATCCCCGATGTTATTCAATCTGTATATTGAGCAAGCAATAAAAGAAAAAAAACGTTCGGAGTAGGTATTAAAATCCATGGAGAAGAAATAAAAACTTTGAGGTTCGCCGATGACATTGTAATTCTGTCAGAGACAGCAAAGGACTTGGAAGAGCAGTTGAACGGAATGGACAGTGTCATGAAATGAGGGTATAAGATGAACATCAACAAAATCAAAACTAGGATAATGGAATGTAGTCGAATTAAGTCGGGTGATGATGAGGGAATTAGATTAGGAAATGAGACACTTAAAGTAGTAAAGGAGTTTTGTTATTTGGGGAGCAAAATAACTGATGATGGTCGAAGTAGAGAGGATATCAAATGTAGACCGGCAATGGCAAGGAAAGCGTTTCTGAAGAAGAGAAATTTGTTAACATCGAGTATAGATTTAAGTGTCAGGAAGTAGTTTCTGAAAGTATTTGTATGGAGCGTAGCCATGTATGGAAGTGAAACATGGACGATAACTAGTTTGGACAATAAGAGAATAGAAGCTTTCGAAATGTGGTGCTACAGAAGAATGCTGAAGATTATATGGGTGGACCACATATCTAATGAGGAGGTACTGAATAGGATTGGGGAGAAGAGAAGTTTGTGGCACAACTTAACTAGAAGATGGGATCGGTTGGTAGGGCATGTTCTGAGGCATCAAGGGATCACCAATTTAGTATTGGAGGGCAGCATGGAGGGTAAAAATCGTAGTAGGAGACCAAGAGATGAATACACTAAACAGATTCAGAAGGATGTAGGTTGCAGTAGGTACTGGGAGATGAAGAAGCTTGCACAGGATAGAGTAGCATGGAGAGCTGCATCAAACCAGTCTCAGGACTGAAGACCACAACAACAACAACACACGAGGACATTGTGCGCAGAATGTTCATATAATTGCGTGTGTAGCCCGTAGAGAACTTGTACCCGAGAGACCGTAGTGGAGCCAACAGAGAACAGGGAGGAAGGTAGAGTGCGGGCCATAAATGCTGTGCGAGTCATTCTGGGAAGCAGCGCTCTGTGGATTGTACCTGCAGCTGGACTACAGACCATGGCACTCTCTTCTTCCCACTTATGGTCAGAGCAGGAGGCAGCCGGTTCGCAAAACATTTTACCAGGACCAAGAAACAGACTGTCACGAAAGTGGCCAGCTAGCAGAAAGTGGATGGAGGGATCCATTTAAGAGAGAATGCTGTAATCTGAGCTTTTGTGCAAATGGTGGGACGGTCATAAAACTCCAAGCATTCTCATGTTAGAAACTGGAATGATACAGACAGAGCGGCTGGTGCATGTGTTTAACGGAGGCAACACTTCAAGTCACCTGATACCAGGAAGTCGCCAGGTCCTTTTAGCAAGTGGCAAAAACAAATATTTCACGGGCACGACTGCCCAGTAAGCTTAACAGCCTTCTTTCAGAAATTGGAAATGATCAGCCTGGAAAGATGAGATCTCTCTGTGAAAGAGGGACTGTGGTCCCATCTAGATAGGCGTTTCTTTCCGGAACATGGGCATGCTTACTGTGAGAACAACGCGTCCTAGTCTAAAATATTCTTTTTGCAGACAAGAGAGATTTCGAGTCGCTGGTTGGTTCCCCTCAGGGAGTAGAGGCCTTCTCGCCCAGCGCAGGAACACCGGTGCTGTTTCTGGATTTAATGAATAGAGGATTGTTCAATAGTTTTGTACAACATGGAGGCGGCTATTTTTTTCCTTTCTTTTCGCTGCTTTGGCTCCGATACCATACCGAGGCTTGTTGGAGAGTGGTGGTGATTCTTTGTCTTCTTCATCTTCTGGACCTATCCTGGTGGAGAACTTCAGGTCTTTGACTAGTGGGTGAGACTTGTAGTCTGAAACTTGTGACGGACTAAGAGCCAGTGGCAGTTTCCACCTGTACCGACAGTGGAACTGCATATCGTCTCGGACATACCATGTGTCACAAGTGTGCTGTCTGATGTTTGACAATTCCAGGAGACACCGTCGTACCTGTGAGTCTAATTGGTTTGGCCAGACTAGCGCACGGGTGCTGGTCACACTGAAATCTGTCGGGATTTCAGGGCTCTGATGGCGAAGTTTCCCGTTTTCTAACAAACAGAACGCCAGTCCGCGTAGTTGCAAATTTTGGTGGGCGCATCAAAACATTACAGTTGCGGCAGCGCGTTGCTCCTCGCCCAAAGCGGGCCGATTTCTGCTGCAGCCTGAATCGAGGTGAAAGGGAAAAGTATTGCTGCGCCCGCGCAGGGCTGTTAAATGATATTCACAGTTCCCTGTTGTCTGGTGAACCATAGTTTGTGGTGTACTTGGTCATGGTTGATTCCATTTGAATAGAATTGGACCCCACAATGGATTCATGTGAACAAAGTCAAATTGCGTTGTAAAAGGAATTAATTCAGGGCAGAATTTGTATAGTTTCCACCCCAACGAATACTTTGCCAATCAAGCACCATCCTTTTTCTGACTTGTCTTTGTCACTTTTTGTAAAATGTATCAGCTCAATTGTAGTTATAAAAGAATGAACAAGAACTTGTCATTATCTTCGTAAACTTAAATACGCCACTGTTATTCATACTCCCACTACTATTCGCCGTCTTTATTGTCTTTTTCCTATTTTTATGGTAATACATGGGTCCATCAGCTATTCAAGGTTCAATTCTACTAAATTAGTTAATTTGACTCTTAATCTGAGTTATCAAAGTGACCACAGACATAGGCAACAAAAATGCCATGACTAAATTCACTAATTTCACAAATAAAAAATTTAGGATGTTGCTCACGAGTTCAAGGTTATTGGGAAGATAATTATTATTGGGAAGATAATAATAAAGACAATAACATTTATCATCACTCGGAGATATACTTATGATCAGAGCAAGTGACAGCTTGCAATGTCGCTGCTTATTACTGCGTGGTTGTTAGCCAAATAGTCATCAAATTAACACACAATAAGCTTAAAATCCCAGCGGAAATCGACACCGCTCTCTATTATCAATAAACGGATTTATATTCAAATAAGATAAGCAAGTGCAATCCTCGTTACCTTCACTGAATAATAAGAGAATGATTGTTTAGTTTAGCCATTGTAAACAACGATAAGACCATCACAGTGCTAACAACAAGCTTAGATGTGCACCAGGCTATATTTATTATTAGTAGGTCGCCAAACCATGAAAAAGTTGTAGAAAAATTTAAAGGATCTCGAAATCAAGAATGAGATGAACAGTTATTTATCAAAAAAAGTTGTAATCCGTTGTCTGTCTGTGTGCACAGCGATCGCTGAATATTGAAACTGAAGAAAGGATAGCACCCAGTTGCAAAATCCGTAATTAATTGAAGATTTTGAGTTCGACCCTAACATAGTCATTGTCGGTGCTAAAACACAAAATGGATAGAATCAAGAACAGGTACAGAACATCTGTTCAACACAGTTACGGGAATCCATTTAAGTGCGAACATAACAATGACACATCATTATCAAAAAGTCATATAGCTACCGATGTGTCAGAGCATAACATACAACTAACTGACACTAGCCTCTGCATGGCAGACTGAGAACTGAGACCGTTGCTGACATCCAGTGCAGACTGCATGAATATACGCCATACAGGAACTGTGGTGCCTTCTATTGGAGTATACAGCCAAGAAACTATGTTTTTATTTTTTAAATAAAACCATAACCGGAAAATAGAGCTTATAATAAGGTACGTTTAGGTTATACTAATTACATAGAGAATACGTTGTTTTGCGAAAACGTGCATCTGAATTTACATGTAAATAAAGTCGTAAAGGACATTTTGCATCCCCTATAGGATTATATTGCGACACAAGCATAGCCAATTTAATAAGACAAATGCATTAAAAACAATTTACAAAAGCTTCATACAAGCTATTGGAGTTAATGTGTGTCAAAATATTTTAAAAAGCCCTAAAAATGTACAGTGAAGTAGGTTAGCATTAATGTCGTTCCTTAAGGGTGTCTGGGCTTTCCTTTAAGTGAGGTGAGAATCTGAGGAGCTTCATATTACAAGATCAAATATCTTGACAAATATACATTACACTCTGTCATATTTCTGTCTGCTACGATAGAGAGCAAACAAACATTTTAACATTTTTCCATATTTGAAGAAGAGTATGGTGGTATGAAAATGAAAACATCACGTACATAAGTTTACATGTTAACATCGCAACTCCCTTTTTTTATATCTGACTTGCTGGTTTCATTTTTACACGTCAATATATGCCTTTATATTGCGTCACCAGAGAAGAAACTTAACTTGTGTCCATGATTAGTACGTTGTCACACTACCACGTCTCCTTCAAATATAAAAAAAATCGCAATGGTCTCTATTGTATCAGATAGAAATATGAGAGTGTGTAATGTATATTCAACCAAATATCTGGCTCTTCAGATTATCACCTCACTTTAGTGCAAGCCCAGAGAGTGCGCGTCATGACCCTTACGGCATGAGTTTAATGCTATTTTACTTCAGAGTACATTTTTCAGGTTTTATTGACAATGTTTTTATATCTTTTTACAGACATTAAGTCAAATATGTTGCATGACGCTTTTGTAAACGGATTTAGTCTTATTATTAAATTCATTAAGCTTTTGTTGCAATGCAGCCCTATAGGGGACGCTAAATGTCCTTTATGACTTCATTTACACGTAAATTCGGTTGTTCATTTTTATGAAACTACATATTCTCCATGTATTTTGCATATACCATACAAATCGTATTATAAGCTCCATTGCCCGTTACAGCTTTACTCAAAAAAATTAAAACATGCGTTCTTAGATGCATACTTCAATAGAGGGCACTACAGGTGATTTAAGACGTATATTCATACCGGCTGCGTTGGATGTAAGCAACGGTCTCAGTTTTGTGTCTGCCATGCAGAGGCTAGCGTCATTTGGTCATAAGTTATGCTCTGACAAGTTGGAACGTATATGACTCTTTGGCAATGATATGTTATTGATCTGTTCCCACTTAAAAGGATTCCTGTAACTGTGTTATATACTTATTTTGTACCTGTTCTTGATCCTATCTGTTTTGTGTTTTAGCATCGATAATGACTATGTTAGGGTCAAAATCTAGAACTGCAATTAATTACGGATTTTGCGACTGACTGCTATCCTTCCTTCGGTTGAAATATTCAGCGGCCGCTATGCACACAGACATCTAATGGATTTCAACTTAACTAAATTCTGGCTAGCTGGGCAAGTGCTGTTTTCCACAGATACTATGAGCATCCAGCGTATACCCTTCAACAAACGATGCATTACCAACAGAGTGACACCAACGTATATACAAGCAGTTTTCAACATCAACTTCAGAAATAGGCGTATGATCGAATATAATTCGAGACGTAATTTCTGAGAACTGTTCTCCTGGAAAAATTGTGGTCAGGTCAAAAGAACTTCATAAATAGATTATAGACAGTCTCGACCGCAAAAACATCTATTTCGGTGGTAAATGGTTTCAGTCAGTGTATAACCATCCTCAGACCCTCATACCATGATGGTACGCAGTGGAGATCAATGGACGCTCTTGCGTTACAACACCCACTCCATTTCAGCGCCACCGCCTACCATCATGGCATCACTGACCGAAAAAGGTTACCATCGAAATAAATATTTTTGCCGTCGAGACTGGTTTTAATCCATTTTTAAAATAATTTGATATGTGAAGCGATTGCTATGCAAAATGAAATCATCGAGATATTTATTAAAAAAGAAGTGATTGGTAACAAATTATAATCTACATCGTAAATCGGCAGGGCTTGTAAAGCCATTAGTTTCTGACAATCTACTTGGTTGCGTAAGGAACATGGTCTAACACAATAGTAAATTCGTAAGTTAATGAGTCAGTCAGTTGATATTAATGCATACAATGATTTAAAGACTTACTATTTCTGTGGTAGCTATCCCTGACAAATATTTGTTTGAACAAGAAAGAACAACTATTGCTAAAATAAAGCCTGAAGTATAATATTGCAAGTAGCCTATTTGTATGTTGCCAGCATTATAGATTGTGTTAATATCGCTGTCAGCGCTCTGCGCCCTCGGCAACAGATTCTGTGTGGTGACTCTGTGTTGGTGGGACATGCATTGTAAAGTGAGATGAAATGATGTGTTTATAAGAAAATATGCAGGGAAATGTATGAGAATGGATGTTGTTTATAATCTTTGGGTGGTGGAATTATTGACAACTATATAATTTTTGGAACTGATATCACATGAATAAAGTAAAATTTTCTAAATACAGTGTTTGCTCTTCAACAAAATCTTTCTTTTGCTAACCATATGC
The DNA here is from genome assembly GCF_021461395.2 of Schistocerca americana. Classification (NCBI taxonomy): domain Eukaryota; kingdom Metazoa; phylum Arthropoda; class Insecta; order Orthoptera; family Acrididae; genus Schistocerca; species Schistocerca americana. The sequence continues at coordinate 655,779,563 of NC_060120.1, read as the reverse complement.
CTCCTAGTAGTTAGAGTGTATAGTAGTTAGAATCCTTTTATTTAGCTAGCTGTTGTTGCTACTTGTTGTAATTGCTGTAGTTTGTATTAAGAAGAATTTATGTGAGGTAAGTGACTTATGAAAAAGAATGGTGTTTCCACTATCGGGATTCGTGACTGAAATGAGTTTAGGCAGTTAACAGAGTTGGAGATAGTTTCATATTTCTTTAATTTCATATTTTTTGGATTTGTATTATTGTTGGAATTTCTTGAAATTCAGGGACATTCTTTTATGTTAGTTACTGGAAATCATGTTGTCAAAGTATAGCAGTCAGATTGCGCTGGGCTTGCATATTGTGGGTAATAAATGAATAGGTTCGGTTAGAGTTGTCTTTGTCGGGGAAAATTCTGAAAGTCAGTGTTTAATAAAAACAAAATAATTAAAGAGGTAGTTTCAATATAAATACGAAGGTAGATCATGTTGTTGTTGTTTTGGTCTTCAGTCCTGAGACTGGTTTGATGCAGCTCTCCATGCTACTCTGTCCTGTGCAAGCTTCTTCATCTCCCAGTACCTACTGCAACCTACATCCTTCTCAATCTGCTTAGTTTATTCATCTCTTGGTCTCCCTCTACGATTTTTACCCTCCACGCTGCCCTCCAATGCTAAATTTGTGATCCCTTGATGCCTCAAAACATGTGCTACCAACCGATCCCTTCTTCTAGTCAAGTTGTGCTACAAACTTCTCTTCTCCCCAATCCTATTCAATACCTCCTCATTAGTTACGTGATCTACCCATCTAATCTTCAGCATTCTTCTGTAGCACCACATTTCTAAAGCTTCTATTCTCTTCTTGTCCATACTAGTTATCGTCCATGTTTCACTTCCATACATGGCTACACTCCATACAAATACTTTCAGAAACTACTTCCTGACACTTAAATCTATACTCGATGTTAACAAATTTCTCTTCTTCAGAAACGCTTTCCTTGCCATTGCCAGTCTACATTTTATATCCTCTCTACTTCGACCATCATCAGTTATTTTACTCCTTAAATAGCAAAACTCCTTTACTACTTTAAGTGTTTCATTTCCTAATCTAATTCCCTCAGCATCACCCGATTTAATTTGACTACATTCCATTATCCTCGTTTTGCTTTTGTTGATGTTCATCTTATATCCTCCTTTCAAGACACTGTCCATTCCGTTCAACTGCTCTTCCAAGTCCTTTGCTGTCTCTGACAGAATTACAATGTCAGCGGCGAACCTCAAAGTTTTTACTTCTTCTCCATGAATTTCAATACCTACTCCGAATTTTTCTTTTGTTTCCTTTACTGCTTGCTCAATATACAGATTGAATAACATCGGGGAGAGGCTACAACCCTGTCTCACTCCTTTCCCAACCACTGCTTCCCTTTCATGCCCCTCGACTCTTATAACTGCCATCTGGTTTCTGTACAAATTGTAAATAGCCTTTCGCTCCCTGTATTTTACCCCTGCCACCTTTAGAATGTGAAAGAGAGTATTCCAGTCAACATTGTCAAAAGCTTTCTCTAAGTCTACAAATGCTAGAAACGTAGGTTTGCCTTTTCTTAATCTTTCTTCTAAGATAAGTCGTAAGGTTAGTACTGCCTCACGTGTTCCAACATTTCTACGGAATCCAAACTGATCTTCCCCGAGGTCCGCTTCTACCAGTTTTTCCATTCGTCTGTAAAGAATTCGCGTTAGTATTTTGCAGCTGTGACTTATTAAACTGATAGTTCGGTAATTTTCACATCTGTCAACACTTGCTTTCTTTGGGATTGGAATTATTACATTCTTCTTGAAGTCTGAGGGTGTATCACCTGTCTCATACATCTTGCTCACCAGATGGTACAGTTTTGTCAGGACTGGCTCTCCCAAGGCCGTCAGTAGTTCTAATGGAATGTTGTCTACTCCCGGGGCCTTGTTTCGACTCAGGTCTTTCAGTGCTCTGTCAAACTCTTCACGCAGTATTGTATCTCCCATTTCATCTTCATCTACATCCTCTTCCATTTCCATAATATTGTCCTCAAGTACATCGCCCTTGTATAAACCCTCTATATACTCCTTCCACCTTTCTGCCTTCCCTTCTTTGCTTAGAACTGGGTTGCCATCTGAGCTCATGATATTCATACAAGTGGTTCTCTTCTCTCCAAAGGTCTCTTTAATTTTCCTGTAGGCAGTATCTATCTTACCCCTAGTGAGACAAGCCTCTACATCCTTACATTTGTCCTCTAGCCATCCTTGTTTAGCCATTTTGCACTTCCTGTCGATGTCATTTTTGAGACGTTTGTATTCCTTTTTGCCTGCTTCATTTACTGCATTTTTATATTTTCTCCTTTCATCAATTAAATTCAATATTTCTTCTGTTACCCAAGGATTTCTATTAGCCCTCGTCTTTTTACCTACTTGATCGTCTGCTGCTTTCACTACTTCATCCCTCAAAGCTACCCATTCTTCTTCTACTGTATTTCTTTCCCCCATTCCTACCATTTGTTCCCTTATGCTCTCCCTGAAACTCTCTACAACCTCTCGTTCTTTCAGTTTATCCAGGTCCCATCTCCTTAAATTCCCACCTTTTTGCAGTTTCTTCAGTTTCAATCTGCAGTTCACAACCAAGAGATTGTGGTCAGAATCCATATCTGCCCCTGGAAATGTCTTACAATTTAAAACCTGGTTCCTAAATCTCTGTCTTACCATTATATAATCTATCTGATACCTTTTAGTATCTCCAGGATTCTTCCAGGTATACAACCTTCTTTTATGATTCTGGAACCAAGTGTTAGCTATGATTAAGTTGTGCTCTGTGCAAAATTCTACAAGGCGGCTTCCTCTTTCATTTCTTCCCCCCAATCCATATTCACCTACTATGTTTCCTTCTCTCCCTTTTCCTACTGACGAATTCCAGTCACCCATGACTATTAAATTTTCGTCTCCCTTCACTACCTGAATAATTTCTTTTATCTCGTCATACATTTCATCATTGTCTTCATCATCTGCAGAGCTAGTTGGCATATAAACTTGTACTACTGTAGTAGGCATGGACTTTGTGTCTATCTTGGCCACAATAATGCGTTCACTATGCTGTTTGTAGTAGCTTACCCGCACTCCTATTTTTTTATTCATTATTGAACCTACTCCTGCATTGCCCCTATTTGATTTTGTATTTATAACCTTGTATTCACCTGACCAAAAGTCTTGTTCCTCCAGCCACCGAACTTCACTAATTCCCACTATATCTAACTTTAACCTACCCATTTCCCTTTTTAAATTTTCTAACCTACCTGCCAGATTAAGGGATCTGACATTCCACGCTCCGATCCGTAGAACGCCAGTTTTCTTTCTCCTGATAACGACGTCCTCTTGAGTAGTCCCCGCCCGGAGATCCGAATGGGGGACTATTTTACCTCCGGAATATTTTACCCAAGAGGACGCCATCATCATTTAATCATACAGTAAAGCTGCATGTCCTCGGGAAAAATTACGGCTGTAGTTTCCCTTGCTTTCAGCCATTCACAGTATCAGCACAGCAAGGCCGCTTTGGTCAATGTTATAAGGCCAGATTAGTCAATCATCCAGACTGTTGCCCCTGCAACTACTGAAAAGGCTGCTGCCCCTCTTCAGGAACCACATGTTTGTCTGGCCTCTCAGCAGATACCCCTCCGTTGTGGTTGCACCTACGGTACGGCCATCTGTATCGCTGAGGCACGCAAGCCTGCCCACCAACGGCAAGGTCAATGGTTCATGGGGGGAGGAGGGGCGGGGGGGGGGGGAGGGGGTAGATCATAGCGCTGTTGAAGATACTACAGCGAAGGTGAAAGTTGTAGTTGGCAGTCTGAAAACTAAAAGACTTGAACAAATAGGATCCCAATTTCAGCGAATTACGTTATTTCACATCAATCTAATAAATTTGCCAAAAATTGTAAGAAAAAAAAGTTTACCGTAGACAGTTTAAGGCTGAAACAAAGTCTTTGTCGGGGAAAATTCTGTAAGTCAGTGTTTAATAAAAACAAAATAATTAAAGAGGTAGTTTCAATATAAATACGAATGTTGATCACAGCGCTGTTAAAGATACTATATCGAAGGTGAAAGTTGTAGTTGGCAGTCTGAAAGCTAAAAAACTTGAACAAATAGGATCCCAATTTCAGCGAATTAAGTTATTTCACATCAATCTAATAAATTTGCCAAAAATTGTACGAAGGAAAAGTTTATCGTAGACAGTTTAAGGCTGAAACAATGTGAGGAGTGGGGGAAGTAATTATAACGAAAGAGCAGCTCGATTGTGATTGTGGAGAAGCTTGAATATATCAACGAAACCAAAAAAATTGCTGAAAATAACAGTGAGAATTAATAAGGCAATTAATAAGGTGTAGAATCACATAGAAAGTTAAATGATAAACTCAAAATGTAAAGGTAAATAATTTCTGCTAGAGAAAGCAACAACTAAGGCTTATGAACCCACTCTAAGAGCACAACTTACGGCTCACAAGGAGAACATGCCTGTGAGGCCAGTGGTTAATGGTTCTGGGGCCCCATCAGTACAGTCACTCGGAAGTGCTTACATTTATTGAAGGCTCATTACTTTTACAGTCATCAATACACAGGGAAAAGTTATGAATTAGCAGATATATTCGTGACATTCCAGTAACAACCAACATGAAGTTTGTGCCTCTGGATATTGTGCATCTATACACTATTATACCGATTGATAATATTATTCATATCATTAGGGGAAATCTGATAGCTCAGAACAGGTTATCATAATGAGAAGTAAATGAGTTTGTTGATTTGTTGTCTTTAATCTTGAAATATAACTATTGCAAATTTAGTAATGAGATTTATCACAAAAAATGGCCTTGCCATGGGGAGTGCCATCTCAGGATTTTTCGCCGATATTTTCCATAACTGCCTTTAACAGATTTTTTTCCTTGAGAATCCCCATTTAGCTAAAAAAATGTGTATTTTATGTGTATGTGGACGGCATGCTTCTCCTAGCAAATGTTAATGATGATGAAATTAATGAGTCTGTGATTAAATTCATTGAATTATTCGAGAAAATAAATTTTACATGTGAGGTAGGAAAATTATGGTTCCATTAAATTTCTCGATTTAAATATCAGTAATTTAAGTAGTAAGCACAGTTTTGGGATTTTCTGCTACAAAAAAACCTACACTGTTCTTATAGATAACTACGACTCAAATTATCCACATCAGCAGAAAAACGCGCTTTTTTATACTTTGCAATCTACTATTTGTTTAAACTCCACTGTCTCAGAGAGAGCGAGAATTGGGAGTGGGTACAACCACCTACATTACCAAAATGAATAACTACTAACTAATTAAGACATAAATAGTTTCTAGATATCAATGCTCATTTTCAAATACCACGAATTCCACTTACTTTAAAGCAATTGCTCTACGGAATCATCTGAGTGGAACATATGATTTAAGAGTTCCAAGCGTACAAACAGTGCCAGCATGCAGTTCACGCACCAAGCATTGGAACACACAAAGTACGATTAACAGGGAATAGAAGTGAGCAATGTTCTACGTAAGCGAAAACACTTGTAATGTTTTTTGATAAGAGACATCTCATAAGAGCACTACAAACATTTATTAAAGTGATACAACGTCAGCATATTTATTTACACTATTTAGAGAATATAATTTATATAAATGCCTTTGTGCAAAGAAATTACTCTGTTTAGCGATTTCTCTGAGTTAGTCGCTTGTTTACTGTTACACTATACCATCACTTGCTAGCGGCCACAACATTAATTGCGTCGCACTGTGTCCTATTCTCACTGCGGGCCTTCCGAGATTTTGTGTGGAAATCGGTATGTGGCGTCTTAAAACAGGAACAGAGGGTTATATTTGCATGGAGTGAGCAAAAGCGAAAACGCTGTCCTCTGGTGGCGCCCGTAGCATCATGCGTAGGAAATCGGCGAGCCCTGGAGAAAGCGATGTTCAACGGGGCATGCCTGATGGTGGCTCTTTTAGAAACAGATTCTTTTGAGGAGTGTGAGAGTTCGCGACCCGCCGTGTGCGGTCGACAAAGACAACACCGACAGCGCAATTGAAGTGGCGTTCCTCGGTTACCCCGCCCTGTGTGTTGGAACGATACCGATACTGACCAAATGGTTCAAATGGCTCTGAGCACTATGGGACTCAACTGCTGTGGTCATAAGTCCCCTAGAACTTAGAACTACTTAAACCTAACTAACCTAAGGACATCACACACATCCATGCCCGAGGCAGGATTCGAACCTGCGACCGTAGCGGTCGTGCGGTTCCAGACTGTAGCGCCTTTAAACGCTCGGCCACTCCGGCCGGCGATACTGACCAACATCAAGGGACTGTAGAGCGAGTCTTGAGAAATGAACTGAGGGCAAGAAACGTCATTCAGCGACGCAACATTGTGTCGAAATTGTGATACCAATATCCGTAACTTCTGTTTGCTGCAGAATCCTTGAACACATTCTCAGTTCGAATATAGTAAACTTTCTTGATGCTAAGCAACTTATGTCCACGAATCAGCATGGTATTAGAAAGCGTGCGAAATTTAGTTTTCCCTTTTCTCACATGATAAACTGAGAAGTCCAACAGGCAAATTCCATATTTCTAGATTTCCGTAATGTATTTGACACGATGTCCCACTGCAGGCTGTTAACGAAGGTACGAGTATATGGAATAAGTTCACAGCTATGTAACTGGCTCGAAGAGTTCTTAAATAATAGAAACCAGTATGTTGTCCTTGACGGCGAGTGTTTACGAGAGGGAAGGGTATCGTCAGGAATGTCCCTGGGAAGTGCGATAGGACTGCTGCTGTTCTGTGTATCCATAACTGATTTGGCGGACAAAGTAGGCAGCAATTTGTGGTTGTTTGCTGACGATGCTTTGTGTACTGCTAGGTATCGAAGATGAGTGACTGTGGGCGTTTAAATATCTGGACGTAACGTTGCAAAGCGATATGAGGTGGAACCAGCATGTGAAGACTGGTAGGGAAGGCAAATGGTCGACTGTGGTTGATTGGGAGAATTTTAGGAATGAGTGGTTCTCCTGTAAAGGAGACCATATATGGGACGGTGGTGCGACCTGTTCTTGAGTATTGTTTGAGTGTTTGGGATCCGTGCCATTTGGGATTGAAGGAAAACACCAAAGCAATTCAGACCATAGCTGCTAGATTTGTTACCGGTAGGTTCGAACAAAACTTTAGTGTTACGGGTATGCTTCGCGAACTCAAATAGGAATCCTTGGAGGGAAGGCGGCGTTCTTATCGGGAAATAGTACTGAGAAAATTTAGAGACCCGTTACTTGAAGTTGATTGCCGAACCATTCTGCTCCCGCCAGCATAAATCAAGCGTAAGGACCACGAAGACAAGATACGGAGGCGTACAGGCAGTCGTTTTTCCCTCGCTCTACTTGCGAGTGGAACAGGAGAAGAAATGACAAGTAATGGTACACGGTAACCCCCGCCACGCACCTTACGGTAGCTTGCAGAGTACCTAAGTAGGTGTACATGTAATGGCTAACGCTTGTCGCTGGGGTACCCTTTCGATAGCGAACGTGACTCCGTTCACTGGTGGCCCACAACCAATGTTGTTGTGACAGATGTGCACATGTTCTGTGCCATCTGACGTATTGAATGATGTGAAGCCATTGCGTTACGTTTCGACTGTAACCCAAGTTTGCTTCAGAAGAGTAGCCCCGCGGCAGGGATGGGCACTATAATTTCTGTGCTTTTTAGCGTAATTGGATGTCGTTTCCAGACATTGGTTCCTGCCCTGAATTTGTTCAAGACTCCTCTATCACCCTTCGCCACTTGTCGGCATCGTTTTGTTACAGCCGTGTTCATGTCTCAAAAGAAATGTACAGGTCCCATTGAAACGTGACAAACACACGGTACGAGAAGCCGTCCTGAATAAACATTATTTGTAGATGTATTTGAAACGCAAGATTCAAGAGTGGAAAGCAAATGAATTGATAGCAGCAGGTACTTGTACCAAGGAGCATGCTGAGACATCAAAACATCCATCACCTCCAGACAGAACCTCAATATCGCTCCAATACAGGAACCAGAAGCAGAAGTAAGCTTCCTCTGGTAGAGCATGTTGGTACAACTGCGCCCTCATTGGCTTGCACCAGTTATAACCGCTCTTTTAATTAAGAGCAATATTGTCAGGCTTATTTTCATATTGGAGGGAGGTGATCAATAATATCGGAAATAATTAATAGCATTCAAAAAGTTTTAGTTAAAATTATCGATCGCTCGCAGCAAAGTAGCACTTCAGGGAAATCAGCGCCTGCTTTTGTTTCTAAATTCTACTATGTGAACCATGAGCGGGCATTGTTACTTCTCGTGTCTTTTTTTTTCTGCGCTCTGAATAAGTTTATGTAGCTGCGGTGTGCGATATAGCTGGCATTTCAGTGTGATATGCTAGGGAAAAGATCAGGGCGCTTTTGTTAAACTACAACAAAATTGACTGTATATTAATTTTTACGGGTTAGACTTTTGCCGTAAGGGCACGGACTAAGAATATCTGAGGAATTAATTGTCTGCGCGAGAAAAAGTATCGCTCAGTATTAAATTCCCGATCTGTGGAACATGCGAAGGGGCGTTAAATCGAACATAAGAACGGAACTGGATGTTAGCTTTGTGAAAATAAAAGCGTACGAAGTTTGAATAACTGTATCGAACTATAGTAATGGACTATATTCCTTTCTATAATATCTTTGAGTGATGAACTATAAAAATCACAGACATTTTAGTTGCCGTAATAGCTGAGAGTAATTGTAGAATCAATCCTCCTTTCCCCTCTAAACAAAACGCAATCATTCACGATCATTTAATCATTATTGAATATTCTTAATAAAAAAACTAAAGTGATTTCCATAATTAAGTGTGTATTAGTAAATAACAACTAACATTCAAAGAGGTTATTAACAATCTTGTCTTTGGTAATGCAACAACAAATGAAGGGTGATCGACTGAGCAAAAAGTTAACATTAATTATTATGAAAACCCGAAATTTAGTCGCCGTTGCAGTGAAGATGTTTGTGGATGCCCCATCTGATGTATAGATATAACTAAAAGTCGGGCATCTACAGTTGATAACAAAATCAATAGTTTACGTCAGAGAAGTTGACGGCAGCAGATCGACGGAGGGCGGTTACAACTGGCGCCCAACACGTGGCTCGAAAAAAGGTATGAAAACAATTATTACGAAATAAACAGCTGTAAAATATATTTTTTGTGATTGTATAATGAACAGTGACTGAAAACTTTCAATTATTTGTTTCATATTCTCCAATACGACAACCCACGACGCACGCGCAACGACACAAGTTGATTGCGGACGGAAGATCGCATCTGCGAGTGCGGCCGGCAAAAAGGCGCCAAATTCCGGGAACTACAAGACTTCAAAAGCTGTAGGAAAGGTAGGAAATAATTGACTTGTCTTACTGCGGCTCCGACTAGGGTAATTTCTAAGAATGATTGCCTCTCGAAGTCGAGGGGTCCAAACGATACATATCGAACGTGCGATCCTAAATCGATCACGCGACTCTGGAGGCGGGCGTTATGAGTATATTTACGGTTGTCACTACAGCAACGACAAAAGAAGAGCGTTACAAAAATACTTTTAATTGCAAAGGAGACGAGTTACCTTACTCAAATGGCTCTAAGCACTATGGGACTTAACTTCTGAGGTCATCAGTCCCCTAGAACTTAGAACTGCTTAAACCTAACTAACCTAAGGACATCACACACATCCAGGCCCGAGGCAGGACTCGAACCTGCGACCGTAGCGGTCGGGCGGTTCCAGACTGAAGCGCCTAGAATCGCTCGGCCACTCCGGCCGGCGACTTACCTTACCCATTGTCGGTTTTGTCATGTGGAAGTTCGTGCGATGTGTACGCTACGAGAACAATTCCCTTTTTGCTATTAATTCGTGGAGGTGTGTAGCTTAGAGCAACTAAGGGAACAACGGAAAACAGATAAAAATGACGATCACAAATAACTGATCATAACGAGCGCCACCAGAGTCGCGTGATCGATTTAGGATCGCACGTTTGATATGCATCGTTTGGATCCCACGACTTCGAGAGACAAACATTCTTGGAAATCACCCACACTTGTATGTTTAAAGACATTTTATTACTGGCTGAACAGTACTTCATTGCGCTTCCTTTTAATTTTAATTGCGTGGATAAGGCAAGTCTGTGAAGCAGAAACTGTGGAAGTAGTTAGAGTTATATTTTATTTATTATGTATTCTTATTTTGGTGTTATTCTTAGAGTGTATATTGATAATAATAAAACGGGGATACCATTTAAGATCGAATCTAGGTACAAGTCTAGGGACTTTTGGGAGAGAAGATACGAGCGAGGACGAAAACCGCGTGGAAAATTTAGATGTTAACAGGACAGAGCTAAATAAACTACGTGATCTTAGAGATAAAGCCTTTAGAGAGGAAATTTTAGAGTAAAACGAACAACGCGAGCTTATAGAAAGGGAACAAGAGAAACAACGCGAACTCGCGGAAAAAGCTTTTCGGGGAGAGATGTTAGAATTACAGAAGCAACGAGATTATCAAGACCAAGAATTTGAGGAAGATGTATTAAAGACTGTTAGTGATATTGAATGACATACTAAGAAAAGGGATGAAAATTTATCTGTGTCGGTAGTTAAGTAAACATTAAGTGCAAAATCTTGCAATGAAATGAACGAAACATTGAAAAGTTCGGTCTCCAAATTAGAGTGAACGTGGAAGCAATAAACAGAGAACAGACTAAAATAAGTGAACAGATCGACAGAGTTGCTAAACAAGTAGAAGATTTAAAAATCACAAGACACGAGTTTATTGACGACTAAGATAGAGGAGGATTTGTCAGAATGGTTAGAAGCAAAGGCGGGAGAAGTTCACACGCAAGTTGAGAATGCTATCGAGAACGCGACGCAACAGAGTAAACCAAATACACTGCGACGCATTTGGTTTAAAAAGTGTACTTGGAAATTACATCACTTCTCGAAACGAATGGTGCTGCAACGTACTGATGGACGATGGAGAAATAGTCCCGTGTACTGGATCACTGAAACAGAGGACAGTGAACATTGCTAACTGCGAGTATCTAGAGTGCCGAAAAATACCACAGTGAATCAGATATATGACGATCAGATACTTTGACCTAATCAATGTAGGATTGTCTTGATTAAGTTCTGGTAAGGTTAGGACTCCCGTTGTTGTTCGAGAAAAATGTTCATTAATACTCAACTGGTGTATGCAGCAGAACTTCATATATTTTGATAGAACATTTTGACCGGTTTCGTACAATATTTTTTTAACGAGGTCTAATAAAACCATTGAATATTATTAATTTTCCAGTACTTGTACCCTTCAGATTTTGTCGCCTTTTGGATATTGGAGAAGAGGGGGGGGGGGGAGATATATTAAAAAATTCTGTACTGCGAATGTGTAACATGATTGACCTTCTTGTTATCAGAGTCTTTTATCCATATTGTCAGCAAATGGGTGTTTCGATTCTATGTGTGTTGCGCGTGTGATAGATAAGCACCAGATCGGAACTTAGAGTTAAACTTTTGTAGTTTGGCTTTAATCAGCTTCTTAGGGTAGTCAAGCCGGTAAGGAAAGTGGAACACATGGCCTTCAGTGAAAACCAAAGATGAACTCTAGAGTGGATAATTCCTTCAAGTAACGACAATTCTAGAATCCAGCTGTCGCAGATAGCCGCTATTGCTACGTGGAGGCTGTATTATCTTACTGGCTGCTGTAACGTCCCATTTCGGCTACATTAAACTCACTATTCGGCTTCTGGCGAACTTTGGTCGTGAAACTGAGACCCTCAAACATAAATCATGAAAAAGCCCCCGATTACTTCGTACACGCAAGTCACAGGTTTCGTAGATGTAAAGCTCATACTCTGTCTTTTAAATGCTTTTAGTCTGTTCCAGATAAAGTAGGAAATCTTCCATTTATAAACAGGGTGATGTCACTTGTGGTAAAGCATGGTGAGGAAATGTTGAAAATTGGCAAAATAAAACGCCGGGAAAATATTCATAAGACTGACTCGGAATTGACCTTTGTTAATGAACAGGAAAACTTTCTAGTACAGGAAATGCTGGAAATCATGATTTCTAGGCGCCAATCGATTGCTGCCACATGTCAGGCATTCAGTTTTCCCCTCATGCTGTGTCCCGAATATTTCGCTGTGCCATTACGTCTGAATGAATGGGAGGAGCAGCGGTGTTTAGTGACTAGCTAAATGCAGCACAAAATGGTGCTCATGGGAAAGCAGCCTGTTCACCGTCAAGATTTATGTGCAGCACAATTCGCGGAAAACGTACGGGAATCTGTTTGCGCTGTAGTTTAAGAGTGGAAGATTTATGACAAAACCTTCAGCAAAGTCTGCAATGCAGAACTTAGAGTCAAAATGGAGAGGAGCGGTCTCCACTTCCAGCACCTTCTGTGCTGTTCGTTAACAAAATTCATTCTGCGTATGACTGTAAATATTTTGCAGGCCAGTTATATTTCCTCCGCCCTGTACAACATCATGTAGACTCACGATGACATGACGAAAATATATGCGTTAAAAAGGCGTAGAGTAGAAGCAAATAAATAGGTAAGACAGTTGCACTGTTCACAGGTAGTCTGTTAGCAGTTTCGCGTTTTTGGGCAAATGTAAATGTTTACGTTTACACCCGACGATCAGCTGAAAGTTCTTTCTTCAAGATGTCTCTCGTGAAACACTGCGTTCTTATATTATTAGACGTTACTGCTAATGAATGGTCAGACTATGTCAGGGTACTTTAAAACTTGCCTTGAAGAACGCTGCCGTGGAGCCCCTGCCGAAGGTGCCGTACTTGATCTTGGTCTGCTTGGCCAAGTCCTGGACGCTGTTGATGGGCGACTCCATCCTGCTGATAGTGAGGAAGGCGGCCAGGTTGGCCGTGTACGACGCGATTGCGATCAGCGTGAAGAACCACCACATGCCCGCCAGCAGCCGCGTAGACACAGCCCTGAAAACAGGCTGTAGCGGTTACACTTCATGGTGGCCACTTGGTGAAAAGGAAATCTTGTCTTCAAAACTGGAGATTATTTAATGTGTACTTCCTTCTACACTACTGGCCATCAAAATTGCTACACCAAGAAGAAATGCAGGTGATAAACGGGTATTCATTGGACAAATATATTATACTAGAACTGGCATGTTATTACATTTTCACGCGATTTGGGTGCATAGAATCTGAGAAATCAGTACCCAGAACAACCACCTCTGGCCGTAATAACGGCCTTGATACGCCTGGCCATTGAGTCAAACAGCTTGGATGGCGTGTACAGGTACAGTTGCCCATGCAGCTTCAACACGATTCCACAGTTCATCAAGAGTAGTGAGTGGCGTATTGTGACGAGACAGTTGCTCGGCCACCATTGACCAGACGTTTTCAATTGGTGGGAGATCTGGAGAATGCGCTGGCCAGGGCAGCAGTCGAACATTTTCTGTATCCAAAAAGGCCCGTACAGGACCTGCAACATGCGGTCGTGCATCATCCGGCTGAAATATAGGGTTTCGCAGGGATCGAATGAAGGGCAGATCCACGGGTCGTAGCACATCTGAAATATAACGTCCACTGTTCAAAGTGCCGTCAATGCGAACAAGAGGTGACCGAGACGTGTAACCAATGGCACCCCATACCATCACGCCGGGTGATACGCCAGTACGTCGATGACGAATACACGTTTCCAATGTGCGTTCACCGCGATGTCGCCAAACACGGATGCGACCATCATGATGCTGCCGCGCGGGATTAGCCGAGCGGTCTAAGGCGCTGCAGTCGTGGACTGTGAGGCTGGTCCCGGCGGAGGTTCGAGTCCTCCCTCGGGCATGGGTGTGTATGTTTGTCCTTAGGATAATTTAGGTTAAGTAGTGTGTAAGATTAGGGACTGAGGACCTTAGCAGTTAAGTCCCACAAGATTTCACACACACCATCATGATGCTGTAAACAGAACCTGGGTTCATCCGAAAAAATGACGTTTTGCCATTCGTGCACCCAGGTTCGTTGTTGAGTACACCATCGCAGACGCTCCTGTTTGTGATGCAGCGTCAAGGGTAACCGTAGCCATGGTCTCCGAGCTGATAGTCCATACTGCTGCAAACGTCGTCGAACTGTTCGTGCAGATGGTTGTTCTCTTGCAAACTTCCCCATCTGTTGACTCAGGGATCGAGACGTGGCTGCACGACCCGTTACTGCCATGCGGATAAGATGCCTGTCAGCTCGACTGCTAGTGATACGAGGCCGTTGGGATCCAGCAAGGCGTTCCGTATTACACTCCTGAACCCACCGATTCCATATTCTGCTCACATTCATTGGATCTCGACCAACGCGAGCAGCAATGTCGCGATACGATAAACCGCAATCGCGATAGGCTACAATCCGACCTTTATCAAAGTTGGAAACGTGATGGTACCCATTTCTCCTCCTTACACGAGGAAACATAACAACGTTTCACGAGGCAACGCCGGTCAACTGCTGTTTGTGTATGAGATATCGGTTGGAAACTTTCCTCATGTCAGCACGTTGTAGGTGTTGTCACCGGCGCCAACATTGTGTGAATGCTCTGAAAAGCTAATCATTTGCATATCACAGCATTTTCTTCCTGTCGGTTTTATTTCGCGTCTGTAGCACGTCATCTTCGTGGTGTAACACTTTTAATGGCCAGTAGTGTAGATGAAAATGGTATCGTGAAAATTCGATATTTTAGAATGAATATGGGATATCATTGTTAGACCTTTCATTCGCCACAAAACTGAATAAAATTCTCCGGAAATAATTACTAGTTGGTTAACAAGTGAGTAAGACGATTTGTAAGTCTTTCAGGTGCTACCAGAGTAATGGTCGCAGTGTCGTCCCCATCATGCGATGTTCAATACCACCGTCAAGCTCCAGAGCCTTATTCCTTAATCAAGGACTCAATTTAGATTCGCATAATTTTTATGAAGTCAGTTACCATCAACATTTGACCTACCAGGGTCAGAGAAATGTTGTTATTAAGTTCCTCATCAGGAGACTTGGCACCAAAGGTCTGACTTAAATGTCAAATCCCTCCGCAATATCTCATAACCTGTAGGTATGTGCCACTGTCGATAGAGGTACCACTGTTGTTGGATGAAGACATTCAATTCGGTGGCCTCTTTGATGTTATATTAGACGAGAAGGCCGTGTATCAGCATTGGTTTTCGTCATCTTCCTTCTCTCTCTCTCTCTCTCTTTCTCTCTCTCTCTCTCTCTCTCTCTCTCTTTCTGCCTGTCCGCCTCGCACTATTATGAACAGTATGGACAAGAAATTATACCGTATAAGCACTCATCACAGAAGATATTTTAGTTCTCACTGGATATGTAACAAATAAAGTGGAAGTTTGAGAAGGGGACTTCTCACCTAACAGTGCGGTGTACGTTATCTTAGTTAACTGGATGTAAACATAAAACAGATTAGGCTCTACCTGGGTGCCTCACTAAACGTCGTGATTTTTCATGAAAAACCTCCGATCAAATTTTGGAAGGTGTCATTGGTAACACAAGTTCGCAAGGAGCATTAAATATGCGCGTTGCTGAGATTTAATTCAGCTTTTAGCCACAGAAGTTTCCGGCAGCACAATCTTTGCCTAAAGCGCAAGCGTGAAAGGCCGTTCGTCGACTCCCGCCTGGGGGCACTATGAGCGCCGCTTTGATCCAACTGCGGGCGACTTCATGCGCACGCTTATCGCCTGCTAGTAAATTTTGACACCGCCACGCTGTTATCATCAGTCGTTTGTTGCAGCCGTGACTACAGCAACTACCAGCACCTGAAGATGTTGAGCAGTTGTATCGACGAAATATCGTGGGATTTGCACAATATTGTCAAGCAGAAAACCCGAAAAATTTATTTACAATTTTATTTTAGTTTATACATGTATTTATATCAACTGGTATCTAATCAGATATCCTTAGAAATTTGATATTGCAATAACCACACTTAAATCAGATGTACATGATAATAATTATTGTTACTACAACTGATAATAATATTATTATTAATAAGAAGAACAGTAATAATAATAAACTTATAGTAACAAAAACATGTTCTTATAATAATGCCCGACACATTAACATTATCTTTAGTTTTTTTTCATAATGTGACGTTTCTGTGAAATGAGGGTAATGATATACTAAAAGAATTGCACTGCAGGAGTTCACAGAGAAGCAAATCTGGAAAAGTAGTTGGCTGCTATAGAGAACCAGCATCAAACAAAATAAGAAAACGTTAGCGGATAATATGTAAGAAAAACAAAGAGAAGCGGCAAGAATGCATGGATAGTTTTGAAAATGTGACAGAAATACTAGTTCGCTGTTGGACACAAGGGAGCTATCTGAAAGAAATAGAAAAAGGTTTTGTGTTATACATACTTATAGCCAATATGTTCTATTGCGGTTATGGAATGATGATAGGTATTTGAAATGTGTGGCAGTATGTCGAGGACACCACTGACTAAAAAGTTGATGAAGAGAACGTAGTATGTAAAAATCGGATCAGCCATCCTGTCACAGTCTCTCTAACCGGACATAGGGGGGACTTACCGTGACGGCCAGCTCGTCCCACGCATCCCCCGATCGGACTACGACTGTGGTTGCCCGGGATACTGCCCGCATTGAGGCTGATCCCTCACCTGTGGTAGAGTGGGAGGTCGTCTCAAGGTGTGGCAGGGGGCGAAAGACATTCCGGAGGGCTGAACGGAAGGCCTCTCCAGTTTGTCTGACGAACCGGTTTCAGGCTCTGTCTCAGGCTGATACTGATCCTCGGTCTGACATGGCTGCTTGTCCTGTTCCAGAGGTTGCCCCTCAGTCTGCAAGATCCGGGCGGTCGCAGAGGGTGGGCTTACTGGTAGTTGGGAGCTCCAACGTCAGGCGCGTAATGGGGCCCCTTAGGGATATGGCAGCAAGAGAGGGGAAGAAAACCAATGTGCACTCCGTGTGCATACCGGGGGGAGTCATTCCAGATGTGGAAAGGGTCCTTCCGGATGCCATGAAGGGTACGGGGTGCACCCATCTGCAGGTGGTCGCTCATGTCGGCACCAATGATGTGTGTCGCTATGGATCCGAGGAAATCCTCTCTGGCTTCCAGCGGCTATCTGATCTGGTGAAGACTGCCAGTCTCGCTAGCGGGATGAAAGCAGAGCTCACCATCTGCAGCATCGTCGACAGGACTGACTGCGGACCTTTGGTACAGAACCGAGTGAAGGGTCTGAATCAGAGGCTAAGACGGTTCTGCGACCGTGTGGCCTGCAGATTCCTCCACTTGCGCCATAGGGTGGTGGGGTTTCGGGTTCCGCTGGATAGGTCAGGAGTCCACTACACGCAACAAGCGGCTACACGGGTAGCAGGGGTTGTGTGGCGTGGGCTGGGCAGTTTTTTAGGTTAGATGGCCTTGGGCAAGTACAGAAAGGGCAACAGCCTCAACGGGTGCAAGGCAATGTCAGGACATGCGGGGACCAAGCAGCAATCGGTATTGTAATTGTAAACTGTCGAAACTGCGTTGGTAAAGTACCGGAACTTCAAGCGCTGGTAGAAAGCACCGAAGCAGAAATCGTTATAGGTACAGAAAGCTGGTTGAAGCCAGAGATAAATTCTGCCGAAATTTTTACAAAGTACAGACGGTGTTTAGAAAGGATAGATTGCATGCAACCGGTGGTGGAGTGTTCGTCGCTGTTAGTAGTAGTTTATCCTGTAGTAAAATAGAAGTGGATAGTTCCTGTGAATTATTATGGGTGGAGGTTACACTCAACAACCGAGCTAGGTTAATAATTGGCTCCTTTTACCGACCTCCCGACTCAGCAGCATTAGTGGCAGAACAACTGAGAGAAATTTGGAATACATTTCACATAAATTTTCTCAGCATGTTGTAGTCTTAGGTGGAGATTTCAATTTACCAGATATAGACTGGAACACTCAGATGTTTAGGACGGGTGGTAGGGACAGAGCATCGAGTGACGTTATACTGAGTGCACTATCCGAAAATTACCTCGAGCAATTAAACAGAGAACCGACTCGTGGAGATAACATCTTGGACCTACTGATAACAAACAGACCCGAACTTTTCGACTCTGTATGTACAGAACAAGGAATCAGTGATCATAATGCCGTTGCAGCATCCCTGAATATGGAAGTTAGTAGGAATATGAAAAAAGGGAGGAAGGTTTGTCTGTTTAGCAAGAGTAATAGGAGGCAGATTTCAGACTACCTAACAGATCAAAACGAAAATTTCTGTTCCGACACTGACAATGTTGAGTGTTTATGGAAAAAGTTCAAGGCAATCGTAAAATACGTTTTAGACAGGTACGTGCCGAGTAAAACTGTGAGGGACGGGAGAAACCCACCGTGGTACAACAACAAAGTTAGGAAACTACTGCGAAAGCAAAGAGAGCTTCACTCTAAGTTTAAACGCAGCCAAAACCTCTCAGACAAACAGAAGCTAAACGATGTCAAAGTTAGCGTAAGGAGGGCTATGCGTGAAGCGTTCAGTGAATTCGAAAGTAAAATTCTATGTACCGACTTGACAGAAAATCCTAGGAAGTTCTGGTCTTACGTTAAATCAGTAAGTGGCTCGAAACAGAATATCCAGACACTCCGGGATGATGATGGCATTGAAACAGAGGATGACACGCGTAAAGCTGAAATACTAAACACCTTTTTCCAAAGCTGTTTCACAGAGGAAGACCGCACTGCAGTTCCTTCTCTAAATCCTCGCACAAACGAAAAAATGGCTGACATTGAAATAAGTGTCCAAGGAATAGAAAAGCAACTGAATCACCCAACAGAGGAAAGTCCACTGGACCTGACGGGATACCAATTCGATTCTACACAGAGTACGCGAAAGAACTTGCCCCCCTTCTAACAGCCGTGCACCGCAAGTCTCTAGAGGAACGGAAGGTTCCAAATGATTGGAAAAGAGCACAGGTAGTCCCAGTCTTCAAGAAGGGTCGTCGAGCAGATGCGCAAAACTATAGGCCTATATCTCGGACGTCGATCTGTTGTAGAATTTTAGAACATGTTTTTTGCTCGAGTATCATGTCGTTTTTGGAAACCCAAAATATACTATGTAGGAATCAACATGGATTCCGGAAACAGTGATCGCGTGAGACCCAACTCGCTTTATTTGTTCATGAGACCCAGAAAATATTAGATACAGGCTCCCAGGTAGATGCTATTTTTCCTGACTTCCGGAAGGCGTTCGATACAGTTCCGGACTGTCGCCTGATAAACAAAGTAAGAGCCTACGGAATATCAGACCAGCTGTGTGGCTGGATTGAAGAGTTTTTAGCAAACAGAACACAGCATGTTGTTATCAATGGAGAGACGTCTACAGACGTTAAAGTAACCTCTGGCGTGCCACAGGGGAGTGTTATGGGACCATTGCTTTTCACAATATATATAAATGACCTAGTAGATAGTGTCGGAAGTTCCATGCGGCTTTTCGCGGATGATGCTGTAGTATACAGAGAAGTTGCAGCACTAGAAAATTGTAGCGAAATACAGGAAGATCAGCAGCGGATAGGCACTTGGTGCAGGGAGTGGCAACTGACCCTTAACATAGACAAATGTAATGTATTACGAATACATAGAAAGAAGGATCCTTTATAGTATGATTATATGATAGCGGAACAAACACTGGTAGCAGTTACTTCTGTAAAATATCTGGGAGTATGCGTGCGGAACGATTAGAAGTGGAATGATCATATAAAATTAATTGTTGTTAAGGCGGGTACAGGGTTGAGATTCATTGGGAGAGTCCTTAGAAAATGTAGTCCATCAACAAAGGAGGTGGCTTACAAAACACTCGTTCTACCTATACTTGAGTATTGCTCATCAATGTGGGATCCGTACCAGTTCGGGTTGACGGAGGAGATAGAGAAGATCCAAAGAAGAGCGGCGCGTTTCGTCACAGGGTTATTTGGTAACCGTGATAGCGTTACGGAGATGTTTAACAAACTCAAGTGGCAGACTCTGCAAGAGAGGCGCTCTGCATCGCGGTGTAGCTTGCTCGCCAGGTTTCGAGAGGGTGCGTTTCTGGATGAGGTATCGAATATATTGCTTCCCCCTACTTATACCTCCCGAGGAGATCACGAATGTAAAATTAGGGAGATTAGAGCGCGCACGGAGGCTTTCAGACAGTCGTTCTTCCCGCGAACCATACGCGACTGGAACAGGAAAGGGAGGTAATGACAGTGGCACGTAAAGTGCCCTCCGCCACACACCGTTGGGTGGCTTGCGGAGTATAAATGTAGATGTAGATGTAGACTAAACAACCTAACGTTACATATCTATCTTACGCAAATATTTATTGCTAGTTCGGTTCGTATGAACCTTTCGCTGTTCGGTTCGTATGAACCTTTCGATATTTGTGCCGTGTTGAACTGCATCACAATAGTAAAGATGCACCGGAATTAAAGATTGGACTAGTTTTTATTTTATTTTAGGGAAAATATTTTTCTAAATTTTGAACTGCATGTAACAAGAGAGAGTTTCCTGCGTCTCTGACAGTTTATTTGTTCCCAGTTTAGATGTCCATTCAAGATTATGGCTTGATCTTCTAATATTATCTGATAAGGTGACTGGATACAACCAAAGAGTGTGCGAAGAACTGTTGCACAAAAAATCCGCAGTTAAAGTTTCGTTGCGAGATGAGGATGGCCTTTAATTTCTTAGGGTTTAGTTGGAAAGGAGGAAAGGATTTGACATCCCGTCAATAAAGAGATCATCAGAGACGGACGGGTAGTTTGAGACCCGGGTCTTGTGCCCTTCGTGATACTGAACAAAGGTTATCTTTCATTTACATGTGTACTAGCGCAGGAATCCGATGCTCCCCAAGTATTTACTTATAGCTGTGTTTCCACGTCCGTATCACTCAGTGTATGGCCTTGTGCTTCATGCTTATGATGTCATACTTCCTGAGAATTTTCTAGCTACATTCAGTGGCATGTGCGGAAAGAGTTACGGAGATGATAAACTCCAGTGGAAGATTCTGCTGGAGAGACGCTCAGTAACTCGGTACGGACTTTTGTTGAAGTTTCGAGAACATACCTTTACCGAGGAGTCAAGCAATATATTGCTCCCTCCTACGTATATCTCGCGAAGAGACAATGAGGATAAAATCAGAGACATTAGAGTCCACACAGAGGCATACCGACAATCTTTCTTTCCACGAACAATACGAGACTGGAATAGAAGGGAGAATCGATAGAGGTACTCAAAGTACCCTCCGCCACACACCGTCAGATGGCTTGCGGAGTATGGATGTAGATGTAGATGAAGATGTAGATACTGTCTGCAAAACGTGCTGCGATTGGAGATAGTAGCAACTAAGTAATACATTTAAACGTCATGCACAATGAGACTGTTTTTCACGCACCTCATTGTTTCTGACGTCATATATCCTGTACTGTGTGTCGTACAATAATATAATTTTCACTTATATTGCGTGATACATGTGCATACTGTCTGTAAACTATGTCACGAATACAATTTGTAGGAAAAAAGTACCTCATGCGGTACTTTTACTGAATGAGATAAACATATTTCCTTCCATGATTTTGTAGGGGTTGTCAGCGAGAAAAAGTATCGTAAAGATTGAAATTGTGCGCATAGTTTCTTACAAGGCACTAGGTGATATCGTTCTCAAATACTGAGTGGATAAAGTCTGGGAATTCACGCGTCGTTCACTAAACTTCTTTTTCACCCCCACCGCCCACACCTTCGACAGGTAGGTGGTTTTTACCGCCACAGCGATTGACGCCTCAATTGAGGTGTATGTGTACCAAATTTAGTTGAAATCGATCCAGTGGTTTAGGACATGTGGAACACACACACACACACACACACACACACATACACATTTTTTATAAGATGTAATGATGTGCACTGATAATAAAACCGTCGTGTCTCCAAAACCGCTAGACGAATTTTCATGTGCTTTCCATAGGCGACTCGAGCGTAGCTTGGGGCAACATATAGATTTTATTTCATCAAATTCGCCTCACGGAAAAAAATGCGCATCGTAATCTAAAGTTTTAAGATTCTGTGCAGCTTAACAGTTCAGATTTTTTCCTTAGTGACACGACTGTCACGGCATAACACGCCAAAGAAACAACAGATGGCGCTATTAGTTTCGTAGTACACAAAAAAACCATGGCTGGCGCTGTTTTTTTTTTTTACCTCAGTGACACAAGTATTTTCGAAAGTTCAAATTTCACGTCAGTGGCAGAATTACGTTACAAATACAAACATTGACATTGAATTTACATGGCGAGGATATACGGATTTCATGATTTCCCTTTGTGCATTAAAAACGTAACGAAATTGCTTTGCTTATTTCGATAGGTTTTATTTATATTTGACTTATTGCCTAGGAAAAAAGGATTTACTCTATAGATGAAGTATCACATAGCGGTTCCGTTTTTACCGACTGAGATAAGGAACCTTAAAAAAGAACGGTATGCAAAGACCCTTCTTTAACTTCCGCTACGAAGCACGGCCGTATAGTGAGTTCTAAATAAGACAGATGTAATGTTCTTGTCAGCAAATAAGTAATACTTCCAAGAATATAAAACTGATGAAATATCACTGATATACAGGGACAGAACCAACGGACCAAGGGCCTAATCTTCGAGGATTCAGGAGAGCACACACTTCCAAGATGGCTGTTCCTATCGGCACGCGAATCTTTGATATCGACAGACGTTGTGGTCGATACGTTGGGCATTTTCTTGGAAGCGATTTCAAATCATGTAATGCAATACTTGTAATGCAATACTTTTTAAGATAAACTGTGTGCATCCACATGTGGACATTCCTTTCTCAGTAGGCTGAAGGAGATACTTAACGACTCACTTTGGTAGGAGATCGCATCCGGCACCCATGAGAGATCCCATTGTGAACCAAAGAATGTTTATCAAGCTGAACGTGTTTTCCAGTTCTGAGCTGTCTTGATCACAGGGATGCGGTCTCGTCCATTCATTCGGTGCCATTCTGAAACGAAAAACATATGATCTTTTTTATGTAGTTATTATATTGGAGTGTATATGTGGAACAGATCACATTCGTGGGAAAAGCATAAATCTTAGTTAATGAAAAATGAAATGTATCACGAAATTTTAATTTTATTATGTCCATAAACTTTCAATCATCATACTTCAAAAATGCTGTGGTTCTATTTCCTAAATGGTCAAAGTAATAGAGAATGTAGATTATTTGTATTGTCATGCGTGCTTTTTAATCTCATTTGGTCTAATAAATGCATTCCTTCTACGTTACAATACACTATTAATTAGACTGAACATCACACACAGAAGTTTTGGAATAATAATCAAGCACATATTCCTAACAGTTTTCACGCGTTATTCTTAATATTTCGCAGGACATACACCAAAATAAGTGCACAAGACACAAGAGAAGCCTCATTTTTGTTTAACAAGATTAGAAAGAAACACCAACAAAGACAGGAACTAATTTCAGTGTGAATAAGTATGTAGAAGTGAACAGACAAAACACATAAGGACATGTCGCAAGTTAAAATTTAAAATTTGCTTGCAGGTAATCAGAAGGTAATTGGATTACAAACAGTGAATGACACAAAGCTCATATGAAACTTCCCCATATCTAACAGCCACTCATCGGCCGTTAATAGCCTTGTATTAGAGTCATGGAAAAAATGTTACTTTTTGTTGAACGAAGAACAACCCACTTGAATCTGCAAAAAGTGTAGTTTGATTCCTTTTGTTATTAAGAAACATCTGCTTTATTTGGGCTACGCTATACAACTGTGAACTCGGCTTTGAACCACTATCCTGATTAAGTTTGAAAGTAATGCCATTTCTTTCACCTAAGTAACTTCCGCTTGACAACGATGAATTGGTTTAGTTATATCTTAAAAATTCTGAACAGAATATCTCCAAAGAAGGAAATGAAAAGAATATACAGTGACTTATTAATATCACAATAGCTTCGGCAGCAAATATAGGGAGTACGTAATTGCACAACAGGTCTGTTCGTAATAAAAAAATGGTTCAAATGGCTCTGAGCACTATGGGACTCAACAGCTGAGGTCATTAGTCCCCTAGAACTTAGAACTAGTTAAACCTAACTAACCTAAGGACATCACAAACATCCATGCCCGAGGCAGGATTCGAACCTGAGACCGTAGCGGTCTTGCGGTTCCAGACTGTAGCGCCTTTAACCGCACGGCCACTTCGGCCGGCTGTTCGTAATACTAGACTTGATAGAAATGAAGTAGACAAGTGGAAAAATGAATGAACAAATAAACATAGGATTAACAGAAGTGATGCATAAATATAGTTTTAGGCCCAAGAGAAAGCAAAGACAATTGTATGAAACTTATATGCTGTGTTAATTTGGTAGTTGATGAACTCTTTACAATGACAAAAGAAATACTTTATTGTAAACACAGCAAAGTAAAACATCGAGCCAAAGAATCAAAATGCCATATATTTAAGAAATTACGCAACGCAGAACAAAAAAAGTTAGCGAAAGAAGCAACAGAAGTGTATCAAAATGCTTATTAGATAAAATATGATTCCGTACTGAAGAAGAGAACAGATGTATGTAACCTCATGCAACATCTGTGTATTACAAACCTTGCTAACACGAAGAAAATCGCAGATACACCAAGAAAAGCAGTTGCCATGTAGATCCATACATCTATCGTGAATGGGTCCAAAAAAGAAAATAGGTTGGGTGGGGGCTTCTCGGGCTTGGTGTAGAGGATGCTGATGCCTGAAAACACGCCCATACTCAGCGTAGTTAAGTCGACTCTACAAACTTTTACTAACATAAGATCCACTTAAACTACCTAAAAAATAACAAACGTTCACTCCCATCCTGTTCATCTCATTCTACAATGGCCAGCAATTTCCTATATTGTCCTGTGAATAGAGGTCTCATTTGCTGCATAAATCATGTGGCAATATAATCTACAATATTCTGGACATCCTTGGTTTTGCTTATGATTTAGGCAGGGTCTAGAAAGCCTACTTCCGAATGCTAGCCTGTCCGTTAGTGGATCCATATCAGAGTGTTCTCACTAGAGTGTACATCTCATGCACATCTCATGGAGCATTATCAGCAGAAACGAGTAAATGAAAGCGCAGATCGGCGATCCTTTAGCCATACATACGTGTAACATATCTGTGGTTAAATAAGTGATTTTTCATGACTAACCCAATTCTGACCTTATTGTAAATATGGAGTAGATGGTAGTAACTCCACAATGCTCATAGTACACAGTACACGCATACCACGAAAAAATGCTTGGGTATGGCGATTGAAAAGGTGTAAATCGATTCCACATTCGGCAAGCTCATATGGTAACAGTAAACATGGCACAGTGACTTCAATAGAAGAGTGTGTTATTGTAGTCCCTGACTCTAAGTTTTCGAGACTCGGTCACCTGCTAGTAGCCACAGTTTCCAAAATTCCCGAAACACCCATAGCCAGAGTTGGAAATGACTCACGAAGGAGTTAGCTCTCCAAAGGTGTCCAAAATCATACTGTGTGAAGCAGAGATGAGATTCTAACTCGCACGTGATGCTCGAGGCTTGTCAATAATTACTGATAAAATGTCGCCAGTGGTGCACTCGTGTGTAAATACTGAACAATATTTTCCTAAGTTTATTTTCGCCGCACTTTAAATTTACTGTTCGACATATACCAAGTTGCGCCTTGCTTCCATCGGATCAATCAACATCTATACTTGGCGATTATAGCTTTGAATTTTCAAACGCGCTGAAATAGAATTTCTGCTTGTAATTTTAAATGAAATGATCGTATGACATTGTTGGCCGGAAGATTCCGCCTGGTGCTTTTCGTGCGCGTGATGCAAGTCTTTCTATTTGACGCCACTCCGGTGGCATGTGCGACGATGGTGATAAGATGGAATGATAAGCGCAACACAAACAAAGAGTACCCGAGGGAAGAAATTTCCGACCTGTCCGGCAATCGACACCAGGATCCCCCGATCTAGAGGCATCCACACTAACCGCCAGAGTAGGAGTTGCTTAAAATAAATCTCTTGCTTTTATAATTCTTGTCTGGACACTTTGCCTGAGTTGCGCCGCTAGAGGACTTAGCAGTAAAATGGCCCTGCAGCACTAATAGTAGCTAGTCACTACATGTTCTACACAACTTCGGTGTTTGTACGGCTTATTAGTACCATTAGAGACATTTGAGGAGTGTTTGTGGAAAACGGCGTAAGAGCCAAATTGTATTTTTTTTTAAGAAAGGAAAAACATTTCAAACGTCGTATAATATTTGTTTGCCATTAATAACGGTTTTATTGGATCACAAATATAAGTAATACAGAAAAGGAAATACGTCAAAATAACAAATGCGGAAAAAGAAATGTTAAGTGGCTTGAAATTTAATTCCACTTCTCTTTTTTCTTCAGTGGCTTCATTAACACATGTTTCTGTAAGGCATGCGATATTTTTCATCCGAGTAAGGAATCTTTCTTGAAGACTGAATAAGAATTCCATTCCCCAGTTTCATTGAAAATTTTCTCGACCAAAATTTTGTTGGCATTACTCACTATAGCTTAGTAGCATTGGATCAGCTTGTGTTTGGGCGTGTTGATGAACAGATCTGCTAGTGCACGCATATCACTACATTGTGATGTAGTGAAGCCTCCTCATGAGTTCCGAAGTCTTTCCTGCCATCCGATTTCTTCCTAACGGTATTACACTCTGTATTTAGGTCCATCTTAACGCAATAAGCTAATAAATAACGAACTGAAGCACATAAATGCACATGTTCACGGGCACAGCACAGAGTACAGAATGTATGGAAGGCCTCTAACTGTGCGTGTAGAAGGCACTTATATCGGTCTCCATGAGGAAGCTAATGGAGATACTCCAGGTGCCATATTTGAACATACCTTTGAACTAAATGATATAGGGTTGGTACTTGCATCGTTTCCTACAGTATTAACAGCAGTACAGAGAAAGTCTTCAATGAAAAATCTGATACTGAGATATCCAGTTTTTATAGTGTCCTACAAACAGTCCTCGTTTGTTGTTGTTAGAAAACTACTGTAGAGCTGCTTTTGGGCAAGTATAGTAACGACATCTAGCGAATTTAGCTGTAAGCGTATGAGATGATGGATATATTAAAATTAGTAAATTAAAGTAAAATACACATTTGACTAATATTGGTAAAGCATGCGAATGACCAGCCAAATTTTAATGTGTCATAGTGGTTTGTAAATATCAAGTAAATTATTCAACACTCGGCCACTGATTAGTATTGCATGGCCAGTCTTACAAGTCAGATGTGTATTTTAATGATGTTAAATACTTTCAGTAAGTGTCTAGTGGTGAAGGATTGCTGGTGTAATCATATGTGGCGTTCTGAAGTGTATCGGATAATGGAAAGTTATTAATATGTGTGAAGGATTCCAGATGGAGTGAAATAACTATACATGTGTTTGCGAACACGATAAGTAAAGAGTATAATCGGTTACTTCGCAGATTAATGTATTCATTGTTCACTCTCAAGTCTCTCGGCGCTGTAAGTGAAGGGAGCAACTGTTTCATTAGAAATGGAAGACAATATATGACTTCAAACCGATATTCACTTGTTTACGGTCACTATCAACGTTAGGTGCAGTACTTCGTGCTGCTACTTTGACATTGTTGTAGCCATACAGTTTCGGAATTAACGTCACCCTGTGATTATGATCTTTCGTAAAACACATCCACTTCCGAACATTTGAAAGCAATAATGTGTTTTCGACTATGAGCAGGCAAACGGCGGCTGTATGGTATGTATTGGTATAGAAGTTTTGTTGTTTTTTTAAATGTGGTATAATTGCACAAAACCTTTATGTGAACATTTGTTTTCTTGCAAATGGTGAAAAATAGATTTCTAACCAGACGACATAACCATTAAAAAAAATTGAAAGACTTACAGTCGAGATACTGAAGGAATGTCGGATAGTATGGACCATACAACAAAATATAGCTATTAGAAAAAAAAGTTGTTTTTGTTGTTCACAAACAAATGTAAACTGGTTGTATATCAAAAGTACAACAGAAACATAAATTTTATTATGGAAAATAATATTTTGACTCTTTTGCACAAGTTAGCTAAACAACACTTGTCTAATTTTCAAAGATGAAACTAAAAACAATTTTTTTTTCATTGTAATACAATGAATACTCAATTTCTGCACAAAGTTCGTGTGTCCAGCTCTCAAATCTTACACAATGGATCCAGTTTACTTAAAGAAATTCCCCACAAATAGTGTTAGTGTGAAAATCACATCATGTCTGCTGATCCGCTACAACTGATTTTAATCTCTTCTTCAGTGTCGGAAAATTAAAATGATCGGCAGCAGCCCTTTCGGCCATTTCGCCTTCCAAAACTCTTGAAACTACTCGGTTCACTGTAGTCTCAAACCACTCCCCTCGACCGTCAGCGGCACGTCTATTCTTGAACTCGGCATCACATCTTAAAAAACAGACTCAAAAACAAAAGAAAATTTACTCGTTTATCGCACACCACTCGAGATGGGTATTGCGGATACTACCCTACTGAAGCTGCATTTTAAAACACTATGGCAACAGAAACTGTCTTGAGTGAGTGGGATTTCATTACACCATCCAACATACGTCAGACTACTTACATATTACCACCAGTATAATAAAACGTATTACCTCTTACCGTCAACAGTACAAACCGATGCTGAACATTACAACACTCACCAGTTTAGACACTCAAAACAAATAAAATTTGATTGTGACACAAATTTAACAGTTCCATCACTTAAGTTGCACCAGATGATGAACTGACGTCTGCACTTCATTCCAAGTACTGCATACGTCCGTTGGTCAGCGGTAAACACGAGAATCACAAAGTGATCCATACTTCTCGTCGGCCCAAACTAACCACCGTTTCCACTACGTAAATGCACGGAACGCAGCATTATCTGCTAGCCAAGACTATGGGCGTTACCTGCGTTGAGTAACTACCAACCGAGACCATTCGTCTTTTATCGAAATAGCTACTCCACCAGCTACGTCGCAGAGAATTCTATTAGAGCGAACCATAAGCACACCAAAGAGAATGATGTATGCTATGCAGTAGCTATTGGTGTGAAAGTCTCATAGACTGCTATCGTAGAAATCTCGGTATTTGTTAACATACATTTTGGACGTGTATCCTTTTATTTTATGCCGTTGACCGTGAATCAGTGCAAGTTTGGCGAAGTGTCTATGAACGACTATTCAACACTCTGCTGTAAATGATGGATTTTTACAAGTCTTCTCATGCACAGATCAAAAGACAAATGATAAACACACTGTGTCACTGAATGTGTTCAACAATGACTGTTGTTGAACGCCCTGTCCGCATTAGCTCAGCATCCTTAACACTGATTTGCTTCGTGATTTCCAAAATGTTTAGTGACAGAATAAGTCTCCTCAGGACACATAAACCTTTGATTGTGCTGCTGTTATAATACTGGTGTAATGCATTAAAGTGTGCCGATGCAGAAACTGTTGAACGAAGGTAAACAGTGATTCATTATCATTTGTGCAGACTCCCATGTGGAATAACAAGTCTCTTTAAATATTATGCATACAACTGAAGAACCAACAGTAATTTGCTAGATACAATCAATAAATCCTCAAGAATATTAGGTCAAATCAATGTTTAAGTGATCTAATAATATCAAAAGAGTATGAGTGTTCAACAATTAATTTTCAATGTTTTGCAGAAAAACTCATTTTCCACTCAGTTTCCAAGAAATTCTATGACCGTTTTGCTGACGATGAGTCATGCCTTAATACAAATTGTAACACGTGTACTACAACCACATTTATAGATACTGTCTGATTTGTATGCGACGTCCATATTATCGACTTTGTATTTTTGTAATATGAATGGCTGCGTCAATACTGCACGGTGTATACAAATGCGTAAAGAAGTTCATATAAATGTAATTATTAATTATGTAGTAAAGAAAATGAATTACGCAAGGTATTCTGAATGGATTAACAGAAATGTAATTGACCAATCACATCGTGGTTCCTTAGTGGGAAAGACCATTGAGTAGTTCTAATTTATATATTTCCCACTCCCACACTTTCCTTCCACAGGGTAGTAAAGGGTTGTGGCCTTATAGACTTCGCACTTGTGTCAATGAACGCTGATGTTTCATTACTACACATTTTCCAAATTTAAGAGGCGAATAATGTCTGTCGTGTTTTTTTTTCGTAATATTCAGAAGCTTTTTAGTACAAATGTTCGACAGCCATCATATCATTCCACTGGCTATGCCACAACTCCCATTCCCATGTTACCGGGTGTGGACAAAATTGTTGTTTCGAAATGGTGTAAAATATTTTACTTTTTGCCATAAAGATGTGACACTTAGAAACTTGAAAGTCTGGTCTGTTGAGTAAACTAGCGAACCTAAAAAACACGAAATTTGTTGTTCGCGACGTGTCCAACTTAATGACAAAAGATGTACATCTCACAACGACAGTGACGTGACCATCATGTGATTATAACTTCATCTGTGCTACTCTTAAACTGCAGCGAGAGTTTGATGCTCGTTTGAGACAACGGATCTGTTCGAAACACTTTTACTCTGAACCTTATCTCTCGGCTACTGAATGATCCGTGTCACAAGATTCCCAGAACGTACGCGAGGATTGGAAAATTGCGCAGGTCGCACCAGTGTTTAAGAAGGGTAGTAGGAGTAATCCATCGAACTACAGACCTATATCATTGACGTAGGTTTGCAGTAAGGTTTTGGAGCATATACTGTATTCAAACATTATGAATCACCCCGAAGGGAACGATCTATTGATACGTAATCAGCATGGTTTCAGAAAACACCGTTCTTGTGCAACGCAGCTAGCTCTTTATTCGCACGAAGTAATGGCCGCTATCGACAGGGGATCTCAAGTTGATTCCGTATTTCTAGATTTCAGGAAAGCTTTTGACACCGTTCCTCACAAGCGACTTCTAATCAAGCTGCAGGCCTATGGGGTATCGTCTCAGTTGTGCGACTGGATTCGTGATTTCCTGTCAGGAAGGTCGCAGTTCGTAGTAATAGACGGGAAATCATCGAGTAAAACTGAAGTGATATCAGGTGTTCCCCAGAAAGCGTCCTGGGACCTCTGCTGTTCCTGGTCTATATAAATGACCTGGGTGACAATCTCAGCAGTTCTCTTAGGTTGTTCGCAGATGATGCTGTAATTTACCGTCTAGTAAGGTCATCCGAAGACTAGTATCAGTTGCAAAGCGATTTAGAAAAGATTGCTGTATGGTGTGGCAGGTGGCAGTTGACGCTAAATAACGATAAGTGTGAGGTGATCCACATGAGTTCCAAAAGAAATCCGTTGGAATTCGATTACTCGATAAATAGTACAATTCTCAAGGCTGTCAATTCAACTAAGTACCTGGGTGTTAAAATTACGAACAACTTCAGTTGGACAGACCACATAGATAATATTGTGGGGAAGGCGAGCCAAAGGTTGCGTTTCTTTGGCAGGACACTTAGAAGATTCAACAAGTCCACTAAAGAGACAGCTTACACTACACTCGTTCGTCCTCTGTTAGAATATTGCTGCGCGGTGTGGGATCCTTACCAGGTGGGATTGACCGAGGACATCGAAAGGGTGCGAAAAAGGGCAGCTCGTTTTGTATTATCGCGTAATAGGGGAGAGAGTGTGGCAGATATGATACGCGAGTTGGGATGGAAGTCATTAAAGCAAAGACGTTTTTCGTCGCGGCGAGATCTATTTACGAAATTTCAGTCACCAACTTTCTCTTCCGAATGCGAAAATATTTTGTTGAGCCCAACCTACGTAGGTAGGAATGATCATCAAAATAAAATAAGAGAAATCAGAGCTCGAACAGAAAGGTTTAGGTGTTCGTTCTTCCAGAGCGCTGTTCGGGAGTGGAATGGTAGGGAGATAGTTTGATTGTGGTTCGATGAACCCTCTGCCAAGCACTTAAATGTGAATTTCAGAGTAATCATGTAGATGTAGATGTAGATCAAGAGAGTCCCATAAACGTTCATATCGATTACAGACCGGGGAATTTGCAGGTGAAGGAAAAACTTCGAGCTTCTATACGTGGAGTTCCTTTACATTCCTTCAAAAACCTCACCCACAGTAACTTCCTTCCAGCACATTGACGGCTATTACTTAGATGACGTTAACCCAAAGTCGGCCAACGGCCTTGCCACAGTGAAAACACCGGTTACCGTAAGATCATCGAAGTTGAGCGCTGTCGGACTGAGCTAGCACTTGGATGGGTGACCATCCGGTCTGCCGAGTGCCGAGCGCTGTTGGCAAGCAGGGTGCACTCAACCATTTTGAGGCAAACTGAGGAGCTACTTGGCTGACAAGTAGTCGCTCCGGTCTCGTAAACTGACATACGGCTGGGAGGGCGGTGTGCTGGCTACGTGCTCCTCCGTATCCGCATCCAGTGAAACCTGTGGGTTGAGGATGAAACGGCGGTCGGTCGGTACCACTGGGCTTCTAAGGCCTGCTCAGACGGTGTTTAGCTTAGTTTAGTTTAACTCATACTCATAATGAAGGACTGGTACTAGACCTTCCAGCAACACTAGCATCACACGTGGTTCCGTAATTCTATTGTCGGTCGGAAGAAAATCATCGCCATTGGTGGAAAGTCGGCCAAATGCCTATTAGTTATCAGATGAAGTGGACGTTTTGATTTGTGTATACAAGTCGAGCCAAAGGTCAGAATAGAGAAAAAACTCCCCAGCCAATGACAGCCAAAGTGATTCCCTGTCTGAATAATTTTCTAGCAGTGCGAAAGCTCTCCACTCACTGTTGTTCTTTTACAGAATACGTTTTGGCAAGGCCATAGCCTTTCTTTTAATGCTGAAAAGGAGAGCACTATTCAGCAGCTACCACAGTAATGAGAGAAAGAAAAGAAGGTGGCAATCAAATGTTAGGTCCCATCCAGGATCGAAATTTTGTAGAATACTATGGAAGATATGAGAATTCTAGGTATTCCATCTATGGGAGACTTTCGAGTTACACTTGATGTGAGATAATTCTCCGCGTTCTGAAAGATCACCCCACCCATTACTTACGCACAAGGGAAAACAACCAGTACAGAGTCACAGCTGCTAAACGCTTTGTCCAGTCCTGCCGGGTCGCAACTACGCATACAACAGCCACTGTACACACAAAGCCATCACACTGGCCGCCCACCACTTGCTAGTGAAATACACTGGTGTACTCGAGTAACAGTCCGCCTGTCAATGTTCCATTTGTTTCAAAGTATGTAACCATGGGGTTATCATTAATAGAATAGGCATGTTGTTGTAAACCATAGTGTAAGATGGAAATATTATTGTTGCCGTGGTTTAAACCCTGTAGAGTGGGTTATTGAACAGTTTCGTAAATGATAACTACTATTAACTTGTGTATCGTCCATGAAACAAATTTTGTGGGAAAAACTTTCATGATGTGATTCTTGAGTTTCTCCCGGCGTATTTGATAATCAAAATATCCACGGGTCTACTGCCGGTCTACAGCGTCCAACGTGCACAATATTTCGGCGACCATACATGTCGCCATCGTCAGGTGAACTGACGGACTGAGCTCCTGTGAACGTGCCGGCACGGAGATCCGTATGCTATGGCTGCTCCTTCCGCCGTCCGCGCCCCGCGCCACGGTCGCGCGGTGGAACAGATTGCGACGGCGTCTGAGATGACGTCGGTGTGATGGCTGTGTCCGCCGTGGTCATCACAACTATACGTTTGCTCGATATACTCTTGGTTAACCCAATCGCTGGTTCCCAAGCCTTGCTAAGATTATAGCCACAGTCACGGTATATGAGGTCGTCATTGGTGCGAATTTCGATGGCCTCTCTAACAACACTGTCCCAGTATCTCGACGTCTGTACCAGAATCCTCGTGCGTTCATACTCCATAGCGTGATTTTCCGACAAACAATGTTCAGCGACCGCCGACTTGCTCGGATACATCAGTCGAGTGTGCCTCTGGTGTTCACGGCATCGATCCTCGACGGTACGCATCGTCTGACCAATATACGACTTGCCACATTGACACGGAATCTGGTACACGCCGGCCTTCCTCAAACCGAGGTCATCTTCGGCGCTCCCCACCAGTGCACGAGTTTTATTCGGAGGACAAAACACCGTTCTGACCCGGTGTTTCTTCAAAATGCGGGCGATTTTCCCCGAGAGTGCGGCTGGATATGGAATAAACGCAGTGCCTACCTCCTCCCTCGTGATTTCATCCATCTCCACATGATGTATTGTAATAATTTCTTGAAGCTTCCATTTACTTTACAGATCGTAAATGATGCACATAGGCACACTACTTCAATTAGTCTGACAGCAACTAGCCAAACCCTATACACATTATGTGGCTTTAATAATCATAAGAAATGTAAATTAGTTGTCCACGCTGGAATGAGATTTTTCACTCTGCAGCGGAGTGTGCGCTGATATGAAACTTCTTGGCAGATTAAAACTGTGTGCCGGACCGAGACTCGAACTCGGGCAAACTGCTTCCAACACCTTTTTTTTATATTTCATACTTTTTTACACAAAAGAGAATTTGAGCCAAATGTTTATATCGCCATGTTCATAGAGCAACCCCATGTTACTGCAGCCGCTCAATCTTTCACCGTTTGTGTGTGTGTGTGTGTGTGTGTGTGTGTGTGTGTGTGTGTGTGTGTGAAAAAGGAGGGGACGGGGAAAGACTGAGACTGAAATGTTTTTGGATATTCTAGGATGTTTCAAAACTACGTTTTATATGGGGAAATTTGTTGTACAGTTCATTGAGAGTTGCAAACAGCGTTTTGTTGCACAATGTTGCACACTCATTCAAGACTTTCTTTCCTTGTATCACCCCTTTTTGTATATGGCAAATCCCCTCTGTTGTGAGTTTTTGATGGAGACTACTGTTTTCTCTGAGGATCTTGAGATCTGTCTCAATGTTATTAGGACTGTGATTTTACTGGATTAGATGGTGTTTTTTACTGTCACTTTTTAAGACTCTGATATGCTCGGAATAACTAGTTTTAATATTTCTGCATATTTGGCCTATGCAGAGAGATTGGGATAAACTACAGGGTAATGATCGATTGCAGCTTTGGAAAATTTGTTTGTAGAAATGTTCTAAGTATTTAGATTTTTCTGTGTTGTGTTGACTGTGAGGAAGGATATTTGTAGTCCTTAGTTCTTCAGATTGTTCATCACACTCTGGACGTTTTTGTTGTTGCATGTTAGAACATACCACACTGCGGTCTTTGTAAGGTGTTCCTGGTTCCCTGTGCTCTCTGTGTTTGTCATTTGTTGGTGTTCATTGCTCTCTGTTGTGGATACTAATTTATACATGAAACTTCCTGGCAGACTGAAACTGAGTGCCGGACCAAGGCTCAAAACCGGGATCTTTGCCTTTCGCAGCAGGGTAGGAGATGACGTACCGCCGGAAGTAAAGCTGTGAGGTTTGGTCGTGA
This sequence comes from Schistocerca americana, assembly GCF_021461395.2. NCBI lineage: Eukaryota > Metazoa > Arthropoda > Insecta > Orthoptera > Acrididae > Schistocerca > Schistocerca americana. The sequence continues at coordinate 655,743,968 of NC_060120.1, read as the reverse complement.
GTCATGCTTGGGTTGCTCAGTCGGAACAGTTTGTCTTTAGCAACCGTCGGGAGAGGACGTGCCGTACTTCCACCTGCAGAGTGTGACCTCGTGTTTGTTTATATTGCGACTTAGCCTGAGAGGGAACTAGTAGGTTCAGGAAATCGGCATTACGTTTCAACTTTTACCCGGAATATGCACGACCGAAAGCCTTAGATGTGGAAAGGTTCGTCCGTGAGAAGGCGATGAACCCACCATCGAAACTTCAGGGTATCTACCTCTCGATTCTTAGGATCACCGCCTACGTTAAAATGATCAATGACACTGCGTGAAAGCGCGTTTTAAAGGCGACCAACAGGGACTCCGTTTCTGTCACGCTGACGGTAACGTCGGCGTTATCAAAGTCGAACATGCTGGATTAGGCATTAGTACAATTCGCGTGTTCGAACTGCCATTCGCGGTACTTTCCGAGGACGTCATGTCGGCTTTCCAGCCATAAGGCGCTGTTCATAACCATAAGGTAGAACGCTGGGCTCACGTCAGCACATAACCTGTTCACAATTGATTATCTGACCCACAGAGGATGTCGGACCGTAATCATGTACGACGTATAGTAGCGTACTTATTATGGGTGTGGAAAAGACAGCCACATCAGATATGAATATCTGCAGAGGCAGATAATGCAGCTACCGACTGGAGGAATGGTACTTCTCTCGTCGTCTACGATACTTCAGGTCACATACGCAAAGGCGTTTAAGTTGCCGCCTGCCGCCCGGCGGCTCTCGGACTCACGTGAATAGCTGATGCGTAGCGTCCCGACCCTTCCTGACGCGATTTTGGACGAGGTGACTGATGGTGTGACTTCAACTATGTCCTCAGTTCCTGTGACTGCTCCGGCTGCGCCTGTGGCCGACGTTGATGTCGAACGTAACTCCTTGTCGACTCTCTAGTTGTCTCGAAGACGGCCTTCCTGCGTGACCGGCGCGACTCATTCCTGTCTTTCGACACGCAAGGGTGATTGCGTAAACAACGCTCCCCATAACAAAGCAAAAGCGGGCCCCGTGCGACTTCGGAACGAGTCTCTTCTCCCTGCCCAGATGATACACCAAGTGTTGAGCAACCCAACGTTTCAGCGTCTGAGACCGTGTACGACGGCGTCGTCAGTGCTTCTGTGGAACGTTGGCCGTCAGTGGTTCCCGCATCGACGGAACGGAATGTTCCCGCCTCTGAAGTCCCTATTGGAGAAGGAACGATACCAAAGGATGTGACGGTATCGGCAGGCGTTAGGCATGCGGATACCACACCGACGAAGTCACCACTGGCGTGGAGCGGGGATTTGAAGAAACAGCAGATCCCGTACAGGAGTCTCCGCCGTTAGGGGAGGCGACCCGCTGGTGCCAACTTTTGCCCCGTGCGAGGGCGCCTGCCACCCTGTGCCCCGCCTCCTCGCAGCAACGACCTGTAGCCCTATCCCCCAGTGTGGTGCAGCTCCACGAATACCGTAGCACGACACTGAATGTAAACGGCGTCCGCTTGTCCGCCAAGATACATCTCTTGAAAGAAATCATATGGGCTTCAGAACTAGACACTGCACTGTTACAGGAGGTGCATTTAGCAGCGCTACCGCGGGTAGCAAGCTATGACTTCTACGCCTCTCACGGCGGTCACCTTGGACACGGAGTGGCTGTGTATATACACTCCTGGAAATGGACAAAAGAACACATTGACACCGGTGTGTCAGATCCACCATACTTGCTCCAGACACTGCGAGAGGGCTGTACAAGCAATGATCACACGCACGGCACAGCGGACACACCAGGAACCGCGGTGTTGGCCGTCGAATGGCGCTAGCTGCGCAGCATTTGTGCACCGCCGCCGTCAGTGTCAGCCAGTTTGCCGTGGCATACGGAGCTCCATCGCAGTCTTTAACACTGGTAGCATGCCGCGACAGCGTGGACGTGAACCGTATGTGCAGTTGACGGACTTTGAGCGAGGGCGTATAGTGGGCATGCGGGAGGCCGGGTGGACGTATCGCCGAATTGCTCAACACGTGGGGCGTGAGGTCTCCACAGTACATCGATGTTGTCGCCAGTGGTCGGCGGAAGGTGCACGTGCCCGTCGACCTGGGACCGGACCGCAGCGACGCACGGATGCACGCCAAGACCGTAGGATCCTACGCAGTGCCGTAGGGGACCGCACCGCCTCTTCCCAGCAAATTAGGGACACTGTTGCTCCTGGGGTATCGGCGAGGACCATTCGCAACCGTCTCCATGAAGCTGGGCTACGGTCCCGCACACCGTTAGGCCGTCTTCCGCCTACGCCCCAACATCGTGCAGCCCGCCTCCAGTGGTGTCGCGACAGGCGTGAATGGAGGGACGAATGGAGACGTGTCGTCTTCAGCGATGAGAGTCGCTTCTGCCTTGGTGCCAATGATGGTCGTATGCGTGTTTGGCGCCTTGCAGGTGAGCGCCACAATCAGGACTGCATACGACCGAGGCACACAGGGCCAACACCCGGCATCATGGTGTGGGGAGCGATCTCCTACACTGGCCGTACACCACTGGTGATCGTCGAGGGGACACTGAATAGTGCACGGTACATCCAAACCGTCATCGAACCCATCATTCTACCATTCCTAGACCGGCAAGGGAACTTGCTGTTCCAACAGGACAATGCACGTCCGCATGTATCCCGTGCCACCCAACGTGCTCTAGAAGGTGTAAGTCAACTACCCTGGCCAGCAAGATCTCTGGATCTGTCCCCCATTGAGCATCTTTGGGACTGGATGAAGCGTCGTCTCACGCGGTCTGCACGTCCAGCACGAACGCTGGTCCAACTGAGGCGCCAGGTGGAAATGGCATGGCAAGCCGTTCCACAGGACTACATCCAGCATCTCTACGATTGTCTCCATGGGAGAATAGCAGCCTGCATTGCTGCGAAAGGTGGATATACACTGTACTAGTGCCGACATTGTGCATGCTCTGTTGCCTGTGTCTATGTGCCTGTGGTTCTGTCAGTGTGATCATGTGATGTATCTGACCCCAGGAATGTGTCAATAAAGTTTCCCCTTCCTGGGACAATGAATTCACGGTGTTCTTATTTCAATTTCCAGGAGTGTGTGTGAAGGCATCCCAACTGGCGACCTCATATACCTCCCATATACCAGGAGTATGGCGTATAAGATTCACTCCACGCTTGTTATTAAAGTTTGTGCGCCTTCTGGTACCGGACGTCGGCGTGAAAAGTCACGATTTAATGCGGAGGAGAGTGCCCTACTGTTCTTAGGTCGACATTAACATCTTTCCTCTGGGGTCGGGGTGGGGAGTGGGCATTAACTTCATACTCGACCAGAGAGAAGAATACCCGAATTTTATAACGTGCCAGGAGCTACGTCTCATTGTTCGCAATCCAGTCCTGCACAATATCTGAGAGGTACGACGCGCAGACGACCTGTGATTCGCGTTTTACACTAACCATTCGGCAAATCAGTTAGACTGCATTTATGTGCCCCGTTGGCTGGTTGAAGCAGTGTTTGATATAGAGAACTGACATTTAGTGTTCTCCGGCCACTGCGTGTACACATGTACACTGCTCCTTCCCCGCCAGGAGGTTTCAGGCAGTCTGGCACCATGGAAACTCAACACTCAGCAGCTGCAGGATCTTTATTGTTGGGAACATATCACAGAGACGTGGACATAGTGGGAATGGCATCTCCCATCCTATGTATCAGTGGTGGACTGGTGGCTGCACATTCGTCACTTGCAGCAGTGAGGTGGCTGCTTGGCATAGGCACACTATAGATTTCTACTTTAGCTTCCTACGCGACCTTGATGGACAGCCGCCTTCCCTGAAAGTGAAAACTGAATGCAGCACGATTAAGGCTAAGCCACTAGCGGCTACTCGCTGGAAACTACAGGGGACTATGGTGCGTCCCCACAGACCTGATGTAGTGAGGTAGGAGCAACCCAGTATGCATCATATTGTGCACGGACACAGACAATGTAAGGTGGCGGGGTCTCCTAACCTTCATTTCTTACATTTTCCGACCTCACCATCGTATTCTGCGTATCAAGACGTTTCATTCGAGATCAAACTCGATAGGGTAGAGTCAATTTTACATATTTCCATTTAATCGATATGCAAATCTAATAAATAAATCGCAAGTGCGAACCGTGATTAAAACGTCGAAGCTGGCGTACACAAACATTCAAGACACGACTGCCACAGCAGCACCGGCCGGCCGACCGCCCAGGGATCAAAACAGTTTTTTGCCAGAGAGAAGGGCTAATGGCCTGCGTGTTCACCTTAAAAGCAAAACCCGCTGTATTGTTTCAGAGAGCCCTAGCGTATGCATTTTTGACGGACCTAGTTCGCAGTTTCAGAGTTTTCACAGGTGGACAGTAAACGCCTAACGCAGATACTATCTATTTCCGGATTGGTCGGCTTAAATGGAGCGCCATTCTCCCGTTTGTAAGAGTAACGCTGATTGGCGGACTATTTCTGACGCAAGGAGCCGGAGGAATGAGGGAAAGACAGCAGACGATACACCCTTTCGCCTTTTGCGTGGAGAGGGGTCGTTCCAGTGATGCTCTTGAAGCGGGAACACATAGCGGAGCGAGCGCACTCGTGCGTGTACGCAGAGAGCGAGGAACAAAGTCTACTCAGTACTGCACTGAGAGAGCACCTCTGTCGCTAGCAAATCGGAATGATACTCTATATTGAGTCACTCGCAATTAACCGTTTGTTCACTGTGTTGGCCGCAACTGTTAATATGCGGTGTGAACACAGACAGAGTATTAGTAGCGCCTGAGAGCGAACGTTGAGTGGCATCATGGTGGACTGGACTGGTTACCTGACTGGTGCACCACGCCAATAGTTAGACTAGGGACAGATAGAAGTCCTTGACTTCGTCAAGGCGTAGTGAGAGTTCGGTTGGCGAAGGTCAATACAGATAAAAACAGATAGTTTTATTATTTTTCAGCAGCGAACGATGCAGGCAGCAGTCGTCGCAGCTCACGGTATTGTGCGCTACAGCATAGGCGAGTCCCATCTTGCCTCCATTAGAAATAACAGACTTCATTCATGTCACTCCATTACATTTCTCACGCGACAGCCTCGACCGTACTTACAAAAATTCGATTGGATAATTATTCAAGTTGAGTAGCCATTCTGCTGAGTAAATAACATTCTTAAAGAATAAGGTAACCTCCTATTCTCAAAAGAACCCGGAAATTTGTGTTTCAGTTTATAAATAAAAGTTTCACTTGATATTATCAGATTTTGCAACAAATAATATTTTCCGTTTGTTTAATGTTTTTCTCACACTAACTAGCAATACTCCAGTACCCAAGTATTCCACTAGTTACGTAAGAAAATAGAATATTTTTGTGTCTTTTCCTTACAGCGGACGACTTCTGAAGACATTTATTGCTGAAAGTTTTTCAGGCGTTTTTGATACGTTAGGAGTGTCTGTCTGACTTCTGCAGTAGTGTGGGGTGGAAATTGCTTCTTGCAGGTGCCAAAGGGTACTTTTCAGATCAATCCGTTGCTTAGCTCGTCAGCATAACACCCACATACTGAAAACAATGCAGACGGAACATAGTCTCAAGCTTGTTGATCACCGTACGCAACGCGTCATCCACCAAGCGGACATAATCGATAGCTTCACCTAACGTTATTGCCAAGTCTACCGTGCCGCTGACGGGGTCTTCCTGGACTTCGACCCTATCGCAGTAGACATTCTACTAACCCTCCACGCTTGAGGAGGAGGTTACGTTATGGAACCTTTCACCTCCTAGTGGGTCACTACCGCTATCTTCAGGGGTGCGTTGTGCAAGTAATCAGACATTGATGGACTCCCTACCAAATTTTATCGTACGTTTTGTGATCTCACGCTTACACGATGGGCGAAGATGTATAATGAACTGATCACGTCCTCATCTGCGATTCCACAAGCTTTTGTCAAGGGCGTTATTGCTCCCCTTCATAAACGACCACTTGGAATTATTACAGCCCACTGCCGTCCTATCGCCTTATGAAATACTGATTACAAGATTTTTATGCGCTGCAGACCCCTCTTGCCATGTGCCCTCCCACCGAAAAAACAACGCCAGGTAACACAGTTAATGCCCAGACAGCCACTGAAGACTGTCGTGGCCTGATTGCCTGGCGGAGGCGCGCAGACTTCGCACGGCGACCACTGTCGTAGATATTGACGGCTCGTTTGACAGAGTGCGCCATGTATTTTTATATTCTACCTTAGAGCGGATGGGTTTCCCTGCCTGGTTCAGCAGCGTCCTTCGGAAGCTCTTTAGCAGCGCCCATTCGTTGGTCCAGATCAATGGGTGTGTGACGGGTTTGATACAGATCCAATGGCCGGTCCGCAAGGATGCCCCCTATCCATGCAACCTTTAAGCAGTGGCGCTGGAGCCGCTCATAGATCTGTCTGGACTCTTCTTACACAGCTACACTCTCCGATGTCGCTTGTACGCAGACGACGTCGTTCTGTCGGTTCGATCTCGGGAGGAGTTCGCACAGATCTTCGATACAATTACGGCTCATGGGAGGGCAGCTGGAAGTGTGATAAATGTGCGAAAATCCATGGCGCTGTCTATTGGTCGCCATCTACGTCCGGCCGATCTGGAGCCCCTGCCCTGTGTCCGACGTCTCCGCTATCTTGGGATCATCCTTATGTCGTCAACACGCCGTACAGTGGCGACCAACTTTCTTCAAGTTATGAAAACTATCCATATGACGATCAGCCACGACTCCCTACGTCGTCTCGATCCCTTGCAGTGTGTTGCCTACCTGAATGCCTATGTGGCGTTCAGAATGGTTCATATTGCGCAGATTTTATCGATGCCGATTATGATAGAACGTTGTATTTAAGTTACATTCGGATATCTTCTGACGGATGGTCCACCTTCACAGCACACTGTGAAACGCTTGCTTACCCCTGGGTCGTACGAAACGTAAAACGTACGCCGTCGTACGGCTCCACTTTACACGGCCACGATGTACAAACATCGGCGCGGTGTCGAGACCTCCATTACACACCTTGACTTGACGTCCTTGTGCCGGTGTCTCTCTCCCCTCCGTTCCCGGTCGGCAGGATCATGCCCGCATTTGCACACATCGTGGCGTTCACTGTGGAACTGAGTTACGCTCGCGCCGAACTCTCACGAATGCGCCGGCCGCGGGCAAAGGACTTCTGCGTCCTTTTCCTGCATAGCGTAGCCTGTAAGGTGGTAGAAAGCAAGTTCCCATTGTTACAGTTTCTTTCCGACTCGTATCCAATCGACTTGGTATTACGTCACCTTTGGGAAGCATCCAACCAATCAGCAGCTCCATGCCATAGGACTGACGAACTCTCCCCTCTGCACCGTCTGTCGTAGTGTCGACGATGATAATCACCGATTCAACTGTCTATCCGTGGATGTCTGGTTGTTGGGGCGACAAAGGGCCGCTCGTTTTCTACGCGTGCTGCGGCATGTTACTGACGCAGAGTCCTTTCTTCACCCAGCGGTAGAACATTTTCCTGTCACAAAGTCTCTGTCGGTCCTCTGGATAAAGGGCTAGAAACCTTGCCATATCTATATGGAGAAGCTCATCACTCGCGCCTTGATTTCTGGCAGTACTTGCGGATTACACTTGCAGAGGTTGCACTCTGTTCCCGTTATTGCGCATATTTTGCCAATTGTCATAATATCGTTCTAACCACGCCCTCACTAAGCTGGAGAGTTCCCGGCGTGGAAGGCAGCCGCCCGATTCGGGAAGATACATGACACGCCTTCATCTTATACTAGGCCCGCCTGTCATCGTTCACACCTTGCGGGGTTTCCAGGGTTCCATATCGGTGGACTCGTTTCAATTTGTGTTTTTCACTGTATGTATGTGCATAAAAACAAATAAATACGTAAAATGAAGATTAACAGTGTGAGGGTACAGCACAGCGTTAGGGGAGGGGGGAGGGGAGGAATCGTGGCCAGGTCTCGGGATTAGACCTCTGCCCACCTTGTCCCAGCCGCCTCCATCCTGTAGCTGGCTGTGACCCCAATAAAAATAAATAAAAATAAAAAGATTTTAAAAATTATTAATGAAACAATGATAATTTTTAAAAAACCAGAACTCAGTAGGGTTGTGCCAGCGAAAGGCGAGATCCCAAGTTCAAGTCTCGATCCAGGACAGCTTTAATCTGCCAGAAAGTTTCATATCAGTGTGCACTCAGCTGCAGAGTTCTTGTTTTTTTTTTAATAAAAATATTATGGGACATATCTGCTAAGGTCATCAGTCCCTAAGCTTACACACTACTTAACTTAAATTATCATAAGGACAAACACACACACCCATGCCCAAGGGAGGACTCGAACCTCCGCCGGGACCAGCCGCACAGTCCATGACTGCAGCGCCTGAGACCGCTCGGCTAATCCCATGCGGCGGTTGCAGAGTGAAAAATTTCATTTTGGAAACTTATGTTTGGTTTGTTCTTTCTTAATTTGCCCTGTTATTTTATTGCGCATTTTGTGCATTATTTGTGTGTTATACGTATTCTCTCTGGCTATCTCATATGTTGTCTTTAGTTCCTGCGTATAGATGAGTTTGGCCAGTGGAATTAAGTCTGTGAACTTCCATCTGAAACTTCAGTGTTTGTGTGTCATTGGGTGACTGGATTGGTTGTGAATTATTGTACCTGTGACTGTACGATTACTGAATATTCCACAGTTATGTTTTTTGTTGATTCTATGTATGGTGACTTCTTGGAAATTAAGTTCCGTGTCTACTTCTGTCTCAATGGTGGATTTTATTCTAGGGCGTACTGTGTTTATGTTGCAGTGTAGTTGTTTTATCTGGGTGTCTTTTCCATCTACCAAATAAATGACGTTGTCCTCATGAAGTAATCAATATATAATCTTTTGTTATTTTGCATGTATGATTTTACTGAATATTATGTTTCCAAGTAGCTCAGAAATATGTCTCCAAGTCGACCACTAGTGCGTGAGGCCACTGTTAGGCCTTCTTTTTGTAAATAGAAGTCTTTGTTGAAAGTTCAGTAGTTCTGTTCTGCTATAATATTTAGAAAGGCTCCAACTCCATTTGTGTGTCCATTTATTGTGTTCCCCTGTTTCTCCAATGTTCTTTAATAGTGCTGATTGTTTCTCCCACTGGACATTTGTGTACATGGATGTGATGTCCAAAGATATGAAGTTTACTGTTAGTGGTATATTTATGTCGTTTACCTTTTCTGTGAGTTCTTTGGTATGAAGCTTCCTGGCAGATTAAAACTGTGTGCCCGACCGAGACTCGAACTCGGGACCTTTGCCTTTCGCGGGTAAGTGCTCTACCATCTGAGCTACCGAAGCACAACTCACGCCGGGTCCTCACAGCTTTACTTCTGCCAGTATCTCGTCTCCTACCTTCCAAGCTTTACAGAAGCTCTCCTGCGAACCTTGCAGAACTAGCACTCCTGAAAGAAAGGATACTGTGGAGACATGGCTTAATCACAGCCTGGGGGATGTTTCCTGAATGAGATTTTCACTCTGCAGCGGAGTGTGCACTGATATGAAATTTCCTGGCACATTAAAACTATGTGCCCGACCGAGACTCGAACTCGGGACCTTTGCCTTTCGCGGGCAAGTGCTCTACATTCTTTTTTTTTTTAAAGTCTCATTTTGTTCGATTTTGTTCGTTGCATCTGCTCGGGGCGGACGACGTAAGACATCCGTTTAAGTTCGTTGTTGATCGATTAATTCAGTTTTTTTTATTACAGAGGGAGCTAACCCTCTGGCCGAACACGCTGAGCTACTGTGCCGGCAAAAAATGGTTCAAATGGCTCTGAGCACTATGGGACTTAACATCTATGGTCATCAGTCCCCTAGAACTTAGAACTACTTAAACCTAACTAACCTAAGGACATCACACAACACCCAGTCATCACGAGGCAGAGAAAATCCCTGACCCCCGCCGGGAATCGTGGGAAGCGAGAACACTACCGCACGACCACGAGCTGTGGACAACCATCTGGTCTACCGAAGCACGACTCACGCCCGGTCCTCACGCCTCGGTCAGGCGCACAGTTTTAATCTGTCAGCAAGTTTCATATCAGCGCACACTCCGCTGCAGAGTGAAAATCTCATTCTGGAAACATCCCCCAGGGTGTGGCTAAGCCATGTCTCCGCAATATCCTTTCTTTCAGCAGTGCTAGTTCTGCAAGGTACGCAGGAGAGCTTCTGTAAAGTTTGGAAGGTAGGAGACGAGATACTGGCAGAAGTAAAGCTGTGAGGACCGGGCGTGAGTCGTGCTTCGTAGCTCAGATGGTAGAGCACTTGCCCGCGAAAGGCAAAGGTCCCGAGTTTGAGTCTCGGTCGGGCACATAGTTTTAATCTGCCAGGAAGTTTCATATCAGCGCACACTCCGCTGCAGAGTGAAAATCTCATTCTGGAGTTCTTTGGAATTTTGTAGGTTCCTACTAGTCGTGAAACTGTGCAGTTTCTGTAGTAATGTATGTGTGTCTAGCTAGGTGTTAGGACGGTGCAATTTGAGATTAATTGTCGGTCTAATTGGACAGCTGTGTTTGCGTATCTTTTGTGCAGTATTTAGATTGGGTGCTTTGGGACTCCTTAGTGCCATACTCGTATATTTTGCTTGAAATTTTGTGATGGTTCTTTCACGGTTTTCAGAAGTTTCCCAATGTTCGGTGGTTCCTCATTTTGGGATCACTGATTAATTTAATTAGTAGTTAGCAAGTTCTCCCACAATACAATATTTTTCACCAAACATTCAAAATTAATGCCGTACTAAACATGAACAAACCGATGAACAACTGAGTGTTAAAAATAACACAGGACCACTTTATGACTATGGCGACATAAATGTTTTGCTTATATCCAATTTTTTAAAAAATTTGTGAAGGCTGGTTACAATTAAACATGAAAAACATGGAAAGCAGTGTATTCAATAGCAACAGAAAATGTAAACCCACCATAAATGCACAGCTGGACGAAAAAGTAAGTATAGCGACATATATAACCATACTCAGGAAAAAGTGCTTAAAAATAAGCAAATTTCTTTACAACTACTTTGCAGGTGACATACTGTCAAATATAAAAAGGCAAAAAAAAAAAACAATCTGGCTCAAAAATGAAAAAACCGCCATGAACTTTGCATGATATTTTACAGCAACAAATGGAGACCCACTGAAGATGACACACATGTGTCTAAACATTTTTGGGTAAATGAAACACAAATATGTGTTTTGTGTAAGGTAGAGTTTGAAACCCCAAATTTTATTTGCAGTGGTAGAGAGAACCTCAGCAAGAGATTCCAACCTATGCATGTCGATTTGCACAAAGTTTTTCGGTCATGATGCTAACAAATTGTCCATGCAGCGACTTGGATTTTATGATGGAATGTGTAATATACAAGAAAGAATCAAAGTACTATATACACTTTTGACAACTAGTGATTGTTTGTTCGTCCCAGTTTAGTGTAAGTTTGTTGATCATCTGAGACCCTAAATGTGTTTGTGAGTTGCTTCTCACTTATTTTATAAATGGAGCCTCTATTTTATAGTTTACAGCTAAAGATATAATTTCACATTATTTAAATTAGATTGTGTTGTCGTTGTTCTTGTTGTGGTCTTCAGTTTCAAGATTGATGTAACTCACGACATTAATTTGTCTCGTGCAGGCCTGTCCATCTGTACAATTTTTACCGCCCACACATCCCTCTATTATCAAGCTTGATGCCGAGGATGTGTTCCATCAGCCAATCGATTCTTTTAGTTAAGTAGTGTTATTTTTTATCTCCTCATTTCGATTAGGTATCTCTTCATTAGTTATTCGATGACTCACCTAATCAACAGCATTATCCTTAACACCACATTTCAAAAGCTTCTATTTTTCCATGTACTGCACACTCCAGATAAATACCTCCAGAAAATACTTTCTAACATGTAAAATTATATTAGCCATTAACAAATTTCTTTTTTCCAGAAACACTTGTATTGCTGTTTCCTGTCTGGATTTCACAACTTCTCTACTTCGGCCGCCGTTATTTTGCTGCCCAAATTGCAAAAATTATCTATTACCTTCAGTCTCTCATTTACTAATATTGCTCTCCCAGCATCACTTGATCCAATTCTGTTACATTCCATTATCCTTGTTTAACTCTTGTTAGTGTTCGTCTTGTAACGCCTTTCATCTACATCTCTATCTATACTCCGCAAGACAGCTTATGATTTGTGGCAGAGGGTACTTAGCGCACAAGTGTCACTTCACTCTTTGCCTATTTCAGCCACAAATGGTTTATGGGAAGAATGATTGCTGGTAAGGTTCCATGTGGGCTCGAGTATCTCTAATTTTATCTTTATCGTCTTTTCGCTAGATATTCGTAGAAGGAAACAGTATATTGGTTGACTCTTCTATGAATGTATGCACGCAATGACGCAGAAAGCTTCTCTTGCAACGCTTGCCAATGGAGTTGGCTGAGAATCTCTGTGACCCTTTCGTGCTTACTAAATGAATCTGTAACGAAAAGTGCTCCTCTTGGATCTTCCCTATTTCCTCTAGCATTCCTATCTGGCGCGGATCCCAGATACACGAGCAATGTTCAAGTATTAGTCGCACGAGAATTTTTGAGCTCCTTCATTTGTTGACAAACTACATTCCCTGAGGGCTGTCCCAATAAATCTCACTCTAGCATTTTCCTTACCTGCCATTAATTTTGTGCGGTCGTCCCACTTTAAATCACTCCATACGCATACTCCTAGACATTTTATGGAAGTTACTGCTTCCAGTGATAGTTCTGGAACCGTGTAATCATACAATAATGACACTATTAATTCTGTTCAACTGGTCTTCCATCCCTTTGCCATCTATGACAAATTTACAATGTTCCGGAAAACTGAAAGTTTTTTCTTCTTCGCCCTAAACTTTGTTCTCCTTCCAAATTTATCCTTGTTTTCCTTTAGCGTTTGCTATTATTAATGGTGTGTGTCTAGCAATTATGATTCTACTTTTCAGTAAGTTATATCTCAAGTAACTTCAATCTTGTTACATAACTCCACAGTTTTGAATCTGGTTGTTTTGTTTAAAATCATTGAAATAGAAAGTTTTCCTTCACCGACATTTTCCTGCCGATATTGGTGGTTGAAGGACGGAGGAGTGTAGGATATGGTGAAGTAGTTTACCGCTCACCACATTTGTCTAGTATGCAACACTCCACAAACATTCATGCCCCACAGTGCTCTTCATCGTTTCATATGTAAGCTAGCTATGAAGGACTTGGAGAGCTTTTAACAGTATGTAGTGCCTTGCTAAATAAGTCAGTAATAGGCGACTCTGAACACGGAAGTGGACTCTGAGCTACAGCATACTGGATCTGCCACGCAAGGAGATCAGAGAAGACAGACTCGAAGGAGTTCTGGGAAAGATCATTGTCTACCGTCAAAGTGGAGACATTTCTGAGAGAGCATAACTTTTGTCAATGCAGGCCAGTGCACAGTCTCAGGAAGTTTTCCGCTGATTCTAGGAACACCTCCAGCTCTCTGGTTTCTTAGAAAAGACAAAGTTACCATATCCAGTCACTGTTGCTCTTGGTATTAGCATGAGATCTCCGATCAGTTTCAGTTTCTACAGTATTCTCCACACAATTACCCACTCACATTCTGTTCATAATAACTGCAATAGAGCCAATCCAGTCCTTCAGAACCACGAAAGTCACGAATTTCCATCTTTCCAGTTCTCAGGTTACATCACAAAATTAAGTTTGTTCCACGAGAGAGTTTTCACAGGAAGTACTCAGCCTAGAATATCAACGCGAAGAAAATGCTGGAGAGAGTCTCACCAATGATACGCACCCGCTCAGTGTTCTGTTGGCTTAGTCGCCAAATACATGTGGCAGTAATAATGTAAGGAAGGTGTACTGCAGCCTGAACAACTTGTGTAAAGGACGTTGATCGATAATCGACAGGAAACATTCTACATTCGTACCTACATCTACACTCAGCAAGCCACATGACGATGTATGATGAATGGTATCTCTGTTATCGTTATCACTTACTTCTTCCTCTGTTCAGTTCATGAATGGTGCATGGGTAGAATGATTGTCTTAAACTTCTGCATGGAGAAGAATAATTGCCTGTAAACTTCTACATGAGATTTAATTTACCCGATTTTCTGTTGTTGTCACTTAGTGAGACAAATGTGAGACGAAGCAATATGTTGCCCCACTCATCTTCGACTTTGTAATGTCAGAATATCAACAGTAGGCCATAGTGGGGCATGTTGCAACAAGACGTAAATTGTTTCATGAAAATTATAAATTAATCACTGGTAGCAATGCACTGTCCTGCAATCAAATGGTAGGACAGATTGTACAGTTCTCTTGCCAATGGCTGGAGGGTAGGCTGTCAGTGTTACAGAGAGGAAACGTTGTTTCTCTGTCTTTTACAATTTTTTCTTCTCTTAGTTTTCCTTTAATGGCAACAGAGCCTTTCTGTGCATTACTACAAATGCTGTATCATCTGAAAGTCTGACCATCAGGGGAGTGATAAATTGTTTAAAATTTCTCTACAATCGAAAATTGATGCTTATCTGACCCAAATATGAAACGCAAATATGTAGGGCACATTGTTACAATTTCGTTGGGCTAGCTGTTATTGTGTTACAATCTGCTCCATATCATGTACAGTTTATTATTATGCAATCTTCTTGAGAAGGTAACATGAGAAATTACATAAAGAACGCAATGCCAGTAGAAACACATAGTGAATAAGACTTTTCTGTAATATTCATCCCATTTTACGTGCAAGGTCAGAATAGCAATAAATAACAGAAAACTATAAGATTTTTGATCAATGCTTAATAGGTTACTCTATGTGCAACAACTTTTCCCTTTGTGGGATCAATTGTTGCAGTGTGGATGACAGGAAATAATATCGAGTCAGTGTTGACAGCACAGCATAAGGAAAAAAAATATGCAGAGTCAGACCTAATGGTGCTACATTATAAGGTATTTCACATTAAAATAGCTCTAAAACTTTTTTGTACAAAAATGATTGAAAACTTATAACAACTATCCCTGGTTTCCCCTATCTTCTCTGTGATGCACAATGCCTCTCTTGTAGTGACACAGACTGATAGATAATACTCAAGAATTTGTTGGGCAAGTGTTTTGCAAGCCACTTCCTCCATAGACAGAATACATTTCCTTAAAATTCTTCCAATGAAGCTCACCCTGGGATTTGCTTTTCCTGTAGTTAACTTTACGTGATCATTCCACGTTAGGTCGCTCCAGATGGTTACTCCTAGGTATTTACGGTTCTTATGGTTTCCAGTGATCTTTCACCTGTAATGTAATCCGACAACGATGGAACCCTTCACCCATTTACGTGCACTACGTTACATTTCTTTAACATTCAAGGTCAACTGTCAGTCCCTTCACCAGTCACTGATGCTCCATAGGCTACATTTCGCTACTCTCTTCTGGCGCTATCACTTTCTCGTAGGCAACAACATCTGCAAAAAGAATTGTGGAACTCCTGAGGCAATCCACCTGATCACTTACAGATATCGTAAACAGTAAAGGCCTGTAATACTCCATTGTATTACTACTGAAGTTACCTATAAAACTGTTGAGTTCATCCAGTTAAGAATGACGGATTTATTTCTGCGTCATAGAAAGTCCTGAAACCAGTCACAATTCTGGTCCAATACTAGGTGAGTTCGTGCTTTATTCACGAAAGAACAGTGCAGAACATTGTGGAAGTTATGGCAACAGTTACTTTTACCTTCGATGAATGCAAGTACAAATTAGATGAGTTCGTGGTACTCTTTGGCTTCACTATAAATTTGATAATGGAAACAGAAGAGGATTTGTTTAAAAAACAGGTTTGTAGTTACCGGAAGAAACAAATTACTTCTGTCATACCTCTCAACCTCCAACTGCCAGGACAAGAGAATCATCCTCATAGAAAATTACAGTAGTTGGGGAGCCATAGATTATTATGCTTGTCAAAAGTTTTATCTTAAACAAGGGAATTGTGGGGGAACCGCTCTATGGGCAACTGGAGACAGTATCCGATAACACTGGTTTCAAAAAGGTATCTGTAATCATAGCTGCAGAAAAACGTAATGGAGGACTAGCAGCTGTGTGGAAAGCCAGCCATACAAGAGTCGCTGACGCAAGGGAGAAACTACTATTCGATTTGGGAACAGAGTTCAACAGCAACACTGTTTCGAATACATTATTTACCCTTCCTTCGTTGCTACTACAGGGTTGCAGCACCACATTCAGGCACTCATTCTTGCCATCAGCAAACCCACAACGCTGGGCTCTCGCTTCGCCACTGCTCATAGCTTCCAACAACACATATAGTCCATAGTTACGCCCTGCTTCATGATGCAGGGATTGTTTGGGGTAAGATAATGGCTGCACTTAAAAGTCCGGAGCTTGCAGAAGCTTCATTCAACCGCAGTTAGCAGTGTCGTCTCGTATACCTATCCAAAGGGTATTATACTTCAAGGACTGCTATAGGCATGGCAAGCATTACCGATATTGTCTGTTACAATTTTGAAATGTTAGTATTACTTCTAACATTATTTACAATAATACAATACTAAAATGGAAATGCATTGCTCCATGAATAAAACATGTGCAATATCAGTAGAGAATTGCATATTCAAAAATTTTACTGTGAATAATCTGTCAGAAAATTATAGTAATGACTTACCGAGATTCATAAATGGCATAGTAAAGTCGACTGCAGACTGTCTTTCTTCCGTTATGGTCAAGTCACATATAGCTAGGTCAGCCCTCTGAAACAATGCAAAAACAAGCAGTACTGATAGATAAGGCGTTTATCGTCCTGCTCAGTTTTCTGGATATAATTGTATGAAAATTAAGGGAATATTAGATGTTTGCGACAGCTGTCGAATTGTCTTAATTATTTTACCCCTTCAAGGATGTCTGAGTATCTCAATACGGTTATCTTAGCGTTATTTTTCAGTCTGATTCCGTTACTGTTGCTCACAATTCTCTAGAGCCTCAAAAAGTTTAATTGTATTCAAGGATTTAAGGCACTCGGGGGTGCATTTGTGTGGCGCTATGATCTGATGGACAGGTCGCTCCAAGCTGTCTGGCAAGTCCATCCGTGAGTGTGTGTGATGGTGAGCGAGCAGTCCAGTACACTGTTCTGCTTCCGTCGGTTGTAACTGTGAACCCACTAACACTTTTCTGCTTGTACATTCAAGTAGCACAATGTCTGGCAAGAAGGCAGAAGAAGACTGAAAGTTCCTTGTCAAATACGCAAATTCCAATTTCTCATGTTGTTCACGACCGTGATGTCGCGAGCAGACTGTAGCCATGGATCGATATCTGTGGTGTATCATTTCCAGTCGCAGCTGCAATGGCTCGTCTTCATTGCGACCTGCAGCTCTCCGTGTACGAGCAGTAAAAGGCAAGATAATATTTGCTACAATCCGTAGCTTGGCAACGATACCGATGCAAGGTTTTCACGTCTGTTCTGAGTCACTGTGAGCAGTGTGGTCGAACTCACAATTTCGATTATTGTGGATCGGAATCTGTTTTTCCATACGTTTCTTTTGTCTGATAATTGAACTAGACAATATGCATTCTTCTTTCACAAAATGCTTCGTTGCAGTTTTGTGTGTTCTGTTAATACTCTGTGAACAAAATCTTTGTAGAAAGGTAGAAAAGTGACTGGAGAGAAATGACAAAGAGTTTCACGGCGTTCAGTTTTGGTCCACTCCAATTCCTTATAGATGTGAACGACCTCCCACTTAACATTAAACAACCAGAATTGGTACTTCTTGCTAATGATACTAGTATTACAATAAATCCCATTAGGAGAACGCAACAGTAGTTAATGACGTTTTACGCAGAGCTATAAGTGGTTATCCACAAACGGACTATCCTTAAATTTTAATAAAACACACTGCATTCACTTCTGTACAACTAATAGAGTCATACCAACAACTGATGTAGCACACTGACAGGGCTCAGTAAATAGGGTAGAATGCTCTGAATTTTTGGGTGTTGAACTGGAAGTAGCGTATTACTGAGCTTCTAAAAAAGTAAGTTCAGCCACTTTTGATCTTCGCTTAATTGCTAGTCTTGGAAACAATGTTCACTCCCATCAACAAGTGGAGTTTAAGTTTTGTTGTCGATGTGTGTCATCTTACGCTGAATGGATGATAGCAAGACAAGAGTTCAGCAAAATGTTTAGTCAGCGAGTCCAGTCTTGCTGATTCGTGGTCGTCTAACTTGTGACATCCGGCAAACAAATTACATGTGGAAAATTATTAATTTACGGCTCCACTCGAACTTCGCATGTATGCAAGTGCTGCTTTACGTAATTTTTTTGGATAAATACTTTTGAATGTCACAAAAAAGAGCATTTGGATCATTTTGTGCACTGTGTAAAACACATTGAAATACTGGAATTTAGACCTTTTACATAAGTTTTAGTTGAATATCATGCAAAAAAGATTGCTCGGATACTTCTGAGCATTATGTAAGTGCTTTGTACGAACACAAGTGCTGTTTTATATAATTATGATTGAAATAGAGCAAACAATTCAGAGCTTTCGGGTGATTATGAACACTCTGTAAAGTACTTTAAAATACTGCCTCATTTTAATACTACGCTGAGACTCGCTGGAAAAGGGGAAGAGAGGGGGAGGGGAGGGACAAATGGGCAGGGCTCCATGAAATCATAGATAACTGGATTTGGGTCATGAAGTCAAGTTAATGACCCGGCTCTCATGATGTAAACAAAGTGGATCAGAACTTACTACGTAAACAAAGTGACAAGAATCTTCATAGCAATACTACCGCCGTTCCTAATGTGTCTGTCAGTCATGTTTCGTGGCGTCGTTTGTGTTTCAAACCATGGAGGATTCATTCCCTGGAAGCCCTTTATGGTGGTGACAAATAAAAACCCGCAGAGTTTTGTGGAACACTGTTGTAGCCACAGACTCTTCGATGCTTCACTTGTTTTGTGACGTTTTCCGACTTAATTAATATGACTTGCTCTTTTTGCGGAAAAGATGCATACAGGAGCGACCACAAAAGAGGAATGACCACATAAAACGAAAAGTAGGAAAAGTAGAAGCCCGATTGAGATTCGTAATAAGAATCTTAAGAAACTGTAATTGATCCACGAAAGAAGTGGCTTACGAAAGTATTGTTTGACCAACTATGGAGTATTGCTCATCAGCGTGGAACCCTTGCCAGTTTGGCATAATAGAAGAGAGGGACAAGTTCCACAGAAGAGTGGCGTGTTTCGTAACGGGATCGTTTAATTGGCGTGAGAGCGTTAACGAGATGCTCGGCAACTCCAGCAGTAGACGCTACAAGAGATGCGTTTTGCATCACGATTGAATTTCCAAGAGATTATGTTCCTCGAAGAGGCGGGCGATATATTGCGTCCTCCCACATATGTCTAGCGAAACAACCACAACGAGAAACTGCGGGAAATTAGAGCTAATTGACTGATTTATCAACTGCCTTTCTTTCCACTGACCGTTCGCTTCTGTAACACGGAAGGCAGGGATCAGTTTTTCTTTTCTTTTCTTTTTCTCTTTTTTGAGCCATCAGCAGTCTGCTGACTGGTTTGATGCGGCTCTCCACAAATTCCTCTCCTGTGCCAGTCTCTTCATCACAGAGTAGAACTTGCAACTTACTTCCTCAGTTATTTGCTGGATGTACTCCAACCCCTGTCTTCCTCTACAGTTTTTGGCCTCTATAGGTCCCTCTTGTACCATGGAAGTCATTCCTTTATGTCTTAAAAGATGTCCTATCATCTACATTTACATCTACATCCATACTCCGCAAGCCACCTGACGGTGTGTGGCGGAGGGTACGTTGAGTACCTCTATCGCTTCTCCCTTCTATTCCAGTCTCGTATTGTTCATGGAAAGAAAGATTGTCGGTATGCCTCTGTGTGGGCTCTAATCTCTCTGATTTTATCTTCATCGTCTCTTCGCGAGATATACATAGGAGGGAGCAATATACTGCTTGACTCCTCGGTGAAGGTATGTTCTCGAAACTTCAACAAGAGCCCGTAGCGAGCTACTGAGCGTCTCTCTTGCAGAGTCTTCCACTGGAGTTTATCTATCATCTCCACAATGCTTTCGCGATTACTAAATGATCCTGTAACGAAGCGCGCTGCTCTCCGTTGGATTTTCTCTATCTCTTCTATCAATCCTATCTGGTACGGATCCCACAATGGTGAGCAGTGTTCAAGTAGTGGGCGAACAAGTGTACTGTAACCTACTTCCTTTGTTTTCGGATTGCATTTACTTGTATTCTTCCAATGAATCTCAGTCTGGCATCTGCTTTACCGACGATCAACTTTATATGAGCATTCCATTTTAAATCACTCCTAATGCGTACTCCCAGATAATTTATGGAAATAACTGCTTCCAGTTGCTGACCTGCTATATTGTAGCTAAATGATATGGGATCTTTCTTTCTATATATTCGCAGCACATTACACTTATCTACATTGAGATTCAGTTGCCATTCCCTGCACCACGCGTCAATTCGCTGCAGATCCTCTTGCATTTCAGTACAATTTTCCATTTTACAACCTCTCGATATACTACAGCATCATCCGCAAGAAGCCTCAGTGAACTTCCGATGTTATTCACAAGGTCATTTATGTATATCGTGAATAGCAACGGTCCTACGACACTCCTCTGTGACACACCTGAAATAACTCTTACTTCGGAAGACTTCTCTCCATTGAGAATGACATGCTGCGTTCTGTTATCTAGGAACTCTTCAGTCCAATCACACAGAACACAATTGGTCTGATAGTCCATATGCTCTTACTTTGTTCATTAAACGACTGTGGGGAACTGTATCGAACGCCTTGCGGAAGTCAAGAAACACGGCATCTACCTGGGAACCCGTGTCTATGGCCCTCTGAGTCTCGTGGACGAACAGCGCGAGCTGGGTTTCACACGATCGTCTTTTTCGAAACTCATGCTGATTCCTACAGAGTAGATTTCTAGTCTCCAGAAAAGTCATTATACTCGAACATAATACGTGTTCCAAAATTCTACAACTGATCGACGTTAGAGATATAGGTCTATAGTTCTGCACATCTGTTTGACGTCCCTTCTTCAAAACGGGGATGACCTGCGCCCTTTTCCAATCCTTTGGAACGCTACGCTCTTCTAGAGACCTACGGTACACCGCTGCAAGAAGGGGGCAAGTTTCTTCGCGTAATCTGTGTAAAATGAAACTGGTATCCCATCATGTCCAGCGGCCTTTCCTCTTTTGAGCGATTTTAACTGTTTTTCTATCCCTCTGTCATCTATTCTGTCCCTTCTCCTCGTCAGTGTTTTCCACATATTCCTTTCCTCTCCGGTTCTGTGCAGAAAGTCATTCCTTACCTTATCAGTCCATCTAATCTTCAACACTCGTCTGTAGCACCATATCTCAAATGCTTCGATTCTCTCTGTTTCGGTTTCCCCCACAGCCCCACAGTCCATGTCTCACTACTATACAATGCTGTGCTCCAAACGTATATTCTCAGAAATTTCTTCCTCAAGGCCTATGTTACATACTAGTAGAATTCTCTTGGTCAGGAAAGCCCTTTTTTCCAATGCTACTCTGATGCTCTCCTTGCTCCATCCATCATTGGTTATTTTGCTGCCTAGGTAGCAGAATCCCTTAACTTCTTATACTTCGTAAATAGTTAAGTTTCTCGCTGTTCACTTTTCTATTACTTCTCATTACTTTCGTCTTTCTTCGATTATTCCCAATCTGTAATCTGTACTCATTAGACTGTTCGTTCCATTCTGCAGATCATGTAATTCTTCTTCATTTTCACTCAGGATAGCAATGTTATAAGCGAATCGTATCATTGATATTCTTTCACCTTGAATTTTATTGTCACTGCTGAAACTTTCTTTTATTTCCATCATTGCTTCTTCATTGTACAGGTAGAACAGTAGGGGAGAAAGACTACGTTCCTGTCTTACCCCCTTTTTAATACGAGCACTTCGTTCTTAGTCGTCCAGTAATATTACTCCCTCTTGACTCTTGTACGTATTGTATATTACCCGTCTCTCCCTATAGCTTACCCCTATTTTTCCCAGAATTTTGAACATCTTGCACCATTTTACATTGTCGAACGCTTTTTCCTGATCGACATATCCTATGAACGAGTCGTGATTTGTCTTTAGTCTTGCTTCCATTATCAACCGCAATATTAGAATTGCCTCTCTGGTGCCTTTACCTTTGCTGCAGCCAAACTGATCGTCGTCTAACACAACCTCAGTTTCCTTTTCCATTCTTCGGTATATTATTCTAGTCAGTAACTTGGATGTATGAGCTGTTAAGCTAATTGTACGATACACTTGTCGGCTCCTGCAGCTATCGGGTTTCTGTGGACGATATTTTTCCGAAAGTCAAATGGTATGTCGCCAGACTCATACGTTCAATGCAGCAACGTGAATAGTCGTTTTGTTGCCACTTCCCCCAGTGATTTGAAATTCTGATGGAATGTTATCTATCCCTTAAGCCTTATTTGACCTTAAGTCCTCCAAACCTCTTTTAAATTCTGATGCTAATACTGGCTCCCCTATCTCCCCTAAATTGATCAGTTGCTGGCACAAAATGCTGTCCGCCAAACACTGACTGGTGAACTGCGGAGTATAGATGTAGATGAGGAGTTATGTGTATGTTGGAGATGTAGATTTTTCAAGAATTCCTAGAAAATGCCGAAATTTTCATTTCCAACAGGACCGAGCTCAACCTCAGCGACACCTGCATTTAAGGTCAATTCCTATCATTGAAATGCGTCAGTGATGGATTGATTGCAAGGAGAGTACGGATCTCGCACTGCACCATGGGCCTCCGAGGTCAACTGATCTCATTTGTTTTTCTTTTGTAGGGGCTTGTGAAAGACTCCGCCTATGTGCCTCATTTACCAGTAAGTTTGGGTGAACCATGGCGGAGCAGCTGCACTAAATGCAGTAATTCAGGACATGCCTATAAAAGTATGGAACTTATTTGACTATTCTGTGGAGTTTTGTATTACTCCCGATGGAGGGCACATTAGATATTTTTGAAGGCTAAATGAAAACTTTAATCCTAAACGTAAGTGTAAAAAGTCCCTCAATAATGTATGTGCATGTATGTAAAAGATGTACTTTTCTAAACTCTGATGGTTCATTTGGAAATAAAAACTTTGCATTCGTATTTGAAAGTTAAAATTTACTCCAAGTTTCTGTGATGAGCTATTTAGGTGACAGTCCTACGACATTGGTTGAAATTTTTTGAGACACCCTGCATGAGTTTACAAATTTGATATAAGGCACTTCACTATGGTATTACATTAAATTTTCGACACCCAGAGCTTTGCTAATATCAAAGCCGTAAGTCAGTTGCAACCCTGAGGTAAAAGCTTCATGCTTGTTTAATATACGTAGTGTAAGGTATTCGAAATTCTCAGAAAAATAGGTATATGATATATGGAAAGGCGGGACTTATGCGATAGATACAAGAAGCAGAAGGCTACGCTAAGAATAGAAAATAAGGGAGGAGTATGAGACTGAAGAAAGGTGTAAGGGAGAGTCTTTCTCTTCTACTGTCCAATCTGTACATCGAAGGAGCAATCAAGGATATGAAAGAAAGGTTACCAAGTGGGGTTAAAACTCAGGACGAAAGGATATGAATGATAAGATTCGTTGACGTCATTACTATCGTCTATAAAAAAAGGACTCGTTTAATGGAATGAGCAGCCTGCTAAGCACACCATATAGATTAGCAGCAAACCAAATATAGACGAAGACATTGGTGAGATCAGCAACTAACTTAAAAAAAAAAAGGGGACCATGTTGTCGTTCTACAGAAATACTGCACGACTGAAGCAAAATAACGCTTGAGGGTCGAAGTAAAGATGACGTAATTAGTAGACGAACTCAGCTAAGGAAGAACTACTCGCCAAAAGAAGTCTGCTGGAATGAAACTAACCGCTCAACTACGCTACTGGCCATTAAAATCGCTACACCAAGAAGAACTGCAGATGATAAACGGGTATTGATTGGACAAATATATTCTACAAGAACTGACATGTGATTACATTATCACGCAATTTGGGTGCATAGATCCTGAGAAACCGGTACCCAGAACAACCATCTCTGGCCGTAATAACGGTCTTGATACGCCTGGGCATTGAGTCAAACAGAGCTTGGATGACGGGTACAGGTACAGCTGCCCATGCAGCTTCAACACGATACCATAGTGCTGCAAGAGTAGTGACTGGCGTATTCTGACGAGCCAGTTGCTCGGATACCATTGACCAGAAGTTTCCAATTGGTGAGAGATCTGGAGAATGTACTGGCCAGAGCAGCAGTCGAACATTTTCTGTATCCAGAAAGGCCCGTACTGGACCTGCAACATGCGGTCGTGCATTATCCTGCTGAAATGTAGGGTTTCGCAGGGATCGAATGAAGGGTAGAGCCACGGGTCGTAACACATCTGAAATGTAACGTACACTGTTCAAAGTGCCGTCACAGCGAACAAGAGGTGACCGAGACGTGTAACAAGAGGTGACCGAGACGTGTAACCAATGGCACCCCATACCGTCACGCCGGGTGATACGCCAGTATGGCGATGACGAATACACGCTTCCAGTGTGCGTTCACCGCGATGTCGCCAAACACGGATGCGACCATCATGATGCTGTAAACAGAATGTGGATTCATCCGAAAAAATGACGTTTTGCCATTCGTGCACCCAGGTTCGTCGTTGAGTACACCATCGCAGCGTCAAGGGTAACCGCAGCCATGGCCTCCGAGCTCATAGTCCATGCTGCTGCAAACGTCGTCGAACTGTTCGTGCAGATGGTTGTTGTCTTGCAAACGTACCCATCTGTTGACTCCGGGATCGAGACGTGGCTGCACGGTCCGTTACAGTCATGCTGATAAGATGCCTGTCATCTCGACTGCTGGTGATACGAGGCCGTTTGGATCCAGCACGGCGTTCCGTATTATCCTCCTGAACCCACCGATTCCATATTCTGCTAACAGTCATTGGATCTCGACCATCGATAGCAGCAATGTCGCGATACGATAAACCGCAATCGCGATAGGCTACAATCCGACCTTTATCAAAGTCGGAAATGTGATGGTACGCATTTCTCCTCGTTACACGAGGCATCACAACAACGTTTCACCAGGCAACGCCGGTCAACTGCTGTTTGTGTATGAGAAATCGGTTGTAAACTTTCCTCATGTCAACACGTTGTAGGTGTCGCCACCGGCGCCAACCTTGTGTGAATGCTATGAAAAGCTAATCATTTGCATATCACAGCATCTTCTTCCCGTCGAATACATTTCCCGTCTGTAGAACGTCATCTTCGTGGTGTAGCAGTTTTAATGGCCAATAGTGTACAAAGGCGGACGTTGTATGCGTTGAATTGTGGACTGTGCGGTAACTGTAGCTGAAGAGAATGCAAGCGTTTAATGAGGCGATACAGAGGAATGTAGATTCGTATCCGAAAATGGGAAGCTCAGCTACGGAAGCGGGCTCGAAGGCACAATTAGGCAACTGGTTATTTTAGTACAAACCATCTCCAAAGTCACTATAAGATTTTTGTTTTAACGCTACTGATCAGCAACGTTCGCTCTTTTCTTGTTTGCTGAACTGGAGACTGACTAAGTCTCCTAAGAGTTCACGTGCAGAAGTGGCTCAGCACTAGCGTTGCAGGGCAGAAGAGGTAGGACTTACCCCGTTGATGAGTTCTCCGACGAGGCCGTTCCAGGTGCCCTTCCTCTTGTCGTACGTTCCGTATTCGCCGTCTGGCGCCAGCTTGAATTCAAACGTGAAGTTGAGCAGCTCGGCGATGTTGGCGATGAGGTCCATGGAGTAGCCCTCGTAACGGTCGTTGCCGACTCGTGGAGGTGTAGTGGGCGCCTTCATACGCAAGTATGGTGCATCCTGCCAAGTAAACGACGGAACACGATTCAGGCTGAGACTGCAGGAACTGCCTCGCACCTGCTGTCAGTGAAATCTCCTTAGGGCACCCATAGGTAAACTCATTAGTGGGTGGACCAGCAGTGCAACGACTGAAATTTGTTTTGAGATTCAAATTTTTTAAACTTATACTACATAAGCAGGTACATTGTTATTAACTTAATTAGTGTACTCCCAAGCTGGCCTTTGAAAAACGCCCCCTGTCTGATCGAGGGATGTTCAGTGAAGTCGACCCCTTCAAATTCTCCCATTAACACTCGTATACTTGTTTCGTTTATCTCCTTTCGTTCATCTTCTCTGTATGTCTGAACCATCTCAAAATACTTTTCTCAGTATTCGATAGTAGAGTCACTTTCACTCGACAGTGTCTCCTAAAATTAACTTAATAAACTTCACTTGCAATTTTTAGTCTCAGTTAAAGTATATGTACGTTGAATAAAATTTAATACCATACTAAATAACGACGTTGGTCATTGATTAAATTAAGTAGTAAGGTATCCATAGAATTAAGTCATTCCAATTATTAAAGAACAGCAATGTGATCAATGGCCCGGTAACTCCTTTGGAAGTTTAGGTAGGTCAAGTTTGTACATTATTTTCAATTTTAGGCACGATTCCAGGGTCTCATCAATAAGTTTACTCTTCATCAGGTCCATGCGTGAAAAAGATTGGTGGAATAAATACGAAGGCCCAAATAAGGAGAGGACAGGGAATGCTAGTTTTCTGAACTCATTACATGAGATAGAAATACTACTGCAAGTGTTAAAAATCGACGTAATTATCTTCCTTCAATAGGTCTTTCAAAACCGACCACTAGTTCTGAGAACAAAGTTCACATTTATTTTTTTGGTTCAAATGGCTCTAAGCTCTATGGGACTTAACATATAAGGTTATCAGTCCCCTAGACTTAGAACTACGTAAACCTAACTAACCTAAGGACATCACACACATCCATGCCCGAGGCAGGATTCGAACCTGCGACCGTAGTAGCAGCGCTGTTCCGGACTGAAGCGCCTACAACGCTCGGCCACAGCAGCCGGCATTTATTTTGTCTCCAATAATTCTACATCAGCACAAAGACTTTCAAATTTCGAGCTTTTCTCTTTCTTTAAACAAATGCAAGAACTACATTTCAAAGTTTCCAGCAACTGTATTAAAGAGAGGAAGACGCAATTCTGTTACAGCAGCGTTAAGCGATTTTTAACAAATTCTAGCGTTCCTTTGCTGTTTATGAATTCCTAAAACATAGTGAGAAAAGCATCCCTTGCATTAAAAGAGTTATTTTGGAACATTATTTTTGACTATGCCCAACAGGGTTGGAAAGTGAATCAAAGTACTTCTTTCAACATTTTGAGCAAAAGAGACAATTTGTGTCCGGATGAAATCTTCTAACAACGAACAAATTGTTTGCTTTCGCCTGGAGTTTACGATTAAGCTGGTTTAGATTAGACGTTTACTATGAAGTAAAATTTTTGTATTCACTGATCGTTCGTTAGTTCTGGAGAGCGAATGCCATTTTCAATGAGAAATGCTTTAACTTGTGTTAATAAGGAAGTGAAATATTTCAAAACGTTTCTCTTAACAACCAACGTACCTTCTTATGCAGCAGAAGACCTACCTATCTACCATTTCAACTAAAAATTCTTTAAATTGGCGATGATTAAGATCTTTAGTTATAACTGAATCGACAATTTGAATCAAAAATTCTATAACTTTGCCAATTTCTTTTGGAAATGTCCGTACCAAAAGCACTTCTTGAGACTGATGCAATAGTATGTACGTATTCAGTGATTAATTTAAAAAAACCGGGACGAACCCATTTCTAAAACCACTCATACTTCTCGCGTCGTCTTTTGAAATTGAGACAATTTTATTGAATGAAATATGACGTTCTTCAGTGCATTAAATTACAGTATTTACTATATGTCCTCCCCGTGTTTGACCTTTGAGTGGCAGTAATTCTAAAAGTTCTTTTTAGGAGTTACCAATGAAATAAATCGTACAAAAAGTGAATCTTGCACTTTATCATTTATGTCACAAGTCTCGTCAATCGCTATGCATAAAGCTGAAAGCAATTTAAGATCTTCGACTTGCTCGTTGTTTATATTCGAAGACATTTTGACTGTTCTGCCCTTCACTGTTTTAGGAAATAATTGTAACACTTTAATCAGTTTTAAAAACCAGAAGCAGCTTTTCGGACGTATTTACAAAACAACCTTTTATGTATTCGCCATCTCTATATGTTTTTTTCTCTCTTCACCAACTACAAAACATGCAATATTTGCATTGTTGGAAGATTGCATCCAATATTTCCACACAGAACTTCATTTTTCTTCACTTCTGAAGTTCAGCTCTTTCGTCAACGACAGGATATACAGTTCTAAATGTCAGATGTTCAGTTGTAAAGTGTCTTTTCAAATTTGATTTCTTATTATGAGTTTTGCCCACAGTAAGACGGGTCAGAAGGCCATTAACTTTAAATACTCGATTTTCGTCTTCCGTTTTCCTTTGCTTCTACCTCATTCCCATGTCAAACAGGGCATAAAAATTTCATTTTAAATAACATAGCCAGCAACACAAAATAATAACAAATCTTAAATTTATTACAAAAATAGCTGTATGGTTTGGAGATGATTGGATCACTAAGCACTGCAGCATGAGACTGCTGCCTGACTGAAGATCTCAACTCGAGCTTGAACCGCGCGCCTCCCCCCGCACATCAAGCTGATTGAATCTTTGTGGCCCCTATATGCCGAGAGCGGCTGTGAGTGAAAAGTGTCGCGCTTGTGGCATAACCTTAGAGGGCAGACAAAGAGCTTCCCATGGAAGCAGGCGGGGTGAAAATTTTATTTGCAATTCTAGTCTTTCGCGCATGTTCCACGAATTTGCCGTCGCGCTCTACGTGCGCCCTAGCGTGGTATTTGTAGAAGAGTCACTATCAGGATCCAAAGAGCACCCTGTGGCTCGGAAGTCGCAGTTTATAGACCACTGCCCTGGGGGGACTGATAAATATATTTATTTAAACGTATGCTTGTTAAGCCATATCTGCCTCTCTTAATTCCAACTAAGAAGTTATAACGACTTTACAATCAGAGCGAATATCTTGTTTCGACTTGGCTCAATGATATATGGTTGACTGTCATCTGGTGATCATTTCTTCGATTGCCCTTTAGAGTCAGCGGTGCAGCATCAGTAGGCGCTTAATGCTGCTCATGCGTATGAGTCTGCATATGACATCGTCACTGAATGCTTCAATGTAGACACCTGCGAAGTTCTTGTTTCACGACTACACTAATCACTGACTTCCGAGTTATCTATATTACAGCAACAACAGCTGTTTCAAATAGTAGCCTCGACAGCGTACAGGATATGTAAGAAAGCATTTGATAAATCGATAAAATTGTGTTCAAAGAGCAAACACGCTAGGTTGTATTTCTTTACAATTACGCTGACTCCACTGACAGTTTCTTTTAAAGGGTCGAATCACAATCAGGACAAGAAAAAAAGAAGAGAATACCGTAATTGACCGTCAAGGTTTCACCACAGACAGCAACTGTGCTGTCTATGTAGAAAGGGTGTATTATTTTCTGAGGTGGGCACGAAAATCAAGGACTCCACAAAGTTACTTATAATCCGTCTTGATTGTAAAATGATGTGATGCAGCATGTGAAAGTTGCTGAGTTTGGACGGGTTACTCCTGTAACTGAAATATCAGATCTGAAGATCGTTCTAGAGGAACCGAAACCGGTCATATGAATAAATATTTGCAATCAAGACGGATTATAAGTAACATTGTAAAATCACTGATTGCGGCTATCCTATCAGACATTCATTGTCAGTTTTTGCAAAGACTCCACAGAGCACTACATTTGTCTCATCATATCTAAGCCTTGTTTGCACTTCCTTCGTGAGAAGAGCACAGTTTCTTGACGAAGTTTGCAGTAGAATACCACGAGGATTGCACGTCCTAGTTTTGGACACTTTGTAGCAGATGTCGCAGCACATCGAAGTCTCATATCACGGTTGTACTGGAGGACCAGAGAAGCACCAAGTATCCGTCGTAGACCAGTAAAAAGCCGGCCAACAGCAATCATTACATAAGAAGAGCGGTGCCTGGGGCTAACTGCATGACGAAATGGAACGCCATATACAGGATGATTTTTTCCACCGTATACAAACTCTAGGGATTGATCGATGAGAGGATACGGAACAAAAAAGGTCTAATGAACATATGACCAGAAAAGCATGGTTTCCAGGCTAAAGACCATTTATTCAATCGTACTTCGTTACTGAGAATGCGGTCTAATACGCGCTGTTCTATGGTGCTACAGTTACAGCATGTATCGTTTCCTCCTAGACGGTGGCTCTGTTCCTAATCCGTCATGCCCTAGCGCCCTCTCCTGCCATAGTACCTGGTAATGCTGTGTCGGATCACTTCTCTTTCTGACTCACACACAACGGTTCCGTGTTCGAATCGAGAGCTTGCCGACATGGTGTTTACTTAAGGAAAGGCAAATGGCAACGGGCGGCGGACAAGAAGGTTGTCTCAAGAGAGCTTTGCCAACCGACAACAACCACAGCATTAAACTTTTGCAACAGTGTTTCGCTGTTTGCCTGAGACAGGGTCGTTTCAGGAAGCAGGAAATCATGAAGGATGTACCCGAAATGTTCGGACACTAGACTTGGAGGAAAATGTAATTAACACTATGGAAGGCGACCGCCGTGTCAGCACCAGGCAGTTATCCCGACAGTACACGGTAAAGCAGGCAGCCGTGTGGAACATTCCCCATGACAATTGTTACTACCCTTATCACTTACAGCGCGTGCAGGGCTTAACAGCGACAGACTTTCGACATCGGGAGCAGTTTTGTCACTGGTTTATTCACCAGGCTACCACGATTCCGGGATTTGTGTCATCCATCCTATTCACAGATGAGGCCATCTTTTCGCGGAATGATATCTTCAACTTTCATAAGTCATTTGTGGGACAGTACGCAGAACCCCCATGGTATGGTGACAGCGAATCATCAGCACCATTGCTCGTATCCCCGACTTAAATCCCATTGAGCGTGTGTGAGGCGCATTGGGTGGAAGGAGTGGGAGGGGGGGGGGGCTTTCTGCAGCATGTCCACAAGCACCAACAACCGTCCAACAGGTGTCAACACGCTGGTGCAGGAATGGAACGCCCTACCGCAGGAACACCTCACCGATCTCGTGGCTAGCATGAGAGTACGTTGCAGAGCATGAATTGCTGTCTGTTTTGACCTCACAGCCTATTAAGAACTGAATTCCGTCCGGGGACCGTCATAAATCGCGGTGGCTTCAGTGTAATTATTGCATTTGAAGAAAAGTGTCGTTTCTGTTCGTCTCATTGCGCGTTTCTTTTAGTTACCTTCTATACCGCTCTGTTGGAGTTATTTTTACGTATGGTCCAAGTTTCATAGAGCTACGTTTCTTGGCAGTGATACATCTTGCGAAAGTTGTTTTATTCCTTAACTTTTGCACACCAGTGAATAAAAGTGGGCGACTACAGAAGAAACTGTCTTAGTGACTCAATAGTTATGGGCAAGACTACAAATTGCAAGCTTCCAAGTTTGCGTGCCGCTTTGCATTAGAAACTCTTGCTATAGCTAAACTCGTCTCCTTCTGGTCTGAAATTTCTTGTATCTGAAAATTCCCCTTCCATTTCATTCCACGTTAAACTGTAGTAATCACCACAGTGACCTGATATTCATGTCGAAATGATACCAATTCTTACTATACCATCTACATCGACATCTACGTGATTACTCTGCTATTCGCAATAAAGTGCCTGGCAGAGGGATCAATGAACCACCTTCAAGCTCTCTCTCTACCGTTCCACTCTCAAACGACACGCGGGAAAAACAAGCACTTAATTTTTTCTGTGCGAGCCCTTATTTCTCTTATTTTATTGTGAAGATCGTTTCTCCCTGTGTAGGTGGGTGCCAACAGAATGTTTTCGCAATCGGAGGAGAAAACTGGTGATTGAAATTTCATGAGAAGATCCCATTGCAACGAGAAACGCCTTTTTGTTATGATTGCCACTCCAGTTCACGTATCATGTCTGTGACACTATCTCCCCTACTTCGTGATAATGCAAACTTAGCTGCCCTTCTTTGTACTTTTTCAGTGTCATCCGTCAGTCCCACCTGATGCGGATCCCACACCGCACAGGAATACTTCAGAATAGGGTGGACAAGCGTGGTGTGAGCAGTCTCTTTAGTACACCTGTGGCACCCTTGAAGTGTTCTGCCAGTGAATCGCACTCTGGTTTGCGCTACCCACAATATTATCTACATGTTCGTTCCAATTTAGGTTATTTGTAATTGTAATCCCTAAGTATTTAGTTGAATTTACAGGCTTAAGATTTGTGTGACTTATCGCGTAATGGAAATTTAGCTGATTTCTTTTAGTACTCATGTGAATATCTTCACACTTCTCCTTATTCAGGGTCAATTGGCACTTTTCTCACCACACAGATACCTTATCTGCAATTCGTTTTGGTCATCTAATGACTTAACAAGACGGTAAATGACAGAGTAATCTGCAAACAATCTAAGAAGGCTACTCAGATTGTCTCCTATGTCGTTAATATAGATCAGGAACAACAACATAGTACCTAGTGCTGTAAAGCACCATGTTGTGCAACCCTGTCTTTGGGAAGATGACTGATTTACTTAGGGCATTTGTGAAGAAGTTATGCCCGCAGCTTCGGACCTGTCAGCACATATTAGTGTAGTGCCAGACTGTCATTAGGAGAGCGCGGTGCCACTAACCAGGCGGGATGAGACGATGAGGTGTCGGCCTTCTATGATGCTCTGCGTCTGTCGCTGCGCCTGCGTCTCGGTGCGGCTGGAGAGGAAGCCCTCTTGCGGAGTCCAGGTGGCGACGCGCTGGAAGCCGCTGGACGAAGACTCGAGCACGTCCAGCGAGAAGCGCACGCGCGAGCCGCTCGCGTCGAACAGGATGTCTCCGGACAGGCCCTCGTGCCGCATCTGGGACCACACAGCCCCACACACACGGCGCTGCACTACTGGCACAACACATTCTGTGCGCTGGTGACGCAGCAGACGTCGTGAAAAATGATTACTGCAGGGTAGATTGACTATTTCGTAGAGCAACAGGCACAATTAACAGGGTGTTTTACACAGAAAAAAAAGAAGGGAAATCCATACAGTTTCTCACACGAACATTTGTAAGGGGTGGTACAAAAATCTTACCAAGTCAAGTGTAGTTTTATGGAGAGCTGGAAACGAAATTTTAATGTCCATTTATAAATGATTTCTATTGATTTGTTAGTCAATAAATCGAAAAGATACACGATATGCAAATCAGAATACTCAGAGTACGGTGGGTCTTTCTGAATCATGGGGCTATGTTGACAGAAATAAGGACATATTCTACCGCTCGGCCCGTATGTGAAGCTCGGGCGCTATTATGTTACACAACCATTGCTAGACAAGTCGTACACAAATGGCAAGAAGCTTTTCCAGATATATTTAATCCAGACAGCAGTCATCCACAACGAAACAGAAGAGATAAAACGGTATTGCTTATAACAACCCGCCATACAGTATTACGCTCCTGCTTAAAATAAAGCATATTACTGAAAAGTATAAACGCTAGTTATAAATCCAGTTGTACAGCATCCACCAGGTCGGTCAACAGAACAACTAGGGACATCTACTATAAATTTGAACAACTGATTACTTTTAAAAAATAATAAGAAAATGGGGCTATTTGAATCACCCTTTGTGCGCTTCCTGAAATGGAGTATAATATGTATTATTTCTTCTTTGTCAAAGTATTTATGTAGCCTAAGTACACACAATAATCACTCAACCTTCATTACAAAATTTGTTTTTGGTAAAATTTATGACGCAGTCTGGAAACACAGAACTACTGTAGGAAATGAAGTGAAGGGATTTGTGTACACGGGAATTTTCCCCTTCAATCGCAACAAAATACCAGCATGCAAATTACTTCCTTTCTCCACATTCCTGAATGATGAGCCCTGCTCTGTTACCATAGAATCAGAAGTAAACCCAGACCTTGCAACTTTTAGTCCTCCAAGAAATTCGGAAAGTCTGAGCTCAGGAACACCATCATAATTTTCTTCTGTTTTGCCATCCCCAACGAAAACCACTGGTACCACACGTGCCTGTAGAGATAAAAATTCGGCTTGCCATCTGACTACACTAGTTCATATCAGGCTTACAAGAGAGAAGCGAAAATTGCATTTTGAAAACTCCCAAAGAAAGAAGCTCTAGGGTTGCAGAAATGCTCTGGATGTTCAATAGAAACCTTCAGATCCAGAAGAGAATTCATCTTCATCATCACCTGTAGCTGAGTCGGAGGAATAAAACATACCTTGTGGTTTCCGGAACATTAAATATTACGACCCTAGATCTGCGAAGAAAAGGAAATGGATCGGGTGTGATACGTGCAAGGTGTGGCTTCAAGAAATTTGTGTGGGGTGCTCGTCGTAACCAATTCCGCTGTGGGAAATGCATGTAACCATTATTGGAACAACTAAAAAATGTTATATTCTGCGTAATGCACAATTACATGACAGTTTACAATGTTCGACGCAGCCCCATTTACGATTTCAACATTTTAAATTCTGCTATATACAGTGAAGAAGAGTAGATCTTGAAGTATGTACCTTTATCATACAAAACGTATAACTATTATTTATTCACCACTACAATTTAACACGCAGTGTAAAATATGTACTACCCCCTTAGAGCCCAAAAAGTTGAAATGATTCATTTAGTTCACCTTACTCTAACACGTGTCGAACACGATTGTGTCAAATATATTCTGTCAAAATTTTAGAAGACGTAGATAGTATTAAATTCTTGGGGTTACAGCATGATAATAAATACAGATGGGACCAGGACAATACTGAACTGTTGAAAGACCTACTGAAATCTTTTCTTCCATGCGGGTCTTGTCTCACGCAGATGATACGTAAAATTAAAAAAGTTTACTTTCATTCCTTAATGACATAATAACCATATTTTGGGGTAACTCATGAAGCCATGCTAAGGTTTAAAGAGTGAAAAACGTTGTAATACGAAGTATTTGCTGTGTGAAATGAAGAACGTTCTGTAGAAACCTGACCAAAAAACAGCACATGCATCCGACATCCTCAATTGTTTGTTGAATACATTTCAATTTCTGTCGGCCCTTAGCGTATTTGGTCTCTGTGGCTCACTCTAGAGCTATGGAAAATGTTCCCTGATGTCTTAACATATGCCCAATAACCCTATCCTTTCCCTTCCTCGCCGTTTCTGTTGAAAAGCTCGTTATTTCGTATTTTATCTCCCCATTTAGTTTTTTGCGTACCACTGTTCCACCAAATCTCAAATGCTTTCCGGTTTTGATAATAGCACGCTTCTTTCAGCAGAGACTGCTCCCTTTGCCGGTGCTAACCGGCTTCTTATAGGTTCATTGCTTCATCCGTCATGCGGTAATTTATTCTGTGAAGCAGAATGCCATCACTTCTTCTACTATATTGTCACTAATTATGGTGTTAAGCTTCTCCCTAATCTCATTTTCGCTGCTCATTCATACTTTCGTCTTTCTTTGGTTCAGTCTCAATAGATACTCTGTGCTTAGAAGACTATCCCATTCCCAGCAATTCTTGCTCTCTTTTCACTGATATCCTGAACTTTAACCAGTTCCTGAGTATTAACAAGGAGAAGACACTAATATTCCGTGAAATTGAGAAGTGTTTTCCTTTTTAATATTATTATCTTGTTCTGCCAAGTACCGACGGAAAATTTAGTTAATGCCATTTCTGAATGTTTCTTTTGTTTACTTCGTCGCTTCTACAATATATTTGTAGGAGAAGCTATATGCCCTTTTTAATCCGATAATTTCTCTTTTAGTATTCTATCCTTACTGTTCCCTCTTCGATCTTGTATACATTGCACATTATTCGTTTCTCTCCACAGTGATCTTTTGTTTTTATGCAGGTTTAAAAAAATTGCACCATATGAGATGCTTCATCATTTTCTCTACATCGATAAATCAATAGAAAGTCTTCTGATCTGTTTTTAATATTGATTCCATTATCAAGCGTGACATCAGAGCTGCCTCTCTGGCACCTTTACCTCTCCTAAAGTGAAACTGATAGTTACGTACTACTTCCTCAATACTTCCTCAGTTCCTTTTCCATTCGTCTGTACATTATCACAGTCAGCAATATTAGTTTGGATGCATGAGATGTCAACCTGACGGTGCGATATTTCTCGCGTCTGTCTGCCGTTGCTATATTCCGTATTGTGTGGTTGTTATTTCCTCCGATGGCATGTATACAGCCTCATTGTTTCTGCATACTAATTTGAATATTCGTTTGTCTGCCACTTCAACTGTTTTCTATATTAACGACTGCACGAACCCAGAAGCATGGTACACATAGCAGAGCAGCATCTTCTGTCTTCTTGGATGCAGCTACCCTTTCACAAAGGTGACACCAGAACGTACGTGGTGGTCACAACGCAATAGTGGGCGTCGAGGGTCCCTGCATCTAAAACAACAGCTGCTGCAACTATCAGATGTGGATGCTGACAAAATAAGCTTCCCGTCGCACCCCTGTCGGGTTTAATCATAAGATGTCCGTCAAAAACTGAACACAAATAAAGCATGAAAACAGGAAAGATGTGTACTGAATTGTGAAAAAAGAAGCAAAATGGAAACAGTGAACAGTCTAAGCTCGAGATATGCAACACAGAGTGAAATACTAGAGCGACGTCGTCGTGGCTGTGTGGTCACGGTGTTGGACTGCAAAGCCGGATATCCGTGTTCAGACTGCCGTCGTGCTCAATTTCATTTTTTTTCTTTTTAGAAAACTATGAACTTCCCATCCGCTCATTGACCTATCTGTTCTCCTGCTGTAGTCTTGACAATTGTCATACTGTACATTGATTATATGATAATAGAATATCAGTCATGTGGTAAGAATATATTGCCGTCACAAGTGAATGTGATGAATAGTGACAGCAGGCGAGATGCCGCATAGACCTCTCACAGAAACGAAAACAACAAATATATGGGTGTGACCTATGTTACAACAAAGGAATTCAAGAATTAAAACTGTCACAAAGGGACGCAAGAGTGTGACACTTGTGTAGCAGAATTAGGATTATACATGTCTGCAGGTCCGTTACTAACACCTCGCTGTTGAAAACAGACATTACACCACGGCACAGAGACAAATTTGTATATAGCGAACAGACACGTCAATGACCGGACTGACAGCTCGGACGCTTGTGAAAAAAATATATATGGATCACGAGGTAGATTTGAACACGGATCTGCCCATGCGAACTCCAAACACTGTTACCACAGAACCACAACGACATGGCTATTGAAATTCGCTCGATGTAGCACATCTTGAACTTGCATCGTTCACTGATTGTATTTTGCTTCTTTTTTTTTACAGTTCAGTACACCTTCTTCCTTTGATTTTATCCATACTGGATGAGAGGTCATGGTTGTCAATGTCAGTGTTAAAAAATATATCGGCTCAACCAGTTGTTTATAGCGTAAAACACTAAGATTGACGCGTTTTGGAAGTCAAGCTTCCATCATCAGAATAATAAAAAGTAAATGAACCTGTTAAAACTCGCTAAAATGGAACATGCACCAGGCAGTTGATAATAAAATTAAAACATCGTGGCTTCTTCCCTTGTTGCAGCCGTGTCTTCCAAGGTGCATCTCAACATAGTCATCAAAACATAAAAAACTCTAAAATGGTGTCGCCTGTGGTGTTTAACATCTAACCACATGGCTCTCTCTTCTATCGTCGTAAACCGCACGGTGCGTCTTCGTTGATACCACACACCACGTAGCGGAACACGACACTGAAAAGCGAGTGAGCTCACGCGCAAGTAAACAAGGAAGTCACAGAGATGTCTATACAAACAGATAACGTATACATCTTCCAAGGACCTCATGAAATGATGGTATCCTGCCAATTGCTAAAAATGTAGTTACTAAAAGAAACCGGTGAAATGTTTGAAAAAGTTATTTGTATCACCAGTTAGCTGTTCATTCAGTGTGTTCTGATTATCCACGCTATGTATCGTAATTTCCAGCTGTTCTAGTAGATCCAGCTTTTTGCCTTTGTCTTGTCTATGTAAAATAACGATATCCTGATCTATTCCCAACATTGGGTGTCCCGTTTCCCAAATATGCGTGGCTACAGCTGACTTTTCGAAATTATTAAGCCGGAAAGCATCATTACGTTCTTTGTAACGTACTTTAAGGGACCTACCAGTATGGCCTACATAGCTTGCCTTGCACGTGTTACACTGAATTTTATAGACCCCAGCTCTCTCATATTTATCGCTTTCCTGCTGTAAATTATTTCTTAGTTTAAATCGCAGCGTATTATTGGTCGGAAAAGCGGTATTAACTTTGAAAGGTTTGAAAATGTTAGCCACTTTTTGCGAAATATCACCGAAGTATGGTATTGTGACTCTCGTAATATTATTTGCGGTATTCTTTTTTGCATTCGCGCTCTGTTTCTGTCGTATTAATTTATTGACAACGTTTTGGTGATATCCGTTAGCTCTGGCTAATTGTTTCACGATGTTCAGATCAGTCATTCTGTCTTCTTCATTCACAGGGACTCTAAAGGCTCTATCTATCAAAGATCTAAAAGCAGAAAGTTTCTGGCTATTAGGATGGCAGGAAGATGTTTGTATAGACATCTCTGTGACTTCCTTGTTTACTTGCGCGTGAGCTCACTCGCGTTTCAGTGTCGTGTTTGGCTACGTGGTGTATGGTATCAACGGAGACGCACGGTGCGGTTTACGACGATAGAAGAGAGAGCCATGTGATTAGATGTTGAACACCATAGTCGACACCATTTTAGAGTTATTTATGTTTTGATGACTATGTGGAGTGCGCCTTGGAAGACACGGCTGCAACAAGGGAAGTAGCCACGATGTTTTAATTTTATTGTCAATTGCCTCGTGCATGTTCCATTTTAGCGAGTTTTAACAGGTTCTTTTACTTTCTATTATTCTGATGATGGAAGCTCGACTTCCGAAACGCGTCAATCTTAGTGTTTTACACTATAAACAACTGGTTGAGCCGATATATTTTTTAACATTCACCTTCTTCCTGTTTTCATGCTTCACCTGCATTCGGTTTTTGACGGAGTATCCACTGGGTCATCTTACTACTAAATCTGTGTGTGTGTAGGGGGGGGGGGGGGGGGGGGAGGTGCGATGGGAAGTTTGCCTTGTGAGGAGCGGTGATGCCCCGACAGACAGGCGGAGCACTAGCACTCACGTCGCGGATGAACTCGCGGACGCCGATGCCGTGGTCCCAGACGGCGCCGACGCCGCCGTGGCAGGGCAGGCGCTGCTCGCGCACCGGCTGCGCCGTGCTGCCCTTGAAGAGCGCGTTGGCCAGCACGTGCACCGCGTCGAACACCAGCGCCGTCTCCGTCTGACGCAACGACACTCCGTCATAACCTCACCATCACACGCCTAACAGGGTGACAGTTACTGAACCACGTGAAATAAAATCGTCTTAACTTCTGGACGGTTTGCGTTAGAACGTTCAAACTGCACTGATGGCCGCGGGCATGATGGAAATTACACTACTGGTCATTAAAATTGCTACACCACGAAGATGACGTGCTACAGACGCGAAATTTAACCGACAGGAAGAAGATGCTGTGACATGCAAATGATAGCTTTTCAGACCATTCACACAAGGTTGGCGCCGGTGGCGACACCTACAACGTGCTGACATGAGGAAAGTGTACAACCGATTTCTCACGCACAAACAGCAGTTGACCGGCGTTGCCTGGTGAAACGTTGTTGTGATGCCTCATGTAACGAGGAGAAATGCGTTTCCGACTTTGATAAAGGTCGCATTGTAACCTATCGCGATTGCGGTTTATCGTATCGCGACATTGCTGCTCGCGGTCGTCGAGATCCAATGAATGATAGCAGAATGTGGAATCGGTGGGTTCAGGAGGGTAATACTTAACGCCGTGCTGGATCCCAACGACCTCTTATCACTAGCAGTCGAGATGACAGGCATCTTATCCGCACGGCGGTAACGGATCGTGCAGTCACGTCTCGATCCTTGAGTTAACACATGGGGACGTTTGCAAGACAACAACCATCTGCACTAACAATTCGACGACGTTTGCAGCAGCATGGACTATCAGCTCGGAGACCGTGGCTGCGGTTACCCTTGACGATGCATCACAGACAGGAGCGCCTGCGATGGTGTACTCAACGACGAACCTGGGTGCACGAATGGCAAAACGTAATTTTTTCGGATGAATCCAGGTTCTGTTTAAAGCATCATTGTGGTGGCATCCGTGTTTGGCGACATCGCGGTGAACGCACCTTGGAAGCGTGTATTCGTCATCGCCATACTGGCGTATCACCCGGCTTGATGGTATGGGGTGTCATTGGTTACACGTCTCGGTCACCTCTTGTTCGCATTGACGGCACTTTGAACAGTGGTCGTTACATTTCAGATGTGTTACGACCCGTGGCTCTACCCTTCATTCGATCCCTGCGAAACCCTACACTTCAGCAGGATAATGCACGACCGCATGTTGCATGTCCTGTACGGGCCTTTCTGGATACAGAAAATGTTCGACTGCTGCCCTGGACAGTACATTCTCCAGATCTCTCACCAACTGAAAACATCTGGTCAATGGTGGCCAAGCCACTGGCTCATCACAATACACCAGTCACTACTCTTGATGAGCTGTGATATCATGTTGAAGCTGCATTGGCAGCTGTACCTGTACATGCCATCCAAACTCTGTTTGACTCAATGCCCAGGTGTATCAAGGCCATTATTACGGCCAGAGGTGGTTGTTCTGGGTACTGATTTCTCAGGATCTACGCACCCAAATAGCGTGAAAATATAATCACATGTCGGTTCTAGTATAATATATTTGTCCAATGAATACCCGTTTATCATCTGCGTTTCTTCTTGGTGTAACAATTTTAATGGCCAGTAGTGTAGTATGCGCATGCGCACGCGCCTTGTTGTAGTCGGCCATTTGCACGTGAAAACTTCACGTTGCCTGAACGTATAGCGCTTGTGAAAGCCTACTATGTGAGTAATAACAGCCCAGCTGCGATTCGAAGGAAGTTTGCCACCGAGTTCGTGATTAACACAACCGGTCTAAGTGTGCTAACAATCGTGAACCTAATTCGCAAGTTCCAAAGAACGGTAGTGTTCGTGATGACAGAGTTGGCAAAAAGGGTGAAAACGCCTGAAAACATCGAGAAGACAGGCGTTGTGTTTCAAAACAGGTGCACAACAGGTGGGAATCAACCGGAATACATTGCGACAAATTGTTGCTGAAGACCTGTATCTCTCCCAACACAAAATTCAAACCCATCAACCATTAATCCCCAGAGCCGTGGAACAGCGGTTGTGTTTCGCTAACACTATTGTCCATAGAATTGACGAACAGGACTTTGATATGAAAATGCCTTAGTTTCGCGACGAATCCCACTTTCATTTGAATACATTCGTCAATAAGCAAATCTGGCGCGTTTGGGGGACTGAGAATCCGGATTTCGCTATCGACAAGTCTCTTCACCCTCAATAGGTGACCGTGTGGTGTCAGTGTCCTGTCACGGGATAATCACTGTGATATTCCTTGATGGCACGGTGACTACCGAACTGTACGTGAAGGTTTTGGAAGATGATTTCATCCTCATTATCCAAAGTGACCCTGATTTCGACAATATGTGGATGATGTAAGACGAAGTTCGACCTCGTCGAAGCAGGAGAGCACTCTGGGGACCTCATTCTGGCTCTGTGGTACCCAGAAGCCATTGGCATAGGTCTCGATTGGCCGCCAGATTCTCCGGATCTGAACACATGCGCCTCCTTTTTGTGGGCCGATGTTAAGGACCAGGTGTACAGCAATAGCCCCAAAACCATTTCTGAGCTCAAAACAGCCATTCAGGAGATCATCGACAACATCGATGTTCCGACACTTTAGCGGGTCACACGCAACTTCGCTATTCGGCTGCGCATCATCGCCAATGATGGCACGC
Organism: Schistocerca americana; assembly: GCF_021461395.2. Taxonomy (NCBI): domain Eukaryota; kingdom Metazoa; phylum Arthropoda; class Insecta; order Orthoptera; family Acrididae; genus Schistocerca; species Schistocerca americana. Next base: position 655,701,885 of record NC_060120.1, on the reverse strand, counting down.
ATATCGAACATGTCATAACCTAAATCCGCATACCTGTAATGACGTTTACATGTTGACTAAAGTGTGTGCACGCCGTAGTTCATGACTAATTTACGTTTCTTTTTATAGTTCAATAATTGTCACCCTGTGCCTGCTATACAGCAACTACTAAAACAATACAAAACAGGCAGTACGTAGAAATAAACATGCTACCCTAGTAACTATACTATCTGGTTAAAAGATACAAAGCTAACCCTTTGGTTTAAAAAAGAGCAGAGAATTAAAGTGATGCGTCTGGCTTTCGCGGACAACCTTGCGATTGTAAGGAGAAATAGAGAGGAAGCCAAACTTGCAATGGTAAAGCCACACGAAATCTCACATAAAACAAGGCTACAAATCTCCTACAAGAAAACACAGTATATGGAAAACAAACACGTAGATAATTTCCTCATTACTACTCAATACGGGAAAGTGGCACAAGTTGCCCACTTCATATACATGAGAGAGATAATCCAGCCATCAGGACTGAACTCAATAGCCAATAAAGATAGAATCTCCAGACTACAAAAAGCATATAAGCTCACTTGGAATCACTATAATAAGAAACCTCTTTCTGTCAATGCGAAACTAAGGCAGTACAACACAGTAGTCCTACCAGAAGCACTTTATGCTGCAGAAATTGCAGTGATTCACGGTCATACGAAGATCGGAGAGATTGAAAATCAGGAAAGAAAAATTCTGAGGAAAATATATGGACCATTGTTTCGGGAAGGAATTTGAATGAAGAGGCCAACTAGAGAGATTTACAAAGACATAGAAACAATAACAGACACCTGTGGAAAGAGAAGGAGTAAATTTTATGGACATATCAGCAGGATGAATAAAATCAAGCTCACAAGACAAATCTTTGAGATAGTAAACAAGAGCAAAAACAAGACAAAGTGGATCACTGAAGCAGAAGAAGACATTAAAGAACTGAGAATCACACAAGACAACATAAACAATAGATAACAGTTTAGAAACATCATACAGAAACACACACTTAAACAAGAACATACGGAGAACAAAACTGGAAAAAGATGGTCAGAAGAACGCAAGAGAGAACACAGTGTACGTATGAAGAGAATTTGGGAAGAACGAAGAAGGAAGAAGAAATCATGACTGCTCAAGTTCAATCGCTCTCTCAAAAGGGAATAATCGAAAATAATAATGATAATAAAGCTAACCCTGTGTAAACCCGAGTTTACTACTAGATGTCACGAGAGGCTGGCCCATCAGCATAAAAGGACGCAAGGAGAATTGTGTTGTCACCAGAGAAGCAGCAAATGGGGAATGAGCCGATCGGGAGAGCTTTGTAACGTCGAACGTGGACTAGTCACTGGATGTCAACTGAAATGAGTAACAAATCTTTCTAAAGCTGCCGAAGTCCACTATTGATGATGTGACTCTGAAGCGGATACACGAAGGAACAATCACAGCTAAGCAAGACCAGGTAGACCTCCTACACTGGCAGATAGGTATCATCGATCATTGTGGAAGGTGACTGTAAAAATCTCATGAAATCAGTGCAAGGAATCACTAGTGAGTTGCAAAGTTGTATCAGCCAACCAACCGGCACAACAATTGTGCGTATGGAGTTAAAACGAATCACGTTCAACGGTCGATCAGCTCCTCAGAAGCCCCACATTTCTGTAGTCCATGCTAAGCCACGCTTGAGAGGGTGTAAATAGCGTCGCTACTGCACAGTGGATCAGTGGAAGGGAGTAATCTGGAGGGATGAATCACGCTATACCTGGTCTGAAACCGATGGATGTCTGCCATCGTGTGTAGTCACAACAGTGAATTACGGAGGAGGTGATGTTAAGGCGTGGAGTGTTTTTCGTCGTTCGAGGATGGTTTGCTTACTGTGTTTAAGAAAATTCTAAATGCAGAAGGATATGGGCACATTTTACGAATTTGTCCATAATGTACAAAAGTGGAACAGTTCGGAAACGAAGACTGATTCTTATCACCATGACAAAGCACCCTGTAATAAGGCAGCATCCGTGAGGCAATGGTTTGGGGGGAATAACATTCCTGAAATGGAAATTTTGGAAATTTGTGGTAAGTTCCTATGGGACCAGACTGCTGAGGTCATCGGTCCCTAGGCTTACACACTACTTAATCTAACTTAAACCAACTTACGCTAAAGACGACACACACAGCCATGCCCGAGAGAGGACTCGAACTTCTGACGTGGGGGAGCCGCGCGAACCGTGGCAAGGCGCCCAAGACCTCACGGCTATCCCGCGCGACTTCTGAAATGGACTGGCCTTCCCAGACTCCGGACCAGAACCCAGTGGAACACTTTTGGGTTGAATTACAACGTTGACTGCACTCTAGATCTTAGTGTCCAACATCATCACTCTCTGGTTTCGGCTCTTGAGGAAGAATGGGCTACCATTCCCCCACAGACATTGTCACCTCACTGAGACTGTCTCAACTGATTTCAAGCCGTCATAAAGACGAAGGGCACCCATATTAGTGTCCCCTAACAACACTATAGATATATTTAACCATGTAATGTATAGTGACTCACTTCGGAAGATCGATCCTTACATGAAAAGGAGCAAGAATTTCACATTAACTCGCTTCCGGGAAGGTACACAGATTACCGTCATTCTCTCAGTGATATTGCAGGATGGCTTTATATTTAACTTAAATATAGTAATATGTGTTCTTCAATGGAACTGCACACAGTTGGAAGCAGTGTAAATACACTGTTTAGCACATGTTTTGCACGTCATTAACTTTATACTCTCTGAATTCATAAAAAAAATACGCCTTCACATATTATAGGCCTTCTTTTTTTGTCTGAGAGATGGTTTCAAAGAACTAAATTAAAAAAAGGTCTCATCTTTCCATTGTGACCATCGTTTCCGGAATATTCCCCTCGCCTACAAGGTAATAATTTATATGTATACCATGATCTGAAATCGAAATTGCCACAACGTGAAACCCACTTTAATCACATGATTTTGAGCGAGATATTTTGTAGGATATGTCAGGCTAGAGTTGACAAAAGAACTGAATGTATGAATTGAATGAGAATGTGGCCGATACTGAATGAGAATGTGGCCGATAGTGACCGAAGTGGTATGATGTTGTGTATTAGTTAAGTTGGCATCTAGATCTTAAGATAGCTACAACTCCGTGATAGTATTGCGTAGTTCAAATGGCTCTGAGCACTATGGGACTCAACATCTGAGGTCATCAGTCCCCTAGAATTTAAAACTACTTAAACCTAACAACTAACCTAAGGACATGACACACATCCATGCCCGAGGCAGTATTCGAACCTGCGACCGTAGCGGTCGCGCGGTTCCAGACTGAAACGTTTAGAACCGCTCGGTCACAACGGCCGGCTTATTGCGTAGTATTTCTAATATGCCATTGTCATTTTGCGTGGTAAGAAGTTACGACAGGGTACTAGATGTGTTTTTGTTGGAAATTCTGTCGTAATAAATGTATTTAACGGCAAGACTGACTTTATACGAAAGTGAGACCTCCCACGATTTACATCGGTGTCACATAGCCCCACTCAAAAAGTTCTGACAAAATCGTCGGCGCGAAGGTAAGTCCGTAGGCAATAACGCCGGCCTGCGCTGTAAATCATAAAGATTGTGGTAGTTGTGGTGGAGAATGTTCCACACAGTCGTCTGGCTTACTCTGTAACGGCGGCCTCCCTTCCTTGGGCTGATACCACGGTTACAGTCAAAGTTCTTCTATCTTTATGTTGGAAATTTCTGGCCACATGTCCATACGATCTTGCTTGCCACTTATAATCTCAGGGACTGTTCGCAGTAATATCCCCATTTCGCAAAATAAACCTGCATGAGTGCAAATGAATTACATGTGGTCGTAATGAGACGTGATATGAAGAACACGCGTGGCCAGAAAAGCGTGCATCGCGAAGATCAATATCATTAGATGTAAGGGCGTGACGTAACAAAGGATGATGATGTTGGGTTTGTGGGGCGCTCAACTGCGCCGTTAGCAGCGCCCATACAAATTCCCAATCTTTACTCAGTCCCATCTCGCCACTTCCATGAATGATGATGGAATGATGAGGACAACACAGACACCCAGTCCCAGGGCGAAGAAAATCCCCAACCCGGCCGGGAATCGAACACGGGCCTCGTGATCCAGAGGCAGCAGCAACGGATATAACAAAGGAAAGCCTTAATTGTAAAATATTCAGCAGTACGTTTCTTTCAAATACATATTTTTCTGCTCGTAGAAGTTATTGATTTTGGAATATTTATCAACCTTCCAGAAGTAGCTTCCACTGACAGCTTTGTTCCTTTTTACATCGACTGAACACAAGCTCGTTTGTAAAACCGTGCTAGCTGTCTGGCACGCATAGCGAGACCTAAAGTTATGTGGCTACAGGTTCGGCTGTTTGTTTTATGAGTCAAATGTTTACTGTGGCGAAAGTCTGTTTTGGATAACATGTCTAAACACTACAAATATAAGATAATTAACTTAGCAAGCAAGAATGAACAACATATTGGTTCTCGACTGGTCAGTTTGCGAAACACACGCAAAATTTCGCACTAAAATTTCTAAAATGCTCGTATCGAAAGAATTGTACTATGTTCACGAATATGTGAACGAAGTGACACTGCGACGAACAGACTGTCTCCTACTTACAAGGGAACCTGCCCATCGCACCCCCCTCAGCTGTAGTTATAAGTTGGCACAGTGGATAGGCCTTGAAAAACTGAACACAGATCAATCGAGAAAACAGGAAGAAGTTGTATGGAAAAATAAGCAAAATATACAAACTGAGTAGTCCATGCGAAGACCGGGATCATCAGGGATAACCTGAGCTCAGGAGCGCCGTGGTCCCGTGGTTAGCGTGAGCAGCTGCGAAACGAAAGGTCCGTTGTTCAAGTCTTCCCCTGAGTGAAAAGTTTACTTTCTTTATTTTCGCAAAGTTATGATCTGTCCGTTCGTTCGTTGACGTCTCTGTTCACTGTAATAAGTTTAATGTCTGTGTTTTGCGACCGCACCGCAAAAGCGTGCGATTATTAGACGAAAGGACGTGCCTCTCCAATAGGAATCGAAAACATTTGATCGCAAGGTCATAGGTCAACCGATTCCTCCACAGGAAAACACGTCTGATATATTCTATACGACACTGGTGAGGGCATGTGCGTCACATGACAGGAATATGTTGTCGACCCACCCAACTTGTACACTTGGCGAATGGGTAAAAAGATTCTTCTACCTTGCCCGATTTAGGTTTTCTTGTGGATGTGATAATTACTCCCAAAAAAGTGATGAAAACATAAGAGTTTGTCACATAAACTGCAACAAATGAATCCAACAGTTTCACAGTCGCACACTTTTCCCTGTGCTCTGTCAAAACATATGTTTTTAACGTTTTCATATTTTTCCGTGTGTAGACCGTCAAATCCTGCATATGTCCAAGCAAATCTGAACATGTCTTGGAATTTTGGAGAGCGAAGTTGATTATGTGTGTGTGCCTGAACTTTGATAATTGTCTGAAAATAAACAATTAAACTTTTCGCTCGCAGGAAGACTTGAACCAAGAATCTCTCGTGCCGCAGCCGGCCGGAGTGGCCGAGCGGTTCTAGGCGCTACAGTCCGGAACTGCGCGACCGCTACGGTCTCAGGTTCGAATCCTGCCTCGGGCATGGATGTGTGTGATGTCCTTAGGTTAGTTAGGTTTAAGTAGTTCTAAGTTCTAGGGGACTGATGACCTCAGCAGTTAAGTCCCATAGTGCTCAGAGCCATTTGAACCATTTTTGAACTCTCGTGCCGCAGCTGCTGACGCTAACCTCGGGACCACGGCGCTCCTCACCTCAAATTATCTTTGATGTTGCCTACCTTGCGCATGGACTACTCACTTTGTATATTTTGCTTATTTTTTTCATAGTTCCACACAACTTCTTCCTGTTTTCTCGATTGATCTGTGTTCAATTTTTCGAGGCCTATCCACTGTATCAACTTATAACTAAAGCTGAGGGGGGTGCGATGGGGAGGTTCCCTTGTAAGTAGCCTACATCTCTTTTCCTACACTGCAGCCTCACCCGCAGAGTGTCCGGTCTGATGTCGATGGGCTGCGCCGTGCGCAGGTACTGGAAGTCCTGCATGCTCTTCAGCACGAGCTCGCTGTCCGGCTGGACGAGCCGCAGCGTCGTGATGTTGGCGCCGCTCTGCTGGTAGCGACCCAGGTCCAGTGTGTGCGTGTCCTGCAACAGGGGGCCGATCACTAGCACATGGAGGCGAGATTGACAGTATGTCGATAACGTAGTGATGACGATATAGCGGTAAACAACGTTAACACTACAAGCGCTATGAAACTTGGCTGGGAGCGCAGCAGTCGATACAATTCTGCCGGTACTGACTTGTGTCAATGTTAATTAACACATTAACATAGGATGGTAGAAATATGAAATTAATAACTACTAGATTTCCGTTTCGACTACATAAAATCATTTAAGCGGTCGTTACCTATAGGCATCACACCTACCTTTGTAGAAGGATAAATGTATGTCTGCTTTACGTACTCCTTGAGCTGTGAGTGTTGACCAGGAGCGTCGCAGAGATGGCATGTATCCGCTCCTACCAACCCTCCCCCCTTTTCCCCCCTTTGTTAAAATTTATGTTGCACATACAGAACGTATAGAGGATATCCGAATTAATGAATACGAGAACATTGTTGGCCGAGAAGACGATCGTTTCTAAGCAGCGGTATAACCCTGCTTGCAAACTGAAGAGCGAGTAGGCGAGTCAACGTTCTCTCCACCGAGCTACGTCACAAGGAGCATCTACAGGCTGACCCACAAAGTTATACCGACCCTACAACAGTGAGTCATTTAAATTGGTAATTTCCAAGAATGATTGCCTATCGAAGATATGATGTTCAAACGATACATCGTAAATCGATCATGCGACCCTGGTGGCGGGAGTTATAATCAATTATTTGTGATCGTCATTTTTATCCGTTTTCCGTCGTTCCCTTAGTTGCTCTAGATTGCATACCTCTGCGAATTATTTGTGAGTTGCTAGGTAATCGCGGGCGATTTATGTCGTTAGTGAGTGGGATGTCTGGTTTTCTTGACGTTTCTTCGGCGGATTCTTTCACGTGGAAAAATCTAATTCCATGTTTATCCAGCGTAGAAAATTGTTCGACTTTTTATCGAAAATATGGAGTACCACGGGACGAGGGAAGAAGGGACTATGTAGACTGTGGTGGTGCAAGTGTGTAAAACTTCGTAAGAACAGTTTCGATGCTGAAATACTGTTTACAATTTCATTGCGGACAGTGCGGAAAACGAACGAGTAACAGGAAGAATACATGGTTCGACTCTTCCAAATTATCCAACCAGACCACCGTAATGGACTTTCCCTTGATGACAATACCGATGACGAGTTAGATAAGTCGTCTCCTTTGCAATTACAAGTATTTTTGTAACGCTCTTCTTTTGACGTTGATGTAGCGACCACCGTAAACATACTCGTAACGCCCGTCACCAGAGTCACATGATCGATTTACGATCGCACGTTCGATGTGTATCGTTTGGAGTGTTATTTTTCAGTAAATGCGTTTCAAACGATATAAAGAAATAAGTAACGAATATAACTATTGCAAGACACGTACATGAACATATTTTGCGAAAAGAATAAAACTTTGCAGTGCAGTGCTGCACGGGAAGTTGCTTCTTCGACACTGTGAACGGTAGCTGTATCATTCTTCCGGGGAAGACCTCTCCTCCACCAAGACCGGTGCTCGCTGTTTAGTTTACAGTCAGACTATAGCCATAAAAAGAAATAATAATCTTCGTGTCTACATTGACAAGGATGTACTTGAGATTTTCCAGTCCTTAACAACCAACGAACAGCATTAGCTGTATGTAATTTGCTACCTTCCCTCTACGACGTTTTTATCTGGCTGCCTACGGAACTCTCTTATCATCATGCAACGACAGCGCTACGAGAAAGGAAAAACAGTCATGATGTTAAAACTGTGCTAATATTTGGAGTTAAGTTCGCGCTATGTTCTGTCACACATCCAGTACGAAAAGCAACCGTTAATCTACGCCATCTCCACCACCCACTCCTCGTGATGGGGGTGAGGGGGGGTGGGGGGGGGGGTGTAACGGCTGATGTATATGGACGCCCACCCGAGCAGAGAAGCAGTCATCAGGAATTACCTTAAGATGGAAACTAGTTTGTTTGCCGAAATACTTACGACGTGGACCAGGCAGACATTCGGAAAATCTACGAAGGTGAGCAAAATGAAAACCTTAAATTTGTAACAACAAATTGAAATTTCGCGCCGTTATCCTGTAAGTTGGTAAGCGTGCTACAAACAGCGTACAGAATGGCCTGTACGTGGCAGCATAGTGCAGATGTACACATAGCGTCGCAGTATCAATATAAAGATTGCCGCCCCACTTGCGACTTGCACCGGGGAAGAACAGCGTTCTGTTTTTCGGTTTTTGCGTAGTGAAGGTGTGAAACCTATTGAAATTCATCGACGAATGAAGGTTCAGTTCGATGATGCATGTTTGTCACAGCAACAAGACTACAAATGGAGTAGGAAGTTCGTAAATGGTGTGACTTCAGTGGAAGATGCTCCTCGTCCAGGTCAGGCACAACGAGTTGTGACTCCATGGAACTTTGCAGCAGTTGAAGCCATAGTGAAGGAAAACCGCCGAGTGACACTGAATGACATTGCAGCATGTTTACAGATTAGTCATGGGTCAGCACACCACACTGTGCATGATGCGTTCCAGTTTCACAAAGTGTCTGCAAGAAAGGTGTCACGGTAGCTGACTCCTGAAATGAGACAACGACGTGTTGATGCTTGTGAAGAACTTCTTCCGCGCTTTGAACGAGAAGGTGATGGCTTCCTTGCAAGAATCGTCACTGGGGACGAAACTGGGGTTCACTTCCACCAAACGGAAACGAAGAGAGCGAGCAAGGAATGGCGCCATTCCTCATCACCAAAACCAAAGAAGTTTCGAACAGAACCATCAGCAGGGAACGTTATGCTGACTCTCTTTTGGGACGAAGAAGGCGTAATTTTGGAGTATTACATGCCTAGAGGGACCACTGTCACCAGTGCATCATACACAGATCTCCTAAAAAATCATCTGCGGCCTGCAATCAAATCAAAGCGACGTGGATTGCTGTCAGCAGGTGTCCTTTTGCAACATGACAATGCAAGGTTCCACACTGCCCGTACAACAGTTGCAACAATCACAGACGTGCATTTTGAGTGTCTTCCTCATCCACCATTCTCACCATACCTTGCCCCAGGTGATTTCCACATGTTTGGACCACTCAAAGACGCAATGGGAGAAAAGAAGTTCCGTTCTGATGAAGAAGTACGCCACGCGGTGCATGAGTGGTTGCGCGGACTGCCAAAAGAATTTTTTTTTTTCTAAAAGAATTTATGCACTTTGTAAGCGCTGGAGAACTTGCATTGAGCGTGGGAGAGATCATGTTGAAAAGTGATACAGCTGCACAATAAATAATATTTAAAAAAATATGTAAGGTTTTCATTTGACTCACCCTCGTACAAATGGCTTCGTTTTTTTATGCATAATGTCAGAGAAAACAGCAGATCGCACATCAAGACGGAGCCATACAATACCATTACACTTACGGCAAAACGTTCCCACATTGACGCCTGCCTTTCTTTTGATTTTTCGCATTTATCCTGATGAATTAGAAAACAGCTCTAATCATGCTAGAACTAGCAAGTAATTTCATTTCGTACTGCTTCGATCGAAGAGCACAATGACCAGACTAACTAAATGTTTAGCTGTATTACCACATAAGGTAAATTCGTAGTATGCAAAATAAGCTGCCATTTTTGTCTACACATCGTTGAACCCAACGACAGACAGTTCCAAGTGCATAACATACCGAGCTGAATAGGAGTGTTGTAGAACCATTACTGTGAAGCCAACATCTACCAACACAATTTCGGAGGATTTTCAGATATATTTAGGTGTTTTGGTGTAAAGGAACCATGATCATCCGTGGCTGATTACAGATTAATTGAATTTCGTTTGACTTCTTGCCCCAGCTTACACTGTCCAGTCACATTAATATACCGTCTGTCAAAAGCCTGAGTAACCAGAATTTGCAGCGCGAGGCGTTCAGGATGAGGGTCAGTGAAATTCTGGAATATTCTGACGGGAATATGGAACCATGTAGACTCCATGGCCGTGGAACTCGATAGAGGATTCATGAGACGAACATCCGGGTCAAGGTGGTACCACAGATACTCGATTGCGTTTACATCCAGGGAGTCTGGTGCCCAGGGGAGTCGGTAAACCCATCCTGGTGCTCTTCGAACCACGCACATACGCAACGAGCTGTGTGACATGTTTCATTGTCCTCCTGATAGACGCCAGCGTGCCGATGAACAACAACATCCACGTGGGGATAGATGTGGTCACCAATGACAGATGCACCCTTTCGTAGATCCACAGTGCCTTCCAGCGATAACGACGAGATCACCCATGGAATTCCAGGATACGTTCCATATATCATACCGCTCCTCCACTGGCCTGTGCCCCTTACTCCCAGATGTTTCCAACGTAAACGCCATAGGCCGTCTGTCGGACAGAGCATGCAACGTGATTCATCCGAAAAGGCCACTTGTCACAGTCAGTGGACGTCCAGTTGTGGTACTGGTGCGCAAGTCCCAGCATTTGTCGCCGATGAACAGCAGTCAAATGGTTCAAATGGCTCTGAGCAAAAAATGGTTCAAATGGCTCTGAGTACTATGGGACTTAACATCTGTGGTCACCAGTCCCCTAGAACTTAGAACTACTTAAACCTAACTAACCTAAGGACATCACACACATCCATACCCGAGGCAGAATTCGAACCTGCGTCCGTAGCGGTCACACGGTTCCAGACTAAAGCGCCTAGAACCGCACGGCCACACCGTCCGGCAACGGCAGTCAACATGGGCGCATGAACGAGGTGCTGCGGAGGCCTATAAGCTGCAACGTTCGCTGAACGGTAGTTCAGAAGACGCTGTTCGTAGCTCCTTGGTTCATCTGGGTAGTTGCACGTCTGTTCGGCCGTACACACCTCCGCAGCCATCGCTCAACCTTGTCATCGACTGTCACCACAGTTTCCTCAGTGAAAGCGCAGTTTCGCCATGTGGGGTTTGTTTTAGCAATAGCGACACGCGAATATTTTTTCAAATTACAGTAGAACCCCTCTAATCCGACCTTGGATGGTCCGTCACTCCGGTTAGTCCGACCATGCTCAGGCTCGCGAGCCTGTGCCGACTCGTCACTGACTGGACGCCTGTGGGGCCATTGTTACGGTGTCTGCCACTGTGCATATCGTTATACTGTACGTTATTGTGCAGTTTTATCCTTTGTTGGGATTAAAAAACGTCGTTGTTTGCTTTATTCCGTGTTCTCTACAGTACTTATTACTGTAGATTCATTGTGTGTACAGTTGTCTGTTTTTCAACATGTCTGGGTTCAAACGTAATCACGTAACTCTTTCACTAAATGAAAAATTAAGACTGGACGAAGGAGAACCGCTCCAAAAAATTGCAAAGGAACTGAATGTAGCTGTTCGCACAATTAATGATTGCAGTAAGAATCGGAAAGACATTGAATCCTATACAGTTACGGCTGAGCCGGCCGGAGTGGCCGTGCGGTTCTGGGCGCTACAGTCTGGAGCCGGGCGACCGCTGCGGTCGCAGGTTCGAATCCTGCCTCGGGCATGGATATGTGTGATGTCCCTAGGTTAGTTAGGTTTAAGTAGTTCTAAGTTCTAGGGGACTGATGACCTCAGCAGTGAAGTCGCATAGTGCTCAGAGCCATTTGAACCATTTTAGTTACGACTGATGGTGAAAACACACTGAAGAATCGCAAAACATCAAAAAAGCCTAAACTTGAACTGCTCGATAAGGAATTGTGGATGTGGTTTTGACAAGAAAGAAGGAAAGGAACTCCAATATCCGGGCCAATTCTCAAAGAAAAAGCGATAGTTTTGCACAAAAAACTGGAAGCCGAAAGAAAATTTGCTGCCAGTGAAGGCTGGATTGATAGCTGGAAAACTCGTCTTGGTGTCCGATTTGTTTCTATTTCCGGTGAAAAACTATCTGCCGATGCCGCAGTTTTCTGTTAAGTTTCAAAAAATTGTAGAAGAAAATGAATTGTTACCTTGCCAAGGGTATAAATCGACGAGACGGGGCTGAACTTTAAAATGTTGCCAACAAAAACGCTCGCAGCTCCAAATGAATCCGTGATAGGAACGAAACTTATAAAAGATAGAATAACAGTCATTCCTTGTAGTAACGCAGATGGTACCCACAAGCTCCCCTTGTTCGTCATTGGCAAATCTAAGAACCCAAGGTCATTCAAAAATACAAATTTATCTTCCCTGCCGGTTTATCTCCGCAATCAAAAATCTACTTGGATGGACTGCAACCTTTTTAAATCCTGGTTTTTTGATAAGTTTGTGCCATCGGTCGAAAAAGACTTGAAGCAAAAAAATCTGTCTGTTCGTGCTCTTCTGCTGTTGGATAACGCACCATCACATCCATCTGAGGAAATTTGGGTGAAAGAGGACATAAAAGCTCTCTCTCTGCCTCCTAATGTGACCTCACTCATCCAACCAATGGATCAGGGCGTTATCGAATGGTTAAAAAGGCGATATCGCAGAAAGTATATCAGCTCAATCTTGGAAAAATCTGAACGAGGTCATAACTTATTTGAGGCAATGAAATCCCTGAATATCAAAGATGCTATCTACACAATCGCTGCAGCATGGGATGAACTGAAACATTACACACTGCGGAAATCGTGGCGTAAGCTTTGGCCACAAGGTATGACTGAAAATGAGCATACCGAAGATGAGCAAAACAACGACGCACTGGAAATCGTTAAAGATCTACAAACTCTGGAGCCGAACTTCCCTGCCATTGAAGTTGAAGAGTGAATCAACGAATGTGACAAAGACTGTGACACTTTTGAAGAGCTTAATGACGACGAGATTGATGCCGCTGTTAGCCAGGAAACTGTGAACGAGCGGACGGCGAAGACGAACCCCCCACCCGGATTTCACACACCGATGCAAAAAACGTTTTTGACGTCGCCCTTCAATACATCGAGAAGAATCCAACTTCAATTCCAAAGGACGTCCTGTGGATAAAAAAAGTGGAGGGACACTGCAGCTAAATCTAGAATAACATCTGCTAAACAAAAATGTATCACTGACTTTTTTTCCAAGTAATTTGTTTTCGCCTTTACTGTAAAAACAATGCATACAGTATATTCATTCCTTAGCATATACATACAGTAGTTTATTTCTTTGTAAAAAATTTCTTTTTTATGTACAGTGCTCTAAACATTTTTTAGTTTACAGTATGTATAGTTTATACGTCATTAAGTACAGTACAGTACTGTAATTTGTTTGTCGTTTTTCCTTTTAAAACCAATAAATATTATAGTGTGTGTAGAGGTTTTGTAGTTAATACATTGTTTAACACTGTGTAAAAAACATCTTTTTAGATTACTGTAGACGTCTTTTAGTTCTTAACTCGTTTAATTTTTTTGTACTAAATGTCTTTTTATATTTTTTGCAATAAACATTAGATTTTTCGGATAATCCGACCTTTTTTTCGTTCCGATCATGGTCCCGGTTCCGAAGGTGACGGATTAGAGGGGTTCTACTGTAAGCTGGTTCGGAAATGCTTCCGCCCTTGGCCCGAAAGTCAATGGTAATACCAGTCTGGACGTCAGATAAATGGCTCCGTTTCCACATTACGACGATGACTGCACTATTTTCCGCGTCCCTCCGACATGCTCCAGTGCAAGTCCTTCCACCTGCCGTCTGTGAATGGTTTTTGCACGTTAACGGCGAACATATGCGGTGGTCACATTAATGTGACTGGACCACAGAGTAAATGTCGACGGTGTGCACTGAGAATCCTTTGTGGAAACAATCTTGTTCCATTCACTCTAAGTACTGGCTGTTGACAACAGTATTGCCCACTTTACTCTTAACCCTCCAGCTTGCTCGGTTCTGTCACGTGCTGTTTTTCCCGCAGCAATGAAGTTTCCAAGGTGAACGCATTTCGCTTCTGTGAAACATATCGTCTATTGAACAAGTGCCCATAATTATTAAGGTGTGAATATGAGAGCTCAATTTTACTGGCTCTTTCTTTCTTGTTTTGGTGTCCTCAAAGTCTGTAAAGGGAATTTAGTTACACCCTGTATGTATACCAGGTTAAGATTTCATGATTGTATATTCATCATAGCCCGCAGGCTATTGCGGAGCGAAAGCTTATTTACTCGAATATTCATGTCACTGCGCAAGATGTTAGGCCATTTGGAAAATTGAGCACGAACTCTTAAGTTTCTTTGTCATATGCATTCACTCCGTTAGTTGTACAGTTCATTCCGTTAATACACTACTGGCCATTAAAATTGCTACAACACGAAGATGACGTGCTACAGACGCGAAATTTAACCGACAGGAAGAAGATGCTGTGATATGCAAATGATAAGCTTTTCAGAGCATTCACACAAGGTTGGCGCCGGTGGCGACACCTACAACGTGCTGACATGAGGAAAGTTACCAGCCGATTTCTCATACACAAACAGCAGTTGACCGGCGTTGCCTGGTGAAACGTAGTTGTGATGCCTCGTGTAAGGCGGAGAAATGCGTACCATCACGTTTCCGACTTTGATAAAGGTCGGATTGTAGCCTATCGCGATCGCAGTTTATCTTATCGCGACATTGCTGCTCGCGATGGTCGAGATTCAATGACCGTTAGCAGAATATGGAATCGCTGGGTTCAGGATGGTAATACGGAACGCCGTGCTGGATCCCAACGGCCTCGTGTCACTAGCAGTCGAGATGACAGGCATCTTATCCACATGGCTGTAACGGATCGTGCAGCCACGTCTCGAACCCTGAGTCAACAGATGGGGACGATTGCAAGACAACAACCATCTGCACGAACAGTTCGACGACGTTTGCAGCAGCATGGATGGCTCTGAGCACTATGGGACTCAACTGCTGAGGTCATTAGTCCCCTAGAACTTAGAACTAGTTAAACCTAACTAACCTAAGGACATCACAAACATCCATACCCGAGGCAGGATTCGAACCTGCGACCGTAGCGGTCTTGCGGTTCCAGACTGCAGCGCCTTTAACCGCACGGCCACTTCGGCCGGCGGCAGCATGGACTATCAGCACAGAGACCTTGGCTGCGGTTACCCTTGACGCTGCATCACAGACAGGAGCGCCTGCGATGGTGTACTCAACGACGAACCTGGGTGCACGAATGGCAAAACATCAGTTTTTCGGATGAATCCAGGTCCTGTTTACAGCATCTTGATGGTCGCATCCGTGTTTGGCGACATCGCGGTGAACGCACATTGGAAGCGTGTATTCGTCATCGCCATACTGGCGTATCACCCAGCGCGATGGTATATGGTGTCATTGGTTACACGTCTCGGTCACCTCTTGTTCGTACTGACGGCACTTTGAACAGTGTACGTTACATTTCAGATGTCTTACGACCTGTGGCTCTACCCTTCATTCGATCCCTGCGAAACCCTACATTTCAACGGCGTAATGCACGACCGCATGTTGCAGGTCCTGTACGGGCCTTTCTGAATACAGAAAATTTTCGACTGCTGCCCTGGCCAGACCATTCTCCAGATCTCTCACCAAATGAAAACGCCTGGTCAATGGTGGTCGAGCAATTGGCTCGTCACAATACGCTAGTCACTACTATTGATGAACTGTGTTATCGTGTTGTAGCTGCATGGGTAGCTGTGCCTGTACACGCCATCTAAGCTCTGTTTGATTCAATGCCCAGGAGTATCAAGGCCGTTGTTACGGCCAGAAGAGGTCGTTCTGGGTACTGATTTCTCAGGATCTACGGAACCAAATTGCGTGAAAATGTAATCACATGTCAGTTCTAGTATAATATATTTGTCCAATGAATACCCGTTTATCATCTGCATTTCTTGTTGGTGTAGCTATTTTAATGGCCGGTAGTGTAAAATTAAGTTACAGCTGTTTCAGGACCAACACTTGCACATCCCTCCAGCAAAACTCAACTTCCACTCGTATCCTGCACCACATGGGAATGTGGAAATGGGAAAGGCAGCTCCACAGAACATGAAGAAATTAGAAAAATTCTCAGTGATGACATCAGAGGATAAGAGGAACGGCGACTCACCAGCGAGGTGATGAGGTAGGACTGGTAGACGCCGATGAGCTTGATCTCCTCGGCCTGGCGCATCACCTCGGGCACCGTGTCCGTGTCGCAGTCCAGCACCAGCCGCGTCTCTCCAGACTGCCTGATCTCCTTGAGCAGCGGTCTGCGTGAAGTCAGAGAGTACTGTATCTCTTACTCCTGCAACTTCTAAAGCATCACTATTACATCTCGCATTGCTATTATTTTAAGGGACCATTACGAGTATATGCTGCGACAGAATTCATGGGATACCTGCTAACATCGTGTCGGACATCATTTTTCCCGGAGTAGTGCAGTAACTCGATGTGCCATGGACTCAACAAGTCGCTGGAAGTCCCCTGCAGAAACGCTGAGCCATCCATAATTGCGAAAATGCTACTGGAACAGGATTTGGTGCACGAACTGACCTCTCGATTATGGCCCATAAATGTTCGATGGGAGTCATGTCGGGCGGTCTGGATGGCCTGATCGTTCGCTCAAACTGTCTAAAATGTTCTTCAAACCAACTGCGTACAACTGTGGCTCGGTGGCATGGCCCATTGTCTTCAACAAAAATTCTGTAGTTGTTTGGGAACATAAAGTCCACGAGAGGCTGCAAACGGTCTCCAAGTAGCCGAACATAACCATTTCTAGTCAATGATCGATTGCGTTGGACAAGAGAACCCAGTCTGTTCCATGTAAACACAGCCCACACTAATATGGGGCCAACACCAGCTCGTACAGTGTCTTGTTGACAACTTGGGTCCATGGTTTTGTGCGGTCTGTTCCACACTCTCACCCCACTATCAGCTCTTACCAACTGAAATCGGGTCTCATCTGACCAGGCAACGGTTTTCCAGTCGTCTAGGATCCAACTGATGTCGTCATGAGCCCACAAGAGGCGCTGCAGGCAATTTCGTTTTGTTAGCAGAGGCTAACCATAGTCCATTAACGCCAGATTTCCCACACTGACCTAGCGCATTGATTTCTTCGATTACTTTCTGCATTATTGCTTGTCCGTTAGCACTGACAACTCTACGCAAACACCGCTGCTCTCGGTCGTTAAATGAAGGTCGTCGGTCACTGCGTTATCTCCGGCGATAGATAACGACTGAAATTTGCTATTTTCAGCACATTCTGAGGGTACTGTGGATCTCAGACTACTGAATTCCCTAAAAATTTCTGAAATGGAATGTCCCATGCGTCTAGCTCCAACTGTCATTCCGTGTTCGAAGTCTGTCAATTCCCGTCGTGCGTCTATAGTCATGTCGGAAATCTCTTCACAAGAATCGTCTGAGCACAAATGACGGTTCCGCCGATGCACTGCCCTCTTGTACCCTATTACGCGGTACTGCCGCCATCTGTATATATGCACATTGCTATCCCATGACTTTTGTCACCTTAGTATATTACCATGCCGGTTTGCACTGCGTTTGGCTGCCCTGTGGTTTGCCTTTTTCAGATCGTCAACTATTGTCACCAAAAGAGTTAGTCTGTATTGTGGAGGTAGATATGAACTTCACGGCCATGGAGAAAATGAGGTTTACTAGGTCTAGGAAACTTCCCATCTGCTCCGACTCTCTGTATACGCTTCATCGCAAGTACCCAGCGGAGAAATGACTACAAGATCAGTACGCTCACTGCCCCTACAGACCGCAGAAAAAGGAAGCAAATTTTCTGCGAGGTAAACTCATGTCGATGTTCAGACCAACAAATTGACGAATTCAGCAGCCAAGAAGGCTTCCACACTACCAGCTATGCTGTTCCCCTACGTATAGTGATCTCATTGTTCAGGAACAGATTCATTGTTATTAGAAAACATCCTCACTTCGATTACAACAATTTTTCTTTAAAAATAAGACTTTCTTTATGTAATTACCTCATAGTGTCCACACATTTTGCTTCAAAGGTCGTACACGTAAGTAAATTAATCGATTCTTCCTTGTCAGTGTTGTTTACTACCACAGAACATTGTATTCTGGAAACAAATATACGATCCAAATTAATTGCCTTTTATGAGAAATTATAAATGGATATAGAGTTCGATTATTAGTCATCGGAAAAGAGCGGATGTGAATAAGTGTGTGTTCGGGAGTTCCGGTAACGAAGGGTATACGCACGATCAAAATACAGGCAGATTCCACAAGTGGGAATACACAATGTACGAGTAGCGACTAGAGAGGTTATTACCGCAGTAGGAATATCGAAGGCTACGTTCACCTTGATAAGTGTACGTAATGCCTGGGCAGCATGATCTTAAATAACGTCCAGAAAAGCGAAAGCCAATCGCATACGACAGGATCGGAGCAGTCTATTTTGTCCGTGAATAACGTACATGAGGAGTCACTCGTGCTGTCGTTCTGTTATTCCGTAGTGCTGTTCACGGAATTTATCCGCCCCCCCCCCCCTTGGTTTGCTGGTCGAGTAGAGCGAGATAGTCAGGGGGCTGTGTCATATGTGTTAATGCTGGCCCACGCCCCAAGGTGACAACCACCCCAGGGAGGACTGATGCAATGGCTGCTAGGCTGTGACTTCTCACCAGCGTCGCCCAACACGTGCTT
Organism: Schistocerca americana; assembly: GCF_021461395.2. Classification (NCBI taxonomy): domain Eukaryota; kingdom Metazoa; phylum Arthropoda; class Insecta; order Orthoptera; family Acrididae; genus Schistocerca; species Schistocerca americana. The sequence continues at coordinate 655,683,087 of NC_060120.1, read as the reverse complement.
AAAAGCTGTGTAAAGGTACCGCCTTCGTTATATGCTTCTTGAATGATTGCGTTATCCTGTCAATATCGTTATTAAATACTTTGTAATAAGGGGGCGTCGTCAAGTGGTCGATGTCGTTACAGGTGCAGTCGTTAGCGATTTGTTGTGACGTAAGTGTCGTCTCATTGTTGGACTCGGCAGAGCATGAAACCACGTCGATCGTTAAATTTTTTGTCAACATTATCAGGAGTCAAAAAAAATGATCAAATGTGTGACAATTCCTAAGGGACCAAACTGCTGAAGCTATCGGTCCCTAGACTTACACACTGCTTAAACTAACTTATGCTAAGAACAACACCGGCGTGAGCGGCCGCGCAGTCATTGACATGGCGCCTCTTAACGCGGCTCATCAGGAGTCATTGTTGTGATGGAACTCATACGAACATTGAAATTAAGCTTTGATAGTGCATCCACTGCTGTAAAACAAACTGGTTGAAGAGTCAGCCTAATGATGTCAAGGTTTGGTCACATAGCTCGTCAATGTGAGATGAAGGGCACCTTGGGACGAACTGTGGCGGTGCCTCTTACCAGTACTCTGGCCACGCTCTGAGCACTGGCAAGGCGTTCTTTGTAGTCTATGTTCGCTGACAAATATGAGTGATGCTTGATCAAGCTTCCATCGTGATGCCGAGAAGTAGAACAGCACGCGTTAATCAGTTTTACCTGTTGCACAGAGGAACTAGTTCATGCTAGATGCATTCTGAGGCACAGGCAAATGAAGTACTTCACGAACCTGCTTAGAAGTGTATCATTTGTTCAGTTTAGGTAGCCATGGTCGTAAAAATCTGCGGTGTCATAAAATTTCTTCACGAATTTGGAAACAGATGGCTGTCTCGGGTTAAACCCTGATCTGGGCCCAAGGAGAGGCGATAAAGAGCTTCTGCACTCCCAGGTTCAGAGGTTGGATTACAACGAATTGTTATTTGTATTTTCTTAGGACCAAAGCCGAGCATGGCATATACTGAGACGTCTTCTTGGGCCAGTGGGCTGTCAGCTCAAAATACGACCAGCAATGACATATTATGGTCAAAAACAATGGGGAAATTGACGCCATAAAAAGTAAAGTGAAATTTTCTGGATTATTGCTTGTGCCTCCTTTCCAGTTTGCTTATAGTCGATCCTTGCAGGATCGTGGATGCTTATGTACAAAGCTGCAAGGAATGTGTACCTCGCGAAGAGAATGCGTGCTGCAGACGCCTTGTTGACGAGATGCATGGGTTGCTACGAGCACGATTACCTTGCTTGTACGTGGTTAGCCACAACAAAATATCAGGGTTTTTTTTTCAGTCTTAAGGCATGTTCTTTTTTCGAAGTGCATTAAGGTGCTCTGAAATCTCTGACAAAGCGGAATAAAATGTTGCGTGTTAAGTAATTTTTTCGAGAAACGATTGTAGTTCCCTCTGATTCGAAGGTTTAGGTAAACGGTCGATTGTAGAAAGAGCTGCTGTTTAGTCTATAGGCCACCCTTGCTCAGAATAAGGTACTCGACATAAGATGGAAAAACTGCGACAAATTACAATTTAGTGCGGCTGTCTTTAGTTGTGGGAAGAGCGTTTGTCAGTTCTGCATACCTTTCTGCCTTGCGCTCTTCGTGACGGTATTGTCATGGGAGTGGATATCGCCCATCCATTTCATTCTCATTAGTTGTTCTGATTTATAGCGGGCGCATTGTCAAGCCGAATAGGAAACCTCATAACGATATGGATATAAGGCATGTCGTTATCATAGCCTTCTTCGATCGTTCATTCACATCCGCCTATCTTAGATATTTGCCGCGCGGGGTAGCCGCGCCGTCTAGGGCGCCTTGCCACGGTCCGTGCGCCACCCCCCCCCCTCCCACCCCTCCCCACCCACCGTCGAAGGTTCGAGTCCTCCCTCGGGCATGGAAGTGTGTGTTGTCCATAGCGTAAGTTAGTTTAAGTTAGCTTAAATAGTGTGTAGGCTTAGGGACCGATGACCAAAGTAGTTTGGTCCCATAAGACCTTATCACAAATTTTATTAGATATTTGCCTCATTTTAGGTGGGTAAACAATTCAACTAATCTCTTCATCGAATCTCTGAGGGAAATGGGGGTTGAATACTGGCTGTGCGTTAATTTTTTTTTTTAGTATTTATTTGACCTCTAACCAACTGTGTGTTAATTGTGGCTTAAAAACGCTGCACAACCGCAAGGTTCAGTTGGACTTCCGCTAATATTGCGCTCGAGGAAAGGGGGCTGTTGCTTCCCAGAGGTGTCATGCAGCTAGGGTGCGCACTCACATCGCCCTAAAGTACGGGATGAGTCGGAGGTGGGAAAAAAATGAGACAACGCAAATGGCTGTGCTCTGATGTGATAGTTTATTTTCATTGGCTGAATTTGAAATTGTACCTACCAAGAGTAATCATGCACAGACAATCTTTTTTATGGTAAACCATTAAAAATATGGATGGATATATTGTGGCCACGTATGTTAACAAACAATAGTGCGATGCTATAAGTTGAGACGAATCCAAATGAACGTAGTTTGTTTGGTTTCTGCGAGAAACAGGTTCAATGGTTCAATTGGCTCTGAGCACTATGGGACTCAACTGCTGAGGTCATTAGTCCCCTAGAACTTAGAACTAGTTAAACCTAACTAACCTAAGGACATCACAAACATCCATGCCCGAGGCAGGAATCGAACCTGCGACCGTAGCGGTCTTTCGGTTCCAGACTGCAGCGGCTTTAACCGCACGGCCACGTCGGCCGGCTCGAGAAACAGGGATACGTAAATCCACTTGAGAGTGGATGAACATATCGTTAACTTGCGGAGTTAGTTGTGAGCGTATTTCGCTTGCCTGCGATGGGCTCTAGCTGATTATAGTCGTCGTGCCATCTGCGAAAGACACACATTGCCGTGCAGTGCGGTAGAGGATACATCACAACGCTGAGGGTGTGGAGCCACCATGCTGGCAATGAGGAAATGCAGCAGATGATAGAGACAATGCTGTACAACGGTGATATAGCAGTAATTTGTACTAAATGGCTGGGAGGTTTGGGGGCATTCCGATAATTTGCAACGTACTTCAACGTAGTCTGTACCGATCCACGATCCACAGCTGAGCTATTATCGCTATTGTTTATTACTGCAGAGAGGTGCATATTAATTTCTTACTCTTGCGCAACCAATCGAGGTGGCACAGTGGTTAGCACACTGCTCAAGTCTTCGAGAGAACAATGGTTCAGATCTCTGTCCAGTCATCCATATTTTGATTTTGTTCAGTAACAGAACAGATGTCGAACAATGTTATAAGAAATGTGTGTCAGTTTTGTATGATGAGTTTTTATCACATGATTTCTTTTGCAGATATTGGTTATCTGCTCAAATATATATGATACCATAGGAGACAGGTCGTAATGAGTGGTTGATTTGTTTCAAATTTCATTTCTACAGTACCAGAAACTTTACGTGTCTGTCACATCAACATCGAATTATTTTGCAACGAACCATTAGGTAACACAAGCTCATTGCCGGCTGGCCGCAGGGTTTTCACTGCGAAATGGTCGCCATCTCTCGCGCCCTTGAGTATATCCGCTCCCGCTGTGACTTCGTTATCTGCAGTGACTCCTTGAGCGGTTTACGAGCTAGCGACCAGTGTTTTCCTCACTCTCGTCTGGTCGTCTGGTGATGGCTATACAGGAGTCCATTCATACTCTTGCCCGAGGAGGCCGCTCCGTGGGTTTTTTGTGGACCCCCGGTCATTAGGCATCCCGGGTAGTCAACGTGTTGACACGCTGGCCAAACGGCAGTCGGTGCAACTGCTTTGGAGATTGGCCTTTCGGAGTGTGATCTCCGTTCAGTTTTCGGCAGAAGGTCCTTGGTAACTAGGTTGATGAATGGCGCACCCTGCCTTCACCCAGCAAACTTCGGATCGTCAAGGAGACTACCGGTGTGTGGCGCTTCTCCTTGTGGGCCTCTCGCAAGGGCTCTGTTGTACTCTGCCGGGTGCACATTGGCCAAACCACGCTGACGCACGGTTATTTATTGCGCCGCAAGGACCCACCTCTCCGTCGCTGTGGTTCAGCATTGACAGTGGTCCACATCTTGTTGGACTGTCCACTTTCAACGACACTCAGGCAGACGTTTGCGCTCCCTGATACGCTCCATACACTTTTAACGGATGTTGTTACAAGGGCAGGCTTAGTTTGGAGTTTTAATCGTGCAGTAGACTTTTATCGCTCGATCTGAGGGTTTGTCTCTTTCTTTTGTATTGAGTCTAGCCTTTGGCCAACTGTTTTAGATTGGGCTTTTTAGTGTCTCTCTTGATGGTTGGCTTTTCCTTTTCTTGTTTCCATGGTGGGCCAACCATTGTAACACTCTGTGTGTTTTTAATTCCTGTTTTCTGGTCTTTGTCTATGTCTTTCTTGTTCTGTGTCATCCCTTGTCATCTCAGTTGCTTGTTTCTGTTCCTTGTGGGTGTTTTTCATGATCGTGGAAAAGGGACTGATGGTCTTTGTAGTCTGGTCCCTTCAACCCTCACAAACCAACCACCCAACCACAAGCTTCCTCTGTCACACCACTGAGTAAATGTGTGCAAGAACAACTGAAAGCTTGACCGAGCACGGTGGCACAGTGGTTAGACTCTGGAGTCGTATTCGGCAGAAAGGTGGTGCGAATATCCACCCTGCCATCCAGACTGAGGGTTCTCGTTATATCCCTAAATCCCTCGAAAGGGGTCGGCTGCTTTCTTCCTCTTCTTTCCCCCAGTGCAGCTTTTACCCAGTTTCTAATGACTCTGTCGCTGCCGGACCACTAAATTACAATCTTCCTTCCTTGCTTGCTATCTGATAGCTTGCCAGTGGGGCCCTTGTTGACATACCTGTGGTCGCCGTCTTGGCTGAGCTGTCGGACGGCGACGGGCGGATCCCGGGGCTCCCTCTCCTGGAGCACACTGCGCAGGCGCACCAGCGACTCGTCGCCCTGGTACAGCACCGTGTAGGACCGCCACTTCAGCTCGCGCAGCACGTCCACCAGCGCCTGTGGCAACACAGCTGCTGTCTATCTACACTACGTAGTCTCCAGGACAAGCAAAATAAAGAAATGACAGCACATCTACAAATAGCGATCAAAAAGTTTCCGTTTGAAGGCGTTATTGCAGCGTACAAGCAACGAATCCTTACTGCGATGCGGGTGTATAAGCACCAACATGTAAGTAAGGTATTGGTGTCACATTCGTATCTTTCCGGCGTGCGTGCAGTAAATGCGGAAACGTGAACTTTGGCCAACGTGCTGTTATTCTTTTCTTGGCTGCCAAAGGATGAACACCGGCATATATCAATCGGGGAATGAAGAATGTGCATGGGGCTGCATGTCTGTCGAAAAACACCGGTGTGGAATGGTGCACCAAGTTATCGTAAATGGCTTACCGCACAAGTTACGCCAACTCAAGCACCCACCCTGTAGTCCTTATCTCTCATCAGGTAATTACACTATGTGGTCAAAAGTATCAAAAAATGGCTCTGAGCACTATGGAACTTAAAATCTGAGGTCATCAGTCCTCTAGAACTTATAACTACTTAAACCTAACTAACCTAAGGACATCACACACATCCATGCCCGAGTGAGGATTCGAACCTGCGACCGTAACAGTCGCGCGGTTCCAGACTGAAGCGCCTAGAACCGCTCTGCCACACCGGCCGGCTATCAAAAGTATCCTGACACCCCCAAAAACATACGTTTTCCATATTAGGTGCATTGTGCTGCCACCTACTGCCAGGTACTTCGTATCAGCGACCTCAGTAGTCACTAGACATCGTCAGAGAGCAGAATGGGGCGCTCTGCGGAACTCACGGACTTCGAATGTGGTCAGGTGATTGGGTGTAACTTGTGTCATACGTCTGTACGCGAGATTTCCACACTCCTAAATATCCCTAGGTCCACTGTTTCCGATGTGATAGTGAAGTGGAAACGTGAAGCGACACGTACAGCACAAAAGCGTACAGGCTGACCTCGTCTGTTGGCTGACAGAGACCGCCGACAGTTGAAGAGCGTCGTAATGTGTAATAGGCAGACATCTATCCAGACCATCACACAGGAATTCCAAACTGAATCAGGATCCACTGCAAGTACTATGGCAGTTAAGTGGGAGGTGACAAAAATTGGATTTCATGGTCGAGTGGCTGCTCATAAGCCACACATCACAATGGTAAATGCCAAGCGACGCCTCGCTTGCTGTAAGGAGCGTAATGTGGCGCACAATATGCTGATCCCATGGCAGGGTGTTGGTATGGCGAATGCCCTATGAGCGTCATCTGCCAGTGCGTGTAGCGCCAACAGTAAAATTCGGAGGGTAAATTATGGTGTGGTCTTGTTTTTCATCGAGAGGGCTTTCACCCCTTGTTGTTTTGCGTGGCACTATCACAGCACAGGCCTACATTGATGTTTTAATCACCTTCTGGCTTCACCGACCGACATCGATACCTCTCCTCAGTGCAGCACTCCGTGAAGAATGGGCTGCCAAAATGCAGCACCTGATTGAACGTATGCCTGCGAGATTGGAAGCTGTCGTCAAGGTTAAAAGTGGGCCAACACCATACTGAATTCCAGCATTACCGATGGAGGGCGCCACGAACATGTAAGTCATTTTCAGCCAGGTATCCGGATACTTTTGATCACTTAGTGCAACACGTGTTCGGTCCCTTAGAAAGGCCTTGAAGGGATGACGCTTCCTCTCGGATGAGAATGTGCAGCAGGCAGTTATGGACATCTTCACTCAGCACGACACAGTGTTTTATCAAAAGGGTATCTTCAACCTGATGTGTCGAAGTGATGATTGCGTCAATGTTCACAGCGATTTTGCCTGATTGGCGCATCGATATTAGACTGTACGGACTTTGAACGAAAACTTTTTGATAGCCCTTTATTCATCTCCAGATACGTGATTGCAAATCACACTAAAGTGCCTGGCAGAGGGTTCACCGAACTATTCCCCTATCATTCTAATCGCAAATTGCGCCTGGGAAATATTAACACTTAAATCATCCGGGGCGAGCTCTGATTGCTCTTGTTTTTTATGATGATTATTCTTCCTGTGTAGTATGGCGTCAATGAAATATTTTCGCATTCAGAGGAGAAAGTTGGTGAATGGAATTTCGTGAAAAGGTCTCGCTGTAATGAAAAACGCCTTTGTTTCAATGATTGTTGCCCCAACTCGCTTATCATATCCACCACATTTCGTGATAATACAAAGCCACCTGCCTTCCTTTCGACTTCTTCGGTGTCGCCTGTCTGTCCTGCCTTGGAAGGATCCCACACCGTTTAGCAGTGCTTTAGTAGAAGATGGAAAATCGCAGCATTGACAGTCCCTTTAGTAGACCTGTAACAACTTCTAAATGTTCCGACAGCAAAAAGCAGTCTTTGGTTTGCCTTCCCATTATCTATGCGATCGTTTCAGTTTTACTTATCCATAATTGCAATTCCCAGGTATTTAGTTGAACTGATTGGCTTTAGATTCCTGTGTAACCGAAATGTAATGGATTCCTTTTAGTTCTAATTTGAATGACCTCTCATTTATCCTTCATTAGAGTCAATTGCCGCTTTTCTCGTCATACAGATATCTTGTCTAAATCATTTTCTACTTGGTTTTGAGCTTGTAACAAGTTTTGTAGATGGTAAATGACAGTATCATCTATAAACAGTCTACGAGGGTTCCTCAGATTGTCTTCTAAGTCGTTTATACAGATCTCTCAATGGGACATCTGAAACAGTTGACATGCAGTGGAGTCCAGAATTAAATCAAGAGGTCTACAGCCAGCCCAATCCTTTTCTAACAAGGATCAGTGCAGAGGCTGGACGAGTCCCTTGTGGTGGTTGCTGGGCTTGCGGTTTATCTTCTCAGTGCGTTCCCCATATGCTCTGCATGATTCAGATTCCGAGTCTTTCATGATCTCGTTGTCGATGGGACTTTCGAAGGCCCTCGAATGTTCTCCTTGACATCGCGAAAGTAAGTCATTTGATTAAAGATAACCGCCACAGCATCTTTGACTAGTGAAACAAGAACGTCTGGTTCGATCCCAACCACTGCTTAAAACTTGAATAAAAATCATCAGCAATGGCCGCCAAGCACTTTTGCTAAAGGAATTCACCCTCTTACTGCTTATTAGCGTGTTAAAGGAGGCAGCAGATCGGATAGATTTCCGCAACACCCTCTCGCATTTCGGATGGAAAACCGTCACTAAAATGCGAGAGAATCAGCAGTGATCAGTGGCTTGAGGATGCGGAAGGTAATGGAAACGCCTAATGTGTATCCATAAGTTATGTGGGCTGTAATTGGAAATGTAGAATGATGATCTCTCCATTGGCAAAAGATTGCCCCATTTGGATATCCGGGTGTGGACTACCAACGAGAAAAAGATTGAAGAACCAACGAAAAGGAAATATTCTACGAGTCAGAGCATGTAATGTCAGAAATCTGAGCCGGCCGTTGTGGCCGAGCGGTTCTAGGCGCTACAGTCTGGAACCGCGCGACCGCTGGGGTCGCAGGTTCGAATCCCGCCTCGGGAATGGATGTGTGTGATGTCCTTAGGTTAGTTAGGTTTAAGTAGTTCTAAGTTCTAGGAGACTGATGACATCAGATGTTAAGTCCAATAGTGCTTAGAGCCATCTGAACCATCTCAGAAATCTGAATGCACTAGGTATGATGTAAAATCTAAAAAGGGAAATCCAAAGGCTTAGTCTAGATATAGTGGTTGTCAGCGAAGAAAAATAGAAAGAAGGATAGCTGGTCAGACGAATATAGGGTAATATTAACAGCAGCATAAAAGTTTGTACTGGAGAAGGATTTGTCATGAATACAAAGACAGACCATAGGCTTACTATTGACACATCAGTGATAGGTTTATTTTCATCAGGATCGACAACAAAACAACAACAACAACAATAGTTCAGGTATACATGCCGACGTGCTAACATGTGTGAGACTGCTTCTGATCTACCCTCCTACCACAGTTGCGCAGGGATGCTCTGTGAGTGTTTTAGGAATTTGACTTGAACCTACAGCCAGCAAGGTAGGGAGATAACAGCTCACCATGCAGAGCTCAGAAGAGTGCAGCAGTATGGACAGTGATGTAATCAGATAACGATCTCAACGTCGGTTGCACTAGACTCCCTGTAAAGGAAACGTTATCGCTAACAGAAAATAGTGTATGGGTTCAGGCATAAGTTTATGTTAGAAAAAAATTAAAATCTCAGATTTTCATTGTTACAGTTTATTTTTACTCTAAGTATGATTTTATGACATAGTAATTAGTTGTAATAAGTACAGGATGGTAAAATGTTGATATTGGGTGTTCACAACTGTGAAGCCAAATTGCTAACTATTCGAAGGTTTAATAGTAAGAGGGTTGATGACCATGTCTGGGAGTCGATAAAATACAAACAAATTAAATACAGTTGGGGTCAAAGAAATCAGTTACGCTAAAATGCACAATGAAAATACCAAAAACTAAATAGGATCTGTATATGGTACGTAAATATCACTTCAAATATAATTGCACAATTAAAACAGTTCAATACCTTCAGAGTATAAAGCACTCTGCAGTGGCTGATCAATCCTTATCGCTAGATCGTATATATCACGTATTTCCCTTTCAATTAAGCTCGACAATCATGAATATGTTTAACTACAGGTCATGATTGGAAGTACGAAAAAAATAGGAGAGACGGAGATTACCGTAGTTCTGAGTGTCAGTTGAATATCACTTGCTGGCGTAACGCGAGCGCGCGTGTTTACCTTTCGTCGGCGGCGGCAGTGGCTGCTGTTGGCGCGAGCTGTGAACCTGAGAATCAATCCTAAATCTCTATCCGCTGTTAAACACCAGTCTGACACACTCCCTACATCTTCGGTGAAGCCGAGACTCCTAGTTGTTCCCTATCTAAGTTTATTGGCATGGTACATACTATTTGGCTGAAACAGTACATACGTCGTTGCCCTCAAATCACTCGCATGCCTTAACTGTCAGTAAGCGGTGCAATTCTCCATACTGGGATACTTTGCAGTTTAACTCCTTAAGAGTTAAGATGAGCCTGTGAACAACACATAATTACTCTCGCAATCGTCTCGGTGTGGCGTGACTCGCCTTGCTCAAACACTCGATGGTTTGATGCAAGAAAAGAGCGAATTTTTCTGTCTGCATTTTGCCTATATCAAAGCCGGTGGCCACGCTTTTTCTTTCTGGCCAATCAGGGCATTTGTACTTGTTACAGCTCCATCCACTAGAGTTTCTGTGACCTATCAAAGGCGTCGCTTCTTTCATAGGACAGACTTAAGCTTTTGCTACATAATACTGAGATAAACAGCTTTTTGCATGTGGGTTTTAAGACATTTGGCTATGGTGAGTCACCAATGTTTTGAGTTGGGTTTCTCCGGACGTTTATCTGTCATCTCCAGCCATGTACCTGCACAAAGGCTTTCTGAATGGTCTTTGCAAAATGGAAGAACAAGGGTGGCTTGGGCCAGCGGCGTGCACTGTGGCTATGGCGCCTCATTGTGTACACTGGATGTCCCACTGTGAAGGTTTCAGCCAAACAGTGGACAGGCATTGCTGTTGTAAAATTCTCCTTTCCTCAGAACTGCGCCTCTTAGCTTGGGTCTGGAAAATTACTTGCTTGCAGTTCCTAGTGTGAGTGTTAGTGGTTTATATTCACGAGATGTTGGCTTGTCTATTCAATTTTCATACCAAAAAAATTCGTACATTTTTATGTAACTATGTCTTATGACGTATCAATTTAACTGGAATTGTTTCAGGAATTCAGCGGAAGGTTTGTTATTTGTCTGACACCTTACAACGTCACAAGCAGAAGGTTAAGAGATGGGAAAAGTATATGAGAATACTGAAAGTGAAATTCAGCACATAAAGACAGATGAAAATTTAATAATCATGAGGGACTGGAACATCGTAGTGAGGCGTAGTGAGGAACGAAGCTAAAGTTGGTTTTAAAAGCGAATATTGGCTCCATAGTAGGAATGTAAAAGGATAATGACTGATTGAGTTTTGTGTTAAATTTCAGTTAGTAACAGTTAATACACAGTTCAAAAATGACAGAAGGAGGAGGTACATTTGGAAAAGGCTTAGAAACATGAGAAGATCCCTGCTGGATTACATCATGGTCAGATAGTGGTTCCGAAATCAGGTATTGGATTTCAGTGGATACCCAGGAGCAGATACAGACCAAGATCACGATTCAGTAATGATGAGGATTAGATTGAAGTTTACGAGAATGATCAAGAATAATCAATGAGGGAATGAGTTGGATACTGAAGTACTAAGGAAGTGTGTTTAACGCTCTCTAAGGCTGTAGATACTGCGATAATAAATACCACAATAGCCAATTCAATTGAAGACCAATGGAAATCTCCAAAAATGGCAACCACAGAAGATAGATCGAGAAATATAAGTACAGGCAAGGTAACTGCGAAGAAACCCAGGGTAACAGATACTTCAAATGATTGACAAAAGATAGAACTACGAAACTTTTAAGTGAAAGCAAGAAATATAGCAATATAGAACACTTACAATCGAAATGAATAGGAAGCACAGGGAAACTAAAGCTAAATGGTTGCAGGAAAAATGCGTAAGAATCGAAAAGGAAATGGTCGTCAGGAGAACTGTTCCAGCATATACAAAAGTCAAAGTAATTTTTGATGAAGTTAAAAACATAGGCTTCAACATCGAGTTTACCATAGGGATTTTACTTTTAAATACAGAAGAGAGACAAGTTTGGTGGAAAGAGAACACTGAAGGCTTCTACGAGAGGAAGGAACCATGAAATAACGTGATAGAAAAAGAAATCGGAACCAGTGTGGAGGACTGGGGATCCAGTGTTTGTGTCAGAGTTTAACGGAGCTCTGGAAGAGTAGCGATCAGATAAGGTGGTGGGAATAGATAAAACTCCTCTGGAATTTCTAAAATCAGTGAGGTAAGTGGTAACCAAACAATTATTCAAAGTGGTTTAAATAATCTATGAGTTGGAGATGTACCAGCAGACTTTCAGACCCCTATCAGCCACACCATGCCATGCCATGTGAGAGAACTATCACCCAATCTGCTTAACAGATCATGAATCAAAGTTGCTGACAAAAATGTTCAAAAGAACGAAAAAAGGCTTAGAGTCTCGTAGGTGATACCAGTTTGGTTTTAGGAAAGGTAAAGGCACCACAGAGGAAGTTCCGACGTCGCACTTGATTATGGAAGCAAGACTGAATAAATGGAGATATGATCACAGGAATTATCCATCTATAATGTTACAACATGTTCGACATTCTCCGGAAATGGGGCTAAACTATACGAAAAGAAGGGTAACACAGATTACTTACAAAAACCAAGAGGGTAAAGTAAGAATGGAAGACCGTGAACGAAGTGCTCTCATTAAAAAGTGGTGTAAAACAGGGATGTAGTCTTTAGCCCCTACTGTTCAATCTGTACGTTGAAGAAGAGATGATGGAAACAACAGAAAGATTCAGAAGTTGAATTAAAATTCAGGGTGAAAGAATACAATGATAATACTCGCTGATGACTCACCTATCCTCAGTGAAAGTGAGGGACAATTGCAGGATGTGTCTAATGAGTAAATACTATGGATTGAGTGTAAGCTGAACGAAGACGACAGTTATGAGGAGTAACAGAAATGAAATTAGCGATAAACCTAACATCAAAATTTGGGACCACGACGTACACAATGTAGGAAACTTGCTATCTTGGAAATAGTGTTGCAGCACAATAAAAAAAAAAAAATCGTGTGGCTAGGGCCTCCCGGAGGTTAGACCGTTCGCCTGGTGCAAGTCTTTCGATTTGACGCCACGTCGGCGACTTGCGAGTCGATGGGGATGAAATGATGATGATTAGGACAACACAACACCCAGTCCCTGAGCGGGGAAAATCTCCGACCCAGCCGGGAATCGAACCCGGGCCCTTAGGACTGACAGTCCGTCGCGCTGACCTCTCTTTTTTTTTAAAAAAAATAAAAATCTCATTTTGACCGCTTTTTGTTCGTTGCATCTGCTCGGAACGGACGTCGTAAGACACCCGTTTAAGTTCGTTGTTGATCGATTAACTCAGTTTTTTTATTACAGAGGGCAGCTAACCCTCTCACCGACGACGCTGAGCTACTGTGCCGACACCTCTCAGCTACCGGGGGCGGACTGCAGCACAATGTAATCATCACATTAAAATTATTCCATTGCTCTTCAAATGCGAGCCAGAAATCACACTAAAATTACGCCATTTACCTTCGAATGCATGTTTGTACGCAAATCAAATGGATGAAAACATGTTTTGTCGCACTCTCTCCGTGATAACCAGAAACCAGTGTTGAATGGTGAAATGGTGGTCAGCCACGCTACAGTCAACTCAAACAAAGGACACAGCTGGTTGTTTTTCACCGTGCATGCGCTTATGTACCGTCATCCCTTCCTGCACTACGAGTGCTACGTTTCTCACACCAACACGTCAGTATTTTTCTTTGATATTGCGTGTTACGTATTGTGGTGGCATACAGGTTGAGGGATTTTCGAGCAGCTTTTGTTGTAACTGTCCCATTGTTGATTGGCTAGGACTACTATTTCATGGTGCTATGGGAATGCGCCGACCAAGTGCATTCTCCGGACCGGCAAGCGATGGTACAACGAACGAAGGCCGATATTTTATCCACCACGTGACGCCGCTTCGAAAGTGTATTGGTCAAGACACGGACACTAGACCGGGTTATAGAAGAACGCCCATCGATGTATCACATCAACGAAAGCAAAAGACGACGAGAAGTCCTGGTACATTCCGTGTACAGACACCAAACATCGCAACAAGTAATAGGAAAGGAGTTTGTAGAACATTACGGTCAACTTTACACTGGAGTGGATGCTAATATGGCAGCCATTACCGAAGTTACTCGTACAATTCTCTGCACCATTGAACCAGAGGCAGAAGCATAACTGATGGAGGAGTTACAGAGGAGGAAATACTGGAGGGCATTGGTAGGGAAACGGTGAATAAATCACCGAGACCAGATGGCCTCGCTTTGAATTCTACAGAACCTTTCGCTGGCACCACGATGGACTGCTATCTGCCGCAAATTAATTCCTCCTGACTTACCCTTACCGCTAGCTTTTTTGGAGGTCTTGATCACTCCAATACACAACCTCTCAGGCGGCACATGGATGCGGGACTTCCCCCACAGACGCTCCTTAATTGCTGTAAAATATTCATCAGATTATTAGCAGCGTACCTCTGAGGAGTATTACGCCAAATGATCTCACTCAATCAAATGTCGCTCAGCTTGGACGATAACATCTAGAAGCTGCCCCGTTAATTTTGATCAAACCTTCGATTGAGTGAGCCATACCTATCTTGCAGAAGACCTGATGCTCATGTAGTTCCCACGGCCATTCATCAACGTCGTGACGATACTACTCTTCAATGCCTCCTTCAAAGTCCTTGTCAATGGATGTACGACGAAATCTCTTATCGTAGCGATGACGCTCAGACAATCTCCCGATTTTTTTTCTTCCAATGGGAAGCACAGCATTGGACCAGAACTGTATTCTTCGTGGACGGATACTAAAATGAATGCAGAAATGTGGCTTCGAGGCTAGACAGTGCTCTGTTTGTTTAGTGATGGCCCTAAGAACGTGTTGGACTTCTGGACCTTCTTACAGGAACGACATCTGAAGATCGTGTGCAATCCGAAGTACCGACTGTGTTTCTCTAACTTCCTATGGAGCACGTTTCATGACCTCCGCTAGCTGGAATATCCAGAGTAGGAGAACTTAAATTATCACTGTGATGAACAAATGACCGGAAGATAAAAATCGATGAATGTCATGTACATACGAAAAGACGTACCCGGATAAAAGAGCAGGAGGGCGATTGGAAATCAGATTCTTCATTATGCTGTCTATTTCTTTATGTTACGCGAGGATAGTGTTAACTCTATACATCTTTCAAGTAAAACAGAAATATTATTTCGTGGTATGACAAAGAAGCTGTTGTTACTTAAATTAAAATTTACTTAACTATAACATGTGTAACTACGTAGACTTTATTTAATATTTTAGTGTGATATGTTAAAGATATTCATCAGAATTTGATGTCTAATTGGATAGGTGATTTTAAAAAAAAAAAAAAAAAAAAAAAAAAAAACAAGTTGTTAAGGCAACCGCGCGTGATAAAACGGGGAGAAATTAAACAAAAAAACAAAAGAAATAAAAATTTCTGTAGAATACTTGCCCGTGAAAGGCAAAGATCTAGACTGCTAGTCTCGGTTGGCACTAATTTTTTTCTGCGAAGAAGATTGGTATTTATTTTTCTATTGAAGTAACGCATGTAAAAACATTAATCGATTCTCGCTGTTACCAACATTTTTATTTTGATTTCACTTCATTCATTAATTGTTAATTATAGAACTTAAGTATATTTATACAGTTTAATTAAGATGTGTAAACTTAATATATTCAATGTAGTTTAGATTACTACAGTTGTAAGTCCAAAGGGTAGATGCCATTACATTGCAGATTAAAGTGGTAAAATTTTGCCTAAGCCGCACTGCATCGAAGTAAGAAGAACATAAAATGTAGACTAGCACAAACACAGAGCATTCCTGTCCAAAAGCATTCTGTTAGTATCAAACAATGGACTCAATATAGGAAAGAAATTTTTCAGGACAGACGTTTGGAATACAGGATTGTATGATTGTGTATCATGTAATGTAGGAAAACCGGAAAAGAAGAGAATCGAAGCACAAGAGAAATGGTGCTGCAGAAGAATGTTAAAAATTAGTTGGACAGATGCGTGAAGGTTATGGCTATTCATTATGAAGATTGGCTATTCATTATTTCAAGAAAGCACTTTGATATGCCTCTTGCTGGTGGAGGCGCAATGAGAACATAGTCCGCGGCAACAGTGCAAAACAAATTTATTAAAAATCGCATAAACAAAGGCTTCTTCTAAAAGCAAGTTAATTACAAGAACTGTTTTTAGTGCTGCGTGGTAATCACTCATTTTACTGTAACCGACAAAGGAACTATGTGGAAAATGCTGAGAAGAAGAAGGATTAGGATGACAGGATACGTGTTAAGAAATCAGGGAATACCTCCATAGCACAAGAGAAATCAGTAAAGAATAAAACTATAGGGGAAGACAGACGTTTGAACACATCCAACAAATAATAACCGAAGAAGTTGGGTGCAGGTGTGACTTTGACAGGAAGAGACTGGCGCGGAAAAGGAATTCGTGGCAGGCCACATCAACCTAATCAAAAGACTGATGACTCAAAAACAAAGACCTTAAGGATGTTGAGTACGGGATATAGTTTAACAAAATGCAGCAAATTAGTGATCGTACATCAAACATTTATGATATGTAGTGTCACAAGTTTCATAAGAAAGCTAGATATTCTTCTAACTGATCTTAATACACTACTGGCCTTTAAAATTGCTACATCAAGAAGAAATGCAGATGATAAACGGGTATTCATTGGACAAATATATTATACTAGAACTGACATGTGATTACATTTTCGCGCAATTTGGGTGCATAGATCCTGAGAAATGAGTACCCAGCCAGCCGAAGTGGCCGTGCGGTTAAAGGCGCTGCAGTCTAGAACCGCAAGACCGCTACGGTCGCAGGTTCGAATCCTGACTCGGGCATGGATGTTTGTGATGTCCTTAGGTTAGTTAGGTTCAATTAGTTCTAAGTTCTAGGGCACTAATGACCTCAGCAGTTGAGTCCCACAGCGCTCAGAGCCATTTGAACCATTTTGAGTACCCAGAACAGCCACCTCTGGTCGTAATAACGGCCTTGATACGCCTGGCCATTGAGTCAAACAGAGCTTGGATGGCGTGTACAGGTACAGCTGCCCATGCAGCTTCAACACGATACCACAGTTCATCAAGACTAGTGACTAGTGTATTGTGACGAGCCAGTTGCTCGGCCACGATTGACCAGACGTTTTCAATCGGTGAGAGATCTGGAGAATGTTCTGGCCAGGGCAGCAGTCGAACATTTTCTGTATACAGAAAGGCCCGTACAGGACTTGCAACATGCGGCCGTCCATTATCCTGCTGACATGTACGGTTTCGCAAGGATTGAATGAATGGTAGAAAAATGGTTGAAATGGCTCTGAGCACTATGGGACTCAACTGCTGAGGTCATCTGTCCCCTAGAACTCAGAACTACTTAAACCTAACTAACCTAAGGACATCACACACATCCATGCCCGAGGCAGGATTCGAACCTGCGACCCTAGTGGTCGCGCGGTTCCAGACTGTAGCGCCTAGAACCGCTCGGCCACGCCGGACGGCAATGAAGGGTAGAGCCACGGGTGCTAACACATCTGAAATGTAACGTCCACTGTTCAAAGTGCCGTCAGTACGAACAAGACGTGACCGAGACGTGTAACCAATGGCACCGCATGCCATCACGCCGGGTGATACGCGAGTATGGCGATGACGAATGCACACTTCCAATGTGCGTCCACCGCGGTGTCGCCAAACACGGATGCAACCATCATGATGCTGTAAACAGAACTTGGATTCATCCGAAAGAATGATGTTTTGCCACTCGTGCCCCCAGGTTTTCGTTGAGTCCACCATCGCAGGCGCTCCTGTCTGTGATGCAGCGTCAAGGGTAACCGCAGCCATGGTCTCCGAGCTGATAGTCCATGCTGCTGCAAACGTCGTCGAACTGTTCGTGCAGATGATTGTTGTCCTGAAAACGTCCCCTTCTGTTGACTCAGGGATCGAGACGTGGTTGCACGATCCGTTACAGCCATGCGGATAAGATGCCTGTCATCTCGACTGCTAGTGATACGAGGCCGTTGGGGTCCAGCACGGCCTTCCGCATTACCCTCCTGAACCCACCTATTCCATATTCTGCTAACAGTCATTGGATCTCGACCAACGCGAGCAGCAATGTCGCGATACGATAAACCGCAATCGCGATAGGCTACAATCCGACCTTTATCAAAGTCGGAAACGTGATGGTACACATTTCTCCTCCTGACACGAGGCATCACAACAACGGTTCACCAGACAACGCCGGTCAACTGCTGTTTGTATATGAGAAATCGGTTGGAATCTGTCCTCATGTCAACACGTTGTAGGTGTCGGCACCGGCGCCAACCTTGTGTGAATGCTCTGAAAAGCTAATCATTTGCATATCACAGCATCTACTTCCTTTCGGTTAAATTTCGCGTCTGTAGCACGTCATCTTCGTGGTGTAGCAATTTTAATGGCCAGTAGTGTACGTTCGATAACTCAGCAGGTAGGCACAATATAAGTGGTCATTTGTCATAGTGACCACGTTCAGTTAATAGCCATCTGAAGTGGTGACAGATGTTTAACGTTAGCGCACAGTCGCGGGCTGTAGCGAGCGTCACACAAGGGCCAGAGCTGCGGCGCTGACCTGGGCGATGAACTTGGCGTCGGGGTGCAGGTTGAACTGGTAGGCGCGCCTCAGCGGCGGCCGCGGGTCCCAGTTGGTGACGATCTGCGGGATCTCCAGCCGGTCGCACACGGAGCGCACGATGTCCGTGGAGGCGCTCTGCCGCGGGCCGATGATGCCGGCCACGCCCTCAGACGTCAGGTTGCACACTGCAACAGCAGCAGCGCACAAAGCTAAACCAATCCAACAAGAAACATACTACACTTAAAATATAGGGACTGAGAAAAAAAGGTACTAAAATTTGGCGAGAAGGTTGCTCACTTTTAGAAAAGAAAATCTAAGTTACGCTTCCAAAAGAGGTATCCGATTTCAAAAGAGTGAACCCTGCATGAAAGGAAATAGAAACTTTGGGTGAATATTAAGTTATACGTCGAAATGAAAAACTCGCCTTGGCAACGGCTGTAAGTTGCTAGTACATGTGGTTGCTATTAGGGGTCTCCGTGGCGAATCTACCTCACTCAGTCACTCTTTCCTTCACCAATGTGCATCAAATCGCGTGACGATCACAGCGGTGAAACGCGTTCTTCAGTCTCTGTTTCAACGAGCAATATTCAGTCATCGAGACTACGGCGCTGCTTCTCCTACAGTACAAAGCGTTTGACGATGGCACCGGCAGTTTCTAGACACTGGTCCTTTATGTAACGGGAAAACCACAGCTGACACCGGTACGCTCGCCAGCCACGTAGAGTGCGTTAAGAATTTGCATGCAGTCCACAGATGTCTGTCTACACGTTGTGTCAGCCACACATTAGCGATTCCTCGTGTGTGTGTCTGACGTGTTTTGCAGTGATGTCTGTGTCTGAAAACGTACAGGATTCATCTGCTACAATCCAGTCATTATGGTGATAAACGACAAACTGTAGAGCTTTGTACATGGTCGTGCTGGAAAGTACTGCTTCCGAATTTTTTATGTGAAAACTCTCAAAGATATTTAAATAAAACTAATCCTCATTAGAGAATCGTGTAAAAATTTGAAGAAAATCGGTCAACTACTTTCCGAGATTTTTGGTGACAACTTTAAGCCGTGGCTTGCCTTGATAAAGTAATACAGATTAAGTCATAAACTTAAATTATTACTGAAGAGTTGAAGTCGAAGACAGTATGAATGAAGAAACATGTAACCACTGCTATGAGCATCATGTGCACAGTCTAACATACACAGTGGTGGGAAAGATGTTACTGTCTGACGGCTGAATCAACACTAGCGCCCCTAGTGGCGAGAAAGCAGCCAAAAGATTTAATTATTTTTCTACTTAATAAACGAAATAGTTATTACATTTTTGCGCTCTAAGGACTAGTAAATTATCGATAGACATGAATGATAGTGAAGTAAATGTAAAAACAGCCGAATCTTACTGATTCAGTGCCATAAGCTACCACTTATTCATGAATAAATACTTTAGAATATGTGTATAACTGCAGCTTATACAGCTAAAATCAAAAGAATATAAACAATATTTCATGCGTGAGGAAAATGTGTTTCTGTTGCTGTCTGTTGTTATTATGATAGGCACTTCCCTTGACACGTAACCATTTCGTATTGGGTCTAGCGATTCGCATATTCTTGCATTCCACTCGACTTTCCAACGCACGAATATTTTTGTAATTTCAATCGCTTTTGGATCAATAGTCAATGTGTTGAAGATCTTTGCTGTTTGTGACTCATATGTAGCAACAATACTGGAATTGGTTTCTTCTGTGGTGGGAAAAAGTTTGATTAGTTTCGACGTTTTATTGTCACATCTGTGTGATTTTCCCTAACGCTACAGCTGTGGTGACTTACTTGGCAAGTGAAATGAAGTAGACACTGCATTCAATATAAGTTTTCTACGTTCCATATTCACCCATTTGACTGGAAGTCCAGTGAAGAAAACTTAACGTTGTTGAGCAGATATACGACGTCTTTCTGCAAAAGGTCAGGTCTTCTACTGTTTACTCACCATTTTTGTTCTTAAAAAGAAAACGAGATTCTTCATTAAATATCTGTAGGTTACAAGAGAACCGTAAATAAACTTTTCTGTAATGTACCGTTCCACACTTCCTAGGGTGCTTAAGTAACAAAAGAAAAGGCAAATGTGGTGTCATTTTATAGTTATTGTCGACTTTTATGTTATTACAGTCGCTCCCCATTGCAAAAACTACGTTATAATTCAATATAGATGACGCTGTTCGTATTCATCCGATACCGTTTTCAGAAGTGTAGCTTACTAGCCGCTTGAAGCGCCGCAGTCGCATATTATAACAAAAATGAGACGCTGTCACTACTGTTTGGTTTAGACTGTGAAGATGTGCACATTCACCCACACCAAGAGCGGCACAAAAGGCTCTGTAATGCGGACATACGCTGAACGCGACTGCCCCTCACCGCTGCGAACTGGTTACTCTGTATACACGGCGAGAAACGCCACGCAGCTGAGGAACACGATAGCTCAGCAGTGGTGTTCGAGTCTTCCTGCACTGTCCGACCCGTATTGATACTCTAGCAACATTAT
The DNA here is from genome assembly GCF_021461395.2 of Schistocerca americana. NCBI lineage: Eukaryota > Metazoa > Arthropoda > Insecta > Orthoptera > Acrididae > Schistocerca > Schistocerca americana. Next base: position 655,662,105 of record NC_060120.1, on the reverse strand, counting down.
GGCCCCTGGCGGCACACTATTTGAAATTTTCGAAGTGACTATAGTTGAACAAAACACAAGAGTAAATCAATTAGAATGTATTCATAAAAACTGCAGTACAACGAAGAAACCACATAAATAATGTACAGGGCGTTTTTAAAAAGCTATCTCATTTTCTTACACAGCTGGGAACAACTATAAAAAAAATTACCTTAAAAAATACCTGTAGAGATAGGGGCCATTCTACTTGTGACGGTAACTGCCTGCCGAAGTGGCCGTGCGGTTAAAGGCGCTGCAGTCTGGAACCGCAAGACCGCTACGGTCGCAGGTTCGAATCCTGCCTCGGGCATGGATGTTTGTGATGTCCTTAGGTTAGTTAGGTTTAACTAGTTCTAAGTTCTAGGGGACTAATGACCTCAGCAGTTGAGTCCCATAGTGCTCAGAGCCATTTGAACCATTTTTGGTAACTGCCTGTTATCAGGGGTACAAGCTGCCTTGTTGTTAACGTTCACTGTTCATTTCCTATTTGATGATAATATATGCTGATGGGCACACGACATATGCGTCTTTAACGCTAATACGAAAAGCTTTAAATGATAAATGTGCTTAAAAGAGCATTTTTCCAATCTCCTGTAAGAAAATGGCTTGTGGAGCAGTCAGTGTCGGTAGTTCGGTGGTAGTGACCAGAATTATTGAATGATGGCGACTGTGTACGTCAAGGAGTAACGCCTGACAGTCCTTTTATTTGTCAAAAAACTGCCTTATTTTCCGTAGTTCCTCTTTATGGACAAAACATGTCGTCAAGCGGTTCATTAGCGAGTAGTTCTATCTCTGATGAGCGGTTCTAGAAGATGCGCGAAATATCCATCTACAACTGTCACTGTGTGTTCATAGCACCCAAAACATTTCCCAACCATAAATTTCCCTAGATGTGAGAACAGGTGTAAATCGCGGAATACAAAATCTTAAGAATATGATGCCTGTTTCTACACTCTATACTTAAAAATCTTCCTTTTTCCCATTCTGAAAGCGCCTTTCACTGTGTTGACGGAAGGAAGCTTTTTAATCTGCAATCAAACTCTTTTCTTCTCGCAGAAATTTTCGGTCAGTTGTTCATAAAAAATGTATGGCGTTCTTTTCTTCTGATATACCTATAACGTCAGTGCCATGCGGCTTTGGTCTCCGGTTGTCGAGTATTAATGTGTGTACTTTCACGTCGTCTTCATCTGTGCCTGCAGTTCTGGGACATCCTCCGAGGGTATTACCTTCAAGATTGTAACTGCCTTATCTGAATTCCGCGGCATGCTTCTTAGCTGCTGAAAATTAAAAACTAAACTCAAATTCTCATCAACTTCCATGATGTCTATGAACGAACCTCTAATGAGGTTTATAATTAAAATGTTTGACAAAATAATGATCTTTCATCGTCTTTCACGAAATTTACTTGGGCTGAATAAAGGATAATTTACGCTGCGAAGAAAATGTTACTCAGTAATGTAAGGCCTCTACCAAGGGAATATAAGTGAGAAGGAAACTGAAAATGTGTCTTGTTGACAAAGCCTTCTACAAACGATTTTATTATTTTGAAAATTACGGGTACTTATGGCATAAAATGAATTTTATCCATAGTGGATGCTGTCGAACTCCGTGACTGTTCCTTTATCGGGTGTACAAAGATATCCGTTTCCAGCCACAATAAAAGGTTATTTATCTGTCACACGACCGGTTTCGGGCTTGTGCCCATCCTCAGGTGTTTATACATTCATTGACATGTTCATACTGTTGGAGATCACTGTATAAATACAAAAAATTATTTGTTGGTGACTACACAGATACAAGTGGGACAATTGTAAGTGGTAAGGCAACATTTGACGAAAATATATATGTATTTACATAAAGCTGAAGCACCATTATTACAGTTATGCTGTGGTGACAGTTTTGCCACTTAGATACACACTTATTGTCATTTTCACGTCCATATTTCAGTTTTACTTGGTAAAAACAGCATAACTGTAATAATGGTGCTTCATCTTTATGTAAGTACAGATATATTTTCGTCAAATGCTGTCTTACCACTTACAATTGTCCCACTTGTATCTGTGTAATCACCACCAAATATTTTTTTGTATTTATACGGTGATCTCCAACAGTATAAACATGTAAATGAATGTATAAAGACCTGAGGATGGGCGCAAGCCCGAAACCGGTCGTGTGGCAGATAAATAACCTTTTATTGTGACTAGTAGCGGATATTTTTCTACACCCGACTTATGGCATAGTTGTTGCATATATAAGAATCAAAAGTATCAAAGGCTCAGCTGACCTTTGGTATTCAGACTGCATGACTTACTGTGGCCTCTGGAAATCTTTTGTGTCGATGGACAAATAAAGGTGCATCAGGGTTTGAATTCCGTATTAAACCGTAGGAGCACTACAGAACTTCGGTGAGCCGGGCATGTGGTTGGAGAAAGACAATTCCAATATTCTCTGCAAACTACTGTGCTCTCCAAAGCAAATTTTGCAGTGGTGGCCCTTAACTCGTAACATACTTTCAGAAATCGGCAGTAAGTGACCTGCGCAGTCTGAGCTGTGGGGAAAAAATCGGTTAGTCCTCCAACATGGAGACTGAAGCTGGGAGGTGAGCTGTAGCAGTCAGGGCGGAAGGGGAGGCTGACCTGCGCGGCCTGTGCCGAAGCTGTCGCCGCGGCTGAGCGTCCTGAGGACGGGCTCCAGCGTGGGCCGGAACACGCGCTGCGGCGCCCACGACGCCGTCTGCCGGTTGATGGCGTCCACAGCCGACTGAAAGGCGAACGCCCACTCTGGGGGCGAGCCCTCTTCGAACAGCCCGGCTGAAACACAACGGGTGTCTTTTACACCGACTACTACCAGTGCTACAAACGTTTTTATTTATTATTTACACTCATGTTCAGAAAAACAGAACACCTCGAACGACTAGAGATAGGATGTTCATATTCACAGCATATGTAAGCTAATACTCGTATCCAGAATGAGATTTCCACTCTGCAGCGCTGTTATGAAACTTCCTGGCAGATTAAAACTGCGTGCCGGACCGAGACTCGAACTCGAGACCATTGTCTTTCGCGGGCAAGTGCTCTACCAACTGAGCTACCCAAGCACGACTCACGCCCCTCTTCACAGCCTTACTTCTGCCAGTATCTCGTCTCCTACCTTCCAAACTTCACAGAAGCTCTCCTGCGAACCTTGCAGAACTAGCATTCCTGAAAGAGAGGATATTGCGGAGACATGGCTTAGCCACAGCCTTGGGTATGTTTCCAGAATGAGATTTTCACTCTGCAGCGGAGTTTGCGCTGATATGAAACTTCCTGGCAGATTAAAACTGTGTGCTGGAACGAGACTCGAACTCGGGACATTGCCTTTCGCGGGCAAGTGCTCCACCAACTGAGCTACGCAAGCACGACTCACGCCCCGTCTGCACAGCTTTACTTCTGCCAGTACCTCGTCTCCTATCTTCCAAACTTCACAGAAGCTCTCCTGCGAACCTTGCAGAACTAGCACTCCTGAAAGAAAGGATATTGCGGAGACATGGCTTAGCCATGCTAGTTCTGCAGGGTTCGCAGGAGAGCTTCTGTGAAGTTTGGAAGGTAGGAGACGAGGTACTGGCAGAAGTAAAGCTGTGAAGACGGTTCGTGAGTCGTAGTACTCGGATATTCTGCCGAAATTATTAACATTCCAGTCACGGGGGTTCAGAATGTGTCCTGTTGCGCAGCAGGCACAGGGTCTGGCATGGGCCCTGATAACTTGTTCCATGTGTGATGGCATCGACGAGTATAAGGCGCGAATGGCGTCCTGTGGTATAGCCATCCATGCTGCATTCACCTGGTTCCAAAGTTCGCCTGTCCCGCAGTTTCACCATATCCCACACATTTTCGATTGGCGACAGGTCTAGTGATCTGGTGGGCCAGGGCAAAAGGCTGACATCCTGTGACACTAAGAAGGTGCGGTAACATGTGGTCGTGCATTGTCTTACTGAAAAATAGCGTCTGGGGTGTTATGTAGAAAGGTTATGGCTAAGGGTCGCAGAATGTCATTCACTTAGGTCACACTGGTCACAGTGCCTTGGACACGCACCAAGTGTGGTTCAAATGGCTCTAAGCACTATGGGACTTAACATATGAGGTCATCAGTCCCCTAGACTTAGAACTGCACTACTAGCCATTAAAACTGCTACACCACGATGATGACGTGCTACAGACGCGAAATTTAACCGACAGGAACAAGATGCTCTGATATGCAAATGATTAGCTTTTCGGGCCATTCCCACAACGTTGGCGCCGGTGACGACACCTACAACCCGCTGACAGGAGGAAAGTCTCCAACCGATTTCTCATACTCAAACAGCAGTTGACCAGCGTTGCCTGGTGAAACGTTGTCGTGATGCCTCGTCTAAGGAGGAGAAATGCGTACCATCACGTTTCCGACTTTGATAAAGGTCGGATTGTAGTCTATCGCGATTGCGGTTTATCGTATCGCGACATTGCTGCTCGCGTTGGTCCAGATCCAATGACTGTTAGCAGAATATGGAATCGGTGGGTTCAGGAGGGTAATACGGAACGCCGTGCTGGATACCCACGGACTCGTATCACTAGCAGTCGAGATGACAGGCATCTTATCCGCATGGTTGTAACGGATCGTGCAGCCACGTCTCGATCCCTGAGTCAACAGATGGGGACGTTTGCAAGACAACAACCATCTGCACGAAATGTTCAACGATGTTTGCAGCAGCATGGACTATCAGCTTGGAGACCATGGCTGCGGTTACCCTTGACGCTGCATCACAGACAGGAGCGCCTGCGATGGTCTACTCAGCGACGAATCTGGGTGCACGAATGGCAAAACGTCATTTTTTTATGAATCCAGGTTCTGTTTACAGCATCATGATGGTCGCATCCGTGTTTGGCGACATCGCGGTGAACGCACATTGGAAGCGTGTATTCGTCATCGCCATACTGGCGTATCACCCGGCGTGATGGCTTGCGGTGCCATTGGTTACACGTCTCGGTCACGTCTTGTTCGCATTGACAGCACTTTGAACAGTGGACGTTACATTTCAGATGTGTTACCACCCGTGGCTCCACCCTTCATTCGATCCTCTCGAAACCCTACAAGTCAGCAGGATAATGGACGGCCGCATGTTGCAGGTCCTGTACGGGCCTTTCTGGATACAGAACATGTTCGACTGCTGCCCTGGCCAGCACATTCTCCAGATCTCTCACCCACTGAAAACGTCTGGTCAATGGTGGCCGAGCAACTGGCTCGTCACAATACACCAGTCACTACTCTTGATGGACTGTGGTATCGTGTTGAAGCTGCATGGGCAGCTGTACCTGTACACGCCATCCAAGCTCTGTTTGACTCAGTGGCCAGGCGTATCAAGGCCGTTATTACGGCCAGAGGTGGCTGTTCTGGGTACTCATTTCTCAGGATCTATGCACCCAAATTGTGCGAAAATGTAATCACGTGTCAGTTCTAGGATAATATATCTGTCCAATGAATACCCGTTTATCATCTGCATTTCTTCTTGGTGTAGCAATTTTAATGGCCAGTAGTGTATTAAGATCAGTTATTAGAATATCTAGCTTTCTTATGAAACTTGTGACACTACATATCATAAATGTTTGATGTACGATCACTAATTTGCTACATTTTGTTAAACTATATCCCGTACTCAATATCCTTAAGGTTTTTGATTTTGAGTCATCAGTCTTTTGATTTGGTTGATGTGGCCTGCCACGAATTCCTTTTCCGCGCCGGTCTCTTCCTGTCAAAGTCACACAAGTACCCAACTTCTTCGGTTATTATTTGTTGGATGTGTTCAAACGTCTGTCTTCCCCTATAGTTTTATTCTTTATTGATTTCTCTTGTACTATGGAGGTATTCCTTGATTTCTTAACACGTATCCTGTCATCCTGATCCTTCTTCTTCTCAGTATTTTCCACATAGTTCCTTTGTCGGTTACTGTAAAATGAGTGATTACCACGCTCCACTAAAAACAGTTCTTGTAATTAACTTGCTTTGAGAAGAAGCCTTTGTTTATGCGATTTTTAATAAACTTGTTTTGCACTGTTGACGCGGACTATGTTCTCATTGCGCCTCCACCAGCAAGAGGCATATCAAAGTGCTTTCTTGAAATAATGAATAGCCATAGTACAGTTTTGGTGTTTAACCTTCACGCATCTGTCCAACTAATTTTTAACATTCTTCTGCAGCACCATTTCTCTTGTGCTTCGATTCTCTTCTTTTCCGGTTTTCCCACATTACATGACACACAATCATACAATCCTGTATTCCAAACGTCTGTCCTGAAAAATTTCTTGCCTATATTAAGTCCATTGTTTGATACTAACAGAATGCTTTTGGACAGGAATGCTCTGTGTTTGTGCTAGTCAACATTTTATGTTCTTCTTACTTCGATGCAGTGCGGCTTAGGCAAAGTTTTACCACTTTAATCTGCAATGTAATGGCATCAACCCTTTGGACTTACAATTGTAGTTGAACGTACATTGGAAGCGTGAATTCGTCATCGCCATACTGGCGTATCGCCCGACGTGATGGTATGGGGTGCCATTGGTTACACGTCTCGGTCACATCTTGTTCGCATTGACGGCACTTTGAACAGTGGACGTTACATTTCAGATGTGTTACGAACCGTGGCTCTACCCTTCATTCTATCCCTGCGAAACCCTTCATTTCAGCAAGATAATTCACGACCGCATGTTGCAGGTGCTGTACGGGCCTTTCTGGATACAGAACATGTTCGACTGCTGCCCTGGCCAGCACATTCTCCACATCTCTCACAAATTGGTCAACGGTGGCCGAACAACTGGCTCGTCACAGTACGCCAGCCTCTACTCTTGATGAACTGTGGTATCGTTTTGAAGCTGCATGGCATCCAAGATCTGTTTGACTCAATGCCCAGGTGTATGAAGGCCGTTATTACGGCCAGAGGTGGTTGTTCTGGGTACTGATTTCTCAGGATCTATGCAACCAAATTGCTTGAAAATGTGATCACATGTCAGTTCTAGTATAATATATTTGTCCAATGAATACCAGTTTATCATCTGCATTTCTTCTTGGTGTTACAATTTTAATGGCCAGTAGTGTGCATTAACCTAACCAACCTAAGGACATCACGCACATCCATGCCCGAGGCAGGATTCGAGCCTCCGACTGTAGGAGCAGTGCCGTTCCGGACTGAAGCGCCTAGAACCACTCAGCCACAACGGCCGGCGCACCAACTGTGATTTGTGGTTGTACACAACAGCACACCACACCATAAGGCTTTGAATTGGCGCTGTGTGTCTTGTTTGGGTGCAGTCACTGTGATGCCACTCCCCCTGTCTGCGGCGAACCATAATGCGGCCATCATTTTCAAACAAACAGAACCTGGATGAATCTGAAAACACTATCTGATGCCATTCCCGTCGCTAGTGACGTCGCTCCATACACCATTGCCGTCTGCCATGTTTCTGCACATTCATCAAAGTTAGGCGGGAAAGTGGACGACGCGCACGTAATCCATGCCGACAGTCTGTCACCCCTGATAGTGTGCGATGTGTTACACTGTTTCACTGTTGCCCCAGAGCCGAGAAGGACGCAGATCTGTAGTGCAGTATCATCCGGATGAGGTGTCGATCTTCTTTGGGAGTGGTCTAGGTAGTGAGACCTGACCCATCTCATCGTGCCGGCCGGGGTGGCCGAGCAGAAGTTAAGTCCCGTAGTGCTCAGAGCCATTTGAACCATCTCATCGTGTTCTACGGTCTCCCGTGAACCATTCGGCACACAACCGTCGCACTGCCGGAACACTTTGTCTCTCACAAGCTGACTCGTTGATTTGATGGTAAGGTTCGCGCATACGTCTGTGAGGCATCCTGCGTGTCTGCTCAAAACACACTGATCCATTACCCGTGATTTATATCGACAACGAGAGCTGCAGGCACATTTTACCGGTAGTCGGTGTTGCGCCACGATATCGATGTTAATCTTGAACCGGCGGGATGACACGGTTCAAATGTTAATCATTTCTGCAGAACATAGTAAATGTCCTGTGAATATGAACGTCCTATCTCTAGTCGTTCAAGGCGTTCTGATTTTTATGAAAGTGTGTGTATATAACTTTCAAGATTAGAGCTACCAGGCCCGCTCTTACATCTAACTTTCTGTAGATTTTACGTGACATAAATGACACTCAAATTTTTAAACTACACTTGGAGGTTCAAAATTACAATAGTACAAATAGAATAATGCACAGGAAGTTTACAATCGCACATGAGAAGTACAATAACAAATACTACATACAGGAAGGTAAGTTTTAATTGCGAGTGTTAGTTAGCAATATGCCTGAAAGAGAGGGGTAGGGGAAAGAGGAACGTGGTAACACAAAAAAAGTGGAAAGAAAGTGGCGTGCGACACAGAGAAATGGAAAGAGAAGGAAATGCAACTGTGAGATGATAAGAGCACTGATTTTACTATTTGACAGAGGGAAAATTGGCCACAGACGCTAATGTCTGGGGAAATGTTATGAAGCCAACAGAAGGAAGTGCTTCATCTTTTTAGCCTCCTCTGTCCTGGTTTAGGTCTATGAATGAAAGGTTTGTACCTGGATTAGAGCACTGTTCTGGAACAAAATAACACTAAAATACTAAATTTAAAAATTTGTTGTGATTCGCCAAAATTTTAGGGCATGAAAGATACATGCTACATCAAGACTTAAATACCTTTCTCATCCTAGTAACGGCACGTTTTCAGAAATTAATTTGATGTACTTCATTTATAAATTAAGAGCAGAAATGCGTAAATATACACTATGTGATCAAAAGTATCCGGACACCCCAAAAACATAAGTTTTCATATTAGGTGCATTGTGCTGCCACCTACTGCCAGGTATTCCATATTAGCGACCTCAGTAGTCATTAGACATCGTCAGAGAGCAGAATGGGGCGCTCTGCGGAACTCACGGACTTCGAATGTGGTCAGGTGATTGGGTGTCACTTGTGTCATAAGTCTGTACGCGACATTTCCACACTCCTAAACATCCCCAGATCCACTGTTTCCGATGTGATAGCGAAGTGGAACGTGAAGGGACACGTTCAAGCACAAAAGCACACAGGCCGACCTCGTCTGTTGACTGACAGAGACCTTCGACAATTGAAGAGGGTCGTAATGTGTAATAGGCAGACGTCTGTCAAGACCATCACATAGGAATTCCAAACTGCGTCAGAATCCTCTGCAAGTACTACGACAGTTAGGCGGGAGGTGAGAAAACTTGGATTTCATGGTCGAGTGGATGTTCGTAAGCCACAAATGGTTCAAATGGCTCTGAGCACTATGGGACTTAACAGCTGTGGTCATCAGTCCCCTAGAACTTAGAACTACTTAAACCTAACTAACCTAAGGACATCACACACATCCATGCCCGAGGCAGGATTCGAACCTGCGATCGTAGCAGTCGCGCGGTTCCGGACTGCGCGCCTAGAACCGCGAGACCACCGCGGCCGGCTCGCAAGCCACACATCACGCCGGTAAATGCCAAGCGATACCTCGCTTGGTGTAACGAGCGTAAACATTGGACGATTGAAAGATGGAAAAACGTCGTGTGGAGTGAAGATTCACGGTACACAATGCGACGATCCGATGTCAGGGTGTGGGTATGTCGAATGCCCGGTGAACGTCATCTGCCAGCGCGTGTAGTGCCAACAGAAAAATTCGGAGGCGGTGGTGTTATGGTGTGGTCGTGTTTTTCATGGAGGAGGCTTGCACCCCTTGTTGTTTTGCGTAGCACTACCACAGCACAGGCCTTTTGATCTTTTAAGCGCCTTCTTTCTTCCCACTGTTGAAGGGCAATTCGGGGATGGGGATTGCATCCTTCAACACGACCGAGCACCTGTGCATAATGCACGGCCTGTGGCGAAGTGGTTACACGGCAATAACATGCCTGTAATGGACTGCCCATATGTACCGGTGTGGTTTGCCATATTTTTACTGTGTGTGTGTGTGTGTGTGTGTGTGTGTGTGTGTGTGTGTGTGTGTGTGTATGTGTTTGTGTGTGTGTGTGCGTGTGTGTGTGTATGCACACGCCAAATAAATTGGTATAGGGACGCGTATTCAAATATAGAGATATGTAAACAGGCAGAATACGGCGCTGCATTCGACCACACCTACGCACGACAAGTGTCTGACGCAGTCGAAAGATCGGTTACAATGCCAGATTATGAAGATTTATGTGAGTTTGAAACTTGTGTTATAGTCGGCGCACGAGCGATAGGACACATCATCTCCCATGTAGCGAAGAAGTGGGTATTTTCCCGTACGACCATTTCATGACTGTACCGTGAATATCAAGAATCCAGTAAAGCATCAAATCTCCGACATCGCTGCGGCCAGAAAAAGGTTTTGCAAGAACTGGACCAACGACGACTGAATAGAATCGTTCAACGTGACATTAAGTGCAGCCCTTCCGCAAATTGCTGCATATATCAGTGTTGGGCCGTCAATAAGTATCAGCGTGCGAACCATTCAACGAAACATCATCGATATGGGCTTTCGGAGCCGAAGCCCACTCATGTGCCCTTGATGATACCACGAGACAAAGATTTATGCCTCGCCTGAGCCCATCAACAGCGACATTTGACTGTAGATAACTGGAAACGTGTTGCCTGGATGGACGATGGGGTATGGAGACAACCTCACGAATACATGTACCCTGTATATCAGCAGGGGACTGTTTAAGCTGGTGGAGGCTGTGTAATGGTGTGGGGCGTGTGCAGTTGGATTGATACGTGACCGTTGATACGTCTAGATACGACTCTGACAGGTGACACATACGTAAGCATCCTGTCTAATCACCTGCGTCCATTCATGTCCATTGCGCATTCCGACGAACTTGGCCAATTCCATCAGGACAATGCGACACCCCCCACGTCCAGAATTGCTACAGACTGGCTCCAGGAACTCTCTTCTGAGTTTAAACACTTCACCTGGCCACCAAACTCTCCAGACATGAACATTATTGAGCATATCTGGGGTGTATGCAAAGTCCTGTTCAGAAGAGATCTCCACTCTGTCGTACCCTTACGGATTTATGGACAGCCCTGCATCATTCTTGATGTCAGTTCCCTCCAGCACTACTTCAGACATTAGTAGAGTATATATATATATTGAAGTTTCCTTTATTAAATTTCTACGTGCCTATCAGGGTCCCTAATGGAGGAAACGCTTCTTGTGATCTGTTGATATTATTCTGATATTCAGAGTGTCCACTTGATCTTATAGACTGAAAGTTAAGCACTTGCGTTTTAGATCTCCTACGCGCAAGCGCATTAGTTGTAGATGGCAGTCTACATGTTTCTATTTTTCAGCACAGTCACCAAGTCTCTGCAAACTGTGATCGGAACGTTACCTATCGTTCAGTTTCTCGCCGACGGAAATCCGCTCCTCGATCACGGAGACGTTGGATAACCGCTGTGTGAACTTCCTCATCCTGGGAAAACCTGCCATTGCTGCGAATCAGTTCCTCGATAGCATGGTCGTTGTCCTCTGGGTTGATGTAGACGGCCTTCCTTTTCGGTCAGCATTACCCACGCAATGCGGCCAAGGTCAAATTGTTGCCATCATTTCCCAACGGTTGGACACGACACTGCATTTGTTCCGTACACCGCCAGAATTTCACGGTGAATCGAGGTGCAATTTACACGTTTTACCCACAACAGTTGTACTATTCCGCGTAGTTCAACTTTCCAGCATATTTCCAGCTGCCGTGCCCTTTAACTCACACATTGTGATACTCCTATTTTTTACCCACACAGCAGCACAGGTATGTCTTCAGCACGCCCACAAAATGCCCTCTCTTCCACTAATACGTTACTCTTGTTGCGCCACGATCCGAGCGTGCGATGCCATGCGCAACTTACTTTTGAAGGCCCACGCTGTTCATCATTTATAGAATTACAGAATCCGTTCCCTTCTTCTGTGAAGCAAGAACATGTATTAACTGCACTGAACAAATGTAAAACCCTTAAATCCACCCAACCCATATCTGAAATGAGATTTCTGGGTTTCATTTATGATCTCAGGTAGATACATGGTATGGAAAATCCTTACTGTTGGTGATGTCACACGCTTTGGTGTTTTGGTGTGTTTCCTCTCTGGAAGTACGTGATCTTTGTCACCACATTCCTCCTCTTCTTCTTCATCCTCTTCTTCCTCTTGTATTCTCTCCCGTGAATGTGGACCTACAGATCGTAGCCGAATGTAGATCCAGTGCTACATCGAAATGCCGTATTGTTAACCAGCAAATAAATGATTACTTATTCGATAATGCAGGGTTTATTACCCGTTCGGAGCATACTCTAAACACGTTCTAGTTCAACACTGCTAAAATTCAACAGTAATTATCTTTATTTCTCGAATCACGCTAAAACTCCGAGAAACAGCTTTCTTGGAACAGACGCTGAAATCTACAGGGAGCTTGCATAAACGAAAGCAAGTGACGTATAGAGAGAATATAATGTAAAATATACGCTCTAAGCAGGCACAGCACGTTTAGTTAATTGCCTGACACAGAAAAAAATGAAGGTTGGATGTAGCGTGTATGCGACACGACTGAGGAGGTTAAAAGCAGCAGGGCATTGAATTGTGAGCAGGATGAACGGCAGCTTGCTCCATAGGCGGACAGCAGCAATAGCGAAGAAATTTGCGAAAGTTCTTGTTTTATGAACGGGTACACCTAGGATACTAGATAAGAGGGACATCGTGTTTCGTCGATGATGAAGTGACAGGAGTTTAATCTGTGATACGAGGTACTGTGGTGCTTGCGCACTCAGAGGCCGGTGAAGTAGACGTAGAATGTGCAAGTCCCGTAACATCTCTGGCCTCAACCAAGCTATTTGCGTGTATGAAGCACAGACATGGTCATATCGATGGATGTTGCTGGCGTAACTCACACAAGTATTCATGGTTAGTTCTAACTGCCTAGTATTTTCACTGCTCGTGCCGCACTGAATTACATCAGAATAGAGGAGGTCCGATAAACGAGGCATTACACGAGTTTGCGTTTCGCATCCTGCGGAAATATGCTCCTAAACTTTTTTAGAGCGCAGAGGTAAGCGGAAGTCTTGCGGCACCTGGCGACAGTAATTGCCGCCCAAATGAGCTGCTCATCCAAAGTTACAAACAAGTTCTGCACTCTTTTCTGATTTGCTACATATTCTCGGCTCTTCAAGGGGGGAGGGATGACATTAAAACTGAAGTAGTGTGATAAAATTATGGGATACGTCATTAACACTTCCAAGATTGGTAAGGACCCAGAAAAATTAAATGCTATTCAAAAATGCCCTTCACTCAAGAACAAAAAGCAGCTTAAAGCTTTCCCTGGTCTTTGCGGATTTTATAGCATATTTGCAAATGGGAAAGATCTAAACAACATACTGAGAAAGAATAGTGCTTTTATTTGGACTAAAGAATATAAGGATGACTTCAAAATATTAAAATCGTAATTAAGGAGAAATAACGTTTTACACCATCCCGTATTAACGGAACACTTTCACATGAGTGCTAATAGCAGTGCGTATGGAATCGAGGTTGAAATTTTCCGATAAACTATTGGTATAGAAGAATCATGTTACAAAAGAATATCCTTCGTAACTAGGAACTTGACTAAATTAAGCCTTAGCAATCATATGGGGTTTGAAACAATTGCGAAATTATTTAAGGGGGCATATAATAATTATCCATACACACCATAAAGCACTAACATTTCTGGAAAATTGCCACTTATTAACGGGCAGATTAACCCGCTGGGGATCGTACCTTCAACATTTCGATCACAAAATCTGTTATGTCACAGGCTCTGACAGTTACCATTAGCCTATGCCTTATGTGTGTAACCAGAAGATCTAAACTGTGTGCCAAAAGAAAATAATGAAGACGGTACTTCTCAAATGAGGTTCATTAAAGAAGTCACTGGGACAAGGAAAACTGAATACATTTGTAAAAACATGAGGCATTAGCAAAATTGTGATAGTGTAAATTATCCTCAAATTGCTGGATATTAGAAGATCTTTAAATGCCCTTTGTATCAGTGACAAAATCTGGGTAGGGAGGATCGGAAAGTATGTTGGCTGTCTAAGTGCGAGAATGAGGTATTGCCGGCCGGGGTGGCCGAGCTGTTCTAGGTGCTACAGTCTGGATTCGCACGACCGCTACGGTCGCAGGTTTGAATCCTGCCTCGGGCATGGATATTTGTGATGTCCTTAGGTTAGTTAGGTTTAAGAAGTTCTAAGTTCTAGGGGACTGATGACCTCAGAAGTTAAGTCCCATAGTGCTCAGAGCCATTTTTAGACTGAGGTGACAGACTACTTTCACCTCGCATTAGGACTCTGTGGACCAAAAAATGTGTAGCATAGCTTTCAAGTGTAATGGCAATAATCAGTAATGTGTCCAAGAAAGTAACCGATCATACAAATTCGTATGACATTTGCCAAAGATCGAAGGTAGCGAATCGAACAAGTCAAGGTCTTTTAGAAAACAACATACTGGAAGATACACTGGATTTATTGTTCGAGGATTTGTACGGCCCTCTCCCGAAAACTTTTGGCCATTGTATGTATGTTTAAGTAGTATTAGATGTATTTTCCAAAATTTATAAAACTTTACCCTAATAAGAGGGCAACAGCTGAAGCAGTATTCAGAAGGATTGTAGAATAGTTTAATATCTTAGGAAAACCTAAATCAGTGCCAGCAGATAATGGGCCCCAGCTTATTTCAAAGATTTGGAAAGAGGATATGGAGCATTACAATGTGCAGGTAAAATACATTTCGTCCTAACATCCAGCAAGTGGTTCGGTTGAACGCTATACGTATGAGCAGGGTAAATTATGTAGAACTTACTGCCACCACAACCATAGGCCAGAGGGCGGGTTTGTTTCGGAATTTGAAGTATCAGGAATGTCGTACACCATGAATCCATGGGTCTTTCACCAGAAGAAATTAAGCTAAACAGTAAAATCATAATAGAAAAGACCTTAGAATTTTCACCCTATGTAGACTTGGGGCTGAACAAGAAAAAGGAATTAGTGAGGGAAAGAATGGAGCAAAAAGCGGGAGCTATAGCTAAGAGGCATGATAAGAACGTTAAAGTTACCAGTTCAGAGCTCGAGATTTTGTACTCGTGAAAACTTATGAGAAATCTAGTGAATTAAATCACGAAATTTCCAAATTTAAATATATTTACAATGACCGGTTTGAAATGCAAGTAACTCCTCAGATTAACGCATAATATCTGATGTACCCAAAATCAAAGAAGCCCTTAGTTGTTCGTAATATAGTGGACTTGAAACCTTATGTCCACAGAACAGAAAAAAAGGAGCACTGTTTGAAACATGTCATGTACTGTATTATAATATGTTTACTTTTACAAAACATGTTTTGTAATAGATGTTATACTGTTGTGAAGACTTACTTTTATAGTTTTGTTAATACATAAGTTTCAGATTCTTAACGATGTAACTGTGTATACAATGAAATGGACATACCAAAAAAGTATAACGACATACTAAAAGGCTGACTGCATAATGGACAGAAGCTTAAGAAAATGGACTGCCAATATGTGAAATGGGCGGCATAATTTCTTGCTAAGTGAATAGAGCAGGAAAGTTTGTTTCAGATGGACAGCCATAGATCTCAGTGGGCAGCAAAGTGTTTCTCTGGTGGAACAAGGTTTTTAAATAAAGGTATTGGAGTACTGCCTGAAATAACGAAGGGGCAATGAAAAAGTTTGTGCTTATTGTAAACAATATTGTGTTATTTTTTGAACTGTATAAAAATTAATGCAGTCAAAAGTGCATATCTGTTGAAAATAATAATTACTCCTTTATTTTACTTGTACTTTAAATGAAAGTAAAATCTTCAGTAATAATTTAAAAATGATAAAAATTCGAAAAGTAAATTATCCCTTGAAAGCAAAGTATAGGGACTTCTTAAAGTTTCCAGTAAACTACTGCAAATATTGAACAAATTTTAAATAATATTTCTGTAAAAGTTTGTACCACATTTTCTCTCTATTGTTTGTTCTCATATACACATGTCATTCTAATGTGGGTATACTCATTTTTACCCAATGCTCTATGTAACACAGATATTTTTATTTGTTGATAGATGTTTTTGCAAAATGTAACTAATGTTGTTCTTATGTGAATGTGGTGAAATGACGTTCTTTGTCTTTGTATTGATGTTTATGTGGAGTGAATAATGTTGGGATGTGTTTGCAGGTTTTTTCTCGCCCAGCACTGTTAGAGGTGTTATGGATGTTTCCCTAATACGAAACATCACTTAAACGTGGAGCTCTTATCGATATACCTGTATGCGTCTTATCTAACTTCTTTTTCTATTTTTACTTAATGTGACTTCTGCATCACCAAGGTCTTTTATGCAACATCTATGTACATGTTTTATTCAATATCTACATTAATTTATGTCAATGTAATTAATCTATGGATGTAATTTTAAAAATAATATTCTGTAAAAGAATGGAAACGTTAAGAATTTACTTGTAATAGTGGTTCATACATAGGGAAAGCAGGTTTGCAATCATGTAAAACTTGGAGGGAATTCCATGAGCAAATGAAACTTGCGTGGCGGGAACAGAAAAGGTGGCTTTGTAATTAATCTATGGATGTAATTTTAAAAATAATATTCTGTAAAAGAATGGAAACGTTAAGAATTTACTTGTAATAGTGGTTCATACATAGGGAAAGCAGGTTTGCAATCATGTAAAACTTGGAGGGAATTCCATGAGCAAATGAAACTTGCGTGGCGGGAACAGAAAAGGTGGCTTTGGCGATCAAACTGAAATGCTCCTTTGTGGGAAGAGAGAGTCGGTGGCTAGCAGGCAGTGTTCGCACCTTGTGAACTGAACGCGGCAAGAAGAGCAGCAAGATTATTTTGTATAGCCTCGGGTGTGTAAAAAGTTAGGCTCATAATTCTGATTCATTACTTGGCTCTGAAATACGAAAGTACGACGCCAAGGACAGAGTTTTCGAAGCTTGTTGCACAGAAAGAGCCATGGATATTTTCGCCGCCTTTTTTTTCTAATAGACACAGGAGATCGACACTGCCACCACTTCATCTCCACGATTCAGCTGAGTACTGTATAACCGCATGCACCAGTTACGTATTTTATAAGTTAGTGATCTTTAAACCTTGTGCCGGGCACACGAATTTTATCCTTAGTCACTTCCCTAGACAAGGTCCTATTCCAAGTGCTGCAACAATCCGAGTATCCTATTTTATTGAACTGAAAAGTACAGGGTGTATCTAAAAGAATAATCCCATTTAAAAAGGTATTAACTATCATGTTATTTGAGATATGTGCGTAAAGAACGTACTGTTAGAAAGAGCAAAGAAACTCTCGAGTTGCATGGTTCCCGTTAGGTAGTATCAGTGTGTAACCACTTCAGTTTTAGTAAAAATGGTGTAGGTACAACACAAAGCGTTTTGTGTTCTACGTTTTGCGCAGAGCGGGTCAGTAATAACTGTTCAGCGTGACTTTCGTACTAGGTGAAACGTCCCCTTAGAAAAATTATAAATGGCTGTGCTGGTAAACCCCTTACGTTATTTGATTTTCAAAAAGTTGAGCAGAACTGAACGTACTCAGACATTTCTCTCTTTACTCATTCTGATCAACACTAAACTGACACACAATATTTTTAGCGCAACGCAATCTGACTTTCAATAATCCCTACAAAAGAATGGCCCTGACTAACAATAACCTATACCTTTCATGAATCACTTACCTCACAAAAATCTTCGTTACTCGAACTACTGCAATACAGCGAGCGCCAATACTGCCAGCTAAATAAAAGATTCTAACTACTGAAGGCACTAACTACTGATAGGCATACTTAGCAAGTGAAAGATTTTGATAGAGAACAAACAATGTATTTACCTTAATAGTGTTCATGAGTCATTATATATATATATATATATATATATATACAACTGCCCAACACTACAATAGCGAATATTCCAACAATGCCACCCAGCCACAGACTGCACACAGCACAGTCAGTGATTTTCATACAGAGCGTTACGTGGCGTTACCAACATAAAAACGTAAACAGCCTACTTACATAGGTATGGTGTGGACCCTCCTACAGTACAGAGCATTAGACGATGGCATGAACAGTTTCGAGAAACAGATTGTTTGTGTAAAGACAAATCGCCGGGCCGTGCCCGAGTGTCTGACAGACGTCGAACGCATCCGCCATAGTTTCACAAGGAGTCCGCAAAAATCCGTTCGTCGTGAAGCTCGACAGCTCAGCATGCCCCCGATGTCCGTCGACGTTTGCACATGAAACCATACAAAATTCAGCTACTGCAGGCTCTTCGTGAAGTGACAAAGTACAACGTGAGGAGTTCCGCAGTTTCGTTCTTGGCAAGATGGAAGATGACAATTTTCTTCCACGCTTCGTGTTTAGTGACGAGGCAACATTCCATTTAAAAGGAAAGGTGAACCGTCGTAATATGAGAATATGGGTTACGGAACAACCACATGAAGTTGTACAACATGAGAGAGACTCTCCAAATTTTAATATATTTTATGCACTTTCACGGGAAAGCTGTGTGGTCCATTTTTCTTTGCCAAGGACACTGTTACAGGAGTCTTGATATCCTTGAGAACTTTCTTTTCCCACAGTTGGACACTGATTCGGACGACTTCATTTACTAACAGGATGGGGCACTGCCACACTGGCATCTGGAAGTGCGGGAATTTTTAAATCAAAGGATTACTGAACGATGGATCGGTCGCACTGGTCCAAATGATTCAGCATCACAAAACTGGCTTCTAAGGTCACCGGACCTGACTGTATGTGATTACTTCTTGTGGGGATTTACAAAAAAATACTGTTTATGTGCCTCCGTTACCAACAACAATGAATGAACCGAGACATCGCATAACAGCAGCTGTGGAAACTAACTCAAGATATGCTCGCTGCAGTGTGGGAACAATTTGAATACTGCATTGACATATGCCGTGCATCTCAAGCGGGGCATGTTGAACACCTATGTAAAGGTATGAAAAAAACTTTTTTGGGTTTCCCGTTCATCAAAAGGCAAAATTCATTGTATATATTAATTAGTTTCAGAAACATAGACGTGCCAAGTTGGATGATTCTTTTTGAAGCACTCTGTATTTATCTTGCTTAATAAATTATTATAACTTTTGTGGAAGTAAATATAACACTAATTCAGTGAGCCTAGTTTTTGAAGTACTTCAAGTATTTTTCCAAATTTATAGTTAAAGTTTTACTGAAGCATAACTGCCAAGAAAATATTTAAAGTATTCAGCTTGTAGATTGTTCTTATTGGAATCTCAATACACTATCACATTTATCTACAAAAACTATGATAATTCATAATAGTTACTGGCTAGTAGACTTGAAGGGCCAGTTTAAGAACAATTAATTATTGTGCATGTTTGGGAGTAACAGTATTTACATTTTCATATATATGTTTAAAGGTATTTCTCATTATGTGTTATGCCTAAAAGGTTCAGTCTAGTTCTGTGTCTACTGATAGACAGTTGAGACAGATTTCAGTTTCATATTACAACTACAGCATTAATGAAGTGCATTTTCCAGTCTTCTAACATTTTTGTAGTGTAATAAGCCAACATCTGCAACCACTCAGGTTGCACTAGATCCAGGTATCAAATGTCCCATTTGAGCTATACACAAGGGACCGATCACCTCAGCAATTTGGTCCCATAGGAACTTACCACCAGCTACACTCACTGATCAGCAAGGAATGTATGACCACTGACCTACTATCGATATAAACCCGTCCAGGCGATAGCAGCGTCACCTGGAAAAGGAATGACTGCTAGTCAGATATAAGCACGGTGCATATAGAATCAGTGAGCGTGCTGTCCATGTGTAGAATAGGGAAGGCATGCTATATATTTGAGTTTAACCGAAGGCAGATTTTGATGGCTCGGAGGCTTGGCACGAGCATTTCGGAAGCTGCACAACTTGTCAGGTGTTTGAGGAGAGCTGTGGTGAGTGTCTCAACATGTGGTGAAACCATGTCCACACGTCGTGGGATAGTGCAGCCACCCCTCATTACAGATGTCGGACGTCATAGGCTGGGTAGACTGGTAAAATAGGACAGGCAGTGAACAATGGCAAAACTGACATGAGACTTCAATGCTGGGCAGAGTACGTGGGTGTCTGAGCACACAGTGCACCGAACACTCTTAACGATGGGCCTCCGCAGGCGACGACTCATGCATGTGCCAATGTGAACACCACGACATTGGTAACTGTGACTGAAATGGGCATGTGACCATCAGCACTGGATGTTGGCGCAGTAGCAGAGCGTTGTGTGGTATGACAACTCCTGATACCTTCTTCATTACGCCGATGGGAAGGTGAGAATCCATCATCTTCCAACACAACAGCTCCTTGACACCTGTACTGCAGGAAGGAGGCAAGCTGGCAGCGGCTCCATTATGTTCTGGGGAACATTCACGTGGGCATCCATGGTTCCTAGGCACCATGACGGCCAACAAGTATCGCGCTCCTCCATAACGATCATGTTTCCCACAGTGACACTTTTATTTCAAGATAATGCGCCATATCACAAGGCCAGGACTGTGACTGAGTGGTTCGAGGAACACAGTGGGACGTTCCAGTAGATGTGGTGACCCCCCAACTCGCCAGATCTGAACCCAATCGAACACATCTCGGATGTGATTGAACGTGGAGTCAGAGCTCATCAGCCCCATCCCCGGAATTTACGGGAATTAGATGACTGGTGTGTGCAGATGTGGTGCCAACTCCCTCCAGCGACCTACCAATGCCTCATTCCTTCCATGCCACGACACGTCGCCAGTGTTATCTGTGCCAAAGGTGAAAATATCGGTTCTTAGGTAGGTGGTTATACCGTTCTGGATGATCAGAGCAGTATAAGGAAAAAAAATGCTGCTGGATAATGCAAATAATAATCGGTAAAAATTATATATATACACTATTTTTGTAAAAATACAGTTTTCATTCTGCATGTGTTAAAGTTTTACAGTGTGTAGCTACATCCTTCCCGCTCGTTTTAAAACTTAGTTCGACCTGTTCCCGTGAGTGGCGCCGTCACAGCATGTCTTCAAGATGGCTGCTACACTTGACGTTCGTCAGAAGCAACGTGCTGTCATAGAATTCCTGTGTGTGAAAACGAGACAGTGGGAAACATCCACAAGAGGTTGAATAAGGTGTATGGAGATGGTGCAGTACAGTTAGACGTTGGGCAAGCAGATTGTGTGATGAAAGCGGGCACAGCAATATTGAGGATTGTCCTCGCAGCGGCAGGCCTTGTACTGCACACACTCCAGACAATGTGCAGAGAGTTAACGAATTGGTGACTGCTGAAAGGCGCATCACGAGAACTAATTGTCACGCTACGTTGGGATAGGTGAAGGAAGTGTTTGCAGAATACTGAAAGTGTTGGCGTTAAAAAAGGTTTGTGCCAGGTGGGTTCCCAGGATGTTGACAGTGGCTCACAAAGAAACATGAAAAACGGTATGCAGTGAACTTTTGAACAGTACGAGAATGGTGGAGATGAATTTCTTGGAAGAATTGTGGCAGTTGATGAAACATGGTTCCATCATTCTTCACCAGAGGCGAAGATGCACTCAATGGAGTGACATCATGCAAAATCACCAAAGAAAAAAAAATTCAAAACCACACCTTCTGCTGGAAAAGTTATGGCTATGGTGTTTTTCGATTCCGAAGAACTCTTGCTTGTGGACATCGTGCCAAGTGGAACCACCATAAATTCTGATGCATATGTAACGACACTGAAGAAACTTCAAGTTCGACTGAGTCGTGTTCGACCACATCGACAAAAGCAGGATGTTTTGCTGTTGCACGACAATGCACGGCCACATGTCAGCCAAAAAACCATGGAAGCGATCACAAAACTCGGATGGACAACAATGAAACACCCGCCTTACAGTCCTGACCTGGCTCCATGTGACTATCATCTCTTTGTGAAACTGAAAGACTCTTTTCTTGGAACAAGGTTTGAAGATGATGACTCCTTTGTGCACGCTGCCAAACAGTGTCTCCAACAGGTTGGTCCAGAATTTTGCCGTGCGGGTAAGGCAGTTGAGAGGGATGAAAATTATGTGGAGAAATGAAAATATTGTTCCTAAAGGACTTGTATCTACATACTCTAAAACTTTCAAACATGGAGAATAAAGGATGGATTTTTAAAAAAAGTAGTGTGAATTTCTTTTGGAGTGACCCTCGTAATAGTGTTACACAGTAAGGAAATCTTATGCTTGTAATGATCATTACTTTGCTCCTCTATTATGTGTTATTGAGCGCCAGTTGTTGACAAACTTATTAATAATCCTCCTATGTAGTTCATTTCATACCACTCGTACATTACTTGCTAAATTGCGCTGCTCTCTCCTAGCTTATTTGCAAAACCGAATTTCGGTATCAAATAAAACCAGTCTTAATAGTTAACTTTCCTTATGAACAGTGTTAGTACTTGGCACACTTCTGCCGAATTAGGCTGGCGACCGTTTTCTTTTGCATAATTGCAGTTTATCTTATTACTAATAAAAACTTCGTTCGATTCTCGTTTGTTTTCGAGAGACGAAATTGAGTCCGACACCTTATCCGTTACACACAGCCGCAGTCAAATTGAAGTCCTTTCCCAGGAGTAACATTATCTGTGTATTGTTAATTTAATAGTAACCCATAGTGTTATACTTCGAATCGTTGTCTTCGATGGGCGAGACTGGCTATCAAAAGAAAGAGGAGCCAAGCGACTCTGATACACATTAAAATATTCTCCTGGCCCAATCTGGAAGGAAGTCCGGACAACACATAAAAACCTTAAGACTGTGTCGGCCGTTGTCACACTGTAACCTGCCCACATCTGTTACTGCATAGATAAATAAATTGAGACGTACCAAAACTGTTACGCGAAAATTGGTGAGGTCTCTCCTCTCCTCGGAGGAGAGTGTTACCCTACCCTTAATATTCATCAGGCAGTTGATTCACTTTTTTTTTCAAACATATTGGTTTAGGAGTTAGCATCTGTCACTGTTAATCCAAATGTCTTGAGTGCTACGCTTGGTCACAGTCATTGCGCAGGTTTTGATAAAAATCGACTATAACGACCGAAGACTTGCGCCATATTCAGCTAGCAGAGGAACTAATATGTGTTCAGGTCACTTTATTCCTCCTGTCAGTAAAGGCGGAAGAATCAGCAATATCTGACTTACCATCATATTTCCTGAAAGTATTATCATCGCATTAAGAAAGAACACATGTGAAGATATATGTGGACTCTATTGGACGATTAGAAAGACAAGTTGCACTTGTAAACTTCTGATGAGAATAATATGCAGAAAAACGAATGAAATACTGAGAACTTACTGTAAGAAGAGCGATTTGGCTTTAGGGACGGTAAATGTGCCAGAAAAGCAATTCTGACATCGCACTTAGCAATGGAAGACAGGTTGAATAAAAATCAGAAAACCTGCCTAGAATTTGTGCTCCTAGAGTCCCCCTTGGCAATATAAAACTGAATAATATGTTCACAATCCTTTTAAGATTGTGGTTAAATGTAGAGGCAGACGAATAATCTACATCATCTACAAAACCCACGTGAGAGTAATAAAAGTTAAAGATCAGGGAGGGTCGAAACAAGGAATATATACAAAGCACAATGATATAGGCGAATGAAGCTTTGTTAAGTGAAAGAGCTCCATTGATGTCAGGTATTTATTTGGAACTTCCTGAAGGTATATGTCTGCAGTACAGTATTTTACGGAAGTCAGGCGTGCGCCATTGGAAAATTCACAGAAGACAAAACTGGAAGCATTTAAAACGTGTTGCTGTCGAAGAATGTTTAAGGCGACAGATAAAGCACGACATGACAGACTACTGAAAAGTACAGATGAGTCCATGAAATAGGCTTGCTAAAAGAAAGTATCGATTATTTGGGCACCTGATCAGGCATCCAGAATCAGTTGATCTGGCTCTCCAAACAGCAGTTAGGAGGGAAAAAAATTGGCAGCAAAACAAGAACAGAATACGCAAAACAGAACATAGAGGATAGTGAATGCAATAGTTACGTAGAGAAAAAAGATCGGTACAACAAAACGATAGGTGTCATCAAACCAGAAGAATGATGACTCTGAAACGAAAAAGTTTTTTTCTGCACCAAAGGGAATGGAACGATGTTTGTCAAGGCCTCGTCGTTCGCTCCACTAGGGCCAAGTTTGCTCTTTTGTATCTCCAGTCACTCAGTCACAATTAAGACACGCTCCATCCCCTCTTCTGTGAGGTAGCACCCTGCACTGCAAATGGCTCGTTGCCTCATCGTACGTTCCTCGCTCATTCGCAGTGAATCCTAAATGTCCTGGTATCTTGCAGAAAGTTGCTTCTCCATGTTATCGATGTTTCAGGAGAAGCTTGTCTGGATACTCCGAACCATTTTGTTCTTTTTGTACATTTGTAGATTAGTCTCAATTGTCTGTAGATCATGTCTCACCCGCTCCTAAGTCTTGAGAAT
The DNA here is from genome assembly GCF_021461395.2 of Schistocerca americana. Taxonomy (NCBI): domain Eukaryota; kingdom Metazoa; phylum Arthropoda; class Insecta; order Orthoptera; family Acrididae; genus Schistocerca; species Schistocerca americana. Next base: position 655,637,505 of record NC_060120.1, on the reverse strand, counting down.
TCGTAGGGGTGTGCATTAAATAAAGGAAATTCTTTTGAAAGTCGACGTCTACAGACAGAGACACCGGTAACAGTAGAGTAGCAAACTATATTTGCTTCAGAGGACAAATCCTAAAATCACGTTGATCTAAAAATTCAGATTTTTGTCTGTAGCATAATACAGGGTGTTCAAGGATGAATGGTGAATGTTCAGTGACATGACAAGAACCATCATTCGAAGCAAAGAGGTCCATTAAACATGGGCTCCCAAATTATACCTTAAGAGGTATGAGCTACATCTTCATCTTCGATATTTTGAAATAAATCTTTTCTACTGCAAAATCTTTTGTTTTATGTTTTGGGAGGAGGTATTATGGACCTAACCAAGAAAAAATTGTCTGGTAAATATGGGGACTAAATTTCACAACTTAAGAGCTGTGAACACATGTTCAATAGGAGAGATGTGTTTCACAGTAGCGAAGGTATGAGTTTAGAGCCCATATTTACTAGACTTTTTTGTTTCGTATGATCGTTCTTCTCTTATCACTGAATATTAACCATTGCTCCTGGGAGACCCCGTATAGAGACAAGATTTCTTGTACTTCCGTCAATGGTCGAGTTGGCGCTGTGACCAGACACAGGACTCGTATTCCAAAGGATGATAGTTAATAACCTGCTTGGGGCCTGCTTACATTATGACCACTGCCACTGCGATATTGCATATTGACGGTGGAGTTGTGGCCCTGTTGTAAGGTGGTGGAGGCAACCAGCCCACTGGCAAGTTCGTAGGAGGGTGAGTTAGCACGCATCTGTGCCGTCCCGTGACCAAAACAGGTTTTTGACAGAGAAAAGGGATAATGGCCTGCATGTTCACCTTAAAAGCAAAACCTGCTGTACTGTTTTGGAAAGCTCCAGCATACACATTTTTTGATGGACCTAGTGCACAGTTTCAGAGTTCTCACAGATGGACAGTAAATGCCTAACGCAGATGCTATATATTTCTGGATTGGTCGGCTTAAACGCCTTTCTCCCGTTTGTAAGAGTAACGCTGATTGGCGCACTATTTCTGACGCAAAGAGCCGGAGGAGTGAGGGAAAGACAGCGGATGATATACCCTTTCGCTTTTTGCTTGGAGAGAGGTCGTTCTGGTGATGCTCTTGAAGTGGGAACGCATAGCAGGAGCGAGTGTGTTCATGCATGTACGCAGAGAGCGAGGAACATATTCAGTACTGCAGTGAGAGAGCACCTCTGTCGCTAGTAAATCAGAGTGATACTTCTATATTGAGCCGCTCACGATTAAGCGTTTGTTCACTGTGTTGGCCACAACACTTAATATGCGTTGCGAACACAGAGAGAGTATTAGTTAGAGCCTGCGAGCGAACATTGAGTGGCATCGCGGTGGACTGGTTATCTGACTGGTGTACCACGCCAATAGTTAGACCAGGGGCGGATAGGAGTAGTTGACTTCATCAAGGCGTAGTGAGAGTTCGATTGGTGAAGGTCAATCCAGACAGAAAGATATAGTTTTGTTATTTTTCAGCGGCGAACGATGCAGCTCATGGTATTGTGCGCTACAGCATAGACGAGACCCATCTTTCCTCCATTAGAAATAACATACTTCATTCATGTCACTCCATTACATTTCTCACGCGACAACCTCGACCGTACTTAGAAAAATTTAATCGGATAATTATTCAAGTTGAGTAGGTGTGGCTCTCAGCCATTCTGCCGAGTAAATAACATTCTTAAAGAAAAGGGATAAAAGAGCTTTTCCCACACTTTGTATATAAATGTCATTAACAGGACTCCTATTCATAAGAGGTAACCTCCTATTCCGAAAAGAACCCGGATATTTGTGTATCAGTTTATAAATAAAAGTTTCACTTGATTTTCTCAGATTTTGCAATAAATAATATTTTCCGTTCATTTAATGTTTTTCTCACACTAACTAGCAACACTTCTGTGCCCAAGTATCCTACTATTTACGTAAGAAGATAGAATATTTTTGTGTCTTTAACTTACAGCGGACGACTCCAGAAGATATTTATTGCTGAAAGTTTTGCAAGCATTTCTTTTTGATACGTTGGAGCGTCTGTCTGACTTCTGTAGTAGTGTGGGGTGTAAATTGCTTCTTGCAGGAGGCAAAGGGTACTTGTCAGATCAATCTCTTGCGCAACTCGTCAAAATAACATCCACACACATACGCCGTGACGCCGTAATGAAAGTACATAAGCCAACAGAGACTAATGGGGAATGATTGTAAACAGGGAACTCCATTGACATAAACGACTTTGACAAAGGACAGGACAGTTATGGCCCGTCTTCTGGGGACAAGAATTTCGGAAATGGCGAAGATGGGCAGAGTATTCACGCGTTGTGAGCCTCTGTGGAAAGTGAGTGAAGGTGAAATCGCGAGCAGGCGAGAGAGTGTCAAAAGTCCACACCTCATTACAAAATGCGGATGTCGAAGGCTTACCCGCCCTATATAGTAGTGCAGGAGGCGCTCTGTGGCAGATCTGACGGCAGAGTGCATTACTGATGGAGGCACAAGTGTTTAGGGCCGTACTGTTCAACCCACGCTATACGGTACATGGGGCTCTGCAGCAGACAATGCATAAATATCCCCATGTTGAGCCCCGTCTCTGATGACCCCATTGTTGAGGGGACGTTAAACACTAACCTTGTCCCCCTCTTGCATATTGATCCATAAGATATCGTCACTTATGAATGGAGTGGACACGAGGGCATTGAGACTGGACCGTCGATAACGGGAACATTTCGCCTGGTCGGACGAATCACGTTTCTTGTTACACCACGTCGATGGTAGTGTCATCCAAGCGAATCGGTGCTCGGAACATCTACATCTACACCTACATGACAATTAAGTGCCTGACAGAGCGGCTGTCAAACCACCTTCAAGCTACTTCTCTACCTTTCCACTCTCCAACAGCGCGCAGGAGAAACGAATACTTAAATCTTTCTCTGCGAGCTCTGATTTCTCTTATTCTACTACGATCATCATTTCTCCCTCGCAATGAAAAACAACTTTGTTTTAGTGATTGCCAGTCCAATTCGCATATCATATCAGTGGCACATTCTCCACTATTTCACGATAATACAAAATAAGCTGCCCTTCTTTGAACTTCTTCGATCTCCTCCATCAATCCTATCAGTTACGGATCCCACAACACGCAGCAATACTCCAGAAGAGGATGAACATGTGTAGTGTAGACAGTCTCTTTAACAGATGTATTGCATTTTCTAAGTGTTCTGTCAATAGTTCGCAGTCTTTAGTTCGCTTTCCTCACAAGTTAAGTTATGTAGTCTTTTCAAGTTAAGCTATTCGTAGATGTAATCCGTAAGTATTTAGCTGAATTCACAGCCTTTAGTTTCTTGCGACTTATCGCGTAACCGAAAATTAACGGATGCTTTTTCGTACTCATATAAATGACTTCATACTTTTCTTTGTTTAGAATCAATTAGCACTTTTCGCGCCTTACAGATACTGTATCTTGTCTAAATCATTTTGCAATTGGTTTTGTTGATGTGATGACTTTACCAGGCGGTAAATTACAGCATCATCTGCCAACTATCTAAGAGGGGCGCTCAGCCCCCTAAATCGTTTATATAAATCAACAACGGCAGAGGGCCTACAGCACTTCCTTGGGGAATGCCAGATATTACTTCCGTTTTATTCGATGACTTTGCGCTGGTTGCTACGAACTGTGACCTTTCTGACAGGAAAACACTAAATCCAGTCTGACAGCCGAGACGATCTCCGTAGGCTGGCCGTGGTGGCCGAGCGGTTCTGGCCGGTACAGTCTGGAACCGCGCGACCGCTTCGGTCGTAGGTTCTAACCCTGTCTCGGGCATGGATGTGTGTGATGTCCTTATGTTAGTTAGGTTTAAGTAGTTCTAGGCGACTGATGACCTTAGAAGTTTAAGTCTCGTAGTGCTCAGAGCCACGATACTCCGTAGGCACACAACTTGGTTAGAAGTCGCTTGTGAGGAAGAGTGTCAAAAGCCATCTGGAAATACGAAAATATGGAATCAGTTTGACATCCCCTGTTGGTAGCACTCATTACTTCGTACGAATAAAGAGCTGGTTGTGTTTCGCCAGAATCCGTGTTGGCTCCTTGAGGTAATTCATGTCGTTCGGAAGCAATATATGTTCCAAGATCCTGCTGAAAATTGACGTTAGTGATATGGGTCTGTAATTTAGCGGATTACTCGCATTTCCATTCTTGAGTACTGGTGTAACCTGTGCAACTTTCCAGTCTTCAGGTACCACCTAATGGACACAGGCCGCTGGGGGCAGTATTATGCAATGGCGGACATTCACCTGGGCTTCATCGGGAACTTTGGTAGTAATCGAAGGCCGCATGACACCTGTGGACTACGTGAGAATAATTGCAGATCTCCTGTGTCCCTTCTTGCTTGATTTGTCCCCGACACCGAAGCCATCTCCCACCAGCATAACAGTCCGTGTCATAAGGCGACAACCGTGCTGCAGCGATTTGAGGAACGCCGCAATGAACTGACGTTGCTGTCTCGTCCACTACATTCACCTGATCTGAACAAGATAGAAAACATTTGGGACGATATCGAGCCACAGCTCAGCGCCTACAAACCACCGGCCAGCATTTTAAGGGAATTGAGTGACCGGTGCGTAGACACTACCGGAAACCTATCAAGGACATGTCAGATCCATGACACGCAGGATCGCTGCTGTATTCTGTTCCAAAAACGGTCCAAGACGCAATTAAGTAGCTAGTGTTTATGTTTGACTCGTCAACGTAATGTTTGTATTTCGTGGTTGCTCAACATCACTTCAAGGTGAAGCTGCGATGGTTATTTTGTAAGGCCATGGCCGATTTAATTCCCCATACTTCTTGTGGGTCGGCTCTAATGACCTAGGCGTTGACGTGACGCTAAACGCTATCCTCACTCCCTTCTTGCTTGTGATCACTCATATTTAATAAAATCCTCAGTGTCTGTGATACATGAGGTCGACATTTCTTTAAATAGTCATGTACGCCGTACCTATTTGAGGTGTTGCTTTGTTGGGTCCGAAATAATGTTGCGGTCTGCGACAATGAAACAGGAAAGGTGGTCGACTAGAGAGGTTTAAGGCAAGAAACCGCAGAATCGATTTGACCTTAGAGTCTACTAGTGTGTCGCACCATAGCGCAAGTCATGGCTTGCGAGTTTCAGTGAATTCCGAATTGCTGTTAGGATCGCCCAGCCCTTAAGACAACAGACGGAAATAGAATTTGGAGCAACGGTAGGAAGCGGCCGCAGCCGACACGCATCAGTGCAACGAGTGTCGCTGGAGGCTCCGGCCGCTTCTAATTCCGTCGCTGGTGCGAACATCGCTTTGTGAGACCGCGGCCGGTATTTCTGGTCTGGCCACGCGCCACCGCGATACAATGACGGCTGCCGCTTCCTGCCGGAAATGGCCGGCCGCTATGCGCCTCCGAAGCCCAGCGTCTGCCCTGACGTCTTCAGCAAAACTTTCCACTACACGTCATTACACTTACACCGCGATAAACGGGCACTAACAGCGCCTTGTGCTGGCGCTGGAATCTAGAAGGTCGATAGCGGAACCGTACAAATGTCTGTCCCATCACATTCGGGGCAATTACGTTGTTACTACGACGATGCGATGCGAAAGAAATCTAAGAATTCGTCATGATAACGTGGTGTATAAGATGTCATGATCAACAAAGATTGTGCGCTTGGAGGCAGCCTAGATTCGGAAAATCTGTCCTGGTGCTCATCAACGTAATGAAGTTTTCAGCCTGCAACGGAGCAAGCGTTGTGCATAAGCCACGTCTCCGCAGATCCTTTCTTGCGGGAGTGCTCCATATTTAGCAGTTATATACAACCACTCGCTCACAGAAAGATCCGTGCCTAAAGACTGGAAAATTGCTCAAGTCACACCAATACCCAAAAAGGGAAGTAGGAGTAATCTGCCGAATTACAGGCCTATATCACCAACGTCGATTTGCAGTAGGGTTTTGGAACATATACTGAATTCGAATATTATGAAGTGCCTCGAGGAAAACGATTTATTGACACATAGTCAGCACGCTTCCAGAAAATATCGTTCTTGTGAAACGCAACTAGCTCTTTACACTCATGAAGTAATGAGTGCTATCGACAGGGGATGTCAAATTGATTCCATAATTTTAGATCTCCAGAAGGCTTTCGACGCCGTTCTTCACAAGCATCTTCTAACCAAACTGCGTGCCTACGGAATATCGCCTCAGTTGTGTGACAGGAAATTTCCTGTCAGAAAGGTCACAGTTCGTTGTAATAGACGTAAAATCATCGAGTAAAACAGAAGTAACATCATGCGTTCACCAAGGAAATGTTATAGGCCCTCTATTGTTCCTGATCTATATTAACGACATAGGAGACAATCTGAGCAGCCGTCTCAGGTTGTTTGCAGATGATTCTGTCATTTACCGTCTTGTAAAGTCATCAGATGATCAAAACGACTTGCAAAATGATTTAGACAAGATATCTGTATGGTGTGAAAAGTGGCAATTGACCCTAAATAAGGAAAAGTGTGAAGTTATTCACATGAATACTAAAAGAAATCAGCTAAATTTCGATTACGTGATAAGTCACACAAATCTGAATGCTGTAAATTCAACTAAATACTTGGGGATTACAATTACAAATAACCTGAACTGGATCGATCAAATAAATAATATTGTGGGTAGAGCAAACCAAAGACTGTGATTCATTGGCAGAACACTTAGAAGGTGCAACAGGTCTACTAAAGAGACTGCTTACACCACGCTTGTCCGCCCTATTCTGGAGTATTGCTGTGCCGTGTGGGATCCGCATCAGGTGGGACTGACGGGTGACATCGAAAAAGTACAAAGAAGGGCAGCTTGTTTTGTATTATCGCGAAATAGGGGAGATAGTGTCACAGACATGATACGTGAAATGGAGTGGCAATCATAAAAACAAAGGTGTTGTATGTTGCGACGGGATCTTGTCATGAAATTTCAATCGCCAGTTTTCTCCTTCGATTGCGAAAACATTTTGTTGGAACCAATCTACGTAGGGAGAAACGATCTTCACGATAAAATAAGAGAAATCAGGGCTCGCAAAGAAAAATTTAAGTGCTCGTTTTTCCCGCGTGCCGTTCGAGAGTGGAACGGTAGAGAGACACCTTGAAGGTGGTTCATTGAACGTTCTGTCAGGCAAATTATTTTGAACAGCAGAGTAATTACGTAGATGTAGATGTAGTGCTAGTCTTGAAAGTTTCGCCGGAGAACTTCTATGAAGTTTGGATGGTAGGGAATGAGGTATTGGTGGAAGTAAAGCTGTGAGGGTAGGTCGTGAGACTGTACTTGGGTAGCTCTGTGGAGAGAGCACTTGCCTGTAAAAGGAAAGGATCGCGAGTTCGGGTCTCGGTCATGCACACAGTTTCAGTTCGCCAGGAAGTCCATAACCGTATCTTCAAAACCGTGGGACAAATATTTTAATTTAACTTTGGACATTGTTCAATTAACTACACATATAGTATAGGGGACAGATCTGGTAATGTTTCTCACCACTGGAGTACCTCAACATCACGCACACTGTGCGTGGAAAATCGTTGTGTGCTGGTATGAATCAAGGTACACAATGTGGCGATCCGATGGCAGGGTGTGGGTATGGCGAATGCCCAGTGAACGTCATCTGCCAGCGTGTGTGGTACCAACAGTAAAATTCGGTGGCGGCGGTGTTATGGTGTGGTCGTGTTTTTCATGAAGGGGGCTTGCGCTACTTGTTGTTTTGCGTGGCACTATCACAGCACAGGCCTACACTGATGTTTCAAGCACCTTGTTGCTTCCCACTGTTGAACAGCAGCTCGGGGATGGCGATTGCATCTTTCAACACGATCGAGCACCTGTTCATAAAGCACAGCTTGTGGTGGAGTAGTTACACGACAATAACATTCTTGTAATGGACTGGCCTGCACAGAGTCCTGAGTTAAATCCTATAGAACACCTTTGGGATGTTTTGGAACGCCGACTTCGTACCAGGCCTCACCGACCGACTTCGATACCTCTCCTCAGCGCAGCACTCCGTGAAGAATGGGCTGCCATTCCCCAAGAAACCGTCCAGCACCTGATTGAACGTATGCCTGCGAGAGTGGAAGCTGTCATGAAGGTTAAGGATGGGGCAACACCATACTGAACTCCAGCGTTACCGATGGAGGGCGCCACGAACTTGTAGGTCATTTTCAGCCAGGTGTCCGAATACTTTTGACCACATAGTGTATCTTTTATTATGTTGACTATGACAGAAGTCTCTCAAAGATCTATACTGACGACCGGGATGTCGATGCTCATTGACCACCGTATGATAGTTTGAGTCGTTCTAATAATGGCTAACTATAGCCGATACTAGTTAACAGTACAAAATATTTTCTGTGATTTCATCAAAGATAATATTAAGTATACAATATTGTAAAGGCACACTCTATGCGGGTTTTGAGTAGTGGTTTGCTACGTTAAAGGTGACAAAAGCTGAATACCGCGGACAGTACGTACCGATACGCAGAGTGTGCGCTACGTGGTACTTGGCTGCACAGTAGCGCACAGGTCCCCGAAGAAGCAGTAACACCAGAAGTAGTGGCTGGAACATCACAGCCCCACGACACCTCACCTGCAAAAGTCGGGAAATAACGTTACAGTCTATAATGGAAAGGGAGAGTTATGACAGTCTCCATTTATTGGGAGGTATTAGAATGGAAATGGGAGAATGGGGTAGAAGAAGTCAGTTTTTGCCCTTAGAAGGAAAATCAATTGGCTGGCACTAACTCTGAAGAACATGCGTAGCCCTACTTCTACTTCGCTCATTATGAGTGAAAGAGAGAAGGGGCGTATTCTGGAGGAACTTTTTTCAAATCCCTGTCCCACCAATTAGATTTACGTTTCCTTGAAATATTTAAGGTGAGCGGTTCCTTTGGGAAAGGTCACTGCCTATTTGATTACACGTATGCTGGTCGACCTTTAGGTTTACGAGGCGCCAAGTCTAGCTCCTGAGCTTTGAAATCTTCCATGAAGAAGTTGTCTATCACTGGACTAAGTGGACTACCTATGGCGTCGCTTACGGCTATTCGTTGAACTTGCCATTCCACGTGAAATAGCTCGTGATGAGACATGCATGAAAGAGCGCTTGGTGATGTCTTGTGCGAAAATGGAACAGATATACTCCAGAGAATCACGGGCTGGCACTTTGGTAAACAAAGAAACAACATCAGAGCTGACCAGTATGTCGTTTGGTACAAGTTTTAATTTTTTCAGCTTCGCAGTGAAATGTCCTGAGTCCTTCATGTATGTGTCAGTTTTTCCCATGTGCCACTGGAGCAGAGAGGTCAAGTGTTTCGCCAGTTCATACGTCGGTGAGCTCGAAGCTCTTAATGGAATATTATTAATATGTGCCTTTGGTATCCATACATCAGAGGTGGTAGAGCTTCTGTGTTCCGCAGGTTCCTCTGCATATCCACCGAGAGAGAAGACGCCTTGAGTCACCGATTCGTATTCCGTGTGATCCGCTGTGTCGGATCTGCGCTTATTTTTGAGTGCCTCGTCAGATCTAAGAGGTCCCAGATCTTCTGCTCATAATCTTCGGTCTTCATTACGACTATCGCATTTCCTTTATCAGCAGGTAGTACCAATACTCTTGTCGGCGTCAAGACTGTCGGTAGTCTGATACTCTTCTTTCTTCAGCTTGCAGGCTGGTGGTTTCGCTCGGTGCAGGGTCATGGCGGTTCCAATGGATGTTTCCTCAGTTCTTTCACAAGGATGGGTTCAAGTGGCCGCTTCGGTATTAGAAATGATGTCCTCCATAGGTGATAACAGCGAAAATCCCTCCTTTTTAAAAGACAGGGTGTTACTCTTTGGTCAACTGTCGTTCATTGAGGTTGACCACTATGCTTGACATGTCGGATATCGCCTTGTCAATCTGCTTCCTGCATCTTGTAAACTTTCTTCTGTCGCTCGGTGCCGCAGTGGAGTTCGTTCTGCATACTCCTCTGAATGATGCTGTTGACCTAGTCTCAGCCGTCTCGATGCATGCTGCCACTTACACTACAGGCCATTAAAATTGCTACACCACGAAGATGATGTGCTACAGACGCGAAATTTAACCGACAGGAAGAAGATGCTGTGATATGTAAATGATTAGCTTTTCAGAGCATTCACACAAGGTTGGCGCCGGTGGCGACACCTACAACGTACTGACATGAGGAAATTTTCCAACCGATTTCTCATATATAAACAGCAGTTGACCGGCGTTGTCTGGTGAAACGTTGTTGTGATGCCTCGTGTAAGGAGGAGAAATGCGTACCATTACGTTTCCCACTTTGATAAAGGTCGGATTGTAGCCTATCGCGATTGCGTTTTATCGTATCGCGACATTGCTGCTCGCGTTCGTCGAGATCCAATGACTGTTAGCAGAATATGGAATAGGTGGATTCAGGAGGGTAATACGGAACACCGTGCTGGATCTCAACGGCCTCGTATCACTAGCAGTCGAGATGACAGGCATCTTATCGGCATGGCTGTAACGGATCGTGCAGCCACGTCTCGATCCCTAAGTCAACAGGTGGGGACGTTTGCAAGACAACAACCATCTGCACGAACAGTTCGACGACATTTGCAGCTGCGTGGACTATCAGCTCCGAGACCATGGCTGCGGTTACCCTTGACGCTGCATCACAGACAGGAGCGCCTGCGATGGTGTACTCAACGACGAACCGGGGTGCACGAATGGCAAAACGTCATTTTCTCGGATGAATCCATGTTCTGTTTACAGCATCATGATTGCCGCATCCGTGTTTGGCGACATCGCGGTGAACACACATTGGAAGCGTGTAATCGTCATCGCCGTACTGGCGTATCAGCCGGCGTAATGGTATGGGGTATATCATTGGTTATACGTCTCGGTCACCTCTTGTTCGCATTGACAGCATTTTGAACAGTGGAAGTTACATTTGAGATGTGTTACGACCCATGGCTCTACCCGACATTCGATCCCTGCGAAACCCTACATTTCAGCAGGATAATGCACGACCGCATGTTGCAGGTCCTGTACGGGCCTTTCTGGATACAGAAAGTGTTCGACTGCTGCCCTGGCCAGCACATTCTCCAGATCTCTCACCAATTGAAAACGTCTGGTCAATGGTGGCCGAGCAACTGGCTGGTCACAATACGCCATAGAATATGAACTGTGGTATCGCGTTGAAGCTGCATGGGCAGCTGTACCTGTACACACCATCCAAGCTCTGTTTGACTCAATGCCCAGGCGTATCAAGGCCGTTATTACGGCCAGAGGTGGTTGTTCTGGGTACTGATTTCTCAGGATGTATGCACCCAAATTGCGTGAAAATGTAATCACATGTCAGTTCTAGTATAATATATTTGTCCAATGAATACGCGTTTACCATCTGCATTTCTTCTTGGTGTAGCAATTTTAATGGCCGGTAGTGTAGTTGATAGCAAATAGCAAAACCTTTCTCATCCGTTATTGTCAGGTATCTCCGCGTTTGCATGAATTCGCTCACGAAGCAAAGCTCGTTTTTTTATAACATAGGTGGCTCGAAACAGCATATCCAGACACTCCGGGATGATGATGGCATTGAAACAGAGGATGACACGCGTAAAGCTGAAATATCAAACACCTTTTTCCAAAGCTGTTTCACAGAGGAAGACCGCACTGCAGTTCCTTCTCTAAATCCTCGCACAAACGAAAAAATGGCTGACATCGAAATAAGTTTCCAAGGAATAGAAAAGCAACTGGAATCACTCAATAGAGGAAAGTCCACTGGACCTGACGGGATACCAATTCGATTGTACACAGAGTACGCGAAAGAACTTGCCCCCCTTCTAACAGCCGTGTACCGCAAGTCTCTAGAGGAACGGAGGGTTCCAAATGATTGGAAAAGAGCACAGGTAGTCCCAGTCTTCAAGAAGGGACGTCGAGCAGATGCGCAAAACTATAGACCTATATCTCTGACGTCGAGCTGTTGTAGAATTTTAGAACATGTTTTTTGCTCGAGTATCATGTCGTTTTTGGAAACCCAGAATCTACTATGTAGGAATCAACATGGATTCCGGAAACAGCGATCGTGTGAGACCCAACTCGCTTTATTTGTTCATGAGACCCAGAAAATATTAGATACAGGCTCCCTGGTAGATGCTATTTTTCTTGACTTCCGGAAGGCGTTCGATACAGTTCCGCACTGTCGCCTGATAAACAAAGTAAGAGCCTACGGAATATCAGACCAGCTGTGTGGTTGGATTGAAGAGTTTTTAGCAAACAGAACACAGCATGTTGTTATCAATGGAGAGACGTCTACAGACGTTAAAGTAACCTCTGGCGTGCCACAGGGGAGTGTTATGGGACCATTGCTTTTCACAATATATATGAATGACCTAGTAGATAGTGTCGGAAGTTCCATGCGGCTTTTCGCGGATGATGCTGTAGTATACAGAGAAATTGCAGCATTAGAAAATTGTAGCGAAATGCAGGAAGACCTGCAGCGGATAGGCACTTGGTGCAGGGAGTGGCAACTGTCCCTTAACATAGACAAATGTAATGTATTGCGAATACATAGAAAGAAGGATCATTTATTGTATGATTATATGATAGCGGAACAAACAGTGGTAGCAGTCACTTCCGTAAAATATCTGGGAGTATGCGTGCGGAACGATTTGAAGTGGAATAATCATATAAAATTAATTGTTGGTAAGGCGGGAGCAGGTTGAGAGCCATTGGGAGAGTGCTTAGAAAATGTAGTCCATCAACAAAGGAGGTGGCTTACAAAACACTCGTTCGACCTATACTTGAGTATTGCTCATCAGTGTGGGATCCGTACCAGATCGGTTTGACGGAGGAGATAGAGAAGATCCAAAGGAGAGCGGCGCGTTTCGTCACAGGGTTATTTGGTAACCGTGATAGCGTTACGGAGATGTTTAATAAACTCAAGTGCCAGAATCTGCAAGAGAGGCGCTCTGCATCGCGGTGTAGATTGCTCGCCAGGTTTGGAGAGGGTGCGTTTCTGGATGAAGTATCGAATGTATTGCTTCCCCCTACTTATACCTCCCGAGGAGATCACGAATGTAAAATTAGAGAGATTAGAGCGCGCACGGAGGCTTTCAGACAGTCGTTCTTCCCGCGAACCATACGCGACTGGAACAGGAAAGGGAGGTAATGACAGTGGCACGTAAAGTGCCCTCCGCCACACACCGCTGGGTGGCTTGCGGAGTATAAATGTAGATGTAGATGTAGATGTAGGTACGATGTGCTTGGGCGGCGGTGACTAGGCTCTTACATTTCAAGAATTTTGATGTGGCCCCTTGATACCGGCACCGCGAGAGAAAGGCGAGAGAGGACTTTGCGTTATCTTCTTCAAGCCGTCGTTACAATCTGCAAATCTACGCCCCTTAGAGGCGTATTACAAAATTGTTAAGGTTTTCGTGGCCGCTTGTTAATAAACAGCCTATTGGCCTCTGTCTCAGGTTCTTCGACCGACGTTTGTTTGATGGTTTTTCTAACGTTCCACCAGCACGAGTGGCTGGCATTGTTAAAGCTTCACCTACTGCTAGAGATGGACTGGGGTCGAGCTCGCAGTTGCAGATTTTATGTAACTGGCGCGCCAACGTCCAAGGAGTTTTTCGTGGTCATTACCGCTGCGATTCTCTCCTTGCTACATGCAACGGTAGTTCGTCGCAGTACGGGAATCCAGAACAATCTGCAAATCTACTCCACCGCCGGCCGGAGTGACCGTGCGGTTCTAGGCACTCCAGTCTGGAATCGCGAGACCGCTGCGGTCGCAGGTTCGAGTCCTGCCTCGGGCATGGATGTGTGTGATGTCCTTAGGTTAGTTATGTTTAAGTAGTTCTAAGTTCTAGGGGACTGATGACCTCGGAAGTTAAATCCCATAGTGCTCAGAGCCATTTGAACCATCTACTCCCCGTATAGGCGTAGTACAAAATTGTTAAGGTTTTCGTGGCTACTTATTGACAAACCGCCTATTGGCTTTCTTCTTTCCTGCTTAAGCTATTGTCATGCTTGTTTATAACTTCTGTGAACAAGCGGGTATAATATCTCTTCTTTGCAGCAAGAACTTCGGTGTCCCCGAATTTTACTGTGTCGTCAGTCTGAAACAGCGCGTGCTCCAAACGGCCGATTTCTCCACCTTCCCCAACATGTACTGCCGCATGTATTCAGTGATCCTAGTGTTGACTAATCGTTCAGTCATTCCAACATGGACTTTTCCACATGCACATAGTATGCGATATATTTCCCACATTGCAAGTAGTCCCTTTACTCCTTTCCTGATCTGAAACACTCTTCGACGTTCTTTGTCAGTTTATAAATAGTCTTTACGCCGTGTTTGCGTAACATAAAACTGATCTATCCGTCACTCTGGGAATGTATGACGGAAAGGCCGTACTCGACTTTTTTTTCTATGTGTCACTCCCCAGAGTGTTTTTTATGCTTCATTTATAACTGGCGGAGCAGTCATTGCTCTTCAGAACGCTTTCCAGGTGCTGCATCTCGCGACTGAGTTGCTGCGGTTCATACATCCGTCTTGCTTGTTAAAATCACATGAAGTGAACTACAAGCTTTGATATGCAAATGATTGGCATTTCAGTACATCTGTACAAAGTGCATGGGTTGAACAAAAGTACAGAAACATAGCCAGAAACGGATGCTTGAACTGTAAGTAGGCTTTTTAGGTTTTTATGTTGGTAACGCCACGTAGCGCTCTGTATGAAAACCACTGACTGTCTGTGTGCAGTCTGTGGCTGGTTGGCATTGTTGCAATATTCGCTATTGTAGTGTTGGGCAGTTGGATGTGAACAGCGCGTAGCGTTGTGCGTTGTGCAGTTGGAGGTGAGCCACCAGCAGTGGCGGATGTGGGGAGAGAGATGGCAGAATTTTGAGAGCGGACGATCCGGACGTGTGTCCGTCAGAAAAAGGAAATTTGTAAGACTGGATGTCATGAACCTTTCGAACACTATTAAGGTAACGAAGATTTTTTGTGGGGTAAGTGATTCATGGAAGGTATAGGTTATTGATAGTGAGGGCCATTCTTTTGTAGGGGTTATTGAAAGTCAGATTGCGTTGCGCTAAAAATACTGTGTGTCAGTTTAGTGTTGATCAGAATAAGTAAAGAGAGAAATGTCTGAGTACGTTCAGTTTTGCTCAGCTGTTTGAAAATCAAATAAAGTAGAGGTCTACCAGCACAGTCATTTATAATTTTCCAAAGGGGACGTTTCAGAACATAAATGCAAATCCTATCCAAGATGCGTTGCTGTATTTCTCCGTAAATGTCACCTGTGCAATGTCCTCAGTACATTACAGTAACAGTCGTGGTCAGAACAGTGTTCTGTGTAATTGTGAGTGCATTAAGTCGGAACTAAGTGAATTCGAACGTGGGCAAATTATTGGTGCTCGTATTAGGGTTGCTTCCGTAACTAAGGTAGCCGAAGTGTTTCAAGAGGCATCAGGTCGAAGATTTATACGGCATACAGGTAACTCGGAAAAACGTCATCCGCTAAGTCACAAGGTGGACGAAAGTGGGTGTTAAGTGATTGTGACAGACGGTCATTGTGACCAAAAGTAAGGGGACGACGGCTGAAAAAGTCTCTGCAGAACAAAATATCTTCACAGTACCAAAACAGCAAGAAAGGAGGTTCAAAAGGAGGGACATGTAGGTCGAGCTTGTACTCCCAAAATCGTTCATCAGTGATCCAAATGCCCATTTTTGGAAACTTTGCTGAGTGGATTATGGAGAAATGGAAGAAAGTGATTTAGTTGTATGAGTCTTGTTGCACACTGTTTCCAACCTCTGGCCGAGTTCGCGGCCCAAGAGTGAAACATGGCGGTGGTTTGGTGATGGATTTGGACAGGCATATCGTGGTACTGGGAGGACCCTATGGGTGCTCTGCAAAGTCACACTACTGCCTTGTGGCTATGTTGGCTGGTCATGTCCATCCCATGGTACAATGTTTATTTGCCAATAGTGATGTGTTCCAAGCTGAGAGGGCCCCTGTTCACACTGCTTGCACCGTCCAGGACTGGTTCCGTGAGCGCGACGATGAATTGTCGCACCTCACCTGGCCACGACAGTCACCAGGTCTCAGTATTATTGAGCCTCTGTGGTCTACTTTGGAGAGAAGGCTCCTTGATCGCTACACACCTCCATCATCGTTACCTGAACTTGCCACTGTTTCACAGGAAGAATGGTATAAGATTCCCTTGAAGACCATACAGGATCTGTACTTACCCACTACGAGAATAGTGGAAGCTGCTTTGAACGGCAACGGTTTTCTTACACCGTATTAAGCGTGGTGATGTGTCGTGTTTTTACTGTTTCCATATATGTGTCCATCCCCTGTATGCAGAAGTACAGGAACGCCAAACACATTTTGAATAAAGGCAAAGTTTATATATTCGATTTTCATTCATAAATCGCAGTTGAATGTTGCTTTTATGTGAGAACATAATCTTACATCTACTGTAAGAAGGCGAAACATCTCGTAGCACGTATCAGGAATTTGAGAGCGGCGTGACCCTGTGCTATTGAGATTACGTTTTATGGTTCTGCGATATTGCTCGTCACGTTGGTCGGGAGCGTCACGCAAATACGATATTGATTGGTTAAGGATCTTTACAGCCCACGCGCCTAGTGCCCGAGATGACAGACATATTGTTGGACCAGCCATGCGGGATCGTTCAGCCACTTAATGCAAGTTGAGTCAGAGAAGTTTGCAGCAAGATATGTGTCCACACTCACAGTGCGACGAGGGCTGGAGCACCACAGACTTCCAGCATCGTGTCCGTGTGTGGAGGCTCCGGAGAGAACAGACGTTGCCAGATTGCATTCATCAATGTCATTCGGTCCCAGCATCTAGAGCACTGATTCTCAAACTTTTTTCCTCTAGGCCCCCCTTCAAAAGGAAAAATAGTGTCAGTGCCCTGCCCCAACCTATATGATTCATCGAAATAGTCATTTTTTTAAAATATTTTCTTTACCTTATTCTCCGTTTCATCAAAATCAATTTAGAAAGATTCTACGCAACAGAAACCAAAAATACATCAACTTTTATAACGAAAATGCGTAATAAATTACTTATCACATTTTCATTTATTCAAAAATTATCAAGTGAACAATACATATAATTCAGCAAACAAGAACTACAAGAGCAACATAAATTTAAATTAAGAAGTTCAGTGTGATGGATGAGATTGCTTTTGAGAAGACAGTTTCTTAAGGCGTGATGTAATAGCAGAAATAGCCACTCCAAAATCGTTACATTTAGTTTTGAACGGTTGTAGCTGCCAAAGCTGAAAGCCCAGTTTCACACAATAAGGATCTTCGTTGCATTTCGGCTCAGTTTTGGGAATTCCTTGCTAATACGTATCCAAAACTCCAACAACACTTCATTAAATTTACTTTTCAGTGAAGTGTCACAAGTAAGATCAGTAAATTGTTCTTGCTCTTTTATACAGTATTTAGACGTGATGAGCCAGGGGTATTTTTGAATGGATTTTTAATCCAGTTAAACGTATAAAAATCGTCGCTGAAATACTTTTCGAACTGATCTTCGAGTGTTGCAAGACGAAGAAGAGGACCGTCTTTTATCTCCATTGGAAGTATCGGATTATCTGTGCCCTCTAACAGTAACACTAGAGCAGGAAACTATCTAGCACGTCACTTTCCATTCGGATTTGCTACAGCTTTAATTTATCAAATAATGTCTTCACTTCTTCATTACAAAATTCAACAGCTGTGTGATTAATTTGAAGTGAAGTGATACGAATACTTAGTTTCTCAAATGGTTCTAATGGCTCTGAGCACTATGGGACTTAACTGCTAAGGTCATCAGTCCCCTAGAACTTAGAACTACTTAAACCTAACTAACCTAAGGACATCACACACATCCATGCCCGAGGCAGGATTCGACCCTGCGACCGTAGCGGTCGCGCGGTTCCAGACTGTAGCGCCTATAACCGCTCGGCCACCCCGGCCGGCTAGTTTCTCAAAAATAACAATTAGGTAGGCAATTTTCAATAGGAAATCTCAGTTGCTGAAACAGTCTTCCAGAGTCTTTTCTCCTTTAAGAAGCAGAATACCTCATTCCTCAGTGGAAACATTATTTTTAGCCATCGAGTATTACTAAAAAAAAAAAAAAAGAGTAGTTGAGTGTGTTCAGAACCCGTTTCTTTCCATAGCACTTTAAAAAGACTTGAATTTATAGATTTTTCTTTAATAATGTTAACTGTTTCTGTAAACGTTAGTAGCACTTCATGAATGGGCGAGCTAAGCGACTAAGTTCTTTAGCGGCAGAGCTGCCGTGCAGGGAATCATTACTGCATCAACAGCTAAAGTTTCAACGTTTGTTCGCCATCCACCATGAATCCCAGACACTAAGCGAGCTCCATCTGTACATAATCCAATGTTCCGTGATATCCTGGTTTGGTCGAGGAAAGTGTTAATCATGTCAAAAAGGGTTTGAGGTGTAGCTGTTCTCAGTATCTGCGCACAGAAAAGCAATTTGTCTCGAATGTTAAAATTATCAACGAAACTAACATAAACAATGACATGAGTATCTTTATGAATATCAGTCGCTTCGACCACTTGTGCTGCTACGGTCGCAGGTTCGAATCCTGCCTCGGGCATGGTTGTGTGTGATGTCCTTAGGTTAGTTAGGATTTAGTAGTTCTAAGTCTAGGGGACTGATGACCTCAGATGTTAAGACCCACAGCGCTTAGAGCCATTTGAACCATTTTAGACCACTTGAATGCAAAACAGTTGTTACGAAATTTATCGACTAACTGCTCGAGTAAATCGCCAGAAATCTCTGAAATTGTTCTATGTGCTCTGTCGTTAGCATTAGGAATACTTTTATACATTGTTGATACTACATCAGTCCCTGGTGGTAAAATTAGAGTTTCTACAACAGTGTGTGGTTTCTTGCTTTTAGTACTCCTATGCGAATGATGTAAGATTCCCTTGAAATGTGGTAAAAATGTGGTAAAAGGTAAAACGAGTCTTGGAAGTCACATTCGTCGTTTTCACTAACTTGTTCTGGGTAGACTGCAAAAAAATTAGTTTCTTAACAAAAAATTATTTCGGTTTTCTCGTTAATACAGGATATCTAGTTTCAAGATATCCCTTTAACTTGTTTCGCTTCAGGCTATCAGCAGCTAAAATGGTTAAACAAATTACAGACAGCGGACGTTCCTCGCCACTGACTAACCGGCCTCTGTGGCTGAGCGGTTCTAGGCGCTTCAGTCAGGAACCACGCTGCTGCTGCGGTCGCAGGTTCGAATCCTGCCTCGGGCATGGATGTGTGTGATGTCCTTAGGTTAGTTAGATTTAAGCAGTTCTTAGTCTAGGGGACTGATGACCACAGATGTTAAGTCCCACAGTGCTTAGAGCCATTTGAACCGTTTGAACCATTGACCGTAATTTTCGTGAAGCCGAGCAATAAATCTTATCATACCTTCTCATTTTCGCCTTCGGAGTATTTCCCTCCTCTCCGCCGACTAATAAATCACTGGCATATTCTAACCAGGAACTGCTTCATGCTGCTGTCAAGGCTTCCACGCAATGTTTGCAAGACTATTAAGAAGGCGTCGAGATACAAGAGCCAAAGCCTGCACTGTGCATGGTAGATACGGATACGGTGACAGTGCAGCCGGCAACGGGAGATTCCTCCGAAGGCCGACGTCGCCCAGCTCGCCCGATCGTTTCAAACAATGCTAAAAATATGACCGCGGTTTCACTGCTCTCGACAGCGTCTGGCGTAACACCAAAGTCGGCAGAGATTCAGTGCACATCGACGGCATCTTCTTTGTTCAAAGGAAAAGTTAACTGCAACTGATTGTTACTAAGAATTGTTTTTAATATACGGTGCCCTCTTCTTTAACGCCATTCGCTGTCGCCACCCCCCGCCACCCTCCCCGCCCAGAGGGATCGCGCATCCCAGAGTTTGAGAACCACTGACATAGAGTGGTGGTATGGGATGGCACCTCTGGTTCTGATAGGCAGTAATTTGTGCAGCACGTCGTCTGTTTCCTATCTTCGAGGTCTATGTGACGTTGTGCTTCCTTCATCAAGAGAATAAACCTGATATAGACAAACACAAACGCGATGATAGGCCAGCAGCCGTACACGGGTGTCGCTACGCGTTTGGAACCAGGTCCTACTTAAGTATTAGATAACTTAGTACACAGTTACTATAAATGAAACTTTGGGGTTTTCCAATATATTAAAAACCATCAACGTTGTTCTAAATCATGCGTTAACTAAAGTCGTGTGCATTCGCAGTCTCTGTAAATGGTAGTTGTGCTCAGATTGTCAATACGTACTGTTAAAATCGCTGATGCTGGTTCCTGCTCCGTTGTGGAACGTGCGAAAGGAACATTGTTAAAAATGGTGACAAACAGCTTGTTTTTAATGTGTTTCACAAGTTCACAGAACGAATCAGATTTGAATTTTACTGTGGGATTATGTCTACTAAAGTTAAGACATCTTTCAAAAGGAGTTGCATGGCTTAATCGGTTGTGTTTGGAGACTAATACTCTGGTATTCTTTGAATTATTGGTTCGATTGTTAATGAAGATTGTTTAAATCAAGAAAATATTACAAATTAAATTTTTGGGGCAAAAATGAAGAAAAACGAATACTCTTTATTTGGCCTATATCCGTTTTTTGTGCTGCACATGTGGTCTTCACGACTCAGGGCGATGAGCATTTTAGAAACACGAAAAACAATATTTTTCACGGCATCGAACACACCGGAGAAATGCTCCATTTTTGCAGCTGCAGCCATACCACTGCATTCTGAACCCAGTAGAATTGATCTGGACCCAAGTTAAGCGATTTTTCGCTAGAAACATCAAGACATTTAAGCTGCCAGATGTCGTGGATCTAATGCAGGAAGCTTTGTCACACGCCACTGACGAACGCTGGCGGGACACAGAACGGCACGTCATACAAAGAGAGGAGAAAATGTGGATTTAGTCGTTGATTGCCTCATTATCAACGGAGTACGTGACAGTTCCAGTATTGAAACGTATTCCTCTGATTCAGATACGGAAGGAGTTCAGTGATTACCAAACGACTGACTGTAAGTAATATCTTCAGTGTTTTCAGTATTTAACTGTACAGCGAAATTTCTACAATATGCTTTTACGTCACACGTAGCTCTCACAGAAAAATTTCGCTGTATTTAAGTTAGGAATTTCATCACTCTTATTTTTAATTAGAATACAATGTTACATAAGAACGAGAGCATGCCATGTTTCCCTCCTGGTCCTCTAAGAAGCGAATTGCTGGATTTTTATCCTGTTTAAAAAAGAAAAGATATTCGAAACTATATTGTTTGCCTGCTCGTCTCTTTTTACGTCATAACTGCAGCTGTTCACATCACTGCAAGCCAGTTGGACCAGCTGACTGGCCAGTGCTGTCCAAGTTAAATGCGCTGATTGTGACTCGATGAGCGAGTAATGCACAGCATAGAACGTATCCTTATTAACGTACTTGACTGTACTCGAGAGAGCATGGCTTACGATCCGCGTGAATCGAAATTCAATGAGATCATAGCAAATGCGGAAGAATACATAGTGTAATGTATACATCAGGTTTCTTCATATGATGAACCCAGGACAGTCCATCTTTCACAGAGGGAGGTGGCGCAGTGGGTAGTACACTGGACTCGCTATCTGGAGGACGACAATTCAAACCTGCTTCCGGCATCCAGATTTAAGTTTTCCGTGGTTTCCCTAAATCGCTCCAGGCAATGGTGGCCTGGATCCTTTGAAGGGCGCTGCCGATTTCCTTCCCCATCCTTGACATAATCCGAGCTTTATCTCCATCTCTAATGACCTCGTGTCAACAGGACATTAAACCCAGTCTCCCAACCTTCCTTCTTTCAACAAGATAGAGCAAGACCACACGTTGTCCATGATGTCACGACATATCTTGATACTGGTGTTAAACTGAGGTCTAGATTTAATTACAGGATGTACGTATAGCAACCTTGGCTGCATAAAATTGTTGTCAAATTGTCCATGGTTTCGACAGCTCGAAGGCGGTCTTCATCAGAATAAAAATTACGCACGATTACCTAAAAAACATAATAACATGGCTCAAAAATACAATATAATTATTAGGATTACTTCCATGTACTGTACAACCAGTGTACTTACATTTAATCACACCATAGGCGAAAAACATCTGAGCAAAAATGTTCTTGTCAAATTGACATAATCACAAGAATAAAACTAAGATTAATCAACAGGTCATGACGCAACACATGTACTGGGGATCGGGGAAAATCGTTGTTCCAGAAGTTTGCACCAGGAGAGGGGGGCGGCAGTAGTACGTGTGTTCTCATCGATGCGCGGACACAAACTAACGAACTTGAGCAACTCTTACCCCACCTCATACCTCCCTCTCTCTCCCTCTCCGCACCTTTGATAACGATACAGCCCTGTTATATCTTGTCACTGTTGGTGGACAAGAGATCCATCTGGTGGCGGTGATATGCTGACTCCGGTCTGCGGAACTCAGTCACAGATTGACGCTTCCTGCAAACCAGTAAACATGTTTCTTGGAAAGACTGGAACACCAATGAAATTAAAGGGAACACTCGAGATCGCTTTTTCAAACAGACAGCTGCTACCGCTTCTGCATACCGCCTATGATGACTGCAGCGAACTGCCCCTCCCCTCTCCCACCACATCTGGAAGCAGAGTCTTCGGTCCAATGTGTCCCCAGTAGCGTACGTGGCTACCAGGCGATAGGACATTTCTAACGATGACGACGTATATAATAGGGCGGGACGCCGGCAATCCACAGAAGAAAGCAAGATGAATGACGGCTACCCCGAGCGCGACTGGTCTGTCTAATATGGAACTGCGCTGCGCCATCCCCCACGCCGGCCCTACGCCTCCAGCACCTCCAACTGCAGGTGAATGCTGTTCTGCGATGGAGAACACTTGTATTTGACGTCAACACACCTCTTATAAGCGAGTATCTACTAAAAAAAGAAAACACAATCGTGACGATAATGTCTTGTTTCCAAGAAAATAGATGCAATCTATTTTCTTTTAATCCTATGAGCACTATAGGTATAGTTTTTACATTCGGCTGCAGAATACAGTTCGTATCTCTCACTCTGTGACCACCTCTCGTTATTTTGCGACATCCAAAGAAGTGAAAAAAAGAAACTGTAGAACTACCGCTAATTACAGATGACAAAACTGCAGAGGTCGGTGCTATACATCTGAAAGATGTATTCACTTATCTCACTTTTCCAATACTCGTCCAATTTGTATAAAATCGAAAAAAAATCCACGTTTTGCGCAAAAACTAATGATCGCTGTAGAATGTCCTCGTTATTTTGAAACGTTCTTCAGAGTAAAGAAAAAGCGAGAATTTAAAGTCTGCAGAAAAAATATCTATGATAATTTGATTTCTTTCAGTTTGATGGACAAAATTACATGTTTTCAGAGCATTTCTCGCATTGAAATCAGTGTCTATAAACAAATTGTCATGCACCTGTAATTACAAACATTTCAGACATGTGAAATAACGTTAAAGAATTCAGCCTTTCACGCCATTTCCTCACATGTCGGAAAAATCACATTCACTTTACTTTCAACAATAACATGCTATAATTCAAGAGGACATTGTTGCTTTGTACACGATGGCAGGTCTCGTGTTACAAATTCGATGCTATATCGCACTGGCTTATATGAAATGAAAAAAAAAGAGATCTTGAGAGCATGGTTCAGCAGAGAACCCTATAAGACTCCTCTGATACATCGAAAACAAATACAGACTTCGTGCTACACTTGATATTTTTTATCCATAACTCCCCTCTACCAACCTGTATGAATAGTTTAGCCGCACATACTTAATGAAATTGTCCAAATGCAGCAGACTATTATTCGCAACAATAACAGATTCTAGCATTCTAGTATCGCAAGTAATTTGATCATCACATAACAGTCCATTTCACGCAATCTACTCACATGTTGGGAACAACACTGTCATTTCTAGGTTCCACAATGAGCTGTAATTCAAGTGCTGTCTACTTTACAATTACGGGCTATGAAGTATGAAATAACACAGAACTTGCAGCAACACTAAAAAACACGCAAATGTGTTGAAAATAATAAAAACAAGTTATCACTTCACAAGAATAGATAAAGGCGATTTCTATTAGTTATTTGAGCAAAATCGGAGTAGTTTTAGAGAATTCCATGTGTTCAAATTACATAATGTAATACACGAGGGCATTACATTCATCTGCCGTTCGGGATTAGCTGAGCGGTCTTAGGCGCTGCAGCCATGGACTGTGTGGCTGGTCCCAGCGGAGGTTCGAGTCCTCCCTCGGGCATGGGTGTGCGTGTTTTCCTTAGGATAATTTAGGTTAAGTAGTGTGTAAGTATAGGGACTAATGACCTTAGCAGTTAAGTCCCATAAGATTTCACACACATTTGAACATTTATTGCATTCATTTCAGCTGTATGAAATACTGATACCGTTCAGATTACATACAGTCATCTAGTACATTCAAGAGCAGCCCTCATCGTTTTTTGTAACATCCACAGTAGGTAAAAAACTATGAACTATCTGCATCCAGACTTGTAACCAGTTATACCACTCCTTGTAATAGAACCTCCTGTAAGATTTTACCGCGTCTCCCACTTCCACTGTATCAAAAAACAAATACTGACTGAGTGTTGACATCGAACATATTACACATATACGCATTGCTTCATTTGAGCAGGTAGCCAGTGGTCGATGTCCCTCGCACAGATCTGTGTAAAGTTTTGTCGCCTTTACTGGAGGAAGGCCATATCCCACAGACTATCAGACACAAGATTCCTATGTTGTTCTTTCACAAGTAATTTAATATATTGTTTTTCAGCTGTATCACATCCCAGCACTGTATGACTACATTTTTCTACATCGCCATACATTTTGTTTTTCTACCATGACTTCAAAAATTGTTCAAATGGCTCTGACTACTATGGGACTTAACTTCTGAGGCCATCAGTCCCCTAGAACTTAGAACTACTTAAACCTATCTAACCTAAGGACATCACACACATCCATGCCCGAGGCAGGATTCGAACCTGTGACCGTAGAGGTCACGCGGTTCCAGACTGAAGCGCCTAGAACCGCACGGCCACACCAGCCGGCTACCATGACTTCGAGGTCTATTTCTGGTGCTAAACCAACATTAACAAATTTTGATCCATTCACTCTTACTGAAAGTTGAACATGCCATGGTGTTAACTATGATGCTCCCACAACACACAGGATGACAGAAATAAAACACGGAGCCAATGTTTCTCATTTGCACAAATGAGGAAGACCTCGCAGTGCATAGAAACAGGACGAGTTTGCGGCATTGTGGAGCGTTTCCTAGCAGCTATTCTCTTAAGTTAATCTCATCTTCTGCAGTGATGGGGTAGCAGATGTGTTTATGTTCCATTACGAAGAGCATTCTTTCCCCATTTTTAAGATATGTACATTATCACCGTTCTCGTGTTGATCACCGCCAGCAGATGTTGTTCACAACACGTGCAGTATGGTAGACATGAAAAGAGGTACTGTTATCTTACAGCTGAAAAAAAAGTGTGGAGGGCATTGCAGCACATTGAAATAGGACAAGCCTGCAGCATTGAGGAACACATCCAAATAACTGCCTGAAGGTGATGACTTCCACATTTAATCCCATACTCCATAGTGACGACAAGTAAAAGATGCCCAGTGTTCCGCCAAGGCTCTCTCCATCTCAAATAAGTGGTGTCAGTCAATTATTATGTAGTAGTCAACACCATACTAGTGGATGGACGCGATGGAAAAGACACCATCGATAGACCCTATGTGACAACGTACTGTAAAAAGAACCGCAGTTGACAGCGAGTTAAATTGAAGCAATTTCACCAGATATCCGTAATTTCAACGCCAGCCGATGACCAGCAGAATGCTTCCCAATTTCTATATCATCGCTAAACCAACCCTCCACTATAATCCAAGTGCCATATACTAGACTGGGAATGCAAATGGATGGACTGTGCAGTACGCCTGTTTGGTGATATACACCAAAGTATACCAAACAGCATCCTATACAGATGCAGTTAGGTTATCTACATACTCGTATTTCTAACACCGATTACAGTGCGGAATTTACGATTACGACTGGTCATCTTTCCCTATGTTGATGGGAGTCACGGAGTATCCCTCGCATTCATAGGATAAAGTCGGAGATTGACAGGTCTCCCCACACTGTGCTTGACCAATCCTCCCTGAAGTACGGTTGTCGACTTAATCTGTAACTGACCAGAAGGAGGAGAGTACTATACCCACAACCTTCTGTACTCGTGAGGGAACAGAGAAAGCTGTATCCATATCTGTTGTCCAGCAAAGACTGTTCCACATCAACCTCATCTAAGTGCACAAGATCTTTCTGGATGAGTGCATGCTGAGGAGGTTAGCACCCCATATCAATGTTAAGTAGACATGAGAGAGTTCTGATGACATAACATACTGTTAAGAAGAAACGTGTGGTTTATACACGATGATACTCCAGATGGATGGGGTTTGAAACATTTTCCATAAATCAACTGTGCTATCACGCTGTGCTATTTCAGGGATAGGATTCGAGGGTACATCCACCAGCGAGAGGACTGAGTGAAGTTTATGTGAGCCATCCACGACACGGAAATATATAAAATACAGGAAATGCATTGCATCTGTTGAGTATATGGTTGTAAGCGACTGTTTGTCTATAAATTACGCTACTGGAGGGACGCACTCTGCAGGTAGGGAAAAGGGAAACTCTTACGGTCCAGGATGCTAAGAGCAGTCGACACACTGTCAGCTAAGGAATATCTTACTACTAGAATAAAGAAAATACTCAAAATCTACATTTTGTAGGTCTCCTGAGAGGGCTGTGGGAACATGTCAAAATTGGAAGGTATAAACAAAAGTAGCAAATCTCACCTGGTACGCAATAAGAGCGCATAATTATGGGGAAAATATCAGAGCAGCAGCAGAATTCAACTCCGTACACCCGTCAACTCCCTGTTGCAGATCCCTACACGGTATAGTGGAAGTGGTGTGCACATGCAGAACTGTGCCAGACTTTGAGTTTCCATCAACTGCCCCACTACATGAGCCTGCAGACAAGCTCTCTGGTGTGTCGTAGCAGCAGGCGAGATTGTTTCCAGATTTCGAGTTTGTCATATAGGTGCGAAGCGAGAGTTACTGTAATTTTCATGATCGTTCTATCCAAAATGCATAGACGTACATCATCAGGAATAGGTAATTCTTAGGATTTTTAGTAGGCTGGTGTATAAGACACGAAAATATACTCATATAAAATCAAACAACGCATGGGTATGCGGGCAACATGACCATATACGGAAAACTATTGAAAAAATATGATAAACGACATAAAATCGGTAAAAATTGAGCAAACCAGGTATAATTGCGATAAATTGATGCTAAATTGACGAAAATACGACGGAATATGTAAAAACCTTGCAAAACTACCTAAATTAACTGTAAATACCAGGAAATGTGCGTGTGTGAAATCTTATGGGACTTAACTGCTAAGGTCATCAGTCCCTAAGCTTACACACTACTTAACCTAAATTATCCTAAAGACAAACACACACAACCATGCCGGAGGAAGGACTCGAACCTCCGCCGGGACCAGCCGCACAGTCCATGAATGCAGCGCCTAAGACCACTCGGCTAATCCCGCGCGGCTCCCAGGAAATGCTAGGAACTGAGGTTCGTTGGCAGTACCCGGACATTCAAGACCGAGAAGAGATTAAAAATTAAGCTCTGTCTGCATTCAGTTTTAACCGTTGCCCTCCCCCTGTAAATGTGTGGGTTTTCGTAACATATTCTTCAACAAAGGCGAATTACGCTTGGTTCTCACAAGTAATGTTGTTGTATAGGTATTAAGGAGAAGAACCAATGTCTTTACCAGACATAATCCATTCCCTAGCATGTTATGTAGGAGAGTGAACTGACGCCACGTATATCAGCCATAATAGTTTGAGGTAGGTGTATGCTAGAGACGTGGTGTTAGGAGGAAATTGCTATATTATTCTACTAATGAGATAAACTGCCGAACAGCAGACCATGACTTCTGTGTACAAGAGGAATGTTACCACAGCTGTGGCGATGCTACTGTAAACAGCAGTACAACTGCTACGTCTCCTTTGGCTAGTGTTCGTCGTGCTTACTCCCTCGTAAGAAGTCGCTGTTTCTTCGTGTGCATTTCCGTGTAGCAGGGCATGACTGTAACTCAGTATGTCAACTACCGAGTGTATTCATGTCGTTTTTCCTTTACTTTGTTTCCTAATGACGCGTAGTCCCATTCGTCAAAACTGCTGCTACTGCCGCGAAGCACCACTGACACGGAAAATATGATTCAGTGTAAATACGTTTCCGACTTAGAAAGACGTATAAAATTCGTCTATTTCTAAGAGACAGAATAGTTTTCTCCCGACTACGTTGTGTTGGTTTGTAAGTAGCTTGAGTAGAGGATATGCACCGACGATAGCTTCATAGTGGGGAACAGCTCGTTCACTTCCTTGGACACCAGGATAATGTAGAGGGAAGTAGTTTTATCATTTTAAAGTTTGTCACCACTGATTGGGTAGGAAACTGCTTGAGTAGAGGATATGCACCGACGATAGCTTCATAGTGGGGAATAGCTCGTTCACTTCCTTGGACACCAGGATAATGTAGAGAGAAGTAGTTTTATCATTTTAAAGTTTGTCACCACTGATTGGGTAGAAAACTTGTGGGATGGTTGTATTTCGGATGTTCGGCGTACATGTCCAGCATAAGAGTATGAAGAGCGTTACATTCCACGTGGCTAATACTTCGAAAATCACATGGTTTTAACAGTATAGACAAACCGCGAAGCTATAGGAGTGTGTGTTTTGCTCAAGAATCATTTCTCTTGTGCCAATACCTTCTTCGTACTGACTCCACATATTGGAATAATACTCCAGAATTGATGACACAGTTGATTTATGGGAAATGTTTCAAACCCCATCCATCCGGAGTTCCATCATGTATAAACCACATGTTTCTTCTTAATAGTATGTCACATCATCACAACTCTCTCATATCTACTATACATCGATAAGGGGCGCTAACCTCCTCGACATGCACTCATCCAGAAAGACCTAGTGCACTTGGATAGATTCTGTGGGTAAGGTTGATGTGGAACAGTCTTTGCTGGACAACAGATATGGACACAGGTTTCTCTGTTCCCTCTGCTGCTTTGTCATTTGTAATTAACGGTAGTTCTATAGTTTCTTTTTCACTTCGTTGGATGTCGCAAAATAACGGGAGGTGGTCACAGAGAGAGATGCGAACTATATTCTGCAGTAAAAGCTATACCTATAGAACCTATTAAGATTAAAAGAAAATAGATTGTGCCTATTTTCTTGGAAACAGGAAATTAATTATCGTCACGATTGTGTTTTCATTTTTTTAGTAGATATTCGCTGATAAGAGGTGTTTTGAAGTCAAATACAAGTGTTCTCCATCGCAGAACAGCATTCGCCTGCAGTTGGAGGCGTGGGGCCGGCGTGGGGGATGGCGCAGCGCAGCTCCATATTAGACAGACCAGCCGCGCTCGGGGTAGCCGTCATTCATCTTGCTTTCTTCTCTGGATTGCCGGCGTCCCGCCCTATTATATACGTCGTCGTCGTTAGAAATGTAGCCACGTGCTCCACTGGGGACACATTGGACTGAAGACTCTGCTCCCAGATGTGATAGGAGGGGGGAGGAGCGGGTCGCTGCAGTCATCATAGGCGGCATGCAGAAGCGGTAGCAGCTGTCTGTTTGAAAAAGCGATCTCGAGTGTTCCCTTTAATTTCATTGGTGTTCCAGTCTTTCCAAGAAACATGTTTGCTGGTTTGCAGGAAGCGTCAATCTGTGACTGAGTTCCGCAGACCGGAGTCAGCATATCACCGTCACCAGATGAATCTCTTGTCCACCAACAGTGACAAGATATAACAGGGCTGTATCGTTATCAAAGGTGCGGAGGGGGAGAGAGAGGGAGGTATGAGGTGAGGTAAGAGTTGCTCAAGTTCGTTAGTTTGTGTCCGCGCATCGATGAGAACACACGTACAACTGCCGCCCCACTCTCCTGGTGCAAACTTCTGGAACAACGATTTTCCCCGATCCCCAGTACATGTGTTGCGTCATGACCTGTTGACTACGAGTGTTTTTTTTTTTCACGATAATTTCTGTGTGTAATTAGAACAGTGAAGCATTTTTTATCAGTTGTGGTAGCGTGTATTGGCTTTCCTGAATTTAGTTTAGCTCGGCTGCTGGGTGATTGTCGAGCAATGCAGCAGGAGGTGCCTGAAGCGATCTCTGACGTCATACAGCGACAGATACAGTCCTCAGCTATATGCTTACAGGTAATAGACTTATTAAACTCTTCTCTGTCCAACAACAGCATCACGTCAGTTGAACATATTTCCTACCATCCTTTTTTCCCACCATCTTGTATGTGAAGCAATAATTTCTTTGTAGAGTCTGAGTATGTCTGTCACTAGTTTCGATTGGTACAGTGAAATCTTTTTCCCAATAGTATAACACCAGTTGCATGGCACCATCAATTTTTGAGCTGTATTTTGATTTTAGGCACTCCTAGTGCAGTGCTATTATATATATATATATATATATATATATATATATATATATATATATATATATATATCCATGGGCCACGACAAGGCGCCTCTATTGGTTCGATTAATTGGTATGGCACCAAACTAATGGAGATGTCTTATTTCACATCCTAACATTTGTAAAAAACTGTTCACCTGGACCGCTCACATTCTTTCCCTCAGTTGCATATATGCACTGGTTGTATGCGTACTAAAAGAGAAGTTTAGAGCCCTTTCACTACACACCCGTCTCTTAACTCAAACTGGATGCAATATGCACACACGTCCCGTGCAATAGTAGCCCATCGTGCCAGCGAATGTCGATTGTTTGATGTTCTCCCTGTGTCTAAACATAGCAAACGAATTGGAACCAAGAGCACACACTAGAAAATATGAAAATTATAAATACACCAGAAACTTCAAACAACTTCTTTTGAGGATTCTGTGTAGAAAAATTTGCAAAAATAGGAAAATCTGTATATTGGCTACAATTGAACCTTAGATTCTTGAGACATATACATATATTCTCAGTTGTTCTGTCAGCATCATTTGTATATTGCACCTTTTTTTTCATTTCTGTAATTACAAGAAAAAAATTTTCCAATAAAAATTCCGTCATATGAATATCACATTTGTTTCTTCTTATGTTATCTACAAACTTTTCAGCAACATCTGCGCTTTATTCAGTGCGTGAAAAAGGGCGATAATGTGAGCAATTTCGATTTTTTTGTTGCAAAATAAAGTATAATTCATTGTTCTAAATTTTTATTGTGATTGTATTTTCGAACTTTAACTTAGGTAAATACCTTAAAACAGGCAGCCACAAGGCATAGTTACATCTCCAACAAAAATCTTGTTACAGGCATAAATTCCACAATATACAAGAATTTCAAACATTTTTCTCATATTGTAAGAAAAGCTTCATGTCTATTTACACAAAAATTTAATTCTAGTTTTATTTACTGGGAAGAAAGTTACCAGTGAAGACACCACAGGAGCAGATAAATGCTTTTTGGTCAAAAGAAAATAAACAAATATATCAAACTTCCTGGCAGATTAAAACTGTGTGCCGGACCGAGACTCGAACTCGAAAAAAATGGTTCAAATGGCTCCGAGCACTATGGGACTTAACGTCTGTGGTCATCAGTCCCCTAGAACTTAGAACTACTTAAACCTAACTAACCTAAGGACGTCACACACATCCATGTCCGAGGCAGGATTCGAACCTGCGACCGTAGCAGTTGCGCGGTCCCAGACTGTAGCGCCTAGAACCGCTCGGCCACCCCGGCCGGGTACTCGAACTCGGGACCTTTGCCTTTCGCGGGTAAGTGCTCTACCATCTGAGCTACCCAAGCACGACTCACTCCCCGTCCTCACAGCTTAACTTCTGCCAGTACCTTGCCTCCTACCTTCCAAACTTTACAGAAGCTCTCCTGCGAACCTTGCAGAAGGGATATCAGATGCATCAGCAGCGACGAGCGAAAACGTGTACCGCACCCGGATTCGAACCCAAGATCTCCTACTTACTAGGCAGTTGCGTTAAACACTGCGCCATCCAGACACAATGTGTTTTTTTTTTTTTTTTTTTTTCTCCTCGCGGTCCATCTTGGTACGCCTCAAAGCGCCGACCCATACCACCACCTAGCGCCACCTATCCGCGGTCCCCGTCCTCCACACTCACTACTTTGACATTCCCACACGAGATCGAACATCATTACACATCCGCACGTAATTTGGTAGATCCATTGTACATCGCGGACAATCAGTTACATGAATGCGTGGTGTCTGCTCTTCTGTCCGAAAGGACATACCATGCATTCATATAAAGTGTTGATTCATCGGATTTTGACGGATAGACAGCTAGTTCAGTTACACACTAAAGCTAAGAAACTGAGCTTCCGTTAAATGTAATCATTGCCTACTACTGGAAACGAGGTGTTCGCTCTGGCGACCATTCTTAACACATTTACAACGCAAACTCGGAGTAATCATATGCTAGTGGTGGAACCGCGGTGTTGTATTGAAAGACAGCAGTCAGCTGCGATGCACGCCTACTACGCAGCGACTAGGGGAACGAGCAGACGCCGAATTCCTAACAATGGAAAAGCTTCTGCGTCAAATCGGAGACGAGTTGAAAGTGCCTCGAAGGCGCCAGTGTTCATGCAACCACCTTACTAGAAGAATAAGATTCCCGACACTGTCTATGTTAAAATATTTCTCGTGTAGTATTGATATTAAAAGGTAATGCAAGTTCAGTACACGTCACTGAGAGTGCTTTGCCATAGAAACGTCACACCGTTGCCCACATAGCTGAAAAAAGAGAAAAAAGAATGCTGTAGACATTTGAAAGAAACATTTTTGTCAGTGAAAAAACGCCCCTAATCATTAAAACTGTTTGATCAGTAAACTAAGAGCAATAATTAATGATAGCGAAATGAAACAAAATATGTAATTGGAGAATGTTGTTGTTGTTGTTGTGGTCTTCAGTCCTGAGACTGGTTTGATGCAGCTCTCCATGCTACTGTATCCTGTGCAAGGTTCTTCAACTCCCATTACCTACTGCAACCTACATCCTTCTGTATCTGTTTAGTGTATTGATCTCTTGGTCTCCCTCTACGATTTTTACCCTCCACGCCGCCCTCCAATACTAAACTGGTGATCCCTTGATGCCTCATAACATGTCCTACCAACCGATCCCTTCTTCTAGACAAGTTGTGCCACAAACTCCTCTTCTCCCAAATTCTATTCAATACTCCTCATTAGTTATGTGATCTACTCATCTAATCTTCTGTAGCACCACATTTCGAAAGTTTCTATTCTGTTCCTGTGCAAACTATTTATCGTCCACGTTTCACTTCCATACATGGCTACACTCCATACAAATACTTTCAGAAACGACTTCGTGACACTTAAATCTATACTCGATGTTAACAAATTTTTCTTCTTCAGGAACGCTTTCCTTGCCATTGCCAGTCTACATTTTATATTCTCTTTACTTCGACCATCATCAGTTATTTTGCTCACCAAATAGCAAAACTCATTTACTACTTTAAGCGTCTCATTTCCTGATCTTGTTCCCTCAGCATCACCCGACTTAATTCGACTACATTCCATTATCCTCGTTCTGCTGTTGTTGGTGTTAATCATATATATCCTCCTTTCAAGACACTGTCCATTCCATTCAACTGCTCTTCCAGATCTTTCGCTGTCTCTGACAGAAGTACAATGTCATCGGCGAACCTCAAAGTTTTTATTTCTTCTCCATGGATTTTAATTCCTACTCTGAATTTTTCTTTTGTTTCCTTTACTGCTTGCTCAATATACAGATTGAATAACATTGGGGAGAGGGCACAACCCTGTCTCACTCCCTTCCCAACCACTGCTTCCCTTTCATGTCCCTCGACTCTTATAACTGCCATCTGCTTTATGTACAAATTGTAAATAGCCTTTCGCTCTCTGTATTTTACCCCTTCCACCTTCAGCATTTGAAAGAGAGTATTCCAGTCAACATTGTCAAAAGCTTTTTCTAGGTCTACAAATGCTATAAATGTAGGTTTGTCTCTCCCTAATCTATCTTCTAAGGTAAGTCGTAGGGTCTGTATTGCCTCACGTGTTCCAATATTTCTACGGAATCCAATTTGATCTTCCCCGAGGTCGGCTTCTTCCAGTTTTTCCATTCGTCTGTAAAGAATTCGCGTTAGTATTTTGAAGCCGTGACTTATTAAACAGATAGTTCAGTAATTTTAATTGGAGAATATTAAATACAAAATTACAGTAAATGAGGTTGGGAAACAGTAAAGTTCTGTAAAATGTTAAAGTTGCAACGTCCAGTTGCTTGAAGTCAACTCTGAACGGCATCAGTCATGCTACGACTCTAGGGATAAGATTTGGACGGCCGTAGTGACCGAGCTGTTCTAGGCGCTTCAGTCTGAAATCGCGCGACCGCTACGGTTGCAAGTTCGAATCCTGCCTCGGGCATGGATGTGTGTGATATCCTTAGGTTGGTTAGGTTTAAGTATTACTAAGTTCTAGGGGACTGATGACCTCAGATGTTAAGTCCCATAGTGCTCAGAGCCATTTGAACCATTTGATAAGATTTGTTCCATCGCAGAAATGTTGCATTCGACGCTGGCGGAGTCGTCGCCTAAAACAGACGCCAGCTCTGCA
Source organism: Schistocerca americana (assembly GCF_021461395.2). Classification (NCBI taxonomy): domain Eukaryota; kingdom Metazoa; phylum Arthropoda; class Insecta; order Orthoptera; family Acrididae; genus Schistocerca; species Schistocerca americana. The sequence goes on along the minus strand of NC_060120.1, from coordinate 655,602,592 downwards.
GTCAAATCACTTGATGCTCTCTAGTCAGCGTACAGAGGGCACGCTGTCAAAATGTGGCGCATTGTCAGCGCTTCCGAACATCAATAACAACATTGGTTGTTCTTTTTGACGGAGAAGGAAGTTATAGATTAAATACCGGGACCAAATGTGGGAGCCAGATAATATTATTAACTGATTGGATGGCGGTGCTGTACCATGGAAAGGTCACCTTAAGAATCGGAAGCTTCTTGCAATTTTGTCATATGATGACGTGATGGAGACCGTGGCTGTTGTTTGAAGACAAATGTTGATGGTGTTAGGACAGCAACCAGCCACAAATTTACTTTCAATTCCTTTATTCAAAGGAAACCGTTGCCGGTTTCGAATCGTTGTGATTCATCCTCAGACGGTTTACACGCTTTCTTTATGACATTTGGTGTGTTTTATAGATTAATTGTCGTGAAACGTCGGTTTCGAGTGTTTGTTTCCATAACATTCGTCCAACGGATGTAAATGCATTCCCACTGCATCCTCGTTGTTGCACACGTAAATAGTTCTCACTGTACACTTTAGATTTGTCGCTGAGATCATTTCAAACACGCACCACATGTATTGATACATACAAAGAGCTTCGTCTCCTTCACTTCCAGCCACTCTCTTTCCCGTTTGTCAGTGCCTATCCAACAGTGAGGTCACGTGACAAAGCGGAACAGTGCATTCAGTCGTAGCGTTTCCTGGGCAAACGTGTTTCGATGCTCCGTGTGTCACATCGTCGCTAAGAATACCGGCATGTGCTGGTAGGCGCAGAGGAAGGTGCTTTGGATGTCATAGGCAACTTTCTCTGCTGCACACAAACGCTCAGAAGTCTGAGCAGCACTGAGCGAATCTAATTACGTGTGCAACCCCAACGCGCATCCCCGTGCGTCCGTCCAGACTTCTGTTTCTATAAATCGCTTGAGGCTAATTCCCCTGAAAAGGACACGGCAGACTTATTTCACCGTACGTCTACAAACCCGGTGTGTGCTTCGTCCGGAAGTCGTCGTCGTCGACGAAATGTTAAATTCTAATGCCTCTTCCCGGCCCATGAGCCGGGAACGGGTTTCACCCTCCCCTTTCTCTGTCATCGACTCCGATAACACTATACTCCATGTGCACTCGTCACATCCGAATGGACTAATCAGTTGCACTCACAAGTTATACTTCGCGAAGTAAAACTGCGAAAACGCACCTAGGTAGAAAAGTTCTTCCTATCTAAAGGTGAGCCTTATCTTCAGAAACCAACAGCCAATACCAGTTTAAAAGAAAAATTAACGATCAGGCTGAGGTCCTTCAAATATATGTCAATTCGGCGACTTCTCCGTCACCCTAGGGCGCCTACAGTTTAAAGGGGGACGTATGCGAAGTTGCAATAATTTGAAAAAAAAAAAAAAAAACTCATTAAGTCCAAAGTTTTCAAGGCAATGTCACTAAATTTGGCAAAGTTGTTAAGGAACTTTATATGGATATACACATACGTTTTCAAGCTTATTGAAGTTATACGTTTTTTATTATAAAATACTGAAATTTTTTGAGCAAGGTGACTACAAAAGTCCCTCTTTGAAAAATCTGACGGAACCAATAAGTTTGATATACCTTTATTACAAATATCTGTGGAACAGACTACTGATATCTTCTTTTGCTAAATTTTTACAGCTCTCCAAATTTCTGTGGAAAAAAATCTTAGGTCTTTTGTCTTTTATAAATACCTTACTAACGTATTCCTCCGACAGAATGTTTTAGTATAGTATTAACTAACTGCATGCCAATTTTAAGTACTATAATGTCAGTGGTTTGTGAGGAAAAGGTACGTAAATCTGCCAAAATATCAGTTACGGGAAACTTGAATCAAAGATTTGAGAGTGTTTGTATTACCCCTTACCTTATCTGGGTGAACTAGTGCAAGCCATATGTAATCTCCTCTTCATCCTCAAGCAGCCTTTTCTTTGCTTGTCCTCTTAGATTAATCGGATTATCAAACTGCCTAACAATAATGTTGGCTGCATCAATTCTCCTGTTATCGATTTCCTTCAATAACAACTGTGTGAAAGGGTGAAAGGTCCTAGAGCAAATCCTAGCTTTCTTAGAGATCGTAGTATGCCAAAATTAACACAGTTAAAAACTAAAAAAGCATCATACGCTGCAACTTCTGAGCAGTTTTGGAAAGAAATGTTGTCTTGGAGCGTGGTTTTCCTATCAGAGAGTTGTAAGTTTCGTTAGGATTTTGTGTTTTTCCACGCACACGCTTTTGTTGAAGTTCTGGATCTGCATAAACACCGAAATATTCCCCACGTTGTGGCTGAATAAAACTGGAAGAAAACACCGCAGGAATAAATAATATGAGCAAATATAGAACACCACAGCTCAAGCTTTTGTTAATAACTATTTTTCTCACACTTACGAGTGATACTAAACGTGATATTCAGGAACAGAAATTTCAATACCGTGTAGTAAATGAAGATCCAATAAAAAAATTCACAATTTTGGTCGCTTTCGCATACGTCTCTCCTTATAGTGAAATCCGAACCACCCGTCGCTACTGGCGAATCTTCACGCCAGTAAGAGGTGAAGGCTAGTTTAAAGGCAGACAGAAATATCCTGCGTTCTTTCGGTTTCCGAGAACGCACTGTACCGAGCCTACAACAATCTAAAGACCAAACACTTGGTGCAAAGCTAGGGGTGTTAATAAGCTCAGCCGCTACTTCTTAACAGTGTTTCTTTAAATTCAGTACCGCCTTTAGACTGCTGTTTATTTTCAGTGTTACATTTACACATACACGATCATGATATCGGCTTCAAAGTGCCATTATCGAGTGTTTTAAGTGTTATAAATTGCCTAAGATGGCACACTGTCGTATTAAAATATACTGTTAGACACACTGTCTTAACAGTACGTGACAGCGGCAGTGCGCAGCAAGCATAGTTCAAAGCACTAGCAGGCGACAACACCGGAGACGCGCTTTTGGAATTGTAGCCAAGCAACTTTGAAAGACGAGTGTCGAATGAAGGGTGCGTATTGCAGCATCAGAAAAGCCCGGTTTTAGAAAACTGTATCGACAACGCATACGCACCGGCAAGCTGTCGACGTGGAGTAGCACACGTGGCAGTAGAGGCAGCAGTGAGCCGAAGAGACGTGGCGCCGTCGGCTGCAGCGGCGTGTGTTCCAGCTGTGTTGCCGAGAGGGCGTGCAGCGGGAAAGCCAGCTGTCAGCCGGGCCACGCCCGCTATAATTAGAGACGGCAGGCGGCTCCACCCCCAACAGCCGGCCGTCCCATGCCCTGCCCTTCCCTGCTATGCTCTGCTGGCGATCCACGGAACGCTGTCTGCCGACCGCCCGGTCGCTCCATCGCGCGGGCATCCAAGTCCTAAAAGTCACGTCGTCAGTCGAATCGGTCATTACTGTGGAGCTACACTACTGGCCATTAAAATTGCTACACCAAGAAGAAATGCAGATGGTAAACGGGTATTCATTGGACAAATATATTATACTAGAACTGACACGTCATTACATTTTCACGTAATTTGGGTGCATAGATCCTGAGAAATCAGTACCCAGAACAACCACCTCTGGCCGTAATAACGGCCTTGATACGCCTGCGCATTGAGTCAAACAGAGCTTGGATGGCGTGTACAGGTACAGCTGCCCACGTAGCTTCAACACGATACCACAGTTCATCAAGAGTAGTGACTGGAGTATTGTGACGAGCCAGTTGCTCGGCCACCATTGACCAGACGTGAGAGATCTGGGGAATGTGCTGGCCAGGGCAGCAGTCGAACATTTTCTCTATCCAGAAAGGCCCGTACAGGACCTGCAACATGCAGTCGTGCAGTATCCTTCTGAAATGTAGGGTTTCGCAGGGATCGAATGAAATGTAACGTCCACTGTTCAAAGTGCCGTCAATGCGAACAAGAGGTGACCGAGACGCGTAACCAACGGCACCCCATACCATCACGGCAGGTGATACGCCAGTATGGCGATGACGAATGCACGCTTCCAATGTGTGTTCACCGCGATGTCGCCAATCACGGATGCGACCGTCGTGATGCTGTAAACAGAACCTGGATTAATCCGAAAAAATGACGTTTTGCCATTCGTGCACCCAGGTTCGTCTTGAGTACACCATCGCAGACGCTCCTGTCTGTGATGCAGCGTCAAGGGTAGCCACAACCATTGTCTCCGAGCTGATAGTCCATGTTGCTGCAAACGTCCTCGAACTGCTCGTGCAGATGGTTGTTGTCTTGCAAACGTCCCCATGTGTTGACTCAGCGATCGAGACGTGGCTGCACTATCCGTTACAGCCATGCGGCTAAGATGCCTCTCATCTCGACTGCTAGTGATACGAGGCTGCTGTGATCCAGCACGGCGTTCCGTATTGCCCTCCTGAATCCATCGATTCCATATTGTGCTAACAGTCATTGATTCTCGATCAACGCGAGCAGCAATGTCGCGATACGATAAACCTCAATCGCGATAGGGTGCAATCCTACCTTTATCAAAGTCGGAAACGTGATGGTACGCATTTCTTCTCCTTACACGACACCACAACAACGTTTCACCAGGCAACGCCGGTCAACTGCTGTTTGTGTATGAGAAATCAGTTGGATACTTTCCTCATGTCAGCACGTTGTAGGTGTCGCCACCGGCGCCAACTTTGTGTGAATGCTCTGAAAAGCTAATCATTTGCGTATCACAGCATCTTCTTCCTGTCGGTTAAATTTCGCGTCTGTAGGACATCACCTTCGTGGTGTAGCAATTTTAATGGTCAGTAGTGTACATCAGTTTCCATAAGGGTATGTTGTTAAGATGTGCTGCTTTACGACACGTGCGTGACAAAGTCGCTTATTCGTGCTAGAAATGTGGAAGTCCTAACAGTTTAGATGCCATCGGGCTCAAGCAAAAATTGTAAAATTTATGCCATTTAAGCCATTAAAAAAGAGCAAATAGCATATTTGTGGTTTCTACAGACAAAAACCATCAGTGAGCTGGCAAACATACAAAATAAAAAGAAATGCTGCGAAATAAATAGAGTGCAAACACACAAAGAGTCGTGGGACTAATGCATAAGCGTCTTAGAAGACGATGTACGCAGTAGACGGCAATGTGCATAGAAGCTCATAAATGTTGTCCACAAAGAAGAAACAGACACTACGTCACTGAACATTATACCCAGTGAACAATGGATAAATCATTATAGAGACTTGTGTACACAGGAGGCCGAAGATAACAGTGGATAAGGTATGTTCAATGGAACAGTACATCCAATTACTATGGAAGATATAGAAGAGGCTTTGAAAAGAATGAAGAACAGAAAAGCTACTGGAATGGATAGAATAAATGCAGAACTAATTAAATAAATTGGTTTACCACTGTACAAAAGACTTCTACAATTAAGAGATGAATGTTGGACGAACCGCAAGATCCCAGACCCTTGGTAAACAGCAGAAGTAGTATTTCTTTTCAAAAAAGGAAAATTTAATGACTGTAAAAGCCGCCCTGGCATCAGTCTTCTTAACACTGGCTACAAACTATACTCAAAGAAAATCAATAACAGCATAAAAATATCACAGAAGCCGTTATTTCCGAAGAACAAAATGGATGTAGTTCAGATCGTTCATGCAAAGGCAATGTGTTTTGTAACTAAAAATATTACAGGAAAAAACAGGAAGTTTAATATAGAAACCCATATGGCCTTTATTGACATTGAGAAGACTTTTGATAGAGTGAGCTGTGATAGTCCATCGAAGATTATGCATGATGCGGATATCTTTATCACCTAATAGAGGTAGCGAAAACTCTTTACAAAACTACATGTGTTGTAATAAGCACAAGTAGAAATCGATTAGGAGAAACAATTATTAACCACGTTGTTTTTCTAATGTTATTCACTTCAATCTTTACAAATGGAAATCTAAAATAAATAAAGGAATTGATATAACGAACAAGAAATATCTGAATGTATTTGTTTGGTGTTGAAATTGTTGATTTAAAGGAATGAAGATGACCTCCAAAAATCAATATACCATCTGAACGAAATTTGCAAGAAGTACGACTTTCTAGCAGTGAAACAAAAACAATGGCATTCCGAGGAAAATACCCATTCAGATCAAAAATTGTTTTACATAATTCAGTTTTAGAACAAGTGTCTCAAGTCACGTATTTAGGTTGTGCTATAAGTTCTGATATTTATTTTGACATTGAAAATAAAATTTATTGATTAAAATACACAAATTTCAAGCTGTCTGTAGTACCATTACCAGAACATTAGGCCATAAAGTATATCGTGACGACTGGAAACACCATCTCATGAGAATGCCATATCACAGAATTCCCCAGAAGATCCTTAACTACAACTAGAATGGGAAAAGAGATATTGGAAGACCTCGGAAAAAGATGGGAATCATTTTGTTTGTGAGTTAGGAACAGGCATCACCCTAATCCTTTAAAGCTCTAGTAGAACACAGCAGATAGTTAAGCGAGATTTGAGTCTGAGAAAATGTGAACAGAAACGTAGGAGGTTGGAGATGGTTTCTGCTGAGCAGGTGCTGAGAGAGCCTACAGACAACAAGAGGATTAGCGCGGGCCAGCGACTGGGATTTGCCGGCGTGGCGTTTACAGGTAGCCGCAGGTCTGCCTCGCTATACCGCAGTAGCTGAATCCTAAGTAGTGTATATGGCTGACTAAAGACAGACGTAGCACTCAATAAATAACCCGAACTGAGGCCAGGAAGATTGTACAGTAAATGCAGGAGCATTAAGTCAAGCAACGGAATGCAATACATCGCATTAAAAGTTACTAACTGCAAGCACAAATGTATTTACAACTGAACCATTCATTCCAACACAAATGTTCACACTTACTGTGTGATAAATAATTTTATGATACACAACAAACCAAATGTCCAGTAATGGCACTGCGCAGTAGTTAACCTCGCGACAGACAACGAAATTACATTGTTATTAAATATTAACTTTATATATCTAAGTGTGTCGAACCAGATTGTTTTCCACAGTTACACTGATAAAACGAAGCAGTATGTAGTTATTAATGAATCGATTTATTAATCTATTATCAATGCTGATGAATGTAGGTGAGTTAGAAGCACAAATACCTTGGTGCCCAAAATTAAAGCAACAAACGGAAATTTTGCAAGATTGCGTTTATTTTGCCTCAAAACAGTATAAACCGGTGATAGTAAAGTAGAAACAACGTAAAGAATGCAAAATGTAATCAACTGTAACTTGCGTAACGGTAGACGAAGATGATCTTTGTTTTTTTTCCAACTTAACTGATTAGGACACACATCCTGACAACTGGTTAATGTGCTCAGTATACGGTGCGACCACCTCTGGCACCAATACAGGCCTGTCAACGACGGGAGATGCTGTGAATGATGTCATCAATCTCATGTTGATGCAATAACGCCCGTTTTTCTTGCAGAGCTGCTCGCAAATCTTGGAGAGTGGTTGGTGGATGCTGATGTGATGCAACTCGTCTCCCTAATGGATCCCAGACATGCTCTGTGGGATTCAAATTGGAAAAGCGAGCATGCCACGACTTGCGGGCAATGTCTTCCGTTAGCAAAAAAACGTCAACCACCCGTGCTCTATGAGGTCGAGCGTTATCGTCCATCAATACGAAGTCTGTGTCCACAGCACCTCGCAACAACGGCGCATGAAATCCCAAGATCTCCTCACGTTACCTGACTGCAGTTAAATCTTGCTGATTCACCCTTATAATTTCATGAGGACGTGTTCGAGTGGTCAACATAATCCCTGCCCACACTATTAGGGATCCTCCTCAATATCAGTCTCTTTCCGCAATGTTTGGGTCCCGAAGTGGTGTCCCACGTGCCCTCCACATGCGAATCCGCCGAGAATCACTCTCCAGACCAAATCGGGACTCATCTGTGAAAAGGACAGTGGCCCATCTTTCGACCGTCCAGGTGGTATGTTGACGGCTCCACACTAAACGTTCCCTTCTGCGGAGACACGCCAGAGGTAGACACACAGCAGGTCTCCAACAATAAAGGCCAATACGCTGAAGCCTTCTGTACACCGCTTGCCTCTTCCAACGGGATGTTGCGAGGTCAGATGCCAGTTGCAGTGCAGTACTAAGACGGTACCGTCGTGCCCTTACAGCCAAATAACGGTCCACTCTTTCTGATGTCACATGTGGTCGGTCGTGTCCTGGTCTCTGAGATACAGTTTCAGTCTCTACAAACTGTCGCTTTATCCGAGAAACAACAGAACAATTCACATTAAACCTCCGGGCCACATCAGTCAGCGACTCTCCAGCTTCTATTCTTCCCACGGCCTTCCACAGCAGAGAGTCTGTAGGCGTCTTCTCTGGGCCATATTGCACCGTGTGTGACCGTGTACACAGCAGTTCTGGATGTGGGACTATTCTGCAAACACTACCCTGCTTGATAGGTTCTCCGACGTCATTGATGGTGTGGTTGTCCGTTGATCGGAATGCTATCTCCCTTGACAATTTGTATGACCCTATCATGAATTAGACACAGGATGGGGAGACAGTTTGTTGTTTTAATTTTGTACACCAGTGTATGTCAATGTTAATGAGATTTGTCATTAGAAATGATAAGAATTAGTGTTAACAGACATCATGATATACCCTGTCAATTAGAATATTTTATTTTTGGTATTGAATAATTGGTGTAGGAATGGTGGTCCATCTCTGTATAGATCAAGTGTTGCACGAAGCACATGAGTTGGTGGGGAGCTGCTTGAGGTCTTATTGGCTAAAGTGCTATGTTGGTGGTGCAAGACGTGCTCTTGGGAGCAGGATAGACGAAGACAAGGGTGAAGAGTTGGAGACATCGATCGAGAAGGAGAGACCTTAGTTTTCTGCCATCGAGAGTGTGGCAGCGTGGTGGGATTGAATGTATGTAAAGACATGTCGGATCGCTTATCAGATTCAGGTTACGGCATCTAAGAATGCAGATGAAGAAACAAATGTGCTCAGTACACGTTGTGGCTTGATCTGAGTGTGGACTGGTTGGTTGGTTGATTTGGGAGTGAGGACCAAACAGCGAGGTCTTCGGTCCCATCGGATTAGGGAAGGAAGTTGGCCGCGCCCTTTCGAAGGAACCATCCCGGTATTTGCCTGAAACGATTCAGAGAAATCACGGAAAACCTAAATCAGGATGGCCGGACGCGTGTCTGAACCATCGTCCTCCCGATGTGATTCCATTGTGGTAACCACTGTGCCACCTCGCTCAGTAAGTGACGATTCTGTCATTTTTCGTGTCGCACTATAGATAATTCATGGGCTGTGATATACTCAAATAATTATCTTTATTTACGTGTAGAGTTGCTTCTAAGGCCACCATTCAGTAGGAGTTTGGAACTTAACCGAATAAACCATCTGTTCTCAAAGGTTAAATCTGCAATGTTGCCCATGTTTATTACAAATGTTTCCTCTTCAAATGGTTCAAATGGCTCTGAGCACTATGGGACTCAACATCTTAGGTCATAAGTCCCCTAGAACTTAGAACTACTTACACCTAATTAATCTAAGGACATCAGACACACCCATGCCCGAGGCAGGATTCGAACGTGCGACCATAGCAGTCCCGCGGTTCCGGACTGCAGCGCCAGAACCACACGGCCACCGCGGCCGGCGTTTCCTCTTCCTTCACGTTCATTAATTCGCATAACTTGTCTGCCCTCAATTATACAACGGCAGGATCACCTTTTAATAAACCTTTTTGTTAATACAGCAACAGGAGGTAAAGCAGATGGAGTACAGTTCATCTCTAGGACATTTACAAGCGAACTTTATTCAAAGTTGTGCATTTGCCCCTCCGTCACAATTAATGGAGAACAGTAACGTCGCAACAGGTACAATAGCTTCTGAATTTTTAATACCATTTGTAAGGTGGCAGGATAAATGGTCAGAGTCGCACCTTACGTGAGACCTTTACAAATCTCAATCAGAAGGTGAAGATGACACCTAGCGTAAATTGACAGTTATGAGAACATTTTCCTATCAATATGTAATGCAAAACGGGATGACAGTCAATCGACGGTAATTAACACCCCATTCCTATAAAATGCATGTCTTTGAGCGGAAGTTAGAACAGGTAACGCGAGTCAAGTCGCTTTTAGTTTTGAAAAGTCAGCTCCACAACAGCGTAGCAAAACCGCGCTGTGGGAGTTGCACCAGCAACCACTTAAAGGGGTGCCAGGAAAGAGAACGACCCCAGGCCAGGTGATTCAAGCTGAAGGACCGCCTGTAGCGAGGGCATCGCTACAAGAGCAGAGAAGAAGCTTTAGAAAACTGCATTTCAAAATTCCAATGGGATATGAACAAAAGCAAGTGACGCATTTTCGTCCAGCGAGTGCGACACACAGAAAGGTCAATGTACTTTAGGCATCTAGAACGGGCACAAAACGTTCGATTGGCGGAAACTCGCTAGGAAGGAGAAAACTACTGAAGTTTCGACGCAACTTGATAGAAGGGACGTTGTGATTCGTAGAGGGTGTTTCTACAAAATAAGAGGAACGCTCCTATTAGTCGGAAAAAGCCGTGACATGAAAAAGGAACCCAAGTGGAGGGAGGCAGTTCTGCCACGAGAGGACAAGGGAGAAATTTTGAGGGGACTCTTCTCTGAACTGGCGTCAAGTGCAGAATGGAGAGCTTAACGCTCTGTACGACGCAGAGAAGAAATTGGTGTAGATACTGCGTTCACAGCAGCTGCACTCCAGCTAAAATTAGCTGTAGCAACGTTTAGCTCCAACTGTGGAGAAACGAACCAGCCAAATTAGTTAACTATTCTTGCAGGACCTGAGAGTGCACTTTACTATGCACGCTGCTCCAACCATGTGCGTCTATATCGCCACATAATAAGACTACGGCTGAGTACGTGTTTTCTCGCATAACGAGAAACATAGGGGAAGTTTCTGCTGGAAAGTTCAGCAAAGACCAGATTAGTTTTGTAGGAATTTCAGTGGGAGAGAGCGGCCTTGCAGACAGCAGCACGTCGCAGCTTAAGGTAAATACCGCGTGCAGAGGCATAAACTTTGTTGGCTCACCAGCTTGCATCCACTGTAGCCTTGGGGAATCTTGCGCTCAAATTTGTCACTTGACTAACCATCCACCGTAAACTTGATTGTCATCCTAAATAGTACCGAACTTTGAACTGGAATTGGACGATTTTCGTAGTACTGACCAACATCATAACTTATGTGTAGGAGCAATTTTGTAAGGAAACGTCCAATAAACTTTCATATTAATGTGCTTAGGATTAATCTAAAGAAACTTCCAATTAAACTTTCATAATATTGTGCTTAAGATTAATGTCATTTCAGAGAGTTAATATTTAACATTGTTGGGTGTAAACTTATTTCACTTTTTGATGTTGGCAAGATGCGTTACCCACTGCGCTGTTTTTATGTTGGCGAGTAGAAAACTGTGTGAAAAGCTGTAATTTGGTGAGAAAGATTGCGACATGAAACTTGTCATTTCACCTCAAACAATTCTTCTCAATTCAAAAAATGGTTCAAACGGCTCTGAGCACTATGGGACTTAACTACTGTGGTCATCAGTCCCCTAGAACTTAGAACTACTTAAACCTTACTAACCTAAGGACATCACACACATCCATGCCCGAGACAGGATTCGAACCTGCGACCGTAGCAGTCGCGCTGTTCCGGACTGCGCGCCTAGAACCGCTAGACCACCGCGGCCGGCTTCTCAATTCAAAACAAAACCCCCGCAACCTTACACATTGAAAGTATACACGTTTTCATACACTGACCTTCTTTAAGTTTGAACTCAGAATATTGGCATGCAGTGCGGGGGTAATGAGCTTTACGTCATTATTTCTTCTCCGCTTGTCGAAGAAATTCTTGTGATGAAAATTTCTCGCAGCGTCCATGCTCAAAACAGCTATATCTGAAGTGATTCTTGAAGTTTCCTGCCGAAAGAGTATTTAACTGTTTTGGGATTGCAGCCTGATGACGTCGACATCTTGCCACGACACTTCGGCCGATAACCATTCAGCAATCTTCACGTGAGTATTTTACGCCGGAGACTGCTAATGCACGTCCCTAACTTACAGGCATCGTTGCTGTGAACGTAACATGCTTGGGCACGGCAGTGTAGAGCTCTATCTGCCTGGCACACTTATGTGCTCAGCCCACAAACGATATGCAAAAACTGATGAACGCCGTAGATTGTCTTGATCCAACAAATTACTAATCACAGTAACTAAAAATCCTCTGTGGTTCCAAAATAGTTAAATATAAATTAGTACAATCTCATCAATCGTTTGTCATGTAAATCAGTTAAATTTCCTACCATACATATCCTGTTCCATGTAGCGGCACCTGCTTCGCCACGGAACGCCGCCACACTGAGTGCACAGTTTAGTTATGTAGAAGAAATCGACCATACTTATTATTTCTGGGTCGCTTGGTCCGATTTGTTGCAGAACCAAAGAAAAGTGAGAAAACAAATCAATTCTTTTGAACGCTGGATTTATTTTCTCTAAAGAGTTTCACAATTCAATATGAATATTATTTCGTAACTCAATGAAATATGATTGCTTACCTGAAGTGCAATGAAAGAACAACTACCTCTGAAAAATCCAGCAAATTATGTTCCACAATGGAATGCACGTTGATGTGCTCAAAAGTGTAATAAATGATTGGTTGCGACAGACAGTTCAGGTAACAAGTGGTGGAAACGTGTAATTCAACAGAAGGTTGCTATGGAATTGCGATTGACTTTCCAAAATTTGTGCAGCACGCAAATGCAAGTTAACAACCGGATCCAGTATCCAAGTAAGTATAGGCACTGAAAAAGCAACACAAGTTGAGGAACTGACCTCGCAAATTGTGAACTGCTCAGGGCAAAGGCAGCGCTAGCGCTAAAAAGCGACACTTACTCGAACGATAAAGCAAAAATTGAGCCAGATTACGGCCAGGTGCCTCTGTCTCTCGATGTGTCAGCTCACCACCATCCAAATCGTCTCTCCTCGAACTCGCCTTCGTCTCCGCTCCCAAAAGATCATGGTTTGGACGGGACGATTCACAACTTTCGTCACGGTGACGACCAATAATTACTCACGACACGCTGAAACGCAGGGGAAGCGTGCCAACACTTCTCCACTATCGCTTACAGAATGCCCATTAACTGGCCAGAGGTTGGTGCACTGTATATCTTGCGTCACCACTCGCCTGTTCAGACATGAACGCTACAGCACCTATGCTGTAACCCTTCTGATTGACATCATCCAGACAGTTAGCCTCTGAAATTTTCCAACACCGAATACGGCAGTGTTTGCAACCCCCAACAAGAAACGAAGATTGTTCCGCCAGCAACACTCAAGGGCCCTCCCACCTCACGGACAATGGAAAGTGACGTGTGTGTGGGACTAAAATATCTGGCGAACCAGCAGCCCAGCACGGTGTCTCGAGCCGTCCCATATTCATAATGCTGAGACCACACTGGTCCATCACGTACCCTTTCAGGGCCGTTCTCAGCGAAGAGAAAATCACAAATCTTATTTCAAATGCCACCAGTTAAGAACAATAATCTGATAGTTTTACTTATTAGCGAGAAGCGAAATGTGACACCACTGCCACAAACTTTATACCAAAAAAATTTGTGTGGCGACGCATACACATAGGCAGCGGCTACATGAGCGTCCTCTGCCGAGTTTCGTGCCCTCTTCGAATACTGCTCCTCCTGTGGCGCGCAAACGCATGCATAAAGATGATAGTATATGCACGCCTCAGACCATATGGACAGTATGTCGGAGGTGCATTGAACTTAATGGCCTCACTCGAGTTTCACAGCCAAGTAGATCAGTGCAATGTTGAACCTCCACAGGCCAGTCTATGGGTTATTATGCCACGGAAATCTTGATCATAACGAGATCCTTCTGGGATTCAGTTATTAAGGAATCTGTGGAAATACGTTTGACAGAAGAAGCTATTAATCGAGTTGGAGGTCTTCAATTGGATCAGTCGCAGAACCCGGTGATTTCTTTAATATCTTCAGAAATAAATCATTTTATGCCTAACGACAGATCTAGCGGCAGTTAATTTTAATAATTTTATATGTGAATTGTAACTCAGAAAGCACGCATTCCGATAGAGGGCGTGTGTGTAGATTAGTATCAACTTCAGGGATGCACCTCACCTGCCGTCATAGATGGACCAATATTCGATACGCTGGACGCAACAGAGGCCGCTCATCTAGCGCTACCTATGCGCGTCCATCTCCGCGACAATTTCTTGTACAAAGTTAGAGATGTGTACCAGCAATCTCCAGTCTAAAATACTCACCTGAAGAAGGCTGAGTGGCTGTGAGCAGAAATAATCGTAGCAAGACATCCTGTTCGAACACAAATACCCTATCAAACCCGAGCCAGGAAAGAGGCATGATAAATACGCTCGTAACGCGAGAAGGACGAATATGTGAGCCGCAGCACCTCAGACTCGAAATGCATCACCTGGAAAGTGTGCTGAGGAGCAATGGGTACTCCACAAGTTATATTAGAAGTGTAACAGAGCCAAACACTCGGCGAAGTAAGGAATCAGAAAAAGAAATGTCGGGTAAGGCCTTTCTGCCATACATTCCCAGAGTGACGGACAGAATCGGCCGCATATTCCGCAAACACGGTGTAAAGACGATTTTCAAACCGACAAGGAAGATCAAAGAGTGTCTTAGATCGGTAAAGGAGAAAAGGGACCCACTTGCAATGTCGGGAATATACCGTGTACCATGCACATGCAGAAAAGTTTATGTCGGCATGACTGGACGATAAATCAACACCAGGATCAAAGAACATAAGCGACATTGCAGGTTGGGGCAGGTGGAGAAATCGGCCGTGACAGAGCACGCACTGAGTGAGACCGACCACGTAATAAAATTCGCCGACACGGAAGTTCTGGCTGTAGAGAAGCACTGTCACACGCACTTGTTCAGAGAAGCTGTAGAAATACAAAAACACGCGAACGCTTTCAACAAGAAAGAGGAAAGCCTTTAGGTAAACGGATCCTGGCTTCCAGTACTGCAGTGAACGACCATCGCAGGTAGCAAGAGGAGAACCGCACCGAAAATGACCGCAGATAAGCCCTCGGACGTTGGCGCGCCAGGTACATATAGTCTACGGCCGCGAGCTCGGCTCCAGTTCACCACCGGCAATGGAGGGTGAAGCTTTGACAATGCCAGCCACTCGTGCTGGAGAAACGTTAGTAAAATCATTAGATGAACGTCGGCCGAAGAACCCGAGACAGAAGCCAATAGGCAGTTTGTCACGTAGCTCTGACATAATGTACTTGCAGCTACACAGAACACTGTTCTGATTACGACTTACTTTTGAAACTTATGGAGGAAATTGCACAGGTGCCGTTCGTGGTCAAATATAATATCGCATCCGGGAGGGTTGGTTAGCATCCGCATTTATGTTTAAGCATGTATTTCTGGCGGTGTTCAGCATTGCATTTCCGTCCAACTCCTGAAGCTTCTTATGTGAATGTAGACTTTCCCAACGTATACTGCTGATGATATCTTCTCCAGCTTCCATTCGGGCGGTTGCGTTGAAATTTCGCAACGTTTCGATGAGTGTCGCTATTATCATCTTCTGGCACATTGTCCGCTATTGGGTAAACATTAATGAAACCGACTAACTGCAGGGACGGATTCGTGACTGGAAATGGACGAAAGAAGGTCATTTGAACATGTGTCCGGGAATGCATCGTTGCCGCGATAGACGGCGCTGAAGAATGGCAGTTCCTCTGACCACGTGCCGTGTGTTCTTTGGCTGCTGCAGTCTGTCTGATTGACGCAGCGTATTGTACGTAGCAGAATGGTCCGGTATTCACGTTGGGAACGTGCCGAGATGGTGTTTGCGTACGGCCAGGCACATGGAAACGGTCGAGAGGCAGCACGGGTACACGAAAACAAGTACCTTCCTAGACACCAGCCACTTCACACAACGTTTCAATCTCTTTTTGGACGTTTGTGTGATCATGGATCCTTTCAGACAGACGAACTTGCATGGAGGCGACGAATTGTCCGTACACCAGATCTGGAGGACCGGGTTCTACGGAATATTGAGACGAATCCTTGTACAACCTCCACGGCAGTGGCCCGCCAACATGGTGTAAGCCAAAGTACGATTATGTGTATCCTGCATGACAGCCGCTACTATCCCTATCACCTGCAATCCTATGGAAGCCACTTTGGGCATCTCCTGCGGTGCAGATGCGATGCAGCTCTGTACTGTGTTCTGGGACGATATGTTGATATTGCACGCACACCGGACAAATGTGCATGCGACCTTCTATCATCCATTTTCAGTCAGAAATCCGTCCCTTGTCCCTGCGATTTGTTTTATTAATGTTCGCCCTGTGTGTATACGAGGGGCGTCTGAAAAGTCCTTGCAAAGTCCGAGAGATGGCGCCACTGGTGCGTATGGAGGCCATGTTTAGCTGGAAAGAACGCATACCAAGTTTCAGCCATATTGGTCTATTTCTTTGTGTTTGGCATTCGTGTGAATCAAAGAAGTCGAGTGATTGTCAAAAAATTGACGAAAAAGAATTTCGTGTGGTGATTAAACATTACTTTATGAAAGGCAATACGCCTCAGGCGAATAAAGAGAAGCTTGACAAACGTTACGGTGACTCTGCTCCTTCGATTAGAACAGTTTATAAGTGGTTTCAAAATTTTCGGAGTGACCCGCCTCTACTATTGTGTCCCCCCTACCCTCTATCTCCACACCCTTCATCCCCTTTCCTAAGGTGGCTTCCATCAACTCCCCCTCCTGTATGATTCCCTCTGTCCCTCCATTTATCCCTCCTATCAACTCTGATCCTCACCCCCCCTCCTTTCCTCTGTCTTTTCCCCAGGCTCCCTCTTCCCCCCCTTCCATCCTGTTTTTTCTCCCCACCTAACCTCCCTCTGCTTCCCCTCACCCCTCCCCCGAGTCCTTTTGTATACCCTCCTCTGCCTTTCCCCACTCCCTGTCGCGTCTGCCCAGCACCCACCTCCCTCTTACGGGTCCTCGTCCTCCATCGGCTCCTTTCCCCCCCTCCCCCCCAATTCGTTTTTCCCTCTCCTTCCCCCCCCCCCCCTTTCCTTTCCCATCATCTGTCCAGGTTCTCCCCATCTGCCCTCGGCTGTGGTATATCATATTTGTGCCAATTTTGTAGTGCAGTGTTCGAGTGAATGTTCAGTGTTGTTTGTCTTTCCAAAGTGGACCAGAAACCATGCTGTCGCTGGGTGTACATTTTATATCTCTTGCGAACAGAAACCAGACTGTCGCCGTGTTTTTTAATTGTCTGTCATTTCTTTTACCTGTCTGCTTCATATGTATCTTATTAGCATCATCTATGTTTTGAGTTCCACGATTTTCCGCTATGTTACCATTTAAGTCTCCGATTTTATCGCCTGTTTTTATTATTTATTATCATCATCTTTGTAAAACAAATTCTGTAGACTGAAGAGCGGCATACTACGCTTCTGCCAGCCCGCCCCCTTCGGGGGGGATCGAAACTCAATAAAGAAAAAGAAAAAATTCAGTGTGTCCATATGGGTAATAGTGATGCTGAACGTTCTGGACGCCCTGTGGAGGTTACAACTCGCGAAATCATTGATAAAATCCATGATATGGTGATGGATGACAGAAGAGTTAACGTGCGTGAGATTGCTAATGCTTTGGGCATCTCAAATGAACGAGTACATAATATTTTGCATAAACATTTGGACATGAGAAAGCTATCCGCAAGATGGGTTCCGCGATTGCTCACGCTTGTCAAAAACAGAATCGTGTTAAGTGTTGCAAGGATGGTTTGCAGCTGTTCAGTCAGAATCCGCAGGACTTTAAGCGTCGTTTCCTCACTGTGGATGAAACATGGATATATTACTATACTCCTGAGACCAAACAAAATCTAAACAATGGGTTAATAAGGGAGAATCTGCACCAAAAAAGGCGAAGACCATTCCTTAGGCCGGAAAGGTTATAGCGACCGTCTTTTGGGATTCGCAAGGGATAATCCTCATCGACTATGTGGGAAAGGCTAAAACTATTACAGGTGCATATTATTCATCGTTGTTGGACCGTTTGAAAACCGAACTGCAAGAAAAACGCCGGCGATTAGACCGCAAAAAAGTCCTTTTCCATCACGACAGTGCACCAGCACACACCTCAGCAGTTGTGGTCGCAAAATTATTGGAAATAGGATTCCAACTCCTTTCACATCCCCCCAATTCTCCAAACTTGGCTCCCTCGGACTACCATTTGTTCCCTAATTTGAACAAATGGCTCGTGGGACAAAGATTTTATTCAAACGAGGAAGTGATTGCAGCAACTAATAGCTATTTTGCAGACTTGGACAATTCCTATTATTCGGAAGGGATCAACAAATTAGAACAGCGCTGAACGAATTGCTTAAGTCTAACGGGAGACTATGTCGAAAAATAAAAAAGATTTTCCCCAAAAACATAAATAGTTTTTATTTTTGCACGGACTTTTCAAACGCCTCTCGTATATACAGGGTGGTTAGAAACAATAGGAAAGGCTTGGAAGGCTATTGCAGGGTAAGTTGTTTCTGGTCAGAAACAATACGAAAAGCTTGTAAGGCTGTTGCAGGACAGGTTGTGCTGAGAAATAATTGTTAAGCAAAAAGTTCGATACATCATGTCGTTTCCGAGGTAATTAGCGATGAAATTAGACATTCAGGCCGTTGCGCGTGCAGATTCAAGCGGCCCGTCAGGTACAATTAGTGTCAGTTGTTCTCTTAGCGTAGATGATAGTGCACGAGACTGCTCAGCCTTTGGCTCGGGTTCGATCCTTACTTCGGTCCCACACCCAGCTTTTGTATCACTCTCTTATTCGGTTCTAGGAAACCAAACGAAAAACACGTTGGGCGGACCGTTTGAATTTGCCCGCGCAACAGCCTGATTGGCTAGCTTCAGTGGTAATTGACTCGGAAATGGCGCAACGTATCGAATTTTTTCTTAACACTGTTTTTCAGACCATACTAGCCTGCAACGCTCTCACAAGCTCTTCAGACTATTTGAGGGGGGGGGGGGGGGGAGGAGGGGGGGGGGACGGTCCGCCATTCGACTCTAGGCGCATTTGGTCTTGCACAGACACGCGAGGCGTCACCTGCCCAGCGCGGTCTCGGCTTGTAGCTGCACGTGCAAAGACCCATGCCCATTTCAGCAAGTAGTCCTCATCACTGTTGAGAGACTGCTACGCAGGTATGTCTATTGTTCTCAGAATTTCTAACATTTTACACTGTCGAACCCTTTTTCTTGTCGACAAATCGAATGAAGCCGGCCGCTGTGGACGAGCGGTTCTAGGCGCTTCAGTCTGGAAACGCGCGACCGCTACGGTCGCAGGTTCGAATCCTGCCTCGGACATGGATGTGTGTGATGTCAGGTTAGTTAGCTTTAAGTAGTTCTAAGTTGTAGGGGATTAATGACCTCCGATGTTAGGTCCCATAGTGCTCAAAGCCATTTGAACCATTTTTTTTCAATCCAATGAATGTGTCTTGACTTTTCTTCCCTCCATTATCAAGCGCAACGTGAGAATTGCCTCTCTGGTGTCTTTATCTTTCCTAAAGCTACAGTGATCCTTATCTAACATCTCCTTCATTATCTTTCCCTTTCTCTGTCATTATTCTTCTCAGCAACTTGAATACGTGAGCTGTGACTGTATTATAGTTCTCGCACATATCTGCTCCTGATGTCGTAGGAATTGTGTGGATGACATTTTTACGAATGTCGGATGGTATGTCACCATCGTCATTGATTCTAGCTGTTTGGTTACCACTTCTAACAATGATTTTAGAAACTCCGAAGGAATGTTATGTATCCATTTTGCCTTATTTGAGCTCAAGTCCTCCAAATCTCTGTTAAAACCTGACTCTAATACTGAATCCCACATGTCGTCCACATCGACTTCCATTTGTTCTTCACCGAGCGAGGTGACGCAGTGGTTAGCACACTGCACTCGCATTCGGGAGGACGACGGCTCAAACCCGCGTCCGGACATCCTGATTTAGGTATTCTGTGATTTCCCTAAATCGCTTCAGGTAAATGCCAGGATGGTTCCTTTGAAAGGGCACAGCCGATTTCCTTCCTCATCCTTCCCTAATCCGTTGGGACCGATGACCTCACCGTTTGGTCCCCTCCCCCAAACCAACCGACCACCAACCATTTCTTCTTCTGTCACGGCGGCCGCTGTGGCCGAGCGGTTCTAGGCGCTTCAGTCCGGAACCGCGCGGCTGCTTCGGTCGCAGATTCGAATCCTGCCTCGGGCATGGATGTGTGTGATGTCCTTAGGTTAGTTAGGTTTAAGTAGTTCTAAGTCTAGGGGACTGATGACCTCAGATGTTAAGTCCTATAGTGCTTAGAGCCATTTGAACCATTCTGTCACGTCCTCAGTCAAGTCCTCTTCCTCGGGGACGCATGCAATGAACTCTTTCCATCTATCCGCTCTCTCTTCTGCTTTTAACAGTGGAATTCCTATTGCACTCTTAATCTTGACGCCATGTCTTTCAATTTCAAAGAAGGTTGTTTTGACTTTTCTGTATGCTGTCAGTTCTTCCGACAATCATTCTTTTTTTATTTCCTCTCATTTTTTCCAGCAGCTATTTAGATTTTGCTTTCCTGTACTTCCTATTTATTTCATTTTTAACAGACTTATGTTGCTGTGTTCCCGACTTTTCCACAACATTTTTATACTTCCTTCTTTCACCGATCAACTTAAGAATTTCTTCTGTTACCCAATATTTCTTCATAGTTACCTACCTATTTCGTCTGTGCTTTCCCTTGTTAGAGATGTCAGCTCCTCTTCAAATTATAACACGACCGCTGTGCACGTGCTGTTTTACAACGATTCTGCTGGCTCGCTTAAAAATGACACATATTACAATGACTGATAAATTAAGGAAGCGGGTAACGATGCGTTCGATTAAGAACAGTTATTATTAGCATTTCACGATCTTTAAGGTTTATTATTGAAAGTGCTACTGAAAGGAATCACTTTTAAATGTGAACAGTTTAGCAATATTTCGCATGCCACCATACATCGACCTTTTCCCGCTGAAACCTCTGAAATAAACAAACGCGGCGAGGATAATCATATTCAGAGAGAATTAGGAATTTCATCCGAACGTTGCCGGCCCACGTATTGCCCCAGCTCAACCGCTAGGGTCGGCACCTGACACTGTACTCTGCTAGACCGCCACGTTAAGTGCTTGCGTCCAGGAACAACAGTCAGGCATTATCCAAAACATTGTCGGCGGGCAGTGATTACTTTGGAATTCTACGTCCAGCCAAAACCAGAGGTAGCTGCAACATAGACTCTGTGATGAAGCAGATCGATAAATTTATCCCCGAATGTTACACAGAATGACCATTGTCTTCACATGTGACGATATAGGATCCTCATAAACTGAATTATCAACTGTGGTACTTATCACAATATCTCTTTCTTTAGAAACCTTCAAACGTGTCTTATCAGTCCTCAATACCTAAGTATCTCACTTTTTACCAAACTGGTTCTTCATGGCGCTTCTCTCAAACTTCAGTCTAATCTCACAGTTACTAAATTGCGATGAATCTATATCTGGTCCTGGGTAAACTATACAGTCCAGTATCTCATTTTGCATATTTGTCTGACGACAATGTAATTCAGCTGGGATCTTCTCTTGTCTTTTCCATGAGTATCTCCACCTCATGCGATTTTTGAGCAGTTTATTGGCTGTTGCTACCAGAAATTTCTTGCAGAATTCACTTAGTCCCTCTCCTCTCTCATTCCTACTAGACTCCCCTCCTCCCTCAAGCCTACATTTTCTCGTAACTCTACCATATGCTCCTCAAGCCTACATTTTCTCTTAACTCTACCACATGTTCCTCAAGCCCATATTTTCTCGTAAGTCGATCATCTGTTGCGTTCCCTGTTGCTACATACGAATCCCTCATGATTATTAGATTACCATCTTTACGTAGTCAATTAACCGTTCCGTATGCTCATATACTTTCTATATCTTTTCATCTTCTGCTCGTGACGTCGGTACTTATATCTGAACTGTTGCTACTGGCGTTGGTTTTGCTGTCGATTTTCGTGGCCCATTTATATCGATAAATATTTACGCTTTTGCGGTCCCCTAAGTGCGGCGCCGATTTAGAATAGCTTCCACGAGAGTGCCGCTCTGGCGTGGAGCCGTACATCCGCCTTCTTAGCGCGTATGCAGAGCGCTCGACTTAAGAAATAGCCTGTTCGAATCGTGTTATTACAAAAAATTTACAATTCCAGTATTTAGCTGGTAAGGATGGGAAAGATGGTGGCGTAATGTCTCGGACAGAATCCTAAAGCCATATGCATATGAACTATTGATGGTGATTTGCATATAAGATGGGAACGTCAAGCTAGGCGGTATTAGAGAGGTGTAGGCTACGTGCCGGTACAGGCGTTCATCGTCTCTCCCTGCTCTCATCATCATACAACACAATACACAATACACTATACACTGATCCACTGTAGCCACCTACTGTCAACAGATATACATCGTGAGCAAAGTGCGCGGAGGAGGAAGACGGGTTCTGATTTGACGGATGAACCTACCCCTCGTGATCTACCAGTTGTCAATGCCATAGGACTCTTGGTTTTGTTTTTCACTCAGTGTCTCTTTGATGAATATCGGTAGCATGTATCTCTCGCAAAATCAGTCATTAGCGAAAATCAGCAGCGCATCCATTTGCTAGGTCACACATTGATACGGATGCGAAACAACAACATCAATACAATGGAAGAAATACATATACACAATGTTAAATGTAAGATATTGTCGGTTACACAGTAAAATGTATAACTAATGATACGCCTACTTGCAGCTATCAGTGTTGTTACCGTACATGCTTCGATCATTCGCTAATTACTCATTTATTCATGACTCTGAATTTATTGACAATGTTTTGTCTATAGACGTCGCGTTTTACTTCATTCGCAGTGCAGTGCATTGAAACACAAAGCCCATATTGTACGTTTTCTAATACATATTCTCGAACTGTTTAAACTCTTCAGTTAGGAGGTATATATCCGTACTTGAGTAAAAATTCCAGCTCTGAATATTCACTCAAGTTCCTGATTTTGAATTCCTGCTGTACTCGCTACATGTCTTTCTATTCCTCGTTCGTTATGACATCGTGAATCAAAGTTGATGAATGGCTCTAAGCACTATGGGACTTAACATCTGAGGACATTAGCCCCTAGACTTAGAACTACGTAAACCTAACTAACCTAAGGTCATCACACACATCCATGTCCGAGGCAGGATTCGAACCTACGACCGAAGCAGCCGCGTGATTCCGTACTGAAGCGCCTGGAAGCGCTCGGCCACAGCGGCCGGCGAATCAAGGTTGATTGTGACAGAAATAATCGTTGAATAATACACCAGCACATGCATTAGACAACAAACTGCACATCAGTGCAATCTGTTCACTCAAACAGAAATTCGAGTAAAGAGATTTGTCACATTTTCCCAACTTAGAGACGAATTTATAGCAAGAGCTTTCACTATGTACTGATCAACGTGCTGAAACGATGGGGGATGCATTATATTTCTTGGAATCATATATCAACAACAGTGTACTAACCGTGAACCCATAATCTATTATTCATTAGGTTCTCAATTTTGAAAATGTGTGTTGTACCTACCTATGTTAAGGAAAACGCAGTTGTATATACATCTACATCTACATCTATACTCCGCGAGCCACCTTACGGTGTGTGGCGGAGGGTACTTATTGTACCACTATCTGATCCCCCCTTCCCTGTTCCATTCACGAATTGTGCGTGGGAAGAACGACTGCTTGTAAGTCTCCGTATTTGCTCTAATTTCTCGGATCTTTTCGTTGTGATCATTACGCGAGATATATGTGGGCGGTAGTAATATGTTGCCCATCTCTTCCCGGAATGTGCTCTCTCGTAATTTCGATAATAAACCTCTCCGTATTGCGTAACGCCTTTCTTGAAGTGTCCGCCACTGGAGCTTGTTCAGCATCTCCGTAACGCTCTCGCGCTGACTAAATGTCCCCATGACGAATCGCGCTGCTTTTCGCTGGATCATGTCTATCTCTTCTATTAATCCAACCTGGTAAGGGTCCCATACTGATGAGCAATACTCAAGAATCGGACGAACAAGCGTTTTGTAAGCTACTTCTTTCGTCGATGAGTCACATTTTCTTAGAATTCTTCCTATGAATCTCAACCTGGCGCCTGCTTTTCCCACTATTTGTTTTATGTGATCATTCCACTTCAGATCGCTCCGGATAGTAACTCCTAAGTATTTTACGGTCGTTACCGCTTCCAATGATTTACCACCTATGGCATAATCGTACTGGAATGGATTTCTGCCCCTATGTATGCGCATTATATTACATTTATCTACGTTTAGGGAAAGCTGCCAGCTGTCGCACCTTGCATTAATCCTCTGCAGGTCCTCCTGGAGTACGTACGAGTCTTCTGATGTTGCTACTTTCTTGTAGACAACCGTGTCATCTGCAAATAGCCTCACGGAGCTACCGATGTTGTCAACTAAGTCATTTATGTATATTGTAAACAATAAAGGTCCTATCACGCTTCCCTGCGGTACTCCCGAAATTACCTCTACATCTGCAGATTTTGAACCGTTAAGAATGACATGTTGTGTTCTTTCTTCTAGGAAATCCTGAATCCAATCACAAACCTGGTGCGATATTCCGTAAGCTCGTATTTTTTTCACTAAACGTAAGTGCGGAACCGTATCAAATGCCTTCCTGAAGTCCAGGAATACGGCATCAATCTGCTCGCCAGTGTCTACGGCACTGTGAATTTCTTGGGCAAATAGGGCGAGCTGAGTTTCACATGATCTCTGTTTGCGGAATCCATGTTGGTTATGATGAAGGAGATTTGTATTATCTAAGAACGTCATAATACGAGAACACAAAACATGTTCCATTATTCTACAACAGATTGACGTAAGCGAAATAGGCCTATAATTATTCGCATCTGATTTATGACCCTTCTTGAAAATGGGAACGACCTGCGCTTTCTTCCAGTCGCTAGGTACTTTACGTTCTTCCAGCGATCTACGATAAATTGCTGATAGAAAGGGGGCAAGTTCTTTAGCATAATCACTGTAGAATCTTAAGGGTATCTCGTCTGGTCCGGATGCTTTTCCGCTACTAAGTGATAGCAGTTGTTTTTCAATTCCGATATCGTTTATTTCAATATTTTCCATTTTGGCGTCCGTGCGACGGCTGAAGTCAGGGACCGTGTTACGATTTTCCGCAGTGAAACAGTTTCGGAACACTGAATTCAGTATTTCTGCCTTTCTTCGGTCGTCCTCTGTTTCGGTGGCATCGTGGTCAACGAGTGACTGAATAGGGGATTTAGATCCGCTTACCGATTTTACATATGACCAAAACTTTTTAGGGTTCTTGTTTAGATTGTTTGCCAATGTTTTATGTTCGAATTCGTTGAATGCTTCTCTCATTACTCTCTTTACGCTCTTTTTCGCTTCGTTCAGCTTTTCCTTATCAGCTATGATTCGACTACTCTTAAACCTATGATGAAGCTTTCTTTGTTTCCGTAGTACCTTTCGTACATGATTGTTATACCACGGTGGATCTTTCCCCTCGCTTTGGACCTTAGTCGGTACGAACTTATCTAAGGCGTACTGGACGATGTTTCTGAATTTTTTCCATTTTTGTTCCACATCCTCTTCCTCAGAAATGAACGTTTGATGGTGGTCACTCAGATATTCTGCGATTTGTGCCCTATCACTCTTGTTAAGCAAATATATTTTCCTTCCTTTCTTGGCATTTCTTATTACACTTGTAGTCATTGATGCAACCACTGACTTATGATCACTGATACCCTCTTCTACATTCACGGAGTCGAAAAGTTCCGGTCTATTTGTTGCTATGAGGTCTAAAACGTTAGCTTCACGAGTTGGTTCTCTAACTATCTGCTCGAAGTAATTCTCGGACAAGGCAGTCAGGATAATGTCACAAGAGTCTCTGTCCCTGGCTCCAGTTCTGATTGTGTGACTATCCCATTCTATACCTGGTAGATTGAAGTCTCCCCCTATTACAATAGTATGATCACGAAACTTCTTCACGACGTTCTGCAGGTTCTCTCTGAGGCGCTCAACTACTACGGTTGCTGATGCAGGTGGTCTATAGAAGCATCCGACTATCATATCTGACCCACCTTTGATACTTAACTTAACCCAGATTATTTCACATTCGCATTCGCTAATAACTTCACTGGATATTATTGAATTCTTTACTGCTATAAATACTCCTCCACCATTGGCGTTTATCCTATCCTTGCGGTATATATTCCATTCTGTGTCTAGGATTTCGTTACTGTTCACTTCCGGTTTTAACCAACTTCCCGTTCCTAATACTATATGCGCACTATTTCCTTCAATAAGAGATACTAATTCAGGAACCTTGCCCTGGATACTCCTGCAGTTTACCAATATTACGTTAACTTTTCCTGTTTTTGGTCTCTGAGGACGGACGTTCTTTATCAACGATGATAATGTCCTCTCTGGTAAGCCGTCAGGTATTTTATCGTTTCGCCCAAGGGGGGGTCCCTCTAACCTAAAAAACCCCCGTGTGCACGCCACACGTACTCTGCTACCCTAGTAGCTGCTTCCGGTGTGTAGTGCACGCCTGGCCTGTCTAGGGGGGCCCTACAGTTCTCCACCCAATAACGGAGGTCGATGAATTTGCAACCATTATAGTCGCAGAGTCGTCTGAGCCTCTGGTTTAGACCCTCCACACGGCTCCAAACCAGAGGACCGCGATCGACTCTGGGCACTATGCTGCAGATATTAAGCTCAGCTTGCACTCCGCGTGCGATGCTGGTTGTCTTCACCAAATCAGCCAGCCGCCGGAAGGAACCAAGGATGGCCTCAGAACCCAAGCGGCAGGCGTCATTCGTTCCGACATGTGCTACTATCTGCAGCCGGTCACACCCAGTGCGTTCAATAGCTGCCGGAAGGGCCTCCTCCACATTACGGACGAGACCCCCCGGCAAGCACACCGAGTGCACACTGGCATTCTTCCCCGACCTACCCGCTATTTTCCTGAGGGGCTCCATAACCCGCCTAACGTTGGAGCTCCCTATAACTAATAGGCCCGCCCTCTGTGACTGTCGGGACCTTGCCGGAGAATCGGCCACTGGCCCAACAGGCGAGGCATCCTGTGGTGGCTCGGAAACGATGTCATCACCACTAGGAAGCACCCCGTACCTGTTGGAAAGGGGTAAGGCAGCTGCCACGCGGCCAGATCCCACCTTCGCCTTTCGGCCAGGCACGCGCGAGCCCACCACTGTCCGCCATTCACCCTGGAGTGATGGCTGACCGGTAAGATGCTCACTGCCGGAAGACGCAGCGACATCAGGGGTTCCATGTGATTCCAAGGCCACCGAAGTAGGCATAGGTCTCACCACAGTTGCCCCAACGCCACTACGAGCCGACGCCTGCGCCTCGAGCTCGATGAGCCTAACAGACAAAGCCTCCACCTGCCCCCGAAGAGTGGCCAATTCTCCTTGCGTCCGCTCACAACAACCACAGTCCCTACACATGACTATGTTTACCCTACTCTATACGGTGACAAATTCCCAAGATAATCTTCTGATGAGCTACTCTGATAACCAAGAAACACTCACTGAAATACGAGACGCGAAAACTACGCTAGGTTTTCCCAGAAAAACTATTTAAAAGCTAAGCGCAGCAAATAAGTACAAAAACGCTTTATACAAACAATACTCGCTGCTGCTGGTGCTCTCGCTCTGGCTGTCACAAGACAACTGCTGATTCAAGTGACTAGTGGCTAACGGCCGCGAAACAAACAAAAGACGGTTTTAGGGCGCTTTCTGTTCTAAACGATCAAGAAAACACTAAGAAATCTAACACGAAAACTACGTAAAGTTTTATCAAGAACTGTTAGTTACTATGCAGAGCAGATAAACACAAATAGAATCCCTTCCTTAGTGGAAGGTCGTAAACAAAATGCAAAATAAACGCTTTATACAAACAGTACTCGCTGCTGCTGGTGCTCTCGCTCTGGCTGTCACAAGACAACTGCTGATTCAAGTGACTAGTGGCTAACGGCCGCGAAACAAACAAAAGACGGTTTTAGGGCGCTTTCTGTTCTAAACGATCAAGAAAACACTAAGAAATCTAACACGAAAACTACGTAAAGTTTTATCAAGAACTGTTAGTTACTATGCAGAGCAGATAAACACAAATAGAATCCCTTCCTTAGTGGAAGGTCGTAAACAAAATGCAAAATAAACGCTTTATACAAACAGTACTCGCTGCTGCTGGTGCTCTCGCTCTGGCTGTCACAAGACAACTGCTGATTCAAGTGACTAGTGGCTAACGGCCGCGAAACAAACAAAAGACGGTTTTAGGGCGCTTTCTGTTCTAAACGATCAAGAAAACACTAAGAAATCTAACACGAAAACTACGTAAAGTTTTATCAAGAACTGTTAGTTACTATGCAGAGCAGATAAACACAAATAGAATCCCTTCCTTAGTGGAAGGTCGTAAACAAAATGCAAAATAAACGCTTTATACAAACAGTACTCGCTGCTGCTGGTGCTCTCGCTCTGGCTGTCACAAGACAAGTATAGTGCAGGCGTAACGGGTTTGTAGCAATCGGAACGCAATAACAAGAAATTTGCGTTATACGGCAATGAGCAACACAAAGTACGTCCAAAGAGTGCTAAGTAATATGAAACATACCCACTCATACCTCCCCATGAACCATGGACCTTGCCGTTGGTGGGGAGGCTTGCGTGCCTCAGCGATACAGATAGCCGTACCGTAGGTGTAACCACAACGGAGGGGTATCTGTTGAGAGGCCAGACAAACGTGTGGTTCCTGAACAGGGGCAGCAGCCTTTTCAGTAGTTGCAAGGGCAACAGTCTGGATGATTGACTGATCTGGCCTTGTAACAATAACCAAAACGACCTTGCTGTGCTGGTACTGCGAACGGGTGAAAGCAAGGGGAAACTACAGCCGTAATTTTTCCCGAGGGCATGCAGCTTTACTGTATGATTAAATGATGATGGCGTCCTCTTGGGTAAAATATTCCGGAGGTAAAATAGTCCCCCATTCGGATCTCCGGGCGGGGACTACTCAAGAGGATGTCGTTGTCAGGAGAAAGAAAACTGGCGTTCTACGGATCGGAGCGTGGAATGTCAGATCCCTTAATCGGGCAGGTAGGTTAGAAAATTTAAAAAGGGAAATGGATAGGTTAAAGTTAGATATAGTGGGAATTAGTGAAGTTCGGTGGCAGGAGGAACAAGACTTCTGGTCAGGTGACTACAGGGTTATAAACACAAAATCAAATAGGGGTAATGCAGGAGTAGGTTTAATAATGAATAGGAAAATAGGAATTCGGGTAAGCTACTACAAACAGCATAGTGAACGCATTATTGTGGCCAAGATAGATACGAAGCCCACACCTACTACAGTAGTACAAGTTTATATGCCAACTAGCTCTGCAGATGACGAAGAAATTGAAGAAATGTATGATGAAATAAAAGAAATTATTCAGATAGTGAAGAGAGACGAAAATTTAATAGTCATGGGTGACTAGAAATCGAGTGTAGGAAAAGGGAGAGAAGGAAACGTAGTAGGTGAATATGGATAGGGGCTAAGAAATGAAAGAGGAAGCCGCCTGGTAGAATTTTGCACAGAGCACAACATAATCAAAGCTAACACGGTTTAAGAACCATGAAAGAAGGTTGTATACATGGAAGAACCCTGGAGATACTAAAAGGTATCAGATAGATTATATAATGGTAAGACAGAGATTTAGGAACCAGGTTTTAAATTGTAAGACATTTCCAGGGGCAGATGTGGACTCTGACCACAATCTATTGGTTATGAACTGTAGATTAAAAATGAAGAAACTGCAAAAAGGTGGGAATTTAAGGAGATGGTACCTGGATAAACTGACTAAACCAGAGGTTGTACAGAGTTTCAGGGGGAGCATAAGGGAACAATTGACAGGAATGGGGGAAAGAAATACAGTAGAAGAAGAATGGGTAGCTTTGAGGGATGAAGTAGTGAAGCCAGCAGAGGATCAAGTAGGTAAAAAGACGAGGACTAGTAGAAATCCTTGGGTAACAGAAGAAATATTGAATTTAATTGATGAAAGGAGAAAATATAAAAATGCAGTAAATGACGCAGGCAAAAAGGAATACAAACGTCTCAAAAATGAGATCGACAGGAAGTGCAAAATGGCTAAGCAGGGATGGCTAGCGGACAAATGTAAGGATGTAGAGGCTTATCTCACTAGGGGTAAGGTAGATACTGCCTACAGGAAAATTAAAGAGACCTTTGGAGAGAAGAGAACCACTTGTATGAATATCAAGAGCTCAGATGGAAACCCACTTCTAAGCAAAGAAGGGAAAGCAGAAAGGTGGAAGGAGTATGTAGAGGGTCTATACAAGGGCGATGTACTTGAAGACAATATTATGGAAATGGAA
This sequence comes from Schistocerca americana, assembly GCF_021461395.2. Taxonomy (NCBI): domain Eukaryota; kingdom Metazoa; phylum Arthropoda; class Insecta; order Orthoptera; family Acrididae; genus Schistocerca; species Schistocerca americana. Next base: position 655,572,029 of record NC_060120.1, on the reverse strand, counting down.
GAGGATGTAGATGAAGATGAAATGGGAGATACGATACTGCGTCAAGAGTTTGACAGAGATCTGAAAGACATGAGTCGAAACAAGGCCCCGGGAGTAGACAACATTCCATTGGAACTACTGACGGCCATGGGAGAGCCAGTCCTGACAAAACTCTACCATCTGGTGAGCAAGATGTATGAAACAGGCGAAATACCCTCAGACTTCAAGAAGAATATAATAATTCCAATCCCAAAGAATGCAGGTTTTGACAGATGTGAAAATTACCGAACAATCAGTTTAATAAGCCACAGCTGCAAAATACTAACACGAATTCTTTACAGACGAATGGAAAAACTAGTAGAAGCCGACCTCGGGGAGGATCAGTTTGGATTCCGTAGAAACACTGGAACACGTGAGGCAATACTGACCTTACGACTTATCTTAGAAGAAAGATTAAGGAAAGGCAAACCTACGTTTCTAGCATTTGTAGACTTAGAGAAAGCTTTTGACAATGTTGACTGGAATACTCTCTTTCAAACTCTAAAGGTGGCAGGGGTAAAATACAGGGAGCGGCAGGTTATTTACAATTTGTACAGAAACCAGATGGCAGTTATAAGAGTCGAGGGACATGAAAGGGAAGCTGTGATTGGGAAGGGAGTAAAACAGGGTTGTAGCCCCTCCCCGATGTTATTCAATCTGTATATTGAGCAAGCAGTAAAGGAAACAAAAGAAAAATTCGGAGTAGGTATTAAAATCCATGGAGAAGAAATAAAAACTTTGAGGTTCGCCGATGACATTGTGATTCTGTCAGAGACAGCAAAGGACTTGGAAGAGCAGTTGAATGGAATGGACAGTGTCTTGAAAGGAGGATATAAGATGAACATCAACAAAAGCAAAACGAGGATAATGGAATGTAGTCGAATTAAGTCGGGTGATGCTGAGGGAATTAGATTAGGAAATGAGACACTTAAAGTAGTAAAGGAGTTTTGCTATTTGGGGAGCAAAATAACTGATAATGGTCGAAGTAGAGAGGATATAAAATGTAGACTGGCAATGGCAAGGAAAGCGTTTCTGAAGAAGAGAAATTTGTTAACATCGAGTATAGATTTAAGTGTCAGGAAGTCATTTCTGAAAGTATTTGTATGGAGTGTAGCCATGTATGGAAGTGAAACATGGACGATAAATAGTTTGGACAAGAAGAGAATAGAAGCTTTCGAAATGTGGTGCTACAGAAGAATGCTGAAGATTAGATGGGTAGACCACATAACTAATGAGGAAGTATTTAATAGGATTGGGGAGAAGAGAAGTTTGTGGCACAACTTGACCAGAAGAAGGGATCGGTTGGTAGGACATGTTCTGAGGCATCAAGGGATCAGCAATTTAGTATTGGAGGGCAGCGTGGAGGGTAAAAATCGTAGAGGGAGACCAAGAGATGAATACACTAAGCAGATTCAGAAGGATGTAGGTTGCAGTAGGTACTGGGACATGAAGAGACTTGCACAGGATAGAGTAGCATGGAGAGCTGCATCAAACCAGTCTCAGGACTGAAAACAACAACAACAACCCACTCATACTCAAATGACTGTAACTTTGAATTTTCTGCTCTAAAGGTTAAGTGATATCATAAATTAAGCTCAATATCTCCTTCTCTATAGTGGAGTATTTCCGATCCACTTCACTTTATTGCCTTGATGCACAAGTTGCTGGGTGATCATTGGCATCTACTTCCTGACTCTACGCACATCCCTCTCCCTTATTTTCTCTCGTCAACGGACAACATAATTATTTTTCATAATACAGAAATACCAACATGGAACTAGTTCTTAGTGCTTTTTCAATCACTTGAATGTGTGACGACAGTCAACTGTCCACTGATGTTTCACGCCCTCCAACAAATGTGTTAATGGTTTAGCAATGTCAGCAAATCCTTGGACAAATTTTCTATATTAATTACATGACGTTAAAAATGAATGCAACTGTTTTGCCGTTTGTTCAAATGGTTCACATGGCTCTGAGCACTATGGGACTCAACTGCTGTGGTCATAAGTCCCCTAGAACTTAGAACTACTTAAACCTAACTAACCTAAGGACAGCACACAACACCCAGCCATCACGAGGCAGAGAAAATCTCTGACCCCGCCGGGAATCGAACCCGGGAACCCGGGCGTGGGAAGCAAAAACGCTACCGCACGACCACGAGATGCGGGCTTTGCCGTTTGTGGCGGCGAGAAATCACAGACTGCACGCACCAATCTTGGGTCAGCTGTCATGCTGTTTTATCTAAGTACACGGTGTAAACCCTCACTTCTGCCAATGCGAAGTGACATTTTTCAATACTTAATTACAAGCACATGCAATTTAATCTCTTAAACATAGCCACTGTGTTTACTCCTTCAGATACCAAGGGAAAAAAACAATATCTAAGTAGACCATGCACCGGCAATGTTTTTGTGGTGTCACCGCCAGACACCATACTTGCTAGGTGGTAGCCTTTAAATCGGCCGCGGTCCGTTAGTATACGTCGGACCCGCGTGTCGCCACTATCAGTGATTGCAGACCGAGCGCCGCCACACGGCAGGTCTAGAGAGACTTCCTAGCACTCGCCCCAGTTGTACAGCCGACTTTGCTAGCGATGGTTCACTGGCAAATTACGCTCTCATTTGCCGAGACGATAGTTAGCATAGCCTTCAGCTACGTCATTTGCTACGACCTAGCAAAGCGCCATTACCAGTTACTATTGATGCTGTAAAACATGTACCGTCAAGAGCGATGTTCACCATTTACGGATTAAAGTTAAGTATTCCAACAGCTACGTCCTTTTTTGCTAAAGTCTAACTTCCTTGTCCTGTTCCAGACCTCACGCCAGCCTGCGTGAGCTAAAACGCGTGCCTTCCGGCTTCCTCTCATAGTGGGTTGGCTCTCTTGCCAATCCACAACAGTTTTAATTACCCCAACACACCATTCAACAATCTCTGAAATGTGGCCATTGCATTCTTAAGACCAAAAGGCATTCACTGAAATTTGTAATGCCCCCAAGCAGTCTTCGGCCAGTCCTCTGGCATTACTTCTAACTAGTGGCAACCCTTTTAAGGATCCATTCTTGAAATTTACTTGCATTAACCCAGGTTCTCCAATTTTCTGCGATATTCACTATTTGATATGCATCTGTCACAATTCTGGCATTTAACGAAAGGTAGTCGCAGCAGTACCTGTATTTCTTCGACTCATATGGTGATTTTTTGGGCATGGTGGCAACAGATGCTCCCTAAGTTTTGTATGCCGCCTGGAAGGTGACGAGTGGGTCTGCTTCTGAAATCTAACAAACGGGGCCGAATGAAAGGAAGCGAGTAGGAGCAGGGGAGGTAAAGCACGTCGGTATTGCAAGTAAAGTAAAAGAAGTTTTTACTGGTGTATAGCCATGTACAAATGATTAAGTATCTTTGTACAGATGAGCACGTAGGTGTGCAGCCAAAGTCCAGGTACGAAGGTTTCACTAGTAATCTAAGCTAAAGCGATGGTTCTCGGCCGTCTGCTCTTCATGAACTGGGCGGAAGTGGAGCGGCGCTCGTAGAGCTGCACAGCGCCGGCTAGAGGGCGCTGTCGTCGGAGATCTTCCGCCCTCGTAGTGCCAACCTACGCTGTGGCATCGGAACTATCGATACCACACTAAGGGCTGTCATTCTCTTCAATAATGTAATCCAGCTGTTGACTGACAAACTCCTCGATTGCTGATTGCACGCGATGTGGTATTCTGTCCAACTTTTAATAGATGGAAGAATTAACCCTCATTGGGGTTCTGCATTGCGTGATGGATGTTGCAGGTAACGGTCCATTAGGACTGAACACACCCACAAACTGTTTCATCAGCATTTCTGTGACTACTCGACCATTCTCTTTCACATAGTTTTAAAATTAGGGCGGATACAGCTAAAATAGTTATACATAACTAACTGACCAATTCATACAGTATAACAAGTTTTGCATATCCCTGGGATTTCGATTGGGAGTGCCAAGCTATAAAAAGTATTGCATTTACTAATCGTTTTGACATACACTACTGGCCATTAAAATTGCTACACCACGAAGATGACGTGCTACAGACGCAAAATTTAACCGACAGGAAGAAGATGCTGTGATAAGCAAATGATTAGCTTTTCAGAGCATTCACACAAGGTTGGTGCCGGTGGCGACACCTACAACGTGCTGACATGAGAAAAGTTTCCAACCGATTTCTCATACATAAACAGCAATTGACCGGCGTTGCCTGGTGAAACGTTGTTGTGATGCCTCGTGTTAAGGAGGAGAAATCCGTTCCATCACGTTTCCGCCTTTGATAAAGGTCGGATTGTAGCCTATCGCTATTGCGGTTTATCGTATCGCGACATTGCTACTCGCATTGTTCGAGATCCAATGACTTTAGCAGAATATGGAATCGGTGGGTTCAGGAGAGTAATACGGAACGCCGTGCTGGATCCCAACGGCCTCGTATCACTAGCAGTCGAGATGACAGGCATCTTATCCGCATGGCTGTATCGGATCGTGCAGCCACGTCTCGATTCCTGAGTCAACAGATGGGGACGTTTGCAAGACAACAACCATCTGCACGAACAGTTCGACGACGTTTGCAGCAGCATGGACTATCAGCTCAGAGACCATGGCTGCGGTTACCCTTGACGCTGGATCACAGACAGGAGCGCCTGCGATGGTGTACTCAGCGGCAAACCTGGGTGCACGAATGGCAAAACGTCATTTTTTCGGGTGAATCCAGGTTCTGTTTACATCATCATGATGGTCGCATCCGTGTTTGACGACATCGCGGTAAACGCACATTGGAAGCGTGTATTCGTCATCGCCATACTGGCGTATCACCCGGAGTGATGGTATGGGATGCCATTGGTTACACGTCTCGGCCACCTCTTGTTCGCATTGACGGCACTTTGAACAGTGGACGTTACATTTCAGATGTGTTACGACCCGTGGCTCTACCCTTCATTCGATCCCTGCGAAACATTACATTTCAGCAAGATAACGCACGACCGCATGTTGCAGGTGCTGTACGGGCCTTTCTGGATACAGAAAATGTTCGACTGCTGCCCTGGCCAGCACATTCTCCAGATCTCTCAGCAACTGAAAACGTCTGGTCAATGGTGGCCGAGCATCTGGCTCGTCACAATACGCCAGTCGCTACTCTTGATGAACTGTGGTATCGTGTCGAAGCTGCATGGGCAGCTGTACCTGTACACGCCATCCAAGCGCTGTTTGACTCAATTCCCAGGCCTATCAAGGCCGTTATTACGGCCAGATGTGGTTATCAACTGAGGAAGGCTGAGAACCTTGAATAGCCACTCCAGTCGTTACTCTGCGGCAATCCGTTACAACTCCTTATACCATATGACATGGCATTTGTAAGTAACCTTCTTTTGGAATGAAATTACATATCTTATTTATTAAATACGTATAGGGCTGTTCTTTGTGGATGTATATGATCCACACCCAGTTTCGTAACTAGATGCTTAATATTTTCTCCCTTGTTTAGATCTATTCACTCAGAACTTTAAGATATCTCGGATAACTTCATTTCCTCTTTATCAAAGTACTAATTCGAAACCTGGTTGGCAGGTACTCAGAGAGCGCACATGGTAAGGTTAAGGTTGTAGATGGGGCCGTAAACAGTTACTGTGAGTTGCACAATCAAACACACTACTTTATTTTTCTAAGAACCACTTATTTACACATTGCTTTAAAGGATCACAACTAAACAATACGGCTGAAGGCCTAGTTAAAGAAAACTTCAGATGCTGCTGATGGCCCAAAACCACACCAAAAACTAGAATGGCTGGAGGCCTGGCTTAGAAATCAAAAGCAATTAAAAATCGAAGGTAAAAAATATCCAAAAAAACATGAAATTGAAACAATTAGCGGCTGAAGGCCTGCACCACACTTCTGAAGGACAACTATAATTAAAACACATGAATAACCAATTTTACTAACCAAGAAATTTCCTTTTAAACTTATAACAGAACGGCCGAAAGCCTAATTAAAGAAATATTAACTTATTACACGGCTGAAGGCCACAAAAAAATCTGAAACAACGGTTGAAGGCCTGAACAACAAGTCAGACAAACAATTTAAAATAAACCCCTTCCTTGTTATAAAAAAATTTTCCTTTAAAGAATACCCACAGCTGAAGGCTTTATTAAAAGGGGTTCACCAAAATCCTCGGCTGAGGGCCACACATGACACATTGAACAACTAACGGCTTAGGGTCTGAATTACAAACAATTTCAGATAGAACCAGTTATAAGGAAAACTTTTTTTATAAAATAAAATCAATGTTCAAAATTTTAATTTAACATGGCTGAAGGTCTGTACGTAAAATTTAAAAGAACTGAATTAATAGACGGCTGAAGGCCTCACACAACACTTCAAACTAACATGAAAATCAAATCTAAAACAAACAGAACAAATGGTGCTCAGAGGTGTTCCAAGGGTCGGCCTGCGAAGGTAGCTCAAAAGTAAGGTGAGGTGAGACAAGCAGCCAAGAGTTGATGTTAAATAATCGTATGGCAACCCAAACTAGGGACAGCCCAAGGACTTATCAACAATTTAACCAATTCCCTTCCGTCTGTCCAACGGCACAACGATGGAAAATATCGGCCAAGGACGAGGATACGGACAGAACTATGTCTTCAGAAATTGGCACCTAAAAACAGCCAATGCTCTAAGCAAAATATGAACCAAACAACTTAAAAGGTTGTCGAACTACACGCTGTGCCGGGCAGCATCAACACGGTGAGGAAAGGCACACTGCCGGAAAACTATGCTAATGACCAGGGCAGACAACTGGGGCGTTAACAGCCACAGGGCAGAAAATACCGCTGGTGCACTTTACTGGCAAGTAACAGCCAATTTAATAATTAATCACAATATAGGAAGATGGTTGCAAGATTTCACCAACTCCAACACATCATACGTTGCTACTAGCCCGAACGGCCCAGGAAGCAACAACCCGTGATCCCTGAACGAAGAGATGTCACAATAGTTGAGGTTTCATAATAGGTTAACTGATCACTCAACTTCAGCATGCAGGTTTGGTGGCCAACAAACTCTGTCGCTCTCGCAGCTAGCGCCTCATGATCCAACAGCGCATGCACGCCACCAGCCGTCCCGGCCTGGCCTCGCACCACGGAGACTTCCTCGCTGCCCCGTCCCAACTGACTGACTCAGTCCAGCGTGCAGACAGCATTAAAATAACTGCTCAATCAAAAGCACATAAGCTACACACAGTTCCGCGAAACACTTCCCCAAACAACACTAAAGCCAGTCACTGTGGAACAACTAGGAGGAATAACAAGTCGACACACACAGACAATCTGGAAGCGGTCGTTGTCTGGGTCTCTAATACATCTACATCTACATGGATACTTTGCAAATCTAACTTAAGGGCGTGGCAGAGGATTCATCGAACCACCTTCACAATAATTCTCTATTGTTCCAATCACGAACAGCGCGCGGAAAAGACGAACACCTATATCTTTCCGTCTGAGCTCAGATTTTCCTTATTTTATTATGATAATCGTTACTCCCTATGTATGTAGACGTCAACAAAATATTTTCACATTCGGAGGAGAAAGTTGGTGATTGAAATTTCATGAGAAGATTCCGCCGCAAAGAAAAACGCCTTTGTTTTAATGATGTTCACCCAATATCCTGTATCCTGTCCGTGACACTTTCTCCCCTATTTCTGGGTAATATAAAAAGTCCTGCTCTTCTTCGAACATTCTCGATGTACTCCGTTAACTCTATCTGGTAAGGATCCCACACCGCGCAGCAGTACTCCGAAAGAGGACGAGCAAGTGTAGTGGAGGCAATCTCTTTAGTAGATCTGTTGCGTCTTCTAAGTATTTTGCCAATAAATCGCAGTCTTTAGTTCGCTTCCCCACAACATTTGCTACGTGTTCTTTCCAATTTAAGTTGTTCCTAATCGTAATTCCTAGGTATTTAGTTGAATTTATGGCCTTCAGATTTGACTGGTTTATCGTGTAACAGAAGTTTAAAGGATTCCTTTTCAGCACTCATGTGGATGATCTCACACTTTTCATTATTCAGCGTCAACTGCCAATTATCTTACCATACAGGTGCCTTTTCTAAATCGTTTGCAATTTGTTTAGGCCTTCTGACGACTTTACTACACGATAAACGACAGCGTCATCTGCAAACAACCTAAGACGGCTGCTCAGACTGTCTCTTAAATCGTTTATATGATAAGGAACTGCAGAGGGCCTGCAAAACTACCTTGGTGAACGTCAGACATCACTACTGTTTTAGTCGATGATTTCCCATCGATTACTACGAACAGTGACCTCTCTGACAAGAAATCACGGATCCAGTCACATAATAGAGTTGATATTCCATAAGCATGCAATTTGACTATAAGCCGCTTGGGCTGTTCAGTGTCAAAAGCCTTTTGGAAATCCAGAAATACGGAATCAATCCGAAATCCCTTATCAATAACACGCAACACTTCTTGTGAGTAAAGAGCTAGCTCCTTTAACACGACCGATGTTTCCTAAATCCGTGTTGACTTTGTACCAATAGACCGTTCTCTTCGAGGTAATTCACAAGATTCGAACATAATATATGTCAAACCTGGTAGCCAAGGGAAGGCAGGATTCGGTTACGACTGTGGACGGGGCCGCAATCAGTTACTACTGCTTGCCTTTTAAAGTTACACACAATTTATTTTAAACCAGTGATTCCAGACTCAACAATAAATAAAAATACCACACGTTATTACTGAAGGAATAAACAGCTATGTAAATAATAGTGTTTTCAGTGCATTACAATTTAGCACATCACCATAAAATACAGATACAGATAATGTTTAAAACAAAAACAAGCCATTGTGATCACGGCTGAAGGCCTTACACGACAAGAATGGCAATAAATTAAGAATGTTTAAGAACTCGCTGCAATTACAACTTACAGGTATTGAAATATTAAAAAGTAAGTGGCCACAAACACTGCAGAAGGTATGAGACGCCTGGAATGGCAGTAAATAAGGTTTTAAGGCTTACTGCTAAAATACAAATATCGAATTATTTTTTCAAAGCAAATGACCACAATCACGGCTGAAGGCCTTACAAGCCAGGAACTGCAATTATGTGAAAAATGTAGAAACCTGCTGTAAAACAGCAAATACAAGCAAAGTTTAATTAAAAGAAACAAGCAACTGACCACCAAACGGGTGAAATAAGATGATGGTAACCTTGTAACACAATGCTTACACTGCTAGATTTATTCCAGAAGGCGACCGGAACTATTAATTAGACATACATAATCTTTTCTGTAGGCATTACAAGATATGGTAATAAATAATACAGTAATAAAACACAAGTGCCAGTCACAGACAGTATTCCAGGAGTCGACCTCTGAGAAGGTTTGGCAACAAACACTTTCGCGAACGATGAGATAGGCAGCCAAGAGTTTCATTCACTTCACAATATGGTAACTCAGACTAGTGGCAGCTTAACGAATGATTCATGATAATCTTGCTGAAGCTACCTGACGTCCAATTAACCAAATGCAAGAATGAAACAACACGCCAAAGCCGGAACCGGCAGACTGCACTAATCCCCCAGAATACTGTGCTTAGAGCACCCAGAACGAGAAAGGAACCACTACCACCAGAGTAGAAGAATCGCAAACGGCCTACAATCAAGAAATCTGTCAAAACTACACGCCTTACCGCACAGCAGCGGTAAGGCGAGGAAACGTACACTGCTGTTACATACACTATCCCCTCCGGGAAGGTAACATGCGCGTTAGCGGCCACCAGGTAGGAAAAATACCGCCGGTTGAACTTGTTAAACTGTACAAGCTGAACGCAGTAAATGGTGATAACAAGTCGAGGAAAGCTAACCAGATCCGCTTTCCCAACACTCCATTCGCTGCTCTTCGCCTTGGCGACACTACGAGCAGCAATACGAACCCAAGTCACTGGAGAATCGCGAGATGTCACAATGGTGGAGGTTTCCCCACTTGAATTGAAATGCACTCATCTTAAAGCCTGCAGGGTCTGGTTTACGACGAGGTCGTTCACCCTCGTGACCACAGCCCTTCCATCCGGCACTCCATCCGTGCCGCCAGTGGTCCCGGCGTGTTCTGGCACTGCATGGACCTGGCTCCTCCTGATTCCCTAACCAAACTGCCACACTCACTCGACAAGTAAAAACAACGACGTCGCCTCAAAGGCAGGGCAACAATTACTACATATCGATAACCGCCGCTGCTGCCACTAGCGGACAGGCAACGCTTGCGAAACGAGTGGCGCCAGTCAAGACGAGGAGAAGACAAACAACCGCAACCACGTCAACTAAAGGATACGGTCTGGCCTCCAACAGAGGGCGGAAACCTACAAACAGCACCAACGCATGCCGGCTAGTGTGGCCGAGCGGTTCTAGGCGCTTCAGTTTGGGACCGCGCGACCAGTACGGTCGCAGGTTCGAATCCTGCCTCGGGCATGGATGTGTGTGATGTCCTTAGGTTATTTAGGTTTAAGTAGTTCTAAGTTCTAGGGGACTTTAAATGGTTCAAATGGCTCTGAGCAGCCGGCCGCGGTGGTCTCGCGGTTCTAGGCGCGCAGTCAGGAACCGTGCGACTGCTACGGTCGCAGGTTCGAATCCTGCCTCGGGCATGGATGTGTGTGATGTCCTTAGGTTAGTTAGGTTTAAGTAGTTCTAAGTTCTAGGGGACTGATGACCACAGCAGTTGAGTCCCATAGTGCTCAGAGCCATTTGAACCATTTTTTGGCTCTGAGCACTATGGGACTTAACATCTATGGTCATCAGTCCCCTAGAACTTAGAACTACTTAAACCTAACTAACCTAAGGACATCACACACATCCATGCCCGAGGCAGGATTCGAACCTGCCACCGTAGCGGTCACGCGGTTCCAGACTGAAGCGCCTAGAACCGCACGGCCACACCGGCCGGCTCTAGGGGACTGATGACCTCAGAAGTTGAGTCCCATAGTGCTCAGAGCCATTTGAACCAGCACCAACGCAAGCTGCAGCACGGCTCAATATCTTCCAAAACCCTGCTGCATATCGACGTCAAAGAGATGGGGCTGTAATTTAGTGGAATACTACCTTTCTTGAGTGCTGGTGTGATCTGTGCAGCTTTCCAGTCTTTGGGTACGGAACTTTCAGCGAGAGAGCAATATGTAATTGTCAATTATGGAGCTATTCCATCAGCATACTCTGAAATGAACCTAATTTGTATACAATCTGAACCGGCAGACTTGCGTTTATTAAGTGATGTAAGTTACTTCACTACTCCGAAGATATCTACTTCTATGTCACTCATGTTGGCAGCTGTTCTTGATTCGAATTTCGGAATATTTACTTCACCTTCTTTGGTGAAGAAATTTCGGAAAGCTGTGTTTAGTAACTCTGCTTTACCAGCACTGTCATCGATAGTATTTCCATTTCTTCAGCGCAGAGAAGGCACTGACTGTGTCTTGCCGATAGCGAATTTTACATACGACCAAAGTTCCTTTGGATTTCATGTGTTTAAACAGAAACAGCTATAGCAGACTATTGGATTTTTCATTCAGTTTTATATTTTGATAGTTTTAACACCTGTATATAAACACCCGTTATATAGTATGAATTGGTCAGTCCGTTATCTAGGCTTTCTATTTCAGATGCTGTACTTTTTTATGTAATGCAGATGCACTGACGGTTTGATTAACGCAAACATGACCCATCTAAATCGCCCTCCTACAAGAGATCCAAATAGGCTATTAACAACCCCTTTGGCGAAACCACTTTGTTTATGCCAAAATTAGCAGCAATAACCAAAACCATGTCTTCTCTATTCCCTTTCTGTATGTGTGCGAAACTCCTACATATTATAAAACAATGTGACATAAAAATGGTTCTGAGCACTATGGAACTTAACTTCTGAGGTCATCAGTCCCCTAGAACTACTTAAACCTAACTAACCTAAGGACATCACACACATGCATGCCCGAGGCAGGATTCGAACCTGCGACCGTAGCAGTCGCGCGGTTCCAGACTGTAACGCCTAGAACCGCTCAGCCACTCCTGCCGGCCACAATGTGACACATCCAAGCCATTATTGTGTACCAACAGCTCTAAAACACACAAAATACCACTTGGTAGATAAGGTAGGTGGTTAGTGTTTAACGTCCCGTCGACAACGAGGTCATTAGAGACGGAGCCCAAGCTCGGGTTAGGGAAGGATTGGGAAGGAAATCGGCCGTGCCCTTTCAAAGGAACCATCCCGGCATGTGCCTGAAACGATTTAGGGAAATCACGGAAAACCTACATCAGGATGGTTGGAGACGGGATTGAACCGTCGTCCTCCCGAATGCGAGTCCAGTGTGCTAACCACTGCGCCACCTCGCTCGGTTGGTAGATAAGAAACTATGCTTACCCCGAGTAGTTTTGCTATGCCTTTCAGCACAATCATGCGACCTGAGCTTTAATGATTATGTACACGTGTTAACTGGTTCCACGTACACGCTGGAAGAACCTTGCACCAGCTTATCATTTGCAGCTATCTCTCCCAGTCGAAGCAATATTTCACCAAGTTCGATAGTGTGCTGAGAAAGATTTTTGCATGAAGCTTTTTCTAGATATCCAACCCCAGGATCATGCAATACCCCTCACCAACGTGACAATGCTTCTACATGCTCTCTGGAATTCCTCACTCCAGTACAAAAATTGAGCAGTGTTGACCTCAATTATTCCATCTCATTGACCCTTACACCACGTAATCTATAGTGAAGGAAATTCAGTCTCTTCCTACTCAAGAGGTCCAGACTCGCTACGGACATATGAGCCCCTGTGTCCACTAAGAACCTACGTTCAGTAACGTTCATCGTGCCAAATAAGTAACATTCCGTCGCTGTAGCATTCAGTTTCACTGGGAACGGCGTTCGGCAGTTGCGGAACTCCCGTCGGTGCTTAATGAACCCCTGCCACCCTGTTTCTCATTGCTGCAATCCGACTCCTGGTGGCCTGCCAGTCCTCACTTACAGCACTATGGTTGGGGGCATTGCTTCCGAACGTCACCCACGTGTACACGCCTATTACATTTTACCTCCGAGGGAAAAAAGCTTCACTTTTCTTGCACTCGTGTTGCTATTGCCGCTTCCTCTGCGTAGAAAAGTTAATGGCCAGCCTCCGGATTCTCCGTCCACACTCGCTTGATATATCGGATAGGAGACAGCTCAAAAAAACGTCTAACGCTCACTGCTCCACGTTCTGGAGGACAATTTCGACCGCCACCTCATTCTTCATCAGCTCATACGTTTGCACATTTAAATTCCAAATCCTATCTGAGAACGTTCCCATCGATTCGTCCTGTTTCTGGGGTATTATCTAAAGACTCTGAACTGTTTTGTTTGGGGTAGCGTTAAATGAGACAAATTTTGAGTTGCTCAAATGTATGTGCCTTATTGAACCCTTCACGGTACACTACACACGCCTTTGCCTCGGTGCTTACCGCCATTTGCCAGTGTGCGTACATGCACTACTGCCCATTCAAATTGCTACACCAAAAAGAAATGCAGATGATAAACGGATATTCATTGGACAAATGCATTATACTAGAAATCACATGTGATAACATTTTCACGCAATTTGGAGTGCATGGATCCTGAGAAATCAGTACCCAGAGCAGCCACATCTGGCCGTAATAACGGCTTTGATACGCCTGGGCATTGAGTCAAACAGAGCTTGGATGGGGTGTACAGGTACAGCTGCCCACGCAGCTTCAACGCGATACCACAGTTCATCAAAAGTAGTGACTGGCGTATTGTGACGAGCCAGTTGCTCGGCCACCATTGACCAGACGTTTTCAATTGGTGAGAGATCTGGAGAATGTGCTGGCCAGGGCAGCAGTCGAACATTTTCTGTATCCAGAAAGGCCCGTATAGGACCTGCAACATGCGGTCGTGCATTATCTTGCTGAAATGTAGGGTTCGCTGGGATCGAATGAAGGGTAGAAATGGCTCTGAGCACTATGAGACTCAACTTCTGAGGTCATCAGTCCCCTAGAACTTAGAACTACTTAAACCTAACTAACCTAAGGACATCACACACATCCATCACCGAGGCAGGATTCGAACCTGCGACCGTAGCGGTCGCGCGGTTCCAAACTGTAGTGCCAAGAGCCGCACGGCCACCCCGGCCGGCGATTGAAGGGTAGAGCCACGGGTCGTAACACATCTGAAATGTGACGTCCACTGTTCAAAGTTCCGTCAATGCGAACAAGAGGTGACCGAGAGGTGTAACCAATGGCACCCCATACCATCACGCTGGGTGATACGCCAGTATGGTGATGACGAATACACGCTTCCAATGTGCGTTTACCGCGATGTCGTCAGACACTGATGCGACCATCGTGATGCTGTTAACAGAACCTGGATTCATCCGGAAAAATGTCGTTTTGCCATTCATGCACCCAGGTTCGTCGTTTAGTACACCATCACAGGGGCTCCTGTCTGTGATGCAGCGCCAAGGGTAACCGCAGCCATGGTCTCCGAGCTGATAGTCCATGCTGCTGCAAACGTCATCGAACTGTTCGTGTAGATGGTTGTCTTGCAAACGTCCCCATCTGTTGACTCGTGGATCGAGACGTGGCTGCACGATCCGTTACAGCCATGTGGATAGGATGCCTGTCATCTCGACTGCTAGTGATACGAGGCCGTTGAGATCCAGCACGGCGTTCCGTATTACCCTCCTAAACCCACCGATTCCATATTCTGCTAACAGTCATTGGATCTCGACCAATGCGAGCAGCAATGTCGCGATACGATGAACCGCAATCACGATAGGCTACAATCCCACCTTTATCAAAGTCGGACACGTGATGGTACGCATTTCTCCGCCTTACACGAGGCATCACAATTACGTTTCACCAGGCAACGCCGGTCAACTGCTGTTTGTGTATGAGAAATCGGCTGGTAACTTTCCTCATGTCAGCACGCTGTAGGTGTCGCCACCGGCACGAACCTTGTGTGAATGTTCTGAAAAGCTAATCATTTGCATATCACAGTATCTTCTTCCTGTCGGTTAAATTTCGCGTCTGTAGCACGTCATCTTTGTGGTGTAGCAATTTTAATCGCCAGTAGTGTACTTGTCCGACCAATCACGCAACCTCTTGGCAGGTTCCAAGGCTCAATAAATGCTGCCATATCCTTAGTCGTCTTACCCGAAAAAGTGGTCACTAGCTTACCTGCAGCTGAATTCAATGAAGCAGTAGGTAAGCTGAATGAAACTTTTGCATTACTAACAGAACTAGTTCACCCTGTCTACCTTCATTCCCTACTGTCCAAGTAACCACTTGCCCTTGAATAGCAGTGTTACTTCCCCTCAGCTCAGCTACCTGTTCCACCAAGGATTTAGTCGCTTCCTGAGGCGGCATCGCTCGTATTTGTGACCCTTACATACGTGACAATTCTATCTACGAAAAATACAATGCACTTAAAGTACAATAAAATTCAAAGCTAACCACTACAATAATTCGGACAATAAGAATACCTTCAATCTTTACAGCGAATAGCTAACTACTTCGATTCATTGCAATGATGTGGTTTTTTTAAGAATAGAAATAATTAGTCGTCAGCTGTACAATTTTTTAAAATTAAATTCTTGACTAGTTTCTGCAAATTAATTTATCATCCTCTGAAGATCATACTGTTAAGCTTACATCGGAAAGCAAACATCAAGAAAACTCTGGATGAAGAAGTCTTCGTTAAAATTTTTGCATAAAAAATTCAACCTTTTTGTATAAAAGTTTCACGTCATTTATTTACGTTTATTTTTTTCCTATCAACTGTTTACTTGACGATTGCTTTCCGATGTAAGCTTAATTGTATGACCTTCTGTGGGTGGCAAATTAGTTTACCAAAACTAGTCAAGAAATTAATTTAATAAAAACTTTTGCAGCTGACGACTGATTATTTCTATTCTGAAAACGAGCTTCACAGCTGTTGATTGACAGCCACAAATAAAAAAATTAGATTGATATACCTCATGCGCATAACGTCGGCAAGTACCACATGTTGCTGGCCCTGACTGTATACAAGATAATTTGTGATTCGCCAGGTTACATTGATGGCATCTCACTGGTCGTAATAGTGGTCCCCACAATTTCCCTTAATCTGAGTACAGCGCGGGCCCTTGCGCATTCACAAATCGCACCTGCAAGTTTCCATGCACATCAAGTCTCCCTACCATTGCTGCGCACAAGACGGAAGAAGCTACAAAAATAGGAAGTCCCTTCGCCATACTTGTATTGTCGAAACTGCAGCCCAGAGTTGGCAATGACGTCATAGTGGAGAATCTTCTCGACAGATCGCAGCAGTCAACGCTGCAAATAGCCAATGTTGGGGTGTGGACGTGACTCTAGGGCAGCGATGGAATAAGACATTTGTGGATCAGGAAAAGGTTCCGCTTTCTCACCAAGAAGGGTTGTAATGGTAGTGGTGACTGGAATCACTTGGGTAGCAGTTAATGAAAAATTCGGGTTTGCAGTAGCCCTTTATTCGTTTTAGTATAAAGATTAGATTATGGTAGGTGGAAGGTTACTGCCCTTCGATGACAATGGTGGCTGCCGGTGTGTTGAGTGCCGTGGTCAACAACTGCCAGCTCAACAGCTAGCGCAGTACACACTAGTAGTGATGGGCCGTGGAGTCAGTGAAGCTGCCCCCGCAATGTCTCAGATGCAGCTCCTGGCCGCTTGACTAACTTGCGGTCTCTACCTACCACACCGAAATAGTCGGTGCTTAAACCATAACATCTAGCATGACCCAAGTCAAAGACATGTGTGGCAACGGCAGAGACCCTCAGGAACCGTTGTAGATCAATAGAGAGACCAGACCACCCATAGCCCAGGCTCGAATAGGCGTCCCACTAGGGAGGTGGCCATCAGCAGGAGATAGTTACCCAGTGGGAGACCTAGAGCTGCGAAGGCGCCAAGTCGTCTTGATACGGTCTCCAGCACAGGTGGTTGCCTCCCATAACTGTAGGCAAAGTCCTAGGTGATGATGGGCTACTTCATCTGGCTCTGGAGTAATCTCCACCTCGAAGTCAGCAACTGATACAGGTAGTGTTCAGCATTACGTGTACACCTCAATATGATAGTGTACAGAGAACATCAGTGATCGTCAGAGAAAATCTGAGAGTGAGGGTCTGGTTTTTTCTGAGGGGAGGGTGAGGGTGGCTGCATTTCATTCCTTCAGCTTTTCTTGTTTAGTCAGCTTCTGTAGTTCCAGCACAGAAGTGCTAGCCTACATTTCACGGAATGTTTTATGATCCCCATAAATGATCAAACATATTTATAAAATTCTCTATTTACTTCTCTCGGCTTTGTCAAACAGGTGCGCTGACGCACAACCTATATTTATTAAAATTTATTTAACTTTAGCCTAGCTCCTGCCTGTTGTAGTTGCTTTCATTGCATCCAGAATTATTTTGGCATATATGAGAAGGACTGTCACTGAAACAAACCGTTCCTTGTATGGACTCTAGCTCTGTGTAGGAGAAGACGTTGGCCACGCTACTTCTGTAAAGTATCATATACAAGACTTTTGTGTGTATTTTATTGCCCTCACGCTTGTAGATGATGTCCATAGTACAATTTATTTTCTTACCATCATTTTCATGTAACCCTAAATGAGAAAGTATTAACATTTCAACCTTTTTTATAAAATTTTCACGTCATTTATTTTCGTTTATTTTTTGGGTTCCATAGTTGTGAGAACGCAAGATACAATTATTTAAATTGCTATACTGCAGAAATTTCTTACCAGTCAAGCTGCGTACCAAGACACCTATCTGTACACCATCTGTCGCGTGGGAAATCTGACCAGTAACTTAATTTTGTTTTCCAAACATAAGCGTAAACCTTTAAGCTTGTTTGTAAACAGGCTGCCAATCAAAATTTATCCCAATCTCGTCAAACACATTACTTGTTTGACAAACAACTCAAACAAACCAACACACTACAAAATAATTTAACAACTCGTGAAATTAACTGTTTGGTGATTATGTTCATAATTTGATTAGCTGTTGCTCGCTAAGGTAATTGGAGTTCTATAGGAGTATTCCTGACTCGTGGATTAATGAGCTATACTGCTTTTTGTTTCCACTTTTTGACACTGTTGTGTGTAGTTTGAGACAATCTTGTTTTCAGTGTTGACAGTGCTGCGTGTGAAAATAAAAACAGTAAGCGTATCGTTATCCAAATCTTACTGCTAAACTGTGCAGTGTCGAAGATAGAATCCTAGTAGGTACTGTCTGCTGCTCGTATTGGACCTTTGATGTCTGCACATGGCACAACTACACACACACACACACACACACACACGCGTATGTATTACCACTCAGATAAACTTAACAAATTTATTTCATTATTTATTAAGCTTTTGGCAAGCATCACAACACAAGGAAACATTTTCTCTTCAACAAGACTTATACAGATATTTAACAAATAGAAAGGAAAGTCATGATTTTAAGTCGATTAAATTTACAATATTTACAAAGCGCAGAGGGTTACAGGCTTTTGTCCAACTGTTGAACACATACAATTGATACCTTAGTCGCTCACAGGAACACATCCAGATCGCTAGGAAGGGATCGATGATGTGCTGAACAGTTTGTCGTTCTGCACTACAGTCACAGTTGGGTCATATTGTTAATCTCCATATTTCTGTCCGTAGGTCTGTTTTTGTTGCGCCGTTAACCACCAGAAATTTTTCACCTTGTAGAGGTGGGTGACGAGAGGGAAGTCTGTTTCTACTGATTACAAGAATGTCCTCATGTATAAGAATGTAAGGATCACCATTTATTTTTGTAAACTCCTGCTTGAGAGCAGCTTCACGGCGCAAAATTGGGGAGCTACCCTACTGGCCATTAAAATTGCTACACCAAGAAGAAATGCAGATGATAAACGGGTATTCATTGGACAAATATACTGTATTATACTACAACTGACATGTGATTACATTTTCACGCAATTTGGGTGCATAGATCCAGAGAAATCAGTACCAATAACAACCACCTCTGGCCGTAATAACGGCCTTGATACGCCTGGGCATTCAGTCAGACAGATCTTGGATGGCGTGTACAGGAACAGCTGCCCATGAAGCTTCAACACGATACCACAGTTCATCAAGAGTAGTGACTGGCGTATTCTGACGAGCCAGTTGCTCGGCCACCATTGACCAGACGTTTTCAATTGGTGAGAGATCTGGAGAATGTGCTGGCCAGGGCAGCAGTCGAACATTTTCTATATCCAGAGAGACCCGTATAGGCCCTGCAACATGTGGTCGTGCATTATCCTGCTGGAATGTAGGGTTTCGCAGGGATCGAATGAAGGGTAGAGCCACGGGTCATAAAACATCTGAAATGTAACGTCCACTGTTCAAAGTTCCGTCAATGCGAACAAGAGGGGACCGAGACGTGTAACCAATGGCACCCCATACCATCACGCCGGGTGATGGCGATGACGAATACACGCTTCCAATGTGCGTTCACCACGATGTCGTCAAACACGGATGCGACCATCGTGATGCTGTTAACAGAACCTGGATTCATCCGGAAAAATGTCGTTTTGCCATTCATGCACCCAGGTTCGTCGTTGAGTACACCATCGCAGGCGCTCCTGTCTGTGATGCAGCGGCAAGGGTAACCGCAGCCATGCTGCTGCAAACGTCGTCGAACTGTTCGTGCAGATGGTTGTTGTCTTGCAAACGTCCCCATCTGTTGACTCAGGGATCGAGACGTGGCTGCAGGAACCGTTACAGCCATGCGGGTAAGATGCCTGTCATCTCGACTGCTAGTGATACGAGGCCGTTGGGATCCAGCACGGCATTCCGTATTGCCTTCCTGAACCCACCGATTCCATATTCTGCTAACAGTCATTGGATCTCGACCAACGCGAGCAGCATTGTCGCGATACGATAAACCGCAATCGCGATAGGCTACTATCCGACCTTTATCAAAGTCGGAAACGTGATGGTACGCATTTCTTCCCCTTACACGAGGGATCACAACAACGTTTCACCAGACAACGCCGGTCAACTGCTGTTTGTTTATGAGATGGTTCAAATGGTTCAAATGGCTCTGAGCACTATGGGACTCAACTGCTGTGGTCATAAGTCCCCTAGAACTTACAACTACTTAAACCTAACTAACCTAAGGACATCTCACACATCCATGCCCGAGGCAGGATTCGAACCTGCGACCGTAGTGGTCGTGCGGTTCCAGACTCTAGCGCCTTTAACCGCTCGGTCACTCCGGCCGGCTGTTTATGAGAAATCGGTTGGAAACTTTCCTCATGTCAGCACGTTGTGGGTGTCGCCACCTACGCCAACCTTGTGTGAACGCTCTGAAAAGCTAATCATTTGCATATCACAGCATCTTCCTCCTGTAGGTTAAATTTCGCGTCTGTAGCACGTCATCTTCGTGGTGTAGCAATTTTAATGGCCAGTAGTGTAGTTGGCTGAGATTAGACAGCCAGAAAGATTGAGTGCTTCCAATTGTTCTTGTGAAGTAGTACATAGTCTGACTGAGCTGCGTATCGACGAGTCTGATGTACGGTCTTTTGATCCAAACTGCAGTGCAGCAGCCGGCCGGTGTGGCCGTGCGGTTAAAGGCGCTTCAGTCTGGAACCGCGTGACCGCTACGGTCGCAGGTTCGAATCCTGCCTCGGGCATGGATGTGTGAGATGTCCTTAGGTTAGTTAGGTTTAAGTAGTTCTAAGTTCTAGGGGACTTATGACCACAGATGTTGAGTCCCATAGTGCTCAGAGCCATTTTTTTGCAGTGCAGCATTCTGCCACAAGGTCCACCAGCCCAAGAGCAAACGTCCTTAGTGTTGGAGCTGATGATCCCCCTTTCATGCCACCAGTTTTCTGCAAGATATCGTTTCTTTACTTCAGCTTACTGGCATTTTTCAGCTAGTGCCCTTTGAAGCTGAGCATCGTTTCACAAGCGGCTCCTAGATAACGTGGGCGTCTGTTATGGCACAGCTGTTTCCCTTCAAAATATCACTTTATTTCCTTGTCTGCGAGCTTGTTGTTAAGGTAGCAGCTGGTGACTTGTGTTTTGGCAGCACTTCGTGATCGAAAGGTGACCATGTACGTAAAGGACAGGAAAAACGTTTACAATTAGACGGCTGATCCTGCCCCTCAGATTCCCGGCCGCACGTGCCATATGACTTTACGTTTCACATACCTTCTTGTAAGCGTGAAAACGAAATAACATACCAGCGACTTTATGGGAAAGGTGTTCGTATTATAATAACAGGCATACATATGGTAGATGCTAACTGATCGCTGTTATTTAATAATCAAAGACTGCCACAGCACACAGATGAAAGAAACTGATTGCTGTTGTAAGTCGATAGTAAAAAGATCACCATCGGTCGACATTACACCTATAAGCTCAGGACTTTGCTGATGAAGGAACAAAAGCTGCACAAATGCACTGTAAATAATGAGAGCCTTCTACTGAGCATTATATGCTTTGTAGAAATGTAAATGGTAATAGTCTCTCAGAAATTCTCTGTTATTTACGGATTCAAACAAGGAGATATTATATCACCTTCGATTTTAAATCTTGTTAAAGAGCGCGTCAGAGCGCGTCAGAAAAATAAATTCATCGCCCACTGAAACAAAACTATGAAACTGGTTCAACATATGTGGACGATACAGTAATATTAGGGGAAAAAGGCGAGAAATGAATTTTCTCATTACAATGTTAGACAATAGGTTACTTGGAGACGGACTGGAAATTAATACTGATAAAACCAAATAATCTTTAGTCTCACAGCAAACTAAAACAGTGTGTTTAAGAATGAGTGCACAAAAAACTGAAAAACTAAATCAGTTCATTTACAATGGCACCATGTTAACTACAGACAATAATGTCACAGAATAAATAAATAGTGGGATACAAAAAGGAAATAGGTGTTATTTCGCTCTGTTCGACATAACGTTAGACTAAGTTATCAAATGAAACTGTTCTAATGTAGGTTTGTGAAAGTTGGACACAAAGACAATCAGAAGTGGCGAAACAGAAATCTTTGGAAGGCCAATTTTGAGAAAAGTATTTGGATGAATCCAAGAAAAATGAAGGAACCTAACGGATATGGAGAACCAGATATCATGTAGAAAATTGAGACTAGGTAACTTCATTTGAATGGAAAGGCACAACGAGCTCCAAAAGAAAGAAAAATCCAGAACACCCTGAAGGACAAGACCGTGTGGAAGATCTAGATTGAAGACTATGTTTCTTCGACAGTGTGAGAGAGGGTATGGAAAACCTACATGTGATGATCTGGCGAATGAAATGTCACCAAGTAATAATTACCTTACAAACCACTGTGAAATTAGCAACTAAGAGCTTTCACGGACCTGCAAAGTACTAAAGCTAACGTGAATAATGTCATGTCAGTATAAAAAGATGGGCTAAAGTGCAGTTACGGTGTACCTGACTCTTTCGTTGCATGCCAGTGGTAGGTCTAAAGTGCAGTTACGTTGTGCCCGATTCTTCCAATGCGCGCTGTGGTTGGTAACTGTGCAATGAGTGATTGGAAGTGAACATGCCGGATCGTGAGTCATTGTCGGCAGTTAATAAGAATCACTGTATTTAATGATTGCTTTTGGAGGAACATACGAATTGATTAGATTTATTTTCGATATGGAGAGCGGGGATAAAACTCGATGTGCTGAAGGACTGACCTGTAGCAAAGCCTGAGGCTGAAGTTAGGTTGCGATGTGACAATTTAATTGTGAGTTGGCGAAGCGAATGAATCGCAACACAAGAATAAGGTTACCGTAATAGATTTATGTATGGCACAGCGTGAGTTATATGTTGTTCCTTGGAACAACCTACTTGTATGACTTATTTCCAATTTGTGACAATTCCAGCGATATATATAAATTCTAACCTAATAGAATAAAATAATAGTTAACTCTACATGTGAACAATAAATTATGAACGAGTATTCTAATTGACAACCGAGTGACGATTCGCACAGTTTTCAGTTCCCCAAATTCATCGTGCAGTTACCAGCTCCAGCATGACCTAGGTACACTATAACTGCACTTTCACCATTAGATGAAACTAATACAAGATTCATCGACAATTTTACTATACCGGATGAGACCATACCGTTTGCAACATCATGTCTATTAGGACAGTAAACCATATCGCCCGTTAGACAAATGAAAGTTCATTAATGCCCATAATGAGTATTAATTTTGAGTTTAAGTTTACAGACATGGAACCCAACGCTGTGCCAGGATAATAACGTAATTACGCCCATCTAACTCATGTGTTTTAAGGCAAAGATTGCTGAAATTCGCAAATACTTCAGCTAACACAGTTTCATACAGCCTTAAACCACAGGGAAGCCCACATAAATTACGGATCGAACGAAAAAGACGTCCTAAAAGGATTCAATAAAAAATATAAAATTTCTGTTAAAATCAAATATACAGTACTGAGCATCAGAAAAATCACATACCTTCGTTAAAGAACAATAGAACTACAACAAAGAGCAGAAGTTCTTATGAGGTGCGATAAATAACAACCAACGACTGATAACATGAAATGAATTTCTCAAGTTAGAATACGAAGTTGGAGCACTAGTAGGTATAGTACTTCATAAAAGAACATAGAAAGACAGTTATAGATTAAATTAATTGCTCAGCAGCCAATCAAATGTATATCTAAAATTATATATAAAGGGGTTAACTAAAAGTCAGGTAAAGAATTCTATATTAATAACAGCTGACGGCGACGCCTTGGGTTTATGTAATACCAGCAATATTGAATTTCTGAGTAGCCTGGAGACAAGGTTGGTAACTGGACGTGAGTTTTCAGGAACGCAAGATAAATCAGCTGCAGTCGGGTTACGATGCTGGGGAGCAGACAGCGTCAACATGGAAGCATGCGGGAGGCTAAATCGCGTGTTTATGAGTTGACATCATGTGAGGAACGCATGCCTGTGGCTCATTGATTAAAGCGTAACAAACAAAAACTTGTAAGCTGGTAAAGTGTTGTAACATTCGCTTTATATAGATGGCGTGTGACAGTTAAGCATTGTACTGAAACCTCCTGGCAGATTAAACTGTGTGCCGGACTGAGACTCGAACTCGGGACCATTGCCTTCCGCGGGCAAGTGCTCTACCATCTGAGCTACCCAAGCACGACTCAGGACCCCTCCCCAAAGCTCCAATTCTGCTAGTATCTCGTCTCCTACTTTCCAAAAGTTCACAGAAGCTCTTTGCAGAAAAATAAAATAGGGAAACTCACTTATTGGACGACCCTCGTATATCGAGGAAAAATAGCAGTATCATGGCGCTTTCATGGAGTAAGAGACTGAAAGTGTAGTAATATAGATTAGTTTGAAAAGTCATGACGAAGACAGTGATCAGGAACCCGAGACCACCACAGCTAGGGAACTGGGTGATAGCTCACCGCGACCTGCACTGCAAGACAGCAAACTGATGAACTTACAAGTTCGACTTCCGATGCTACTTAATAACGAATTATTGTAAACTGAGTGTATACATCATTTTATTTTGTAAATTGATTTAATTTAATTTCACTTCAGTCTAAAACAAAAGGCTAAGTATTATACCGATTCATGAATTTCCAGTAATGCTGCGATATGGAGCGTCCTGTCTCCTCTCGTTCCCTGGCGTGTCGACACACCAGTGAACAGTCATCTGTACGCTCGCACGTGAATTGCAATGAGTGGAGCAACGGGTAGCATATTGTAACCTTCTTGCCCAGAACACTGTCAAAGGCACTTTGTGAGCATTTCGTTCAGCGGATGTTTAAATTATAGCATCAAAATGTAGTTGCCTTGCCAAACGACCTTCCGTCGTCAAGCTCCGCAAATCTGAGACGTTGACGCACAGTTATCTGACAAGAACTATTTGAATGCGATGTGGCAGAGGACCAATTATCCTTACGGCATTCGACGCTCCACATACCATGTAACCACAAGACTGTTAATGTCAACAGGGTGCGGGACTGGAGATATCCAGTGGTGAGCGCAGCATGAGGCTATGGACTGTAGTTGAACTGCGTAGTCGGCGAGTAACTCGTAACACTGCTACAGTGCCAGTGGCGTTGTTACAAACCGTAGTAATGACAACGATAAACAACGACATTTGCCGAAGATGGCATTTCGTCAGGAAGGTACCCAAGGAATTTTGCAGTGTGAGAAAGAAGTGACAGATGAAATATCAGCGTTTCTGCAAGATGAGTCAGTGGAATGTGTGGTGTCGTTTATGCTCGATTGTGCAGACAATTTACTTGAGGAGTACAATGATGACAATACGTGCTTAACATGTGAAAGTTACGTTTAAAAAAGTGACCAGCAATGTAGTTCATCATCCTTGTCGGACAGGGAGCCATAAATCCCGTCTCCAGCGATACGTAGTAAAGGACAATCGTTGTCCGAGGAGCGGATACTAAACATAATTACATGGAAGATCATCCGCAGCACAGTAAAAAACAATTATGAGCAGATTTCGAATGCGTTCTATCAATATGACCGTGCAGTGTACAAGACAAACAACGTATATTCAAGGGAGGACAAGGCGTGCATGTTGTAAAAATTGGTGTTGATGCGTTAAAAGTATGCTCGATTCACGCTATGCACATCAAACTGCGCGCGACATAGATTACACTGATTTCAAGGGAAGCAATGGATAGTGCTACAAAAGGATTCAAATGGCTCTGAGCACTATGGGACTCAACTGCTGAGGTCATTAGTCCCCTAGAACTTAGAACTAGTTAAACCTAACTAACCTAAGGACATCACAAACATCCATGCCCGAGGCAGGATTCGAACCTGCGACCGTAGCGGTCTTGCGGTTCCAGACTGCAGCGCCTTTAACCGCACGGCCACTTCGGCCGGCGATAGTGCTACAGAATTGGAAGACTTCAGATAACGAAATTTCAAACAAACCGTCAATTTGAGGATCACAGCAAATTGCGGAATCAGCCCGAAAATTTATAGATGAGATAAACTTATCCCATCGTTCAGTAAGAAATTTGTTTTCAACTCCGACCAATCGAGATTTTGAGAGGAAATACATATGAAAGGAACCGTGGAAATTAGCAGTACCACGAGAGTTGTATCAAGATCAACTAATATCAGTGCCTTAACGCATTCGTATACAATTATGTCGACTGTCAATCTGGATGGTATATTGGCTGGAAAGTTATTTATTGTGCTGCAAGAAGCTGGAGGGGCTCTGCCATTTATGAGTGATCTTGCAATGGCAATAAGGAATATTTACTCGCAGCAAGCAAGAATGGGAAAGTGGGGCAAAGGAACAACAACTACGATATGAGTATTGCATTTGGCCAAGAGTTGTTCAAAATAACTTGCCTTTGCTTGATTTCTGGTCTGCATTTAAAAATCCAACTCCTGAAAAGAGTATGGCATTGTAATTGATACCACCTGATCATCTGGACAAATTCAGCCACTGTATATTTGTTTTCCCCGTGCCTATAAAACATTATCGCAGTATCTGCAGCTACGCCTTATTAAAGGATAGCCAGTTTCGCGATAAGCTCCACGACAGACTGTTTCGCATTCGGTTGCATGCCATCGCAATCCAATAGTTCTCATCCAACTGTTACATCAATACGATTCTATATGCATTCTTTAAGAGTGGATACCTAGCTAAACGTCCTCCACGGTTTGTAACTCCCAAGAGGTTCGCCTTCGACCTTAAGTCTGCCAACCTTTGTAGTCACTGTGACGCGACATTTTTCATTCGGTGTTCAGGGCGCAAGTTAATGGTTTGATGTGAACGTTTCTTGAATTTCGACGACATCGATTTTATGAAGTGAAATACATACATACCATAGAAGACTGATCTTTGCACCTCCCAGACACTAATTTTCTGTCGCCCTCCTGATGCACATGGTGGGTCATTAGCAACTAATATTTATCCTGTCATTGTTGTTAACACAACACATTCAACCTTACTGAAGATTGAACTTGCGACCTCGCAGTCAAGGGGTTCCTTGTGACACAACTTTTAACACGAGCCAGAGTGCCGAATCTACATCTACATCTACACTCCGCGAGCCACCGTACGGTGTGTGGCGGAGGGTACTTATTGTACCACTATCTGATCCCCCCTTCCCTGTTCCATTCACGAATTGTGCGTGGGAAGAACGACTGCTTGTAAGTCTCCGTATTTGCTCTAATTTCTCGGATCTTTTCGTTGTGATCATTACGCGAGATATATGTGGGCGGTAGTAATATGTTGCCCATCTCTTCCCGGAATGTGCTCTCTCGTAATTTCGATAATAAACCTCTCCGTATTGCGTAACGCCTTTCTTGAAGTGTCCGCCACTGGAGCTTGTTCAGCATCTCCGTAACGCTCTCGCGCTGACGAAATGTCCCCATGACGAATCGCGCTGCTTTTCGCTGGATCATGTCTATCTCTTCTATTAATCCAACCCGGTAAGGGTCCCATACTGATGAGCAATACTCAAGAATCGGACGAACAAGCGTTTTGTAAGCTACTTCTTTCGTCGATGAGTCACATTTTCTTAGAATTCTTCCTATGAATCTCAACCTGGCGCCTGCTTTTCCCACTATTTGTTTTATGTGATCATTCCACTTCAGATCGCTCCGGATAGTAACTCCTAAGTATTTTACGGTCGTTACCGCTTCCAATGATTTACCACCTATGGCATAATCGTACTGGAATGGATTTCTGCCCCTATGTATGCGCATTATATTACATATATCTACGTTTAGGGAAAGCTGCCAGCTGTCGCACCATGCATTAATCCTCTGCAGGTCCTCCTGGAGTACGTACGAGTCTTCTGATGTTGCTACTTTCTTGTAGACAACCGTGTCATCTGCAAATAGCCTCACGGAGCTACCGATGTTGTCAACTAAGTCATTTATGTATATTGTAAACAATAAAGGTCCTATCACGCTTCCCTGAGGTACTCCCGAAATTACCTCTACATCTGCAGATTTTGAACCGTTAAGAATGACATGTTGTGTTCTTTCTTCTAGGAAATCCTGAATCCAATCACAAACCTGGTGCGATATTCCGTAAGCTCGTATTTTTTTCACTAAACGTAAGTGCGGAACCGTATCAAATGCCTTCCTGAAGTCCAGGAATACGGCATCAATCTGCTCGCCAGTGTCTACGGCACTGTGAATTTCTTGGGCAAATAGGGCGAGCTGAGTTTCACATGATCTCTGTTTGCGGAATCCATGTTGGTTATGATGAAGGAGATTTGTATTATCTAAGAACGTCATAATACGAGAACACAAAACATGTTCCATTATTCTACAACAGATTGACGTAAGCGAAATAGGCCTATAATTATTCGCATCTGATTTATGACCCTTCTTGAAAATGGGAACGACCTGCGCTTTCTTCCAGTCGCTAGGTACTTTACGTTCTTCCAGCGATCTACGATAAATTGCTGATAGAAAGGGGGCAAGT
The DNA here is from genome assembly GCF_021461395.2 of Schistocerca americana. Classification (NCBI taxonomy): domain Eukaryota; kingdom Metazoa; phylum Arthropoda; class Insecta; order Orthoptera; family Acrididae; genus Schistocerca; species Schistocerca americana. The sequence continues at coordinate 655,543,499 of NC_060120.1, read as the reverse complement.
TCTTTAGCATAATCACTGTAGAATCTTAAGGGTATCTCGTCTGGTCCGGATGCTTTTCCGCTACTAAGTGATAGCAGTTGTTTTTCAATTCCGATATCGTTTATTTCAATATTTTCCATTTTGGCGTCCGTGCGACGGCTGAAGTCAGGGACCGTGTTACGATTTTCCGCAGTGAAACAGTTTCGGAACACTGAATTCAGTATTTCTGCCTTTCTTCGGTCGTCCTCTGTTTCGGTGCCATCGTGGTCAACGAGTGACTGAATAGGGGAATGACCACTCTTCTTGTTGAAGGGGCGTAAAAGATGCACGAAGCTACACATACGTTTGGAAATAAGCTCCAAATTTTAAGCTCATGCAACTTATTCAAGAGGTCTAATGGTTCCAGAGAAATGTATTCAAAGTCGGAAGTATGAATGGTTTTCAAATATTTAATTCCTTCTTCTAGATCTGTTATAACAATTATGGTAAACATTGATAAATAACTTGGATGCCATAGCAGCCTGGTTGTCAGTCAACTTTCCATAACAACCCATATGTTTCATCTAAAACCTTCACTGTTTCATATAGCGTTTATAAGTTAGACCCTAGACTGTCAATAATGACAAAAGCCGGCCGCTGTGGTCGAGCGGTTCTAGGCGCTTCAGCCCGAAACCACAGAGCTGCTACGGTCGCAGGTTCAGATCCTGCCTCGGGCGTGGATGTGTGTGATGTCTTTAGGTTAGGTTTAAGTAGTTCTAAGTCTAGGGAACTGATGACCTCAGATGATAAGTCCTATAGTGCTTGGAGCCATTTTGAATAATGACAAAAACATTTATCTTGATTAAATCTTCTAAATTCACATGTCATTTCATTCCTAGTTTCATAGTGAAATGGTTTACTCTTCAAAGTGCGCACCTCAGAAAATTCAACGTTGATATTAATTGCACTGGCGACAACATTAACTTCAGGGACAACAGTGTCCCACTTCTCACGAAGATATTCTAAGTCTTTTAATAAGGCCTCAAAGTATTTTACCCTCAACATCTGTTGCAGTATTTAGAGCTTGCATTAATTTGCTTCTCTAGTCAATTACTCTGAAGAGCCAAAGAAATTGGCACAGCTGCATAATATCGTGTAGGGCCCCCGCGACGACGCAGAAGTGCCGGAACACGGCGTGGTATGGACTCGACTAACGTCTGAAGTAGTGCTGGAGGTAACTGACACTATGAATCCTACAGGCCTGTCCATAAATCTGTTGAGAATACGAAGGATTGAAGATCTCTTCTGAATAGCACATTGCAAGACATCCCAGATATGAATAATAATGCTCACGTCTGGGGAGTTTGGTGGCCAGTGGAAGTGTTTAAACTCAGAAGAGTGTTCTTGGAGCCACACTGTAGCAATTGTGGATGTGTGGACTGTCGCACTGTCCTACTGAAATTGCTCATGTCCGTCGGAATGCACAATGGACATGAATGGATGTAGGTGATCAGACAGGATGCTTACGTACGTGTCACTTGTCAGAGTCGTATCTAGACGTATCAGAGGTCCCATATCACTCCAACTTCACACGCCCCGCACCATTAAAGACCCTCCACCACCTTGAACTGTACCCTGCTGACATGCAAGGTCCATGGATTCAAGAGGCTGTCTCCATACGCGTACACATCCATCGGCTCGATACAATTTGAAACGAGACTCTTCCGACCAGGCAACATGTTTCCAGTTATCAACAGTAGATATTGACGGGCCCAGGTGAGACATAAAGCTTTGTGTCGTGCAGTCATCAAGGGTACACGAGTGGGTCTTCGGCTCCGAAAGCCCATATCGATGATGTTTCACTGAATGGTTTGTATGCTAACACTTGTTGATAGCCCAGCATTGAAATCTTCAGCAATTTGCGGAAGGTTTGCACTTCTGTCACGCTGAACGATTCTCTTCAGTCGTCGTTGGCCCCGTTCTTGCAGGATCTTTTTCCGGCCGCAGCGATGTCGGAAATTTGATGTTTTACCGGATTCCTGATATTCACGGTACACTAGTAAAATGGTCGTGCTGGAAAATCCCCACTTCATCGCTACCTTGTAAATGCTGTGTCCCATCGCTCACGCGCCGACTATAACACGTTCAAACTCACTTAAATCTTGATAACCTGCCACTGTAGCAGCAGTAACTGGTCTAACAACTTCGCCAGACACTTGTTGTCTTACATAGACGTTGTCGACCGCAGTGCCTGTTTACGTGTCTCCGTATTTGAATACGCATGCTTATACCAGTTTCTTTGGCGCTTCAGTGCAGTACTAACAACTTGAGCCATGTAGTTCTCATGATTAAACACTTGAAAGATCTCACATAATCCAAAACATCCCATACCACCCATAACTTACTATGAGCCCTCACCCCAAGCACTCCAGTGGTTATAAGACATGAAACACTGTCCCTAAGAAGGAGATCAGCTAAGTTCATGAATGAACCCAACGGCTTGAGTGTCGAGTAGTGGAAGTCTCTGAATTGTTCAGTTCCAGGCGTAATCGATAGTCCAGGTGAGGGTGAACCGAAGGAGGTGGCGTCAAGATATCAGGAACAGTGAAGTCCAAGAAAAGACTGCCGAGTGAGGTGCCACGTACGTTTATAAAGTCCTGGCGGCGTAGGGATATGCACGCTGTTGATGTGTTTATGATAGCGTGGCGCAGCGTGATTGATGCAGCACGGTCTTGTACCTATTTGATGTGGGTATGCCGGCTGGTCATTGGCACGTTACCGTAGAGGCAGCTGTGTGCCTGGGCCGCACCTGCACTCAACTGCTGGACTGCACCATACAAAAGCTGGGAGTGGCTGGCCATGTGCTGTTTTACACTACTGGCCATTAAAATTGCTACACCACGAAGATGACGTGCTACAGACGCGAAATTTAACCGACAGGAAGAAGATGCTGTGATATGCAAATGATTAGCTTTTCAGAGCATTCACACAACGTTGGCGCAGGTGGGGCCACCCACAAGTGCTGACATGAGGAACGTTTCCACAACCGATTTCCCATACACAAACAGCAGTTGACCGGCGTTGCCTGGTAAAACGTTGTTGTAATGCCTCGTGTAAGGAGGAGAAATGCATACCATCACGTTTCCGGCTTTGATAAAGGTCGGAATGTAGGCTACTGCGATTGTGGTTTATCGTATCGCGACATTGCTGCTCGCTTTGGTCGCGATCCGATGACTGTTAGCAGAATATGGAATCGGTGTGTTCAGGAGGGTAATAAGGAACGCCGTGCTGGATCTCAACGGCCTCGTATCACTAGCAGTCGAGATGACAGGCATCTTATGCGCACGGCTGTAATGGATCGTGCAGCCACGTTCGATTCCTGAGTCAACAGATGGGGACGTTTGCAAGACAACAACCATCTGTACGAACGGTTCGACGACGTTTGCTGCAGCATGGACTATCAGCTCGGAGACCGTGGCTGCGGTTACCCTTGACGCCGCATCACAGACAGTAGCGCCTGTGATAGTGTACTCAACGACGAACCTGGGTGCACGAATGGCAAAACGTCATTTTTTCGGATGAATCCAGGTTCTGTTAACAGCATCACGATGGTCGCATCCGTGTTTGACAACATCGTGGTGAATGCACATTGGAAGCGTGTATTCGTCATCGCCATCACCCGGCGTGATGGTATGGGGTGCCATTGGTTACACGTCTCGGTCACCTCTTGTTCGCATTGACGGAACTTTGAACAGTGGACGTCACATTTCAGATGTTTTACGACCCGTGGCTCTACCCTTCATTCGATCCCTGCGAAACCCTACATTTCAGCAGGATAATGCACGACCACATGTTGCAGGGCCTATACGGGCCTCTCTGGATATAGAAAATGTTCCACTGCTGCCCTGGCCAGCACATTCTCCAGATCTCTCACCAATTGAAAGCGTCTGGTCAATGGTGGCCGAGCAACTGGCTCGTCAGAATACGCCAGTCACTACTCTTGATGAACTGTGGTATCGTGTTGAAGCTTCATGGGCAGCTGTTCCTGTACACGCCATCCAAGATCTGTCTGACTGAATGCCCAGGCGTATCAAGGCCGTTATTACGGCCAGAGGTGGTTGTTCTGGGTACTGATTTCTCAGGATGTATGCACCCAAATTGCGAGAAAATGTAATCACATGTCAGTTCTAGTATAATATATTTGTCCAATGAATACCCGTTTATTATCTGCATTTCTTTTTGGTGTAGCAATTTTAATGGCCAGTAGTGAATATGTAACCGCATGGCAGCAGATGCCATGGTGTACGCATTAATAATTCCATACTCCCCCCTCTCTTCCGATGGTGGGGTTCTGTGCGGGGTCACGGAAATGATGAGGGTCTGAGCTAGAGGTAGGCCACGAGGACAGACCAGGAGTCGTGTCCGGAAATGGCCAACCCGCATTCCAACATTCGCTGCATGGGCTCCTGTAAAACAGAGAAGAAAACCAAAATGGAGAATGCGCCTCCTGCCCATCCAGGAGTGAACAATCCCATGATGACCTGGGTGAGACCAGGTCCATGAGAGTCCCAGTAGGCGGCAGCGAAGAGGACGGCAGATGCAGCTGGGATGGCAGGAGATGCGGAGACAGTAGTGGCGACCGCAGTGACCACAGCACCGCAGGCTGCGACAATAAAAGTTTGCGACGCCAATACCTGTGATGGCTGCGGCTGCAGCAGTGGAGGAAGTAGTGACCCAGGCTCTGAAGGTTGTGGCTGCAGCGACTGTGGTTTCAACACGATAATGCCGCTGGTAGCGGCTGGCACCTGGTACAGAACCCGCCATGGATAACTGCCGTGGGAGAAACTGTCTGCTGAAAAGTTTTTTGAACAGAAGGGTCTGTATCAGGATCAGGAACAGCACGTAGTGCAGCAGATTCTGTTGTCCCGACCCATCCCGAATAACATAGATTGCTCTGCCCGCAGATTTGACTATGATGTCAGGTTCCCACAAATGATCACCGTTAAAGACTCTGAAATACATTTTGGCATTGGCCTGGAATTCTGAGGAAGCCGGAGTGGCGCCCAGGGACTGAGAAGAATGGAGGAGATACAGCGTAGTCTAGTCAGACATGCCATGCATAAGCTCAGCTGGCGTCCTATTTCCCTGAGGCGTCATATTTTATGTTTATAAGAACAGGAGCAGAACATTTTCTTTAGTGTGCGACTGCCTTAAACCTGATACCTGCATCTCGAAAGTATGCATGAATCGTTCCACTTCACCACTGGATTGCAGTGAGAAGGGTGGTAATCTGACATGCATCATGCCATTTGCTTTCCAGAAAGACGTGACTTCAGTTGAAGTCAGATATGGGTCATTATCTTATACAGTAGTAGGTGATAATCCTTCTTGGCAGAATATAGTTGCTAAAACCCGAATCGTGCTGGCTGATGTTGTGGAATGCATAAAGAACACAGAAGGAAATTTGGAAAAGCACCCACTACTATAAGCCATAAAAAACCCCAAAACGGTGCTACAAAATCAATTCACATTGATTCATTGCCAGGAGGCGTCTATTCGGGGCCAATAAAAAAAATTGTTGCGAGTAGCAAGCAGATTCTTAGCACATACCTTGAAATACGTGACCATGTGTTCAATGTCTTTTTCCATCCCCAGCTACGTGGAGTGCTGCCAGGCCAATAGCTTCGTATGGACGATGTCTCAATGTCCATTATGAAGTAAGTCCAACACCTGCTGCTGCAGAGAAGCCAGGATCAGTACTCGGTCCGTGTATTTGATGTGCGTACAAACACAAACCCATTTAGGGCCGAAAAGGCACCCCCCAGAAAATAAAACAGCGCCGAAGAGACTCACAGGGAATCAGCTTCCTAACCACTGGACAGACTGACTGAATAAACTGGCGATGAAGGCAGCAGGTACCATCCTGCCCAGTGGTCATGGCAATTGGATGGTGGTCACTTAGAAAGGTATGGACCACCGCTTCATCAATCCGGTCAGTAAGAAAGTCCTTGGAAGAATGAAACTGATCTGACTGGAAGACGAGATAACGTATCCGCATTGGCGCGGCCTGGCATTGGGCGACAGAGAATTTCATAATTATAGCTAACAGGCTAAGTGCCCAACATTGGAGGTTTTGTGCAAATCTGGACAAGTACACGTTTATCTAGGTGGAATAAACTGGTGAGATGCATATGGCCTGTTAGCAGAAAAAATTTCCGTCCATAAAGTCGCCGCAGACGATTTCCAAGGCTTCCTTCCCTAGTTGATTGTAATTCACCTGAGCTTTGTTACATCGTTTCGATGTGAAAGCAATTGGGTGGTCTGTGTCGCCAATATTGTGGGACAGGGAATATGCTGCGAAGACCACAGATTTCACAGATCAAAGTAAACGAGGCATCTCTCGCTAAGCAAGACTTTTTGGAATGTGTGGAAAGTCGTTCCTGCTGAGACGATCAGACAAAGGGAACTATTTCCCGTCTGAGAGCATGGGCCGCAATTTGAATGGCGTTAGGGATGAAGAGAAGATAATGAGATCTTCCCAAGGACAGTCAGGACTTCGGTGAGATTTTTCAGAGAAGAAAGCTTTTTAATACCCGCTAATTGTTCGACAGAAGGACGTACATCATGAGAGTCGATGATGTGACCGAGGTATTCGATTTGGGTACAGAAAAATTCGCATTTCTCCCATATGCTTGAGAGCCCGGTGTTGGTGAGGGTTTCGAAGAGGTATTCCAGGTTCTGGATAGTGCCCCTCTGGTGCCCTGCCAAAGATGATGATGTCGTCCAGATAATTGGAGCAAAAAGGGATCTTCGACGTCAGCTGCTCTAAAAACCGTTGGAAGATAGCTATTGCAGAAGCGCTGCCAAAAGGTAGACACTGACATCGGAACAGCCCAATGTTAGTGTTGATGACGAAAGATTTTGTTGCATCATCCAGTTGGAGTTGCAGATAGGCATCCTTAAGATCCATTTTTTGAGAAGAACGCATCGCCTTGTAATTTGTCCGTTAACTGATCTGGGCGAGGGGAAGGGTACGAATTCACGACAGACTGTGCATTGACATCGAGCTTAGAATCTGTGCAAAGGCGTAGTTATACTTTGTATTTTCTGACGATGACGAGGGTTGACCCCACAAGCTCGTGGAGATGAGAGTGATAACCCCCTGGTCCTGCATAAGTCTCAACTTTGCTGCAACTTCCTCCTGAATGGCGCAGAGGACATCGTGTGCTTTGGTGAATCGCAGGTCGGTGGTTTCTTTCAAGTTGATGTGCCCGAAAAAGTCTTCAGCTGTACACAAAGAGTTCTCAAAAATCTGATGGTGTACATCACTGAGGTTCGTGATGCCATTGTGGGGGACGCAGGAGTTGGTCGTTGCCCCGTTCTCTGTGATAAGAGTAAAGCACGGTGACTGGAATTGGCTTAATTATAGATTTGTACTGCATCTGTAGAAGACATGTGCCGAGGACGGCGATGTGATCCCCATTGCATGTGTTTCTTGAGGGCCTGTGTTGGAGCTTCGAGCCGCTAGGACCAAGCTTTTCGAACATGCAGCTCCAGTACCCAGGTGGAATCAAATATTCTTGTTGTGAATACGCAGCTGAATGACAAGTTTCTTTGGTTCACATACATGCACAGAGGGATGTTGAAGGCAACCAACAACCCACCATGATTCATGCATAGTGGAAATGCTGTAGCAGGTTTGAACCAGGAACAGCTCATCAGAAACTGACTAGTTCAAGAAGATAGAATCATCGTCATCGACCTTATGGACATCCATTGCTTCAGAACCGTGGGTAGTCATGCTGCGTAGACGTCCTGGATTTGACCAGTCTTTTTGCAAAACAGACGTTTGGTTCGACAGAAATGACAAGCATTCTTATCATGAGAGAAGTCACACCAAGGGCAGGACTGCAACTTGCCGCCATTATGCTGCAGTCGTGGGCATGTTGCAGTCAGAAACGAGACCCCAAACAATTCTTGTGCCTCAATTACACAAATGATATTCTCAAGGGATCTGATAGTTTGAGAACTTCCACCCAATGTTGGGAATCAGTAACGTTTTAAATAGTAGTATCCCACATACCATTTGTCATAAGGACATACAAATTTGCAGGTGTGGGTCATGTAATGTAATTCTATGACCCACTGCCAATAGGACTGGTAGGTCGGCGCTTCATTCGAAAGAACGCAGCAGTGACTAACATCAGGGAGTCAAAATACTTGTCAATAGTGGCAATGACCTCTGGGAAAGGCTCCGATTCATGCTGAATAAGGGGGAAAAGCTTAATGCAAATCTGAAAGACGTCAGCACCAACCCAAGAAAGAAAATACGTTGAACATCAACCACACCATTGTAGGCCACAAAGTGTTGAAACAGCTGTGGTTTGTATTCGACCCCCTCCTCTATGGCCACGTCAGAATTTGCGGAACAGCAGAGCCAGTCAGTGTCCATTGTCATCAGGCTGGGCGATACACTTAATCAGGGTTTGCTACAGAAACTGTCAGTCCTCCAAGAGCAATGTCACGTCGCCAATCAGTTGAATGAACTGCATCAACTTAAAATTAAGAAATTCATCTAAAGACACAGATTCCCCTTGCTGGGCAGCTGCCATGTTGAAAAACATGACTAAGGACGACAAGGTGATTGAAATAAAGAGGAGGAAACAGGAGTTTCCTCCAAAATTTAAAGCTGATCATCTTCTATTCTAGGGAAAAAAATGGTTCAATTATCCCCCATTGGAGGTGATTAGACACAGAACTGGAAAGTAAGGATGTGAAATGATAATTAAATTGACACCCTAGTTGCAAACAGGCGATGATGTGCTTCATTGGGGACATGTTGAAAATGTATGCCCCGACCGGGCCTCGAACCTGGGATCTCCCATTTACATGGCAGATGCTCTATGCATCTGAGCCACTGAGGGCACAGAGGATAGTGCACCTGCAGGGACTTATCCCTTGCACGCTCCCCATGAGACCCACATTCCCAACAGGTCCACACCACTGCATTCGTAGTGTGCCTAATAGATGTTTGCCCATCATACTCATTACTCATGACAGATTATCTGCCAAGTCCCATACGAGTTCGGACATAGCGTGTGTGTTTGCACAAGAAGGTCAATGGCTAGGAAGCCATATTTTAACTATATATGATGGTAGTATCTGTTCCCGAAAGAACAGTTACCGTAGATGACGATGCAGCTTTGCTAGAAATGAAATGATAATTAAATGGACACCCTAACTGCAAACAGGTGTTGATGTACTTCATTTGGGACATGTTGAAAATGTGTGCCCCAACCGGGACTCGAACCTGGGACCTCCCGCTTACATGGCAGACGCTCTATTTTTGTCTGACTGTGAAACTTACTCTACGCCTCAAGGTATATTTCCTGCCTTACAGAATTATGTAATAATAACACATTCTTACAAAAGTGGACAATCTGCACTAACCTCTAATTACAATCATATTTCACTTTTTTTTTCAAAGAAGTTTGATAGCATGGCCTATAATAATATAGTAATTCCCTTTTCACTGCATAACTTGTTAAATCTTCTCATGTTAGTTTTTCTAAGGCTCTACAGTGGAAGTCATTTATTATCTCATGCAGGAAGTTGTGACAGAGCTAAAAAACGAAGATCATCACACTGGCATAGTCCATGTCTTTGTTAAAGCTGCGTGAAATTATATAATTTAGGCCTACTTGTGAAACTCTTAAGACTTCATGGCACACCTTTTGCATGTATTAAGTTGAACAAAAAATTCAGAGGGTTAAATTGACTAATTTCACCAAAGAAGTAGAACTACAATTAAGGGAAGATAACAGGTTTGGTATTGGGTTCACTTCTGTTCTTAATCTACATAAATGATTCTACACTGATTTTCAAGGGTTGTTCTAAATATTTAATATTTGCTGATGAGATAAGCATACTAACCAGGGGCTCAAATTCAGTCACACCAGACAGCACAGATGATTAATGAACCCATTTAAAACTTGTTCCACAAAACCAGCTTATGTCTTAATCTCAAAAAGATCTGAATTGTGCACTTTCAAGCAAATAAAAAGTATCAAAAAATATAGAAAGACATATTAATAATGATCATGGAAAAAATGAAATAGTGTGTGAAATTTATTGAGGTTCAGCTAGAAAATAAACTGTAATCAAATAAATACAAGGAATAACTATTCAGGAAGATCAGTCAGCATATTTTGCACTTGGAAGTATTTTTCAATATGTTTACTTGACCAGGTTGGTAGCTTATTTTGCTTAAATGGTAATACACTTTCCTGGATCATCAATATAATTTTTTAAATTTGTTGATCATTTCATGATGCTTTTCAGGATAAATCTACCACCATATCTGTGGTATGTAACATACAGTGGAAGACACTTATGGAGCTATCTTGTGGGGCCTACAACTAATGTAAACTAAATATTTATTCAGCAAAAGTGAGCTGTAAGTATGCCATGCACATAAATGAACATGCAGTGAACTCTTCAAAGATGCTAGAATCCTCACACTTGCTGCTTTACACATTTACCATTTGATGGTGGTATTTGCTACTGTTAATAAAAGGATTGGAGTTGCTATTACCCAACCAGGTGCCTCTCCAGGTGATGGATAGGGAAATATTCACTAGATATGGTGGACACCAAGGAAATAAAATACCCGGAGTGGACCAAAACTACGAAACTGCTGCCTTTCAGCTGGGAGTTAAATCTCCAAATGCTAAGGGAAGAAAACCCTGAAAAAGTTACTCATCCTCTAGCAGTGGCTGACCTAGGTTTGACAGGCCACTCTGTAAAAAAACACCTGTTACAAAATTTCAACAAAACAAGCCAGATCGATAAAGGATGATGGACATGGCATGGACAAAGGTCAGGCAACCAAATTATGGAGACAAGAAAAGTAAGAAAAACAACATGAAGCTTAAATCGGGTTTATTCATTGGTACTTGGAATGTGAGATCACTATACTGCCTATGGGCTCTGAAAATGATGCCAGACATAATAATGAATCTGAAGCAGAGCATCATAGCATTACAAGTAGTAAGATGGATCAAGAGTGGAATCCTAGAAAAGAAAGAAGCAAACATATTTTATAGCTGTAGCGGAAGGAAACATGAGTTCTGGACAAGATTTGTGGTGCATCATCAACTAAAACACTTAGTAATTGGATGCAACCCTGTAAACTCAACACAGGATAAATGCAAAATTCTTCAATTACTCCACAGTAGTTAACATCCATGCACCAACTGAAGAATCAGAGGATGAGGAGAAAGAAGCTTTCTAGGAATCTCTGGAAAGAGCATATGATGAATGCCCAGGGTGCAATATAAAAATACTAGCTGGAGACCTAAATGCCCAGGGGGGAAGAGAACAGTTCTATAGACCAATAATCAGCATCTATAGTAAACAAGCTGTAAGTAGTGACAACAGGGCAATATTGTCACAGTTTGCAAAATGCAGGAACATAGTGGTAGGCTCAACATTGTTTCCACACAAGGAAATAGATAAGGGAATATGGAGAGCGCCAGACATAAATATAATAAATCAAATTGACCATGTACTAAATGATGCAAGGCACAAGTCAAACTTACCAAATGTAAGGAGTTTAAGAGGTCCAAATGTAGACACAAATCACTTCCTAGTTTGGACAAAGTGAGGACAAGAATATCCAATTCAGTGAAAGGAACCTGGCCCAAGATACAGAAATATATTATCACAGTTTTAGAATCAGTGGAAGCAAGGGAACAATACCTGGAGAGAATAATTCAGGTCCCTGAAAGCGCTGGAGAATGTAACAACATGTCAAGATCAATGTGAAAAGATAATAAAGGCAGTGCAGACAGCATCAAGCAAGATACTTAGGAACAGTATAAGGCAAACAAGAACCTATTGACTCGATACCAAATGTGAAACAGTAACAAACAAACAAATGAAGCACACAGGAGCACATTACAATCACATTGTACCAGGAGGATAATGGAAGAATATAAAGAAAACCAAAGAATTTAAGAAACAACCCATCAAAGGAAAAAGAGGGAGCAGATGAAGGCAAATTTTGAAGAAATTGAGCTGCTGAGAAGTGCAAACAAGGCAAGTAAATTTTATTGGGAGATGGGTAAGGCATGGAAATCTTCAAAGAGCAGAACATATTTGATAAAAGATAAGAATGGCGAAATTATAAGTGAAGAGATGGAGATTTGTGAGATGTGGTGTCACTACTTTGATAAACTCCTTAATCCAAGACCAATTGTACCAAGGAACCCAACAGAAATACAGGAGGAAGAATACTCAGATAATAGTGTGGTCCCACCTAACTTAGAAGAGGTGAGAACTGCAATGAGGAAATTAAAGAACAAGTGGGAATTATATGCCTTATATATAGAGAGGAGACCAGATGGAATGTGGTAACTATAGAGGGATCACACTGCTTAATCTGGGATTTAAAATCCTCTCTAACATACTGTACAAATGTCTCCTTCCAATAGTAGTGAGGTAAACGGAGCTGTACCAATGTGGATTTATCCCTGGTAAGCCAACTATCAACGAGATATTTAGCCTAAGACTAATTCTGGAAAAAACAAAGGAATATGGGGTTGGAACACATCTTTTTATTGATTTGAAAGCAGCATACAGTAGTATAGACAGATGGCAACTATGTCAAGCTCTAGGTGAATTGCATATTCCAAAAAAAAAAAAAAACTGGTAAGGGTAGTAAGAATGACAATATGAGTAACACAATGTTGCATAAAAACTTGAGGGATGTTTTCCAATATTTTGGAAATTAAAGATGGAGTGCAACAAGGTGATTCACTGGTATGCTTCCTATTCAATGCCACACTGGAGAAGGTGATGAGACAAGCAAATATCTTAAATAGAGGAATGATTTTACATAAATCTGTGCACATACTGGCCTATGTGGATGACATTGACATAGAAGCAAGAACTCTGACAGCAATGGAAGAGAGAGTCACTGCACTTGAAAAGGCCAGCAGGAATACAGGAATAAATATTAATGAGCAGAAAAAAAAAATACTTAGCCACTGGGAAAGTGCACATGGAGAACATGCAAGCCAAAATAATGATGGGTAGCTATACCTCTGAAAGAGTCTGTCATTTAAAGTACCTGGGTTTAATTGTAACCAGCCTAAATTACAACTCATATAAAGTAAAGCAAAGACAAATTGCAGCCAATAAAGTTTAGTTCACTTTAAAAAAAGCTTCTATCTTCAAACCTCCAGACTAGGACCAAAAAACTAACTATTTATAAAACACTGAGGAGACCAGTGCTTACATACACCTCTGAGACCTGGACTCTGATAGCAAAGGATACTGAATCACTGGATACATTCAAGAAAAAGATACTCAGGAGAATCACTGGCCAAATTTGCAAAATATTTATTTATTTATTTATTTATTTATTTATTTCGTGTTCCATAGATCCATATGGGAACATTTCCCTGGATATAGAACAAGTCAAGGTTTTTTACAGATTATTGTTTTGTGCACAGATACATTGATCTTATCATTAGATTAAAGAAACTGCGAAGTTTAGCATATACCCTTACATATTAATTAAGATACAGGACATCTGAATGAATATACAGTCATATATAAATTTGGGTATTGTTCTTAAGTTATACAGGCATCATATACAGACATACATAAATTTGGGTATTGTATTAAGTTACACTGTACTTACAGAGTATGATTAATCAACTGTAGAGGTCACACAGTAAGGTTTAAGCGCAAACAAGAGATTCTATGCATTTTTGCTAAGAAATTCATCAAAACTGTAACAAGATTCATCTAAAAGGAACTGCTTCAGATTTTCTTTAAAATTTGGCATGTTTCCAACCGGTTCTTTAATATGCGGTGGGAGGGCATTAAAAATCTTGGTGCCACTGTATAAAACCCCCTTCTGGACCATCCTTTTTGTTTTTAGCTCATAATGGATATCCAGTTTCCTTCAGGTGTTATAACTGTGGTGTGAGCTATTGATTTTGAATAAGTTGCTATTTTTTTAAACAAAGCACTTCAGGGAAAAATATACTGGGCAGATGCTTTAAGAATTTGTAGAGCTCTAAACAGATCCCTGCATGAGTGCCTAGGATGTACTCCACACATAATTCTTATTGCTCGCTTCTGTACATGGAACACTTTTTTTGCTATTGGTTGATTTCCCCAAAATATTACACCATAGGCCACAAGTTGGTGAAAATAGCCAAAGTATGCAGTTTTTATTGTGCTCATTTCCCGAGTGTCTGAAATTATGCTTAAGGCAAACGTTGCTGAGCTTAGCTTTTGCACAGATCTTGAATATGGTGGTGCCACTTCATTTTGCTATCTATATGCAGACCCAAGAATTTGAAAGACTCAACCTTCAAAATCTCATGCTCACCCATTTTTAGATTCATTTCATTAGTAACATTTGTGTTAGAAGAGAAATGAATGTAATTTGTCTTTTTTAGGTTGATTGTAAGGCCATTGGTTTCAAACCAGTTTGTCAAATGTGCAAAAGCTTTATTTGCAGTCTCATTTGACACATTCTCTGAGAGATTATTAACTGATAAAGTGGTGTCGTCAGCAAACATGAGTATTTCCCCATATTCTGTACATAGTGCTAAGTCATTTATAAATATCAGAAAGAGCAGTGGGCCCAATACTGAGCCTTGAGGTACTCCTGCAGTAATGGAGCCCCATTCTGAAGATACCTGGCCACCATGCAGTCATTCCACAATTACTTTCTGCTTTCTACCACACAGATAGGATTCAAGCCACATGCCTACAGTTCCACCCATTCCTAGGGTCTTGGCTTTACTCAAGAGAATATGGTGACTTAGATTAGATTAGATTAGATTTACATTCATTCCAATTGATCCGTAGTGAGGAGGTCCTCCAGGATGTGGAACATGTCAGAAAAACAACAATACATGACAAATATTTAAACTAAAACAAATAAGCTAATGTACCATTCCACAGGTCCCAAGTGGAATGATCGTCATTTTTTAATGAACACTAAGAGTCATTTTACAAATACTATTGCACTGAATTTAAAATAAAAAAGTTTTTTATTTATTTATAAGGTAAGAAACATGTAATACAACTACTGTAATACTTATTTACAATGAACACATTACTGCACTGAAATGGTGCACTGTCAAAAGCTTTTGACAGGTCACAAAATATTCCAACCGTCATCATATTATTATTTATGGCTTCCATAACACTGTCAACAAAGTCATGTATTGCATCCACAGTTGATACCACTTTCCGAAAGCCTAACTGGCTGCTACTGAGGATGTTATATTTACTAAGATGCTCAAGCATTCTGCTATGCATCACTTTCTCTAGTACCTTGGAGAAAACTTAGAGTAATGAAATTGGTCAATAGTTTGTAACCTCAGTCTTTTCTCCCTTTTTATAAATTGGTCATATTAGCCCATATTTTAGCCTGTTGGGAAAAACACCTTCTTCCAATGACGTATTACTAATATGGCAGAGGACTGTACTTATTTCTTTACAACAGTATTTCAATAACTTGCTGGAAATGTTGTCAACTCCAGCAGATTTTTTACATTTTAAAGACATAATTATTTTTTCTAATTCTATCACTGTAGTTTTTCGAAGATGCATGTCATCTATTTTGTTAGTTAAGGTGTTACACAAGTATTCTGTAGCTTTCTTTACAGAAACCTGGCATGCCATTTGGTTGGTGACTGTTAGGAAATGATTTTTAAAGATATTAGCCACCATTTCAGGAGCATCCACCTAGAGGCTCCCAGTTCTTGAGCTAATAACTTCTTTAGCAGATAGGCTTTTCCCCGTCTTGCTTTTAACATATTTCTATATGGTTTTCATTTTGTTATTTGATTTGTCAATTTCCATTTTTAGATACATACTTTTAGACTTCTGGATCACCTTCCTTAATATCTTAGAGTACACTTTATATTGCCCCATCACTGCAGTATTGTTAGACTGTCTGGCTGTGGCATACAATTCTCTTTTTGTTTTACATGAAATTTTGATGCCTTGGGTAATCCATGGCTTAAATGCAGGGTTACATTGATTTTCTCTGACTCTTTTAGTTGGAAACACCTCCTCAAAAAGATTTGATGTTAAATTAATAAATACATTAAATTTTAAGATGGAGGAAGAGAGAAAACCATGATTTGTATGCCATCTAGAAAGACCAGCCTGTTAGAAGAATTGTGAAGTCATCTAGCCTGAGGTGGGCTGGACACATGGCATGGATGAATGATACACAAATACCAAAGCAGATATCACAAGGAGAGCCAGGTGGACAGAGTGAACCTGGTCGACTGAAAACTAGCGGGGAGGATGGAGTCATAGAAGACCTTCAAAAGATGGGCTACAGGAACTGGAAAATGCTAACAAGGGACTGGGATAAATGGAAGGATAGTTGAAGAGGCCAAGACTCCTGAGTTGAAGAGCTGCAGAAGAAGAAAAGAGGCATTTTCAGTTGAATTTTGATTTACACAGCTACAATATAAGACAGAAAAATAATGTCCTTACAGAATTTGCCTCCCCCTGTACTGTTCAGGGTGGGGTTCTATATCCTAGTGCACAAATATATTGGAAAGTTAATGTCAGACATATTGTAAGAAACTGGTAATCCCTATAAATTCAAAAATAAATTAAAAACATACCTTATTTTGTAAATCAAATAACTTAACTTCCTGTTAGAGTCATGACCACTAGAAGAGCTGACTGTGAAGGGGGATATTTTTCAATGAGACACAGATAACTGTTGTTCTATGATGAATATAAATGTGGCACTGTAGATATTAAGTTAGCAATATTATATTAGCAGCAGCTGTTTAACATGCTTGAGAAAGTGGCATTTCAATTTTGTTATGACATATGGATGACAGATCTGCATGTATGAGGGTTGGAACTTAAATAGTGGCAACTATTTATTCACAACCATTACAAAAGAGTTACATGTTTGCACCTGTCACTGTCCTTCAAAGTAGTCACCAGTATTGTGTAGAACCCATTGCCAGCAATGTGGAAGGTGGAGTATACCGTTAGCAGAGCCTGTTCTGTTGATGGTGAGAATGGAGCAGTCTACTGCCTGTCAAATCTCTGGAACAGTTCTGAAACAAATGCCATGAAGTGGTTTCTTCATCTTTGAAATCAAATCAAAGTCACAAGGACTTAAGTCCAGGGAGTATGGTGGATGGTACAGTACTTCCCAGTCCCATCAACAGAACAGAGCAGCCACAGCTTGTACTGTATGTGCCCACTCGTTGTCGTGCAAAATGATGGGTGGGTTGCGCAGAAAGTGTCACCGCTTCTTTCACAAAGCTGGTCACAGGAGATGCTCCAAAACAAACAGTAATACTGTGCATTGATGTTCTGCTGTGGAGGAACGTAATGCGTTAGGATAACACCATCACAGTCATACACGAGAATCACCATAACTTTAGACCACTCCATTTGTACCATCAACAGAACAGGCTCTGCTTACAGTACACTGCATCTTCCACATTGCTGGCAATGGATTCTGCACAATGCTGGTTACCACTTTGAAGGACTGTAACATGTGCAAACATGTAACTCTTTTGTATCAGTTGTGAATAAAGAGTTGCCACTATTTCAACTTCAGCTGCCTTTTTTTCATCCCTCATATGAGCAGGCAATACAGATATTACAAACAGTACTGAGCATATGCATCACCCCTTGGAAACAGAAGTACAGACTGTACATTCATTACTGAATTCTAATTAACTTCTAAAAATGAATGGATAATCATCAGTTATGTGGGATATATAGTAAATTTATTGTGTCACCTATAAAACTGAACTCTTATGGCAAGTCATGTCTTGAAACTGACCAGCTCATTTACATAAATTTTAGTCTTGATCTCCACCCAATATATTTCTGTGGGCATCCATGGTAGAGCATGCTACAATGAGAACAATGCATTATTACTAATATACGGACTTTACAAGGAATTTTGTTGCTATCATTATTTTTCCTTTACTATTTTAGATTAAAGGGAAGGTTTCAGTACAAGTGATACAGTTATAGATAAAAGACAATATAAAATAAGAAAACAATTAAGAGGCATTTCCATTTATAGCGTAATAATAATGCCTAACAGGTTTTGCCTTTTATTCTGTGTGCCACTCACATAAGTTTTATATATTACTACAAAATAATTCTGCTATAGAGTGAAATGAGCTGACAATATTCTTTTAAGCAGAGAAATATTACTTGTCTCTTTGTCATTATTTGGCACTAAACTGAATATTTTAGCTCCACAGCAATTAACTGCTTTTCATGTAAGAACCAAATGCTTCAACTCACGGTGGAGGTCATTTTTCCTTGTAGTTAGTTGCATTTGAACAATTTTTTAATTGAAATTATATGTTATGAGTCAATTTACAGGATATGTATATACTATTAGTGTTCACAAATTGTGATGGATTATATATGCTGAATTTCATAAGTGATGAGTATATGTATTGTGATGATGCAGTGAAAATGTGTAACTCATTGAACAGTTACCTACCTGACAAGTGTGAGTAATCACCACACTTTAGGGCTTACTTTTGTGCAATCAATCATTTTTAATGGACGGCTTACCCCACAAAATTATTCCATAAGACATTGAGTGGAAATATGCAAAAGATGTGATGAGTTTGATTTGTTTGTTTCCAAGATTAGCAATTCTACAAAAAGCAAAAGTAGCTCAACTTCACTGTTTGAGCAGCTCATTAATGTACTTCTTTCAAGTCAAATTTTCATCAGCATGTACACCCAATAATTTTGAGCATTCTAGCCTGTTTACTAACTCATGTTCACAGGCTACATCAATTGTTGCTATGACTATATGTTGTACAGAATATCAAGTGCAAACGTACCAATTCTTCTTGATGAATGTTAATGGGAAGATCATTCACGTATATAAGAAGACTTCCTTTATGATTTCTCCCCAGTCACTAAAATGATCCCTCCTCCTAACAGCATTTGGATTCACTATAGCTTACATATTCATCATGAGAGAACAGCAACTGTATTGATATTTAAAACAGTTCTAATAAATTATTTATTTTTCAACCCCAGTTGCACTTCTTTTTTAAATGCGTAACTAGCATTAATCTCCATGGATCATCAACAGACCTATGTAGTTGCATCAGCAACCTGTCTTGTCCATATCAGAACCAAAGTTCTGATGTGTGGATCTGACACAGACATGGTGGGTTGCTGACAAAACTGCATAGATGAGGATAATGTAGGAAGAGAAACTAGTCATGTACTAAAAAGTGTGCACCTAGAACTGAAAAATAAATTATATATTAAAATTGTTTCAATTATTGTTTGAATTGTTCAACACTACATTTTGCTTTCTCTTTGTTGAAGTAGGATTCAAATTAGTTATGTGTTAAGCCAACAGTTCCAAAAAATTAAGTTCTTCCAATTGTAAGAGGGCAACGTGGCCAACACAATCAAATATCGTATGAACTTTAGTTTTTATTAATTTCAGTGAAGAATGCTGGTGCTTTTTGTAGTTGCTTTAAGTTGTATAGAATGACATCTTTAATATATTTTTAATGTCTGCTGTTGCTTTTTCAACCCAACCTTTTAATTCTTTTTTTGCTACTATATTAAGAAAATTATTATAGAAAATACTTGTAGCTTGTGAATTACCTGTACCAGTCACAGTACTGTCACACAGTTCAATTGTTATGGGATCTCATACACTGAATGGTCGTTTTGTCCACTGTTTCACAATGATCCATTTATTTGTAATCTGACTATCTGCATTATTAATTTCTGTCAGGACACTCATATTTCTGAAAATTTTAATGACTTCCCTTATAATATTATAATATTTTCCTGTAGAAAGCATGTTATGCCAAAGCTTTACTTATTATGCATCTAGATTTCCCATAAATAGCTGAAAGTTTCCTATAGAGGATCTGTAGACTCCTACAATTACAAGAGAAGTACTCTGCATTAACTCACAAGCACTTGCTTCTAGGTTCTGATCCATGGAAAAACTGTTTATTTGCATATTTCTAGCACTGTGTGGAACTTGTACACATGTTGCAACTCCTCATTTTTCCATGTTAATGTTACACAAGAACAATGTTAGTATATGATGCCTAGTATTAAACTTTTCTATCCACATGACTACATGGTGTTCAGAGATGGCACAGAACGTCTATCACATCAGAATTATTCATTTATTGTAGACATGAGATGCTTACCTATGTTTCTTTCAATCACCTAATCTTCTAATAAAACAAACTAATTTTAGTTTTCTGGAAAATGTTACATATGACGACCCCAGAGGGCAAGGGGTCTAAGTGGCATTTTTGACAAAGATGGGTTAAGTACAGCAATGGGACTTGATAATACTAATCTGTTCAGTGATAAAGGGATCCTAGTCATTTTATCAACAGAACATGCCATCTAGTGTGAAGCCCCTTGACTACTTGGTGGGTTGTAGTTAAACAGTGGCACACTAGAGATCCAGAATCACTAGGACCCCTTTACCACCAAACAGTGCAATAGATTACATTCGTGGAAGCAGACATCAGTGCTAGTGACGAAGAGTGTCACCACATTATCTTTCGTACAAGACTAGCTGACACATGACCATTTGGTGCTGTGTTTAGTCACATTTGGACATTTCATACAAAGTAATTGTAAACACATCGTTTGTATACGATGAATGAGTTGGATAGACGTTCGACCTAAACTGCAAATGATTGGTACATTTTGTTACAATACTATTTTTTTCTAGGTGCTTACATATTTATATCTGGGTAACAATATATTTATTTGGTAGTAGAAGTATGGAAACTTTAGGCCTCTCATCATTGTAGCAACAAATAATGAAATTGTGTATGAATTTGTTTTAAAAAATAGTTGTTTCCAGATCCTATGCCCAAGGCTGATAATAGAAACAGTCATGGTGATACCAATAATGACAATGACAGTTATTTTAGTAATAGTAGTGATGCACCACTGTTTGGAGATGGTCATGATTCTGATGAAAAGAATCCTTGTGGTGATTATGGAACCAGTGAGGCTTCTTCACATACATTACATTTGTAAGTTGTATGTGCCTGAAGCTAGATATCTAGCATGATTAGTTTTGCTTTTACATTTTAATACAATTAAGATACCACAATGTTGTTAACTGACATTACAAAAACTGTGATTTAGTGTACATTACTTTTAGATGACATAGAAAGAGAAGCATAACAAAGACCTTGTCAAACTGAAGACTTGATGGCCAATGCTATTTCCCCTGAACCTCAGCCTGGGGAAAAAAGGGTAAGAAGGGAGCACACCTGGAAATCTCAGAAGAGGAAGACATTGAGGAACACAGGACAGGCTTACATTGATCACAATATGATGCTGCATGGGGCTAAAAAGTTATGTGGATACAATCACCTGTGTAGGTACAAAAATAATGAAAGTATTCCCCATGAGTGGAGGGAAGTAATATTTAGATATTATTGGAAACTAGGTAGCTGAGAACTTCAGACATCCTTCTTGAATGGTGCCATAGACATACAGCCAGTGTTGAGGAAGAAACCACAGCTGTTATGCACAAAGATGTATCATGTATTTATAAACTGAATGGTTTTAGAGTGTGCAAAACCTTTTTTGTAAAAACGCTAGACATATCTAACAAAAGGATAAGAAACAATCATTCACAAAAAATAAAACCCATCTGGCATTTCACCACGTGACAAATGGGGAAGGAAGGAGCCCCCAAATAAAATCCCAGCAAACAGAATTACAATAGTCAAGGAGCATATAGGAAGATTCCCAATGTACTCAAGCCATTACAGTAGAGCAAAAGCTCCAAACCAAAAGTACTTACATTCAAACTTAAGTGTGACAATGATGTATAAAATGTGTGAAACATTTTTCAATGAAGACAAAAAAGTGAAACCTAAAAGTGAATGTTTGTACAGACATATATTCAGGACAGAATTTAACCTAGGCTTCCATGGGCCTCATACCAATACCTATGTAACTTGTGACAGGTTGAAAATGAAAATTGTACATCATACGCCTGATGAAAAAAAGGCAGCTGAAGTTGAAAAAGAATTTCATCTCAGGAACGCAGAAGCAGGAAAATAAGCCAAAAGGAAATGCAAGGAATTAAAGGATGACAACCGTGGTTTGATCTTCAAAAAATGTTGCTGACACCACATGTGAACTCTAAAGCCTACTATATGTGACAGTTGTGGACATACAACCTCTCAATATTCACAACTCAACCAGTGGTACTGCCCATATGTTTTCGTGGCATGAAGAACAGGCAAGTAGGGGTTGCCAAGAGATAGTATCTTGCCTGCTGAAGTATATCCAGAATCTTCCTCACACTGTGAAGCACATCTCAGCCTTCAGTGACAACTGTGCATGCCAGAACAAGAGCCATCTAATAGTAAAATTTTGGTGTTATGTTGTTATGAACACCCAAATTCAAACTGTTGATCACTATTTCATTTCTGGACATTCATACAATGAATGTGATTAGGACTTCAGGATCATTGAACTTAAAAGAAGAGGAATCAACGTGACACTTATATACCAGAAGACTGGATGAATCTGGCTGCCGCAGAAAGTTAAAAATTTGTTGTTACTAAAATGAGGGACAAAGACATCATTGACCTTCAACCACTAAACTGGTACTTTAGGACCACTGTGACAGGGATATGAGGAATGCAGGTACTTCATTTTTTATAAGACATCAGTTGAAGGTATTCTGCCTTACCAGAAACTGCCAATGAAAAACCCACAAATAGGCAAAATGCTACACAAGTTCCCAGTCTTCATTCCACAGCTGTGGAGCCAAAGCTAAAATACAGAAAAACATGATGACCTGATGGAACTTCTGCAATTTGTGCCACTGATACACAACCAGTTCTATAAATGTTCATCCCATGAAACAAAGACTGGTGAACCATTTGCACCTAGTACTCATGTGGATGATGGTGCTAATGTTGCTATGGACTTGGGTGACAACATCTGTGAACCAGGTGATTATAGTGATACATGTTGACAAGTGTTAAACCCAAATATTTGTGTTTTGTAAACCAATAAGTACACTGTCGATGCAATACTGTATCCTGTTATAACTATAAATGTGTGTTATGTTGAGTATGTACTCTGAGCGTTATCATTTTCTTCTATTGTGAGAGGTAAAGGGATCTAACTGTGTGTTGTCCGTTCAATGTACCTATCAACTATAAACCAGATGTTCTACTTATTTATTATCATTGGTAATAAAAGGCTAAGGACCCAAGTATTTGTCTGAAATGTTCAAAGTTGTGAAAATCTCATGTCCACCCCTACAAAAACTGTTAAACTTTGACTTGTGTTTACTTGAAACTATGATTTTGTCACTTAGACCCCTTGACCTCTGGGGTCCTCATGTATTATGGCCCTTTTCTGTTCTAATTTCTTTTAAAGCTGTCTCCTATAACCTGGTTCCAACCTTAGAAATGTGCCCATCTGACTCCAGTAACCACAGCGATTTTTCATCTGTGTTTATACCCCTCCTTTTATTTTCTCAGCTAACCTATTCCCTGATGCCTTAACACATGTCCTACCATTCTGTCCCTTCTTTTTGTTAATGTTTTCCAGATAATCCTATCCTTGCCATTTCTCCACAGAACCACCTCATCCCTTACCTTGTTAGTCCATCTAATTTTCAACATTCTTCTGTAACACCACATTTCAAATACTTCAATTCTCTTCTTTTCTGATTTTCCCACAGTCCATGTTTTACTGCCATACAAATGCATTCACAGAAATTTCTTCTTCAAATTAAGATCTATGTTTGATACTAGTAAGACTTCTCTTCACCAGGAATGCCCTTCTTGCAGTACTGGTCTGCTTTTGATGTCCTCCTTGCTCCAACCATCATGGATTATTTTGCTGCCTAGGTAGTAGATTTCCTTAACTTCATCTATTTTGTATTCACCAATCCTGATGTTAAGTTTCTTGCTGTTCTCATTTCTGCTATTTCTCATTACTTCCATCTTTCATACTGTTCAGACCTTTCAGCAGATCCTCTAATTATTTTTCACTTCCATTGAATACAGCAATGTCATCAGTGAATTTTACCATTGATATCCTTTAACACTGAATTTTAATTGCACTCTTGAGCCTTTCTTTTGTTTCCGTAACTGCTTCTTCAATGTATAGATTGAACAGAAAGACTAAATCCTGTCTAACACTCATTTTAACACAAGCACTTCATTCTTCATCTCCCACTTATTATTCCCTCTTGGTTTTGTATATATTTCATATTACCA
The DNA here is from genome assembly GCF_021461395.2 of Schistocerca americana. Lineage (NCBI taxonomy): Eukaryota > Metazoa > Arthropoda > Insecta > Orthoptera > Acrididae > Schistocerca > Schistocerca americana. The sequence continues at coordinate 655,519,215 of NC_060120.1, read as the reverse complement.
ATCTTTCCCTATAGCTTACCCCTATTTTTTCTCAGAATTTTGAACATCTTGCATCATTTTATTTGTTGAACACTTTTTCCAGCTCAACAAATCTTATGAACATGACTATTTTTTTTTTTCAGTCTTGCTGCCATTATCAATTGCAACATCAGAATTTCCTCTGGTGCCTTTATCTTTCTTAAAGCTATACTGATCGTCGTCTAAAACATCCTCAGTTTTCTTTTTCATTCTTCTGTATATTATTCTGGTCAGTAACTCGGACGCATGACCTGTTAAGCCAATTTTGTGATAATTTTTTCACTAATTGGGCTTTGCAGTCTTCAGAATTGTATGGATGATGTTTTTTTTTCCAAAAGTCAGATTGTTTATTGTCAGACTTGTACATCCTACACGCTGATGTGAATAGTCATTTTGTTACCATTTCCCCCCAAATGACTTTAGAAATTCTGATGAAATGTTGTTTATCCCTTCTGCCTTATTTGATTGTAAGTCTTCCAAAGCCCTTTTAAATTCTGATTCTAACACTGTATCTTCTCTCTCTCTTATATAAACTCCCATTTCTTCTCCTATCATGTCATCAGGCTAGTCTTCCTCCTCACAGAGGCCTTCAATATACTCCTTCCACCTATCTCCTCTCTCCTCTGCATTTGACAGTGGAACTCCCATTGCACTCTTAATGCTACCACTATTGCTTTTAATTTCATTGAAGGTTTTTTTGACTCCTCTGTTTGCTAAGTCAGTCCTTCCAACAACCATTTCATTTTCGATTTCTTCCTTAGCTTTCCTGCACTTCCTGTTTCTTTCGTTTTGAAGTGACTTTTATCTCTATATTCCTGAATTTACCTAAACATTTATATACTTCCATCTTTCATTGATCACTGAAGTACTTCTTGTTTTACCTGTGGTTTCTTCACCATTACCTTCTTTGTACCTATATTTTTTTCTCCAACTATGTTATTGCACATTTTAGAGATGTCATTTCCTCTTCAACTGAACTGCCTAGTGAGCTATTCCTTATCACAGTATCTACAGCCTCAGTGAACTTCATTTCTTAGTACTTCTTTGTGCACTGGTTTTTCTTGACATATTTCAAACTTCAGCCTACTCTTTATCAATAATAAATTATGATCTTAATCCACATCTGCTCTGGGTATGCATTACAATCCAGTACCTGATTTCAGAATCTTTGCTTAACCATGATGTAATCTAACTGAAATCTTCTTGTATCTCCTGGCCTTTTCCAAGTGTACCACCTCCTCTTATGATTCTTGAATACAGTAACAGGTGCAGCATAGATATGGGACTTTTCGGTCAAAAGCACTCCATTTGGCTCTGTTTACACAGCTGGCAGTAGTGCTAACCCAGGGCTCGTCATTTCATTGCTAAACCTCCACAAACCCCTTATGAGTGATGATGATGATGATGATGATGGGTTTGGGGGGCGCTCAACTGCGTTGTCATCAGTGCCCATACAAAGTCCCAATTTTTACATAGTCCAAAGTGTTACACAGTGCAATCAAGCCACTGCCACGAATAATGACGATGATGAAATGATGAGGACAACACAAACACCCAGTCCCTGGGCAGAGAAAAATCCCCAACCCAGCCTGAATCGAACCCAGGACCCCCTGATCCAGAGGAAGCAACGCTAGCCACTAGACGAAGAGCTGCAGACAAGCCCCCCTCCCCTCCCTCCCTCCTCCCCCCCCCCTTTATGAGTGTGTGTTGCTCCTATTTCCTGCATATACTATAAGTTGTTGGACTGTTTCCTAATCCTCCTACTGTAAGTGTAATGAATGTGACAGTGCCAATTTGTTTGATGCTTAGCAGCAATTTATTAATGACAAAATACATCAGAGGTTGTCCGTATACAGAGGTCTTGTAGTGATTATATCAAGGTTTTTGAGGGGACTAAGGCACAATGTTCTGGGAGGATTTTTTATTCCGACATGTTGCACCATATATTATGATATAACACATCAATGAATGAAAAATGGCTGAAATATGCTGACTTTGAGATACTGCAGTCACCAAGATGGAAGATCTCTCTCAGAGCAAATATTGCTCATGTGCCTGAAGAACACGTATTGTCAGTTCAAGTTGATATCTACATGAATAGCAAGAAATCAATTATTATACTTGCTAGTCATTATCCTCCGCAACTATCTCTTCCAAATCCTTATGATTTGTGTGTAAGTGAATGAACTTATCTTTTTATATAATAAAAAGTGAATAGTCATGAACTAGTGCAGAACTTACTCTAGTATGTTACTGATATCAAACTCTTACTTGATAATTGATGTGTTATCCACCATTATGGTTGCATTGTCAGGAGACTTTGTGGAATTAAAATTTTCCCTCTTATGGACACAGACAGGCCCTCCAGATATACTGGTAACAGCAAGAGCACAAGTATAGAACCCAGAGAGATCTGTGCTTTATTATGCCCCATTTAGAGGCCATCACATCTAGGGATATGACATTTGAGATATCTGCAACTATATTCTGCCTTCTTGCTTCAAGGTATAGTTTCAATTCTTAAGTGTGTGTGGCTATGCACCAAACACAAATAAAACTGTTTTGCACTGTTTAATTGTTGTTTCACAATGGCAAGCCCATACATATTCCTTCATTATTGCTTCAGCCAACACAGTGATAAACTGTGTTGTCATACATCCAAGTGAGCAGCAGAAGTAATATAAAATAAACACCGAACTAGGTCAGAAAAAATTTATGACTGTGGACGAGAATGACCCACATTACCAGCTAACAGCACAATCCTACAATGAGGCAGTTTTCTACGAGATATGATGAATAAGCCATTGGCTGAAATCTTATGCAACTATGCTGTTTAAAGCTCTGGGTGGTTCATTAGTGTGGAACAACATCAGTCTGTGGCAACAGAGTGATATAGTGCATTAGCACATGTTATGTATGGTTATTTTATCATTGTTTAATTAAGCTACAATTAGAGTATGCTTGTGCTCTTACATGTTTATCTTGGTAATATGAAGACAGCTATTCTTTGTATGTGTACAAAATATGCCACACACCCTCTCACATTATGAAAGACAGAATTCCAACTCAAGGTTTATCAGGTCCTGTGTTCCTTAATGACAGGTGTTGTCTAAGAACAACTTGTAATCTACACAATCAAATGCATCTGGGAGATCACATAATACAACAGTTACTAACTTTTTACTATTCAGTGATTTTTAACACGTCATTGGTAAATGAAAACATTGTACAATTTTGGTTTAGAAACCACACTGTGGACTGCTAATGATGATTAGCTTTCCAAAGTGTGCCAATATCCTATTACACATAACTCCTTAAAAAGTGAGAAAACTTATTAAAATTATGGTGAGTTGGTAGTCTGAGACAGTTGCAGCATCCCCAGTTATGTGAAGAGGTTGACAATAGCACATTTAATATTTTTCCCACAACAACTCATTTTTGCTGGGAAATTTTGCAAGTATGAGTAAAAACTTTGCATATTACATTATACCAGGCATTCAATGGCCCACTTGAAAGCAGTGTCTCTTCTGTTCATTTTACTATAACGAACTTACATGAATACGCATGAATAGCTCCTAGAGGTTTAAGCTTAGTTAATTATTATTACCGTTTCTAATGATTGTTTCACTTTGCTCTCAGATTGAGTACTGGAATAAGTCAAGATATATTTTAACAACAGAGAAAACAGAACTATGTAACCAGGAATACACTAAAACTGTGGGCATGGCTGAGAAAGCACATGGAAAAGAAGTGAAGAGACAAGAAAGTGATATGATAAATTAATTCAGATATAGTAATAGGGAAATACACTTCACCACAAAGGTCATAGGCAACAGAAATGAGCATGATAATGGAGAGATTCTAAAAGTCACTGGTTGGACCATTGTGTTTTACCTATTTGATGCATCTGATTTCTTTATAAATAACAGCATGCAGTCGCATCACAGTACATTTGCATCTCTACATAGGTGCCTGTAAGAAGCTGAGTCCTTCTTTATTACATCTGCATATTGTGTGCGTATTAATGGGTTTTTCACTGCTTCAAGATATCTTCACAGAAACAGAGGTAAGTGTAGTAACAAATCATAATTGTATTATGATTCTGTAACCAGCTGCCAGATACCACACGTTCCTTACATGAAAAAACTATGAAATTCTCGCTGAATAACTTCTGTAATTTTTTCAGTGGAGATTGGGTTCGCTCTGTACACCCATAAGATTCTCCAAAGCCATTGATGGATGATTAAAATAGTATAGCCAGCAAATCTGTTGGCTTAGATTTTATGAAAGATGTACCTCAAGGAAACAAATTGAACTGTATGGTGTTTCTGATTCATGTTAATGATGTTGGGGGTATAGGAGAATCAGACATAAGCCTCTTCATTGATAATATAAAATAGTGGTCAAGAAAATAAAAATATTGGAGGCAAGTGAGATACAGCAGAAAAGCTAAGAAGTTTTCAGAAACTAGATCAGTAGTAATGGTATGATGAAAATGCAAAGGCTGTAGCATCTACATTTATATTCATATCTTTGCACACTACTGTGAAGTAAATAGCACAGAGTAAATTCCCAATGTAACTTATGTCCCCATTGCCTTCACATATAGAGCAAAGGAACAAGGATTGCTTAAATGATTCTTTGCACTCTCTAATTAGTATAATCTTGTCTTTGCAATCCCATGGAAGTGATACACAGAAGGTTGTAGTAACTTCCTAGATTAATCATTTAAAGAAGGCTCTAGAAGCTTTCTAAGAAGTGTTTCGCACGATACTTTGCATCTCTCTTCAATCATCTGCCACTTCATGTCTGTAGCATCTTTGTGGCACTCTACCATAGGTTAAGGAAACCTGTGACAATTTGTGCTGTGCTTTTTTGCATCTGTTCAGTATCACTTATTATTCCTATTGTTACAGATCCTACAGCCTTTAACAATATTCTAGGATGGGTAGCATGAGTGTGTGGTATGCAGTCTCCTTTGTAGATTGACTGCTTCACCCTAGTACACTATCAGTGAACCACAGTCTGCCACCTGCTTTACCTACGATAGACCGATCATTCCATTTTGCCATTTCACATCCCTACAAATTGTTACACCCAAGTATTTGTATGACTTGATTTGTCTCAACTGTAACTTGCTGATACTGTAGTGATTGGGTATTATGCCCGCAATATTGTATGCAAGTTCATTAATATGCAGTACAACATGAACAGCAAGGGTCCCAATACAGTTCCCTGAGGCATACCTGAGGTAACTTCTATCTCTTTCAATGCCTCAATCAAAGATAACATGTGTCCTCCCCACCAATAAATCCTGAATCCATTCACAAATCTCACTTGATACTCTGTATGATCAAACTTCTCGATATATGACATCTGCTTGCTTCTGTTTGTATGTATGAACTAATTTCAGGAAGAACTGTATAGATATTGCTCCTGTTTAGGATAACAGACAAACTGATTCATGAGGAAGATTTGAGTTTACAATTTATAAATAACTTATGAAAGTTGGCTGAACTGTGATGAAGTCTGCTGTGGCTATGAAAATTATGGCATTGCCAGATGGTGGTACAGCCATGACAACTGCAGACAGCAGTGAAGCTTGACCAGAAACAGGGTAAAAACCTGTAGTTCAGTAAGTGCCTGAAAACTGAACTGTAATGGAATTTTCAGATGACAGATCTTTCAGTGTCTTAATCTAGCATTCAAATCTCAATGATGTGGAAATTCACCAGAACTGAAATGTGGTTCATATTCCGTGTTAAATTTTAGCTCTCAGTTTCTCCCAGTGCCATCAAAATTGGGTTTGGTGGTTTAGCAGTAAAGCATTGACTATGTGACCAAAAGAGTGTGGGATAAAAATCCTTTTTGGGACATAGATTTTTATATCAGTTTTTAACCTGGGAACTGCCTCTAAATGGTATGAAGATTCACCAATAATGAAATGTATCACCTTTTCCGATTTGAACAACAGCTAAGGCTGATATGTCACTGAAGTGACTTGTTACAGGACATTGAGCAATATGAAATTATTATTAACAGAATTTATACATAGATACATACATTCGTCTTCTACACATGTTATAAATTGAAAGTACCCCTATTGATATTTTTGTGTATATAGAAAGGTAAGTCTCAGAAACTACTGTAGAGATTTTTATAAAGTTTTCCCTAGTAGATATATTGATTCACAAAGTAAGTTTGTGTGCACAATTCATAAATATTTGGTGCAAATTGGCTGAACTCTGATGAATTGCAGTCCTCTGTCACTTTTTTCTGCCTGTATGTGAAGCTAGTCCCAGAGACTATTGCAGGGATTCTGAGACTCACAATGGACCCACACAATCACATGGCTGACAAATGAGTGGCTGCAGAGGTCTTTGATAAACAGTTTTCATTGTTAGCTGGTTGTAGCAAGGCCATCCAATCATGTCTTAAGGAGCTGCAATGTGTCAGCCTGTTATATGTGCTGCTTCAGTCATTTAATTTGTGTGAAAGTGATGATATTACGTTACCTAACTTTGTTTTATCATTTTCAGCCATAACCTTATGCAGTGCCCTGTAAACAAAATTACTGCTAACCAGACAAGTCTTTTGGCTGAAGATATTTAATGCTAACTGTGCGAAGTTGGGGTGGGTTGCTGTTTCCAAAATCTATGCTGGTTGGGATGGAGGAAGTCATTCTGTTCAAGACATCTCATTACATTTGAGCTCAGAATATCTTCTAAGATTCTACAACAAAAGATTTCAAAGATATTGGTTGGCAGTCTTTCACTTTTTGTACCTTTCTTGTAGATAGGTGTGACCTGCATTTTCTTTCAACTAATGGGCATCATTTTTTGTGTTAAACTGTTCAAGTAAACATGTTACTTCTCATGATACATGGGCATTTATAGCATGTGGGTGCATAACAGCTGGAACACATACAGGACAGAGAGACCATCAATTCATATTAAACCCAAAATTGTGGAATAACAGAGGGGTAAATATTCTACTGTCTGTAGAAGAGCGAAAAAGTGGCACAAGCAGTTGTGTCTGTGTATGTGCGGATGGATATGTGTGTGTGTGCGAGTGTATACCTGTCCTTTTTCCCAGGATTGGAATGACTCCTTACCCTCTCCCTTAAAACCCACATCCTTTTGTCTTTCCCCCTCCTTCCCTCTTTCCTGATGAAGCAACCGTTGGTTGCGAAAGCTTGAATTTTGTGTGTATGTTTGTGTTTGTTTGTGTGTCTATCAACCTGCCAGCGCTTTCGTTTGGTAAGTCACATCATCTTTGTTTTTAGATATATTTTTCCCTCGTGGAATGTTTCCCTCTATTATACTCAAACCTTAAAACTTCTTTCACATGACCAGCAAATTACACACCTAGAACGTAAGACATTGAATTAATTTTGATGCTTGCTGTTCTCAGGTACGGAGAGGATTGCAGTATTCTAGTATGAAGGTCTTCAACAAGCAGAAGGCAGCAATAGAGCAAATAATTTACAGTCCTTATAGATTCAGGAGCAAAATAACACTTATTACCACATGAGCCACTCCTATAAATTGTCTTATTATTTAGCCTCAATGATTATTAGATGCATGGTAAGTATAAATGTTCATTTGGATTTTTATAGGGGTAGGCTATCTGTTACTAATTTATAGGGTGCTCATAAATGTGCACAGATAAAAATTAAGCTCACCGTTTCTCTCTCTCATCTCTCATTATGTTTTCCTAACAGTCCTCCTGCAGTTTCTCTCTAAACATTGCGACTGAATAATTAATTATGATTCTGTTACACAGTAATCCAGTAATTTCCTTTTCTTGTCTAATCAGCAGCTAACCTGACAGCCAGAAATCACATGTGTTCAAATGTGTGTCCACACATTTTGGAACAATCAGCCAAAGATTCGGTTTCTCCAAAAGTGTTATACTCGTAGAGAAGCCAAGTGACCTCACATGCAATTGAAATGGAGCTCCATCATGTATCTAAACAGTTGAGTCCAAAGCACCTCTCTCCCATAGAGAAGGGATCACATGCTGGTGAAGCAGATCGCAGTAATTCACACTATTAATCATGAACTGTGCCATAAAGCCACATGACACTGTGATGCATTCACTGTGTAGGGGAACTTCATGAATGTTCATTGACAGTGACAATCCCCAAATGCGACACTAATGAGTTTCACTGCCCCAGTCAGCATAAAGTGCACTTTACCACTCCACAAAATGTTCCACTGCCACATGCCAGCAACTTCAACCCTGACAAGTAACATAAGAGTGAATGCCACGAGAATGTCAGCATTGCATGGCGAAAATTGGTGAGCAGTGTGAAGTTTGTATGGCTACCATTTCTTATTTGTTTGTGGCACTTTTTGAGCAGTGGGCCATAGAATGTTCATCTGTTATGACAAGGCTCATGCATTTCTTGAAGATGGCATATTGCATTCACCATTCTCAGCCAACAATTTGTGGTACAACTGGCCATAGGCCTCTCCCCGGAGCAATTCCCAAATCACCAGTCAATTGAAATTTCTAAATCAACACTGAGGCAAAAATACAACCTCTCAGTATTCCTTTAACATGTTAATATTTGCGAAGAACAGCAATACTACTGCTGTTTTGAAAAAACAGCTTTATGAGTAAAGCCCTGCTCACCTTGTCCAAGTTCATGTTGACTGTCCACAACTGTAATGCAACTGATATTTGTGTTTCAGCCCTACATTGCCAGCACTTATCAACAAGTCATGACACTAACATTATTAAAGCACAAATCCAGCAGCGTACAGTCTGAACATCATTCCTATAAATTTGGGTACCCATATTGTAATAGGTTTCTGTCTACACTGGCTCAAGTAGTGATATTAGGCAGAAATCAAATGTGAATGTAAATTGCACTTCCTTGACTCCTGTGCAGAAAGGCATGCAGTACTCTGCTGTATCCATTTTCAATAAGATACCATAAGAATTAAAAAATCTTAGCAATAATCCTCACACTTTCAAATACACTTTCTGGAAGAAAGTTAATTTCTGTGATTTAATGCTGAGTTTACCAATATATACCTGCAGCTTGTTTGCATAGATATCATTCACGTGTTATTTCCTGCAGAGGAGAAGATTCATTCTACATACATAATATATTACCATGCCAGTAATACACAACCTGCTGTTGTAAGTCAAGTTCTCTCTGTAACACAGTATTCCCAAAGTTATTATGCCATTGTGCAGACAGTTGTTCTAATAATGGCAAATCTTTTTCTCTAATCTTATTTCTAGTATTTTGTATTTTGTCTTGTTTCATTCATTTACTTTTCTGTTCCTTTACTGTGGTTCACCTAATTTTTGTATCATCTATGCTGCTGTTTTCGGTAAGTTTTTCCCCAGATTTATGATTTTTCTGACAGCCAGCATACTAAATCGAGACCTGATGGAACTTTTCTCAGTTACAGAAATCCAGGACACCACCTATGTTCTGATTTTGTTTCTATTTATAAATTATATAATCCACTGTTATGGATATTCACAAAGTTTTCTAGCTCTTGGAAGCAAATTTTCCACAGCAATTTTTGTTCACATATGAATTACTATGTTACTACTTTATGAAGATTTGTCTGCAATTAAATGACAGCAAATGCCAACAAAACAAAACTATATCATTTATTATTATTTTAAAACATAATATTAGACAAAACATATGTTACTATTCAAATTTTTTTTGTGATACTGTGGATACTCAATCAGTTTTCCATTAAACCTGATGTCAACAGCTATAAGAATATTTTGAGTAACTTAAAAACTATCATCAACTATTATTTTCTAAAATCCTCTAAGGAATAAATACTTATGAAAAATACTTAATAAATTAAAATTGACTTCATATCTTAAAATGGAGTAAAAAATGTTTTGACTCAAAAAACATGCTGGAAACTTTGAAAGCAGTTAGCATGCTTTACCTTATCCTCGATTGGCACCTTGAGTGTTTTAGAAGGACAATGAAACTGCACTCAAGTATTTATGTTTGTTCTGAATAGATGTTCTTTCTTGTTATACTGAACTGTATTTGTGATTGTGAATAGTTTCTCAATAAATGAGAATAAATACGCAATCAATAGAGACACTCTCTGAGATGTGATCCTCTCCACTTCATGGACAATGTTGAGTTGCATGATATATGTGTGTGCATGCACACAAATATTTACTGTGCGGCAGGCACAAGTACTCTTGTCAATCAACATGTGGACACCACAATGAAAGGTGCAGTGTGTGCCATAGTAAACAGGGTTAAAATTTGTAAGACATTTTTAGTGTTGTGTAAAAGCAGAATGGAATGTGGATTCTTCAACACCTAAATCCATTTATCAGTGGAACAGAACTCTGAGAAAGGGGAAGTTTGATTTCAGATGCTGGAAAACATCCTAAAACATTTGTTAATGAAGAGACTGTGTAATGTGTGCATGAAACATGTGCTAGAAGCCCATGTAAATCCATTAGACAAGCTATCAGTGAACCAGCCATGCCTCATTTGACAGTGCATGACACTGTGGACAAACATCATTGGTTGTGTTATTACAGACTCCAATTTTTAAAAACTTAACTAAACCAAACTCTGTCTAAATACTCCTCAGAAGGCCCAACAGTACTGACCTACCACCATGTCATCCTCAGCTGATAGGCATCATGGGATGCTGATATGGAGGGACATGTGGTCAGCACAACACTCTCCTCGCCATTCAGTATTTGTGACTGTAGCTGTTACTGATCAATCAAATAGCTCCTCAATAGGCCCCACATTAAGCCTGAGGATCATCAGAGACAATGTGATTTAACTGTTGAAATGTTGCATTCTGTAGATGAAAAACACTACCTCAGTGCAGCACTGTTCAGCAATGAATCTACCTTCCACATCAATGGCAAGGTTATATGACATAACTGTAAAGTATGATAAATGAGAGTCCAGGATAAGTGATGGAGTACAAAAGGGACACACCAGAAGTTAATGTGTGGTTGGAATTACATAAACATGGTGTGAATTTTCCACTTTTTGTATGGAGTCTACAGTGACAGGATACACCTACCTCGACATGGTAAACTATGCAGTTCCTCAGATGCTTCCTAATTCATTTTCCAGCAGGATGGTGCCCCACTCCTCTATCATGTGGATGTTACCACATTGTTGGATGGGAAGGGAAGAGGGTAGGATCCCACAGCTTGGTCCTCTCTCTCTCTCTTCATCTGACTTCACTGGATTTCAGTGCAAGGGACTTTAGCAAGGACACTGTTTACAGAAAAAAGGATTGACATCTCGTAGATTTTGGACAATGGATCTACATCACAGTAACATGTTATGCTTATGAATATGTTGTATGAAGTGGAATAGTGTTTCAATATCTGTCAAGCTTCAAAGGATGCCCACATTGAACTGTACCAGTGTGCACAAAAATGTTCGATTGTTGGACAAATGAAATCATAAACCTTAATAGGCACTATAATCAAATCAATTTTTTGTGTACCTGTAGCCTGGCACCATGTAGAAGATGTCATCAAACATTTGTAAACCAACACATGTTGTGGCAAAAATCTATAAGGCTGACTGCAGTAAAATAGAAATGAATAAGACAGCAAAAAAGATGGTATATTGGGCAGTATCAGTTGTGATGCATGAAGAAAATTTAGTTTTGTATCCAATGAATGAAAGAATAAAGGAAAACCAAGATTTTGCACTATATTTCTGTATCACAGCGACATATAAATTGGAAAAAAATCCTAGAAATTATGGGGTGTGTGGAGATGAAGTATTGTACAGAGACAAACAAATCTTTTACAGCATTTAAAAAATAAAGGCACTATGAAAGTAGAGTGTCAACAGAGCCAATTTTGCATCAGTAATTTGTGTAATGGAAAAGCATCTCACCATCACTGCATTTTAACTTTTATCTTAAGCTGTAGTGAAGGCGATAAAGGAAACATACAAAACAGAAATAATGGTGTTAAGGTTATTAAGTTTCAACACTGCATGGACTGCTTTATCTCTGTGGTTGAATGCAAGAAGATATAACAGAATTATATAAATGAAATAGATATGCTGAACAGTATAGTATTTCAGATATTGACAGGCAACATATAAAATACAACAATGAAAAATAGCAAATATGGGAATAAAAACTGCCCAAACATGTCAATGGGAAAGGTCTGAATGAATTTTTCCATGTCTGAAATAGCTTAATAGAAATAACCAATCCAAGCAAAACATTAAGATTTGTCTTAAATAAATGATAAAATATTTCTACATATTAACAAAATAATTAAACTTATAGTGCAATTTTAGCCGAATAATAATGACCTGTTAGTACCAGAAATAGTAATGAATGGTCTTACATTAAATAAAATATGAGCCACAAAACACTGGTATTCAGCTAGATTACAAACTAGATGGTGATAATCTGTTCTTGGAAATATTCTTTATTATGTTGACCTACAGACCACTCATAAGATTTTCTTAAATGCTTGGCGTAAATCATAAACCTCAGAGCCTGCATAGTTTTTTAACATGTTGACTGCTGAAATAATACTCAATGTCAGGAATCATTGAAAATTCCTAAGAAAATTAAAAACCTATCTAATTAGCCAATTCTATAAGCATCTTATTACCTAGATTCAATGATTGAAAACCCATTTTAGCAACATCACAGGTTACAATTGACATTGTAAGTAAGTGTGTTATTATAGAATGTGAGGGAGTAAAATTTTTGTAGGATTAATGTCATGAGTTACTTAAGGGTGCCCACCTAAAAACCTCCGTGCTATGTATGATTGAGAAATCTAAGGCCAATGAGAACCAATGTCTATACAAGATTCTCTTGTAACAGTGTGATTTTTAAGGTATCTGCAAAGTGGACCAGCAGACAACAGCTTGTGGCAGGCACAATGGTACCAATGTTAGCAGGTACTCAACTTCCATTGCAGGCTTCTCTACGCTTTCTAAATGAGTCCTTTACTGATGGCTATTGAGAAAAACAGTTATCATAAGACCCAAGGAATAAAAAGAAAATTATTAAAAATGAATCAGTTTGATCAGATTAAGAGCAGCCGACCAGTTGCAAAGGATAAAGTAATCTTTACCTAGGTTTCAATAGATAAAAATCTATCTTCTTCAGAAGACGGCCTGGGGACAATGAACATCGTAATTTATATTAAGGTATGAAACATGAGTCAAGAATAAAGTTTAACATATATTAGGAAAATATTGTATTACAAGATGTGAGATGGATTCCTGGTACTTACAGTATTACATTAACATGAAGCGATATGTCCTTATCGTTTTTACAAACATCTGCATAGTTTCATTAGTCAAATAAAATATAGCCCTGAGAACAGGGTTTGTCAGACAAATAAAATAGGTACATGGAAGTTGGAGAGCACATAAGCGACTGAGTAAAATCGGCCAGCATAGTAGCACTGCGGCCAGGGCAGGTGGCGCTCAGGTCGCGAACTATGTGCCAATTGGCGTACTGAAGTAACATTTGAAATATCAATATTAAATGCATTCTTAAATAGAGTGACAATAAATAAAATGGAAAGCATTTAACACTCGCGTTATGACATTGTGGGAGGTATAGGAACAATAACGTAGATACATACATCAAAAGACAGGTGGCGCTTCCGCCGTGAGTTACATGCAGTGGCCTACACAGCCAGAATATAAAAGTTATATTACCATATTAGTGAAGCACATAGAATGTATATAAGTCCAAACTTTAAGAACAATCAGTAATGGCTCTTAAGACATAAATTACGAAACCTGGTCCACAATCCAGTTACTACATATTATAGAATAAGAGAAAATTACATGAGGGCCGCTGTAGTGGCAGCCATACATTGTGAGAAGAACACATTATATAAAAGGTAGTGAACTGAAAGATTTGAAAGTGCATTATAGCTTCCTGAGGAAATAGACTACTGAGGTTACTAGCATTAATGTTATACACTCCTGGAAATTGAAATAAGAACACCATGAATTCATTGTCCCAGGAAGGGGAAACTTTATTGACACATTCCTGGGGTCAGATACATCACATGATCACACTGACAGAACCACAGGCACATAGACACAGGCAACAGAGCATGCACAATGTCGGCACTAGTACAGTGTATATCCACCTTTCGCAGCAATGCAGGCTGCTATTCTCCCATGGAGACGATCGTAGAGATGCTGGATGTAGTCCTGTGGAACGGCTTGCCATGCCATTTCCACCTGGCGCCTCAGTTGGACCAGCGTTCGTGCTGGACGTGCAGACCGCGTGAGACGACGCTTCATCCAGTCCCAAACATGCTCAATGGGGGACAGATCCGGAGATCTTGCTGGCCAGGGTAGTTGACTTACACCTTCTAGAGCACGTTGGGTGGCACGGGATACATGCGGACGTGCATTGTCCTGTTGGAACAGCAAGTTCCTTTGCCGGTCTAGGAATGGTAGAACGATGGGTATGATGACGGCTTGGATGTACCGTGCACTATTCAGTGTCCCCTCGACGATCACCAGTGGTGTACGGCCAGTGTAGGAGATCGCTCCCCACACCATGATGCCGGGTGTTGGCCCTGTGTGCCTCGGTCGTATGCAGTCCTGATTGTGGCGCTCACCTGCACGGCGCCAAACACGCATACGACCATCATTGGCACCAAGGCAGAAGCGACTCTCATCGCTGAAGACGACACGTCTCCATTCGTCCCTCCATTCACGCCTGTCGCGACACCACTGGAGGCGGGCTGCACGATGTTGGGGCGTGAGCGGAAGACGGCCTAACGGTGTGCGGGACCGTAGCCCAGCTTCATGGAGACGGTTGCAAATGGTCCTCGCCGATACCCCAGGAGCAACAGTGTCCCTAATTTGCTGGGAAGTGGCGGTGCGGTCCCCTACGGCACTGCGTAGGACCCTACGGTCTTGGCGTGCATCCGTGCGTCGCTGCGGTCCGGTCCCAGGTCGACGGGCACGTGCACCTTCCGCCGACCACTGGCGACAACATCGATGTACTGTGGAGACCTCACGCCCCACGTGTTGAGCAATTCGGCGGTACGTCCACCCGGCCTCCCGCATGCCCACTATACGCCCTCGCTCAAAGTCCATCAACTGCACATACGGTTCACGTCCACGCTGTCGCGGCATGCTACCAGTGTTAAAGACTGCGATGGAGCTCCGTATGCCACGGCAAACTGGCTGACACTGACGGCGGCGGTGCACAAATGCTGCGCAGCTAGCTCCATTCGACGGCCAACACCGCGGTTCCTGGTGTGTCCGCTGTGCCGTGCATGTGATCATTGCTTGTACAGCCCTCTCGCAGTGTCCGGAGCAAGTATGGTGGGTCTGACACACCGGTGTCAATGTGTTCTTTTTTCCATTTCCAGGAGTGTGTATTAAACAGTACGGGTTTGAAGCCTTCGAAAAATTGTCTACAGGCAAGGTTCAACTGATCATTCAGTATATTGCCGTCTTTGAGCTCTAGATGTTTAAAAATAAATAGCTCTTCCCACAGATCTAGTCTCCGTCCTTTGCCCTGTCTGTGTAGGATAGCCGTGTCCTCTAACTGTTTAGGCGTATGGCCGGTTATCAAGAGGTGTTCAGCAAAAGTAGAGTTGTGAATATTCGTTCCTTTTTTACCTAATAGATGTTCTTTATATCGTGTTTTCACAGCTCTGCCAGTTTGACCAATATAATATGAGGGGCAGTTATTACAGGTTAGCTTGTAAATACCTGAATTAGAAAACCAATCGCTGGCAATCTCTACTGACTGTACAAGATTTCTTTTTAAACTGTTATCTGTAGAGAAGGAGACGTTACAGTTATATTTTTTATTTAGAAGATGTTTAATCCTATACGACAAGTTACCCAAGAAAGGGATGGAAATAAATTTTTTAGTTTCTGTGGTATCCGTGGGGAGATTATTTCTCAAAGTCGAACATTTTTGGGAAATTTTCTTATTGAGCAGGTAATCGATCATATTCTGGTTGTACCCGTTACTAACCGCAATCGCTTTGATGACATTCAATTCCTTTTTTTGATCCGCAGGTGATAAAGGAGTGGTTACCATTCGGTGAATGGCGGAATGAAAAAATGCCAATTTATGAGCTTTTGGATGCGTTGAGTCAGCAGGAATGACATTATCTGAATATGTTTCCTTGTGGAAGATATTGAAATGGAAGGAATTATCTTCTATAGAAATTGTTAAATCGAGAAAATTAAGTTCACGTTTATCATTTTGAAGTTCTTTTGTGAAGGAAATTTTTTCATGTAAACCGTTGAAAGTATTAAAGAGATGCTCTAACTCATGATCAGTGCCATCAAAAGCAATGAAAATGTCATCAACATACCGTGCATAATAGCGGATTTTGTGGCGTAATTCTGAACTTGAATTGAAGAACGTTGTTTCCAGGGCGTTGATGAAAACCTCTGCTAGAATACCGGCGAGGGGGCTACCCATTGCTAGACCATCTGGCTGTACATGCATTTTCCCATTAAATGTGAAGTAATTGTATTTTAAAATGACCTTAAGCAAACCAATGAGTTCCGCAATCTGAGTTTCACTTAATTTTTTATGTTTAAGAAGATTCTCTTTTACAAGGTCTATGGTTTCATCAACCGGAACATTTGTGTAAAGGCTGACGATGTCAAAGGACACCAGTCTAGTGTCAGGTGTACAACTTACAGATTGAATATTGTTAATTAATTCCTTACTGTTTTTTACAGAAAAGTTATTTTCAAATGTGAAAGCATCTTTAATTTTAAAATGGAGGTGCCTAGCAAGTGTGTGATGTGGACTGCCTATACCATTCACTACAGGGCAGATCGGGTGATTTTGTTTGTGCAGTTTAAACTGACTTCTGAGCACGGGTGGTTTCGGGTTCATATTTATAAGCCCTTTCTTTTGGAACTTATTGAACAGGCTGACGGAATTCATTAAAGTACGCCGGATTTCATTTTGCAGTTCAGCAGTAGGATCTACAGTAACCTCAGTGATGTCGTTTTCCTCAAAAAACTTTACAGTCTTCTCTATATATTCATTTTTATAAGCCACGACAGCGGTGTTCCCTTTGTCACTCTTAGTGACTAAGGCGTCGTGCTCTCTAAGTTTATGATTAATGCTTTTTATTATATTATATTCGCCCGATTGCCCATTAGGAGATAATTTAATTTCTTTTTCTATTATGTTGCTACATTCGTAGGCACATTTGACTTGCTCCGTTTTCTCTAATTTCAGAGATTCTAAACCGATTTTTAGATCTACAATGAGATTACAAATAACTGGATATTTATCGAGTTTAGCAGGCAAGTTATATTTAAGGCCTTTACACAACAAGTCATTTTCAGCCTGTGTAAAAGAAATATTGGTTTTATTTAGTACTCTATCGTAAAATAGGTGCTTGACACTATTGTCTGCTGTATTATCACTTTTACTTGTGGTCCTATTACTAAACTTCAAAAGCTTTCTTTCATGTCTGGCCTTGATTACTTCTTTACAATTAAAGAGCCATTCATTAATACTTTTCCACAGGTGGTCAATTTGAAAATTACAAAGAACTTTAAAGGCTTTAGTTAAAAATAGGTGTATACAGTATGCTTCACTATTAAGAACATCTTTTTTCTTGTACAAATTTACTGTGCTCTCAGAAATGACTAAATGCACTAGCTTCTTTTTAATAGAAGGAACTCTGTTACACTGTTTAAAATTTATGTACGCCTTCACATAATCAGGGATAATGTCTTTCTCTAGGCACTGGTGATTAAAGTCAATAGCCATACCTGCTTTCACAATTTTTAATTTGATGTCCATATACCTGGATGCAGCTTTTGATACCTCAGCAGGCAAGAATTTCAGTACTTTAAACATAGCTGTGCTACAGCAATGGTTCCACGTAATCAGATTAATAGCAGCCGACCAGTTGCAAAGGATAAAGTAATCTTTACCTAGGTTTCAATAGATATAAATCTATCTTCTTCAGAAGACGGCCTGGGGACAATGAACATCGTAATTTATATTAAAGTATGAAACATGAGTCAAGAATAAAGTTTAACATATATTAGGCTGCTCTTAATCTGATTATGTGGAACCGTTGCTGTAGCGCAGCTATGTTTAAAGTACTGAATCAGTTTGATCAAAATTATTTTATTGTATCATAAGATTTTCATCTTGAGAAGTAAAAGAACTGTTGGATGCCAACCAATTACTCTAAGTAAAAGAGTTTGTAAGTATTTTTGCACAAATTTACTTTTAATTGAAATTAATTAGAAGCACCTAGAGAAAGTTAAGAGAATGGAGGAGAAGAGGATACCCAGGAGGATACACAAGATGAAGCTGGAAGGAAAGAGGCCACAAGGAAGACCGAGAGAGAGATCGTGGAAAGAAGTAGAGGAATGCATCCAGAAGAAAGGAGAAGACTGGACCAAGGTGAAGACGGAGAGATGGTGGCAAGACAGAAGATGAGAGAGAGGCCTATGTTCCATACAGACCCGGCCAGAGGCTGGAAACTGTCCAAGATGATGATGATGATGATGGAGGAAGCTGAAGTACAGCCAAGTTCCAGTTAACCAATGTATTACGCAAGAAGAAATTAACAACATGGTAATAAAGCAAAAGATATTTAAGGATATGAGTACATATAAACAAACAAAACATATAATTCACACATCCTTGAACAACTGTTAAAAGAATTACAGAAATATGATGTCTTGCCTTGTTACTACTATTGCTGCAGTCACCTATTCATGTAATATATTTAATTAATACTACTGCGAAAGGAAACTTCAAGAATGCAGAAAGTCACAATAAGTACACCTCAAGAAGTCATTTATTTATTTATTCCATGTGATCTGATGGTACACAGTGTGTTGCAGATGTCGGAAAATATCAGTTAACATTGTTAACATATATTAACATAGGCCTATAGTATCCTAATGTATTATATTGCTCAAGCAGTGATTACTCTCTGTATCTTTGTGATACTATCATTAATACTAGTTTGCTTATGCTACCAATAATTGCAATGAAGTTTACTGATACAAAGAATTTTCACTAATATAAAAGCTGGTACTTCGGGTAAAAAGCTGTAGATTTTTCCAGTTATTTTACATACACTTATGAGTGATTAAATTAAAAGCACCTGCCTAGCAGCTTGCAATACTCCCTCTGCTCCAATTACAGAGGTGATGCATTATGTCAAGGATTCCAAGTAGCACAAGTAGCATTGAGGAGCTATTCTGATCCATGAGTGTTAAAACACTACCCACAATCCTAGTAACTAGAGATTCAGTCAAGTTGCACAAATTTTGCTTGACATTGTCCCAGATGTTTTCACAGACCAATGTCAGGTGATCTATGGAATCTGAAATGATGATTGTCTTTCTGAAGGTACAGGTTATCTGTTGCATATGCACATGAACAAATTGATGCACATGATCAGAAAGTAGGCTCTGTGTCATGCACAAGTGAGAGGTTATGGGAGATATCACAGGGACTCATATCACCCCAAGTAAACAGTCCACTACAACTGAACATCTCCACAACCTCCCTGAATGGTGACTGCTGACAATCATGAAATGTTCACAGTAGACCTTTAACACATTAGGAGAATGTAATATGTCAGATATGAAGAGTCCCATGTGTTAGCTACCAACTATCTGGCTATTCTCAAATGTTGTGATAATGGATCTCTTGACCTGATGTACTTGTCTGTTACATTAATAGCCAAAACAAAGTCTGGTGGCATCCCAGCCATGTATGTGTTGACTTATTTCATTCACCACAGCAACAGTAGTCCTCTCTTCAATAAAGCAACTATCTTTCATTCAATTTCTCATGAGTATGTTCCATTTACCTACTGCTTTTCTTTCCACAGTTATGCATTTATAATGTTACTTACGTGCAGAAAACAGTTGTCTTGCATTGTGAGAATAAAAACTTAATTTGCTATCCACCTCTTGCATTACAGTGTGGTACTAATGAAACAATATCTAGAATTAAATTTTCGCTCTGCAGTGGAGTGTGCATTGATATGAAACTTCCTAGCATATTAAAACTGTATGACAAACCAGAACACAATTCTCAGACCTTTCCCTTTCACTGGCAAGTGTTCTTTCCCAAGCATGACTCACCAGCCATCCCCACAGCTTTATTTCCATCAGTACTTCATCTCCTACCTTCCAAACTTCACAGAAGTTCTCCTGCCAAACTTATATTACTAGCACCCCTTTCTGCCTGGACTGTTAGTACTGCAAGCTGAGCAGAGGAACTTCTGTGAACTCCGGCAGGCAGAAGGTGAGGAACTGGCAGAAGTAAAGCTGTGAGGATAAGTCATCAGCTATCCTCAGGTAGCTCAGTTGGTAGATCACTTGCCAGTGATATGTTTAAAGTCCCAGTCTGACACACAGTTTTAATCTGTCAAATGTTCAAATGTCTCTGAGTACTATGTGACTTAACTTCTGAGGTCATCAGTCACCTAGAACTTAGAACTAATTAAACCTAACTAAACTAAGGACATCACACACATCCATGCCTGAGGCAGGATTTGAACCTGCGACCGTAGCGGTCGCTCGGTTCCAGACTGTAGCGTCTAGAACTGCACGGCCACTCCAGCCGGCACTTTAATCTGTCAGCACGTTTGATAAACTGTATATCAGAATGAGGATATCTGTTTTCTTAAAGTGTGACCAATGAGGTCTTTTATATAATTTACTCCAGAAGTTTTTCAAGACTTTTGCAACAGAATACAAAATTCTATTCATAACTTTAGGCAATGATGCCACGTTTATGTGGCAGTTACTCATACACATTATGTTGCAGCTGCTTGCACTAATGAGCCAAAGTATGATGACTGAATACCTGTAGTTTGCTGGTCCATCTCTGAAATCCAATACAGCAGCAGTCCTGCTGTCATGGGTTCCAGGGGTATATGACATCACATGTCTATGCACAGGTCAAGAAATTCTCAAAAAATGAGCCACTGTTTTGTTGGTGTGGAGCTAGTGCTTGATAGCATGGAAAGCTAACAAATGGCATCACATTATGTTCAGTAATGAGTTGTAGCACTGCCTTGGATGACTGTCATAGGGGAGTATTGTTGGTGGCCTAGGAGGAGTCCTATTCTTCCAATGCCTCTTATTTTAAGGTTACTACATGCCACAACTATTGTTTTCCTGAATAAAAGGGATGCATTTGCATTTGTAGCTCCTGTGATTCTTGGAACTGTTAGGAAGAATTTAATTAATTTAGCGACTATTTATTTCAATCTGTCTATAGCAGTCTTGATGATACAATTATAAAACATACTTTAAATCATTTGTATTTTACTCCTGTCTGGTGCTCAATGTTAAAATAAATCAACATCTGAATGCTAATGAAGTTTTCAGTTTTCTTTATGCACCTGTTGATGAATTAATGCATCTAATATTCAGTGAGCTGTTTCTTTACTCCTAAATATTTAAAGGTGGAGAAGTAGATATCAGTGGGGACACCCTAGATGAGACTATGTGTGAAGTTCATGGGCATACAGGTAGATAATAAACTGAAGTAGCACCCAGCACACGGAAAAGTCAATGAATAATCAATTCTTCCTGCTTTACATTTAGAAACCTGTCTCTTGTGTTCACCTGCAGACTAGGATTATGAGGACAAGATTAGATTAATTTCACCACAATGCTCTATATGTGAATGGAATGGGAAGGATCACTAACAACTGTTACAATATGAAGTACCCTCTGTCACACACTTCACAATGATTTGTGTAGAGTATGGAGTAATGTAGACACCTTACATATTCTCACTTGATACTCTCCTGTGGTATAATCTCCAGGGGCGATGTAGCTAATGCCAGAAAAACATTTATTCTACAGAAGGGTGTTAAGGATATTGTGCAAAGCTGACAGCTGAACATCTTGCAGAGCCCTTTTCAAGGACCTACAGATTTTATGCTTATATGTCAAATCATATGCTTCCAAATGATACTTATGGTTAAAACAAAAGTGGATTAGGGCAAATGCTGAAATTCAGGACCACAATACTAGAATTAAAATTAATTTGTTTGCACGGTTTCTTCATCTTGTAAATAGTAAAAATATTCTACTTTTTCCAAAAATAGTACAAAAGATTTTAAAACCTTGTAAACTATGAAGCCTTAACTCTTATTGGCATTAGACTAATGTCTTTTATTGTTGGAGTTTGAGTTCCATAGGGTCACTGGAATGTTTCACTTTAATGTTTAATTCTTTCACATACATTGAGTTAAGAAGTTGTCATTGCTATTGATACATGGCTATCTCTTTCTGCCAGAAATTTTGGTATAATGGATTAGTCACTCAGGAGAAGTTTTTTTAATTTTATTATCTACTGTCTTATGAATGACTTTTCTGAATATTTTTATACCTGTGATACATCTGTTTTCTGTGCTACAGACTCATTATTCATTATTGGTTCTCCATATAATTCATACATGCAATTGTTTTCATGTTCTTAAAGTTAATTATTACCAGTAATATACTTTCATTGTTTGTATATATGTTATCAATATGATGCTTTAGCCTTTACATGTAAAAAATTATTCACATAAAAATGAATAAAACTGTACCAATAGTACATTACAGGTGTTGAGTTTCGCTAATGGTCCTTAACTGTGATAGGTCGCAAAAATGAAGCAACAATTTACAGTGTTGTCAAAAATGATTTCTGAAGCAAATCATACAGATGACTGGACAGTAGATAGTTGCTTACACTTCACAACGCTTTTTAAAAAGGGGTTTAATGATTAATTTAGGTTTATCTGAGGTAACTACCTGTTGTAGCTA
Organism: Schistocerca americana; assembly: GCF_021461395.2. Lineage (NCBI taxonomy): Eukaryota > Metazoa > Arthropoda > Insecta > Orthoptera > Acrididae > Schistocerca > Schistocerca americana. Next base: position 655,496,390 of record NC_060120.1, on the reverse strand, counting down.
TTAGGTAATTTACAAATATGGCACAGTGTATACCTGAAAGAATAATAGCTGTTCTACAGGGGATAGGCAAAACAATGTGAACACCTGTACTTACTTGGGAATGATTTTTTTAAATAGGGGGATCGACCCCCATTTGCCCATAATGCAGCTGTGATTCTTCTTGGAATAGGGCATATAACGATTGTATGGTCTCCAGTGAAATTTTATAGCACTCTTCGATCAGCAACTCTTCTAACTTCTGTAGTGACAAGGGAGGTGGAAATCTGATCTGGAGGCTGCACTCCAATACTGCTCACAAGGGACTGTCCTGGCCAGAGAGGACACTGTAGTTCAGTTACATGCTCATCATACCATGGCTGTACTGTCCTGGCTGTGTGAATGGGTGCATTACCATCTTGAAATATTGGCATTGTTGGGGAACAACATTTGAATCATGGGGTGCAACTGATCACCTAAAATGTTCACATAATCATCAGCTGTAACATGGCCTTCGAGAGTAATGATGGGACCAACAGAATACCATGATATGGCTGCCCACACCATCACACTTCCACCTCCATGCTTCACCATTGGAATCAAGCAATGAGGTTTGTAGGCTTCTTTTGGTGTTCTCCAGGAGAAAACCCAGCCCGCTGTTTGAAATAATGAAAACATTGACTGGTCGGACCATATAACATGTCATTCATCCAGGGTTTATGTTCCTGACATGTTTTACGCATCTTTGTGTTGGTTGTCACTAATGGTTTTGGTACAGCAGCTCATCCATGAATATTCACTTTATGGAGTTCTCGGCAGACAGTGTCGATAGATACGGGGTCTCAAAGATGGCCATTGAAGTCTGCAGTCACTTTAGCCACCGTAGTTTTGACACAATGTTAGTGTACGACAATGATGTCTTTCCATGTTTTTTGTAGGCTGTCATGTCTGTTGAAACATTTGGTCTTGAAACATTCAATAAGTTGGCTGTCTTGGTTACTGATGCTCCAGCTAATCAGGCCCCCATAATTTGCCCTCTTTGGAGCTCTGTTAGGTCTTTCATTGCACATTGACTTTGGCCTCTGCAAGCAAATACGATGTGTGCACTACTCTACACAACCTGCACTGATGCCCAGTCTGTACTGAACAAGCACAGTCCAGCACAACACATGCTTTACCTGCATTGCTGACAGTCAAACACAACCATCCCATTACTACTACTGGTCACATTATTTTGCCTATCCCCTGTACATAAGAGTAATGAAGGATGTCTCATTGACTAGAGTGGTGTATGTGTAATTGGATATCAGAAATAAGCTCAATCTAAACAATGCAGGTGTAACAACCACACAACACACGTAATTCTCCTAACAATGAAGCATGGAAGATTTATTTCTATCAGTAACCTCAAGAACAGTTATGTTTATACATTCATTTCTTAAATAAATTGGCACTGACTTGGAGTTATTATTTTCTCATATGGAGATAAGAATGCAGTCTTGGCCATTAATAATGTAACAATTGTTATATTTTACCATTTCTGATTACTTCTTGGGCAGCGAGCTACAATGCAGTACGGCTTCAGCTACTGCAAGTGGCTAATGCATGGTACACTTCCACAGCCAACCAAAACCCACACCAGTAGTGCATCGTTCAGTTATGCCACTATATCATGTGCAGTTTTTTCTGATTTTTGTTAGCCCTGTGCTTCCTAGTACATAATGAGTAAAAATATGTGGACCCACAATGTTGTTCTTTCTCCACCCCCTTGAGCAATCAGTGTGCCAGACATAGTTTCTCATTTTCCTCCCGAAACCCTTTTCACTTGCGGCTGTATGACATGCTAAAATAATACAGTGCAATGTTGTTGTTGTGGTCTTCAGTCCAGAGACTGGTTTGATGCAGCTCTCCATGCTACTCTATCCTGTGCAAGCTTCTTCATCTCTGAATAACTATTGCAACCTACATCCTTCTGAATCTGCTTAGTGTATTCATCTCTTGGTCTCCCTCTATGATTTTCACCCGCCACACTTCTCTCCATCACTAAATTGGTGATCCCTTGATGTCACAGAATGTCTCGTACTAACCAATCCCTTCTTCTAGTAATGTTGTGCCACAAATTCCTCTTCTCCCTGATTCTGTTCAGTACCTCCTCATTGGTTACGTGATCTACCCATCTAATCTTCAGCATTCTTCTGTAGCACCACATTTCGAAAGCCTCTATTCTCTTCTTGTCTAAACTATTTATCGTCCTTGTTTCACATCCATACATGGTAACACTCCATACAAATACTTTTAGAAAAGACTTTCTGACACTTAAATCTATCCTCGCTGTTAACAAATTTCTCTTCTTCAGAAACACTTTTCTTGCCATTGCTAGTCTACATTTTATATCCTCTTACTTTGACAATCATCAGTTATTTTGCTCCCCAGATAGCAGAACTCATCTTCTACTTTAAGTGTCTCATTTTCTAATCTAATTCCCTTAGCATCACCTGATTTAATTAGACTACATTCCATTATCTTCATTTTGCTTTTGTTGATGTTCATCTTATATCTGCCTTTCAAGACACCATACACTCTGTTCAACTGCTCTTCCAGGTCCTATGCTGTCTCTGGCAGAATTACAATGTTATCAGCGAACCTCAAAGTTTTTATTTCTTCTCCATGGATTTTAATTCCTACTCCAAATTTTTCTTTTGTTTCCTTTGCTGCTTGCTCAGTATACAGACTGAATAACATCAGGGATAGGCTACAACACTGTCTCACTCCCTTCCAACTGCTGCTTCTCTTTCATGCCCCTCAATTCTTATAACTGCTATCTGGTTCTTGTACAAATTCTAAGTAGCCTTTCGCTCCACGTATTTGACCCCTGCCACTTTCAGAATTTGAAAGAGAGTATTCCAGTCAACATTGTCAACAGCTTTCCTTAACCTATCTTCTAAGGTAAGTCATAGGGTCGGTATTGCCTCAGTGTTCCAACATTTCTACAGAATTCAAACTGATCTTCCCCGAGGTCGGCTTCTATCAGATTTTCCATTTGTCTGCAAAGAATTCGCGTAAGTATTTTGCAGCAGTGACTTATTAAACTGATAGTTTGGTAATTTTCACACCTGTTGATACCTGTTTTCTTTGGGATTGGAATTATTATATTCTTCTTGAAGTCTGAGGGTATTTCACCTGTCTCATACATCTTACTCACCAAATGGTAGAGTTTTGTCATAGGTGGCTCCCCCAAGGCTATCAGTAGTTCTAATGGAATGTTGTCTACTCCCGGGGCCTTGTTTCAACATAGGTCTTTCAGTGTTCTGTCAAATTCTTCACACAGTTTCACATGTCCCATTTCATCTTCATTTTAATCTTCTTCCATTTCCATAACATTGCCCTCAAGTACATCGCCCTTGTACAGACCCTCTACATACTCCTTCCATCTTTCTGCTTTCCCTTCTTTGCTTATAACAGGTTTTCCATCTGAGCTCTTGATATTCAAACAAGTGGTTCTCTTTTCTCCAAAGGTCTGTCTAATTTTCCTGTAGGCAGTATTGATATACGCCTCTACATCCTTAAATTTGGTGTCCTCTAGCCATCCCTGCTTAGCCATTTTGTACTTCATGTCAGTCTCATTTTTGAGACATTTGTATTCCTTTTTGCCTGTTTCACTTACTGTACTTTTATATTTTCTCCTTTCACCAATTAAATTCAATATCTCTTCTGTTACCCAAGGATTTCTACTAGCCCTCGGCTTTTTACCTACTTGATCCTCTGCTGCCTTCACTATTTCATCTCTCAAAGCTACCCATTCTTCTTCTGCCATATTTCTTTCCCCTGTTCCTGACAATCACTCCCTAACACTCTCTCTGAAACTCTCTACAACCTCTGGTTCTTTCAGTTTGTCCAGGTCCCATCTCCATTAATTCCCACCTCTTTGCAGTTTCTTCTGTTTCACTCTGCAGTTCATAACCAATAGATTGTGGTCAGAGTCCATACCTGCCCCTGGAAATGTCTTACAATTTAAAACCTGGTTCCTAAATCTCTGTCTTACCGTTATATAATCTATCTGAAACCTTCCAGTGTCTCCAGGCCTCTTCCATGTGCATAACCTTCTTTCATGATTCTTAAACCAAGTGTTAGCTATGATGAAGTTATGCTCTGTGTAAAATTCTACCAGATGGCTGCCTCTTTCATTCCTTATCCCCATTCCATATTCATCTACTACTTTTCCTTGTCTTTCTTTTCGTACTGTTGAATTCCAGTCCCCCATGACTATTAGATTTTCGTCTCCCTTCACTATCTGAATAAGTTCTTTTATCTCATCATACATTTCTTCAATCTCTTCATCATCTGCGGAGCTAGTTGGCATATAAACTTGTACTACTGTGGCAGGTGTGGGCTTCATGTCTAATCGCTATATTTATTTTGTATTGCATTGTGTCTATCTTGTGTGTTTGGCAAGATAGACACAGTGCAATACAAAATAAATATAGCAGTTAAAATCTGCTATATGTGATGCATAGCGATACATCGATAATTACAGATAACTTATTTTTTACATATTTCCAAATACATAATCCATTTCACGTCATATATTCTGAAGTGCATGCGGATTCACCAAAGATAGCACATTAGATAGCTATGATGAAGTTATGCTCTGTGCAAAATTCTACCAGACAGCTTCCTCTTTCATTCCTTATCCCCATTCCACATTCACCTACAACTTTTCCTTCTCTTCCTTTTCCTACTGTTGAATTCCAGTCCCCCATGACCATTAAATTTTTGTCCCCTTCACTATCTGAATAATTTCTTTTATCTCATCATACATTTGAGTTTTCGGTAAAGGAGGCACATACAAAAGGTCTTACACATAACCCCATGAAAAGGAATCCGTGGGCATTAAATCTGGAAATCTAACTGCTATAGAGAATGCCGTGTCATGTCCTACAGGGCCAGTGGTCCAGATAATTTTTTCTTCTTGGAGGGAGGGGAGGGGATGTGTTCAGTTCTGTTCAACTACAAAATGTTCATTCAGATCAGTATCACAAATATCAGCAGCTGAATTGTGAAACTGTTTCAACATTTAGAACTGGAATACAGGTTGCCTGCACTGAAAATTCTGATGCTATGGTTGTAGTCAGAGTGGGGGGTTCCGGGATGAGAAGCATGCAACAACATTCAGGAAACATACAATACAATAAAATACACAGCTTAACAATAACCTCGAAACATGGCCATTAACAGAAAACACAGAACAGAATTACTCACACAAGAAATCTATCAAATTGAATCCTGACACTAGCCAGTTACCAATGCCACAATTAAAATACCCTAAAATCTCAGACCTTTGGTGCCGTTAATATTTCCTTCTTTAAAAAAGCATTGCATAATGTGCATTATTATTTGAAATCCAGTTAGATTCTCCCATGAAATAATTCACTTCAAACATTAATCACGTTTTTAAGAACCACAGTGTAGTCAAAACAGGGCCACCTAAAATACTCTTAATACTCTATACTCACCGAGCAGAGTAGTGTAGTGGTTAGGAACTGGGCTCGCATTCGGGAGGATGACAGTTCAAACCTGCTTCTGGCCATCCTGATTTAGTTTTCCATGATTTCCCAAAATTGCTTAACACAAATACCAGTATGGTCTCTTTGAAAGCGCATGGCCGCTTTTCTTCATGTTCCCCTAAAGCAAGCTTGCACTCCATCTCTAATGGCTTTATTGTCGCTGGGACATTAAGCACTAATATCTTCCCTCCTTCTCCAAATTACTGAATACTCAGAATATTAGGTACAAGGATGGCCACCAATTATCACACTCGGGCTTAGGGAAAAAAAAAAATCATAACTACTGTCATTCAAATGGAAACATAAGTTAACACGGAACTGTCATCATGTCAGTAATGAATAGAAAACATTTGTACAAATAAAGAACACAATCATCTGTAAACTTCTCAGTAGCAAAATCTGTAGAGCATCCATAACTGAGTGCCCCTGACAACCAATAAGTTCCTTGTGAGCCAAAAGCACACCACATTTGAGCTCCATTTCGTACAAGCCAAACTGAGCAGACACCGATGCAAGGCAATATGCCGGGGATGGATCTTGTTGGTAAATGCGCCTCGTTGGCAGGCTGAGGCACACGGTACACTCAATGTAAGGGCTGCCACTGTCATCACAGATGGTGTTTTTGACTGATTGCTCAATATGGAAGAGCACACACGGAGAGCTGCACTGCCGAAATGGGCCCCAGAGCACTCCCTCAGCAGTTGCGGCAAGCTTATGTACTTCTTTGGCGGCACGCGTTGGACTCGTCAGAACAGTTCGGTGGTTGTTCAAAACAGATTGGTAACATGGCAGAATGGAATATATTCACATGAGTGGAGATGGAAGAAATGTAGCAGAAAAATTCAATGCATATTGTTGCTGACATAAATCACAGTTCTTTAGCAATTATAAACTGCATATTATGTGACAGTCCACTTCAAATGGTTTCTTTATCAGTGCAGTTGTTCTTGAAAGATAACACTTCTCAAAACATGGCATGCATCTGAATAAAGGAGAATATCATTAGTCAGCAGGAAGATAAGTGTTTTTGAAAAGTGTTTTAGGACTAAATATAAGAAGCATTGAGCAAAGTATTGAAGACATCCATACCAAGTACATTGTTCTACAGATGAATAAATAAAGAAAGGATAGTGTAAAATAACTAAAAGTAAAACAAAGGTACTTGGAAATAATAAGTGTCTTTCCTGGCTAATCCATTTAGTCTTCTCTGAAAAGACAAAATAGAATCATCCACTGATGCAGCAGCATACTTTATTTATTTTCAGAACTTATAAATAGTAGTAAATGATAATCTAATAACTGTTAAATGACTTAATGTGAGATGATAAACTTCAGAACGCGTCTGTCCTGTTGAATTTCTTCAATGTCTTGATTCTCTTTAATGTGGAGATGACCTTTCTGCAGTAGCTGTAGTTACAGGAAGAGTGGCCAATATCTCCAGAAGGTTGTTGATATTTGGATACATGTCTTTGTTGCATAACTGCAGTGCTTCCACGGCAGATGAAAGTCTGGAATCTTCTTTCATGATTCCCTTCTCCATAAATGTAATTCACAAAGAACATCTTCAACTCCACATTCCATGACTTCAATGTAGAATTCAGTTAAGACCTTGAACTCTTCTCATTCTTTACTATTTAAGAGTACTTCACTGGTTGAAATTGGGAACAGTAAAGAAAATCCAGACAGCACTTTATGTTACATAAACTTTATGCCTGTTATAAAACAATCTAAAAATGGAATAAAGACCCTTCAGGATCAGGCATCATGCAGTTTGGTCTGTTCTTTTGGATCTTAACCACCCAGGGAACCAATATTGAGATGTCCAGCTGTTGACAAACTTCAGTTTCTCTCTCAAAAACAGTCCAGAAAATTTTTGTAGCATTAGATCTAAGAATTTTTAGTTCTTCTGTAGTGTCTTCAGTTACTTCCATGGCTTCTCTCAAACACATTGTTGGTTTCTGAAGTTAAAGTTCTGCTTTTAAAGTGTTTTTTCCCCAAACAGGTCTGTCGTCCGTAGCATTACTCTTATTTTAAATGCCTTTAAAAGGCCCCTAGAAACTATTTATGGCTTACTTCAAATAATAACCCCAATCTTAATACTGAATGGATGATACAAAAGTTACATTTGTTGACATGTATGGTTGCCTGATTAAATTAACACAGTTATTTAATAACACTTCATTCTTCCAAAATACAATTAAAAATCTTACACTGAAATAACACTTCAGATGAATTGGCCAAACAACACATTTGTAGTCATGCTAAGTATGGCTATGCACTTCTTGCTGTTAGTCTCAAAAATGTTTTAAAATTTCCACAGACTCTATTCGTCGTTTAATCCTCGTGTAAACAATCACACACTCGTGATTGGTCAGAACTACAACACAGCCACTGGGTGTTGTTATGCCTCTGAAGATAGGCCCAACTTATGGATTATGTACATGATTCTTACATTGCTAAGAATGAAGCTCTGAGACACTTTAAAGCCTAAAGTATTAATAGCCTTCACGTTTTTTGTAACCACTATGTTGTTTAAGCCCTGTTCCTTTTAGTTCGAGTTTTAGTGATCTCAGACGCAGTAGTTCTATTCTTTAGATATCAACAGAAGTTGGAATAAGTAGGCAGTGCTATGATAAGCTTCGACCTCAATGGAGTGTGAGGTGTGGAGAAATTAGGAGGGAAAACATTGTCACCATGTTGAGAAGGTACGTAAGAGGAGGAATGTTGTCTGTCTGTTATAAAGAGATGCAACTTTAGGCACGTGTGCATGTGAGATAATCAGCATCTATGATATAAATTACACACAGTAGTAACAAGGTTAATTGGAAACAGATCACAGATTTGTTCGTGTTGAAGCACTCTCGTTACGCTACTTATTTTTCAATTGACACACCATACGAGTTCGCCATGCTACTATAGTGCTACAACTGTTGGGTCACTGAAGTTGTTAGCAGCTGTAAACATAAAGTGACACGAAGTGTACCGACATGTACCGATAATATATAGTGAGCCAAAGCTCAGCTTAGCATCGACAACTTCTAGACACCGTGCCACTTCTCGCTGCAGATAAACTTTGTTATCTAACCGTTATTGTAAGCATTCAACAGTCAAAGTTTAATCTCATATGCATTACAACTAATAATTGCCATATTTTAACGTGAGTGACCTTAATGCCCTCCTTCAAAAAAAAAAAAAAAAAAAAAAAAAAAAAAAAAAAAAAAAAAAAAAAAAAAAAAAAAAAAAAAAAAAAAAAACTTTCATGCCTCTGGGCCAAGGGATATGCAGATCTCCTTAGTGGGAGTAGTCCGTCTTACTGAAAGATGCGATCCGTGAAACCCATATCAAGTTGTGGCCTCAGCATTTGCAGGTAAATGATTTTTGGAATACATAGCTTGATGAACAAAATTGGATCACACAATTTTTATTCTGACGCCTTGTAGAACACATCAACTTTCGGTGAGTTGCGATGATGTTCGTTTATATATAAAGACTTTTCTGTAATCCATATTCGAATGTTGTGGTGATTATCCTTGTGACTTAAGAGCAAGTTTGTTTCATCGCTAAAAATGAGACATGCACCAAATGTTTCTCCCTCCATGGCTTCCATAACTGCTGCAGTAATTCGTACATTTGACATAGTCTTCCTATTTCACTTCTCATGAAATGTGAATTATGTACGGGCTCATATTCAGCTTCATTTTAAAACACACCAAACTGTTGTTTGTGGCATTTGTAACTCCATACCAATTTTGTTCATTGATTGCCATATACTATGTTTAAACAAAAGCCGACTTCTCTCACCTGTTTGTGCTGATCCATGTGGTAGCCAGTGTTTTCTCGTTTCTTCAAACTGACCATGTCATCTACACAGTGTTGTTAATTTAGTGACTTTGTTAGTAGATTAAGCAACATTTTGACATCAAAAGTGACATTTTAAAATTGTTTAGCGACTGAATTTATTTATATAGTGATTTTTCTGGTGACTTTTTAAACCGAGTGTCTTCAACAACTACATGCACCTTCTCCTGAGAATTTATATCCCATAACTCTTAGTTCTGTTGGAAAACGCTAACCAAACTCAAAACAAACATCTGTTTGATACTTCTGAAAGCTATAGTAAAGCTATCTGAAATCGGCATTTGTCTCGTGCCACTTCTGAACTGTTTGGATAGCTTGGGATGGCATCGTTAACATTAAAGCTAGGCTCAAGTGTATTTTTCCACATATTCATTTCTTTGTGATGCGTCATGTATGGTGAGCCAATACAGTGTGGTGTAATGGAATTACTAGTGAATAAAAAGTGTTACACTCAAAAATACATAAAGTAATGGGAGAATAAACCTGAATTTAAAGGATGGCTGACACCAGTTCTTGGAAATGATATTAAAGATATGTATTATCACTACTGCCAAACTGAATTTTATGACACACTGAAACCAACAAACACAAAATGGATGCAGAAGACCTTGCCAGTACAAAAAATCGACAACATTAAACTTTCCAGTAAAGTACATGGTGTCCCACTTGAAAGAGGCCCCACAAACATTTGTAGTAATTTTGCTGCCCTGTGTAATTTGTGACATTTGATGTGGCAACTCTGCACTTTGCAACATCATTTGGCACAACAGTGTGTTTCCATGCGTTGGTGTGGCTGGAGCACAGTGTTCAGTATTTAGTAACAAAGTATCACTGTTATGTCGAATAGCGCATGTTTCTTGTGAAACAGCATTGGATTACTGGTACCATTAAGACATGTCAGTGAATATTTGTTGAATGGTTTGGTGACCAGCATATACTGTCTAAATGCTGAATACGAAAGTTAGTGCACAAGATGGAGAGGAACGGTGTTGGATCTTCACAATGAGGGACGATCACCATTATTGGAGGAAAAATTGACTGGTGTGAATCAACAATTATTGGCTTCTCCTGAAAAGTCTGTTCAATGTTTATCTCAGGAATGTGGAATATCATGGAGCACATGTCAAAGAGCTGCAAAAAAAGTTGGCATGTATCCATACAGGTTTACTGTTGTTCATGAACTGAATGTCAATGACAACAACAAACAGATTATATTTTGCTGTCGCTTTCAGAAATTTATTGCTCAGGGGCCAGGAATATTGCAGTACACATGGTTCAGGAGGCGTGGCTCCACCTCTCTGGCTACGTAAACTCTCAGAACACGTGTTTGTAGTGTAATGAAAATCCATATGTACCAGTTGAGCAACCCTTGCATTCACAAAAGATTGGATTGGTTGGTTGATTTGGGAAATGGGAGCAAACAGTGAGGTCATTGGTCTCATCGAATTAGGGAAGGATGGGGAATGAAGTTGGCTGTCCCCTTCAAAGGAACCACCCCGGCATTTGCCTGAAGCAATTTAGGGAAATCACAGAAAACCTAAATCAGGATGGCAGGACGTGGGTAAAAGATTGGCATGTTCTGTGCAATATCATAGCATCACATGATTGGACCAATTTTTATTTATTTATTTATTTTTTACAAGTCTACTGTGACAAGTGCAATTTACATTGAAATGTTTCGGGAATTTGTGAACCAATTGGATGACGAAGAACTTGCCCTTGGCTTTTACTGACAGGATGACGCCACATACCACAAGTCTCTAGTGATTGTGGCTGAGATCGAATCATTTTCCCCCGCAGCGTAATCTCGAAAGGACTGCCCCCCCCACAAGGTCACCTGATTTAACACCATCTGACTGTTTGCTCTCGGATGGCCTAAAAAGCAAGATCTACATAAACATACCACACAACTTGGAAGGTCCAGGAAATACAGGCAGTGACACCAGAGGTTCTTACAGCAATATTCGACAATCTGCAGCGTCATGTTCAACTGTGTTTTGCAAGTCGAGGGTGGTCACTTTCGGCATCTTATCTGATTCGCCTTAATTTTCCCAAGAACAAGGTATGGCATGTTCATTTAATTTCCTGATTTTTATGCAAAGTATTTAACTGTAATTTAAGCAAATGTTTGTATGTGGGTCCTCTTTTGAGTGGGACACCCTGTAGAAGCATCACTTGCATTGTTCATTGCTGAACATTGTTCGGTGTTGACCATGGAACATCTAGGAGAATTATGTAAAAATATATTTTCTGACTGTAAATCCACCACAGATTTATAATTACATCAAATGAAGTGTTCAAAGATAATAAGTGAAGTGTTGGGTCCACATTTTAAGGAAGAACTGCGAACTGATATTGATAACAAAAAAATTTGTCTGCCAGTTGATGAATCCACAGAAATAAGTGTTTTAAAACATCTAGGAGTTGCAGTAAGATATTATAATGGCATCCGTCCATCCTTGAGGGATGATGGTGTAGCATGCTTGGTTTAGAGTCTGCAGCATCTGCTGTGGCTAAAAAGTCCCACTAGAGAGTGGCAGTCCCTACTGCAGTTTGGACATGTGAAATTTGAGGGACTTCGAACAGAAGCCATTCTGTCTCTTCGCTTTGTCCTCTTCCTGATTTGTTCCTGTGTGTGTTCTTCCTCTCAGGGCTTGACACTGTTGCCCACAGTTACTCGCCACTTGACACGGTCTGCAGTGCTTTCCCAGCGACTTGGATTGATTCTGGTCTTGGTCAGGTCTCTCTTGCAGACATCCTTGAAATGAAGATGTGGTCATCCCACTGGCCTCACACCTTCCAGAAGTTCGCCGTACAGCAGCTGTTTTGGTATCCGTCCAGGATCCATGCGCCTGACATGTCCCAACCATCTTAGACGTCGATGACTCAGGAGTGCAAAGATGCTGGTACTCTATCTCTCCAAGAGATCTGAAGGATCTTCTGGAGATAGCAGAGATGGAAGCTGTTGAATCAAGATTCATGCCTAGAAAGAGTTGTCCATGTCTCACAGCTATAGAGAAGGGTGCTTATAACACAAGCGTTGTAGACTTTTAATTTAGTTTTTGTGGTAAGCAGTCCGTTGTTCCATACTCTGTTTTTCAATCTAGCCATGACAGATGATGCCTTTGCGGTTCTGTTAGTAAGTTCAGTGTCCATGGACAAGTTGCTACATATTGTAGATCCAAAGTAGGTAAAGTCATCAAATATCTGGAGAGGATTGCCATCAGTGCTAATGGATGGAAGGTTGGTAGTGCTCTGCTCCATGATCTTAGTCTTTTGAAGGCTGATGAGTAAACCAAACTTTTCACAGGCATTTGATAATTTGTTGATTATATACTGCAGCTCATCTTCTGTGTTTGTTACTAGAGCTGCATCGTCCGCATATAACAACTCACGGATAACAACTGTATTTACTTTGGTCTTGGCCTTGAGGCGAGCAATGTTGAAAAGATTTCCATCAGACCTCGTATGTAGATACACTCCCTCCTCACAGTCTTGAAAGGCAAATCTGAGCAGAAGGGAAAAGAAAATCCCAAATAATGTAGGAGCTAACACACAACCCTGTTTCACACTGCTATTAACAGGGAATGCTTCTGATGTTTTACCGTTGAAGCAAATTGTTGCTTGTGTTTTCTCATGGAAAGAGACAATTATCTGTAGTAGTTTAGGTGGGCATCCAATCTTCTGCAACAGTTTGAAAAGCCCATTTCTGCTCACTAAATCAAACGCTTTAACTAGGTCAATGAAAGCAATATAAAGTGGCCTCTGCTGCTCACGACATTTCTCTTGTAGCTGTCTTAAGGAGAAGATCATATCTACGGTTGATCAGCCAGGCCTGAAGCCACACTGAGATTCTGGGTAGATTCTGGAAGCTAAGATCTGTAATCGCATTAGGATGACTCTTGCATAAGCTTTCCCGGCTACACTTAGTAATGAAATGCCTCAGTAATTGTTACAGTCACTTCTTTTCCCTTTCTGTTAATATAGAGTAACTATCCTCGAATTCCGCATACTCATCGAGACATAACCTTCTTTCCAGCTGGTTGTGATAAGTGAATATAAATGTTTGAGAAGAACAGACTTGTTATACTTAATATCCACTGCAGGGATGCCATCTTCACCTGGGGCCTTTCCGTTAGCAAGAGAATCTATTTCTCTACTAAGTTCTTCCATAGTAGGCATTGCATCTAGTTCTTCCATAACTGGCATTTGTTTGATGGTGTCACATGCATCCTTGCTAACTTCATTCTCGGCTGCATACACCTCGAGCTACTGTTCAACCCAGCGTTCCATTTGTTTGCCTTCATCAGTAATGACTTCGCCCGTCTTGGACTTCAGAGGAGCTGTTTTTCTGAAAGTTGGTCCAATTGCTTTCTTAACACCATCATACATTGCCTTAGCATTCCCAGAGTTGGCCGCTTTCTGTATACCTGCACATAAATTCAGCCAGTAGTTATTTGCGCATCTCCTGGATGTTTGCTGTGGCCTGTTCTTTGCTTTTCGTAGGTCATCTCGAGTTCTTTCATTTGGGTTTCTTTTGTAAGCAAGCAGGGCTTTCCGTTAAGCCTCAGTGACTGGTTCCATTTCTTCCAAATTTTGCTCGTACCAGTTCTTATTTCTTTTTCCTTTTATTCCATAGGCCAATACTGATGAGTTGTAGATTGCACCCGAGAGTTTTGCCCATTTCTTATCAACATTCCTTTCTGCTTGCACGTTTCCTGGGAAAGCACTTTCAAAATTACTGGCAAAATCCTGCTTCCTTTGTGTGTCATGAACATGATCTGTGTTGATACGGAGATGACCTCTCGGTTTAGCGTGGTGGCATTTCTTAGGAGTGAGCCTCAATGTGCATGCCACTAGGGTGTGGTCTGTGTTGCAATCAGCACTATGATAACTTCGTGTCAGTAGCACATTTTTGAGACCAATATGCCTAGCTATGACTAAGTCAAGTTGATGCCAGTGATGAAAGCGTGGGTGTCTCCAAGACACCTTGTGCTGATCCTTAAGCTGGAAATATGTGTTTGTGATACAGAGTCCATAAAAGCAGCAAACTTCAAGCAGTCTCTGGCCATTTTCATTCATTTTTCCCACCCCATGATGGCCCAGGCAATTTGGTCATATGTCGTTATCTGATCCAACTCTAGCATTAAAGTCCCCTAGAATATACAGTGTCTCGGTGCTAGGTACCTTGGCTATTCTGTCACTGAGTAAGCCATAAAACAGATCTTTCTCTTCCATGCTGGATGATAAGGTAGGAGTGTACACATTTAGGATGTTGACAGTGCCACTTGAGGAGCATATTTTCAAATCAATAATTCGCTCTGTTCCAGGAGGGCGTTTTTAACAGCAAATCCTACACCATGAAGTCTTGGCTCGTCTTGATAGATCCCCTGCCAGAAGAATGTGTAATTATCCTCCCTGATAGAGCTCGCGTCTGGAAGCCACGTCTCCTGCAGTCCCGGGATGTCTACATTCAAACGATGGAGCTCTCTGTCAATTACGGCAGTCTTATGGATGAAATCAACCTCTTGGGCATCGTCAATGTACCTTCGACACATGGTCCTAACATTCCAGGTGGCAATACGAAATAGTGATTTCTTTATTATTTCATTTTTGTTGTTGGTAGGTGTACTATATCAACCCGCTTGTCAAAGATTACTTCTAAGCTTCACACACCCCGTGAAGCAGGCAGATAGTGGCAGGACAGCACCTTATTGGCTGGGGGGCTGCCCAGATTGAGGCGGGCGGTAGCTGTCCAATGAGATGCAATGATCTCTCCCACTGTCGGAAGTGGCACCTGGCACTCGAGTCTTATGCCAATCAGACAGAGCTTATAACCGGTAACTGCCTCTTCCCGTGTTGTGCCGAGGTCCTTGGACGTCGCTGAAGTGTCCTCTCCAGGATGCTACAAGCCTGAGCGATAAATATGAAGACACGTGAGTTGCCCAATCATCACGGTCTCCCTCTCGACCCAAATGATAATATCCAGAGGAAAGGCAAGCCAATACGTCTGATATCACTTTGGTTGCAGGAGCTGCCGAAAGGGGACGTAGTACGCCTTCCATAGGGTTTTCTCCCTTAGACTTCATCCCTCCTGAGACCAACCACAAGGCAGTGGTGTGTTAAGGTAATTAGAGAAAGAAAAGGAATGGGAACTGAGGAGAGGGTAGGGAATAGGATATATAGGATATAGGATATAAGACGGGTCGTTGTGAGGCACACTTTGTCTGGCTCCTCTGCTGAGACCTGCCCAGCTAGGTTGAACCTGCCAGTAGCTACGCTACCACCGATATAGCTCTCAGCTTCCTTGGAGCACACAAACTCTCCCGCCCACATAGACAGTGCTACGATAAGGCGGTGCCTCATGGGAGAGAAGATATTATACTCAATCACAAAAAAAGAATTGTGTCAACATTTTTATTGCTTACTCCTGTCGAAAAAGTCAATGTGAAAGGTCGGGCTGATTCAATAGTAGTAACTTTAAAAGACCACATCCTGGAAACTGAAAACTTGACTGGAATAGTTACAGACAGCACATCAGTTATGACAGGAGCGAATAACGGTCTACACAAAATTTTAAAAACTGATTATGGACTGCCAAATGTCGTACCTGTGCCTTCTCGTATGTCATTCTTTACAACTAGCCAATCTGCTGCATCTAGCATTCCTGGATCTTGAAAAGGCCTTTGATCGCATGCCACACAGTCTCATCTGGCTAGCACTTCAACAGCATGATGTGCCAGAGCAGCTTATTAACTGGGTGCATTTACTTTAAGCACAGCCAAGAAGTTATGACCGTACAACCTCAGGACTATCTGAGGACATCCCCATCACAGTTGGCGTCCATCAAGGTTTTGCATTATCACCACTTCTGTTCATTCTCGTAATGGACACCGTGACAACTGACCTGCACCGGCCATTACCACGGACCCAACTTTATGCTGACGACGTGATGCTGGCAGCAGAAAACAAGCATGATCTAGAGAACCTAACTCAAGAATGGAGTGACCGGTTGGCACAACATGGTTTGTGCCTTAATTTGAAGAAAACCGAGTACATGACTCAGGCAGACATGAAATGGGAACCATGACATTTAATGGTGAAGATCTGACTCGTGTGAGTAAGTTTAAGTACCTCGGATCCACGATCACCGTTGACGGCCGACTCACTGAAGAGGTTAACACCAGAACTCAGACAGCCTGGATGAAGTGGCAAACAACAACCGGAGTCACTTGTAACCACAGGACGAAAGATAATTTAAAATAAAAAATGTATTGCACTGTCATTCGACCAGTTGCCTTGTATAGTTGTGAGTGCTGGCTGACTGCAGTTGAGACAGATCACTGCATAAGTGTAATTGAAACAAAGATTCTAAGGTGGACAGCAGGCCTCACTAAGCTAGATCACATTTCTAATGACAGCATTAGGAAACAGTCTGGTGTTGCACCAATCCAAGACAAGATGTGTGAGAGTCATCTTTGATGGTTTGGGCATGTTTTACAGGCCAGTGATGACTCTATTGCCAAGGAGGATTACACACTTGAAGTCACTAGCAGTAGACCCAAAGGACGACCTAAGCAACGCTGGGCTGATACGGTTCATAAAGACCTTAAATGGGTGAACATCCACCGGACCCATGTAGTGGACCCCACAGGCATGTGGGACAAATGCTGAAGACAAAGAAGAAGAAGAAGAAGAAGAAGAAGATGCTATCTTGTATACATAGTAACCATTTTTCTGTATTGTTCTCCTTGTGGAATAAGATTCCATTGTGTGAGTTCTACTGGCCATTGGTGTTTGCATTGTTTTGTTGTAAGTTATCAGTCTGAATTCTTAAACATACATCTTGTTGTGGTTCATTTTGTAAATTGTAACAGAAAGTTCTCATGTCTTTTTCATATTAGCATTTGAAGAATAAAGTTCAAATTTCTCTCTCTCTCTCTCTCTCTCTCTCTCTCTCTCTCTCTCTCTCTCTCTCTCTCTCTCCCTCTCTTATTTTTTTATATTTTTTTATCTTGATTTGACTGAAGGCCCAGAGGTAGTCTAGATAGTGCATCTGGTAGTATGTTATCCTTTCCTCTTATGTACGTAATACAAAATCTGAACTCCTGTTGAAAAAGAGCCCCGTTTTCTGAGTCTACTATGTTGTATTTTACTTCTCAGTAGAAATGTTAATGCACTATGGTCAGTGTGTACTATTGTTTCATTTACTGCTAATAGGTATTTAAATTTCTTAAATGCCCATATTACAGGTACAGTTCCTTTTTCTGTAATGTGTAATTTCATTCATACTGTGCAAGTATACTACCAGCAAAAGCTATTGGTCAGTGTCCTGTTGCATTGTGTATTATATTCCTGAAATATGTGGGATACCAAACCATAATCTAATGCATTCACAGATAGATGGAAAAATAAAGAGAAATGTAGGTGAACTAGTAATATTGAGTTTCCAGAGTTTCTTTTAAATTGTTGAATTCTTCTGTGCAGTGTATATCCCAGTACCATCCTGTGTCATGTTCAATAATTTCATTAAATTAGGTGCATTATGCATTGCATTTTGAAGGTATTTTTTTGTAAAATCCTACCATTCCTAGATAAGACTGAAGTTGTTTTTTCATCAGAAGTTTCTAGATGTAGTCTGATAATGCATCTAACCTATGTGGATCAGGCTTGATTCCAACTGTATTTATAATATGTCCCATAAACTTAACTTCATTTCTTCTGAATTGTGACTTCAACAGCTTAACTGTAATACCTTGATGGAAAATTCATCCATAGATTTGAGGTCTTCCTTCCATGCTGTGAATACTATTATTATATCATCCATATATAAAAGCACTTTATCCCTTAATTCTTTACCTATTACCTTATTCAACACTCTTACGAATACAGATGTGAAAATATTTAGACCAAAGGGTAGTACTTTGGTTTGGTGTCATCATCCTTTGAACAAAGATGATGTACATTGTACCTTGCCCTGGCAAACATTGTTATCATATCCTTCTGTTATGGGTGACCTATTTTTTTCTGGTTCAGTTGTTTTTCTGACAGTGCATGCATCTAAAAGCAATCACGCGGTTCCATCTGGTTTTTTAATAACTACTAAAGGGTTGTTGAGAATGGGATATTGATTTTTTTTCTTCAGTGGAGACGTGTTTCACAAAGTACAGTAGCAATTTATAACCAGAAATCCTTCCTTTGAAACTGACTTTCTCCCACATGTACTTTTTAGTGCTTTCATCCTTAATCATGATGCATGATTTCTGAAGCTCCAGTTGTTGCTTCAATTTTTCATTCAATACAATTATACCTTTACAGTGGGAAACAGTATGTATCAATAAGGAACTCATACCAGTCAGAAACCAAAGTCATCAAATATAGGGTGCCACAGAGATTGGTAGTAAGTCCATTGCTGTTTAATGTTGGAGAGAAAGGGAAGAGAAATTGTAGACAGATGACATGGCAAAACTGAACAGTGACCCAAATGTGGAATGGCTTGAAAGAAAAGGATATGTTTCTGCAAACATCACAACTCAAGGGCTCATGGAAAATGAACTGGCTATAAATCTGAAAAAGACAATGTACTGAGTGTTTTTTTTTTAAGAAAAAAAAAGTAAAAAAAAAAAAGGATAAGTCTGTGCGTACATATGTCAAGGTGGATGACACAAATCTGGAAGAAGTAGAATTCACTAGATTCTTAGATATCATTGTGGATAATGAGCTGAAATGGAAACAACAAATTAATTCTGTCTACAAGAAACTTGGCTCCATCTTATTCATAGTGAGCCAGCTATTGCTATATGCAGACAAATATCTTCTGAAAACAATTTACCATGGACTCTTTGAACTGTACCTACAGTATTGAGTGACAGTTTAAGGAAACTCAAGCAGTGAAAAGTCCAGGTTGGAATAACAACAGTATGAAAATGATAGATCACTACTAACCACACAAAGGTGGTTTTGGAACACAGACAGGAACAATGAAAATGACTCCCAAATATTTAAGCTTTCAGTCAAAAAAGTTCTTCTTTTGCCTTAGAAAATTCACAAACATTCAAAACGTGTTAACTCACACACACACATGACCAGTCTCTGAGCACTGGAGCCTGTCTGTAGCCTGCAAGGGAACTCAAACATTCGAGAAACAAAAAGAAAGTTCACATTATAAAAAAAAGCATCAACTATCGTTTGTAGAAGAAGGACTTCTGAAACATGCATAAATTGCTTCAAAAATCTAGGCATCTTAAAGTTTACATCTTTTTACACATGTAAAACAATAATGTAAATCAGGAAGGTAGTTCAGAGTGGATTACAAATGCCACTGTACACATCCGTAACACACAGAGGAATAACAATACACAAAATATACCTCTTTGACTGACAGTGCTTGAAAAAGGACTGCAGAATGTATTCAAAATGGACACTCCTTAGGAAAAAAGTGGTAATGAATGTTTTCTGTTTTTGATGTGGCATGTACAACATTTACTGTACACAGTGTAATCCTACAGGATCAAATAAAATTCAATTCTATTACAGACCTGTGTACTTTGGAAGTGGGATTGTAGCCTAACATGTGACTCCTGAACCTGCCCATAGGCTGGTAGTTTGTTATACTGTTAAAGTGTGGAATGTAGTTACTTCTGCCTTTGGTGGATGAGGTTAAAGATGCCGTTTTAGTAGCGATTAAAAGAAAGAAAAAAAAAGAAGAAAAAAGAAAAAAGCCATGACTTTACAAATTTGTAGCAGTTTTAAAACTGCTGTCAAATGTACAAATGTACTTTCAAATGAACTGTTTACTAAATTAAAAGTATTCTGAACAAACAGTGTATCTAGCATATTCAGAAACAATTAGGTGCTGCTACTCGCCTCCCACAGCTGAAAAACCTTAAGAGACATCAGTTATTCCTTGGGATGGTAAGGCATTATACCCCTTACTTAAGACACCATAAGAAAAGGTTCACATAAACTCCTATTTGCAATTTAGTTTTCTTGGCATTAAGCCTGTGATTTTTGAATTCATAGTTCGTTGCTCCATCACTCAACTCCTCAAAGCTGTAATTTTTGTCACCCTATCTATGCAGTTTAGGCCTTCATCAACATCTGGTACATCAGTTTCATCTGTTCAGAGGGATTTATTGCAGGAGTTCCTCTTGCAGTTGGCACAAATCATCACACACTGAATCCCTGCCTTCTGACACCAGACATTGTGGAGCTGGTTCCTTGGAGGTAAAAAAGGGTTCAAGACCAGATTTTGAAACCTGCCATCCCCAGAAGAGTGGATCCATCTGGTGTCCTAACCACATTTGTACTTGTACGTAAGTGCTCAAGAATTGTTGGTGGGCTGCTTCAGATGTTGGCTGTAGGGATACCAGGTTGAATTTGGATTTCACGAGGAGTTTGGAAAACAGATTGAATTGGAATTTATGTAAAATATCTCCTGCCCTCCCTCCATAGAGGGTTATTAAAAATTGTAGGCCAGCTTCATCAATAGCTTCAGCCTGAGTATCATACTCACCGAAAGATTTGATTTCTTCTTCAAGACATTTATTTTTGACCAATGGCTTGCTACCTTCTTCTTGCACTGCTTGATGAGTGCTTAATTTGTGTCACTGAAAGATTTAATTTCTTCTTCAAGACATTTATTTTTGACCAATGGCTTGCTACCTTCTTCTTGCACTGCTTGATGAGTGCTTAATTTGTCTCCACTTATGGTGTGGAGAAATATGAGTGGTATCCTGATGTTGTCTGCCAGTATGAAGTCACTGGGACCAAATACTTTTGATGGGGTGTTCCTCTTCCAGGTTTTGAGAAATATGTATTTGTTGATGGTGTAGCTAAGACAATGAGCATGATGTGATTACCTCAACCTTCTTATGCTACTGTGATGCCTTATGGGTCATGACAATGATCAGGTGGTCTATATCTTTATTAGCTTGTTTTACTGAGAAGCCTTCACCTTCAAGCCTCTAAATAAGCAAGTTAATGAGACATTCTTTATTTCCATCATTGGAAAGGAATTGCCCCTGAGTAATGGTCACCACCATTAACTCAGTAAAGGTGACTTGATGAGTAGTGTGTATTTTGCTTTGGTGGAGGTGCTCAGCATATTTGATTCTGTTGGTGGGCAGGTCTTCTGGGTAGCCATCAAACACCACACTGGTCACAATTTTTAGGCATTTGATGTATCTGGTTAGGGTTGATTGAAATGTTCCATCATTCTTCCACACAACCCAGGGGAGAAGAAAGGTTATGATAATGACAGTTACCACTTGTGGGCATTCAGTCTTAGCTGTCTGAAAATGAAATCATCTCTGGCGTCCGTGTTACAAAAATGCATTTTGTTTTAAAACTGAACAGAGGCTCATGTGATCAGGCTTGACATGCAACTCCACTTCCATTAGCATTCTCTACAGCTCCCTTGTGTAAGATTTGTGACACAACTTACTGCACCCCAACAAAGTTCTGATTCCACTTGCTTTCAGTCTCTGCCTCATTCTCCACTGTTTTCTTTTCACACACAGGGCACAGACCGATCATTTTCGCATCTGCTTGTTTCCAACCAACAACAAAATTAATTGTAAATTTCAAATTTCAGTTAAATAACAAATTACCACAATTACTAGGTATAAGGGTAGTACTATGGCATGTTATAGTACTATGTTTTACCTTTAACCCATCTTCAATAAGAAATAGACTGAAAAAAAGAAGAAAGAAAGAAAATTCCCTATTTTTCCTCACAACCTACACAATCAACGTGAGTTGGCCAAACCTCGAGATGGGGCAGTATGGAAACAGGTGGTCCAAAAAATTCACTTTTGGTCTCATCAAAAGGAGAATTTATTCCTCTATAACTTTTGATGGACCTCTTTATTGGTAGATGGGTGACCAAAGCAAAGGTTAAAATGAAAATTTTTCGTAAATGTGTAAAGTCTGTATGGGAATGGGTGGTCAAAAAAATATGTCTGGCCTCATTCAATGCAGAAATAAATGCCCTACAACTTTTAATAGGACCTTGTTTTTGAGATTGTGAGTCCTGTATGAGATATAACCTTGAAACTGCAAAAATACGTATTTTGGCAGTACAAGTTTATCCTCCACCATATAAGCACGACTCTGCCAACGGGGAAACATAGGATAGTCATATTGGGCCACAAATGAAGCCATAAAAATAATTACACCTTTTGTAGCAATTATTTCTGATTTGGATTCTAATTCTACTGGCCTATAAGTGGTACAAGAAATTCAAAGTGGATGGTTGTTTCTGTGATGCAAAAGATTTGGGTTGACTGGACATATGAGAACAGACAGTGGAACATGTGAGGGATGTGATTTTACAAAGTCTACATAGTGCATCACTGAACATCCCTCACCCAGCAGCATGCAAAATTCTTCATAAATGATTAAGTGTGAAGCTGTACAAATTGCAGCTCCAACAAGCCATACATCTTGACAACAAACTGTGCTATACACAGTTATTCACTGATGTGCAGAACATCTCAAAAATGACAACTTTGGAAGTAAATTAATCTTAATGATGAAGCCACTTTTTTTCTTTTAGGAACGGTCAACTGACACAATACACAAGTATGTTAGACAGAAAATCTACATGCAACTGTAGAAAATGTCTTTTGTTCGTAGAAAGTTAATATGTTCTGTGCTGTATCTAACAAGACAGTCCGTGGATCCTTCTTCTTTGCTGAGAGAACTGTCAGTGGTACCATCTATCAAGACATGTTGAAATTGTGTCACAAATCACAACTTGAAACTGAAAGCAGAGATTTCATCATCCAACAAAATGGTGCCCCTCCACATTTTCACAGTTGTGTATGAGATTATTCGAATAAGATAGTGCCATGTCACTAGATGTGCTGTGTTGTGGCTGCTGATCTGGTACTATTTGAGTGGCCACTATGGTCACCACACTTGATGCCATGTGATTTTTTTCTTGTGCAGTTAGACCAAATATAATATGTACATTTCACATCTACCACAGAACATTGAAGCATTGGAACATCACTTTATAACAGCTATTCTTACCAGCACTCCTCATATTATGGGATGGGTATGGGCACAAACAGACTGCTGATTAGATATTTGGCGTGTGATGAATGTTGGACACACAGAAAATTTGTAAATATTATAAAAACATTTTTGAGAGTTTGTCTTTCACATACTTGTATAATTTAGTTGTATCAGTTTTCTGAAACTGCTCATAGATTATATATTGCTCTAAAATAGTAGTGAGTATAAGTAACTGAAGTTTATTGTTTTGACTGCTTCAGTATCAAAAATAGATACAGTATTGGACAGTATAAGAGGCTGATCTAAGCTACTTTTGAAGGTGAAGCATATGATCATTCCACTTATGATTGTTATGAATATGTACATTCAGAAACTTAGAAGGTTCTGCACTCAGATTTTGCATTACATTTGATATTGATTTGTCCCTGCAGTTTTTTGCTGGTATGGAAATGAATGAACTGTGTTTTGTCAGCATTAGGACTGACTCCATTTGAATAAAACCACTCTATAACTTCACCAAATACAGTATTTGCAGTTTCCTCAAGATTATTGCAGGCTTCTTCACCAACCAGCTGCATTAATAATTTAATGTAACTATATTGCAATAAGCTATCAGTGCTTGTCAAGGCACGTTTAACATAGTAAAACTGACTGAAAAGTTACTTCTCTGGGAAAAAAAACTGTAATGTCCTCACCTCCATTAAATAGCTGCTGCTTATCTCTCATTGCTACTTCTATGTCAATGTGATTGCAATAATATTTAATATAGCACAACAATCTGTTAAGCCTTGAATCTAGATATTTAGATAATTTGCAGAAGGAATAGTTATTAACAAATATTTTATATGTGGGAATTGCAGTTTGTTGCTTTATATCCAGTGAGAGCTTGTTGAGGACCTTCAACCAAAAATAAAGAACACCAACTGAACTCCAGACAAAGAAAGAAACTATAAATGAAAATTATTTTTGGTTCTTGTATTGTGGTTGTATTAATCATAGTTCAACTGGGACAGATTTTTACAATTAGCAACACACATCAATAACGATAAATAAAAGGGAAATAAGTGTGAGAATTATAATAAGTAAATCATGTATTGTTCTTGGCATAATGTATTTATCAGGGTTACCAGTACAGCTAGCACAGCTAGCAGTGACATGCTTTCAGGAACAGGAGGCAAATGAAGATGTGTTACTCCCATTGTTCTACATCATTTGTTTGCACTTACTTTTACACACATAGATAAGAAGCAACAGCATGAGTTTTTTAATATACAGCCATAGGTGGACGGTGGTTACATAATGATCATTCCTCTTTATCATTCTCTCTCAGGTGCATCATATGGAGTGAGTCTTAGCATTGCATCCCGACTACTGATCTGAATTGTTAAGGTCAGTTTGATAATTTCCGTAATACAAATTTTGTGCTAAATTATATGTCAGTTTTACTGTATGTTGCCACTATGTTATAAATGTCACATGATTAACAAATATTCTTGAATATAGTTTCATAGTTTTTGTGTGCTGCATAGTCACTATTCAGAAAAAAAGTAGTTTCTGATGAACCACTTAATGACTGAGCACTTCTTGAAGAACATACTTTAGGAAATGTCTGTACAATAACAACATTTCATTCTACATCATAAAATAAATAAGACATGAGAAAACCAGTTACTGGTTATTTTAATTATCACTACAGCCATAAATAATTTGACTCTGTTATATGCATGCATAAGAGCATTGTCCTCCAACTGTCCCCTCCTGCTCCCTAATTAATTTACTCACTAAGATGCAGAAAACTATTATAAAGTTAATCATATATCTCCTGCTCTATCTTCATAGTTAGCCAGTGGTGACAGATTTATTTTCCAAGAGATTAAAACTGGAACTGCACTGTAAGCTAGTGAAAATGCTTGTTAATATGTGACAAGTTCTTACTTTTTTCTTTTCATTAATGCTGCAATACATTTTAGAGACTAATATTTGCTGCACTTCATGCCAGTATTATGTAACATGAGAATATGTTGAACATCCAATTTGTTACTATCCCTTATATTTCTGTATTGAGGAATAGAGTACCTTGTTCGGGAGAAACTACTTATCTGTGTTGGTTTGTTTAACACAGGAGTTGTCCATGAAATAACTTATGACTTCACAAAGCATGGGAAGTAGTAGGTGCAATGGGATGGTGTGCTTGGACCTCTGATAGCAAGAAAACCACATTCCTCCTCATTCTCCTGCAGTAGTTACATGTCATCACATAGCCTTTCCCAGTCCAGGCAAAACCTTGATGCTCTGACATGGTGAGGCATGTTCAGAGACATGGTTCTTGCTAGCACATCTGCGGGTCATCTGTGCAGAGGCCAAGTCTGTGGTTACAAGTCCAGCTGTTGTCAACACTACTCAGGATGAGCTAGATGCAGTGGCAGGGATAGTGGTGGTGTGTGAGATCACCTCAACCAGAGCTGACCCTGATGGTATCACTGTAGGCCATTGTAGGCCATCTCATGTGTTGACCTCATAGATGAGGATATCCTGACATACCTCCACAGTAGTGGGAATTGGAAAGTTCTCTTGTTCATGTGCATGCCCATTCCAAGGCATCTAATTGGAAGTGTCCTAAGGGTAGAGCTCATGGATTTTTTCATCAGATGCAGGCAGTGGACCTGTGTCTCAGAGTGTTACCCATGTAGTGCCTTAGCAGGCTTTCCTCTGTTCACTGGGGTTTCAAAATATTTATACATGTTAACTTACAATTTAGCTTTTTTGTGTTAATATTTCTGCATTAGTGTCATTGTGGTAGGCATTGAAAAAAGAACATTATTGTTGCAAATTTGGTAATGGATTTATGAATGGTTCTATACTGGTCACATTCATACATCTGGTCTAAAAATTCCTTTAATTTTTGGGCTGTGTGTAATGCCCAGTAGCTTCAGCCTAGCATCTATTCCTCTGCCAAAACTAGAAGTGAAGATTTTAATTTTGTGAGTTCTATTGGATTTTTTCTCTCTTTTTGAACTGTGTCTTCATACAGGATTTTTTTCCATTTCTACGTGCATTTTGTGTTCTCCTTATTGTTTCAGTGCACATAGATTTGCCATTATTAGATTAAACAGCATGTGCACTTATATGGTCTGGTGTCTGAAGGTTAAATGTATTTAGCAGCTTTGGGTGTACATATGTGGATCAGAGGAAGGAACATGCTCAAAAAAATGTGTGTGAAATCTTATGGGACTTAACTGCTAAGGTCATCAGTCCCTAAGCTGACACACTACTTAACCTAAATTATCCTAAGGACAAACACACACACCCATGCCCGAGGAAGGACTCGAACCTCCGCCGGGACCAGCCGCACAGTCCATGACTGCAGCGCCTTTAGACTGCTCGGCTAATCCCGTGCGGCAACATGCTCACATTGTCAATTTTATGAAATAAGAATAACATGCACTATTTAATTTTCATGGGCATATCAGTTTTAAAATTAATGGTGTCATGTAAATTACACATTTTTTATTTTTCTTGTCGGTCTTCTTGTACACATTTTATTTCTATTACAGCATACATAAGAACACACCTAGAAATTACTGCCCAACTACCTATGCATGCCTACTTCCATTTTTTGCATTTAATATGTTTTCACTGACTGAATAGAAAGGATTTTCTATAAGCAATATTTTCGTCACTTGCTTAAATTTCTGTTTCAAGCTGATATTTGAAACATCAATTAATAAATAGTTGTACAATTTTATTGCTGTATAAGCAGTACTTTCTTCAAGCTTGGCTGTGTTGTGGAACTATTAACTTTCATCTACATCTAAATAAACATAGATAATCTGCAAGGCACCATACTGTGTGTGGCAGGGAGTACCCTTCCAACTACTTATCATTTCCTTTCCTGTTCCATTTGCAAGTAGAGCAAGGGAAAAATGACTGTCTGTGTGCCTCTGTATGAGCCCTAATTTCTTGTAACTTATCTTCGTGGTCCTTACATGTAATGTATGTTGGCGGTAGTAGAATTGAACAGCAGTCAGCTTCAAATTCCGGTTCTCTAAATTTTCTCAATAGTGTTTCTTGAAAAGAACATTACCATTCCTCCAGGGATTCCTATTTGAGTTCCTGAAGCATCTCTGTAACACTTACATGTTGTTCAAACCTACTGGCAACAAATCTACTAGTCCGCCTCTGAATTGCTTTGATGTCTTCCTTCAATTCGACCTGGTACAGATCCCAAATAGTCAAGCAGTACTCAAGAATAGTTTGCACCAGCATCCTATATGCAGTCTCCTTTGCGGGTGAATCACTCTTTCCTAAAATTCTCCCAATAAACCAAAGTTGACTATTTTCCTTCTCTACCACAGTTTTCACATGCTCCTTCCACATCATATTGCTTTGCAACATTATGCCCAGATTTTTAAATGACTTGACTATGTAATACTATGTATATCTTCACTTTTATTAAACTTCTTTTTATGTCCCCATGCAAAGATTAGTAGTTTTATATATACATACAGTAAAAAGTTAAAATTTTAAGTTTCTCAAATAGTGGCCTACAGCATTCTTTCAGCATTGTCCATTATTCTGACATTTACTATTTTTAGTTCGAAGATTTTCATTGCATCACTCAAGTGACTTTGCATTTCTATTCTATAGGTCATGACAGCATTAAAATATGAGATATACTCTATTCCCATAGCATCAAATGCTAATAGTGGTTTATGTTTTGGAGAAGAAATAGAGCTGAAGTTAGTTTGCTTGTTATGGTAGCATTGTGGTCTTTCCACAGTAAACACTTGCTGGTATCTATTATGAACACTAAGAACTTTGTGTTTTGGTCTGTACTCATATTCAGTTCTTTCAATTGTGTTGATTCCTCTATTCTCACTCTGTTGTTCTTCTTAAGTAGCGTTGTTTTAATTTCCTCATTATTCAGAATTAACCTATTGCTTCCCGGCCACTGAGTGATAGACTTAAGTATCACTTTGCGTTTTGGTATGGTATCATACAATTTTGTGCCTGTAATTATATTATTGTTATAATCTGTAAAAAGAATCATTTTGCTTTCAGTGTTCAGAAGTAAATCATTCACATACATAAAAAAACACAGAGGACTTAATATGCTGTATTTGTGATACACTGTGACTTATTTGTTGAAAATCTGACAAATATATCTTTTTTTCAGATTGTATTTCTGTTACTTGTTGTCTATTTTGCAGGTATGATTTAATGATACTAAGAACAGTTCCTCTAATCCCATAGCGATCAATTTTCCTTACTAGTATGTGATGGTTAACTGGGTCAAAAGCTCTCAACAAGCCACAAAACATACTTAGAGGCTTTTGACCTTAATCTAATCCCTCTGAGACTATACATACACATTCAAATGCTGATGACTCCATTGATTTTTCTTTTTGGATTCTCTGATACCATTTCTTTCAAAATGTGAAGTAAATCTAATGTATACTTTCTTCTCAACAACTTTTGAGATAATGGGCAGTAGGCTGTCTTGTCCACATGTGATGCAGTGCTTAGGATCTCCAATATTGTACAGTCATAATACTGGCTATTTAAATTCAATTTGAAAAACTACCTTTCATCAGACATGAATTAACTAGGTGGCAAAGCAGATAGTCCATCTCATTTGTTATTAACTTTAAATTTTATTTGAAGGCTCGTTTATGTGAGGGGAGATTTTATTATCAAATTTTTTATGACTTTTACTATGTCTTGCTTTGTTGAAGGACACAAGTAACATGAGTCAATGATGGAGTCTTGTTTTTTTCTAAGCAACTTAGGCTTTGTTGAGGACCACATTTGTTATTTTGTGTTAATCTCTCGAGTATACTGGTAAAATATTTGTAGAAAGTACTTCTAATAGCTGCAGGATGTTCTATTACTCTGCTGTTTAGTTTGACCTTTAGGGATTTGCCATTATTGTCTGATTGTTTTCCTGTTTCTTTGTTAATTATATTCCATTTGCTCCTGACTTTGTTTGATAACTGAGCAGTCATGTTTCTCACAAAAAAATTCTTCATGTCTTAGTGTAAGTCTTTTTGTAAGCTTCATAATATTCATCAAAATGGGCAAGCCTGTGTGGATCTTTGCTAATAGTATAAACATGTGTTGATGGAGAATTTCCTTTAACATAGCTGTTGTACAAAAATGTCATGCAGACTTTGCAGATGATACATTTTTAGAGCAAGATTTTTATAACTACACCTTAGTTTTCTATTTCACTAGACATTATCTACACAGCCATAAATGACCTTACAAATGAAGTCTTAACAGTGCAGTAACATCTGTAAAATGTTTGTGTGTTATTGTTGCATTTGACTGTCAAGTTCACACCAACCAATGATGCTTGTGTGTTTAGTAGTGTAGTGTCACTTGTGCATGGAGTAACAAGTGGATCATAGCTGTCAAGCAGCTTCTGCTCCTAACACCAGGAGTGCTGTGTTTTCTAATAATATACTAATAATACTATTAGTCTCTGTGTACTGTTTATTCTTTGCTATGAATTTTTATATGTTACATGTTTTATGTTCCATTCTTGATCCTGTCACTCTGGATGAGAGTAGTAATTGCATACTGATTTCCTCTCAAGTATTTGTAATTCAAGAATGATTTACCTCATAGTTTACATTCTGATCAATACTTGACAGACAGTAGTAATTGCCATGCTCCCTGTTCACCCTCTTCATTCAATACAGTTGCTGCAAAAAAGTATTTTGTTCCACAAAACCTCCAGTCTCTGATTGTTCTGTTTTTGCAAAGGTTGAATAGCCCAAACTGAGCTGTACTGACAAGTGATGACCCCACTGTGATATGAACATAGAACAAAAACTATTCTGTTCATGTACTTTGGGACCTTGTATGGCCTTTGATTGTGTAGCTTATAAATTTATAATTGACAGACTAAAGTGTAATGACATCCCTCTTGCATTAATTCAGTCTTTGCTTCCTAAGACTTGCAAAGGATCAGATTGAGAAGCTACGCCACAGGAATGAACTAAACACTCAAGAAAAAACATAAAATACTGAACCACACAAAGTTTAGAACTGATTCTGTTTATGTTATCAACCTATATAAATTACTCTCTAAGAATTTTCAAGCACTAGTCAAGATCTGTAAATTGGGCTGATGACAGAAGTAATTTAACCAAAGGCCCAAACTGAAGCAGACAAGACACAGTCTACATGACAGTTGAACAGGACTATAATTAAATCACAGCAAACAATTTATGTCCAGAGTGTTCACTGTCACATTTTGTTGTCATACAGACATCACAAGCACTTGGTGGTTTTTACCAATGGCTCAAAGCAAGGAAACAATGCTGGGTATTCTGCTATCTTAGATTTTATCATAAAATCTGCCTGCCCAGCAACTTCTTGGTGTACTATGCAGAGCTCTGTGTGGTCAAGAAGGCACTGGAGCACATGAGACTTCTTAGAGAAGGGAAGTTTCTTGTCTGCACAGACTTTCTTAAAGCTCTGCAGGTATTCGGAAAATGTTCCTGGGAGATAGAATAGTTCAGATACCCCAGGATACGATCCACCTCCTGCACAAGCAGGAAAAGAGGTGGCCTTCTGCTGGGTCCCTGGACGTATGGGAATTGAGGAGAATGAGGATACTGACAAAGCAGCACAAGCAGCCTGTCAGGAAAATACCACAGTTCAAATTAGTATCCCCCAACAGGCTGTTGTGTCGTGGGTGTCAAAGAGAGTGATGGCTAAGTGGGGAAGTTTGTGTCTGTAAGTGGCTAATAACATGCTGCAGTTGGTCAAACTATTTGCTCATGGTACACTTCCCTTTGAACTCCCCAAGTGGGCAAAATGGTCCTCACTTGTCTTCATATCGGACACTGTCCATTGATCATGCTTATCTGTTGCTGGATTAAAACCTAGAACAGGGCAATGCTTTCAGTGTTGCACTTACTGTACAGTGAAATTAATTATGAATTTTTTTATTGCTATGGTTAGAGTTATATGGCCTTTGCCCTTTATTTTAAAAGGAGTAATTATTCATTCACCAGTCTTGCAAAGGGGCACTGATGACACACTATTTAGTACCCAACAATTTTGAATTCATCCGTCTATCTATCATTTTGCAGAAGTATCTATCACAGAGCCGTAACAGTTTACATCTGCATACATACTCTGCACAGTAATGTGAAGTGCACTGAAAGAGTACTCAGCATAATACAACATTTATTTATTTATCCATCCAGGGGTCATTTTACAATGATACAAAATTTGTTATCAAAATGTAATGAAAATAAATAGCTCAAAAATATACATAGAAACAGAACATAAAAGTATGCTTTTACGAGGATAGAACAGGTTGTCGGCCATGGTCTTGATGAAGGAAGAACCATCCTGGCATTTGTCTGAAGTGATTTAGGAAAATTACCAGAATTGCCAGACAGAGCAAACTTCTTTCTCCCGATTATGAAGTTAGTGTCGAAACAACTCACTGCCTCACTCAGTTTGTACCTAATGTGCAACAGTCTCCAATTTACCCCTGATTTGCCCCAGATAACTTATAATATGAAACACAGTTTTGGTCTTCATCACTGCACATGCAATTGGCCTCTACTGGTGACTCCTGAACCATGACATGCCCCTTGCATAACTCCAGTTTGCTTGCAGAACTGATTCCAGGCCCATAAAAATGAAACTATATCCCACACATGCTTCGTAGTGTTTAAGATCCACTACAAAAGTCCTAGTGAGCCTCCTCAGGCAATTACACTTAACAAGATAGTGTCTAATAAATCTCATACAGAGGAAGAGGGTGTAGCAGACCAGAAGTACAAACCAGTCCTCAGTGAAAGTACCCTGCTACCTAATAAGCCTAGCTCTGAAAATGGTGCAAATTTAAATGTGTCTAAATCTCTCACAATTTTCTATCAGAGCATAGGCCTAAGAGGACTTAAAAATTCTTTTACTGAACACCGTGTCACTAGTAGTTTTCAACTGTTGTGCATCAACAGATTCAGTGTAGCATCCCATTATTGTAGATCCATCATGAAGAGGGATGGAACAGTGATTTATGTTAGAAATAACATAGACTTTAGAGGCCTATACTTAAGCAGTTTTTGTACAGAGCAACATTTTGAAGTGTGTGGCATAGAGCTGATAGCATGTAACAGACCAGTTGTGATATTGTCAATTTACAGAGCACCTACAGGGAATCTCAGCATCAAACAGAGTGAAGCAGTTTTGTCAAAACTGTATAAAAAACACATTTCAGTCATATTACTATATGAGTTCAATGTAAATTTCTTGATTGAAAGTAGTGATAGAATAGAATTAGAGCAATTAATGAGCTCTTACAATTTAGTGCAAATAGTGGAATTTCCCACTAGGGTAACTGACCATTTCAGTACTCTAACTGATACTGTTCTTGTTGATAAGTCTAGGCATGGCAGCTTGATAAGCAGTCAAGTCTCAAATGGGCTGTCAGACCATGATGCAGTACGTCTCACTATCCCTCAGTTTGATTTTAAGATAAAACCAAAACCTGTCTGGAAAACTTTGAGACCAATAAATAAAAAAAAAAAAAAATGGAGACATATAGGCTGAAGCTACAGTTAGTGGAATAGTTTGAAGTATATAATCAAACAGACGTTAACTCAAAATTTAATTTATTTATTAATCAACTAACAAGTCTTTTTGAGGAAGTGTTTAAAAAGAAAAGAGTCAGAGAAAACTAGTTTAACATGACATCTAAACCATGGATTACCCAGGGCATTAAAGTTTCATGTAAAACAAAAAGACAATTGTATGTGTCAGCCAGATTGTCTAAAAATACTGAAATGATGGGGCAATATAAAGTGTATAAGATATTAAGGAAACTGATACAGAAATCAAAAAGTGCATACTTAAAAGAGAAAATTGATAAATCTGATACAAAATGAAAACCATATGGAAATATATGGAAAGTGAGACTGGGGAAAGATCGCCTGCCAAACAAATTACTAGTTTGAGAAATGTGTGCAATACAGTGGATGATCCTGAAATACTGGCTAATATTTTCAACACTCATTTCTTAACAGTCAAAAATCAAATGGGGTGCCTGGGTTCTGTAAAGAAAGCTACAGAATTTATGCATAACACTTTAACTAACAAAAAAGATGAGATGCGTGTCTGGAAAACAGCAGCGAAAGAAATGGAAAAAGTAATTCTGCCTTTAAAAAGTAAAAACTCTGTTGGAGTTGATAACATTTCCAGCAAATTATTGAAATATTGTTGTAGAGAAATAAGTACAGTCATCAACCATATTTGTAATATGTCACTGGAGGAAGGCATATTCTGTGACAGGCTAAAATAGGGACTCATATGACCAATTTATAAAAAAGGAGAAAAGACTGATGTTACAAATTATTGACCCATTTCATTACTCTCAGTTTTTTCTACGGTACAAGAGCAATTGATGCACAACCAAATGACTGAGCATCTTAGTAAATACAGTACCCTCAGCAGTAGCCAGTTTGGCTTTCAAAAAGTTGTATCCACTGAGGATGCAATACAAGCATTTGTTGACAATGTTTTAGAATCCATAAATAATAATTTTCTGACAGTTGGAATATTTTGTGACTGGCCAAAATCTTTTGATGGTGTAAGTCACCATATTCTCCTGTATAAGGCCAACAACCTAGGAATGAGTGAAACAATAGGCAAATGGCTCGAATCCTATCTGTGTGGTAGAAAGCACAAAGTAATCATGGAAGGACTGCATCTTTTTCTAATATTTATAAATGATCTGCCACTATGCACAAAACATGGGAAAATCACCATGTTTGCTGATGACACTACCATAGCAGTTAATAATCCCTTGGGGAATGTGTCAAATAAGATAGTAAATAAGGCTTTTGCAGATATGACAAAATGGTTTGAAACTAATGGTCTTTCCATCAATCTAAAAAAAGACAAATTATGTTCTTTTTTCTTCTAATACAAATGTTACCAATGAAATGAATCTAAAAATGGGTGGACATGAGATTCTAAAGGTTGAGTCCTCCAAATTCTTGTGTCTTTGTATAGACAGAAAACTTAAGTAGCACTATCATATTCAAAAAATCCTATATCACAAATGTAATCATTGGGATGATAATAAGTAAATAAATAAATAAAATAAAAAAGGTCTGTTCAGAAGGTTAAGCTCAGCAACATTTGTTTTGAGAATCATGTCAGACAGTAGGGAGATGAGCACAATAAAAAGAGCATACTTTCGCTATTCCCACTAACCTATGGTCTACGGTGTAATATTCTAGGGAAATCAACTGACAGCAAGAAAAGTGAGCCATAAGAATTATGTGTGGAGTACATCCTAGGCACTCATGCAGAAATCTATTTAGACATCTTCAAATCTTTACAACTGCTCAATATATTTTTTCCCTGATGTGCTTTGTTTCAAAAAATAGCAACTTATTTAAAACCAATTGTTTGTGCCACAATTGTAACACTAGAGAAAACATGTTATTCATTATGATCTAAAAACAAAGAGCATGGTGCAGAAGGGTGTTTTATACAGTGACACCCAGATTTCTAATGCCCTTCCACCAATACTTAAAGAACTGGTTGGAGACATACCCAAGTTTAAAGGAAAGCAGAAGCAGGTCCTTGTAGATGATTCTTATTATAGTATAGATGAATTTCTAAGCCAAAATGCATAATACCTCCTGAGTATGCTTAAATCTATTTTTGTGTCCTCTGTGGCCTTATCATCATTCTTTGTCTATATATGGTGTAATTTAAAACTGAAATGTATTCTGTTCCTGTTATTTGTGTGATAAGAACACTATACTTGTGCACTAAACAATAATTTGTAAAAATTTGACTCATTCTATCCTGGGATATATTCTCCTATGGATCTACAGAACTTGAAATAAATAAATAAAATAAAAAATAAATAAATAAAAAATAAACCCTTCCATTCACCTGAAAAACTGAGTCAGTATTGCTATGTGTTGGGTGTGGTGTTGAAATCAGGAGAAGGACAAAACATTACTATCAAGCACTATAGATCTTGGCACAAGATTTTCTTATAAAAGCATTATGTTGTGATCATATACTATAATGTAATATGGTGATGTAGTTGTTCCCTTTCATTATTCGCCACTACTATGAGTCCTACAAGTAATGTTTAATTGTGTAGTATGCATTTCTTATGAAGTAATGTTTTCCCTGATTTGTACTACAGATTGGTAGATATACTCACACGGTGCAGTAAGGGTATCGAGCTTTTTAAGCAGTTCTTTACAATGAGCCCGACTACCACTTCATGATGAGAGAATAAGAGAGAATAACATGCAGATGACATTTTTTATGCATTCATTCCATGTTAACTGACAGACAGTATTTGTCCCTAAAAACTTTGTGTTTGCTGCACAATCTGTAGTGTTATTATTTATGTTTAATGCTATAGAGTTGTTTTCCTTCTCTATGCTGAATTGCATATTGTTTGTTTTCTATATGTTTGATGCTAATCCCTTAACATAAAACCCTGAGTTATCTCATTTTTATTATTTTGACAGGAACTTAAAATTTCAAGTATACTCAGACAATTTAAGAACAGACTTTTGAAAAAGTAAAACCCAGTTTATATCCAAAGCACTGAAAGTTAAGTGTTTAGCCACTACAGAGCACCTAGGAATACATTTTTAGACTGGTTGTCATCTTTTGGTTGAGGTGGTCGCCACTAGATATCATCTTTAGTGTTGCGTCTTTGGATACTCGTCAACAAAATCCATGCTTTCAAACACTCTTTTGTATTGTTGTATAGGCAATGCTTTCAAAAAAGGATGGCTGAGAGATCCTCAAGCTGACATTGAACTGAGTGGATCAGGAAGTGAAGGAGAATGTAATGTTACTTCATTAGAGACAGAAAGTGATGACAATTCATGAGTCGAGTGACAAGTGCTTGCCAGTGGTATGAGATAAATACATCTACAATGCTCCAGCCAGCTCCTCCTAGGTTTATGTTCACAGGAAACCGTTGTGAAATACATGGTTGGACTTCGCAGTGATACAGAATCTAAAAAATGTCTTCAAGCTTCAGGCTATTTTAGTGAAAGTCCAGTGTACAAGTTTACTCCCGATGTAATGTCATTCATTATAGGATGTTTTTCATTAACAAAAAAATATTATTTTTTAGAACACAATTTGAGAAAAAAGACCACTCCATTAACGGCGGGGGGGTAATTTATTACATACATTTCAGTCATTTTCATCCATGAGGATTTCATTTGCTTTCTCTAATAGGAGTTCGGTGCTTTTATCAGTGACTGTGTTGTTTCTGTGATCAGCAAAGAAAACTTTCTCCTTGTGGCTTATACAGTCTGGAAAGTTATTGGTATATATTTAGAATAGAATTGGACACACTATACTATCTTGAGGAACACCAATATTTACATGTTTCTTGTTTGACACTTGTTTACTATAAAATTATCATCAGCCCATAAGTGGACCATTTCTACCATTTGCATCCTGCCTCCCAGATAAGACTGAAACCACTCATTTGGTATTCCTTTTACACCTAGTGCTTCTAGCTTGTGTAGTAGTATTTTATAGTCAACAGTGTCAGAATTCTTGGACACACTGAAGAATATGCCTGTAACACAGCTATCCTTGTCAAGAGCTGCAAATACCACTTTTGTGACATATGTAAAGGCTGATATTGTACTCCTCCCATTCCAGAAACCAAACTGTGCTTTTAAAAGGTTGTACTTATTCAAATAATGTATTAGTGCATTTTAATGATTGATTCAGTTATTGTTCAGAATGGACATTAGTGAAACTGGTTTGTAATATTCAGTACTCTCCATGTTACCTTGTTTAGAAAGGGCAACTCATGCGTGCTTTAGGTACTACAGGAAAATACCTGAAATAAAGGACTCATTTATTATGTTCATTAATGGAGCTTGTACGCTGCCTGTGCACACCTTCAGAACAGAGACTGGTACCTCATCTGTGCTTGATGACTTCTTATTTTTAATTTGTGTAATATCTTCCTGACATCAAGCTCTGCTGAGGCAAACAACATCATCATACTTGTTGTGTAAGTGATGGTGGGTACTACACATGTTTCAGGAAGATTTTCATTCAACTTGTCTGAGGTATCTGAGTAATAGTCCTTTTCTGTGAATTTTCTATTATTCTACCACATCTTTGGTTTACATGTTGTTATATTTGTACCTGCCTTTTGCAGTTTCATATTTTATAACATCTGTTACTAATTTGGTTTTATTTTCTGCATTATGTGTTATTTTGTTATTGAACGACCTTTTTTGCAACGAGCAGTACTTTCTTGTATATTTTTATTCCTTTGATGGTAATCAAGCAACTGTGGATTAGTGTAATGCTTTTATAACGAAATGAGAAGTTGAACTCTCTGAGAGGTCTTTCTGATACCCACATTACCCATCTAGTTTCCTTACCCACTGTTGTTGAAGTGCCTACTTTTGGAAAAGTCACCTCAAAAAGTAATTTAAACATTGGACAAAATTTAATGAACTTAGCATCTGCATTGCATTCTATATGTGCTTCATGACAGGTCTGATTTGCCAATGCCCTACAAGAAATATGTACTTTTATTTTCTGAGATTTACAGCTTTGTGCATTTTATCAAGTCTGTCTTTCTTTGATATCCTAGCAGCAATGTTAACTATTTCTGCCATGCCAAAGATGCTCAAAATATATATGAAATTAGCACTAATTTCACCCTCAAAACCTATGTTAATATCCATGTCTTCACATATTATTATATTAGCTGTGGAGGCTGAGACTCTTGCCAGGACTTCAGTAATGATTCCTTCCTGTTCCAATTAAATATGGAACATCAAAAGAATGACTGCTCAAATCCCACTGTGCAAGCTGTGCTTGCCATCTTCATAGTCTCTGCTTGAGTGATATACAGGGTGTTTGGAAAATCCTGTTGCAAACTTCTAGGACTTGCAGAGGGGAGAGTACATAATGTTTTCAATAGGAAACCATGTCCAGAAATGTATCATTTCCTTTCTATGGCAGTTTCAAGTCATCCATTTATGCTTGAGGAACTGAATTAGGCATGACACAATACAATTATTAGGTAATAGTTTGAAAGGAAATATAACAAAATATCCATTTATCACTTAAGCACACTTATCTGTACTTAAACTTTAACATGTAATTGTTGCTCATACAGAACATCCCAGACAATACTGTGACTAACACTCTTTGTATGGCACAGTTGTTCGAGTTCTTATTGATGGGTCCTCTTCTATGTGATGTGGTACACCATCTTCCAATTCGGGTGTGTGGCATTGCTGTGAAGCACCACAATCCTGCCTCCTCACGATGGAGGTACCTGTTTCTTGGAGCCACTGTGTGACTTGGGAAAAATGTTTGTGCGATGGTGTGCTATGTTGCAGAAAATCTTCACGATGCAGCCAACTAGCAGCTCTTCCCTAATCTTAGGCTTTGGCATACACAGGGAGCATATCTGTGTATTCTTAAAATGCGTATCTACTGAAAATGTGTACTGAACCATGTTTACTGCATTGGACATGCACAAGAATTTGATAGGTCTCATGGCAAGGCAGATTTTAAGTGACATCAGGTGACTGTCTGACATAGTACATGTCATCCTGTCTACCCTACCACATAGCTGGTCAAGCAACTCTGATACTTTTCTCTTTCCCTCAACAGATGTGGACCCATTACACATCTGAATTGAAAGTATCATAGAACAGAGATGATACCTTTTCAGACATACACTCTAATTCAAAGTATTATGTACTCACTCCCATCTACAAGTCCTAGAAGTTTGTAATGGGAATTTCTGAACAGCCTGTATATGGCACTCAAGAACATTTCTTGGTTCTTCACTTAATACTAGCTCTTGAAATTTTTTCAGTAGACTATAATGGGATGATTGGCACTTAACCTTAAAAAGTCCTCCAAGTGAGATTTTTCAATACTTCCCTTGATACTGTCCCATGAGTGAAACAAACCTGTGACTGTGTCGTGCTTGTTGTTGTTGTTGTTGTTGTTGTTGTTGTTGTGGTCTTCAGTCCTGAGACTGGTTTGATGCAGCTCTCCATGGTACTCTATCCTGTGCAAGCTTCTTCATCTCCCAGTACCTACTGCAGCCTACATCCTTCTGAATCTGCTTAGTGTATTCATCTCTTGGTCTCCCTCTACGATTTTTACCCTCCACGCTGCCCTCCAGTACTAAATTGGTGATCCCTTGATGCCTCAGAACATGTCCTACCAACCGATCCCTTCTTCTAGTCAAGTTGTGCCACAAACTCCTCTTCTCCCCAATTCTGTTCAATACCTCATCATTAGTTATGTGATCTGCCCATCTAATCTTCAGCATTCTTCTGTAGCACCACATTTCGAAAGCTTCTATTCTCTTCTTGTCTAAACTATTTATCGTCCATGTTTCACTTCCCTACATGGCTACACTCCATACAAATACTTTCAGAAACAACTTCTTGATACTTAAATCAATACTTGATGTTAACAAATTTCTCTTCTTCAGAAACGCATTCCTTGCCATTGCCAGTCTACATTTTATATCCTCTCTACTTCAACCATCATCAGTTATTTTGCTCCCCAAATAGCAAAACTCCTTTACTACTTTAAGTGTCTCATTTCCTAATCTAATTCCCTCAGCATCACCCGACTTAATTCGACTACATTCCATTATCCTCGTTTTGCTTTTGTTGA
Source organism: Schistocerca americana (assembly GCF_021461395.2). NCBI lineage: Eukaryota > Metazoa > Arthropoda > Insecta > Orthoptera > Acrididae > Schistocerca > Schistocerca americana. The sequence continues at coordinate 655,456,260 of NC_060120.1, read as the reverse complement.
TGTTCATCTTATACCCTCCTTTCAAGACACTGTCCATTCCGTTCAACTGCTCTTCTAGATCCTTTGCTGTCTCTGACAGAATTACAATGTCATCAGCGAACCTCAAAGTTTTTATTTCTTCTCCATGGATTTTAATACCTACTCTGACTTTTCTTTTGTTTCCTTTACTACTTGCTCAATATGCAGATTGAATAGCATTGGGGAGAGGCTACAATGCTGTCTCACTCCCTTCCCAACTACTGCTTCCCTTTCATGTCCCTCGACTCTTATAACTGCCATCTGCTTTCTGTACGAATTGTAAATAGCCTTTCGCTCCCTGTATTTTACCCCTGCCATCTTCAGAATTTGAAAGAGAGTATTCCAGTCAACATTGTCAAAAGCTTTCTCTAAGTCTACAAATGCTAGAAATGTAGGTTTGCCTTTCCTTAATCGTTCTTCGAAGATAAGTCGTAAGGTCAGTATTGCCTCACGTGTTCCAACATTTCTATGGAATCTAAACTGATCTTCCCCGAGGTCGGCTTCTAACAGTTTTTTCATTCGTCTGTAAAGAAATCGCATTAGTATTTTGCAGCTGTGACTTATTAAACTGATAGTTCAGTAATTTTCACATCTGTCAACACCTGCTTTCTTTGGGATTGGAATTATTATATTCTTCTTGCAGTCTGAGGGAATTTCGCCTGTCTCATATATCTTGCTCACCAGATGGTAGAGTTTTGTCAGGACTGGCTCTCCCAAGGCTGTCAGTAGTTCTAATGGAATGTTGTCTACTACCGGGACTTTGCTTCAACTTAAGTCTTTCAGTGCTCTCTCAAACTCTTCATGCAGTATCATATCTCCCATTTCATTTCATCTACCTCCTCTTCCATTTCAATAATATTGTCCTCAAGTACATCGCCCCTGTATAGACCCTCTATATACTCCTTCCACCTTTCTGCTTTCCCTTCTTTGCTTAGAACTGGGTTTCCATCTGAGCTGTTGATATTCATGCAAGTGATTCTCTTTTCTCCAAAGGTCTCTTTATTTTTCCTGTAGGCAGTATCTATCTTACCCCTCGCGAGATAAGCCTCTACATCCCTACATTTGTCTTCTAGCCATCCCTGCTTAGCCATTTTGCACTTCCTGTCGATCTCATTTTTGAGAAGTTTGTATTCCTCTTTGCCTGCTTCACTTATTGCATTTTTGTATTTTCTCCTTTCATCAATTAAACTCAGTATCTCTTCTGTTGCCCAAGGATTTCTAGTAGCCCTTGTCTTTTTACCTACTTGATCCTCTGCTGCCTTCACTATTTCATTCCTCAAAGCTACCCATTCTTCTTCTACTGTATTGCTTTCCCCCATTCCTGTCAATTGTTCCCTTATGCTCTCCCTGAAACTCTGTACAACCTCTGGTTCTTTCAGTTTATCCAGGTCCCATCTCCTTAAATCCCCACCTTTTTGCAGTTTCTTCAGTTTTAATCTGCAGTTCATAACCAATAGGTTGTGGTCAGAGTCCACATCTGCCCCTGGAAACGTCTTACAATTTAAAATCTGGTTCCTAAATCTCTGTCTTACCATTATATAATCTATCTGACACCTTTTAGTATCTCCAGGGTTCTTCCATGTGTACAACCTTCTTTCATGGTTCTTGAACCAAGTGTTAGCTATGGTTAAGTTATGCTCTGTGCAAAATTCTACCAGGCAGCTTCCTCTTTCATTTCTTAGCCCCAATCCATATTCATCTACTACGTTTCCTTCTCTTCCTTTTCCTACTGTCGAATTCCAGTCACCCATGACTATTAAATTTTTGTCTCCCTTCACTATCTGAATAATTTCTTTTATCTCATCATACATTTCTTCAATTTCTTCATCATCTGCAGAGCTAGTTGGCATATAAACTTGTACTACTGTAATAGGTGTGGGCTTCGTGTCTATCTTGGCCACAATAATGCGTTCACTATGCTGTTTGTAGTAGCTTACCCGCACTCCTATTTTTTTATTCATTATTAAACCTACTCCTGCATTACCCCTATTTGATTTTGTATTTATAACCCTGTATTCACCTGACCAAAAGTCTTGTTCCTCCTGCCACTGAACTTCACTAATTCCCACTATATCTAACTTCAACCTATCCATTTCCTTTTTAAATTTTCTAACGTACCTGCTCGATTAAAGGATCTGAAATTCCACGCTCCGATTTATAGAACGCCAATTTTCTTTCCTTTTTGATAACGATGTCCTCTTGAGTAGTCCCCACCTGGAGATCCAAATGGGGGACTATTTTACCTCCAGAATATTTTACCCAATAGGATGCCATTATCATTTAATCATACAGTAAAGCTGCATGCCCTTGGGAAAAATTACAGCTGTAGTTTCCCCTTGCATTCAGCCGTTTGCAGTATCACAACAGCACGGCCATTTTGGCTAGTGTTACAGGGCCTGATCAGTCAATTATCCAGACTGTTGCCCCTGCAACTACTGAAAAGGCTGCTGCCCCTCTTCAGGAACCACACATTTGTCTGGGCTCTTAACAGATACCCCTCCGTTATGGTTGCACCTACGGTACGGCTATCTGTATCATTGAGGAATGCAAGCCTCTCCATCAATGGCAAGGTCCATGGTTCATGTCATGCTTGTCAATATAAATTTAATACCTCCTGTTGGTGATATTCAGTATTGGCTGAACATGCATAAGCAGTAGTCTAACATGGGGTGCACAGGCGATTTGTAAGCAGTCTTCTTTGTACAGGATTTCCCAATATCCTGGCAATGAACTAAGTGTGCAACCAGTCTTAACTATAACTGCACCTATGTGATCATTCTGTTTCACATCTATTTATTTTATTTTTATTTATTTATTTACCCATCTGTAGACAACAAATATTGTATGGATGTTGTCTAAAAGTACATGTAAATTTATGAGAAACAATCTGTGCAAAAGGAACATACAAAATTTAACATTAGGTAGTACAAAGAATAATACATACAAAAGTGTACAAAAAATGTACAAAGAATTGGTCAAACAAGACACAGTAATACAACTTTCTATACATGTATAGTAACAGTATTGTAACTCCATAGTCTGTTTGCCCTAAGGCTTTACTTTTGTCTTCCCTAAACAGGAAGCCCTTATATTCACTACAATAATTCAGTAAATATTTTACCGCACTCAACAGCTGTCCATCACATTTTAAAAAATCAACAGAAACTTTAGGGGATGAAAGTGTTTTCAGTTTTGCCTTAATATAAAGATTATCAGAATTATTTATTGGCCTAAATAGTCATTTACTGAGTAAAAACATTGTTCAAGTAGAAATTATTTAAATTCTACTTTAAATCTGTTTTCATCTTCTAACTTTCTGATTTTGGCTGGCAGTATGTTGTAGAGTTTTGTATCCATACCTCACATGCCTTTGTGTGTATGTTCTTTTTATTTTCCAAGTATGGAGTGCTGTGCTATTTTGAGTATTGTAGTTATGCAAGTCAATTAAGGAAAGTATTGTTAGAATTTTAAGCTTGTTGAATAAAGGTTTTCATTGTGTCTGTGAATGACTGTGTGTTATTATTCGGATAGCCCTCTTCTGTAACAGAATGATTTGTTTTAGATGGCAAATGGTGGAACCCCAAAATATTATTCCGTATGCTGCAAGAGACTGAAAATAGCTGAAATATGCCGGCCTGGCACCCTCTACAGTACAAACATCTGCATTAATTCTAAGATGAAAACAAGCTGAGTTAAATTGCTGCACAAGTTTCATTACATGATCATTAAAAGTAAGATTTTCATCTACATGAATCCCCAGCAATTTTGTTGATGCTACTCCATCCATGGCCTTGTCACCCAACAACAGATCAAGATTTACATTTTGACATATTTCCCCAATCTGCATATAATTTGTTTTATTTGTGTTTAATGTCAACTGGTTTGCATTGAACCAAGTGTGGGCATCTTTATTACTTTATCAGTCATTGTTTGCAGCATTTGTTTTGGTGCACCTATTGTCATACTAGTGTCATCTGCAAATAGTGTGGCCTTTGCTGCTCTATCTGAGGTGAGAAAGTCATTTATGTAAACAAAGTACAATAAGGGACCTAGAATACTGCCTTGTGGCACTCCTATTTCCACTTTTTTTGCATCTGATACTAAATTTATTTTGGGGGATGGAGTAACCTGACATCAATCCTACAATCTGTGTTCTGTTTTGTAGGTATGATTCAAAACACTTTTTCCCTGTCCCATGCATACCTAATGCTTCCAGTTTTTCTAAAAGAATGTTATGACTGACAGTGTCAAATGCTTTGGAGAGATCTAAATTTATCCCTACTGCGCTGTTGTCTTTTTCTAGATTTCTGATTATTTGTTCAGTGTAGCACATTAGTGCTGTTTCTGTATTTTTTCCTACCTGGAAGCCATGCTGATTTCTATTTAGTAACTTATGGTCATTTAGATATTTTTTGATTCTGTGCTTCATTAATTTTTCTATTATTTTGGAAAATGCTGGAAGGAGGGATATTGGCTGTTAGTTTTCTACCTTATGCTTGTTGCTGTTTTTGAATAATGGCTTCACTTTTGACATTTTCATCCTTTCCAGAAACACTCCTTCACTAAATGATAAGTTGGCTATGTATGCCAAGAGCCTTGTGACTTGTACAGCTGTCATTGTTATGATATAAACAGGCACCTCATTAATTCCTGCTGACATTTCAGGTTTCAAGCTTTTTATTACTTTGAATACTTCATGTTCATCTGTTGGATCTATCCTCTTGCCAGAAGCAACTTTTGGAAATCCAGGTGTTTCTTCGTTTGTAAATTTCAAGCTTAATGAAGTTGTATTTGTGAAATAATTGTTGATGTAATTTGGCAAATCTTGTTTTTAATACTGACATTATCTGTGTTTTTGAGAATGATATTCTGGTGTTTGCATCTCTTTCCTGTTTCAGTCTTCACAAGTGTTACACCCTGTATATGTGTGAGTTGACTGGGCCCAAATGTAACTCATTGATTTGTAGTCATTGAATAATACATTCCTTTAGTTTGTGTAGTTAACCAATTTTTCATTTCCAAATGCTGAAAACAACTCAACTATTTATTCACCCATTTAAAATTTATCAAGATCTGACTAGATGTTTGTGTAGCTTTTTCATATATGGCATCATGATAAGTAACTGCATCCTCTGCAAAAAGTGTGAGGTTACTCTTACAGTAATACTGTCTGCCAGGTCACTAATATACCATGTGAACAACAAGAGTCTCAACATGCTTTCCTGTGACACACCTGAAGTTACTTCTACTTCTGTTGCTGACAGTCCATCCAAGATGTGTCCCCCCTTGTAAGAATTCCTAAATTCAGTTAAAAAACTTATTTGAAATCCAATATAATTATACTTCTGTTAATGAATGTTTGTGCAGTACTGAGTCAGAAGTTTTTAGGAAGACAAGAAATACTTTATCTGCTGGAGTACCTAGTTCCATGGCTTCCAGAATGTCATGTGAGAAAAGTACAAGTTGAATTTCACTTGATCAGGGTTTTCATATCCAAGCTGGTTGGCATGGAGGAGATCACCCCGTTTGAGATACATCATTATGTTTGAGCTCAGAATGTGTTTTATGAATTTACAACACACAGACATCAATGAGATTGGACAGGAGTTCTAAGGATTACTTATGCTATCCTTCTTATTGACTGATATGACATGTGCTTTCTTCCAGTCACTAGCCACTCTTATTGTTGAAGGGGTCTATGGTATATCATGGTTAAAACAGGAGCTAATTCAGCTGCAAATGTTGTTTGGAATGTAAGAAAAGCATCTGTTTCACAAAAGTGAACAATGACAATACTGAGTAATGTAGGTAACTACACGTTTTATATATAAAAACAAAGATGAGGTGACTTACCGAACAAAAGCGCTGGCAGGTCGATAGACACACAAACAAACACAAACATACACACAAAATTCAAGCTTTCGCAACAAACTGTTGCCTCACAGTCTCCCATCCTTCATCAAGGACACCAACCACTTCCTTGAACGCCTGGAATCCTTACCCAATCTGTTACCCCCGGAAACCATCCTTGTAACCATTGATGCCACGTCCTTATACACAAATATTCCGCACGTCCAGGGCCTCGCTGCGATGGAGCATTTCCTTTCACGCCGATCACCTGCCACCCTACCTAAAACCTCTTTCCTCATCACCTTAGCCAGCTTCATCCTGACCCACAACTTCTTCACTTTTGAGGGCCAGACATACCAACAATTAAAGGGAACAGCCATGGGCACCAGGATGGCCCCCTCGTACGCCAACCTATTCATGGGTCGCTTAGAGGAAGCCTTCTTGGTTACCCAAGTCTGCCAACCCAAAGTTTGGTACAGATTTATTGATGACATCTTCATGATCTGGACTCACAGTGAAGAAGAACTCCAGAATTTCCTCTCCAACCTCAACTCCTTTGGTTCCATCAGTTTCACCTGGTCCTACTCCAAATCCCATGCCACTTTCCTTGACGTTGACCTCCACCTGTCCAATGGCCAACTTCACACGTCCGTCCACATCAAACCCACCAACAAGCAACAGTACCTCCATTACGACAGCTGCCACCCATTCCACATCAAACGGTCCCTTCCCTACAGCCTAGGTCTTCGTGGCAAACGAATCTGCTCCAGTCCGGAATCCCTGAATCATTACACCAACAACCTGAAAACAGCTTTCGCATCCCGTAACTACCCTCCCGACCTGGTACAGAAGCAAATAACCAGAGCCACTTCCTTGTCCCCTCAAACCCAGAATCCCCCACAGAAGAACCACAAAAGTGCCCCACTTGTGACAGGATACTTTCCGGGACTGGACCAGACTCTGAATGTGGCTCTCCAGCAGGGATACGACTTCCTCAAATCCTGCCCTGAAATGAGATCCATCCTTCATGAAATCCTCCCCACTCCGCCAAGAGTGTCTTTCCGCCGTCCACCTAACCTTCGTAACCTGTTAGTTCATCCCTATGAAATCCCCAAACCACCTTCCCTACCCTCTGGCTCCTATCCTTGTAACCGCCCCCGATGCAAAACCTGTCCCATGCACCCTCCCACCACCACCTACTCCAGTCCTGTAACCCGGAAGGTGTACACGATCAGAGGCAGAGCCACGTGTGAAAGCACCCACGTGATTTACCAACTGACCTGCCTACACTGTGATGCATTCTATGTGGGAATGACCAGCAACAAACTGTCCATTCGCATGAATGGACACAGGCAGACAGTGTTTGTTGGTAATGAGGATCACCCTGTGGCTAAACATGCCTTGGTGCACAGCCAGCACATCTTGGCACAGTGTTACACCGTCCGGGTTATCTGGATACTTCCCACCAACACCAACCTATCCGAACTCCGGAGATGGGAACTTGCCCTTCAGTATATCCTCTCTTCTCATCATCCGCCAGGCCTCAATCTCCGCTAATTTCAAGTTGCCGCCACTCATACCTCACCTGTCTTTCAACAACTTCTTTGCCTCTACACTTCTGCCTCGACTGACATCTCTGCCCAAACTCTTTGTCTTTAAATATGTCTGCTTGTGTCTGTATGTGTGGATGGATATGTGCGTGTGTGCGAGTGTATACCTGTCCTTTTTTCCCCCTAAGGTAAGTCTTTCCGCTCCCGGGATTGGAATGACTCCTTACCCTCTCCCTTAAAACCCACTTCCTTTCGTCTTCCCCTCTCCTTCCCTCTTTCCTGATGAGGCAACAGTTTGTTGCGAAAGCTTGAATTTTGTGTGTATGTTTGTGTTTGTTTGTGTGTCTATCGACCTGCCAGCGCTTTTGTTCGGTAAGTCACCTCATCTTTGTTTTTATATATAATTTTTCCTACGTGGAATGTTTCCTTCCATTATATTAACTACATGTTTTACATAGATCTCTTCAAAGGTTTTGGAACCAACATTATTACACAAATGTTTCCAATACATAAATGCCTCAATGTGAGGTTCACTGATAATGATAAACATCAATACCAGTTTAACCATAATTTGTCATCTACAAAGCAAAAAGGTTAAAGAAAAATAATCTCAATGTCACATTTCACTTTTGACAAACCTGAAACCAGTCACTTAGAATACTTTTTGTAGACAGATGCTCAAAGCCTTGGAACTGCTTGTAGTATTCTATTACTTTTGAAAGGACTGGTACAACAAAGACTGGGTAGTAACTATTAGGATGAGTCTTGTCACTGTTTTTTACATAGATGCGTAACAACTGTCATTTTCAAGGACAGAGTGAAATGGCCATGACTACATATCCAGTTAACAGTAAAAGTAAAGGATATGCTATTATATACACAATTTTGTCACACAATACTGGGGGGACAATAAATGTTCTCAGATTACAGGTAACTTAACTTTGCTACTGCCATGGTAATATCACTTACATTACCTTGTTGTCTAGGATTTGTAGTAAATTCAGACACAAAAGTCTTCAACAAATTCATACTGTTTTGTAAATAATAGATTTCAGCTATCAGTCATCCTTTTGAATATTCCAAAGGATGACTGATAACTGAAATGTATTATTTACAAATCAAAATAATGGTCGCTGCATGCAACAGCCTCTGAATGGAGGGTAACCTGATGAAAATTCATACTGTATCTTATATTAGGCAAGAATAGGAGAACTCTTACAACGGCAAAAAAAAAATTAAGACCTCTCTGATAAGCTTAGGCTACCTTCTTTTCTAAAATTGACAGATTACTTTCATCTGTGGTTAAACATTCTTGTTGCGTCCATAATCAATGACTGAAGTTACTGTAAACAGGGCTCCAGGAAGTAACTGTTGGCCTAAGATTAATATCAATGTGTTCCTGAATATGTTAAATTAGCAACATTAGATAAAATATAATTATTTAACATGGCTGAGAGGGAGCAGTTTTGTCATCTACATCTACATCTACATGACTACTCTGCAATTCACATTTAAGTGCTTGGCAGAGGGTTCATCGAGCCACAATCATACTATCTCTCTACCCTTACACTCCCGAACAGCACACGGGAAAAATGAACACCTAAACCTTTCTATTCGAGCTCTTATTTCTCATATTTTATTTTGATAATCATTCCTACCTATGTAGGTTGGGCTCAACAATATATTTTCGCATTCGGAAGAGAAAGTTGGTGACTGAAATTTCGTAAATAGATCTCGCCGCGACGAAAAACGTCTTTGCTTTAATGACTTCCATCCCAACTCGCGTATCATATCTGCCACACTCTCTCTCCTATTATGTGATAATACAAAATGAGCTGCCCTTTTTTGCACCTTTTCAATGTCCTCCGTCAATCCCACCTGGTAAGGATCCCACACCACGCAGAGAGGACGAATTAGTGTAGTGTAAGCTGTCTCTTTAGTGGACTTGTTGCATCTTCTAAGTGTCCTGCCAATGAAATGCAACCTTTGTCTTGCCTTCCCCACAATATTATCTATGTGGTCTTTCCAACTGAAGTTGTTCGTGATTTTGACACCCAGGTACTTAGTTGAATTGACAGTCTTGAGAATTGTACTATTTATCGAGTAATCGAATTCCAACGGATTTCTTTTGGAACTCATTTGGATCACCTCACACTTTTCATTATTTAGCATCAACTGCCACCTGCCACACCATACAGCAATCTTTTCTAAATCGCTTTGCAACTGATACTGGTCTTCGGATGACCTTACTAGACGGTAAATTACAGCATCATCTGCGAACAACCTAAGAGAACTGCTCAGATTGTCACCCAGGTCATTTATATAGATCAGGAACAGCAGAGGTCCCAGGACGCTTCCCTGGGGAACACCTGATATCACTTCAGTTTTACTCGATGATTTGCCGTCTATTACTACGAACTGCAACCTTCCTGACAGGAAATCACGAATCCAGTCACACAACTGAGATGATACCCCATAGGCCCATAGCTTGATTAGAAGTTGTTTGTGAGGAACGGTGTCAAAAGCTTTCCGGAAATCCAGAAATACGGAATCAACCTGAGATCCCCTGTCGATAGCGGCCATTACTTCGTGCAAATAAAGAGCTATCTGCATTGCACAAGAACGATGTTTTCTGAAACCATGCTGATTACGTATCAATAGATCGTTCCCTTCAAGGTGATTCATAATGTTTGCATACAGTATATGCTCCAAAACCCTACTGCAAACCGACGTCAATGATATAGGTCTGTAGTTCGATGGATTACTCCTACTACCCTTCTTAAACGCTGGTGCGACCTGCACAGTTTTCCAATCTGTAGGTACAGAACTATCGGTGAGCAAGCAGTTGTATATGATTGCTAAGTAGGGAGCTATTGTATCAGCGTAATCTGAAAGGAACCTAATCGGTATACAATCTGGACCTGAAGACTTGCCTGTATCAAGCGATTTGAGTTGCTTTGCAACCCCCAAGGTATCTACTTCTAAGAAACTCATGCTAGCAGCTGTTCATGTTTCAAATTCTGGAATATTCCATTCATATTCCCTGGTGAAGGAATTTCGGAAAACTGCATTCAATAACTCCGCTTTAGCGGCACATTCGTTGGTAACAGTACTATCGGCACTGCACACCGAAGGTATTTACTGCGTCTTGCTGCTTGTGTACTTTACATACGACCAGAATTTCTTCAGTTTTTCTACCAAATTTCGAGACAATGTTTCATTGTGGAACCTATTAAAGGCATCTCGCATTGAAGTCTGTGCCAAATTTTGCGCGTCTGTAAATTTTAGCCAATCTTCGGGATTTCGCGTTCTTCTGAACTTTGCATGCTTTTTCCGTTGCCTCTGCAACAGCGTTCGGACCTGTTTTGTGTACCATGGGGGATCAGTTCCATCTCTTACCAATTTATGAGGTATGAATCTCTCAATTGCTGTTGCTACTATATCTTTGAATTTGAGCCACATCTCGTCTACATTTGCATAGTCAGTTCGGAAGGAATGGGGATTGTCTCTTAGGAAGGCTTCTAGTGACACTTTATCCGCATTTTTAAATAAAATTATTTTGCGTTTGTTTCTGGTGGATTTGGAAGAAACGGTATTGAGCCTAGCTACAACGACCTTGTGATCACTATCAGTCATGATGCTCTCCATTAGCTCTGGATTGTTTGTGGCTAAGAGGTCAAGTGTGTTTTCGCAACCATTTACAATTTGCGTGGCTTCATGGACTAACTGCTTGAAATAATTTTCGGAGAAAGCATTTAGGACAATCTCGGAAGGTGTTTTCTGCCTACCCTGGTTTTGAACAAGTATTTTTGCCAACATATCGAGGGAAGGTTGAAGTCCCCACCAACTATAACCGTATGAGTGAGGTATTTATTTGTTACGAGACTCAAATTTTCTCTGAACTGTCAAAGTTGTAACATTCCAGCCAATTTCACAATGTTAAATTTAACTTAAGTAGCTCAAGTATTTTAAAGCAGTTAAACAATAATTACTTGTTATTTCAATCTCTAACAGCTGCTGACTTTTTTAATTTATGGCATGACATACTTCACATCCTTGAAGGTTTTCCTTCATTACTACTCATATACATGGTACCGTTAACTGGGCCAACTTTGGCCACTTTTTCCAGTTTTTCAAGATTAAAGTTTATTATGTCCTTCATTTTTGCTTCCAAAAATGCAAAAAAACATCTTTGTTAAACGTGATGGGTTTTTGAGTACATTTTACACAGGATGCATAAACCATAATTGTTCCCTAAATGGGCTAATGTTGCTCCATTGTAGGACAACTTTAGCACATTTATAATTATATTTTTTGGAAAATATTTTTTGATCAGCTTGTCAATATTGTACATAAGTTACGAACAAATAATGTTAATATAGGTTCCATAACATAACTTAAGGCTGAAAAAAGGCAGTTTTTTACTTTTTTTTACTTTACTGAATATTTTTTTTGTGTATAGGGGTGTAATACAAACAAGAGATGCATATTTATGAGACCAGAAAAGAGTGAAGTTAGCCAGTTCCAAAAGGGAGTAATGTTCTCTCCTAATTGGTCTGGGCTTCTTTACTCTAATTTTTTTATCTGCAAAATTACAGGTCATTACATCTTCTTTCCCTTCTGCTGGCCACTTCCAGACCTTCGTAGTTTTCTGCATGCACATCATTCTGACTATTTTGGATCCATCTTCAGTGACAAAACCAATAATTTTGCCTGGGCAGAGTTGTCCATTATAAAGGACTGCAACTTAGTTGTTTTCTTTCAGGTCTTTTTTCCATGATTCATCCTCTTTTTGAGTTATCGCTTGTAGAATCATCAACACTGGAGTTAGACTCCTCACTAGAGGAGCTTATACACCAGTAGCTTTTTGTACATCTTCATCTACATACAGACTCTGCAAACCACTATGAGGTGCATGGCAGAGGGTATGTCCCATTGTACCATTTATAGGTGTTTCTTCCTGTTCCGTTCATGTATTGAAGTGCAGGAAAACTGATTGTTTGAATGCCTCTGTGCATGCAGCAATTATTCTAATCTTATCCTCATGATGCCTGTGTCAGTGATACAGAGGAGATTGTAGTATATCCCTAGAGTAATCATTTAAAGCTGGTTCTTGAAACTTTGTTAATAGACTTCCTCAGGCTAGTTTAGGTCTGTCCTCAAGAGCCTGCCACATCAGCTCCTTCTGTCCTCAAGAGCCTGCCACATCAGCTCCTTCAGTATCTCTATGACACTTGCCCATGGATTAAATAAACCTGTGACCATTTGTGCTGCCTTTCTCTGTATACATTCAATATACCCTGTTAGTCCTACCTGGTATGGGTCCCACACACTTGAACAATATTCTAGGGGGTTGCACAAGTTATTTGTAAGCAATCACTTTTGTGGATTGATTGCACTTCCTCAGTATTCTACCAATAAACCAAAGTCCACCACCTGCTTTACCCAAGACTGGACCTACATGATTATTCCATTTAATATCTCTACAAACTGTTACACGCAAGTATTTGTATAAGTTGGCCAATTCAAACAGTGATTCATTGATATTATAATCATAGGATACTACTTTTTTTTAAGTGAAAATTTTTCATTTCTCAACAGTAAGAGCAAGTTGCCAATCTCTGCACCATGTTTAAATCTTATCAAGATCTGACTGAACATTTATGCAGCTTCTCTCAGATAGTACTTCAGTGCAGATAATGGCATAGACCCTGATTTTGCTGTTAATATTGTCTGCAAGATCATTAATATACAACATGAAAAACAAGGGTCCCAACACACTCCTCTGGAGCACACCCAAAGTTACTTCTACATCTGACGATGCCTCTCCATCCAATATAACATGGTGTGTCTTCCCTACCAAAAAGTTCTCAATTCAGTCACAAATGTCATTTGGTTACCCATGTGATCATACTCTTGACAATAAGCATAGGTGTGGTACTGAGTCAAATGCTTTTTGGAAATCAAGAAACACTGCATCTACCTGGTTGCCTTGATCCAAAGCCTTTAGTATGTCATGTGAGAAAAGTGTGATTTGGATTTCACATGATCAAAGTTTTAGATATCCATGTTGGTTGGCACTGAAGAGGTCATTTCGTTCAATATACCTCATTATGAGATTTTCACTCTGCAGCGGAGTGTGCGCTGATATGAAACTCCCTGGCAGATTAAAACTGTGTGCCCGACCGAGACTCGAACTCGGGACCTTTGCCTTTCGCGGGCAAGTGCTCTACCATCTGAGCTACTGAAGCACAGCTCACGCCCAGTACTCACAGCTTTACTTCTGCCAGTATCTCGTCTCCTACCTTCCAAACTTTACAGAAGCTCTCCTGCGAACCTTGCAGAACTAGCACTCCTGAAAGAAAGGATATAGCGGAGACATGGCTTAGCCACAGCCTGGGGGATGTTTCCAGAATGAGATTTTCACTCTGCAGCAGAGTGTGCGCTGATATGAAACTTCCTGGCAGATTAAAACTGTGTGCCCGACCGAGCCTCGAACTCGGGACCTTTGCCTTTCGCGGGCAAGTGCTCTACCATCTGAGCTACCGAAGCATGACTCACGCCCGGTACTCACAGCTTTACTTCTGCCAGTATCTCGGCTCCTACCTTCCAAACTTTACAGAAGCTCTCCTGCGAACCTTGCAGAACCAGCACTCCTGAAAGAAAGGATATAGCGGAGACATGGCTTAGCCACAGCCTGGGGGATGTTTCCAGAATGAGATTTTTTCACTCTGCAGCGGAGTGTGCGCTGATATGAAACTTCCTGGCAGATTAAAACTGTGTGCCTGACCGAGACTTGAACTCAGGACCTTTGCCTTTCGCAGGCACTTTCCCGCGAAAGGCAAAGGTCCCGAGTTCAAGTCTCGGTCGGGCACACAGTTTTAATCTGCCAGGAAGTTTCATACCTCATTATGTTTGAGCTGAAAATATGTTCTAAGATCCTACAACAAACTGATGTCAGGGATATTGGATGGAAGTTTTGTGGATCACTTCTACTACCCTTCTTCCATATGGGTGTGACCTGTACCTTTTTCCAAGAACTAGGCACAGTTTTTTGTTTGAGGGATCTGTGGTAGATTATAGTTAGAAGAGCAGCTAGCTCAACTGCAAATTCAGTATAGAATCTGAAAGGGCCTGGAGCTTTGTTCAATTTTAACAATTTCAGCTATTTCTTAACACCACTGACATTAATACTTATTTCATTCATCTTTTCAGTGGCATGAGAATTAAACTGGGGCAATTCTCCTAAGTTGTCCTTTGTAAAGGAACATTTGAATATGGAGTTAAGCATTTCAGCTTTTGGTTTGCTACCCTCAATTTCAGTTCCTGTCTTATTCACTAGGGACTGGATACTAATTTTGGTGCCACTAACAGCCTTTACATATGTCCAGAATTTCTTTGGATTCTGTGAAAGATCATTTGACAATAATCTGCTATGGTAGTCACTGAAGGCATCATGCATTGCTCTCTTGACAGCCAAATGCATTTCATTCATCATCTCTCTAGCTATAGCCCTGTTCTCTGTTTTACACCTGTTATACAGTAACCTCTGTTTCTTTAGAAGTTTCCTTACAGTGACTGTATACCATGGGGGCATACAGACAGAAGAAAAGCTTACGAAATCCCTTGCTTGATTTTCTTAAAACTATTGAATACCAGCACTTTAGTTAACTAGGCATAGTAACATACAGCACAAAAGCTAGGTGCATAATTACATACATACATGGATGAAAGAAGTTTGGTTTTATCTAAGTATAGTTGATAATTATGAATTTTTGTTTGATAGTTATGAAGTAGATCTATAGATTTGAGCAAAATTTCAGGTATTTGTTAATGCTGTAGAAGCTGTTGTTTATTAGTAGATTTTTTAGTTCTTTTTTGATTGTATTACTGTTTGGTATCTCTTTTTGATGCTATCTGGCAAAGCACTGTACAGAATATTTGGTTTGTAAACAGGACAGTCCTGATATATTGATTATCTGTGCACACCCCTATGATAGTCATCCCTGTTCCTTGTTTGATAATGGTAAATCTCACTATTCAAAGGTGAAACTTGATGGTTTTTAATGAAGCATATGCTTTCAAATGTAAATATAGATGGTAAACTCATGATTTTTAATTCCTTAAATATACCTCTACATGGTGCTCTGTAAGCAACATCACTTATTAATCTTAAAAGCTTTCTTTTGGAGCTTAAAAGACTGCTTTGCAAAAGAGGTATTTCCCCAGAACACTATTCCATACTTCAGTAGACTATGCATGTATGCATAATAAGCACTTAACACTGTTTCGGCATTGCAGTAATCTTTAAGCACTCTTAATATGTAACAGTACTTGCTTAATTTTTTGTCAAGCATTTTGCATGTTTTTCCCATCATAGATGCTCATCCACCCACAATCCTAAAAAATTTATGTGATTCTTTTGCTGAATTTGGCTATTTGATAATTTGAATTTTACATTGATCCTATTTTTGTTCCTTATATGAGTGAAGTTCATCCATACAGTTTTCTTGTCATTGACAACCAACAACTTTAAACCATTTTACTGCCACTTCTACTGCTTTGTCGATTTTTTGCTGCATCTCATAATCAATCTTCCCTTTTATAATGAAGCTGGTACCATCAGCAAATAATATGGTATCAGCTGTTGAAAACTGGTGAGGTAGGTCATTAATAAAAATCAGGAATAACAATGGCACCAATACCAAGCCCTGGGGCACCGCATAATTAACTTTTTTATATTCAGAATGGTACACATTTCCATCCTGAGTAATTTGTACTCTTTGTTTCCTTTCAGTTAAATATGACTTGAACCATTCATAGGAAATACCACGGACACCATAACTATACAGTTTTAACAGCAGTAGATTATGATTTATAAGATCAAACGCTTTGGAAAGGTCCAAAAGCAACCCACAGATCAGTTCCTTGTCCTCAACAGCTTTGTAAACAAGTTTTAGGAAGCTGAAGAGAGCTGTTTGCGTAGATTTGCTTTTTCTGAAACCATTCTGTGCATTTACAAGAATTTTATTTTTGTTTAGGAAGTCTAGCAATCTGTCATACATTATTCTTTCAATTATTTTCGAAAGTACAGACAGTAATGGTAGAGGTCTGAAATTTTTAGTGTCAAACTTGTCACCACTTTTATAAATTGGTATTACTGTTGACTGCTTAAGTTTACTTCAAAACACACCAGTTTCAAAGGAGTCACTGATTATGTCCACAAGTTGAGAGACAACATTATTAATACTATATTTAATAATTTTCTCTGCTGATGTCTATTTCCTACACTGAGACACAGTATTTCCATTATGTGGTGCGTGCAGTGTAACAAGGTTAGTGCTGTGTCCACATGTATATAGTCCTCAAACAGTAATGGAGGAGGTGGTTTAGCAATGATACAGAGATTGGGAATCATGCTGCAGCGACGCTGGCTGATAGCCTTATGAGATCGATGCGATGAGACATTTTGTTGATATAACAAGTTGTTGAGAGTGGTGGTGTGGAACTCGAGTAATTGGGTAAAATGCATTTAAATTATGGTAAACCCAGTAAAATTACAGAAGCTGACAGAAAATATGTAAAACTGAGGTAAAAATGACAAACATGTGGATGACTGAGGGTACCTACATGCTCATCTGGGTGTGTGAAAATCCTTCCATTCCTGCACCAGAGTGACTGCCAACTGACGGTCCATACTATCCATGCTCTCTGAGCTTAGGTCCTCCTTGTTCAACATGTGGTTATGCATTGTAAACAATAAAACAGAAAGACGCAGTGTCCAAAGATTTGACAATCGTGATGACCGCCACTTAGCACACCGAAACAGTGATCATGTACCTGGATGCGATATGCCCCACCAATATGAGGAATCAATACTCTTTGTCTCTTCAAAAATGGAACACCAAGGCCTCTGCCAGCTCAACACTGTGGAACATGAGTTTAAACGTAGAGGCCATCACCTCTGGAGAGCTGTTTGGAGATGCTCTATAGTGCTGCAAACTCTTCCAGTTTCGATACGTTGCAATGTATTCCACATTTTTGCCAATAAGAAACACCACCTTTGTCTTTTATTTCAACCATGTTGTGGGAACAGTTTAACTCACACTAAGTGATGACCAGTTTTCTGCAAGAGCCAATGGATTGAAACATGTTAATGGCTGTTTAGCATTTGAGAAAGACCTCAAAGTTATGGTTGAAAAACAAAATGTGTGGGGTATACAAAGCTGAAGTCATACACTGCTTGGCTATGTTACAGCAGAAAAACAATGTATCAAACTACTTACAAAAGAACAAGACACGAACCTTCTCTTGTGACTGATAATCTGTGGGATCTGGTCGTCCTACAGTACAGGTGACAAAACTTTGCACGGGTATGTGCAAACAACATCAATCACTGGCTACCTGCTCCAATTGACCAATACAGGTATATTTAACAGCGTCAACACATATGCTCGGTGTCAACATGCAGATGGTACTTGTTTTCGATATATTGAAGGAGAGGGATGCAGTAGTATCTTATTGAGTTCTCTACAGGTGACGTTAGTGAAGATATTATAGTTCATAGTTTTACTCCACAGGATGTTACAAAAATAACTGGAGGAGGGGGGGGAGGGGGGGGGGGGAGAGAGAGAGAGAGAGAGAGAGAGAGAGAGAGAGAGAGAGAGAGAGAGAGAGAGGGACTTGACATTATTACACCATCACATTTCTGGTGTTGTATTTGTAGGAACAGGATAAAGGAGCTCAGGACATTTACTGGGTGTCACTTATAGATCGTCATTTGGTATCGATGAATTTAAGGTGCTATACTTCTGAATTTCTTAGTGCAGTCTGTGTATACTCTGTGTGGTTTTGAATTTCCTCCTGTATGTTAGCATGCTATTTTTCTAGTTGTGGTAGCCCCCCACTTGTCAGCATTGTAACTAATGGAACAGTGCTGCTGGAACATCACTAGATTTTGAGAGAATTAGCAAGGGTATGTGACTTGGTGGCAGACATCTCTCACTCATGTAAATCATGTGGATTCAAATGCTATATACTGAAGACTGGAAGATTCATGGGAATATAGCAGGTAAGCGATATTCTGATGGAAGGGGAGTTGAGAGATGAGCTCTACACCACTACTTCTAAACGTTGTGGGCAAACATATTACAGCCTCTCACAGTCATCTCCTGAAGTGACTGCAATGAAGAAATTAGGAGTTAATATAAAGAATTTTGCTGGGAGACAGTAGGCAGCAGAATTTTAGTCTTTATTTTAATAGGTACACTAAATTCATGTCTACATCTGTATGCAGACATTGGAAGCCATCGTACGGTGGGTGGCGGAGAGTACCGTGTACCATCACCAGCCATTCTCCTTCCTATTCCACTTGAAATTAGAGAGAGGGAAAGACTGCCTATATGCCTCTTTATGAACGCCAATTTCTTGTATCCTATCTTTGTGGTCCTTATCCAAAACGTACATTGGTAGGATAGAATCCTTCTGCGAGCAGCTTCAGATGTCGGTTCTCAGTAGTGTTCCTTGAAAAGAAAATCGTATTCCCTCCAGGGCTTCTCATTTTAACTACTTGGCGAGAGTAATCCGACTGCTGGGAAAAATTACTCGCCATGCAAAGTCACTCTCATGACCAATTTAATTAATAAGGCTATCAGTTTGATACTAATGATCTGCCACCGGGCGGGTGGAGGTGAGGGCTAGAGTACCACAGATACGATTCGAGAGTTGGAGCGGTAATCAGGGTTTTTTTTTTCGTTACAATGATATGTTTTAACGGAATTTTAGTCCCCCACCTACACAGGGAGAGATAACAATCATAACAAAATCAGCTATATTACCGTAGTGTAAATCTGATATTTACAAATTCTCTGTGCCTTAAGAGACTTCACATGTAATGAAGCATCTGGCTTACTTTAAGAGAGTTCAAAAGTGAGGAAGTATACAATGACAGAGGCAGGTCTTAGCACTTCCTCATGAGCCAAAAATGAGTTTAATATTCTAGTCCTGCGATGCAGGATGTAACAGATTCTAATGAGACAACACTTATAGAAGATATAGCTTATACCGTACTACTACAGGATTTTCACAAGAAGTAACGATACTTTAGCGATGTGAAAAAGCGTGTATGCCCTGATGTCTTCTGCCTTTGAAAATAAATCGTATAAAAGGGAAAAGTCTACATTTTGTGTGAGAAATTCAAGGTGTATGGTCAACAACATTCCCGTCTCAAATTGGGTAAAGTGGATTTTTTAAATTGGGGAGAGTCTATGTCATGGTGGAATTGTTATTACAATTGTAGATCCATGCCACCTGCTTGTCTTGTGGTGCGCCGCAGGTATAGTATGAGTGAGCATGAGGCTTCGTTCGATCATAAGTCATGGATTAACTTAGCCTGTGATGGGCGGTTAGTTAGAAAGAATGCTGTGACCTGTCAACCTCTGTCTGTGGCCGTGGGATCAATTCCTGGTGGCGCCACTCTCTGGATGACTGACTAGTAATGTGACCAATATGCTGGGTTATTGGTGTATGTAAAGTTTTTCGTAGTTCTGCACTTTTATAGACCAAGATAGGTTTAATAACATAAATTCTTGTCCTGTTGAGAATGGGCTTTCTGATCATGATGCTCAGCTAGTTACAGTATATGACATAGCTCCATTCAGTAATTCAAAACTACCCTCCAAGGTTGTGCATTCAATTAATGACTCAACAATTAGAAATTTCAGAGAAAATCTTCAGCAGTTAGACTGGGATGAGGTGTACAAGGAACCCGATGCTATTTAAAATATAACTTATTTCTTGATACATTTGTAAGAGAATTTGAAAACTGTTTCCCCAAGAAAGTAGTTAAATCTAATTATAAGAAACCATGTAAAAAACCTTGGCTTACTAAAGGAATAAAAATATCTTGTAACCACAAAAGGGAACTGAATCTAACAACAAGAAAGAGTAATGACCCAGAAACAGCCAAATATTATAAAAACTACTGCGCTACATTAAGAAAGGTTATTAAAAAGTCCAGAAGCATGTGCATCATGTCTGAGATTAATACATCTGATAACAAAATCAAAACAATTTGGAATATTATTACAAGGGAGACAGGACAACCAAGAGTACAGGATGATGGCATCACCATCAAAGCGAGTGGGAACTTGATAAACAAGACGGAAGTCAAAAACATTTTGAATAATCATTTTTTAAATGTTGTAGAGAAAATAGGATCTAAATGTTCATTAGAAGAAGCAAGGCAGTTACAATTACCATTTGATACAATTGAAATTCCACCTACCTCTCCTTCAGAAATTAGGAAGATAATAAACTCTCTCAAGAATAAAAGCTCGCATGGAATTGATGGCATTTCCAGCAGGATAACAAAAGCTTGTTCCCAAGAAATAAGTGGGATTCTTAGCCACATATGGAATAGCTCTCTGAAGCTGGGTTTTTTCCCAGATAGACTGGCGTATCCCATTGTTAAACTACTGCATAAAAAAGGGATACGTCATGTCAACAACTACTGCCCAATCTCTCTTCTGACTGCTTTATCCAAAATTCTTGAAAAAGTAATGTATTGTAGAGTAGCTTCACACCTTTGTAAAAATAAAGTTTTAACAAAATGTCAGTTTGGTTTCCAGAAGGGTTTTTCAACGGAAAATGCTATATATGCTTTCACTAATGAAATATTAAATGCTCTGAGTAACCGGAAGTCACCCGTTGGGATTTTTTTTGATCTATCACAGGCTTTTGATTGTGTAAATCATGGAATACTTCTAGATAAGCTCAAGTACTGTGGTATGAATGGAGCAGTGTTCAAATGGTTTAAATCATACCTAACTGGAAGAGTGCAGAAAGTTGAAATAAACAGTTCACATAATATGCAAAAAAACTGGTGATTTCTCAAACTGTGGAACAATCAAGAATGGGGTGTCGCAAGGTTCGGTCTTGGGTCCTCTGCTGTTCTTAATATATATTAATGACTTGCCATTCTATATTCACGAAGATGCAAAGCTGGTACTTTTTGCCGATGATACAAGTATAGCTATCACACCCAACAGACAGGAATTAACTGGTGAAATTGTAAACGATGTTTTTCAGAAAATCATTAAGTGGTTCTCTGCAAATGGGCTCTCATTAAACTTTGACAAAACACAGTACATTCAGTTCCACACAGTAAATGGAATGACACCATTAATAAATATAGTCTTCGATCAGAAATCGGTAGCCAAGGTAGAATATTCAAAATTTCTAGGTATAGGCATTGATGAGGGGTTGAACTGGAAACAACACAATGAGGATCTGCTGAAACGTTTGAGTTCAGCTACTTATGCTTTTAGGGTCGTTGCAAATTTTGGCGATATACATCTGAGTAAATCAGCTTATCACGCCTATTTTCATTCTCTGCCTTCGTATGGCATCATATTCTGGGGCAACTCATCATTGAGTAAAAGAGTGTTCATTGCACAAAAGCATGTAATCAGAATAATTGCTGGAGCTCATCCAAGATCATCCTGCAGACACTTATTTAAAGAGCTAGGGATCTTTACTGTAGTCTCACAATATATATATTCACTTATGAAATATGTAATTAACAATCCGAATGAATTCAAAAGTAATAGCAGTGTACATGGCTACTGTTGTGACTCGCCGATTATTCAAAGTACCGCCGCGCAATTCCGCCGCGCAATTACGCACGTCCTCTACGTGCGGCGCTGTCTGCCAGCCATGCAGCAGCTGCGCCACCTAAGCGGCCAGCCGAGCAGCGGCCGCTAGACTGAGACTCAGTGTTTAATCGAATGCCGACTTGTTCACAGGTCCACTTACTCAGTGACTTATATGTGTTGTTGTGTTGTCCGAAATATATGTGTTAAATTTGAAGATTTAACAATTGGTGACGAGGTAGTGGATTTTTCCTTTTCACTGTTGACTCACAGGGTTCCATGGCTACTGTCGAGCAGCTCTTGCAAAATCTCCTTGAACAGCAAACGCTTCTAACAGCGGCGATTCGCGATTTCGTCGCGGCATCAAATGCGGGGCGTTTCTCGTTGTTGGCTGTACCTCCTTTTCCACCTTACGACGAGACGGCGGAAGACTGGTCTGATTATGAAAAACGTCTTCGACAGCACTTCTTGGCACTTCATGTCACGGACGAACAACCATGTAAGTCTCTGTTCCTTTCCTGGATTTCACCTCAAATGTATCAGTTGTTGTCGCAATTGGCTCCTTTGAAGGATCCTGCATCTTTGTCCTTTGCTGAAATGTGCTCCCTTCTGTCTGTCTATTTTCAAAAGCAAACGCATGTGGTAGCCTCTCGTGTTGCCTTTTATCGTTGTCAAAAACAACCAAATCAGTCCTATCGCCCTTGGGCTGCTGAACTTCACGGCCTCAGTCGAAAGTGTCAATTTGTTACTGACGTTCACAAAGAATCCTATGCCGATTCCATGGTACGGGATGCTATTATCCGGTCGGCGCCCGACAAAGAAGTTCGGCAACGTGCCCTTCAGTTGGCGAATCCGACTCTAGATGAAGTTCTCTCCATTGCGCAGTCTTTTGAAATTTCTCGCGCCGCTGGGGCGCAAATAGAAGCGTGGGGTGACGTCAGGGAAATACAACCTCTGTGCGCTGTTGACGACGCGTGCGGCGCGTCCCCGCCGGCTGACGTGGCCGCAGTACGCTCCCACGCGCAGCCTCGGCCTAGCCGTAAACAACCCACTAAGAAACTGCAGCAAAATCCCCGGCAACTTCCTTCATGTCCGCGGTGTTTTACGAAACATTCACGCGAGGATTGTCCCCAACGTTGGGCTGTGTGTCACAATTGCAAAAAGAAAGGTCATGTGTCTTCCGTTTGTAAATCCGACCGCATACACGATGTTCATGAACATGACGCTGATTCTGATTCTGTGTTGTCTGTCAATTGCACTTCTTCCCTTTCAGGGAAGTTATTCCTCACTGTCCAAATCCTTGGTCGAGATGTTCGCATGCAAGTGGATACCGGTTCTGCTGCCACTATAATTAATTCTCAGACGTATCTTCAGCTGGGTTCTCCACTCCTGTCCCCTGTCACTCGGCAATTACGGACGTACAATAAACAGAAGATTTCTCTCTTGGGACAGTTTAATGCTGAGGTATCTTACAAATCCGTTGTTCACACTGTTCCCATATTTGTGGTCAACCAGAGCAACGCAGAAAATCTTTTTGGTTTCGATGCCTTTCGCGTTTTTGGGTTCTCCATAGATGACTCTGACGCTATTCCTTATGCTCAACTGGATTCCTTGTCGACGACATTTTCGTCCCTTTTTTCTCCTGGGTTGGGCCGTGCAAACGACTTTGAAGCTCATATCACGCTCAAACCTACTGCTCGGCCAAAGTTTTTTCGGGCTCGGCCCATTCCTGTGGCCCTTCGTGATCGGGTAAAACGGGAGTTGGATCGTCTCACTGCTTCAGGGGTCTTGCTTCCTGTCACTTCCAGTGAGTGGTCCTCTCCTGTCGTTGTAGTTGCTAAGCCCAATGGTGATATTCGTCTCTGTGGCGATTTCAAAGCCACTGTAAATGCTCAATGCCTCATTGGCACTTACCCTATGCCCCGTCCTGAAGAACTGTTCACTAAACTCGTTGGAGGACAGTATTTTTCTAAAATTGACCTGTCGGAAGCTTATCATCAACTTCCTCTCGACGCCGCTTCCCGGCAGTTTCTGGTCCTTAACACGCCTTTCAGCCTCTATCAATACCAACGCTTTGCCATTCGGGGTTGCTAGCGCCCCTGCTCTTTTTCAGCGATTCTTGGAACAATTATTGCTCCCTGTCCCGGGGTGTATCAATTACATGGACGATATAGTTGTCACTGGCTCCACCACTGAAGAACATCTTCAAAATCTCCGCACACTTTTTAATGTCTTACAGACTGCCGGTCTTAAGTACAATCTTCACAAATCACAATTTTTTCAGGCATCTATCACGTACTTGGGGTTTCAACTCTCTCGGGATGGTATTCGTCCGCTTCAACACACCGTTGCTGCGATCGATGCCCTTCCTCGCCTTACATCTGTTAAGGAACTGCAGGTCTTCTTGGGGAAAATAGCATACTATCACAAGTTTTTACCATCTGCGGTGTCGGTGGCTCAGCCGTTGCATCGCCTGTTGCATAAAAACGTGCCTTTTCACTGGTCCGCGTCATGTGACACGGCTTTCCAGAAATTAAAGACTATGCTGAAACAGGCCCCGTGCCTGGCTACTTATCGACCTGGCCTACATCTTGTTCTTACCACAGACGCCTCTCAATACGGGGTCGGTGTAGTCCTTGCGCACCGTTTTTCTGACGGTTCGGAACAACCCATCACTTATGCCTCCAAAACGCTCACGGATGCCCAACAAAAGTATTCTCAAATTGAGAAAGAAGCTTTGGCCATCATTTATGCTCTTCATAAGTTTGGTGTTTTTCTCTATGGCTCAAAATTTCATCTTGTTACGGATCACAAACCACTTGTTTCCTTGTTTCATCCATCAACGTCACTTCCCGACAAGGCTGCACACCGCCTCCAGCGTTGGGCTCTTTACTTGTCCCGTTTCAATTATGAGGTTCATTTCCGGCCAACGGCTCAACATGCGAATGCTGATGCTTTGTCTCGCCTTCCCATGGGTCCTGATCAGGCATTCGATAGGGACAAACTTTTGTGTTTCCATCTGGATGTTGCCGAGCAGCGGGTTGTGGACGGGTTCCCCATCACTGGGGACAGGCTGGTGGCTGCTACGGGTTCTGACCCTACCCTCTCCCGGGTTTTACGCTGTATTCAGAAGGGTTGGCCAGATCGCCCATCCGCTAAGACTTCTGATCCGTTGCGGAACTACTACACTTTGCGCTACCGCCTCACGGCTGGGGATGGTGTTATCCTCCTCTCCACTGACAATGCTTCGCCGCGTGTTGTGGTACCTGCGTCTTTGCGTGCTTCGGTCTTGCGCCTCCTTCACCAGGGGCACTGGGGTGTGTCTTGCACAAAATCTCTGGCGCGCCGTCATGTGTACTGGCCTGGCATCCACTCTGAAATCGCACACATGGTCGCTGCCTGCGGCCCTTGTACATCACAGGCCGCTGCCCCGAAGTCATCTTTGTCACCGTGGCCTTAGCCTGAGAAGCCCTGGGAGCGCATTCATGCTGAATTTGCGGGACCCTTTTCAGGTACTTATTGGCTCCTCGTAATTGATGCCTACTCTAACTTTCCTTTCATTGTCCGTTGCACGTCACCTACCACCGCGGAAACCACCAGTGCTCTCGCCCGCAATTTTTCTTTGGAAGGCCGCCCCTCTACTCTTGTTACTGATAATGGTCCGCAATTTGCCTCTTCCGACTTTGCGGATTTTTGTGCTCGTCACGGCGTTACGCA
Organism: Schistocerca americana; assembly: GCF_021461395.2. Lineage (NCBI taxonomy): Eukaryota > Metazoa > Arthropoda > Insecta > Orthoptera > Acrididae > Schistocerca > Schistocerca americana. The sequence continues at coordinate 655,430,474 of NC_060120.1, read as the reverse complement.
TGTCACGGCCCCGCCGTTCCATCCACAATCCAACGGTGAGCTGAACGACTGGTCCGCACATTTAAGGCTCAGATGCGGAAACTTCTGACTTCTTCTGCTGCTGATGATGCGCTTCTCCAGTTCCTGGCGTCTTACCGTTTCACCCCCATGGGCGATCACAGCCCGGCTGAGCTCTTACATGGCCGACAGCCCCGCACGCTACTTCATCTTCTGCAGCCTCCCACCTCATGGCTGCGGGTGCCTTCACTTGGCCGGATCACCGCCGACGACCACGTCTGGGTACGGGGATATGGCAGGTGGCCAAAATGGAGCCCGGGCCGCATCTTACGACACCGTGGCAGACACCTGTATGAAATCCAGACGGACACGGGTGTTGCAGTGCGTCATTCGGACCAGCTTCGGCCTCGGGTGTCAGCAACGCCTGTTCTGAATGCCACCACACCACCTTTGGCTCTACCTGATGCTCGGGATTTTGGCATATCTCAATACTCACAACGCAGCCCTCTCACCGTCATCGTGGTGCCAGCACCAGAACGGACGCCACCAGGAGACGTGCCCATGCAGGAACCGGAGGACCATCCTCTGTCAGAGTACATCTACTCGCCTCCTCCTCCAACGGACGCCGACACATTGCCCATGTCTCCTGTCATATCAACTGGACTTGCCGCAACTGGCGGATTGGTGCATGGGGCCCGAGCAGATTCGACCCCTACGTCTCCTGTCATCTCGACCCGTTATCATCGGGGACACTTCTGTCCGTACGGGAAGCCTCCTCCTCGAGACTTTACGGCGAGTCAAACAACGCCTATGGACGTTAGCCATCTCCAGGACACCTCCATCAAGACCAGTGCAACCATTTCAAAGGGGGGAAAAGTGTTGTGACTCGCCGATTATTCAAAGTGCCGCCGCGCAATTACGCACATCCTCTACATGCGGCGCTGTCTGCCAGCCATGCAGCAGCTGCGCCACCTAAGCGGCCAGCCGAGCAGCAGCTGCTAGACTGAGACTCAGTGTTTAATCGAATGCCGACTTGTTCACAGGTCCTCTTACTCAGTGACTTATATGTGTTGTTGTGTTGTCCGTAATATATGTGTTAAATTTGAAGATTTAACAGCTACACTACTAGGAGAAAGGATGATCTTCACTACTCATGGTCAAATCTAACTTTGGCTGAGAAGGGGGCAAATTATGCTGCCACAAAAGTCTTTGGTCACTTACCTAACAGCATCAAAAATCTGACAGATAGCCATATAGCATTTAAAAGGAAATTAAAAGAATTTCTTAATGGCAACTCCTTCTACTCATTAGATGAATTTTTGGATATATTAAGTGGGTAATTTCCCAGCCACCACAAATAAAAATAAAAAAATTGAGTGTCATGTAATATTTTGTCTAATGTAATATCTTGTATAGACACCTTTTATTAACTTGACACGTTCCACATCATTACGAAGTGTCGTATTCATTATCTATGGAACAAGTACTAATCTAATCTAATCTAATCATTGTATTAGCGGTACCTAATGTACTTCTCTACTGGAGTAAGAAAAGTTATAGCTCTGGCAAAAAAGAAAAGTTAAAAGTAAACACCCATAATAAAATCCTGTTCAGTATGCTGCAGTTATCACCTCTTAGAAGAAGTTTCGCTGTATTGTAAACAAGTCTTCCTAAGTTTACCATTTGCATGTAGTCATCTCACGCACACACCTGCTCAGAATAGCAGTGCTGGGGACGTCGGAGCACTGAGTAGAGTTGACTGCCTTCATGGAGCGTACCTGTGCGCCGAGACTGCAAATCTTGGCCAGGTCTGAACTATGATTTAAATGATGATGATGAGGTCCCATACTCGCCGACTAGGCAAGGTCGTAGCAGAGGTGGTTTGCCATTGCCTTCCTCTGACCGTAATGGGGGTGAATGATGATGAAAACAACACAACAACACCCAGTCAACTGGAGGCAGGGTTAATCCCTGACCCTGCTGGGAGTCGAACCCGGGACCCTGTGCGTGGGAAGCGAGAACGTTACCGCAAGACCACGAGCTGCAGACATCATGTAAATAGAATGTGATGGACTTTCTAATGAGGCAATCGGATGAACACATGGCGTCAAAGTAATTCAAACACGTGTGGATCGGTAGCAGCTAATGAGAGTAGGCAAGGGGGTCCGAACCTCCTCATTCTTCCGTGGCAGAAATGGTAGTAATAGTAGGAACAATTATTTTTACAATAAACCTTTATGCAGTTTTGTCAGTGACCGCGAAAGAAAGTTAGGTTGTGTTATTTCTTCGAAACTGCCAGCACCAGAGAGCAAGTCAAAGTGTGAAAGCTTAACTTTAACCTAAAGCAGATGGAGGCGCGAAGCTTGTGGCGATGATGCCAGGCACATGCTAGGCCGCCTATGAAGGCTCGATTGCTGTTGTAACCATGACGTCAGTACTAGGTACAGAAGAGTGGGTACACGTTACTGTAGCCGTGTTGTCGTGCGCTTACACTGCATGGGAGCCCAGTAAGTGTGGTGCCGTCTCTCCAGGTACCTCTTACGTTAGTTGTTTCGTGGGCAGTAGTGTGTGAACATGGATGGAGCCCAACCTTAACACATATTGATGTAACGCTTTCGAGTGAGGAGATCATTACTTCCTTGCAAAGCTGTTATTTTCAACGAGATGTGAAACTGAAAGACATGAATTTTTGTAGAAAGGACGTCCAACACCGAAGGCACACCTTCTCCAGAAAGACAAGTTCAAAACACGCGCATTTCCTTTTGAGCGATTTTAATTGTTTTTCTATTCCTCTGTCAACTATTTCGATATCTACCATTTTGTCATCTGTGCGACAATCAGGCGTCAATGAATTGGAAAGTACAGTTCTGTGTACTGACTTGGCAGAAAATCCTAAGAAATTTTGGTCTTATCTCAAAGCGGTAGTAGGATCAAAACAGAATGTCCAGTCACTCTGTGACCAAAATGATACTGAAACAGAGGATGACACACTAAAGGCCGAAATACTAAATGTCTTTTTCCAACGCTGTTTCACAGAGGAAGACTGCACTGTAGTTCCTTCTCTAGATTTTCGCACAGATTACAAAATGGTAGATATCGAAATAGAGGGATAGAAGAACAATTAAAATCGCTCAAAAGAGGAAAGGACGCTGGAACTGATGGGATACCAGCTCGATTTCACACAGAGTACGCGAAGGAACTTGCCCCCCTTCTTGCAGCGGTGTACAGTAGGCTTCTAGAAGAGCGTAGCGTTCCAAAAGATTGGAAAAGGGCACAGGTCATCCCCGTTTTCAAGAAGGGACGTCGACAGATGTGCAGAACTATAGACCTATATCTCTAACGTCAATCAGTTGTAGAATTTTGGAACACGTATTTTGTTCGAGTATAATGACTTTTTTGGAGACTAGAAATCTACTCTGTAGGAATCAGCATGAGTTTCGAAAAAGACGATCGTGTGATACCCAGCTCGCGCTATTCGTCCACGAGATTCAGAGGGCCATAGACACGGGTTCCCATGTAGGTGTCGTGTTTCTTGACTTCCGCAAGGCGTTTGATACAGTTCCCCATAGTCGCTTAATGAACAAAGTAAGAGCATATGGACTATCAGGGCAATTGTGTGATTGGATTGAAGAGGTCCTAAGTAACAGAACGCAGCATGTCATTCTCAATGTAGAGAAGTCTTCCGAAGTAGAGCAATTTCAGGTGTGCCGCAGGGGAGTTTCGTAGGGCCGTTGCTATTCACAATATATATAAATGACCTTGTGGATAACAATTGAAGTTCACTGAGGCTTTTTGCAGATGATGCTGTAGTACATCGAGAGGTTGTAACAATGGAAAAATGTACTGAAATGCAGGAGGATCTGAAACGAATTGACACATGGTGCAGGGAATGGCAATTGAATCTCAATGTAGACAATTGCAATGTGCTGCGAGTACAAAGGAAGAAAGATCCTTTATCATTTAGCTACAATATAGCAGTTCAGCAACTGGAAGCAGTTAATTCCATAAAGTATCTGGGAGTAGGCATTAGGAGTGATTTAAAATGGAGTGACCATATAAAATTAATCGTCGGTAAAGCACTTGCCGGACTGAGATACATTGGAAGAATCCTAAGGAAATACAGTCCGTCAACAAAGGAAGTTGGTTACAGTACACTTGTTCGCCCACTGCTTGAATACTGCTCACCAGTGTGGGATCCGTACCAGATAGGGTTGATAGAAGAGAGAGAGAAGATCCAATGGAGAGCAGCGCACTTCGTTACAGGATCATTTAGTAATCGAGAAAGCGTTACAGAGATGACAGATAAACTCCAGTGGAAGATTCTGCAGGAGAGACGCTCAGTAGCTCGGTACGGGCTTTTGTTGAAGTTTCGAGGACATAACTTCACTGAGGAGTCAAGCACTATATTTTTCCCCCTATGTATATCTCGCAAAGAGACCATGAGGATAAAATCAGAGAGATCAGAGCCCACACAGAGGCATACAGACTATCTTTCTTTCCACGAACAATACGAGACTGGAATAGAAGGGAGAACCGCTAGAGGTACTCAAGGTACCCTCCGCCAGTCAGGTGACTTGCGGAGTATGGATGCAGATGTAGATGTAGAACGATCTGAAGAATCTATTTAGAGGTTTAGCAAGCCATGCTTCTTCTAAGTAATTTTATGTAATATAGAGAACTATCAAAGGAAGTGTAGTATTCCAGAGATAGTTAATGAACATCACAAACTAATACAAATCAGACACAACAATGAAGAAGAAGCTAACAGACACATCATGAAAATTCCGAATGACATCGCAAGCCTTTTGTGTAAGGAAGAGCTGGCTGGCTTTGACTGGTCATGACGAGGCACGAAATTCCCTGAATCTCAGAAATTTCAGTCATTTTTAAACTTGTGCTAAACACAAAGAAGATTTGATAGCAAACTGGAAGCAAATGGGCTGTTTCAGGGGATTTTCGAAAAATATACAGAACAAAATGATTGAATGTATAAATGAGGAGATTTATGAATATGTACCTTCAAGTTTGGGCAGAACCTTATGTCATGACTGCATTGTGGACGGAGCAACAGATGTCTCAGACAAGCAATAATGCTCTCTTGTGAGACTACTAAACTGCAACGGTATATTCCAGAAAATGTTCTTGGTTTTCGTGGTGTTATCGAAGCTAAAACTGCTGCTGCTGTAATCTCTGTGCTGAGTGGCTTGTTTCAGAATTATGAAATGAAGAGCAAACTGGTGGCTCAAACACATAATGATTCTTACGTCGTAGGCAGGATAATGAAATGGCCTGATTCGTGAAATTGCCCCCAAGCTCTTTTTGCTCAGTGCTTTGCACATCGTTTAGATTTAGTTTTGCAGCAGAGCTGTTCTTGTATAAAACCAGTAAGAATTTTTTTGTCCACACTTCAGGGCATTACTAATAGCTTCCACCGGTCTTGCAAACGCACATTAATCGTCGGCAGTATAGTTGGTGCACGCTTTCCTTAACAGTGAAACGAGATGAAACTGTACCGCTAGAACAATATCTGCCATTAATGAAAACCGCACGAGGCTCTTTGAGGTTTTAAATGAAGTAATTGATAGTCCAGACTCTGGTGCATCAACTACAATAATCGCTGTGGTTTCAAAAATACCCTCCAAGATTTTAACTTTATTTTTCTTATCTCTGTTTCCCAAAGCATATTTTTAAAGACTGAACCGCTTTTCAACATTCTTCAGAAACGAACCAATGATGCACAGTTTTCCAACAATGCTGTCTCAGAATGCGTAGCTTACATGAAAAACTTTCGAAATGAACATAAATTGATCGACTTTTTAAATTCCACGAAACGCTCGACTAATTCGCAACCTGAAGCTTCCATGAACAGAGCTGGAACGATGGGTGAATACATTGGCAAACCACTGAGGTCAGAGCTGAAACGATGGCTGAAAACATTGGCAAACCATTGTGGCCAGAATACAAACAAGTGTACTTCGAGGTATTGGATAATATTGTAACACAACTGGAAACAAGATTTTCACATTATGAAAAACTGCTCTTCCTTAAATTAGGCGATACTATTTAGTCTTCCAATTACGGTCAGAATTTCCCTGTAGACGGTGAGGATTCGTTATTACTTCAGTCGCTCGCCATTGTGTGTAGGGAAACCGTATTTTCTTTCCAGTATGAGGAAAATATTTCACACTGCCAGTTTGGAAGACTTTATCAAAAGAATGACTGAGAATGAAACGAACCAACTTCTTCCAGAAGCTTTCAAACTATTTGTCTAATTGCTACCATTCGTGCAAAAAGTTCTTCGGCTGAAAGAAGTTTTTCTTGTCTAAAAGACGTAAAAATGTATTTCAGGAACAGTATGGTTCGGGATCGCTTATGGCCTCTTCCTTGTACCTCAAATGAAAAATCCAGTATTGCGAATGCTTGAATGCCGAGACACATTGTATGACTATATCGAAAGATTCGGGAAGAAGAAAACCGTCAAGTTACTTGTTCTACAAGTAACACAACTCAAATACCCACTCTACCAGTTCGTTTGTAAATGAAAGTGAGTGTTATTGTTATTATTATTATTAGTAGTAGTAGTAGTAGTAGTAGTAACAGTAGTATCCGCAGTAGTCTTTAGGAACACTAGGCTTGCTTACATTAAAAGGGAAGGAAAAGGGATTTGCCAATACGTTTCCTGGCCTCCCCAGAATTTAAATACAGTTCAGTTTTACAGAAACTATAGCTGCAACAGACAACAGTATGATTCACATCTGAAGTAGGAACCTCGCTAAAGCATCGTTACTCGGTGATCTGATATGTTTTACACAAAGTGTAACGACATCAGACGTTTCCACTAGGTTTGTAAGTAACATGTCGAAATATTGTGAGTGATGCGGCATCGTTTCTACAGAAGTCAGAAAACGTATTATGAAAGTTACTGCCAGATCTCGGAAAACGGGAATAGCAAAATGGGAATGGCACATCGGTATATATTACACAAGATGAAAATGTTGCCGATTGCACTGACACATTCTGAATTTGTCACAGTACTGGTATGAAACGAATAAGCCATGTGTTGAACATGCTGAGTGGTTTTCCAAGGGCTTGTTTGTGGTTATTGCAAAGAGACATGCAAAAAATTACTGTGAAGGTTGCATTTAATATCAAACCTCCGCCAAATCTTCTGAAAGCAGCCACAGAACACCATATGGCTGTGAGAGCTTATGACAGTACTTACCTGTGTAAAATCTGATTCCGAGATGTCGTGGGAGTAGTACTGCTTCCCTGCAGATGTATTCCTGCTTGCGTGAAATGTGGACCTACCCTTCTCTCATGTGCTGTCAGAGACCTGTTTAAGCTACAGTAGGAGAATTTTTGACGAAGGCCATGATGTAGTAAGGGATACTATTATTTTATGATTTATTATTCATACTTTCTTAAAACGCATTGTGAAGAATAATGGTTTATCGCTAAAATGCATTCTTTTCTTGTTTTTTCCTACATCAGTCACACTTAAGTCTGCTCTTAATATGATAACTACGATTACACTGTGATCTTAACACCTCCTGACCTGCGATGGAGAATCGTGATTTTTTAGGTGTCGAAGCATGTAACTGACATAAAATACCACCATTCTGTCAATGTATTCAGCCTTCCACAGGGTTAAAAAAAACATCATAGTAATACTGTTAAGATCTATGCTGCAGAGTTTCATACGATATGGTAACAAGTGCTTTGCGACATCTACACCGCACTAATCTAGTAGCAACTAGTTCTGTGTTGGGGTATACTGCAGGGAGAAAAAGAAAATCTGCATGCTGCCTATAGCCATGTGTCATATTACATTAGTAAAAAGCATTACACAACAAATGTAATCTGAATCGGCGCGTGAATGGCTTGGTTTCTGAGTATATGCACTATATGTCAGATGGAAGGATGGTGTCTTATACCAGTGCTTTAACAAGGGAACCAGTGCGCTTTACAGACATTTGTGCGATATTCTATAGTATGGAGCATGGTGTAGATTTGGCGAAATTGGTATGGATGCAGCGAGAATATTAAAAAAATCCATCTAGAGCAGAACTCGTTTATGTTGAAGTGGACCATTAGCCTTTACTACTGCAATGTCATTCTATAGATGACTACTAGCTTATAGAATACGATAAAACGCAATTTTTTTTTTTTGTCAGACTGGAAATCTGCGATTATATAACATTTGGGACAAATGTTTACATTTTCCTCTGTTAAAACGAACCTGGGTTTTACGCTCTGATTTATAACTGTGGAAAAGGTCTGTTCGAGCTTGATCCTGTCTAATGCTATCAATACAGATGTACATTTCAAATATGTACAATTTGGGATATATACGGTGTGGAAGACCGTGGTTTTAATGGAACATTTGTTAATGGTTACTGGCTATTTTTTTTTTCTTCATAAGCAAATTCCAATTCAAAATTAGGTTGGCGTCTATTAACATGTATATGACATGGAAGACTGTAGCTTTAATGGAAAATTTGTTAATGGTTGGAGGGAGTACCACACGGATTAGATTAGATTAGATTAATACTTGTTCCATAGATCATGAATACGACACTTCGTAATGATGTGGAACGTGTCAGGTTAATAAAAGATGTCTGTACAAGATAACGCATTACACAAAATATTGCATGACACTAACGTTGAAGTTGTTGTTGTTTTTTTCCCCTTAATTTATATCTAAAAACTCAGCCAATGAGTAGAAGGAGTTGTCATCTAGAAATTCTTTTAATTTATTTTTAAATGTTAGTTGGCTATCTGTCAGGCTTTTGATGCTGTTTGGTAGGTGACCAAAGACTTTTGTGGCAGCATAATTTACCCCTTTCTGTGCCAAAGTCAGATTTAACCCTGCATAGTGAAGATCATCCTTGCCCCTGGTGTTATAGCTATGCACACTGCTATTACTTTTGAACTGAGTTGTATTATTAACAACAAATTTCATAAATGAATATATATACTGTGAGGTTACTGAGAGGATCCCAAGATCCTTAAATAGATGTCTGCAGGATGACCGTGGGTGGGCTCCAGCAATTATTCTGATTACACATCTTTGAGCAATGAATACTTTTCTACTCAACCATGAATTACCCCAGAATATGATGCCATACGAAAGCAGTGAATGAAAGTAGTCATAGTAAGCTAATTTACTGAGATTTTTATCACCAAAATTTGCAATAACCCTAATAGCATACATAGCTGAACTCAGACGTTTCAGCAGACCATCAATGTGTTGCTTCCAGTTTAACCTCTCATCAATGGACACACCTAAAAATTTTGAAAATTGTACCTTAGCTACAGACTTCTGTTCAAAGTCTATATTTATTACTGGAGTTGTGCCACTTACTGTATGGAACTGTGTATACTGTGTTTTATCAAAATTTAAAGAGAGTCCGTTTGCTCAGAACCACTTAATAATTTTGTGAAAAACATCATTTACAATTACATCAGTTAGTTCTTTGTTTTTGGATGTTATTACTATACTTGTATCATCAGCAAAAAGAACTAACTTTGCAACTTCATCAATGTGGAATGGTAAGTCATTAATGTATATCAAGAACAGTAAAGGACCTAAGACCGAACCCTGTGGGACCCCGTACTTGATAGCCCCCCAGTTTGGGGAATCAGCTGTTGTATTAACATTACATGAACCACTTATTTCAACTTTCTGCATTCTTCCAGTTAAGTACGAATTAAACCATTCGTGCACTGCCCCCTTCAAGCCATAATGATTTAGCTTATCTAAAAGAATTCCATGATTTACACAATCAAAGGCCTTTGAGAGATCACAAAAAATACCAATGGGTGATGTCCGGTTATTCAGAGCATTTAATATTTGATCAGTGAAAATGTATATAGCATTTTCTGTTGAAAAGCCTTTCTGAAAACCAAACTGACATTTTGTTAGTATTTTATTTTTACAAATATGGGAGGCTACTCTTGAATCCATTACTTTCTCCAAAATTTTGATAGAGCTGTCAGAAGAGAGCATCACTGTACTTAAATATCTGATAGACGTTTGCAAATTAAGTTCCACACATCTCATTCAGCTACATCAGAAACGATATAGATACTAAGCTTAAAATAATGCAAGTCAGTACCTGCAGGGTGACGTCATGGAGAATTCTTGATCTCCTGCTTAGTGGGTTATTATTTTCGAATATTAGATGAGAATAACATGTTAGAAATTCATACCATAAACTTCTTTCTTGATGGGTAGCAAGCCTGGCCGCTACAGGCGAGTAGTGGATAGAAATCGGCTGGTAGTACCAAATGTTCGATGCACAACGTATTTATGAATTAAATCACTCAAAAAATGCAGGGCCAATCTGGAAATTAGTTCACATTCTGTTTATAGGAAAGATGGTTGGAGTTTAACATTCCGTTTGCATCATATCTAACAAACACTCTTAGTCATCTGAACATTGATGTATAGCATTGCATGATATACCGCCCCAAATTCCAACTGAGTCAACTGCAGTTTAAGACTCTTACACTGCCGATGCTGCTCAGCAGGTTGTGGCTGCGGAAATTGAAAACCTCCAGTGCGTTACTGTGACATGTGGACTGCTGTATCTGCATGCGGGTGTCTTCATCAAACAAATCAATGAGTGATACAGACAATAGCAGATCCTTGAGCTGCTCCAATATGGAGAATAGTTCTGCTACAGGATCCCATATGCTGGAGGCTATAGCTGCTGCTACAGGTCCCGACAAACTGGGCTATTGTGCTGCTGCAGGTCTCGATAAGCTGGAGGGCACCACCTTTGCAAGTCCCATTTGTACTGCTGAACAAAGAACAAGATGAAGAACCATTACATGCAATAATAATAATAGCAACTACAGACATAGATGTAACAGATATAGCTGCAATATTATTAACCAGGGAGTACTTACTCTACCACTTCTCCCTCTTCTGCTGGCACTGCACGATCTCAGCTGCAGCTGATGTGTTACAATCCTTCCATTGACTGCAGCTTGGAACAGTGACCTACTGTGCTCACCTTATACCTCCGGCTGCCAGATCGCATGGTATGGTCTTGCACTGGCATTGGCTCTGGTGGTGTGGAGGAGGTTGGTTCGATGCAATCCCATCTATTTGGCTGCAGCGAAAACTGTTATTACGATAATTCAGTACGTTACTGCTATTAGTGTGATGCTCCCCCACACAGTGTAGCACCTAAGAATAATATCACTTACCTGCTGGATTGGAGGCAATCGCCTGTTGCACAGTGGAAAAGGTAGAGTGACTAGCCATTTCAAGCAAGGTTGACAATTCAAGTACAAGCAATCATCTGAGTGAGTTGTGAAATGCATCTTCAAGACATCCTTCTGTATCTCCATGATTTTCTGAAAAGTATTCTTTCTATAGTTCTCCATTTTCACTTCTTTCCAGTCCTTATGTAGGATGCTATAGACACAGTCCTCAGCTGCATGCTTACAGATAATACAGAATTAATGTCCTCTCTGTCCAATACCAACATCTCATCAACTGAATGCATTGCAGCCACAACTACTTCCACACCAACAGCTCAGCTCAGACTGAGTTTCTCCCATTTCCCATCAATTTCCAGGTGGGGCAGGGAAGGGGGATGGAGAAGGGGTGGGCATGGGAGAGGGAGGGGAAGCGCTGGTATTTTTCCCAGTTTCGAAGTAAAATACAAATTTGGCGGGAACCAATAGGAGGACTTGTAAAAAGCGGCAACATGTGAAAGCACGGATGCGTTTGAAATGGGGTGGTTCACAAGGTCAGCGTTTTCAGCGTGTTTCAGTTTGCAGAAAGCATTTCCACCAGTGTCCATGTGTCCCAGGAATTTCTTTGAAACAGTCGCTACAAGCCAGAATGCTTAATGGTTTACAGGTGTTCACAGTTTGCGTTCGACTTGTTGGGATGGCTGTTATTTCCTCGTCTGCTGCATGTACTATTTGCGAGAGAGAAAGGTTTTAGCATTACCCACAGTTGTCAGGTCACCTCTGTTATGAACATATGATCCTATATAGGAAGTCACTTATAATGCAGTGCTGGCTTGAAGACATAAGAAATGGTACAAATCCCTATAACTGACTGACTACCGATCTCAGACACGTTGTCTGCTTGTTGGAACTGGGTGCGATGAATTTAACCACACACTTGTGTTGGATCCTATGGGACGTCTGACCAGTGTGCGGTCCGATGCGGCGGCTATGACATGTCCCAGGAGCGCCGTTAGATCACGCACACGTGCGGCAGATTGTGCGATAACCGCTAGGTGCGCTAGTGTTCATTTAGAGGTAGCACATACAGTTTTTCGTCTAGAAATCCGGTTTTCAAGTTGGATGCCACCGACTTGCGACTCGTAAATAGGTATCAGCATGTTTCATTCCCCAATGCTGTCGCTACATGACCCGTGTATATAGGGAGCAGGGATTTATAGCAGCACTGAGACTGTGGGTCGCTGTCCTGGTATTATTGTCCATCCTAATGTGTCTCCCAGCAGCTCTTCACATGTAGAATAGCACGAGGCTATTCCCCTGCACTTCAGTGATCATTTGCTGTCTTATTATTATTATTATTATTGTCCATCCTTATGTCCTTCCCAGCAGTTGTGGATTGACAGGAGACTATGCCCCTGTACTTCAGTGATGGTCTGCTGTCCTATTGTCACACATGCTTTCATTGTAATGCCATTGATCCCTGACAATTTCAACGCCAGTATTTTTGCAGCAGTGGGCTTTGTGTTATGTGGAATTCCTCATCAGTGTATTGTATTGTGTCCTCAAGTCCGTCTGACTCTACATTTATTGTTTGTAAGAGCTTGGAAGTTCTGGCTTTTGTGGAAGGATTTTTTGCACACTCTGTGAAGCTTTTTGCCGCATTCATGTATCGTAATTTTGGGCTGAGGTGTCAGACGTATACTCATGTACACATGCAGATGCCATTGCTGCTGGCGCCTTTGCCTTCTGCAGTCCCCAAAGTGAGACTCCTCCTCTGCCACCAAAGTCAATGTCCCCAGGGGTTGGTAGTGTGACACCTGGTTCAGGTGCTGCTGCTGTTGCCAGTGCTAGTGCTGTTGCTCCACTTAGCCTCAATGATGACGCTGAAGCTTCTCGGTCCGACTCAGCGTGATATGGCCTGGGCTGCAGAAAACAGCTGCTACATGCAGGCAAATATGGAAAGAGTATTTACACATCTGTTATTATCGCAGTAACATCTGCAGTAATCACACTCACTCACTGCAGTATTGACGCTAAACTCTCTAACTGCCCCTTCAGTTAGCTTCCATTTGCGGCGAATCTCTCGCCCAGTACAAAGTCCCAAGTGACTGGAAAATAGCACAGATTATTCCTATTCAGTACAAAGGTAAAAGAATGGACCCGCATAATTATAGACCAGTATCCTTAATATCAGTTTGCTGTAGAATTCTTGAACACAATCTGAGTTCGAATGTGTGAGGACTAACAAGAAAATAACAGACGTTTTGGACTATCACGAATGTGGGCGGGGCTACAGCCGCCATTTTGATGCCTTCTCGTTCCTACACTAAGTGGTAGCATTTGGTCTCTTTCTCTGCTAGTTTTCTTTCTGTGGTGCGTAAAAACGTGTGGAGCAATAGGAAATCCCATCACTTGTGAGGTGCGGTTTGTGATTGGGTTTTTGTTGGAAAAAAACTGCAAACAAATTGAAATTTACTGCGACATTTGTGATGTGTGTGGGAAATGAATAATGACTGAAAGCCAAGTGATTTTTAAAATACTCGTACCAATGATCACAATATAGGCCATAGTGGCAGGGCTGGCCTTCTGACTGATGAACAGCTGATAAAAATCAACGACGAAATTCATAAAAATAATGGTTTGACGATTACAGAACTTTCGCAAATTTTTCCTCAAATTTTGCAGAGTTTGATGCATGAAATTGTGGCGAACAAGCTTGGTTACCACAAATAAACCAGTGGTTCCAATCACAGGTGACAGATTTCTACCGAGATGACACTGAAAACCTTGTTCCATGGTATGATAAGTGCCTCAGAAAAATAATTTAAGATTGTACCTTTAAAATATGTATAAGAAAACTTGGTTTATCCATACTGTTAATTTTTTATTTCAAAACGTCTGTTACTTTCTAGATAGCCTTCGTAACAAATTTTCTTGAAACGGAAAAGCTTCTGTCCACAAATCAGCATGGGTTTAGAAAGCATTGCTCATGCAAATCTCAGCTTGCCCTTTTCTTGTGTGATATCCTACAAACCATGGATGGAGGCCAACAGGTATATGACAAATTAATGGATTTTTTTGGAAAGAATTTGCCATCGTGTCCCACTGCAGACTGTTGACAAAGGTCCAAGTATGTGGATTAGCTTCCCAGATATGTGAGTGACTTGAAGACCTTTTAGGTAATAGAACACAGTACATTGTCTTCAGCAATGAGTGTTCATCAGAGGCAAGGGTACTGTCAGGAGTGCCCAGGGAAATATTATAGGCCTGCTCTTATTTTATACATACATAAATGATCTGATTGGCAGGAAGACAGTAACTTACAGCTGTTTTTGCTGATGATGCTTGGTGTTTGTGAAAGTGTTATTGAGTCAGTGTAGAAGGATACAAGGTAACTTAGTCAGGATTTGTAGTTGATGTGATGAATTGCAGACTGCTATAAATGTAGAAAAATGTAAGTTAATACAGATGAGTAGGAAAAACATTCCAGCATTAGTAGTGTGCTGACTGACACAGTCACATAGATTAAATATCTAGTCGTATGTTGTAAAGTGTCATGAAATCGAACAAGCACATAAGAATGGCAGTAGAGAAGGTGAATAGTCGTCTTGGTTTTATTGGGAAAAATTTTAGGGAAGTGTAGCTGATATGTAAAGACGACTAGATGTAGAATGCTAGTGTGACCACTTGGAGTACTGCTGGAGTGTTTGGGATCCACACCAAGTCGCATGAAAGGAAGAAATCAAAGCAATTCAGATGCTTGCTGCTAGATTTGTTACTGGTAGCTTCGATCAGCACACAAATATTATGGAAATATTCGGGAACTCAAATGGGAATCCCTGTAAGGAAGATGACACTCTTTCCACGGTGCACTATCACAGAAATTTAGAAAACCAGTATTTGAGGCAGACTGCAGATCGATTGTACTGCTGCCAACGTATATTTCCTGTAAGAGGACCTCGAAGATAATATGGGAGAAACTGGGGCTCATACAGAGGCTTTTAGACAGTCATTCTTGCCTTGCTCTATTGGCAAATGTAACAGGAAACGAAATGATTAGCAGTGGCATGTGGTGACTTGCAGAGTTCGTGTGTAGACGTAGATGTAGCGAAATGCAGATGTGAATGTATTCAGTTTTCCACCACAGGTACGTAATACGAATGGAGTAGACGTTAACTACTGATGACCATCTTGACTCACAAACCCACTAGTACATATTGCTATTTTTGAATTCGCTGCGAAATTTTGTATTTCCAACAATTTTTTTGAATTTCCAGCCTCTATGTCAGGGGGAAGTGGGAAGCTTGGCAACAGCTCATGGCATACAGGGTGAGGGGGAGGGAGGAAATCAGCAACAATGTAGACTGCAACAGAACTCGCACAGCATATCTACTCAGGTACACTTAGCAATGTTGGATAAAACTCGAGAAGTGTTAATATCTACACTATTCCCAGAAATCACCCACGGCAAGACATACATTGGAAAATGGACATAAAATTGCATTCATTGACTCCTTTAAAGTCATAAGAACAAGCTGTTTCCGAAACATCTAATAAAAGGAGCGACTGATATTAAAATATCGAAAAACACTTTCAGTAAATTCAACTCGGTACAGCATGGAGCCCTGGTAAAAAGAGGTTGAAGCAGAGGCGGTAAATGTGTGATGAAAGTAATGTCTTTTTCCGTAGTGGACTGACAGCCAACGACGTCACAACTGGCAGCACAGCTAACCATTCACTGTAGTCTACGCTGCTGCATAAGAAGTCTTTCTTGGCAGAGGGCACTACTACTGCTATTAGCTCCTGTTGATTCATGTAGTTCGCAGAAGAATTCCTTACCTCATCAAAGCAGAGAAAGATCGCACCATCTCAGACGTTGTCTCCCATTCGGTAACACTAGTTTTCAGGAGTTTCATTCTTTCACTAAAAAAACTTCTACAAAATTTTTGCAAACAGGAATTGCAGAAGTGGAACAGGAAATGCGAGAGCTCTAAACTCATTCCTCGTGCACAGTATCTAAAGTTTTGTTCTTAGCTTACTGCATTCAAGGAACGGATACATTTTGCAAGACTTCTCCCGCAATGTATATGGAAATTGAACTGTATACAAAACAAGCTATTCAGAATTAGATAAATTTGCAGTGATCAGATACGCTGCAAAGTCAAAGCGTTCAGCAACCTGAGAGATAACTACACTTCTTCCGCAACAGCAGGAATTTGTTTCCCTGCCTCTGCCTCTCTTCAGGATGTAGCAGCTCTCTGCACTTGGAAATTATATCATTAATGTCACCTCGGACAAATTTTTGAAATTTTCTGCTCCTTGTGGTACAATCAGTGAGTCAACTGCTCATTTTTGTAACTAGAGTGCGGCATAGTATGACTAAATGGAGACAATCCAAACTGAAATGCTGAATAACTCATTTTGGATGGAGCATTGTCACTTCAGTAATTGTAGTAGTTATATCGAGACATAAGCTTAATTTTCTCTGCGCAATCTACAAGCAGCTCTCTGTCTTCGTATAAAGATTGCACAATTCTTGATTCAAAATTCCATCTCACGTTGGCAACTCGAGGGACTTTTTTCACTATGTCAAATAGCACCGCTGTTCGCTGTCATAGAGTAGAAATATCTCTGGAGTGAGCATTCAGAAGCGCAGAATTGATTTTGTGTTGTCAATACACGTTGCCACAATGGTCACGTGATCTCAGAACGCCGTAGATTTGTCCGACATTTGTCCTATAAATTTTGAATGTTGTCATATCGCTACTAAAGACAGATTCCCTTCGTAAGTGCTGTGTGGATTTAGTATAGACGTTTGCAGGCACCATAGCAGTTTACGTCTGATATTTGAAATAAATCGGACTCTTAGCTTTGAAGAGCAAAATGTACGAGCATGACATCACAGAAGCTTCACGTCAGCATGTATTTACAATGTGTTTCATGTCACATCTCGTCAAGTCGCTTAACACAGTACTGAACGGCGAAATTGGGGTTTTGAGTCACCATCCCTAATATGCATAAAATGTTAGAGTATAGTATCAGAACTGAGGAGCTAACGACAAAATTTGTCAATGGCCGAAGCAAACTTTATAACCTATGTTCTTGATCAATTATGTTTGGTAAATTACTCAGAAGTGAGACAACGTTTCAAAACATCGACAATTATTTGCTAGGGAAAATGTGTACATTCGTACACATCAAAGAAAGCTTCAAACGAATGAATGAAGCCTGTTAAACTTATCCATTATGTTTTTTCTTACGTAATTAATAACGTCATAAACAACTGTATTTTACTCCTTCAGTAAAGCTGACTTTTTTGCTTAAAATGTCATATGGTGGAATTTGCTTCGTCTACTTATGTTCTTATATATATACATTGTGGGCATCAGCGTCGTTGTGTTATCGTAAAACCTAAATAACTTTTCGCCTTCAGATATACGACCTCGGTTGTGTAAGAAAGTGGAAAAAATATCCCAGTCGTCATGGAACATCTCCAATTTGTCACTAAAAGAAAGCGCTATTATAAAATAAAGATTATGAAGACACAACAGTACAAAATCCACTATTATGAGGAGAACGAGCGCGGTGAAAACAGGTTAACTTAAGATGTTAACAGACTGGTACCGTTAAAATTTTCTTCCCGGGAAACCTTGACGTACCGTGAAATGACGTGACGATCCGTTGACGACCTGTGTGAATGCCTCCATTCGAAAGGTATTGTAGAACGTTTTGGTGTTATGCGACGAGACGTGACGTTACCTGATTCCGGACGGGAATTGGCGCTAAACAATCGACGTCGTCCCTAGATCACGTGACAATTCCAGTTTAATGTTGACAACATGCGCAGGACGCAATGCTCACTCCAGAGATATTTCTACACTATGTTCACTGTGACAAATTATTAAAAAAAAAAACAAAGAACCTTACTAATGTCAGTAAAAAAAAAAGAAAAAGAAAAGTGACGCTCATATTCTGGCTCATTGCTTAGTTTAAAATCAGATTCAACTTGTCCTGTGGACATAACAATGAACAAAGACGGCATGTTTAAAATGCTTTTTCAGTAGAGTCTGTACGTAAGAACGACGACCACTCATAATAGCTGCACCATCGTAGATCTGAGCAATAACTTAACTTGAATTATCGACAATATCCAGAAAAGTTTCTCTGACCGATTCAGCTAAGGTTTTTGTTCCATGTTCATGAGGAGTGTGGAAAACCCTTTATACAGTTTATCAATGCCTTTGTCATAAATGAAGGTATTAGCAAAGAACTGGCGGGAACATAGTCAGCTGTTTCAATGAGTTGGTGGGCTGTGCTGACGATCATCTGTTTCTATGAAGTTTCATGTTATTTGCTGTTGGTATGATGCACAGAAGATGTTGTGTCCCTCGCTGCAAATCTAATTATTATGAAGAGGATAAAAAATCCGATAGTTACAAAGAGCACAGGGGTTTTCATCCTACAGGTTCTTGAAGATCAAATTGTCGGGAAATGAAAGTAACTCGCCATGTTGGTGAGTAATAAATAATAGCTTACAAAATATTTTATACGCCACAACGAGCAAGGGTACTGGTACTGAAAATAGGTTTATTCTTTTTGAGATTCTGTTCTAGCAGCTCCTCGTAAAATCGTGTATTCGGAAAGTGATGCTGTTCCGTACTTGCTGCCAAATTTTCGTACGTATTTGCCCTCTCCTGACGTTTCTCAGTGCACACACTCAGGGTCTAGTGCAGCAGGGGATACAACCCGTCGGTTTTGAACAATGACGTCATTCCTTAGTCATAGATCGTAATGTCTTCACTTCGAGGCATAGATAACAAAGCAGTTCTGTGTTCTAATAAGCACTATCATTAAAATAATTGAATGTTAATCTAAAAGCGATCGCTTGATATTCGGTACATCATTAAATGTGAGATTTAATTAACTTAATTGTTTGTTTTTTATTCGGCCGGTACTTAATATTTTTCGTAATGATATTGAGGTAATGTGGATTATTAATTTTTTATTATAGAACAATTTGTAGTGTCTTATTTTCGTTTTTTGGCTTTTTAAAAAAAATCTCACGAGATAGAATAACCCGATCCTAAGATACAGATGCTTCAGTAGCTGATAAGTGTTTTTTGGCTTTTTTTTTAAAAAAAAATCTCACAAGATAGAATAAACTGATCCTACTTTATTAAGCAATCAATAAAAAAACTAAACTACAACATAACAGCTTTTGCTGTTATGTTTTGGTTTAGTTTTTTTATTGATTGCTTGATAAAGTAGGATCAGTTTATTCTATCTTGTGAGATTTTTTTTTAAAAAAGCCAAAAAACACTTATCAGCTACTGAAGGGAGCTACAACACTAAGAAGAATCGCTTCTCGGCTTTTGACAAGATGTTGCTTAATAAAGTAGGATCAGTTTATTCTATCTCGTGAGATTTTTTTTTAAAGCCAAAAAACACTTATTAGCTACTGAAGGGAGCTACAACACTAAGAAGAATCGCTTCTCGGCTTTTGAGAAGATCAATGTTTATCTCTCTCGCATTCCTTTGTTTCTTAACATTCTCCTCAGCTCTTTCATCTTTGTAATACATGGTCTCTGGCGACTTGTGACGTCATTGTTCAAAGCCGACGGGTTGTATCCCCTGCTGCACTAGACCAAACACTCAAATTTCCAAAGGAAAATTTAAGTGTTTATTTGCATTATTATATACTCACCAATATTTATTTGAAATGTGGCTTACTGATGGAATCATGAGGCACATCTTTACTTTGCGTTTACACTCTATTAGTTCACGGCAGTCTATACATGGCTTGCGTCTTTTGAATTCTGTTTACATTGAAATGCTCCCGAAAATATTTGTTGCCGTTTCGTACTCCTTATGTGGAATTCGGAAAGTACACATATTATAACATCATAAGGAAGCCTATTAGTAAGCTGCTAGTCATTTTGCATAAATTTGTCGTATAACTATGCAAACAAATGCTTATTAGTCTTTTCAGGAAAACTGCATTGTCTTTTACCTGACCCTCTTCTATTGTTGACTAATGTTCTGTAAAATATATACCATACAGGGTGAGTCACTAACTATTGACACCCAGAATAACTCTGAAAGTATGATATTAGCTGAAAAGTTTGTGGGACTAAAGTTTCATGTGATAATGGGGGCCATAATATGACATTGGTTTTTTGTTGCTAGGTGGGGTCGCGTCAGAGATATGAAGGTCAACTTTGTTTTTTTATATAAGATGCTATAGTTTGTTGCATATTTTTGATAGCGGCTATAGAGACGAATCCAATTATGTCTAACAGTAAGATTTTTGAAGGTCAAAAAGGTGGCATGAACGTCCATTTACAGAAGGTGTTCGAAGTGATGACCATTGGTACAATGCAGTGCTGCAATCTTCTTGTCGTGGATTGAGTGGTATTCCTTATCACTCCGGCACTTATCAAAGCACATGCCTCGACCATTCTCTCTCGTGTATCGTGCAAATAGTAAATATTCGCCGAAAAGGGCGTATCCATCTAACGTGCCATTGACATGTAAACACCACTCGACGGTTTTGCAATACAACACTAATAGGAACGGTAAGACTAGTATCGTCGAATACAGCGAATGTGAACAATGTATTCCTTCGAAGAACAAGTCGATATGCCTCTCATTTATGGAGAATGCCGACGAAATTCAGTGAGAGCTAGAGACTTATAGGCTGAAAGATATCCTGAAAGTACTCACCCTACACGTCGTACATTTAAATATGTGTATGATAAATTGAGAACAACTGGATCTTTAATGTATCGGAAACAAATCCGGCAAAGAAAAGTTACTAACTAGGAAACGGAAATTGGTTCTCTTGCCACTGTTGTTCGAGATCCTTGTGTTAGTTCGTGTTAAATCATAAGGGAATCTGGCACGAGCCAGAGTAGTGTTGTTCGTGTTCTGCATCGCAATAAATATCATCCTTACCATATCAGTCTCCACAAAGAATTAACTGGTACAGATTGTATGTGTCGCATTGAATTCTGCTGATGGGCTCAACTTCATATCCAGAGGGATGACACATTTATTAATTTGATTTTATTTACTGACGAGGCTACATTCAAGAACCATGGAAATGTTAATTTGGATAACATGCATTATTGAACTACTGAAAATCTATGTCAGCTGCGGCAAGTTTCACACTAAAAACCATGGTCGGTGAATGTATGCTGTGGGATTCTGGAGGACAGAATTGTAGGCCCCTATTTCATCAAAGGAAATCTTAATGGTAGAAAGTATGCCACATTCCTGCAAGAAACATTAGGTCTGTTATTGGGTGAAATACATTTAGGAACAAGGAACAGACTGTGGTGTCAACACGATGGGTGTCCAGCTCACTTCTCGTTGATGACTACAAATGAGTTGGGAGACAATTCTCAAATCGTTGGACTGGACGCAGAGATGTGTCGTGGCCGACTCGTTCGCCAGACTTGACGCCTCTGGATTTTTTCTTGTGGGGATTCATAAAAGATATTGTTTCTAAAGACACTCCAACTACACCTGAAGAAATGCGAGAGAGAATTGTCAGGGCATGTGTTTCGATAAGTGTTGATGTGATAAGGAATACCACTCGATCCATGATAAGAAGACTGCAGCACTGCATTTATACCAATGATCATCACTTCGAACACCTTCTGTAAATGGACGTTCATGCCACCTTTGTGATCTTTGTTGACCTTCAAAGGCCTTACTGTTACATATCATTGGATTCATCTCGATAGCCGCTATCAGAAAATAAGTACCAAACTATACCATCCCATTAAAAAAAAAGAAAGTTACTTTTCATATCTCTGACGTGACCCCACCTAGCAACAAAAAACCAACGTCATATTATGGCCCCCGCTGCCCCATGTAACTTTTGTCCAACAAACTTTTGAGTTCCCATCATATTTTCGGAGTTATTCTTGGTGGCAATAGTAAGTGGCTCACCCTGTATTCCGTCATGTGCATTTTACCAATTCTCTTTAATGTATGCATGTATGTACATGCAAGCAATATTAAATTCTATATCAACACGCAAGCTAACTACAAGGTACTATAATGTAACACCTGCGGAAAAATGAAACTGGGTGACAGCAAAAAAGGCAAATATTTCTTCTTTAAAAGACTCTGACAGAAAAGTGGGGAACCCACTGCCTCAACCCTCATTCTGCTTTCTAAACGTTCCAGCATGTAAACATATTAGCGCTCTTTTAACACAGAGCGTATTAAATCCTTTTATCCAGTCTCTGTTTGTAGTTTTTGTAGTTAAGCCTTACAAACTCAGCTTCAAGTAGGTAAAAAGACGAGAGCTAGTAGAAATCTTTGGTTAACAGAAGATATATTGAATTTAATTGATGAAAGGAGAAAATATGAAAATTCAGTAAATGAAGCAGCAAAAAGGAATACAAACGTCTCAACAATGAGATCGACAGGAAGTGCAAAATGGCTCAGCAGGGATGGCTAGAGGACAAATGTAAGATGTAGAGGCTTATCTCACCAGGGGTAAGATAGATACTGCCTACAGCAAAATTAAAGAGACCTTCGGAGAAAAGAGAACCACTTGTACGAATATCAAGAGCTCAGATGGAAACCCAGTTCTAAGCAAAGAAGGGAAAGCAGAGAGGTGGAAGGAGTATATAATTGGTCTACACAACGGCGATGTACTTGAGGACAATATTATGGGGATGGAAGAGGACGTAGATGAAGATCAAATGGGAGATATGATACCACATGAAGAGTTTGACAGAGCACTGAAAGATCTAAGTCCAAACAAGGCCACAGGAGTAGACAACATTCCATAGAACTACTGATAGCCTAGGGAGAGCCAGCCCTGACAAAACTCTACCATCTGGTGAGAAAGATGTATGAGACAGGCGAAATACCCTCAGACTTCAAGAAAAATATAATAATTCCAATCCCAAAGAAAGCAGTTGTTGACAGATGTGAAAATTACCGAACTGTCACTTTAATAAGTCACGGTTGTCAAATACTAACACGCATCCTTTACAGATGAACGGAAAAACTGGTAGAAGCCGACCTCGGGGAAGATTAATTTGGATTCCGTAGAAATGTTGGAACACATGAGGCAATACTGACCCTACGACTTATCTTAGAAGATAGATTAAGGAAAGACAAATATACGTTTCTAGCATTTGTAGACTTAGAGAAAGCTTTTGACAATGTTGACTGGAATACTCTCTTTCAAATTCTGAAGGTGGCAGGGGTCAAATACAGGGAGTGAAAGGCTATTTGCAATTTGTACAGAAACGAGATGGCAGTTATAAGAGTCGAGGGGCATGAAAGGGAAGCAGTGGTTGGGAAGGGAGTGAGACAGTGTTGTAGCCTCTCCCCGATGTTATTCAACCAGTATATCGAGCAAGCAGTAAAGGAAGCGAAAGAAAAATTCGGAGTAGGAATTAAAATCCATGGAGAAGAAATAAAAACTTTGGGGTTTGCCGATGACATTGTAATTCAGTCAGTGACAACAAAGGACCTGGAAGAGCAGCTGAACGGAATGGACAGTGTCTTGAAAGGAAGATATAAGATGAATATCAACAAAAGCAAAATGAGGATAATGGAATGTAGTCGAATTAAATTGGGTGATGCTGAGGGGTATTAGATTAGGAAATGAGACGCTTAAAATAGTAAATGAATTTTGCTATTTGGGGAGCAAAGTAACTGATGATGGTCGAAGTAGAGAGGATATAAAATGTAGACTGGCAATGGCAAGGAAAGCGTTTCTGATGAAGAGAAATTCGTTAACATCGCATATATATTTAAGTGTCAGGAAGACGTTTCTGAATGTATTTGTACAGAGTGTGGCCATCTATTGAAGTGAAACGTGGACGATAAATAATTTGCACAAGAAGAGAATAGAAGCTTTCGAAGTGTAGTGCTACAGAACAATGCTGAAGATTAGATGGGTAGATCGCATAACTAATGAGGAGGTATTGAATAGAATTAGGGAGAAGAGAAATTTGTGGCACACCTTGACTAGAAGAAGGGATCGGTTGGTAGGACATGTTCTGAGACACCAAGGTGTCACTAATTTAGTATTGGAGGACAGCGTGGAGGGTAAAAATCGTAGAGGAAGACCAAGAGATGAATATACTAAGCAGACTCAGGAGGATGTAGGTTGCAGTAGGTACTGGAAGATGAAGAAGTTTGCACAGGATAGATTAGCATGGAGAGCAGCATAAAACCAATCTCTGAACTGAAGACCACAACAACAACAACTCAGCATCTTGCTCTCACTGCTGCTTGTCTGTCTAGCTATGTTTCTCTCCCATTGTTTACTTTTTCTCCCTTTGGTTTACATTATATCTCACTGCCACTGTCTCACTTCTCACTTACACTGTCATCGTTGGTTTTTCTTTCTGACTGCCACTGTCTCCACAATACCTCTGCAGCTCAAAAATTCTTGGGTGTCCAACTTATTTTTTCCACTAATTTCGGTCCAAAATCTGCCCTCTCCTACATCTATGTCATAAAGTTCGCTGGTCTGAGAGGATCCATTCCCTCTCCCCATCCTACGTATGGTCTCTACTCACCTGTATTTTTCATTTCCACTGTCTCCTCTCTGTTTTGCTCCCACTGCTTCTACCCAAATCCATCTCTCTACCTCTTTCAATGCCAGTATCTCTCATTGACAATCAATAACCCTTTTCCCTTTGGCTCCCACTGGTATTGTGTTCATCCATCTCCCTCTCTCACTGCCAGTTTCTCTCTCCTACCATCACTGTCTTCTCTCTCTCCCACCGTCACTGTCTCTCTGCTACTCTCTCAGCACAAGAAAAGCGCGAATATGTTTGCATATCAAAATTTTCGACGAGAAAGGCGAAATGAGGATTGAGGCAGCTGATTCCCAACTTTTCTGACATAGTCTTTTAAAGAGGAAGATTTTCGCCTTTTCTGTGCTCAGACAGGAGCATTTTTTCCGTTGGTTCCATTCTTTTCCCTGTTACAGAAGGGTGTAATACTTATATAAAGCGAATTCTATAAGTCAGTAAATTTTTGATTGTTTATTTATGTATGTCAACAAACGAACGTTGTCAGATATAAACAACAAATAAGTACGCGTAATGCAGTGTGCCTCAAAAGTAATATACGTATTGGAAAGTATTATGTTGTCAGAACTGTCAGGTACTGTGCCACGGCTCGATTATTGGAAGAATTGTCTAGTTGACATTCATTGGCCGAGCGGTTCTAGGCGCTACAGTCTGGAACCGCGTGACCACTATTGTCGCCGAATCGAATCCTGCCTCGGGCATGGATGTGTGTGATGACCTTAGGTTAGTTAGATTTAAGTAGTTCTGAGTTCTAGGGGACAGATGACCTCAGATGTTAAGTCCCATAGTGCTCAGAGGCATTTGAACCATTTTGACATTCATTGACGTTAGATGTTGGTTGCCTTTTGTTTGCTTGGTTACCGTGACGTATTGCAAAATGGCTACTCCACAGCAGCAATCATTTTGTGTTCTTGGGTATGCAAGGTGTAATTCCGTGATTACAATAAAAAGATGTTTCATGTTGAGATATCAAACTGATCCTTCAAATGCGTAGAACATTCGCAGATGTTATCGACAGAATGTAGACACGGGATGTATATGTGAAGGAAAGACTCCAGGCTGCGCTCCTGTTTCTGACGAAAATGTCTCACGAATTCAAACCGCTAAACGTAGTCCTACGAAATCAGCTCGTCGTGCCAGACGGGATTTACAACGGCCTACAACACCAATTTGTTATATTTTGAAGCGTCGGCTGGGTATAAAGATACAGTACAGCTGTTACAGGCTATACGTTATGCCGACAAATGCAAACGTGTGGCATTTCCTGACGAGCTTCAGAATACTGTTTTCAGTTATATCACTTTCGCGTAATACACTTTCGCGTTCAGCTACGAAGCGACTTTCCATCTTAGTGGGAAAGTAAACAAACACAATGTTCGAATTTGAGGTCTACAGAACCCACATGCGCGCACTGAACTTGTGCGAGATTCAGCCAAAGCCAATGTGTTTTGTGTGATATCCCACTCATCCGTTTGCGGCCCATTCTTCTTTGACAGAAACACGATTAAATAGCCAACACTATCTTGCTATGCTACATAACTGGTTGTTTCCAAGGCTGAACGAGGACAACTTCATTTTTCAACAAGACTGGGCACCCCCTTGCTGGAATCGCCAAGTGTACGGGAATACTCGAATGAAACTTCCGAGACGTTCGTTTGGTCGTCAGACAGGTGGCGACTTAGCATTTCTCAGTTAACCTCCATGGTCATTGGGTCTGACGCCCTGTAACTTCTTCCCGGGGGTTTCATTATGGACAACGTTTATGCATCAACACTAACACAGAACCTAAAAGAGTTGAAGAACCAGATCCGTACAGCCATAACACCAGCGACAATGGACGCGCTTACCGGAGTACAGATGGAATTCGAGTAGCGATGAGCCGGCCGCTGTGGCCGAGCGGTTCTAGGCGCTTCAGTCCGCCGGAACTGCGCTGCTGCTACGGTCGCAGGTTTGAATCCTGCCTCGGGCATGGATATGTGTGATGTCCTTAGGCTAGTTATGTTTAAGTAGTTCTAAATCTAGGGGGCTGATGATCTCAGATGCGAAGTCCCATATTGCTTAGAGCCATTTGAACCATTTTTTCGACTAGCGATGTGATATTGTTCGCCTCAGTGTTGGAGGACTTACTGAACATCTGTAAATAGTTGTCCCATGTGTCATTGCTATATACCTTATGGTTTAATAAATATATTCGATCGAAATAACCATATTCCTTTTGAAACACTCTGTACACTTTGCTCATCGATCACTGTTCATCGAAAACGCTCAGATTATGAATGTATCTTAACAGAGTTAAAATGTTATTAGAGATGTTTTATTGAATTTGCAGTCTTTCCAGTTTTACTTAGCATCTGTCATTCATTTTAGGTTCTTTTCAGGCATGTTAAGATCCTTTGTAGCCCAATTTTTTTGTCACTGCAATACCACTTTGGGCATATCTATAGAGGCGTGAAGTGCCCATTATACAGATATAGCTTGTCATAAAGTTTTCTTGTTGAAACATGCTGATTAAATACGTGGTTTGACAACCTCAGAATCCTTACAATGACCCAACGTCAGTTAAAGCTACTTCCATACCTCAGACAGCATATTACGTACATATTTTACATGCATAACTATAGCAATTTTAAACATTTGGATCTCGGTAGCGGATACAGATATCGAGAAAAGTTTGGCGGCTCCCCCAGATCATCATCATAAGAACATACAGTAAAAGTTTCGACGATTTGTCACGAACAGGAATTGGAGAAGTGGCCATCCTAAGAATTGGTGCTTCTGGTATACAAAAGTCATGGTTTTTCGGTCGTGTTGTGATAACGGATACAGTTATCGAAAATGGGAAAATGACGTGTCTAGATGAATGTCTAAAGAATGTACAGTTAAAATTTGAGCCATTTTCTATGGTAGGCTATTTATATAATTGCGGCCCATGTTGCAAACACAGCTAAAGACCGGTTTTTGCTGTTTTCTGCGCAAGTAGGGTAACTTTGAACCTCTGGATCTCATTGACAGATGATATCGAAAAAAGTTTCGAAGTTCACTGAGAATATCATCGTAAGAACAAATGGAAAAAATTTCTACAGTTTGCCATGAATAGAAATTACGGAATAGGCCAACCTGACAACTGGTACCTTTCACAACCAGAAATTATAGTTTGTTTAGGGGTTTCCTCGCCCATGAACAAATGTGCTTTCATAAGCCGCCTAAGACCGCCATAGGCCACATCTCATGCAAGATTTTCTCAGTTTACCTGGACTGGAGGAAGTGTGTAAATTTTAAATTTTGACCCTGGACTATAGGATAGCTACTGTATGCCCTTTCTTCCGATAAGTATAAAAATGGTCGCTAGGTCAAGGGCTGTCCAAAACATACGACCCCTTATCTCTGTGATCAGTAGAACCTGAGATATGATCCCCTGAAAAGTCGCATTTTTTTGCGCGTGGCTTTTTGGAATATGTTGAAATAGTGCACTATCTTGCACAGACCATTACATGCATCCTATGTATGACGAAAAGAACAAGGTATAATGTCTGTCATAGTTTGTTTGTTGTTTATTTCGAAGGTAAACTATCTAACAGTATTTTAAAACTTTGGAAAAGCAAAACCATGTGAGTCGCGGTTAATTTTATTTTCTATATCGAAGGATACAATCACACTAGTCTAATTTGGCTTACATCTGCGAACGAATCTGCCTTTTCCTGCCGCCTCAAAGTGTGACGTCATCAAAGCTGTGCTTACGGCCTTGAGTTCATGAAAGCAGTGGGTTTATCCCAGGTAAAACATGTCTGACAACTACGACCATGGACCACAGATATAGACTGCGCGTGATGTCATTACACTGAAAATAACATCTGAGTCACGTGATTCGGGGCAGGACGCCGAGTTTTTATTATTACGCACTGTGTGGGATGGAGCTGACACAGTTTTTCTCATTTATAGCTGAAAAGAGGCATTGATTTTAACAAGAAAATAATTTGTCTTATTGCTATTGCATATGTAATAGTGCAGTTAATCTGATTTCTCCGAAATTCATAACATTAATGCGATGGTTATCGTTTTTACGTGTGATCAGGTGAGATCTCCGGACAGTTCTGTCTACAAGCAACAAAATTACAGTTCTTCAGTAAATATATGCCCAGATAAGAGGGTATTTAAATCGGCCGCCGCCGCGACCGAACCCAGTTCCCTCTGAGCAGCCATAGCGTACGGATCTCCGTGCCGGCACGTTCACAGGAGCTCAGTCCGTCAGTTCACCTGATGATGGCGACATGTATGATCGCCGAAATATTGTGCCCGTTGGACACTGTAGACCGGCAGCACAGCCGTGGATATTTTGACTATCAAATACGCCGGGAGAAACTCAAGAATCACATCATACACCTTTACGGGGAGGAGATGTATCGCAGCATGAAGAAATTTGAAAAGTTGCGCCACCGTAGCTGTCGTTTGCTAAGTACTCTTGCCTTTCCAAAGAGATGTCGTTCCGAGAATGTTGTTCCAAATTTTGCTAAGGTTATGCATCACATCGATTCTGCAGCAGCTAAGAGAATCAAGAAACGAGCCAGCCTCGCATTGGTACGTGAGAGAGTGCAATTCACCCGCCGGAGCCTTGAGTTTATCTCACAGGAATTACTCAAACTACATTTGCAACTGGCTAGTAAGTTTACTTCTTGTTCCTGGGATTGGATTGATGGTGTCACCTGGGTGTCAGCTGATTCCGCCCATAAGAAGGCTACGGGACGTCAAACAGCTAAGTTCTCACGTCTCCTTGACAAACCATCTCTACAGGTTCCGTGCAAGACTGTCATCAATTTGAGTGGCATGGTGTTGAGTCAGGATGCAGTCTCGGTTTTGCAGAAAGGTCTCAACTTCGCTCCCACCCCCAAGTTCACTCCGGTCGCAGAAATTGTTAGTGCTGTTGAACAGGTTGCAGCTCGACTTCCGCCAGAATCAGCCGAGGAAATACGTCGTGAAACTTGTCGTGCATTGACGAAATCCAAGCCGATGAAGTCAAATATCAGCAGTAAAGAGAGGGCGGCCATTCGTGATCTGAGGGAGCGCTCTGAAATTGTTGTCTTACCGGCTGACAAAGGCAATGCTACAGTTGTTGTCTCCCATAAGGACTACACTGATAAGATGCAGAGCCTGCTAAATGACGATTCCTACCGGAAGATCAGCGTTGACCCTACAAAGAAGGTGGAGAACAAGACGAGGGCGCTTCTCAAGGACGCAGATTTACCGGAGGGTGACGCTAAGAAATTGTTACCCCAAGGTCCGGTACCGCCTAGACTATATGGACTCCCGAAGGTTCACAAAGAGGGGATACCATTACGCCCCATTGTCAGCAACATCAGGGCACCTACATATTTGTTGGCCAAATACCTGACGGGAATATTAAGTCCTTATGTGGGTAAATGCCCTCATCACATCCGTAATTCCGTGTATTTTGTTAAACGCCTTGACAGCTTCAGGTTGGATGAGTCAGATATCATGGTGAGTTTTGACGTCGTTTCCTTGTTTACGAGGGTACCCCTGCGAGAGTCACTAGAATTTATTAGTCAGAAGTTTGACGAGAAGACCACTGAACTTTTTAGGCATGTCTTGACTTCCACGTATTTTCTTTTTAATGGAGAATACTACGAACAAACGGAGAGAGTCGCCATGGGTAGCCCACTCTCACCGGTGGTAGCGAATTTGTACATGGAGAACTTCGAGGAGGAAGCCCTGTCGTCATCCGTATGGAAACCTACTTGCTTTTTCCGTTACGTGGACGACACGTTCGTCATCTGGCCACATGGTATGGATAAACTCCTTGACTTCCTTACACATCTAAACTCCATACACCCCAACATCAAATTCACTATGGAGACTGAAACGGAGGGTAAATTACCTTTCCTTGACGTCTTGGTCAAGAGAAGGGCTGACGGCACCCTAGGTCATGGGGTGTATCGGAAGACTACGCACACTGATCTGTATTTGCACGCAGACAGCTGCCACCACCCTTCACAGAGGAATGGGGTACTTAAAACTCTAGTCCATAGGGCGCGCACTATCTCTGACGCAGAGAGTCTACCCCAGGAATTGGAACATCTGAGAACTGTATTTCGAAAAAATGGGTACTCAGAGTGGCAGATTCAACGTGCTCTCCGCCCAACCACTGCAGCACAACCTCTTGAGATGGATGAAGTCACGAGGGAGGAGGTAGGCACTGCATTTATTCCTTACACAGGCGCACTCTCGGGGAAAATCGCTCGCATTCTGAAGAAACACCGGGTCGGAACTGTGTTTTGTCCTCCAAATAAAACTCGTGCACTGGTGGGGAGTGCCAAAGATGACCTCGGTTTGAGGAAGGCCGGCGTGTACCAGATTCCGTGTCAATGTGGCAAGTCGTATATTGGTCAGACGATGCGTACCGTCGAGGATCGATGCCGTGAACACCAGAGGCACACTCGTCTGATGTATCCGAGCAAGTCGGCGGTCGCTGAACATTGTTTGTCGGAAAATCACGCCATGGAATACGACCGCACGAGGATTCTGGTACAGACGTCGAGATATTGGGACAGCGTTGTTAGAGAGGCCATCGAAATTCGCACCAATGACGACCTCATAAACCGTGACTGTGGCCATAATCTTAGCAAGGCTTGGGAACCAGCGATCGGGTTAATCAAGAGTAAATCGAGCAAACGTATAGTTGTGACGACCACGGCGGACAGAGCCATCACTCCGACATCATCTCAGACGCCGTCGCAATCTGTTCCACCGCGCGACCGTGGCGCGGGGCGCGGACGGCGGAGGGAGCGCGCCGCGGGCGGAGGGTATTTGAATCGGCCGCCGCCGCGACCGAACCCAGTTCCCTCTGAGCAGCCATAGCGTACGGATCTCCGTGCCGGCACGTTCACAGGAGCTCAGTCCGTCAGTTCACCTGATGATGGCGACATGTATGATCGCCGAAATATTGTGCCCGTTGGACACTGTAGACCGGCAGCACACCCGTGGATATTTTGACTATCAAATACGCCGGGAGAAACTCAAGAATCACATCAGATAAGACTTGTTTTTACCCTAGACACTTCACAAACGGATGGAAATCTCAATTGTGAAAGGGAACTATTTCAAAATACTTGCAGAGGGATTTCCATGAGCTGAAAGTTAGGACGGCTGTTTGTCTTTGGATGCAAAACTTGATGAATGACTAAGATTTTAAGACGACATATTGTTAATATATAGCTCACTACACAAGTATAATCAACGTTTTGTAATATATTATGCTTCTTATCTTGATTTTGTTTCGGTATCTGTACTGGATTGAGAAAAAGTCAGAAAATATATTCGCTTATTTTGTGTAAATACCTGACATTATGCACACAAACGAATTACCATTCTTACATACGCATACTAAAACATTTCATACATTTTCTTGCGGAATCGTTAGAAAACTAATGCTGTGTATGGAATTATTATATTTTCTCCCACTCCTGTGGAAGTGGTGAACTACAAGAATTCACAGTGCCAAAAAAGAGTATTCATTAAACAACAATATTATTCTATCGCTTGTTAAAAAGAACTGTCAATACGTTTCAACTTGACTGCATCTAAAAACGACAACCATTGCTTTATTATCTGGAATTTCGGATAAACTACGTTAACTGTTCTACTACATGTGTAACAGTAGTACTACAGTTACTTGAATGGACAAAATCATTGCTTGATTTCAGCTACAAATGGGAAAAACTGTAACTGTCAGCTCCACTTCGCACAGCGCGTAAAAACAGGAGCTCGGCTTTCTGCCCCGAGTCACGCGACTTTTGATGTTAGTTTCAAGCACTAACATGTCAGAGATAGGGACATGCGCAGTCTATGTTATATATGGTCTATGACTACGAAAAACTGTGAAATTGTTGAAATATCGTTATCTCACCTTCGGTAACTGATACATAATCAAAGGCAGCATTTTCCTTTCTTACTCGGTCATGGTAGATTTCATTTTTGGAACACAACCAACGACCAGCTTAGAGACAGAAGTGATGACACTTTCTGCAGGACCTGACCATCATTTTGCTGGACAATGCTCAAGCACGTTCAGTGCAAGCTGTTACTGATTTGTTTGACTGATAGGGTTATACCACCTGTAACGCCGGAAATGCATATACTCCTATTTCCATCTATTGTACTATTATTTTTTTTCCTTGTTTTGTTACCTCAAGATATGACATTTCTGTCTCTTTATATATTGTAATTGTTTTACTGTTTGTATATATATATATTTATGGACTCATGTCGATGTATAATTGGTTTGTTTCGTAAATATTATTTGTATTTTTACGCTGGGTCTTGCCTAGGGAAAACTGCTATCGAACGATTACGTCGATAGGTCGTGTGACGAATCAAAGTGTGTAGGATCTTTGGTAGTGTTAACTCTGCCGCGTGAAGCGCGGGCAGAACAGTGAGAGTCTGGCGGGAGTAGCGAGTGGAGCAGGTGTTGTGTGACGCTCCCGCGAGTTACCGCGCTTTCGGGGTTTGGCAGCATGTAATTGCGCTCGACTCGCGATGATAGTTTCTGACATGGTGTCGCGGACGGGAAGCGTTAGCTGGTGCACATCAAGAGCCCGTTTCGCCTGGTGACCGTGTCGAGAAGAAGGCGCGCCAACATCCAGCTTCTGCAACAGCGACGGCCGACAATGAGTGACTGTCGCCACCTCCTCGATCGACGGCTTCAAACCTTCAATCAACCAACAAGGAAGACTAAAAGCACGTAAAGTTTCAGAACTGTATGGCAGACCTCAGCTTTTCAAATTGTTCCATTTGCCTCGCAAAATTACAGCAACTTTGTTGCACCTTTGTTGCTCATTGTCCCAATTGCATTGCCAAACAGGGTCCCTTCCTTTTCCGAAATGAACCCGAGTGTCGTTGAAATTCAAACGCCAGCATTAAAATAATATAATTAGATTTCACTGCTTTAATTTCAAAGTTCAGTTTAAGTCTCAGAGCTGGCTACAATATTCAGATTACACAAGCACGAATTAAGAGTGCGAGCTTTGTTACCGTATTTTAGCTTACCTGTGACTGCAGCTCAGCTTGGTACGTACTACATTTTACTATTGTTAATTGTTCAGAATCATTTAATTCAAGTTCAAAGTTAAATCTCTTGTTTCTAAATTGCGTAGAGTCAAGTTGCTTTTGAAATGATTGTTGAGGTAGTCCAAGACTAACCGTATTTTACTGGATTTCGATGTGCTTAAGAAAGAAAGCTTCTTATTAATTTCAGTCACTAAATTAACTTTCAGTTTTCTGGTTTTATTAATTCTTCTGCTAAATTAAGTCAGAGTGTAGCGAAATTTATTACTTCTGACAAACTTTTAGTTTTCACACTACACGTGTCAACCTTCAGTTGCCACGCTTCTAGTGCTAATTATATGTGTAATAACCTTACTTTTTCAGTTGCTATAGTAATTGTCCTTAGGACTGGCGACCGTGATTTCCTCCAAATCTCAAATATCTAATTACCGCTAGTTAATTGTTAACGTAACGGCCGCACATTTACTTTCTTTATTAACTTTATCCCTTTTCAAAATTAATTTCCACCAGTTTCATTTGCATTTTTCCTTTCATTTAGATGTAACCCTTTCCTCCCTCTTTACCGATAGATTAACTTCGGTGACGATTGCTTTTCCCAAATTTCCATTAGGTACACGCGGTTTAATTTCTCACTGTCATTAAGGTCGATAAGTGAGGGGGGGAGGTTACACACCTACTGCACTCCCCTGACTTAAGCCCTCGTAAGTTCAACTCGATTTCCAAACTGAAGGAAACACTTCACGGCATTCATTTCAGAACTGCTACAAATTCGTCGGGCAATAGTATCCTACGACTTCCACGTCGCTGCAACAGGTTATACACAATGCTGGTGACTACTTTGAAGGTCAGTAAAACTTTGAAACACGTATCTATCTTGTACGAGCTGTAAATAAATAGTTGCCACTATTAAAGTTCCAACCCTCGTACAATTCTCTCAGACTTTAATATTTATGGGGATGCACAGCTCTATTGCGCCAAAGTACGAACCGCCACTGGCCACAGCTGCCACCAACTATGCTCCAGTATAACAGAAAGTACATGGAACTGAACAACAAACTTGAGAATGTAAGCTCACAAAGCACAGAATTAGTCACCCCAGCGCACGCACACAGATCAATTTTTAAGCATTTACAGATGGCGCAGCGGTTCAGTCTAGAGATGGGGGATGCGCTCTTGAACTAATTCATAGAGTTGAATCTTTCAAAGGAGTGAACAATCAGTGATTCAGAAAAAAAGAACGGTAGCTCCAAACGTTTCCCACGGCAGAGAAAGAGAGAGAGAGAGAGAGAGAGAGAGAGACGGAGCATATCAGCAGCGCCTCTGCTGGTCAGAGCACAGTGCACGCCACACAACACAGCCAGCGCCGGCCTCTGCCCTGCTTCTACCTTGGCTGCCTGCATTGTGCAGTGCCCCATTGGATTTTGTGTTTCACATATGCCGTGCCGTCCACGTGCGTCGTCTGCCGCGCGCAGTGTCTGGCGCAGCTTAACTTCGCATCGCACTCTGTCGGCGATCGTTTCAGTCGCACGTCCTGCCCTCTGGGCAGTTGATGCGAGCAACAGGACAGAGAGCCACCTAGCGGATAACATAGGAACTACTTGCAACAACCTGCTGGCAAGGGAACGGACGATTTGTTTCGGAGCGGGTGAGTTCACCGCTCCCCCCACCCTCGGAACTCGCCCGCTCAACGCTCACCCCACCGTCTCGACTCTAGCCAGAGCGTTGAGCAAAGCGACTCAGGTGTCACTCTGGTCTCTGCGGTCTCAGCTCACGCAGTAATACAGCTCGCGACTCGACCCGCTCGACTCAGCGCCTCTGCATCGGAGTTCGTCCCTACTGGATATTGTTCTTCGTAGTAATACCGCTATGTATATTCCATTATTATGTTATGTATACATCAATTGTTTTTATTTTATTTTTATTTGTTTAAACTGATTAGATTAGGTTCCTGATGACTCCTCTTACTATAGGATTTTTATTATGGACACTCGAATTTACGCTTTAATTACGAGCGAACCGATAAACGTATCGCAAAATGTGATACACCAATATTTTCCTTGTTTTATTCTGCGTAAGGTTATATGCAGCACTTTCGTTTTACAGTCAAATTTATATTTTTTTTTCTTATTCTGGTACGGATTTTGCGATTTTAGGCGTCTTCGGAAGGAAACGTTCACTTTAAAAATATATGGCTTGCGATGAATTTGTATGAGGTTAATGAAATTTTAATACATTATAGCCAAATATATTGTTAATGTAAATCTCAAGTTACAACATTTTCCGATCACCCAAAAAACCACGATAGTGCAAAATAAATCAATAATCAAAAACTTTGTCATATCGTGGAAATTTCAATAAACAATACAAAATTCTTACTCATTACCTGTGTTACTTAAAAATAGGATCAAATAAGATCAAAATACAGGTGTAGTACTGGAATAAACCAAGTTTAAAGGACAATGTGCCTTCCATTTATTTTCTATTGTAAATGAGTGGTGAGTCATGAAAAAGAGCTAATTCACTTCAGGGAGTGAACAGTTCTGATCCAATCTCTGAAAAGAACAGTTTTGCCCATCTCTAGTTCAGTCACATGCTCAACAATGCGCGCACTTCCTCTATGTAATATAGGGACGTAGCGATCTGTGAAACATTTATGTTTCAAGCAGACGTTGTACGTAAACGTGGGTAAATATAAGAAAGTGACACAATGACACAAAGGGGCAAACACTTTTGTCCATGCCCATGGCCATTCAGTATGTGAGGTTGGTGGACTTGTTGTTGGTTCGTGTTGGACTGTTCAACCTATCTCCAAGCAGTTGTGTAGCTCCTGTGGCCGCAAAGCATGACGTTAAAGTTGTGGTCGGAAGAGGATCCTGACTGAGAGAGACTGGAGATCTGTTTCACAGCCTATGCATCGAAATCACTTCGAAACCTGACAGGGACTGCTGCAGGCAGTGACTGAAGATCCATCCCAACCTGTTAGAGAGAGAACTTTCAACGAGAACTGCATGCAATGAGTATTTGACGTCGGTCACCTTGCAAGAGGCCATTGTTCACACAGTCACACGAAGCTCTGAGTCTTCAGTGGGATAGAAATCATCGAACATGGACATTAGCTGACTGGCAGAACCTAAAGTGGTTTGACGAATGAAGTTTTTACCTACATTCAAGTGATGCACATCGTCGAGTGCACCAAACGCCAAAGGGAGCATTTCATCTGGAATGTGAGCCAGGTCAGTTTCAAGCTAAAGGTGGGTCTGTGATGTTTTGGGGGTGTTTTCCTTTCCATGAACTGGGCCAGCTCACTGAGGTGAGCTCTAACATGAACTACCATGTTTATTTAAACATTCTGAATGATCAAAATGCCTTTCTTCACCACCTACATGATTAATATGTTATTGATAGCCTGTTTTTCAAGATGACAACATCGAAGTTCATCAGGCTGGAAGAATATGTCAATGGTTTTCTGAACACTACGCCACCCTACTGCACTCGATTGGCCTGCAGAATAATCTGACTTAAGCCCCACAGAAAATCTGTGGGTCGCATTGGAACAGTGAATGAAATGCAGACATCAGCATCCCCGCTATTTGATGGAACTGTGAGATTAAATCCTCAGCCAGTGGCTTAAGCTAAATCGACTTACCTGCACTACCTTGTCGACTCACTTGCTAATGGCATCCATGCGGTTATCAAGTCCAGGGGCGGAATTACACGGTATTAAATGATTCTTGTAATGATCTCTTTCAGGGTGACTTATTTTCTGTCCAGTGAGCCTATAAAGTTTACCTGAGGATGCATGAAGAACCCATGTATGTGATGGAGGTGGTAAGACAAGAGCAATGCACTCTTCAATGCTGAAGAAGCTGTTGAAGCTGGTTCTCTACAGGGCCAAATGATGTGCAGCATCAGAAGGTGAGGTTTGGCATCAGGTTGTGCACTGTGGCACTTGCAAAATTACCAGGACCGAAGACTGACCCTCCTTTTGGGTTGTAATAAACACAATGGGAAACTGTAGGTAGATACCACCAGAAATATGTAGAGTATTCTTAACTTCTGGGTAACAGCCGACCAGCTGCAAGGTAAACTGAGCCTGCCAAATTTCTAACGGTTCCAGAGCATTGAGCAAGTAACACTACACAGTGCCATACTTGTTCAGTGCATAAAAGGCATGGGCAGGGGAGCATCCCAGTGAGTAGTGTCTGCTTAAGAAAGGAGGGGAAACCAGATTGTATCAATAACAAACAGGGTAATATTGATAGCTAAAAGCATCCAAGAATATAAGAATGTCCTCCTGTGGCAATGCACTAGGATATAAGTTGCACCAAAGGCAACTTCAAGTTCAGTTGCTAACAGCTTCATTTCTGTGGCCTCATCATAGACCCAAGAGTCTCTCATGGCAGATAAACCAACAGCCTGAGCAGCACTGGCTTTCAATGTCCTGCAGGCCTCCAGCCAATAGTAGCGAGCATGGAAGATCTCCTTACAGGAGCCGGAAAGAAACAACAGTAATTCGGCTGTTGGTGCACACACGCCATGGAACTGCAGTGCCAGCAAATCAAAACTCCCCATAAACGACACTTCCAGCTCTTTAAATCAAGGCCTCAACATGCTGATTCTGTGTCAACGTGGGGCAACGATGCAAAACACACACACCAGCCAACCTTGGAGGAATCTTGGTGCAAACTAGTGCACAGCTAGGCATAATTCCACATTTGATGTGGAATGTAAATAGTGTGACATAGAAAGCTTAGACAGTTTCTCTGTAATGAGGCTACCAGCATGTGAGACATATCTAAATCTAGGAGTAACGTAAGAGCTGCAAATTATTGGTTATCACATTGACCAGATGACTGCAAGTGACACACTAGTCTACGTTAGCAGTGGAGTACATCACCACCAGTTGCAAATCACAGTACTAGAGAAGATGGAAGCAAATGGAGACATCTTACGAGCAAATCGCCTTCTTTGCTGTGTATCGTCCACCTGTTGGCCTGATTCGACAAGCTTTCATTATCTTATTGCTCTCACTCCTCATGAATGACTTCAGGAGGTAACAGGCGAGTTGTGGGGCCCTGGATTAGATTAGATTAGATTAGATTAATACTTGTTCCATAGATCATGAATACGACACTTCGTAATGATGTGGAACGTGTCAGGAACATACAAAGTAATCAGTCTTCTCCAGCATAGACAAATACAAGTCTGTATTATTATATTATATGTTCGGAATTGGGGCAGCCGCACAGGACACTCGTCAAAGCTGGGGCCCGGCAGCAGACACGTGGTGCCAAACGTTAGCCGGACGAGAGGGGTAGCCGCAGCGCATAGTCCAGCCGCGTGGCTAGGAATTCCGCTGTGAAGAGGACGGTGCTTTGTGTCGATGAAGGAGATGTCTATGCCGGGAGTGCCATAGATGGCGGACTTTGTGAAACCTTAATGGCAGACATTTCACAGTTCATATAGAAATTAATAGTAGCCACATGAATCATGATACCTCAAAAAGAAACATGTACATTACTATTATTTGCACGACGATTCTGATGGTGTAATCAGATTTTCAATATCTTTATTAGTTTAAAGTTTAGTATCTGACGGTAAATTATACAAGTAATACCTAGCAACGAATTTCCACAATTTAAACGCTTCATCCCATGTCGTCGATTGCCGTGTCTTTAGAAAGCTGTTAGTGTAAACCTAAATTGATATGAATTACAGGCATGTAACTTGAATAATACATAAGTTATTGGAGGTCAAAGTGGCCAATTACTATCGATCGCGTCAGGTCACAAGTACTCCACAATTACACGCAAAAACGGTAGCAGCATGCTTATAAATATATTTATCAATGTCTTTTTTATATCCAATATATACTATTCACGAAGAATTTACAAGCCAAGATGGCCGCCGAGTAAGTGACGCCAGAAACCATTCCCAGAAAGTTAAGTGATTTAGACAGGAATATAATTTAGTTTAACGCCGACAACAAATTAAATACGTGCATTAGTGTATCGTTTAGTCTTGCCATTAAAGGTTTGACTTTTCTTTGCGTATTTTTTCAGAAAACACGAAAAGATCGTAACTACGCGAAGTCGCGCTTAGGCTTAAATTTTGTAAACGTGTTTGTTTCTTGTTTCACGGTAATTTAACTAGTTTCTCGGTAACAAATAAGTAAACTACCGTAAATAGCGTATAACTTCATTGTTTTAATACAGATTTCAGAAAAACAGCGTAACTTTATATCAGAAACTTGCCTATATACATTTGTTTATAGGCCTAATTCTCGTAAGGTTTTTGGAGAATCAAAGTTAAAGTATCTCGTTTAATTGTCCTTTTTTTCATTCCATTGAGTGAAATATATAATAAATAGCGTATACTTTCATTGTTTTAATACAGATCTCAGAAAAACAGAGGAATTTTAAATCAGAAACTTGCTTATATACATTTGTGAATAGGTTTAATTCTTGTAACGTCTTTTTTGATTTTCGGTAATTTAATTGATTTATTCTAGCTAAAGTATTATTTTTGCCATGAGTGAGAAGTGCCTGACTTGCCATAGAATTGTTAGTTCCGGGGTTTGGTGTGATGGATGTAGTAGTTTTTTTCACTGAGGGGACTGCAGTGGTGTGGGTGTTGGGAAAGTGGATCTGGCTCATCAGTGGTTATGTAGGCTTTGCAGCAGAGATAGGAAGATAGTGGAACAGGAGGGGAAAATTGCTGCCCATCAGGCTGACCTAGATCAGGCTAGGGAAGATCTGGACAGGTTAAGGAGGGAGAAGGGCAAAGAGAGGTGGGAAGTGGCAACAGGTAGCAGAAGGAACAGGCCTAGAACTAAGTCTGACAGTTTTGTGGTGAATGTCAAAAATAAGTTTGACCTGTTGCTTCAGTTAGAAACTGATGAGCCTCAAGCAGAGGTAGGTGTAGACAGGACACAACAAACTTTCAATAGGAAATTGAAAAAGAATGTAGGAAAGTCATCAAAAAGGAAGAAAGTTTTGTTGTTAGGCAGTTCTCATGCCAGAGGTGTAGGCCAACTTCTGCAGGAGGAATTAGGACCAGTATACCAGGTCACAAATTTTTTCAAACCAAGTGCTAGTCTGGATCAGGTGACAGAGGATTTAGGTTCACTCTGTAAAGGATTTGCCTGCGAAGACACCGTGGTTACTGTGGGAGGGCCAGGGAACAGCATCGACAGAGATCCTGGGTACAGTATAGAGTGTGCCCTGGTAAAGATTGCGTCTGCATCGAGACACACCAATGTTGAATTTGTATCTGTCCTGAGACGCCATGACCGGCCTCATTTGAACTCTTCTGTTGGGAGAGTTAATTTGGAGTTGGAACAGCTGCTTGGGTCGGATGCGGGGGCTCATATTGGTGTGGTTCCTGTTGATTATCTCAGTAGGTGGGACTATACCAGGCACGGCCTACATCTCAACAGGAAAGGGAAGGGGAAACTGGCTGGGGTAATAGCAGGAAATTTAAGGGGGGGAGGCACTGCCATGAATGGTAAAATACCAGTGGTTACAGGTGTTGGAGCAGCACCTTTTTTAGGATAGGTAAGACAGAAAGATGTCAAGTTCTACGAGAGGTCAGGATTGAAACAAATCTTCAGTTTAGGAAAGAAATTAAACAGCACAATTCTAGCACATTTGATCACCAATCACAGCTATCAATTATAAATTTTCACCGATCACCAGAAATTTTATCTCCACCAAGTTGTATCTCAGTCCTAGGTAATTGCATAGATGAATTAAAGTCACCCAACCCAGTTGACATAATCTGCCTCTCTGAACACCATGTGACCACTGGTATAGGAACTAGGCCTAAGCACAATGAGAAACTCAGACAGGAGAGTACTGCAAATGTTAGAATAAGGAAAGGTTCTCATAAAAGTATAATTAAAAATAATGTAAGTATATTTCATCAAAATATTGGGAGTTTAAAGAATAAAGTAGATGAGCTTCTGGTTTGTTTAGAAGATTTAGAAGCTGAGAATGAAATAGATATACTATGCCTGTCTGAGCATCACATTGTTACTGATATGGATAAGGTAAATGTAAGTGGATATAAGCTCTCTGCACATGTAATGAGAGAAAATATGGAGAAAGGAGGAGTTGCCATATATGTCAAAAGTTATCATTGTGCAAAAAGTATAGAAACAAAAAAGTTTTGTGTAGAGAAACATATAGAAGCATGTGCCTGTGAGCTTAAATTAAATAAAGGCACATTTATAATTGTAACTGTATATAGGTCCCCATCAGGAAATTTTCATCTATTTCTGAAAAATTTGGACTCCTTGTTGTGCTATCTGTCAGACAGGGGGAAGCAAATTATTATTTGTGGGGACTTCAATGTAGATTCTCTGAAAGAGGGTAATAGGAAAAATGACCTTGAAGTATTACTCGGTTCTTTCAATTTGACACTCGTTATTGATTTTCCTACTCGGGGGGTAAAGGATAGCAGCTCACTGATAGATAACTTCTTTATAGACCAAGATAAGTTTAACCAGATAAATGCTCAGCCTGTTGAGAATGGTCTTTCTGATCATGGTGCACAGCTAGTATTGTGGCATGAGTGGGACAGTGCACAAATGGCTTAATTCGTACCTAACTGGAAGAGTGCAGAAAGTTGAAATAAGTAGTTCTCGTAACATGCAAAGATCAGCACATTCCTCAAACTGGGGAACTATCAAGAATGGGGTTCCACAAGGGTCAGTCTTGGGTCCTTTGTTGTTCTTATTATATATTAATGACTTGCCATTCTATATTCATGAAGAGGCGAAGTTAGTTCTCTTTGCTGATGATACAAGTATAGTAATCACACCTGACAAACAAGAATTAACTGATGAAATTGTCAATACTGTCTTTCAGAAAATTACTAAGTGGTTCCTTGTAAACGGACTCTCACTGAATTTTGATAAGACACAGTACATACAGTTCCGTACAGGGAATGGTATGACGCCATTAATAAATATAGACCTTAATCAGAAGCATATAGCTAAGGTAGAATATTCCAAATTTTTAGTTGTGTCCATTGATGAGAGATTAAATTGGAAGAAACACATTGATGATCTGCTGAAACGTTTGAGTTCAGCTACTTATGCAATAAGGGTCATTGCAAATTTTGGTGATAAACATCTTAGTAAATTAGCTTACTACGCCTATTTTCACTCATTGCTTTCATATGGCATCATATTTTGGGGTAATTCATCACTGAGGAATAAAGTATTTATTGAACAAAATCGTGTAATCAGAATAATAGCTGGAGTCCACCCAAGATCATCCTGCAGACATTTATTTAAGGATCTAGGGATATTCACAGTAGCTTCTCAGTATATATACTCTCTTATGAAATTTGTTATTAACAACTAAACCCAATTCAAAAGTAATAGCAGTGTGCATAACTACAATACTAGGAGAAAGGATGATCATCACTATTCAAGATTAAATCTAACTTTGGCACAGAACGGGGTGAATTATACTGGCACTAATGTC
Source organism: Schistocerca americana (assembly GCF_021461395.2). Lineage (NCBI taxonomy): Eukaryota > Metazoa > Arthropoda > Insecta > Orthoptera > Acrididae > Schistocerca > Schistocerca americana. The sequence goes on along the minus strand of NC_060120.1, from coordinate 655,387,120 downwards.
TTTGGTCACTTACCAAATAGTATCAAAAGTCTGACAGATAACCAACAAGTATTTAAGAAGAAATTAAAAGAATTTCTGAATGACAACTCCTTCTACTCCATAGAGGAATTTTTAGATATAAATTAAGAAAAAAAAGAAAAAAAATATTTAAAAAAAAATAAAAAATAAATAAAAACAAAAAACACAAAAAAATAAAGTTGTTATATTAACTTAAGTATGTTGTTAAATTAACCTAATTATGTCATGTATTAGAAAATTCGACTCGTTCCACATCATTAGGAAATATCGTATTCATGATCCATGGAACTAGTATTAATCTAATCTAATCTAATCTAAATTGGATAAATATTTGCTGTGTTTTAGAAAGCACAGAGACATTAGGCTACTGGCTTACCTTTTGTTGCTATTCCTTTGATATATGTTTATTTAATTTGTTTATGTATTTAATAATGTGTGTTACAGCGTGTTTATGGTTCCACTGTAGGAATATTTAATTAATTTCAAGATATTTAAATGTAAATCCAGTATTTCGTATGTGCTTAAATATGTTTGTGAGTGTACGTTGGATTGGAGACATGGAGGGAGCACTCTAGCCAATCACAGCGCTCGTTGATGGTGAGATCGTATGGAAGTGGGGGAGGAGGATCTTTTCGAGAGAGGAGTGTGGCGAGAGATAGAAATACTTTGGAGTGCGGACTTGTGAACTTGTGAGATTTCCGAGGTTTCTACAGTGACGACGTAGTGTGCATTTAGAAGCGAATATCTTGCAAGCTATGTTGCTGTTCATAACTAATTACATGCAGTAGGAATCTATTGTTTCCCTGTTATTCAGCTTATATTTTATTTAACTGCTGGACCATCGACACCAATAGGTGTTTTGCAGAAATACACCGCATTCTCAAAAGTACTTCTACTCTCATACTCATTATTTAAAGTTGTTAAGATAGTCCCTGCGGATTTTAATTAATTTTGCTCTTTCATTTATAAAGGTATGTGTTACTTTCATAATTCGTAATTGCCGAATGATAGAAACCTTCGACCATTCGATTCGTGTGTGTATTCTTATCGTATACTGTAGACTCAGCAGTATTTGGCCTGTAATGTGGCAACTACGTATCCCAGGCCCTAGACAATGAAACCAACCAAAACTTTTAATATTTCAACTCTGAGCCTGAGGGTACATGGTTGAGGGCCACCATCTTTTCATTCATTTTGCCGACCGGTGTGGCCGTGCTTTTCTAGGCGCTTCAGTCTGGAACCGTGTGACCGCTATGGTCGCAGGTTCGAATCCTGCCTCGGGCATGGATGTGTGTGATGTCCTTAGGTCAGTTAGGTTTAATTAGTTCTAAGTCCTAGGTGACTGATGACCTCAGAAGTTAAGTTGCATAGTGTTCAGAGCCATTTGAACCATTTAATTTCATTCATTTTCTTTTTGAAAGCCCGCAAGTTGCAGCAATTTTAATGCAAAACATTGAGATTCTACTCCAGAAATACTAATGCTAGAGGCTGTCACCTTCTCTGCATTGTGTAGCAGTACAATGCAATAACACTGAGGCCTTGTGACCATCTTACCAGTAAACAGTGGTGGCAGCCCCTTACTGAAGACATCAAGCAAGTTAGGTTCAACTTGTTGAAGACATCAAGGAAGTTGGGCTCAACTTGCTTGATATCTTCATTAAGGAGCTATCACACTAAGTATATGCAATAATGTGGAATTCCTTCTTTCTGATTGCCTGCCATTGAGTACCAACATTGGTTTGATCCCAAACCACAATCATGCATCCACACCAACATGCAGAGGCAGTAAAAATATCCTCTTCTTTTAATGACATCAAATTTGCAATTGATATAGAAATTATTTATTCCACAGTTGCAATTTTGGCATTAAGACCACTTTCAAATGGTATTGCTAAAGCTAAAAGAATGCAAAGATGAGGCGCAGAGTGTATATACAGAACAGTACAAGCACATCGTGTAGACTGTAGTACATTACAAGAATGGTGAAAATATTACATCATTTACATTTTGCTTCAGAACATGTTTGACTTTAAAATCCTCTGCATGTCATCGTCAAAAATATGCCTTTCCACTGTAGAAATACAGTTACTTCAAACGAATGCAAAGCTATGTACATCGGGAAATGATGTAAATTTGATGAAATGTTACCAATGTTAACATCCTTCTCATAAATCTCTAACAAATCAACGTTTTAACACACTGCTTACATTTGCACTAGCGCCACTGGCGCGAAAATACATTCATAAGTCAGACTGTCTGTGCACTAATTAGAGACAGTACATTCCAGTAATAACAGTTGTATGCTTCATATCAAAGTATATTTTTACTTCTGTTGACAACATACAGCTTTCTAGGTGATGGTGCAGTCGTAAGGTGCAAGGGGAAAGTGTGGCGGCAGCACCGTCCAACGCACGAAGGACTGAACTACGGCACTGCCGACACAAGTAGGGGCAGCTGTACCGTTATGCAGAATTTCGGCAACGGTGCGTCGCACACCGGACCGCAGGGGAACAAAGCTGCGACCAGTTCGAGCTAGTCGACGCGACGCGACACACGTCTCCCCAGTTCTTCCGCCGCGGACCACGTGCGTCGAGTCAACGTGACTCCGCCGTAAATGCGTACGCGCGGTCGTAAACGCAGTCGCCGTTAAATTGTCTTTCGCTTCTTCGCGGACGTTACGGCACCTCCGGTCGCGCCAGGAGCAGAACATTCTGTGACGCGGCCTTTTGTCTCGCTCGGTCCACGCGGTCGCGCCACGGCTCGTCACTGGAGTGTACACCCTCCGGGATCGGTGACCGGGCCGTGCCGCCAGTGCAACGCGCCTATATAGACGGACATTAACGAAGTATATTATTTGTCATTTATTGTAACGGCAGGAAAAATAAATGTGTCCTGTCCAGAAACCGCTTTAGTTGTTTATTGCCACAAAGCCTCTCCCATGAGCATAGCCGCGCTCCTTGCTCGCACCCAAACGCCAGCTGCGACCGGACCTAGGCGCACCCGGCTGCAATATGATATCGAAGCGTCTGTTTGTTGCGGAAGGGGGGCAGGCGTGAGGTACCTCGTCGACACGGGTTCGGACCTCTCGATATTCCCCCGTTCTATGTTACGAGACCGCAGGCTGGCCGAGGCACTCTGCCTTACAGCGGCGAACAACTCCACTATTAAAACTTACGGCACACACAGCCGCAATATAGATCTAGGCCTACGGCGCACGTTCTCGTGGACTTTTACCGTGGCCGACGTCAATGAGCCGATCCTGGACGCAGACTTTCTCGGCCACTACGGGCTACTAGCCGACATCGCAAACGGCCAGCTCATCGACGCCACAACTAATTTAAAGATAGCGGGACAGCGCCGGCAGGCTGCATACTACAGCGTTAAACCCGTGAAGTGCCCCGGACCGTACGCTGACATTCTGGAACAGTTGCCCAACCTCACCCGCCCAGCCGGTGCACCGAGAGACATCAAACATTCGACGGTGCGCCACATAATAACCACACCCGGACCCCCCACATCGTGTCGCCCACGTCGACTCGCGCCGGACAGACTCGCAGCAGCAAAGGCAGAGTTCGAGGCCATGCTGCGGCAAGGCATCGTGCGACCATCGAGCAGCCCATGGTCATCGGCGTTGCATTTAGTGCCCAAAAAAGACAATTCGTGGCGCCCGTGTGGGGACTATCGCGCCCTTAATTCGCGAACGGTGCCGGACCGATACCCAGTCCCACACCTTCAAGACTTCAGCTACGCCTTGGCGGGCTGCGCGGTGTTCAGCAAGATTGACTGCGCAAAGGCGTACACCCAAATTCCAGTGGCGCCCGAAGACATCGAAAAAACAGCCATCGTAACGCCCTTTGGGCTTTTCGAAAGCCTGTTTATGACTTTCGGTCTTCGGAATGCTGCCCAGACTTGGCAGCGGTTCCTGGACGGCGTCTTGCGAGGCTTGCCATTTTGCTTCGCGTACCTCGACGACATCTTGGTGTATTCCAAGTCGCCCGATCTCCACCGCCGCCACTTAACGACCGTTTTTCAGCGCCTGAGTGAAGCCGACATCGTCATTAACCCCGCTAAATGCGAGTTTGGCGTGACGGAAATTGAGTTCCTCGGCCATTTAATTACGCCCACCGGATCGACACCGCTACCGGAGAAAGTGAAGGCAATACAGAACATGTCGCGTCCGCAGACGCACGGAGAATTACGACGTTACCTCGGCATGTTGAACTTTTATCGACGACACCTGCCCAACGCCGCAGCCGTGCAAGAGCCGCTGACTAAGGCGTTACAAGGTCCTACCTCAAAAGGAAGGACCCTCGTGAATTGGACAGACGCAATGGAGCAGAGCTTCACGGACTCAAAAAGGAGTCTCGTGGAAGCGACGCTGCTCGCGCACCCGGTACATGACGCGGACTTAGCTATAGTCGTGGACGCCAGCCAGGCCGCCATCGGCGCGGCGTTACAACAGCGCGTCGGCGGGAGTTGGCAGCCTCTCGGTTTTTTCTCTAAAAAGCTTTCCGATCCGCAACGTGCTTGGAGCGCTTATGACCGAGAGTTGCTTGCGGTGTACGCGGCGGTGAAATACTTCCGACCGTCCATAGAAGCCCGACAGTTCATCATTTTCACCGATCACAAACCCATTACCCACGCGTTCGAGAACAACCACACTAAGTGTTCACCGCGCCAACTCCAGCAGTTAGAGTACGTGTCGCAATCCACGACTGACATTCGACACATTTCGGGGATATACAATATCGTCGCCGATTGTTCGTCCCGAGCGTGTGCCGTTATTTCACCCCCTGTGAACTTTGAGGACGTGGCCCAAGTACAGGAGAGTGACGAAGAACTGCACCGCTTCCGTCACGACACTTCCAGCGGCCTGCAACTGGAGCTGGTGCCTGTCCCCGGCTCCGCACGGAAGATTTGGTGTGACACCTCAACCGGCACGCACCGACCGTTCCTCCCGGAGAAATTCCGACGCAGTGCCTTCGACCGTGCCCACGGACTGTCACACCCCGGCACCAACACTACTGTGACGCTCGTGGCTGCGCGTTTCGTCTGGCCCGGGCTTCAGAAGGACTGTCGCGAATGGGCGCGCACTTGCACCGCATGTCAGCGCGCCAAAGTCGGGAGGCACACCCACGCACCCGTGGGCACCTTCCCGGACGCGACACGCCGATTTGCGCACGTCCACGTGGACCTCGTCGGCCCGCTTCCTCTCTCACAAGGCAAGCGGTACCTCCTAACTATGGTGGACCGCTTCACTCGCTGGCCGGAAGCAACCCCCGTCGCGGACGTCACAGCCGAGACCGTCGCCACCGCATTCGTCGACACCTGGGTGGCACGCTTCGGATGTCCCAGTCACGTGACAACTGATCGCGGCCGCCAGTTTGACTGCGCGTTGTTCACGCACGTCGCCAGACTGTGTGGCACCCGGTTACACAGGACAACCAGCTACCATCCGGCGTCGAATGGCATGGTCGAACGGTTCCACAGGACTCCCAAAGCCGCTCTAACCTGCCACGACACCTCATGGCCAGAGGCGCTCCCACTGGTGCTGCTCGGCCTGCGAGTCACGCCGAAGGAGGAGATCGGCGCGTCACCTGCCGACCTCGTTTACGGGCAATCCCTGACAATCCCGGGCGATTTTGTCGACGATGTAAGACTCCCACGCGACGCCGTGGCACCCACTCTGGCGGAACGTCTGCACAGTCACATGGCCGGCCTCCGAGCGCACGCACCGACGCGGCACGGCACCGGGAAGATATTCGTCCACGCCGACCTGCAGCGCTGCACGCACGTCATGTTGCGTACCGACGCAGTACAGCCACCTCTCCGACCGCCCTACAGTGGACCGCACCGCGTGATCGCCCGAGGAGACAAAACGCTGGTCCTCGAGTGCAACGGAAAGCCCGCGTCAAACCAGCCTACGTCTTGCCCGCTCCATCAGCCACGCATTTCTTCGACCGGGCAGAAGATCTGATCACGGACGACACGCCCTCTGCCAGCGGTCAGACGGAACCCGCACCCGTAGCCGCCGGTGACGCACAGCTGCAGCCTGCTGTCATCGCGACGCCACGTGCGCCTCCCACCACCACGCCCGGACCGCCCCACCACAGGCGCACCGGTCGCCCCCACCACAGCCGCCAGCGGACTACGTCACGCGCGCCGGCCGCCGCGTTCGATTCAAACGGCCGTGCTGCGTCGCCAGTGCGCCACGACACCCAAACCGGCAATCACGCGCCCGAGCCGCCAAACGCCGTCAGAATTCGGCGCCCACGAGCCGCCGTCCGCTGTAGAGACCCGACCTCCAGCTGCAAGTGCCTTCGGTCGGTAACTCCAGTCGAGCCCCGGACACCGTCTCCTGCGTTTGTCCCAGCTCCTGGACCCGCGTTCGCGTGTTTTGCCTCCGCCGCGTCGGGCGTTGAGGCCGGATCGGCACCCGCGCCAGCTTACCGCATTCGCTTCTCCGTCGAGCTCCGGACATCGCGCACCACACCGCCCGGCTTGTCCGTAGTATCTCCCGCACCCGCGTTCGAGTTCCGACGGCAACGCACTCGCGCAAGCGCCTTCGAGACGTCACCACCAATGACCTGCAACGCGCGCCTTCACGCGCATCGCTACTGACAGTCGCAGCCAGTGCCTGCTGGCGCTGTCACTAGCCGCCAGCGCGAGGACACGCCCACCGCACGCTCGCCGGCCCGGCGCGCTGACGGCACGGGCCGCCGCCCATCCGACGCCGACTGACCCCCACCAAAGCTGCCGCACTGCCATCACGCAGCGCGCGAACTTTAAACTCACGCGCGCCACCGAACGATCGCCGCGTTTTCGCAGCTACGGAGCTCCGCTCTCCAAGGGGGGATCTGTGTGGCAGCAGCACCGTCCAACGCACGAAGGACTGAACTACGGCACTGCCGACACAAGTAGGGGCAGCTGTACCGTTATGCAGAATTTCGGCAACGGTGCGTCGCACACCGGACCGCAGGGGAACAAAGCTGCGACCAGTTCGAGCTAGTCGACGCGACGCGACACACGTCTCCCCAGTTCTTCCGCCGCGGACCACGTGCGTCGAGTCAACGTGACTCCGCCGTAAATGCGTACGCGCGGTCGTAAACGCAGTCGCCGTTAAATTGTCTTTCGCTTCTTCGCGGACGTTACGGCGCCTCCGGTCGCGCCAGGAGCAGAACATTCTGTGACGCGGCCTTTTGTCTCGCTCGGTCCACGCGGTCGCGCCACGGCTCGTCACTGGAGTGTACACCCTCCGGGATCGGTGACCGGGCCGTGCCGCCAGTGCAACGCGCCTATATAGACGGACATTAACGAAGTATATTATTTGTCATTTATTGTAACGGCAGGAAAAATAAATGTGTCCTGTCCAGAAACCACTTTAGTTGTTTATTGCCACAAAGCCTCTCCCATGAGCATAGTGCATGGGCGCGGCGATAAATGCCGGTTCACTGCACATGAGGGACTGTAAGCGGAGATACAACACGTTCCCGCTACAAAAGAATAGGAAAATTTGTTTATAACAGAGTAGCATAAAAATACAAATGTGATCTGTTCAAAAACTATTACTTACAATCTTACAATAGCAACAGTCAATTAGCAATTACCAGTACTAAAAGTACCATTATTACTCATACTAAAATGAAATCTACATAATGCAAAAACAGAAGGGTCACCCGGGGTAGAGGTAGAGGCAACTCCTTTCAGTTTATTTTTGAAACACCTTCTCTGACGCTACTCTTCACCACAATATTTAGAATACACTTGAAGACAGTGCCCCTTAGCTCCTTTAGTTCTGTCTCCCATAGTGTGATATCTCATATGAAAAAGCACAGCAAATACCAAAGTGCTTAAAAGCTTTCGATAAAACTGTAAAAAGTAATTATACAATAGTATGATGTACTGCTAAAGTAGCACGGATAAAACTTGTTACATGGTATTAATGAAGAGCCTATAAAATTTTAAACTAAGCTAAGAGATCCATAAAAATGAATAAAATAAAGATGAAAATAAATAATAAATAATGTTAACACGTACGATTCTTCCATGTTACCAAATAAAAACGGCATAAACATGTTATAAAATCAGGGTACACACATTTATGTACAAAGTGTTAGCACACTAAATTCATATAAAATGAGAAAAAGAATGCGTTCTTATGCCATATTATTTTCTGTCATTTGTATATAAAATCAGCTGGAAATTATCTACAAACTACCATGTATTAAATAAGTTTCGTCATTAAGACAGGATGATTTTTAATGTAGTTGTAAATATCTGTTTCTTTGACAATGTTCATAATTCTACTTTTAGTCATTGTATGCAGTATGACAAGGCCTGAATCCATATTTATTCTCACTTAATGTTTACTGAAGGTAGAGGTACTGCTCTGTCTTCCTGACATTTTCTGTAAACCACTTGCTGAATGCCTACCCAGTTTGTCCAATAAAACATTATATGCATGTGCAAAATTCTGTTCCGTATACGCCTGATCTTGCATACTGGATGGTTCTACCAGTGCTGTGTGATTTTCTTACCTAATGTGCCGTCTGTGTGAAAACTGATCCATACGTTGGTTGAATACCTGTGAAATTTTATCATGAATCGTAAACTGCCTCTGTTTGTGTTGGCATACCTCGCCTTCCCTTTGTTTCTTCAAACGAGTGGAATGTAAAAAAGGTGAGGCTATTCTCTTTGGGCTCAGAAGCATCTGAGTCAACTCTCCTTACACACCTGAATTAAAGAGTCAATCTGTATATCGATTAATCAGTGCTTATCATGGAGATATAGGTACAAGAGGATCTTCAGGATTAAAAAGAGTAATATTCTACAAGCTGCAGTGTGGAATGTCAGAAGTCTGAATGTGACACAGAAGCTAGAATGTCTCATCAGGGAAATACGATGGCTCAATCTAGATATAGTGAGGGTTACTGAAATGAAAAGCAGATAAGAATATCTGCACAGATGTACATAGGGTATTATCAACAGCAGCAGAAAATGATGCAATGGGGAGTAGAATTCGACACGAATAGGCAGACAAGGAAGAGTGAGTCACTATAAATAGTTCAGTGATAGGATTATTCTCATTAGGATTGAGAGCACACCAATGCCAACGACAGTGTTTCAGATATGTATGTCTTAAAAAGAACATTAAGAGAGAGAGAGAGAAAGTATGTTAATATGTAAAGGCCAATTAACACTGTCTGTCACGTCGGATCATGTCAAAACATTCCACAGTGCATTTCAAATGGCAGCATTGACACAGGTCCTCAACGGTCAGTCACTATTATTATTGTTATGCTTGTTTTCGTGGCAGATCGCAAATGTTGCATGACGACTTGGATATCTTTTCCATTGAGTGTTCTTCCATAAGCGAGGTCAGGTCTCTGAAAACAAACAGTTAAGTTTTACAATAACAGAACAGAGCTAAAACCTTCACTCTATGTAAATAAACACATAAGTTGATGAAGCAGTTTTCATTAAACAACATTTTAAGTGAAAAAGGCAGCTCTAATGAAGGAGAAAAATACGGTTCGAAATTAATTCACTGACTGTAAGTTCTTTGACATCAACTGTATTAGGTATAGATTTACTGCCTGTTAGTGAGACATAAATATTTGTGTCAGACCGAGATTCTAACTCAGATGTCCTGCTTATAGAGAGCAGTCGCCTTAATCCCTTCAGCTATTCACAGATGCTCCTCCAACTGACCCATACCTCCACACACCACATTCTCTGCATCGTTATGCTATGGTACCTCATACAAAACACAGGTTTTTATGATGGTATTAGTTACATATGAAAAACATAATGGGTAAAGTTAGCAGAGTCTATTTATTCACTTATAAATATTGTTTGATGTCTTTGTATGTATTCGATAGAAAATAAATGTCGAAGTTTTGATATGTTGCACACTTCGCAGCACTTTACTGCAAAAAAATTGCAAGAACTTACGTTACAAAGTTTCTATGGTTATTAATAAACTTTGTCGTTGTTAGTTCCTCAATTCCGATATTATATCTCGATTTTTTGTATCGCAGATGGTAACACATAACCTCACTACGACCATTCTGTACTGGACTAAGCAAATTCACATGACATGATGTGACAGACAGTGCAGATACACCCTGACATGATGGTACCATGACATGACGTGATGTGACAGGATAGCCAGTGTGGCTTAGCCTTAATTCAGCGTGTCAAGTTACATAAATATCTAATAATCATGGGTAACTGGAACATTGTGGTAGAAGAAGAAACAGAAGACCGAGTTGTGGGAGGATATGAGCTCAATAACAGGAATGAGAGAGGAGAAAGAGTAATCGAGTTCTGCAGTAAACTTCAGCTTGTAATAACGAATACACTGTTCAAAGCAGAGGAGGTGTACTTGGAAAAGACCTTAGGCGAAAAAAAAAGTACATTTGGGGTTTGGTTATATTAGTTGGTTTAGTTTAGTATGGTATTGCATAGTCCTATTTCATTTGCGATCTGTACTGTGTCTCACAATGTTCTGTTGAAGCGTCACCATTTCTCGATGAATGTGGCTTATATGTAATCCTGGTCCCCGTGTAGAAGTATGTTGGCCAGTCCTGCTGTGCCACTTCTGTGTGGACTTCTCTGAGGCATCTTCTCTGCTACAGGAAATTGCTAAAACTTTCTGACCAACTACCTATGCCAAGTTCTTAAATGACAACTAAATATGCATTTTCACTTTCAACCATCTGTTTTCAGTTGTTTATTTCAGAACTGCATTTACAATTCAATCCATTAACTTGACGCTAATGTGTCCTTTCTCTATGAGAACTCAAACAAGAGCGCACCCAATCCAACAGCAATACAAAAGCTTTCTTATATGACGTTAAAAAATCATCATTTGTTTTTCTCCTAAGAGATCCCAAAATAACGTCATAATCCCATTTATTCTGTGTGCGTCTTCTGGGTCCATGGACTGCATACCAGACTCCCAGCAATTAGTCAGCATTCTCCTGGCTTCCACGCGCTGCGGTCACATATTTCCTCATATGCCCTCTCTGTAGGAACAGATACAGTATGCACAGTAGGTCTGTCGATATTTGACCCCTCTACTTTACTTAAACACTAAACATTTTTATCTGACACGAAAAGTCTTCATAGAGCAGCACAGGATTTGACCCACAATATCCTGTTAGACTACAACCTGGAGACAAGGAAAGATTCCACCTGGATTACAACATGGTCAGACAGAGATTACGAAATCAAGTATTAGATTATAAAGCAAACCCAGGAGTAGATACAGACTCACATCACAATCAAGTAATGATGATGAGTACACTGAAGTTTGAAAGAATTTTCCAAATGAATAAAATGTGGAAGGAAATGCAGTACTGAGGAAGGATACTAAACATCTGAAGCTCTCTGGAGTTGTCGATACTACCCCTCATTACTTTTGATTTTCTGCAGTGTAGCCTCAACCCGTATTCTGTGCTCTGTAGACTGTTCATTCCATTCAGTATCTCCTGTAATTCTTCCTGGTTTTCATTGAGGATAGCAATGTCAACAGCGGATCATCCCCCTTCTGGAGGATGGAAACAAAAGAAAGTTTCAGGAGTCGGTTTAAAAATGAGCATGAAAGGATATCAAAGACAAGAGTCGTTGATGACATCGATATTTAATTGTAAACCAGAAAGAATTACAGGGTACACTGGGTACAATGAACTGTCCACTGAGTACATCACATGGACTGAGAGTAAAACGAAGAAAGACTAAAGTAAGAGGAGTAGCAGAAACTAAATTAGTGAGAAACATATGGCCAAAATGGAGGATGACAAAGTACAGAAATTCTGCTATCTTGGAAGCAGAACGAAGCAAGGTTCACATAAAAAAGCACGTTAGCATAGGCAAAGAAAATATTTCTGGCAAAAGAAGACTGCTAACATTACACATCGGCCTTAATTTGAGGAAGAAATCTTTGAAGATGTACATTTGGAGCACAGCACCGTATGGAAGTAACTTAACGACTATGGGGAAACTGGAAAAGAGGGGAATCGAGGAACTTGCGATGTGTTACTGTCAAAATGTTGAAAATTTTTAATACATTATTAAAATCTAAACTTACATGGTCAAGGAATCCACAGTATTTTGTTCTTAAGAGAGTGCTTACTTGGTATAGTATAGGGTCTTTGGTTACTAACCAAATCGACCTCTCTCCCGAGTTAGATTCCAGGCACTGGTGTTCAGACCGATTTCTTGCTCTTAGGGTGAAAACTGTCGCTAATCGGCGATGATAAATGGCTCTGATTGCAGAAGACAGTGGGAGCCACGGTATTAAAGCCTCAAAACGTGTATCCATAAAATATATGGGCTGATACCGAAAAAAGTGTCGTCTTGATATCTTTATTGCGAAAAGATTCTGGATTAGTCCCCCATTCAGATGCCCTGCAAGGGACTGCGAAGGGAGAGGTTACTAGGATAAAAGATTGAGCAGCTAACAAAACGGTAACATTCTATGAGTTGGAAGTGTGGATGTGTTAGAGAAGCTAGAAAAACTGAAAATGAAAGGCAAAGGCTCAGTCTAGATATTGTAGCAAACAAATGGCAAAAAGTTGGAATGAGGAATGTTAGAATTCTGGATGTTTTAGGGAAACTAAACAATCCGAAAAAGAAAGGCAAAAGCTCAATCTATATATTGTAGCAAACGAATGGTAAAAACAATATTTCAGGTGTAAATGCCAGTGAAAGAGGAGGTCTGTATGTAGATATTGAACAGGTAACTCAACAGAGCATGTAAATGGAGAATCAGATAAACAATAAGGAATAAGAACGTTACTGTAGAGTAAGAAATGGAAGACTGATTTACAGGGAGAGTATGGACTCGGCCATAGGGATGAGAGGTGAAAAAGACTCCTTGCGTTCTACAACAAATTTCAGGTAGTAATAGCAAATGCCATAGGAAAGTCAGTTCTGGGGTTCTGTGCAGCTGTTGGGGAAGATGGTGACATTGGGATGAATGTAGTGGCATGGGAATTGGGGAAGTAAATGGCTCTCGTCGATGATATTGCAAATTACGTTCAAGGGATAGGAAAATAGCCGAACACAAAGGGAAGATTAGAGCCCTACAGGCTGCTCTGGGTAGTGCTAGGGAGGAACTGATGAGGTTAAGGGGGGAGGAGGGTGGAGACAGGTGGAAAGTGGTAGCAAGGAACAGGGGCCACAGAATGAGAACAGTATCAGACAGTTTCATCATTGGCACAAACAATAGATGTGCCTTGCTACCTCTGTCAGCTAAGGAAGAGGCTGAAGCAGATGTAAGTGTAGTCAACACTAAACAGACTTTCACTAGGAAACCAACTGTTGCAAAAAAAAGTAGAAAGTAGGAGGAAAGTTCTGTTGTTAAGTAGTAGCCATGGAAGAGGTGTGGGCCAGATTTTACAGGAAAAACTAGGTGACAGGTAGCAGGTCACAAGTATTTTCAAGCCCAGTGCATGTCTTAGCCAAGTGATAGAGGATGTAGGATCATTGTGCAAAGGTTTTACAAAGCAGGATCATGTTGTGGTAGTGGGTGGAGCGGGAAACATTATTGATAGGGATCAGGGATACAATATTGAGTGTGACCTGGTAAAAATAGCATCTGCAACGAACCATACTATGGTTGACTTGGTTTCTGCTTTCATGTGGTATGACTGGCCCCAATTGAACAGCTCTGTCAGGAGGGTCAATATGGAGCTAGATCAGTTCCTTTGGACAGCTACTTTGTCAAGCATAGGTTTGGTTCCTGTTGATGGTAATGGTATGTGGGACTTCACAAGACATGGCCTGCATCTCAATAGGAAAAGGAAGGGTAAACTGGCTGGGATGATAGCAAAATCTTTAAGGGGGGCACTGAAACTCAAGGTAGTACTTTTTTTGGTTAAGATCAGTTTCCAATCATCCTACATTTATTGAAATTAAGCCTAATGAAAAGTTCAGACAGGCAGGTACTAGTGATATGAAAATATCAGAAGATTCTCATAACAGTACAGTGAAAAATAATGTTAGTATGTCACAAGATTCACATAAAAGCACAGTAAAAACTAATGTTAATATATTGCAACATTATATCAGGGGATTAAAAAACAAAGTAGATGAGCTTCTTGTTTGTTTAGAAGATTTAGAAACAGAGGGTGGAATAGATGTACTATGCCTGCCTCAACATCATATAGTCACAGGTACAGAAATGGTAAATGTAGGTGGATATAAGCTTTCAGCACACGTAAGTAGAGACACTATGGAGAGAGGAGGAGTTGCCATATATGTTAAAATCTGTCATAGTGTGAAAAATTTGGAAACTGAAAAATTTTGTGTAGAGCAACACATAGAAGCATGTGCATGTGAGCTTAAACTAAATAAAGGCATTTTTATAATTATAGCTGTGTATAGGTCCCCATTGGGAAATTTTCAACTATTTTTGAAAAACTTTGATTCTTTGTCATGCTACCTGTCGGACAAAGGAAAGCAAATTATTGTTTATGAGGATTTCAACGTAGATTGTCAGAAAGAGTCAGACAGAAAGCTTGACATTGAAGTATTATTTGGTTCTTTCAATTTGACATCAGTTATTGATTTTCCTACTCGGGTGGTACTGGAAAGCAGCACACTGATAGATAACGTTTTCATAGACCAAGACTAACTCAATCAAATAAAAACTTTTCCTGTTAAGAATGGTCTGTCTGATCACGATGCACAGCTAGTTACAGTATATGGTATAGCTCCATATCGCGATGCACAGCTAGTTACAGTATATGATATAGCTCCATACAGTAATGCAAAACAGTCCTCCAAAATAGAGCATTCCATTAACGATTTAACACTTCAAAATTTTAGGGAAAGCTTGCAACAGTAAGACTGAGATGAGGTGTACAGGAAACATGATGCTAATTTAAAATTTAACCTATTTGATGATACCTTTGTGAGTATATTTGAAAACAGTTTCCCGAAGAAAACAGTGAAATACAGTTGTAAGAAACCATGTAAAAAGCCATGGCCTTTTGAAGGGATACAAATATCTTGTAAACCGAAAAGAGCTAGTTCTGCAAGGTTCGCAGGAGAGCTTCTGTAAAGTTTGGAAGGTAGGAGACGAGGTACTGGCAGAAGTAAAGCTGTGAGTACCAGGCGTGAGTCGTGCTTCGGTAGCTCAGTTGGTTGAGCACTTGCCCGCGAAAGGCAAAGGTCCCGAGTTCGAGCCTCGGTCGGGCACACAGTTTTAATCTGCCAGGAAGTTTCAACTTTCAGTTAAATTAAAAGCAAAGGTGACAATGTTTCTACTGTAAAAGGGAGTCCATGGGTGAATACAGAAAAGAAAATGGACTTGTGAAATGAAATGGACACTCTACCACACACCAAATGTGGACTAAAGAACAAAAGTAATGAGGAGTAACAAAAATGAGATAAGCGACAGACCTAACATGAAATTAGTAATAACAAAGTAGATGAAGTGAAGAATGTCTGCTACATTGAAAGGCAACAGACCTAACACGAAACTGGTAATAACAAAGTCGATGAAGTGAAGAATTTCTGCTACATTGAAAGCAAGATAATGTGTGACAGACAAATGAAGCAGGAAATAATATTCAGTCGGTCACAGACAAAGAAGGTATCAGCATAGGCTTTAATTGAGAAAGAAATTTTTAAGGATGCCTCACCACATTAACTATTCAGATGAACGATGATCCAAAGAAAGGATGGAAAAAATCTCAGGCAGAAATTATGTATTTTACAGAATTTGATAAGCACTCCTTGGGTCCTGAGATCTTGTTCAATTTGAGCGATTTCGACTATTTCTTAATGGTACTAAAACTAATACATATATATCACCTGTCATTGCAGTGAGGAAAGAATTAGAGAGGAGAATTATTCCTGGACTCTCCATTGGAGAGTAAGGTTTCAAAATGGAGTACAGCATTTCTGCTTTTATTTTAGTGCATTCTGTTTCAGTCCCTGTGTTATCCAAGAGTTATTAGTTGTGGCACCTGCCAAAACCTGAATCATTGATGATGTTTTGAAATGCAGGTGGTATTTGAATGATATTGTTTGGTGGTGTGGGACTGTTATTGGTGCTAGAGATGGATCTAGCCCATCCATATGCAAACACGACCTTGGCACCATCAGCTACTGTTGAAGTTAGGTTGACTAGTGGATCCAGCTCTGGTAACCATAGCGAAAAATTCGTTAGGAAATTAAATTTGTTTTAGGATCCACACAAACATTTAGTAGACTCTTCAGTTATTCCCACATATACAACACTAAAACACACAATTAGTAATTTAATTTTAAAAATAACAATAACATTTACAGAAAATCTACTTTCTGACCTTTGACATTCTCAAAAATGTCTGCCAATTTCACTAACGCAATTTCAACATAAAGGAGGACCTAATTAAACAAGTGTGCCACAACCTTTTAGAAGCCTGTCACTCTTATAAAACACATCTGTTGCCAGTCTTGATATGTGACATAAAAGTACTAATATAGTAACTTTCAATACAAATCAAAAATTATCTTGGTGATGGAACATGCACTTTGCCGTGTGCAATCAGTTGGAGTACTTGATTTGCATCCACAGACAGGGCCACCTGTGAGTGAAGCTACTAAATTAAAACAACTTTTCAGATTTAGTCACATCGAGGCAAAAAGTGTCACTTGAGTGAGACAGTGAGAGCTGCATGTTTCCACACACAACATGTGTATCTACATACACACTCTCAAACCATTGTGAAGTGTATGGCAGAACATTACTTGCATAGTAGAAAAAATACTGCAGTATTTTAAGAGAGCTCATTAAATGTCAAGAAGTATGTATGACTTGACAGACATTAATAATTCAGATAATGACGTTAAAACTATATGGCATACAGTCAAATGGCAGACAGGATAGTTAGTCACGTACAAGATATCATAACAATTAAACTAGATGACAATTTTGTGACTGATAATTCACAAGTAGCAAGTACTTTTAACAATCACTTTCTAAATGTAACAACAAAAATAGGATTAAATGGTTGAACTGAACAAGCAAGATGATATATTAAAAGTGTCTTCCACAAATCTTAATCAACTAGAAGTAGCACCAACATCCTTAACTGAAATTAACATAATTTTAGAAATTCTAAAAACCCAAAGCTCATTGGTGCTGATGGAATTTAAGATAGAATTCTAAAAATTTGCTCTACCTTAGTAAGTAATGACTTTACACACACACACTATATATATAAAGCATTACATATATATATATATATATATATATATATATATATATATATATATATATGTGTGTGTGTGTGTGTGTATGTAATGCATCACTGATATAGGAAATTTTTCCAAACAGATTAAACTAGGCTATTATTAAATCTCTCCATAGTAAAGATGACATGAATGATTTAAATAATTATTATCTAGTTTCCTCATTCACATCTTATCCCAAAATATTTGAAAAGGCAATCTAGTCAAAAATAGTCTCATATTTATGTAGAAATAATTTATTTAACATTTCATTGTCTGAATTCCCAAAAGGTTGCTTGGCTGAGAAAGAAACATAATACAGTGGTGTGCATATAAGAGTGGTGTGCGAAATGCGTAATGCTGCAGAACATCTAAAAATTAGATGTAAATTATCAGTGTCAGAAACAGAAAAACATCTGTATGCTAGCAGACCGCATTTCCTGATGTAAGCAGGATAAATCGAAAAATCATCTTAAGTACAGATCAACCTATTCTTAACGAACTGTTTCTCGATCTAAAAAGCAAGTCAAAATGTAAATTGGTTACTTACAGACCACTGATGATGCTGTACCTCGATAAAGTGAAACGCGTGTGGAGAAAAATCACGCATTTTTGTTAAGAATAATAAGTGGTGTTAAGCCATGGTCATCAAGCAGTACCTATTGAAGGAGTTAAGCATTTTAACTGCGTTGTTATGATACATACATTCGCTAACGAAATTCGTCATAAATGATCCATCACAATTTGACAGGAACAGTGATGTCCATACCTATGATACTAAAGAGAAAAAGGACCTTTATTATCTGTAGGCAGCTGCAAAACGCGCGGTAATTCTGCGCTGCCTCGCCCTTTCCACAGTCCAAACAAATGCATACACTCGTTGGAAAGGAAAGGCAGTTGAAAATGAAAGTACATTATTGGTAAAAGTGATCTGTATTTAGACACTACATTGCAAGACAAAGTTATAGGTGCATGCTCGCTGCTTGGCGGTGACGGCCCATCTCCTCTGTCCCGGCAAGTTCTGGCCGTGCATTGTGTGGATGGCTGAGCAGAAAAAAATTCTTACCTGTGACGAGTGTCCGATCGCTGCTGCGCCCTTTTGTGCCTGCACAAATACAGAACATTCCGCTCTCCTAATTTATCTAAGCTACACAAATACAAATAATCACATGCAGCGCAAGTTACACCAAACAAACAAGGAAATAAAATGACTGAAGAAATCGTGTCCACTGTAAACAGAAGAATCTCTTCAGTAAGTACCTTGATATTTATGTGCACCAGTGTCTACGTTTCTTGTGGAACAACACAGATCTTCGACAGTTTATAAGTTACCGTTGCTGTGTGCACTGAAACAACTCGTACCATACCATCAGGACCAGGGTGTGCGCCAACAATGACCCCAGACCGCCACACGTGGGGTGGTAAATTGTCTTCCTTCAGGAGAACCAATGTACCTGGCGGTAGATTGTCCTTTGTTAATGACCATTTAGTTCTCTGTTGTAGTTGTGATAGGTTTGGCTGCCGTTTCCAGATGTGCTGCTTGCACTGCTGGATGAGCTACCATCTTGACAGCCTGGATGTTGGCTCTGAAAGCAAGCCTGGCTCTGGGATCACCAATAAGAAAATAGCCCAGAGTAATGTATGAGAATTCATCTGGGTTGTCACGAAGTTGTGTAATGGGTCGGGAATTCTAACATGCTTCAGTTTGCGACTGAAGTGTATATAATTCTTCAAATGTCAGCACTTGGTTTCTCAAGACTATCTACAAATGTATCTTCGAAGAGCAGCAATGAAAGCTAGGGAGGACAAATCAGTGACAAGTTCGATGTGTTCTGCCTTTGTTGCCATGCAAACGAACAAGGCAATGTAGACCTTTGTCCGAGCTTTGCTCCTCTTTTCTCCATTCCTTACGTGTAGTGGCCCTACATCGTCAACCTCACAATTAAGGGAAGGTCTGCTTTGCTCTACATGCAAAGCAGACCTGCTCCCACCGTGTCTTCGGGTCATCTGGTAATGTCGTGTCCCATTCTATTTGTCTTTCCCAGAGGTGTTGCAGAAACACGTTGCAAGCCACTATCACGGTTACCAGAAGTCCCAATGGATCGAATATGGAGGCAGCCCAAGAAAGTATGCGCCATTTAGTCCTGCTTGCATTACTATTTTCTGCGTCAGTGGCTAAGAATTGGAAGGTATCGCTATAAGGATGCCACAACAGACCCAAAGTCTTCACTGTTTCTTGCTGCTCGTTGCCCAGACTCCATGGTATTTGCACTTCATGATTTTCAGGTGGGATGTTTCCTAGCAATCTTGAATCGTTTGCACACCATTTACGAGGAGGAAACCCTCCACTGTGAGGTAATCTAATAAGCTCTTCCTGCAGACTGAAGTGCCTCCTCTATGGTGTCAGCTCATCTCAAAACATCGTCTACATAAAAATCCCTTTCTAACGTGTTTGCAGCCCTTGGATGTGTTGTTCTCTCATCTTCTGGTAGTGACTGTTGTTAAACGATAGGCCTTGATTGGTTCGCTGGGAGACTCACGCCATAGAATTCTTTGTAGGTCTTGATCTACCTTTCCAACTTCAATCTGTCTACACATTTTTGTAAGGTCAGCAATGAAAGCATATTTGTGTGTTTGGAACCACATGACAATTGAGTATAAGTCATCTTGTATGGTTGGTACAACCATCAAAATGTGATTGAGGGAACTATTCGATGATGTCTTTGCTGGGGCATTAAAAAATACTCGAAGTTCAGCAGTACTGCTTGGTTCTTTAAGCACTGCGTGATGTGACATGTAATACGTGCAGTTCTCCATATTTGTGGTCACCAGTTCCATATGACTCAAACCTTTATATGCTCTCATGAAACTGACTTACTGTGCCCTTAATGCTGGTTGTCGCTGTAGCCTTCTCTCTAAGCGTTGTGAGCAGCGTGTAGCATTATTTACAGACTCTCCCAGTCCTCCATGATTATCTTTCACTGGTAGTTTCACCAATAATCTACCATTTGCATTCCCCTGAATGATTTTCGCAAAATTCTCCTCACATAATCGCTCTCCTTTTGTGTGCACAGAAACAGACTCCATTCTTCTTGCAGCCAGAACCTTTCGACCTGAATGTTAAGGTTAGCATTGCGTGTAAGACATGACAGTACTCTTCAAGCAGTGGATTTAACTGAATCAGGAGGTATGTTTCCTGACACAATCCAACCAAATGATGTTTCCTGTAAGGTTGGGTGATTATCCCTTTTCAGTTGGCCAGGCTGCAATACATCGAAAAAGATCCATGTTCCTAGCAGAAGATCAATCTCACCAGGTTTGTTAAATGATGGGTCTGCATGCCCTGCATTTGTACACCTTCCCATTTTTGTTGGCGATGTTTTCAAGTGAAGTAGATAATAATACTTCCCCATGTTGGTGATCTCCTTTCACTATGCGGTATGTTTGCTGTTGTCGTACATCCGTTTCTTAGTTTCTACTATCACTATTACTAGCTTGTTCCCTGTGTGATAATGTGTTGTAGTTATTGTTACAAATGTGGCAGTTGCCAGCATGGCATTCCTTCTGCCTGTGATTCGAGCCCAGGCAATTGAAACAAAGTCTTTGTCTGTTCACGAAGTCTATTCTGCTAGAAGTGTCGCTCTACTTGAACTTGGGACACCTACTTCGCTTATGCGTCGAGTTACCGAAAGCACAGTTGGTAGCAGTCGTGAGAAATGTACGCTGAGAACTGTACCCTTCTGCCTTAGTATGCTTCGCGGGCGGCTGCTGGGACTTAGGCACCATTTTGTTTGGATGAATGAGTGTTAACGTCTGACAGCTGGTTTCTAAAAATGCTACCACATCTTTCAGACGAGAAAATGTGGTGTCAACTCTTTCACATTCCCACTGTTTCCTCAGAGTCACACTAATGCGATCTAACAAAATGTACGAGAGCAATATTTCATGCAGTGGAATGCTGACCCTCATTACCTCAACCGCGTTCAGATTTCTCATTAGCTGACTAATTAACATCCGTTAGTCCTTATCAGATGCAACTTTCAAAAAAATGGTTCAAATGGCTCTGAGCACTATGGGACTTAACTTCTGAGGTCATCAGTCCCATAGAACTTAGAACTACTTAAACCTAACTAACCTAAGGACATCACATGCATCCATGCCCGAGGCAGGATTCGAATCTGCGACCATAGCGGTTACGCGATTCCAGACTGTAGCGCCTAGAACCGCTCGGCTACTCTGGCCGGCTGATTCAACTTTGACGTTGGGCAGATTCAGAAGTTCTTTTACAAGCAGATCAACAATTAACTTGGGATTGTTATACCTTTGAACGATTAAATCCCATACAATCTTCCCAAAGTTACTTTCTGTAACTTGTAAGTTTTCAACCAGCTTACGAGGTTCACCAAACACACATGACAATAAATAATAATATCGCTGGACATCATAGTGCATTAGGCATGAGATTTCCTATGTTACCATTGAATTTTGGTAATGACATTTCTGGGAGCTTTATTTCACCTGCACTGCATGAACTTGCAGACTTTGGTGGTAACACACAACATTTGACTGAAGCAGTGTCGCTATCTTTGATTCTAAATCTAAGCACATGTCTTCAAATGACTCTGTGTCATGAGATTCTTCTACATTGGTAATCTCTAACTGAGTCTGGATGTCGTATTCATCTTTGCTTGTAGTTAGCAGTGACTGCATTACACTGATGTCGTTGAGATTCGATCCATGAAAGCTATTAACAAACGTGGAGAGTCTAATCACTCGTGACTTGATTACTGCTCTTTTCTTAATTAAATTTAGTTTCTCGACAGGATCCATGTTTCAGGAGATTAGCACAAATGTTAATATATTAAGGAACTAGAACCAGGCTGCTCACAGAGCAGGATGATGGTACCTGTAGTGCGCTGACTGGGCTGCAGCTGCTGGCAGAGATGGTGACAGATGGAGCTCACTGATGCACTGGTGTCGTGTTGTCGGAACTGCTTGGCTGTGTTACGACGTCTGTTGGCTTGAGGTGCACTTCACAACACGATTTTTGCGGCGTCTGTACCTTGAAGAGCTCTAGTGTGGACGACTGTCACTGCTGATGCATGAGGGAAATGCAGAGCATATGCTAACCTCGGTGAATCACACAGAAAGCCACGATAACTGGGTACTCGTAATTCGCGGTACGTGGGAATCAAAGCACATAACCTTTTGTGCTGGGACATGTTCGAATAGTTGTATCCAGCCTGGAGCACCAAATTTTAGGCAGCCGCAAAACGCGCCGTGCTTCTGCACTGCCTTGCTCTTTCCACAGTCTAAACGAATGCACACACTCGATGCAAAGGAAAGGCGCTTGAAAATGAAAGTACATGGCTGGTAAAAGTGGACTGTATTTAGACGCTACATTGCGAGACACAGTTACAAATGCGTGATCGCTACTTTGCGGTCACGGCCCGTCTCCCCTGTCCCGGCACTGTGTTGATGGCCAGGCAGAAAAAATTCTTACCTGTAGCAAGTGTCCAGTCGTTGCTACGCCCTTGTGGCACAGTACGCAAATACAAAACAATTACCCATTATTCAAGCTGTCAGTGGCTGTGAAAGGAGTTCAGTACGCAACAACAAAAATTTTTGATCATTTGCCGAATAACATAAAATTTTTGACAGGTAACAAGGCAAGTTTGAAATCTAACCGAAAATCATTTCTACTAGACAACTGATTTTATTCTAAAGACAAATTAATATTTAAGAAATTGGTAGCCTATTACAAATAAATTGATAAAAATAAAAAACTAAAGGAACCCCTGTATTTAAAGTGTAGTTACATGAGTAGGACTGAAAAATAATATGTACATTAATGTTAACTCTAATCATGAGTACATGTGCTGTAAAGGCCAATTCACACTGCCCTTCACATCACTTCACATCATAGCATAGTCACCACACTGTGTCATGGCACTGTCATGGCAGAGCATATTTGCACTGCCTGTCGTGCCACGTCATTTCGCTTAGTGCAATACTGTATGGTGAAAGTGAGAGTATGATACACCATCTGTGAAACAAAAAGTCGAGGTATAGTATCGAAATTGAGGAACTAAGAATGAAAAAGTTTATTAATGGCCAAAGCAATCTATCTAACGTATCTTCTCGATCAACTTTCTGTGGTAAAGTACTGAGAAGGGAAACAACATTTCAAAACTTAGAGATTTATTTGCTACTGAAAGTATACACATTCAGACAGCTCAGACCCTATTTATAAGGGAATAAAATGAGCCAATCCATAAACAACTGTATTTTTTTCTCCATCAGAACTGGTTTTTTTTAATTGAAATGTAATGTAATGGAAACAGCTTCATAAACTTATGTATTTATATGCAGTGCTATTGTCAGTTCCAGTCTATTACTGTACAAACTACATAATTTTTCGCTTTCATATATCTGGCCTCGCTTGTGGAAGAACACTCAACAGAAAAAATATCCAAGTCATTATGGAGAATTTGCAATTTGCCATGAAAACAAATCAGAATAACAAAATAAAGAGTAAGAAGAGACAAAAGCACAAAATTAACTAATGTTAGATTAGTGAGTACATCTAAAATAGGTTAACTTCAGGTATTAGCACACAACACCATTGTCAAAACTTTTTCTCGAGAAACTTTGACGTGACGCGATGGTTTGTTGACAGCCTGCATGAATGGTTATGTGACGTGAAGGCCAGTGTGAATTGCCCTTAAACTCATTCGTTCCACATCATTTCCATAAGAGAACCAGAAAAATGAACTATGTAGCTACCTAGGTAACAGAAGTGTAACATTTGTGACGCCATTAGAGTGGCATCATCTTTAGTTGCATTTGCGGACACAACTGGAGGCACTGTACTCGTGTTCAGACAGGTAGTGAAAATCTGTCGAAATTACAGATTTTTTAAAAATCGTTCTTGTTATACCCCAGTCTTTTCTGAACAAGAATATGTATGGGTTTTGTATGATTGTTGTATATTGGTAGTAAAGAGAGAGAGCGTTTTCTAAACAGCAACACATTCCCTTTTGACTGTTGTCAATTACGCTGTGTTTATACTGTCTGCAGCAGACTTTCTCTATTTTTACTTCATTTGTTCTTTTACCACTGCTTTTGGATTTGGTCATCCTAGTGCTAAGCGATTGTAGGGAATGAATGTCAGTTCAGCCTGCTGTTTATATTTTACTTGTCATAGTGATTTGGAGGAGACACTTGATTTCAAGAAAGAATCTTATTGCGTTTATAGTTGTATTTAATATATGTAGATTGTAAGGATGACCAGAATAATACAGAGAAATACTAGCAATATAGAAGAAAAGAGGAAACCCATGTGGTCACCTTTCACAGGGTTGCTACAGATGAACACCCTGTCATTCTTTCTGTCTAAAGGGCCTTGTGTCATGGCTTATCGACAGCTAGTGTATCTGATTAAGAAAACCAGTATCAATAGCAGAAGTTATAAAACCTATATATAGAGATGTCACTAGTAAAATCATTTTTGAAATTTGTAACTATGGAGGATTCATAATCCCAACGAAAATTTCAATAACTGTGTGGGAAAGCTTGCTTAAAACAGCATTTCTGGCCGTCCAAACCTTACAAACTGGTGTCATGGATACAGTTTCCGATTTCAGTGATGTGTCAGTTATTAGGATGAAAGAGTTTGATTGGGCATAGAAGCTGAGGTGAATATAAAGAATGGGATTGTTTCAGTTGACCAGCTGAGGGTGGAAGATGCTGAGAAAAGTACCCTGCACATGACAAAAAAGGCCAGAATTCAAAAAAGGGCTTCCAAACGTAAACTGGAGGATAAAAAGCTACAACGATGAGAGGTATGAACCTGTTGAGTATTAACATTGAATGTAGGGTGAACAAATCATATCAAAAACTTCATATCAATTTTCATGAAAGTATGAAGTTTTTTCCTTAGGTTCAATTTTCTCTGAAGCTAATGCATCAGTGTCAATGGAAGTTGGTACCAAAAGTAATTACATCACTTTTGAAAATATACTGCAATTGGCAATCAAGTAAATGTACAGTTCTGTCAGTGGGCACAGCAGCAAATCCTCGCCAACCTGAACTTCTCCTCCGATGGTCTATTTACCGATGAATGTTCCTTCTCAAACAAAGGACAGGCAATTTACCGATGAATGTTCATTCTCAAACAAAGGACAGGTAAATACAAGGAACATGCATTATTGGTCCAGCGACAACCCACGATGGCTTAGACAGGTGGAACATCAACGTCAGTGGAGATTTAACGTCTGGTTTGGGATGCTTGGTACTACAATTATTGGCCCTTATTTCATCAATAGTAGTCTGAACAACACAGCATATGCCAACTTTCTCAGGCGAATTCTTCCTCCTCTTCTGGATGAAGTGCCGCTAAGAACCAGAATGCTTATGTGGTATCAACACAATGGATGTCCAGCACATAATGCCTTGTGTGTACATCGTGTTCTGAACTGAAGGTATCCTGCCAGATGGATTGGTCGAGGAAGAACAGTTCCTTGGCCTGCTTGGTCTCCTGCTTTAAATCCTCTGGACTTTTTTCTTTGGGGATGCATTAAAGACACTATCTATCATGATATTCCAACAACTCCAGAGGACATGTAGGAACATATCATGCTTGCTTGTGATTCTCTTCAGCAGGCAACACTGGAAACAGTAAATATCAAAACACCAACAATTCTTAAAGGTGATGGTGTGACATCATTTTTGCTCCAGTCAGACAGCAGTGGGGAGGCCGCGCTATTGTTCAGAAGAACATTGCTGGACCCTGGAGTGTGAGGACATGTTGTGGGAGGCAGCTCCAGAGTTATGACAAAATACACTTTGTCTTTGCACATATTACATAAATAATGTATTTGTCAGTCAAGTCTTGTAGGAAGTGTCTCTGATCAGTGATTGTTAGTTTTCACAGTAACAAAATTACACAAGTGTAGAAAAATGCTTCCTCTTCGAAGGTATGATATATATATATGTGTGTGTGTGTGTGTGTGTGTGTGTGTATTTTTAAAGTCATACTGCTGTTCATATCTTCATAAAAAACAAAGCTACAATGAAAGCAATCATGCTGATAGATGTCCCCCTGACAGCTAAAGAACACACACACACACACACACACACACACACACATATATATATATATATATATATATATATATATATATATATATATATATATATATATAATAGTTTTCGAAGAAGAAGCATTTTTCTACACCTGTGTAATTTAACAAAAAAATATTGTGTTTTCACAGTATTAAATAGACCAAATCCATAGTGATTCTTCCAATGACCATCCTAAAGTAGCAAACTCAGTTACCATGCCAACACTGACCTATTCAAAGCCTACTCGAAAAGTTGAATCTGAGGTATGAATTTGAGACATGGCAGTACACAGTCTACACTCATTTCACTCCTCATCCATGATGGATAAACTAAATCAATGAAAGGAAGAACTGAGAAAGTGTAAGAATTTCTGGGAGTATAGAAAATTTTATTAGAATAATTGGGATGAAAATTGCAACTTGATACGGGTAACAAGTCACGATATATTCCAGTTTTAATTCAGTTGATCGATCTAAATTCATGAGTGTCAGTAACTAGTGGGCTCCACCATTGTTGAAGACTGGAGCAGTGTTGGCTGAGATAAAGTAAGTCGTTGAGGTGTGGATGAAGCCATAGTATCTGGAAAGTTGCAAAGGCTGTCGGATGATTACACACAAGAATACTGCCTAGTTTGTGCTGGAGGATATGAACTGTGTCCTAAGCAACAATACTGTGAAGTTTGTTGTAGCAGACACACTTCTTTCCAAATGGGTGGAAGTAACCAAAGTGATGTAGAAAGTCAGAGGAAAAGTAGGGCTGGATAAAATTACGAATTGCCAGCCGCGGTGGTCTAGCGGTTCTAGGCGCTCAGTCCGGAGCCGCGCGACTGCTATGGTCGCAGGTTCGAATCCTGCCTCGGGCATGGATGTGTGTGATGTCCTTAGGTTAGTTAGGTTTAAGAAGTTCTAAGTTCTAGGGGACTGATGACCATAGATGTTAAGTCCCATAGTGATCAGAAATTTGAAAATTACGAATTGTGATAAGAGAGGTAAAATTCTGGTAGATATCATTCTGCAGACGTGTCACTTGGAGCTATTGACAGAAGGTATTCTAATATCAAAACATCAACAATTCTTAAAGGTGATGGTGTGACATAGTTTTTGATCCAGTCGGATAGCAGTAGGGAGGCCGCGCTATTGTTCAGAAGAACATTGCCCGAGCCTGGAGTGTGAGGACATGTTGTGTGAGGCAGCTCTAGAGTTATGACAAAATACACTTTGTCTTTCCGCATGTTGCATAAATAATGTATTTGTCGGTCAAGTCTTCTAGGAAGTGTCTCTGATCAGTGATTAGAAGTATGTTTGATTGGTGACAAATTTTCAGATTTAGACGAAGTCAGACAGTCTGCAAAGTCTTTGCTAGTTGGGATGACATTACTACAGTGCATGTAGATATGTTAAATGTCTTTACTATCGCAATATTTTTGAGAGAAGTCAGTTATTTTGTGTTTGTTGGGAAAGTACCAGCTTCCTAAACTATCCTGGTGGTAAGGTAGCAAGACCTGGGAGCGAGATACTGATTTTAACCAGAGTAGAATTGTGAGAGATTATTCTTGTGCATTCTGATGCGAGTAACTTTCTCTTGTGCATCAGAAATGTCGGGCTGAGAGCTAAAAGTTACATTCACAAGAACACTCTCAAATCTGATCAAAGCCTCTTGAACTTTCTGCAATTGCTGAAAAGAATGAACACCTAAGAAATTGGACACTGGTCCACAGCAGTATATTAAGCTTTCGCCAGATTTTTTGTGACTTATTTATAGTCCTTTATTTACATAGATCATCCACTCTCAGAATTCATATGCTGGGGTGGTGCGCGCTGTCAGACTATAGGTAAGATCAATTAAGTTTGATAATGTGGATGATGAAATTGGACTTTGAACACACAGAGCCAAAAAGGCACGTCTGCTAGGCATTAGAACCAGCCCCCCTGTCAAACTAAAGCTTCCTGATATATGCAGTTTACATGTGGTGCATTGTTGATTAGAGTTTGAGCTGTCGTTATTTTCTCTCATAGCACACCAATGTGTTTTATTTTGTTTAACATGAAAACGATAATTAGTCAAATTTATGTAAAACACGAGAGGGAAGAACGAATGTGTTACAATATGCACAAATATGAACTGGAAACATAACAGTGCACACTAATGTGTGATTGTTTCATGAAACTCTGTCATCATCCTAGAGACGAATATCGTCAAATCGTCACTACTCGACCTCACATGCTCAGAGTATATTGACAGTACTGTGAATATACAGTCTTTGGTGCCACCAGTACTGCTCGTCAGTTTTCTGATATTGACAATACATCAGTATGCACCCTCAAATGGTAAATGTATAGATGCCTCGACAATATTACTTAACATGTGAAGGCTCATTCACAACATTGATGATTTCCCTAACTGATTAAGGCGAATGTCAGGAGATTTGCTTTTAAAAGGGCACAGTCTGTATTATTCCTCATGTTCTTTCAAGCCAGCTCTGTCTCTAATGACCTCGTCATCGATACTTCAAAATGATTTTATGGCCTTATTGACATAGTAATAGAAAAAGTACAGAGTTAAGTTGTTCATTAAAAAAGAATAATTGAATTATTTACATTTCTGTGATATGAATGTGTGTTGTGTGTTCTTTCAGACATGTCCATCATATTAGCCCCTTTCCTTTCCTTTGTTTTCTCTCCCCTCGAACTTCAATTTACATAGTATTCACATTTCATCAATATTTAATCATATGTTTGAACAGGTTGTATTGACGTTGTGTAAACAGTTGATGTTATAGACAAGCAGCAGTTCTCTAAAATACTTCCAGTGAAATGAAAGATGCTTGTTGCTAAACTTTAATGGAACTAACTTCAGTGGTGAGCAGTGATCATTCAGACAGTAAAGCACTAAATATTATAATAAATCAGTAATCAATTAACAATGTAATTATAATTTTTATAATTTTAAGTAAACAATAGCAAATCAAGGGCCAGGCTCGTCTTGATAACACTCACAACTGGTAATATTTTAAATTAAAAGAATAAATGTTAAAGTTCGAAATCACAACTGGTAACAGTTTACATTAAAAGCACAGATAATGAAATAGTTAGACCTAATGGTAATGTATAATCCTACAAACCGACATTAATAGAAAAAGCTTGTTTTTGGCTTCAAACTCACCCCTGACTCTTTGGTACATCACCTCTGCAAGATCAACGAAATTGAATTTCCGTTCTTATCTCCTAGGAAGCAAATTTTGCGATGACTTACTCAAAGAAATAGTCGTTCTTCCTGAATTCTTCTACTGGGTGAGCTTCAACTGAAATAATTCCAAGCTAAGATACTCTCTCTTATGCAGCAGAATTCTTAATGCAGCTTTTGATTCTATTCAGCACTGAAATTGACCTTCCTACTGAAGATGTACTCACAGGGATTGTATATGGTAATGACACTAAAAATTAAAATGTTGAAAACTGGCATTTAGCTTTGAATTAGAGATCAGTAATTTTGCAAGTTCGCTCATGGCTTTATTTCTAAACAATTCATTACAGTACACTACAGTCAGCTCTTTTTTTTTCAAATAGAATGTCATCAAATAATTTTCGATATGCATCTAAGAGACTTTGGAAGCTGCTCCCAGAGGACTGGTTGGAATATCGTCCATAGTTTTCATGCGAGAATAAATTTAAAAATTTCAGTTTAGAATAATCTTGAAACCTTAAACCCAAGTAGATATCAATGTTATCAGACAGTTCTCAATAGATGTGTTTGCAGTTGATACTTTTCCTCTTTGAGGGTTCTCTTGCAGGAGACATGGTTTCTTAAAATATTGTTCTCACTTGTCACAGAGTATAGCTACGAGGCAGTGAGTTTCTTGGATTTTTTGTTCACAGTACAAAATATTGTTTACTTGGTTATGTAGGATGCTGCGCAACACATTGGCAAAGCTAAATATTTAGTCAAATGTGTTCAAGAGAAAAACAAATGTGAAACCTTCAATAAATGCCAAAAAGCCATTAATTGATGCTAAAACATCTGAATTAATTTCTCGAGGATTTTCTAGCATTGCACTAAAAACATCTGGCTCTGCACACAGTATTTACCAATATTGATGAATAATTTTATCACACTGGACAGATGTGTGTGAGATGATGTTGGACAGACATGTGGAAGATGATGTTACAAATATTTATCGAAAAATTTAACATATTTGTAAGTTCTTGAAAAATAAGGTGCAGGTGCATTAAGTGAACTAAAGCATAATTTGTCAGAAAAATTGCAGCACCCTCCATGGACCTTGTTCACTAGCAGCTGGATGTAATATGTGCATACTGAGGGCTAGTGTTAATTATTCACTTGTCATAGTCATCTGCAAACAGATGACGCTCAGGAGGCCAACCTGTGAACACCCTGTTTCGACTCTGCAGGAGTAACTACTGCATTTAGAGGTGAACAGTGTTTGTAGCATTCATTCTAGGGTACAACTATGCCCAGTCAAAAGCATGTATTCCTAATGAACAGCTTCAGCCATTTGAGCACAGTCACACTGTGGGCCTGCAGGAATCTGGATGGATATGTCGATGGATTGCTGCACACTGCATCAGTGGCTTGTCGCCGCATTTAGCAGTGATCTGCGGAACGTACCTTCACCCATAGCTCAAGATCTGGACTTCCACACACTACAGGTGCATGTCAAACACTATGCATTATGCGAGCAGCAGTGGCTAACAAAGCGTCATCCAGTGACAAAATCCAGGCACATGTAGCACCTGCTGTGTCGCCATGGGCTCTTGGGAACTGTCTGCTTGCAGCTGGACTAAGATCACTTGCGCCTCTGGCCAGGCTACCCCAACTAGGATGACTACTCGTGTGTCATGAAAGAGTCGAGTGGACAGTGGACTGACACACTATTGTCATCAGTTATGAGTAGTGGATGTACAAGTGCATGGCGTAGACCTGATGATCTGCCTGTTCTAGAACACATTCGTCCACAACACTTAGTTCCTAAACAAGGCTTCATGCTGTGCGTGGCCATCAGTTACAGCTTGGTGGCAACATTTGGTGTTTTCACAGGATCAAGTAACCGGAGCCTGTTACATTTCACAGGCTGTTATTATTATACTACTGCCATTTCTTTGACAGGAAGCTGATGTGCTTTTCGAGCACGATAATGCATGTCTACATACAGAAACTGTTACACAACATTCTGTTTATGGTGTACAACTACCACAGCCCGTAAGATCATCAGTCCTCTCGCCAACTGAATATGCATGGGACTTGATGAAGTGGGAACTTACGTGTTTTCTACGGCCTGCAAGACCCATCTCTGATTTGTAACGGAAGACACAAGATGTTTGTTGCAGAATACCATTTGGAATCTTTATGGTCATTTGAAAGGGAGAAGAATTTTAGATTGTATATTGATGCGACTGTTTAGGCACCATTTTCTCAGGCAAATATTTTTCATTTGGTCGGAATTTGTTACCATATAGTGCTACAATGATGAACTACCTGTCACATCACTTCTTTATAAAATGACATTGTATTTAACGCGCATTGCATTTTTTTCCAGCAGTGTATTTTGCACTTCACTATTTGGCTAGTACTTCGAGACAAAAAGAGATTTAGTACATGTGCTCAACACTGAAAAAATATGGCTTCAGAAAATGTGACTTAGAGTTTTTGCTTAAACCCCATACAGATTTCCCACCATAGTCACTATTATGTCAAACATTTGAGCAATCAATTTTTCATTAAATTCGAATCGTGATTAAGAAGTGCTACATAAGTATAGAAATAGCCTGAACGTATTTGTCACTATTTACACCACATCACACCAACAATCTTTCCTTTGTCTGTACTTTATATACATAATGTGGAATAATAGAAAACTGTGCTTTATGCATCACATCTGAAGTTTGATCAACCATGACCGTTACAAAAGGAACATCCATAATTTCCTGCTTTATAGTAGGAACTGTATGGACTGTATCAGATAATTCTGAATTTGGGTTAGAAAAATTGCCATAAACTTTAAATTCGATAACTCACTATCATCAAATTTGTTTAGGTGGGGTAGAAGTCCTTGGAAGAACAACTCTTGGGCACTTTGTGTTGGTTGTTCCAAGGCTTTCAACATTTTTAGTTCAACTTCATCTGGGCAGCGGCATTTTCTATGACGAGTATTGTTTTCATTGCTTTCGATTTCCTCCACAAATGATTGTTGAGGTTGCTCATCATCAGCCTCTCCATCATCATTGATAACACTACTATCTTCAAAACTTTCTACAACTTCTCTGGACTGGTATAGTTTATTCAATAACTGCATTTGGTCAGCATAGACATAGTTTTTAATGTCAGGTCCGCCAGCACCACTTTTATTGCATTGTTTCAGCTTTTTCTTCGATTTTGAAAATGCACCATGAAGATTGCCCCATCTCTTCGTTACTACTTTTCCCGAAACAATGATAAGCAAACTCGGTAATCCGAGTGTGGATTAACTGAGTTGCGGATTAAATTCAAATTGTGGGAGACATACCAAGCAATAGTTGTGTAAGTTAATTGTACATGTGATCTCTTTACGTTTGGAATTTTATCAGGATGTTGTTGAAGTGCTGAATTGTAGATGGATTAGAAAACTAAAGCGATGTCATTCTTATATTACTATTTCATATTTACCATGGACTATTACTGCTAAATTGAAACAGGTAATTTTTTCCAGGTACCTTGCAAGTGTGTGCACCTTTACCGATCTGCATTACTACTTCAGAATTGGCATTTCTACTGCAAGAAAAATAGTAAAAGAAGTGGGCGAAGCTGTTTGGTCAGTAACGAAGACAGAATGTGTACCTGGACTTTCCAAAGATAAATTTGAGTCCATTGCTTCTGATTTTGAAAAAAATTCAAATTTTCTGCATTGCATAGCTGCTGTATGTTCACATAATTTGCCCAACAAGAAGTGGATCCATGTATTTTAATTACAAAGGCTATTACTCTGTAGTATTAACGGCAGTAGCAGATTCAAAATATAATTTTGTGTATGTTAACGTTGGAAGTTTTGGCAAAGATTGCGATCCCTCGGTTTTCAAGTAGTCTGCTCTTTGGCAGTTGGTATTGACTAACACACTACAACTACCTGAAGAAAAATGTTTACTGAAAACAGAATCTCTGAAAGTTTCCTACTACTTTGTCGGAGAGAAGCATTTGGTCTTCAGAAGCATTTGATGCGACCATACAGTGGAACACATTCAACACTAGAAAAGAGGATATTCAGTTATCGTTTGTGTAGAGCTCGGCGTCATGTCGAGTGTGCTTTTGCAATATTGAGCAACACATGGCGTGTCTTCCACAGGCCTATAAATGAATATCCTGATTTTGCAGTTGACATTATCAAAATGTATGTTGTTTTGCACAATTTTGTTTGTGACCGGGAAGAGTGTTTGCCAGAAGATACTATAACAATCACTGGACTGGAAAATTTAACTGGAGAGCCCACAGCACAAAATGATCTTCAAGCAAACAATATTCAAAATATATTAAGAAAATATCTTGTGTCAACTATTGGGACTGTTCCCTGGCAAATGCGTAAGATATGAGTAATATGAAAGCTGAATTACTCTTGATAATTACAGCAGTAACTTAAGGGCACCCTCACCCCCATTACCTTAGCCGCAGTGTTTACTATTTGTTATATATGTGTATATAACAAATAGAGATAGAGCTGGAATCGTTTTTACTGTAAGGGAAATTTAATTTACAGATGGCTGTTATTAATAAAACTTTTTCAAGATTTTCTATGTCCAGTATATCAAAGTGAAAGGACTCATTTTTACCTTAATTATATTCTGGTTTTATTTACTTTTACATTTGAACATTTTAATCTACTTTACCTTAATAGTATTTACAGTATTTTTAATAAAAATTATTATGCTATGCAATGATTATCAGACATACACGCCAAGGCTCTAAAGAAAAAAGTATCATATATTAAAAAATTATAGTGATAATACAAATTTTCAGTTTGGTTGCCCTTAAATAATTTTTAACATGAGTTACAACAAATTTTTTATTTGCATGATATCACATGACAAATATAGAAGACATGATTTAAAGAACAAATAAAGTTGGAAACATAATATGCTACTTACCAAATGCATTTTTTCTTTGCTCTCCATTTCCTCGAAATCCTGATTCAGTTCGCAGCAAACTTGTCTCCATACATCTCTTGTCGCATTTCTGTCTTTAAAGGTGTCTATAGTTTTGTCCCACAAAGCTGGCCTTTCTTCCACTAGCTAAATAAGTGTATCAATGTCTATCTCGTAACCCACTGGAAACATGTACAGAACTTACTGCCAAGCAACTATTTTATATTTTACTCCTATACACACAAAGTCGACTGTACATCGAGAAAGTACCACGAGAATTTAGGAGGGAGGACGGTCGGTAAACAATCGGTGAGTGTGCAAGCTCCTATTCGATCACGTGGGCCACTGTACTCCCGACACCGACACGGCGCCGGTGGTCTACAGTGGCAATGACCGGTTGCTAACCGACTTTTTTACGGTGCCGGCCCGTGGTCGGCCAGTGTGTAAGCTCCAATGCTCTTCAGTGGTTCACTACCGGAATGTGGATGTCCGATATTTTATCAGCAGGCCAAAATCGGTGTGTGTGCAACTAGCCTTACTCTGGATTATATCCTTCAGAACAAGGGTGCTCATACCAGGAGGCAACCTCCTGGTCTTGCCCCCCTCCCCCGTCTGTCCTCACCTGTGAAACTACTGTATGGGTGCCATTGCGACAGCGCTATGCATTGGTTGTGGCAGAAAAACACGCACACCATCTGTGACCAACAGAAGTGCGAGTGAAAGACTGTTACTGTCCAGCTAAGCATATAGTATATGTTGCTTTAGCTTGGCTCACAATGCTCTATGAATAATGTAACGCAATAAACGTATTAGTTCTGCGTGTTTCATACAAATTTAACGGTTTTATCTCGATGTTGCTGATTAACTGTGTGATTCCAGAATGAGATTTTCACTCTGCAGCGGAGTGTGCGCTGATATGAAACTTCCTGGCAGATTAAAACTGTGTGCCGGACTGAGACTCGAACTCGGGACCTTTGCCTTTCGTGGGCTCTACCAACTGAGCTACCCAAGCACGACTCACGCCCCGTCCTCACAGCTTTACTTCTGCCAGTACCTCGTCTCCTACCTTCCAAACTTTACAGAAGCTCTCCTGCGAACCTTGCAGAACTAGCACTCCCGAAAGAAACGATATTGCGGAGACGTGGCTTAGCTGTGTGATTACTTACTTTATATATTGTTACAGTTATTATTACCGAAGCAGTGCCTCAGTTGTTTCGCCAGAATGCACTCCATTGATTAACTTAGAAAGCAGTTTCTACCAGCCATCTTCCTGCTCCTGCTACCGTGTTATTAAACCCATAATCTATATATCACAGCTTGTTTGGGTCTGATTTAGCAGCAAATTACATTTTCAACGATAGGTCTCAAGTGCCAATCGTTGTTCTTTAGTTACGTACATACGGTTCCTCTTTCCTCGTGCGCAATCGCGGACGCTCGAGAATGCACAACAAACTGTGTAAAGAACGGGTGGGCGTTCTCGCGCCCACACGGTGCCTCATTGCTCAAGAAAGCTAGGGATCCGCTTCTTTGCTTGGAAGTTTGTTCGGCGTTCATTGTGATGAAAAGTCGACAGAAAAAGAAAACACAAAGGAGACTGTGGGTAAAGAAGTGTCTAAATAACAGAGGTGTGAGAAATACAAAATGACGACAAAGACTCGTTTGCAAATTTCAGAAGGAAATTTTCTATATGAGAAACAGCAGCGATAAGGTTGGCAATAACATCTCTTTTCCTTAACCGGTGACTTACATACCGCTTCGGACTATTTATTTCGCATTTCAAACAAAGCATTTCAGCGACTACTCCTGAAACTCAGAAATACTTAAGGGAGATTCTTAGTCGTTATGTTATGGTTAATTACCTTTCAGTGCTTCATATGTGTATTGTATAAAAATGTTGTTTACATAACATTAATCTTGAAAAAATATATGTAGATTAAACGTCCTCAGAATCAACGATTTTGGGAATTTCATAGACGACAGAAACCACTAGAACGAAGTATGTGTTTTTCAATTTTTTGTGTCTATTTCTAGTAGTTTATTGAAGAGCTTCTTTACTAAAAGATGTCAGGCTCCTCAGTAGCTGTGCTATTAAGTTGCCATAACATGAATATTCGTCCACAGTTATCATACATTTCTGGCTCATTCCTCATTCCACTTAGAAACTTACTGTATCTTCCTTCTTTACAGTAATATGATCGGAAACTCTTCTATCTAATACTGAACGCTCAGTGCATCACATCTCAAATTTTTATTGAAAGAATCTTTAGGAGTGGCATTTCATTCCAGTTTTCTTTGTAATTTAAGGTACTTCCCTTGGAGTCAACAGACATTATTACACATAAATAGCTCAACACACGACACAATGAAATACATATGGGCCACAGCTTACTGTCTTCTGCTGAAAAGCGCAGAGATTTCCACCGAAGACGGGAAGCAATGCGCTGTTTCGCACGACCTCACTTCCAGGAAATTACGCATGCAAAAATGCGCATGAGTAGTTGCGCTGTTAGAAATTTATGCTCAAAGCTGAACAGAAACAAGGCATCCTGTGCTCGTCCCTTTACTGAAATCTGTCATAGTTCGATTACAACAACAATGGTCAGTTCGATATTTTTATGTTGCCAAAAAACTTCGGCATAAACTATTTGCTCATATGAAAAAAAAACATTATGAAGTTATAGCTAATATCTTCCGCAAGAACACATGTTAGCTTGAACAAGTAGTCCTATAGCCCGTTGAAAGGGAGCAATTAACAATCACCGTTGACGGATATTCATGTATATGAAGTAGGCAGTCTTGTCATACTCAAACCAATTATAAATTTCATATTATGTCACAGAAGTGTTACCATCAAATTATACTGGCTTAAAGCTTTTCTAAAGTAAAGACGCTATCTTGACATGAGTCCAACGATGCAAAGAATGGACAAATATTTTCTAAATGAAAATTCTGTTGTTTAGATAAGATAAACAATTCGTACGGTATATAAGTTTAGAGGCAGAACATTAGATTAATTATTGGATACTAGAAATGTAAGAAAATGAGATGACAGCTCCTGCCTAAACTCCTCTTTCGATGAAGAGTGCTACAAAGAAATCAACTTTCAAGATTTATACGATGAAGCCTACAGCAAACTGTTGACATCTTTCGCGATAATACGAAATATCAAGTATCTAAATAGTCTTCACAATTACTTGTGTCCTAAAGTGGAATCTTGGAGATAAGATAAGATTAATGCAAATATGATGGCCATAATGTCCTCTGGTATCGCTGTGTCCTTGTAAACAATAATTGAAAGAAACTGGAGACAGATTATTCACGGTAATCTCGTGATCACGTCCCTTCCCTCATTCGTCGAAAGGAGCTGAAACATCTCAACAGTAGCTAACATTAGCTACAGTACACACGAAGTAAAAGTGCCAGTAAATACACGGTATTTTCTAGATATGATTCAGTAAGAAGCATGGTGGTAAACGCGTGCCGTCGGTCGAAGTCACTGTTTTTGGCTTGAACATCTTTGCTAAATAAATGTGGCGAGCAAGGTATGTTTGTGTACATTCCTGATGAAACTGAATAAAACACGTGTCATCTGCTTGCCCAGTAAATGATTTCAAAATGGGGCTGTGCTACTACAAATGAAAAATAATTTCCATCCGTTGCCACAGAAGCAATTGAAATCACAGACTATTATTAGTCGCTTTGAAAGCTTGATAGTTTTGTTATTACTAGTGGGATGGTTTTAGTCTGTCAGTCCGGAGGATTGTCTTGCAGCAGTAGATTAATATGCCATACTTTGCATACTTATTGTCGGAAAGGAGTTTCATTTGTTGCTGGAATGGCGTTCGGGTATCGAGGTTTAGCTTTTTCGTGGTTGTCCGAAAACTTACGGCGAATGTCGGAATAATTCCTTGGAAAGGATACAACCGATTACTTCCCCATCCTTGCCCTTGATACCTTTTTAGTATTTTGTGATTGTTAAAGGCTGTTAATGAAAACAGAATACAGGCCTATGAGTGTGAAGTTTGACATACGTAAATCTTCACTGTTGAGAATTATGGAAATCGTATTACCAATTTTGGATTCCGGATGACCTTAGCTCATCACATTCCTATTTCCTCATCTCCAAATTTTTGCTTCACACAATACTCATTAATGATGTAGATTGTGATATTCCCCCTTAAGCATTCCCATAGTCAGATACAATGGATCATTCTGTGCAAACATCTTAATTTGTATTCCAATAAGCCTAAAATAAAATGAACAATATTAATAATGAAGAGGGAGGAAAATAGAGAAGAAAACTGCCATTCAACATTTGAAATAAATGAAATTAATATGTAAGATAAAAATCTTAGTTTCGTGTTAACAGTCATTATTGCTCATAACCATGTTAATGTGTGGCCATAATGCATATAAAATTACGAAAAGTTCATGTGATTTGGATGAATCAGAGCCTGTAGATTCTGCTCAATTTTTCATATTTCAGTTTATATTAGTTTTGTTTTGGTTATAAGGTGAGATAGTTCAATCACCATTCAGAATGTTAGAACTTTTTGATTGTTATTTCTTTATTTCAAAACTGAATTTTCATGTGGACCAACAGGCAAGTAATTTCATTGATCCTTCCTTTTGTAAAAGGAAACAGCCATAACAGTTTTGCTGTTTTTAATTTTTATCTGTGTAAGATATTACCTTTGTGATGTGTCTTGTACTGTGCTACAACTACATATATCCAATGACTGTCTCTGTTGTCTACAGATAATGATGCGGAATACAGGAGAAGAAAGGCGTATCGCTACGTGGTGGATGGGTGGTGTCGCCTCAGCTGGTGCTTGTTGCTTCACGCAGTGCCTTGACACAGTGAAGGTAGGCCTTAATCCGTTACTGTGTATTTCTTTAGGAGTATGGAATTGGATTAAGTAACTCCTTGCCATATTTATATACTGTGGAGAATAATAACAAAAATTGAGGGAAGAGGAAAGTAGCAGAGGAGTTAGGAATGTACATCCCATCAGTTGCATAATATATCCTTCATTTCTCATTAAAACTTGTAAAATGTGTATATATGTGAAAGAATCAATATTTTACATCAAAACATATGAGAAGGATTAGCTAAAAATGAATTTATCATTGCCCCTGTATTTTATTTGCTCAGGTACAGTACTCCTATAGGTTGAAGAAGAGACCATCTAGCTATAATGGAGGAAGAAAGATATAAGAAACAGGAAAAGGCAAATAACATACAGTCAGTTAACCATGTAGGATCTGACGATTTCACCATATTTCAGATAGAGAAGTTTGCTAAATGGAGAAGTACATATCACAAATAATATAACAACAAGAAGTTCATAAAGTTTATTTGTTGGAAGAAATACATATTGAAGTGCTTTATCACAACACATTGATAGAGCAACTAGGAACTAACTACATTCCTAGTGATACTGGAGCTGAGTGGTCAAACATTAAAATGCAATAAAGAAAGCAGTAGACAAAGCATCATAAAGGAAGATGTACATTAAGAATTAAGGGTTAAAATTTTTGTCCCAAGAAGTTGAAGAAGCCAAGGGTATGTATGATGTAAGAGATGAACTCTTTTCCAACCTATCACAATATTTATAAAAGAAATAATAATTATTCTAAAAACAATTCTGAGAGTCACTTACCAACAAGCCTCAGGTTGTTATGTTTGTAACACATAAGATGGTATTCATGGAGAGCCACTGTCATATAAAGCCATGAAAACACAAAACAAAAATAGACACAATTTCTTTAAATATCACTGACAAGGGAACCTCCCCATCGCACCCCCCTCAGATTTAGTTATAAGTTGGCACAGTGGATAGGCCTTGAGAAACTGAACACAGATCAATCGAAAAAACAGGAAGAAGTTGTGTGGAACAATGAAAAAAAAAGCAAAATATACAAACTGAGTAGTCCATGCGCAAGATAGGCAATATTAAGGACAGTGTCAGCACAGTAATGCTGTGGTCCTGTGGTTAGCGTGAGCAGCTTTGAAACGAGAGGTCCTTGGTTCAAGTCTTCCCTCAAGTGAAAATTTTAATTTTTTATTTTCAGACAATTATCAAAGTTCAGGCACACACACACACAATCAACTTCGCTCTCCAAAGTTCCAGGACATGTTCAGATTTGCTTGGACATATACAGGATTTGACGGTGTACACATGGAAAAATTTGAAAACGTTAAAAACATATGTTTTGACAGAGCACAGGGAAAACTGTGCGAGTGTGAAACTGGTGCATTCATTTGTTGCAGTTTATGAGACAAACTCTTGTGATTTCATCACTTTTTTGGGAGTGATTATCACATCCACAAGAAAACCTAAATCGGGCAAGGTAGAAGAATCTTTTTACCCGTTCGCCAAGTTTACAAGTTAGGTGGGTCGACAACATATTCCTGTCATGTGTCGTATAGAATATATCAGACGTGTTTTCCTGTGGAGGAATCGGTTGACCTATGACCTTGTGATCAAATGTTTTCGTTTCCCATTGGAGAGGCACGTCCTTTCGTCTACTAATCGCACGGTTTTGTGGTGCGGTCGCAAAACATAGACACTAAACTTATTACAGTGAACAGAGACGTCAATGAACGAACGGACAGATCATAACTTTGCGAAAATAAAAAATTAAAATTTTCACTCGAGGGAAGACTGGAACCAAGTACCTCTCGTTCCTCAGCTGCTCACGCTAACCACCAGACCACGGCGCTACTGAGCTCACAGTCTCCTTGATGTTGCATATCTTTGGCATGGACTACTCAGTTTGCATATTTTACTTATTTTTTTCATAGTTCCACACAACTTCTTCCTGTTTTCTCGATTGATCTGTGTTCAGTTTTTCAAGGCCTATCCACTGTGCCAACTTATAACTAAATCTGAGGGGGGTGCGATGGGGAGGTTCCCTTGTGAGTAAGAAGTGATAAAACATCTTTTCTTCCATAGGGTACAGGTATTAATATGAGTGAAGAAAAAATGTCTGTTATGGCATAATTTGACAAAGGGGCTGGATTAGTTTATTGCCACGCAGGATTAGCCGAGCGGTCTAGGGCGCTACAGTCGTGGACTGTGTGGCTAGTCCCAGCAGAGGTTAGAGTCCTCCCTCGGGCATGGGTGTGTGTGTGTGTTTGTCCTTAGGATAATTTAGGTTAAGTAGTGTGTAAGCTTAGGGACTGATGACCTTAGCAGTCCCATAAGATTTCAGACACATTTGAACATTTTTGATTAGTTGATTGTACACACAAAAAACCATGGGTGTGGAGGGAAGTATAACTAGGGGGGACTAAATGAAATAACTATGGAGGAGTTGATTTTACTATTGAAAACTATGAAGAATGGGAAAGCAGCAGCCTTAGACAGTAGTAATTCAGGGCAAATTAAATATCCCAGAAAATTTTTACACAGTAAACTATTAAACCTTTATAATTTATTGGAAGCAGAATATTGCTGCCACTGTTTAAGTAACCAAATGTGAAAGTGGTCTCAAAAAATTTGCCACTGTTAAGCTGTTCTCCTGAGTCACCATTAGACTCGCTTAACAAAAAGGAAAGAAAAAACAGTACAAAACAAGACCTCATGTGCTGCCAAGGGAGACCGGAAGTCGGTAATTACTGAACAGGTAGCACAAGTAAAATTGAGCTGTATGCAGACAGCTAGGAGTGAAGTGTAGCCGATGAAATAGGAGTTAAAGCAGTCAGAAGTTAACTTGCATAACAAAGCCAGGAATGAAATTTAGTGCAGTCACATCATACATTTCTGTGTGAGCTGAGAGGAACAAATATCATCATTTTTCCAGTGTCACATCAACGTGACTTGGCAGAGCGGTCACGTGTCAACAAAAAAATTGTAAGTGCTAATACAGAGATGTGGAATATCTGCTGTCGTTTTGAAAATGCGATATTTGTGAACATTAGGAATTTTGGGAAGATTCCACACAACACACTGTTCTCACTTAAATAAACAAGGAAAAAAGAGAAAAAAAACAAAACATTATAATATGAAAGATTTAGAAATGGTAAATAAGATAAGATTTCAGATACTGCAGGGTGATGCTACAGAGGTCACACCTCTCATGTATGCTATGTAAAGAATCAAATGTAATTTTACTTCACTCCCAGCCACATGTTAGCTGGTGTTAAAGAAATG
Source organism: Schistocerca americana (assembly GCF_021461395.2). Taxonomy (NCBI): domain Eukaryota; kingdom Metazoa; phylum Arthropoda; class Insecta; order Orthoptera; family Acrididae; genus Schistocerca; species Schistocerca americana. Next base: position 655,344,459 of record NC_060120.1, on the reverse strand, counting down.
GAACGTCTCAAATGACACCGGTTCATTGGAAGAATCAGAAGAACAAAGTCAGATAATGTTCCTAATACAACATATGGTGGGCTACCCTGTATGAAGATTTCTCAGCTTCCAGAAACATCTCAAAGAAACACCAGAAATTCACAGGAGAGCACAGTAATTGTGCAAATCAAGCACCCGAGGTATGTGTAACAGCAGTGCCATCATCAGTGAAAACAGAGATGGAAAAAAACAGCAGTAGCAGCAAGCTACTAACCACAGCCCAGACACAATCCATGAGGTGCAGGAAATCTGTGCTTCTCAAGGATTTTTGGGACCTCACCAGGACACAGGACAGAATGTGACACTGAATACTGTACATATGACCAAAAAATATCCTCATATTAATAAAACACTAACTGTGATGTAAGTGAGTTTATGTAGCATTAGGAAGAAATTGGATTTGAGCATTTCTGCAGTAACGAAAAAGTAGATGTTATATGTGTTTCAGATCATTGACTGAGGAGTAATGAGGTAGTTTTCTTTGTTTCTCAGGGACATGTTGCTACCGATGTAATGTGTTGGGAAGTGAAAAAAAGGGTGGGGCAGGCATGTTTGTTTAAGACGGTACAAGATTCACAAAAATAGATCATAGCACATACTGTTCTGAAACAGACGGGGAATTCAGTTGTGTAAATCTTGTGGATTGTAACCTGACCATTATAAGTATCTCCAGCTCTCCAAGTGATACCATGGGTATTTTCTTTGAGTAATTTGAATTAATAATGTTCAGTTGTTAAAATCTAAAACAAAAATTGCTGTCTGTGGGGACTTCAATAGAGAAATGAGACGGACCAAGCCAGTAAGTCATTACTAACCACCTCAGATTGTTCAGTCTATATAATAGCTGTAGAAATGCCATATGTGATGGAACATGTATCAGTAACACCATTGTTAACTTTGAAAAGGATTTGTACGCTATCACTATTGTTGGTTGGGGATTTGCAGGCCATTATCAAATACTCCTTAGCCTTAACCAAAACAAAACTGTAGGATTCCCTTCTAATACATATGCCAATGCTATAGGAAAGGTAGCATGGGTCAGAGGGCAAGAGGAAGAAATAGTGAACCAATTCAGTCTGAAACCTAGAAATATGTAGTGGGACAGTATATACCAATGTCAAATGGGAATAAATGAAACTTCATTAAAATTTATTAGATTTGTGGTATACTTGTTCTCCTCTTATAAAAATTAGTCTTAAAAGCAAACATGTAAAGAAGAAGATTAAGTGGTACACAGATGAACTTACCAATGTTTTGTTGTTGTTGTTGTTGTTGTTGTCTTCAGTCCAGAGACTGGTTTGATGCAGCTCTCCGTGCTGCTCTATTTTGTGCGGGCTTCTTCATTTCCAAATACTTACTGCAACCTAAATCCTTCTGAATCTGCTTAGTGTATTCATGCCTTGGTGTCCCTCTATGATTTTTACCCTCGACGCTGCCCTCCAATACTAAACTGGTGATCCCTTGATGCCTCAGAACATGTCCTACCAACCAATCCCTTCTTCTAGTCACGTTGTGCCACAAATTCCTCTTCTCCCCAATTCTATTCAGTACCTCCTCATTAGTTACGTGATCTACCCATCTAATCTTCAGCATTCTTCTGTAGCACCACATTTCGAAAGCTTCTATTCTCTTCTTGACCAAACTATTTATTGTCCCTGTTTCACTTCCATACATGGCCACACTCCGTACGAGTACTTTCAGAAATGACTTCCTGACTCCTAAATCTATACTCGATGTTAACAAATTTCTCTTCTTCAGAAACGCTTTCCTTGCCATTGCCAGTCTACATTTTATATCCTCTCTACTTCGACCATCGTCAGTTATTTTGCTCCCCAAATAGCAAAATTCATTTACTACTTTAAGTGTCTAATTTCCTAATCTAATACCCTTCGCATCACCCAATTTAATTCGACTACATTCCATTATCCTCATTTTGCTTTGTTGATGTTCATCTTATATCTTCCTTTCAAGACACTGTCCATTCCATTCAACTGCCCTTCCAGGTCCTTTGCTTTCTATGGCAGAATTACAATGTCATCTGCGAACCTCAAAGTTTTTATTTGTTCACCATGGGTTTTAATTCCTACTCCAAACTTTTCTTTTGTTTCCTTTACTGCTTGCTCAATACATAGATTGAATAACATCGGAGATAGGCTACAACCCTGGCTCACTCCCTTCCCAACCACTGCATCCCTTTCATGCCCCTTAACTCTTATAACTGTCATCTGGTTTCCATACGAATTGTAAATAGCCTTTCGCTCCCTGTATTTTACCCCTGCCACTTTCAGAATTTGAAAGAGAGTGTTCCAGTCAACATTATCAAAAGCTTTCTCTAAGTCTACAAATGGTATAAACGTAGGTTTGCCTTTTCTTAATCTATCTTCTAAGATAAGTCATAAGGTCTGTATTGCCTCGTGTTCCAACATTTCTATGGAATGCAAACTGAAATTCCCGAATGTCAGCTTCTACCAGTTTTTACATTCATCTGTAAAGAATTCATGTTAGTATTTTGCAGCTGTGACTTATTAAACTGATAGTTTGGTAATTTTCACACCTGTCAACACCTGCTTTCTTTGGGATTGGAATTATTATATTCTTCTTGAAATCTGAGGGTATTTCTTCTGTCTCATACATCTTGCTCACCACATGGTATAGTTTTGTCATGGCTGGATGGCTGGCTCTCCCTAGGCTATCAGTAGTTCTAATGGAATGTTGTCTACTCCCAGGACCTTGTTTGGACCTAGGTCTTCCAGTGCTCTGCCAAACTCTTCATGCAGTATCATATCTCCCATTTCATCTTCATCTACGTCCTCTATCATCTCCATAATATTGTCCTCAAGTACATCACCCTTGTACAGACCCTGTGTCTACTCATTCCACCTTTCTGCTTTCTCTTCTTTGCTTAGAACTGGGTTTCCATCAGAGCTCCTGATACTCGTACAAGTGGTTCCCTTTTCTCCCACAGCCTCTTTAATTTTCCTGTAGGCAGTATCTATCTTACCCCTACTGAGATATGCCTCTACATCCTTGGTTAATATCAGTTCCATGGGATTTGGGCGGATTCATCTTTATCCCCCAGGGATGTTAACATTCTGAGTTAACTGGCGGAGTGACCACCATCAGACCCCGAGTTGTTTTCGCTGTTTCTTCCAAGATAGTTTTCCTGCACAGAATTCTATTCAAATCTTGAACTATTCTATAATCTATTTCTAAAATCTTGAACTATCCTAAATTTTAGTTTGTAGGAAACTGGTTATGACAGTCAGGTAGAAAACTTAAGAGAATCACGAATGAACAGTGATCTCTAGATGAAATAAGCAGAATAAGAATGTTATAATCGTGAAAAGTGTAATATGATGGTACTATTTAAACAGATTGATACCTAGACAACATAAATGGAGTAAACTGAATAGGACATTATATTTATGGAAAACACAATATTGTATGACTAATTTAAACAACTATTATACAGTAGTGTATAATTTTCTATTTAGTATAGAATATTTTATACCTTTTATGAAATGTGATGTAAATGGGAGGGTTTGTATAATTTTTGGAAGGGGTGGGTATTGTACTGTACATTAAAACATTGTACACCAACATATGAATCATGACTAACACAGAACACACACACCACATCTTTCAAACAACCCTCACGTGCAAGTGTGACGGATTCTTCATCATTTGCCATTCCATAGGGGTTGCTAAGATTTTCTTCAGGCACATCAAGGGTGAAAGTGAGAATGTCTGTTCTGTATTAGACGATTTAACAACATACCTCCTCCGGCTTTTCACTCAAGTACTGGTGAGGTAGGGATCCTGTGGAAGGGGGATGGGAAGGGTTTCCTGTCTTTGGGAGTATCTTCTTTCTCTTCTTCGATCTTGGCAACCATTTCTTTTCTTTCGTTACTTACTTATCATTGGAGTACTTGCCTATTTTTTCCCTCTTTCCATATTCATCTACTTCTATCACAGAAGTCCTTCATATTCTCTCTGGTTTCCAATAACCTAAAAGTTATCTCCAGATGATAAGATCGAAGAATCAGGCTGCACAAACACACATCATCATTCACACAAAGGTATATGACTATGCGACACTTAATGGTTCATACCTCTCGACAGGTTTGTAGTTAGTAGTTTCGTTGTTTGTGTACTCATGTTGTTGTTGTCATTGTTGTGGTCTTCAGTCCAGAGACTGGTTTGATGCAGCTCTCCATGGTACTCTATCCTGTGCAAGGTTCTTCATCTCCCAGTATCTACTGCAATCTACATCCTTCTGAATCTGCTTAGTGTATTCATCGCTTGTTCTCCCTCTACGATTTTTACCCTCCACGCTGCCCTCCAGTACTAAATTGGTGATCCTTTGGTGCCTCAGAATATGTCCTACCAACTGATCCTTTCTTCTAGTCAAGGTGTGCCACAAATTTCTCTTTTCCCTAATTCTATTCAATACCTCCTCATTAGTTTTGTTATCTACCCATCTAATCTTCAGCATTCTTCTGTAGCACCAAATTTTGAAAGCTTCTATTCTCTTCTCGCCCAAACTATTTATCGTCCACCAAGAGACCAAGGCATGAATATGCTAAACAGATTCCGAAGGATGAAGGTTGTGGTAGTTACTTGGAGATGATGAACCTTGCACAGGATAGAGTAGCGTGAAGAGCTGCATCAAACCAGTTTCTGGACTGAAGACCACAACAACAACAACAATGATAACAGTAACACAAACCATATCAAGTTTTATGATGCAATGGCCACACCGAACTTAAGAGATTTGTGGCATTTATTGAATGCTATTTGGTTTATGTTCAGCTGTTGTGCAGCACATTTTTTGTACTGTATCAGGAGCTACTAATTGTTAATGGCTATCTTATCCTTAATTTTAGTGCCCCTTTATGGATTCAGAAATGTTAAAGATAAAAATCGTTCTACACAAGTAGAGCAATAAAAGAGAAATTTACGTGGGTCTTCCTCCTCTTCTTAAAGTATTGTGATGAAATATTTATATTTCAAGAATCATTGCTGATAAATTAAGATATATGCATAAGGATGCACAAATTAGTTGAATACACTCTAATCCCCTTTATATGCACTTATATACACTATCATGCAAATATGCAAAAAACTGAGTTCTAGTTAGTACAGTCATCATGCAATATGTGCATTGGAGGCAGTAGAATGAGTTAACAGTCTGTCACAGATACTGGCTGTCTAAAATTTATCAGTGTTCCACAAAAAGATTTCTTCCCTTAAAGGATTCCCATTTAAGCACACAAGACATCTTTGTGATAATCTCATACTGGAAGCAAGTTTAGCAGCAGACCTCTGAATTGGTTTTATGACTTATTTTTAAACTGGATGGTGGGGATCACAAACACTCAATTTCCAAAAATAGGTTACATAAGCAGCCACACACTTCTTCTTTATGAGTGCTCAACACTTCCCCAATAAACCATTGTCAACCAGTTGCCTACTCTATAATTGACCTTATATAGTAATTTGGTTTCAAGTCATTTACCAAGGATCATACTGTTAATACTGTATTTGAATGTTACGTGTATGTTTCTTTTATCCATCTGCATTTAAAGCAGGGCTTCACAACATACGTGCTCGCGGAGCAAGCTGTGAGCAGCAAGGCGCGAGCACGGAGCAGCGTGAGGACGCTACCCCCACTACCGAACCAGAGCGGAGAGTGGGGAGAGTCACGTGGGGCACACAATAGCTGCCGCCAGTCAATGTAAATCTGCGGCCACCTGCAGGGATATCACTCACGAATTATTACTGTGACAAATGAAACAAATAAAGGAGAATGTACACGTGTCATATAATTTTATTAGCTTAGTGTATGCCTCTACATTCGTATTAATTTGTGAACTGTTACACAATAAATGATGTCACTGAAGTGTGGGATTCTTGGTTATCTTGTACTTTTTTCTCTTTACAATTGCATCTAGATTCGGAGTAATTGTTCTTGTGCATTGTAGGCACAGCGTGCAGTTTAAATTTCGATCAGACAATGCGTTTCTCAGGTGCGTCGTGTTACATTTCATTGCAGAGAACAGTTGTTCACAAACATACGTGGAACCGAACATTGATATTATTGTAGCCACCAGTTTGTGCAAACGAGGAAATCTATCCTGAGGGAAGTGTCTGTAGAATTCCAAAATGTTTTTCTTGTTCTGAAATCTGTCTCTGTATTCTCTGTCACACTGGAGGTAAATAATTTCTAGTTGCAGCTCAGGACGAATCTCTTCAATATTCGCTGAATATGGAGAGGAGAACAGATCAAAATCGCTGTCTAGTGCTGTCAGATCTTGAAAGCGTTGATCAAATTCTTCCTTAAGGGCAACTAAACTATGTGAATAACGTTCACAGTCTTTGTGAACATCTTGCACGGATGATAATTTAGGAAAATGAGCTAGATTTCCTGTTTCCAGTTGACTCACCCAAAGTGTCAATTTCATTTTAAAATCTCGTGTTCGATCTGTGAAACAATTAATTAGCAGATCTTTACCTTGTAGTGAAATGAAATGTTCAAAGCATTCAGATGGCTAGTTAAATCTGCTAACAACGTGAGATCACATTTCCATGAAGGCTCTTTCAATTCAGGAACACACATGTTATTTATTTCCATGAACTTATTTATCCCATCTAATAGGCAAAAAAATCGATTTAATAATTCGCCACGACTAAACCAGTGGACCTCGCTGTAATAAGGCAGGCTACATACTGGCTTTCATGCTCAAGAAAGCTTTTAAATTGCCTGCGTTGTAGCCCATGCTTCCTTATATAATTGTTTGTACGAACAACAACACTCATCACATTTTTTAGAGTGATACTCTTTGCACATAAGTTTTCCTGGTGGATCACAAAGTGAACGCCCCTTATTTCATTCGGCACGATCAGTTTTTGCATTTTCTCCTTCAACAGCGCAACAAAACCTGACTTTTTCCCTGTCATCACTGGTGCACCATCTGTAGACACTGAAACTAAAGAATTCCATGACAATCCTATATTTTCAACACTTTCTTCAACACTACTTAAAATATCACCTCCGGTTGTAGTGTTCTTCATGGCTACTACATCGAGGAGCTCCTCCCTCACCTGAAGATCTCTATTAACACCTCTAATAAATATGGCAAGCTGCACTGTTCCAGTGATATCAACACTTTTGTCCAGAGCTAGACAATACGTCATAAAATCTTTACAGATATTTGCAAGCTGGCTCTGGACGTCGTCTGCCATGGCCTGTATGCGACGCATAATGGTCATGTTAGATAATGGCACAATCCGAAACTGTTCAACTTGAGATGGACTCAAATGTTCTGCTGCAACTACCAAACATACTTTTATTAAATCGCCATAGTGAAGGGGCGCAGGGATTTTGATAAAAGCAAAGCAATTTTGTAACTCACTCTGAGAGCTGCCTTAGTTGATTTTTCTTCGTTGTCCAGATCTTCTTCGGATAGCTTTCTTTTAAGTTTAATAACTTCCTGTGCATGATCTGGTCCATCACATTTTCCACTTCCGTAGTCTTTCACGTGGTACGACATATAATGTCGCTTCAAATTAAATTTCCTAAAAGAATTCAGCGTTTTGTGACATACTAAACATTTTGCAATGCCATCTTTTTCTGTAAACAGATACAGTTACTCCCAATGGGTGTTGAACTGCGAAAGCATGGTTGGGGTTACACAATGGCGACTTGACATGATTCTTAACCAGCGAAGTGACTGTTAGAGCTGATAGTAGTACTTTAAACGTTACACAGTCGGTGCGAATTCAATAGGCACGCTGCGGCCCTATTCAAACGTGCGCGCGCATTTCCCCTCCCTCCCTAATCGGCGACCTTGCACCTACTCGCGAGCACGTGCCTGAGCAGACGCGAGTACTCGCGCTCAAAACCGGCCAGTTGTTAAGCCCTGATTTAAAGCAAGCTGGCAGTCATCTTGCCAAATAAAAATTCTGTCCAAGTCACCCTGAATCCTCCTACAGTCCCTCATTATGGTGCCTCCCCATGCACAGAAATTAATAATTACCAACCAGTTTGACTCCCTACCACCTTCTTGAAGGTATTGCAAAAGCATCCACAAGAGCAACAACAAACCCATTACAGAGTAAGATATGTAGTCACATTCAGTTTGGATTTCAGAAGTGTGTCTCCACTGAACATGTCAGTTTTCAGTTTGTGAATCAGTTTATACAGATGACATTTTGTCAACTGTCTTCTTCTTCTCTCTTTTTTGCCTCTTTTTTTTCTTTCCTTCAAGCACTCGAAAATATAAGTAAAATTTCCTTGAAAATTATTAATTTTTTCTCTGACTGCACAAGGCCTGACTGCACCATTAGAAATAATGTACAATGGAAAATAAAAAAATGAAACACAGAATTCTAAATCTTTAGACATTTGTATTGAAAAGAATCAGAACTGGAAGGCACATGGTGTAATTCTTAAATCCCTAAACCCTGAAACTTTTTCATTATTGCTAACAGAAGACTTCGGAGGTGCAAACATGAAAAAGTAGGTTTTATTTTCATGGTTTTTCACTAATGTCTTATGGCTTCTTGTGTTTTGAGATGACCATCATTGTTGGATAAAGTGTTTGTTGTACAGAAGGATCTCCAGTCCCTCCTCAAATACTCAGGGCCATCCCATGACCTCTCAGCAAAGTGCATCTCTCTCCTCACCCCTGCTTCTCCCCCCAACTACTACCTTCTACATGCTTCCTAAAGTCCATAAACCCAACCAAGTGAGGTGGCGCAGTGGCTAGCACACTGCACTCGCATTCGGGAGGATGGCGGTTCAATCCCATGTGCAGCCATCTTGATTTAGGTTTTCCGTGATTTCCCTAAATGCTTCAAGCAAATGTTGGGATGGTTCCTTTGAAAGAGCATGGCTGACTTAATTCCCTGTCCGTCCCTAATCCGATGAGACCAATGACCTCACTGTCTGGTCTCTTTCCCCAAACAACCCAACGCCCCCCGCCCCCCCACCCCTACCAACCACCCAGGATGACCCATTGTGGCCGATTACTGCCCCTCCCCCCCTCTCCCCCTGAGAGAATTTCTGCTCTCATAGACAAATACCTTAAGTCTATTACCTACAGCCTACCATCCTATATAAAAAATACCAAACATTTTCTCCACCAACTCTCCACAGTTCCTGTACAGTTTGCCATATGGTGCCCTGCTCATCACTATTTATGCCGCCTCCCTTTACACTAACATCCCTAATGTCCATGACCTAACTGCTATTGAACATTACCTTTCCCAATGCTGACATGTTCCAAACCAACAACCTTCTTCCCAGCCTCCATGACAGACTATATCCTCACCAACAATTGCTTGTCCTTTGAAGGCATTACCTACAAACAAATCCAGGGTACGGCTATGGGCACCCGCAAGGCACCATCTTGTGTCAAGGTGTTCATTGGCCATCTAGAGGAATCCTTTTTAAACACCCAGAATCCTAAACCCTTCGCCTGGTTCAGACTCATTGATAACAACTTTGTGATCTGGATCAAGGGAGAGGACAGCCTATCCACATTTCTCCAGAACCTCCACACCTTCTCCCCCATTCACTTCATCTGGTCCTACCTAACCCAAAACACCTCATTCCTTGATGTTGATCTGCACCTCAAAGATGGCTACATCAGTACCTCTCTCCATATAAAATCTATCAACTGCCAACAAAACCTATACTTTGACAGCTGCTACCCTTTCAATACCAAGAAGTTCCTTCCATACAGTCTAGCCACACGTGGCTGTCGCATCTGCAGTCCCTCTCAAAATACTCTGAGGGTATCACTGAGGCTTTTACAGACTGTAATTGTGCTGCATTCTATGTGGGCATGACAATCAACAAGCTTTCTGTCCGCATGGATGGCCACCGACAAACTGTGGCCAAATAACAACTGGACCACCGCGTTGCTGAGTACTCCACCCAGTGCAATGTTCTTCATTTCAACGACTGATTCACAGCCCATGCCATCTGGATCCTTCCCACTAACACCAGCATTTCTGAATTTGCGCAGATGGAAATTCTGTCTGCAATATATCTACGTTCCCGTAACCCTCCTGGCCTCAACCTTTGTTACTCATGGTCCTTGCCCATCAAGCTCCATCTCTGATCCTATTCCATCACTACACAGCCCTCTTTTCCGCCAATGCACCCGGTCTGTTTACTTCTCTTCTTTTCCAATACCGCCCCCCCCCCCCCCTTACCCATGCAACCTCTCTCTCCCACCCCCACCCTCCCTCTAACCTCCTGACTGCATCCAGCTGCCCTACCCTCTCTCCACCTAATCCCAGCATGCTTCCGCAGCAGCATTTTACCGTCCCCCCAGCCTCTTCCTTGCCCCCACTTGGCTGCCTCTCTCCCATCATACACTGCTGATTGTAGTCTGGCTTCAGCTGCCAGAGACTGTGATCATGTGTGTTTTGTCTGTTTTTGACAAAGGACCTCTTGGCCGAAAGCTTATTGTGCGACAGTCTTTTTGTTGTGCCTATCTACAACTCAGTATGTTCACTATATGGTGGGCAGCAAATATCCTTTTCATAATATTGTTACATTCCATCCATTATTTAAATTAATGGAAAAGACAATCATATAAATGGTAAACACATCGCCAATTTTTTAGAAAACTTGTTTTATTTGTAAACTGAGTGACTCATTCCCCATCGTATGAAAAATGGCACAAACACAGAGACAGTACTACTAACATCATACAGAACTTTTGAGAAAAACAAACTGCAGAAAACTTAAGATTTACTTGCATGTCTGAATGAACAGACACTAATGACAATAGACAGTCATCTGAAACCATTTTGAAATAAATTTGCTGAATGTGAATAACTTGGGCTCAGCTATATTAGGTATAGATAGCTGCTGGACGCACATGAAAATTTGTGCCTGACTGGGATTCAAACCCAGATTTCCCGCATATCGTGATAAGCAACACCTAACACAACTGAAGGCAAGTTATTCGCATTTAGTGAATTTATTACAGTGTATGATGAGAGTGTTAGTGTACATCGAACTCACGAAAGAGTTTTCTTGGAGATCATAGGACTGTCCTTGATAGGTCAAGGGTGCACTACACAAAGGAAGCAGCTACTTGGATAGCAGAGTAATTGTGAAGGGCACATGGGGTTTTTTAGGCTAGGTGGTGGTTTGAGGTCCTCTGATGAATGCTTGCCAGTCGATATGCAGAGAGCAAAATCAGACCTTGTACGAAGTAAAAACACTTAGACTTTCAAAATTTTAACAGTAAATTTTTGAAGGATTCAGAACAAAGTTTCTGAATTCATTGCCCTCCGGGAAAGTTGTTGCACTCAAATTGGTCTTGGAACTGAGAGCTGGCTGAAGCCTGAAGTAGAGAGCTCCGAAATATTTGGCAAGATATGGAACATATATAGAAAAGACAGAGTAGGCACAGTAGGTGGGGGCCTTTTTATTGTGCTCAGCAAGAATATTGTAAGACTTCATGGTAGCTTACAACTGTGTACCAGACCAAGACTTGAACTCGCCTTTCACAGGCCAGTGATCTACTAACTGAGCTACCCAAGCACGACTCATAAACTCTTCTCACACCTTTCCTTCTGCCAGTGTCTCATTTCCTACCTTCCAAATTTCAAAGAAGTTGTGCAAAACTAACACTCCTAGAAGAGAGGATATATGGAGATATGATTTAACCTTGGCCTGGGGGATGTTCCCACAATGAATTTTTCATTTTGCAGTGGAGTGTGTGCTGATATGAGACTTCCTATCAGATTAAAGCTGTGCACAAGGCCGGGACTTGAACGTAGGTCATGTGCCTTTTGTGAGCAAGTGCTGTACTAACTGAAGAAAGGATGTTGTGGAGTGAGGCAAAGTAGGAGATGAGGCACTGGTGGAATTAAAGCTGTGAGGACTGGTCATGGGTGGTACTTGGATAGCTCAGTTGGTAGAGCACTGGCCCACAAAAGGCAAAGGTCCAGTGTTCGAGTCTCAATCTGGCAAACAGTTTTACTCTGTGAGGAAGTTTCATATCAGTCCACACTCTGCTACACAGTGAAAAATTAATTCAAGAATATTGGGTATAACAAGGTTGAAACTGAGTCTATGAAGTTATCTCGAAGCGAGAAAAAGAAGTAAATGAACTCAAGTTAGTTATTAGATGTTTTTACTAGCTGCCAGATTCCACTGTAACAGTTGCAGAATCATTCAGAGAAAGTCTACACTCTGTCCTGTGGCAATACCCAGATCATGCAGTATTAATTGGAGGCACTCGAGTACTGACAGGGTCACCTGTGGATTCGTTGCAGGTGGTACAGACAGTGAGTTTTGTGAAGTAATTTTGAACATGTTTTTCCAAAAAATGTCTTGAGCAGATAGTTTGTCACCCACATGCAGTGGAAATATTTACAACGCTGTAGCTACAAACAGGCCTCACCTTAAGAACAATGTCAGTCTAGACACAGGGATTAGTAATCATGTTATCATCATAGATGATATCTCAAAGCCGCCTAGGAGAGTATTTTTACTAGAAAGAGTAGATAAGCAGTTATTAGCATCCCACTTAGACAGTGAATGGATACCACTTAATTCCATTATGATGAACGTAGAGGAATTATGGGGAACATTTAAATTTATTGGAGGGGAATCACATTGTGGAGAAGGATGTGCTGAGTAAGTGGATTAAGGATGGAAAAGACACATGATAGTTTAATAATAAAATTTGGAAAATGCTGAAGAACCAGAGACTTTAATGTTCAGTTCAATAAAGAATGTGCAAATGATGAGAGGCGAAAGTTAGTAGAAATTCTTGTGTATATCAAAGGATTAATGTCCAAAGCATACAACTTTAATTATCCTACCTTAGCAAAAGATCTTGCAGAGAACCCAAGAAAATCCTGGTCCTAGTAGTAGTAGTAGTAGTAGTAGTAGCAGTAGAAATAGAAGAAGAAGAAGAAGAAGAAGTTGCTGGCTTCTGTCCAGTCACTTGTTGACCAGTTTGGTGGTGCAACAGAAGACAACTAGAAGACAGCTAAAGTTTAAAATTTTGCATTTGAGAAATCATTTACACAGGAGGACCACACGAACATTCCGTCATTGGACCATCACACAGACTCCTATATGGAGGACATAATAACAGGCATCCCTAGCATAGAGAAACAACTGAAAGAGTAAAAAATAATACAGCCAGGTCAGGATGAAATCCAAATTCAGGCACTGGCCCCTTACTTAGTTTGCATTTATGGCGAATCTCTTGCTCAGAGTGAAGTCCCAAGCAACTGGAAAAAAAGTTCAGGTGACCCCCGTTGTAGTGCTTTGAGAACTTCCGTGTAAATTCTAGAACCACTTGTCCTTCTACCATCTCGGACACATGATATTTTAAAAATAAGTGTGAGAGAATGTACATACTGCGTGACACACGTTTGTGTGTGCAGGCTGGAAAGGAGTCATGAGCACAAGATAGATGCGACGGTCGAACGGCATCGACAAGTGTGTTTGCCACTCGTGCCATGGAAGCCGTATTGGAACAAGGAGTGTTTATGTATCTTATAGTGTTTTATATCGTTGACTATTGTAACAAGAAAAAAGAAAAACAGTGGGAAATACTTCATGTCTTAGCCCTGAACGAGGCAAGATGTATTTTGGGTCCATATATTACGAGTGGTTCTTAAACCGACTCATTTATAAATGTTAATTAAACGTGTTTCTAAAGCTCGAAATATGAGTGAAATATGAGAAGACGAAGATATTTATATGTGGATTGTGAGAATGTTATTCTGCATAGTCTGAAACATCGTTAATTTTTGAAAACATAAAGTTTGTGTATTTACTCCACACGTTCTATCATCAAAAATCGTTAGAACATGGTGACCAGAGGAAAGGACTTGATAAAACGGGAATTTTGAGAGGAAATCAAAGCAGAAGATATGATAGCAACCAAGTATAACAAGACAAGAGAACTGTTTCACGGAATCGGATTTCTGCCTAAAAAGTTCAAATAGTGAAGGTTAATAAACACAATAAAAGAGAAGAAGTAAGGAAGGTGTAACATTAAAAGAAGAGAGAGAAGATTCTGATGTATTAGACTAAGAAGAAATATGATGAATAATTCATTGAAGATGATCTGTTGTGGGGAGTAAGCAGCTCTCACACACATTACGGGGATGCAGATGTGGAAACCAACCTAAGTTTGACAACGCCGGCACCAGTCGCTGATGACTGGCACTGATTCCACATACGCTCGCCGACGCTGAAACCAGCATTCAACACTGCTGGCGCCAGTGCTGTTTGCTGGCACTAATTACGCATCTGTTCACCAACGCAGTTAGAAATCTTTGCCGGGTGAGCGCAAAACAATAATTGTTTGAGTGTAAAGTTCAAAAGAAACTGTTGAGTAATAGACTGTTAGTATAGTTATTATACACAGTGTAGAATTTTTTGATGATTACTAGATCAAAAACTAAGAGGAATATGAATAATACACAGAGAATTGGGGAAACTTCAGAACAACCATGGCAATGAAAGTGAGTAAGGAGGTGCCTGTCTGGTCTGAAGTAGTAAATTTAATCAAAGCCCAAAGGGCAGATTCAGAGGCTTTAAGAAAGACAGCTGTAAATCCTCAAAGTCTTAAATTAGACTCAGTAAATACTCAACTAAATGATAAAATAGATAACCAGGGTGCTTCTTTGAGAAATGAAATAAGTGCGACTTTAAATGCCAAACTAGAAGCTCAGAGTTTACAGTTAAATGAAACTTTAAATTCTCAATTGGATGATCAAAATACAACTTTAAATGCTCAAAGTCTTTAGATTCAGGGGATACTCAATTAAAAAATAAATTGGATGTTCAGAATGAAACTTTAAGATTGTTAAGTGCTAAAGTGGATTCGCAAAGTAAAGACTTTAGTAATTTATGTGAAGGTATGGGAAATTTCAATACTGCATTTGATGCCTTAACTACCAAAGTAGAAAATTTTAAAATAGATTTGAAAGAGGAATTAACTAATTCGTTAAGCAGTCATGTAAACCAACTGTTCACTGACTTTAGTCAGACACAGAGTAACCAATTTCGTGACTTAGCTAAAAAGTTGGAATTGGATATTGAAGATACATATAATAATGTAGAAGCTGAACTTGGTGAAAAATAAGGATCATTTCAAAGTGTATGTAATGTTACGTTTGATGCTGTAAAACATAGATTACACACTTTAAAAGAGAGTGTTGAGAAACAGGACAAGTTATTACCACTACTTCAATCACAAATTGCAGGCATCGATACTCGAGTAGATATTTTAAAGAGAAACTAGCAACTTCAGGTATGATGAATATAAGTAGCCTGGAGCAACAGGTTAAGGAAATGATAGATGGGAAAGTGGCCACGAGAGTAACCTCCGACTATATGTGTCCAAATTTGTCTTCTGAACTTAACGATGCCAAGAGAGGTATAGACAATTTGGAATAACCTTACCTGATGTTGTGTTACCTAGTAAAGTGGTGATTGTTTTGTCATGGGGAGACTTTCACACAAAATTTAATGAGAAGTACTGGTTTGCACTTGCTCTAGTGAAGTTAATATCAGATCCATGGGATTCAGGTGGATTCACCTTTATCCCCCAGGGACATTAACATTCTGATTTAACTGGCGGAGTGACGACCATCAGATCCTGAGTTGTTTTCGGTGTTTCTTCCAAGATAGTTTCCCTGCACAGAATTCTCCTCAAATCTTGAACTATTCTGTAATCTATTCCTGAAATCTTAAACTAACCTAAATTTTATTTCATAGGAAACTGTATATAACAGTCAGGTAGAAATCTTAAGAGAATCACGAATGAACAGTGATCTCTAGACGAAATAAGCAGAATAAGAATATTATGATAGTGAAAAGTGTAATATGATGGTACTATTTAAACACAGTGATACCTAGACAACATAAATGGAATAAACTGAAAAGGACATTATATTTATGGAAAACACAATATTATATGACTAATTTAAACAACTATTATACAGCAGTGTATAATTTTCTATTTAGTATAGAATATTTTATACCTTTTATGAAATGTGATGTAAATGCAAGGGCTTGTATAATTTTTGGAAGGGGTGGGTATTGTACATTAAAACATGATACACCAACACATAAATCATGGCCAACACAGAACACACACACCACATCTTTCAAACAACCCTCACAAACAAGTGTGAATGATTCTTCACCATTTGCCGTTCCATAGGGGTTGCTAAGATTTTCTTCAGGGACATCAAGGGTGAAAGTGAGAATGTCTGTTCTGTCTTAGACGATTTAACAACATACCTCCTCTGGCTTCTCACTCAAGTACCGGTGAGGTAGGGATCCTGGGGATGGGGGATGGGAAGGGTTTCCTGTCTTTGGGAGTATCTTCTTTCTCTTCTTCGATCTTAGCAACCATTTCTCTACTTTCCTTACTTACTTACTTACTTATCATTGGAGTACCTGCCTATTTTTCCCCTCTTTCCATATTCATCTACTTCTATCACAGAAGTCCTTCATATTCTCTGTGGTTTCCAATAACCTACAACTTATCTCCACATAAGAAGACCGAAGAATCAGGCTGCACAAACACACATCATCATTCACACAAAGGTATATGACTATGCGACACTTGATGGTTCATACCTCTCGACAGGTTTGTAGTTAGTAGTTTCGTTGTTTGTGTACTCATGTTGTTGTTGTCATTGTTGTGGTCTTCAGTCCAGAGACTGGTTTGATGCAGGTCTCCACGCTACTCTATCCTGTGCAAGCTTCTTCATCTCCCAGTACCTACTGCAACCTACATTCTTCTGAATCTGCTTAGTGTATTCATCGCTTGTTCTCTCTCTACGATTTTTACCCTCCACGTTGCCCTCCAATACTAAACTGGTGATCCTTTGATGCCTCAAAACATGTCCTACCAACCGATCCCTTCTTCTAGTCAAGGTGTGCCACAAATTTCTCTTCTCCCTAATTCTATTCAATACCTCCTCATTAGTTATGTGATCTACCCATCTAATCTTCAGCATTTTTCTGTAGCACTACACTTCGATAGCTTCTATTCTCTTCTTGTGCAAATTATTTATCGTCCACGTTTCACTTCCATACATGGGCACACTCCATACAAATACATTCAGAAACGTCTTCCTGACACTTAAATATATACGCGATGTTAACGAATTTCTCTTCTTCAGAAACGCTTTCCTTGCTATTGCCAGTCTACATTTTATATCCTCTCTACTTCGACCATCATCAGTTACTTTGCTCCCCAAATAGCAAAATTCATTTACTATTTTAAGCGTCTCATTTCCTAATCTAATACCCCTCAGCATCACCCAATTTAATTCGACTACATTCCATTATCCTCATTTTGCTTTTGTTGATACTCATCTTATATCTTCCTTTCAAGACACTGTCCATTCCGTTCAGCTGCTCTTCCAGGTCCTTTGTTGTCACTGACTGAATTACAATGTCATCGGCAAACCCCAAAGTTTTTATTTCTTCTCCATGGATTTTAATTCCTACTCCGAATTTTTCTTTCGCTTCCTTTACTGCTTGCTCGATATACTGATTGAATAACATCGGGGAGAGGCTACAACCCTGTCTCACTCCCTTCCCAACCACTGCTTCCCTTTCATGCCCCTCAACTCTTATAACTGCCATCTGGTTTCTGTACAAATTGCAAATAGCCTTTCACTCCCTGTATTTGACCCCTGCCACCTTCAGAAGTTGAAAGAGAGTATTCCAGTCAACATTGTCAAAAGCTTTCTCTAAGTCTACAAATGCTAGAAATGTATATTTGTCTTTCCTTAATCTATCTTCTAAGATAAGTCGTAGGGTCAGTATTGCCTCATGTGTTCCAACATTTCTACGGAATCCAAATTGATCTTCCCTGAAGTTGGCTTCTACCAGTTTTTCCATTTGTCTGTAAAGAATTTGTGTAAGTATTTTGCAGCCGTGGCTTATTAAACTGATAGTTCAGTAATTTTCACATCTGTCAACACCTGCGTTCTTTGGGATTGGAATTATTATATTCTTCTTGAAGTCTGAGGGTTTTTCGCCTGTCTCATACATCTCGCTCACCAGATGGCAGAGGTTTGTCAGGACTGGCTCTCCCTAGGCTATCAGTAGTTCTGATGGATTGTTGTCAACTCTGGGGCCTTGTTTTGGCTTAGGTCTTTCAGTGCTCTGTCAAACTCTTCACGCAGTATCATATCTCCCATTTCATCTTCATCTACATCCTCTTCCATTTCCATAATATTGTCCTCAAGTACATCACCCTTGTATAGACCCTCTATATACTCCTTCCACCTTTCTGCTTTCCCTTCTTTGCTTAGAACTGGGTTTCCATCTGAGCTCTTGATATTCATACAAGTGGCTCTCTTTTCTCCAAAGGTCTCTTTAATTTTCCTGTAGGCAGTATCTATCTTACCCCTAGTGAGATATGCCTCTACATCCTTACATTTGTCCTCTAGCCATCCCTGCTGAGCCATTTTGCACTTCCTGTCGATCTCATTTTTGAGACGTTTGTATTCCTTTTTGCCTGCTTCATTTACTGCATTTTTATATTTTCTCCTTTCATCAACTAAATTCAATATATCTTCTGTCACCCAAGAATTTCTACTATCCCTCATCTTTTTACCTACTTGATCTTCTGCTGCCTTCACTATTTCATCCCTCAAAGCTATCCATTCTTCTTCTACTGTATTTCTTTCCCCCATTCCTGTCAATCATTCCCTAATGTTCTCCCTGAAACTCTCCACAACCTCTGGATCTGTCACTTTATACAAATCCCATCTCCTTAAATTCTCACCTTTTTGCAGTTTCTTCAATTTTAATCTACAGTTCATAACCAATAGATTGTGGTCAGAAACATACTATATGTTGAACCATATATGTAGACACAGTATGTACTAAGAGTATAAGTAAACATAGTGTCTATTAAGAGTATAGAAGAGTATGAAGTATTAAGAAGAGGGTGTGAAATAGATTTTATTTTTACCAGGAAATATTTAATTATAGTGTACATAAAGATGTATACTAGGGCAATGAACCACGAGGCCTATTCATAAAGGATAAGGGGGGGGGGGGGGCACACCTGGCATTTGCTAAGGATATAGGGCAGGCATACCTACATGGAGGTAGGACAACCTGTGGCCTGATGAATAGGGATGTTTTAAAAATGGGGCGTACCTACCAAAACTTATGGTGTTTTATATCGTTAACTATTGGAATGAGAAAAAAGAAGAACAGTTGAAACATTGTTAATTATACTTTATGTGTTGGACTTGCTAGAAGCAAGACATGTTCATAAATTATGTGGTTCTAAAAAGTACACTATTGCAAATGTATTTAATTGGATCCGACATGAGACGAGTCGGCTGATTTGCTTGAAATATACTATGACTGAGGTAAAAGTATTCTTTGAGTACTAAATTATTTCATAAATAGAGAGAGAGTGTCTTATAAATTCCTGTAACCAGCATTATTCTTCGGAGAAGAAGGTTTTGGAGATTGACAGAGCCGGCAATCCAGAGAAGAAGATTGGCTGTACAGATAAAGTAAGTCAACCGATGTGACAGAGGTGTGAATTTTGCTTGCAATCCAATGTCACACCGCTTCTTATCGTCACACATCGTTAGACTGCGCATAGGAAAGGTAAAAGGATGGACTCTCAAAATTACAGACTGTTGAACAATTCTGAATTTGAATAAAACAAATTGTTTTGAGACAGAAAAGCATCTGTCCACAAATTAGCATGGATTTAGAAAGCATTGTTCATGCACAGCTCAGCTTGTTCCTTTCTCACTTGATATCCCACAAATCATGGATTGAAGCAGCAGACGCAGCAGATTCCACATTCCTAGATTTCCAGAAAGTTTTTCACATGGTGCCCCACTGCAGACTGCTGACGAAGGTCTGAGCATACAGATTATGTTCCCTAATACGTGAGTGGCTCCAAGACTTTTTAAGTAATAGAACCCAGTATGTTGTCCTTGATGCTGATTGTTCATCAGTGACAAGGATATTGTCAGGAGTGTCTCAGGGAAGTCTGATAGGACTGTTCTTGTTCTCTGTATCCATAAATGATCTGATGGACACGGTGTACAGCAATTTACGGCTGTTTGCTGATGAAGCTGTGGTGTATGGTAAGGTATTGTCGTTGAGTGACTATAGAAGGATACAAAATAATTTGGACAGAATTTCCAGTTGCTGTGATGAATAGCGGATTGCTCTATATGTAGGAAAATATGTTAACAGAGATGAGTAGGAAAAACATTCCAGTGTTAGTAGTGTGCTGACTGACACAGTCATGTAGATTAAATATCTAGTCATATTCTGCAAAGTGTTATGAAATCGAACAAGCACATAATGATGGAAATAGAGAAGGTGAATAGTAGGCTTCGGTTTATTGGGAAAATTTTAGGAAAGTGTATATAAGGGGGTAGTTTGTCTTGTTGCCCCGGATGATGATTGCACGAATATTTTGTCAGGATTTGTAAGCGGTATGTCCTTGAGCTACAGCAATATGTGAACACGAGAAGTAAGTTTAAACAGTTTTATTAACAAAGGCTGATTATAAAACACGCACGCTACGCACACCCACATCACTGTGTCTGACGTCCTAACATCGGCTAATTACGGTCGTATCGAAAGGCTCCATCGTGAGCTAAGAAAAGAGAGATATTCGCTCCCGAGGCCACGCTAGTTAATACTGCGTGCTGCAGACAGCAGCCACTGGCATGCTCTCTGCGATGCAATCTGGCCGAACACGTGTGTACTCACCAAGCAAATTGTCAGCATTCCAGATAGGTCAGCCGGCGAGCGCGTGTTACATACCATACGGCTGCGCGCAATCCTTTCTTCAGTAGCTGTGTCATTGGACTTGCTATATTCGCATAACTGGCTATAAATCATCAGTAGAAATTTGACAATCCCAAGAATCATTGTAGTTCTTTCAAATTCTGTGGTTCAGGAAAATTCTTTACATCTTCAGTTAATTTTGGATCAGGTCGAAAACCTTCTTTGGTTATAACATGACAAAGATAGTTAACTTTACTTTGTGCAAAATGACATTTATGTATTGATAAAGACAGGTTTGCGCTTCTTATATGTTCAAAAACAGCTTGTAGTCTCTCAGTATGCTGCTTCATGTTTTCAGCAAAAATTATTACATCACCAAGGTAAACAAGTGCTTGTGTTGGGGTGAGCCCTCGTAAAACTGAATCCATCAGGCATTGAAATGTAGCTGGAGCATTACGAAGTCCAAACAGCATATGAAGATACTTGTATACTCCTTTTGCTGTTACAAATGAAGTTTTTGCTTCATCATCTGGATGCACTGTTAACTGGTGATAACCACTTGTTAAATCACATACTGCAAAAATTCGACATCTGCCCAAGTAATCCAAGGTTTCCACTAAATCTGGTAAGGGGTAGATGTCGGGTGTGGTCACAGCATTCAAAGATTGGTAATCAACACAAAAACGGAACTGTGGTTCTCCAGAAATTGATTTCTTCTTTACAATTACAACAGGCGAACACCACGGTGGGTCTGAAGGATCTCTTGGTTTTATAATTCCAGCTTCTAATTGTTCTTTAATCATGTCTTCTACCAACTCTCTTTGACTGAATGGTATTCGGTAAGGTTTCTGTGTGATTGGGGCTGCATTCCCTGTATGAATATGATGCTGAACTAAATGAGTGACAGGTAAATTTGCACGTTCTCGAAATAAATCTGCATACTCCAACAAAACAAGCGCTAAAATCTTCTGTTCATTAGCTGTCAAATGTTCTATCTTCTTCCAAATCTTGTGCTTCAGTTCATTATTAACTTCGTCTCCTCATTGCAGTTTTGTGGTACTGTTACAAAAATCTGTCTTTATAACTGCAGCATTTGTTACCTCATCTGGA
Source organism: Schistocerca americana (assembly GCF_021461395.2). NCBI lineage: Eukaryota > Metazoa > Arthropoda > Insecta > Orthoptera > Acrididae > Schistocerca > Schistocerca americana. Next base: position 655,322,504 of record NC_060120.1, on the reverse strand, counting down.
ATCTGTATTACGTCACTTTTACTTACACGCGACACTTCAGCAACTTTTGTTTGGCAAAACATCATCCTCATTGCTCGTATTCGTTATTGTAACCGGGACTTTTGCGACATTCTGTCTCACCATTGTAGCAACACCTACACTTCTTGCAACATAACAAGCCATTGTATCCAGTAACTCAATTTTCTCGGATCGCTCAATTACTAACAAAGTTCCTTCCTTGCATTGGGGTGACTTAACTTCAATGTAGATTATCTTTCCTGCTCCCTTGGGAATTTTCTGAGGCTGATCAATTTGAACATCAACTTGGACAGTTTGAAGTGATGCATCGTTTAGGCGGTCCATTCCCACGACGTCAGTATTGCTGCTCCTTTGAGTACGATCTGAAGAACGATTTTCTAGGTTGTAGTTGCTATGGCCTAGTCTGATCTTTCTTTCTGCGACAAATATCTCTGCCTCATTAGCGAACAAGAAATCAAATCCAAGTGCACCATCATAACACATTTTGTTATTTGAAACTACTTGCACCCTTGCTGTGTATTTATCTTTATCTTTATTTCCACCTTTATCTTGGCCTTGGCCAAGAATTAATTCTAAGCTAACTTCTCCATAGTTATGTAGCTTTCCTCCATTTAACCCTCGCACTTTTAATAGCGGCGGTTTCAATTCATCCTGTTTATCTATGCCACACCACATTAATGAGGTCTGTGCTCCTGTGTCAATAAGTAGTTTGATGTTTTTCCCGCGATATACAGCACCTATCACGAAGCCATTTTCGGTCTGATTTTCGCTGGAACTAACAGGAATCACTGTCTCTGGCAAGGGGCGGATGGAGTGGTGGCCCGTACGTCCCCATACTCGTTTGAAGATCTGGCAGATTGTCTGTTGTTTGCATTACCTTTCTCCTTGTTGCGACAATCCCTCGAAACATGACCCTGCATCCCGCAATGATAGCTGATTCAATTCGCTTTACAGTCCTTACTCTTGTGATCCAGCTTATTGCATATGTAGCATTGTACTGTTGTGTTGAAAACTCTGTGTTCTTCTTTCTGCATCTCATTCAATTGTCTTAGTGCTTCAATGAAACCAACAGCTGATTCTACTGCTTCCTGAAATGTTTTACATCATGCGAGTCAAACAGCTTTGTTTACTTCCTCTCCGAGCAACCTATGAATGAATGTGTCCAAGGCTCTGGTTGGCTTTGAACAACTGAATGCGATTTTCATTTTTATCTTCTACTAAGTCATACGTTTGAGCGTTGATGTTTCGAAATCTGTCGGCAAACTGCTTGATAGATTCATCTCGTCGCATTCGCAAACTGTAAAGCTGCTGTCTGTAAAATCTGATCGCGTTTTTACGTTTAAATCTCCGAATAACAATCGTTCTAAACTCATTGTAATCTTTTGTTTTCACACAATCACTAATGAAATATTGTGCTGCTCCCTGGATTCTTAATTTGTCTACCACTAGCTTATTGGAATCTGTCCATGATCCTAACAGGGCGGCACCTTCAAGTTTATGAAAAAACACTTTCACGTCATCTTCGGGTTTCCCGCTAAACACTGGTACTGCTGGCAATAATGGAAAATTCTTTATTGTAGTTCTACCTGTACTGCATGAACTATCATTTGCCAAGTCTTGGAATGTTACACTCGCTTCTTTCTGCTCTTAACTGCTGAATCTCTTCTTGCAGTTCATTAATAACAGTTTGTAGGTCAACATTGTTATTCTGACTGGATTGCGACATTTTGTGTAATTTAACGCCAATGAGTCACTCAAATGTAAAATAAAAATCCATCACTGCCTTTCATATTCTAGTCAAACTGGAGTAGACCAACCTGAATTCCAGCATTGGATGTCCCTGCGTAGTCGGAAGATGTTCGTGCTGCTGCTGCTGCTGCTGCTGCTCAAAGTTCACACTGTGCTGCACATCTTCAGGACTGTAGATTTCCAATAATTATCCCCATGCTGACACCACTTCTATAAGGGGGTAATTTGTGTTGTTGCCGCGGATGATGATTACACGAATATTTTGTCAGGATTTGTAAGCGGTGCGTCCTTCAGGTACGGCAATACGCGAACACGAGAAGTATGTTTAAACAGTTTTAGTAACAAAGGCTGGTTATAAAACATGCACGCTACGCGCACCCATCATCACTGTGTCTGACATCCTAACACCGGCTAATTATGGTTGTATCGAAAGGCTCCATGGTGAGCTAAGAAAAGAGAGATATTCACACCTGAGGCCGCGCTAGTTAATACTGCGCACTGCAGACGGCGGCCAGTGGCATACACTCTGTGTCACACTCCGACCGGACACACGTATACTGACCAAGCAAATTGTCAGCATTCCAGATAGGTCAGCTGGTGAGAGCTAATTTATAAAGGAGACTGCATATAGAACACCTGTGTGACCCGTTCAAGTACTGCTCGAGTGCTTGGAATACCCACTGTGTTATGACGGTGTCAAAGCAATTCAGAGGCATGCTTTTGGTTATTTTAATAGGAGGTTTGATCTATACATGGGTATTGTGGAGATACTTCGCAAACTCAAATGGGAATCCTTGGAGGGAACAGGACATTCTTTTTGCAAAACACTATTGAGAAAATATAGAGAACTGGCATTTGAAGCTGACTGCAGAACAACTCTGTTGCCATTAATGTACATTTCACCTAAGGACCACAAAGATAAGAGAAATTAGGATTTTTATGGAGGTATATAGACAGTCATTTTTTCTTTGCTCTGTTTGTGAATGGAGGAGGAAAGGAAATGACTAGTGGTGGCACAAGGTACCATTCGCCATACACCATATGGTGGCTAATGGAGTTTGTATGTTGATGTAGTTGTACATTAATTTTATGACCAATCTATGTGATGATTTATTCTCCAGTATTGTATTTTTGTTTTCTTAGGTTCAAATGCAAACCCAACAAGAAGTTCGCCGCACAATGTTACAAACAACAATGGACATAATTCATTCAGATGGCATTCTTGCTCTAAATAATGGACTGTCAGCTGCTATAATGAGGCAACTTACTTATTCCACCTTCCGCTTTGCCTTTTATGAGGTAAGAATACTATAATTTTGAAATTTTCTCATTGATTTGTTCATTTTTCAGCTGCTAACATGTGTACTGTTGGTCCCACAGGTATTTTTGCTTAGTACCAAGAATTTGATCAGAATTTTATCTTACACAGAATATACAGTCTTTTGCAGATGTACATAAGATTTACTTTGTTTAGTTGTGTTCCAAGGAGATGCATTCCAAGGGTATTCATTATGATGGCACATTTTTGAAATCATACATAAAAGTTGCTTTTTCTAATACATGTCACTGCAGTTGGTGTGGCAAATACTTATTATTGTAAACTGAAGGAGGGAGGAAAAAGAAAAGGAACTATTGATGTCAGCTGCATTGGGACTTCACGCATAATCAGCAGTGATGAGTGAAATTGTGTGCCAGACCAAGATTCAAACCCACAATCAGCTGCTTACTGTACAGTTGTACTAACCATTTCGCCATCTGGACACAGAGTGTATTGCAATTGCGCGGACTGTTTTGGCACACCTCTCAGTTGACCCACAGTCCCACCTAGCATGTCCTCCATGTCGCTGCTTTGAGATTCCTCCCGGAGGTCAAACAAAAGGTGGTGGATTCATTGCCCATGACCGAAAGAACAGACACCAAGCAGAATCGGCAGCTGTGAGATATTTTTATGTAAACTGAAGATGGAGGGGTGAGAAAGGAACAGAAAAGGAAGAAGCTATTGATGTCAGCTGATTCGGGACTTTATGCAGAATCAGCTGTGATGCATGAAAATGTGTGCCAGACCGGGATTTGAATCTGGGATCTCCTGCTTACAAAGCAGTTGCATTAACCACTGTACCATCCAGACACAGTGTTTGTCACATTTGCTTGGATTATCTTGGCACGCCTCCTGGCTGACCCACATTTCTACCTAGTACCACCTACCTGCAGTCCCTGTCCATGTCCTCGATACTTGCTACTTTGAGATTCCAGCAGGAGGTCAAACATTGTGCATCTGCACTGAAGGATGATTTAATTGCTCAGTGAGTTGAATCATTTATATGAATGCATAGTGTCTGTTCTTTTTGGGCATGTCCAAAGCAACAGGCACCATGCAAAATCTGGAACTTTTCACATTTTTATGTAAATTGAAAGTGAAGGGGGGGGAAAAGGGAAAGGGATGTAAAAGAACTGTTGATGTCAGCTGTATAGGGACTTTATGCGGAATTAGTGGCGATGAGTAGAAATGGGTTTTGAACCGGGATTAGAACCTGGGATCTTCTGCTTTCTAGGCAGTTGCATTAACAACTGTGCCATCCAGACTCAGTTTTTGTACAATTGTGTGAACTATCTCAGCATGCCTCCCAGTTTACCCATATTCCCATCTAGTGCCACCTAGCATCACCTATCTGCAGCCCCTGTCCATGTCCTCCAAAGGAGTTCGTATGAAATGAAATGTTTTGGTATGAGGAAGATAGACTTTGTCATTTGCTGCAGTGTAATGTATCTACTTGTTTACTTCTTAGCTGGTGGTTAATTTTCTAATGATATACATGTGACAGTTTCATTACAATTGTAAGGCTGTCATTTTATAGAATATATGAACTGGCTTCATGTGATAAATTTAATATTGTCCTATCGTTTCATTCAGAGCCCTTAAGTGAACTGCATGTGTACTGTCTGCTAAACTCACCAAGGCTCAGTGTCTGAAACAATAGCAACCAGCATCCAAAATAGCCATGTTTGTTGTTGGTGGTGCATTCAGTCTGATGGCTGGTTTTGTGCAGCTCTCCACGCTAGTCTATCCCTTGCAAGTCTCTTCATCTCTGAATGACTACTGCAACCTGCGTCTATTTGAACCTACCTCTACATTTTTTACCTCCCCACACTGCCTTTCATTACCAAATTTAAATTTCTTGATGCCCCAGGATATACCCTATCAACCAGTTGTTGGATCATGAATTTGTTTTCTCTGCAGTTCAATACAATACCATCTCATCCAATCTACCCATAAAGTCTCAAACAGGCTTTTGTAGCACCTCATTCTATTCCTGTCTGAACTGTTTATCATCAAAGTTTAACTTTTTTACATGGTTTACTCCAGAGACATACCATCAGAAAAGACTTTCTGACACTCTCTGCATTTTGTATCCTCTCTTCTTCAGCTATTGTCATATATTTTGTTGCTGCCCAAATAGCAAAACTCATAGACAGCTTTTAGTGTCTAATTTTCTAATCTCATTCCCTTATCATCTCCTGATTTAATTTGACACTACATTCCATTACCTTGTCTTACTTTTTTGTTTCTCATCTGATAACTCCTTTTCAAGATGTTATCCATTTCATTCAACTGATCAATCAAGTCCTTTGCAGTCTATAAAAGAATTACAAAGTCATTGGCAAATCTCAGTGTTTGTTTCTTTCCCTGAATTTTAATTCCTTTTTGAAATTTTCTTGGTTTTGTTACTGCATGTTTCCAAGGTACAGATTGATAACATCAGAGATAGGCCATAATACTCTCACTACTTTCTCAACTACTGCTTCTCTTGCATGCCCTATGACTCCAGTCTGGTTTCTGTACCAGTTGTAGATAACTTTTGCTCCTCGTGTATTATCGCTGCTGCCTTCAGTATTTAAAAATTGTGAATTCCAGTTAGTATTGTCATAAGCTTTCTCTAAATCTACAAATGCTGTAAACATAGATTTGCCTTTCTTCGACCTTTCTTCTAAGATAAGTCATAGGATCCGTGTTGCCTTTTGGGCTCATACCTTTCTATGGAGCCCAAGCTGATCTTCCTGAGGATAACTTTCACAATTTTTTCCATTCTTCTTTAGATAATTCGTAACAGTAAAATAATAAACAAAGCATAATAAAGAGTATATTTAAAAGGGTTCTTCGCCACTCTCCCTAGATAGAACTGTCGTAATGTTAAAGCCAGAAATTATTTTGTGGCTTTAAGAATCTTGCTAGTATGGTTTTTATTATTTTGTTTTATAGTTGAGCTGGAAGTTGTCATATGACACAGTTATTATACAAGCAAATATTTGAAAACATTATTTCATCTGACGACAGTACAATAGCGTGTCTATAGACAGAACTCAGAGTTCATATTACCCACGTCATTACTGATTGTACTTTCATACAGAGACACGTTATTTGAAATGAAACATGTTTTGATCATATGATATGTAATGTTGTTACGTGTGTAATTAACAGTAATTCTGGATAATTTCCCAGACTAATTGAAATATGCAATTGTTAATCCACTGTGTGAGAAGGGTGATTCCACAAATGTCAATAACTTCCAGCCAGTTGTTGTTTTTAAATAATTTGTGAGAAGATAAGGTACTTGAGAATTGTCACCCACCTATATGATAATATGACACTTAGCAAATCACAATTCGGATTTCAGGAACAGTGATGTATTGACAAAGCAATTCTTAATAATGCCTGTAATTTATTTGTCCAGGGATCATTTTACAGTTATGTTAGATCTGTCAGCTTAATGCAAGAAGAAACATGTGATGCAGGGTGAGTTGGGAGGAAAGGTACACACTTTGAGGTTGATAGTATTAGTTATTCTGAATAATAAACTTCATATGGACATATGCCCTATTCTGAATGGTTTCCAAGATAGAACACACTTAATATCACTTTTGTATGTTTTTCTTGAATGACTCAAAAACCACACCCTCCAGCAAAAACATGTCAAAGTATAAAATTAAACTATATTAAATTTGCTGCAAAAAAGGTCCTATTCATTTTTTTCTCTTGAACTAAGGGTTTGTGCGAAGAAAGCATGAGAATGTTGGAGAAGCTCGCTTGACGCGCGTGCGCTGTAGCTTACGTAGTTTTTGTAGGACAATTTGAGGTAGTTTCCCAACTTGATAGGTCACAAGTGTCCCATATCAAACTGTTCATCTCAGCTTGCTACCTCAGTATGCTACCTCAAATTGGCCTACAAAAACTATGTAAGCTACAGTGCAAGTGTGTTAAGCGAGTTTTTAAACATTCTCACACTCTCTTCACACATACCATTAGTTCTAGAGAAAAACTGAATAGGACCTTTTTGTAGGAAATTTAATATAGTTTAATTTTGTGCTGTGACATATTTTCACTGGAGGGTGCGGTTTTAGAGTTATTCAAGAAAAACGTACAAAAGTGATATTAAATGTGTTCTATCTCGGAAACCATTCGAAACAGGGCATACATCCATATGAAGTTTTTTGTTCAGAATCACTAATACTATCACCCTTCAAAGCATGTACCTTTCCTCCTGACTCACCCTGTATATACAAACATATAAAGGTATACTTGAATTTAATGAAGAGAGTACAGGACAGGCCACATTGAAGAAACCATCCAGGCATTTGTCTGAAGTGAGTTAGGAGAACAACAGAAAAAATCAATCAGGAGAGATGGACAGAGCATTAACCACCATCCTCTTGAATTTGAGAAACAAATGCGCTGTCTTAGTTTGTTAGATCGAAGGTAAAGTTCTCTTATGTTTGTGCGTACTTTAAACAAAAGTTAGCTTAATAAAGTAAAACAATTATGCATTGTTAATTTAGTTTAATAACATAAAAATAATCATGCACTGAATATTTAGTCTTCTCTTAGCATTTAATATTTTTTTAAAGTATGAAATGACACTAGTTGAGATGTTATGCAACTTATCCAAGGTATTTGACTGCATCACTCACTGCTGGAGAAGCTGATAATGGAATGGGTAAAGATAAACCGCTAACCATTTAGTGAAGGCATTGATCAGCACATAATCAGGAAGTGGAATGTGTTTATGCACCTACCTACTACTCAGTGCCTCCACTATATGGTTGAATCATGGTGTTTTCATTGCAGACAAGGTTCACCACATGGTTGGTTTGCATCTAATTTAAGAAGCAGACTGGAGAAACTTCTGCTCATCTGTTCAAGTATTTCATAGAAAGATGTCGCATCACTGACATGAGCAATAATTTCAGTCGGCATTCCTCAGTGAGTTACAGTACTAAATTGGAATGTAGTAACGATAATGTAGTAAAACATGATGTAGTGGCATCTGCAGAACAATATTTATTGAACACAAGAAAAAAGTACAGGAAGGACTGATAAAAGGGTACTCACACTGATAGTTGTAGGACAGCCTTTCCATCTGCGGAAGTGTTATAAAAAATCAGTATCCAATTCATAAATGGTTCTGAATCAGTAGTAAACGTGGCATCCCAATGGCATTTGAATAGTATTTGTCTTATATAAGCAGCATCTATGGCCAAGTGTGGCTATTTTTACAGGGCGCTGCAGTGTGGTTGGTGCCTCTGCTTGACCCAAAGTTTGTAGTGACAGCAGAGAACAAAATTGCTAGCAGTAGCTGCAGCATCTCCATTGGAGCTGCTGAGTGACCTTATTGATGTTTGCACTGACTATACTGGAGCTAGTCTCAACAAAACAGTCTTCTGCAAACTAAGTGACAGACCACAACTCGTTTGCATGCACATTTCCAGTATGGAAGTATACTGTGCTGTCCCGAATTTTAGAAGAAAAAAAAAAAAAAACCCACAGGTTATCCTTTTTTGCACTGCCACAAGTACAACACCTTTGATTAACATAAAGTAACAGCAAGATATAGCAAAGAGGGTAGAATGTTCTGAACTCTTGTGTGCAGAGGTTGATGAAAATGTTCTGGAAAAGCAGTATGGTGGAACTATTGTAAGGTGTAGATTCCTCTACGTATGGCATAAGATTACTGTCAATTTCAGGTAGAGGGATATTCTTAAGTTAGTGTTCTGGGGATACTTGAGGCATCTGGAAGCAAACTGCAGTAAAATCACTTTTTCTCGAAAATGAGTTGTTGCCACCATTTTGTTCTCCATACTACTGTCTATCCCTTGTGCCCATGAAACACAAACATACCAGGAATCCAGCCTACCGTACCAAATGTCAATGTGCCCACTTATGATTGCAGAAGCAAAACTGAGTGGATCCATCACACGATGAAGTAGCAGAACTTGGTGTATCCTTAGCAAGTGCCATTACCTAAGAAGATTTGATTATGCAAAACTTGCTTTGTACATGTTATGTCGTTGTCTGAATAATGCTGCTTTCCCAGCTTATTACTTCATGAATGTTGGTTTTAAACCAATGTGTGACAGTTTTGTCAAATTTTCCCTACTGCACGCTACTGTAAAACAAGAAACAGTTGCATGCCAGCTGTTACAAAGCCATATTGGTGAGTTTTTCATGGCTTGGCTTGTTTGTGAGTGCATGGAGAACATTTATGGTGTTTTTGTTGAATAAAGAGTCTTTTATCATATTCTCCATAAATATGGATGTTAATGATGGAATACATGTACAATCAATTCCAAAAGTTCTGCAATGCATAGCACATGAGGTAAGATTCAGTTGTCAACTCCCATATTTTGTGCCATTACTCTGCATGAAAATATTAAGAACTTTGTTATCAGCATATCTGTAAACAGTAATTTACACTGTGATGTGTTAGATTCTTCAGGACTTGATCGGCCTGGCTGGCATCTAAGAACCTGGGTGTAGACGTTGGACGAGATGGTCGGCCTCCTTCTTGAGTGTGTAATCTAATCCTCACTCGCATCATTTGTTGATTGTCTCTGTTTTTACAATTAACTCTTTCAACAAGCTTCAAGAGGAGTAAGATTTACAATAAACTTTTTATTTATCTTCTTTTTCCATAGTTGGCCCCAGTTCTTCACATCTAGGGGCTGATTCTTGAAGCTGAAATTTTTGACATTATAAGTTCTCATGGTTCCAATTGATGTAATAAGTTCTGAAGAATTGCCTGAGTTGGATTTTTTTTTGTTTTACTCAAAATTTTATTCTCTCACATTTTTCTATATCACAGTGTCCTTACAATTTCCACTTCAGCAAAGCCGAAAATTACATTGTTCTTCCAAAAAATAAAAGCACATCCAAACACATGAGAGGCATGTCCACTGCTACCTCACTCTGCGGTACTAACAATATTACAAAGGGTTTACAAATTCTCTTGACACATTAATTTCTGTTAATTTCTATTAATATTTTATAAATGAATCCAGAAATAAATTTAATAAATTGCACTGAATTGCATAATTAATAATAGAAATTTTAAATGTGTCAAATATTTTGTAATTTCAAATGTTTCTAAAGGAAAATAATTTCAACTGTGCATTCAGAGCTAGTACATATCAATTGTAACAATGAAAATAAAGTAATTTCTTTTTATGGATTTTAGTCTGAAAAATAATACATCGTGTTCAAAATCATATGAAATTCTTGTAGAAAACCAGCTGAGATATTATTAACCTATTCGAAATCCAAAAGGATGTTTTTGGTATCGATTACTTCTGTTGGGGGAAGGTACTTTTATAGGAGAGAGTCCCTTTACAGTATCCCCCCTCAAAAAATTTCGAAACAATGTGTGTACAATATTTTGTGACTTACTATCAGGTTTGCCAAACAGTGTACAAAACGATGCCAAAATATGGAATACAGATGTATAGAAATATCTGATACATAACGTATTACAGAAAACATAAAAAAATATCTACTGTACAAGTCATAATTTATACATATATCAGGATATGGCATTCAGATTTTCAGATCTGTGGAACATTCTCTCACAAGACAGTTGACACAAAGTCAAAACTACAACATTATTACACTAAACTACAGAAATAAATGCAGAGACAAGGTAAATTATGACAACTACAAATTGCAAGTTTACGTCCATAAAATCACACCTTCAGAATCTTCAAAAGAGAAGAGAGAAAAAATTTATAGTCTAAGTGTACGAAGAGTGAGCCAACTCAAAAAACTCACGACTATGGATACAGACCAGAAGAATATACTCAATCATGAGTAGAAATAGAACATAAAATCAATCAACCACATAAACCAGCGTATTTGAGGATATGTTGACCCATGAAAGGACAAAATAATGAAAAAAAAAAAAAAATTAGGGACTATGCTTACGATGTGGGGACTGACCCTTGAATCCGAAACTCACCAGCTACAAAGCAGCAAAAAATGTTTTGACCCAAGAAAATGAATAAAGCTCATAATAATATCAATAAGTTCAATCATATGTAAGGAGTAATTATAATAAGAAGCACCTAGCCTCAGTCAATAGTTGCACACACTCCTTGAGTACACACACTTAGTTGCGATGACCAAGGGTATCCAAAATGGAGTTAAGCATTAGTTTGCTCACAACTTAAGTTCCAATCAGATACAATATTGCAGTGCTCAGGATAAATACAGTTAATAAGAGTCATAAACAGCTTTGAAAGATGACATAATCGAGTGTGGACCAAAATCGGTATATGAAATCAGACATGTATGCACCTTGTTATATTTTCTATACTAGTAAATATCATCCACACTATTTGCTAATTGTTCATACAAACTAACCTACATACGTAGAGGCCTAGAAGATACATTTACAATTGATAAAAAAATACATACTGATTTAAAGTTACATAATGTATTGGGAAGTCGGTCCCCCTACTTGAAAAAACATACATTTTTGTGTATTAACGCTGTCTTTGGCAGTATTGGCTAACAATTTACAAATCTCAGTCACAACACTGATGTAGTTGACAGATGCTGAGTACATTACCCAGCACCTGTGATCTCTTGTAAGTCGACTGGACCAGCAGGGTACAGCCATACAGCACTGTGGGAGTGGGTCCACCCACATCTTTCGGTTTCCTCCTTAGATTTCTCACCACACGGTCCAATGGATTGGTAACTTCCTGTCTAGCATTCACATCAAATTCTGAAACATTGTTTTGTGTACTAAATATGCTGTTTAATACCTTCCTCACATCACACGGCATATGCTCTCCCTATTTATATTCCAAAAACAAGTATGTAGGAATTATGTCAGATAGGATTAAAAAGATGATCACATAAGAAACTTTAATAAACAGAGCTAAATGCAATGAAAAAATGAACTAATAAGGTGATTCACACAGATATACTAAGATACTATTCCTAATTTTTACAATATTTAATGGCATTGTCCCAATTTCAAAATTGTAAAAGGATCTACTCATTTAGTCTCATGGCATACACGTATCAAATAGTTTCAAAAACATAGCGTATATTTTCTTCCAGACTAGGGATCATTAAGCATCCCTGTTCATAGATTTACCAAATTGCTTTGCTTACCTTTAGTTCTTCTTATTTTACATCTACAATGGGCATTTCCACAAAATTGTAACTATACTGGATCTTGTATATATGGTTCTCGGGCGAGACGTCGGATGTCATAGTGAAAACTCCACAATATTTCGTCAGCGCTACTGGCCGACATCTTCAGGTGCGACGAACACACTGCCTTAGCAGTGGAGTTTTCACTATGACATCCGACGTCTCGCCCGAGAACCATATATACAACATATCCGTCGGGAAAGCCTCAAGCAACACATCCGATACCTGTACGGGGAGGAGATGGTAAAAGAAGTTAATAGTTTTGATAAACTACGGAATAAGAAGAGCAGACTGCTATGTGCCCTTACGTTTTTATTAAGACCGCCCTGCCTTAGCAGTGTGTTCGTCGCACCTGAAGATGTCGGCCAGTTGCGCTGACGAAATATTGTGGAGTTTTCACTATGACATCCAGCGTCTCGCCCGAGAACCATATATACAACATATCCGTCGGGGAAAGCCTCAAGCAACATACTGGATCTTGTCTCTAAATTGTTCAGATGTGCCACAAGTTAGGTTACCTGTGTTAATCAACAGTTACCTTCCCACTGATCAATCTTAATCTTAATGTAAGGCCACCTAAAATCTGAATCATCTTCTCTGTTATTAGACACTGCATGCAAAAGATCACTTTCAATTTAATCAAATACTACACCCACACTGTCGTTACAGGGTTTTATCAACTTAAATGTTATCATAGCATTACTGTGGTTACTCATGTTGTCAGGTAAAGATTGAACATAATGAATGGATTCCATAGCACAGCTAATATCACTTATTACAGAAGGAACACAAAATACATTACTGTCAAAATTACACTTCCTGCTTAGATCTTCTTTCACTTATACCATCAATTAGGATACAAATTTCGACTAACCACAGCTAACTTATTCCAGAATCCACAAGTTTCCCTATCTTTTTCAAGTCCTTAAGAGCTTGTTGTGCCCTTTCTACAGCTTCAGCTACATGAGGCTCATCTGATTCTGACTGAGGCAACAGGTCAAATCTATTTTCAAGATTATGACAAAGCTGTCTGATGCTCTCCTTTGCCTGTTCCCCCTATTACCTGTTGCCACTGAACAGAGGTGGGAAGTGGCAACAGGTGATAGGGGGAACAGGTAAAGGAGAGCATCAGACAGCTTTGTCATAAATCTTGAAAATAGAGTTGACCTGTTGCCTCAGTCAGAATCAGATGAGCCTAATGTAGCTGAAGCTGTAGAAAGGGCACAACAAGCTTTTAAGGACTTGAAAAAGGTAGGGAAACTTGTAAAGAGAAAGAAAGTTCTGTTGTTAGGTAGTTCCCATGGTAGAGGTGTTGGCCAACTACTGCAGGAAAATCTAGGTCCAGAGTACCAGGTCACAAACTTTTTCAAGCCTAGTGCAGATCTGGGTCAGGTAACAGAGGATGTAGGTTCTTTGTGCAAGGATTTCACAAAGGAGGATGCCGTGATTATAGTGGGTGGTCCGGGAAATAGCATTGACAGAGACTCTGAATATTCCATAGAGAGTGACCTGGTGAAGATAGCATCAGCAACGAAGCATACGAGTGTGGGATTTGTGTCTGTGTTGAGACGCCATGATCGGCCTCATTTCAACTCTTCCGTAGGGAGGGTGAACTTGGAGTTGGAGTGGCTGCTTAGGACGGATATAAGGTCCCATATTGGTTTGATTCCTGTGGATGCTATCGATAGGTCGGACTACACTAGGCATGGCCTTCACCTCATTAGGAAAGGGAAGGGAAAACTGTCTGTGTTGGTTGCAGAAAACTTAAGGTGGGACACTGTCACAAGTGGTAAAATACCAGTGGTCACAAGTGTCAGAGGGATGCCTTTTTTAGGATAGGGAAGGGGGAAAGAAAACGAATTTTAAGAGAGATTGGCGGACACACTCAGTTTGAGAAAACAGATGAACAGGAGTCAGATTTTAGCATACAGCCTCCATTTAAACAATGTTTAACAGAAAGTAATCAGAAACTGCCAGTTCATCTTCGCCAAAGCAGTTATAATCCCATTAGTATGCAGTATCAGCTATCTTTATTACACCAGAACATTCCGGGACTCAGAAAGAAAGTTGATGAACTATTCATTTGCATCGATGAAATGAATTCCTCTAACTAAATTGACATAATACACCTCTCTGAACATCAAGTGACCACTGGTATAGATATGTTACACATTTCAGGATTTAAGCTAGCTTCCTACTTCTGCAGAGTAGATATGGATGGAGGAGGAGTTGCCACATTTATTAAAAACTGCCATAAATTCAAGAACATTGACATTAATAAATTCTGTTTAGAGCAGCATCTAGAAGCATGGGGAACAGAAGTAGAGTTCCATAACAGATCCTATATAATAGTAACTATTTACCGAGTACCTGCAGGAAATTATAATCTATTCATAAATCATCTAGAAGCTCTTTTGGGTTATTTAACAGGAAGAAACAAAGAAATTTTGATTGCTGGTGACTTTAATACAGATTTTCTAATGCAGTCTTCCAGTAAACATTCACTACAGTTAGTAATGTTGTCTTTCAATCTAACTCACACTGTAAACTTTCCAACTAGGATCACTAAATCCTCAAGGACAGCCATTGATAACATTTTTATAGACAAATCAAAGGAACAAAATCATATCACAAAACCTGTTATAAATGGACTATCGATCATGACATGCAGCTCCTTGTTTTAGATGTAAATTCTAAGCAGATTATCAAGACTGCTAAATCTGAGTACAGGAGAGTAGTCAATCAACCAAAAATTGAGTGTTTTAGAAAACTGCTCAAAGATATGAACTGGAAAGATGTTTATAGTGCTCATGACATGAATGAAAAATATAACACATTCATGAACAATGTCAGTACCATGTTTGAAAACTGTTTTCCTCTAAAAGTTACTCAAATTAAACAGAAGTCTATAATAAAACCATGGATTACACAAGGAATAAAGATTTCCTGTAAGACAAAAAGAAAAATGTATCTGTCGACCAAGAATAGCTCCAATGCTGATGATTTAGCTAAATACAAGGAATACTGTAAAATATTAAAAAAAAAGTAATTCAGACATCTAAACAACTGCACTATGAGAAGAAGATAGCAATGTCAGGGAACGAATTAGACAATATGGGATATAGTGAAAGAGGAGACTGGTAGAACCAGAAAGGAACAGGAGCAAATAGCACTAAGGGTAGATGACACATTAGTAACCGATGGGCATAGTGTGGCAAATCTATTTAACAAGTACTTTATATCCGTTACTGATAGAATGGCATTGTCAGGATCAGTAAATAATGCCCTTGAATATCTGAAACTAGCCTTTACAAATAGCTTCAGGTACATGAATAAGTCACTCACTTCACCCAAAGAAATAACTTCCATAATAAAATCTTTAAAAACAAAGCATTCTAGTGGTTATGATGAAATATCAACAGAGTTAATTAAGGCATGTTCTTGTGAGTTTAGTACAATTCTAAGTTACTTGTCTAACCAGTCAATTATAACTGCGACATTTCCTAACTGGCTAAAATATGCAGATGTTAAGCATCTATTCAAGAAAGGGGATAAAGAGATACCATCAAACTACAGACCGATTTCACTTTTGCCAGTATTCTCAAAAATTTTCGAAAAAGTAATGTACAGGCAGCTCCTCAACCATCTGACCACAAATAACATATTATCAAGAACACAGTTTGGATTTCTGAAGGGTTCTGATATCGAGAAGGCTATTTACACCTACAGTGAAAAATGTGCTTAATTCATTAAATAACAATTTACAAGCAGCAGGTATTTTCTGTGATTTGTCAAAGGCATTCGATTGTGTGAGCCACAACACCCTTTTAAATAAATTAGAATTCTACGGTGTCACGGGCAGTGCTGCAAAATGGTTCAAGTCATACCTCGCTAACAGGAAACAAAGGGTGTCAGTGCAAGGGACTAGTGAATTAAGTCATCAGTCATCATCAGAATGGGAAAAAAAAATTACAAGTGGTGTCCCACAAGGATCCATCTTAGGGCCATTGCTTTTTCTTGTGTACATTAATGGTCTCTCATCAGTTACACTGCGAGAAGCAGAGTTCGTTTTGTTTGCAGATGACACAAGTATTGCAATAAATAGTATGTCAAGTGTAGTTCTAGGAAGATCTGCTAATGATATTTTCATGGATGTTAATAAATGGTTTAAAGCCAACTCACTGACATTAAACTTCGAAGAGACTCACTATATGCAATTCAGAACCTGTAAGAGGTTTCCACCCAGCATATGCATAAAGTATGAAGAAGAACAGATAGACGAAGGTGACAGTCTTAAATTCCTGTGATTACAAATTGATAATAAATTCAGTTGGGAGGAGCACACCACAGAACTGCAGAAACACCTTAACAAATCTGTATTAGCAATTCCAGTGTTAGCAGACATAGGTGACATAAAAATGAAAAAGCTTGCATACTTTGCCTTCTTTCATTCCATAATGTAATATGGTATAATATTTTAGGGTAACTCTTCAAGTCAAACAAAAGTTTTCAGAGTCCAAAAGCGTGTAATACGTATTATTTGTGGAGTAAATCCACGGACATCCTGTAGAAACCTCTTCAAAGAACTGGGTATATAACTACTGCCTCTCAGTATATTTACTGCTTAATGAAATTTGTTCTAAATAATATATCTCTTTTTCCAACAAACATCTCAGTTCATACATACAATGCCAGGAACAAAAATGATCTGCACAAGGACTTAAAAGCACTTACTTTAGTTCAAAAAGGGGTCCACTACTCAGGAACACACATCTTCAATAATTTGCCAGCAAACATAAAAAATTTAGTTACAAATAAAGATTAGTTTAAAAGGAGCCTGAAAGACTTACTAGTGGCCAACTCCTTCTACTCCATTGACGAATTTTTTAATAGAAACAAATGATGTATTGTATATATTCATACTATTAGTATTGTTATTTCAACTTAAAAAAAAAAAAAAAAATTGACATGTTCCACATCCATTAGGATCTCCTCAGCACGGATCTATGGAACGAAAAACTAATCTAATCTAAACATTTATCTATGTTATCATCAATCTGTCCCAAACAAACTTAAAAAAAGTTTTCACCTTAATTCTCTAGGCTTACGGATAACAAACCTTAACTTTTGGATCATTACTCTGCATGACATTAATGAAAAACTGCTTTGACTGGACTGGACTTCCATGAATCTCACTAACATCATTACATACATCACTTAACTCACCTGTTTTGTCAACAGCACTCACAAATACCTCTGAAACTTCATTATTCTTAAACTCCACAAATATGTGATACTCATCATCATCATCATCATATTCTTCTTCCAAAATTACTTCTCAACAACATCATTAACAACAGAAGTCTGTTTGCCATCAAAGTTACTTACCTCACCTACATTCATCTGCAATAGGCTACCAGTCTCAGACTTACCAACCTCAGTTATTTAACAACTCTCATTCAATCTACATAAAAAATACCACCTAGTTCAGATCCAATATAGTCATCACCTGATTTACATACATCAGTAACACTGTTTTACAACAAAAAGAAGAAATCATTAGTACATACTACATAAAAAATTTTCACTACTCTCACATTCTGGTTTGTGATTAGCACCTACATAACTATAATTAAACATAGTACCCCAAAACTTTTGATCAAAACATAAATGAGAAATCTGATATTCCTTCTGTTCAACTTCAGATACTCATGCCATATTGCCATATTATTGTCTAATTGCAAGTGTAAATTGGGGGTCCTGTACTTGTTGTGTTTCCTAGCCCCAAAACAGTGGACCTCCATTGAGGCGGACTGCTGTTTCCCGAGTAGTTACTTCTATATTGTTTCTTCTATTAAATTGCCCATGGTTTCCCTCATTATTTCTATCCTGCTGATGTTCAAGATTTCTGTCTCTGTATTAGCATCTTGATCCTTATAGAAGTTACCATTATCTCCGTTTCTGTTGTTATTCCCATTGTGATTTCTATCATTATTATTGTTATGGTACATACTTCTTTCCACTGCCCTATCCAGCCTCTCAACATATCGTAAAAATTGTTCAAGACAATCATCAGGCCCGTGTACTAAATCCCACTGCAACCTTTCTGGAAATCTCCTTTAAGTGTATCAATCAATGACATTTCGTCAAATGGTTTGTCAAGGCATGTTAATTTTTTAAGCCGATTCTTACAAAACTCTTTGAGAGTACTGTCTCTATTCCTATAATTGGGACCATTCAAAAATTCACTTTTAATTCTCCCCTGTTCAGCTTCCAACCAAAATTTATTTAAAAAACTTTTTTCAAAACTTTGATATGTTTCCCACTGACTTAAATTTAAATTTACCCATGACAGCACTTTGCCTCAACATATCTTCTAACAGATTTAATTCTTTAATTGTCATTCATGCCTGACACAAAACTCTCTCTACAGTGGTGGAGAAAATCCACTGGATGTAAATTGTCTGATGGAAAACTTTTGATAGGAGTGTTAGACCATGCAATACCATTGTTTGAACACAGAGTTTTGTGAATGCAATTTTCCTGAACTGCTGAAATCTTTTGATCTAAAAAATTTAAATTAGTTTGCATATTGTTTCCAACATTGAAAATTTTTTGGTCTTATCTGATGATGTTTTGTTCCATTTTTTCCACTACGGCCTTTTGTTCAACTCTGACGTCATTAACATTCTTTAACTGTCTTTCCGATTCAGTATCAACCCATTTTCCAAAATAATAAATTTATTTTCTAAGATATCAATTTTTTCATTCACACTTTTTAACACTTCTGACAACTCAGTTTTTAGCTCTGAAACCTGATTACTGAGTTGGTCCATTTGCTCTTTGACCCTGTCCATTTTACTATTGTTTTCAGTTCTTATTTCAGATAACGAATAACTGCACTAAATTTGCTGTTGTTATCTGTCTTCATTTCCTCTAGTGTTGCCAAAATTAACTGCAAAATATCCGTTTCTATTGTTTCTTAGCTGTCTACGATTTCACTAGCCTCAGACATGGCCTAACTGGGTCCCACAACTTTCACTTCTAC
This sequence comes from Schistocerca americana, assembly GCF_021461395.2. Classification (NCBI taxonomy): domain Eukaryota; kingdom Metazoa; phylum Arthropoda; class Insecta; order Orthoptera; family Acrididae; genus Schistocerca; species Schistocerca americana. The sequence goes on along the minus strand of NC_060120.1, from coordinate 655,303,200 downwards.
ATTACACCTACCCTCATCTCTATTCAGTTTGCTAACAAGCACATGAGTGCACAAACAAATTAATTTCACAAATAGTTTGTTCTTATATTTCCTTTTTGATGTCCCTGAATATAGCTGTAAATTCCTCTTTCATTCGATCCGGTCCATCATTGTTGGTAGTGCATCGTCAGTGTTGATACGACTTTGTTAGGCAGCTCTCAGTCTTATTTCTTCACGTGATCAGAAATTCATTTACACACAAACTGCAGATGACACAAATCACTCTCCCTTCTTCTGCAGCAGACAAAATTTCATTATTAGTCAATTGATCCTGGGCGATGCCACCACTTATAATCTACCTCTCACTCACACCATTTGTTGATTGTCTCCGTCTTTATGGTTAACTCTTTTAATAAGTGTCACGAGGAGTAAGATTTACAATAAACTTTTTACTTATCTCCTTTTCTCATAGTTGGCTACAGTTCTTCACGTCTTGGGGCTGATTCTTGAAGCTGATATTTTTGACATTATAGGTTCTCATTGTTCCAGTTGACATAATAAGTTCTGAATTTTTTGTTTTACTCAAAATTTTACTCACTCACATTTTTGTATATCACACTGTCACAATTTCCACTTCAACAAAGCAAAAAATTATATTGTTCTTCTGAAAAATAAAAACACATCCAATCACATCAGAGGCATGCCTACTACTACCTCACTCTGCGTTACTAACAGTATTACAAAGGGTTTACAAATTCTCTTGGCAAATTAATTTCTATTACTATTTTATAAATGAATCCAGAAATAAATTTAAAAAATTGCACTAAATTGCATAATTAATAATAGAAATTTTAAATGTGCCAAATATTTTGTAATTTAAAATATTTTCTAAAGGAAAATAATTTCAACTGTGAATTCAGAGCTAGTACATATGAATTGTAACAATGAAAATAAAGTAATTTCTTTTTATGGATTTTAGTCTGAAATGTAATACATCGTGTACAAAATCATATGAAATTCTTGTAGAAAACCAGCTGAGATATTATTAACCTATTCAAAATTTGAAAAAAAAAAAAATATTTTTGGTATCTATTACTTCTGTTGAGGAAAGATAATGCTATTTAGAGGAGGGCATCATTTTACAAGTGGGACTCAATGTTAGTGGGCTACCGAGGCCTTAAACAGTCATGTCCGTGGTAGCTGCAACCTGCTAGCCATCAAAGTTCTTGCACTTGTGAGGGTTGATCTTGTGTAGTGGGCATCTTACACTGACGTGTTCACCTGCGCACTTCACACTTTCCTTGGGGAAGGTACAGTGGTGTGCTATGTGTCCCACCCCCTTGGCAACAGAAGCACTAGGGAGGGCCTTTCTTGTTCCGTAAATGTTCAACAGTGACCAGAGTGTCAGCTACCCTCTGCATAAAAAAGAGCTTCTTGTTCTCACAGTTGCTGTTGGTGATCAGCAGTTAGTGAAGGCATCTCTCTCTGTGTGTGAGTGGATTTGATGCACATCACTGGGCACACACCAGATCCGATGTCCTCCAGGGCTTTTTTTTCAGAGTTCAGGGCCTGTGTGTTTTGAGAAACCCTAGAACACTGGCCTGACGCGATTGACTGGGACAGCATTATAAGCCTAGGAAGGAAGTGAGAGCTTTGTAGCCTCACTTTGACTTTTCTGAAATCTTCAGCATTTGGAAGGGGGAAGTACACGTTTTCATTTCCTGCGCTCCTCATAGTGAAGAATGCTGTTGTCCACTCTTTGATCTGCTGCAGGAATCCTTTGTAGTTCTCCTCAACCTCCACAGTGGTGCATGAAAGCTGATGCTCAGATTGCCTGACAGGGAGTGCCAAATGAGAGCTGGCCATGTCTTCTATGGGTTGGTTTTCGGCCATTCTCATGGCCGTCCTCTATCCAGCCACCATTGATTGATAACTGTTGGCGACTGGGATGATGGTGGCCGCTTCTGTGGCCAGAATTTTTGGTCAAGTATAAGAATTTCTCAGGGTTAAGTAACAATTACCTCACCTAGTGAGTAAAATTAAGCGCTCAGTGATCATAGAATAGTTTTCCAATTAAGATTAGATGTTGACAGTCGGTGTTGGAAGGATGCAGTTGCTGATGTCGTTAAGCCACCTAGTCAGTGGCACTTCAGATTTGCCCTGTAAAACGGGTTGTGATAACCAGAAGTAAACATGGAAATGCAATAGTAAGAGATAAAGTGGCATATAGAATGGACGCTGCTGAAGGAAAAGGGATATGCAAACGTGGCAAAGCAATGGAATCAAATGTTATCCAATTTGGAAGAGCCTTAAAAAAAGCAAAAGTGGGGGACAAAAATCTTGCTTTCTACAAGAATATAATCTGTGCTGTCAACAATACAGAGGAGGACTCAGACTTTGAAATTCATCCAGAGGATAAGGTGATGCCAGGAATCATCTTGCGAATGTTGCAGTTCCTCTTTCTGTGCTTGTTAAGAAAACTGGAGAGAAATTATGCCTTATACAAGACACCTTTGTTGTTTCTTTTTTAAACCCTTGTCACCAGTTTTGTAAAAGCCTCATTGCTACTGCTATGGAGGCCAAGTTGCCACTGTTCTTATGGTAGGCCGAGTTTGTGAGATCGTAGAATGGCTTCTGGTGAAATACACCACTAAGACAATTTCTCCCTGCCACTATTACACACCTGTACCCCATGGTCAGGTAACAGGATTGGAGAATGAAGGTTCTACAACACTCCAACAAAGTAGTAACAAAGTCACACAAATGAGTTAAAAGGTTTACTTATCTTTTGTCTTGTTGAATAATGAAGTCTGCAACACTGCTTGTAATATAACACAAAAAAGGTCCTGAATGGCTAAGTGCAGATAATCATAAGTAAACTTCACAGTACATAGAAAATGCAATAATAACTACTATCTGTACACGTCTAAGAGTTCACTAGATGACATTCTCCGTCTAAGTCAGACCTGGTCGATGATCTGTAACCAAGTGCGGTGAGAGCTGCTTTTCTATCTGCTGAGTGGGCTTCTGCCCATCGTTGTCCAGTCATTGGTGGATTGTACTCGGCCAGCAATTGGCCAAGGCGAAGTTAATACTTTCATCCTCAGCACCTCCTGTGGCGCTTGTGCAACTTGCACTAGTGGTGCGTTTCTACTGCACTGGCATCAGTAAGCTTCTTTGCACCTGTTGTGCTGTTGCCTGGGCTGTGTCTTGTTCGGATGACACAGCAGCTTTCACTCAAAGTGTTTCAGCACTTTTTTGCCAACTTCAGTGGGTTTATTTGTTTATCTTCCTTCTTACATGAAGCTATTTGATATTTATGCCAGTTGCTTTGGATCTGCTATGCAATCTACAGCTTATCACAGTTTTTGATGTTGTTGTGTTCTTGCTTTCTTTGTGTTGAGGTAACACACTTATTTCTTGTGCTTCTGTCATCACACATTGCTTTTTATGATTTATTCACTAAGCTTGCTTGGTGAACAAATCATGAAAAACAACACAAATAAAGTGAAAACACCACAACATTGAAAACTATGACAAGCTGTAAGTTGCACATTAAACTCAAAGCTACTAGTATAAATATCCATTAGTTTCATGTGAGAAGGAAAACAGACAAATAAACCCACTGATGATAGCACAAAAAATGCTGAAACATCTCTGCTTGAAAATGAAACAACAGAGATGTCTTGCATAAGGCAGAATTCCCCTCCAGTGAGTTGCTCTGTAATTTAGAAGGTTCAGAATAGGACTTACAGTTTGTGATGTTTTAACTACTTTTAGTCTTCTGTGCGTCACATATTTGTAATCACAGTCAACTATAGTCATTAACTCAGTTTCTTTTCTCCTTTGTGCCAGTATTAAGGTGTCTTTCTACTTTTAACTTATGATAATATATACACATCCATCTTTACAGAAACAAAACTTTGTAGATCCTTGGGAACAGATGCAAAACTTGATGAAACCAAATTATTTTAAAAGTTATAACTAGTAAAAGAAAATCCGAATATTTCAAGGTTTGTCAGAAATACACTCCTTAGGTAAACACAAATCTGTGATGAAAAGGAATTTCATAATCTGCCATACGAAGGAAGTAAGTAAGAAGTGTTTCGCATTTCCTAAAAAAAAAAAAAGTTCGGATTCAATCACTGTGTTATGCTTCTTGATGTGCTAGAGGAGAATGATATGGAATAAACCATTAACAAATAATTGATTCAGCACATAAAAGGAAATAATTAGAAATATGTGTGGGATTCACACTCAGACATCTTATGTTAATCTCTGTAAACAGGGGAATATTAATTTCAGCTTCATCATACATTTATTCACAAATGAACAATCAGTTTGATTTTTATAGCAGTGGTAATACAATACTAAAATAAATTAACTGTGCTGTTCTCTAGTGAAACTAACTGTTGCAGTGACGGAGTGTAATTCATAGCTGGTATGCGCTTTGGTAGTTTATACTGGTAGTTTGTGGCTGAGCACCTGAAGGATAATTTGGAAAATATTTCGAGTAGATTTCCCCACCATGTTATGGTTCTGGGTGGAGATTTTAATCTGCCGGATATAGACTGGGAGACTCAAACGTTCATAATGGGTGGCAGGGACAAAAAATCCAGTGAAATTTTTTAAAGTGCTTTATCTGAAAACTACCTTGAGCAGTTAAACAGAGAACCGACTCGTGGCAATAACATATTAGACCTTCTGGTGACAAACAGACCCGAACTATTTGAAACAGTTAATGCAAAACAGAGAATCAGCAGTCGTAAAGCGGTTACTGCATCGATGATTTCAGCCGTAAATAGAAATATTAAAAAAGGTAGGAAGATTTTTCTATTTAGCAAAAGTGACAAAAAGCAGATTTCAGAGTACCTGACAGCTCAACACTAAAGTTTTGTCTCAAGTACAGATAGTGTTGAGGATCAGTGGACAAAGTTCAAAACCATCGTACAATATGTGTTAGATGAGTATGTGCCAAGCAAGATCGTAAGAGATGGAAAAGAGCCACCGTGGTACAACAACCGAGTTAGAAAAATGCTGCGGAAGCAAAGGGAACATCACAGCAAACATAAACATAGCCAAAGCCTTGCAGACAAACAAAAATTACGCGAAGCGAAATGTAGTGTGAGGAGGGCTATGCGAGAGGCGTTCAATGAATTCGAAAGTAAAGTTCTATGTACTGACTTAGCAGAAAATCCTAAGAAATTTTAGTCTTATGTGAAAGCAGTAGGTGGATCAAAACAAAATGTCCAGACACTCTGTGACCAAAATGGTACTGAAACAGAGGATGACAGACTAAAGGCCGAAATACTAAATGTCTTTTTCCAAAGCTGTTTCACAGAGGAAGACTGCACTGTAGTTCCCTCTCTAGATTGTCACACAGAAGACAAAATGGTAGATATTGAAATAGACGACAGAGGAATAGAGAAACAATTAAAATCGCTCAAAAGAGGAAAGGCCGCTGGGCCTGATGGGATACCAGTTCAATTTTACACAGAGTACGTGAAGGAACTTGCCCCCCTTCTTGCAGCAGTGTACCGAAGGTCTCTAGAAGATTGTAGTATTGGAAAAGGGCACAGGTCATCCCCGTTTTCAAGAAGGGACGCCGAACAGATGTGCAAAACTATAGACATATATTTCTAACGTCAATCAGTTGTAGAATTTTGGAACACGTATTATGTTCGAGTATAATGACTTTTCTGGAGACTAGAAATCTACTCCATAGGAACCAGCACGGGTTCGAAAAAGACGGTCGTGTGAAACCCAGCTCACGCTATTCGTCCACAAGACTCAGAGGGCCATAGACATGGGTTCCCAGGTAGATGCCGTGTTTCTTGACTTCCGCAAGGCGTTCGATACAGTTCCCCACAGTCGTTTAATGAACAAAGTAAGAGCATATGGACTATCAGACCAATTGTGTGACTGGATTGAAGAGTTCCTAGATAACAGAACGCAGCATGTCATTCTCAGTGGAGAGAAGTCTTTCGAAGTAAGAGTGATTTCAAGTGTGCCGCAGGGGAGTGTCATAGGACCATTGCTATTCACAATATACATAAATGACCTTGTGGATGACATCGGAAGTTCATTGAGGCTTTTTGCAGATGATGCTGTGGTGTATCGAGAGGTTGTAACAATGGGAAATTGTACTGAAATGCACAAGGATCTGCAGCGAATTGACGCATGGTGCAGGGAATGGCAATTGAATCTCAATGTAGACAAGTGTAATGTGCTGCGAATACATAGAAAGATAGATCCCTTATCATTTACCTACAAAATAGCAGGTCAACAACTGGAAGCAGTTAATTCCATAAATTATCTGGGAGTGCGCATTAGGAGTGATTTAAAATGGAATGATCGTATAAAGTTGATCGTTGGTAAAGCAGATGCCAGACTGAGATTCATTGGAAGAATCCTAAGGAAATGCAATCCGAAAACAAAGGAAGTAGGTTACAGTACACTTGTTCACCCACTGCTTGAATACTGCTCAGCAGTGTGGGATCCGTACCAGATAGGGTTGATAGAAGAGATAGAGAAGATCCAATGGAGAGCAGTGCACTTCGTTACAGGATCATTTAGTAATCACGAGAGTGTTACGGAGATGATAGATAAACTTCAGTGGAGGACTCTGCAGGAGAGACGCTCAGTAGGTCGGTACGGGCTTTTGTTAAAGTTTCGAGAACATACCTTCACCGAAGAGTCAAGCAGTATATTGCTGCCTCCTACGTATATCTCGCGAAGAGACTATGAGGATAAAATCAAAGAGATTAGACCCCACACAGAAGCATACCGACAATCCTTCTTTCCACGAACAATACGAGACTGAAATAGAAGGGAGAACCGATAGAGGTATTCAGGGTACCCTCTGCCACACACCGTCAGGTGGCTTGCGGAGTATGGATGTAGATGTAGAAAAGTGCGGAGGTGGCCAGGAATCAATGCATGTCTCAGAAGTGCACTCCCATGGAGAGCAGGGAGTTGTATCTTGTTCTGAGATAATGTAGGGATGTTGGACACCTCTCATCACCATCAGAGGTAATTTGGCGGCTGTGCATTATTGCGACAGGTTTCTCCAACTTATTGTCCAACTCTACCACCAGTATTCTATCAATAGGTTTATCCTTGAAGATAATAATGGACAAGCATATTACACTCACTTAGTGGACAATTTCCTCCAGGAGGCAGTAATCAACCAAATGGATTGGTCTCAATTATTTGTAGATATGACATGGACCTAACTGAGCATGCTTGAGGGAAGTTGAAATGTGCATGGGATAGAGCAACACAGCAACACAAGTTACAGTATTTAGATTTTTATTTCGTAAGGTTTATTCTTTCATTTAATGTTCACCTTGACTACAAGCTTGTATGTGTTTGCGGATATTTATGTGGTGCAAAACTTTTTTGTTCACTTTTTTTTTTAGAAATGTTTTCAAACAAAATATTCGGTTGACATGTTCAACATTGTAATAGTTTTTGTGAATATGGTCAGTGGAACATGGCAATAAGTTACTAATGAGTATGATGTCATTTAAATATCATTATGTTGTTTGAAGTTTTAATAATGGATACTCTTAAATGTTATAAGATTATTTTCAGTAAAAAAAGTGAATACTGAATGCCCTGGTTTCGAAATTGGAGATTCACTTGATGGCAAAAGGAAAACTTTTTCCTAAATACCAGAGTGTGGTTGTTCCCTTTCCATACTGCTTGTGATCTGTTTCATGCCTGATGATAGATTTTTCATTTTTTATGTTTTTAATCTTTTCTTGTTGCAATTTGGAACTTATCTTTTACCATTAGTTGGAGGCACCTGTGGAGTAATTATCTATTAGTACTATAGATGCATTGACAGCTTATGCGAAACCTAACTGATTTCAGGCTGTGAAGCAACGCATGGACCCTAAAGGAAATAATGTTCCTTTCCACCTTAAAATAGGAATAGCAGCAGTTGGTGGTACAATTGGTGGTTTCATTGGAACACCAGCAGATGTAATAAATGTTCGTATGCAGAATGATATGAAACTTCCTCAAAACCAAAGGAGAAAGTTAGTATGTTTATATAATGCACACAAATTTGATTATTTCCTTGACAATATGTAACTATAAGACAATGTTTTGTATAGCACCATCAATATGTTACTGTGTTTCCATGACTTTTTTAGCTGTTATCCCTAACTAAAGTAATAAATGAAAAGCACTAATTCACTTTTGTTCTACAGCATTACTTTTATTGTGTTTACCAGTTTTTGGCTTACAGGGCTATCTTCAGACATTTACTGTGTATTGTCACCAAAGAGGTTACAATGTTTGTAAGTGACATTGGAAAAGAAGTTACACATTTAGATTGAAGAAGAAACATACAGTAAATAACATCTTTGAGAGTGTGGTGTCACCGCCAGACACCACACTTGCTAGGTGGTAGCTTTTAAATCAGCCGCAGTCCGTTAGTATATGTCGGACCCGCGTGTCACCACTATCAGTGATTGCAGACTGAGCGCCGCCACACGGCAGGTCTAGAGAGACTTCCTAGCACTCGCCCAGTTGTACAGCCGACTTTGCTAGCGATGGTTCACTGACAAAATACGCTCTCATTTGCCGAGACGATAGTTAGCATAGCCTTCAGCTACGTCATTTGCTACGACCTAGCAAGGCGCCATTACCAGTTACTATTGATGCTGTAAAACATGTACCGCCAAGAGCGATGTTCACCAATTATGGATTAAAGTTAAGTATTCCAGCAGCTATGTATGTTTTTTGTTAGTCTCATTTCCTTGACCTGTTCCAGACCTCATGCCAGTCTGCGTGTCTTTCGGCTTCCTCTCATAGTGGGTTGGCTCTCTTGCCAATCCACAACAGAGAGTGTGGTGGTAATGCAGTGCAAAAAGTAAAAATTTGGACAGTAAATAAATATAAAGGGAGTAAACAGGAAAAAAGCTTTAACACAAAACTGGAAAAGTATTCGAATCTTGTCAGGTGCATTTTGGTAACATTTGAGTGCTGCTATATTTTTAATTCACCTGACAATGGTGCAAAATGAGACACTCAAAGATAACCTGATTGGCAGTAGTCATTAAAGAAAGAATCCTGAAAGTATTACGTCGCTCCAGTCTCAAATACTGGTTAATCAAATTGGATTTCATTAGCATTTTCATTTGATTTAAGTTCTGGTTGTGGTCAAAACAATAAACACAATTAATTAAATCATCATTTGTAAGCCTAAATATTCACTTTGCTTACCAAGTCCATCTTCAGCACCAGATTTATTTAGTACATTGATTTATCTCCTAACCAATTCCATGGCACATGTTGTTGTTTGTTGTTGTTGTGGTCTTCAGTCCTGAGACTGGTTTGATGCAGCTCTCCATGCTACTCTATCCTGTGCTAGCTCCTTCATCTCCCAGTACCTACTGCAACCTACATCCTTCTGAATCTGCTTAGTTTATTCCTCTCTTGGTCTCCCTCTACGATTTTTACCCTCCACACTGCCCTCCAATGCTAAATTTGTGATCCCTTGATGCCTCAGAACATGTCCTACCAACCGATCCCTTCTTCTAGTCAAGTTGTGCCACAAACTTCTCTTCTCCCCAATCCTGTTCAATACCTCCTCATTAGTTACGTGATCTACCCACCTAATCTTCAACATTCTTCTGTAGCACCACATTTCTAAAGCTTCTATTCTCTTCTTGTCCAAACTATTTATCGTCCATGTTTCACTTCCATATATGGCTACACTCCATACAAATACTTTCAGAAACGACTTCCTGACACTTAAATCTATACTCGATGTTAACAAATTTCTCTTCTTCAGAAACACTTTCCTTGCCATTGCCAGTCTACATTTTATATCCTCTCTACTTCGACCATCATCAGTTATTTTGCTCCCCAAATAGCAAAACTCCTTTATTACTTTATGTGTCTCATTTTCTAATCTAATTCCGTCAGCATCACCCGACTTAATTCGACTACATTCCATTATCCTTGTTGTGCTTTTGTTGATGTTCATCTTATATCCTCCTTTCAAGACATTGTCCATTCCGTTCAACTGCTCTTCCAAGTCCTTTGCTGTCTCTGACAGAATTACAATGGCACATAGCATAATAAAATATGAATCTTAGCATTTATAGAAAACTTCCTCTCCAAACAGCTGATATTTGCAAAAAAAAGTAGAGGGGAAAGGTTAGAAAACTGACGCTGAAAGCACAATTTTCTTTTGGAGAGGAAAAATTTTCTTGGAGAAAGAAAATAAATTGAAGCAACAATAACTTTGCAAAAACTAATAGGTTTTTTAGGAGCCTATAGAGTACTGTACATGGATATGGTCATTTAGTTTTTTGGTTAATGCCAAGTTTTGTAGAAAACTGAAGAAGTGAGATAGTTTTATCACTGAGGGAGCAGTGCTGAGAAAAATACTACTCTCATTAAAATTACTTTAAAATAGAAAAGTTGAGAAATTGATAACAAATATTATATTTAAGGAGAGAAATGGTAGGATGAAGTTAGTGATACCAAGTAATGTGTGGCAATGATCTTTACTTCAGTTACAAATTCTGGGCTGACAGGCTGTGGTCAGTACATAAAATTATTCACTGGTATTTTGTCTGAGAGTATGGAAAACATCTTTGGAAATAAAATAGCAGCGGCAGTGTAGTAACACATATAAGGCAACACAAACACACAATTGACAGTTTTTATTGATACGGAACATGATACTATAGTAAATTTGCAAATCAAAAACCCAAAGAGCTACCCCAAGAGAAAAGTACAGTCACAAGCAGAGTAACTCACATTCGCAAAGCACAGTTATGTAGGCAGTATCAAAGCTAGTGAGGGGCAGCTGAATGATAGGAGAGAGCTGGCTTAAATGCTGGCAGATGGTATGTTGGCTAATCACTATAGGTGTACTGCTTCCAGAACTGGTGAGGATTGAATTGGAGTATTATAGGCATCAAATGGCAGGTTGGAGGGCTCAGGAACTAATGATGGCCACCAGTGTAATGGCGCTGGGCCTTAATGAAGCAACTTGAGGATATCTGCACAGAGCAACATTCATATAACCAATCTTGGCACACTGAGCTCAGTTGTGAGCAAAATAATGCCATCTTTGAAAATCAGGCAGTGCCCTAAGGAAAAATATTTATACACAGGGACATTCTGACCACCAATGTAATATGTAGCTGGGGATATACGGCCTAATTGCTTCAGTGCCTACAGCATTGCAGATGTGGGTGCTGGTTACAGGGAAGGAGTCTATCATCAATTGGGCTTCATCATCCAAAAGAGTACATAATATTTCTTCAGTGTCAAGTGATAGATGTGAGCCCATAGGTAAACATGGTAATGCATCAGTGTTTGCATGTTGTGACAGAGTGAAAATGAATTTCATAGTTATATTGACTCAACCTGTGCCGTCTTATCCAGTAGCTGAGGAGGTGGTCCAAACAATGAAATAAGTGGTTTATGGTCTGCTACAAGACGGAACCTAACTCCATACAGGATTACATGGAATTACAGCTGGGGCCTCTTTCTTGATCTGTGAATAATTTGGCTAGGATGGATTCAGTGTTTTAGATATGAAAGCTATTGGGCATTCTCACCTGTCAGTGTCACAGTGTGACATATTGGAAGGCATCGGTGGTAAGTAGAAGTTGCTTGCTGAGTTGGAAAGTAACCAAGTATGGGGCAGAAGTTTTTTTTTTGTTTTTGTTTGAAGCATGTATAATGCCTTTTTTCACTTATCTGACCAAAGGAAGGGGGTCCCTTTGTGACTTAGTGCACTTAGAGGATATGAAATTTGTCCACTTGTGCAATGAGTTTACTGTTGTAAGTTACTTTTCCCTAAAGGTCTGTAATTCTTTTATGTTGGTTGGTCACAGAAGTGCTTTGATCGCAGCAATATGTTTGTTGGTTAGCAGTTTTGTTTTGAGATTGTATGGCTGAGACATTCAATAGATGGGTGAAAATAATTGGCTTTTGTAAGTTACATTTGAGACCAGCTTCTTGCAGGACTTGGTAAAGAATTTGTAGAGTTTGTAAGTGTTACCGTTTCATAGCACCGCTGGACAAGTCTGTCGTCTAAGTTAAGCAACAAGGAACTGGCTGCATTAGTTGCCCCAAGTGTGCTGGCTATACCAAAAGCTAATTGCTTATATCTGAATAGTCTGAAAGGTGTGTTAAATATCCACAAGTTGCTGGGATGTTTAGTCCAGCTTCTGCTGGAGGTATGTGCCGGAAGTACTGGCCGACCGGGAGTATAGCCAGTAATTTCTCAAGCCATGGAATAGGATGTGTATCTATGATGGTTTGAGCATTTACAGTAGCCTAAAAATACTCCCACAGAGGTGCAATTTTTGTTAATGTTATTCGTGGTTGTCATGAAAGGTATTGCCCTCTGACTCAATTACTTCTGAAGTCATTAATATGTTAGTTCCAGTTTTACTTGCTCTCACACAGTGATCGGTATGGGTCTAGCAAGAAAACATTGAGGACATTCCAATGGCTTTATGGTAATATCTATTTCAAAGTTACTCTCAGGAATTCACTACAAATCTGTTCTAATTTTGGGAAGGAGCCTATTCTAAAACACAATTTAATGAATCACTAATGACAGAATCAAATGAAGAGAAGACGTCCAGACTGAAAAGATTTTGTGCTACTGTGCTATTTGCCACTATAAGAGTTACATGATGATTGACAATTTTATATGAGGCTTTATGTTGTAAATTCACTTGTGATGCGTCGTTTAGTGCTGGTCAATCTTGAGTCACTTAATTGTTGGTAAGTGGGAACATTGATCAGAGGGGCGACGGCCCTGTGTCCTCTTGAAATTTTATCGACTGATTCCCAGTACATGTAGTAATAAACAAATTGTTTGACCCTGCTAATTTGGAATTAGCAACTGTCTGGATGGCGTTAATATTCATTGTTAATGACATTTTACTGTGTGTATGTTGTGTGCTAGTACAACAACTTTTAACATAACCTTCTCATTGAAATTTATTGCAGTCATCCTATCTGTGAGAATGGTTTATCCTGGTATGCTGAGAAAAGCATGCTGGGCAAGAAGGAAGTGACTGTTAGCTTTGATTGAGATATTTTGTTGTAATTAAGTGTCTTTTTCTCGGACAATGCTGGGCACTTAACTGTTCATATGTTTGTAACTGATCAGAGTGTCGGCTCCCCCATGTCCAATTGAAATTTTATGAGTTGATTCCCAATATGTAAAGAAATAAATGAATTGTTTGTCCCTGCTAATTTGGAGCTCTCTAGATGACATTAATATTCGTCGCTATTTCATTTCACTGGTTTGTAAATTGTGTGCTAGTACAACAACCATTTGTAATGTGACTTTCTCGTTGACAGTTATTGCAGGCAGCCCATCTGTGAGGGCAATTTATCCTGATATTCTGTGAAAAACATAGTTGCCAAGAAGAAAGAGGTTGTTAGCTTGTTCTAGCGCCTGCTGTGAGTGAGGTCCAGAGGAAAAAGTTCACAGTTTACTGCAAATAAACACTGTTTCCTGGTTGTTAGGCTTGAATGTAACTGAATGAGGAAGCTTGTTGATGTCCATACTCCATTTGCACTACTGCACTGTTGGCCCAACTTTCCAGTTGCCTGCCTGCTGCCTAGGCAATTTCAAAGGAATGTGCAATCTGTAAGATCTCCTCCAAAGATGGATCAACAAACTGGAAGGCTTACTGATGAACTTTTCTGTCATGGGCTGACAGAATAATGGCATCCCTAACTATTGAACTGATGTAGTACTCCTTATGCAAGGTCTACACAAACTGAACTTGCAACTTAGCCATGGCAGTTATGCTACCCAGGCAAGGTATGACTGATTAGGCTACTTGTGATAGTGGTAAAACTCTACCCACGCAAAAGTGATGAGTGTATTGACGGTATTATTTGAGTGTTGAAGCACAGTTCGTACATATCAAAACACAGTCCACGTGTTGTGAGCAACCAAACATGTCACCACCTCCGTAATAACTCACGTAAGGAAACAGAAACACACAACAGGTGGTTTTTATTGACACTGAACGTGATGTTACAGTAAGTGTGTAAATCACAAGTCCATAGAGCTGTACAGTGAGAGAAGCACTGTAACAAGAGAGTAACACACATTCTCTGAATACAGGTATGTGGGCCGTATCAAATCTGGCGAGTGGCGATTGGACGATAGGAGAACCAATAGATGATACATTGGCTGGTCACTGTGGCAATGGCGGAGGCAATGCCAGTGGTGTGCCTGATGAGATCCTGCCATCAGATGGTAGATGCTGCACTCGTGTGTGTCAGTCCCATACCGGGCATGCAACTGCGGCACTATGTAGCATTGTAGCTGCTATTGGTACATTGTGATAACATTCGGAAGTTGTGGTAAAGCAGTTGCATTACTGCAGGCAGTGGCCATTTTACCTCTGAAGATGTCTCCTGCAGTCAGAGATGAAACATCAGAAAATAGTTTCATATATTGACCACAGTATGTCAACCTGGAAATTTTAACTAAGGGAAAAGTGTCAATAATGCATTTGAAGAAAATTCAGTAGTGTTATCACAAAAAAGAAAGGCTGGGCACAACAGTAATGTAATCCACTAAAATAGAACATTTATAACTGTATCCAAACTCTCTGGGAAGCAGGTAGCAATATTATTGCAATAACTTTGGACTGTGTTATAGTTTTACATAAAGTGAACAGTGTGTGAATTTCTGCGTAATGAAGGAGGCACAATACCTAAACATATAAACAAGAAACACTATTTTCTGACTTAGCATCTGAAAATTAGAAGATTCATATTTTTTTATTGCAGTAAGACCACAAGAGTTCTCTTAGTTCTTCACTTTTCATAAGCATCAACATAAGTTTATCTTCTTTCTTTTTTTTATGTGGGGTACCACACAACTTAGAGTGCAATCAATCTCACACAATCAACTATGATAAGTCATTTGCTGAATAATTCAGATCTGTTGTTAGCTAGTTAGTTATTTTCGTGTCTTGTGGATCATGTTCACAATAGTTCTCTGTTAAGTGCTTCAGAAGGATTTATATTATTTGTCAGCAAGATTAATGCAGGTGGAAAATATTTGTTTGGGTGCACAATGTTCTCTTTTTGTGCTAGTCATATTAAATTGTGAACAATCATTGAATTTATGAACACTAATTTTGTTTCTGTCATAATAAATTAGTAATGATTGTATCATAAAACTGCAGTTATGACAGTAGGCCTATTGATGATTGTTACTTTCTTTTATTTAGTGGTTACTAAATTCTGAAGAATGTGTGGTTTTGTATGTGAAGTTGTTTCTTTTCCTGCTGATGAATTATACATTCATTCATCATCTTTTTATGTGGTTGTAATCTAATCTAAAATTCTTAATATTGTACCTTATTTTCAGAATGCAATTTCATTGTGCTCTGTTTGCAAATATAGTTATCGACATGTATTTGACGGGCTGGCACGCATATACAAAGAAGAAGGCATGCATGGACTTTTCTCAGGAGCGACTATGGCTACTGGTCGATCGATATTGATGACTGTGGGTCAACTAACTTTCTATGACCAGTGCAAAGGCATGCTAATGTATTATTTAGATCTCAAAGACAACATTAGCACCCACTTCCTAGCAAGCATTGTGGCGGTGAGTGCGTAATACCTGAGATGACATTTTTGTCTCTGTATATTAGTTAAACCATCTTTTTGTTTCTGTACAACATGGAAAGCATAGATTGCTACTCACCACCCAGATGACATGTTGAGCCAAAGCCAGACACAATGAAAAGAATACCAGAAATATGTCCTTCAGACAAAATCCTCCGTCAGAAGTAGAAGTCTCACACATTTCTTGTAGTGGCCAGTTTTGCAGCTGTTGTATATAAATTGCAGATATTTCAAAGAAAATGCCTTTTTTGCATGCTGCACATCGAAATTTTTATTTTTATTTATGCACCCAGACGCGTTTCGCCTTTTCACCCACTGAAGATGCCTTCTAAAAAAGGCGAAATGCATCTGGATGCATAAATAAAAATAAAAATGTCGATGTGCAGCATCCAAAAAAGGCATTTTCTTTGAAAAAATTGCAATTTAGAAGTATCACACATTCACAGAACAACAAATCACCTGGACATGCTACTGCCTACAGTCACCAGAGCCTGAATGCGGAGTAGTTGCAGTGTTAATGTGTGAGAGTTCTGCTTCTGATAAGGGACTTTGTCTAAAAGCTTATATATTTCTAGTATTCTTTTCACTGTGCCTGTCTGCGACTTAGCAGTTCATCCTTTCCATATTGTAGTTATTCTATCCTGGACTTTCTATTGTTTATTTTTGTTAATGTAATGTTTTATATAAACATTTTGTTGTGGTGTCCGTATGAAACCATACCATAAAATGATAAATCTGTTAAGTGTAATAGCAAGATTTAAAACTTATAACAACATTGTAAAATGTTGTTTTATTTGACAGTGTGTGGTATTGGTTTCCAGCATCTTATGAAAAGTAAATACTTGTAAATTTATGTATTACTGCTGTATAGTTGTACATTGATAGTTATAGATAATAGCCTGCATGTTTGGGCAATACTATTATGATTGGTGTGCTGCTTTAGGAAGTGTTCCATTCTTTTGCTTTTTAAGTAACTTGCTGGACATATTTTGAAGTATTAGAAATGGCTTTTATTCTTATACATAATCATTAATAAATAAAAATAATAACAGTTGAGAGAACTTTGAGTTTCATGTGGAATGAGGTAACTCTTTCATCACCACGCTAAAATTGCATTAGAAAGGCCTGTTGCAGAGATCTGTATCTGCTTATCGTGGTTTGAGTTTCCTGCAGATTCCAGAAGTCACAACACATGAATGTTGGAGATGATTCCTTGTGAGAGGCCTCTTGCTAATAAGCATGCTTATCAAATCATGCCTCATGACTTATGTCAGCTTGACTAGAAAACTTTTCTGATCCACTCACATATGTAAATTACTTCCAAAATAATAATAAGTAAAAAGCCATTCTTCCTCTTACACTAGTTGACTGCTGTTTTAGTCAGATACTTGAGACTAAATGTTTATGTTACTTTACATAGAATTCTATTAGCTGTCTACATACTGGTAAATTCAAAACATATTTAGTATGAACATAAATGTTAAGTAGAATTTACATTCCAGAGTGCGAATATTCTGATAAATTATAGCAGGAATGCTTGAGATAACCTCTTTGAATTTCATTTGGAATAAATGGAGCTTTGCATTTTCCTGCCCAACACCTATTGCACCAGTACATAAAATTCCAGTCTGAACCCTAGACAGGGATGCTTTTAAAGCATAAAATGGGTCATCTTTTCAAATAGTTGTCCTGACAACTAAAAACAAATCAGAGCAAAAATGTACGCTATTGATATTATCATTTTTACCTTAATCTTTAGTTTGCTCTTAAGGGCTACTAATTTTCTCTCTCTTTGGTATATTTATATAGTAATAGGAAGTTATTTAAGTAATTTTGGGAATAAAAGTAACCATTGACCAGACAGTTTATAGTTGAAAGGCACATAAACAAGACAGAACTTTTGTATGCCTTGGGTAAACACTTTTTCAGAGTTATGGAGTGCACATACATATACCTGGGCACATGACGACGTAACTGTGTACACGTACACAGAGTTCATCAGGTACATTACTCAGAGTTGTGATCCTCTGTGACAAATACGGTGGTGACCAGAGTGCATTAGTGATGTGTGTTTAATGTAGTTACCAGGCTTGGTAGGGTATATAAGGCGCATGAACTGCATCAGATGTTTAGTGACCACTGTGAAGAACTTGGAAATTCCATGTACTCATGTGAGATGGCATTATCAGAATCTGGCATAGTTTGAAAGGTCATAATTGTCAGTCTCCATTTGGCCTGCATGTTGAATCATGCAGTAACAGCTTTTTGGGGAATTCAGATGCAACAGTTGCCCAATGTTGGACTGCATGGGAATGTGACGGCAGGCATATTCATTGTCAAGGTTCCCGTCGATTATGCCTGACAACCACAAGGGAAGATAGCTGTATTGTGCATCAAGCACATCATGACCTCTTTTCTTCTGCACCTGCCATCCAAGAACAAGTAATGGACTTCATGCTACAAACAGTGTCATCCTACGCAATTGGTCAGAGACAAGCAACAGCCAGACTAGAGAATTACTGTCCCATGTCTCGGCTGCCATTAAAACCACAACACTAACGGCTGCATTTGGAATGGTGCCATGACTGGGGAGCATGGACTGCTAATTAATGATGACACATTGTACTCAGCAATGAACTGAGATTATGTTGTATCCCTCCCTCAAAGCGGTTGCTGAATGCAGATATTTGGGACTGAACTGCTCCTTTTAAGCCCATCCAGAGATAACCATTGTATGCTACTTGGAATGAAGTATACTATGGGTGTGTTTCTATGTTGTGGCACCACTCACAGTGAGAGCAGAGTGATGGAAGTGCTGCCCATAGTGTATGATTTGACTCATGGTTGATATCCTTAGAGACCTGTAAGAAATCATATTCCTTGTTGGTGTAGGAGGGTGAGACAATTACAACACATACTTTTTCATTAACAGATGACACAGGTGTCTTTGTGGTTCATTCGACCATTCAGATTCATTCATTCATTAACATATCATTTCCCAAAAAACCCATAATGAGGAAGAACCTTTAGGGATGGAGATCGAATTAAGTTATTCATTAATAGACAGAAGCAGCCTCTGCAGACAGGTTCTGTAAAGTGTACCAAAACCAAATTGTGAATAATACTAATCTATTCACACTGCTAATTATGGGAATTACTTCTAGATTACTTTATTCATACATATGTATATTAGGAAATGTCCTATCAACTGAAAGGCCTAGTAATATTATCATAGACAAATTGGAGTTGTGTACTCTTGCCTTGTCATATATGAAATGACTGTAGGTCTTTTCATTAGTTGTTATGCCTCTAGAAAAATATTGTGCAAATTATTCATAAATCTGTCATAAATTTGGTGGAAAAAGATTGGTCAAATAATTTGTGTTGCATAAAGTATACTGAATATTCCTGTTTTAATGTCATGCAGAGGCTCTGGATGTAACTTATGATTTCCAGAACTTCAAAATCAGTTGTTCTGTTTGCTCATGTTCCCTGATAAGTGCAGCTATGCTTCATTACTACAGAAACAAAGATCACAGCTTGGGTGTGATGAGTTTTGTTGTGTCACTGACTGACACACACACACACACACACACACACACACACACACACACACACACACAATTACTACAAGAAAACTTAGGCTAATACATGAAATGAAATGGAAATGATGTGACAAATAGAATAGTGGATCACTCCAGCTTGTAGCTTATATGTTGGGGAAGGGTTGGATGGTGAGGATTGTAAATAAATACTCTGTTCTTCATTTATCTCCAGAATATAATATCTTTGATGGTAGAAGTGCTAATAATGCCGTAAGAAAAGACACACAGTGTCTTATCAATTCATGACATATAACAAGGTGTCAAAACCCTGGAACTAGTGATGTGTTGGAGGGGAAGTGCAGGAGCAAGACAAAAAGTGTTTTCTGCACTTCCCATGTCCTTGAATTGAAATAAGAGCAGAAACATAATATATAAGTGCAGTGTGCAGTTACATAACATTGGCACATCATTAAAATAGTACTTTTTAGTGTTCTGGCAAATGTATATTGAATAAGCTCTGCAAGTGTTGTGCAATTCATTCATGGGCTGAATGCACTCTACTGTTGCTATTTTGGAATATTAATAGTAAAAGTAGTGACAGTTTAAGGTTATAAAATATTGAACTGCAAGCAATGCCATCTATTATTTGTTCATATTACTACATTATTTGGCTGTTCCCACATAATGGTAATCTGAGACAATTCCATCTATGACAGCTCTTAGTACTATATTCTTTGATACTCTGCATGCAGTGGCACTTAAAGGCACTGTGACAGAAACAGGTACAGATATATGCCTGTGAAATTTGAAAAGGAAATGAAAGACTGAAAGAACACTAGTAACATGCTTCATTACAGCAGCTGATGAAAGAGAGATAAGCAAAGATACAGACCATGAGTGCTTTTGGATGAATCTGGGAGAGACCATAGATTGTTCAAGTATGTTTGACAGTGCAATCCAGAGTCTGCTTTCTGACACGGACTATGGCGCCAATGTCATGAAGTGTGAAGAATATATCGACACCTCAGGAAGGCACTTCTGAAGACAACTAGAAAGACTGTAGATAGTTTACCTTCATTGGTTGCACACCTGACATTTGCATTAGCTTCTCAGGTGCTATGGCAGCTCAATTACCTGTGACATTTACCATCAAACTTTCAGCCATCAGATTAGAGCTATTTTCTGCAGAAAGAGAGAAGTGATCTAGGTTTTTGGAGAAGTTTCAGTCTTCTATAGACTAAAAACCTTCAATTTCTAGTACTGGCAGACACATCTTCCTCTGAGGATACTTGGATGACAACTAAGGAGCTGTTGAAGGCATTCTATTTAGTGCTGATTGATATGAGGAAATTAAATGAAACATGGTTTCTTGTTATGGAGACAAAACCTTGTAATTCAGGCGATATGGTATATGCAAATATAGGATGTAGATGAAAACTGTGACGTGTGGAAGTTTGGGTTGGTCCGGGGAGTGTGCTCGAGTGGCTGAGGCGGTCAAGGCAACAACTTGTGTCAAGCGGAAGATCCAGGTTTGAGTCCCAGCCTGTGAACAAATTTTCGTTGTCACCAATGCATAATGCAGCCAAAACTCAGCAATATTTACAAATGTGAACATTTTTCTCATAGTTAGAACTTTGTTTGTGGAGATAGAAGCCACCATCAACTTGCTACCAATCACAGGTTGATTCAGTATTACTAACGCCAAGCCATTTCTTAACTGACGAATGCCTGTCCACATTTCCTGCTCGTCCTGTACCCATTATATTGGAGGATCTTTGTTAAGAGGTGAGGGAAAGAAAAATGCTGCAAAATTACGTCATAAGGAGATGGAAGAAAGAATGTCTTCAGGAACTCAAGACACCATCGTGAAGCCCAGAATCCTCACAAGAAACCTTTCATATTCTGAGTGGGAAATATTGTTCTCTTACAGGAAGATACACAGCTGAGGCACATGTGAAGAGTGTACACATTAGTGAAAGATGATTGGAGAGAGATGGAATAGTGCGAACCTTAGTTCTGAAGACACCTGTACTGTGCAATAGGACGTCCCACTTGAGATTGACAAGGATTGGGATGATGTTCAGGATCGTAGCTAAACACACTGTTCATTTTATGTCTTTGAGAGTAGAAGTAATAATAAAGCTGCAAGAAGAAATATGTGGTGGTTTTGTTTGTTAATCCATTATATAACAGGATTAATACTACATAATATTTTATAAAGAGGAATTATAAATTATTTTCATCAGTTTCAACAACACAAAATATTAATTACAGTGCTTTACATTACTTTGATGTTTCTGTTTGTGCCATATTTTTGTAGCAAATGCAACTTAATGTTATACAATCTTCAAGTAATTGCCTTTAGTTTGCAGTGTGAAGGGACTAGTGCTAGTGGAAACTGGTTGTTAGTATACTTTACAGAAGTATCTTCCAGTAGCTGCTTCTGCCTGTTACTGTATAACTTGATTTGTTTTCCACAGTCAGTGAATGGATGGTAAAATTTGGAAAATTATCTACCTCTCATTAATAATATTTTGGCATTTCTTCTCAGCATCCAAATGGCAATCAGGTTCTCTGCATCAAGTATCTGCAGTGTCACATACATGGCAGCTCCACTTCACCAGAGAACATGTTGCTTTCTGATTGGTCACAAGACTACTGTGGACTTGACAGACTGGTGGATCATGTTTCTAAAGTGATCCATCTGTTTCCAGATACTGTTTGTATATTGAACAGAGCCCAGCTGCCTGCACAGCATCCAATTTAACTAGTCAAGAGGTCAGTTTAGAATCTTCTTATACCCTTTTTTCCCCTTACATAACTGCTTGTCTTCCTATCTCTCCACACTTTCTGACAGAGAACCAATGCATAATAATAGAACATTGATGGAGAATTGTCCCAAACCAATGTTAGATGTATGTGTTTTGCCAGATATTCAGAAGACACAGTTATTTCAATAGGAGGAGGACCTCAACAGCTGAACTTCTTGTAATGTTGGTAAGAAAATAAAATACTACATTATGTGCCCAAAAATTTGTGAAAGAGGAAATGTCTGGGAGCTGTGGGATTAGATTTTTGGAACCTCTTTGTTGAAGGTTTCTTACGACAGTTGATAGAGTACAATATGTTTGTTCTATTAGGACATTCTGATGTTTAAAATATTTATTAAGTTGAAGATGCTGCCTCTCACTTCAACACAAATGAATGTAGCCCTTGTATCTTTTGACAGTGCCAATGAATTAAATTTCAGTATGAATGCAGTGGTTTTTCCAGATCATCGTTTACTCTCCACATGGCACTTCCTTCTTTCTATTTGTCTTTTGGTCTGGACTATCTATATTGTAAAAATTCCTGCAGGAATAACTTCCCTTTATGAAATTAAATTTGTGAAGATCATGTTTTAGCTTTTGTATTTTGACAATAGATAGGTGTTTCTATTGTGTGTGCCATATTTATCAACGACCTTACTGATTTTGCGACACCGTGCAAGCATTTTGTGTATAAAGTGGTGATTGCTTTTTTAAGAGCTTTCACATCTCTCTTCATTTTTAGAGAATTTTTAAAATACAGTGTCGTGTTGTTGTCTTCTGCTGCTGCTGTTTGAACTGCTACTTTTTGTTGAGTACACTTAAGATTATTTTTCCTGAGAAGGTTTTTGTTCCATGATATGTATTCCTACCATTTGGACCGTAATTAGTTTGCAATATCTGCAAAAGCAGATTCTTGCATAGGTGGGGTGCTACTCCAGGTACCATATCTAAACAATATAAGCCATTAATTCCAAATTGGCAGAAGGCCACTTGTAGCACTATACAAGTTATTGGTGTCAGTGTAGTCATCCTAAGCTGGGTGTATCATTGACCTTCAGAACAGCACAAAATTCTTGACTTAGAGATATGTTGTAAAGGCAGTGATGTAGATAACAGCACAGGTCCTTGAACTAGAGCCATCCATACTTGCCATGTAATTGTGATTTTGTCCATGTACAGTTGAAGAAAAGGCAGCAAGATACTGTTTACATACCATATCAGTAGGTTAAGATAATCCGGAAACTGCTAGTAATATAAGTATTGTTGATATTGAACAATGCATGACAATAGATTACAAAATCTTATTCTCCACTCTCATTAAGTACTGTAAGAAAAGAGTGACTGTGAGCAATACTGCATGTAGTCTGATCACCTGTACATTTCATTTCAGGTAGGGATTCTTAATTATCAGTTGCTTAAATGTCTTTATGAAGAAGAAATACTAATAAAAGCTCCCAAGGTAAAGGACACTGGGAAGTACATAACAGCCAATGATCCTTAATATCACTGATATTTAGGAGAACTGATGGAGAAACACAGAATGTAAAAGGAGAAACATGCTAACTCATAAAGTGAAGTCTGGCACCCAGATTAAAAGTGTGAATGCATTGTTCACACTGTTGTCAAAACATTAAGAAAAATAAACTATGTTTCTAGCTTCTAGCTTTCTTTTGGCTCTCTTATTTTGAAGTTGTACTATCTGGAACACAATGACTTCCTTTAATATTTTTTCACACTTAAACCATTCATTCTATTTCACTGATATGAAACACACACACACACACACACACACACACACACACACACACACACACACACAGGGGGAGAGAGAGAGAGAGAGAGAGAGAGAGAGAGAGAGAGAGAGAGAATGTCAGTTAATGTCAGTATAATAAACTAAATTGTATCAGACATATCAAGAAAAGGACAGAGCTACACATGTGAGCTTTTGGCCAAAAGGCCATATTCTAAAGTAACACACACACACACACACACACACACACACACACACACACACATTGATGCAGGCACAACTCCACAACTCACACACACATGACCACTGTCTTTGGCTGCTGAGGCAGTGGTCATGTGTGTGTGAGAGTTGTGCTTTTACTAATGTGCGTGTGTTCTCCTCTTTAGAAGAAGGCTGGAAGCTTAGATGTATAACAGTCTTTTTGTTGTGCCCATCTGCGACTCAGTGTCTTCTCTATGTGGTGATTAGCAATCTATGCTTCTCAGAGATATACAAAAATAATTGATTTTTTTCAGAAGTAAGGTTGCTGGACTTGTGCTGTTCTGGAAGTCATGACTTTAGTTGTTTCAACCGAATGTCAGTTCATTTCCTTGAAGCAGAGTTATTTCATGTGTGAAATACAGGGGTTTCAGGGAAGGGACTTCTGAAATAATTAATAATCATCATCATCAACAAATTCTCAGCTGCAACTGGTTGACTGTAGTTTTCTTTATCAAGCACAGTGTCACAATATTCAAGACACTTTGTGTGTATTTATGAGGAGTTGGTTTCAAAGCTCCTTCCAGCCAGTGGATCGAGATTTTCTGTTTTTCCATAAATTGTTGTCGGCAAATGCTGCTGAGGTCCTCAAATAGGTCAGCACTGGCTTTCCTCCTCCATCTGAGTAAGTGCTCCCACACCTTCACGTCAATGAGGCATTAAACTCGAATCTTCCTCCTTTCCCCCTGTAATCCACAAACAATTTTTTACACTTTTGGCTTGAGTGTGTTGTGCAGTTTGTTTTTGTGGTTTCCTTTAAATGTGGTATAACATTTTGTTGCTGCATGATATATATTTTCTAGATATGCATAAAGTTGTAAAATGTATTAAACAAGCAACATTGTACTTGTGTTATCATTCGGTCAATATTTCTTGTTTACATTTTTACAGGGAGCAGTGGCTACTACACTAACTCAACCTATTGATGTGCTCAAAACACGTACTATGAATGCCCGACCAGGAGAATTTAAGGTACAATGCCAAATATATAAAGTGCAGTGAATGTTCCTGTTTGTTTGAATATTCAGCTTGTCTCTCTATTTATTACCAGAACGGGTTGTGAGTCGTGCATGGGTAGCTCAGATGATAGAGCACTTGCCCGTGAAAGGCAAAGGTCCCGAGTTCAAGTCTCGGTCCAGCACACAGTTTTAATCTGTCAGGAAGTTTCATATCAGTGCACACTCTGCTGCAGAGTGAAAATCTCATCCTCATTTCTAGTTGTGTTCTGTATTCAGTGACTACCACTGACATTGTGCACAGCACCATTGATGTGTACATATGAGAAAATAAACTTTTGGAATTCCATATTGCAAACATCAACAGCTGCAGCTAAATATTTATTTATTTTTATGTGAACACAATTTGGGCTTTGTCCATTTTCAGCGCAACAGATCTTTCACATAGAGCGTAATTACTATTGATCCAAAAGCATCACTGTTGTCTTGTTGTAAATCGAAAAACACGTGAATTGTGACAGTCTGTCGTAGCATGCAGTGTCAGTACCTAGGGAAATTTGTCAGTACTGTGTTTTTGAAACTTAATTTCCTAAAAATTCATGAAAATTATTCCTGTGATGATTAGTTTCACATAAAGGTTATTTATTGCACATGATGCAACACTAAGTACATATTACTTGACGTAATTAAAGTGACTGAAGAAGGTGTTACTTTAATTAAGACACTGGAGAGGTTGCTTTTAAATATCCAACTGACTGAATTTTCTCATTATGAGAGTATTGAAGGGTGAACTGTTTTAATTGTTAAATACCATTCAAAAGCCAAGATCACACAAAATATTTTTTTATTCAAGAGAACTGGTTTCAACAGTGTTAGCTGTCATCTTCAAGCCCTAATTTTTTTTTTTTTTTTTTAGTAAAACATGTTCATTTTAAGCTGACCTTGTGCACAAGATATGGATAAAACTCAGCAAATAATAAATGTTTGTCATTACTAACATATATAAAAACACACAGCAGCTTGTTCAAAAGTCCATGTCTATATACATACTGCTCACAGATGACTGTTACATTCTACAAATGTGGTACATAATAGCACACCTGTTTACATATGCTGAATGCATACTAAACAGTTGAAATCCACTTTCAAAGGTGTACAAGGTGCAAGGTTTTTTTTGTGCAGTATGTATATGGACAATATGCTGTGTGTTTTTAAATATTTTGGCAATGACAAACGTTTATAATGTGCTGAGTTTTATCCACTTGACATCGTGTGAATGAGGTCAGTGTAAAATGATCATGTTTTACTACAAAAAAATGTTTAAGACCCGAAGATGACAACTAAGACTATTGAAACCAGTTGTCTTGAATTAAGAACTATTTTGTGTGATCTTGGCTTTTGAACAGTTTTTAACAACCCACATGACTATCTAGATTTATTTCTTGATCCAATAATTTACCAACAGCTGTATGTATTGCAGACATTTATTTTATGAACTTCTTATATCCACAGTCCATAATGGACCGGCAAAGATTATCTAGATTTAGGTTTTTTATGGTGTCTCTAAATCATTTAAGTCAAATGCTGGGATGGTGCCTTTGAAAAAGATACAATCCATTTCCTTTGTAATACCGGTGAATCACCTAAAACTCGCACCACAAATATTGCGACAATGGAAAGTGCTATTGATATGAAGTTTTCATAGAATGGTTTGGTAGTCAGGGTCCATATTGTTACCCAATAAACAGATTGTAATAATTCTTAAAAAGAGGTATTTTTTATGCAAACATACACTTTGTAAAATGGAGCAATGGCTATTGACATTAACTGATCAATAGCAGGGTAAATTAGAATGTCAGTGATGTTTGTTGCAAGATTCTAGTGTGAGTCATTTACAAGATACTGTATTTTGAGAAGTTTCTGCACTGACACTGGTTTGTGCCATTTGAACTGCGTAGTTGTAGTTTCTCGGTATGATGTTTTTATATCTGCTTACAGTGTGCTTGTGTGCTCCTTGAGTGCATTGCGAGATGCTAGTCAGTTAATGTGTGACAATCCAAGCAGTAGGTTGGAAGTTGATCATGGGATTCACCAATGCAGAAATAGCCGACAAGCTCATGGTGTATGGAGAATATAGGAAGAATGCAGTTCATTCTTGTATGGTGAATGTGGCAAGATATCCCAATAGACATCAACCATCTTGGCAATTATTTATCAACCCCTTCAACCAGTTATGTGAAATTGCTAGTGTAAAACCTAGACAATGTAACAGAAGGAAACAAGTGGCAACAGAAGAGGGGGAAATTAATGTTCTTGCTACCATTACAGTTGATCTGCACATTAGCTCCCGCACAGTTGCATGAGGAAGTGGCATGAGTCAGGAAAGTGTCATACACGTTTCCCATCGACATAGGTCCCATCCCTATCAGATCTCTCTCCCTCAAGAACTGCATGGATATGATTATGAAAACCGTGATTGTTACCAGAGGTGTTGTGCAAATGTCGATGTAGGAACTTTTGCAAATATCTTTCACTAGAATCCTGCTATGAACACCGCTGACATTCTAATTTACCCTACTGTTAGTTTGTTGATGTCAAAAGGCATTGTCCCATTGAAAAAAATTACGTTTACACAAAAAATAGACTTTCTAAGTATTGCTACAGTCAATTTATTGGGTAACAGTACGAGCCCCTGACTCCCAATCCATTGTGTGAAAACCGCACGTCACTAGCACCTTTAATTTCCACAGCATTTGCAGTGCAAGTTTTATGCCATTCACCCTGTATTTGTCCATCCCAAGCTTGAAATCTATTTCTAATGACCTCATTATTGATTGGACATTGAACCCTAATCTTTCTTGCTTCCAGTTTATTTTTTATGGTATATATAATTGTAGACATTTCTCTGAAATAATGCCCTGGCAGGAGTTATGTTGAGAGTTAATTATTTTTCTTTCTTTTGTTGTTATACACTGTGGAAGGTGCTTTTATATATGTTCCACTTTAAAAATAAATAAACTGTATGTAGTAATTACTCTTTGCTCTGTCAGTTGTCTGTTGTTTCTTGTTCAAGCATATTGTGAGTGTATAAGTTACGTTAAAATCTAGTCCTTTAAATGTGACGACATAGTTACTTATCTTTAAAACAAGAATTTATCATGAGGTTATGGGTCCAGATATGCGCAAGTAGAAGATTGGATATCTAACTATTTGTCAGCTATTATAAAGGAGTCCACAAACAGGTCAGTGATGCATTGTGTATTGATAGATTTTCTGAAGTAGCGTCCAAAATTCATGGAATTATTTTGTTGAATGTCAGTCAAAATACAGTCAGAAAAGTCAGTCATGTGCTTTAAGTTCACAAATAATGTATGGAGCTGGTACCTGATCGTGCCTAGATGTATTCCATCATGTTCAGATCAGGTGAATTTAATGGCCAAGACGTCAACATGAGTTCACTATCATGCTCCTCAAGGCAGTGTAGCATGATTCTAGCCTTGTGACACAGATGGTTATCCTGGTGGAAGATTCATTGCTTTAGGGAAGATATCAAGCATGAAGGGATGCAGGTGGTCTACAATAATGTTCACGTAGTCCACAGCTGTCATGGTGCCTTCAGTTACTAACACAGAACCCATGGAAGCTCAGGTAACTGCCCCCCCCCCCCCTCCCATAGCATACAACAGGATGTTAAACCCTAATCTTCCTTCCTTTTTTAATTTCTTCATAGCATAACACTGCACCCACAAGCCTGTGTTCATGGCTCAATGCATGCTTCGAGCAGCCATTCACCTGTATGAGGCATAACAAGAAATGTGATTCATCCAACCAAGTAACATGTTTTCATCGATTCATGATCCATTTTTGATTACTCTGAGCCCATAATTGACAGTGTTGATGGGTCAGCATAGGAACACCTAGCGGTTGTCTGCTGTAGAACTCTGTATTCAATAATTTGTGCTCGACAGTATGCTAAGAAATACTTGTGCCTGCACAAGAATTGTACTGTGTCATCACTGCAAACTTTTAGAATTCCCAAGAAAATAATGTCAAGAAATTACATGTGCCAGGTTCAAGATCAAGGGCTGCTTTCAGACCCAATAGCAGTGAAAACAGGAGGTAAGCAAGGCTGCATGCTCTCACCGATAGGGTTTAACATAGCACTGAATACTGTAATGATGCAAGTAATGGATAACATGAGAGGAATAAAATAGAACACATCTAGAAGACCTACATTTTGCAGATGACCTTCACACGGTGTTGATGACATGAAAGAGAAGCAAGAAGATCTGTAATCTGCAGTGAAGAATGTCAGTTTGAAAATTAATGCTCAAAAAACAATAGACATGTGGACAAACAATAACAGCACTGCAGAGCTTAAGCTTGGGAACCAGATAATTGAAAGAGTGGATAAGTTTTGCTATCTTGGGACCATGATTACACCATATGGTGGTGCAACAGAGGACATTAACAGCTGCATCAACAAAGCCAAAGGTGCTTTTACACTTCTCTGCTCTATCTGGAGGTTGAAGAAAACAACATTGAGGACAAAATTGTGGATATTTGAAAGTTATATAAAATTTGTGCTTCTGTATGGATGTGTAACATGGAAAATGACAAATCAGCTAATCCATAAGCTGCAGACATTCAACATCTGATGTCTGAGAAACATCCTGAGGATATGGTGGCCAGATATCATCTCTAACTAAATACTCTGGGAAAGAAACAGCCATATTGTGAAGGAAGCACTTTATTGGGTCCCATAGGGATGATGGAGACGAGGCAGGCCCAAAATGACATGCAGATGATCAGTTGAAGCAGAAGGTCAACAACAAGGAATAGGATGGGAAGACGTGATCCTTTGTTGCATCCCTATGCTCCACATAAAGAGTTAAAGAAATTAATAAATAATAATCTTATCCGACACAGATTGCTGCCTATCCTGCTTTACGCAGTGGCCAGGCTGCAAACCTCTGATCACATTCTCTGAAGAGATGTGTACAGTCAACACCTTGCTGTCTAATTGTGGTTTCACCACCCTTCAACCACCTTCCATAGACATTCACAAAAGTAAACGGTTGACCACTGTCACAATTTTCAAGATGTTCATTTCTAGGCACTGGACCATAACAATCCACACTTTGACAGAGAAGCTTATGGCAGTGGCTTTCCCCTCTTGTGGTCCATATCATTGCTTGAATGATTCCCTATTAGCTTCTGTTTCATGTACATGCAGGCATGCACGTATGCATGCATGCACATACGCCCCAGCTGAATACATTGTGCTGGCACTTGGTGGGTTGTGTGAAGTGGAGTGGGGAGGGGAGAAAGGTGGTGAGAAATGGAAGGGAGGGCAGGGAAAGGGTGACCAATGGCTGGGAGGGAAAGGCACCAGATGCATGGGTTAGGAATGTGGCACTGGTCAGCTCATTCTGGTTACAACCAGAGGGAATTGTGCATACTGCACAATGAAATGGAGTATAGGAGATGGAGGGTGGTATAGAACTGAGGAAAGAAAGACTGCGAGGAGGTGAAAAAACATTGTTCACTCATTGTTAATTTATAGCGTATTGAATATATATTTTACACTGACTTATGTTATGTTAGAGAATTAAGGAGTGCAGAAAAAATAATTTGGGACATAACACAGAGGAATAAGCAAACGATAATGTATTTTATATCTCAGCCTATACAAATAGGAAAGGAAAGTACTAGCAAGCAGACATAGACGAAAAAAATACTTAATCAGGGAACGAAATAATAACACATCTGTTTCTTAGTGCAGTATATGAAGTACTGCTACTACTGCAGCTTGTTGTTAGGTTTATGCAAGTTCCTAATGTAATTTGCCTTACGAAATGTGATGTTCTAATCAGTACCAGATAATATTTAAAAATGTATTTGATATTTACATATGAATTTGCTTACTTTTTCAGAGTATGTGGCATATTATTCTGCACACAGCTAAGTTGGGGCCACAAGGCTTCTTCAAGGTAAGTATCAGACAAGTTCCTGTGCAAGAAGGAAAACTATCTTCAATATTATGTCTGATCTATACATACTCTGCCAATATCATTATTATCTGCATAAACATTTTCCTATTATGAGTAGAGTCCTTTGATGTGGAGGTATGTTACACTAATTATGAACAGTAGAATGAGTAAAGACAAGCACTCATTATGTAGTGGAGCCATTGAGTAGTGGATAGGCATATAAACAAGGTAGATTGCAGCTCAGATTTTGAATTTTCATTTTATGTCATGGTATACAGACACACAGATGTACACAGTTCCATTGTCCTGGCACTGTGGCTTGACCTGAACATTTTGCCATCTTCTGTGGTGCATTTAGAGCGACATGGGAGTGAGGAAGATAATGGAGAGCCAGTGGCTAGGAGATGGACAGATAGTAGAGGAAGATAATAGAAACATCCTATCAGAGAAAAGTCATCTTCTTGCAGGCAGAGGGACTAACATGTTACACATGTAACTACAGGAGATGGGATGGTAGCGGGCACTAGCGTGGAAGTCAAAGGAGTAAGAGAGCTGATGGGGGGGGGGGGGGGGGGGAAGGTTAAGTGAGGAATCAGTGTGGATGAAGGCATGTGGTATGTGGTCGAGGGCAAGATTATTTGGTGTCTTGGCAGTGTTGTTCCTGGCATCACATTCAAAGAAGCTGCTGTAGGAGAGGGAAGTAGCCTCCATGTAATATGGTTTATGAAACAGCCCTTGAAGTGTACTATGTTGTGGTCTGCCAGTGAGTGGTCAGACAGTAACCATTCATATCAACTGATGATGGGTCTTGTTCATATAAAAAAACTATGCATCAACTGCAGTAAAGGTCATGAATAATGTGGATGCTTTTGTAGGTGAAATTGCCTCTCACGGGATGGATGTTTCAGTGGCAGGACTGGACTAGTATGTGCTTGGTGGATGCTTCAGAGAAGTCTTCTATCTGGATCTTTAATGTGAAAGTAGGCCATTTGGCTACTAGTTGCAAATAGGAGTGCCATAATGATGGACTATAATGCTTTTGCATGTTGGATGGATGAAAGAATACCACTACTGAAGAGGTAGGAAGTATTTTCGTGAGAATATTCTTCATTTCATGGCATGAAAAGTCTGGCCATAATCTTGGTAAACAGTATGGTGGAATGGTGGAACTATTCCAGTGATAATGTTAGGTTCGTGGAAATAGTTGAAGCACAAGAATAGGAAGATATCACATGGAAATCACTTTTAAGATCGATTTTGAGAAGCCAGAGAGGCAGGGATGGGCGGTTGCTTCTAGAGTAGATGAGTCATCCATGTGTAACAAGGCTCTATTGGAGTCTCTTCTCAGAAAAGGGATAACAGATACTGAAGTGGAAATATTGCTGGTAGCTAATGCATTTTATGAAGTTGGAGACTTTTTATTGTGACATCAAAGAAATTGAGTTTTGGGAAGGTGGCTCATTGAGAGGACCAGTGAAATTGGTAAGAAGAAAGGCATTCAGAATTTGGAAATGTAAGGATCATATACTTTGGCACTGGGTTCGGATAATTAAGTCTGAATCTGAAACATATCTTTAAATGGTTCGGCCCATAACTATAGTAGATTTTCTTACTACGTTTTTATGTTTTTCTCTCAGAGTAATAGTAGTTATCATGAGAACATAATTTGTCATTTGTATAAGGACTGCAGCAGTTGGCATATGATCAGCAGGATTTTGGAAATGGTACTATTTGGTAGTAAAAATATTGTGTGTGTGTCTGGGAGGGGGGAATGATATTGATGTGGAAACAGATACTTTTAACTGTTACAAGCAAGAATCCTCATTGTGATTGCATAGTAATTAAGGATCAGTGTTGGTAGAATGGTTTGTGTCATTGATGTAGGCAATTATAGTCTGTTCAAAATTACTTTAGGATTGACACTTTGGCAGGAACAAGTCAACGTGCAGAGCAGAGTTGCCACATCCCACACTGTACCCTCAGGTAATACTATGTTTCATATAACTCTATTGGATTCACAAACTGTTCTATGCAGAAAGATATTATCGGTGACTTCTGGAAGAATTGAACTATTTTTTTCATTTTTGTTTTGGTTACAGTAATAAATTTTTAAGGTGATATACAGTAAGTTTACAAAAATACATTTCCAGACAACATCACAGAATTTTTGACATGCAGGAAATTTTTGTCATTGAATTTGGTTGAACACATTACACAAACAAAATATTAAGAATACATCTTTTTTTGCTCCAAACCAGAGCCCTGTTGGAGACCTTTGCCAAGAGATAATTTGAGTTAAATGCGATATGTGATGCTGCGCTCGCAGTTGCCCACTGCTTGGTATCATTGTGAGAAACAGAGTACTAGTTTTATAATTAATCTGTTATCACATTTACAGATCAAATTTTATATTTATTTGTAACATCACAAAAGCAATTATACCTATTAAATGAGGGGTGGAGATTTATTTCCAAACTTCTGAAAATATGTTTTACTATGCAGATACTTAAAAAATTGCACATGCCAGACATGCATCTAAATAATCCTGTGCATCTTTTTTTTGTGATGACAATGGAAAAACTCTACTGACATTAATCTCTTTGTTGTCAAAGATGCTTGAAGCAACAGACACTGCTGATATTTAATGACTTGATCATTTTCTATAACAGATTTATTGCTGAGTGCCATGACTGCAGACAGCATATTATTACACACAGACACACACACACACACACACACACACACACACACACACACACACACACACCTACCTTCAGTCTCGGGCAGTTTCTCAGGCAGTTGTAGCCACATTATTATTATTATCTTCACTTTCTCAGACATTAAGTCCGGTTAAAAATGGAGTGACGCGGACCTTGATCAAGCGTCACTTACTTTTAACTGTACGGTATGTGTTATATTGCATTTAGGAACTTTCGGGTAATTGAACATGTATCAATAATTACGGATTTCTGTAGCTGTATATATATGTTTGGATGTAGCTGTATTGCATTGATGTACTGGTGGATATTGTGTGGTATGACTCCTGTAGTTGATAGTATAATTGGTATGATGTCAACTTTATCCTGATGCCACATGTCTTTGACTTCCTGTTTTCTTCTGTATATTTGTTGTATTGGGTATGGATATTTCGATTAGTTGTGTTAATTTCTTCTTTTTATTGGTGAGTATGATTATTATTATTATTATCATTATCATTATCATTATTATTATTATCGCTGACAATGTGACAATTAAATTGGGCCCACATCAAGTCTGTTGATTTGAAATAGCAGTGAGAAGATGGCAGCCTAATGACTGCATGCTGATACATTTTTGCTAGCTCGTCAGTTTCATGTATGAGAAACCGTAGTTTATGGACAGATGTTAGATCCGTAAGTTCCACCTTTTTAAATTTATCCTTTACTTCTAACTTTTGACACTGAAGCCAATCACTCAATAAACAGTAGTAATAACACACAAAAGATTAAACCTACAATGTTATGAGATGGAAATAAACAAAATCTCAGGATACAATGCACAATTCCTAGGTCAGCAGACTGCCTGAGCCTGAAGTGTAGTCCAAGCCGGAAGTGTTATATTACGGGGAGGGAAGGCCTGGCAAGCAAGAGTGATAGCTCCAGCTACAGGTCTTGTGGGATTGGTTGAATTCGTGCCTTGCCTTCCTCCTAAGCCTCACACCACTACTACCTTCCTAGTTGTCAGCCCTAAAGTAACTTCAAACAGGCCATAGACTGAGGGCAGTTTGTTGTAGGTGTTGGTTTACTTGGAGGTAAATCCTTTCAGAGTGAAAACAGTAACCATCTACTATAAGGCATCCACAGTGTTTAGCTTTGTGGATTTTAGAAAGTATAGAAAAGATGGGCGAGCACAGGTACGGAAAGGAGTTGATTCAGCGGGAAAGTTCTGTGATGGATTTAGGATTGTGACGAGATGATAGAGCTCATTCTGGACTTCTGGAATGAGATCCCTGAGGTTTGGGCATGATTGCGGGGATAGGAGAGTGGTAATACTGCACATTGAAATCATTTTATAAGGTACTGTTTTAAGCAGATGATTGTTTACCCACCCTACATTAATAACTTTTTGTCAATTATGTCATCAAGAAAGGTTTGTCCTCATGTTACTCTTTAATGCCTTTACCAACTTCTGTTACCATCACCCATTTAATATCGCATTTTCATCTGTTCATTTGGCAGCAACACACTTCCTTCTCATTTTCCACACTCTTGCTTCATTTTCCTCCGTGCTACATTAATTAGCTTTAATTTGTGACATTATATATCTGTAATGAGCACTTTAACAATGTGTTTAATTCTAACAAACAAATGGAAACTGTCTGTCTGGTGGTTTTGCATCTACATGATTTTGTTGAAGACCATTAATCTTTACTCTGTTTATTTTTTCATACCAGTAGTTACTACTCCAGTTGTTATTTTGGCCTCTGGCATTCATAACTGTTTTCAGTATTTTTTTATATTTTCACTATTGGCCATTAAAATTGCTACACCATGAAGCTGATGTGCTACAGACGCGAAATTTAACTGACAGGAAGAAGATGCTGTGATATGCAAATGATTAGCTTTTCAGAGCATTCACACAAGGTTGGCACTGGTGGTGACACCTACAACGTGCTGACATGAGGAAAGTTTCTAACCGATTTCTCATACACAAACAGCAGTTGACCGGCGTTGCCTGGCGAAACGTTGTTGTGATGCCTTGTGTAAGGAGGAGAAATGCGTACCATCACGTTTCCAACTTTGATAAAGGTCAGATTGTAGCCTATCGCGATTGCAGTTCATCGTATCGCGACATTGCTGTTCACGTTGGTTGAGATCCAATGACCGTTAGCGGAATATGGAATCGGTGGGTTCAGGAGGGTAATTCAGAATGCCGTGCTGGATCCCAACGGCCTCGTATCACTAGAATGCAAATATATAGTAGTACCAACAACAACCACAATAATAATAATAATAATAATAATAATAATAATAATCACTCATGTTCAGAAAAAACAGATCAGCTTGAACTACTAGAAATAGGATGTTCATATTCATGGGGTGCACTTTAGTGTGTTCTGCAGAAATGATTAGCATCTGAACCATATTGGCTCATGGGTTCTAATGTTCCGACGACTTTAAGTGCGAGTGTGGATCTGGGTTATATCAGCTTATTCCCCCAAACCACCTTCCCCTTCTTTATGAGGTGACTTACTTGGAATTTGCAGCCACTCTTCTTTACTGAACAGCCGCCTGCTGGAAACCCTCTTGACTTCTTCTCCGTCTGATAATGCTCAGTACAGGAATTTTTAGACTCTTTCTACTTATTAAATAAGTAGACACACAAACTTTACTCTTCGTCATCTAATGATATATTTGAACTCCACTTCCACATGAATATGTAACTTCGTGCAAGTCTCTTATATAGTCGGATGTAAGAAACAGATTGATTTGCACTTAAAAGAAAGTTGTCTTGGATACCATGACCTTGTTAGCATGACTCATAAAATGAGTCTTGCCTCTAACAAGGTTGCATCAGGAGTCTACCAGAGTACTTTTTCAACTGTTCTTGTTTTAATAACAATATTCAATGACAAAATAAGCATAGAGCTGCGTATAAACTCCATGGTTCTTCCTTACACACTCACTAAAAGACCTGCGGATTGCCTGATAGGTACTTGTCGGTGCCGTACGACCACCGCGTTTACTTTCTTCCCGTGACTGATTTTAAACCTGCACAAACAAACATGTGACACGCAGTAGGTAGAATTCTACCATTCCACACACATATCCAGAATATCAAGTGTTCAAGATGGTAGAAGGCTGAGTGGTTCTAGAACTTACACAGAAATTCTTGAAGCACTATGTATCCCCCTCCCCCACCTCACTCCCCCTCAGATGGAACATTTGATATTTTACGCGTAATTATTATGCACACTCACTAAAAGACCTGCGGATTGCCTGATAGGTACTTGTCGGTGCCGTACGACCACCGCGTTTACTTTCTTCCCATGACTGATTTTAAACCTGCACAAACAAACATGTGACACGCAGTAGGTAGAATTCTACCATTCCACACACATATCCAGAATATCAAGTGTTCAAGATGGTAGAAGGCTGAGTGGTTCTAGAACTTACACAGAAATTCTTGAAGCACTATGTATCCCCCTCCCCCACCTCACTCCCCCTCAGATGGAACATTTGATATTTTACGCGTAATTATTATGCACACTCACTAAAAGACCTGCGGATTGCCTGATAGGTACTTGTCGGTGCCGTATGACCACCGCGTTTACTTTCTTCCCATGACTGATTTTAAACCTGCACAAACAAACATGTGACACGCAGTAGGTAGAATTCTACCATTCCACACACATATCCAGAATATCAAGTGTTCAAGATGGTAGAAGGCTGAGTGGTTCTAGAACTTACACAGAAATTCTTGAAGCACTATGTATCCCCCTCCCCCACCTCACTCCCCCTCAGATGGAACATTTGATATTTTACGCGTAATTATTATGCAAATAATATCACTCATAATGACATTTCATATCTTAACAGTATACATTTCTTACACATGTTTATATACATACCTTTCCTTTCCATAACAATTCTCTGTCCTCTCTTGAACAATCTTTTGCTTACTGTTTCTCTACTCTTTTCTTATTTTACTTTGTTATGAAGACATGAGCATTTACTCGTGGTTTTAGTCAGCTTTACTAATATTTACGGATTGTGAGGAATCTCTTTCTTTTCTTTATTTCCTTTTTTACAGTTGTAAACTTTTGGTGTTTGACACATGAGTAAACTATTTTCTATTTTTATCTTTTGTACTACCTTTTTCTTAGTATGTACTATTTTCATTATTTGTAGCTTGGAGGAACTCTGGACAAAATGAAAGTGTTCTTTTGACTCTCATTTAGTTCCACGAAACATAATAATGCTAGTTATTCATAGAATTCACACTTCCCAGAACAATCCCTATAAAATTTGTGACTTTTGTCATGATACTGTTCTCTTCTCCTAGGATCAGCACCTATTCCTTGCTTGTGGGTTGTCATTATGAGAGCACTTCCTCTTTCCATTCTGGTAGGTTTGCCCCTTACAAAATATCCCTATTTTTTAGGCCACAGATTGTCCTATCTCCACATAGGTACACCTGCCCTGTATACTTAGTGCATGCCGGGTACACCCCCTTTATCCTTTCTGAGTAGGCCTCACGGTTCATTACCGTAATATATATTTCTATGTATACCATAATTAAATATCTTCTGGTGAAGATGTAAATCTATTTTAAACTTCGCATTCATTCTTTAATATATCATTTGCTCCCTAGAGTCCTCCTCTACTTATCAACTTCTATATTTTCAATAGTTACTACGTATATATATACTATTTACGTCCCACTATCCTACAATTCATCAGAGTACTTATTATGCTGATGTAACCTAATGATCAACATGACTAATTCTACTCCTATTTTCGTTTTCTTTCTTTGCTCACGCCTCTCTCTTATGTATCCATTACTCATTACTACTTTATAGTTGTTCGTTATGTATGTGCACCTCTTCTTGTGAATATTTGATGTAGAACCATCATAGATTTCTGTATATGTGTGCATATTTCCATATGTACACACATTTTCCCTACGACACCTTGCGGTTCTCACATCGTGTTAGGCTTCCTCTTATGTGACTTAATGTTTGTGTAGAAGTGTGTGTGTGTGTGTGTGTGTGTGTGTGTGTGTGTGTGTGTGTGTTCGTGTAGTCTGATTCTTCGGCCTTCTTATCTAAAGATAAGACTTAGGTTTTTAGTAACCATGGAAATAAGGAAAGACTTCAACGATAGAAGTTTGTAAATATGGAAAGAGGGAAAAAATAAACAGGTCCTCAAATGAGAAGTAAGAAAGGAAAAAATGTATATGGGTGCTAGGATCAAAGAAGACAAAGAAGATAGCCCCAAAGACAGGACCCCCCTCCCCCCCCTTCCCAAGGAACTCTACCCCTCAGGTACTTGAGTGAGACCCCGGAG
Source organism: Schistocerca americana (assembly GCF_021461395.2). Taxonomy (NCBI): domain Eukaryota; kingdom Metazoa; phylum Arthropoda; class Insecta; order Orthoptera; family Acrididae; genus Schistocerca; species Schistocerca americana. The sequence goes on along the minus strand of NC_060120.1, from coordinate 655,264,201 downwards.
GAGGTTTGGTGTTAAATTATCTCCTACAGAACGGCCTTGTCTCACCTTCACCCTTTGAGGTCCCCAAAGGAAATCCTAGTAACCCTGAAGAAATGGAAAATGATGAAAAATCAGGCACACCTGTTTACCTGTTTGTGAGGGTTGTTTGAAAGGTGTGATGTGTGTTTTGTGTTAATCATGATTTATCTGTTCTTATTTACTGTATAACAATAGCTCATTTAAGTACCACACAGGCGTCGTATGTAATATTGAGAAATATTCTGTCTTTCGCGACTGTAACAAAAGTTTTATTTACACTGAGCACATTTGGCTTTATTTTAAAGCACTTCAATCAATCAAAAGGAAGTAGACAAAATACATTAAACAAAACTGTGGAGTTACAAAAACATTAGGACTTGTATATACCGTCTATCAGTGAAGTGCTCTGAGCTATGTCAAATATAACTTTTGTGTGTGGCACACACAAACATCATTTATTTGCTAAAACACTGATCTGCCAACATAAACGTTGAATATTGTGTTACCGCAGCACAAAACTACGAAAGGTGACTTGGCAATGGAGGAGACAAAATACTGTCCACTGAAGAAGCTTCAAAAGAGAGAAACGCGTCTGATCTAAATAAGCCCCTTATTACAGTTGCAGAAGAGGAATATATTTCAGTACCATTGGTAAAACTGCGACTGTGGAACAAAAACAAGAAAGAGAACATGAGTACCATTGTGTATGTGCCATACCTTTTCTTGATTGAAGTGCTTTAAAATAACGCCAAACGCGTCCGGTGTAAATAATACTTTTATTACAGTCGCCTATGTCGTACTTAAATTAAATGAGATATTGTTATACAGTAAATTTTATATGAAATTTAGGTATCTTGTCCACATTTCATTCTCAACATTGTGACAACTAAAATCGACCATACGGAAAGTATACGCTATGGACTTCTACCTCTGCAAACTCTTCAAAATTTCGTGCAATGGTTTACTACATTTAATGCTGCATAATAACTGTGTTGAACATCGAAACAAAATTAAGTCATTTATGGGGGGGAAGGTATCAGTCAAGAAGACGTGTAAAAATCAAATTTTGGGCCAAATAGTTTTTGTGAAATTGAATGATAAGTGCGTCAAAGCAGTGGAAACACCATGTGTCTGCACAGGCGAGCAGTGCAGTGATGACAAAATCGCGCACAGCGCGGAATGCGGCGAGCACGTGTCTGCAGCAGCGAAAGGGTTAATGAAGAGACAAAGCAGTAGAAATTTCAAAAAATTGCCTTCAAACGGATATAATTCGTGAAGTAAGGCACTTTGATATTGTTTTTAAATAATGAAAATATTAAGCACCGCACAAGGTTTGAACTCATAATCTTTTGCGTAGGAGCCCAACACCTTAACCGTTACGCTAACGCACCTCATCTGACTACCTGACGCCATGGTGCATCTGACTACATGACGCCATGAGGACTATGACACGTCACGAAAAATACTGACACAAACACTGTTGGTATGACTATGAATTACTCACGCTTCGTCGAAGTACAATAGGAAATAAACAATTACCGGTGTTCTTTATTGCGAAAAAGCGGTTCGTGAGAGTGATACAAACACCTTTCCTTGCTATCGCCTGAATTAGGAGTCTTATTGCTTGTTTGGTTTAATTAATTAATAGAATGTGACGCAATTGGTATAAAGAATGCTTTTTCCAAACTTTCTGTAAAAGAATGTCTGCTATCCAGACATTGCTTTTGATCTATTACTTTATTTATGACTGAACGTTTCTAAAACTGAAGACACTCATCCATGCTCTGCACTGCAGTCGAGATGTGGCAACGTCATTCTCTGTTCATTGGCTGACTGTGTTTTCTGACGTCAGATGCGCAGAATGAACCTAAACTCGGCCGCCAACATAAATGACGCGCACTTTAGTGCTGGTGATGTCGGATGTATGTTGGGTTTCCGCTTCTGCATCCCCGCGATGTATGTGAGAGCTGTATACTCCCCGCACTGAATCTTCTTAGCTATGCATATTTCTTCTTAGACAAATACATCGAAATCTTCTTTACTATTTTTATCGTTGTGAATTTTTCATTTCTTCAATGTTTTTCCATTTAAATTTTGATCCATTGGATACTTGAACATATTCCAATGTCTCGGGGTAATTCCCTTGTCTTATTATGTTTGGTTGCTATGGCAACGCATAACAACTTCTTCTCTCGTTTTTGACTTAAAATTCCTGTTTTCTCAGTCCTTTCCCACAGGTTGCCACATTCTAACGTTCTGACAACTTAAAGTGTGAGTGTGGGTCTGGGTTATATCAGCTTATTCCCCCAAACCACCTTCCACTTTTTTACGAGGTGACTTACTTGGAATTTGCAGCCACTCTTCTTTACTGAATAGCCGGCTGCTGGAAACCCTCTTGACTTCTTCTCCATCAAATAATGCAGTGTACAGGAATTTTTAGACTCTTTCTACTTATGAAATAAGTAGACATACAAACTTTACTCTTCGTCAACTAACGATGTATTTGACCTCCATACACAATAAAAATTTCACTTTCCACATGAATATGTAACTTCCTGCAAGTGTCTCATACAGTCAGACATTAGAAACAAATTGAGTTACAATTAAAAGAAAGTTGTTTTGGATACCATGACCTTTCTTAACATGAATTATAAAATGAGTCTTGCCTCTAACAAGGTTGCGTCAAGAGTCTACAAGAGTACTTTTTCAACAGTTCTTGTTTTAATTACAATAGTCAATGACATAATAAGCACAGAGCTGCATATAAACTCCATGGTTCTTCCTTATATACTCACTAAAACATCTGTGGATTGCCTGACAGGTACTTGTCGGTGCCGTCCGACCACTGTGTCTACTTTCTTCCTCCGACTGATTTTAAACCTGCTCACACAAACATGTGATGCGCAGTAGTTAGGATTCTACCATCCCACACTCATATCCAGAATATCGCATGTTCGAGGCGATAGAAGGTGAGTGGTTCTAGAATTTACACAGAAATTCTTGAATCACTACAGGGTTCAAGATGAATATCAGTATTGCAGGGCAACACAACTTACAAGTAAAATGTGTCTGCAGCTCTTGATGTCACAATAAAATGAAGTGTAATGGATCATTGTCACTTGAACAGACGTGCAGGATGCATCGCAGACATATGCGCGAACTGTACCGTAAAATCAGCGGTTTTGAAAGAGGGTGTGTTATTGGCATGAGAGAATGTGATGCATCCATCTAGGAAACTGCTGCTTATGTGGAACTAAGTGTTTTGGCAGTGCAAAGGGTGTGTGCAGAATTGTTCATGGAAGAACACGACAAGTCACACCACCCAAACGGCCCCTCAAGAAGATCGACACCTCATCAGAATGGCATTTCAGGACTGATCTGTATCCTCCTCATCCCCAACACAACAGTGGAACAGTGGAAAACATCGTACACTATCAGGGGTGACAGTCTGTCACCATTTATTACAGCATAAGTTCGTGTCGTCCACTGGCTTTGACAAATGTGCAGAAACATGCTAGATGGCAGTGGTGTATGAAATGATGGCACAGGGGGACAGGAATGACATCAGATAATGTTTTCAGATGAATCCAAGTTTTGTTTGTTTGAAAATAATGGTGCAATTTGGTTCGCTGCAGACAGGGTGAGTGGCATCACAGTGACTGCATTTGCATAACCACCACAGATGAATTTTCGAACCAGTGAATGCACATGGATGGCTACACCACAGGATGCCATTCGCACCTTATACGCGTTGATGTCACCATGCCTGGAACGATTTATCAGGGCCATGGTGGGCCCTCTGCCTATTAATGTGACAGGACACAAGCTGAACTGACTGAAATGCTAATAATTTCTGCAGAACATACTAATGCACATATCCTGTGAATATGAGTGTCCTATCTCCAGTCATTCAAGGTGTTTGTTTTTTTCTGAACAGTAGTTTAGATAAAATAAGTTTTATGTCTGACATAAATTATGAACAATTGCTGTTACCCATAACATAGAAGTAACTGAACACAATGTATGAAAATATCTGTAATGTGACTTGCAGTTGAAGTTAATATCTGTGTGAACATGAAAAAATTAGAAAATTTTGGTGTACTGCCATACCTGTTGATTTTTCCCTAATGCTGTCAAGTGGAATGTCAGATTCCGAGCAGTAAAAAAAATCACGTGTGTAGTTTTTTATCAAATTTTGGTGACATCCTATATGCAGAGAATTAATTAATAATTTTGAAGAATATGTAATTTACATGTTCTGATGTTTGTTTACAAAATTCTTAATTATAGTGTTCACATTATCAGCTGTAGAAACTACTTTTGTTTCATGAATGTGTTGCTGAAAATTATTTATGTATATAAAGAATAAAAGTAAACTAAGTATAAATCCCTGTGGCCAGCGAAATGTTTCTCCCCATTCTGTAGGTCCTGTTTTATTATAATCAGTGCTATGTTCTGTTCGTTAGGAAAAATAAAAATCTGTCACACCCCCAATACCATAACATCCGCATTTCTCTAAAACAGTACTATAGCTGAATAATTTAAAGATAAAAATTTGCCATTGCTTTCTGTGAAACTTTGATAGTTTGCATCATTTAATAATGTGAAAACTAATTCAGTGCTGTACTCTTTTCCTTCAACAGGGCTACATTCTCAGATTTGTTCGTCTTGCCCCACACACAATACTGACTTTTATCTTTTTTGAGCAACTTCGTCTCAATTTCGGCAGAATTGTGCCTCCTGATAGATGATAACAACTACATTTAATGAGGTAAGTAGTGACTCATGAGTCTCAGTTAATTAAATTTTTCATTGAATTTTATCTGTTCTTTGATGGAGGTGAATTGTAATTGGAAAGTTTAGAAATAAGAGATACAATCATGAAGCAGCAAATTTAGCTTTAAGCAAGATACTTGCACAGTCAGAGATTAATTATCACCAGAAGTAACTTTTTATAACTGCAGTTGTAATTATACCAACTTCAGTTTGTCCAATTATTCCTCCATTTTATTGTCATCAGCTTTTAGAATATGTGGTTCTTCCAAAAACATCTATGGTTGTACAACAATTGTCACTCAGTCTATATCTTTTAATCTTGAAATTTAGTTATGAATGCTGAAAAAAACCACCACTTTAGAAATGTCAAACTCATGTGACCTGATCTTGGTATATAAATGATGTACACAGTTGTGGACATATGGTTTGTGATGATGACCACCTATCTGCAATATGTTACATGTAGTTAGAGCCTGGTACTGTTTGAATCATCATCATTTATGTTCATCCTAGCACCTGTGTATGTATTTTCAAAATCTATAATAAAAAGTTTTTCTTGCATTTTGTGTTTTTTCTTACATTTTAACATACACTGATGAGTGAAAACCTTATGAATCCTGTCCATTGTGAGACTGAATGCCACCTGGTGGTGTTACAGTTATGTAATGTGATAAGACCCAGCACCTGGGATTGAACATGTCATAAATCGCAAAGCTGGTTGGCTGTTTGCGTGTTACTTTTGTGAACTTTTGTGTTGAAGGACGATGAAACTATGAATAGGTGACAAGGTGTTGGATGTCCATTGTTCATCAGGGAATGTGGTGGTCCAAGGCTTGCCCAATCTGTGAAGCAAGGTAGATGCCGATCTGTGGCAGATATGAAAATAGACTATGGTTATGGTGCAGGCACAAATATTTCGGAGCACACTGTTCAGTGCATGTTGTTGAAAAAGGAGCTCCACAGTAGACAACCCCTACATGTTCCCATGTTGAAGCAACAATATCGGCAATTATGATTGCAGTGGCACAGGGTTATTGAACTGGACAGTGGATCAATGGAAATGTGTGAAATCCAGCCAAACTGGTGCTTGAAACATGCACCATACCACGGGCATAAGTTGATGGGGGGGGGGGGGGGCAGTACTGTGCTATTGGGGACAGTCACCTGGGCTTCTAAGGAGCCTGTTGTAGGAACTGAATGCACCTTGACTGTTGTGTACTCTGTGAACATTATTGTGGGCTGCCTGCATCCCTGACAGCAATGGCATCTTCTAACAGGAAAGCTGTCCCTGTCACAAGGCCAGAATTGTGGTACGAGGGACATGATATGAATTCAGATTAATGTCTTGGCTATCAGATCTACCTGATCTGGAAAACTGAAAAGGAATTGTTGACTCCATACCATGCAATATTGCTTCTATATTGCATTCTAAAGGTGGAGCAACAAGCTATTAAACAAGGTTCGTAATTATTTTGGCTCATTGGTGTGCTACTTCATACCATTGAGGATTCTTACATAATCATTGCTCTAGTTGCTTCCACACAATATTGTTGTTATTTTTCATCGGAGACTTTATTGGCAATGTTTTCTTCCCACTGCTCTCTGATGGGATAGCTTGAGGTGTTACCAGATTGGGATGATGTCGAGTTTCGTAGTGGCTGTCAACGTTACAGTTGAGCACAGGATGAGCACAATGTGTGATATCAGAGCTTTTGCTTGCCGTGAGATTATTGGTGCCTGAAATGTGAGAACTCAGTTTTTGGTGTCATGCAGGCATTGGGATTTTTGTACACCATCATACCGAGGATGTGCTGTGAGCACAGCAATCTGGAAGAAAGAGTTGATGCCAGAGTCAACTGCACTGTGTTAAGTGTTGATGGTAGGGACTCCCATTGTATGTTATGGATTGTAACGATGGATAGCTAGCAACAGTGCAGCAAATCACTTACCAAGTCAACAACATTAACCAGTGCACAGTCAAGCCACCTCATTGTGTGATGTACATCAAAGGGGAAAGAGGAGCTCCTCCATTGGGACCTAAAACGTGGTAGAAGATCATCTGGACAGATGAGTAGTGGTACATAAAGGTACATCCTGATAAATGGTGCAAGTATGATGAAAATGACATGAACTGTATGTATTGCTTTCCAATACTTCACTGCTCAGGCAATTTTGTAAGGAATCATCACATCAAGTGCAATGGGGCACCTGATATGTGATATATAGTTTCTCCCTGAAGAACGATATACAGACCTACTGTCCATTCAGATGGGTCTGCTTGTTCATCAACAGTGCCCCACAGGTGACTGAGTGTTCAGCATGACAGTGGCCCATAAAAAAAAAGGTCTGCAAAAATTAAACAAATTGTGGTGTGGTCAAAAGCTACACAAATTGACAGGTGAAAATGAATCTAAAATGTTTTGAAAAAGTCTGCTCTTTCTTATGGGCCTTAAGTAGACATAAGAGAGGAGAAAGTGTCAAAGACAGCAAAGAGGAAAGTATTATGTATTTAACTTCTCATTTAGTTTGTGGGAAACTTAACATAATTTGTGAAACCTATAAGTAGTCCATCTTCAGCTACTTTCTTGTGCTCGGATTTCTACTGCTAGTATGTGCATCCTTGCTTTTGCTATTTGATGACATTTATACTTCACATCCTGTCTTTCATACTATGAGGGCATGCAGAAAATGTAATGCCTCCAAATTTTTTATGTGAAAACTCTTCCAGCTTTCTTAAATCAAACAAACTTTTTTCTCATGATAAATTTTTCATCAGCTGCAAATAAATTTTATTATCTTTACCAGTTTTGACAAATTAATTTTTCATCTTCAGAAGCTTACTTTAGCAGACAGTCAATATCTTCATCATAGAAGGATAATGCCATGGTATGTTCAGAAATTTGCATAATGTGTGTGATTATTTTAAACACTGTTTGTCAATCTACAATAACTGAACCACAGATTTTATCTTTCTATGAAGAAGATATTGACTGGCTGCTAAACTAAGCTTCTGAAGATGATAAATTAATTTGTTGAGACCAGTAAAGATAATAACATTTATTTGTAGCTGATGACTGAAATTTATCCTGAAAAATAATACTACAGTTGCTGAAAATTACAGCCACAAATAAAATGAAAAAATAATAAAACTAACTTTTCAATAACATTATACATCTTTATTCTTCATGTCTGCATATTTATTTCTCAACATAGTCACCCTGGTGACGAACACATTTCTCCCAAGAGACCAGTTTGTTGATACTGTAACTGTAGATTGATTTGCTCACCTCTGGTTGCACCACTTAATCACTATCAAAGTAAAGTCCTCAAAGATGTTCTTTAAGTTTTTGAGACAGATGAAGATCAGATGGGCCCACGTACAGACAGTATGAAGGATAATCAATGACAGTGATCCTAAGGCGTCGGATTGTCACAGTGCTCTTGTGCGGTGTTGTATTGTGAGGCTGAAGGAGAAGGTGCTTCATGTGTGAGCCAACTCTTCGAATTCATGCTTTCAGTTTTCTGAGGGTCTCACAGTGCAGGTTTATGGTGTTGCCTTTAGGCCTGAATTCCAGATGCACCACACTGTGAACATGCCAGAACACTGGTAGTGTGGCTTTGCCTGATGGTGGCATGATCTTGAACTTTTTTGGCATCAGTGATCCTTTGTGGCAGAACTCCACTAATGCTCTTTTCTTTTAGGTTTAAAATGGTGCACCTAGGTTTCATCATCTATCGCAGTGTTGTCAGGGAACCCATTACCCACACACTGAGAAGGCAAAAGAAATTGTTGACAGAAGTCCAGTCTCCACTGTTTGATGTCAGGGGTGAATATTTGAGACACCCACCCCACACACAGTTTTCTTTGCCACAGGTGTGCAGTGATGACCTGTACACAATCCTGAGATATTCCGCACTTACCTGAGAGCTGTGTCTGTGCTATCTGATGATTATCTCTAATGTGTTCGCCGATGAAACTTGTCAACATGTCACAGCCTGCCACTCTGAGCTCCTTCAAACATGTTGAGGTTAGCACCACTATACCACCATTTCCTCCATTATGAGCATGAACCAAGTATCACACATTACTGATGATGATTCATTCAACACCATACACAGCTTTCATTTTTCTGTGCATTTCAATTGCAGATACCCTTTCTGTGATTATAAACTTGGTTACAGCACACTGTTTCTTGTGCACTGACATAGTTATGTTGCACAGTGGCATGTTACACACTACAATTCAGAGCTCTCTAATGGCAGAGGGTTTCAACTTGCCAGGGAAGTGGGGAAATTGACTGAGTAACATGTATGACACGTAATACTTCAACCATATTGATAACATAAAATAAAAAATTTGAGGGCATTATTTTTCAGCACAACTTCATAGGCCTATATTTATTTTTGATGGTGTTTTAGTTTTTATTTTCACCTTGTTATTTTCCTTCCCTTTGATTAGATTGCTTGCTTCTCATTACAGAATTTTTTTTAGGTATCTGAGTTAAGATTGTGTATAGAGCCTGTATTTCTGATAATTTTACTAAACTTATTTCTTTCTTTGAAGTAAATATACTAGCACAGGGTGTTGCAGAAATAATCTTCACATTTGGAGATATCACTCCCACAATCAGAAACACAACAGATTTCAGGTGAAACAAGTGATATGAAAAACTAAGGCATGTGTGATGCAGTTATTTAAAGACTTTCAAATGTAACACTAGTAAAATGAGAGCCAATTTTGATGACACATTGCGGAAGTCATTCATGGAAGCCGGCCATGGATTTGTGTCTCCCCCAAATGGCAACCAATTTTCGTACCACAGTTAAAATCATTCATGGAGCCTGTCCATGATTTTGTATGTCATTGCAGGTAGTTAAGAATGTTATCAACAGAGATTTCAAGTTGATGCCATATTTGTAGATTTCCAGAAGGCTTTCGACACTGTTCCTCTCAAGCAACTTCTAATCAAATTGCAGGGCTATGGAGTACTTTCTCAGCAGTGTAAGGGGATCTGTGATACCGTGTCAGAAAGGTTACAGTTTGCATTAACAGAGGGGAAATCATCTAGTGAAATTGAAATTATATCTGGCATTATAGGCCACCTGCTGTTCTTAATCTTCATAAACAGTTTAGGAGACAATCTGAGCAGCTCTCTTAGACGGTTTGCAAATGATGCTGTCATTCAACGTCTAGTAAAATCATCAGAAAATCAGAATAAGTTACAGAATGATTTAGAAAAGATATCTGCTTGGTGTAGAAAGTGGCAATCGTCCTCCAGCAATAAAAATTGTGAGGCTTTCCAGGTGAGTACTACAGTAATTCTCTTAAATTTTGGTTTACATGAAAAGTAACACAAATTAAAAAGTTGTGTCACAATTGAATTTTGATGCATTACATTTACAAACAACTTAAATTGGAACCATCATGTAAAAATGTTGGGGGGGGGGGGGGGGGGGGAGGTGAACCAAAGGTTTAATTGACAGAACAATTAGAAAAGTACAACAAATTTTCGACTTCCTACCCTATGGTTATCTATACTTCTCTTGTGTATTGCTGTGTTGTAAGGGACCCATTCAAGATAAGATTGACAGAACATATAAAGAAGTTCAAAGTGGGCAGCTTGTTTTGTATTTTCTCAAAATAAGGGAAAGGACTTCACAAATATGATAAGCTAGTTTGGGTGCAATTATTAATACAAAGCTGTTTTTTGTTGCTGTGAGATCTTTTCTCAAAATTTCAGTCACAAACTTACTTTTGACTTTTACCTACTTAGAGAGAAACTACCGTTATGATAAAATAACAGAAATAAAAGCTCACATGAAAAATTCAAGTGCTCATCTTTTGCACTTGCTGTTGTAGAGTGAAATAGTTCGTTACGTAGTTACTTGTTCCATAGATCAAATTCGTGATAGTGTTATGATGTGGAATGTGTCAAGCTATTAGAGTAGAGAAATATTTTGAAAGTGGTTCTATGCACTATGGCGAACTCTTAAGTGTGAATTGGAGACTAATCATTGATAGACTATGTTGATAAGGTATTGTGGGAGGGGAAAAAAATAAGTAGATAATCAACTAATGATGTAAGTGTAAAAATTGAATGATAAACATTTTGCTCAAAATTGTGAGTTAGTAATGAGAAGTTTAGGCTGCAGCACTCTGTGCTTGGAACAAAATATGTTATTCAAGTCCACCCAGTTTGAATTGTGTTCACTGATAATCCGTTAAGAGTGTACAGTAAAACAATACTATCCAGCCCTCAACTCCGCAACTTCATGCTTACTATCACTGGACACAGCTACCGCTGGCTGATCTCCCAGATGTGCAGCATGGCCGTGGTCAGTTTCCTTTTCCATGTCGAGTGCACTAGAGCCATCTAATGACCTCATTACTGAAAAGAAGGTAGACTTTGAATCTTCATTCCTGTCAGTCACTCTTTTCAGAAGACATTGTATGTATTCTCTGTCTTGTGTTCTTTTGTGCTTAAATTAACTATAATGTCTTCATAATACTCATATTTGTTGTAAGTCCACTTGGTTGTGAATGCCTTTATATTTTAGTTATGAAATGATCTCATTATCATCTATTCGAGTTATTCCTGTGGTAATAATTTATATCATCTTGGAATGATTACTTGAATTATCTTGCAAGATTAAAATGAATGTTTTATATTCTCTGTCTTCTTTATGTGAAAGGGTGATACAGCCCTACTTTTTGAAGTTACACACTTTTTACATCATTTTTTGAGGTTTATGCAACCTGTAACTAAGTTGAATTTTTTTGTGACTTGTTTGTAAATTCTATTTGCTTAAAGTTTTATTTTAGTTTCCTGTATTCTGATTCTCAATGATTCAGTTATTGAGCTCTTTGTTCTCTTTTTCACCCATTTCTTCAGGTTCTGCAAAAGGATTGTAGACATTTCTTCATCTGGGAGAAGCTCTAGCACTCTAATGGTATGAAGCAGTATTTGTATAGTATTTCATTTGCTTGTGTGACTGTGATGACATGATTTATAGTTTGGATAAATTACTAAACAAGGCTTGTGAATTTATCTAGTGTATGAAATTGATGATAAATGTAGCAGTAAAAATACTATTAGTTTGAAATATAATGTGTTTTATTTGATTAAATTCTGCATTACTGCTGACCTTGCAATCCATGAAGGATATGGGTGTGCTCTCGTCATTATGCCCATTAACCCTCAAGTGGGCGTGCCAATTTTTGTAACATGAGCAGATATGTGGCATATTTTGTACATGTATAAAGGATAGCTGTCTTTATGTTATGAGAGGAAACATATATGAGCAAAATCAAGACAATGTTATAATAAACTTTTGTGCACTAAATCACTGCTTAATTAAACAATAATAAAATAAACTTTCGTCGTATCACTATGTTGCCATGTACAAGTGCCCTTGGAGCATTAAACAGCAAAGCTGCATCAGAGCCTTGCCACATGCTGATTTGATTACTAATTATCTTGTGGACAAGTGCATCATTGTGGGATTGTGCTGCTAGCTTAGAATCTGGACCATTTTCTTCCATGGATCATTTTTTTTCTCATATAGTTTGCTGATTATTTTATACTACTGCTGCTTATTTGAATTTATGACAATGCAACGTATCAATGTGTTGGCTGAAGCAATGATGAAGGAATAGGAACAGGCTTGCAATTGTAAAACAGCAATGGAACAGTAGAAGGCAATGTTATTTGTGATTGGCACACTTTATATATAGGAATGTCGACTCGAGGATTAAGAGAGACCGATGCAATTTCTAATGCAGGCTAAATAGTTTCATGGAATATGAGACCTAATGATCAATACGACCTAATGGTGAATACACAATATCAAATTATTTTTCCATTAAACTGTCTATGACACGTATATGTAGCATATAAGTGCTTAGAGGTCCATTGCAAAGATGGCCTACACATGTTTTATAGTTGTTTTAGTGTTTCTTAGTGATGCGTCCTAACATCCAAAAAGATTTTATTCAAATATATTTAGCATAGTTTCTTTGCCAGTCATTATCATGTGTGAGAAACATTGTAGCAGTTCCTAACGAGGGCCATATTTTGATATCCACACTTGCACTTTTGTATCACTCACATGGGATTAACTGTTTGCAATACAGTTTCATACTGATTTCAATATGACTTAAGTAAAATAAAAATTTGAAGCATCTACTGGTTGACATCCCAAGCACCTGCTAAAAGTTTTGCATTTGTATAATGTAGTTGTGCCTGACATATGATGAGATTCATTTTATTTTGTGTTCTGTTGATGGTAAGGCAATAAAAAACAGGTTGTTAGTTCCTTTCTTATATAATGAAGGAAGAGGAAGTTTAGGATCTTATCAAAGGAAGCAACCACTCACTAATTTGAAGTAATGTAAAGGAAACATAAAAAGTGAAGCCAATATGCTGATATTAGGCTATGAACGCATTTGTATCTGTCTGTTACACATAAAAAGTATTTTACTCAAATTGTGAAGTTCTTGCTTTCTATTTAGTTGGTGCATAATTACTTTTAGTTTGAACAGTTTTGCCTATTCATTAGATTTGAGTGTCTTTTGCTTTTTTTTTGTTATGTTTTGCCATAGAATAATGAAATTATGAGTATAGTGTTTTCCTTCTGAGCAAGAATCACCACACTTAAAATTGTTACTTTGTATAAATTACTACTCATATTATTCTGATTATTGGTGTCTTGACACTTGAGTAAATACATGATATTGTATTGTTGACCCTTAAACGTTTCATAATTGATTTAGGACTATAAGAATCCAAAACAATCATTGTTTTAACATGTTTTATTTGTGGGCAATATCTTTGTCTAATACAATGGTAAAAATGACAAATGGCCTCTATTCCTCTATTAATGTTACTACACTGATAATGCGAGTTTCTATGAAGTCTATTGCTGATCACTTAATGTGTACTTGCTTAGTGGTATATTTGTTAATACGTAAATAAAGAATATTGTAAGCAGATGCTACAGTCAGTATAACTTTTTTCATTTTATAAGTGGAGATTATCAGTATATAATGCATGTATTACAGAAGATATTACCTGATGTAGAAAAAAAAATTAGAATATTCCCTTTAGCAATTTTCATACTACTGATGCAGCCAAAGTAATGGCAATATTAATAGTAGTGACATGTTACCAAAATTAAAACAAAAGAAGTATTTACTTTTTTGCATTGTAAGAGCAGTATCTATTTATCAGTATTTACTTTTTTGCATTGTAAGAGCAGTATCTATTTATCAGCTGCTGAAATGTTATCAGTGGTTGCTGGATAAGCACACAAACACAATTTTTAAATTTTAAAAACTCTTGCATCATAAAGAACATCATAAAGAAAGGAACATTAATAATCTTACAAGAAAGAAAATGCTGGACATACAGATGCAGATCGGAAGTACAAGTCACAAATACCATAAATAAGATATTCAAAATAATTCAGAAGCAAGAACAGGGTGCATACGATCCGGGAGATTCGGGAAAAATCAGGGAATTTTTTCGTCCGGGAGAAAACCGGGGAAAACCCGGGAATTTTTTAGAATTCCGGGAACTTTTCATTGCTTTAGTTACCAGTTAAATTTTTTTTTATTTATTTATATTTTTTTTTTTTTTTTTTACTGTTAAGAACCAATATTCTAACGAAGGATATTACTGTATACCGCTTCTGCAGAATAATACTGCAGCAACAAAACATGAACGAGAGAAAAAAAAAACGATAATAAAACTTAAGTCGCAAAGGAAATGCGCCATATACAATAACAAAACACAGTTCTCATACTAGCGTCTGCGAACCAAAGTGTTTCAGAGGCTTTAAGAAGAATATGCAGTGCTTCCTAACAACAAATTGTCTCCGATGAGCGGGACGTGACAGCTGTTCGCATTAGATTCATTTGAGCAGTTTCGGGCGGGCTCTTGCGCATGTGCAGTTGAGTCGCGTATGAGTAGTACCTTCTTCCCCTTCTGGCTACAGATGTATGACTGGGCGCCACTATCTAAATATCGTAGATACGCGGCTGATGCACAGAGTTGTAGTGGGGAGATGAGTAGTCTCCACGTGACCTGTGTTTACGTTTATTGCTCTCACATTAAATGAAAACAAAACGAATTTCTGTGGCCGAGAGCTACCAAATGAATTAAAATACGTTCGCATAATTACAGAAGTTTCAGGTTTTATTTCCTAATTTCTGACAGTCAAGCATCAATTGCCTTGCTGAACAATGAAGTTATTTTTGTCGGTTTGCTAAAGAGATTTGGCTTTAATCTTTTGCGCTGAGGCAGTCAGTTTATTTGAAACGAAGTGTTTTATTTCACACTGTTGGCTAGTTTCAACTGTTCGCTGCATTTCAAGTGCACGTTTTCCATCTTCTAACTCGTATGGCATTATGCCATAATAAAAAACCAAACATGAGATAATACAGTACTGGTACTCCAGAAAATTTACATCCGAATCTGGACATACGATTGTGCACTTTAAGCCGAATCATGCATTTTAGTATGGTTCACGAAATTCCGAAGCTTTTGAAGTATCCTTTGATGTCTTGTTTCTTTTATTGTTTTATACGTATGAACATGCGGGCTTCCTGCGTCATCGTAGCTGCGCGTGCGCAGTGGCGCCCGTTATCTGGCGCTCTCTGGCAACTGCTGAAACGAACCAGTTTCTAACTGATCACGGGAAAATATTGCGAATGGTGATTTAAAAAGTGTTACTTTCAATGTAAATTTCCTTTTACGCAAGATGAACTATGTGCGAGAATGTATGATAAATTTCTTAAATCACAGAGCGTTTGACACTCATTTAAAAATCAACTCTTTGAGGACGACCATTTAGAAGAATTTCGAGCCCAGAAGATCAGACATTTACGTCGTTATTAAAAATTTTACTGGCACGTTTGTGATGCATCTTAAAGTGTAACACGCTCAAAAAGATCAGCATTATATGTGGAAGCTTAGCTTCTCTTGCAGCTTATTAATATTATTTGTGAAAGCTTTGTTTTTCTTGTAGCAACTCCACGCATATTAATTTAAACCATTAACTTTTCTTTTTGTGTGTTCGCGCTACTGAAGATTGATCTTTGCTATTGTTTGACTACGTCACGTGTCCTTTGCTGCCATCAGCTGGCGAGATCACGTGACATGTGCTATGACTGGCTTACAAAAGCGCGTCGTAATCTCGATTTCATTGCTTCGGAAAGTAACATGCTGTGTTTTGTGGAATTCGAATTTATACCTCTGTAACTCTGCACATCAAAGATCTTTCAAAAATGTGTTTCCATCCCTCCCCCCCCCCCCCCCCCCCCCCGGGTTTCATTTTGGAAAGTGCCGGCAAATTCTACGTCTGTGTAGAAAACCATAAACATTCTAAGGACTGACAAGTTTTACAGTGCTGAGGAAAAGTATACTGTCACTTAACACGGAAAAAGTGTATTTTCAACCGGGAAATCCGGGAAAAATCCGAGAATTTTTTTTCCTTGTCCGTGTATACACACTGAAGAAGGGATCAGTAGATGAAACTATAGTATCAGAGTTCTAATACCACCAAGAATGTGGTAGCAGATGAGAAATAGACCAAAACTAAAATCAAAAGACATCAGTGAGTGCAAATTAAAACAGTGCTAAATAAAGAGGGGACAAACGTGAATGTGATCTGAAGTGAGAAGCAAAATACAATAAAATGTGTATAAAAATAAAGAAACTAATAGTAAAACATTAGAAGAGACAGTCGCAATTAGCGCAGTGAAGAAATAAAAGTAATTAAGAATTTATGTATGAAAGGGGTGGATGAGACGTAGGAAATACCAGTAGTAAAGAGACTGGTGTAAACTGCAACAAGCTGAATAATGAGAACCAGATACATTGCCCCTTCTGCTCCTCTGATTTTAAAAGGCCAATAGGAAAGAGACTGGTGTAAATTGCAACAAGCTGAATAATGAGAACCAGATACATTGCGCCTTCTGATCCCCTGATTTTACAAGGCCTGTTATTGAGAACAGTCTTCCAAATGATTTGAGGAACATAGCAAGCAGACATGTCGCTCTTATACATGTATGTAACTTGCCAATACTTTTCACTTTTTTAAACTAGAAAGGTGTCACTTGCAATTGTTTTCAAATGGTTTACCTAATTGGTGTAACTACAGTCTTTTAGTTTACTTTCAAAGCTCTTCTTGTCAGTGCCAGGAACATGCAAGGAAGAAGTGAAATACATGGAATTGGGTTCCCATTATAGTGTTGAAATTCAAAGCCAGAACTGTACATATCTTCCATGTATTACATTTTCCACTTTGATTCCCACTGTTTATGCAAAATTCATTGAATTATCTTGTGCTTGAATGTTTTCATATTTTCAGTTCAAACAATTTCTACAATTGTCTCTATAAGCTCTGTACGAAAAGAGCTCAATCTTGGAACTGCTCACACTGAGCTCTACTTAAGAACTGCAGCTTTACATGCATGTGTCTGGCAGTGTTGCTGCCAGAACAAAGAAAATAAATAAGTGATGTAACGTACCATTAATTATTGTAGCAATTAATTTTAATTTATTTTATATTTTAAAACAAATATTTTTGGTTGAGTCTTTTTGTCCTATAATTTGACTAACGTCATAATGTCCTAATTTTTCTCTATTTCTATATAATAATGGAAAAATATATCTAAAAACAAAGATGATGTGACTTACCATACGAAAGCGCTGGCAGGTCGATAGACACACAAACATACACACAAAATTCAAGCTTTCGCAACCAATGGTTGCTTCATCAGGAAAGATGGAAGGAGAGGGAAAGACGAAAGGATGTGGGTTTTAAGGGAGAGGGTAAGGAGTCATTCCAATCCTGGGAGCGGAAAGACTTACCTTAGGGGGAAAAAAGGACAGGTATACACTCGCATACACACACATATCCATCCGCACAGACACAAGCAGACATTTGTAAAGGCAAAGAGTTTGGGCAGAGGTGTCAGTCGAGGCGGAAGTACAGAGGCAAAATGTTGTTGAGAGACAGGTGAGGTATGAGCGGCGGCAACTTGAAATTAGCGGAGGTTGAGGCCTGGCGGATAACGAGAAGAGAGGATATACTTAAGGGCAAGTTCCCATCTCCAGAGTTCTGACAGGTTGGTGTTAGTGGGAAGTATCCAGATAACCTGGACGGTGTAACACTGTGCCAAGATGTGCTGGCCATGCACCAAGGCATGTTTAGCCACAGGGTGATCCTCATTACCAACAAACACTGTCTGCCTGTGTCCATTCATGTGAATGGACAGTTTGTTGCTGGTCATTCCCACATAGAAAGCTTCACAGTGTAGGCAGGTCAGTTGGTAAATCACGTGGGTGCTTTCACACGTGGCTCACCCTCCCACCACCACCTACTCCAGTCCTGTAACCCGGAAGGTGTACACGATCAAAGGCAGATTGAAATGGGCTGTGTATGGATGATGTGATCCACCAACCACTCAGGGATCTATGCCGAATTGCCATTGAGGAGTGGGGCCATTCTGGACCAACAGTGCCTTAATGAACTCGTCTGTAGTATGCCACGACAAATACAGGCATGCATCAATGCAAGAGGATGTGCTACTGGGTATTAGAGGTACTGGTGTGTACAGAAATGTGGACCACCACCTCTGTATGGTGGTACAACATGCAATATGTTGTTTTCATGAGCAATAAAAAGGGTGGAAATGATTATGTTGATCTCTATTCCAATTTTCTGTACAGACTCTGGAACTCTTGGAACTTGGAACTGTTGGAACTGAGGTGATACAACACTTTTTTTGATGTGTGTATGTAATTTAGACTGCCATCATTTCAAAAATCACATAAATGTCATCAAAACATTGATACCCTTTAATGACTTACACAATACTCTAAATCCCAACCTACAACCTTTATTGTACTCTTTATTAAAGTGGCTATTAATTGCAAAAGAGTGAACACCATTTGCTATTCTGTATAAGCCTATAGAACTCTGTTCTCTGGGAAGAAGTGGTTTGATTATGTTCATATCTGTATTATGTTTGATGCAGAATATCATATACAGAATATTATTGAACTAATTGAAATTATATTCTGAGATCAGTTATCACAGTAAGATGTTTATAATGTTGTAAATTACGTGATGATTTTGCTGAAGTTGCCTCACTACTTCCACATATATTATCAACCAACTTTTTTAACTTGTGAGCATCTTGCAGGCCAATTACTCAATCTTCTTCCTAGTCATCATTCATTGCTACAAGCACAGGGACTCAATAAACATAATAAGGCAATGCCAGATCTGTTTGTTCATCAATATCAAGCTTCACTAGAACTGCTTTTACCTTTGTCTCAGCAATGACTGATTCAATACAGGGTAGTAACATTCACAAGGGTTACACAATGCTGCAAAGAAATCTACGATAGTAGGAACTTCACTATTCTTCAGTGTTTCATTGAAAACACTTACATCTTACATTTTAAAAGGATTAAAATTCTTGCAACTGTCTGATACTTTTTTCACAAGTGTTGCTTTGGTACCAAACACAGTAAAACGCTCCTTCAATATGAGCCTCAGTAATATAGAAATATTAATCAAATCACAGTGCTTGATGTCAAAATTTTTGTCCACCCGACCTTTCCTCCAATCCACTATAATGTATACTAACTGGTACACTTAATTATATTACATGTTATTTTCCATAGAGTTCTGATACAGGATATTGGTCATTGGCAATATAGACAGCTCTTCATTCTAACTTGCACCTTATAAATGGCCATGGCAGTAAAAAATATGGCACACCTCAGGGTACACATGTATTTCTGCTATGAGAAACTGCACGAGTACGCATGTACACATTTGTTTCCGGTAATAGAGCTGCGTAATACATGATGCTGGTTAATCATTGAACAAGAGCCAAAATGTGGGTAAGAGCCATGGGGGTAAGGAGGCATGATTAAGACATATCATATAGTATAAAAACAATATTACACTGTTTAGCATTTGCACTGGTGTGACAATGCCGTTACACAACAATATCAGCATGGATACTTCACAGATGGCTCGATAACAACCGGGCAACAGAACCCCATGAGAGGAAACAAAAACTCATCATGTGAGTCAGTCTATGAGAAGCAGAAAGTCCAATCCCTCATAGAGGCATGCATGGTTATAACACAGCATACAGCTCATGTGATCAGCTGTGGACTGAGCACTCAGCAATAACACTTAGAACAATGTGCAGGGCGAGGTCCACTGTAGTTGAACTCACCATAAGCACTAGCCTATTCATCTTATTACCACCTGCAGGGAAACATCTCTGTCAGGGGGCTGCCCATACTACATGTCACATGTGCGCTCCATGGCAGGTTTCTGCACAATTCCATGGTGCCACCCAGGCCATCTCATCTGCCTCCAATGCGATGTCTACTGGTGGGGATACTAAATCCTTTCCCCTTCTGAGAAGCCACATAGAGCTGAAAATGGGCAGGCTTGTGCTGCAACCATAGAGGCTGCCAGAGAACCCGGCAGTGGATCGACCATAAAAAGAGGCAAAGCCAGCACCGCTGGTTCCATATCAAGGGCGCAGAGGCTGAAGCTCCAGGGGTCCACCAGCAGCAGTGGAGGTGTGGCCACCTGCAGCAACGTGGTGGCAAGGAGGCAAAGAAGGGGGAGGAGGGTGGATCAGAATGCATGAGCTAAACATCAGGAAGCACACATGGAAGCCTCATTGGGGCCTGAGGCTGCATGCATTGGGAGGACGGAGGAGGGTGTGGCAATGGGGAAGCATGCTATAAGTGGGAGCCCACACCCAAAACAACAGCGTTGACCAGCCCTGCCACCTGATGGACCAGAAGACTGTGGTGATGATGTCTCAAAAAGATGTGGGTGCAACTGATTTGCATGAGGGTGCTCCCTGCTGAAGTCCACCTCAAACAACTGTCAACCTTTGTGAAAAGCTGGCAGCCACCCATGCCACTGTCTGAAGGACTGGACCCAAACAGCAGCCCAGGAGGAAAACACGGTGGGGCAGGGTTGGTCCATGGCATGTAACTCAGGATCCAACAAATAACAAATCCAGCCCCCCCCCCCCCCCCCCAATCCCCCAATGACTCCCAGACAAATGTCACCTGGTACCTGGTACACAGGCAGAAAACTTGACATTGCATCTTTGCGAGAAGAGGCACGCACTGATGTATTCATTGTGATCTTCAATGTACACACAAAGCACTCCACCTCTGTGGTAGAAGCTGGTTGAAATGGGACAGTAGTCAGATGACAGATAACATTACAAATGCAAAAGTCTCGCAACACAGATTTCCTACTGTTATTAAACACAACGGTCTTGGAGGTTCCTCAATCGTAAAAATAACTGACAGGGGCAGGCAGCAACGTAGAGGACAGCTTGGCTACGTATTGGAAATTAGACTACATGTTGATCGCCAACAACCACATGCTGCCCAAAAACATACTTCTGAAATCAACATGCATCCTGCCCCAAGGGTGCTCCAGGATTGGCCAAGGAGAAAACTGGTGCAATGGTGCGGCCTGGTTCTGTGCCAGATGTTCGATGTCATGATTGGTTGCAGGCCAGCAGACATGACATCATGCCAATGCCTTCGTATGAGTCCTACACCATTGAGAGGCATACAGCAACTGGAGTATGTGAGGGGGCAACATCGGGAATGACTACTCAACAGCATAGCTCCTCTGTGGCAAGCAGGAGAACCCCTCAGACAGTGTAGAGTCGACCAGGTAGGAGACAAACCCTACACCAAGCTAAGTCCATACGTGAAGAGACATGATCTCGTAAACCATCTGGACCACCAAAACGATTTTTCAGTTTCCTGCAAGACAGCACTCAACGCAAACATGAGAGCCTCCTTTCAATCAAACTCTAGATCGAGCCCCACTGGTAGCCACTATAGTTCATCAGTATTGGCTTGCTGGGCAGTGGAGTAATAATGAGTGTCTTAGCAACAGTTACCGAGAAAGACAGCACATGTCTGCAGTTGGCGGACAGTCCTATTAGGCAAAAGGAAACCAGTGGCTTGTCGTCGCTGATGAGGAGGAACCTCACTTCATACAAGGAAACATGAAACTTTTTAACTCCTAAAATAATAGCTAGCACCTCCCTTTCCTCTTTTGAATAATTACACTGTGTGGCAAAAAGTACCTTCAATGTGTAGGTGATGAGCTGTTTGTTGCCATCCGGGGTCCGACAGGATGGGACTGCACCAATGCCATACTGGGACATGCCAGAGGCCAGGGTTAAAGGTTTACGAGGTATAAAAGAAGCCAGAGCAGAGCACAAACATTCCGTGAAGGACTGAGAATCCCATTGGCACCATGTATCAGACAAACTAAATGCTCTGAACATATGCATGGCTGGGGGGTGGGAGTGGGGGGGGGGGATAATACAATAATACAAACTGTTACCCAAAAAACACTGGACCCCATTCATGTTCTTGGGCACTGGCAGTTTGATTATAGCTTTGATGTGGTCGTCCTCTGGGATGAAGCCATCTTTGCTAAGCGTGTCAAAGGAAAAAAAAAAAACACACATATGGGTAAAAAAAAAAAAAAAAAACTGCAACAAAGGCCATTCTCCAGGATGTGTTGGAAAACTGACTGAAGGTTTCGTAAATGCTCCTCTCTGGCAAGGCGCATTATCTAGATATCATCAAGATAATTCATGCAACAGGAGTGTCCTGAATAAACTACTCCAAATACCATTGATAAATTCCTGGAACAGACGGGATGCATAAGGCAAGTGATTAAGCTGGTAAAGACAAAAGTGGAGTGTAGATGGCCAAAAAAGTTTGACAGACTGTGTCCAGCAGCAACTGCAGGTAGGTGTGGAAGTTGATGCAAGAAAAATACTTGCCCCTTACAATTTTCCAACAGCTCTTCTGGCATGGAATTAGATACAGATCTGTGACATACTATGTGCTGACCATCTGTTTAAAATTGCCACAAAGGGAATGAGGTGGGGATGACAAAATTTATGTACTGCCAATGGCTTAAAAGAAACGTGCCTCAAAATTTTCAGCCTGGCCAAAACTATTCTTAAACTGTGGGCTGTATGACCACAGTAAGGAGTCCAAAGCATGAAAATGAATGGACTGAAACACTTAATGCACTTCATCAACAATCTGGGAGCTGAAACCGGACAAGACGTCTAGTTCAAAAATATTTTGAGCCAACAGTTAATTGGCTGTTAACATTGTAAGTTCCTGTTCTACATTCTTATAACGTTTAGAGACAGAGAATTGCCATGCATAGGAATGCACAACCTGACTCAGTGGCTGGTGCAACCCTGAGCATCACAAGAGCCTGTACATTTCTAAATTAATGAGCCTAATCATTGCCCCTGTGTTGACTTGAAATTCGACCAGCTGCCCCTCCACAAACAATGTCAGCAAAATCCACTGGGGCAACTGGGACAGATCCACACTCCATCAAGCTCTCTTGACTGTCACAAACAGTTGCCAAATGGCAGATCCAACAGCATACCCCACATGTTGTGGGCAGTCTTGACGAATATGCAACAGATGACAATCAGGACAGGAGTCCTGGCTCACAGAACAAGCAGAAGAAGGTAGAATGATGTTGAGGACATGACAATCACTGCAGGTGGGAATTACAATGTTGCAACTGACGTGAAGATGCCGAGCCCAGCGCAGGTGACGGACAGCATCGCAACATCACTGTGCTGGAATTATAAATGGGTTAATTACACAGTGACTCGGTGGGATGCAAGGTGACCTGGGTTTCCCCTGTCCAGCACTGGGAGCTGTCTACCATGCATACCTAATTGAACCACCTGCTAATTATCAGCTGCTGCCATCTGCTCATATGAGTCAGCTGTCTAGGCAACATCATCGAAAGAAAGGTTGGCCAGGGTCAATGCTCTAGTCTGAGCCTCAGGATCAGGCAGTAACTGGACAGTTGGATTCCAAATTAGAGAGTCTGCATAAGAGGCAGTACATTTGGGACACTCAAAATGACAATTTGCAAGAGACCGTGCAAATTGGCGATCCATACAGCAGACGACTGCCAACGGTGCTTGTGGTGCTGGTTAAACTGTAACTCTGCTGCCATCACATAGCCTTGGTGTCTGAAATACTGTGTCAGCAACTGACAAAGCTCATCAAAGGGGAATTTCATGGACTCAATGGAGGACTTCACATTTTTGACAACTTTTTATAAATCTGTTATGCTGCTGGACAACAATAAGGCGGCCTTATCAGCTGAATTGACAATACGCTTTACCTAGTGTTGCAGCAAGAACTGACACAGGTAATTCTACTATCTTTCCATAGATTATTCGAATCTGGCAAACAATTTCAGGGGTGGAGAACTAAACTGCACAATGGGCACATGGCCCACAGCTGGCGGGGGAAGGGCACGAAGGAACTGTGCATTCTGGTTCATCAGCACCTACATCTGCTCCTGTTGCTGCTGTTCCTTTTGTAGGCACAACTGTTCCTGCCAGCATTACAGAAATGCTGGGTCCATGGTGGCCCAAAATTAACAGTAGGAAAAGGGAAATAAAAAATTGGATTGTTGCACATATAAGAACAAGCTTCATCTCAACTTTAGTATTTGCACTGGCATGACAATGCTGCTGTTTTATGATGTTGTCATGGCTACTTCTTGGGCCAATGGGGCTTGATAATAACCAGGGAACAGAACCCTGTGAGAGAAAACAAAATCTTGCTGTGTTTGAGTCAGCCTGCGGGAAGCTGAAAGTCCAAACCCTCATGGAGATGCGCGCAGTGATAAATCAGCAGCCGGCTGGTACAGGTGGCTGTCAGCTCAGCAACAACACTCGATATGATATGCAAAGTGAGATCTACTGTAGTTGAAATCGGTGTAAGCACTGGCCTGCTTGGCTTACTGACTACTACATGTAAACACCTCCACTAGCAGTCTGCACATATTACATGCTGCGTGCACCCTGAACAGCAGATTTCTTTACTATTCTGTGATGCTACCCAGGCCAGCTCATCTACCTCCATCACAATGTCCACTGGTGGGGACACTAAACACTGAATAAAAATATTTATTCAGTGTCAGCCACTGTTATTTAGTTGGGGTTGAAGCTCTTTTCTTCCATGTTTGCTTTAACAATACGTATGTTTTTGGACAGGGTCTGCCTTTAGCAAAACACAATTTTGTTTTTTAACCCAAACATGTTTCACTGCAGTTGCAGCATCGTCAGTGGGCTTTTATTTGTCATCTTTTAAAGATAAAGAATGTTCTTTACTGTTTGTATACATGTAATCATTAGTTTTTAAATCGTGATTACAGATATTGGAAAAAAACACGTAAATTATGAATTCATACCTTGTTACCACATGGTGTGGTTTTTCTGATGTGTTCTGTTTCTACAGTGACTGTTTTGTTCCACAGTCTGTCATCTGCAACCACTTACACCTTAAAGTAGATAAACTGTTTAAGCCAAAATTACGATTTGAAAATTGTTATTTCAATGCCTGAAATTAATTACTTCTGTGTGTGTGTGTGTGTGTGTGTGTGTGTGTGTGTGTGTGTGTGTGTGTGTTTACATAATGTTTCACTTACATTTTCTTTTTCTTCATCTTCATCACTGTCAAACACTATATATTGAGTTGCTACTGTCACTGTTTCGCTGTATACCAGCTGTAAAAACAAAACATGGCGGGCAGTGGGACAGTTGAAGGTGTAAAAACAAGATGGCTGACAGTGGACACACACACACACACACACACACACACACACACACACACAAACACACACAAATTAATTAATTTCAGGCATAGAAATAACAATTTTTCAAATCGTAATTTTGGCTTAAACAATTTATCTACTTTAAGGTGTAAGTGGTTGTAGATAACAAACTGTGGAACAAAACAGTCACTGTAGAAACACAACACATCAGAAAAAGCACACCATGTGGTAAAAATGTATGAATTCATAATTTATGTGTTTTTTTGAAATATCT
Organism: Schistocerca americana; assembly: GCF_021461395.2. Taxonomy (NCBI): domain Eukaryota; kingdom Metazoa; phylum Arthropoda; class Insecta; order Orthoptera; family Acrididae; genus Schistocerca; species Schistocerca americana. Next base: position 655,238,424 of record NC_060120.1, on the reverse strand, counting down.
GGAATTACGATTTAAAAACTAATAGTTACATGTATACAAACAGTAAAGAGCATTCTTTATCTTTAACAGATGAAAAATAAAAGCCCACTGAAGATGCTGCAACTGCAGTGAAACATGCTGAGGTTAAAAAACAAAATTGTGTTTTGCTAAATGTGGACCCTATCCAAAAACATATGTAGGGTAACTTATTTCCATTATTTTGTAGCCATATGCCACTTTCCATCATCCAGAGTAGTTTCGAAAAGGTCTTCAAATAATGGTTGTCAGTGAATGACTATGTTTGCAGGTGTTTTAAAAAAGCAAATGAGCTGATCTATGCATTATTTACTTGTTACACATGGACGTAAGCATATTTTGCCGTACATCAGTATGTGGAACATCTTCACAGTGTGGTGTATACTTGGAAACTAGTATTTAAATGAAGAAGCTAAACGATAAGAGATTAGTTATAAGCAACGGGAAGTAAAGATTACTATAAACCACATATTTAAGTACTATCAGGATGATTTCTTAAAGGAGTAAAATTTCCTTAAAGTTGTGATAAATGTGTTAATGAACAATGGTTTAGGATAAGCAAACAATTTCAAAACATTTAAGTGGATTGCGTTTCCACCCCTCATTAACGAGCTGTCTGGATAAGAGTAAGCAGCTTTGGTTTTGGCAGATGTAGTTTTGTTCTGCTTGTAAGAAAGACCCTAATTACTTGTCACGATGACAGCAATTAATGGAAAGAAATGGTTTTGTGGGCTTGCAGTAAGAGAGGACCTGAGAAAGAAGGTGCTCAGCAGTAGACAGGTGATGTAAATACAAGATACTGGTGTAGAGCAATTACTTAGTGAACTTATTTTTAAAAAAGAAAGACGTTTGTGATATGAAACCTTAGTTGTGATAACTTTCATGAGTAATATTGTCCAGATTGCTTAAGGATGTAGACAACATTATTCATAAAACTTAGTAAAGTACGTTTTACAGGACTGACTACAGGTTGCACTCAGCATGTTTCACTAACTGATTTCGCTTTTTAATTTTACAAGAGCAGCATCAGAAAGTCTGGAATTTACAGTTTAAAGTACAGTAGTTGGCTGCTTATATTGCCAATTGCCAGTGATTAAGTCACCAATTTCAAAAACTGTAAATAGGTTACTTTTCCACGTATCATTAAAACTTCATTTTATTTAATTGTTATGTATTTATTTGAAAAATTGTGCTTACTGAGAGACATCCCTGCTTCCTCAAAAGAATTTCTTTTATCATTTTATGATGTATCAGGTGTTCCATTCTTGTGTTGCTGCATAGATCAAGTTGAATGGGCAACAATGTAATCAGCCAACTGCTGTACTTTAAACGGTGAATTCCAGAGTTTCTGATAATACTCTTGTAAAAATAAAGACTGAAACCAGTCAATAAAACATACTTATGGCTGTCCTTAAAAAACTTAACTTCAACAGTTACAGATTCCCCTGCAGGCCATGTCTTAGTAAAGTGGCTGAAAACTGTTGAACTGTCAGATTTCATGCTTTGTTAGCCCTGTCATAGCCCTGATATGCAGATTGATGATAGGGGCTTCCAACACAAGAAATATGAATATCTGCATGTCAATCACAGTCTCTTGGTGAAAGTAAATTCATGAAAGTCAGAGTGACCAAAATGATTGAGCAACACAGTCGTCATGCAATGATTCATCAGTGCTGTCATACAAAGGACCACTGACTTCATCAAAATACAGAAAGTTATAGTCTGCTTCGCAACAGTGGATAGCTGTTTTGCATGGAGGAGGGAGCAGCGTCATATGCTGTATATAGTCCTTCTGAGTGACTGCAGTCACTGGCTGGTGATGTGTGGATGACTATTTCATTCCCCACCTCATGCAGTTTTTTATCATTTAGATTCTGTAATTCTTGGAAGGTTCTGGGACTTGTTTACATAATAGTGTAATTTACTAGAATATTATATATATGCCGGTATAAATAGGAGCACTCTACTGAAGCAGACGGTTCAGCACCATCTGTTCTTTCATGTGTGCACTCAACAAAAATGCTTTCAGAGCAAAATGTTAGTTTTTCTTGACAAGAGTGCTGTTGTAACTGGTACTTGAGTCTGGATTTTATGTGATAATATCTGGTGTGCCCCATGAATTATAACGGAGCCTGTATTATTGATGTGATACTTCTAAATGCAAAATATATTTCAGCCTAGCTGAAATACACTTAAGATTCTATTTGAGGCCTATAATAATTTAAACAAGTTCATCATCCATAATTATTATGTACGTGGAAGATGCAAGCATGTCAAGAAAGTTGGAACTCTGCAACTTGAGGAAATCTCCATGGCAAGATCCAAAAGTTCATTAGTCGGAAGTGTTATGTATTGTGCAGAATCTCTACATACTACTCTATCCTATTCATACTATACAAGGAGCACAGTGACAAAATAACAGAGGTAGGGCACATATAGCATTGTATAACTAGTAATTTCCTGCACAGCATTTATGAATGATAAAATAATATGGAAATAAATGTTAGCATCAGAGAAATTCAGTTGTACATCGAGAATTGTTACTGTGGATGTTTCGTTGTGTAAAAGGTGTCTCAGTAAACAAGCATTCCTCTGTTAGTTACAAAGGTCTGTGCATAACAATTTATACAGTGATAACTGGTTAAATATTAAGTCATGCAACTAATGCATTAATGGAAAACCAATCATGTTTATGAACACCATGCTAAGATTCTAAAATCATAAAAAAGTTTAGTATTAACCACTGAAACATAACTTTGGCTAATTTTTTTAATGTATCACGTGTTGGATTCATACAATAGCCTGGCCCAGGGCTGCCACTAGTCATCAATGGCATTCTTCTTAGGAACACAGTTCCTTTTAAAAGAAATAGAGGAACTATCAGAAACATAGCCTGTGTTTCATATGTAATTAAAGGAAACCAGCAACAGAGAATATTTTTGTAGTTACAAAAGTAATGTTTTTAATTTTAACATTTTTAATGAGAGCCATCCCAAGAAGTTTCTGTCATTAATGAGCGACATGTGAAGCACTCATATTAATTATGTGCAGTGTTGAGAAAGCTAATGGGCAGAAATATCCCTGTGGACGATGTGGCCAGGGAGAGAGACAATTCTGTAATTTGGACTTCCTTTAGCCTTGGCAATAGTAACTCCACCACTGCCTTTCACAGCTGCTGCTTCATGCAGGGTGCTGGCTGCAAATATCTTACACGCATACATACATTAATTCTAGTTCCATAGATCATGAATACAACATTTTATAATGATGTGGAATGTGTCACTTTAACATAAATTTGCTTCACACATAATAATTAATTAAAATTTTTTTACAGTTACTACTTCATATCTAAAAATTCATCTATTGAGTAGGAGGAGTTGTCATTCAGAAATTCTTTTAATCTGCTTTTAAATGTTGGTTGGCTATCTGTCAGACTTTTAATGCTATTTGGCAAATGACCAAAGATTTTTGTGGCAGCATAATTCACCCCTTTCTGTGCCAAAGTGAGATTTAATCCAGAATAGTGAAAATCATCTTTTCTTCTAGTGTTGTAGCTATAAACTTAACTATTATTTTTGAATTGGGATGGGTTATTAATGACAAATTTCATAAGTGAATATATGTGTTGCGAATATACTGTGAATATCCTGAGTTCGTTAAATAAATGTCTGCCGGCTGATCTTGGGTGGGCTCCAGCTATTATTCTGATTACACGCTTTTGTGCAATGAATACTTTCTCTCTTAATGATGAATTGCCCTAAAATATGATGCCATATGAAAACAGTGAATGAAAATATTCATAGTAGACTAATTTGCTGATATGTTTATCACCAAAATTTGCAGTAACCCTGTTAGCGTAAGTAGGTGTACCCAACAATTTCAGCATATCATCGACGTGTTTCTTCCAATTCAATTTCTCATCAATGCACACACAGAAATTTTGAATATTTGGCCTTAGTAACAGACTTCTGTTCATAGTGTATATTTATCCATGGTGTTATGCTATTTACTGTACAGAATTGTATAAACCGTGTTTTCTCAAAATTTAGTGGGAGTCCATTTGCAAAGAACCACCTAATAATTTTCTGAAAGATATTATTTACAATTTCCTCAGCTGATTCTTGTTTGTTTGGTGTGCTTACTATACTTGTATCATCAGCAAAAAGAACTAGCTTTGCATCTTTATGGATATAGAGTGGCAAGTTATTAATATATATTAAGAACAATAAGGGACCCAAGACTGAACCCTGTGGTACACAATTGTTGATACCTCCCCAGTTAGAGGGCTCTGTTGATTTTTGCAGATTATCTCTACTGTTAATTTCAACCTTTTACATTCTTCCAGTTAAATATGAGTTAAACCGTTTGTGCAGTGTCCCACTCACACCACAATATTTAAGCTTATCTAAAAGAATTTCATGATTCACGCAATCAAAGGCCTTTGAGAGGTCACAAAATATCCCAATGGGTGATGGTCTATTATTCAATGCATTTAATATTTGATCAGTGAAAGTACATACAACAGTTTGTGTTGAAAAACCTTTCTGAAAACCAAATTGACACTTCGTTAGTACTTCAGTTTTACAAATATCTGATGCTACTCTTGAATACATTACTTTTTCAAGAATCTTGGATAAGGCTGTCAGAATTGAGATTGGGCAGTAGTTGTTAGCATCAGACCTATTCCCTTTTTATACAATGATTTAACAATAGCGTATTTCAGTCTGTGTGGAAAAATGCCCTGTTTCAGTGAGCTACTCCCATGAACCATGGACCTTGTCGTTGGTGGGGAGGCTTGCGTGCCTCAGCGATACAGATGGCCGTACCATAGGTGCAACCACAATGGAGGGGTATCTGTTGAGAGGCCAGACAAACGTGTGGTTCCTGCAGAGGGGCAGCAGCCTTTTCAGTAGTTGCAGGGGCAACAGTCTGGATGATTGACTGATCTGGCCTTGCAACATTAACCAAAACGCCCTTGCTGTGCTGGTACTGCGTACGGCTGAAAGCAAGGGGAAACTACAGTCGTAATTTTTCCCGAGGGCATGCAGCTTTACTGTATGGTTAAATGATGATGGCATCCTCTTGGGTAAAATATTCCGGAGGTAAAATAGTCCCCCATTCGGATCTCCGGGCGGCGACTACTCAAGAGGACGTCATTATCAGGAGAAAGAAAACTGGCGTTCTACGGATCGGAGCGTGGAATGTCAGATCCCTTAATTGGGCAGGTAGGTTAGAAAATTTAAAAAAAGGAAATGGATAGGTTGAAGTTAGATGTAGTGGGAATTAGTGAAGTTCGGTGGCAGGAGGAACAAGGCTTTTGGTCAGGTGAATACAGAGTTATAAATACAAAATCAAATAGGGGTAATGCAGGAGTAGGTTTAATAACGAATAAAAAAATAGGAGCGCGGGTAAGCTACTACAAACAGCATAGTGAACGCATTATTGTGGCCAAGATAGACACGAAGCCGATGCCTACTACAGTAGTACAAGTTTATATGCCAACTAGCTCTGCAGATGATGAAGAAATTGATGAAATGTATGATGAGATAATAGAAATTATTCAGGTAGTGAAGGGAGACGAAAATTTAATAGTCATGGGTGACTGGAATTCGACAGTAGGAAAAGGGAGAGAAGGAAACATAGTGGGTGAATATGGATTGGGGGAGAGAAATGAAAGAGGAAGCCGTCTGATAGAATTTTGCACAGAGCATAACTTAATCATAGTTAACACTTGGTTCAAGAATCACAAAAGAAGGTTGTATACATGGAAGAATCCTGGAGATACTAGAAGGTATCAGATAGATTATATAATGGTAAGACAGAGATTTAGGAACCAGGTTTTAAATTGTAAGAGATTTCCAGGGGCAGATTTGGACTCTGACCACAATCTATTGGTTATGAACTGTAGATTAAAACTGAAGAAACTGCAAAAAGGTGGGAATTTAAGGAGATGGGAACTGGATAAACTGAAAGAACCAGAGGTTGTACAGAGTTTCAGGGAGAGCATAAGGGAACAATTGACAGGAATGGGGAAAAGAAATACAGTAGAAGAAGAATGGGTAGCTCTGAGGGATGAAGTAGTGAAGGCAGCAGAGGATCAAGTAGGTAAAAAGACGAGGGCTAGTAGAAATCCTTGGATAACAGAAGATATATTGAATTTAATTGGTGAAAGGAGAAAATATAAAAATGCAGTAGATGAAGCAGGGGAAAAAAGAATACAAACGTCTCAAAAATAAGATCGACAGGAAGTGCAAAATGGCTAAGCAGGGATGGCTAGAGGACAAATGTAAGGATGTAGAGGCTTATCTCACTAGGGGTAAGATAGATACTGCCTACAGGAAAATTAAAGAGACCTTTGGAGAAAGGAGAACCACTTGTACGAATATCAAGAGCTCAGATGGAAACCCAGTTCTAAGCAAAGAAAGGAAAGCAGAAAGGTGGAAGGAGTATATAGAGGGTCTATACAAGGGTGATGTACTTGAGGACAATATTATGGAAATGGAAGAGGATGTAGATGAAGATGAAATGGGAGATATGATACTGCGTGAAGAGTTTGACAGAGCACTGAAAGACCTGAGTCGAAACAAGGCCCCAGGAGTAGACAACATTTCATTAGAACTACTGACGGCCTTGGGAGAGCCAGTCCAGACAAAACAGAGATCCGAAATGTGAAATGATTTGGGTGAAAGTCATGGTTAAAGCAGGCTCAGACATGGTAATTGGATGTCTCTATAGGCCCCCTGGCTCAGCAGCTGTTGTGGCTGAGCACCTGAAGGATAATTTGGAAAATATTTCGAGTAGATTTCCCCACCATGTTATAGTTCTGGGTGGAGATTTTAATTTGCCGGATATAGACTGGGAGACTCAAACGTTCATAACAGGTGGCAGGGACAAAGAATCCAGTGAATTTTTTTAAGTGCTTTATCTGAAAACTACCTTGAGCAGTTAAACAGAGAACCGACTCCTGGCAATGCTCAGTAGCTCGGTACGGGCTTTTGTTAAAGTTTCGAGAACATACCTTCACCGAAGAGTCAAGCAGTATATTGCTCCCTCCCACGTATATCTCGTGAAGAGACCATGAGGATAAAATCAGAGAGATTAGAGCCTACACAGAGGCATACCGACAATCCTTCTTTCCACGAACAATACGAGACTGGAATAGAAGGGAGAACCGATAGAGGTACTCAAGGTATCCTCCGCCACACACCGTCAGGTGGCTTGCGGAGTACGGATGTAGATGTAGAACTCTACCATCTGGTGAGCAAGATGTATCAGACAGGCGAAATACCCTCAGACTTCAAGAAGAATATAATAATTCCAATCCCAAAGAAATCAGGTGTTGACAGATGTGAAAATTACCGAACTATCAGTTTAATAAGTCACAGCTGCAAAATACTAACGCGAATTCTTTACAGACGAATGGAAAAACTGGTAGAAGCCGACCTCAGCGAAGATCAGTTTGGATTCCTCAGAAATGTTGGTACACGTGAGGCAATACTGACCCTACGTCTTATCTTAGAAAATAGATTAAAGAAAGGCAAACCTACATTTCTAGCATTTGTAGACTTAGAGAAAGCTTTTGACAATGTTGACTGAAATACTCTCTTTCAAATTCTAAAGGTAGCAGGGGTAAAATACAGGGAGCGAAAGGCTATTTACAATTTGTACAGAAACCAGATGGCAGTTATAAGAGTCGAGGGGCATGAAAGGGAAGCAGCGGTTGGGAAGGGAGTGAGACAGGGTTGTAGCCTGTCCCCGATGTTATTCAATCTTCATATTGAGCAAGCAGTAAAGGAAACAAAAGAAAAATTTGGAGTAGGTAGTAAAGTCCATGGAGAAGAAATAAAAATGTTGAGGTTCGCTGATGACATTGTAATTCTGCCAGAGACAGCAAAGGACTTGGAAGAGCTGTTGAACGGAATGGACAGTGTCTTTAAAGGAGGATATAAGATGAACATCAACAAAAGCAAAATGAGGATAATGGAATGTAGTCGAATTAAGTCGGGTGATGCTGAGGGAATTAGATTAGGAAATGAGACACTTAAAGTAGTAAAGGAGTTTTGCTATTTGGGGAGCAAAATAACTGATGGTGGTCGAAGTAGAGAGGATATAAAATGTAGACTGGCAATGGCAAGGAAAGCGTTTCTGAAGAAGAGAAATTTGTTAATATCGGGTATAGATTTAAGTGTGAGGAAGTCGTTTCTGAAAGTATTTGTATGGAGTGTAGCCATGTATGGAAGTCAAACATGGACGATAAATAGTTTGGACAAGAAGAGAATAGAAGCTTTCGAAATGTGGTGCTACAGAAGAATGCTGAAAATTAGGTGGGTAGATCACATAACTAATGAGGATGTATTGAACAGAATTGGGGAAAAGAGGAGTTTGTGGCACAACTTGACAAGAAGAAGGGACCGGTTGGTAGGACATGTTCTGAGGCATCAAGGGATCACAAATTTAGCATTGGAGGGCAGCATGGAGGGTAAAAATCATAGAAGGAGACCAAGAGATGAATACACTAAGCAGATTCAGAAGGATGTAGGTTGCAGTAAGTACTGGGAGATGAAGAAGCTTGCACAGGATAGAGTAGCATGGAGAGCTGCATCAAACCAGTCTCAGGACTGAAGACAACAACAACAACAACTCCATATGTTGCTGAGAATCCTACTTATTTGTTGAGAACAAGCTTTTAGTACTCTGTTGGAAATGTCATCAATTCTATGTGAGCTTTTACTTTTGAGTTATTGGTTATTTTCCTAATTTCAGTAGGAGAGTTGGGTTGAATTTCAATTTTATCAAATTGCATAGGTATTGCCTCTTCCATATACTGCCCTTCATTTTCTAATTAATAGCTGGATCCTATTTTCTCTAAAACTTTTAAAAATGATTATTAAAATGATTCCTGCTTCTGACTTCTTGTTAACAAACTTTTCATTGAGTTTGATAGAATACAGTCTTCCTGTGCTCTCAGATGCCCTGTTTCCCTTTAAACTATATTCCAAATTGTTTTAATTTTATTATCAGATGTGCTAATCTCAGACATAATTCACATGCTCCTGGACTTTTTAATAACTTTTCTTAATGCAGTGCAGTTGTTTGTATAACGTTTCACTGCTTCGGGATCATTACTCCTCCTAGCTGTAAGATACATTTCCCTTTTCTTTTTACAAGAAATTTTTATCGCTTTAGTAACCATGGCGTTTTACATGGTTTCTTACAATTATATTTCTCTGTTTTCTTAGGAAAACTGTTTTCAAATATTGTCACAAAGGTATCACAATATAGGTTAAATCTTAAATTAGCATCAAGTTCCCTGTTCACCTCATCCCAGTATAAATATTGCAAGCTTTCCCTAAAATATTCAATTGTTAAATTGTTAATTGACCACACTATTTTGGAGGACACTGTTTCCCACTTCACTCATTACCACAACATGATCCTGCTTTGTAAAACCCTTGCACAATGGTCCTACATCCTCTACCACTTGGCTAACACATTATTGCTTCTCTCTCTACAGCAGGGACTGCCAAGAATTTAGCACACCAGTAGTGCTCTTACACACATTCATAGCTCCCTCATCTGACTGCACACTTCCCCACTGCCACACCAAGCTGTGTGAGTGTGAGGAAGGAGGGAGGGGGAGGGTGGAGGGAGCTGAACATGTCATATGTCGATGAAAATGCAGTCACTCTGCGTATGACATGGTTTCATATTTCTCAACAATGTAGGTCATAAACTAAACAAATTTTCAGTACTATTTAATTATCTTGGGCATACTGAAGACATAACATTTATCTGTACAAATTGGCAGCACATGGACAGATGCAAACAGTTTCACAGATTTTCGAATTCAGGTTTCCATGTAATTGTGACTTATTTAATTTCAATATCGAGAAAAGACTTTCAGGCACATATGTTGATCAGAACATTTTATCATGTCTGCAACCTCATTGTGGAGATGTGCAAACTCTATCTGAGAGAAACAGCATAGACCTCCTGGGCAGTTTTAATGTAAAATAATTTGTCTTTTTAAGGGGAGTTATATTGCACATGTACAAGGGTGCTTTCAACTAAAGCAGCAAATGTTCTTGAAAAATCTTGAAAACACATATAAGATTGGGAGAGTCCTCAAAATGTTAAGAAAACCATCCTTGTAATTCTTTCGAGGCCACCATGAATTCTTCAAAACTCACATTTTCTTTAATGTTAGTGAGCTGAGGGAAATGAGCAGTCCCCCCCCCCCCTCCCCCAATGTGATTTTCTTTTTGATTATATCTACATCAAATCAGAAATGAGTTGTTTCTCACCTACAGTATCTTACTATGCACAGCATGCAGTCAAGTGCACTTTAAATGAGAGGTCTGCAATCCATTATGTATGTTCTAATTTTTGTTCCTGCTTTCCTTTTTGCGTAATAAATTCAACAGTAGCCAGTTTTTTTTTATTGAAAAATCATTCCAGGCATTTCCCTTAACTTAACTAATGTACTTTGCAGTAATATATAGTATCCATGCTCTTTGTTCAATTCCATCGATAACTATTGCAACTGACAGTGTAACAATGTGAGTGACTTCAGAAAATTTGCTGTTCAAACCACCAATTTCATCATGTGGTCCATGCCTGCAAATTTAGCATACGAAGTTCTTCTTGATGCAAAGAACAATGAATCTTGATCCTCATAATTTTTTGTGCTTTCATCATCAAATAAATATTTACAAATCTTCTGCATGGTGCTGTAATATCACATCATAACAAATTTGTGGTACCTGTCGAATATGAGACTATATAATGGATACTGAGAGTTCTGATCCATCTCTTCTGTCATTCCCATTATTTTTAAAGGCTTGTGATGATAGATCATTAGACTGTCTTTTTTTGTGGAAACAGACGCAGAATCTTGCAACTTTCTCTATGCCATGAACAAGTAGCAAATGGTAAACAGCATTGAAAAAATGATTCTGCTGACTGAAGAATGTCATGTCAACTGAAAAATACAACACCACAATGCTAAATGATTTGTCACATTCTACTGATTACTTCCGAGAAGGACCGAGCAAAGCCAAGATGGGGCAAATCTCAGGCTGCATGTGTGCTCTACAGGGTCAAATCTACCCCATACTGCGAAAACTGGGCTTTTTATGAAAATAACCATTTCATGGTTATCAGTGGTAACTGTTATACCAAAATTCATAAAAAGTGAGTGTACCATTCTAGCAGCACTATACTACTTGATACATATTGCAATGCTCAAACAATCTTTTGTACCATCCTCATGATTAGTGTAATTCTCTTTTCAAAATCAGAAACTTCTTGTTCAATACTCTTTTGTCCACAGGAAGTCATCATACACACTCACCTGAATAGTGGAGTGAAAGTAAACCTATGTGCTGGGTGCAGTTTAGTACAGTGTACTGTGTGTCCACACAGTTGTGAACGGAACAATGTGGCTTGTATACATTGTTAAATCTGCCAACATGCCTCAAATGATCATATCAAGTTTACGCTATGCATGCATTGTCACTTTATGGCAAGAGGATTGTCAGCATGGAAAGCTGCCTGCCAAATTGGCATCCACTACAGCAACAAAACATTGAAGATCTACTATGTGATGGTTGGCTGGTTTCAGCAACACCAATTGATGACTGCTACCTCCAAATATGGCTTGTAGGTACCCCGAAGAAAATGCAACAGATCTGCATGCTGCCTTTTCAGAGAAAAATGAAAGGGCTGTGCAACCCAGACAGTACACAATCATCTCCTCATGACTGATGGAGCTTCTGGGTGTTCATCGCAAACACAGTACTGTAGTGCAGGAAAAAGGTGGAAAAGGAAACATGTAGAATGGAACCTAGATCAGTGGCTTTGGTTACTCGTCACTGATGAGTGCAGAATTTTTCTCTCTTCTGATGGTTGTTGCGGAAGAGTACGGAAATGACCTGGTAACAGTACATTTCCCAGGCATCAACAGGGAGGTATGACAGTCATGTTTGTGGCTGGTATCGTGTATGGATGTTGAATGCCTCACATTATTGTTCAGGGTAATTTGAAGACTGTGCAGTATTGGGGTAGTATCCTCCAACCTACTGTCAACCCACAGTCAACATTTTAGTGATGGGTCCATTTTCAATATGATAATGCATCATGAGCTCATTGTGCCCACCTTGTAAGCAGGAGGCAGGACCACCCAGATCAAATAGCCTGCATTATCTGCTGTTATAAACCTGTTTCAGCTTGCTTGTGACTAGTTGTACATGCAGTGTGATGTTGCAGGAACTGTTCTTGTGCACTGCATGACTTCAAGAGAGTTGCTATCAAAGAGTGTGGCAGACTTGAGCAGCAATGTCTTGTCATGTCATGGGAAGTATTGTGAGGTGACTTCAAGAATATTACAATTCAAGGGTGGAGCAAAATTCTTTGGGACAGGCAGCATTTACTTTTGTTGCTGTTTTGTTTTCAAAGCAAAGTTATTTTTTTACGTTTCCAGGGCTTGTTCTCTTCCTTGCTCCACTTTTTTCATTCCTTGCCGAGTCTACACTTTTTGTTCTCACAGATGATCAAAACAGCTCTTGAGCAGTTTATATTCAGCAAGACATTGTTGGACTTTGTAACAAATTTGAACACTTTCATGCAGACTTAAAATATATCCAGTTGAAACAGTGCCAGCTCCAGTCCTATACATTCCAATGGAGCTACTATGAAAATACTCTAATGAAATTGGCAATAGGTGAAAAGCAAAGTGGCACTAGCACACACAAATTTGCCCATCATGTATTATCCTAAATGAAACATGTACACACAGCCAAGCAAAGGGAAAAGTGAATTGTCAAAAGTGCTGCTTTGTAAAAGGAAAGTGGGAGTAACAAAATCGATAACTACATGTTAATGTTAAAAAAGACCTGAGGGAAGAAATGCAGCTTATTTCCACAGTCATGTAACCTGAATTTCAAAGGAGCAAACGAGACAGTAGACAAATATATCATACAGGACTAAAAGTATAAGGAGAACTGACTTGGTTGTTCTGGTCAGAGCAGCTAATAATGGTTTCACTGAAGTAGCAATCAGGAGGACTGGAAGAAAAATTTTTAATAGAGTAGAAAAGAAAGCAGTGGTTAACAAGGAGGTGGAAAAGCAAATTTCATTGTCATACTATGTCAGATAGGATAGCAGATGTCTTCCGCAAGTATAATATTATAGTGGGGTTTCTAACAGATAATAAACTAGGTAAACTGCAGTGACATAAATTAGAACACCACTGAATGAATTCTGTAGTTCAGGTATCTATTAAGATTTTTTGCAGTTCATGTAAGAAATAATATATTGGGTAAACTGGAAGGGAGTTTCAAATTGGATTTCATGAACACGACTGAGCATGTAGTGGAAGGGCATCGAATGTCATTTAAAGGAGAACCAACATCACTTTAAAAACATTAAAGATGAGATGTCCATTTTGCAGTTTATTAATAAAGGTGTAATACTGGACATTTTGGAAGAAATTGAAATATATGTGAGTAATCAGGTAAACTGAGAACTCATAATAATAAATGATGAGATAGGGTCCCCATCTGGCTATTCTTTCTTTCTTTTAAATTTCCTTCTGTTTTTCTTTCTTTGTTTTAAATTTCCTTCTGTTTTATGGAATTCTTAATGCTCACATATAATTTTATTAGCAAACTGTTTTTCTCAAGTCCTATTGCAGATGTAAAGACAACATGTAACGTTATGTTTGTTTTAGGAAACCTGTGCTATTGTGTTGTGCTTGACTGTATATTTCTTCCACAACTGTGCTGGTAAAAATGAAATAATTATTTTAATTAATTTTGGTTTATTGAAAAATAATTACTTTAATTAACTTTGTACTGAATGTGATGCCCTCCACTGAACTTATGAACAAATCCCACCAAATGCAGTTCTATATGACATTGTTGAAGAGTGGGCCTTCTTGCACATTAGTGCTGATTGAGCTTTTGTTATTTTATTTTAAAGTTTTTATTTTACACGTCTTCAGAAGTACTGCCCTCTAGCGTTATGAGCTTTCATTAAGGCTCTGATAGTGGTGCCTTGACACTGGAACTATAACCAGCTACTGGTTAGGTCTACTTTTTGTATACGATGGCATGTTTTGGGTGACATTTATACAGACATTATTCATCATCGTTGTCACCACATATAAAGGTCTTATATGGTTTGTACTTGTGCACAATTAAATTCATTTGAGACGTATGTAACCTCATTTCTTTGGTAAAGTTGTTTTCTATAATATTATTATTTGCACTTTTTTGATTATTTGTTAACATGTCATTGGATGATAGGCTATACCAAAAACAAGTCATAAGCATAATAAAGGACTCAGTCCCATCTGGATCTGTATTACTTATGCAACTTACCAAAATTTTTAAATTCACTTTCATATTTAATTAACTTGGCATAAAGAGGGAAAAAATATGTGAAAGATGTCATTGATTTTGGATGCAGTAAATATGTAAAATGATAGAGAAGTAAGTACAAAATTGGAAGAGGTGAGAGGTAGCACCAGAATACTAGAAAGACTGATGATTTACAGTGGGGAAAAAAAAATGGAGATGCTGGAGGGTGATTCAAATTACAATAATTCACAAAAAGTTGCAGAGTACTAATACAAGATTTTACATCTACATCCATACTCCGCAAGCCACCTGACGGTGTGTGGCGGAGGGTACCCTGAGTACCTCTATCAGTTCTCCATTCTATTCCAGTCTCGTATTGTTCGTGGAAAGAAGGATTGTCGGTATGCTTGTGTGTGAGCTCTAATCTCTCTGATTTTATCCTCATGGTCTCTTCGCGAGATATACGTAGGAGGGAGCAATATACTGCTTGACTCTTTGGTGAAGGTATGTTCTCGGAACTTTAACAAAAGCCCGTACCAAGCTACTGAGCGTCTCTCCTGCAGAGTCTTCCACTGGAGTTTATCTATCATCTCTGTAACGCTTTCGCGATTACTAAATGATCATGTAACAAAGCGCGCTGCTCTCCGTTGGATCTTCTCTATCTCTTCTATCAACCCTATCTGGTACGGATCCCACACTGCTGAGCAGTATTCAAGCAGTGGGCGAACAAGTGTACTGTAACCTACTTCATTTGTTTTTGGATTGCATTTCCTTAGGATTCTTCCAATGAATCTCAGTCTGGCATCTGCTTTACCGACGATCAACTTTATATGATCATTCCATTTTAAATCACTCCTAACGCGTACTCCCAGATAATTTATGGAATTAACTGCTTCCAGTTGCTGACCTGCTATTTTGTAGATAAGTGATAAGGGATCTATCTTTCTATGTATTCGCAGCACATAACACTTGTCTACATTGAGATTCAATTGCCATTCGCTGCACCATGCGTCAATTCGCTGCAGATCCTCCTGCATTTCAGTACAATTTTCCATTGTTACAACCTCTCAATACACCACAGCATCATCTGCAAAAAGCCTCAGTGAACTTCCAATGTCATGTAAAATCGAACTGGTATCCCATCAGGTCCAGCGGCCTTTCCTCTTTTGAGCGATTTTAATTGTTTCTCTATCCCTCTGTCGTCTATTTCGATATCTACCATTTTGTCATCTGTGCGACAATTTAGAGAAGGAACTACAGTGCAGTCTTCCTCTGCGAAACAGCTTTTGAAAAAGACATTAAGTATTTTGGCCTTTAGTCTGTCATCCTCTGTTTCAGTACCATTTTGGTCACAGAGTGTCTGGACATTCTGTTTTGATCCACCTACCACTTTGACATAAGACCAAAATTTCTTAGGATTTTCTGCCAAGTCAGTACATAGAACTTTACTTTCGAATTCATTGAACGTCTCTCGCATAGCCCTCCTCACACTACATTTCGCTTCGCGTAATTTTTGTTTGTCTGCAAGGCTTTGGCTATGTTTATGTTTGATGTGAAGTCCCCTTTGCTTCCACAGCAGTTTTCTAACTCGGTTGTTGTACCACGGTGGCTCTTTTCCATCTCTTACGATCTTGCTTGGCACATATTCATCTAATGCATATTGTATGATGGTTTTGAACTTTGTCCACTGATCCTCAACACTGTCTGTACTTGCGACAAAACTTTTGTGTTGAGCCGTCACGTACTCTGTAATCTGCTTTTTGTCACTTTTGCTAAACAGAAAAATCTTCCTACCTTTTTTAATATTTCTATTTACGGCTGAAGTCATCGATGCCGTAACCGCTTTATGACCGCTGATTCACTTTTCTGCGTTAACTGTTTCAAATAGTTCGGGTCTGTTTGTCACCAGAAGGTCTAATATGTTATCGCCTCGAGTTGGTACTCAAGGTAGTTTTCAGATAAAGCACTTAAAAAAATTTCACTGGATTCTTTGTACCTGCCACCCATTATGAATGTTTGAGTCTCCCAGTCTATATCCGGCAAATTAAAATCTCCACCCAGAACTATAACATGGTGGGGAAATCTACTCGAAATATTTTCCAAATAATCCTTCAGGTGCTCAGCCACAACAGCTGCTGAGCCAGGGGGCCTATAGAGACATCCAATTACCATGTCTGAGCCTGCTTTAACCGTGACCTTCACCCAAATCATTTCACATTTCGGATCTCCGTCAATTTCCTTCGATACTATTGCACTTCTTATCGCTATAAACACGCCTCCCCCTTCACTGTCCAGCCAGTCTCTGTGGTATACGTTCCAATCTGAGTTTAGGATTTCATTACTGTTTACGTCTGGTTTCAGCCAACTTTCTGTCCCTAGTACTATATGGGCGTTGTGACCGTTTATTAATGAGAGCAGTTCTGGGACCTTTCTATAGACGCTCCTGCAGTTTACTATTAGCACATTAATATTGTTATTCCCTGTTGCATTTTGCCTACTCCTACCTTGCTGCGTCTCGGGACGCGCCTTGTCGAGCCTAGGGAGGGAATTATCTAACCTAAAAAAACCCCATGTGCACCCCACACGTACTCCGCTACCCTTGTAGCCGCTTCTGGCGTGTAGTGCACGCCTGACCTATTCAGGGGGATCCTACATTTCTCCACCCGATAGCGGAGGTCGAGAAATTTGCACCCCAGATCTCCACAGAATCGTCTGAGCCTCTGGTTTAAGCCTTCCACTTGGCTCCAAACCAGAGGACCGTGATCGGTGCTGGGAACGATACTACAAATAGTTAGCTCTGATTCCACCCCGCGAGCGAGGCTTTCCGCCTTCACCAATTCCGCCAACCGCCTGTACGAACTGAGGATGACCTCTGAACCCAAACAGCAGGAGTCATTGGTGCCGACATGAGCAACAATTTGCAGTCGGGTGCTCCTAGTGCTCTCTATCGCCGCCGGTAGGGCCTCCTCCACATCTCGGATGAGACCTCCCGGCAAGCAGACAGAGTGCACGCTGGCCTTCTTCCCCGACCTTTCCGTGATAATTGTCTGCTCTGTGGTGGCAGAAAAAAAAGAATGTGGATGAAAAATCTGTATACATAGGATCAAAGATCCACTCACAAAAACTTATTGAGAGACTTGTGGAGAGGGAAGGGTTAGGGTGGGGGGGTGGGGGGAGGGATTTCCAGTAATGTATTAAATTTTAGACCATCAACTTATAAAAATTTATGATATGATGTTATGTTATTATTATTATTTTAAATTTTTATTAATCCCTCCCTCACCCCCCCCCCCCCTCACCCTTCCCTCTCCACAAGTCTCTCAATAAGTTTTTGTGAGTGGATCTTTGACCCTATGTACACAGATTTTTCTTCCACATTCTTTTCTTTCTGCCACCACAGAGTAGACAATTATCACGGAAGCAGTGTCTATTGTCCACCAATTCAAAACAAAGTAAATATTGCACATTCTTATTTAGCAGTCTATGGAGAACTTCAATAATGCTTCACAATATTATTATGCAGTAGTTTTGATCAACTAGGGACCACTTTAGAACAGAAGCTGATCTGTTTTTATGTAATTATGTGAAGATCTCATGCCTTTTTGAAGTTTTCATTGTTTTTTTTTTAGCTTTTTCAGTTTTTGTAAATTTCGTGTAATCCCTGGTGAACTTCACAGTTTTTAATTCAACACTACAGAAACAATAAATGTGCCACTCATATCATCAATGACTATATGGCTGTATGGCGTAGGATCTGTACCAAATGACAAATGAGAGGGCAATAATAGATAGAGCTTGAGACCTTTTACAGTTTCTGAAGACCTGTGAGGATTTTCACAGTGTTTTTCACAAAGCAAAATCACTACATGCTGAAAACACAAACATCAGAGAACTTGACTTACCCTTCCAAGAAAAATTGCAGCTATTATGTCAGGTGCAGTTTAAGAGAGTTCTTAAACTAGACTGCTGTAAAACTACAGGATATTAACAGCAAAGAAGAGCAATTGCATGCCATTTGAGTAGGCACTAGTGGCCTTCATGTTTCATGAGTGCATGCAGGTGTAAGGCATGGCAGTGTATAATGTAATACACAAAATTTTTTGGTGTGAAGATAAGAATGTTACAAATATAATACAAAAATATAACTTTTATATTATGGTTAATAGCAAGAGTCAAAAAATTAAAATGTCTAAAAGTTAACTCATTTTGCTTACTTTTAGTCATTAATATATTATTACATATTATTCTGAGGTAACTCTTCATCAAGGAATAAACTGCTTATTGCTGAGTGTTATGAGAATAATTTACATTGTCCAGCCCAAGACTTTCTGTTGACAGCTTTGTAGACAGCTGGGCATACCACCACCTGCTGTATTGTTATTCTCTTGCAAAGTCTTTTACCAACTAGCAATCCCAGTTCAAAACAAAAGTAGCAGGTATAAATTTGATGCCAGAAATAGAAATTACATGCACCATCTATTACTCATTGTAAGCATAGTGTGGAAAGGATAGAAGCATGCAACTGCTAAAAATGATGCACCATTTCCATGTAAACTTTTCCATGTTGTTGAGGGTTCAGTATTCTGGTGTAAAGGTGTTCAACAAGCTCCCATCTTGCATAAAACAAAAATTTGAGAATTACTGTAAATTTAAAACTAAATTGAAATGTGCTACTACTACAGATTGTCTGATTATTAATGGGAATGATCAATTTCGAAAATATAGTATAAATGGATGGATAAAAGATCTGCACATCAAGCGGTGGCAGGGGAACACACATACGAAAATATTTAAATTTGCAAGCTTTCAGAGCCAGTGTCTCCTTCTGGCAAAAGGGTTGAAGGAGAAGGAAGAGGGTGAAGGAAAAGGACTGGTGAGGTTTAGGAAATGGGGAGGGTTTGAAAAAGTCACCCAGAACCCTGTGTCACGGGAGACTTACCAAATAAGATGAGGAGGAAAGTCTTTCCAAACTCTCCGCATTCCCTAAACCTTGCCAGTCCTTTTTCTTCAGCCTTTTTCCTTCTCATTAAGCTTTCTGGCAGAAGAAGGAGTCAATAGCTCTGAAAGCTTGTAAATTTAATTACCTTTGCAGTGTTTTCTACTGCTGCTGCTTGGCCAGTAGATTTTTTTTTTTTTTTTTATCTTTGCAGTTACATTAAATTATCTGATTAGCTAGATTCAGTGATTGAGGATTCTTATTCGCTGTACAGCAAGTAGTAACACACTTCATAAATAGCTATCTATTCTTGTGGTATGGGTTAGTTATTGTTTTATTTTAAATATAGACAGGGTCTTGTAGGTGATACCCAACAGCCATTTGAGATAGTCCAGGAAGCAACAATTTTTCTTAGAGTAGAAGCTTTCCCCTAATCTATACTACTATATAAAGTCAAGTTGTCATTTAACATTGTTACCAAAAATCTTGAAAGAATTATATTAAATTTTTATATGATACTCTAGTAAACGTTCAGGCAGACATAGTCTCCTTGATCAATTTACTTCAAATTATTACATAATACTGAATAAACATTTGGACGGACATTTGCTACATATATTTTGGGATATAAATACATGTGTATAATACATAGGGGGGAAATATTGTTAGCAAAAATCTCGAAGAGTTCATGACTGATTGACGTAAAATTTTACAAGGTACTTTAATAAATATTTAGACAGTCATAGGCTATAAATGTTTTAAATATACATATAGTATAAAAAGAGAAACATTGTTAGAAAAATTGTTGAAAAGTTCCTGTCTGATTTACTTCAAATTTTCACATGATACTCTAACGAACATTCAGATGGACATAACATATTTTTTAACAAAAATCTCAAAAAGTTCTTGATTGATTTACTTCAATTTTTTACAAGATACTCTAATGAACATTCAGAGGGAATAGGCTATATATTGCTTAAATATTATTCAGGAATAAAGGAGACAACTCACCGAAAGGCAGAAGCGCTGCATCATCGACAGATACTCAAACAAAAGGTGCAGAGCTTTGCTTTGTTACCTTTCAGAATGAAATTCTTTTTTCAAGCTGTTTGTGTGTCTGTTGATGATGCAGTACTTCTGCCTTTCAGTGAGTCATCTCCTTTATTCCTAAATAATTTGTCATTCTTAACAAAGATATGTAAAAGTTCTGAACTAATTTACATCAAATTTTTACATGACTCTCTAATGATGACCATTCAGACAGACATAAGGTGTGTGTGTGTGTGTGTGTGTGTGTGTGTGTGTGTGTGTGTGTGTGTGTGTGTGTGTGTGTGTGGGCTTAGGAAGGGCTTAGGCTATAAATTGTTTTTAACAACAATGGACAGGTTTTATTTTATTACTGACTCTGAGGAAGGAAATGCAAGGCGTTCGATACAGTTCCCCCCAGTCATTTAATGAACAAAGTAAGAGCATATGGACTATCAGACCAATTGTGTGATTGGATTGAAGGGTTTCTAGATAACAGAACGCAGCATGTCATTCTCAATGGAGAGAAGTCTTTCGAAGTAGGAGTGATTTCAGGTGTGCCGCAGGGGAGTGTCGTAGGACTGTTGCTATTCACAATATACATAAATGACTTTGTGGATGACATCGGAGGTTCACTGAGGCTTTTTGCAGATGATGCGTGGTATATCGAGAGGTTGTAACAATGGAAAATTGTACTGAAATGCAGGAGAATCTGCAGCGAATTGACGCATGGTGCAGGGAATGGCAATTGACTCTCAGTGTAGACAAGTGTAATGTGCTGCAAACACATAGAAAGAAAGATCCCTTATCATTTAGCTACAATATAGCAGGTCAGCAACTGGAAGCAGTTAATTCCATAAATTATCTGGGAGTATGCATTAGGAGTGATTTAAAATGGAATGATCATATAAAGTTGATCGTCGGTAAAGCAGATGCCAGACTGAGATTCATTGGAAGAATCCTAAGGAAATGCAATCCAAAAACAAAGGAAGTAGGTTACAGTACGCTTGTTCGCCCACTGCTTGAATACTGCTCAGCAGTGTGGGATCTGTACCATATAGGGCTGATAGAAGAGATAGAGAAGATCCAACGGAGAGTAGCGCTCTTCGTTACAGGATCATTCAGTAATCGCGAAAGCGTTACGGAGATGATAGATAAACTCCAGTGGAAGACTCTGCAGGAGAGAAGCTCAGTAGCTCGGTACGGGCTTTTGTTGAAGTTTCGAGAACATACCTTCACTGAGGACTCAAGCAGCATATTGCTCCCTCCTATGTATATCTCACGAAGAGACCATGAGGATAAAATCAGAGAGATTAGAGCCCACACTGAGGCATACCGACAATCCTTCTTTCCACGAACAATACGAGACTGGAATAGAAGGGAGAACCGATAGAGGTACTCAAGGTAACCTCTGCCACACACCGTCAGGTAGCTTGCGGAGTATGGATGTAGATGTAGGTGTAGATGTACTCTGCTGTGAAAATTTGCAGTTTTATTTTCTTTCTCACAGTCAGTTTTAAATATGATAGCATAGTATTTAAACCATTAGACAGGTAGTTTCTCCCACACATATTCTTTCTCATTATAGATATTTTTAAACAGAAGTTGTACACACAACAATGTGCCGTTTTCTTTCCTTCCTTGCAGTCAGTTTTCAGAGAAAACAGGAAATTTTTATTTATAGCTTATTGGCTTATTGTTAAAATACTACTCGTTATCTTAATTTATAATAACAATAAACAAGGTCTAAGTTCGTAGGGAGGAGGAGGAGGAGATGGACCGAAAAGGGCGGAGGGGGGGGGGGGGGGGGGGCAGGAGGAGATGGAGAGAGGTGTGGGGTGTGGGAGAGGATGAGATAGACAGAGAGAGGGGGAGAATGAGGACATATATCTGATTCCCATACATATTTAGCAATTGCCGGGTCCACTAGTTTTACTACATATACATGTACAGGGTGTTTCAAAAATGACCGGTATATTTGAAACGGCAATAAAAACTAAACGAGCAGCGATAGAAATACACCGTTTGTTGCAATATGCTTGGGACAACAGTACATTTTCAGGCGGACAAACTTTCTAAATTACAGTAGTTACAATTTTCAACAACAGATGGCGCTGCAAGTGATGTGAAAGATATAGAAGACAACGCAGTCTGTGGGTGCGCCATTCTGTACGTCGTCTTTCTGCTGTAAGCGTGTGCTGTTCACAATGTGCAAGTGTGCTGTAGCCAACATGGTTTATTCCTTAGAACAGAGGATTTTTCTGGTGTTGGAATTCCACCGCCTCGAACACAGTGTTGTTGCAACAAGACGAAGTTTTCAACAGAGGTTTAATGTAACCAAAGGACTGAAAAGCGATACAATAAAGGATCTGTTTGAAAAATTTCAATGGACTGGGAACGTGACGGATGAACGTGCTGGAAAGGTAGGGCGACCGCGTACAGCAACCACAGAGGGCAACGCGCAGCTAGTGCAGCAGGTGATCCAACAGCGGCCTCGGGTTTCCGTTCGCCGTGATGCAGCTGCGCTCCAAATGACGCCAACATCCACGTATCATCTCATGCGCCAGAGTTTACACCTCTAACCATACAAAATTCAAACGCAGCAACCCCTCAGCGCCGCTATCATTGCTGCACGAGAGACATTCGCTAACGATATAGTGCACAGGATTGATGACGGCGATATGCATGTGGGCAGCATTTGGTTTACTGACAAAGCTTATTTTTACCTGGACGGCTTTGCCAATAAACAGAACTGGCGCATATGGGGAACCGAAAAGCCCCATGTTGCAGTCCCATCGTCCCTGCATCCTCAAAAGTACTGGTCTGGGCCGCCATTTCTTCCAAAGGAATCATTGGCCCATTTTTCAGATCCGAAACGATTACTGCATCACGCTATCTGGACATTCTTCATGAATTTGTGGCAGTACAAACTGCCTTAGACGACACTGCGAACACCTCGTGGTTTATGCAAGATGGCGTCCGGCCACATCGCACGGCCGACGTCTTTAATTTCCTGAATGAATATTTCGATGATCGTGTGGATTGGCCTCCCTATTCGCCAGACATGAACCCCTGTGACTTCTTTCTGTGGGGACACTTGAAAGACCAGGTGTACCGCCAGAATCCAGAAACAATTGAACAGCTGAAGCAGTACATCTCATCTGCACGTGAAGCCATTCCGCCAGACACGTTGTCAAAGGTTTCGGGTAATTTCATTCAGAGACTACGCCATATTATTGCTACGCATGGTGGATATGTGGAAAATATCGTACTATAGAGTTTCCCAGACCGCAGCGCCATCTGTTGTTGAAAATTGTAACTACTGTAATTTCGAAAGTTTGTCTGCCTGAAAATGTACTGTTGTCCCTAGCATATTGCAACAAACGGTGTATTTCTATCGCTGCTCGTTTAGTTTTTATTGCCGTTTCAAATATACCGGTCATTTTTGAAACACCCTGTATATTTTAGCATGGGGAAGTGCTGATAGTTTGTAGCCCTTGAAAGATTGTTAATTATTAATGAAATTTACAACATATACTACTCTTTGTTATTGTATGTTGTAACTCATCGCACACCTGCAGTACTTGATGGATAAATGAAATGTTCCAGGATAACTTTACAAGTGAAATGACACAATTTCAGAGACTTTACTAGTCTCATACAGATATGATTTTATGTATACAGAGTGAAGGGATGAGTGAAAATTTGTACCAAGATCTGAGAATCAAACCCAGATCTGTTTACTAGGCAGGTGTGTTTACCACTAAACCACCTTGGCACAGAGGTACACGCAACTCAATGGATTAGCCTAGCATGCTTCTCTCCCTCCTCAATCCAAATACCCACTGCCGCCCCAGTCTACTTTAAATTCCCCCTTACACATGAACGGATTTGCCGAGGTTCTCCATGTTCTCTACGTACGCAAAATTATAGCTGTATGAGACCAATAAGGTGCGTGAAATTGTTTCTTTTCTTTCATATAAGTACCTGCTCCTGGATTTCAGGCTGGATCTGCCATTTATGTTTGATGCTGGGGTGCTATTGTAGAACATGAAGAGCCTCAGCAATTCTGTCTGTGTGTAAGGGGGAATTTAAAGCAGGCTGTGGTGGCAGTGAGAATTTGGACCGAGGAGGGAGGCATGCCAGGGTGTTCTGTGCAGTTGTGTGAACCAACGTGGCTTAGTGGTTAATGCACTTGCCTAGTAAGCAGGAGACCTGGGTTCGATTCTTGGTGTCTTGGTACAAATAGGATACTATATTGTGCCAATGATTATTTTTAACTGAGCTCCTTTCATGACTGGGGCACTGAGAAAGTGACAGCCAGTGTGCTTCCTTACTTTATGTAATAAGTAGTACCAGGGTTGAAACTTTTATAGTGGCAACTATTTGTTTATGACTTATGCAACATAGATATGTTTCAGAATTTTAGTCTCCTTCAAGATAGTCACCGACATTGTGTGTAATCCATTGCCAGTGATGTGGAAGTCATAGGATACCCTTAGTAATGCCAGTTGTGTTGATAGTTCGAGAGAAGTGGTCTCTTGCCCAACAAATCTCTATAACACTCACAAAGTGAATGCCATGATGTGATTCCTTTAATTTAGGTATCAAGTTGAAGTCACAAAGTCTTAAGTCCAGGGAGTGTGGTGGGTGGTACAGCACTTAGCTTCAGGCAAATGACGGGATGGTTCCTCTGAAAGGGCACAGCCGACTTCCTTTCATATCCTTCCCTAATCTGATGACCTCGCAGTTTGATTCCCTCCCGCAAATCAACAAACCAACCTATCTTCAGAGCTGTTAGAGGGATTTGTTGGTAGTAGATCATTCTACTCAAACTGTCAACACAATTGGGACTGCTAAGGATATCCTACAACTTCAACATCATTAGCAACAGGTTATACACAATGCTGGTGACTACTTTGAAGAATAGTGAAACTTTGAAACATGTGTCTGTTTTGTATAAGTTGTAAATAAATAGTTGCACTACTAAAGTTTAAACTCTTATAATATATTCTCTTCTACTTATACATAGCAGCTTACTCATTATGCACAGTTATGATTTATATGTAAAGGTGAAGCAGTCACACCCTTTAAGTAACAGACTGACTCCCTGTTGCCCTATGAAATTATATTCTCAGACAGTGCAGTAAATAAAGTGTTTATTCATAAGAAATGAGGAGTATGAATATTATGTACAGTAGATAACTGTAAATCTTGCTGAATCCTTTTTGAGGATATTGGAATTCTTATACTCATATCCTAGTACATTTACTCCTTAATTGTTTTTGTTGTTCATAATAAGGATGATTGAACTCAGCTGTGATTTACATTGTATTGTATTGTATGTAACTGGGGACCTAGAAACGATGGAGAGGCTTTGTCCCCGCCATAGCCCGCAGTGGTACACAACCCCACAACAGGCTACAGCAGTCCATTAACCCAACCGCCTCCCCAGGCCGAACCCAGGGTTATTGTGTGGTTAGGCACCCAGTGGTTCCCCTGGGAACGTCTCACACCAGATGAGTGTAACCCCAATGTTTGCGTGGTAGAGTAATTATGGTGTACACATACATGGAGAAAGTGGTTGTGCAGCAATCGCCGACTTAGTGTAACTGAGGTGGAATAAGGGGAACCAGCCCGCATTCACTGAGGCAGATGGAAAACCGCCTTAAAAACCATCCACAGACTGCCCAGCACACCGGACCTCGACACTAATCTGCCGGGCGGCTTTGTGGCAGGGACCGGCATGCCTTCTCGCCCACAAAGCAGTGCATTAGACAGCATGGCTAACTGGGCAGGCTTGTGATTTACATAGTCGCAATACAATATACAATAATAATTTTTATGTAGATTTTGCCTTCTTACCTAGGATTAAGAATAAGACTGTGTTCTAATCGCACACTATAACTTAGACCCTATTCATAGGGTGCTGGGAACAAAAGCTTGCAATGTGCGCATAGAGAATTGGCTGCTAAGACAAGCCCTGCCTCCTCCTCGTAGCACAGCCAGATTATAGCTTATAAAAGATTGATATATAGTGTCTGTTTTGTCGGACACATGCACGATATCTTTCAAACCTGTACGGGACTTAGCGAATGCTATGATCAGTGGGGTTAATGGACAGGAGTGCTATTTGCATGTGGCAGGCTGAGAATTTAGGTTAATGCTACAAGCAGTGGGGCTAATGGACAGAAATTCTATTTGCGCTTGACAGGCTGAGAATTTGGGTTGGACAGGAAGCGTGTTTGGATGGTTGAGGCTATTAAGACAACTATTCTAGAGAAGCAGAGTGTCTGGGTTTGAGTCCTAGCTGGGCACAAATTTTCAACCTTCACCACCAATTTATTTCGACGCCTGCATGTGACTTGTCTTGATTTCTCATAATATAGATTCCTTATGTCTGCTGTACAGCCAGTGGTGTCTATTCTATCAGAAATGTCTATTGAGAATTTGGGATGAATGGGAAGTGTGCCTAGATGGACAAGGTGTTTAAGGCAACTGTTTGAGAGAAGCAGAGCATCCAAATTTAGGTCTTGGTCCGGCACGTATTTTCAAACCTCACAATTGATATACTTCAGTGCCTGTAGGGGGCTTAAGTCCTGATTTCTGGTAATATAGCTTATAAAAGGAATCAACACGTAATGAGCCTGTGCATTGCAGAGGCGATACAAAAGTTGATGACGAGCTGCTGGAAGGAACAGGTACAGTGGAATGATAACAGGAATGATGATGATGATGATGATGATGATAATAATAACCACTGTGCAAACACCACACATGAATCAATACTATTTTTACAATGGTTACACACTACTAAATCAAAATATTGTTACTACCTGAGGTTGGCAGCAAGTGAAAACATTATGCAGCAACATGCAGTCAGTCGGCTTTTGTCGATCAGAGAGAGAGAGGGGGGGGGGGGGGGAAGGGGGGGGGGGGGGGTGAGACCAAGGTTGCTTGGTTGGTTTGGAGTGAAAGGCACTAAACTGCAAGGTCATCAGTCCCTTCATCTATTAAGTGGCAAACCAGGAGGAGTCATCAAAGGAAGAAAGGAAGGAAGTGAAAGACACACACTTGAAAGCCTAAGTGTAACTTTGTTTTGTCATAGTCTTCAGTTCAGAGACTGGTTTGATGCAGCTCTCGATGCTAGTCTATCCTGTACAAGCTTCTTCATCTCTGAATAACTACTGCAACCTACATCCTTCTGAATCTGCTTAGTGTGTTCATCTCTTGGTAACTCCCTCTATGATTTTTACTCTCCACACTTCCCTCCAGTACTAAATTCATGCCTCAGAATGTGTCCTACCAATCAATCTCCTCTTCTAGTCAAGTTGTGCCACAAACTCCCATTCTCCCCAATTATATTCAGTATCTCCTCATTACTTACATGATCTATTGATCTAATCTTCAGCATTCTTCTGTAGCATCACATTTTGAAAGCTTCTATTCTCCTCTTGTCTAAACTATTTATTGTCCATGTTTCACTTCCATACAAATACTTTCTGAAAAGACTTTCCGATGTTAACAAATTTCTCTTGTTCAGAAACGCTTTCCTTGCCATAGCCAGTCTACATTTTATATCTTGTCTACTTTGAACATCATCAGTTATTTTGTTCCCCAAATAGCAAAACTCATCTACTACTTTAAGTGTCACATTTCCTCATCTAATTCCCTCAGCATCACCTGATTTAATTTCACTACATTCCATATTCTCGTTTTGCTTTTGTTGATGTTCATCTTATATCCTCCTTTCAAGACACTATCTGTTCCATTCAACTGCTCTTCCAGGTCTTTTTCTATCTGTGACAGAATTATAATATCATCGGCGAACCTCAAAGTTTTTATTTCTTCTCCATGGATTTTAATTCCTACTCCATTTTTTTTCTCTTTTGTTTCCTTTACTGCTTGCTCAATATACAAATTGAATAACATTGGGGATAGGCTACATTCCCTGCTTCCCTTTCATGCCCCTCGACTCTTTATAACTGCCATCTGGTTTCTGTACAAATTGTAAATAGCCTTTCGCTTCCTGTATTTTACCCCTGCCACCTTCAGAATTTGAAAGAGAGTATTCCAGTCAACACTGTCAAAAGCTATCTTTAAGTCTACAAACGCTAGAAATGTAAGTTTGCCTTTCCTTAACCTATCTTCTAAGATAAGTTGTAGGGTCAGTATTGCCTCACGTATTCCAACATTTCCATAGAATCCAAACTGAACTTCCCCGAGATTGGTTTCTATCAGTTTTTTCCATTTGTCTCTAAGAAATTTGTGTTAGTATTTTCTATCCGTGACTTATGAAACTGATAGTTGGGTAATTTTCACACCTGTCAACACTTTCTTTCTTTTGGATTGGAATTATTATATTCTTCTTGGAGACTGTGGGTATGTTGCCTGTCTCATACGTATTGCTCACCAGATGGGAGCGTCTTGTCATGGCTGGCTCTCCCAAGGTTATCAGTAGTTTTAATGGAATGTTGTCTACTTCTGAGGCCTTGTTCCGACTTAGGTGTTTCAGAGCTTTGTCAAATTCTTCATGCAGTAACATATCTCCCATTAATTTCATCTTCATCTGTGTCATCTTCCATCTCCATAATACTGCCTTCAAGTATATCACTCTTGTATAGACCCCCTGTATACTCTTTCCACCTTTCTGGTTTCCCTTCTTTGCTTAGGACTGGTTTCCATCTGAGCTCTTGATATTCATACGGGTGGTTCTCTTTTCTCCAAAAGTCTCTTCAGTTTTCCTGTGGGTAGTATTTATCTTACACCTAATGATATATGTCTCTACATCTTTGCATTTGTCCTCTAGCAATCCCTCCTTAGCCATTTTGCACTTCCCGTCTATCTCATTTTTGAGATGTTTGTATTCCTTTTTGCTTGCTTCATTTACTGCATTTTTATATTTTCTCCTTTATTAATTAAATTCAATATCTCTTCTGTCACCCAAAGATTTCTACTAGCCCTTGTCTTTTTACCTACTTGATTCTCTACTGCCTTTGCTATTTCATCTCTCAAAACTACCCATTCTTCTTCTACTGTATTAATTTCCCCTGTTCTTGTCAGTCATTCCCTAATGCTCACTCTGAAACTCTCTACAACCTCTGGTTCTTTCAGTTCCTCCAGGTCCCATCTTCTTAAAGTACTACCTTTTCTTTATCTTTAATCTACAATTCATAACCAATAACTTGTGGTGCGAGTCCACATCTGCCCCTGGAAACGTCGTACAATTTAAAACATGGTTCCTAAATCTCTGTCTTACCATAATATAATCTATCTGAAACCTTACAGTGTCTCCTGGTCTCTTCCACATATGCAGCCTTCTTTCATGATTCTTAAACCAAGTGTTAGCTATGATTCCTCCCATATTTGTTTTTGTATTTATAACACTATATTCACCTGACCAGAAGTCTTGTTTCCCCTGCAACTGCACTTCACTGCTTCCACTATATCTAACTTTAACCTATCCATTTCCATTCCATGCTCTGATTTGTAGAATGCCAGTTTTCTTTCTCCTTGTAACAACGTCCTCCTGAGTAGTCCCTGACCGGAGATCCGAATGGGGGCTGTTTTACTTCCGGAATATTTTACCCAAGAGGACGCCATTATCATTTAATCATACAGTAAAGCTGCATGCCCTCAGGAAATATTATGGCTGTAGTTTCACCTTTCTTTCAGCTGATCACAGTACCAGCACAGCAAGGCCATTTTGGTTCATGTTACAAGGCCAGTTCAGTAAATCATCCAGACTGTTGCCACTGCAACTACTGAAAAAAGGCTGCTGCCCATCTTCAGGATCCACATGTTTGTTTGGCTTCTCAACAGATACCTCTCCATTGTGG
This sequence comes from Schistocerca americana, assembly GCF_021461395.2. Lineage (NCBI taxonomy): Eukaryota > Metazoa > Arthropoda > Insecta > Orthoptera > Acrididae > Schistocerca > Schistocerca americana. The sequence goes on along the minus strand of NC_060120.1, from coordinate 655,208,248 downwards.
TTGCACCTATGGTACAGCTATCTGTATTGTTGAGGTACACAAGCCTCCCCACCAACGGCAAGGTCCATGGTTCATGGGCTAACACAATAAAAAACAGATATAATACCCAGAAAAAACACAGCACAGACAAGCTGTTGGTAAGTGACCAAATACTTTAGTGCCAGTATAATTCACCCCTTTCTGTGGCAAAGTTAGATTTAATCTTGAATAGTGAAGGTCGTCCTTTCTCCTAGTATTGTAGTTATGCACACTGCTATTACTTTTGAATTGGGTTTGGTTGTTAATAACAAATTTCATAAGAGAGTATATATACTGAGAAGCTACTGTGAATATCCCTAGATCCTTAAATAAATGTCTGCAGGATGATCTTGGGTGGACTCCAGCTATTATTCTGATTACACGCTTTTGTGCAATAAATACTTTATTCCTCAGTGATGAATTACCCCAAAATATGATGCCATATGAAAGCAATGAGTGAAAATAGGCGTAGTAAGCTAATTTACTAAGATGTTTATCTCCAAAATTTGCAATGACCCTTATTGCATAAGTAGCTGAACTCAAAAGTTTCAGCAGATCATCAATGTGTTTCTTCCAATTTAATCTCTCATCAATGGACATACCTAAAAATTTGGAATATTCTACCTTAGCTATATGCTTCTGATTAAGGTCTATATTTATTAATGGCGTCATACCATTCACTGTACGGAACTGTATGTACTGTGTCTTATCAAAATTCAGTGAGAGTCCGTTTACAAGGAACCACTTAGTAATTTTCTGAAAGACAGTATTGACAATTTCATCAGTTAATTCTTGTTTCTCAGGTGTGATTACTATACTTGTATCATCAGCGAAGAGAACTAACTTTGCCTCTTCATGAATATAGAATGGCAAGTCATTAATATATAATAAGAACAACAAAGGACCCAAGACTGACCCTTGTGGAACCCCATTCTTGATAGTTCCCCAGTTTGTGGAATGTGCTCATCTTTTCATGTTACGAGAACTACTTATTTCAACTTTCTGCACTCTTCCAGTTAGGTACGAATTAAACCATTTGTGCACTGTCCCACTCATGCCACAATACTTGAGCTTGTCTAGCAGAATTTCATGATTTACACAATCAAAAGCCTTTGAGAGATCACAAAAAATCCCAATGGGTGGTGTTCGGTTATTCAGATCATTCAAAATTTGACTGGTGAAAGCATATATGGCATTTTCTGTTGAAAAACCCTTCTGGAAACCAAACTGACATTTTGTTAGTATTTCATTTCTACAGATATGTGAAGCTACTCTTGAATACATTACTTTCTCAAAAATTTTGGATAAAGCTGTTAGAAGGGAGATTGGACGGTAATTGTTGACATCAGATCTATCCCCCTTTTTATGCAAAGGTATAACAATAGCATATTTCAGTCTATCAGGGAAAATGCCCTGTTCCAGAGAGCTATTACACAGGTGGCTGAGAATCTTACTTACCTGTTGAGAACAAGCTTTTAGTATTTTGCTGGAAATGCCATCAATTCCATGTGAGTTTTTGCTTTTAAGCAAGTTTGTTATTTTCCTAATTTCAGAAGGAGAAGTGGGTGAGATTTCAATTGTATCAAATTGCATAGGTATGGCCTCTTCCATTAACAGCCTAGCATCTTCTAATGAACACCTGGATCCTACTATATCCACAACATTTAGAAAATGATTATTAAAAATATTTTCAACTTCTGACTTTTTGTTCGTAAAGTTTTCATTCAATTTGATGGTAATGCTGTCTTCCTCTGCTCTTGGTTGACCTTAGATTCGAGTAAATACGGTATGTTGTTGGCGCCTGATAGGTAATGGAGGGGCTCCAGACTCGACTAATAGGGTGGTCACAGGGCTAGTTCAGAAGGCTCATGTTGCAGATCAGACTCCATAGTGATGAATGGGGTCCAGCATCCACAATGCTCACCATATGCAAGACACCTATACTCAAGATGGACAGAATCAGGGCTCTGGAGAGCCACAAAAGGGTAGAGTGATCTACACCCCAGCTATTGTAACTGAGGCAGTTAAGTGTATTGAGGTGTCGCCGGCACTTTCGCTTAAGTTGGCGAAGGTGGGAAAACCATTTTAGCTGTGAATCGATGACTAGTCCCAGAAAGCGGTGCGTCTCAACTATAAGAAGTAATTGATAGTCTAGGTAAATCTCTGGGTGTGGGTGGGCAGCACAACAGTGACAGAAGTGCATAACACAAGTTCTGGCAGCTGAAAACCGAAAGCCGTGGGTGAGGGCCCATGACGATGCCTTTCATATTGGGCCCTGTAGGTGACACTCAGCAACAACTACCATACTAGAGGAGCAATAATAAAAGCAAAAATCATCGGCATATAAGGAAGACGATATCAAAGACCCTACAGCTGCCACTAGACCACTGATAGCCGCCAAAAAGAGGGGGATGCACAATACAGAGCCCTGCAGGACCCTGTTTTCCTGAATGTATGGGGTACTGAGTGAACTTGGAATGGACGGTGTGACAGGAAGTTCTTGACAATAATTGAGAGTGGGCCCAAGACCCCACTCACATAACATAGTAAGGATCTGGTGACGCCATGTCATGTCATAAGCCTTTGGAAAAGACAGCTATGAGATGCTGATGATGTGCACAGGCCATCTGGATGGTGGACACCAGGTGCACACCAAGTTATCAGCAAAAACCCCCTGAGATGAAGCCAGGAGGCCCTGAGACTCAAGGAGATAACACAGCTGCTTGCTCATCATGCACTTGAGCAACTTACAGAGAATGTTGGTAAGGCTGACTGGGTAATAACTGTCCATCTCGAGGAGGTTCTTGCCGCACGGTTAGAGCTATTATGTCACGGATTGCAGACCCCCTCCCACCAGAGGTTGGAGTCCTCCCTCGGGCACGGTTGTTTGTGTTGTTCTTAGCGTAAGTTAGTTTAAGTAGTGTGTAAGTCTAGGGACGGATGACCTCTGCAGTTTGGTCCCTTAGGAATTCACACACATTTGAACACATTTTGAGGAGGTTCTTACCCAGTTTCAGTGCCAGAACTATCGTGCTTTCTCACCACTGAGATGGGAACTTACGCTCATTCCAGATCTGATTAAAGAGGAAAAGGATGTGACGCTGACAATCCACTGAGAGATACTTCAGCATTTGGTTGTGGATGTGGTCTGGCCCCGGGGTCATATCAGGGCAATGGGCAAGGACACTGGAGAGTTCCCATTCACTGAATGGAGCATTATATGGCTGTAGGTGGCGGGTAGTAAAAGATAAGTACATTCACCGCGTCCGCTGTTTCACGAATCAAAAGGCGGGGTGCTAGTTCTCAGACTCAGATGTGTGAGCATAATTCTCAGAAAAATGCTCAGTGACAGCATCTCCATCAGTATAAATGGTTCAAATGGCTCTGAGCACTATGGGACTTAACGCCTTTGGTCATCAGTCCCCTAGAACTTAGAACTACTTAAACCTACCTAACCTAAGGACATCACACACATCCATGCCCGAGGCAGGATTCGAACCTGCGACCGTAGCGGTCGCGCGGCTCCAGACTGTAGCGCCTAGAACCGCTCAGCCACACCGGCCGGCTCAGTATAAATGGCACCAAATATACAGGGTACATCTGCAGGAAACTGGAAGCAATAGACTCACCTGATCTTTATTCATAGCTGTGATGGAGAGGTACGTGACTCAGTGGTGGAAGCCGAAGAAGAGGGGATTCCTTGGTTGGCTGCCAAAACAATGGCTGTCATTTTATTCAGAACAGCGGCATCAATACTGCCTTGCAACAATGGGGAGCTAAGGACGACAGCATTACAGAGAACCCATCTGGGTTGGCATCCAAGGGAACAATGCTGAGGGAGGGATAGGAAGATTGGGAAGTGGTCACTACCACACAGGTCAAAATGGTCCTTTCAGTGGATAGATGGTAGAAGACCAGGACTACAAAAGAAGAGATCAATGGCTGAGTAAGTCCCGTGTGTCACACTGAAGTATGTGGGGACATCAGAGCTCAAGAGGCAAAGATCAAGTAAAGTTTCAATGTCATTACCAGGGCGAGTGATCATTGTTCCACCCCACAAAAGGTAATGGGTGTTGAAGTCACCCAAGACTAGAAATGGTTGGGTGGGGGTTGGGAGCTGAAACAGTAATGCAGACAGTTCATCCTGGGGCATGAGATCATCGGGAGGAAGATAAACAATACAGATGGTAAAATCCTGATGTGCCCGTACCCAAACAGCCGTGGCCTCCAATGGAGTATCAAGAGGCACAAGGTCATATAGTGCAGCACACACGTACAAACTCTACCCTATACCCCCTCATAGCCGGTAAGATTCTTAAAATAACCTCAGTAGCCACAAAGAGCAGGGATCCAAGTTATTGGAAACCATATATGTTTCCTGGATAGCAATACAGAATGCAGGGCATATGCTTAAAAACTGCTGTAGCGCAGCCAGGTGGTGGAAAAATCCGTTACAATTCTATTGGCGGATAAGACTGTCTGAGTACTGTGGGGGCATGAAGCTACCAGACTGTGGGAAGGGGGAGGGGGGTGCATCATGTACTGCCACCAATTGAGATGTCAGGGGATCCACTGGCACATTCCCTGGGGATATTGGGTGCTTCAGGGGCCACTGGAATGTCACCTTGGGCACAGAAGGAGTACATGTAGAGTACAGAGGCATGGGGTGGAGTTTCCTTCATCTTAGAGAACATCTTTTTGTCCTTCTTGTCCTCCTCCTCCTCAGAAGACAAAGACAGAAAGTTTCCCTGAATTCGTTCCAGGTACAGAGGAGGAACAAGAAGGTCAACGGCCAGCAGCCTACGGTTCCTTCAGCCCCTGGCTAGCATCTGGCTGAGGACCAGCAGGAACCATGGAAGGAAGAGTCCCAAGGGACCTCTTCCTAGCTAGAGAAACCAGAGGAGGATGGGGTGCCTCTAGCTGGTGGATGGGGACCGATGTCCCAGGCAGGTGGGGAGCCAATGCTCCCAAAGTGGGTGCAGTGCAGGCACCAGAAGAGTCCCCAACTGCCTGTGGGTTAGCTAGCAGTGGGAGGCTCTTAGGGCCCACTGTAAGAGGTGCAACAGAGTAAGGCACTGTAACAGAGAAAGTGACGACATTGCAGTTGTAGCATAAGAGTATGTCATTTGTCTGTAATATAGATGCACTTATTTTTTTCTGGCCTCTTGGTATGTGAGCTTGTCCAGGGTCTTATACTCTTGGATTTTCTTCTCACACTTAAAAACAGAGCAATCTGGTGAGCAGGAGAGTGGAGCCTGCCAAAGTTTACACAGTGGGAGGAGGGGCACAAGGAACATTCAAGTGCAGCAGGTATCCACAATTCCTGCAGGCAGGGGTATCAGTGTAATGGGAAGACATGTCCGAACTTTGTGCACCTGAAGCATCTAAGAGGCTGAGGAACATAGGGTTTCATGTCACACTAGTAGCCCATCACCTTGACCATCTCAGGCAATGTATCACTCTCAAAATCCAAGATGAATGCCCCGATAGCAGCTCTGTTGTCCCTTGGTCCCCTATACTGACAGATGAAGTGCACAGCCCATTGCTCTAAGTTGGTCCACAGCTCATAGTCAGATTGCAGAAGGAGGTCACAGTGACAGATGATGCCCTGGACCATATTGAGACTCTTGTATGGAGTTACAGTTACGGGAACGTCACCCACCTTTTTACAAGAGAGCATCGCCTGCAACTGGACAGGAGATGACATTTTAATGAGGAGGGAACTGATTTTCATCTCAGAGATGGCTGCCATTTCCCCATATTTGTTCTCAATGTTTTCCAAAAAAATAAAGGCTTTGTGGCCAAAAAGCTGTCCCCGTCAGTCCTGGTACAGACCAGGTATTGGGAGGAGAATTTTGCTTCTTGTCGTTTAGTCCTGTGTTCCTACCATGGCATGGCAAGGGAAAGGAACACATTGGGATCATACTTTGTTGCATCGTACGAGGCCTTTCCATTTTAAGAGACTGCTGGGGCCGTGTGGCCACTAGTGGGAGAAAGTTTAAGCCACTTTGTGTGCAAACTATCCATTGTGTTGTCAAACACTCTGAATGGGGTTCTTCCCTTTGGACACCACCCAGCCATAGAAATGACTACCTGGCTGGGAGTCCCCGTGCCCCAGTCATAATGGGCACATACTCCATGGCATACAAGGGGAGCAAACAGTGCAGTCACTAACAGTGTTATCCCTTCTTGGTCAGGCGGCTACCATCGTACAGGTACTTGATGACCCACCCCTCCCCCCACCCCCTCACAAAGGGATGGCTAATATGCTGGGTTTCGGGGGGTAGTACAACAGGAAGAAATGGTGCCAGGGTGGAAGGGCACAGAGGTGGTGCATACACGATGGTGGGTGACCTTCCCTGCAGAACACAGACTTCTGTAAAATTTGGAAAATATGGAATGTCAAACCCGATTATGGGGATCATATAATTATTAATGGCAGGTGAAGATAGTGCTGGCAGTGAAACTAGAAATCAAGACCAAAATCGTAAACCAAGTCCAAAGAGTGTCTGCAACAAAAGGACCAACTGGTGGAAAGTCAGAGGAGGGATATCGAAGTGTAGGTTTTCAGCACAAAAAGAGGAAGCAATGTTGCAAAGGGTGGCGCCCTGTGGTAGTCAAGCATGCACTTACCAAAGAGTAGTGAGCTCCCTGGGGGGGAGAGAGGAGCCAAGTAAAAGTGTGTGATTAGTTCTCTGGTGGGAAGATATTACTGACATATATTGGGTTTTACATGAAGTTAAAAAAAATTAATAAAATCTTGTAATTGTTGAGATCATAAGTGTATATTACATGATGGCTAGTTTCAGCTGATTAGACAGCCTTCTTCAGATCTGGAATTACAACAGAAAATTGCACTATGGTAGGATACCAGAAGGGATTACAGAAATTGTAATAATACCAGTAAAAAGTCAGTTACATACTGACTATAAAAACTATAAAAATGAGGCTAAGACACAATGTCTGCATCAAGTAGACACTCATGTAAGAGACAGACCTCAATGAAATAATAGTGTACACCATTGATGTAAAATATTAGGTATTTAAAACCTAAGAAATAAAAAGAAACATCAATACAAAGTACAATACAAAAATTCAACAATCTGAGCAAAAATATGTAGTGTACAAACCCATCTTAACAGCCACATTGATATACAACAGCATTACACCAGTAACTTGTCAATCAAACCGTATTGTGTATATAATATTGCAGTTTTATGTTATTTTGTATTAACCTCTGTGTTTATTCCTTAGATCTTGAATATCTAATATTTTGTATCAATGGAATATCCCATTATTTTATTGAGATCTGTTTCTTACATTTGAATCCACTGTGATGCGGATTTACTCTCTTAGCCACATTTTATGAGCAAACACTACACTTTTTTTATAATCGATATGTAATTGACCTTTTGCTTGTATTATTACTGTTTGTGTAATCCTTTCTGGTACACTGCCTTAGTGCAATTTTCTATTATTTCAGATCCGAAGATGCCTGTGTACTCGGCTGAAACTAGTCATCATTTAATACTGTTAAGTTGTATCTTGACTATTAAAAGGTTTTATGAAACAAGATTTAACTTTTTGTAAAACTTGTAGATTGCTTGTCTCCATCTTGGTGATGTCAGTAATTAACAAATAATTGGAAATATGTACCGCACAATTTATATTGTTAATGGGTGAATAAAGAAACTGAATTGAATTGAACCAACTTGAAAGAACATTACAAACATATATCTTTAGTCACTCTTGCTACATATCAACTGAATCTCTAGATTCAGCTATTAAAAGATCCTGTTAGCTGTATGGCAAGTAGTAGCACTCATTGTGATGCTGCATGACAGGTAGTAATAAATTGTTAATAGGTGTCATTTTCTATGAAAAATCATTGTAATCAAATAATTTCTATGAATTGCAGTTAAAAATGCAGTGCAGCTATGTAGTGTAACTGAGTAGGCAAAAGCTTTTTTTTCTTTTTTTTCCATTGTACCAGCTTCCTTTCTTTGATCAACTGTTAAAAAATATACTTTGACTTGTTCCGCATCCTTAGAGACACTCTTTCTTGATGGGAGTTATGGAACGCAATGAATGATGAAAGAAAGAAAGAATGAATGCTTGTTTTGACCTTAATTTTACTGTTGTTCATTTCAGTACTATAGCAGCTCAAATGTCAGATCATACATTTTCCATTTTTTAAGGCTTTTTAACAGTAACCTGCAGTTAGATTTATAATCCTTTTTTTCTAAATCATTTTTAATTACTTTTGGTTTTGTTTACCCCTTCAACCTACAGCTCTTACTTACTTCTCTGTTTACTATTTGCCACGAAAAATTATTTAGTGGGCATATGGCAGTATGTTGTCGTAGATATTGGTCATCTTGCTACCATATAGCAGCTACTTGTCTGCCACTTTACAAGTTATTGTTATTATTAATATTATTATTTAAGATAGAACAGAGTTCTTTGCTGCCCTGTTTGCTGAACAAAGGGTATGATAATTTCCTTTATATATTGCAATATCAACAGAAATGATCTAGTAGAAATGTTGAGATATAGTGCTATGAATGAGTGGTGATACCATTAAGGAAAGGACACAAAGCACACTAATAACTGAAATGTTCTACACATCCATCAAAAAGAAAAACCTTAATGAATGTGGAATGATTCCATGTTCACATTAACAGAAGACAAGCAAATCGTAGAAACTTAATCTATATACTCCACTAATAATAAACTGCTGCCATACTGCTTAGTATCATTCATGCTGACGACAAGAGTATTTAATCAATTAAATAAGAAATGATGTTGCTACTTTAAGGGGGGGGGGGAGATGATGTTGCTTCCTTAATAGTACTGAGTACCTGTCATTTAGATCCTGTTGATAGATTAATATTTATTTAATTGTATTGATATTTTTTTAAAGAAAATAGTTAGGTACATTGTCGATACGGGGTCACTTGTCAACCAACTTTACAATTAACATTGATGCTTGTTACGTATCTCTTGCAACTCTTTAATCATCGAATCTGATAAGACAATTTGAGACCCGACGTAAAACAAAGCTGCACAACTAAATTGCGAGTAAAAGTGTATGTACAACCAGATATAATATTTACGTGGTAATTGCTTATAACGTTGCCCCAAGTAACAGCTGATCGATGTTGTATCTGTCCACATTTTCTTATGCGTTTTCATTTTCCAAACTGTCATGCGTGAAGAATCTCGTAAGAAATTTTATTTATTTTGCCTCTAACTCTTCATTGCTGTCAAGTATAAATCTCATGTAGTGGCTATTTAGCACCTTGTGTACGTCCTGTCAGATCGCAAAACGCCATACGTCAGTACACGACTGATTTTTAGGTTTCATAAAATCACTCGCACTTGGCATGCTACGACTTCATGTTTCGTCAGCAAAGTGACCAGTAGTAATAAGAACAGATAGGGTAATATTTTGGATGATAACCTACTGCTGACCGCTGTGTAAGTGGCTATTCAGATAAGCAGTTTGTAAGGGTGCTTATGAAGTGAACTTGTAACAGCTGGCTAAGTGGTTGTTTTTACAGTTTGAATTACAGGTATGTCATTACTCAAAATTATGTTAATTGTTAAATGTTAATTTAAATTCTGCTGATACGTGTTAAAAATAAGTTTTGTCGATACCATAAACACACCTATATCACAGGTATACACAGTTTGCAGAAAGTTCACTGGAAAGAATATTTACAGGCGTCTAAAGCTAGCGAAATGAGGGATGCTCAACTACCGGACCTACCGACAGATGGCTCTACCAGCTGATTACTGTCGTCTGTATTGCCCGCCATATTTGAATTTGCCAAGAAGTTTCTCTCGGTCTGTACGGTGTATAAGGAATTAAGGATTATCGAAATGGTGATTTCTTGTTCCGCTTTCAATTGTACGAAGCGATGGAGTAAGGAAAGTGACTTACCATTTCACAGGTAATAGGACTACCGATACAATACGAAAACAATACAGACTTAGTGCGTTTGCTAATTCGATGTTTTTGAACAGGTTTCCTCTAAAGCACCCAGAGCTGCTAAAGAAGTGGATTACTTCCGTGAAGCGGAAAGATTTTAAACCTACGTCTTGCAGTTTTCTTTGCGGAAACCTTTTCCGGCAAGATGATTACGTAGTGAGCCCTGGGACGTGGAAGAAACGTCTCAGACCCGAAGCAGTGCCATCAATTTTTGACTTTCCGACACATTTGATGCCACCAAATAAACAGCCACGACGACATGTTAGGATTTTGAGTGACAACGATGCTTCTCCATTTGAGGTAGCTAATTAATTTCCTTGCTATGTGCGTGGTTTTGACTTTTGTGAATTTATTTCGTACGGACACAAATGGGCTACATAGGTCTAAGCAATGTTGTAATAGTTCCATATTTTTGTTTTTAGCGTTCTGTCCTGGAATCCGTGCTTGATTTGCTCTCTGCAGAAGCTACTGATTGCGTGGAGAATGTTGTCAATGAGAATTCTTCCGTGGAAAGCATGTCCCATTTATCCAATGCAGAAACTGCGAATTGTGTCGAAATCGTTAGTATAATGATGTTTTCACACCCACAAAGTTTTCTTATAATATTTTTCATCAAGCCTTGAGTTATTTCAATCACATATAACGATTCTTTATTTCAGAGTGCAGTTGGTTCTCAAGTAATTGATTGTGGTATACAGTCGAAAGTAGAAATGGAAGACAAGGCGACCAAAACTTGCAATTTTTTCTCAGACATTGTGCACGAATTAAAACGTAAACTGAAGTGTGTCCGTGAAAAACTTCGAAGAAGAGAGAAGAAAGTGTTTTTCATGGATGACATCATAAGTTCATTGAAGGAGAAGGGGCATCTTCCTGAGAAGTTACATAACTTCCTCAATCATCAGAAAGGAACACAAGTGGAATTAGTGTGCAATTTAGTGGACAACTCTCTCTCGTCAAAGGGTAATAGATACACAACAAATGTGAATATGTTTGCGATGACTGTGTACTTTTATTCACCAGCAGCATATGAATACCTGCAAAAATTAATGCCTCTGACCCATAAATCATTGATTTCCAAATGGGTGGCAAGTGTCGGCTGTGAAACTGGCTTCTTAAAAGATGTTTTTAAGTACGTTGATTCGAACCCAATCGTAAGGGACCAGTTCAGCGATTCATGTCTAATTGTAGACAGTGTGGCACTTAGGAAGCAAGTAGTTTGGGACCAAGGAACTAAGCAATACACAGGTTTTTTAGAGTTTGGTGGGGAAGTGCCTCAGTCAAAAGAAGTAATAGAGGCATCTGAGGCTCTGGTTTTCATGCTTGTCTCTATTAAAGGCAAATTTATATGCCCGATTGCATATTTCTTTATCAACGGTGTACAGGCAAATAATCAAGCCACACTGATGAAATCCGCTTTAGAGAGGCTGCATAGTTCTGGCATTAGGGTTTGGTGTGTTACATGTGATGGCTGCAAGGTAAATATAAGCACTTTACGTACACTTGGCTGTACTTTAAATTTTTCCAAGGGTGATTTTAAGAGCTACAATGTTTATTGTATGTTGGACATGTCATATGATGAAGTTTGCCAGAAATGCTCTACCAGAAGTATCTGCTATTGAGTCTCCAACTGGCATTATTAGATGGCATTTCATTGAGCAATTGAACAAGGTACAACAAGAAGAAGATATGACATTTGCCAACAAACTATCAGGACAACATATAAGTTATGTAAATAGAAAATGAATGTTTCATTAGCTCCACAGACTTTGAGTTCTAGTGTGGCAGATAGTATAGAGTTTTTGAGGAGGGTTGGTGATCCAAATATTAAAGGAAGTGAAGCAACAGTAGAATTTTTGTATAATATTGATAGGATTTTTGATATTCTGAACTCCAGAAATCCATTAGGTAAAGGGTATAAGAGCCCCCTGAGACTTGACAACAAATATTATTGGCTTGGTATTTAAAAAAAAAAAAAAAAATTAAAAAAAATGGCTCTGAGCACTATGGAACTTAGCATCTATGAACATCAGTCCCCTAGAACTTAGAACTACTTAAACCTACCTAACCTGAGGACATCACACAACACCCAGTCAACACATTGGTATTTTCAGACACACTGAAAATTATATCAAAAGCTTAAAAATCATTGGTGTTCCATTGCTGCTCCATGCAAGAAGTACTTTTGATTTTGGGATAATTTTCAATATGCAATCAGTAAGGCACATAGCTCTGACACGTATGCTTCGTGTTGAATCTCCTTTGAAGCATTTGCTAACATATAAACTGTCACAAGACCACATAGAGCTTTTTTTCCCCTGCATTCGGTCCAGATGTGGTTGGAACAACAATCCAAATGCATACCAGTTCAAATGTGCCACGAGAAAGTTGCTCTTGGGTAACAGTGTCACTGCAATGAATGGGAATTGCTCAAATTTTAATGTGTGTTGTTTGCCACCTGTTTATGATTTTCATTTATTTATTTATTTATTTATTTGATTAGCCATCCGTAGACATTTTGCAATGTATGGATGTTGTCAGTTTGGATACAGTGATTTTTGCAGATACATTGACACTTTTATATGCATTTACAGAGTATACAAATACAATGACATTTATCACTTAAATTACATTCAAACAATTAAATATTCACTTATTGTTTAGAAACAGTGTTCCTGAAAATATAGTTTAAGGGTTTTCTGTAACAGTACATGTTGTTAATTTCTTTGATGTCCTGTGCAGCTTGTTATACATTTACAGAATATACAATACAATGTCATTATGTCACTTAAATTACATTCAAACATTGAAATATTCACTTACTGTGTAAAAACAGTGTTCCTGAAAATACAGTTTAAGAGTTTTTCTGAAACAGTACATGCTGTTAATATCTTTGATTTCCTGTGGCAGCTTGTTATACAATTTTACACCCTGATACAAGAAACTTTTTTGGGTCTTATGCTTGTTTCTCCTATCTAGATGAAGGCAGTGGCTTGTTCTTGTGCTATAGCTGTGTAAAATGCTGTTTGTACTATAATTCACTATATTTTTCTTTATATATACTATAGTGTGGAACATAAATAAACAGGGAACAGTTAGAATACCAAGTATTTTGAATAGTTCTCTGCAGTGAGCCCACTTACTGCTTTTAGTTATAATTCTCACTGCTCTCTTCTGCACTTTAAAAACTGTTTGTAAGTTGAGTACATTATTTCCCCAGAAAATTATCCCATAGCTTATGACTGAATGTACATAGCTAAAATATACAGTTCTTAGACATTCATCGCTGCATACTGAGGAGAGAACTCTAAGTGCGTAACACGTTGTAGATATCTTTTTTGTGAGTTTTTTAACATGTTCTCTCCACCTAAGCTGGCTGTCAATATGCAACCCTAGGAATTTTGTGGTGGGCACTTCGTCTACAGAGGTGTTATGTAGCTTTAACTTTAGGGGACTGTTTTTTCTGTTTATTCTAAAGCGTATGCTATTTGTTTTCTTAATATTTAAGGTCACTTTATTCTCTGTAGACCATTTGTAGACATCTTTCAGTGATTCATTACAATTTTCCAACATTTGTGCTGATGTCTCACTGGTGATTATAATATTGCTGTCATCGGCAAACAATATCTTCTCTCCATGTCGGATATATTGTGGAAAGTCATTTATATAAATCAAGAACAACACCGGACCCAGCACACTTCCCTGAGGGACCCCAATATTAATATGCTGTGGATCTGACAGGTGTTTTTCTATGAACTTTGATCTACTGGAGACATGCGAGATCTCTACCCACTGTACTCTATTTTTAAGGTATGAATGGAACCATTTGTTGATTACCCCTCTTACTCCTAGTGCTTCTAACTTAAGTAATAGATTCTGGTGGTCAACTGTATCAAAGGCCTTTGACAGGTCAAGGAATATGCCAGATACATAGTTGCCTTCATCCAGTGCTTCTAGAACCACTTTAGTGAAATGTGCTATTGCCATTTCTGTATCTCTGCCTGGTCTGAAACCAAATTGGTCATTTGAAAGAAGGTTGTATTTGTTTAGATAGCTCATAAGTCTGTTCTTCATTATGGACTCTATTATTTTGGAAAATGATGACAGTAGGGCAATTGGCCTGTAGTTCTCAATGTTTTCTACATCATCTTTTTTGTGTAGAGGTAAAATTTTTGCATGTTTCAGATAATCAGGGAAACAACCGGCTTTGAAAGATTCATTTATGATATTGGTTAGGGGGGCTTTGATACTATTTATGCATTTTTTCAGCACAGACATTGGAATTTCATCTAAACCTGCTGAATTTTTGCTCTTTAATTTCCTTACCACATTACATACTTCTTCCTCAGTAGTGGGTAGCAATACCATTGAATTTGATGTATATTCCCGTGTTCGTGGATTATGAGATTTTGAAAAATTTTCCTTTAACTTTGTAGCTATACTACTAAAGTAAGAATTAACAAAGTTTGCTAGTTCTTTTGGGGTACTTGTTAGGTTTTCTTTGTTCCTGATTTGGGTGTTTATTTGCCTTTGTGTTGCTGTTCCTGTCTCTTGTTTCACTATAGTCCATGTAGCTTTACTTTTATTTTTAGCTAGATTTATTAGTCTATCATTGGCCTTTTTTTTTGCAACATTGAGCACCTTCCTATAGATTTTTTTGTAGTTTCTGTAGTAATGAAGAAAATCTGGATCACTGTTGTTGTTTTTTATAGAGTTTAGGTATTTAAAAGTTTGGGCAGATTTTCTAATTCCTGTGGTAATCCACTTATTTTTGGTGGATGTTCCAGTAGAACTTAGTGCTTTGGGGAAGGCTTCTTCGAATATTATCTTAAACTCCGACATGAATTTGGAGAATTTCTGATTCACATTATTTTCTGAATATACTTCTTCCCATCTTTCATGTCTTAATTGTAAGCAAAATTTTTATTGCTGCGTCTGAGTAGACTCTTTTAAACATGTGGAGGTTTACTGGTTTTTCTACAGAAGCTTTTACTTTTATGATTTGGCATAAATGATCTGACAGTCCAAGATTTTTGACAGTTATGACACAGTTTTCCCCACCTATATCTGTAGCTACATGGTCAATGGTAGATGTTGAGTGTTTGGTTATTCTTGTTGCACAATTAACTAAAGAGGACATGCCAAAACTATTCAGAATATTCAGAAAAGTGTTACTGGTTTCATCTGCCTTAGCTGTGTTAATGTTTAAGTCACCACACAAGAGTATATTACTTTTCAGGGATGACACTTGTTCTAGGCTTTGCATAAGTTTTGAAAAGAATGTTTCTAAATCACCACTGGGAGAACGGTATACACATAGTACAATTAGTTTTTTGGGCATATCTACAGTTGGTATCTCTACTGCTGACACTTCAAAATGCTTGTCTACACTTAGTAGGATAATATCATTCCTGACTTTAAATGAAATACCACTCTTAACAAAAATACATGATCCTCCACCTTTCATTGAGTTTCTGCAATAAGAACAAGCTAGTACATATGAGGGCAAATTTATGTATTGAATTTCATTGACTTTGCACCAGTGCTCTGTGATGCAGATAACTGGACTGTCTAAGGATTGTAACTCAACTTCTAGCTGTTGCACTTTGCTTTTTATACTCTGAATGTTTTGGTGAAGCACTGTTAGAGATTTAATGTTACTTATCTTGGAGGTTTCTTTTTCATCATGCTTGTGACTAAAAAATCTTGCAGATGGGAGGGAGGCACTCTCTTCCGTCTGCTTGTTGCTCCATGTGAGGTTGTGTACTTTTCTGCCACTGCTGATGTTGGAACTGCTGCTGCTCCTGTTGTCTGTACTGCTTCTGTTGATTGTGCTGCTGCTGACGGTGCTGTGTCTGCTGTTTCTGGTACTGCTGCTTTTAGTGACACTGGTGGCAGTTGTGCTGGTGTTTCTGCCTCTATTTTTGTTGATGTTACTCTTACTTCTACTAGTGTTGAGTTTTCATCGTTTTTGCTATTGGGATAGCCTGGGATGGCGGCTAATTCTGCTGTAACCTCCTTTGAATGTGTGTTTTGGTCATCATTGCTTTCTGCATGAAAGTCCAGTGGCATAACAGTTTCAGTTAAAAAGTCGTCTTGCATGTTGAGTTTGTCTAAAGTTTCACTGATTTTTTTCACTGAGCAGTCTTGCAAGAAAGCATGTAGTAGTGATGAAAGTGCTGCAGAAAATGAAGTAGAGGAGTGGTGTGCACTTCTTGAAGATAAGATTAAGTTCTCATTTCACAAGTAAAACATACTCTATTATATTGCAGGGTATGTGTCATTGCGCCTTTCAAGGCAGATCACATGCAAAGACTGTCTTCACATACTGAAGCCACCAGTAGTTAAATCTGCATTAGAATGTGATTCTCTCTATGCTTTTCCCAATATGGCCAATAAAAATGCATTTGTAAATTTTGTTAACTGGGGAAAACTGGTTAAAACAAGTGACTGCGTATACTCTGTTGCAGAATACTCAGAAACTGTTTTAGATGTTTGTGACTGCTGGGGATATGTGACAGAAATATATACAGGCCAAGATTTTGCATTGTGTTAAAAATAAATTTGTAGATTACCCATTTCCTGCTCTTGGTCATGATTACCGTTATGAAATTAGGATTGAGGACTTACATCAGACTCAACTTGTTTGTAAGATTGCATCCCTATACTCCTGCATACACTTAAAAATGTGGAAAAAAAGCCTGCTGAGAAAGTTTTAAACAACAAATCAAGTATAAGGCAGAAGTTAAATAAACTCATATTGTTTAATCATGTATAGTGCTCAAATTGGAAAAATTACGTAATGGGACATTCCATGCATATGGGTGTGACATTTTGACAAATTTTTTAAAACTATTTTGTCCATAGATTTGTTGTTGTGTAATGATGAACTTCAAAAGATGAATCACATTGAAGTAAAATTAAGTCTTTACATCCTGTGTAGATATTGTAACAAAATTATAATTGTTTATTATACAAGCTTATTTTAAGATGTTTGGTGTTACAAAATATGCACTTGCATTAAAAACGGGTGATTTGTGTGAAATTAATGAAAAAAAAATGTTCTGAGACTTATTTGACAGATGGCTTTCAGTGTGAGAAAATATGTCCCTCAATAACTATGTTAACTTGAATTTTTCACTTTAAGAAAACAGTTTAATCACAGGATGGGTGTGATCTAATGAAGTATGCAGTGGCCCTATGTTTAAAACAGTAATGTTTGTGGATACTCTGCAACATAAGAGCAATAAAATTGTTACTCTGTTAATTCTTGTTTTAATACTTCCTATAATGAACACAATGTTACAGTTGATCATAAGCATTCTTATTACTTTATAACCATTCTAGAATAAGGGGACCTGAGTCAGGCAATACCTAATTTTCTGAATTTTGTCTTTATTTTGCTAGGATGTCTTTCTATTATATTTCCCTGTGTTGAGAAGAGAATGAAAATAATCGTATAGAATTATCTTTCTAGCAGTACAAAGTGCAGAATACAGTGATTACAGGTACACGTGGAAATCTAGGAAATTTCAGTATTCATGTTACATGCCTAATTTTCATTAACATTTACCTTAATTATACGGTTACACTTTTTGCTGATTTGAACTGTGTACTACATGTTAAAAAGATTTTGTTTGGTCATAGTAATAAAAGCATTTCATTTTGTTAGTTCATATGTCCCATACGGAACTGAAATTATCGAGTTATGACGACAAAGGAAGGAAATAACATTAAGGAATCTTACTTCACAGAAATTATGTAACAATGGTTACACTTTTTGCTAGTTAACTTTAACATAAACCATTTAGTTTTCCATTACGAGTGAAAGCAGTTGCACGAGTCACGTAAAGCACAAAGTTTCCCATAGGGAACTAAAGTATTTTACCTTTGAGTGATTGCAGACCCAAAGTATTGTGATCTTCATATTTCTATTTAAAAAAGTTTGTAACACTCAAATTCACAGACATTTTGGAATCTGTACATACATGTGTGTAGCAAAGTACTTTTCATGTGCCATGTGGAACCTTTAATTTTCTGGTTTAAATATAATTTATTTCATGAATTACCTTTAATACCAGCACTGTCTGAATGCATTATTTTCCATTTAGAAGAAGAAATATTAGTGTACAGAATAACAAACCTCATGAAAAATGCGAGAGATTGTTCTGTACAGAACTCGGAATGGCTCTTTATCAATAGCAGGTAAAAAAGAAGGCTTCTATTAAATGTTCAAAGAAACCAGTCAGTACCTCTTAATTCGCCATAGAGGTGATACAGTAATAAAACAATTTACTTTTTTCAGAATTTCTGCTAAGTATTAAAAGTGTGAAGACGTACTCACCTAGTATTTGCTTTACCAATAACCTGTAGTACAAGCACACGTATAAGCGGATAATTATGGGAGTCAAGAGTTA
The DNA here is from genome assembly GCF_021461395.2 of Schistocerca americana. Lineage (NCBI taxonomy): Eukaryota > Metazoa > Arthropoda > Insecta > Orthoptera > Acrididae > Schistocerca > Schistocerca americana. The sequence goes on along the minus strand of NC_060120.1, from coordinate 655,189,822 downwards.
TGTTAAAATTAAAGATACTGGCTGTCATTACTTGCTCACAAAGCATTGTAGTTGCTGTACAGTTTATGCTGTATGTGGTGTACCCAATGTGATTCCTGGAGGACATAATATTCTGTTATCCCATGGGAGTGCACTGGTACCACACCTATTGAAAGTACGTTTTGTTGTGGAATAGTTGTATCAGATGTCTGTACCAGAAAACAAATCTCCACTGTGACACCCTTATGTTCTTGGTATGCTATTAGCTATTATTACAGGAATACTCTTCACATGGAGGAGGAAGCATAGTGAGATTTTCTTTTTCATCATTTCCAACATTGTACACAACTTTCTTGCACTTTTATGTTATCACATTTTTTCCCTTGATAATCAAAAAGAGAGAGGGGGAAAAAAAAATTTAAGCGAGCTTTCATAACTGAAAACTCTACTTGCGTCATTTGTTATTTTCAAAATGTTACTCTCTTTCCAAATACTGTCCTATTTCTTCAAACCAATTTTGAATTTCTCAGGTTATTACATATTATTTACTGTACATTGTCCACCAATACTTCTGTTATTACCAGATAGTTTGTAATGTGGCACTACCTTTGTGCTACTGGTATTGGCTAGTGTACTTTTGCAGATAAGAAAATCGACTGGACTAGATTGTCCTGTCAGTATAGGACAAATTCAGACAATATGGAACTTTTTACACTAAATTTGCAATATAATGTCACCCTTGTCTCACACAGATTGTAGCAGCCATTGGGGTGCCTGTCTGGCCAGCTTCTGCAGCTTTCACTTTCAGGTTTGTTTTTTGCTTGGGCCATATACTGACAACCAGTCATTGCAGTGATTGACACCATGTCAAAGACTGGAACCAAGATTCACAGAAATAGAATTCTATGGTTGTAATTCAGAGTGTAATTAATTTTGCTCACTGACGTGTTTTGAATTCAATTTTAAAATTGTTTGGGTGTCAGACTGGAAAATTACAGTTCTAAGACACCCCAACCTTAAAATTAACAGCTGTGATCGAGGTTATTTTCAACAAGTTCCTTCACTTCCTACATCATCATGTATCAGTCCAATATAATATTATTACTAGACTTAACTTCCAAATGATACAAGTCAAGCATTTAAGAGGAGCCTTATCGTTGGGCTTTGTGTTTATCTCATTTAAATGTATTTCTTGTCTCGTATCAAAGACTGTAGCACTGTTAAAAACTGGTGCTTCTACCATATCACTCAGTTTAAATACACCGTGTCATGTACAGGCGTTAATAAAATCATGGCATTTAAATTACTGATCAAAGAGAGTGCGAAATTCGTAAGTGCATGTTGCAATTACAGTGTCAGCATATTTGCAGATCGGTAATGCATCACTTCACATAAAGAAAAAAATAACGATTTTCTCTGTTTATACGAAAGTAATACTTTAATAGTTCAGTTGTAATTTCTGTTGTCAGTAAAGATACCCCTAAGCACACGATGTCAACTTTTTTTCAAGAGACGTCTTCACTGTTGTCCACACTTGATTTTCCGAATTATACCAGTAGTTAAAAGCTTCGGCAAGTAAGGTAATTTGTTGACCTCCATTGAATCTTAAATAGTGTTTTAAAAAGGGCAAATAAGTAAAGCACTCATAAAATAGTATACAATTTATAGGTCAGCTTGTCAAACTTTCAAAACACACTCGAATTTAGGAATTTCATAGCAGAACTGTCACTGTTTTTTCTCGCTAGATTAGAAACACTTCATTATGTTGATGTGTAGATATCTAGAACATCCAATATAAAATACTTATGAGGGCGCAGAACGAAAAACATTTTCATCGGTGTTTTGACACTTCGTTTTTTTGCCAAATTCAGATATGGCGGACACTCAGTGATATAATCTCTTGCCGGCACGCGCTAGAGCCATCTATCGGTAGGTCCGGTAGTTGAGCATCCCTCATTTCGCTAGCTTTAGACGCCTGTAGAATATTTTGTCATAGATGCTACGTGTTGGAGTAATTGGCACTTGACTTCTTGATAGTACGGTTGAGGTCGCGATATGCCGAAAGGAAAGTTTCTTTTGCCTTAGAAGAAAGGCAATTCATTGATACTTCTCAATGAGAAGACGAGTGTTCGAATAATTGGGAGTGCGAAATGGTACCACAGTTTATAGCTTCCCTTTTACTGATGTTCTGATTTTGGAAATGGTTTCCTTAAGTTGGGTTACAACACTTTTAAAAAAAATTAATTTTCAAGAAACACAAGAAAAGAACCCTTTTAAGTGTGCCGCATTACGCTGCAGGCCTAGTTTATAGTCTTAATTCCACCGAAATAACCGGGGTATCTGACAAGTCATCTTGCGTCATCATTAATTTTTCACGTACTGATGTATGCCACTTGATTCCTCAAAAAAATTCAGTCCGTTGTGAGCGCTGGTAGCACGCGCCTGTTATACATTGGCTAAGGATGCTATGAATAACTTCGAGAACTAAAATTGTCCGAAATACTAGGAAGATGTGTAAAAAGTAGAACTTCCTGCGTCCACATCAGGAGTCTGACGTTGCCAGTGAAATATTTATGTAGGCTACTCAAACGGAAACCCATCTCGTAGAGAAGGTAAAGTGACCGACTATTAGCGTTTGCGGAACATAAGAGTAATGCAGACTGATAAAGTAGACACTGTTATGTCACTTGGCGAATATGTAAACACTATAAATGTTTGTCTTCGAAAACAAACGGGGACACACTGTTATACGTAAGGCTGGAGGGTTCATCAAGTATATTCTATCGGAATGTAAATCACCTTCTTTCAATGCGGCTGCAGTCACTTTTATAATGCAAAATCAAGTACTTGGATTGTACCATTTTGTGGAATATATAATATGTATAAATTTTGGCCATTTTAAGTTGATTTTTACAGTAGTTTTCTTATTATATTTAGGGACAGAAAGAGCATAAAATGAAAGTTAACGATTACATATCACTTCTAAAGCATGCAAGTGCTAGACATCAATGAAAGGCAACAGTTCAGCTCAGCATGATTGAAAGTAGTAGTTGATGGATTCAACGAAACATGATGTTACCATGACATATATTGAAGTTTCCCACTTTCTTTGTTACCTCTGTTACAACAGTATACATGTTATGTCACAGTCTCTAAATAAAAATGCTTTATTCACCTTATGAGCATCTTTATAAGCAATCATTACTGTCAAAAGTCTAAGAACGTAGGCAAATGTCACTCAGTACAAGGAAATAATGATAAATATACTGCATAATTAAGTAAATAACAATAAATAATTATGTGACAGAACAATTAGAAGAGAAATGCATTACATAAGGTGTATTGCAAAAATAGTAAATAATTAAACAGGTAATTGATTAAAAGTACAATACAGTTATAGTATGTAGGCTAAATTATTAGTCTGCATAAAACTGCAGATAAAAAGACAAATTTGAAATGTCGCAATTTATCTTGGACCCGAATGTCTTGATACTGTGTTGATATCCGTAGTAAATTTAGTATCTTAGAAACCAAATTTTTCATTTCACTTCTTGTGAAGTAGTAGATTTGTCCAGTTTGTGAATGTCGAGTTGCTTGCTTGTTTACATGCTAATATGAATTTGCTGGATACCTTGGATATTTGAAGAAAAAAACTAGTCTCATTTTTATAGGAAACATACTTTACTTTAGACTTTTCTGTTACATTCTTTGCATTTGTATTACATTATTTGATTCCTTGCAACAGTAGATATTTCATAGACTGTATAGTCTTAGACTCACTTGTCCTTTCCTTTAATCTCTTTTTGCCCTTGCCTTGTCTCCTATTTCTCTTGCAGTACTCTCCCTCTTCATTCTCTTCCTCGACCTAGCCTCCACTACAAATACAACCCCTTCCCCCTCCCCCCCCTCCCCCCACTCACTCACACACCTTGGCATAAAATTACTAAGCTATCCATATAGTAACCACACACTTAGCTAATAACCCATACCATAATCCTTTCTATTTCCAATCTCTCTTCCCCTCTACCCCAAGCAATGACTGAATGTGCGTTGTGCAAGGCGTGTCAAAATATTGTCAAATGATCTTTCACAGAACCCAAATATATTCTGGTTGTGTGTAAAGTCTGTTAGTGACACCAAAGTTAGTGCCTAGTCTCTAGTGAATAAGGCAGGTATTGAAATTGAGGATAAAGCAAAAACTGAAATGCTTAACTCTATTTTCATATGTTCATTTACAAAGGAAAACCCTGGAGAAATGCCCCAATTTACTCCTCATGCCACTGAAAAAAATGAATGGAATAATTATTAATGTAAGTGGTGTTGAGAAATAGCTGAAATTGTTAAAACTGAACAAAGCTACAGGGCCTGATGGAATCCCTGTCATCAAATTCTATACTGAATTTCCAGTTGAGTTAGCCCCTCTTCTAACTATTATCTATTGTAGATCCCTCAAACAAAAAAACTGTGCCCCGTTCTTAAAAAAAGCATAGGTCACAGCCTTCTACAAGAATGATAATGGAAGTGACTTATAAAACTACTATCCAATGTCCTTGACATTGATTTGTTGTAAAATCTTAGAAAATTTTGTGTGCTGAAAAATAACGAGTGTCATGAACAGAATGACCACCTCAATGCGAACCAGCATGGATTGTGAAAACATTGATCATGTGAAAACCAACTTGCACTTTTTGCACGACATACTGAAAGCTTTGGGTCAAGGCAGTCAAGTAAATACAGTATTTCTTGATTTGCAAAAAGCATTAGACTCAGTACTGCACCTATTCTTATTGTCAAAAGTACAATCATATGGAGTATGAAGTGAAATTTGTAACAGGATTGAGGACTTTTTGATAGGGAGCATGCAACACGTTATCTTGGATGGAAAGTCATCATCAAATGTTGAAATAACTTTGTGTGTCCCCCAGGGTAGTGTACTGGGACCCTGGCTGTTGTATATTAATGACCTTGCATACAATATAAATAATAACATTAGGCTTTTTGCATATGATGCAATTATCTATAATGAAGTGTTTTCTGAAAGAAGCTGAAGAATGTTCAGTAAGATCTTGATGAGATTTCAAAGTGGTGCAAAGATTGACAACTTCCATTAAATGTTCAGAAACGTAAAACTGTTCACACAAATACCTGGGAGTAACACATTGTAGGGATATGAAATAGAATGATCACATGGCCTCAGTCATGGGTAAAATAGTTGGTAGACTTCAGGTTATTGGTAGGATACTGGGGAATTGCAATCAGTCTACAAACAAGATTGCTTACAAATCACTCATGTGATCAGTTCAAGAATACTGCTCTAGTGTGTGGGACCCATACCAAATAGGTTCAACAGGGGATATTGAATGTATACAGAGAAGGGAAGCATGAATGGTGACAGGTTTGTTAAATTCATGGAAGATTGTCACAGAGATACAGAAGGAACTGAATTGACAGACTCTTGAAGATAGACAAAACTATCCTGAGAAAGTCTTTTAACAAAGTTTCAAGATCCGGCTTTAAATGCTGACTTTAGGAATACACCACAATCCTCTATGTAATGCTCACTTACGGATCAGGAGGATAAGATTAATATAATTACTGCACATGCAGAGGCATTCATACAGTTGTTCTTCCTTCATACAATCGTTCTTCCTTCACTACACATGTGAATGGAATGGGAAGAAACCCTAATAACTGCTACAATTGGACATACCCTCTGCCACGCACATCAAGGTGGTTCGTGGAGTATAGATGTAGATGTAAAAGTAGATATAAATTTGTGTTTGCATAACTCAAGATAAAATAACAAAATAGTTGTAACTTAAAAACTTTTTTTTACGAAAGTTACCTGAAGTGCCAAAGACATGTTGAGACATAAATAAAATAGGACAGTACAGTTCCATGAAAGAATAAATTTGCAGTCTTAGACGGCATGTGAAATACACAGAGAATGTTGCAGGTGTTTTAGCACAAATAAAAATAATCATGTCGTCTGATAATACTGATGAAACACACAGCAGTTTGTAATGCTGTGCATGATTCTCGTATGAGCTCTATACAAAATTAATATGATTTTTCTGGCAAAGCTGCTCTCAATGCTCATTGTGCAGTTGACGGTAAATGAACCAAGTATGTTATTATTGGATTTCAAGAGATAAGAAAATACCAAGATCATTTACTGAAGAAGTTGGGTAGGTGACATTAGGAATCATGCAGGGGCAACATTGATGCATTAACACATGGAAAAATGTATAGGATGATTTTATTCAGCAGTGAGCTTTAAACTGCTGTTGTTGGTGGTGAAGACTGTGATAAAGGAATAAAATTGTTTTTGAAAATACAGCGTACAATTATCATGTATAAATAAACTGTAAACTGAATGTCTTTGTGGTATTATACTTTCAATGTGACTGCATACACCCCAGTTCACCTGCAGATGAGTGGTAACTATTGTTTGCCTGTCCTCGCTTCTTGTTTGGTCATTTACTTGATGAAATATCCAATATTGTACTATTTGAATTTTGATATTGGTACCTTTCCTACCAGTACAGTGACTATCCAGATGAGTACATTCATAATCAGGCAAACAGATATTGCTTATTTGTGGCTCTCTGCAAATAATAGGGGCCACCAGAGTTTACACACACACACACACACACACACACACACACACACAGTGTGTGTGTGGTGTAAAGGAACACTGCAAATATTTACTTTCTACCATTAGAGCCTCAGCACAGTACCAGTTCGTGCTCGTAGCTGATCATGTTTTTGAACTGAGTTTCAGGCTGCACTAAAGCCTGTTACCCAGTAAGAAAATATTCTCAATACAGTTCAGAGTTCTTCGTAACTTCTAGAATCATACCATTCATGTAAGTGAGGTACCTGTTGCATGTACTAGGAGAAACCTTTTCTTATAAAATCTATAAAACTGCACTTATAGTAGTACATAAATGTAAAAGAAAACATATGACTAGGTTATGTTAACTTTTTGGAGAATGCATGAATTATTGGGAGTGGATTTTTTAGTAAATGATTAATGCACTGGTTTTCGGAAGCAAATTCCATTGGTGGTTCGATGAGCCCTCTGCCAGGCACTTGAATGTGATTTGCAGAGTATCCATGTAGATGTAGATGTACTGATAAGCATGTAGTGTAATTTTGTATGCTAGCATCAAATTTATTGTGCTATAGTTGAATGTACCTTATAAGTGGAAAATACAGTTGAGTCAAAAAGGTTTCGGTTAGCTAGATTTCATGGTATTACTATGCCAAAGTTTGAGGAATGTAGGAGATGAGGTACTGGTAGAAGTGAAGCTGTGGTGACAGGTCATAAGTAGTGTTTGAATAGTTCAGTCAGTAGAGCATTTGTTCACAAAAGTCAAGGGTCCCAGGTCTGAGTCCCAGCCCAGCACACAGTTTTTATCTGCCAGGAAGTTTCAAATCAGTGCACACTCTGCTGCAGAATGATAATTCCTTCTTTGAACATGTCTGCACCCCAGTATTCATTCACATTTGTTTGTTTAATTAATCTCGAGGGTGATTCATTGTTTCTCCTCTCTTTTCTAGGATAGATTGTGTATCATTTGAAGTCTTTCTTTCACACTGGAAAAGAACTCATTGACACATCATCATAATATACCTGAATCCCAATCCTACTGACATTTTCACACATGCATGAAGCTTTCTTCCTCAGAGTGTGCTCCTCCTTTCATATCCTGTGTGCATCCATAAATCTCAGAAGTGTGCTCTTCTGCACTCTGCAGAGCTAGTTCAGATTTAACTAGTTGTGTACTATGCGTCCAGAAATTTGCTGTGAGAGCTACCGTGTAATCAAGTATAACTTCATGATGATTTTTAGAGATGGATGGAACTTATTTTTGCATACCCATGTAATTTTGCTCATTTGATTGAGAGCTAGTTGGCAGAAAGTTTCAGTGTGTTTATGAAAACATTGCTTTTCGTCAACATGTACACATGAATATCGTACTACCACACATCTCTTGAATGAGTTGTTACCTGTTCTTACTTTTATGGCTGAGTTTCTTGGTTATGAAACTTTCTCTTTGTGAACTGTTTTATTTGAAGCTATTTTAAATTTGTATTTTGGACGCCAAATGCGAAGCAACGCAGTAACATCTCAATTTTTTTTTTTTTTTTTTTTTTTTTTTTTTTTTTTTTTTTTTTTTTTTCCTAATGCTGCACTAGTATTTCCTGTTATCTTCAGGTCTTTGGTATATGTGGTGTATCTTTTTGATCGAGTAGTTCACCTACTTTCTGTTAAACAGTTTCTGGGGCAGTATCTCAAAACTCAAGTAGAGATTTCTAGGTCATCCTGCTTGACACAGTCTAGAGTAAAAATCTGGCCACCATAGGTTTTCAAAAGCACTGATTGTGTATGTTGTTATGGCTAAATGCCTGATTCAGAGAATTCTAGGTGGACTTGCCTTTTCTGAATCCAGACTGAGATTCATTCATACCATCAAATTTTTTTTTTTTTTTTTTTTTTTGTACATTATTTCAGCCTACCAAATAGTAGTTTCTTTTCATTTTCCTAATGTGTTTAATAAACATATCAACCTGTAAGACTTTGTTTCTATTTTATTGCCATCTTCTCCTTTTCTGAAAATAACTACTTGTGTTGTTTTCCATATCTGAAGTAATCTGCCTTGTGACAAGCTTTCATTTACTAGTGCTGTAAGATTTAGAGCAATACAATTGGCCAGAGCCTGCAATTTCTTTGTCTGCATTGAATCCAGCCCTGCCAACTTTTGATATTTTGTCTGTTGTATTGTTGCAACACACATTACTTCTTTCCACAAACAGGATTGCCATTCTGTGGTTTCTGTAGGTAGTCTGTAGCCACTTTTGGTGTTCTACATCTGCAGCACGATTGTCATTGGGGCAGAGTGTCTTCATTCGTAATTTGGCTTAAGATTCCCAATCAGTTGTTAATTCTCTGCCTTGTTTCTTCAATGTGAAAAAAGTATCTGGATTTTATTTTGTTTATTATGATTTTGTAGGTCATTCCCCAAATACGTAGTTGGAATTGATCTTTAACACAAGTTTCAAAATGCTCCACTCTTGATGTTGTTGAGAGTCTTTGTAATGTTGCTTAACACTCCTGTAAAGTTCTAGTCTTTTGATACATACACTCTTCTGCTCCACGTTGCATTTGAAATCAACTCCTCACCTTCCTTTTTCTTGTCTAAAATTTTGTAGAGCTCTGCTCCATGACACTTTAATTTCCTTCCCATTCTTAATTACTGCTGGTATTACTTTGTTTATTGCCATTTGAATGACTTTTTGTAACCATATCAAATTCTGTTCACTCATTTGGCCATATGTGGAATCCAGGGAGCAAAAAATCCCAATTTGCTTTCCATTGAATGTTTGTACACTTCATTCCAACATAATTTTCACTGACATGCCCATCTTTACACAGTACAAATACAATAATGTTGTGATCACTCATTTTTAGAGATTTACCAACATGCCATAATATTATGTCAGAAAATATGTTATTATGCTAGAGTAATCTCAATATTTTTATGAAAAGGATAGTTGCTACTCTCCATATGGCAGAGATGATGAGTTGACTCAGCATCTCTGCTATATTGTGAGTAGCAACTATCCTTTCATAATAATGTCGTATTCCTCCTGTATATTCCATTGTTTAATCTCAGTATTTCTTGCAGCACTTTTTCATTTTTGATTTATGATTAGGCTAAGTGGTTTATGAAGCTCGGTTCTTCTATTGTGTCTTGGAGGTTTAAATTCCTTTCACCCCTTCTCCACTATGCCACAACTGGACTTGTCATTAACATCCAGAATGAAAATCCGTTTACCCATATGTTCAGTATTATTGCTTTTTTTGCATGTGCACCTTACTGGTATATATCATCAATGTAATAACAGTATTTGTCAGTAATGTAATACCTGTTGACTTCTTCCAAAGTTTCTAGTTAGTGCATATTCATTGCAAAGTTCATCAATCTTTGCCACTGTAATTATCCTTTTTAAGACAGCAGTAGCCACTATTGGGTTGATTCCCTCTGTTCTTACTTGAGCTCTAACTGGCATGATAGGTAGTTTGCTGTTTGACTTTATGGCTGCTGAATGCATATTATTTGGAGATCCATTTCTTCAGTAAGGTTTCTTGCTTCCTGCAACTCAATAATACAATATGTAGCACTTATCTGATCTATTCTGATTTTTTGTACTTTGGATAATAACTTTATTGAAGGAATATACATGTATTTAAAGCTACATTGTTGTATTATTGCATAGGTACCCTGTGAGGGTGGCACAGGTACCTTGTGGGGTGTAGTGTTGTGGCAACGGAAGCCCAAGACCAAAAGCTATATAGTCGTAAAACATTACCATCTGAAAACATCAACATTGTTTGTCTCCCCTTTTGCCATTGCATTTGGATTGTCAGTTGAATGTTCATTTGGATTGTCAGTTGAATGTTTATTTACCTTCAGCTGAATATGGTGCACTACTGGAACCAGGAATGTAATTTGATCTGCTTGTGCATGTTAGTTTCTTGCCTGTTGGCTTATTGCCAGAGTCAGCAACTGCATTTCTCCTAAATCTTGTGGCATCTTCGCAAGAGTTGTTAAATTGTGAAAAAAAATTATCAGTAGATTTTGTGCTGTCAACATATGTTACGCATAACCTTTTGTTGGCTTCCATCCCATAATGCCATGCACCTCTTCTTACATTTTCTTTGTTGATTTTATAGCTTTGTCTTTTATGACTGTGAGGTACCTGATGTATTTGTACAGTTGCTACAGAACTTGTGGTCAAAGGTTCTTGCTTGTTTTCATTGTTCTTTTTTAGTTTGTCAGTACCCTGAAGCTAATCCTGAGGGCTCCATTCATTCTTATTTTATTTACTATGGTTTATGCTCTATTTGTGTGTACACATCCTTGATGATTTCTACTTTTGCTTAGAAACTTCTGGCTGTGGCTGCATCCCTTCATTTTCATGACAATGGTTTGTTCTGAATTTGACCTAATTGTCTGAACTAGTGTAACTACTATTTTGCTAGCAAATGATAATTTGATGAAACTGAGTGGCAGTGTTCCCACTGTTTTATATCCATGGCCATTTCTGTTTATTTGCTTTGTCATGCCAGTACCTGAATACTTTCCATCAATATTAAATTCTGTGACTCTGTCACTTTAATAAGAGTTGGTGCATGAAACAAACAGTTTTTGTTCATCTCACTGTATCATTTCTTCCTTTTAACATGTGGAACACATGCAGGTGTCTGTTTTAAACATATAGCAATATTTTTTGTAAGGTTCTACTCACTACAGTGCAAAGCGGGCCACTTTTCCCATTTTACAGAATTTGTAAATACGTCTAGTTAATCTAAAGAAATAGTTTTATATTTTAGACAATAAAACTTTAGCACAAATTATGGGAATCTGTCGTAAGTGTAAAAGGAGAGTACACATCTAGTCGATGATCTGCTGACACCAAATTTTTTGTGGCAATGAGTGTGATGGCTGAAGTGCCATCGCCCAGCCTGAGACAGTGGAAGCAAAACCACATCATACAAACCCTGCAGCTGTTCCCAGCTCTCAGTAGCAGATGGTTGGTGATGCAGCTCTGTTGTTAGCTGACACCCAAAAGCTCTGTCGCATGACTGCATGACACATAAGTGTGCTTCTGAGCACTTTGCATTAACCAAAAAACTGTCGGAGGGCATCACATGGGGAAATGAACTTAGCTGCCATCAACTGCTGTTATTGTGATAGGTCTACTTCACAGTTATCATGGAGAACAATCAGGAAAGGACTTCCAGTTGCGGAAGTGAAGTATACAGAAAAATGGTTCTCTCCTTGTCAGGCTCTGCCGAGATATCAATATTGTTATTCAATTTGACTTAAGAGTGTGTTGTAGTATGGTCTTTGACTCATCAGATGTTAGTACTCTCATCTCGGTTTTGAGAAAACAAGATGGCTGGAGCATGCTTGACATTTGAGCAATGAAAATGTATTATCGAGTGGTTTTTCAAGTTTGATAATGTTGTTGAAGTGCAATGTCAGTGCAGGTGGGAGTTTGAAACAGAACTGTCAACCCGTCTAACAATTAAATGCATGATTGACAAGTTTGAATTGCATGGAATGATTTGTGATATTCACAAAGGAAGACAGCTTACAGCTCTAAGTCCTGCTTCGCCAGCTTTCGTGTTGGAAATGTTTGTTAATTCTCTACAGAAGTCTGCTATGCAATGTGCACATGAAGTGGGGCTTAGCAGTACAAGTGTATGAAGAATTCTAAAAGCTGCAAAGTAGAAAGTTTACATTCAATGATCACTGCACACGATTAATGACGACAACCCTGATTGCCGAATGCAATTTTGCAAATGGTATCAGCAAATGTTAACTGATGATAATAATTGGTGACAAAGGTTGTGTGGAGTGACGAGGCACAATTTAAACTTAATGGAACTGTGAATTGGCATAACAGTATGTATTGGGCACTGGAAATCTGCATGTTTATGTGGATAAATCAGTCAGTCTACAAGGAGTTCATGTGTGATGTGGACTATCGTCTAGGGGCTTAGTAGGACCCTTTTTCTTTGATGCTACTGTCACTGGAGAAGTGTACCTGGAAATGTTATGCAGATCAATTCTGTCAGGTATATGTGCACTTTATGGAGGTGATGAAGAGGTCTTGTACGTACAGGACGGGCCACCGCTACACTTCCACCTAGCTCTACGAGCTATCCTGGATGGTAATTTTCTGGGGCATTGGATTGGACGAAGAGGGCCCATTGAGTTCCCTCTATGGTCATGAGATCTAATGCCTATGGACTTTCACTTGTGGGGAACTGTGAAAGATAACTTCTGTTGATGTAAACCATGCATGCTGGAGGAACTTCGCCTGGAGAGTACAGCGACATGTGCAGCGATCTCCACTGTAACATTTACTGACATAGTTGCGGTGACTGCTCGTTGTTCTGTTATGTGTCTAACAGTGAAAGGTTAACATTTTAAACATTTAAAGCAACCATGTGCTAAACTGAAGGTTGTACAACATGTGTGATAAATTATTAAGTGTAAAATAAACACATAAGTAATATTTTAGGTTAGGCTTTACCATGACTGTTATTGACATTAAATGAAACAAGTAGTTTACTGTTACCAGTCACCGTTTTATTTATTTTCATGATGCGTTTCAAAGGTTTAAACCTCGCATCATTGGGTGGATTTACATTAGTTAGTATGACATTGGTGTGTTGTGTTACGATTTTTTGGATGAACTTGTGGCACTGTCTCCAGTGGTCACAGGTTCCTTTTGCTGTCATAACACATCACATGTATACTGTCATATTATATATGACAGCAAAAGGAACCTGTGACCACTGGAGACAGTACCACAAGTTCGTCCAAAAAATCGTAACACAACACACACACACCAATGTCATACTAACTAATGTAAATCCACCCGATGATGAAGGTTTAAACTTTTGAAACACATCGTGGAAATAAATAAAACAGTGACTGGTAACAGTAAACTTGTTGTTTCATTTAATAATAACATAAGTAATACTTTTCGTTCCTTAAAGTGTGTGTACGTTTTTCTGGCGGGATCTGTATAATTATACAAACAGCTGCAAGGGCTATATTTATGATGTCGTGCCTATAACTGAAAGTTATTGTTGGAAGAAAAGAGTTCTGTGGACGAAGGTAGGAAAAACTCTTTGAGTGGGGCTGTACCAAGCCCAATTATAAAATGTGGCCTTTTGAAGATAAAAAAAGATCCTAGTTGTATAATTATAATGTACGACACACCCTTTCTTGCAGTTAATTTTACAAGTTATGTGAACTCAACCTTTCAATAATTTAAGGAAAATGCTAGAATGAAGTTGAAGACTGGACCTGTTTCAAATATGGTCAAGATTTGCACATTTGCATGGATAAACAAATGGTCAGCATGAAATTGATATGGAAGGATACGAGTGGAAAGCTTGTGCTAATAATGACAAGAGAATATTCTATGTTGAAAAATAATTGAGAGTGTAAACAATCTGGAATGGCAGAATGCTTAATGGGACAATAGACCATGATCTACCTTCTTTCTTCCTTATCCTTTAGTCATATATGTGAATTGACCATTATTTTTGTGCTGCAACCTTTTGTATGAACTTTCAGTTGCACTTGTCACATTTGAATGAAAATTATTTTTCTGATATGTAAATTAAAAGGTTGCTTTATAAGTTTTCCTTCTATCCAGGATGTCTGAGAAGCGACTTGCACGGTGGTATTTTGGAGGCCTAGCTTCTGCAGGTGCAGCATGCTGTACACATCCACTGGACCTTCTAAAGGTATATTCACCAGCAGATAATGTGTATGAAAAATTTCACCACTTAGTTTACTTTGATATGCTGGAACCAAGAATAATAAACCTCAGGGACAGTACGCCTTTTAAATAAAATCTATTTCACTGCAGGACTTGGAAACTAACACATTACCTATTTCCTTATCACACATGACTCTATTGACTCAGCCAAGACCAGAAGTTAGTATCACAATATTGTGACTCCAGATGCATATAATTTTAAGCCTTTTTGTCACTAACGGAACTGACACTTTTTTCCTACTTTGTGGGCATTTGATAAAAAAATAATTGTAACGGGTAGTGCGTAACAGCAATCTGCAATATGATTTGAAAGACATGTCATGAAAAATATTAAAGAACTTACTTACAAGTTATTTAGCTTAAGAAATCAGTTCCTCCTTCAGTTTTAAAATTTGACCAATGATAAAAGAAAAAGAAAGAAAGAAAAAGTATACTGACATTGTTTTTAAGAATGAAAATCTTTCAAAAGCTATTAATGTTATCTATTTATACTGGAAAGTGGTATTGGATTAAATGCTATCAACATCAGATGTCGTTATAAAATGGCCTTGTAAGATAAAAGCTGTTTCATGACATTAATAAATTCCTGTTAAGAATTGACAGTTTCTATTTATTTTTTATTGTTAAATATGACTTTTTACTACCAAATTGTGGGGAAACAGTTCATTAACATGCTACTGCAGATTAATTTTGTAGTATAAGAATGAGACAAGGGAAGAAACAGGAACTTTTGAGCTTAAAGTCAGAAGTATCAGCACTATTTCATTAAGGTAGAGTTGCCTGGTTTTGTTGCCTAAGTCTTTTATGTTTTTATTCAAATCATAAGTACAAACAGTTCACTGAAATATACTTATTGGTGCTTTTTATAGGTGCACTTGCAAACACAACAGGAAGGAAAACTTTCGATGGCTCGCATGGCAGTGACAATTGTCCGGAAACAAGGACTGTTTGCTTTGTACAATGGGCTTTCAGCTTCCCTTCTTAGGCAACTCACTTACTCAACAACGCGGTTTGGTATTTATGAGGTAAGATGTTTATTGAATTTTTGTCCCTTTTCTAAAATATTGGGTGTTTTTGTTTTGTCAGAATGTACTTCAGTATTGTGTACTGCACCCCTGATGCTGAACTTTGCAAAACTCATAGCAATAACCAAGTGCTGTAGTACAAAGTTTCTCCTCGGTAAAAATGTATCGTGTTGTGATTTGATGTTAATACTATGCCTTAGAGATCAACAAGCCTTGATAAATTAGCTTACTTGAATGGTTTGTGCTACATGTCTAGTTAACACAATTTGCAATAAGTCCAATAATGAATATTATGTAATGTACTTCCAAATAAAAGCTTCAATTCCAGCAGAAGACTGTTCTGTATTGCTTTACCCTACAACTAGGAGTCATGTCAAGTCTTATACCTCATTGTCAGTGCAATTACTGAACAAGGATGTGAAATTTGTCCAGTCTATGTAGCAGTATATGCTCTGACCACCATTATTTTGTGGACAGTGAACTGTTTCTACGTATTTCATGATGGAATGTAAACTCTCTGATTGTTTGTACTGCCTCTGAACTAAAAACAAAGGATGGATATAGACCCTCCTAGCAGTCTTCAGATTACTCATTGTAATTAACTGTTATATATAAGCTTAGCTAAATTGCATTTACACATGACATTTGGTGAACTTGAGTTTCATGTACCAGAATGATTGCTTTGCAAGCCAGAAAAATTGAATTGCCCTCCAGAATGATAAAACACGCCTTATTGAAGTTTTTGTGTTAACCATGCCGTGTAGAATCACTTGTGAACAACTGCTTTGGTTAATCAATGCCAGCAATGACAAACATACAAAAACCCTGCAAGCACTTGCTTATCGATGAGAAACGCGATCGTCAGTCTGATTGTAATGGAATCCTTGCTTTTATGATCAGATAATCTAATACTGTGGCTTGCCCAACTTGAGACCTAATTTGTCTTGGTCCACATTAGTTAAGATGAAACTAAGTGCAATTATGTGGTGGCTGTGCTGATCTAGCAAATGGCTACAGAAGTACAAGACATCTTAGCTTTAACACCAGGCATAGAAAAATATGCCTCTATCAAGCATGCGATTGTAACTTGCTTGTTGCAACCAGAAGTTAAGCGACATGAAATGTTGTTCTACACTAAACAACTCAGTGACCAAACACCACTTTAGTTGCTTCAAATCTCCATAGGTAGCGGGCAACACAGTTAACAGAGATATTCTGCTGAATACATGACTTCACACTTACCTACAGATGCACAGAAAATACATTTTGTGCTTGTGACATAGATGCTCTCACTCAAACTGCTGACTGAATAGTTGAGATGTATCCATCCACAGGCATCGTAACCAACTCTGTCAGAACAGAGACTTCTCTGGAAGCACTGCAAGCACAGATAGCTGACCTGTATAAGCAAGTTGTTCCACGCATACCTCGTGGCAGTAACACTCTCCCAGCAGAAACAGGCATTCACTCACTAGGGACAAGACCTGCTGGTATCACAAAAAGTTTGGATCTGAAGTTTAGTAGTGTCGATCACCTTGTGACAAGGGAAAGACCACCTGAAATCAGTAGCAACAGCAACAGATTTCATACCAAACAGCCATTGACTGTTCATAATAAAACTACCTGGCTACAATTTCTCATTGAAAGTGATCTCTCAGTTTACTCTTCTTCTTGTTTCCACGGTGGAAAACTGATGATAGTTACTTGTATACTGTAAATGGATCTTCCATCAAGACTTACAACTACATCAACTTACATCTAAAGTTCAATCTTTAATGTGAATTTATGTGAAGATTCATTCTTGCTGATGGTTGCACCTGGTGGAGCAGGCTTTTTTTTTTTTTACAATCTGCTCCCAGATCTTCACAATCAATGTCTGCTAGGTTCTACAGCACAGTTGTCTATTCAAGAACACCTATGTCATGTCAGCTGTGCTGGAAGCAAAGGGATTGCAGGTGATTCGCTGTACACTGACCTACTTCGTAAGTTTCTTGATGTCACCTTTCCATTGCTTACTCCAGCACCAGTAAGACTCTCAGCAGTACATCACATTGTCATCATGTGAGAACTGCCGGTCCATGCACAGTCTCATCATCTGCATCCAGAAGAAGTAAAGAGTGCAAAGCAGGAGTGTTCTTTTATGTTAATAAAAGCAATCTGTCACCCTTCAAAAAGTAACTTAGCCTCTCCACTCCAGACAGCCCATAAGAAGAATAATGTGTGGCACCCCTGAGGTGACTGTCATCAGCTTAATGCATGTACAATACCTGATGGTTCTCTTGTGCCACACATTGAAAGCTTTGCTATGCAAATTCATGATAAGACTGTTTCCTCCACATCTGACCTCATCTGTGCTTGTTTTTGTCATATGCCAATTGCACCAGAAGATATACCAATCCTTTTGTTTGCACTCCATTCAGACTCCATGATTATGTGTGAATTCCATTTGTTGGACTTTACAATGCTGCCCAGACTTCCCAGCATGTCTTGGAAGAAATAACTATTATGTCTACATTGATGTCATCCATGTTTTGTTGTCTACTGGGGTAGAGCATCTAGCACATCTACAGCAATTACTCACTAAACTACAAGAACATGGTTTAGTGATTAAGCCACAAAAATGTACCTTCGGAGTGATGAAAGTGAAATTCTAAGGGTACCTTATCAATGCACAAGGAATCCTGCCACCTCAAGACAGAGTTGAAGCCATTTCTCAGTTTCCCCAGCCCACTGCAGTATGAGAATTATGCCACTTCTTAGGCTTGAGAAATGGTTATCAATGGTTTATGCAGAGTCATGCGTTGTTGGCAGTACCTCTCAACAAAATGCCAAAAGATTTCCCTATGCCTGGAGACATGCTGCTGTGAACTGATGAAAGGAAAGTATCCTTGGTTGAAGTAAAAGCTGTTATTATAGAGACTGCATTGTTATCTCATCCTCTTTGTGTCACACCTCTCACGGTTGTTACGGCTTCTCTCTGCCGGTTGTTACGACTTCTGCATTACTTGTTAGCAGCAGACACAGTGGCTGCACCAAAAACTGAGACGGCATGGAGTTTTACAATTATTTATTGAACTTTCTGTACAATTTCTCCCTCGTCATCGCTGCCCAGCCCTATGGATCCCTCCGCCTGGCTGCTGCTGTGTAGATTCTCCGACAATGCGCGCAATGCGTGCCACCAGTGCTCCGCTGAAGCCAGGATGCCCTGTGGTTGAGATGAACTCGTCGCCTCCAGTAGGGGCACGCCCACGGAACCGCGTCGCCGTGAGGTCAGTTGCCGATGCCTGCTGCACTGGCAGCTGGGAAGCCGTCAGTCGCGATGTCCGCGAGGTCCCGAGATGGACGGATCACACGCCGTGGGGCCAGCTGCCGTAAAGTCCGGGCGTCAGTCCCCGGTGGTGCCTGTGACCAAGACCGCACTGCGGCCGGTCCTGCTGGAAGTTCTCGCTGTAGTTAGTCAGCCATGGTGCCGATTGGACTCGGGCCAACCTCCAGAGCTTAAGTTGACATCTGGCAGCGAACAGACGACTCCTGCGAGCTGGAACAGACTTCTGGAATCATCACCTACGAAGATTACATCTTATGATTGTAAGTGCTTCAACACAAAAAGTACCAAAAATAGGAAAGGTGGATAAAAACAGTGAAATGGAAACAAAACTTACTTTTTATTTCTCAAGCACACAATAAAAATTTCACTATTAAAAACTGTTTCACCTGATTCACTACTGATATTAGCAGTTTCACAAGGAACACCTGCCCCATGTTTTCAAACACACCACTGTTTACCCTATGCCTAGTTTGTTCATAAAATCTTCTTCGAAAAAATGTTCACAAACAAAATAAGTTGCACAGTTCACATCAAGTGACAGTTTACAAACACTTTTCCACTTCAGAAGCAAATCTTGAGGTTGGTTTGGAAACCTGTAGAAATGCTTGTTGCTAACTTTCTCTTTTGAACCCACGTAATATCCAGATGAACAGCCAGGAAATTTACAGGAGGATTTCAGAGTCAATTTGTTGTGTGAGTATTCTGAAAATACATAAAATTCTTCATTAAATAATACTACTATTGACATATCAAAGTAATTTAAACAAACAAATGGAAACCACACAGCTTAATTCACTAAAGAAGAGAACACATTTCATTTATAGGCTACGAGATTATTTACTGAAAATTAAATGTCTTACCTTAGGATTAATTGCAGACATTTTTTTCAGCAGGAAATCTCTTCAGTTTTGTGGTGAACTTTATGAAATTTAAAGTAAAAAACCTATTTATAATAAGATCAGTAGTATGTAAATATGAAACAAATACAAAGATGACTATATCCATAGACTTCAGTACAGAGCAAGGTGATAGAATATCAACAACCACATCTGGTCCCTTCAACCCCCACAAAGCAACCCATCAACCACCACCACCAACCACCACCATTTATGCGTGCAATGAGCTGTCTGGGTTGTAGTGGGGTGGGGGATAGTGACCCGTGTTTATGTTTAGTGATTTTTCTGCTTAATCTTCATTTACAGTTCACATATTAAATGAAAACAAAACGAATTTCTGTGTCTGGGAGCTATCAAGTGAATTAAAATACATTCACGTAATTATGGAAGGCTAAAATATTTCATTAGTTTCTGTTTTCTGATTTGATTTTATTTCCACATTTTTGGCAGTCAAGCATTAATCACCTTGCACAACAACAAAGTTATTTTTGTCGGTTTGCTAAAAAAAGTGTGGCTTTTATTAATCTTTTCCACAGATTCAGTCAATTTGTATGAAATCAAGTGTTTCATTCCACACTATTGGCTAGTTTCAATTGTTCATTGAAGTTCAAGTGCACATTTTCATCTTCTGGCATGTATGGCATTATGCCATAATAAGAAACCAAACATGAGACAACACAGTACAGGTACTCCCAGAAAATTTTCATCTGAAAAAACGCATTGAAAAGCTTAATATCAGGTTGGGGCCTACTTCATTGTGAATCTTGACATATGAATGTGTCCTTTAAGCTGAATTAGGCGTTTTAGTGTGGTTTATGAAGTTCCTATGATCATGGAGTATCCTCCATGATGTCCTGTTTCTTTTATGGTGTCATGTGAGATCTCTTAATGCTATATGTGTACAAACATACAGGCTTCCTATGTCATCATAGCTGCCCAAGTGCAGTAGTGCCTGTTTTCTGGTGCTCTCTGGCAGCTGCTGAAATGAACCCACATCAAAGAGGTCACAGGAAAATATTGTGAATGGTTCTTTAAAAAGTGTTATTTTCAAAGGAAATTTCCTTTTACTCAAGATGAGTATGTGCAATGAATTTCTTCAATCACAGAGTGTTTGACTCTCATTTAAAACTTAACACTTTGAATACCAACTACTTAGAATAATTTTGAGCACAGAAAATAGACATTAATGTCATTGTTTAAAATTTTACTGACATTTGTCTGATGTATCTTAAAGTTTGACTCATGCTAAAAAGACCAGTATTACATGTGAACACTTATTAATCTTCAAGACCAATGTTATTTGTGAAAGCTTAGCATTTCTTGTAGTTACACTATGTACATTAATTTAAACCATTAACTTTTCCTATTTGTATGTTCATGATACTTAAGTAATGCTGCTATTGTCTGACTACATCATGTGTATCATCTGAGTATCTGCTGTCATTGGCTGGCAAGATCACGCGACATGAGCTTCGTTTGGCTTACAAAAGTGCATTGCAATCTTTATTTCAATGCTTCAGAAATTAACTTGCCGTTTTTGGTGGAACTCAAATTTATAATTTCGTGATGCGAAAATATGTGGCATATCGTAATATGCAGTGTACATGTTGCTGCACATCAAAGATTTTTTCAAAACGCAAAATGCATTCCCCCTTCCCCTCCCTCCCCCTCCCCTCCTTCCCTTCTCCCCTTGTCGGGTTTCGTTTTCTAAAGTGCCGGGAAGTTTTCGCTGGATATTTTTAAAACTCTGAGGGGAAGTACACTGTCACTTATCATGGAAAAAGTGTATTTTCTTCTTGGAAGGAGTGTATTCTCACTTGGGAAAAAGTGCGTTTTTTTAACTTGGAGATCCGAGAAAAATCTGGATATTTTTGTTATCCATGTATACACCCTGTAAAAACAAAGGATGGGTGGATGGATATAGATGCTCTTAGCGGTCTCACATTTATGCATTGTAATTCATTGTTATGTTGTGTGCATAAATAAACTGTGGTTTTTCAGTGTCACTGTGGTCATTATTATGGATATTTCAACTTTCTGCGCCATCATTGTTTTGTTTTTGCATTTATCTGTGACTTTTCCTAGTTTACTTTCACTGTTTCTTCAAAACTTTTTGCTGAGGAGTATTATTGGCTTCCCACACACATTCCATATGTTAAAATGCAGTTCTGTGTTTTCTACTTTACTTTAGTCATTCTTCAGTTGTGTCCATATGAATAGCGTGAGAACTTATTCCATATATTTAGTACAAATCTCATTAAGCAAAACAATGTTTTGATTACAACACTTATTTCAAGCTCACTTCTCACCTTTGTTTACACTCTGTGTGTGTTATATAATTAAGTCAGAACACGAGTTCAAAAACATTGAGGCAAGTAGATTTTTTAGTTATTAGCACGTAGAAGTGTGCACTTGTGAGTTAATACCAAAAAATAGTTCACTTTTAATTGTAACTGTATATAGATCCTAATTGTGAAATTTTGAACTATTTATGAGGAATCAGCATTCCTTACTATGCTGTCTGTCAGACAGCAGCAAACAGTTTGCAGTTTGTGGTGATTTTGATGTAGATTTTCTAAAGGACTCTGATTGGAAAAATTATCTGGAAGCCTTACTTGGATCCTTCAATTTGATCTCAGAATTAACTTTTCAACACAGATGGATGAAGGCATCAGAATCCTAATTGATGATGTGTGTGTTTCTTTCTGTGTGTGAAGCTCAAAGCAAGAAAATAACTGTTTAGCTAGTAACAGATGCTCCCTCTGATCATGATACGTAGTTAGACAGGATAAATAACATACTGCCTTACAGTATGGATACTCCTCGATGGAAAGCATTTAGGATAATCAGTGAACCCAAGAGAAATGTTTTTAAAGACAGTTTACAAGAGATGGCCTGAGTTGAAATTTATAATGAAACAAGTATAATCTTTTTCCATGATAAATTCATACCATTATTTGAACATAGCTTTCCACATAAGCTAATCAGAAAGGACACTAAACAGCCATGTAAAAAACATGGTTCACTAGAGGAATTGAAGTATCTTGTGAAAGGAAGAGGGGATTTCATCTGTTGGCAAAACAAGCAGATGTCCTGCAGTTGTTGCACACTACAAAAACTACTCAGAATTATTATGAAAGCTTATTAAAAAACCTAGGAGTGTGCACTTCATGTCAGGAATCAGCAATTCTGACAACAGACTTATGGCTATAAATTTAGTGAAATGAGAGACAAGACAACTAGCCACGGAACAGGATAACATTACTGTTGAACTGAGTGGAAGGGCTATAAGTGATGAGTCTCAGGTAGCAAATATATTTAATAATTTTTCTTAAATATAGTAAAAAACTGTGTGCAGTTGATACTAGAAGTCCATACCAACTTCTAGGATCAGCCGCATGCAGCTGACATCAACAAGTGTATGGGCCTGAAGATAACATTGTTACAACGTTGAAACTAGTTGCCGAAATAAAATTGACACCTTAAATACAGCTGGAGGAGTTAGTACATTTTTAATATAAGTTCATAAAGGCCAAATGGAGTGATGATTGCTGGTTTTTGTTTATCTTCTTCTGTAAGTGGAATGTGGTAGTAGCTTTAAAGAGATCTACCTTCAAAAATACCTTCTGGACAGGAAGGTTTAAGTTCACATCATCTGTTTGTGGAACTGGACATCTTTCTAGGAGGGTGCAGTTATCTAGATGGTGACAACCTCCACAAATATGCCAGTGACCATCTGATTTTGTAACCATATGTAATGGACTGGCCCACAATGATTCAGATGGTTGAATAATGTTGTGGTTTAACATGCACTAGAATTTTTGCTTTGCAATATACAATTTGCGTGCGTCAAATCTATGGTGCTCACAGAAGACTGGATGGCAACTAGATATTGTGATGTAATGCTTAACATCAACTTTCACTTTTTACATAACACAGAGTTTTGTTAAGTCAGGTAATATTTTTAAAATTTGAGTAAATGTGCAAGAGATACATAAGGAATTAACTGAATTAGTTTCTTAAGTACATATTACATTCCTTTTCAGTTTCAACTGAATGTTGTCATCAGTTAACGTTTTGCTTTTGACTTCAACTAAGAAATGAAAATAATGAAAAGCATAGGTACCTAAGACACCTTCTGAAGTGCCTGCAACAATAAGTGCCCATTAAAAATTACATCATAATCCAAGGTAAATGTTCAGCAGTTTTGAGCCATGTGTTGGAATTTGCAAACTGCAAACTGTTTATATTCAGCCAGTTTTATTTTGTTATTTTTGATTGCTGGAAGGACAGAGGTATCCACTCCACTGTATACCAAAAACAATTGCTCTGAGTTATAATCTTTGACAAATAAGCAATTTATGTAACTGCACTGTTAATCTACAGCTGATGACAATTTCTGTGATAGAATTGACTGAACCTCATTAACTGATTCCATATGCTACAGTTGATTGTCCATGACAGCCAATTTATCTAAACGTTCTTCAGATATAGTTGAAATGCTTTGAACATGGCCAGGAAGTGTGTCTAACTATAATGTTTTCAGAATATTGTCGTACATATTTTTGCCTGCATAATCTTTCATTTTTATTAACTGTCGACACGGTTTTAGATTGCCCAATTGCAGATCTTTGAATACCTTTCTACTTGGTACTATCCACACTCCCAAAGCAATGTTAACAGTCTCTCTTTAGCTAAGGAATGTCTTTGTGACTTGGAAAAGGCAATCAAATCCCAGATGTTTTCAACAATTTGTGGCTCCAGTTGTGCTAATAAGTAGTGGAACATCACAGTTTGAATTTTTAAGCTGGCAGTATGCGACTGTGCATCATCTTTACAGAAACGAATATCTGATTTTTCAACCCAGAATGGCGGTAGTTTGACACTGACCTTGTCCATTTAAAGTATCCTCAGACCTGCAGCATTTTTGAAGGTGTTGTCCACAGTGGTTTCTTTTTCTATTGTACCTTCTTGATCACATTGTATTCACCACTTGTGGGAGTCCATGCCATATTTTTAGTATGAAATCTAATTAAACCAAACACCATTTTGATAGGGACACTTTCTACTTCATGACTCACTCTTCACCTTAGTTTACACTCTTTGCTCATTAAAAACTTATATAATTTGGAACTGTTTAAAATAATTTTCTTTTTAGTTACTTTTTGTATTTTATATATGTCCCCACAAATAGTATGACTGACCAATCTTTTGCTAATTTATTTATGTGATGTAAGTAAATTTGAATCGAGATGAGAATTAGTCGACAAATATTTTGAAGTCCAATATTTAACAACAGTAGTCTCACTGAGTAAAATGTCTTATTTTCAAGCCTCTGTGCCACAGATCCAACGAGGGTCAACAATTCAGTTTGTATTCAGTGAAAAGAGGAATAGCAGTTTCTGTTCAGAATGTCACGTAAGGGGGAAAAAAAAGAAGATACACACCATTGGATGGAAGAAAACCTTGAAAGAAAAAAGAAAGAAGTAGGTAATATCCCTCATTCTGCTGAAGTGTTTAAGTATTGCTTGGACATTACATGTTAAAGACTTGATGAAAAGGGGTAGGTGACCACCAACAGTTTCAAGTAATCCACTGCTCATGCTATGGAATAGATACTTGGAAACATTTCTTGTGATTAAAATCCCATAGTGAACTAAATGCATGGTATGAAGAAATTTTAAGAAGTAGTAAATAATTTTTCTCTCATCCTCTCTATTTACTCAAAAACTGCATGGCTGACAATGAGATAGAACTAGCTAGCCACAGTGCTAGTTCTAAAATCAAATGTGTGTTCAACTTATTTATAAATAACAGGCTATCTACCTATTATTATTTAGTAACACATAACCACCATGTAACCACAAGACATTCCTATCAAAATACTATTTTTCTTTTGCCTGTAAAGTAAAAAAATGTGCTTCCTTAAATTATTAAGTACTAAACAAAATAATGTAATGCAGGTTACTTGAGCTGTCATATTAGATGCTTATACGAACATGGCAGATACTGTTTCATTTGCTTCTACATTTATATCCTGCAAACAATTGTTAGATGCACAGCACTGGGTACTTCCTGTTGTACCACATATTAGGGCTTCTTTCCATACCATTTGCTTTATGAAGCATGGGAAGAATGATCACTTAAATACTTCTTTGCACATTGTGATTAATCTAATCTTGTCTTCAGTGTCTCTACAATAGTAATATCTAGGGGATTATAATATGCTCATAGATTCATCATTTAATGCTGGGTATTGAAACTTTGTAAGTAGACTTTTGTGGGATTGTTGACGTCAATCTTCTAGTATCTGATATTTAAGATTTTTAACAATATTATGGAAGGAAAGTTGCTACTCACCCTATAGCGGAGATGATGAGTAGCAGATAGGCACAACAAAAAGACTGTCACAAAGAAGCTTGTGACCAGCAGGGTCTTCATTGAAAATAGATCTCTCACACACACACACACACACACACACACACACACACACACACGATGCAGTCTCTGGCAACTGAAGCCACATTGCGAGCCGCAGCACCAGTGCAGGATGGAAGTGGCGACTGGGTGGTGGAACAGAGGAAGCTGGGGTGGGGAGGGGGAGGGTTGTAGGGTAGGGGTGGGGGTGGGGGACAGTGAGGTGCTACTTGGAGCATGCAGAGATGAGATGGAGAGAGGGTAGGGTAGCTATGTGTAGTTGGGAGATTAGACAGAGGGCAGGCGGGGGGGGGGGGGGGGGGGGGTGTTAGTGGATTAATGGAAAAGGAGAGAAGTAAACAGACTGGCTGTGATGGTGGAATGAGGGCTGTTTAGTGCTGGAATGGCAACAGGAAAGGGGCTGGATGGGTGAGGACAATGACTAACAAAGGTTGAAGCCAGGAGGGTTACGGGAATGTAGGATATATCACAGGCAAAATTAGGGAAAATTTGCACCTGCACAATTCAGAAAAGCTGGTGTTGGTGCGAAGGATCCGTATGGCACAGGCTGTGAAGCAGTCATTGAAATGAAGGATGTTGTGTTTGGCAGCATGCTCTGCAATAAGGTGATCCAGTTGTTTTCTGGCCACAGTTTGTAGGTAGCCATTCATGCGGACAGACAGCTTGTTGGTTGTCATGCCCACATAGAATGAAGCACAATGTTTGCAGCTTAGCTTGTAGATCACATGACTGATTTCACAGGTAGCCTTGCCTTTGATGGGATAGGTGATGTTTGTGACCAGACTGGAGTAGTTGGTGGTGGGAGGGTGTATTGGACAGGTCTTGCATCTAGGTCTGTTGCAGAGATATGAGCCATGAGGTAAGGGGTTGGGAAGCAGGGGTTGTGTAGGGATGGACAAGTATATTGTGTAGGTTTGGTGGATGGTGGAATACCACTGTGAGAAAGGTGGGGAGGATAGTGGGAAGGAAATTATCATTTCAGGCCCCTATGAGAGGTAGTCGAAACCCTGGTGGAGAATGTAATTCAGTTGCTCCAACTGTGGGTGGTACTGAGTTATGGGAGGAATGCTCCTCTGTGGCCAGACAGTTAGACTTTGGAAGATGGTGGGAGACTGGAAAGATTTCCAGCCACAGGCGGCAGGGCCTGTACATGTAGCAAATGATAAGGATACAACTTTTTCTATCGCGACAGTCTCCAGAAAGTTGTGTGAGGAACATTAACTTGCAACACTAACCCTTGTGTTCTGATAGAAGGAGATGTGTGTACAGAATCCAGACCCCCACCCCCTCCGAATCACTATATCAGCAGTTGTAGATCCTGGTCATACCATCTCCCTACCAGATGAGTACATAGATGGCAGTGGAGACATTCTTATGATCTGGACAGTAATACTGTGGGTACCTCTCTTGATACAAATGATGAGCCAAAGCCATTGCCATCCACCTTGTCACACTTACCAGCTTCAGATCTGAGTACATGTCAAATGCCAAACAAAGTACTTAGTCTACCCATCGTCTTGAAATTAACTGTCCCATTATTATTGTCTGCCACAGCAGCTGCACATGGGAAGAACAATATTCCACTGATTGTCATTGCTTTGAAGGCCATAACTAGGAAACCAAACATTTCTGGGCACATGTTTTAATCAACTTTCTTTATTTTCTACCTATGAGGAACACATACCTCTAATTGTGCCCTCGAGTTTTGAAATATCCTATACATGTAAATAAATGTGCAAAATGAATGTATTTTACACTTAGCTCATTTCTTGACACCCTCTGCGTTAATGTGTCAAAGATGTATACTGTAGTATTAGTTTATCCTGCTAAAAACAGAAAAAGTCAGTGATTACAGCAAAGCATGTCTCTTGATTGAGATAGACCCTATTTAACATTGGGATATGTAATTTTCCCTTGATTCACTCAGGGCTCCATGGGAGTTCCATTAATATAATTTCTAGGATATATTGTACTCTCCATAAGCATGTATAATTCAGATACCCACGTTTAATTGGCACTCCCAAGAAAATGCTTCACAAAGTTCCTTCACAGATTTCACACTCCTTAAAGAAACATCACATATATTATAGGGAACAGCATCAGTGAAACTCCCTTAAGAAAATATCTGCTCAGAGAGCTTTACATTGTCTTCAGATCAAAAAACTTATTTTCCCAGCAAAGACCAGCAATAACTGAATTCACTCAGTTCTGTGTTTGCAAAGGAGCTTTAAAGTGCCCAACTCCCACTAGAGTCACTGTCCAAAAACTATACAAAAATTAGAAATATGCAAGTGCATTCATTAATTTTACTATAACTTTGGTGCTGCAATACATTCTCCAGAAAAATGCTCACATTATTTTATGTAGACCACCTTGGGGTACAGGCCACCGTGTAATCCCTAACACAGTATTTGTTAAAGCCTTTGCTATGGTAAGTGAGCGAGATTCACCTTACGCAAAAGGATTTTTGCATAGATATCGACCGCATGTACCTGAATGGTGGCAAATCAGACTTACATCCACTCTGTAATAACAATGATCTGTCAAGTTAGTTCGAAATGCAATCACACGTCAAGATGGATCAAAAGCAAACCAGAAGATGCTACCAATGTGACAATAATATCGTTGCCAGCCTAATTAGGCATTAACTGAGTTTCTTCTCTGTACAAGTTGGTATATATTCATGCAAAACAACAAGTTGTAACACCGCATAATATAGTAGAATTTTAGAACCAGAAAATCTATTAAACTGATAGTTTAACATTCTGTACTGATAATGAAAATCACGAATACATAATACTACACTATAATGTTTACTACAAAACTTTATACTGTCTATTAATCTGATTAAAATCAGGCATAGGTTACCCTAGAAATTGTACTTTCGTGCCACACACAAAATGTCAATTTTGATAAAGATGAAACACTGATAAATTTTGACTTTTATATTAACTTTAACTTTTGCTGGTCAAACCAATTTAGCACACTTCAGAATTCAAATGAATGGGGGGGGGGGGGACCCTGAATCTGTTATGATCACTGTATTTAAAAAAAAAATTACTGAATTTATTATTCATTCAAGATTTCCAGTATGTAAGTTACTACTCTTTTCATCTTATTTACTGCTCATTTAAATGGCTTTAAATCTGTCTCAAAATAATAATCTTCATTACTATATCAATACTAAAGTTATCCTTCAACTTCGTTAGACCTTCGCTATTCATTTACTGGTTCATTAACAAAACATTTCTTTAAAGGCCATTCTAATATAGCTAGTTCTGCAAATAATTATTATTAACACAATTTTTAATTTTCATTTCGGGACACTCAGATTGCACAACGTTTGGAAAGGACCCTGTCTAGGTTAGTTGTGAGGATAATTAAATGATGGAAAAGTTCTGGTAAAATTTAGGTTATTATTGCACCAAACAAACACAGTTCACTCTCTGATCCATACAAATACAGTACTAAAAGTTTCAACCTGCTAGTATTGATGCGGCGGTTGGCGGGCGGCGAGATGGCGAGGCACCGAGCACACATACAACCACAGCTATGGCTCTTGACGTATCAGCACTTTAATTCCTCTTAGCATCGCAATACTTTTTCCATTTGGTGCCTATGGAATTTTGCCATGCTGTGTGGCGTTGGAACGGCATACCCGAGGCTCAGTGACGTTATGTCTTCCAGGAGAGCCTCCTCGCTCCAGAAGGTGTTGCTCAAACCAGTGCCAAACTCCAACTACTACTGTGCCCATTGTGCCGTGCAGTGCCCGCTTGCATTTTCCCGCACTCGCCTGCCATCCACCTTATACCGCTCCCTGACAGACTGGGTATTCACCCGAGGTTTTGCATGCTACATATCCTAACACATTGCCTATGTATGGACCAGATGCACAGTTACAATTTTAAACATCTTACAACAGTTTCAACATTTGTTACATTTCAATTCTATTACAATACTACTTGACATTTGACATAAACATTAATATTCACATTGAAACTTATTTACAGTTTTCTTAACATAATGGCATGAAACAAAAAGAAATGAAATCAGAACATCAACTACACAAGTTTATCGTAAAATCAGATGAAAAGAATTACTTATATGTACAATAGTACAGAGTTGCTGTTGTTACAACCTCATTTTTGTTTTAGTTTTGCCTAAAATCTAGACCTGAAAATGCTAGGTCTGTCCTATCTCAAGACATATAGTCTTCTCATTGCACCAGTTCATTGAATTTTCACTGGTGATTTTGGATATAAAATTATTTTGTGCTTCTGCCTGATAACAAAAAATAATGTTCCTGTTTTCACAAAACAGTTTGTTCAAAATAAAATCAGCCACTCCCCAAATCTTATACAGGAATTGAAGTACTGTGTTTGTTTCCTCAGTGTTAAGAATTTTGGAAACAGCTGTGCTAAACCCTTCAGAGTTTTTAAAAAAAGTTTTGTTATAAATTCTTTTCATGTAAGGAAACACTTTGGTGCCATCGTTTTAAGGATTTAATGATATTGTTCATGGTGTAAACCATCTGCCCTTTCTATTCTAGACACTAATACTTAATATTGAACGTTAACTTAGTATCAAAGCAGACATCGCCATAAATATCTATATCCTGTTTTTTCTTATATCTGGTGTTGGAATCTGTTCCTTCTTTTTTGAGAATAAGTCATTTATGACATCCTTCCTTGTACCTTGCTTACTATACTGTACCATACCTTTTACCTACCTTCTTTGCATTTTTTTTCTCTCAGCATATCATTAGGGTTTTTTTCACATAATATAGCCAAATGTTAGCAGCTTTGAAACTACCAAGTTAAGTCTCAAATCAGTTATAAAGTGATCAATAGTGTCAGTACTTTCACTGTTATTTGCACACAACATCCTCAACCAGTGGTCCCTAGTTCTTGACTGACTTTGGCTTGCTTATGTTTTTTGTCTAGCCATTACTAACAATGGCAGTCAGGTAATATAGTACCCATGTGTACTTTAGCTGTTGTGAAGTGATTGCTGTGTCCTGCCATGCCAAATCAGTAAACACATGTGGAGTGTCAACACTGCATGATGAATGTGTGGCTTGTTCCCCCAACACCATCACATCGATGTGCCGTGGGTCTGTGGATGGAGCTTATTTCATCCTCTTCCCATACCTTCCTGAAAAATCATTCAGAACTTTATGAACAAACTATACTTGTCTCCCTGAGTATTCTATACTCATCATTAGTAGAATTATTGGAGTTAACATTCCCAAGTTCCATATTTGTAATATTATATGTCAAACAATGGAAAATCCAGGATGGAATGTAACAATATTACAGAAGGAAAGTTGCTACTCACCATATAGTGGAGATGCTGAGATGCAATAGGCACAACAAAGATATTTACATTATTATAGCTTTCGGCCAGTAAGGCCTTTGTCTGCAATAGACACACATACAAACACGCTCACACACACACACACACACACACACACACACACACACACACACACACTCACGCTAACACAACTTGCACACATGTCTGCAGCCTCAGATAACTCAAACCACACTGTGAGAAGCAGCTCCAATGCATGATGGGAGTGGCGACTCAATGGGGGTAAGGAGGAGGTGGGGGTGGGGAGGGGGTGGGATAGTATGGTGGGGGTGGTGGACAGTGAAGTTCTGCAGTTTAGATGGAGGGCAGGAGCGAAGGTGGGGAGGGGAGGGGGAGGGTGTGTAAGTAGTGGAAAGGAGATAAATAAAAAGAAATTGAAAGACTGGGAGTGGCGGTGAAATGACGGTTGTGTAGTGCTGGATTGGGAACAGGGAAAGGGCTGGATGGGTGAGGAAAGTGACTAACGAAGATTGAGGCCAGGAGGGTTACGGGAACGTAGGATGTATTGCAGGGAAAGTCCCCACATGTGCAGTTCAGAAAAGCTGGTGTTGGTGGGAAGGATCCACATGGCACAGGCTGTGAAGCAGTCATTAAGATGAGGGATATCATGTTTGGCAGCATGTTCAGCAACAGGGTGGTGCACTTTTTTTGTCACAGTTTGTCGGTGGCCATTCATGTGGCCAGACAGCTTGTTGGTTGTCATGCCTACGTAGAATGCAGCACAGTAGTTACAGCTTAGTTTGTGAATCACATGACAGGTTTCACAGGTAGCCCTGCCTTTGATGGGATAGGTGATGTTAGTGACCGGACTGGAATAGGTGGTGGTAGGAGGATGTATGGGACAGGTCTTGCATCTACGTCTAATACAGGGGTATGATCCATGAGGTAAGAGATTGGGAGCAGGGGTTGTGTAAGGATGGACGAGTATATTGTGTAGGTTCGGTGGACAGCGGAATACCACGGTAGGAGGGGTGGGAAGGATAGTGGGCAGGATATTCCTCATTTCAGGGCATGGCAAGAGGTAATCGAAACCCTGGCAGAGAATCTAAGTCAGTTGCTCCAGTCCTGGATGGTACTGTATTATGTGGGGGATGCTCCTCTGTGGCAGGACTGTGGGACTTTGGGAGGTGGTGGGAGACTGGAAAGATAAGGCATGGGAGATTTGTTTTTGTACAAGGTTGGGAAGATAATTACGGTTAGTGAAGGCTTCAGTGAGACCATCAGTATATTTTGAGAGGGACTGCTTGTCACTGCAGATGCGACGACCACGGGTGGCTATTCTGTACAGGAGAGACTTCTTGGTATGGAATGGGTGGCAGCTGTCAAAGTGGAGGTATTGCTTGTGGTTAGTGGGTTTGATATGGGTGGAGGCCATCTCTGAGGTGGGTGTCAACATCTAGGAAGGTTACTTGTTGGGTTGAGTAGGACCAGGTGTAGCAAATGAGGGAGAAGTTGTTGGGGTTCTGGAGGAATGTGGATAGGGTGTCCTCACCTTCAATCCAGACAGCAAAGATGTCATCAATGAATCTGAATCAGATGAGGGGTTTAGGATTCTGGGTTTTCAGGAAGGATTTCTCTAGATGGTCCATGAATAGATTGGCCTAGGATGGTGCCATGCGGGTGCCCATAGCCGTACCCCGGAGTTGTTTGTAGATAATGCCTTCAAAGGAGAAGTAATTGTGGATGAGAATATAGTTGGTCATGGCGGCTAGGAAGGAGGTTGTTGGTTTGAAATCCATAGGGTGTCTGGAAAGGTAGTGTTCAATAGCATTAGGGCCATGGGCACTAGAAATGTTAGTGTACAGGGAGGTGGCATCAATAGTGACGAGCAGGGCACCGTGTGGTAAAAGGACAGGAACTGTGGAAAGTCAGTGGAGGAAATGGTTGGTATCTTTTATATAGGAAGATAGGCTCTGGATAATAGGTTGAAGGTCTTGGTCTATGAGAGCAGAGATTCTCTCAGTGGGGGCACAGTAACCGGCCACAATGGGTCATCCTGGGAGGTTGGATTTATGGACTTTAGGAAGCATATAGAGGGTGGGAGTTTAGGGAATGGTAGAGGTCAGTAGGGAGATGGACTCTGGGGAGAGGTTCTGGGATGGGCCTAAGGATTTGAGTAATGACTGTAGATCCTGCTGGGTTACTGGAATCGGGTCACTGTGGCAAGGTTTGTAGGTGGGAGTATCTGACAGCTGACAGCTGGTGTCCTTCTGCCAGGTAATCCTTGCGGTTCAAAACAACGGTGGTGGAGGCTTTGATGGCAGGTAGGATTATAAGGTTGGGATCAGTTTTTAGATGGTGGACTGCAGTTCTTTCTGCAGATGTAAGGTTAATTTGCATGTTGAGGGCTTTGGGAAATGATGGTGAGGCAAGGTTATCTGTTTCTCTGTGATTCCTCAAATTGAACTATGCAAACATTTAAAGAAATTTTCAGTTGCTTGTACATTCTGTGCTTAATAGCTATGCCATCTGCCCTCTTAACTCATGAAATGTGATGCCTAACCAACATAAGATTTCATTTTGATGTTTCCATACTATCATTGTTTCCAGTTGTTTCCATTACTGTTGACCTGTTCAGTGGCACATCTCTATGTGAAGTAAATAGCAGTATATTATTGTTTATAGTTTGTCCGTGTTGTTCTTTGGCGAAACATAAAAGGCAGCGACAAATGATCATTGGGCCTTGTTCCATATTTTGTTTTACAAAACGTCAGCAAGAATAGCTCATTTAGCCATTTTGAAACCCATGTCTTACACAGTTATGCTGTACCATTCATTTAAGTTCTTTAGCAAAATTTCTTATTTATGGTGTAATACTGTTATGTTCTGTGATATTCTGAAATGAGATAGTTGTGTAATTCATTCACAACATTTTTCTACATTATCACTCAGTGACTGTTGGAATCAGCATGCTGGGATTATGCTGTGATGAAACAATATAGAATGGACCACATAACTCATTTCTTGTGTAATTTTATTATATGTGATGAATTAAAACTTTTTTTATCTTTTCTCAGTTAAGTGCTCTCTAAAACTAGATACCTGATTTGATGTAAACATGTTAAAATTAAACATGGAAAATACTCAGTTAACACAGTTCAAAACAAAACAAGCAAAAAATTAAATGATACTCAGGCCAGTCACAGAAACCAGTATTTACAGGAAGCTGTGTGAAATTCCTAGGAATGCAACTGGATAAAAATCTCTCATGGGATTCACACCTACAGTACCTTGCAAATAAATTAAATAGCCTAGCATTTGCAACAAGAACATTGTACAATGCTACCAGTATGGGCATAAGAAAAGTAGTATATGACAGCTACTTTGAGCCAGTAATTAGGTATGGAATTGTATTTTGGGGTAATTCAAACCATGTGTGTTGAATATTCAAACTTTAGAAAACCATCATTAGAAATATGCATAATGTTGGGCAAAGAAAATCATGTCTCCCACTTCTAAAAAATCTGTGAAAGTTCTGTAGAAGAATTCATGAATGACAACCTGTAAATTTGAGTAGGAGAGAGAGCAAGTACTTAGGGCTCTAAAATTTTAAAAGGTTGTTACTTTTGAAGAAACATTATTAATTGCTTAATTAATTAATTAATCAGTACAGTACATTATATTTCTGCTATAAGGAAAATCATAAACCAGTTTTTGTGTTTTGACGATTCTCCTGTACATTAAGTCAGTGACTCGAAATTTTATGTTATGAGACAATAAACTTCTATTCTGTTCTAGTCTTTGCTTCTCTCTCTCTCTCTCTCTCTCTCTCTCTCTCTCTCTCACACACACACACACACACACACACACACACACACACACACACAGAGAGAGAGAGAGAGAGAGAGAGAGAGAGAGAGAGAGAGAGAGAGATACCACATTTCTGCAGGGAAATCAGTTTGGGTGTTTGTGGTTCTGACACAGGGGAACTAGAGGGTTTTGTGTGTGTGTGTGTGTGGGGGGGGGGGGGGGGGGGGTGAGTGAGTGAATACTTGATACTTGGAAAAAGAGTGATACCTTACTCACTAGCTAGTGAAATTTTCTGTTGGTATGTGCATCTCTATGCTATATATCAGTCAACTGCAAATAAGTGATTATCTTTTCTCTTTTTGTTTATTGTTTCTATCCTGGAATTTACACTATCATTCTATTTCTGTAACTCATTTTAACTGTAAATACTCTTTGACTACTATTGACATATTAATTCATCATGCTCTGCTGTTCCCCAGGTGTTGCAGACAAGTGTAAGCATGGCTTCTGGGCTTTATTTCATTGGTATTGATGAGCTGTCTAGGATTCCTTACTGACCCCTGAGTGCTAATAATGAATGTAGTTGCACCAGACACAGGTATCTGAATGATGTTGAGTTAAAGTGTACAGCAGACTCTCTGCCCTGTATGTCAGTAACTTTTCACAATTCTGGCTGTTAAGTTGCTTTTGGATAGATTTGTCTGTTGTGATCTCATTTTGCTGCACCTGGTCTTCACTTCATGTATTACCATTTATCAGGATTGCCATCATTCTGTTTCCCTTGTATTCTGTTCTACAAAGAAAATGACAATGCATCATTGTTGCACTGAGGAGGAGATCATTAAGACACTCACAAAGAACGACAGTGAGTATGAATGATTCAGTGTTGATTAACTGGTAAGTCCTCTACAGTTTCTAAAAGCAACAAGCCTAAGGTGTCTATAACAGCAGGTATAACACTACAGTCTTATGTTTCAACAAGCTATCAGCATTGATTCACAGACAGGCACAATAAAAAGACTGATAGTTTTTTCCTTTCATTGTACCTGTCTGCTCCTCCTCAGTGTGGTGAAAGCAGTCTATCCATTTCATAATATCGTTGTTATTCCACCCTGGAATTTCCATTTGAATTTGTAACATCCACAAATTTGCAGAGAAGCTTTAAAGTCTGAAACAAATTTTTACACCTAAAATAATTTTTGTCTCAGTGGTGGCTAATCCTAGAGCAACAGAAGGGGAGAGTGCAAAATTCCCTCCAAAAATGTTCAACACAGGGCAAGGCAGACCATTTGAGTAACCCAACTAGATGTTCAGACACAGGCTACTTATTGCAGGTAGAAACATTTGGTGATAATGACTAAGCCCAGCACGACTAATAGCAAGCATGTCTGTGGCAACTAAAGTGTTAATGCAATCATTCAAAACTTTGTCTTGGACTCAGTGCAGATGCTGTATTTCTTCATTTAAGGTTTGTAACTAGATTTCACACCATACATTAAACTTCTGAAGTGAATCCTTTTTACCATTTAAGTTGCTTAAGTCCTTTAAAATTGTGTAATTTTTTTAATAATGCATGTAATCACTTTAAGATGAACATTTTCCAGACATGGATGAGCAAGTTGCAGTTAATTTATTGTGTATGGGCTGAAGAAAGATGGTTAAAGCCAGTTTCTAATGTACATTGTAATATTTCATGGAAAGGGATTGATGAAGTATAACATCATTTTGGTACATGGGGCAAGTGTTTTCATTATTACTTACCCATTTCACAGCCCCCTGATTCATTCACTATCCATCAATTCTTTAAAGCTGATAAGTGCCTCAATTTTCAAAACTTGAAAAATTTATGATTCTGCTACGCTGCCATGAGGCTTCATGTGAATGGTGACATGTGAAACAACCAGGACAATTTATTGGATGACAAAAAAAAAAAACCAAAGCACCTGGAAGGTTAGGAGGAAACGAAATAAAAATTTACAGGTTAAGAGGGTGTGCAATGTTATTTCAGTGACTACAAAATGAAGTCACATTTACAAAGAACTTGGTAGTGTGACCAAACTCACCAGTATAGCATTGCTCCCTCATCTCAAATCTGGTCTGGATGAATGCACTGATTTGGTTGGGAAGGATTTCATAAAGCCATTGTATGCTTTCCTGAGGGAAATTGGCCCACAACTGTTGTGGCTCATTCTAGATATCCTGGATAATGCTGCGGGAAGGATGGAGTTGATGTCCGAGCTGCTCCCACACATTCCATTGTGGAGAGATTTCAGGACCTTGCTGGCCACAGGAGTACATCAACATAATGCAGACTGTTCGTAGACACACATTAAAAAATGGCACCGCAATTCTTCTGCATGAGAAGTAACGCATGAGGATGCAGGATGTCTGTGACATAACATGTTGCATCCAGAGTTCCTTCAGTCATTACCAGCCATGACCTGAAGTTATACCTGATGGCTTCCCACATTGTGATGCCAGGAGTAACACCATGTGTGTCTCCAAAAAATTTGACCTCTCCTCAGTTTTCTGCTGTGCACTCCAACAATAGTCATTTGAGGTAGAGCAATACAGCAATGCATTGCTGAACACAATGTGATGCCATTCTTCAGGAGTCCTTGCTTCCCAGTCACTCCACCATGCCGCACGTGTTGGGTTTTGATGTAACAGCAGCCTACTCATTTGATGGTAATTCCCTTGCCGGTGTGCTTTTAGTCTCCTGCCAATGGGGTACAATGACACCAAATGTTGCAAGGAGACCATTATTTGTTCCCAGATGGCAGGTGCAGATGTGAAGGGGTTGCAATGTGCTTCATGCACAACATGACAACCCTCTGTTGTTGTGGTCAGATGAGGTCAATCTGACATTGACAACAGGTATGCCTGCTCTCATGTTCACATGCAGTCCAACATCTGGCCATTGCCACACCTGAATTCCCAACAAATGTAGATATCACACAAATCAACCAGGCAGCCAAATGGGGTCCTACAATGATGAGGTGCTTTTCAAACTCTGTCAGATGCTGATAATGCCATCTCATTCAAATATGTGGCATCTGCACACCCTTCATAGTGATCACTCAGCAGTTGACACTGCTTACATCCCTTATATACTCTACCAGGCCTAGTAACAATACTAAACATGGACAACATCCACTCTGGTGTACTTTCTATGTGTCACAGAGAATTTCAACTCAGTCTTTCTACATGCTCGCTGATGATGTGCAAGTGCAATTTTTGTCTCAGGCAGTGTAGATCTACAGTGCTTTAATGTCACTAGAAACATTATAGAGAGTTTTAGCATGCATAGTGTGGTGCCAAAAGTCTTTCTAACCCTGGAGTTGAACTTAGGCAAAGCCCTGTGTTTCTGTCGATGGCTCCTCCTTATATCAGCTTGCTAATATAGTCAAGAGTTTCAAGCATGGTGATGCTGTACTTTTAATCAATTAATTGATTAATTCATGCATTATGTTCTGTAAATCTCACAAGGAAGGGATGTGGAAAGAGTCAAGTTACACATCAACAGACAGAGACAGCTACAGCAGGCTTTTTCTGTGAAGTATATTAAGAACAAATTATAATTACTTCAAATCTTCTCATACTGTTAATTATGAAAATTATTTTAAAGTTAGTGTTTATTAGGAGAAAAGCAGCTACTTTGAAAAATGTCACCGCTAGTGATCTTGCATAATTCAGCTGCAGCTTTTATTGAACATTTCAAACAGTGCATTTATATATCTTTACACAGGATGCCATAAGCTGTGTATGCACTAGAGAAGTGAAAATTACAAAGGTCATTTAATAAGTAATGCAACACATTTTTTTATGAAAGCAGATTGGTTTAATTCAGGACTCCAATA
Source organism: Schistocerca americana (assembly GCF_021461395.2). Taxonomy (NCBI): domain Eukaryota; kingdom Metazoa; phylum Arthropoda; class Insecta; order Orthoptera; family Acrididae; genus Schistocerca; species Schistocerca americana. The sequence continues at coordinate 655,150,794 of NC_060120.1, read as the reverse complement.
CACCATATTATTCCCCACTCTTTTGGCTACAAAACCCTATTTTGCAATGTAATCTCCATTCAGTGCAATGATCTTACACCACCTTTTTGGAGGGGCATTTATGCCTGCATGGTACTAGTCTACTGATTGGCTTTGGAGCCAATGTCTTGCTGGATTAATAACCTCGCTATCATCTATGTGCTGCTTCCCATTGGACCAAACAGATGGAAGCTGGAAGGTGCGAGATCCAGGCTATAGCGTGGAAGAGGAAGAACAGTCCAATGAAGTTTTGTGATCTCCGCTCAGGTGCACAGACTTGTGTGAGGCCTTGCATTGTCATGGAAAAGGAGAAGTTCATTTGCCTTTTTGCGGTGACATAATGCTAATTTTTCACAAAAAGAAATTCAGTGACAGCTCTCTGCTTGGAACATACCTCCATTACAGATGCAATTTTGAAGGCTACGTGTAATGCCACCACCTATTGGAATTTCATGACATTATAGGTGCTGAAGTGGGAATGTTCCACGATGTGCCAGAACAAATTCCACATTTCTTTCAACTTAAACTGTCTGAGAAAAAAAAAATGCATTGCATTACTTATTGAACACCACTTGTACAGATTTAAAATACAATCTTCTGATAAATTATAGGAGTGGTTTTATATACCTGAGGAATTTCAATTTTATGTCTCATTTGCACTGGCAACCTGTTATAAACTTTTGCGCCGGAATATAGAACTCCAATCTGAATCCTAGATAGGGCTGCTTAGCCTACAATGAAATAATTTTTACTTCTAGTATTGTGATTGTGAATTGTAGATTTCATCCTAAATCAGTATTGTTACTACTAACCACAAGTACCATTAGGATGGAAATGTATCATCGTGTAAGTGTAAGAAACACAGTGTCCCCGATGAGAATTCTGCAAGATCTCTTAGTATAATGCCCATTTCAAATCTATGTGGTAGTTTCAGATAGCCTCAAAAGGTCAGATAACCCACAGTTTATCTACTAGTTTATCAACTGCAACATCATTGAAATCTGCTATAAAAGTTTATGGCAGTTATGCTGTGGCAGACAAAGGAAAGAAATACTGATGTTCTGCAGCTCAAAAAAAGCGAACACAACTGATCACACCACTGCTATTATGTACGCAGTTGGTGAGGTAAGGTTATGATCCTTGTGGTGGTAATTACTAATTAATTTTGAGATATTGTGTTTCCATTCAGTACCACATTGGCATTGGATGTTCAGCAGTCAGGAAATTCTGCATTCAGTTGGTACATTTATCTCAGTAACTGTGAATACCTCATATATCACATTGTGGAAACTTGAGGAAATAACTTTTTTGCCAGTCCATTGCTATCATTTCCATTTATTAATGTGAAGATACTAATGTGAAAAATCATATAGACTTCAACAGGCATTGTATGGATTGCAGGTGACAAAGCAGGCTGTCGCCCCATCTGGTGAAGCAATACCTTTTTACCAACGGATTGGAATGGCAGCAGTTGCTGGTGCTGCTGGAGGCTTTGTTGGCACCCCTGGAGACCTGGTTAACGTACGCATGCAGAATGACATCAAATTATCTCCTGAATTACGAAGAAAGTTAGTAATAATTTACTGTATGATTTCCATTTTCTTTGATCTGAATAGATTGGTTGATGGTAATAATAATTTTTTTTTCCATTGGTAATCTACTGTCCCCACACCCTCCAACTAGCTGTTTCTGTCCCCTCTGTCCTGTCACCTTCTCACAATTTGACTCCCCTCACCCTCTTTGTGTGCTGCTGTCTGCTGGTGCGCCCATCAGTCTTTTACCCTCTCTCTGTTCCTCTCCTTTCCACTACCCATTTTTTCCACCTCCTCTCCTTCCCACACAGCCTCCTGACACTGTGCCTGTCAGCCCTGACCTACCACCTCTAGTCCCTCCATGCTGCATGAGGCAGTGCCGATTCCTCTTCCATCACTATACCCTGCTATCACTCCCCCCTCCCCACCCCACTTTGGATTTTTGCTCCCGTTCGACATGTTCCTGTTCTAGTTCTAGATGGAGTGGCTGGAGGTAATTTGTCATGTATATGTGAGGTGTACTTGCTTGTGTGAATGTGTGTGAATTTCTCTTTTCAGAAAGAGGCTCTGGCCAAAAACTTCTGTGTAACAATCTTTTCATTGTGCTGATCTGCAGTCATCTTTACAAGTAGCGATCTACCCCTTTCAGAATATTGTTTATTATTATTATTATTATTATTGTTATTATTACTATGGCTTTCAAAATTTCTTTTGAATATAAAAAAAGTATCAAAACTAGGGTTTTTATTTTGCCTTTGTAACTGATGTGTGTGAGAGTTTTTATTTCTGTACTAGTCTTGATGTATCACCATATTGTGCAAGGATGCTGTGAGAAATCCTGTTTAGGTTTACAGAGGAACCATTTAGTGTGGCTTGAGGCAGTGCTGTTTCACTGCTAAATTATTTCTTTTGACATCTGATGTTTAATGGTTTCATGCATCCCTCTCTATTTGAGCTACAATAAAGTGCTTGAATGCCTAGTTTATTCAATATGTAATTTCCTCCAGCCAGCTCTACTGTCAGTCTTTGTGATTGTTATTGTTGCTACAGCATGATTGTTTCTAACCTAGCTTTGTGATAAACAGAGACTGGTGTTGTTCATCGCTATTGCACCAAGTAATACTTTCATTGTGAATGTAATTACTGTCTGTTCAAAGAATATGTTTTGGGTCACCCCTTCCATTTCTGTGCTATAATGCTCCCTGTTGACTAGTTGATGTTTATGTTTTCTTTCGCTTTCTATGCTTCAAGCATGGTTCAAGTTATATTTCTGCCCAATTAGTTTTTGTCTTTTACCGTTTCTTGTCCACAGTTGCAATTACATCATTTACTTTTCGTAATCTTCAGAATTCATTCTCCAAGGAACATAGTACTACATGTGTAGTTTCAAATTTGCCTTTATGTGATTACAGAGATCTAGATATTGTTCTGCTCTGAAGTACTGTTTGAACGTTTCAGTGTCATTTGCACTTACTGAATGAATGAATGGATGGATGGAGACTTGCATAATGTTACATTTCTATGCATTCTTCATTTATTTGATTGCCTTATTTACTACTTTTGATGTTTCACCCTGCACTCATTTAGAGAAATGCAACTGGTGCTTCTTCTTTTACTAAGCTCAATATGAGAGAGAGAGAGGTTCAGTTGTGTGAATATTGCTGTAGCATAAGAGCATATCAGAGTTCCATGAATAAGGCAGTTTACTTGTACTGTCTCTCCCTTGTACTGGAATAAACTGCACATGGTCTTGGGGTTCAACCAAAAGATCCAATTGTTTCAGACATATGCAATTACTGCAACATGAATTACCCTATCATCAAAAACACCTAATAATACTGTCATAAACACAATGGCAATGTGAGCTTCTGTATTGTGCTGCATAAAATAATTGTGGGTCTTTTTGTTAGTGGTTAGTTCTCTGAAAAAAGTTCTAAGACATTGTTCAGACATGTATCAGAAGTTGCAGATTGTTGGAAAGAGGTTGGTCCAGTATTCAGTGTTTCAGTAATTGGCCACCACACTCCTGTTTTCACATCATGCAGAGGCCTTTGATGTAATTAATGAGGATTTTAGAATGCCAGCAATTGATAGTTCTACGAGTTCACATATACTGATAAAAGCAGCCTTGCTTCATCAGAAGAAAGCAATATTTTAAGATCAGCCTTGGCAATATACATGGACTTCAGTACCCAGTTGCAGTACCCATATCAAGCAATAGTGTTAGAATTCGTCAGTTGATACACTACCATTACTTTGTAAGGTTTCAGTTGCAGTTCACGCACAATGATGTGAGAAGATTCTGTTGGCATAACAGTCTTGCATGTTAAATGGTTGATTAATTTTCTCAGGCTTCTTTCTAAGGCCACTCCCAAATAAGGGATGTCCAGTGTTGACATGTCATCATCGAAGATGATCTCAATTCCATCATAAGTGTTCAAACATTGATGGCTGATAAACCCCAAACCCCAAAACATGTTAAATGATGAATTTATAGAATGATATATAAAGCAACATACAAGTACATCTACCGTCACATATGTTAACCAGTAAATGCAGTATTAATTAACATGACATATTCCACAACATTTTGTATAAAGACTATAACAATGATAGTTTTGAGAGATGTTTCTCTTCAGTCTGTTGTGGTGTTAATAGGGAGCGTAACCTACTTTTGAGAATAGGCTTTCAGTAGCTGATGCTGTGGTATGAAACTCAAATACTTCTGTGTAATTTTTTATATCTTTGAATTGATAGCACTGATGTTATGATTTCGCGTCCAAGATATCTTGTTTAAGATCTGGAAGGCTGTCTTTCAGATAACAAATCATTGTTTCTATTTCAATTTGGAAATGGTTCTTTTTGGTTATTATTTTATAATGTTCACTCCATAAATCAAAATGGTTTCTCTGTTCACCTGTAATGTACAATGTGTTGCGCATTGTCACTGACAGTCTTTACAACAACTGGAACCAAATCTCTGATGGTTTTAATTGCCTTCAAACATACTAAAGCTTTTCTCAGGTGTATGTCATTAATCTACAATGATGTTCATGTGGCTAATATGTTAAAATGTTCAGTTGCTATTAAGCTCTCTTTTATTTGTGTTATGATGTTACTCTTCAGATATTCTGCAATAGTCTGTGCTGGATGCATGTCAGATACTTTGATGTTCAACATATTTGTTATTAAGATTGGTTTACAGCATGCAATGTACTTTATTGTGCAAAGTTAATTAGCAGCCACTTCTGTAGGCTGCAGACTGTCACAGCCATCTGCCAGATCTGCGATGCCTGTGATTGTTAGCTTGGTTGGTGCACTAGCATGGCATTTAATGATATTAATGATTACCTGACACAGCTGGAAAAAAATCTTTCACTTGAATAAAACACTGAATACCACATAGTGGATACTTCTTGAATTACAGTTCAGGTATGAGTTTTTTCTTAGATCATCACTTGCTATTACACTTTGTTGAAGCCAAACTGCAGTTATTTTCACAGCAATAATCCACTCAAGCAGTTTGTCAGTCTTTTCAATAAAGTTTTTTGCTACCAGATGAGCATGTGTGCAAAACCCTGTAGCTGACTGTTTCTTCCAAATGCTATTTTTAATCCTTTAACCACTGTAATGAGGTCATTATGAGACATGTCCTAAAAAGATTTGTTTAAATGACAAAAAAAATTATTGACGGTGATAACAAGTAGCCTTGTTTTTCGTCAACATCAAAGGTCAATATTTTGTCTTTAACATCAGTGTTACAGTGCACAGAAAGAGTTCAATATTGGTCTTAAACATTGATGCCTAAGTTTTCAACATTGATATTTTGTAAATATCAATGACACAGACATTTCCTACTCCCAACTCACATAGTGTATCCTCAGTTAAAACTGCACCACCTGCTGCCCTGCCTGTCCAACAGGCCAGAGTGTCATGGTGACTGCCATGTGCCAATGCAGTATTTGTTCCTGTGCAGCATCAGTATCAACACTTCTATCACAAGTGAAATATTTTGTACCTGGATGAATGTGAAGTGTATAGTAGCGGAGAAACAACTCCTAAATAATACAGGTTTTCAGATTAACAGTTCTTTTTATTTTTGTACTGTGAGAGAACTTTATTTCCAGATTATGTTCCATATCCCTAATGATTCTTCTTCGTACTGAAATATAATGGGAGCACAAATTCTGAATAGTTATAATTTACTCACTTTTGTAAAGTAGAATTGAAAGTTTTCTCTTGTTTGGTTGTGTACACTAGTGGTCTGTACCTTTCCATTATTTTAAATGAATGTTTGATATCTCTCTCTTTAAATATTGTACCTGTATTTCATATCATGTATTAATACTAATGAAAGTAGGTATTTTGCAGCTACCGCCATGCCCTAGACGGAGTAGTTAGAGTTCTTCGTGAAGAAGGTCTACGGCGGCTGTTCTCAGGGGCATCCACTGCCACTGGTCGCGCTGTACTCATGACTATTGGACAACTGTCTTTCTATGATCAATTCAAAATGTTGCTACTAACATATGCTGGCATGTCAGACAACCTCACCACACACTTTCTTGCTAGTCTTTCAGCAGTAAGTACTTGTAGAAATTATTGTGTTAATTGCTCCTATAATATAAAATTTAAATTTGTTGTATGTACATAACTGATGCATTAAATAATTTCTCCTAGTGCAGAAACTGAGACTCCTACACCCTTTCATATTTGTGCTCGTAGTATGTAAAGACCCTGAAACTGTGCAAAAGTATTTCATTATTACTTACGGTCATATCACTAGGTTAAGCTGATTGCTCATATCCTGCATCGTTATTGATTTCTCTGACAGAGTCGAGTCCCTTAATGAGAATTTTCAAATACTGTCATTCATGTGTCATGATATACGGTGTGTGCAGAAATTAATGTTACAAACTTCTAGGCCTTGCAGAAGGGACAGAGTAGATGATATTTTGAATTGGAGCCCGTATCTAGAAATGTATTATTTCTGTGCTACAGATATTTGAAAACATGTTTGCTAGGAAAGTGTGCAACAGTGTAATCGGGTGCAACAGTGTAATCGGGGTGGGGGGTGCTTACATGGGATTGGCTGATGTCGTGTAATGTCCATCCTACCTCTCTGACCTGTCTCTGTGAGTGTTGTAGCAACGTGCTTGAGTACACATTTGCAGAATACACAGACATGATCCTTCTATATGGTGAAGCTCAAGGTAACGGAAGAGCTGTGTGTCACCAGCCATCCACAATATATGACTCCATGGTGTACCATTTTTGTCACAATTATGCAACAACTGCATCATGTTGAAGAGAACCCATTGATGACTAAATGAGCAGTTTTTTGGTTGTTAATGAGTGGAATTTAAAACAAGTGATATACTGGGTCACACCTAATAAGTTACTTGTGACAGTGGCTGCATTACCAACATGTTTTCAGATACACTACTGGCCATTAAAATTGCTACACCACGAAGATGACATACTACAGACGCAAAATTTAACCAACAGGAAGAAGATGCTGTGATATGCAAATGATTAGCAGAGCATTCACACAAGGTTGTCGCCGGTGGCGAAACCTACAACGTGCTGACATGAAGAATGTTTCCAACCGATTTCTCATACACAAATAGCAGTTGACCGGTGTTGCCTGGTGAAACGTTGTTGTGATGCCTCGTGTAAGGAGGAGAAATGCGTATCATCACGTTTCCGACTTTGATAAAGGTCGGATTGTAGCCTATCGCGATTGCGGTTTACTGTATTGCGACATTGCTGCTCGCGTTGGTTGAGATCCAATGACTGTTGGCAGAATATGGAATCGGTGGGTTCAGGAGGGTAATACGGAATGGCGTGCTGGATCCCAACGGCCTTGTATCACTGGCAGTTGACATGAGAGGCATCTTATCCACATGGCTGTAACGGATCGTGCAGCCACGTCTCGATCCCCGAGTCAGCAGATGGGGACGTTTGCAAGACAACAAACATCTGCATGAACAGTTTGACGACGTTTGCAGCAGCATGCACTATCAGCTCAGAGACCACGACTGTGGTTACCCTTGATGCTGCATCACAGACAGGAGTGCCTGTGATGGTGTACTTAATGATGAACCAGGGTGCACGAATGGAAAAACGTTATTTTTTGAATGAATCGAGGTTCTGTTTACAGTATGATGATGGTCACATCCATGTTTGGTGACATCGCGGTGAACGCACATTGGAAGCGTGTATTCGTCATCGTCATACTGGTGTATCACCTGGCGTGATGGTATAGGGTGCCATTGGTCACACGTCTCGGTCACCTCTTGTTCGCATTGACGGCACTTTGAACAGTGGATGTTACATTTCAGATGTGTTACGACCCGTGGCTCTACCCTTCATTTGATCCCTGCAAAACCCTACGTCTCAGCAGGATAATGCACGACAGCATGTTGCAGGTCCTGTATGGGCTTTTCTGGATACAGAAAATGTTCGACTGCTGCCCTGGCCAGCACATTCTCCAGATCTCTCACCAATTGAAAACGTCTGGTCAATGGTGGCCGAGCAACTGGCTCGTTACAATACGCCAGTCACTACTCTTGATGAACTGTGGTATCGTGTTGAAGCTGCATGGGCAGCTGTACCTGTACACGCCATCCAAGCTCTGTTTGACTCAGTGCCCAGGTGTATCAAGGCCGTTATTACGGCCAAAGGTGGTTGTTCTGGGTACTGATTTCTCTGGATCTATGCACCCAAATTGCGTGAAGATATAATCACATGTCAGTTCTAGTATAATATATTTGTCCAGTGAATACCCGTTTATCATCTGCATTTCTTCTTGGTGTTGTAGCAATTTTAATGGCCAGTAGTGTAGTTGTAGCATGAAAATGGCACTTTTCGGACATGGGCTCCTATTCAAAATATTATGTACTTACTTCCCTCTACAAGTCCTAGAAGTTTGTACTGGGAATTTATGAACATCCTGTATATTATGGCTGAGTGAGGTGGTGCAGTATTTAAGGCACTATTCATGAACAGCAGGGTTCAAATTCCCAAGCTATCATTCAGATTTAGGCTCTCTGTGATATTTGTAAATTAAGTAAGATGAATGTCATGATGTTTTTTATTGAAGGATATACATGATTTTCTTTGCCTTCCCTGTTCAGTCTTAACTTGAACATCGTCTCTACTGACTTCACCATTACTGGGACATTAAACCTTGATCTCCCTTTTACATCGTATATTTCTACATATACTCGGCAAACTACTGTGAAGTCCATGGAAGAGGGTACTTCCCATTGTATCACATATTCATTTATACGTAGTGTGTGGAAAGGATGACTGCTTAAGTGCTTCTGTGCATGCTGTAATTAGTGTACTCTTCTGTTCATGGCCCTGTGATGGTGTGACAGAGCAGAAGGCAACACCGACATCATACTAGCCAGGATGGCCACTTCTGCCCAAGAATGGCATGTATGGGTTCTCTGGGTGGGGTCTTCCAATACTGCGTTAAGTGTGGAATCAAGAGTGCTCACTCAATAACAACATTCATTATTAATCAAAGCTTCCATCAAAGAGGTTGATGTCTGTACCGAGGAACTGCATGGTGGATGTAACACTGGGGTGGCGGAATGCCGCCTCAGCATAACATAGCCGAAAGTACAAATGGATTTACTGATGCGAAGCCGGAGTCAGCTCATCGCCAGTGACAGTATGGCCAGCCTCGCATATACTGCAGGTGAGGGCGAGTAAACACCCTGCATTCGACCAACGACCCTTGGAGTCGGCTAGAAAGTCAGGCGGTGACAGCCTGTGAGTGGCCTCCTCTTGACAGTATGTTTCAGACCCAGAAATGTAAGGTCAATCTGGCAGCATGTAGATAAACAACTTCACATAGTTGTGTATGGTGAGGTTGTAGCAGTGAGGCCAAACATTGGACTGATGACTGTCACAGAGATTGTCATGGTGCTGGCAGAGGTTGGCAGTTCAAGAACAAGTGCTGCTGATTGGTGGATAGAGCATAGGGTATCACAGGAGCTCACTTCGCATCACATGGACGGCTGTAGAATTGTAGCTTTGTGCCTCAGCATGAAGTAACACATTCCACTGCTATGGTAGACTGCTGTGTTGCTAAATGCTGCACCAGCATATTTTTAGCACCCAGGTCAAGTGTTTCATTTATGGTGGGCATGCTCACACCTTGGCTGTTTCTGAAGTTTTGCCTGCAGCTGATGCTGTAACAATTCCTACATGTAAAAATACCTATGATGGTCTGCCATGTTTCCAGATTCTTCTCTGAATATTTGTTATTATATTTTGTTGGGTCAAATCCAAGATAATTTATAATTTTATTGTATCAAAAGGAAAATTCCAGTGAGAAAACTGTAAAATTACAGAGAGACAGATTGATAGGTCACTACTTAGCTTCAAGAGATGAAATTCCATGTATTACTGATAGACACATTTAAAGCTCTCTCTCTCTCTCTCTCTCTCTCTCTCTCTCTCTCTCTCTCTCTGACCTCCTACTCTGTCTGCCACCTCCAGCTCCTTTGTCTCTGCTTATCCTCACAAAACACAGGTCCTTCTTAGCCTAGTGTCTAAGTGACCAACCCATCCTTTCCAACTGTCCCCAACATACCTCTCTGTTCTCCATAAGGTAAGAACTAACAGTTGTGAAAGGCAGTGAATGTTTCTATTTTTAAATTATATGTCTACTGAAAAGTCAGCCATTCTGTCTCTCTGTAATTTTAATGTTATATTGTGTTATTTTGCTCTAGTAGTACTAGAACTTTGTGCCTTTATAATATATGAAATATTTAACTGTAGCACCAAATAATGGCTTAGTTAAAGAGAGTCTGCCAGAACCTTTTACCAGCAATAAAATTAATTTTTTTATATTCTTGGCATCTAAAGTGTCTCTAGTTCATTAATTCTTATAGTAATTCACATATTATGGTCTGTAAATCCCAAAATACCAGACAGACAGGAGAATTCTGGAAAGGGCTTGCAATTGGTTCACAGCCAACCACTTAACCCTTAATATTACAGAAGCCATATTCTGCTATTGCAAATAAGTAAAAAAAAACTTACAGGTACTAGATGTAGAAATCAGTGGGCACATACTGGATAAAGTCTCAGGTGTGAAATTACTAGATAATTATATACTGAGGTTACATCAGCATGTGGAAATATTAACCAAAAAGCTGAGTTTTGCCTGATTTGCAATCAGAAATCTCTGTCATTGTGTTGACCTGCAGACTGGATTGGTAGCATACTTTTGATGCCTTCACTCAGAGCTGTCCTATGGCATAATCTTCTGGGGAGTGCAGCTGTGGTGCAAAAGTATTTATTGTACATTCATGAGATACAGTATTGTCTAATGCTGATAACTGAACTTCTTGCAGAAACCTCTTCAAGGACTTAGGTATTCTTACGCTTATGTATCAATACGTAACAATATTTGTTGGTAATAACAAGATTGAATTTAGATGCACCTGTAGTTCACAACCCCCAATATGATGAGTACAAGTAATTTTTATTTAGACTATGCATCCGTCCCAAGGATTCAGAGTTGAATTTTATACTGTGGTGTAAAAGTCTCTAATAGGGAGCTAGTGGGCATCAGACAGATGATTGGAAGTCCCCAGACATTAAAAAAAAAAAAAAAAAAAAAAAAAAAAAAAAAAAAACACGTAAAAGAACACCTCATTAATATCACTTCTACAATTTATTAGTATATTTAGACTAATGGATGTAAATTCCACATAACTCTCCTGTTTATGTTACTTGACTTTGCCTATAGCCTATATACCGTATTTACTCGAATCTAAACCGCACCTTTTTTCTGGTTTTTGTAATCCAAAAAACCGCCTGTGGCTTAGAATCGAGTGCAAAGCAAGCGGAAGTTCTGAAAAATGTTGGTAGGTGCTGCTACAACTAAATTCTGCCGTCGAATATATGTAGCGCTACACAGGCATGCTTTGTAGGCACAAAGATAAATACTGGCGCCAAAACCTCTGTGTCAGTAAATAAATTAAAAAAAAAAGAAAGGTGGAAGACGAGCTTTTTTTCTCTGCCCCGAGTTTCGACCACTGCATTTTCATACATTATCCAACGAGGTAAATACAAATTCTGTATTGTTCATCTTTGAATGTAGCAGAATTTCAATGTACTACTAAAATCCAACTGGCAAGACTGTTTAGGATGTTTGTCAATTTGACCAACTCTACGTTCTGAATTTTTTCCTACCTGTGAGAAGAGATGGTTGCTAATAGGAACCTGATGAAATGTGAATCACATGCAGTATTCTCTTCACCATAAGAATAATACGAATATAAACATTTTGCCATGTATTCTTTCGTGTTTGCTGCTAACTCATTTAAATCCTGTCTGCCTAATAAGCTACGAAACTAGAGAGAGCAAACGCGGAAGAATACACGTATCGTGTCATGTTTATATTCGTATTATTCTTATGCCTAATAGTGATACAGTCAGAAATGAAGCACGGCAACTGACTAGATTTTTAAATCTAAGATGACTAATTTCTGTGCAGAATTTGATGTACTAAAGAAGCGGCCGCAAAGATTCTCAAAAGGAGAAAAATTTTCGCCAACTCTCGTTCAGAACGTGTTCTATCATACGCAGTCTATTATTTGGTTCTTGTTGATCATTATCAAAGAAAACAGCGGTGTAAGTAACAACAAATAGCAGTCTCTTGCCATTGTTTCGCTAACGAGACAATTCCTCTTTTTTTTTTATTGTAAGTGGCGGTAGCGCACACAAAAGCAAGCTGTGCCGCGAGCGGTGACAGGCCGTAAACACGCACTATCAGAATGCGACAAACTATACATGATCCAGTACAGTAATGCATTTTCATCTTAGAGTGACGTGAACACCTATAACAAAGAAAACGGCACTTATCAGATCAAAGCAAAATAAGCAATTTATTAAAACCAGACGGAGCACGTGAAAATGGAAGGGTACTCGTATAAATACTGATGGAGCACCTGACGCGTAGCAATGACTACCTGGTAAAGCTTAACTGCTAAGCTTACTACGCGAACCAAACTACTGTAGCTGTATCGTCATTCATTTGACCTAAATTGTGTCTCGCGTTACAATGGACCAACTTTGTTTCGATATGGAGGTGCGGCCTAAAACTTTTCTCTCCCCTTGAATTTCGAGTTGCAAATTTCAGGTGCGGCTTAGATTCGGGAAATTTTTTTTTTCCTTTATTTCGAGTCTCATTTTTCAGGTGCGGCTTAGATTCGAGTGCGGCTTAGATTCGAGTAAATACGATAGACAGGTGATAAAGCTTTGTGTGAAGTCACATAAATGATTTGTTTGAAGTGTTGGATAAATTCAGCAGCTGAGCATTATAGGACAAAAAGCCATGTCTTTCTTTTTTTTTTTTTTTTTTTTCCAAATTAGTTGTTTCTCTTGTAATATATAGTGTACATGAACATAAAATAATCTACAATAATTATCAGTATGAATAGATTATCACTAGTCATAATTTGTTGATAGTATATTTTACAGAAGTAGCCAACAGTGGTTGCTTCTCCCTGTGAACTTGATTTATTCCACATCCTTAAGATCTACAGTACACAATGAATGAATGAATGCATATGCATTATCCTTTTATAAGAAATCTTACAACAGGTTATCTCATACATCTTATGTTCTCTAGTACGCTCCTCTCTCCATTGAAATGCTGGGTCACTGAATGCAGTGATTGCATTTGATATGAGTGATCCAAATGTTGTGCCGGCCAGCCTGTGGATGGTTTTTAGGCAGTTTTCCATCTACCTCGGCAAATAAGGGCTGGTTCCCGTTATTCCACCTCAGTTACACTATGTGGATGATTGCTACGTGAACAGTGTCTCCATGTGCATGTACATCATCATTATTTTACCATGCAAACATTTGGGGCCACACTCATCTGGTATGAGACATTCCTGGGGTGGAGGGGTCCACTGGGGTCCAAACTGCACGATAACCCCAGGTTCGGTGTGGGGTGGCGGTGAGGTGGGTGGACTGCTGTGGCCTGTTGCGAGTTTATAAACCACTGAGGGCTATGGCAGGACGAAGTCTTTCCATCGTTTCTAGGTCCCCAGTTCAATACACAATACACACACAATCCAGTTTAATGTAGTCTGATACCAAGAATGTGAATTTTAATATAATTTTCCATCAAAATTCAAACTATTTGTTTTGCAGATAACTTCCAGTATGTAATTAAGACATTTTACACACACAGAAAGAGAGAGAGGTGTGTCTCAATAATCATGTCTGAATGTTGCAGGGTGCAGTAGCAACAACACTCACGCAGCCATTAGATGTGATGAAGACAAGAGCAATGAACGCAAAGCCTGGAGAATTCAAGGTTAGTGCTAATCAATTTTCTACATTTTCCCAAATAATTCGTGCTTTTCATTGGTTTATTAAACTTCCTGGCAGATTAAAACTGTGTGCCGTACCGAGACTCAAACTCGGGACTTTTGCCTTTCGCGGGCAAGTGCTCTACCAACTGAGCTACCCAAGCACGACTCACGCCCCGTCCTCACAGCTTTAATTCTGCCAATACCTTGTCTCCTAACTTCCAAACTTCACAGAAGCTCTCCTGCAAACCTTGCAGAACTAGCCCTCCATTAGTTTATTGATTATTGATCTTGATCCTCTGTGCCCCTCAAGTGAAACATTTTGTGTATAAATATTTTTTAGTTTTGTCAGTAATAACTGTAAAGTAACAAAAATAATAATTTTCCACACAATGAAGGTATTCAGTAGTCTTTATAAGGGTTGTCATAGATTTTAAAGAGTTGTTCCTGTAAGGATATTATACTTATACAACAACTCATGTAAATCACATTTGCTCCATAGAGAGATTTGCCTTTGATATGGTGTGCTATATTTGTTCAGAACATTGGTTCTGATGGTTCAAGCTTTGCAGAGGGATAGCTCTGGGAACTAAAGTGTCAGACATATGCCTGATGGACAAATATTATGTTCTTTTATGTACTATAAATTACAGAGTGTGTAACTCTAAAATTTGGATTGAAATTAGTTTTAATGGGGAGAAAATCACAGAATCATGTCAGTAGTAAAAATTTGAATTTGTATCTTTGTGGCATATTATTCAAGGCAACTTTCAGCTTTTTTTTCTCTTTTTGTAATCTATAATGTCTGATAACACTACCATTGACATGATCTGAATCCTCAAGAACTCAACCTGAAATAAATTCTTTGCACAACATGGTCATGGGTACTAGAGATTTTTGCCAGTATAACAGAAAAGAGGGAATGGAGGATTAACTATATTTGGGGATGTAGGTGAAATAGATTTACTGATATCTAACTAAATTTCATGGCATAAAGACACATGTTGAGGTATATGTCTCTTGAACCAGACAGCTCTGATTTGAAATTTTACTGTCAACTTTAGTATTGGACCAAACACTATGTTTTGTATGTGTGGTACCTTTTTGATATTGTTGTTACTATTTTGGCATTGCTTGCATACTTGAAATTTTTTAAAGCAACCCAGTCTATGTAATCATTTTAAGGTGGTGAAAGTTGATATGGCAATTAGTTTGTTGTTTTGCTTTTGAACTTCTACAGCCTGTAATGGTATGGGCCATGTGTAACATTATTTTTAAAAAGTATTCTGATTTTCATATATTTTGTGACTCTAATGCTGGAAACTTCTGCCAAAGAACTCACATAATCTTTATATTCACCATTGTTGTCTTCTGTTATTTTGCAGAGCTTATGGCACATAGCCACGTATACTGCCAAACTTGGTCCACTGGGTTTCTTCAAGGTAAGATTTAATGTTGTTGCCACAGTGGTTTTATAAAGTGTGTCTCAGCCTATGTTTAATGTATACCCTAGCTGTCAAATAAAGTACTTGTTGGTTCATGCATCGTACCTTTAACATAAACAGTAATACTTCATGTCAGTAGACATACAAATTGTAGCAGATATATAAAATTGCCACATAGCTGACAGCTCTTCTGACTATATGACATGTGTAAATTGGTACTACTTATTGAAATTTAAACATTTCGGTCTTGAATCATAAAATGTACAAAGATTCACACGTTACAAAATGGGGGATCAAAACACAGAAAATATGAGAGAGAAACTGAAAAAATTAGTATTAAAGGATGCAGAACTTATTCAACCAATTTATATTCTATTATATTTTGATCGGAAAAATTGTCATTAAAGGATCAGTAAGTGTAAAATTACTAGCAGGCAGGGAAGAAGGAAGAGTGAGTGAAAAGTTACGTATCCTGTGAATGGAAGAGGTTATTGTTTGTTGGGTACAATTCAATTTTATTGGAGATCATGCAATGTGTAGAGCAGCTTGAACATCCTGATACAGCTAAAAACTTGTACAACAGATAACAACTCAGTACTTAACATCAGCATTGTTATCGTACTGACAAAAAGCCAATATCTTCACAATCCTCATGAACAGAAACCATGTATGTCATTGCATGGAACTGAATACTCAGTTTACACATAATGAAGGACTGGCCTGCCAAGCTGTTTGAACCAAAGTCCACAGTTTATTGGCACCATCCGCTTGAGGATTTTGCTATGTACCTACATGAGTGAGCATACCCTAGGTCCATATAAGAGTGCCACATTTCAAAATGCATATTGGAACATCGGAGCTGTCCCGCGTGCGCGCGCGCACGTATGTGTGTATGTGTGTGTGTGTGTGTGTGTGTGTGGTGTGTGTGTGTGTGTGTGTGTGTGTGTGTGTGTGTGTGTCTAGTCTGCTTACCATTGGCTGTCTGTAATTGCAACGGAATATTATCGGAGAAGGGGTAAAACATATGGCAGAAGAAAAATAAATAGTTACAAAATGTAACAATAGATGGCACTGTAAGCATCACAATTTTAATAGTGGTTGACTACAAATGACAAATGAATCATACAACAATGCCTAAGGTGTTCATTTGACATTAAACAAACTGTACTGCTCAGTGTACATGGCTGTACAGATGTGTTACTGTTAGTTGCATAAGCCCATCCACAATGGCAAGGTCTTATCACATCAGATGGGAAAAATTGGTTTTTAATTGTCCCAAGTCAAAAAACTGCATAAAAAGCATCACTCAAAATCAAATAGGATTATTAATTTCCGTGTTACTGGCACAAAACGTGTTCAGTATGCTGTCCACTGTTTTCTGCAACAAGTTGAAATCAAGAAACAGCATGTTCCACAACTGATCGAAGTGTTTCGAGGCTCACATTCAGAACGCGTTGCGCAATGTGCGCCTTCAATGCAGCTAAGTTTGCAATTAGAACACTGAACACAACATCTTTCAGATAGCCCCACAGCCAGAAGTCACACAGATTAAGATAAGGTGATTAGCATGGCCAGGTTGTAGGGAAATGGCTGCTGATAATTCTAGCATTTCCAAAATGGCACTTTAGCAGCTGCTTAACTGGATTTTCAATGTGTGGAGGTGTGCCATCTTGCATAAAAATAATCACATTCATGCTGTTGGAGAGCTGGAATGACATGGTTGCACAAAAGACACTTATAGCACTTACCAGTGATGGTACAGGTAACAAGACCAGAAGCACCTGTGTCTTCAAAAAAATATGGCCCTATCATAAATGATACTGTAAACCTGCACCACACATTAACCTTCTCAGGATGAAGTAGAACTGGTTGATTTGTGTGTGGGTTTTCTGTTGCCCATATTTGACAATTCTGTGTACTGACATATCCTATCAGATGGAAGTGGGCTTCCTCCTTCCACAAAATCTTCTATAACCAATCATTGTCGACTTCCATGTGAAATATGCTCACTATTTTTATTTGCTTAAATTTGGCATATTTCGTGACAGTACCTTTTCCGTAAAATGTTTACAAGGTGATATTTGTCTTGGCTTCAGTTGTCTAGTGGAAGTATGATTCCACAATGCAGTTTTGTCGGCTGCAGAAATGACCTGGTTCAATGCGTTTGCCTCATTTTTGGTGCTTCAAATACCATTTCTACGAATGTGGTTTCTTCTTAAAGTTTATATAAAAAAAGTAGTAACATAATTCATTTTTTTTTTGTTCACTTCCAAAATATTATGACGGCGACCTGCACACTGTTCTACCATCAACACACACCATGAGTTCACTGCTGACTGACTACAGTCAAAGACGACTCCAGCGTCAAAGACATTTTACACAACACACAAGCTTCCACTTGTAATCAGTCTCTTTGATATTCTTCGTCACATTTACTAATAGTAATCAATATGCTTTCACTCTCAAAAATATAAGTAAATTAGCATATAATAAGGCAAATTACAATAAAAAATTCTGACAAAAATATAAGAAAACATTTACAATTTGGTATCGACAAGTCCGGTAGAAAATAACACATCTCCCAGATCCGTTACTCATGAGAGCAAGAAAATCTAAAGCAAAGGTCTTTCTTCCTGGCAGATCAACAGAAAGCAACTCATGCACATGGGTAATTTTGAATGGATAGCAAAGAAGGATGTTTCGTAGTATTTTACGCACCGTGCTAAAGGGTATGTTCGGGCAATTCTCCATGCACTACACATTTGCACACCTCCACTTATCTCCTCCTGCAATTCTGTGGTCATGCTTCCACTGATGTCAGATCAATTTGTTTCCTCCCTCTACCACGTTGCACACCAAAAAGAACCCGTCTTTTCAAATTACTGAATCATTTTTTCAAGACCCACGGAAGTCATCGGACCAACGCCTTTTTTCAAACCCTCCAGTGTCCAGAACTTGGGAAGAGCGACATGTGCATAGTCATCATTCTTGTAATACAGCTTTACAAGCAGAGTGCAATCCTGCATTGAGGCACTCATGGTGAACATCGCAGATGCAAGAGGAGGAAAAGCAGTGTACCCGCTGTGTTTATACAAACTTCAGTGGGTCAGGCACATGACATGTGTTCCATCTATTGATCAATTTTCACACTATTTTTTTTTTCTTCTGCCATACGTTTTCCCCCCTTCTCCGATAATATTATGTTGCAATTTGACATCATTCTGACCAGGGGTGTTATTTCTAAAGCATTTTAACATCTATAAAAATCTGCTAAGAAACTGAAGATTATGTGATACTTTTGATATTATTTGATTTTTATTGATCCCAGAAGTACTTAAGTTTCATGGGAACTGAATGCTTTTCTCCTTTGCTGTGGGCTTATGTTCTCCAGGAGTCTTGTGACACAGCACTGTAAAATCATAATAGCAGGGTAGGGGTGAGGGATGGTAAAGTGCTCCTTTGGCATTAGGGATGTGGTGGGGATAGGGTAGGGCAGCTTTGTGCAGTCAGGTGGTTAGGTGGGTGGCAGTGAAGTGAAGTGCGGGTGCGGGGGGGGGGGGGGGGGGAGGGGGGGGATAAGGGAGCAGAGAAGAAGAGAAGTCACATGGGGAAGGCACTTTTATGGTCCGGCGGTGGGACTTTGGGAGATGGTGGATGACTTGAGAGATAAGGCATGGGAGATCTGTTTCTGTACAACGTTGGGAGTGTAATCTTGGTCTGTGAAGGTCTCAGTGAGACCTTTGGTATATTTGAAGAGGGACTGCTGCAGCTACCTACAGTGCTGTTATTGTTACACTGAACCTTTGAAATTCATCTTCATCTGTTCAGGATATAATATTCTTTATGCATTGTTTTTAGTTATTATTATTATTATTATTATTATTAGTATTAGTATTAGTATTAGTATTAAGTCAGGACTCAGTTGTTAGAAGTACCACATTACACATTTACACTACAAGTACATAGACAGAGGTTTTTCTGTTCTCTCTTATTTAACTATTTCATTCCAGTATTTAGTCATAAGTTGCAGCAAACCTGTTAGTTATCTTCTAAATCATTACGTTTCTTATTTTCAGGGTTATATTCCAGCATTTATAAGACTTGGGCCACAGACAATTTTAACATTTGTGTTCCTGGAACAACTGCGCAAAAATTTTGGGGTATTGGCACTACCTCAGTAATAAGTTACCTTATTTCTGGTCAATAGGTTATATTTACATCACAAAAGAAAGGAAGTAATTAGCTGTTTAACCACTGGAGTAAGTGTACTACTTGCCAGTTTGACTTCTACAGTGCAAAGAATACTTGAGAATCAAAGGGTTTACATGGTAAACTTTATGAATTTATCAGTTCCAAACTATGAACATCAAAACATAGAATGCCAAAGTACATTAAAAACAATTAACTGATTTTTCCTCATTTAGGACACACAAAAATTCCCATAATCAGTTTTTCTATCTTGCAGGTGAAATGTTAACAGTTACTGTCATGATTGGTCGTAGAAGGAAATCACATTTTTAATGCCATTGAAACATCATCATAAATTAAGATCTTTGTTGTACTCATTACCATAGTTGTTATTCTCACACATTTTTTTACGTTTCTTGTTTACAGTTTTTACCGACATAAAATTATCACTTCACACAAACAAGGATAATCGTCAAATATTTGCCTCATTCTGAGATATTGTTGCTATTGTGTATTGCCTCTTCTTCATGTAACATATCTTTGATGGTTCTTCCATATTATGCATGGAAGATGGTAAAGTAAGTAATGTAAGTGTAGAATAATAATGTAAATTTCTGGATGGAACAATAATCAAAATAAGGAAAAGGCAGACAGTTACCTATAGCAGACTGATGTATGGGGCATAGAAACAAGTAACAGAAAAACAGTATTCACAGTACTTTATGAGCACTTGCTTCTTTTCCAAGCAAAAGTTCACACACACACACACACACACTTACTTCTGCGGCTACAGTTTGCTTCTCTTGTAACACATACGAGGGCAGTTCAATAAGTAATGCAACACATTTTTTTTCTGAAACAGGGGTTGTTTTATTCAGCATTGAAATACACCAGGTTATTCCCCAATCTTTTAGCTACACAACACTATTTTTCAACGTAATCTCCATTCAATGCTACGGCCTTACGCCACCTTGAAATGAGGGCCTGTATGCCTGCACGGTACCATTCCACAGGTCGATGTCGGAGCCAACGTCGTACTGCATCAATAACTTCTTCATCATCCGCGTAGTGCCTCCCACGGATTGCGTCCTTCATTGGGCCAAACATATGGAAATCCGACGGTGCGAGATCGGGGCTGTAGGGTGCATGAGGAAGAACAGTCCACTGAAGTTTTGTGAGCTCCTCTCGGGTGCGAAGACGTGTGTGAGGTCTTGCGTTGTCATGAAGAAGGAGAAGTTCGTTCAGATTTTTGTGCCTACGAACACGCTGAAGTCGTTTCTTCAATTTCTGAAGAGTAGCACAATACACTTCAGAGTTGATCATTTGACCATGGGGAAGGACATCGAACAGAATAACCCCTTCAACAACCCAGAAGACTGTAACCATGACTTTACCAGCTGAGGGTATGGCTTTGAACTTTTTCTTGGTAGGGGAGTGGGTGTGGCGCCACTCCATTGATTGCCGTTTTGTTTCAGGTTCGAAGTGATGAACCCATGTTTCATCGCCTGTAACAATCTTTGACAAGAAATTGTCACCCTCAGCCACATGACGAGCAAGCAATTCCGCACAGATGGTTCTCCTTTGCTCTTTATGGTGTTCGGTTAGACAACGAGGGACCCAGCGGGAACAAACCTTTGAATATCCCAACTGGTGAACAATTGTGACAGCACTACCAACAGAGATGTCAAGTTGAGCACTGAGTTGTTTGATGGTGATCCGTCGATCATCTCGAACGAGTGTGTTCGCACGCTCCGCCATTGCAGGAGTCACAGCTGTGCACGGCCGGCCCGCACGCGGGAGATCAGACAGTCTTGCTTGACCTTGCGGCGATGATGACACACGCTTTGCCCAACGACTCACCGTGCTTTTGTCCACTGCCAGATCACCGTAGACATTCTGCAAGCGCCTGTGAATATCTGAGATGCCCTGGTTTTCCGCCAAAAGAAACTCGATCACTGCCCGTTGTTTGCAACGCACATCCGTTACAGACGCCATTTTAACAGCTCCGTACAGCGCTGCCACCTGTCGGAAGTCAATGAAACTATACGAGACGAAGCGGGAATGTTTGAAAATATTCCACAAGAAATTTCCGGTTTTTTCAACCAAAATTGGCCGAGAAAAAAAAAGTGTTGCACTACTTATTGAACTGCCCTCGTACATGCACCCATATCTGAAATGACATGCATTACAAGTGCAACATCCAGTGGTTAAACGATGTGAATCTATTTTGATATTTATATTTATTATGTAGATTTTATTTCTATTTGTTTTGAAAGTCTGTAATATTTATTTAATTTTTATAAAAGAGATTATGGTATATTATTGGTTCAGCAAGTTTCTAGATGTCTTCCATACAATAAATAGATTTTTTGCTCTGAGTTATTGATAGACTCTACTGAGTAAAGGTTAATAGTGTGTGAATGTGTTAAGTTTTCAGAGTCTAATGCTTTTATTGTAGTAAATGGTACAGTTACCCTTTTTTCATTTGTTTCTCTAAGTAAACAATTGAATAAAAGAATTATCTAGCTTATAGTTCACTCAGTTTTTTATTATTGTTATGAGGCTTTAAAGAAAGGGGAAATATTGCAATAATAGTAATAATAATAATCGTGTGTTAGACTGAAATGGAGTAGCTGCTAATACCTAGTGACATGGTCTGATGTGATTATTGTAGAAGCAATAGTATTAGACTGATTTTAATTATCCATCCATGAGAGACTGCAAAATTTTTGTGAAAAACTTGCTACTTGTTGAAAATATTTTCATCAAATTTTTAAACATCAAATAACTGAAGTCAGTATTGTTTGAAGTTGTAAACTGTGTAATATATGTATTACTTTTCAATTGTGTGATACATGTATCTTGTATGTAATAAGGAAACAGAACAACATAATATGGTGCCATGACTTTATACCTGTGACTGTGTTAATGACATTGCAATATGCTATATGCCTGTATACAATTTACGTCTTGTGGCTGTCTCTATGATTTCCTCTTTATGTGTCTGGCAGAAGTATTATAGTTTAATAAACTGCCTATTGTCTTTTTTGTGAAAGAATATTTCATATTTTTCCTTTTATCATATGATGTTCAGATACTGCTCTCTCTCTGTTTCTGCTGCACACAATTATATGCTAAGAATTTACAGTGATGCATTTGTTTGTATTTATGCGATATAATATGCATGAAGGTGCTATTACAAACAAGAGCCAAAATGTGGCAGTTATTCACATGTTGGGGTTTCCAGGAGAAACTAATTCTATGCAAAACCTTATATTTGAAGCAGAGGAATAAAACAATTTTGTCACATTGGGCTCTTAGTCCATAATTGGGCCAATGATCAGAACAGCAGTTTGAAATGCTGCTGTAAATGTGTGTAAGCATTAAAAAGAAATGGTGTTGGGATGCCATGGGTCATGGTGTGACAATGTATTTAAATCTGAAATGTAGAATTTAATTTCCATTGTTTTTGTTTATTGAACAAGTTAATTATTAAGTAACAATGTGTAGTGATTGATTTAGAGATTTATACTTTCATAATGATTGGAGCAACTACAACATCTGTCTGTAGGTTTCAAGAATGTTGCAAGGTGAAACTGTGTAAGATCTACTAGGGAATCCTGAGACTTTGTAGTAAGATTTTGGAAGTTATCAGAATTAATAGGTTATATGAGCATTTAATTGTGTTTTATGCTTGTCCTTATTATGTTTCACAGTACTTTGCCAAGTGAGGTCACTGTAATTTCCTTATATCCGAATGTGCCCTTGTTTTACCGGATTACACCATTCTAAATGAACTTTTGTTGTGCAAATCACTATTTGTGATATGTTCTGTGTAGTGTTAAGACAAAAAGCTCTGTATGTAACAACTGTAAATGTCAGTAACAGTTGACAGCATGAAATTCTATGCTGCCATTCCACCAGACACATCTGAGTAAAACATAGTATTCATCCAAGATGATATAGTCTGAGGCATCATAATTGTGAAAACAGTAGAAACCACATTGCTCAATCATAGTATAAATTGTCAGTAACATATTGACTGTAACCAAGTGTCCAGATCTAATGCATTATCTTTGTTTTTCATATATGTAAAAAAAAAAAAAAAAAAAAAAAGCTCTTCTATTCACATTGTATTAGAAGAAGTATTGCATGTAAATTCATGGAACATCACACACACTGAGAAATATTACATGCCTTAAAAATTAAAAAAAAATTATATTAAGACATTTGAGAAAACTTCCAGCATGACAGGAACACAGTACTTAAAATTTCTCATGTTTGATCCCAAATTGTTACATACAAGAGTTCATTTAAATAAAGTAAGTATTATGAGTGTTCTTGGACAGTGGTTTTCATGACATGTAAGGGATTAGAACTTTTATTGTAATTTTTAGTTTACTGTAATATCTGCATTTGAAAACCTTGAATTGATGCGGTGCGAGCAGTTTTTCTTTAAATTGTGACCGTAAACTTCCTTTGTAGTAAAAAGTTGTTAATGCACATTTTTATGGTCTCCACTTCTTGTATTTTCCTAACTGTTTTGTTTCTATGTCTGTTTAAGAGAAGAACGTAAATTTTGTAATGTGATGAATATAAACCAAATGGAAAAGTAGACAGTGGAATAATAATAGTGAGCAAATATGACTGTTGTGTTATGTATGGAAATAAGTGTAAAGCATTTTAAAGTAGTGTCATTAATACCTTTGTACCGTGTTTCTTTGCAGTCTATAGACATAAAGTGAAAATTATTTAGTTTCCCAATTTGATATGATAGTAGTTTATTTATATGACAGCATTGTATGGAAATTTTATGTAAATAGTTTTAAAGTAGTGTCATTAAGACCTTTGTACCGTGTTACTTTGTAGTCTATAGACATAAAGTGAAAATTATTGACTTTCTCAATTTTTATTGATAGCAGTTTATTTGCATGACAGCCAGTAGCTAGAGACTGGTTACAATGTATTAATTTATTCAAGACCAAATGTTAGTCATTACAAGAAATTGATTGTTGCAGATAACTTGATATGTGCTGCAGAAAATTGGCATTATATTCTTAAAAGGAATGATTTATTTTTGTCTCCAAATTGTGGGACCATTATTCTCAGGAAAATATATTAAACATTAGTTTACATATCCAGTACACTTTTCTTGGCAGTTATTGTAAACCAGTAATTACTGCTCCTTTTGTTGTATTCACTGTAAATTTACTTTAGTTAGTTTGCTGTTTTTAAGGCCATCATTTTCCAAAAAATGAAAAAAATTTGTTTTTTCACTTTAATATGGCTCTTGGATAGATTTAATAAACATGGCTTCCTGTTACTACTAAAATATAAATAGTTATTTTGTCTTTATACACCTCATTGTCAAACATGATTGGATTGAATGAACATAAAAATTGGTAGTTTTTGCAACCACACATATTGAAGAATGTTATATGGAACAGTAATTAATTTTCCAGTCTTCTAATTGTGGGACCAGTATTCTCAGGAAAAATTTCTGATACATTCAGATCTTTCACTTTATTTTTTTTTTTTGCACTTTTGTTAGATTATTTATATTTGTAAACCAATAATAATTGCTCCATATTGCATTCACTTCCCTGCTACTGTAATTATAATGTTTTAAAATCACACATTGCTATCCAAATGTTTGCAAGTTTATGACCCCCATAGATAATGACAAAAGTGTAATAAGGAGCAGAATTTACCAGTGGTTCACATAGGATTGTCACTTATGTGGTAACTGAACAATATAAATGAAGACACTGACACAAAACCCAGAAAAGTTTAAATGAATTCTGACCTCATAACAACCTGAGGATGACAGTTAGGTGTCATAGAAAGAAAGGTGCCATTTTATACTTTGTTTTGTCTTCCTACATACATGAACAGAAAATAAAATTAAGTTATCATATACATGAGATGATAAAAAAAAAAAAATGTTAGCCACACTGAGTAATGGAAATAACTGTGAAACAGTGTATATCAATGTCCTGCTACATAGAGAGAGATGAGTTAAATTTCGGGCAAACATACGCTTTTCATTTGAATATCTAATTTTCTCAATAATTATTATTGATTTTTGTGTGCTGCAAGGGAGTTTGCTATACTAACCCACTTGACATGTACAATTTTTTATAGTGTAGCAAAACTGTTTCTTGAATCATCCACTCATTTAGTAGAATGACTCATTATATCCATATATTGTTGATAGTGTATGTTCAAAAATTTTTAATGTTAGTACTGTTATCAGGTTACTGTGGACTCTCAATTCAAAGTATTATTCTATTTGTCAGTAGTACAGATTTTGTTGCATTTGTCCTTCTCATTAAAACTTAATTATTTTTGTTGACCTTTGTGAATTTCATTTTTACATTTACTGTTGACTATATTAAAGTTTATGACTGTGTCTTTAAGTTAAACATAAAGAATGTGAAATAAAGGTTAATTGCAGGGCACAGTTTTGTCTTATTCGTACTGTAAAACTGGTTAATAGTTTGATTGGTTCTGATTTCATGCATACATTTTCTATACAGTCATGTTTCAGTTTTTGTGTGTGGAAGTTTACCTCCTGTGTTTAAATTGCCAAAATGTAGTGCAGGTAAGGAATAATTAGTCAATTGTACTTGCTGTCACTTCTGGGTGACACTGGCCTTCATATGCAGTATTGTTTGAAAACATCTTTCAGATTTACAAAGCTATATATAAATGTTGTATTTCATATTCAATTGTTGACAACTATTATTGTTATAAACATGCATTTTGCTTTCATTTATAGAATACTGTGATGTTCTGTGATGATGTTATGGAAGCTGTTACACAGTGCTAATCAGTTGGTTTAAAAGTTTTTCATAAAAATTTTTATATATTTTCTTTTGACTGTACACCATTAATTTTTCATAATTATTTGTTGAAAATGAACAGAGTTGTTATCCCCAGTAAGTTGCTTGCATTTATTGATGAAAAATGTATTTGTTATTAAGCAGAAAAGTGAACAGAGTTGTTATCCCCAGTAAGTTGCTTGCATTTATTGATGAAAAATGTATTTGTTATTAAGCAGAAAAGTGTCACTAACAGATGTTATTTTGTGCACCCGGTGAAATAAATGTGCAACATTTACAACATTTCAGTTTTTTATTTCTCTAAAAACTTTATGACCTAATTACTTGGTATGAGATCTTTCCCTGGTTCCACTTGGTGCCCCAATTACAAGGTTTACTGTGCCACAGTAGATATTAAGAATTAGTCTTGATAACAATGTAGGGGAATGAAAACAAACAACCACTTACCTGTAGATGACTGTGTAGTGGTGCATAGGCACACTTACAGATCATCATCAAAGTTTACTTACTTTAGAATGTCTGCTCTTCTTGGGATTTCTGTACCTGTTGTAACACTAGTCATTATACCAGCTGACATCTTGTAGTGGTGGTGGTGGTGGTGGTGGTGGTGGTGCTGGTGGTGGCAGTAGTAGTAGTAGTAGTAGTAGTAGTAGTAGTTTTAGTTTTATATGAACACCTCCGTAGACACTGCTAAAAGAGGAGTAATTTGATCTCAGTTGGGTTACAAAAATTGTAGCTCTAGTTGTTCCTGTATATGCAACTTTCCAAATAAATAATGAGTAAAATAAGATCTATACCTTATTGTTTAGCAGCTACTGTACATTGTTTTAGTATGATGTATGATTTTATTTGATGCTAATAATTATTAACAGTGCACTTTATGCATTATTAATTAGGGATAAAAGAAGTGAGACTATAATCTATAGTTAAGAAAACATCTCTTTCCACGAACAGTGTTTTTATCACAATTTTCCTTTGTATTTCCTTGTGCAGTAGTCACATTGAGTTACAGCCATTATGGAGAGGTAGGAGCCATTTTTCTGACTGTTAGGATGGCATTCTGCTCTCCCATATCTCAATTCAGCATGGTACTTCTCTGATGAGGCCTAAGTAGAACATACAATTAGAAACAATATATCTCTCTATAGTTTGTACTATTGTAATTGGTATCTGGTTCTGGAAAGCATATACATGGTCTGTTGAAGACGTTAGGATAGCTGATATATGCTACTTTTGCGCACACTATTCAAACTTGTGTTGACTTCTTTCATAATCCACTCACTTCTATGCTGACCTGTGGATTCTCTAGGAAAGGTAATCCATAAAACCCTGACTGGCCATGCAATTCACTTGACCAGTATGCAGTGTTGACTAGCTCATAGGGATTTGCAATTCCTCAAGGTTTTGTACAATTATGTGATCTCTACACCATACCTCTTTCAACTATCTAAAAGTCCTTGCACTGCAGCACCTTCTGATTCACATGACCCAGGCTGTTGACTCTTATTTGACGGTGATTGGTGAATGGTGGCAGAGTTGCGTATCTCTGAGCAAAAGGCGAAAGTGAGCATCATCTGCACTGCTATCCCATTATGTCTCAAAACAAATTTGAGGAATTGCCTACTGCTGAAAGTACATCGGACCCCGTCTGAGATACCTTGTCTGTTGCGACTGTAGCCAATATTCCTGAGAGGTTTGAACAAATGCAGTGGGTGGGGCTTATTGTGTCACTGGAAGTTCCAGTGTTAGGTGTGAGATGAAGTCCCTCAGGGAAATAGCAAGCAGGTTGGGAAAGAAGGCCAGAGTCCACTCTTAGCTTGCTGGAGGGGGGGGGGGGGGGGTTCCAAGTTGTGGAAGGGGCTCTGCTGGTAGTAATTGAGTGCACTGGGTGACATGGCTCTTGTAGGCACGTGGGGTGCCTCTCACCTGGGACTGACTGCTTTAGTGAAGACAGCTAGCCTCACCCGCACGGTGGAAGCAGAGATATTTCTTTGCAGCATTGTTCCCAAAACTGATCATGGTCCTGACATTTTGGGGTGATGATCCTGGATGTGAATTTCTTTACCTCCGCTAATGGGTGGGGAATTTTTGGAACTCCTTACTCGGGCAAGCACTACACACACTAAGTGGCCATTAGGGTAATGGAGTGGAGAATGTGTGGTGTTCACATGTGGGTTTCTTAGGATAGAGAAATTCCACCACAGGCCTGATAAGCTGTGTTCTGATTCCAGATAGGGTGCCATTTGTCACAGAGGTTCAGGGGAAGAAACTATTAATGTAATATTAGTTAACTGCAGGAGTGTCTATGGAAAGCTCCCAGAACTAATCTTGCTGATAAATGATAACAATGCCCACACAGCACTAGCAGTAGAAAGCTGCTTGAAACCAGATGTTAACAGCAATGAAATTCTAAACTTTGATTGGAATGTGTATCGTAAAGATGTGATGAACAATGTTGGTGGATGTGTGTTTATAGCCATAAAAAATGATATCATCTAGCTAAAAAATAAGATATATTGTGAGGTAAGTGCAGCTACTAAACTGAAAATAATGTGGGTTAAGGTAAGTCTTAAATGTGGACCAAACATAGTCATAATATGGTTTTATAAATCCCCTGGCCTTGGAACGGTAGTGGTGGAACATTTGAGCGGAAGTAGTTCTAAATACCTTATACAAAAGTTAACTTGAGAAATTAATCAGACAACCAGCTTTCTTCACAGAAAATCCTAAGAAGTTTCAGTCTTATATTAAATCATTAAATGGATTGAAGCCATTTGTCCACACACTCTCTGCTCATAACGGCATTTAAGTGGAGGATAATACAGAAAAGTGCAATATATTCAACATCTTTTTCCAGAACTGTTTCACAGAGGAAGATTGCACTGTAGAAGTTCCTTTAAATCTTGCATGAATGACAAAATGGCTGATATCGAAATAAATGACTGTAGTATAGAAAAGCAACTGAAATTGCTCAACAGAAGAGAGGCCATTACTGCACCTGATGGGATTCCAGTATTTGAACGAACTTGCCATATGTCTCAAATAGAGCAGTGTTTTTGATGACTTGTTGGTGGGTTTGATGTGGACGGATGTCCAAACCCACCAACAAGCAACAGTACCTCCATTATGACAGCTGCCACCCATTCCATATCAAATGGTCCCTTCCCTACAGCCTAGGTCTTCGTGGCAAACGAATCTGCTCCAGTCCGGAATCCCTGAACCATTACACCAACAACCTGAAAACAGCTTTCGCATCCCGCAACTACCCTCCCGATCTGGTACAGAAGCAAATAACCAGAGCCACTTCCTCATCCCCTCAAACCCAGAACCTCCCACAGAAGAACCCCAAAAGTGCCCCACTTGTGACAGGATACTTTCTCGGACTGGATCAGACTCTGAATGTGGCTCTCCAGCAGGGATATGACTTCCTCAAATCCTGCCCTGAAATGAGATCCATCCTTCATGAAATCCTCCCCACTCCACCAAGAGTGTCTTTCCGCTGTCCACCTAACCTTCGTAACCTCTTGGTTCATCCCTATGAAATCCCCAAACCATCTTCCCTACCCTCTGGCTCCTACCCTTGTAACCGCCCCCAGTGTAAAACCTGTCCCATGCACCCTCCTACCACCACCTACTCCAGTCCTATAGCCCGGAAGGTGTACACGATCAAAGGCAGAGCCATGTGTGAAAGCACCCACGAGAATTACCAGCTGACCTGCCTACACTGTGAAGCTTTCTATTTGGGAATGACCAGCAATAAACTGTCCATTCGCATGAATGGACACAGGCAGACAGTGTTTGTTGGTAATGAGGATCACCCTGTGGCTAAACATGCCTTGGTGCATGGCCAGCACATCTTGGCACAGTGTTACACCGTCCGGGTTATCTGGATACTTCCCACTAACACCAACCTATCAGAACTCCGGAGATGGGAACTTGCCCTTCAGTATATCCTATCTTCCCGTTACCCACCAGGCCTCGACCTCCGCTAATTTCAAGTGCCGCCACTCATACCTCACCTGTCATTCAACAACATCTTTGCCTCCGTACTTCCGCCTCGACTGACATCTCTGCCCAAACTCTTTGCCTTTACAAATATCTGCTTGTGTCTGTATATGTGCGGATGGATATGTGTGTGTGTGTGTGTGTGTGTGTGTGTGTGTGTGTGTGTGTGTGTGTGTGTGTGTGTGTGTGTGCGCGCGCGTGTGCGCGCGAGTGTATACCTGTCCTTTTTTCCCCCTATGGTAAGTCTTTCCGCTACCGGGATTGGAATGACTCCTTACCCTCGCCCATATATAAAACATCCATTATTGTGTATTTTACAAAATGATAACTGGAATCAGATACTTCCATAATATATCTAGAAATATGCTCATGGAGTGATTTAAAGTCAAACTATGACACAAAAGTAATCACAGGAAAAAACGGATGCCAGATATATTCATTGGAAGAATCCTTAAGAAATGTACTCAATCAACAAAGGGGGTAGTTTAAAAATGCTCCTTTGACCAGTACTTAGACACTGCTTGTTGGTATGGGATCCAAACCAGATAAGATTGATAGAGGAAATAGGGAAGATCCAAATAAGAGCAGCGTGTTTCATTATAGGCTCCTTTAGTAAGCACAGAAGCATCACAGAAATTATCAACCAACTCCAGTTGGAGATGCTGCAAGAGAGGTGTTCTCCATCATGGTGCAGTTAACAATTAAATTTCTGAGAGCACACATTCCTAGATGAGTTAATAAATATATTGCTTCCTCCTACTATATTTTGTGAATAGACTATGAAGATAAAATTAGAGAAATTTGAGCTTCATTGATGCTTTCCACCAGCCACTTTTCCCACAAACCATTTGTGACTGGAACAGGAAAGGGGAGAAACAACAGTGGTACATGAAGTATGCTCCTCCACACACCACAAGGTGACTTTTGGAGACTAGATGTAGATGTAGATGTAGAAGTAAAAAAGTACCGAATTATGTTCTCGCTCATACCTATGTAATATTTTCTTTAAATCTAAACCTAGCTTCATCAACATATCCCTTGCTATCAATAAATTCATCATATTCCCTATGTTATACATTGTCTTGTTAACCAGTTACC
Source organism: Schistocerca americana (assembly GCF_021461395.2). NCBI lineage: Eukaryota > Metazoa > Arthropoda > Insecta > Orthoptera > Acrididae > Schistocerca > Schistocerca americana. The sequence goes on along the minus strand of NC_060120.1, from coordinate 655,119,313 downwards.
TCTTATTGTGTTTTAAAATCTACTAGTCTAAGTACAAGAACTCAGCCAGGTGGACTTGAATATAAACTATTTACAAGAAGAATCTTTGATAGTCACTACAATCACAATGCTTGGAGAAGTATCACCCAAAGCTTACATCACTTTTCATCACTGTATCATGCTCCATAAGTTTTGTGATATCATTAACATTTTTTTATTAGCCACAGGTGCTATGCCAGCTTCAACCTGTGTTACCTTACTTCACTTAGCACCTTCTCGTCATTACACTTTTCCCTTGGATCTTGTTACGTACTCCCATTATGACACACTTTACCTTTTGCCCATAATCCCCTACCCTGGTTTCAACAGTTTTCTTGGGTAGATTCTTTAATATCATGCCGACTGAGCTTGGAGGGACAAGGAGCAGTATAGTGATGACATGCATACTACACCATTTTGAGTCAGGTACTGCATGATGAAAAGCCAATAAAATCTCACCATAAGACAATGCTGCAGAATGCAGTGCCTGTTGAGACACTAGTCTATCTATATAATGGCTTTCAGATACCTAACTAAAGGGAAGGTTCACAGAAAGAAGTAGAGGAGTATGATGCAGAAATGGAAAGGAAGAGAAAAAGCTCCACACACACATCTCAGTTTCTAAGTGAATGATAAACCACTTATTTACTAATGTAGACACAAAAAAAAGTACATGCCCTTCTCTTGTGGGTGTGGCCTTGCATGGACCCATGATGTATTCATATCAGTGTAACAACAGTGAAAGTGCCTAGGTCTCACACACACTGCTGCGAGGCAGCATCTGACAATGGCTCATGTAGTGCCAGCAGCCAGCTGAAGCTGGCATAGCATTCTGGCACGTCGAGCTGACCCTGCTTAGCACAGAAAGCAGGGGTAAGGCAAAGATTGCAATGAGAAAACTGGATGGCATGATGGCCCAAACAAAAGAATTCAGTGTAAGGGTCATGGGCTGATGATGACAGGTGTCCATCAGATGCTGGAAGGTCCAGTAGCACAGCATCTATCTACATCTACATCTACATGGGTACTCTGCAAATCACATTTAAGTGCCTGGCAGAGGGTTCATCAAACCATCTTCACAATTCTCTATTATTCCAATCTCGTACAGCATGCGGAAAGAATGAACAACTATATCTTTCCATACGAGCTCTTATTTCCCTTATTTTGTCATGGTGATTGTTTCTCTCTATGTGGGTTGGTGTCAACAAAATATTTTCGCATTCGGAGGAGAAAGTTGGTGATTGGTCACTAGTTATGGTCACCTGCTTGCACCTGCCTGGTAGCTTGATAGGAGAGTATAAACAATGACCCAGTGACAATTGTCTGGTTGCCTGGCAACAATGGCATACGTGGCCAATTGGTGCAGTTTTGCATCAGAACTGAGAAATGTGAGAAACATGTGAAGCAGGTGCATTCAGATGCAAGTTAGTCAGTTGATAAAGGTAAGAAACAAGGAATTTCAACAAGCATCACTTAAAAAATTAGTCATGATTCTTTTAGTCCTGAAGTTTTATTTGTGTGCATAGCTTAAAAAGTTTCACTTACTACAGTGAATCAGTTGCATAGTCACACTCCAACATGCATTCCAAATAAGATTAAGTACAACATAAAAGTGCTTAATACATTAAATATGTTAACAGAAATGGAGGAAGCTGCATTAAATCATTTTATTATGATTTGGAATGTGATGCAGAAGCTGTTACATACCTGAAGAACCAGATTTCTGCATATTGTAATTATAATTATTTTACTACAATGCGATCCATGACTTTAAGAAATTGCTGTGAATTGCAAACCATACCAAATTCAGGCAAAAGTATTTGTACTTTTATTTAATATTTTACAGATTCTCCTATATGTCTTCTTACGTACAGGTACAGAAGGAAAATATTTTTAAAATTTGCTGTTGTCACACAGGCCAATCACTCCAAACAATTTCAAATTTATTATAGTCCTACTGAAATAAAAAAGAACTTTCATGCTGAGCTTCCTCATTAGCCAGAATTCAGTCACAGACACTGTACTTACATAGCACTTGTGTGACATGTTCCTTTGCTTTAAGATTTGTACTATGCAGCATATCCACAAACATTCTTTAAACATTCATTTCATTATTCTTAAATGAGTCATGATGAGAGATTTATATACAAATATATTTTACATATAAAACAGCCTTACTTACTAAAATGTTATTAGTTAATTTCTTCAACAAAATTTAAATATAGGCATACATAAATAATACCAGTCTTCTGACACAAAGTATTTATAATGAGATTTTTTGGCACTTACACTCACATAATGCTTTCTGAGATGTAATTAAATATTAAATCTTCATTGGCCTGCTTAACTGTGCATGATTTCTTAATGAAACCAAGAGCATACACATTTTATTGCATCAGGCCAGCTTGATACTCAATCATAGTTTGGATTTTCTAAGACATATAAGTACAACTATTATTTGTTGGTTCTGTAGTCACTTGGAACCTTAATGTCAGTTAGGCACTGATACCTGCAAGCAAATCCACAACTTGCACTAAAATGTTTACACACCACAGTTCTTTCAGATGCAGTGGCAAGTTTTTGTGCATCTTTTTATTGTATGTGAACAAATTCAATATGTCTTCACTTTTGTGGCAACTGTCAGCAAGGCTTAAAATCTGTGTTGATGGATTTTCAGAAAATCCATACAAATGACCAATAAAATAGATTGAATATAAGAAATGCAATGGGAAACACGATTCGACTTCGTTTGTCTATCCATTGAGATATCTCCTTAGGTGTCATTGTTGTGAAAGATGCTGGTTGTGATTGTGATGTCTGGTTGCTTGAAGGCACTGGGAGACTGATCACACAGTTCCCATCACCATTTCCAGTGGGATTGGGAACATCAAGCAAGCTGGATACAGTCTGGAATGAAACAATGAGTTAAAATTAATATTATAGTGAGATACATTATTTTTGAAGTAGAGAAGGAACATTAAGACCTAAAACTGTATAAATTATATTTCCCTTCTAGTGGTTCTGATGAGATATTCTAGACCGAATGCACCCGTAAGAAACATCACCAATATTTTGAATTCAATTGCCTAAGAAAATGTTTTCATAATCAAGACTAATAGAAATTTAATCTCTAGAAATACTTATTCTGCTTTTGCTAAAGAGACAGTAGTGTCATATCTCAAGGATAATTTGAAGTACTTAATTCTGGGCAGGAGTGTTTAGAAGAACTGCAGCTCAAGTTAGAGAACAATTGACCAAGTATTGAGTAAATATTTACCTAGTATAACAGTTCATGGTGAGAGGAACCCTCCATGGAATAACAGTCCCAGTAAAGAAACTTCTATAAAAACAACAACTTCTGCACAATATGTGTAAAACAAGGCACAGAGCTCTAGAATGAGAGATGCTAAATGAAATGCATTTGACTGTCAAAAAGATATTGCTTGAAGTGTTCAGTGGCAACCACAACAGACTGTTGTTGAAAAACATATCATGAAACCTCAAAAAAATTCTGGTCTTATGTTAAGGCCATTAGTGGCACCAAAGTTTGTGTCAAGACACTCTTGGAAGAAAAAAAAAAAAAAAAAAAAAAAAAAAAAAAAAAAAAAAAAAAAAAAAAAAAAAAAATTACTTTAGAAAACTGTGGAGCCTAGTTCCATCAAAATGGAAAATGTATTTAAAACCCAAATGGTGCAATTTGAAAGAAAATCATTAGAATGAAGATACATAAAAATATCTTGCAATTATCAGGAGTTCCTGGAAGCAAACCATGTAAAGTTCTTAGGCCTAAACCCAGGAAAAAATTTAAACTAGAAGGTACACATGGACTTCTTAGCAAATAAACTGAGTAGCTTAGCATTTGTAACTTGTATTTTGTCAGGTGTCCCAAACACAGACACCAAGGAGATAGTCTTATCACTGTTACTTTGAGCTGGTTATTTGTTATTGCATAAGCTTCTTGGGGCATTTTGAGTGCTACAGCCTTACCAGAAACTACCTTCCTGTGGCATGAGTACTTATAAACAAAGTTCACACACGAACTAAATAAGAACTACTATCACCTACAACTTCACTAAAATGAAAAGTAAGATAACAAATTACATCTTTATGAGCTATCATTGTCGTCGTTGCTCACATGTGTCTGTGTATAAGGCTACAGACAATGTTGAGTTGAAGACTGCTGTTATCACAGCTAAGAATAAAGTTAAAGTTAAAGGCATCGCTTCTTGTGCTGTTATTGATGGACTGTGCGTGTTTTTCGACTGTAGATTTGACTTTGCTTTAAGTCAGGCTGGTGCTACTCCACCTGGCAACTGTAATGGTTGGTTAACTGTTGTGTTTGCTAAATGTGGAGGCAAAAGTGTGTACGGTAACCTTGAGAGTTTTGCTCATAGAGATGTAATTTGCTACCGCAATTTTCATTTCAGTGAAGTTGTAGGTGCTCTCTGGGTTCTCTGTGGCGCCCCTGTGTCTCTGTGAATGTGTGTGTCACTGTGACAGGTGTTAAAAGACGTGCTGGCTTAAGTAACACAACCACTTCAAGAAGCTGTTAGTTTCTGGTGAGGCCGGGCATGGCACAGGGCTTAGTATCACTAGGCGCATCAAGGAGAAAAATTCATTTCCGGTTGTGCAATGGCATTGCAAAAGAAAATGATTAGAAGCAAAGGATTTCTGATGGTCCACTTTCTTTTTTTAAATTATATTCCCTGTACACATACGAGGTTTGGATTTTATTAGACAGAGAATGACATTCACTTGTACCTCTCTGTTTTCACCATACCGTAACCACAACACTCATCACAGCAAGAATTTTAAATTTCTAACACAATGTTTGAAGTCCTATGATCGAAGGTCACAGTATGTGGGGATAAAAATTTACATTAAACTAACAGATTATGTTTATTGTACTTGGAGCTTGGTTTGTTGAAAAGACTGCTCTTTACTCTTCTGGTGACAAAGTGTTATTAATACTATTTGTGACATGACATTCATTTGTTATCATTTGGAGAGAGAAGTTTGATCATGAGTCACACTTAAAGGGCACATGCACGGTGACTGGTGAGGTTGGCTCAGCCAGGCAGCAGGCAAGAGGAGGATGGAAAATGGCAGCGAGCAAGTGGTCAGTGGCAGACCGTTTCACATAAACCTGTCAGTTTCAAACAGCTGATGGTTATGTGACATCATGTGGGTTTAACCCATTCCACCACATGGCTTTAAGACAATGCTTTATCCATGTTTGCAGGGATTATATGCAAACGCAAATTAGTATTAAAAGTATGGTATGGCAAATGAAAGAAGCTGAGATGCTGATACGATTTATGTGAATTTTATATCAAAATATATTAAATAAATAAATCTGCAATAAGTGCAATTTACTGAATAATTTATAACCTTTGAACCAATTCAAGTACAAAGTAGAGCAATTGCTGATTTTAAAGGTCTCATTGAAATGCAACAACTGACATACTTGTATAATTTGCAGCATAAATATTGCACTGGTAAAACACCAATTTTATTAATTTGTTGATAATAATTAATTAAAACAAATAATACAAGATAGACACACAAACAGCAAGGCAGTGTATGATAGCAGGTATCGTTCAACATCATCAGTTTGTGATATTTGTAATTATTATATGTTGTCTGTGTTTATTCATAATGCTTGCATTGTTCTGCCCATGTTTGTTTACAATGAAATGAACACCCTTAGCTGCTTACAGGTGTTGACATACGTCAACGGGGACAGATGAAAATGTGTGCCCCGACTGGGACTCGAACCCGGGATCTCCTGCTTACATGGCAGACACTCTATCCATCTGAGCCACCGAGGACACAGAGGATAGCGTGACTGCAGGGATTTATCTCTGGCATGCCTCCCACAAAACCCACATTCTCAACGTATTGTCCTGCACTACATTCATAGTGCCCCCGCCCATTATACTCATTACATGTGGTGCGTTGCCGATTCCCGTAAGAGTTCGGGCACTGTTTGTGCATTCACACAGAAGAAGAAGATGGTCAAGTGGCCGGTGAGCCTTAACTATATATTTACTAAGATGGTATCTGTTCTTTTGGACATGTTTCATTTGACATCAGCCTCCTAGACTGTTCTATTTTATTCATGCACTTTAACAGATGTTAAATGCACGTGTCTGGGGGTAAAAAGGATAGGAGATCATCCATGAGTTAGACAATGAGAACCAGTGAACAGGTGCATTTGCTGCCCCATTCCATTCTGCCAACCATAACACGTTGAAGAATTCACAGAGTACAATTTCACAGTTTGAACAGGGGAGTTATATATATTTTTAAGTTTTTTGTTATAATTAAAATTATTGTGACTACTTTATAGCTGTATCTGAGGAAAATATCTGACTTCAGCTGCCAGAGACTATGGTCATTTGTGTGTATGTGTGTTATGTTCCATACTGGATTTTCCATTGTTTGTATCTGAGGGAAGTATGTAAAAGATTTGCATTCATCTTAAAAATGATTTCATTGTAGATCTGGACAGGCCTTCTAAAATTTTAGAAAATGAAATGAACAAAACATATTTCACATTAAAATCCCAGAATTATCAACATACATTTATCAATGTTCCATATACTCCAGTAACCCTTAGGAATGCTCTTCACTGCATGCACTTGAAGTGTGCTTCCTGATATTTGTAGCATGTCTGTTGCTTCCACATGCTTGTTGCAAGTCTAACAGCAGTGAAGAGAGCAGTAACAATGCTGCTGTCACTTTTAACCACTATAAAATACTTTAGATGCAATACAGTTTCATATAATTTAGAAGTTCTTTAGAGTAACCTATGAACATAACAGAAAACTTTATTTTTTTAATTTGATCACAAATCTAAATATTTACACAAAGGACTCCTGAAAATGACAGTACCATTCCTAGAAACAGTCTATCCTAAAGCAGAATGTAAGTGGCCTTTGTTGTTATTTATGTTCCATCGTTGCATCAGTGGAAGAACTCCTAATGCTTTTGCTTCTGGTTTGGCTCTATGGTTACCCTACATTAAACCATCACACAAATGCCAAAGTGATTGATATCAGTATAAGTGACCATGGGATAGAAAATCAACTGAAATAAGTCAACAAAGGTCAGACCACCGGACCTGATGAGTTATCAATGTATGAAAGAATGGGCTGCTCTTTTAGCAGCAGTGTTCTGTAGGTTGCTGAGGGAGTGTAGCACTGGAAAACAATTCAGGTCATTCCAGTGTTTGAGCATGCAAGTTATTGTGACATTTTTTGTAGACCAAAAATCACCTCTATAGGAATCAACATAGGTTCTCAAAACAGTGATTATGTGAAACCCAGCTCTTTATCTTCATCCTCTAGACCCAGAAAGCAGTAGATACCAGTGCCCAGTTTGATGCAATGTGCTTCACTTCTAAAAGATGTTCAGTACAGTTCTGCATTGCCACCTAATGACCAAAATAAGAGGGTACAGAATATCAGATCAGCTGCTAGCAGCCCACCTCTGAACTCCTTTGACGACTTCCTTTTAATCTTACCTGGTGGGATCACAGACACTCAAGCAGTGCTCAAGAATGGGTCACACTAGTGTTCTATATACAGTCTCCTGTACAAATGAACCACACTTTCCTAAAATTCTCCCACTAAACCAAAGTCAAACATTCACCTTTCCTACTGTAATCCTTCATGCTCGTTACATTTCATGTCACTTTGCAGTGTTATGCCTAAATATTTAATTCACATGACTGTGTCAAGTGGCAGACTACTAATGCTGTACTCAAACATTATGGATTTCTTTTTCCTACTCATCTGCATTAACTTACATTTTCTACATTTAGAGCCAGCTGTCATTCATCACACCAACTAAAATTTTTGTCTAAGTCATCTTGTATCATCCTACAGTCACTCAACAACAACTCCCCATACACCACAGCATCATCAGCAAACAGCCACAGATTGCTGCTCACCCTGTCCATCAGACTGTTTACATATATATAAGGAATAACAGCAGTCCTATCACACTTCCCTCGGCACTCCTGATGATATTCTTGTCTCTGATGAAAACATGCTGTCGATCGCAGTATATTGGGTTTTATCAGTTATGAAGTCTTTGAGCTGCTCGTACATCTGGCAAGCTATTCCATATGCTCATACCTTTGTTAACAGATTGGTGTGGGGCACCGTGTTAAATGCTTTTCAGAAATTTAGGAATGTGGAAGCTGCATGCTACCCTGGTTACTGTGGATCACAGGGTACCATACGAGAAGGGGGCAAACTGAGTTTCACGTGAGCAATGCTTTCTAAAACCATGCTGATTTGTGGACAGAAGCTTTTCTGCCTCAAGGAAATTTATTATATTCGAACTGACAATATGTTCAAGAATTCTCCAGAAAGCTGATTTAAACATATTGGTCTGAAATTTTGAGTGTTTGTTCTTTTAGCCTTCTTATATATGGACATTTGTCTCTATTAATCATGCTAGATAAAGGTCTCAGTGCTTTTCCTATTACTAGTTTTGTGTAGTCATCCCATTTTAGGTTGCTTCAAATGAGTAATCTCAGTTATTCTAATAATGTTACTGTTTCCTGTGATTTATTGCCAATAGTATAACTGAAGAAGAATGGATCTATCCACCTATTAATTTACAAACTGTTACATATGTTTATATTGATGGTTAACTGACAACACTACCTCTAAACTTCAATCCAAAGCAAGTTTTCCTACGTTTCCCTACCTAATGCCATTGCAACATTCATGTATATAACAGAATCATTTACAGACAGCCTCATGAAGCATCTCTCATTATTTGCCTATGTGTTTGTACTCTTATTGTATACCCATTTCAACCTCTGTAGGTAATAAACATTCTGATGAGTGCACATAGCCATATATATCATCATGAATGTTTTCAGACACATTCTCAGTTATGCTACTTTCATTCCAGGGGCTGCCAAATCATTAATGTACTACAAAGACCTTATCTATGTAAAGTGAACTCCAATGAAAAAAATACATTATCTTCCTATCAGTAAATGGTGAAAAAATTGATAGCCTATGTAATTATGCAGCCACTAGTTTGTGTGTAAGCTAGATTTATGGACTGCACCTAACAGCATTCCTGTGTATGTGCTGCATCTTCTATGGTCCTTCATTTTCATCACAGTTCAGCACCTATGGCACATACCAGTGTAGTAATATTGTTGACAGAATTGCAACATTGTACACAAGTAATGAAATGACCGATTTGCTACTTGACTACAATTAAACTGATGGTACTAACAGACTTGCTTACTGTTGTATGCTGTGTCCCAACATAAATCCTCTGTATCATTTCACATTCACAGTAACTGACAGAAGACTATGAGAAACTAGGAAAGTGAAGTTAGGTGTCAAATTTTCCAACTGGAGTTTTTCCAAATTTATAATGTGAATGTGTTATTCACTTTTTTGGTATGTACAGAAGTACTGCATCATACTGAGAAACTTACCATACATATTGTAGAGTTTCTGAATACTATATCAATTTGTCTGCATTTCTGTCCAGTATTAGTTGTCAAAAGTGGTTGCCAACCATCTATGCTTACTCTGAATGGTTGTTTTCTAATACTTTGGTGAGCAACTGTCCACTAGCACTCACCAAGTGCTGGCCAAATCTCGTACTAGTTTTGGAGAGTTGTCTATAGACAAGAGCTAGATCGAGACTTTCTCCAAGAAGTTCAGGCAGTTGTTGTGGAGGACCACCCACAATGTGTAACAGTTTGCACAATACAATGGTGTCTACAGTGCTGCAGTGCAGTCACAATTTCCTTTTTGGTGCTATTTACCAATGAACACACAATCAGTGAAGATGCCACTATAAATGCACAGAGCAATCATATTTGTGCTCATGAAAATGCATGTGTAAGTAGTTAGTAGCAACCAATGCAGATTATGTTTGAACAAATATGATCAGATCATTGGGCCCTATCTAGTGCCAACCAGTCTAAACCTATCTATTCCATTTTCTTACAGTCTTCTTACTGCCATATTGAATGAGGTGCCACTGTCAGTTCACAGCATAATGTGAGTGAAAAATGATGGAACTCCAGTTTATTTTTAAGTAAATGTGCAGCACCACCTGGACATCACATTCTAAAAACAGCAGATGTGGACCTGTTCCATGGCCACCGTGATTCCTATGAAAATTATGATATATAATACTCCTGTTATATCAGAAGACGATATAATTACACACTGTGACTGAAACACTGATGCAAGGATGGAGTGAGCTGGGTTTCACAAGACCATTGTTTGCAGACTCCAGGTTGACTACCATTAAGAGCGGGTCATAACAAAGAGGAATAAAATATGTTCCATAATTTATAACAAACTGATGTCAGTTATACATACCTACAGTTACCTGCGATGAGTCTTTAAGAAAATGGAAATTACCTGCACCTTTTCAAAATCACTTGGAATGCTTTGTTTCCCCCATGACCTATAAAAATTCTTGTTAGAGGAAGAGCAAGCTTTTTTGTACAATCTATTTAGAGCTGTACAGGCACCTTATCATTCCCTATTGACTTTCCTTAACTGAGAAATTTTTGGTGGTTTTCTGCCTTGTGATAATTTATCTCAATATCACCCATTTTGTGGTGGCTGAAAGATGGAACTGTATGACAATGTTCTTCAGTGAAACGATTTCAGAAGACCAGATTCTGTTCTTCAGTCTTCTCTCTGTCAGCTTCTGTTTCAGTGCCCACTTGATCACTGAGTGACAATAGATAATTTTGATCAATTTTCTGACTTTGTGTCAAACCAAACCTTCTTAGGATTTTTCTCCAGACTGGTCATCAAAATTTTATTTTTAAACTCACTGAATGCTTTCCACATTAATTTATTTATATTAATTTTGTTTTCATTCAGCTTTGTTTGTCAACAGAAGTCTGTCTTCTCTTGAATCTTTGCTTTTGTGGCAATTTTCTTACATGAATTGTCATGGGTATTTCTGATTCCTGTAATGTCACCCCGGGTTTGGTGACACATCAGATAGCAAGGTGTCGACACATATGAAAAAAGGCCAGAGTTCATACGTTCATGTGAGGCAGAAGGTAGGCTAATGATGACACATTGGCACCAAATTTTACCACCATTCTGCCCAACTTCACAGTGGATGTGTCACATGATGGGAAGGTCATCACATCAACCCTTGCCCATGTCTCACCCACTTCTCTTGATTTCTGTTCAATGGAGGTCAAAACAATGATGCCTTGCATTGAAATCATGCTGGTTTCTGATAGCTGACTGAAGAAACTGTTTCAGGCACACCATCACTCAGAACCAACACAAAAAGTCCTCATTAGATGACATAAAGGGCATCAATGAAACCACACTTCCCCCTCAGTCATTCATTTACACACATCACATACATTAATAAAATGGCAAAAGGGTCACACAAACACTCCCTAGTTTGGCAACAATCTCAGTGCCTAACAGAGACAAATCTTGAGTAATTCTAGGCACCTGCAGGCAGATAACCCCTTCAACATCCTCAGATTGCACATGTCTGCAAACAGGTGCCATAGCAGCAGCATAGTACCATTCAGTTGAAGCGTATCAAAGGGATTGTCTGCCTGTAGGTGACTAGAATTTGGTCAAGGGTCATCTCTATACAGATACATTTGTAAAGTGCTCAACAAAGATGTATGGGTAGCACTGAGGGTGTTGCTGAAGCAGGGGATGTTAGAGGGAACCCTTGCCATTTTGTTTTTGCAACAGGCAAGTTCTCACTGCTAGAATTTGGCAAGGGGAGAAGAAGTAGTGGCATAAAGTTCCTGTCACCAGTCTTCATCAAACCTCTTTTTGTCATGAAATAAGTGCATGCAATATGTTTGATGGTGATCCTGTCGAATGGGGACATTATAACAGCGACATACTTGCAGTTTCCTCTTTCTGATCTGCAATAACTAATACTCTCTTCCATGATTAATGTGGATGATCCACTTCTTTTTCCTATTATAGTATTCAATTCATCACTGAGCAGCTGGAGGGGTTCCTCTAACCTGAAAAACTTCCTATTGATTTGAAAAGTTTTCGATTTATTTGTGCTGACATGAAGAGGACAACAGAGACTAGAGTTTGTTAGCAAATTGCATATACCACAGAAGTTCAGATGTCTTTTTCTGGGTATGCAGAGACATCCAACAGAAGAATACTGTGATGTACACTGAGCATGCTATAACCATTCAAACTAAAGGAGTTAATAAACCAAATAAAAGACTTATTTGATGGTGGAATCTAAAAGGCATAACTGGAAAATTCTTTTCACCTTCTCTTAAAGAGTGAATCCAAGGTACTTGACATTAAATATGTTAGATCTAGGGATCCTGTTACCATGAAATTATGCAGCACAATTATACAAGAAGTTTCACTTCAACATATGTGTAATGTTGGTTCATTACATAATAAAATTAAAAAATAATTTTATATGCATATAATTAATATTAATCCAATCTTTAAATTTATATTTGGCTTTTAAGCATTTTCTCATATTTCTGCTTTCATCATTTCTTTTGTGTCATATACAAAAGAACTGCAGTATTTTTTTCTGGGGATATAACTTACAACAATTTTTCATGAGGTAAAGCAAACCACTGCCTTTTATTTTCTTGTATACAAGTTACAAGGTCTGTTCAAAAAATTCCAGAACATTTGTAATTTCGCACCAATGGTGTCTTGGAACAAAATGCTATTGGCATCCCTGCACATGCCTTTGTTTAATGTGTAACTACCAGAAGTTTCAGTGTTGTATGTCTGTTAGCTATTGTTCAGTGCTGTTTTGAGTAGAATGTTGTGCTGCATAGTTTGTGAGAAATGGCGGAGTTAGAGGAGCAATTCGTTTGCATTAAATTTTCTGTGAAACTCAAGAAAACCTTCACAGAGGCACACCAAATAATGCAGGAAGCCTACAGTGATGAGTGCTTAAGCTGTACTCATTGTTACAAATGGTTCACACAGTTTAAAACTGGCTGGACAGAGGTTAAAGATGACCGTCATTCAGAACACCCTTCTACATCTACTGATGACTCTTTTGTCAGGAACATCAACAAAATCGTGTGTGTCAATCGAAGACTGATTGTCTGAGAGATTGCAGAAGAATGTAAGATTTCAGTTGGTCATGAAATCCTGACCCAGCATTTTGGAATGCATCGTGTTGCTACCAAGTTTGTCCTATGGGTTATGAGTCAAGACCAGAAAGACCTTTGCCTCACAATCTGTGAAAAGCTTTTGGATCATGCAAATGAGAATATCTTCCTTAAGAGAATCATAACTGGTAATGAGACATGGATCTACAGTTATGAAGTTGAGACCAAGGTTCAATCTTCAGAATGGGTTGGGAAAGGTTCTCCAAGACCAAAAAAAGCTCATCAGGTCAGGTCGAATGTCAAAGCCATGCCAATTGCATTCTTTGACTTTGGAGGATTCGTGTATCATGAATTTGTGCTGTAGGGACAAACTGTTAATCGATGGCATTATCAGGACGTGTTGCGATGCCTATGAGAAAATGTGAGAGGGAAACAGCCTAAAATGTGGTGAGACAATCCATGGCTCATGCATCGTGATAACACACCTTCACATTCATCCCTGTTGGTGCATGACTATTGCATAAAAAATGAAATAGCTGCGTTGCCTCATCTTCTGTGCTCTTCAGACCTGGCCCCTGCAAACTTTTTTTTTAAATTTCCAAAGTTGAAAATCTCATTGAAGGAATGATGATTTGCAATGATAGATGAGATAAAAGAAAATTTGCAGACAGCACTTTGCGTGATCCAACATGAGGTGTAACGTGGCTGCTTCTGGAAGTGGAAATGGCATTGGGAGCAATGTATCAGTTGTGGAGGAGCATATTTCGAAGGATACCATGCATAATAAGTAAAAGGTCAACATACAAAAATTTTGTGGACAAAGTTCCAGAATTTTTTAAACAGACCTCATATGTCTCTACTCCAACTGTGGGTGGAAGTCTCATAGTCACCTGTGCAGAGTTGAGAGAAGGTATACTAGAACGTTGTGAGTCCATGCCAGATGGGCAAGAAGATGACCGCCCTAAAGGCTGTCCATCCTTCCTGTCATTCTGCTGCAGGCCCAGCTGGCGCCGTGCTGTCCTTGGTGTCAAGGTTGACTTAAGAATGTATTTGCTATTTACCTTCTTTAGCTCTACATCATGCCTGTACAGAAAGAATAATCATGTTTTACTGAATGAGTAACTTATATTAAGGACAGAAATGAATTTTTGTTTTGGATGTTGGCAGCCTTTCACAGACAGATGTTATGGTGTTTATGTCCATTTATTTAAACATGTATCATATTTCATACATCACATACTGAAGGAAAAGCTCGAGGGATGTAAAATGAGTCAAGCTATTTCTTAACGTAGAACAGCATCTGTCAGATATAAATTCTGTGCACTAAATTAAGTAGCTCCCACTAAACCACTATATACTATTTGTGTTTCAACATCTTAAAATGAATGTACATGATTTGTAAATGATAATGGAAAGTACTGGTAGAGTGTACATAATTTAGGAATAAAGGTAACAACTCTCTAAAAGCAAAGACACTGAGTCATTTACTCACAAATAAAAAAAAAACTGAAACTTTGATAGATTTCAGGCATATTCTTTTTTGAGCTAGTCTATTTTACACCTGTTTTATCTCTCTCTTATTGTCCATCTGCATTGCTTGAAAAAGATTCACCCAAAACCTAGGAAAGTTCTCAGTCTTGTTTAAGTGCCTATTGATGACTGAAAACCCCTACTATGTGGTAAGTTTCCACCATTACTCCTAAGTTATGTATAGGTTTTGCCCTGTAAATATTAAAAATGAAGTCACACAAAGGAATTTATTGATGATACATAGTAAATGTTCTTCAAAATATGAATCTCCTGCAACAGTTCCAACTGCCAACAGTTTTCCAAGGTTCATGCACCTCCTTCTCTTGAATCGAGCTCCAGCCATTGCCTAGTACACATCTGCAGAGCAACAAGTTAAGTATTTAGCTTTTTCTGTGTTTTCTTAGTAGTATATTTCTTAAATTTCATGTGTATATTTCTATTTAAGAGGTGTAATCTTGTGTTTTCTAACTATAAATTGTAGAGTCTGCACTCTGTAGCACAGTTGTCATTTCTTCTGAACAGATAGCTACGCAGCTCATAGGGCATCAGCCTCCATTGATGACATCTCAGAAGGGTAGCAAGTTGCATATCTAGGTTTCTGCCCGTGCATTTGTAGCCAGTTCTTAAGTTAGTAGTACTAGGATGGGTAGGATGTGTGCATACTGTGTGCAGATGCAGAAGAAGCTGGCCATAGTTCATGAACAGCTGAGTGTGTTTTTGGATTCAGTCATTCATCTTCAGGCTGCTGCCTCAGGGTAAGTGGTGGGAGAGAATCTAGCACATTGTAAGGGACACTTCAGATGTTGCTTGTTTCATCCAAGGGCTCTGCTACCGATGCACCTCCTAGTGTACCCGGCATGGTAGATCCACTCTCACAGCAGGGTGAGTGGCAGGTGGTAACATGTTTGTGTCACTTGAGGTGGAGGGCCAACATGAAGGCTGGCCATCTGGCCTTGACTGTTTGCCCTGTGAGCAAACAGGTGGCTGTTCCTCCAGCAGGGCCCAAGCAGGCACATAGAGGCAGGGGTTGGTTAGTTATCAGGAGCTCGAATGTTAGGCACCTTCTGGAGCTCCTCAGGGAAATAGCATACAGGGCAGGAAATAAAGGCAAAGTGCACTCAGTATGTCTGCTAAGGTGCCTCATATGAGATTTGGAAGGGGCCTTGCCTGTGACTACTGAGCATGCAGGGTCCAGTTGTCTGCAAGTTGTGGCACCAATGACAGCTGTCACTTGTGTCCTGAGGTATCCTCAGTTCATACAGGCACAGATGGTAAAGGCTGCTGGCCTTGCACGTGGGGTGCAAGCTGAGCTCACAGTTTGCAAGATTGTTCCCAGAGTTGATTGGTGTCCTTTGGTTTGAAGCCCAGTTGAGGGGCTCATCAAAAGGCTTCAACACCTCTGTTATGGTCTTGGCTGCAGATTTATGGACCTGCATTATTGGGCGGGGAATAATAGGACTCCCACTGATAGATCAGGTGTGCAGTACACAAGGAAAGCAGTTACCTGGGTAGCAGAATACTTGTTGAATGCACACGGGGGCAGATAATGAAATCAGTGAACATTCAAATAATGACACTAAAGCTGTCAAACAAAGTTCCCAAATTTATTACTCTCCAGGAAATTTCTCATTCTCAAATTATTCTTCGGACTGAGGATTGGCTGAAACCAAAGGTAAAGAGCTCTGAGATATTTAATAAAACATGGAATGTATATTAAAAAGACAGATTAGATGCTGTAGGAGGGGGAATGTTCACTGCAACTGACAAAAATATTCTCTATCTTGAGGTTGAATTTGAGTGGGACAGTGAAGTTACCTGGTCATGTGTAAGAGGTCTATTGAAATTTAGTTATTGTTGGATGATTTTACCAGCCACCAAATTCTGCTGTGACAGTTTTAGAGTCACTCATAGAGAGTCTATGATTGTTGGTGTGAAAATACGCAGATAATGGAACATAAATTGGAGGGGACTTTAACGTAGGGAGTATAGACTGGGATGTCTACAGATTCATTGAATGGGGTACAGACAGACAGTCTTGAATATGTCAGACTTTTGAATATATTTTCTGAAAACTGTCTTGAGCAGCTAGTTTGACAGCCCACACACAATGGAAATATTTTAGAGCTTGTAGTTGCAAATGGGCTTCACTTCATTGATGACATCTTTATAGAGGTAGGGATTAATGACCATGAGATCATAGTGATGATGGTTATTCAATTTAATAACTCAATCAAGAAGGCTAGAAGAGTATTTCCACTAGAAAGAGCAGTTAAGCAGTTGTTAGCATCCCACTTAGACAATGAATTGACATCATTTAGTTCCTGCATGATAGACATAGAAGAATTACGGGCAATGTTTGATCAGATTGTAAATTGTGCTCTATAGAAGTATTGCCAAGTAAGTGGATTAAGGTTGGAAAAGACCCACCGTGGTTTACCAGTGAAATTCAGAAAATGCTGAGGAAGCCAGGCTTTTCTACTCTCAGTTCAAAAGGGAATGTGCAAATAACAACAGGCAAAAGTTAGTAGTAATTCATGTGCCTGTAAAATTATTGATGTGTGAAGCATACAACATCTACCACCATTATACCTTCACAAAAGGTCTTGCTGAGAACACAAGAAAATTCTGGTTCTAAGTAAAATTGCTAATTGGGTCTAAGGCTGCTGTCCATTCACTTGTTGACTAGTGTGGTGTGGCAGTAGAAGATAGGAAAAGGAAAGCCAAAGTTTCAAATTTCACATTTAAAAAATTTTTTGTGCACGAGAATCATACAAACATACCATTGTTTGATCATCACACAAACTTCCGCATGAAGGACATAGAAGAAAGCATTCTTGGCATAGAGAAACAATTGAAAGAGGTGAAAGCAAATAAGTTGCCAGGTCTGTATGGAATCCTAATTTGGTTTAACAAAGAGTACTCTATGGCACTGTCCTCTTACTTAGCTTAAATTTATTGAGAATCTCTCATCTAGTGCAAAGCCAAAGTTATTGGAAAAAAGCACAGATGATTGTGTATATAAGAAGGATAAAAGAATGATCCCACAGAATTAAAGACCAGTATCCTCTGCATTAGTTTGCTGCATAATTCTTAAACAATATTCTCGGTTCAAACATAATAAATTTCCTTGAGATGGAAAAGCTTCTGTCCAGAATCAACACAGTTTTAGAAAGCATTGTTTGTGCAATGTCAGCTTGCCATTTTTGCACACAATATCCTATGACCTGTGGATGAAAGGCAACAGGCAGATTCCATATTCTTAGATTTCCAAAAAGCATTTGACACAGCACCACCACTGAAGACTTTCAATGAAGGTACAAGCATTTGTAATAGGTTCCCAGATATATAGGGGGCTTGAAGACTTCTTAAGTAATAGAACCCAGTATGTTGTCCTCAAGAGCAAGTGTTCATCTGAGACAAGGGTATTATCAGGTGTGCCCCAGGGAAGTGTGATAGGATTGCTATTATTTTATTTATACATAAATGATCAGCAGAGAAGGTGAGCAGCACTCTGTGGCTGTTTGTTGATGTCCTGTGGTGTACGGGAAGGTGTTATTGTTGACTGGCAGTAGGATGACACAAGCTGACTCAGACAAAATTTTTAGTTGGTGTGATAAATGGCACCTAGCTCTGAATGTAGAAAAATGTAAATTAATGCAGATGAGTAGGAAAAACAAACCTGTATGTTCAAAAACAGAGTTAGTAGTGTGCTGCTCGACACAGTTCCATTGATTAAATATCTAGGTATAACATTGCAAAGCGATATAAAATGGAATGAGCATGTAAGGATTATAGTAGGGAATGTGAATGGTTGACTTGGTTTATTGGAAGAATTTTAGGGACATGTGGTTCATCTGTAAAGGAGACTGTACGTAGAACACTACTGCAACCTATTCTTTAGTTCTTCTTCAGTGTTTGGGATTCCCATTAGGTCAGATTAAAGGGAGTCATCAAAGCAATTCAGAGATAGGCTGCTAGATTTTTTACCAGTAGGTTCAATCAACATGCAAGTATTACAGAGATGCTCCAGGAACTCAAATGGGAATCCCCAGAAGGAAGGCAATGTTATTTTTGAGGAACACTGTTGAGAAAATTGGGAGAAATGGCATCTGAAGCTGACTGCAGAATGAGTCTACTGTTGCCAATGTACATTTCGCATAAGCACCATGAAAACAAGATAAGACAAAAGAACTTAAGCTTGTACAGAGGCATATAGTCAGTCATTTTTCCCTTGCTCTATTTGAGAGTGGAACAGGTTATGAATTGACTAGTAGTGGTATAGAGTAATCTCTCCACACTCTGTATGGGGGCTTGTAGAGTACGTATGTAAATGTAGATGTAAGTGTAAATGTCCGCATGGTTCTTCAGGCATGTTGTCAAAACTACCTGGACCATTTCAGTCATCCTGAAAAAACATCCTTTCTTGCTGAGTTCCAAATGAACAAAAACAAGTTGGTGGGGTGCCAAATCTGGACTTTAGAATAATTCTCTGTAGGATAATTCAGGCACGGTGACATGGTATTTGACCAATGTCTCTCACAGAATTGGCAACATGTGACAAGATATATTGTCTTGGTGGATCACCTACGTATTGACCATTTTTCTTTGGATATGGTCAACACTAATCCTTAAATGTTTAAGTATTTATGCATAAAGTTTAATGCTCAACATTTTTCCAATATGTACAAACACTTTATGGGACACATCTCTTACATCAGAGAAGCCAATTTTACTGATGAGTGGCTCATGTTGGCCCTTTTTGGTCAAGAAGACAAGTTTGTTCATTTAATTTATTTTTTACTCTCTGGATCATACCAGAATTCCACGCCTTAACATTGGTTAGTCCTGTGTTAAAAAGAGTTGGATTAATCTTCAAATGTTCCAAAAGTCCATTATGAATTGTCACACCTTTCCTTTTGTTCACCTCACAAGACTTCTAATACCAACTTTGTGCACACCTTCTACATTTGCAAATCACCTATCATAATTCAGTGCATAACCAATTTCAACAAAGTTAAGATATAAATTTATTTATTTAGTGGTGATTATAGTTCTGAATGTACTACGTAAGACGTTGTATTGTATTGTACTGTATGGAACTCAGGACCTGCAAACGATGGAGAGGCTTTGTCTGCACCATAGCCTGCAGTGGTCAACAGCACCACCACAGGCTACAACTGCCCCACACTGAACCCAGGGTTATTGTGCAGTTCGGCCCCCAGTGGACACCCCCCCGCCCCCCTCCCACATGAACATCTCACACCAGACAAGTGTAACCCCAATGTTTGCATGGTAGAGTAAATACGGTGTACGTGTATCTGGAGAAAGTGTTGCACAGCATTGCTGACACAGTGTAAGTGAGGTGGAATAAGGGGAACCAGCCTGCATTCGCCGAGGCAGATAGTAAATCACCTTAAAACTATCCACAGACTGGCCGGCATACCGGACCTCAGCACTAATCAACCAGGCGGATTCATGCCGGGGATCAGCATGCCTTCCCACTCGGAAAGCAATGCGTTAGACTGCACGGTTAACCGGGCGGGTGTCACGTAAGACATACTGAAACTCTGTACTATGAATTGTCAATTAATTTAATATTTTTTATTGTATGGATGTTTGTCATTGTTTTATTTATATGTTTACACATCTCTCATGTCATTTGTTCCTTTTTCCTTAGCAAAACAGCATACATTACTGATATCATGATTACTCATTACTTTAAGTCAGATTTCTGTTTTGTATTTTTATGCAGCATTTAGTTGTTTCAATTTCATGCTCAATGATAAATTTTGTCTAAATAATCACATTGTCATAAACTTCATTTAGACTCTCAAAGTAGATGAGGCTGATCATGAGAAAACTGCATTCATCATCCCTGAGGGCCTGTATGAGTTTAAGGTAATGCCGTTTGGTTTGTGTAATGCACCAGCAACTTTTGAAAGGATGATGGATAATCTTCTGAGTCACCTGAAGTGGATGATGTGTCTTTGTTATTTAGATGACATTATAGTGTTCTCAGAGACATTTGATGAACACATAAAAAGACTGAAGGATTTTTTTTTTTTTTTTTTTTCCCCCAATTAGTCTACTGACTGGTTTGATGCGGCCCGCCACGAATTCCTTTCCTGTGCTAACCTCTTCATCTCAGAGTAGCACTTGCAACCTACGTCCTCAATTATTTGCTTGACGTATTCCAATCTCTGTCTTCCTCTACAGTTTTTGCCCTCTACAACTCCCTCTAGTACCATGGAAGTAATTCCCTCATCTCTTAGCAGATGTCCTATCATCCTGTCCCTTCTCCTTATCAGTGTTTTCCACATATTCCATTCCTCTCCGATTCTGCGTAGAACCTCCTCATTCCTTACCTTATCAGTCCACCTAATTTTCAACATTCGTCTATAGCACCACATCTCAAACACTTCGATTCTCTTCTGTTCCGGTTTTCCCACAGTCCATGTTTCACTACCATACAATGCTGTACTCCAGACGTACATGCTCAGAAATTTCTTCCTCAAATTAAGGCCGGTATTTGATATTAGTAGACTTCTCTTGGCCAGAAATGCCTTTTTTGCCATAGCGAGTCTGCTTTTGATGTCCTCCTTGCTCCGTCCGTCATTGGTTATTTTACTGCCTAGGTAGCAGAATTCCTTAACTTCATTGACTTCGTGACCATCAATCCTGATGAAACTTCCTGGCAGATTAAAACTGTGTGCCCGACCGAGACTCGAACTCGGGACCTTTGCCTTTCGCGGGCAAGTGCTCTACCAACTGAGCTACCGAAGCACGACTCACGTCCGGTACTCACAGCTTTACTTCTGCCAGTACCTCGTCTCCTACCTTCCAAACTTTACAGAAGCTCTCCTGCGAACCATGCAGAACTAGCACTCCTGAAAGAAAGGATATTGCGGAGACATGGCTTAGCCACAGCCTGGGGGATGTTTCCAGAATGAGATTTTCACTCTGCAGCGGAGTGTGCGCTGATATGAAACTTCCTGGCAGATTAAAACTGTGTGCCCGACCGAGACTCGAACTCGGGACCTTTGCCTTTCGCGGGCAAGTGCTCTACCAACTGAGCTACCGAAGCACGACTCACGTCCGGTACTCACAGCTTTACTTCTGCCAGTACCTCGTCTCCTACCTTCCAAACTTTACAGAAGCTCTCCTGCAGAGTGAAAATCTCATTCTGGAAACATCCCCCAGGCTGTGGCTAAGCCATGTCTCCGCAATATCCTTTCTTTCAGGAGTGCTAGTTCTGCATGGTTCGCAGGAGAGCTTCTGTAAAGTTTGGAAGGTAGGAGACGAGGTACTGGCAGAAGTAAAGCTGTGAGTACCGGACGTGAGTCGTGCTTCGGTAGCTCAGTTGGTAGAGCACTTGCCCGCGAAAGGCAAAGGTCCCGAGTTCGAGTCTCGGTCGGGCACACAGTTTTAATCTGCCAGGAAGTTTCATATCAGCGCACACTCCGCTGCAGAGTGAAAATCTCATTCTGGAAACATCCCCCAGGCTGTGGCTAAGCCATGTCTCCGCAATATCCTTTCTTTCAGGAGTGCTAGTTCTGCATGGTTCGCAGGAGAGCTTCTGTAAAGTTTGGAAGGTAGGAGACGAGGTACTGGCAGAAGTAAAGCTGTGAGTACCGGACGTGAGTCGTGCTTCGGTAGCTCAGTTGGTAGAGCACTTGCCCGCGAAAGGCAAAGGTCCCGAGTTCGAGTCTCGGTCGGGCACACAGTTTTAATCTGCCAGGAAGTTTCATATCAGCGCACACTCCGCTGCAGAGTGAAAATCTCATTCTGGAAACATCCCCCAGGCTGTGGCTAAGCCATGTCTCCGCAATATCCTTTCTTTCAGGAGTGCTAGTTCTGCATGGTTCGCAGGAGAGCTTCTGTAAAGTTTGGAAGGTAGGAGACGAGGTACTGGCAGAAGTAAAGCTGTGAGTACCGGACGTGAGTCGTGCTTCGGTAGCTCAGTTGGTAGAGCACTTGCCCGCGAAAGGCAAAGGTCCCGAGTTCGAGTCTCGGTCGGGCACACAGTTTTAATCTGCCAGGAAGTTTCATATCAGCGCACACTCCGCTGCAGAGTGAAAATCTCATTCTGGAAACATCCCCCAGGCTGTGGCTAAGCCATGTCTCCGCAATATCCTTTCTTTCAGGAGTGCTAGTTCTGCATGGTTCGCAGGAGAGCTTCTGTAAAGTTTGGAAGGTAGGAGACGAGGTACTGGCAGAAGTAAAGCTGTGAGTACCGGACGTGAGTCGTGCTTCGGTAGCTCAGTTGGTAGAGCACTTGCCCGCGAAAGGCAAAGGTCCCGAGTTCGAGTCTCGGTCGGGCACACAGTTTTAATCTGCCAGGAAGTTTCATATCAGCGCACACTCCGCTGCAGAGTGAAAATCTCATTCTGGAAACATCCCCCAGGCTGTGGCTAAGCCATGTCTCCGCAATATCCTTTCTTTCAGGAGTGCTAGTTCTGCATGGTTCGCAGGAGAGCTTCTGTAAAGTTTGGAAGGTAGGAGACGAGGTACTGGCAGAAGTAAAGCTGTGAGTACCGGACGTGAGTCGTGCTTCGGTAGCTCAGTTGGTAGAGCACTTGCCCGCGAAAGGCAAAGGTCCCGAGTTCGAGTCTCGGTCGGGCACACAGTTTTAATCTGCCAGGAAGTTTCATATCAGCGCACACTCCGCTGCAGAGTGAAAATCTCATTCTGGAAACATCCCCCAGGCTGTGGCTAAGCCATGTCTCCGCAATATCCTTTCTTTCAGGAGTGCTAGTTCTGCATGGTTCGCAGGAGAGCTTCTGTAAAGTTTGGAAGGTAGGAGACGAGGTACTGGCAGAAGTAAAGCTGTGAGTACCGGACGTGAGTCGTGCTTCGGTAGCTCAGTTGGTAGAGCACTTGCCCGCGAAAGGCAAAGGTCCCGAGTTCGAGTCTCGGTCGGGCACACAGTTTTAATCTGCCAGGAAGTTTCATATCAGCGCACACTCCGCTGCAGAGTGAAAATCTCATTCTGGAAACATCCCCCAGGCTGTGGCTAAGCCATGTCTCCGCAATATCCTTTCTTTCAGGAGTGCTAGTTCTGCATGGTTCGCAGGAGAGCTTCTGTAAAGTTTGGAAGGTAGGAGACGAGGTACTGGCAGAAGTAAAGCTGTGAGTACCGGACGTGAGTCGTGCTTCGGTAGCTCAGTTGGTAGAGCACTTGCCCGCGAAAGGCAAAGGTCCCGAGTTCGAGTCTCGGTCGGGCACACAGTTTTAATCTGCCAGGAAGTTTCATATCAGCGCACACTCCGCTGCAGAGTGAAAATCTCATTCTGGAAACATCCCCCAGGCTGTGGCTAAGCCATGTCTCCGCAATATCCTTTCTTTCAGGAGTGCTAGTTCTGCATGGTTCGCAGGAGAGCTTCTGTAAAGTTTGGAAGGTAGGAGACGAGGTACTGGCAGAAGTAAAGCTGTGAGTACCGGACGTGAGTCGTGCTTCGGTAGCTCAGTTGGTAGAGCACTTGCCCGCGAAAGGCAAAGGTCCCGAGTTCGAGTCTCGGTCGGGCACACAGTTTTAATCTGCCAGGAAGTTTCATATCAGCGCACACTCCGCTGCAGAGTGAAAATCTCATTCTGGAAACATCCCCCAGGCTGTGGCTAAGCCATGTCTCCGCAATATCCTTTCTTTCAGGAGTGCTAGTTCTGCATGGTTCGCAGGAGAGCTTCTGTAAAGTTTGGAAGGTAGGAGACGAGGTACTGGCAGAAGTAAAGCTGTGAGTACCGGACGTGAGTCGTGCTTCGGTAGCTCAGTTGGTAGAGCACTTGCCCGCGAAAGGCAAAGGTCCCGAGTTCGAGTCTCGGTCGGGCACACAGTTTTAATCTGCCAGGAAGTTTCATATCAGCGCACACTCCGCTGCAGAGTGAAAATCTCATTCTGGAAACATCCCCCAGGCTGTGGCTAAGCCATGTCTCCGCAATATCCTTTCTTTCAGGAGTGCTAGTTCTGCATGGTTCGCAGGAGAGCTTCTGTAAAGTTTGGAAGGTAGGAGACGAGGTACTGGCAGAAGTAAAGCAGTGAGTACCGGACGTGAGTCGTGCTTCGGTAGCTCAGTTGGTAGAGCACTTGCCTGCGAAAGGCAAAGGTCCCGAGTTCGAGTCTCGGTCGGGCACACAGTTTTAATCTGCCAGGAAGTTTCATATCAGCGCACACTCCGCTGCAGAGTGAAAATCTCATTCTGGAAACATCCCCCAGGCTGTGGCTAAGCCATGTCTCCGCAATATCCTTTCTTTCAGGAGTGCTAGTTCTGCATGGTTCGCAGGAGAGCTTCTGTAAAGTTTGGAAGGTAGGAGACGAGGTACTGGCAGAAGTAAAGCTGTGAGTACCGGACGTGAGTCGTGCTTCGGTAGCTCAGTTGGTAGAGCACTTGCCCGCGAAAGGCAAAGGTCCCGAGTTCGAGTCTCGGTCGGGCACACAGTTTTAATCTGCCAGGAAGTTTCATATCAGCGCACACTCCGCTGCAGAGTGAAAATCTCATTCTGGAAACATCCCCCAGGCTGTGGCTAAGCCATGTCTCCGCAATATCCTTTCTTTCAGGAGTGCTAGTTCTGCATGGTTCGCAGGAGAGCTTCTGTAAAGTTTGGAAGGTAGGAGACGAGGTACTGGCAGAAGTAAAGCTGTGAGTACCGGACGTGAGTCGTGCTTCGGTAGCTCAGTTGGTAGAGCACTTGCCCGCGAAAGGCAAAGGTCCCGAGTTCGAGTCTCGGTCGGGCACACAGTTTTAATCTGCCAGGAAGTTTCATATCAGCGCACACTCCGCTGCAGAGTGAAAATCTCATTCTGGAAACATCCCCCAGGCTGTGGCTAAGCCATGTCTCCGCAATATCCTTTCTTTCAGGAGTGCTAGTTCTGCATGGTTCGCAGGAGAGCTTCTGTAAAGTTTGGAAGGTAGGAGACGAGGTACTGGCAGAAGTAAAGCTGTGAGTACCGGACGTGAGTCGTGCTTCGGTAGCTCAGTTGGTAGAGCACTTGCCCGCGAAAGGCAAAGGTCCCGAGTTCGAGTCTCGGTCGGGCACACAGTTTTAATCTGCCAGGAAGTTTCATATCAGCGCACACTCCGCTGCAGAGTGAAAATCTCATTCTGGAAACATCCCCCAGGCTGTGGCTAAGCCATGTCTCCGCAATATCCTTTCTTTCAGGAGTGCTAGTTCTGCATGGTTCGCAGGAGAGCTTCTGTAAAGTTTGGAAGGTAGGAGACGAGGTACTGGCAGAAGTAAAGCTGTGAGTACCGGACGTGAGTCGTGCTTCGGTAGCTCAGTTGGTAGAGCACTTGCCCGCGAAAGGCAAAGGTCCCGAGTTCGAGTCTCGGTCGGGCACACAGTTTTAATCTGCCAGGAAGTTTCATATCAGCGCACACTCCGCTGCAGAGTGAAAATCTCATTCTGGAAACATCCCCCAGGCTGTGGCTAAGCCATGTCTCCGCAATATCCTTTCTTTCAGGAGTGCTAGTTCTGCATGGTTCGCAGGAGAGCTTCTGTAAAGTTTGGAAGGTAGGAGACGAGGTACTGGCAGAAGTAAAGCTGTGAGTACCGGACGTGAGTCGTGCTTCGGTAGCTCAGTTGGTAGAGCACTTGCCTGCGAAAGGCAAAGGTCCCGAGTTCGAGTCTCGGTCGGGCACACAGTTTTAATCTGCCAGGAAGTTTCATATCAGCGCACACTCCGCTGCAGAGTGAAAATCTCATTCTGGAAACATCCCCCAGGCTGTGGCTAAGCCATGTCTCCGCAATATCCTTTCTTTCAGGAGTGCTAGTTCTGCATGGTTCGCAGGAGAGCTTCTGTAAAGTTTGGAAGGTAGGAGACGAGGTACTGGCAGAAGTAAAGCTGTGAGTACCGGACGTGAGTCGTGCTTCGGTAGCTCAGTTGGTAGAGCACTTGCCCGCGAAAGGCAAAGGTCCCGAGTTCGAGTCTCGGTCGGGCACACAGTTTTAATCTGCCAGGAAGTTTCATATCAGCGCACACTCCGCTGCAGAGTGAAAATCTCATTCTGGAAACATCCCCCAGGCTGTGGCTAAGCCATGTCTCCGCAATATCCTTTCTTTCAGGAGTGCTAGTTCTGCATGGTTCGCAGGAGAGCTTCTGTAAAGTTTGGAAGGTAGGAGACGAGGTACTGGCAGAAGTAAAGCTGTGAGTACCGGACGTGAGTCGTGCTTCGGTAGCTCAGTTGGTAGAGCACTTGCCCGCGAAAGGCAAAGGTCCCGAGTTCGAGTCTCGGTCGGGCACACAGTTTTAATCTGCCAGGAAGTTTCATATCAGCGCACACTCCGCTGCAGAGTGAAAATCTCATTCTGGTGGCATCAATCCTGATGTTAAGTTTCTCGCTGTTCTCATTTCTACTACTTCTCATTACCTTCGTCTTTCTCCGATTTACTCTCAAACCATACTGTGTACTCATTAGACTGTTCATTCCGTTCAGCAGATCATTTAATTCTTCTTCACTTTCACTCAGGATAACAATGTCATCAGCGAATCGTATCATTGATATCCTTTCACCTTGTATTTTAATTCCACTCCTGAACCTTTCTTTTATTTCCATCATTGCTTCCTCGATGTACAGATTGAAGAGTAGGGGCGAAAGGCTACAGCCTTGTCTAACACCCTTCTTAATACGAGCACTTCGTTCTTGATCGTCCACTCTTATTATTCCCTCTTGGTTGTTGTACATATTGTATATGACCCGTCTCTCCCTATAGCTTACCCCTACTTTTTTCAGAATCTCGAACGGCTTGCACCATTTTATATTGTCGAACGCTTCTTCCAGGTCGACAAATCCTATGAAAGTGTTTTGATTTTTCTTTAGCCTTGCTTCCATTATTAGCCGTAACGTCAGAATTTCCTCTCTCATCCCTTTACTTTTTCTAAAGCCAAACTGATCATCACCTAGCGCATTCTCAATTTTCTTTTCCATTCTTCCGTATATTATTCTTGTAAGCAGCTTCGATGCATGAGCTGTTAAGCTGATTGTGCGATAATTCTCACACTTGTCAGCCCTTGCCATCTTCGGAATTGTGTGGATGATGCTTTTCCGAAAGTCAGATGGTATATCACCAGACTCATATATTCTACACACCAATGTGAGTAGTAGTTTTGTTGCCACTTCCCCCAATGATTTTAGAAATTCTGATGGAATGTTATCCATCCCTTCTGCCTTATTTGACCGTAAGTCCTCCAAAGCTCTTTTAAATTCCAATACTAATACTGGATCCCCTATTTCTTCTAAATCGACTCCTGTTTCTTCTTCTATCACATCAGACAAATCTTCACCCTCATAGAGGCTTTCAATGTATTCTTTCCACCTATCTGCTCTCACCTCTGCATTTAACAGTGGAATTCCCGTTGCACTCTTAATGTTACCACCGTTACTTTTAATGTCACCAAAGGTTGTTTTGACTTTCCTGTATGCTGAGTCTGTCCTTCCGACAATCATATCTTTTTCGGTGTCTTCACATTTTTCCTGCAGCCATTTCGTCTTAGCTTCCCTGCACTTCCTATTTATTTCATTCCTCAGCGACTTGTATTCCTTAAGTGTCTCCAACAAGGTGGACTGAAACTTAATCCAAGAAAGTGTCTCTTTGGAGCAAAATAAATCAAAATACTTGGACAACTTGTGTCAAATGAAGGTGTGCAGCTAGATCCGGAAAAGGTGAGATCTATAATGGAATTTCCTATTCTTAAAAGTATTAGAGATGTGAGAAGCTTCCTCTTATTACTGTAATTTTATCAAAGACTTTTGTATCAAAGCAAGGCCACTCCAAAAGTTGTTAAAAGCCAATGCTAAATTTATCTGGGGTGATGCTCAACAAGATTCTTTCAAAGTGCTGTGAAAACCTTTGCCTACTAACCCTGTACTTTGTCTGTATGATGAGAGGGCACCTACAGAACTACACACAGATGTCAGTGGGTATGGGATCAGTGGTCTGGTGCAAATTTCAGGTGGAAAAGAGAAGGTTATAGCCTATGCTTCTAGGACATTTACACAAGTCAAAAGAAACTACTCAACTACAGAAAGAGAATGTCTTGCTGGGCTCCGGGCCATGTGCAAATTTCGACAGTATCTCTATAGAAGGCCATTCATGGTTGTTACAGACCATCATTACTTTGTTAGTTGACAGGTCTTAAGGATCCAATAGGATGGGTGGGCACTAAGTCTTCAAGAGTATGACATTACCATAGTGTACAAAAGTGGAAGAAAACACCAAGATGCCGATTGTCTCTCAAGAAACCCTGTGCAAGACCATCAAGACTTTGATGATGATAGTAACTGTCTTGCTGCACTCCAGGATTTCTCTGCTGAGCAGAAGAAAGACGCCAAGATATCTCAAATTATGCTTGCCTTAAATCAGTCAGAGGATGTGAAAGGACAATTTCAGGTAGTTAATGGATTACTACGCTAGAAAAACTTTGATCCATTTGGAAAGAGGTGGCTACCAGTGATTCCTAAACACATGCACTTTGATGTTTTATAAAAATTCCATGACACACCTGAGGCTGGACATTTAGGATTTATTAAGACATATGATAGGATCCGCAAGAGATTTTTCTGGCCACTGTTGAGAGTGCCAGAGGAGAAAGGCAGTTCCTCAGAAACCACCTGGCTCGCTCATACCAATTCCACCAGCCGAAACGCCTTTCCAGCTTGTTGGGATTGACCTCCTCAGATGATTTCCAATGTCTGATAGTGGCAATAGATGGATTATTGTTTGTACTGATTATCTGATATGCTATGCCATTTCAAAAGCCATGCAAACAGCTGAAGCATTTGAGGTAGCCAAATTCATCATGGAAGACATTGTATTAAAACACAGTGCCCAAAGGTGATTAATTATGGATTGAGGGAAAGTTTTTCAGTCAAATCTTGTGACAGAGATAAACCATCAGTGCAACACTACTCATCACATGATGACTGACTACCATCTGCAAACTAATGGGCTTACTGAACACCTTAATAAGACCTTGGCCGACATGCTATCAATGTTCATCAATGTTGAGCAGAGCAACTGTGATGAGATGCTACTTTTTGTGATGTTTGCTTACAACGCCACAGGATTTATGCCATTTTTCCTGGTGCGTGGGCATGAGGCGACTACAGTGTTGGAGACTGTGTTTCCATTACATCCTGATGATGTGGACAACAGCTACATTGGCCAGCTGTTAGCCAGAGCTGAGGAAGCTTGGCAGTTAGCTCAACTCTGCATGCTGCAGGCTCAAGAAAACGATCGCCGAAAGTATGATGCTAGCCACCACCCTGTTGTCTACCAGCCAGATGACTTCATCTGGATCTTCACTCCTGTTCAGAAAGTTAATCTCTCTGAAAAGCTCTTCAGGCACTACTTTGGACCTTATAAGGTTGTAAGACAGTTGTCTCATGTTACTTATGAAGTTGAAGATTTCGACCCCGACACAAGACAATGAAAATCAGAGATATGGTCCACATCCTTCAAATGAAGCCCTATAAGGATCCTGCAACCCAGAGTAGAAGGGTAAATTTGAAGCTCCAGTGACAGGCGACAAGTGGAAAGGTGACAAAGAGCATAGTGACAAAGGAAGAAGATCACCTCCAGGGTGAACATCAGTCATCGGGAGTCAGAATACGCAGGACCGATGACTCGTTTCCGGACTAGGAGGATGTAACACCGATATGCTGTTCTCTTAAGGAGGGAGCAATGTTGCAGAAGAAGCTGAGTAGCACAGTCACTGTGGTGTAGTGGTTATGATAATACACTGTTGCATGGAGGCTCGTGAGTTCAAAACTCATTTGAACTGTATAATTTTAATTTCTATATTCAATTCAAGTACATCTAGAAGTATCCACAAATGTCAACAATCATTGTACTGGAATGTTCTGTAGCTGTATACATACCGTATGTGTTCTGGCTGGAGGCAGTTCGCTCCGCGCTCTTGTATGTGCAAGAGCGGAATAAACTTTTGTTAAGTGAAGTTAGTGTTTGTCATTCATCTAACTACACCTCCTTCTACGTGACAATATTGTGTGAACAATTCTGTACCTGTTTGGGGAGGGGGGGCCTGGTCTGACAGCCCACTGGACTATAATTGACACTGATAAAATCAATGTCACTGTTATCAGGGTTCAGGGTTGGTCATGTGACTTCATACTCTCCCATTTCAACAACCTGCTATATTATTACATTTGATTGTGGGCAGGAGTACCGTTATGTTGGAAATTAAAAGGTCTAGTTCCACACTGTTCTATAGTATGGCCAACAGATAATTATCCAGTATTTACAATTAAAGGATGAAGATCTTAATTATCAAACCTCATCCTTACAACAGGTGAATCCCTCTCATCCTGGAGTATGAGTGACATTCCCTTCCTTTTTAACCTTCCCCAATATATAAAATTCCTCCCTGAGGAAGGAACTATTAGTTCCAAAAGCCAGGATAGTTGCATATTTTTTCTCCCAAAGGGAAGGAATGGCAAGCTCTTCTGTCCATAATTTTAAATGTTGTGACTGGAACACTGTACTACTTATGCTCAGCTGGGATTCAGCAAGTCTGTACATAAATAATGGGCTTCCAAATGTCTAATGAGATTAGCAGTTAATCACAACACTCTTCTGGTAATGTGTATTGCACTAGGGATAGTGGATATGGAGTTTTCAGCTGTAGGATCATTTTTGGATGCCAATGAATGGTATGCATAAGGGCTTTTAATTACAACTGACAATTAGACTTTACTTTATAGGTGCTTATCTGTCAATATTTTTAATTTGCAGTCTCTTTATTCTCTGTTTGCTCATTTCATTCTTTTTCATAACAGTTTCATTACTCCATCTCACCTTAAAAATTATTGATGTGATGTCAAAAGGTGTGAATACTAATAACCATAACCCTTTGAGCCACATTTAGTTCTCAGTGTACAATCATTTCAGCTGCTCTAAAGTTTAAATATTATGATGAGTACACACTGTCATATGTAATACCAGAGCAGGTTTCAGCCATATACTGGATGATGCTACTTACCTTTCAGGGTTTATCAAATCAGTAACCTAGTTACTGATACTTAATTTAAGGAGATCCACTTCAGTTGTTCTAATATTTATTCAAACCAGCTGCTCGGTAGGAACACCAATGGCAGT
The DNA here is from genome assembly GCF_021461395.2 of Schistocerca americana. Taxonomy (NCBI): domain Eukaryota; kingdom Metazoa; phylum Arthropoda; class Insecta; order Orthoptera; family Acrididae; genus Schistocerca; species Schistocerca americana. The sequence goes on along the minus strand of NC_060120.1, from coordinate 655,087,542 downwards.
GGTTGACTTTCCTACCATGCGACTGCCCAGCAGCAAACAGTTTCTGTCAGTATGCAATGATTAAAACTCTTGCACTGACTGGCCTGGTTGCATGTCATGTATTATCAAATACAATAATTTCATACACTTGAAGATGGAATTTTCAATCTTGAGCCCAATCGTGGTTTGAATAAATATTAGTACAACAGAAGTGTATCTCTTTAAATTAATCATCATGTCTCTCATTTGTGGATGACATACATACCAAACCTTACGCAAGCTAGTTGCTGTTAAGACTGCACAAACATATCTCTGTCATCTGCCCAACTCCACTAGAAAATTCGCTTCATCTCCACACCTTTATTTTATTTGCATTATGATCAGTATTCAAAACACATTTAGTATTTACTTACCACTTTTTAATAGGTAAATAGTAAGATGATCATACCTTCTTCTCCATATGGTGTTGACAAATGCAAACTCAACCAGTGACCCAAAAATGAATGCTGTGCACCCAAGAAACCAGATTTCACTGGCCTTTATGTAAGACACTTTGGGCAGCTGACTGCTGGTTTTTGATGACAGTGTAATGAATGTTAGCATAGTGCTTGTACCTGTTGAAAGATATTTCAGAACTAGAAGATGTGTATAACTGTAATAAATAATATGATAAACCACTCAAAAAAAGGAAAATACTGGGTCTGGTACGTTATTGACATTTAAATACTAACTTCTTTTACATTCAGACAATACTTCAAAATTTTGAGTGGAATACAAACAATGGAATATGCAAAGATAGTGATACAGTCAAGGTTTTGTACAACAGATAGACACACAAATAAGAAAAGGCACATGACAGCTCAGCTTATGAGCTTGCATCATCATAGTGTTGTGGCACAACTGAACAAAGAAGTTATGTTCAGTAGAAGAAATAAGAACAACAAGCAAGGGAGGAGGGAAAGGAAAAGGAGAAAAGGCAAGAATGGGACAATAACCCAGAGAGGGAGAGAGTGTAAGGGAAGGGGATGAAAAATGGCATTAGAGATTAGATTAGATTAGATTAATACTAGTTCCATGGATCATGAATACGATATTTCGTAATGATGTGGAACGAGTCAAATTTTCCAATACATGACATAATTAAGCTAATTTAACAACATACTTAAGTTAATATAACAACTTTTTATTTTTTTTGTTTTTTTTTTTTACTTTTTTAAATTTTTTTTAAAATAATTTTTCCCCCTTAATTTATATCTAAAAATTCCTCTATGGAGTAGAAGGAGTTGTCATTCAGAAATTCTTTTAATTTCTCCTTAAATACTTGTTGGTTATCTGCCAGACCTTTGATACTATTTGGTAAGTGACCAAAGACTTTAGTGGCAGCATAATTCACCCTTTTCTGTGCCAAAGCTAGATTTAATCTTGAATAGTGAAGATCATCCTTTCTCCTAGTATTGTAGTTATGCACACTGCTATTACTTTTGAATTGGGTTTGGTTGTTAATAAAAAATTTCATAAGGGAGTATATATACTGAGAAGCTACTGTGAATATCCCTAGATCCTTAAATAAATGTCTGCAGGATGATCTTGGATGGACTCTAGCTATTATTCTGATTACACGATTTTGTGCAATAAATACTTTATTCCTCAGTGATGAATTACCCCAAAATATGATACCATATGAAAGCAATGAGTGAAAATAGGCGTAGTAAGCTAATTTACTAAGATGTTTATCACCAAAATTTGCAATGACCCTTATTGCATAAGTAGCTGAACTCAAACGTTTCAGCAGATCATCAATGTGTTTCTTCCAATTTAATCTCTCATCAATGGACACACCGAAAAATTTGGAATATTCTACCTTAGCTATATGCTTCTGATTAAGGTCTATATTTATTAATGGCGTCATACCATTCACCGTACGGAACTGTATGTACTGTGTCTTATCAAAATTCAGTGTGAGTCCGTTTACAAGGAACCACTTAGTAATTTTCTGAAAGACAGTATTGACAATTTCATCAGTTAATTCTTGTTTGTCAGGTGTGATTACTATACTTGTATCATCAGCAAAGAGAACTAACTTTGCCTCTTCATGAATATAGAATGGCAAGTCATTAATATATATTAAGAACAACAAAGGACCCAAGACTGACCCTTGTGGAATCCCATTCTTGATAGTTCACCAGTTTGAGGAATGTGCTGATCTTTGTATATTATGAGAACTGCCTATTTCAACTTTCTGCACTCGTCCAGTTAGGTACGAATTGAACCATTTGTGCACTGTCCCACTCATGCCACAATATTTGAGCTTGTCTAGCAGAATTTCATGATTTACACAATTAAAAGCCTTTGAGAGATCACAAAAAATCTCAATGCGTGGTGTTCGGTTATTCAGATCATTCGAAATTTGATTGGTGAAAGCATGTATGGCATTTTCTGTTGAAAAACCTTTCTGGAAACCAAACTGACAATTTGTTAGTACTTCATTTTTACAGGTATGTGAAGCTACTCTTGAATACATTACTTTCTCAAAAATTTTGGATAAAGCTGTTAGAAGGGAGACTGGACGGTAATTGTTGACATCAGATCTATCCCCCTTTTTATGCAAAGGTATAACAATAGCATATTTCAGTCTATCAGGGAAAATGCCCTGTTCCAGAGAGCTATTACACAGGTGGCTGAGAATCTTACTTACCTGTTGAGAACAAGCTTTTAGTATTTTGCTGGAAATGCCATCAATTCCATGTGAGTTTTTGCTTTTAAGCAAGTTTATTATTTTCCTAATTTCAGAGGGAGAAGTGGGTGAGATTTCAATTGTATCAAATTGCATAGGTGTGGCCTCTTCCATTAACAGCCTTGCATCTTCTAATGAACACCTGGATCCTACTATATCCACAACATTTAGAAAATGATTATTAAAAATATTTTCAACTTCTGACTTTTTGTTCGTAAAGGTTTCATTCAATTTGATGGTAATACTGTCTTCCTGTGCTCTTGGTTGACCTGTTTCTCTTTTAATAATATTCCAAATTGTTTTAATTTTATTATCAGAGTTGCTGATTTCAGACATGATACACATACTTCTGGATTTTTTAATAACTTTTCTTAATATAACACAGTAGTTTTTATAATGTTTGATAGTTTCTGGGTCACTACTCTTTCTTGCTGTCAGATACATTTCCCTTTTCCAGTTACAAGATATTTTTATACCCTTAGTAAGCCATGGTTTGTTACAAGGTTTCTTACAAGTATATTTAACTATTTTCTTGGGGAAGCAGTTTTCAAATGCATTTACAAAAATGTCATGAAATAAATTATATTTTAAATTGGCATCAGGTTCACGGTACACCTCATCCCAGTCTAACTGCTGTAGGCTTTCCCTGAAATTTGCAATTGTTAAATCGTTGACTGAACGTACTACTTTGGAGGACTGTTTAGTATTGCTGAATGGAGCTATGTCATATATTGGAACTAGCTGTGCACCTTGATCAGAAAGACCATTCTCAACAGGCTGAGCATTTATCTGGTTAAACTTATCTTGGTCTATAAAGAAGTTATCTATCAGTGAGCTGCTATCCTTTACCACCCGAGTAGGAAAATCAATAACGGGTGTCAAATTGAAAGAACCGAGTAATACTTCAAGGTCATTTTTCCTATTACCCTCTTTCAGAGAATCTACATTGAAGTCCCCACAAATAATAATTTGCTTCCCCCTGTCTGACAGACAGGGAGTCCAAATTTTTCAGAAATAGATGAAAATTTCCTGACGGGGACCTATATACAGTTACAGTTATAAATGTGCCTTTATTTAATTTAAGCTCACAGGCACATGGTTCTATATGTTTCTCTACACAAAACTTTTTTGTTTCTATACTTTTTGCACAATGATAACTTTTGACATATATGGCAACTCCTCTTTTCTCCATATTTTCTCTCATTACATGTGCAGAGAGCTTATATCCACTTACATTTACCTTATCCATATTAGTAACAATGTGATGCTCAGACAGGCATAGTATACCTATTTCATCCTCAGCTTCTAAATCTTCTAAACAAACCAGAAGCTCATCTATTTTATTCTTTAAACTCCCAATATTTTGATGAAATATACTTACATTATTTTTAATTATACTTTTATGAGAACCTTTCCTTATTCTAACATTTGCAGTACTCTCCTGTCTGAATTTCTCATTGTGCTTAGACCTAGTTCCTATACCAGTGGTCACGTGGTGTTCAGAGAGGCAGATTATGTCAACTGGGTTGGCTGACTTTAATTCATCAATGCAATTACCTAGGACTGAGATACAAGTTGGTGGAGATAAAATTTCTGGTGATTGGTGAAAATTTATAACTGACAGCCGTGATTGGTGATCCAATGTGCTAGAATTGTGCTGTTTAATTTCTTTCCTAAACTGAAGATTTGTTTCAATCCTGACCTCTCGTAGAACTTGACATCTTTCTGTCTTACCTACCCAAAAAAAGGTGCTGCTCCAACACCTGTAACCACTGGTATTTTACCATTCATGGCAGTGCCTTCCCCCCTTAAATTTCCTGCTATTACCCCAGCCAGTTTCCCCTTCCCTTTCCTGTTGAGATGTAGGCCGTGCCTGGTATAGTCCCACCTACTGAGAGAATCAACAGGAACCACACCAATATGAGCCCCTGCACCCGACCCAAGCAGCCGTTCCAACTCCAAATTAACTCTCCCAACAGAAGAGTTCAAATGAGGCCGGTCATGGCGTCTCAGGACAGGTACAAATTCAACATTGGTGTGTCTCGATGCCGACGCAATCCTTACCAGGTCACACTCTATACTGTACCCAGGATCTCTGTCGATGCTGTTCCCTGGCCCTCCCACAATAACCACAGTGTCTTCCCTGGTAAATCCTTTACAGAGTGAACCTAAATCCTCTGTCATCTGATCCACACTAGCACTTGGTTTGAAAAAATTTGTGACCTGGTATTCTGGTCCTAATTCCTCCTGCAGAAGTTGGCCTACACCTCTGGCATGAGAACTGCCTAACAACAAAACTTTCTTCCTTTTCAATGACTTTCCTACATTCTTTTTCAATTTCCTATTGAAAGTTTGTTGTGTCCTGTCTACACCTACCTCTGCTTGAGGCTCATCAGTTTCTAACTGAAGCAACAGGTCAAACTTATTTTTGACATTCACCACAAAACTGTCAGACTTAGTTCTAGGCCTGTTCCTTCTGTTACCTGTTGCCACTTCCCACCTCTCTTTGCCCTTCTCCCTCCTTAACCTGTCCAGATCTTCCCTAGCCTGATCTAGCTCAGCCTGAAGGGCAGCAATTTTCCCCTCCTGTTCCACTATCTTCCTATCTCTGCTGCAAATCCTACATAACCACTGATGAGCCCGATCCACTTCCCTGACACCCACACCACTGCAGTCCCTCCAGTTAAAAAAACTACTGCAACCATCACACCAAACCCCGGAACTAACAATTCTACGGCAAGTCAGGCACTTCTCACTCATGGCAAAAATAATACTTTAGCTAGAATAAATCAATTAAATTACCGAAAATCAAAAAAAGACGTTACAAGAATTAAGCCTATTCATAAATGTATATAAGCTAGTTTCTCATTTAAAATTCTGCTGTTTTTCTGAGATCTGTATTAAAACAATGAAGGTATATGCTATTTATTATATATTTGACTCGATGGAATGAAAAAAAGGACAATTAAACGAGATACTTTGAGTTTGATTCTCCAAAAACGTTACGAGAATTAAGCCTATAAACAAATGTATATAAGCAAGTTTCTGATATAAGGTTACGCTGTTTTTCAGAAATCTGTTTTAAAACAATGAAGTCATACGCTATTTACGGTAGTTTACTTATTTGTTACCGAGAAACTAGTTAAATTACCGTGAAACAAGAAACAAACACGTTTACAAAATTTAAGCCTAAGCGCGACTTCGCGAAGTTACGATCTTTTCGTGTTTTCCGAAAAAATACGCAAAGAAAAGTCAAACCTTCAACGGCAAGACAAAACGATACACTAATGCACGTATTTAATTTGTTATCGGCGTTAAACTAAATTATATTCCTGTCTAAATCACTTAACTTTCTGGAAATAGTTTCTGGCGTCACTTACTCGGCGGCCATCTTGGAAACTGAGAGAGGTCTTTGTAGCGTAATCAGATACAGGAGTGTGCTGCACAAAGTTGAATATGAAGTGAGAATTTGGCAAGAGGGGGACAAGATGGAAAAAGGAATGAGGAAGACCCCTCTTCCACCCCTTCAATCTTTGATTACAGTTTTATTGGTAGAAGCAAGAACACTTTTATCTCATAATGTGCAACCAACTAATGTAAGTGTTCTCCTTAGAGTGAGCTCTTTGGTGCCATAACACTATCCTATTTTCTTGATGCCCTTCCCTCTCCTAGATCTTTTCTCACCCTTCCCTTGACACCTCATCTCCCTTCATCACTTCCATATTCATCTCATCTGCTATGCCTGATAAAATGCCTTAATCCAATAGGGCAGCAGCATCACCCATGCCTTGCAGATTTTCTGTTGTATAATGTTCCAAAGGAGACCAACATGCCATTAATCAAATTGTCATAATGTTTTGGCTCAACAGCATGTCTCCAACAGATGTGATAACACTAATGCACTAGTTTTACTACTTTTCTTAATATTTTCTTTTCTCTTGTTTTGTCATTTGTTCTCTCTGAAGAAAAGGTTTGTTGCAAGAGGTTTTAATTTGCTCCCATTAGTGAAGCTTAGGTGAGTTGTAAAATGGTGCTCTTCTTCTGTCTTATGAATTATTAATCGTGTATTTATACAACAGGTTAAGTGATGAGATAGCATTGTAAAAACAAGTAACTTGAAATGAATAGGAGAAGAACTTGTGAAACATGCAGATATGTATGTAAAATTGAAAACTGAAATTTCATAGATCACTAAGAAAGTGTGATTTTTGCATGTGAGGGAGGGGGGACTGAGGAACTCTTATTAGTTTAGTAATTTCAGTGTGTACCAGTAATTATTGTTACAAACACCTTTTTTCTGTTTTGTTCTCTTCAGTATTCTTTAATCTTCCTGCTAACTTCTCATATTTCATCAACAATTCCACTGTATAATAGAAAAGTATTGTCTGTGTATTATCTTTAATAAACTGTTTTTCCCATACATCCTTGTGTATGGTGCTTGATACCTCACACCCAAAAATCACCTAAATGATAAAGCTCAAATGAGAAAGAAACATTCTTTCTGTTCTTTTGTTCACTAACAAAATTCATGATGCATATATAGAAAACCAATGAATATAGATGGAATCATAAAAGAGGAATCTTGTCATCCTAGGAGATATAATCGTGTGTTCATAAAATCCATGATACAAAGAGTTTTTATTTTACTACTGGAAGAGAGTAAGGTTAAAATGGAAGTTAGTACTGCTACAATCTCATTGAAAGAGACTGCAAACTGATACGAGAATGGTAATATGACAATATGTGAACAGATGAAGTACAAGGTATTCAAACAGTGATGCAAAAATTTACCACTTGATACACTGTGTTAACATTTAACAATCTTACTCCAAAGGTGCTGGAGATAACTTGAATATTTTAGAACAAATTGAAATTTTTTGCACATACTAAGAAAGCATCTTAGTTAACATGACTTTATGCCTAATTTTGTTAGTTTTCAGTACATGAGATGTCCGGCCCCAGTAGCTGAGTGGTCATCGCGACAGAATATCAATCCTAAGGGCCTGGGTTTATTTCCCTGCTAGGTCATAGATTTTCTCCGCTCAGGGACTGGTTGTTGTTTTGTCCTAATCATCAGCATTTCATCCCCATTGACATGAAAGTTGCCAAAGTGGCTTCAAATCGAGAGACTTGCACCCAACGGGAGACCCTAGTCACACAACATTTACATTTTAGTACATGAGATTACTGCAATTGCTTTTTGTTGATAATATAGTTTTCTGAGGATTTCATACTGTATTGCACTGTCATTATGGACAAATCTCATGTAATTTGAAATTTTGAAGAATTGAAATTGAAATTTTGAAGATCTGATGTAATTATGGGTATCAACAATGCATGTTTGCTTGTTGTCACTGAACTGTGCTCCTCACTGACTGGGCTGCCAGTGTTTTTACTTACTGACCTGCAAGTAATCATTCTTTGGTGTTCCTGTTGCATGTTATTGTTTCCACTGTAAGGTGGAAAAGCCCTACTAGATACTCAGATATTTAATTTCATTTATTTTTAAATTATTGCTCTGCTCTTAATGTACTTTTTTATTTTTAAATTAAGGTTGTAAGCATACTTCTGTTATGAATATCACAATTAGGCAAAACATATAAAATAAAGTCCAACATGTGGGGTTTATACATTACATGATAAAACTATGGAGGAGGGGAACATATGATGACAAACAGTATATAATTAATGAGGGTGAGGTTTCATTCAGGCTTCTATCTGACTTTATTTTAACTGTGATGTAAGTTTTATTATTGATGCCTTATATCATTTGAATATTTACTATATCATTTTAAATTTTAGTAATTGAATATGTGTTACCTGATTCTCGACAATTTTCATATTAATTTAGCATTGTATATAATCAAGCAAAATTAATATTGTGTATGACTTCCACTAGTACTGTCTCAAGTTGTTTCCTTTACTTTGTGCAAACCATAATGCTATGCTGACATTAAACAGTTTGCTACAGTATATGTGATACTTATTCACTGACATAGAATTTTGTTTCAAGAAATCTGTACCAGTATTCATGTGAATGAAAATATATTACATTTCTGTCAGTGCTGCGTGCACATAACTTTTCATTTTCTTGTTTTTATTCTGTTTACAGTATCTGATTATTGCAGTAAACAGAACATGAGATCTGGAGTAAAAATCTCTTAAATGATGTAGACGGAAATTATTTATTAAAAAATATGCTTAAGCATCAGTAGTCTTCTCTATTACCTTTGTTGTCAAAAATATAAACAGATCATTTTAATAGCCCAACAACTGACTTGCTTTTCCTCTCAATGAAATTTGTTTAGTCTCAGTGATTTTTTTATAATCTCCAGTAATTTCTTCCTTTTCTCTTTTCTCTAGATGGTCCCTTTGTCTTGCAACATCTTCTGTCCTTCCCAAATCTTATTTTTGTTTTTGATTCTTTGCTTCTGTTCAGCTTGCAACTTCTAGCTCTCATCCACTTATCTTTGACACATAAATTGTATGAAACTCATTACTAGTGCACAATAATTTGAATTTCATATTCTAAAGTATATTATGACAATTGACTCCCATCATTTTCCTTGTGAATCCTTTCCTGGTGCATATTTGAAGCAGATTTTTTTTTTCATCTCAGCATTCTAACTTAATTTTTGCCCATTCCTCTACTATAATTTTCTTCGTACATAAAACTTAGCTACTTAAGAAGTTCTGTCATCATTAGACACTATAGGCAATGCCTTGTTGATGTAGCTATTCTTCTCTGTTCCTTGTCAGGGTACCAATTGGTTGCAGTCGTTGCCATTCAACCTACTGATAACACTTTGTAATATGGACATTCTGGACATGTCTCCTAATTTTTTGCTAGAGTTTTCCTTTTAATATGTTTCTTTTTAGGAAGATATTGTGTCAGATTAGGTGTTAAATGAATTTAGTTGTTCTTCTCTGCATCGCATTAGTCAATGTTCTTTTCTCTTTAATTTCCTGTAGAATTTGTTATCGTTGTGGTCTTCAGTCCTGAGACTGGTTTGATGCAGCTCTCCTTGCTACCCTATCATGTGCAAGCTTCTCCATCTCCCAGTACTTACTGCAACCTACATCTTTCTGAATCTGCTTAGTGTATTCCTGTAGAATTTATTGTCAATTTTCTTTGAGTCCAAGATATATTGGTGGTTCCTTTACATATCCAATTTCTACTGCTTCTAATTTTTTTCTTTTCTTATTCTCCGAGTCCAACCTCCACAAGTATTGTTTAAAATGATCCAAATAAATGTCTTGATGAACTTCTTCCTTGTTTCAGTATTACTGTGGTTGCTTGTTAGCAAATTACTCTTTTTTCTCAAGGATTGTTGATTCAAATTCTCCTTCTTTTTATTTATTTATTTCCCTTATATCTTTTATACTTATATTGTCATCTGTTATTGTACTTCCCAAATTGCAAAATTCATCTAGTAGCACTAGTATTTTATTTACTGTTTTATTATTTCCCCTTATTTGTCTGTTTGATTTATCTGTCACTCTTATTTCAACCTTGTTTATGTTTACTTTCAGTTTTTCATTGTCCAAAGCGCCCGACAAAATTTTTAACATACAGTTCACCTTCTGATAAGACTACTATATCATCAGCAGATAGAATACAGTATATTTGTCTACCATTAGTTTTTGTTGCTTTGATGCCACTTCTTACTCTTCGTGTTTTAATTTCTGTAAAAGTTAAATAAATATGGAGAGAGAGTTGTCAGACAACTCTTCCTACCATCCTAGTCTATTTCTTAGTGCCACTGATATCTATTTCTGTACTCTGTTTCTTTTTTTTGTGTATAGATTGAGAATCAATATTTTATCTCCAGTTTTATTAAGTTTTACAAATAGTATATTCCAGCCCATCCTATCAAAACCGCTCCCTTGGTAAATTAATGTGGCTTACGTTTTCCTGTTCACCTCAATTATTCTTTTAGCAATGGCACAATGTTGTTGTTCAGTTTTTTATTTTTCTGTATCAGTGAAAAGCTGTTTTTTTTTCAACCTATGTAATTTTATATGATGTCAAACATTGTTTGTCATCCATGGTTTCCTTGGCTGGAGTTTCTTCTCTCTAGTACATCTTATGTCCTCACTGTTTACAGTTGCTTGATATATCTTGTCCATCTCCACTCTAAATTCCTCAGCTGTGTCTTCATTTTTCAGTCTTTCTATACACCATATAGTACCAGTTGCAATTTGTTGCTTTTTAAATCTAATATTGCACTTGGCTATAACTATTATATGTTCACTCTTAGTGTCAGAACCAGGGTATGAATGATCAGATTTTATTTGATTTCTGTATCTTTGTTTGACTAGTATATGATCTACCTGGTATCTAGCAGTATCTCATGGTATTCTGTTAGGAACTTGTAACCATTTGTTTGTTAGGACTATTTCATAGTGGTTCCATAATTCTAATAGTCTTTTGGCTCTACTATTCTACAATGCAGGAGTCTTTTCGGTGGTTGCAAGGGCATCAGTATGAATGATTGATTGATCTAACCTTGTAATATCAACCCAAATAGCTTTGCTGGGTTGGTACTGTGTATGGCTGAAAGCAAGGGAAGACTACGGCCATAATTTTTTCCAGAGGCTTGCAGGTCTACTGTATGGTTAAATGACAATAGCATCCTCTTGGGTAAAATATTTTGGAGGTAAAAGAGTCCCTCATATGGATCTACAGTCAAGGATTACTCAGGAGGATGTTATCATCAGGATATACAAAACTGGTGTTGTTCAGATTGGAGTGTGGAATGTTGTGCTTGCATGAGTGTGTGTGTGCATGTGTGTATGTGTGTCTGCTGATGACAAAGGCCTTAATGGCCAAAAGCTATGATTGTGTGAATATTTTAACTGTGCCTATCACGATTCAGCATCTCCACAATGAGGCAATTAAGTTAGAAAATTTAAAAAGAGAAATGGATAGGTTGAAATTAGGTATAGAGGGAATTAGTGAAGTTTGGTGGCAGAAGCTGTAGCACTTTGGATGAATACAGGGCTACAAATACAAAGTCAAATAAGGGTAGTGCAGGTGTTGGTTTAATACTGAATAAGAAAATAGGAATGCAGTTAAACTACTATGAACAGCATGGTGACTGCATTATTGTAGCCAAGATAGACACCAAACCCACACCCACCACAGTAATACAAGTTAACATGCTGACTAGCTCTGCAGGTGATGAAGAGAATGAAGAAATGTATGATGAGATAAAAGAAATTATTCAGATAATTAAGAGAGATGAAAATTTAATTGTGATGGGGACTGCAATTTGATAGTGGGAAAAGGAAGAGAAGGAAAAATAATGGGTGAATATGGACTGGAGAAAAGGAATGAAACAGAAAGCTGCCTGGTAAAATTTCACACAGGGCATGAACATTTGGTTTAAGAATCATGAAAGAAGGTTGTAACTGAAATAAATGCTTGTAGCTTCATCATAACTTGCATTGAGAAGTATCTATTTTTTTATTTCTTGATAGTGACTAGTTTTGAAGATCTGTGCCCATTTTCGAACCATCCTACAAAGAAGATTACAGTTGATATGACAGTCTTATACAAATGAGGCACATATTCATAATGAAATTATAGTACACTGGATTTTCCGGTGTTTAATTATAGTACACTAATATATGTGTAAAGTATACAAATTTGTCATGTTTCTATTTCACAAGTTGTCTTTCTAGTTATATTCCATGCTGTAAGTGTAACAAATACAGGCAGTTGTCTATGCACAGAAACTGTCCCTGCAGTCAAAGTGACATATGACCAATTTAACAGCAGCTAATTGTACCACATAGGATAGATATCAGAGAACTGGTGTGCAGAGACGCCATTGGATACTGAGTAAGACACTACAGGCTGCTGACAGCAGTGTGTGTTAAAGATAAAATGTTTACTGACTAAACAATATTTTTTTTTACTTTTTATTAATGTAATATAGATTTAAAAATCTTATAGTGCCAAAATTCTTTTTTTCTAAGACCACTCATTGGTCTGTATATGTATTACATCGTTACATGACGTTGCCTCCAGAAAATGCTGCAGTTGCATGAGCTACACTCAGTAGTCATACTGTTTTGTGTTACACATAATGTGTCCAGGCTATAAAAAGTTGCCTGTCTGTACTACAATTCAAACCCAAAAAGTGTGGCAGTCCTCACTCCAAAAATAAATAAATAAATAAAGCTGACAATTTACAATAAGACTGCCACTTAAGCATATAATCACCATAGGTATTCATTAGTTTATATTCAGTCCTTTAATGAAGAAGAAAAGTATCGTATTAATTGTAATAAGCTGAAGGCCTAATGTTTGGCATTATGATCAAAGAGAAAAGAGTAACTGCAAATGACCAGCATGTAGTAAACCACCCTTAGACATGCCATTTTTTGTGATTTTCATAGTTTTACATACTGTGCCTTGATGAGTAAAAATTACATTTTGTTTTGTTACATATTACATCCATAGCACTACTAGTGTGACAACACACCTAATATTGAAATGATATGTCATTTTCAACAGATTTACATAGTTCCACATATAGTATTCCAATGAGCGAAAATTACATTTCTTTTTTATGAATTGAATCCATAGTGAGACTAGGGTCACAGCACATCAAATATTGAAATGTTAAGCACCACTGGTTAGCAAATTCAGATGGAAATGAGCAAAACACATTTTTTAAAAGTTTTTAAAATGCATCATAGAAATAATAAATCCTTTCAAATGTTCAAATGTGTCTGAATTTCTAAGGGACCAAACAGCTGAGGTCATCTGCCCGTAGACTTACATACTACTTAAACTAACTTACGCTAAGAACAACACGCACACACATGCCCGATGGAGGACTCGAACCTCTGGTGGGAGGGGCCACACAATCATTGACATGGCACCTCTAACCATGTGGCCACTCCACGTGGCAAATCCTTTCATTTTACAGCTTAAACTTATTATACAACTTGACTTAGATCAGTGCAAACTGGTGTGAGAGCACACCTCCATGTTAAAACATTACTAAATTACTCTGAAACTACTGACTGGCAAAAACCAGACAGATGAACAAAAATTACATTACTTAACAATCTTTAAAATACACCATAAAATAACAAATCCTATCTTATTGCAGATTAAACTTTTTATTACGTGCATAATCTCTTCAATGAAAGCTGCACATCAACACGCATAGATTGCATTGCATCGTGTGTGTACAGAAAAGACATTTATAGGCCAACTGAAACTGCTGTGTCCATGGCACAAATGATATTCAGTCTGCAATATCAAAAAAGCCATGACTAAACAATAGTTACATGTGGCTGGAATACACAAAAGTACTCATGCACTGCATCAGACAATAACACTTCATGTAACTGATGCTAGAGTACCATAGAATATGCACAGAAGTTATACTTCCGTACACTGTACTTAAAAAATAGTACCTAATGAAACAAAAGTTACCTATAAGAAATCATCTCAGCAGTTGACATTAATTTACATACCATTCTCTAATGCCTGAGATTTTTCAGTTACAAGTTAATTTACATACAGTTCTCTAATATCTGAGATAATAGGTATTTGCAGTTAAAACTTACAAACCACAGTAATGATGATGTTTATGTTTATTCTTCCAATGACTAAAAATCTTTACAACTTCACTGCTATGGCATCACAAACCATAGCATTTGCAAACACATATGAAGACCAAAATAAGAAACAGCTTATAGTAATCAAATTGCCATGTAAACCACCAACAAATTTTTGCCAGTGTATGGTTTTTAAATTTATATTAAGTTAATCAAAAATAAAAGGACATATTTTTTAGTCAGTAAATATTTTATCATCTTCAGTGTGAGCCACTGTCAGTGGCCTCTTAGACTTTTACTTGGCAACTACTGATGTCTCTGCACACCAGTTCTCTAATGTCCATCCTATGTGGTGTAATTTGCTGTTGTTAAGTTGGGCATATACAGCTTTGATTACTGCAGGGGCAGTTTCTGGACTATTGTCTGTTTTTGTCACACTTATAGCATGGTATGTAACCAGAAAGACAACTTGGAAAAAAGAACCACGGCAAATTTGTGTACCTTACACATATACAGGGTGTATCACAATTAATGGAGTTAATGCGTACAGTTGAAAGTACATGATACTAGAAACATGTGCTCTAAAATGCATTCCTTAAGAGCTATGAGCACTTGTTCATCATTGCTACTTTGAAACACAACTCTTCTAATGATCAAGTGCTCATAACTTTTAAAGTATGGGATTTAGAGCACATGTTTGCTGAACATTTTTTTCTTATTTTGGTCCATACTACCACTTCCCAAAATGTGGAAAGCAAAGAACTTGCAGTAGAAGAGATTTGTCTCAAAGTATCAAAGATGAAAAATTGCTCGTAGCTCTTAAGGTATGCATATTTGACCCTATGTTTACTGAGACATTTTTGCTTCTAGTGTTGGATACTTTCAGCTGTATATGTTAACGCCATTAATTATGATACACCCTGTATTAGTGTACTATAATTGTATTACAAATATGTGCCTTGCTTGTATAAGATTGTCATGTCAACTGTAATCTTCTTTGTAGGATGATTTGAAAATGGACACAGGTGTCTGAAACTAGTCACCATCAAGAAATAAAAAACAGATACTTCTCATGTAACTTATGACAAAGCTACAACCTTTTTTTCAATTACAAGAAAAGTTGCTGACATATTTTTCACCTGCAGCATGCTGAAAGTTCACAAAGAAGATTGTACATGTGGAAGAGACCTGGAGGCACTGGAAGGTTTCAGACTGATTATATAATGGTAAGATGAGATTCTGGAACCAGATTTGAAATTGTAAGACATTTTCAAGGGCCGATGTGGACTCACACCACAATTTATTGGTTATGAGCTGTAAATTAAAACTTAAAAAATTGCAAAAAGAGGAAATTAAGGAGATCTGACCTGGATAAGTTGAAAGAACAAGAGGCAGTTGAGAGCTTCACAGGGAGCATTAGGCAGCAATTGACTAGAACAGGGGAAATAAATACAATAAAGGTGAATAGGTAGCTTTGAGAGATGAAATAGTGAAGGCAGCAGAGGATAAAATAGGTAAAAAGACAGGGTCTGGTAGAAATTCTTGGATAATCACAGGAGATACTGAATTTAATTGATGATAGGAGAAAATATAAATGAGCAGCAAATAAAGCAGGTGAAAGGGAATGCAAATGTCAAAAAAGTGAGACTGATGGGAAGTGCAAAATAGGTAAATAGGAATGGCTAGAGGTCAAATGTAAGGATTTAGAATCATATGTCCTTACAGGTAAGATAGATACCACCTGCAGGAAATAGTCCTTTTGAGATTAGAGTACATGTATGAATATCAAAAGCTCAGATGGAAAACCAAACCTAAGCAGAGAAGGGAAATCTGAAAGGTGGAAGGAATATATAGAGGGTCTATACAAGGGAGATGAGCCTGAAAGCAATATTATAGACTGGGAAGAGGATGTAGATGAAGATGAGATCTGACACTGCAAGAAGAATTTCACAGCTCACTGAAGGACCTGGGCTGAAACAAGGCCCCTTGAGCAGACAACATTGTCTTAACTACTGATAGTCTTGGGTGAGCCAGCCATGACAAAACTATTGCACCTGGCGTGAAAGATATATGAGACAGTCAAAATACCCTCAGACCTCAAGAAGAATGTAATAACTACAATTCCAAAGAAATCAGGTGCTGATAGGTGTGACTATTGCAAAACTATCTGGATAATAAGTCAAGGTTGCAAAATACTGATACAAATTCTTTACAGGAGGATGGAAATACTGGTAGAAGCTGACCTTAGGGTACCAGTTTAGAGTCAGAAGGACTGTAGGAATACATGAGCATCCTATGACTTTTCTTAGAAGACAGGTTAAGGAATGGCAAGCCTACATTTATAGCATTCATCAACTTTGAGAAAGTTTTTGAAAATCTCGACTAGAATACTCTCTTTGAAATTCTGAAGGCTGCACGGGTAAGATACCAGGAGTGAATGGCTTTTTACAATTTGTACAGAAACCAGATGGCACTTACAAGCCTCAAGGGACATGAAAAGGAAGCAATGGTTAAGAAGATAGTGAGAAAGGGTTGTAGCCTATCCCTGATGTTATTCAGTCTATACACTGAGCAAGCATTCAAGGAAACCACAGGAAAATTTGGAATAGTAATTAAAGTTCAGAGTGAAGAAATAGAAACTTCAACATTTGCCGATGACATCATAATTCTGCCAGAAACAGGAACTTGGACCAGAAGTTTAATGTGTGGACAGTGTCTTGAAAGAAGGGTATAAGATGGATGTCAACATAAGTAAATAAGGGTAATGGAATGTAGTTAAATCAAATCAGGTGATTCTGAGGGAATTAGATTACGTAACAATACACTAAAAGTAGTAAATGAGTTGTGCTACTTCGGCAGCAAAATAACTGATGACGGTCGAAGTAGAGAAGATGTAAAATGTAGAGCATTCCTGAAGACAAGAAATCCACTAACTCTGAATAAAGATTTGAGTCTTGGGAAGTCTTTTCTGAAGGTATTTATCTGGAGTGTAGGCGTATATGGAAGGGAAAAATGCACAATAAACAGTAAGGCAAGTAGAGAATAGAAACTCTTGAAATGTAGTGCTACAGCAGAATGCTGAAGAGTAGATGAACAGATAGTGTAATTGATGAGATGGTACAAAACAGAATTGGGGAGACAAGAAATTTGTGACACAATTTGACTAGAAGAAGGGATCAGTGGATAGGACACATTCTGAAAAATCAAAGGTTTTTCAATTTAGTATTAGAGGGAAGTGTGGAGGGGAATTAAAAATCAAAGGAGGAGACCAAAAGATCAATTCCCTGAGCAGATTCAGAAGGCTGTAGGTTGCAGCAGTTATTCAGAGATGAAGAGTTTTGCACAGGATACAGTAGCATGGAGTGCTGTATCAAACCAGTCTCTGAACTAAAGACCACAGCAACAACAACAATAACAACAAAAAACATTTACATTATCCAGTCCAACTTTACTAACCCTTTTTGTGGCTATTCACACAGGCATTAGAGTCTCCCATTACCATAACTTGTCATTTTCCTTTGTTGTTGCTAAAGGTTCTTCTATATGATCATACATATCTTCTGTTTTTTCATCTCCTCTGTTTTTTGTTGGGAAGTAAACTTGTATTACGCAGAGATCTACCAAAGAAACCTTTAGATTTACCAAAAGTAGTTCTAAAGATAGATATTCATTGCCTATTTTTTTGTATAGTCAGTTTCTTAGGACAGGCTACAGAAATTTATGTTGAAGAGGGTCTAGCTGTTAGTTCTCAAATGAAATACCCAGTTGTATGAAAACATCTGAAAAACTATTTGCACAGTGAGATAATTTCTTTAATTTTATTAGAATTTAGTGCCTTACTTACCAAGTGTTGTTCTTCCTGGGACTGCATTTGCTTCAAGCCAGAAGGACACCCAAGATATCATCACAAGGAGCATGCTAGGCACATAGTAATCCATCATATAAAAGCCAATCTCTCGCTGCAGTTCAAAAGTGATGCTCACTGTGCTGTAGTTACCATCTGTGAACAGAGTAGCAGTTGTCTTGAACTAATGATAAATTCTTTCAACTGAAGAGATAAAAGTAATTTTTGTCTGTAGAAATTATCAGCAATCTACCACCAATGGATCACATGTGCCCTTCAAAATCAAATCATGTGGCTCACAGACCCGTCATTGTTTTGTCATGACACACAGAAGAAAAATATTAAAGACTTTATGTACACTCCAAGTGGCAGCAGGGGAACACACACATAAGAGGACTTAACTTTTAAAATCTTTTGAAGCCAGTGGCTCCTTCTTCAGGTAGAAGAGCTGAAGGAGACGGAAGAGGGGTGAAGGAAAAGGACTGGAGAGGTTTAGGGAAAGGAGTACAGTTCAGGAAAGCCACCCAGAATCCCGGGTCATGGGAGGTTTACTGGAGAGGAAGAGAAGGAAATTATGTAGCTGTTTCTTTCCATAAATTATTCTTTAGTTATTAAAAACCCTATGTAGCATATCAGTGCAGATAGTTGAAGCTTAAATATTTGTTTCAGGTTGAAAAATAATAACAGTGTCTTAATCAAATACTTCTAACAAGAGAAAAATAGAAGACAACTACCAGGTCTTTAATGAACAATGGACAGAGATATTTTTTGAACAACATAAGAATAACCCTCTGTATTTAATTTATGGAGGAGGTGTGCCTTTTTTGAAGGCATACACTTTGAAGAGACATTATGTATGTCTATTTATGAACAAGTATTAAACCAGTGGAAAAAATGGTCCTGTCTGAGCACAGAAGGGGTAAATATATTCTTCTTTAAAAGACAGACAGAAAACTGAGGAACCAGCTGCACCAGTCCAATTTTCTCCCCAAAAATTTTGGCATGCTAAGATATTCATGCTCTTAACACAGAGCATTCTAAATCATTTTATCCTATCTCTCTTAGTAGTTAAGCCTTCATACTCCCTAAACTGAAAACATTAAAGAGGATGAGGGAAATTGCCCTCCACTGTACGTACATGTGAAACTTCGCCTTTCAAGGATACGTGAGTCCAGACCCCCCCCCCCCCCCCCCCCCCAAGCCTGTGTATGGTCTGCACTTATCTCTCTGTTTCACTTCCACAGTCTCCTTCCTCTCTCTTTCTCTCCCACTGTTACTATCTCCATCCAACTCTCTTTCTCCTTTACTGCCACTGTCTCACTGCCCATCACCTATCTCCTCTCTGTTTGGCTCCCACTGCCATTGCCTTCATCCTTCTCCCTTTCTGCTTCACTGCCACTTTCTCTCCCTTCATCACCTTTTCCTCTCTCTTCCTCTACCACTGGCACTGTCTTCTTCTCCTTTCACTATCACTGTCTCTCCACTACTTTCTTTCAGCACAAAATGTGTGAATACATCCACATGCCAAAATTTTTGGTGGGGAAAGCTGAATGAGGATTGAGGCAACTCGTTCACCACTTCTCTGTTCAAGTCTTTTAAAGTGGAATATATTCTGCTTTCTTGAGCTCCAGCAAGAACATTTTTCCACTTATTCCCTCCTTTTCCCTGCTACAGCAGGGTGTGCTGCTTATATAAAAGAAATTCTATAAGTCAGTAAAATTTTGACAGTTTATTTATATACTTCAGTACATTTATGCAATTTGAAACATGTAACAACAAATAAGTATGCACAGTAAAAGTTAACACAAAATTGTTTACTTCACATTTCTTATGGATACATTGTTCATTGATCACAATTTGTCAAAAATGGTCGGCTTATGATTTGTATCATAAAAGAGTAAAAATTTGTTAGAAATAGTTTACTGAATTTGTATTCTTTCCAGGTTTACATAATTTTTGGCAGTTGTTTTAAGGTCTTTTCAGAAATGTTAAGATCCTTTTAGCCTTGTTTTTTGCTGCACTACCACTTTGGCCATATTTGTACAGGTGTGAAGTGCCCATTATACAGAGACAGTGTGTCAAAGTTTTATTGGTGAAAAAATGCTGACTGTAAAAATGCTGACTAAAAGCATTATTAGATGACCTCTGAAACTCAGGTGATGACCCCGCTACCCTTGCCATGAGTCCACTACATCAGTTAAAACTGTGTTTATGCCTCAGACTGGATATTACATGCATATTTTATGTGCATACGGTTGGTAACTTTGAATCTGTGGATCTCCGTAATACAATGGGTACTTTTTGTGCCAAAATGTTGTGGTTTTTTGTGATTTTCTCAGGAACCTCAAAGCAAATGGTGCTTTTATATGTCACCTAAGTTCTGCTGTAAACCTCACTTAATGCAAAAGAACCAACTGATTTTCTTAATTTGCCTGGAGGAAGTGTGTAATGCTTAAATTTTGATCCTGTTCTGTACAGTAGCTACAGTATGCCTGTTCTTCTGATATGTATACATATGGTCACTAGGCCAAGGGCTATCCCAAACACTTGACTTGTTATGTCTGTGATCAACAGAGCCTGAGATATGACACCCTGAAAAATCACATTTTTGCTTGAGGTCTTTTGGAACATACTGGCACTGTGCGCTGACATGCACAGACCAACCTCATGTAAGAGGTGCTTGTCAATCCACAGTATTATCATTAAACTGATATGTGTCCTCCAGGATAATGAGGTTTTGATAATGCAATCTGCAGATACTAAAAGTTGTCAAGATCTGGTTTACAGTAAATTTTAACACTGAGCCACAAATATTAAAAGAAAGTTCTTATGCCGTAGGTTAATACTATTTCTTATGTAACACATTCCGTTTTCAGTAGTTTATATGTACATAAGTGGGAGCAAAGTACAAATAACAAATCATGAACATTCCTTCACTAGTTCCTCTTTACTTCAAACTAGCAACTTACGGAATGGCCCATGAGTGAATCCTGGGTTAGTGTATGTAACTTCAGACTCATTTGTCCACATATCATTAAGAGAGTACTCAGTAAGATGCAAAGATGGGTTCATGGTAACAGGCATTTCTCTTTCCCATTGTAAGACCAGCTGACTTGTGTTGTAGGTCCCTGGAACAAAAGCAATCCTAAATGTAATTAAATATGTTTCATGTGTTAGCACTTGACTTTTAAGATTTCGTTACGATTCAAAATGATTGTAATTATTATATTTTTGATATGACAACTGGAATGAGCTTTTTGAAATTATCCTCCTGTTAATATTAAGAAATGTCAATATCAGTGAAAAAATAATACACAGCACCAACTTTGAAATAATTTTAAAAATGTGACATTCACTGAAATTGGTTGTGTTGATAGCATCATCATTGGTGTGAAGTTAATCATGGTCCTCAGGATATTAGAAAACAGATTTAAAAAGATGTAAGAACTATAGTCAAAGTGGTGTGTATCTTGAAATTATGTGGCTGGACATCAATGTGTCACATTTTCAGTACAATATATTTCTCCAAAGCAGCTGGGACTTAAGTCCCTCTTTAGGTGATGGCCTAGACGCAACACCATGTTAAAATGAGGTTTGCAGATGTTACCATGTAAGAAAAAGAGTTCTTCTTCTGTGCTAAAGAGAATTACAGTGTTGTGTATGAGACATATGTTCAGTTTATGCATAGCATTCATCATAGATGAATTATTGTTGCTCTACTTTTGGTGACTTCACTTTCCAACAAGTGCTGACATACAATGATTGCTTTCCTCAAAGGAAGGAAAAGTCACTTTAAATGTAGGATCAAGACGGAAGTGAAATGTTGAATGGAATACAATATGTTGCTTTCTTTTTCTGTATCCTGTCTTTCACTTAATTCTGAGGAATGATAGATAAGTTTGACATAATCTAGCTTTAAATTCATTATTTATTTAAAAAAAAAAACTTTTCTATTAAAGTGTACATTTCCTGTTCCAAAAGTTTAGTATATTATTCATTAAATGTTGATAACAAATTGCTTCAGGAGAGGTTGTTACATTTACTTCATATACAGAAAATATACTTAGACAAAACATTGGATAAAGTTCTTACACAATAGCAAAATAATGCATTTACTGTAACAAATGAAACATTCTACTTACAACTCTCTAGAGAAATGCTGCATCTCTGTTGATCAAATGGAAATTTCTCAAGTTTCATCCAACAGTAAACAACAGCTTTTAATCTGCAATATATAACAAATAAGTATTAGTTAATGCTCTTAGCATGCACTGTTACAACTCATAATGTACTATCAAACAAGAAATCCAAGATGGAATAATGACAATGTTATGAAAAAGATAGATTACTACTGAAATATAGTGAAGATGCTGATTTGCAGATAGGCACAACAAAATGATTGACAAACAAATAAGCCTCCAGTCAAAAGGCAATCATAGGAATCAGACAACATACACACATACACTCATCCAAACACAACTCACATTCGGTAGCCAGAGACTATTGTTATGTGTGTGTGAGTTGTGATTGTATGAGTGTGTGTATGATTCTGATGAAGGCCTTTTTTGCCAAAAGCTTACTTGTTTGATGGTCTTATTATTCTGCCTATCTGTGACTCAGCATCTCCACTATATGGTGAGTAGTATTGTCATAATGTACTATTTAGGAGAATATGCATATTAATGTGTTTGCTGGACTCTCAATGCTTCCTGAAATTTCAAAGCATGATGTGAAGTGAGCCACAAAATATATGATAGGTATGTAACAAATATTGCAAAATGTTCTCAATTCTATCTGAAAATCTGGTCTCAGTTCTGCTTAATGAATGAACATGTGATCTTTACATTGATCATTCATATAAAATTCATAATAATGCAAAAAAATTGCAGTTCACAGGAATGAACCATCAGCAACATTCTAGTAGCACATAATCTGTAGATAGCACAGTATTTTAAAGTCTAATATGGCTGGTGACACAGAGACATTTTCTTTTTGGATGAAAAGTCCATGAATTCTCTTCTAATTTATCCATTCTCTTGTGTACACTTCAGTTATCTCTCAGTTCTTTTAATCCAGTGCTTACTGATTTTAAAATCTAAATCACAAAAAGCCACAAATTTCTTATCCAGTAATTTAAGAGGACATGATGAAAGCTGTCACACTATCACCATCTACTTAAATCAAGAATCTTACAAATTCAAAAACAAATTAGGCATATACTTTATTAATCATTCCTTCTATAAATAATCCTATTATTTGATTGCAGACAGGCACAACAAAAAGGCTTGCACATTTAGCTTTTGGTCAAGCCTTCTTCACAAAAGGAGACACACACACACATTCATTAACACAAGCAAGCACACCTCACATACGCATGAGTGCCATCTCTGGCAGCTTGGGCCAGAATGCCTGGAGATGGCAGTAATGTGTGTGTGTGAGGTGTGCTTGCTAGTGTGATTGAATGTGAGTTTCCTTTATTGAAGGTGGTGAGTAGCAATCAGTCCTTTTCCTTATATTGTTGATATTCCAACCTGGAGTTTCATTGTTTAATCTGATTATTTAAATCACAGAACTGAAGGATTCTGTTAGCTGAATGACAATGAGTAATGTTCTATGGCACACAAATCTCAAATGTTTTACACTTTGGTTGCTCTGTTTTAATCTGTTGTGTGTGTGTGTGTGTTTTGTGTGTGTGTGTGTGTGTGAAGGCGCTTCAAGACCACTTGAAAATAGCTGCAGGCTAAAATCAGTATTGCAGTAAATTAAACATCATGCCATCATCACCTTCAACAGTTTCCAGCCCCAGTTTCTGCTCAGAACATAAGCCTCTCCATGTAATCCAGTTTATCCACAATCATTCTGTGTTCACTCTGATCCAGTCATTGCCTCTTTTTTCAACACACTCCTCCACACTTTTCAGCTATCTTTTCCTTGGTCTTCCTCTTGGTCATTTCCTTCACATCTCCATTTCAAGTATCTTCTTAGGAGTCCTTTTGTTTTCCATTCTCTTTTAGTGCAAATACCATCTTAGCCTTGGTGGTTCCATCCTGCTCTGCAAGGGTTCCTCTTTCACTGTTTCCCTTACCCTATCGTTCCTCATCCTGTCTCTTCTCATTACTCCTATGCTACTAATGATGAACTTCTTTCCACATACCTGTCCTCTGCTTACATATCTTTTCTTCATTATCTATGTTTCAGAGGCCTAGGTAAGTACTGGGATGTAGTAGCTTCTATTTATTATTTCTTTGCTTTTTTGCAGGATGTCTCTGTTTCAAGCCAGACTCCTAACACTTCACAGGAATGCTTCTGCCTGTCTGTTATGTTCACTGATCTCTTTCTCATGTCTTTCATTTTCCTCTATCACACTTCCCAAGTACCTGACACCACCACACTGCATCACACATTATACCACTTCATAACAGCTGGTAAAAAGTCATTTGATAGATACACTGCTGACCATCAAAATTGCAACATCTGGGCAGAAAACAAAGAATGAAATTTTTTTGTGCATATATGGCATAGCAGGAAAGTAAAATGATTAAATGTGGAAGTGATTTTTGGAGTGTACAGGGTGTGATGCCTGGTACACAGAGCTGCCACATCTGTCAGCAACAATAGGTCTACTCCCACTGGGCATTTAATCAGACTGAGCTTTGGCAAGGTATGGGAAAGCAACAATACTGCTTGAACTCTTAACAAATGCAGTGGCTGGTGATGTATTGTATGTAGGTCTCTTGGAACCCATTACGAGGTGTTTTCAGTGGGTGAGAGACCTGGAGAACACACTGGCTAGGGATACAGTCAAACACCCTCTGTATTGAGGTAGGCCAGGGTAGCGCAGGCAACAGGCTGTCTTGTGAAATTTTTTTGTGAGATGATATCACAGAGAACTTGAAGCTAAGGCACAGATGTACACAGTCAGAAGTACTGTGGCAGCTATTCAAATTATCAACTATGTGAAATAGGGGCAATCATGTTGTGCATACCTAATGGGTCCTCCATATTTTCACACAAAAGGCAGGGTCCCTGTTTAGGATGAACAATTCAATGTAGTAATGTTCTATCTCCTTGGAGCCCCCACACACAGATATGTCCAGCATGATGTTGTATGCAGAACCCAGACTCATCTGAAAAGATGACATTTTGCTACTCCTGTGTTGTTGGCACAGCACTGTTGGAATACCTCTCTCTGCTGTTGCATTAGGGGAAGCTTCAACACTGGTCATCATTTTGCCAGTTAATGGTGTTCCAGATGTCATCATATTGTCTTTGCTACTACCTGACTTTCTGTAAGCACAGTTATTTCCTGACTCAAGGCATGTGATGTGGCTGTAGCATCTTGTATGGCTGAGCAAATAATATATTTGTCCTCCAGGTGATAGTCACAAGAAGCCATTGAGATTCTGCACGAAATGAGTATTACCGTTTTGAACCCATAAATTACATATTCAGGTAACACTTGTGGGTTCCTGATCAAAGAGAGCAGCAATATCGCAAATTGTCCACATGCTCATCTGACAGTATATTTCCGTATTTATTTTTAATCATGGTAAAAAAAAAGGTCTCACACAAGAATGTACAATACTATCACTCATAGTGAAAAATGGACTAAGGGTACTTTACTTTTGTGCCCGATGTTTAGGAGCAGAAAGCAAATACTTCAGTGACAAGTCATTGTGAAATGCTATGAGATCCAATACAAGAAGGGCATGTACATGAAAGTTGTTGACAGCATGTCAACAGTTCTTCTACATCAACTTCTTTGTGGAAGTCTCAAGTTTAGACAGTATGTATTAGGTTGGTGCAAAAGTTTGTAGTGTTTTTGCGTAAGTTAAACTCAACAGATATGTATAATAGAGACTTCAGTCATCAATAATACATTCTCATTCACTATTTACAACAGTTTGCCAACACTGTGGTAATGTTTTGATCTGCGACTGTACAAATCACTTGGTTTTGAAGTGAAGAACTTGTTGTGCCATGTTTGGAGTGCATTTTCATCTGGAAAGGATGTTCCTTGAAGGTTGTTCTATAGGGAGTGGAAAAGGTGAAAATGTGAGG
This sequence comes from Schistocerca americana, assembly GCF_021461395.2. Classification (NCBI taxonomy): domain Eukaryota; kingdom Metazoa; phylum Arthropoda; class Insecta; order Orthoptera; family Acrididae; genus Schistocerca; species Schistocerca americana. The sequence goes on along the minus strand of NC_060120.1, from coordinate 655,061,341 downwards.
GCACAAGATCAGGTGAATAAGGTGGGTGGGAAATGACCTTCTAAACCAACTCTTGCATTGCATTTTGTATCAGGCTAGCAGAATGCGGGCAGGCATTATCATGGAGTAGCATCACTTCACACAGTCTTCCTAGTCATTGTTCTTGGATTTTGTCTACAAGATGTCTCAGTTGATGACAATAAATGTCAGCAGTAATGGTTACACCTCAGGGAGCAATTCGTAGTACACAACACCGTTACTTTTCCACCAAATACAAAACATTACTTTTGTACAGGGAGTTGCTGCTTTGCTTGGACTCAACCACTTTTTTCTTTTCCTTACTTTAGCATGAAGCCACCATTTCTCATCACCAGTGATGATATAGGATAGGAATGGTCGACATTGTTGATGAGTCAATTGACCGTGAGCAAGCAGAGATGCACATTTGACCACCCACTGATTTTTGTGATTTTGGCTTAGAGCATGCGATACCCATACATCCAATTTTTGAACCTTCCCCATTGCATGCAAATGTCGCACGGTGGTGGAAAGATCACATTTTCCATTTCTGTAATACGCTGGCATAGATTGTTCTGAATTAATGTGTTAAAATGATGTCTTCCTATTTTCTTGCCATGCTCTGTCAAATGGCATTATCCCCAAACACAGTACAAATGTTTCTGGCTGTCTCTGTTGCTGTCACACATCTACTGAACTCAAACAGAAGAATATGTCAGAAATGTTCCAATTTCTCCACTTGGCACTCCATTTTCTAGCGTCCACACCCCCACTCACTATCTCCAAATAACGAAATGATGCTATGTTAACTCAAGCAGCAACAGTAAACTGCAAATAAAAAATGACAATCAATGAATAAACCTATAGCAACCAGAATAATAACTTGCAAAACAAAAATTCAACCTAACAGTTGTGGCATCAAGGGGAAGTGCTGGTATGGGTGCTGCAGCATACTGGGGCTAGAAATTAGGGGCGCAGAGAGACGTCAATGGGATTGTTGGCTTTGAGTGCACAAGATGTGTCACACACATGGAGGGGTTTAATTTTGGTGGTGTGGGGGGTGAGCTTTGTTGAGTTGATAAATGATTCCTGTATGAGAGGTTAGCAGTTTGTGGAAAGCAAGTCAGAGTATATATATATATAATTTTTTGGGGGGGTGGGGGTGATAGCAGCAAACCAGGTGACATATGCATCGAAGAAAGTGGTTTGCATCTACACTTTCTCATTATAGAGGATGTATGCTATGTGATCAAAAGTATCTGGACACCCTCAAAAACATAAATTTTGCAATGTGCTGTCACTTACTGCTAAGTATTCCATATCAGCGACCTCAGTAGTCATTAGACACCGTGAGAGAGCAGAATGGGGTGCTCCGCAGAACTCATGGACTTCGAACATGGTCAGATGATTGGGTGTCACTTATGCCATTCACCTGTACGTGAGATTTCCACACTCCTAAACATCCCTAGGTCCACTGTTTTTCATGTGACAGCAAAATGGAAACATAAAGGGACACATACAGCACAAAAGCGTATAGGCCGACTTCGTTTGTTGACTGACAGAGGCTGCCAAAAGTTGAAAAGGGTCGTAATGTGTAACAGGCAGACATCTATCCAGCCCATTACACAGGAATTTCAAACTGCATCAGGATCCACTGCAAGTACTATGACAGTTAGGGGGGAGGTGAGAAAACTTGGATTTCATGGTCGAGTGGCTGCTCGTTAGCCACACATCACGCCGGTAAATGCCAAACAACACCTCGCTTGGTGTAAGGAGTGTAAACACTGGACGATTGAACAGTGGAAAAACGTTGTGTGGAGTGACGAGTCACGATATACAATGTGGCCATCCAATGGCAGGGTGTGGGTGTGGCGAATGTCCAGTGGACATCATCTGCCAGTGTGTGTAGTGCCAACGATTAAATTCGGAGGCTGTGGTGTTATGGTGCGGTCGCGTTTTTCATGGAGGGGGCTTGCACCTCTTGTTGTTTTGCGTGCCAGTATCACAGCACAGACCTACATTGATGTGCTTCACGCTGTTGAAGAGCAATTTGGGAATGGCGATTGCATCTTTCAACCACAATCGAGCACCTGTTCATAATGCATGGCCTGTGACGGAATGTTACTCAACAGTAACATCCCTGTAATGGACTGGCCTGCACAGAGTCCTGACCTGAATCCTATAGAACACCTTTAGGATGTTTTGGAGCGCTGACTTCATGCCAGGCCTCACTGACTGACATCGATACCTCCCCTCAGTGCAGCATTCCATGAAGAATGGGCTGTCATTCCCCAAGAAACCTTCCAGCACCTTATTAAACTTATGCCTGCGAGAGTGGAAGCTGTCATCAGGGCTAAGGGTGGGCCAACACTGAATTCCAGCATTACCGATAGAGGGCGCCACAAACTTGTAAGTCATTTTCAGCCAGGTGTCTGTATACTTTTGATCACATAGTGTATGTATGTACACAAGCACGAACATGGATTTTGTGTTAAACACTCACGGTGAACGATACCTTTGTGAGAAGACGACATTGCCATCTGGGTATATGGAGAGCAGCACGTCCTTGGAGGAATCAGTGCCCATGATGGAGGAGCTCTGCTCATTGCCGAGGAAGAGGTGCGGCACCCAGACGCGGGTGAGCATCTCTGACTCACCAACCACTTCTGGTACAACCGCAGGACCCATCAGCATACCGTAGGCCAGCCGCACGTCCATGTACCGCAGCTGCAGCAGCAGCTGTGCCTGAAATTGCTGTGCACACACGGATCGTCAGCAGACTCATAGGAGGATGCGGACATCAGTGCAGGATCGTTGGTAAAGGTGCATCACAGGATGAGAGTGAAATGGCGCAGTAACTTTAAGCGCCCTCCCCCCGAAATGTGAAATTATAGACATGGTTTTTCTTACATACCTGCAAACAATGTCATGAAACTATGGATAGAAAACAAGGGTTGACAACACATCTGCTTCAGTTTGTGGACAAGAGAGTTGTAGGCTGCTGTAATATGTGAACAACATTTAATATCTTTTGTGGGATCTGAAATTTAAAAACCTCTCTCACACCGGCCTGATTTAGCTTCACTGATCCGGATAGTAAAAAACATGCGTATATTAAGGGAATTTTCATTTACAAAGCAGGCTTATCACATTCACACAGTTCAATACTGTTCTATCCTGATTAAATTGAGCTTAACTTAAATTCCATAAGGCAGTGAAGCAATTTCGAAGTCTCGGTGCTACGAAAACTGTCAGTCGATCTCCTGAAAACATTTGTAATAATTATTAACTGCCGGTGATCACACGGGGAAGACCGGAGATCTGCTGGTAAGACCGTGTTAGTCCATTTATTGAAAGTAATAAACTGGATATCTTGAGCGTACAAAACGGCAGGTTCGTCCAGTGTAAATCAGACGTTGCCCACTGATCCCGTGCAACACAGCGTAGTAAGCAGATACTGTCAATAATAATCAGATAAATAATACGCAAACACACTTACTTTAGTTTAGTTCATGTATTCTCATACAGAATCTTATCAAGATGGCGACTAGCTCAACAATACATACATATACATCTTCGTTCCTTCACGGCTAATCGGCAAGATCTCAATCATTCTTTTCATAAGAGAAAACATAGATAGCATAGAAGCTATTCCATGGAGTAAATGCACGCTCCAAGGAATAATAGGGCTTGAAACTACTTTGCATTGATAATCATCGTATATTAAAGTTTAGGAATCGGTAAGATAAAAAGAGATATTTCGAGATATATACTGAGTTATATAATTTATAAAATTTCTGAAAATATCGCGGAGAGACCGCTGCAAGAGACATTACAAACACTGTTTACAAACGACTCTCTATACAAAAGAGAATTGCAGGTAACTGACGTGGTTGAATATTGCGACTGGTTAATAGCAAACAGAGTTTTTTTTAAAGCATTGAAGTTTATTTATTTAAGCAGCATTCTTCATTACATACTAACGTCACATGTTTTCTGTTTCCTTTTAGTAACACACAACAGTTTAACCACGATGGTGAATTAAATACAAAGCTGACGCACTCAGTCTCAGCATATTACAGTACCCTCAAATGAACATATATGAATACGGAAACAATGCCAATTACAGAGGTGGTGGACACATTGTTGTAGTGTGCACCGACAGAGGTAATATTTTAGTTTGTATCGTACACGGTTCTCTGTGTTACCTGTTGTTAAATTTCTGATACGACAGTGTTGTGAAAACCAGTGTTACTGAAGGTAGTTGACAACCACATAAGAGAAATCTTGATTTTGAGACCATACGTCGCAAAACAAAAAGAGGAAACATCGTGAACCACTTCTCCAAAACACAAAGACTAGAAGAAAATATGTCCTCTCAGGCCGGGAAAATGGATAATTCAACACAGATGCCGCTGTTGCTGTTTTGAAACAATAGAAGTATTATTGCTAATTCAAAATCGCCTTTGTCGGGTCCTGAAGCAAAATCAAAATTTTTCATTGATGTTTTATCGAGCTCTGACAATCCATCACCAAGCTGTGAGCATGACATAAGTAAGTGACTGTTTGCATCAAGCAACGAAAAAGTTGACAACCACATAAAGCTACATTTCCTAAACCTTTTTGTGCCCAACGCAACTTACAAATTTTCTCAGACTTTGCAAAGTGCCCAATATCATACGTTCAACCTAAGTTGCATGGAGAAATATTTTAGTTTAGTATTCGTTCCCAAAGAGGACGGTGCCTTCGGGAAGCACTGTGCGTACTGGTAAAGACGGTCATCAAAAAGCTGAGCTCCGGTAACCTCCAAGTTTTCGAAGTGGAAGCATGCTCTTGAGTTTTTCAACATCCATGCGAGCAACGCCCAGCATAAGGCTGCTGTAGTTGATTGTGACAATTTTGTTCATATGGTGATGAACAAGACAGAAGATATAAAACATTGACTGGACCAAGATTTGGTGGAGCAGGCGGAAAAAAACAGAAAGCACATAGTCCCTATCATCGAGGCGGTGGCCCTCTGTGAACATGGGTAACTTTCACGCTGTTCTAAAATATCGAGCGAAATGTGACGAAAATCTCCGAGCAAGGTTCGAAGGAACTGGTAAATGCGCAAAAGTACATTAGTGCCCCAATCCAAAATCATTTCATCAGTAACCAACTCCTGGGAAGGATTGTTCAGCGCATTAATGATGCCAAAGGTTTTCATGGTTCTCATGGATGAAACTGCTGTCATTGCCGGAACAGAGGAACTCTCTCTTTGTGCCTGTTATATTTCCCTGGAGTTCGAAATTTGTGAAGATTTCTCACAATTTCTTTCAGTGTTCGATGTGACTGGCAAAGGATTAGCTGGATCTATAATTGTAAACTTGGTAAAATTTGGTCTTGATGTGTCGTTTTTACGAGAGCAGGGCTATGACGGAACTGTCTCCATGGCGGGGAAAGCCCGTGAGGCTCATGCATTCAAACAACAGGACTACCCTTTAGCTGTATATTCTATCTGTGCAGCTCACAATTTTAATTTGGTAGTCACCGACACATACAACATTTCATTTACCACGAATTCACTAGGAACACTGGAAACTGTAGGTACTAATTTCCTTGGGACACCAGTGCGCAGGCAAAATAGTGCCCTTGAATTACTAACAGATGCTCGAGTCAGGAGTCTGAAACACACCACACTCTCTAGATGGATTGAGCGTCTTCACAGCGCACAAGTCTTTAAGGAAATATACAGTTGTGTTGTTTCGGCTCTGGGGAAAATTCAAGAATTTGACAACAACACCACATCCCACTGTGCAATTGATTCTCTTAGCAGCCACCAACAAGGGAGATGTTGCTCGTTTATACTGTCTGAACTATTTGCGATGGGTGAGTCTGTCTGTCTTCACCTTCAATATCATATAGATATTGCAGAGTTAATCAACACTGCCAGAGAGGGAACTGCTGGCAATGAGAGAAAATGTTGATGACACTTTCAGCTGGATTTTCTTAGAACCAAGGAATTAGCTTCAACCAGTTGAATTGAAATCAAGCAACCAAGCATTTCTACCAACCAAGCACATCGTGCAAATCAGGATACCAGTGATGATTTTTAAGGTTACTACAAAGTGTCTGTTCTCATTCCGTTTCTGGATGTCTTTATTAGTTCGCTGCAGGACCGGTTTTTGACACATGGTGAACTTTTTAGCAGCTTTAATTGTCTTCTATCACGAAAAACTGAAGAGATAGGTATCATTGATGAAGTTACGAAACTTCATTCATTTTATGCTTTCGAACCATTCGTCGCCGATTTAACAACGACACATACTGAGTTGAAATTCTTTCATCAACATATGAGTCGACTGGAGCAGTTGCCTCAATGGGATTGTTTTGTCTGTGACCGTCAGAGCTATCCTGTGTTTCGGATTCTGTAGCTGTTGGCAACTCTACTACTGACAACGGTGACAGAATCAAGAAGCAACCAGCGAGACACGTCTGAATGGGATCGCCATGATGACAATTCATCAAGCAGAAAGTATTGATGTCCAAAGTGTAATAAAGGATACGGCAAAGCAAAGAGACTGCTGTCTTCTTTTTGTTCTTTAAATTTCTAGTAGACGGTTTAAATGTTTGTTCTACTTATTTTTATTACAGAATCAGACAAAAGTAGATTTTATACACGTCATAGTGTCGTCTGTAATCGCTGACGACGGCTTCCTTCCCGATCAGCATCACCTACGTTTGCGCAGCCTTATTCGTATTGTTGGCGCTGATTCATTACATCTGGACACATTATTGTATTTTGTCTATTTACTGCCAGAATTTCATCATGAATCTGTGTGGAATTTAGACGTGTTGCTCACAAGTACACGGAATTACACTATAAAAACGGGCAATTAATAGAATCGGTGCACAGAATTCTCTTAGCACCTAGATTATGTTTTATTAAAATTATTCACACTTTGTAACCTTGTAAAATTAATTTCATGATGCAATTCGTAACCTCAATCAATTGTTTTCATAATGTCAGTAGAGTTGTAATTAAACAAGTGTAAACCAATGACACAATTTATTTTTGTAATTTTGGACAATAAATTAGTATGGGGCAATAAAATTAATTTTCGATTGGAACTATCGTAAAATGAAAGGCATAGTCCCCCGCCCCCCAGAACAAAGTTGTATACATGACACTGCGTGGCATAGTTTGATTCTTGTGAGCAAAACGTCTAAATTCCACACAGATTCATGATGAAATTCTGGCAGTAAATAGACAAAATACAATAATGTGTCCAGATGTAGTGAAATAGTGCCAACAATACGAATAAGGCTGCGCAAACGTAGGTGATGCTGGTCGAGAAGGAAGGCTCCGTCAGTGACTACAGACGACAATGTTCAATGTTTAGAGAATCGAGGACTAATTCACAGCAAAGGCACAAAGCACTAGGCAGTGCTCATAGTCCTGCCAACGAAGGATAATTCGGTGAAAAATTCGTGGAGTCGCAGATTTTTGTACAGTGGTCAGAATGAGTACCGTGAACAACATACCGAAATTCCCGACCGATGGTGTTTGAGCGTTGGGTAGGGGTGAGACGGCGTTTAAAGTTCCTACAAAATAAGTTCTCCTCATTTTTTTCTGTCGGACCAATAGTTTTCGTCTTGCAGGGGATGTAAAAACCGCAGATTATTAAAAAGTATTGCATTAACGGTCTGAAATTAATGTTAATTAAATTGTATGTCAGGTACTGCATAAGTACCGTATTAAGGGATAAATTGTGTACCGGGGATGTACTGGGTGGAGGGGGGACATTTGTGGGGTAGAAGCGCGACAAAAGGTGCGTCACCGGATTGTGTTGATGCACTTCCGCCTTCATGGGTCTGCAAACTGAAGACTGAGCCGGTGATTCCCCATTCTGTCTACCCTACTATGTGACAAGAAGCACCTCCAGTTATACCGATCCTCCGCAGCGCGCCTTACGAATCACTGACGACGCATTGCGCATACATGCGAGGGAGGTGTTTATTTTCTACAAGGTGCGTTAATACTATACAGGGTGTCGAAAATTCCCGTTACCAACTTCTAGCACATGTAAAGGGTAGTGAGTACAGAACATTTTGAATAGGAACCCATGTCCGGAATCGTATCGTTTCCGTTCTACGACAGTTTCAATTCAGATGTGTACATCGTCAACGTCTGCTTAGAAACGTCTCAAGAGTTCCCTGTCCTGGTATGCAACAGGGTAGACACGATGACGTGTACTACTCCAAACGATCCCCAGATGTCACTTACTGTCCGCTTTGCCGTGAGACCGAGTCAATACCTGCGCATCACCGATAGGGGAAACATGGTGCAGTACACGTTTGCGGAATACACAGATATGCTCCTTGTGTATGGCGAAACTGGAGGTAACGGAAGAGCTGCTAGTCGGCTGTATCACGAACGTCTTCCACACCGTCGCACTCCATCGCACAAACTGTTTGTCCAAGTAACACAACGGCTACGAGAAACGGGTACCTTCACCGTGAGAAGGCAGGACTGTGGTGCTCCACGGCGACGCCGCACTCCCGAATTTGAAGAAGGTGCACTGCGTCGCATTGAAGATAGCCCGTCACCGAGTTCGCGAACAATTGCGAGTGCAAAGGCTGTTAGTCACAGTAGCGTCTTGGACGTCCTGCATGAGCAACAATTACATTCGTACTTCTCACAAAGGGTACACGCTGTGGGTCCAGCAGACTTTCCACAACGCGTCGCCTTCTGCACATGGTTCCTGCACAGCTGCATCGACGCGCCCCTGTTTCCAGGTCGAGTCCTCTTCACAGATGAATGTAGGTTCACGAGGGATTGTGTTCTGAAAGCTCGAAATAGCCATGTCTTGGCAGACGAAAATCCTCATGCCACGCATGTTCAGGGCTTTCAAGACAGGTTTGGAATTAACGTGTGGGCAGGTATTCTGGATGGACCATACCTCCTTCAAACCAAGCTCACGGGTCCCGCATACTTCGTCTTCCTACGACACGTAATGACCCGTTCTTGGAAGCTGTGCCATTAATGTCCGTCAGGAAAAGAGGCCTCAGCATGATGGAGCAACACCTCACTTTTCACTGGCTGTCCGGAGACATCTCAGCAGACGGTATGGTGAAAGACGGATAGGCCGTGGTGGCCCAACAGCATGGCCGCCACGATCGCCGGATTTAACCCCTATGGACTACTTCGTGGGGGGTCGTATGAAGAGCCTAATTTATGAGACAACTGTAGAGACAGAGAAAGATCTGCTGGCACGAGTTCTGGCCATTGCACAAGACATTGAAGAGACACCAGGTGGGATGGAGAGAGTGTATCAGAGTATAAGTACAATATGTGTAACAACGTTGGTGGTCGCCACATCGAGCAGCTGTTGTAATGCATCGGTACGTTACGGATGGTGCCGTAGATGTTGGGTTCTTGTTGTCGACCAATGTAAACCATAAGGTGTAAGTTGTAATGCAAACGTGTAAGTAATAACGGAACGAGTCAAAATTCTTTTCAAATGGATTGCAACAATTGTACTGGGTCACGCCTAAGTATAATCCTCGCGTGGGTGTGGATGAGATGATCATCTGCATTGAAACTGTCGTAGAACGGAAACGATACGTTTCCGGACATGGGTTCCTATTCAAAATGTTATGTACTCACTACCCTCTACATGTTCTAGAAGTTTGTAACGGGAATTTCCAACCACCCTGCATGGAATACAGATATGAGTTACCAATAATACTAATGCAGATAACACTTATGGACACAAATATCTGCACCTTGTTCTACACTGCTAGAGGGGAACCTGATTCTTAGTCATTCGGTACGGCAGCTACGGACTGTGCGGCTGGTCCCGGCGGAGATTCGAGTCCTCCCTCGGGCATGGGTGTGTGTGTTTGTCCTTAGGATAATTTAGGTTAAGTAGTGTGTAAGTTTAGGGACTGATGACCTTAGCAGTTAAGTCCCATAAGATTTGACAAACATTTGAACATTTTTGGTACGGCAGCTGCGGTGGTCTCCCGGGAAAGGCGACTTCCTCCAACACGAGCACTGCTTGATATTCAGTTGCAGAGATACTATAACTCCCCAGCATTTGCTGTTCGGTTCTCTTATGTGAACAGGCAAAATAACTTCACTAAGCACGTCTCTATATACCAGAGTTATTTGTGGTTTCTTAAATGAGTACTTATTTGCAGGTGTAAAGTAAGGTTTTATATAAAATACGTTCCTACAAATAATGGCTCAGAGGCGTTTAATTTATAACTGTGGTGTAGTCGGTGACCTAGGTGATGTTGAGGGGAAAGGGGTTGGACTGGTAAATGTAGCACCTTGCTGCTATCTACTGTTGACAGCATATTGTAAAGCCAAGTAATTGTGTTGTAGTCACTTGGTGATGAATTAATGAATGACCAGAAACTTACTGCAGTTCTCGCACTATTATCTGTATTATTGGTAGATAAATCTTTTTCATTAGGAATTGTAGAATAGGCTGCACCGGGTGGAGCCACTTACCACACATTCGCAGTATTTCTTCCAACGTGAGTGTGAATATGTCTGGCGGAATGGGACTGATCGTGTTCAAGTCTAGAACAGTAATCTTCTGCAATGCGATGCTTGCTTATACTGAAGTATCTGAAGTTCTGTGACACCTGTGTGACCTACTTAAGACGCGGAGTGAGACAATTAATGCCTCTGCTCCTCTTCAGATGTTGGGAGAGCTGAGGCGGGGGTGATGTATCCTGTGAACAGTGTTCCAGACATTGATGGTGGAGACACTGCCGAATACACATTGAAAGTAAAGCATGTTACACTTGTAACAAGTTCTTCAGTGTGGCAGATGCTTGACAGCTCCAGTTGTTGAGTTTTTTTACCGAATAGCTCACTTAACAATTACACCTAATAAACTCAAAAAACTCCATTATATAAAAACAAGTTTAGTGAACAGAACTTGATAGTAAATGTTGGGGCGGTATAGTCTGTCTGTAAACTGAAAGACGAGCAGTGTTCGTGGTGCGGGAAGTTGCGTTTCCCTGCTGTGCAGGATGACTAAGAATCAGTTTCCCCTCTAGCAATGCACAACAGTGTGCAGAAATTTACGCAGTTTCTGTCCATATGCATTCTTTGCGTTTGTGTTGTTAGCAACTCGTATCTGCATTCCATGTAGTGTTACGGCATTTTATTGAAAGACTCCCGGACATATCGAAACATCCTGTAGTTGCTGCTTGTGACATTCTGGAGTAGGTAGATTGGGCAATCACCGGCTAGATCTTCAGTTTGCGGGCCTATGAAGGAGAGAAGTGCATGAACACAATTTAGCAACCTATTTTCCCTCGCACTTCTACCTTACACCCGCGCCCCCTCCACCCTTTTACACCCGAGATACAGTTTTTATCCTTTGATACAGATCTGCTGCACTTGGACGTGGTACACACATTAATACTTGTTTTTAACCCTATTCATTTAGAGATAAACAATTAATTTTATGCCGTTGCACAATATTTTTAATAATCTGCGATTTTACATTCCCTGCAATGGAAACTACACTCCTGGAAATTGAAATAAGAACACCGTGAATTCATTGTCCCAGGAAGGGGAAACTTTGTTGACACATTCCTGGGGTCAGATACATCACATGATCACACTGACAGAACCACAGGCACATAGACACAGGCAACAGAGCATGCACAATGTCAGCACTAGTACAGTTTATATCCACCTTTCGCAACAATGCAGGCTGCTATTCTCCCATGGAGACGATCGTAGAGATGCTGGATGTAGTCCTGTGGAACGGCTTGCCATGCCATTTCCACCTGGCGCCTCAGTTGGACCAGCGTTCGTGCTGGACGTGCAGACCGCGTGAGACGACGCTTCATCCAGTCCCAAACATGCTCAATGGGGGACAGATCCGGAGATCTTGCTGGCCAGGGTAGTTGACGTACACCTTCTAGAGCACGTTGGGTGGCACGGGATACATGCGGACGTGCATTGTCCTGTTGGAACAGCAAGTTCCCTTGCCGGTCTAGGAATGGTAGAACGATGGGTTCGATGACGGTTTGGATGTACCGTGCACTATTCAGTGTCCCCTCGACGATCACCAGTGGTGTACGGCCAGTGTAGGAGATCGCTCCCCACACCATGATGCCGGGTGTTGGCCCTGTGTGCCTCGGTCGTATGCAGTCCTGATTGTGGCGCTCACCTGCACGGCGCCAAACACGCATACGACCATCATTGGCACCAAGGCAGAAGCGACTCTCATCGCTGAAGACGACACGTCTCCATTCGTCCCTCCATTCACGCCTGTCGCGACACCACTGGAGGCGGGCTGCACGATGTTGGGGTGTGAGCGGAAGACGGCCTAACGGTGTGCGGGACCGTAGCCCAGCTTCATGGAGACGGTTGCGAATGGTCCTCGCCGATATCCCAGGAGCAACAGTGTCCCTAATTTGCTGGGAAGTGGCGGTGCGGTCCCCTACGGCACTGCGTAGGATCCTACGGTCTTGGCGTGCATCCGTGCGTCGCTGCGGTCCGGTCCCAGGTCGACGGGCACGTGCACCTTCCGCCGACCACTGGCGACAACATCGATGTACTGTGGAGACCTCACGCCCCACGTGTTGAGCAATTCGGCGGTACGTCCACCCGGCCTCCCGCATGCCCACTATACGCCCTCGCTCAAAGTCCGTCAACTGCACATACGGTTCACGTCCACGCTGTCGCGGCATGCTACCAGTGTTAAAGACTGCGATGGAGCTCCGTATGCCACGGCAAACTGGCTGACACTGACGGCGGCGGTGCACAAATGCTGCGCAGCTAGCACCATTCGACGGCCAACACCGCGGTTCCTGGTGTGTCCGCTGTGCCGTGCGTGTGATCATTGCTTGTACAGCCCTCTCGCAGTGTCCGGAGCAAGTATGGTGGGTCTGACACACCGGTGTCAATGTGATCTTTTTTCCATTTCCAGGAGTGTATTAGCCCTAGAGAGAAAAAACGAAAACATTTTTGCAGGAAATTTAACGTCATTTAATTATGGATTGTGAAACATTTCCCCTACAAGTAAAATTTTTTGAGTAATTCCAGAAAATCGTAATAAAGTGACCTTTAACCCTCACCCCCAGTCCAACGCTCACACCCGATCCCTCAGGATTTTTAGCATGTTGTTCATGGCACTCACTGCTACCACTGTACATAAATTTGCGATTACACGATTTTTTTTCCGTTTATCGATCTGTTTTGGTCTTTGTTGACTGGGCTATCATTCAATCGTCCAAGATCGTCTGCAGTTTCCGAAACTTTTCTTACGCTGGCTTCGGCTTTCTGCGAGAACTAATGAGGCGACAGAAGATTTTCGGTGGGACGTTTAGAAGTAGAAGTATCCGTCATACAATCCAGATATTGCTCCAAGTTATTTCCATCTTTTCGCCAAACTGAAAAAAAAACACTTGTGGAAAACTGGGAAAGAGATTTTCCAGGGATGAGGACATTTTCAAGTGGCTTCGTGACCAAGGAGCCGATTTTTACTGTCGAAGAAATGAAAGATTGGTACGTCACTCTAAGCGTTGTTTACAGAGCGTTGCTGACTATGCTGAAAAAAAAGTTTCATGTATCTGCGTCACTTTGATGCGTACCACAACATTCAATAAATGTTACTTGGCTTGAGAAAAGTTCTCTCATATAAATTTTCTCAGTTAGGTCCTGTTCAGGTTGTTAAATATACGCAGCACATTGCTAACAACTTATTGGTCCATTCTATTTTTTCACTGAAACGGAACATGAACTCATTATCTTACCGTCACGTCAGAGTGGGAAATTTGAACTACAGAACGTCATATAGTAAACGGACGTTTTTAGATTGTCTATCCTACTGCTGCCAGCGCTGAGAAAGAGGCGGCACATACGTTATTAACTTTGGGACTGCCGGCCATTTGAGTAGCAATGGAAGAGTGAGCGAAAGAGCATCGCACGTTCGTGCACGAGACCTGTGTCCTGAGCACTGAGTCTGACGTTGCAACGCAGCGGATATTTCGTCGCCATTTAATCGCACAGCTCCAGGTTGCAATGCGATTCTGCGATGGGTTCCAACTGTCAGTTCAAAAGGGAACATTCTTAAGGAGAAGCCACCTGGTGTTGGCAAAAAAAGCAGGGGCACCTGAAAACATCGACATTGTGTGAGAGGCACGTCTGAGACAGTCTGTTGAGAAAACTCTTACGACAGGATTTAAAGTTTCTTCGATATAAAATGACGATGGGTCAGGAGATGAAATCAAAGGAACTTTCAACAATGAGAAGACTTTACTGTGCATATGCATATGATCTTCGGAGCTGATTCAAGTATAATAATACGTATCTATGAGCGATGGGGCGCATTTTCAATTAAATGGGTCAGTCAACAAGCAGAACTGTTGTTTTTGGGCCCCTGATCAGCCTAGCGTAGTTCATAAAGGAACTCCTCACTCTCCATGTGCGATTGTGTAGTGTGCCATAGCTGATTTTGGTATAATGGGGCCTTATTTTTTTTTCGGGGATGGATGTATAACAGTGACAGAATTCCGAAAGTTACATACAGTTGCTGAACATGTCCTTTCTGCGAGAATTGATGAGACGACAGATAAACAAGAGGAGTATTTTTCAATGGGATTGTGCAACATCGCACGCTGAAAATACACCCGTGACAGTTTGAGGAACATTTTCCTGGACGCTTAATTTCTTGTTTTTGTGATGTGCCGTGGACACCACGGTCACCAAATATGTCCGCTTATTTATTCATGTGGAGGAATTTGAAAGAGTGCGGCTATGTTACGGAACTCCACAGCTGAACGCTACCTTTCAAGGAGAGCTGGGTTCGATTAGACAACTGTGTTGACCGACAAAATTCTGTAAGACAGTTGAAAACTGTTCAAATGGTTCAAATGGCTCTGAGCGCTATGGGACTTAACGTCTGTGGTCATCAGTCCCCCAGAACTTAGAACTACTTAAACCTAACTAACCTAAGGACACCACACACATCCATGCCCGAGGCAGGATTCGAACCTGCGACCGTAGCGGTCACGCGGTTCCAGACTGAAGCTCCTAGAACCGCACGACCACACCGGCCGGCAGTTGAAAACTGTATTCGAGAGAATGACCACCACTTGCGTGACAGTTTTTCGTAAGTGACCATGTATATCAAATAGAAAATGTTTGATTTGGTACACATAAAATATTTTTCCTTAAAAATCGAGAGGCCGGGTTTGAATATTACAGTGATTTATTAGGCACAGTCTTGTTGGAGGTGATATGCTCTTACCTTTCCGATCTCTGAGCTGACTTATCCATCCAGTTATACGGGGAGCTACATTTAACGCTGACTCCAAGCATGGTGCAACTTGACATTTTCCAAATTAACAAATAATTGACAGAGATGAAAACAGTGATCAAATAAATCCTAGAAACGAGTGATCGTCGAACTCTGGACCCATGAACTTTGAAACACGTATGTAACATAGCAGCGATGGCGAGGCATTGTAGCATCTGTGACCAGAGAGTATGCGCTTGACCGCGCGAGTGTTGCGAGCGGTTCTCTGTCAGTAGTCGTTGCGAGTCCGTCAGTAGCAGTCAAGTAGTCGTTGCGAGTCTGTCAGTCGTTGTGAGTCAGTCAGTCGTTGCGACTCTGTAGCTCTGTCTAGTGGAGAGCAGTACTCAGTCTGTAGTCGTCATGCAGAGCGGTCGGTCAGTAGTAGCAGCCCAGTGCGGTTGTGTGATGTAGGCGGTCGGCAACACTGGTCAAGATGAGGAATAAGGTATACTGTTAATTAATATAATCATTAGATAATGAAAAATTTTATTTATTGTAATTATTCTCCAACAAGTCCCCCAATAATAATTTTTTATTTCAAAAGCATTTTCTCAGAAATTTAATTTTTTATTGAACTCAAGATTTTGTTGCACTTCCCAATTCATTCCACTTCTTTTGAAGAAAATTTTTAGTAAAATCACAAAAAAGGAGAATATTATTATTTGCAATGCAGTTCCTCCAAGCGGTGCACAACAACAAGAGCAGATATGTGACATCCATTTATTCTGAGGTAAGACTTTAATTCTGATTGTTTTACACAGGGCCAAAGACCGATATTTCGATTTAATTGTATTTTCTTGTCACTGAATGGACTTTAATTTTTTGCAGGAGTTATATTTGAGTCAGATTGCGAATTTCACATTTTTGTTGCCATTGTCAGTACATTTGATTGTGGGCAGGTTACGCATAGAGCCATGTCCATCAGCATTTCTAATTAGTATCGTCCTTTTCTTTTAAAATTTTTGTGGGGAGGTTACACTTGGCTCCCATTTGTATTAAGTATTGCTATATTTTCTTTAAAAATTACGGTGGGGAGGTTACACTTGGCGACACCCAGTCCAGGATCGTATTTCGTTGAGAGTCTTTTGAACAACAGTCAGATATCTGCTCTTGTTTGCTTAGATATAATTAGGATTTAGCGCAACGCTTTTAATAATATCGTGACTTTCTCTCTACAGGTCAACGGCAATTTGTTGCTTTGTTGTATTTGTGTGTTGCTTTTGCATTGTGCTTATTTATTTTCTGAAAAATTGTGACTATTGTAAAAATGCCGCGAAAGACTGTGAATAGTGTATCGCGAGGTATTTTGAATGAAATTACCGACTCAAACAGCGTGACCGATAGTAATTATGACACGCAGTGTGATGATGACAATCCTGCGTTCACTAACAATCAATGCATTCCAACCATTAATGATGACTTTTACCTTAATGATGAACAAACGAACCCAATTGCCTCGTCTGTTAATTTGACGACAATTGATGACGCGGGACGCTCTATTGTAATGAGCGCTGCCCAGCTTAATACACGCGATATGGAAAATTCAAATAACGTACAGACAATTTTGTCGAGTGAAAATGAACAATGTACTGAAAGTAGGACGGATTTATTTAATTCCGAAATAATGTCTGACAGTGTACATTCGACTGACAAACTTTTTTCTAAATCTCAGAATAACCAAATGGTTACAGTAAGCGAGAAAGTTCCAGATCCACTATTGAACAGCACAGAGAATAGAAATGCTAATTTTGAATCGGATCCAATTATGGCATTTTTGCGGCAAAATTTCAAACAGTTTAATGAAAAATTAGACAAACAAAGGGAAGATAACAAACAAGATAACGAAAATCTCAAACAACAACTCAATGAACAGGTCAAACAACTTAGGGAAGATAACAAACAACAGAATGAAAACCTCAAGCAACTTAGTGAACAGGTCAGACAACAAAATGAAAAATTTGACGACAATTCGAGGCAGCTTAGTGAACAAATTAAAGCTGTTGCCGCGCAGTGTCATGACACTAAGGAACAGTTGCGCGCGGAAATTGAGGCGTGTTCACAAAAAAACAGCGAAGAAATTAAATCTGTTGCGCAAGAATTAAGAGAAATGCAAACAGTCGCAACAGAAACACTCAGAGACGAAATTAGCGGAGTCGCTAAACAATGCTCTAAAAAAGCTGCACAATTACGGGACGAGTTTAAAGCAATGACGGTAGAACTTTCGCGCTCAGTGGACGCAAAGATAGACGCGAAATTCAAACAGCAGAACACTCAGATTAACGAGCGCTTTAATCAGCACATACAGAACAGTGATACGCGTTTCCGCAGATTTATTCAGGATCAAAACAAAGTAAAACGACAAGTCATGGAAACAATCACTGCACAAAGACAAGAGGACAAACGTAAAATATTCGCGAAAGCGAAGACGTATGTAGACAATAATATTACTACAGTGTCCGACAAAATTAATACCATAGAACAATTGAACGCGGAATTACGGGATGAAATTTCTGACCTTAAATCAAAAACAGATACACACACAGTAAATATTCAAACAGTGACAGATAGATTCGAACAATTAGATCTAACACAGGATTGTGATGTTATCAAAGCTGATGTTAAAAAACTGAGCGAAACTACGCGCAAGTTGCAAAAACAGATTAATGCGCCTGATTCTAAAACCGATGATCAGGTTAAGATATTGACTGAAAAATGTGATGAATTGGCCAGTCGTATTGATGTTATCGAAAATGCTAATGACAATAAATCAGACGATACTGCACCGGTTTCATTTATCCAAACGCCTGAATTTCAAAATTTACAGCAGACTATTAATGAGATCGATTCATCTAACAACACGTTAAGTAGGAAGTTATCAAATTTACAACAAGAAGTAACAGAAATGAAAAACACTTCTGTTAATAATACACAACAGACGCCACTTTATGAACATGTGTCAGACTCACGCAGCGCGTATAATTTGGGTAATATGCAGAGAGTACGGGACTTAGATTCCGAACAACCACAGTTCAATAGATACTCTTACGATCCTGAACCTGTTCCATCATGCAGAGATGATAACTTCGACTACAAACATTTTCTGTCAGTGAGAAAGTTTAAGGTTTTCAAAAACGATAGAACGCAGATTCACCCACTGGATTGGATTCAACAGTTTAGTTTTGCTCTTCCACCGACTTGGCCTGTAACACATAAACTTGAATTTATTTGCAGTTTTTTGGAAGGCGAACCGGCAACTCGTATGAGACCGATCGCGAGACAGTGTTACTCGGTAGAGGAATTTCAGAATGCTTTTCTGTCAGCGTACTGGTCGAAGACGACACAGCGCGGAATTAAAGACCAACTAATTAGTTTGCCAAACTATGAAAACTCAAATTTTCCCAGTGTAACGCAATTTTTTGAGCATATGGTACAACAAAACCAGTACCTAAGTGAACCGTACAGTGAATCCGCACTTATACAACTATGCATCTCTAAATTACCACGGTCATTACGAGTGTCACTTCTAACGGGCCAGCAAAAAGAAAACATTTCAGCATTCAGAGATCTTTTACAGCTCTTGGAAGTACAGCAATCTGATTATTCTTTTGTAAACAAAAACTTTTTGAGTAACAACCAAGGTCAACAACAGTACTACAATTATGATCAGGGACGTAATTCCAATCGGAAAGATAACAGACGTTTTAGGAACGACAATTACCAAAACTTTAATAACAGGCAAAATTCGAATTATCAATACCGTCAAAATTTTCAGCAACAGGAACAACACTTTAGTAACAATAGAGGTGTTTCACAACAACAACATCAAAACCAGCCGGTTAACATACCTAACCAACAATGGAATACACAAGGTCAACCAGGCTTTAATGTTTCGCCGCGTGGACGTATAGCCCCTGGTCCAACAAATAGTAACGTACGTCAGCAAGGAAACAACTACGTACAAAGAAGACAGTATTTCAATTCCTATCGTAATGCACCGTATAGGAATGACTATTACGACAGACGTAAAAATAATGAGGACAATTTTCAGCGATTATCTAACAACAGTCGGTCATACCAACAGCAAAATCATACGCAAGAACATATTCTCATGAATGAACCCGACAGTAGGTACCATCCAGAGCGTAACACGCCTGGAAGAAGTAATAGGACAGTTCAAATAGTCGAAATGCCACAGAATCCTCCTAATAATAATAACACGTCAGATAGAATCTGACTAAATACTGCACAGGACGCATCTTCTAATAACACAAGCACTACTTTTGACACGCAAAATGTTGTTCACGAAAATGTAATTACTTTTGACGACATCAGAGACACTCTTTTACAGGAAAGACCAGTTATTCAGAAAACCATTTCACATCCTGTTATCGAAATTAAAATTGGTTCATCGAAATTTTCAGCAGTAATTGATTCCGGATCACCAATATCAGTAATAAATGAGGAGACTTTTAATGAGTGCAACAAAGAGAATACTTATCCGACGTTACCTTTAGGCAAAACAAAAGTGAAAGGAGCAGTACCGAGTAAAGGAGTAGACGTTAAACTACAGACGCATTTATCATTTTGTATTGGAGGTCATACTTTCCACTCTAATTTTTGGATTGTTCCTTTATTGACAACAGACATAATTTTAGGCACGAATTTTCTGGTACAACACGACGCAGTTATCGACTTTCAGAATTCTTATTTAATGTTAAAGGATGAAAATGTACAACTTGCTTTAGAATTTCAGCACTCTTTATCTACGGAAGAACAAACAATTAACCGCACAGAGGTCATTTCCGCAACACGTAACATAGACTGTAATCCCACATTGTTCACGGATACGTACGTACACAACTATAATACTCCAGACGAAGCTGACTACGACGTAATGCAATTGATTTCTGATAAGGTTAAAGAGAGCAGTGCAAGTACAGACGACGAACGAACGCAATTACACAAAATTCTTTTACAGCAAGCTCGAGTTTTCGACAACATTCCTGGTACTATGTCCGGCTTTATGTATGAATTTCAAGTCAAACCGCACGACACATTTAAAGCAAAGCATTATCCCATTCCATATATTCACAGAGAACAGGTTAAAAAAGAGCTGCAAGATATGCTTGATCAGGGAATTATTGAACCAGCAGTTAGTCCGTACATAAACCCGCTACATATTGTTAAGAAAAAAGATGGCTCACTTCGCCTTGTACTTGATTCACGTCATATTAATGACATTATTATTAATGAAACAGACCGACCACAGACATTAGAGGAACTTTTACAGAAATTTCACGGTACAGCTATTTATTCCACATTAGATTTGAAATCGGGATTTTGGCAAATTCAACTTCATCCGAACTGCAGAAAATATACAGCTTTTCTCTGTTTCGGCGACTGTTATCAATTTTGCAAATTACCGTTCGGCTTAACTATTTCTTCTGCAGCTTTTATTCGCGGTTTGAACACTATACTTCCGACAGAACTTAAAGACAGAATTACGACGTATGTAGACGACATTCTTATAGCAGAAGCTAATTGGTCTGAACACAATCTGATTCTTGAACAACTGTTACAAACTTTTCATGCACAAGGACTTACAGTTAATCTTAGTAAATCGCACTTTGGCAAAACTTCCATAAAATTTCTTGGACACGTAATTTCAGCAGAAGGCATTGCACCTGATCCGGAAAAACTTCAAGCTCTACGTGACATTAGTGTTCCTACGACGAAGAAACAATTACGCAGTTTTTTGGGCTTAATTAACTTTTTTCGCAAATTTATTCATCACACTGCTTTAGACACACCCAGATTATGCCAATTAACAGGTAAAAACACTATTTGGTCTTGGGATAAGCAAGCACATTCTGAATTTGTGAACCTGAAACACGCTTTGTTGAATGCTCCACTTTTATCGCACCCAGATCTTACCAGAAATTTTTCCATTGCCACTGACAGTTCCAACACCGCTTTAGGCGTACACATTTTCCAGGAAATAGAAGAAGATGGTTCAACAGTAATTAAAAACATCGCATTTGCAAGTCGCATTTTGTCACCTGCTGAGCGAAATTACTCCGTTACAGAACTTGAAACATTATGTGTTGTATGGGCTTTCATGAGATTTAGGCACTTTCTTTATGGCAGACATACCACAGTTTACACAGATCACAGAGCGATACAATTTTTACTTTCAGCCAAATTCACTCACGATAGGTTAAGTAGATGGAAACTTTATTTGCAAGAATTTAATTTTACGATTGTTCACATTCCCGGCACACAAAATGTTATAGCAGACGCACTATCGCGTTCTCTCAGCAACAATCAGCAAGACGTAGCAACCCACTTCTGCAAAGCAAATTTCAGTGTCATGTACATTCAGCAAGTTGCATTTGAAAACTTTATTTCATCGTCATTACAGGACATAGCACGAGAACAAAATAAAGACAAGGTGTGGAAAGAAATTAAACACCTTTGGCTAGATAAGAATAATGTTACGATTAGAAACCACTACACTGTACGCAATGACATTCTGTTTCGTCGCTCTCATCCTGACAGCAACAATTGGTTATTATGCATTCCTGACGAACTGGTTAACAAATTAATTTGGTACACTCATTTAAGTTACGCACATTACGGAGCACGAAAATGTTTTCTTATACTGAGACAGAACTGTTATTTTACTAACATGGAAAAACGTATACGACGAGTTTTAGCGTCTTGTAAAATTTGCCAGAAAGCTAAATCAGACACCACTTCACATATTCCTCCTTTATATCCCATTATACCTGTGAAATTAAGACACATGGCCGCAGTAGATATTTTTGGTCCGATTCCCAGAACTAACAGAGGTTTTTGCTACATCTTTGTCGCTGTTGAGCTCACTTCAAAATTTGTTACTTTCACTCCATTACGCAAAGCTACTGCTAAAACTGTTTCAAATGCATTTGTAAAACATTTTCTATCTCATATAGGGCATGTGATGAGAGTAATTTCTGACAATGGATCTCAATTTCGTAGTACCGTATGGACACGCATGTTACGAGCCAGAAACATTTCTCCGATTTATATATCCAAGTACCACGCTTCTTCGAACCCTTGTGAAAGATTAATGAAGGAAATTGGTAAGCTGTGCCGAATATACTGCCACAAAAGACATATTGATTGGGATACACACATACTCTCATTCCAAGATGTAATTAATTCCATTCCAAATGAATCCACTATGCTATCTGCGACTGTTATACTGAAAAATGTTGAACCACCGAACAAAATTAAAGAATTAGTAAAATTACCCAACTGTAGGCGACTACGACACCACGAAATAATTGGCATTGCGCTGAACAACATCAAACGTGCCGCAGAGCGCCGGAGAAGACAGCAAAAACAGGTTTGTACACGCCGCGTCTTTCACGTTGGACAGAAGATACTAGTACGTACACACTATTTATCCAGCAAATTAAAAGGTAAGTGCAGTAAATTTGAACTTCTATACGCAGGTCCATATCGGATTCGCAGCATCCCTCACCCCAATGTTGTACACGTCGAAACTTTGAGAACTAGAAAATCGAAAGGCAATCACCATATATCAAACATTAAACCGTTTATTGAGTGAAACCACTGTATGATTCAACACACTATGATGCCATTTACTAATGCAATTATTTCACGTGACTAATTACTGATGATTATCGTATTTTTTCTTGGCAAGTGCCCGGCAAGGTAAGGTTAGCAGGTCGCTTTTCTTGTCGTTACACATCAGACCGTGCATATTTTTCCAGATGAATTTACACATTTATGACTATTTCTGCAATTATATTTATGTGACTACTTATTGATGATTATCGTATTTTTTCTTGGCAAGTGCCCGGCAAGGTAAGGTTAGCAGGTCGCTTTTCTTGTCGTTACACATCAGACCGTGCACATTTTCCACTTTTTTTTGTGTGTATGATTGTACTCCTGTTTTGTTTGTATGCACTGTGAAATAGTTAAGATATAACACACAACAGTCGACTTTGACATTTTTTTTTGCCTTATGACATCTCAACATCGTGACTGTTTCACATTTTTTTTTTTTGCTGCTGCATTGTATTATTATGTGTACATTTTTGCATCTGAACACTGTCAACGTCTTTAACATATTACGTTTTCTGTCATGTTATGCTGTATGGTTAATTATGTCACCATAAACCAGTCATTATTTAGTGGGTATATGATTTAAATGCAAGACATTAATCTTTGTTCATCAATTTCAGAAAGAAATGATTTGTGTAAGAAATAAATTCAACAGAAATGGGAATTTCACCTACGGAATAAACGAAAGGAGATGCAATAACTTTATGAGGAAGAGTAAATGGATCAGGATTAACAAACATTAACAAGAATATACTATACTCATCATAGAATAGCAGTCTTAACTAATTTTTTCTTTCAGAATACAAGGTGATTGATGCAGGCTGTCAGACTGAACTACACACCTTAGTTTTAGTGATGAAATATGCTAGAGATAAGGAATAGTTGAATAATGAGTAATGAAGTGATTTTTTGCAGATGATGATGAATACTGATGAATAATGATGAAGGATATGCTGTTATGAATAATGAAGTTTTTCTTTACAGGTGATGATAATAATGAAGTTATGATAATATGGATAATGAAGTGATGGATAATGAAGTTTTTTCTTTACAGATGAGGATAATGTTGAAGTTATGTATTTATGCTACGTAGTTATTTAAGTATTTGTTGCAGTTTGCTTTGACAGCAGGTGTTACATTGCATAGTAGGATGACGGAAAGTTTTGGAAAGGACAGCTATGGAACATATTTTATACACATTTCACTACCTGTTACTTCGAAGTTCACTACTTTTCAGCATAGTGTGCGTTTCTTCTTTCAGGTCAATAATCCGTTTTTGTATTTTCTCCAGGAGAAGCTTTTCATGATACTTACTAAACCTGTTACTTATTATACCTGTTCTAGTACTTGCATTTTTATATTTTTACCCATTTGTGTCTATCGTTTATAAATGTGATCACATGTACTGCCTTGTTACATAATCTTGCTACAGCTGACTCATGACGAATGACGTTACCTATCCTCATTTGCTGCAATAGGTCAAAAGCAAATAGTTATGTTTCAGCAACTAATTATCGATCCCAACGCAATGCATTGCTACCAAAAAAATGTATTACCAGTCCCACATAATGTCACTAGTTTATGATAATTCTGAATTATACTGATCAACTATGAATAGCATGTCACTTGAGTAATGACCTCTTAATGAGACTATATTCAAAATAATGCTTTGTCACTAGCTAATAAGGAACACTGTTTATTGTAATGTTACCACTTATAATGCCTGTGATTATTAATGATTTGACTGTAATTAACTGATTTTAATAATGACTTTGTAATGGTCTGAATACTACTGAAGGAGGAACACTGTTTATTGTAATGTTACCACTTATAATGCCTGTGATTATTAATGATTTGACTGTAATTAACTGATTTTTAATAATGACTTCGTAATAATCTGAATAATACTGAATGATGATTCTATTCAATACTTGCTGGCCACTGAGTGCCAATAATTAATGTCACTCCACGAATTGTTATTAATTATGCCATTGATTAGCTCTTGTTTCCAATGTTGATACTTTGTTGTTGGAAATGAATGTGACTGTTTCATAATGCTTTGTAATTAGGAAAAGACTAATGATTCTTAATAGATTGGAATGACACATAATTAATTAACTATGGTACTGTTTAATAATGCTTTGTAATTAATTAAGGCTAATAATTCTTACTATATTGAAATGACAAATGATCAATTAATTAACTGTAATTAGACAAATGATTAATTAACGACAAATGATTAATTAACTGTAATTATACAAATGATTAATTAACTGTAATTAGACAAATGAGTAATTAATGACAAATGATTAATTAACTGTAATTAGGAAAAGGCTAATGATTCTTAATTATACTCTGTAACTGAAAATAATGCATTTATTTCATAATGCTTTGTAACCAGGAAAAGAAGGCTACTGATTCTATGTAAAACAATTAATGAACATTTTTCTGTAATACTACATACTTGGTACAGAAATGTTCAATAACTGGGCTATGAATGCCACAAACTACTAATTAAGTCTGTAATTGTTAATATTATGTGACTTGATGTCCTTCACCTCATAAGCTGACTACCCTGAATTACTGCAATGTCCATTTGTCCTGTTTATCCTAGTGATCATGGAGCACTATCTTTGGTTTTGCACTAATTCTACGTTGGTGTGCCTTGTAAGAGTGTGGTGTTGACACGACATGCTGTCCACCACCATGAGCGATGAAGACATTATTATGGTCCCACTGTTTGGTGTACGTAATGTACTGCCAAAATGAAAACATGGAACATTACTACGACAGTTCAGTGTCTTTGCTACACTGATAAATTCTGATGGGAAAAGATCTTCAAGTTGTGTCACTTGGTGTTGTACTTCTGTGGAAAGATATGGACTTTCAGAGCAGCTGTGTGCAATCTAAAGTGCTACAACCATGATGCAATCCTTCCCTTTCCTATCCTGATTCTTGTCACATAAAGAAAAAATTTTTTGGTAACATCATTTATGTTCATAGGTTATACATTTTTCGATTCGCTGAACTCCAATGCGAATACACTTATGTCACTTGTCAATATAATATTTTTGCCAGTCTGTTCATTTGTTCTGAATATGCTAAAGAATTTTTTTAGTGCCTGTGCACTTTATCTGTCAAATAATTTGTATATACTTTTCTGATTTGCTACTATGTTTTGTACTCACATTTTGTCTTTGTCTGATATATTTTGTACTTAGTGCGTGTGCACAACATTTACTTTATGTACTACATCTAATTATTCTTGCCAGTCTGTTTATTTGTTCTGCATATGCTAAAGAATTTTTTCAGTGCCTGTGCACTTTATCTGTCAAAAAAATTTGTATATACTTTTTTCTGATTTGCTACTATGTTTAGTATTCACATTTTGTCTTTGTCTGATATATTTTGTACTTAGTGCGTGTGCACAACATTTAAATATTCTGTAAGTTGTAGGATTTTGTTAATTAAAGAAAAATTTTGCCGCGATTGGCAAGTCCAAATGACTCACCATCGCTGCCAAATTTTTGCCCCCCCAGTGGAGGGTTATGAAACACGTATGTAACATAGCAGCGATGGCGAGGCATTGTAGCATCTGTGACCAGAGAGTATGCGCTTGACCGCGCGAGTGTTGCGAGCGGTTCTCTGTCAGTAGTCGTTGCGAGTCCGTCAGTAGCAGTCAAGTAGTCGTTGCGAGTCTGTCAGTCGTTGTGAGTCAGTCAGTCGTTGCGACTCTGTAGCTCTGTCTAGTGGAGAGCAGTACTCAGTCTGTAGTCGTCATGCAGAGCGGTCGGTCAGTAGTAGCAGCCCAGTGCGGTTGTGTGATGTAGGCGGTCGGCAACACTGGTCAAGATGAGGAATAAGGTATACTGTTAATTAATATAATCATTAGATAATGAAAAATTTTATTTATTGTAATTATTCTCCAACAAGTCCCCCAATAATAATTTTTTATTTCAAAAGCATTTTCTCAGAAATTTAATTTTTTATTGAACTCAAGATTTTGTTGCACTTCCCAATTCATTCCACTTCTTTTGAAGAAAATTTTTAGTAAAATCACAAAAAAGGAGAATATTATTATTTGCAATGCAGTTCCTCCAAGCGGTGCACAACAACAAGAGCAGATATGTGACATCCATTTATTCTGAGGTAAGACTTTAATTCTGATTGTTTTACACAGGGCCAAAGACCGATATTTCGATTTAATTGTATTTTCTTGTCACTGAATGGACTTTAATTTTTTGCAGGAGTTATATTTGAGTCAGATTGCGAATTTCACATTTTTGTTGCCATTGTCAGTACATTTGATTGTGGGCAGGTTACGCATAGAGCCATGTCCATCAGCATTTCTAATTAGTATCGTCCTTTTCTTTTAAAATTTTTGTGGGGAGGTTACACTTGGCTCCCATTTGTATTAAGTATTGCTATATTTTCTTTTAAAATTACGGTGGGGAGGTTACAACTTGTAATCTGGCACTGAACCACTGTGCTACCTTTCTTATGTAATCGAAACTCTTGGCAAATTGAGTTTACTGATTCTGCATCATCGGGCTTCAACTAGGCAATTCTAAAATTAGCAACTTCCACATGGTTTTCAAACAACCCGAATCATGTTTCCTGAAATCACCGCAAACTTCACTAAGTATTAAATTCAGCCAGAACCACAAATGCTTCCAAAACACGGCCAAGGCCATCTCGTAAAGTTCGATCTACTATTGTTCTCTATAATTCGATTTATCATACGATTAAATTTGTGCCGTCTTTCTTTTTGGAAACTTTCGTAATATACGCTCCTTTGGCATTTTTTCTGCTTGTTGTCCATTTCTTTTGTCTCTTGTAATAGTAATTGTTTCTCTGGAGCGATATTTTCCCTCTATTCCTAATTTTCGGTTACTTTCTCTGCGTCTGAGGCACTACTGTCACATTTTGCTACATTATCTCTTTCGTCTCGTGAAGTTAATCAGAATCCGACCCACACATCCAGTTTCGCGAGCCACATCCGTTCTTAGCAAGTTACAAGAACAACACCAACGTATTACTCTAAAAAATGGTTCAAATGGCTCTGAGCACTATGGGACTTAACATCTGAGGTCATCAGTCCCCTAGAACTTAGAACTACTTAAACGTAACTAACCTAAGGACATCACAAACATCCATGCCCGAAGCAGGATTCGAACCTGCGACCGTAGCAGTCGCGCGGTTCCAGACTGAAGCGCCTAGAACCGCTCGGCTACTCCGGCCGGCGTATTACTCTAACTTTGTTGTGACTGAGAATGTAGTAATTGACTCATTCCGCCCCAGAATGGCAGAGAGATGATGATCAAACTCATCACATCTACATCGATTACTAGTAAACCTCTTTCCTTAAGCTGACTCATGCCTGGGGCATACTTGGCAAGGTTTTCCTCATGTATGTTAACGCCATTTTAACGATGTTCAAATGACTGCTATCTGGAAATGCTAAGGTTTAGTCCTTTGTATGGAAGAAACAAAACAGAACAGAACGTGAATATTCATGAGAAAATTAGAACAGTCTGCAAAACTGAATTACCCAAATTATTCAGAGTCTCTCGCTTATGTTTTATTCATGAAGTCATTTCTGATACATCTTCGATTGTCTTGTGCTTTGAATGAATCTGGTTGCTCCTTGATGCCTTGCATTAGTAAGTTTATCATATATCGGCTGGTCACCTGTGGAAATGTCTTCGTAAGATCATGTGTTACACTATAATTACTCTGAAGTGACTCAATTTTAGAGACTTTAATGGTCTCATACAGATATGATTTCACATATATAGAGCGAATCAGGGAGTGAAAATTTATACCAAGGCTGGGAATCTAATCAAGGTCTCCTTCTTACTAGGCAGGTGTGTTAGCCACTATGCCGCCATGGCACTGCAGTTCACACACCTGCACAGATTACTCTGGCACGCCTCCTTCTCGATTCAAATTCTCAGTGCTGCTCCAGTCTACTTTAAATTCCCCCTTATGCACGCACACACCTGCGGGGCCAGGAAATGATATGTTAGAAACGTTATATGCGAAATATGGCTCCCTACTATATTAAATCAATATATGGATAAAACAGTCAACCTCTCGGATCTCTGTGGGGGAGCAGCTTGAAAGGAGACACAATGACCGCAGAAAAACAAGCATTGGTACTTGGAATGCATGTTCACTGCTACAAGCAATAAAACTAGAAAATGTTAAAAGGGGGTTGGAAACGAATAGTATGAACTCTGCAGGAATTTTAGAGATAACATAGGAAGGATGTGCAAAGTTGCAGTCAGATGAATGCGTAAGTGAACTTACTCACAAGGACAATTTAAAATAAGGAATGCAGTAGAAGTAATTATGACAAAGGCAATGGCTGGGAGCGTGGAACAGTAATGTACATTGTTGTTGTTTTGGTCTTCAGTCCGAAGGCTGATTTGATGCAGCTCTCCATGCTATTCTATCCAGCGCAGGCCTCTTCATCTCTAAATGACTACTGAAACCTACTTCCTGCTGAATCTGCTTACTGTATTCATCTCTTGGTCTCCCTCTACAATTTTTATCCCACACACTTCCCTCCAATACTAATTTGGTGATCGCTTGATGTCCCAGAATATGACTTATCAAGTTTTCCTTTGTGCTGACATTCCCTTAAGTAAACTGAACCATCAAAAATTTCGTGAATTCGGATTAAACACACACAGGGAAATATCTTCCTGATTCTTCCACATTAAGAAAGGACGACATCAGCCAAAGACATGTGCAAACAATGAAACAAATGAGACAACAGGTTGCAAATAAAATCGTATGGGTATCAACTGATGAAACCACAGACTCTATGAAAAGATATATTGCAAATACCATTGTGTGAACTTGTAAGAGGATGGTCCAGGCGAAAGTTTTGTAATAAACTGAGAACATTTTTAAAAAGTAATTTTTTCCACCGCTAGTAAATTGTTCGACACATTTATGGGTATCCTATGGCCCAAAGGCGTAAAGCATGATACTACTATTCGTAACGAATGCTGTGCCTTATATGATGAAAGCTGCCGACTCACTTAAAGTATTATACAGTACCATGGCGCATCTGATTTGTATAGCGCACGCCTTACACTGAGTTGCAGGGGATGTTGTGGACTGGGAACGTCGAGTTTGATGAAAAATCTCGTTGCCGCTGAAAAAGACTAATAAAGGTGTCCTTGTAGACGGATGTGTGGGTTCCAGGGCAGCACACCCACAATGAAACTAAGGCAGAATTGAGAATAGTAAAATATATTACTCAACTTTGGTAAAGCTGGTTACAGGAACTGTAAGTTTAGCCTGTCTGTCTTGCGTTGACTGTAGTTCCATAAACACAAACTAAATAATGTTCTCTGAACTAAAGTCGGAAGAAAAGTAATATTCTGTCTTGATGTACTAGTCGAAGAACAGTTCCAAACTAACACTACTCAGTTAAATCCCTAGACAGGCGGTCTCTGTCCACACACGATTATTCTATTCACTGTTCTGTTTCTACTGAAGACTAACCACTGTCTATCAGCCACTGATTCTATTTCTCACGACGACTTGAAGGCTTGAAAACACGACGAACGTTCCGCAGGAACTCCATACCAAGATTCGGACTGAATTATAACTTGCAACTCATAACTTCTGCTAGTGCACGGTTGCTTAAGCGCGCGTCTCTTTTCCAGCTGGCACTGTTGCTCCAGGGGGGGGGGGGGGGGGGTGATTCTCGCGTCTATCTCAGCACACTACAGAAGAGATTCGTAGTAAATTCAGTGATATTAACAAACTTATTGGTGTGTGTCAAATAGATATTTTTGTATGCCCCTACACGTATTACAGAATTTAAGTTGTTGGCTCCAGACATTTCGTTACCAGCATCTACCAGTTTGAAAAGGTGGCGGTTCTGGATTGACGTTTGCAACTTTTGATGCTAGAACTTCAACGTTGTGAAAAGCATCATCGGTTCATTCGATAGCAGCGAAGCCGCTACAACTGGAATAGCCCACGAAGTAATGTCTAATGCTGAAATTTCAGGCGAACTTCCGTACATAAAATCAAATTATCGGATTTACCCCTGCTGCGGTTCTGGATTGACGTTTGCAACTTTTGATGCTAGAACTTCAACGTTGTGAAAAGCATCATCGGTTCATTCGATAGCAGCGAAGCCGCTACAACTGGAATAGCCCACGAAGTAATGTCTAATGCTGAAATTTCAGACGAACTTCCGTACATAAAATCAAATTATCGGATTTACCCCTGCTGCGTCAACTGCTCTAAGCCATCAGAAAGGCCACTAGTGAAGTAGACAGAACAAGTGAAAAAAACTGTGCATAAATTATAAGCTGTTTGTTGTAAAGTGGGGAAAAAACGTCTCAAAGAAAATGAAAAAGGTGTTAGAAAAGAAATTAAGGGTATCATGAGTTGCGTTATATTTCAATGATGTTGTCGAATGAAAAGTTCTCTCACATTCATTTAGATTGTCCTTTGGAAATGTGCTCCTCTTGTATTAGCTAAAGTAGAGAGACGTTTTTTGAAGCACAAGGCTTTGTTGGCTAACAATAGGATTTCTTTTTTATTTGAAAATTTACGCAACTTTTCACTCAGAGCCCATAAACTGAGCTAAAAAAGAGGATCAAGAAAAAAAGAAAGACAAACATCACAGGTTAACTATGTTCTGAAAATGTTAATAAAAGCATACTAAAAGATCGAATTCCAAAATTTAACTTGCTTCTCATGTGCATTTTATTCTCAGATAAATAGTTCATTTCGTGAAGTGTTTATTATAAATTGTTGCAGTTGCAGTACATATACGAGGGTCGTTCAATAAGTAATGCCCCACATTTTTTTCTCAGAACATATTTACTGTTAATAAGAGTCAGAATTTGGTGACAATATACATCAACATGTCTCGTCCATGTTCTATTTTTCTACGTAATCTTCCTCACTTTCTCTGGCCGTACGCCAACGCTGTGGAAGAGCATGTATTCCCTGCTGGTAGAAGCTCTTGTCTTGTAAGCGTAGCCATGTTTTCACTGCCTGACTGACACTCTCGTCATCTTCAAAGTGTGTTCCCCGTAGAGAATCTTTAAGCGGCCGAAAGAGATGGAAGTCGGAGGATGCCAGGTTTGGACTGTACAGTGTATGAGGGAATGATATCCAATCCAATTTGGCGATGTATTCCGGGTTCTCAGACTTGCGTGTGGGCGTGAATTATCGTGCCGGAGCAAGATTTCTGCCAGATTAATGTCCGATCGAGCACGTCGGGAACGGATCTTGAGTTTATTCAGTCTTCACGTATGCCTCCGAATCGATGGTTGACTCTCTTGGCATCACATCCACGAGAATGGCACCATCAAAATCTCAGAAAATTGTTACGTGACTTTTCCGGCAGAAGGGGTTGTCCTGAATTTGTTCTTTTGTGGAAAGTGAGGATGATGCCACTCCGTAGACTGCCTTTTTGTTTCAGGCGCAAAGTGGTGCATCCAGCTTTCGTCCCCCGCAACGATCCGTCGGTGTCAAAGCGCTCCAACAATTCAAAAGAAATGGCCTTTCTTTGAATTTTGTGATCCACTGTGTGCATTCATGGAACCCATCGTGAGTACATCTTTGAATATCCGAGACTCCCGATCATTTCAGACGCACTTCCAATGCTGACCGACAACTGTAGAACCAATAGTAGAGTTGTGATTCGCCGGTCGGCACGAATAATGGCATCAGCACAATTTAGCATTTCCAGAGCTGTGGCTGTGACAGGACGTCCCGAGTGTGGCTGATCGAGGAGCTCTCATTCTGCATTTCCTGAGGCTGTAACTTTCTTTACTCATCGCCCAACTGTACTCCTATCAACTGCAGCATCGCCATACACAGCACAGAAACGTTTATGGATGTTCACCACGGTTTCTTTTTCTGCACGCAAGAATTCAATAACAGCACGCTGCTTGTAACGTGAGTCGTATGTAGGCACCACTTTGACGCTGTATTACGGCTCTGCCATCTACCAGAAAGGTTCGAAACTTTGCCGGCGCACAGAACAAACATCAAATGTGAAGCACCAACAAGGACGTTTGTCTATGTATATTAATGACTTTAAAAAAATGTGGGGCATTACTTATTGAGTGACCCTCGTATTTTGGCCTCTAGTTTGGAACCGACTGGTTCACTCTCAAGTAACTTGATTCCGACTTGCATAGTGAGCACATGTATACAGGGTATTACAAAAAGATGCGGCCAAACTTTCAGGAAACATTGCTCACACACAAAGAAAGAAAATATGTTATGTGGACATGTGTCCGGAAACGCTTACTTTCCATGTTAGAGCTCATTTTATTACTTCTCTTCAAATCACATTAATCATGGAATGGAAACACACAGCAACAGAACGTACCAGCGTGACTTCAAACACTTTGTTACAGGAAATGTTCAAAATGTCCTCCGTTAGCGAGGATACATGCATCCACCTTCCGTCGCATGGAATCCTTGATGCGCTGATGCAGCCCTGGAGAATGGCGTATTCTATCACAGCCGTCCACAATACGAGCACGAAGAGTCCCTACATTTGGTACCGGGGTTGCGCAGACAAGAGCTTTCAAATGCCCCCATAAATGAAAGTCAAGAGGGTTGAGGTCAGGAGAGTGTGGAGGCCATGGAATTCGTCCGCCTCTACCAATCCATCGGTCACCGAATCTGTTGTTGAGAAGCGTACGAACACTTCGACTGAAATGTGCAGGAGCTCCATCGTGCATGAACCACATGTTGTGTCGTACTTGTAAAGGCACATGTTCTAGCAGCACAGGTAGAGTATCCCGTATGAAATCATGACAACGTGCTCCACTGAGCGTAGGTGGAAGAACATGGGGCCCAATCAAGACATCACCAACAATGCCTGCCCAAACGTTCACAGAAAATCTGTGTTCATGATGTGATTGCACAATTGCGTGCGGATTCTCGTCAGCCCACAGCTGTTGATTGTGAAAATTTACAATTTGATCACGTTGGAATGAAGCCTCATCCGTAAAGAGAACATTTGCACTGAAATGAGGATTGACACATTGTTGGATGAACCATTCGCACAAGTGTACCCGTGGAGGCCAATCAGCTGCTGATAGTGCCTGCACACGCTGTACATGGTACGGAAACAACTGGTTCTCCCGTAGCACTCTCCATACAGTGACGTGGTCTACGTTACCTTGTACAGCAGCAACTTCTCTGACGCTGACATTAGGGTTATCGTCAACTGCACGAAGAATTGCCTCGTCCATTGCAGGTGTCCTCGTCGTTCTAGGTCTTCCCCAGTCGCGAGTCATAGGCTGGAATGTTCCGTGCTTCCTAAGACGCCGATCAATTGCTTCGAACGTCTTCCTGTCGGGACACCTTCGTTCTGGAAATCTGTCTCGATACAAACGTACCGCGCCACGGCTATTGCCCCGTGCTAATCCATACATCAAATGGGCATCTGCCAACTCCGCATTTGTAAACATTGCACTGACTGCAAAACCACGTTCGTGATGAACACTAACCTGTTGATGCTACGCACTGATGTGCTTGGTGCTAGTACTGTAGAGCAATGAGTCGCATGTCAACACAAGCACCGAAGTCAACATTACCTTCCTTCAATTGGGCCAACTGGTGCCGAATCGAGGAAGTACAGTACATACTGACGAAACTAAAATGAGCTCTAACATGGAAATTAAGCGTTTCCGGACACATGTCCACATAACATCTTTTCTTTATTTGTGTGTGAGGAATGTGGAAGTTTGGCCGTACCTTTTTGCAACACCCTGTATTGTGACATTCATCTACCGTCTGTGTGATGCTCGTATTGCCAACTTTAGATGGTTGTCATTAAGATCATGTACTTTTAGTGTAGCCTCAATAAGTAAATCTTGAAACTAGGCGCCAAAACATGTGTACTGAAATGGTGACAGATTTGTGAAATAAAAGACTTATTGATCCTAGATTAACAAAATGTTGAATGTGGAAAATAGTTCATTATCATAAACTGACTTGCTAACTTATTTGCAACAGAAATTTTACCTCCTCTTAATATTGCCTGTAAGGTGGAAAGCTTGCGCGGCACGTACCAGGGTCTGGCCCTCGGCGGACTGGAAGAGGAAGACGTGCGCGCGCACGAAGACGTCGAGCGGGCGAGAGACGTTGCCGGGTCGCATCAGGCGGTCGTAGCGGCACGAGTCTGTGAGCCGGCGCACCAGCTCC